>NC_134090.1:171518679-173964107 GCF_000715075.1 Nicotiana tabacum
AAGGTGTTAGGCATTCCCGAGTTTCGTGGTTTTAGCACGGTCTCTCAACTGTTATAATTGGCTTATTATCTGATTTTAGTAGACTTTTAAACCTATGCACATTTTTAACTTTAAACCACTTTTAATTAATTAATTTTTAGGAAGATTTCAACGTCACATAAAACGCGTTTTGAACCACGTCACATAAATGCACCCACAGTCCGCAACACATTTTATCTAACGCTGTTGAGATTTGGATTTGGGTCACATAAATGCGCACCCGAGTTTAGGAAGGTAAATTATTAAATAGCGCGCCTAAAGTAACTAAGCGTTTTTAATTTTTGCGAGGGCCATGGAAATTTGCTAAATGGCACGCCTTATATTCTAAGAATTAAAATATTAATAATATGAGGGCCATGCATTTTAGGATTTTATTTGGCACGACACGCCTCAAATTATTCCAAAAGGACTTTATTCAACTAAAACAAACTACGGATGTTCATAGACTATTTAACTAGATTTCAGATTATTAAAAGGCCAAGAGTGTTGGATATAAAATTATCTTTTGAACAAGTGTATGATTTTAGCTATATAGAATTGTCAAGTTATTAGCAATTAAAGAAATCGGATCCGTGAGCCTTGTTATGGATCGGCCTTCACAGAAAATCAACCACTCAGCCCAATATTACCTAACAATCAAGTCCAAATTCTCAAATCTCCTCTTTCCTTATTTATACAATTTTTTTACTCCATTTCGTTCTCTGCCTTCCTCCCGTCCCTTTCTAAATTTTTTTAAAAAAAGATTCCTCGCTTCTTCCGTAAATGTTGTCTCCTATATTAATCTAGTTTCCTCCCCTTTTCTCTAAAAAAAAAAAGAAGTAAGAAAAACAAATTCAACTAAAAGGAGGCAGAAGACAACATGTACTCTATTATCTCTTTTTCTTTAATGCTCACTTAGACTTTCTATATTAGAAGAATTCGGATTCACCCCGATCTTAAACCATTTAAAGGAAATATCACAACAACTAAACATGATAAACTAAGATACACAAGCAGGATAATCAACTACATGACCCCAAAAGGAAGGAAAGCAACCTAAAATCTTAAAACAAGTTACATGCCCTTTTAATATCAACTCATCTAAATTAAATTGGCTACTAAAACTCTCCATATTCATGAAAAATGAGACAACAACAACAGCTCAAACGTCTTCATAGTAAAGATCAATCTACAATATGACTATCAGTGGTTACAAAAGGGCAGAAATAACATTGAACACAGATTGTTTTTTTTTTCAAAGAGCTTGATCAAATCAAACCCAACGTTCATCCATTCTTTACACATTAAGAGATGTGATGATTAGTTGGGAATCAAGAAGGAAATAAAGGGATAAGAAATCAGTAGCAGCAGTAAGGTCAACACAGAACCAGTAAATTGAAACCACAGAATCAGTTACTAATCCAATAGAACAGTAATTTCAACACTAGACCCAAAAACTCTCCAGAAAACCAACATCAATCCGTTTTAAATTCTTGTTAATGAAGCAATATTGTTTTCAGAAGTTGCAAGAATCTGAAATTCTCTGAAAGGTCAATGGAACAGTAGCAAGTGCCTTTATTTTCTGATTTTTATCTTTTCAAACTCTCTTTCTATATCTATATTTTTCAGTCTAAAGATCTCTTAAGCTCTCTTTCTATCATAATTCTCTGTCACTCTCTATTTTTTAGCCCTCAAATCTCTCTTCTCTTAGGTCTCTCTGTATATCAGTGTGTGAATTTGTGTGTTTTCTCAGTGTTTTCTCTGTGAATGCTCTCTTATTTTTTCAGTATTTTCAGAATCTCAGACTGACTGTTTATATGAATTCAGTGCCTATCTCCTTGTCTCTCAGAATGTTCTGCCCCTTTTCTATCTGTTTTCTAACCTCTAAAATAAGTAGCAAGTTAGTGCATTTTTCATTACAAATCCCTTTTTCTTTTTTTAATCGTTTCCACTCAAACATCCTATTCTTTATATCATTCAAAGTGTAATTACAACCCCACAATTATAGAAACTTCTTAAAGTTAGGTAAAATTCTCTTTATTGAACAATTCTCCAAACCACCTCTTAAGTTCCTAATGTCATTTAACATCCCCTTAAAGTTTTAGGTGTTTACAAATTAAGGCAAACAATTTTCTAACAAAAACATAGACAAACAAAATCAAGAAGGTGTCAATTTCCAAAACCTAAATAGCCTTATCATGAACTGAAATCAGAAATCAATCAACGACTGAGCAACTGAAATTGATATTTACGAAGAAACAAACAATGAATGCCCTATTTCAAAATGTGAAGCAATTACACCAAGCCATCTAATCAGGGAGTCAAACAATACTAACATGTTGATTTCAATTAAACACAACAGACTTAAATTAAAGACTGGAACCCTACTAACCTAATGGCAATCCCGATCGTTTAACGATTGAACACAGAAGCTAATTAAACCTAAAACTAAGCAGAATGGATAAAAAAAATCATAGCACAACCCCTTTTTTAGAAATTGAAAAGAAAACTAGAAACGAATGGAAATAAAAACAAACTAACCTAAAGGGAAGAACTAGGTTTGAAACCTAATTACAATTTTAGTCGAAAGATAGACCAATCAAAGATACATAGAGAAGAAAAGAAGAAGGAGCGAAACAATCATTAAAAATGAACATAAAAATTAAAGGAACTCACCAGCTAAACTTGAATTTACCCTTGATACTCTGACTCACCCCAAACTGATGCTAATCATTTGTTCTTTGTCAAGAACAAATGAACAACATCAATTTTGTAGTGAATCGTTCTTCTAATCACGAAAAACTAGAGGCTTGGATCGATGCATGTCATCAGGTTCAACGGAAACTGATTTTGAACTTTTAAGGTTCGAACTTAGATTTAAAATTCGACGAGTTCCGGTCAGATTCGAAGGAAACCAATATTGGATTTGGTATGAGGGAGTTATGGGGGTCATGTGGTGTTGATTTGGGGTCGATTGGGTAAGCTAGGGTTCGGGGATTTTGGGACCGGACTGCTTCGATTGAAGATTCGAGAAGTACTAGGGTGATTTGAGGGAAACCAATCATAGATTAGGGAAGATGGAGACATGAGGATTCCCTGGTGTTAATTTGAGGCGGCGCTAGGGTTAGGGGGTGTCTCTGAAGGTGGGGGTAAAATGAAGAGATGGGATGGGGTAGGTGTGTTTGGATAATTAAACCTGTAAAAGGGCCCTTGATTCCGGACCGTTCGATCCAGTGAGATGAACGGTCCTAATTTAATATAATTAAAACGGAATCGTTTTGGTTAAGTTGGGGCGGACCGGGTTGGGACGGGTTTGGGTTGGACTAGGGCGGGTTTTAGGTGTATTTGATTTGGGCCTCTTGAATTAAATTGAATTTGGCCCAAATTTGATTTCCTTCTCTTTAATTCTTTTTCTTTTCTTTTCTTTTTTTTCGAAAAATTAAAACTAAAATCCTAAATTAAATTATAAAACCAAATCATCCTATCAAAAATACTAATTAATTCTAAATAATAATTATCCCAAATATTATTTACCAAATCACAAAAAGAAAATCACGAAATTTCGACATTAAACACTAAAAATGCAAAATACGTTATTTTTGAATTTTTTCATTTTTGTAAAACAACAATTCACTTAATTAATCTAAAAAATATAAAATTAAATCATAAATGCAGATAGTATATTTTTGTATTTTTAATGCATTAAACATGTACACAAACATATGCAAACAATCAGGACAATAGCATAATAATTCCTAAAAATAACACATAACTAAAGAAAAGACCTATTTTTGGGAATTTTTTTTGGAGTAATTCGTATGAGGCAAAAATCACGTGCTCACAAAGTCCTGAACTTAGACTAACAAGTTCAAAAGTTAAGGTAAATAGGTCCTGAACTTAAGCTAAGAAGCCCAAAAGTTAAGGACAATAGGTCCTGAAGTCCTAAACTTAGACTAACAAGCTCAAAACTAAGGTCAATAGGTCCTGAACTTAGGCTAAGAAGCCCAAAAGTTAAGGACAATAGGTCTTGGACTATAGTTACAAGTTCAAAAGTTAAGGACAATAGGTCCTGAAGTTCTGAACTTAGACTAATAAGCTCAAAAGTTAAGGACAATAGGTCCTGAACTTAGGCTAAGAAGCCCAAAAGTTAAAGACAATAGGTCCTGAACTTACACTAACAAGCTCAAAAGTTAAGGATATTTGGTCCTGAACTTACAGTTACAAGTTCAAAAGTTAAGGACATGTAGTCCTGAACTTAGAGTTACAAGTTCAAAAGTTAAGGATATGTAGTCCTGAAGTCCTAAAGTTAAGTTCAAAAGTTAAGGACATGAGCACAAGGGTATTTTCGTCTGAGCAGTTAAAGTTTATTAAAGCAGTGGCTAAAGACTAAAGATATTTTAAACAGTGGCTTAAAAGTAAATACATGTGTTATTAGTAGCTAACTGTGCACTTCCCTCATTCCATTATCTCTTCCAGGCTTGAGTTCTGCTTGGGCCTTCAACTTTTACCAGAAATTGTTGAGGAAATATGACACTGTATAGTCGTTAGTAAAAATAATAGGTGAATATATATGTATATTCTGTATGTTATATACAAAAGCGCTGGCTAAAAATAATAATACCCCAATTCTTGATGCAACGAAGTGGGCCGTTACTCGGTTGCTGTTTTAATGCATGGGTTGGCTGGAAAAGATCTTAACGTAATCCATGGTCTATGAGTGGAAGAAATTGGCAAATAGCCATTTTCTAGACTGCTATTTAAGTTTTAGCCAGATTTTCAAATTAATTCAATATTTAGCCATTTTAAATAAATTTGAATAAAAATCATGGAAAACTCGAAGAACATTTTATGGAGTTTGGACATTTATCTGTTCAATCTCTAGGAATTGTTCCTGGAATCAAAGGCGGATTCAAAATTTAAACCTTATGGGTTTAACCTTGAAGATTTTTAGCATTGAACCCATTATATTTTTACACTTATGATTTCAGACCTATCATTTGTAATAATTTTAATAAATTTTTACATATAAATATATACATGTCGAAAGTTATAGGTTTAGATGAACCCGATGTGATCATTACTCTACACCATCCCCTGGAATTCAAATGTGCTAGATAGACGGCACATGTATTGGCGTTGGGGTCAATTAGTTTTTTTGGCTCTTTACAAACTTATTTTTAGTTTTATGACCATTTTTTTACACATGAAAAATTTATTTTTACATGTAAGAGATCTGTTTTTTTACACATAATAGATTTAAAAAGGTTATTTTCTTAAAATCAAAATTGTTAAGGGGCATGATGTATAAATAGCACTTTGGGGAAAGGTGAAGACACATGCACAACATTTCCCCTCTTAATATATTAGTACTAGCATGGAAAAATGACACTGTATAGCCGCTGTAAAAATAATAGCTGAAAAAATGTATAAAATTTGTATATAATATGCATTCTGTATGTTATATACAAAAATTATACAAATTTTATATACTTTTTCAATTGCCAGATGTTAATAGTTTCTAGCGTGGGCGATAATACTCCTAGTATTATACACAACTACCTGGCCCAATCATAGTAAAATAGCTTGAGATAGG
This sequence comes from Nicotiana tabacum, assembly GCF_000715075.1. Taxonomy (NCBI): domain Eukaryota; kingdom Viridiplantae; phylum Streptophyta; class Magnoliopsida; order Solanales; family Solanaceae; genus Nicotiana; species Nicotiana tabacum. The sequence goes on from NC_134090.1 coordinate 171,524,291, forward strand.
CTCCAACTAGGGGTGTACATAGGCCGGGTTGGTTCGGATTTTATAATTATCAAACCAAACAAATTGTCTTGAGTTATTAAATCTAAAGACCAAACCAATAAAACTCGAGTTTTTCAATCTCGATTTTTCTCGAATTTTCGGGTTTTTCGTATTTTTTCCCGATAAAATCTTCAAAGAACAAAACATATAACTTGTGCTCAAAATATTTCTTTAATCTTAGTAAGATACAACTATATAAAGTATTTTTCAATAAAATAATACAAAATATGAGATGTATCATGTCATTATCCTAAAATATTCAACAATAAAGATAATAAAATTATATAATATAAATATTGCTAGTTAAAAATCCATAATAAAAATAAACAAAATCTAAAAGTACTAAGTCATGTTAAAAAAGTAGACTAATAGGGGAGTATTAGTTACATGACTAAACGCTAAAGAAAAAATAAAAATAGGTTATGCATTTTTATTTGAATTATTGCAAAACAAAAAATAGATATTCAGTACATTCGAGTTCGTAGTATTGAATTGAATGTCTTTTGTTAGCATTAGTATTGATTTGATTTTGGTTTGAGCTTTTGTTGGCATTATTTAATTTACTAATATTAATGGCTATTAAACTTGTTTGAACATTCAAAAATTCTAAGTCCAACCTTGAAATAATACCTTAAAAGATAAAATTATGAAATTTTTTAAGAAATATTTATAAATTACATCACAATAAGTATATTTATATATTAAATATATCTAAAATTTCTATATATGTAATGTCATGTTGGTTTGGTTTCGGTTTGACTTTTTTAGTTAAAACCAAACCAAACTAATTATGGTCGAGTTTTTTTTTCCAACACCAAATCAAATCAAACCAAACCATAACTTGGATTATCGGGTTGATGCAGTTTCTCGATTTCCTACCGGGCTCCAACTCCTTCCTGGAAATCAACGGAATAATCTACTAGTATTACTAAGCTGAAAAAAGGTTACAATTTCTTTTGAAGTGTAAACCAAACTAATCATTCCTTCCCTTATTCCTAAGCAAAATCGTTCTTTGCGTATTTCATTAATCCAATTTACCTGATTCTTTCCTCTTAATTCTCGGTTTTCCCATTACCACAAATTTCCAAGGAATGATTCTTTTATTAGCTCGGTGTGCAAAAGCTAATGATAAAAAGTGAAAGCAATGCACTTTTTACCATTTAGTAATGGGAAAATTAGGCCGACATTGTTATTAAAATATAGCGCTGGGCTCCTATTAAGGGGGAAGTACACAAATAGCCCTTAAAGTTGACGGTTTTGAATTTTGTCTCGGTTATTCCTGTTTTACTAAAAGATATTAAAATATTTTTGATTAAATTAATTATTGAAAATGAAGAGGTAAATCTTAGTCAATCATAATACGCTCCAGATCTATAAATACATCAGAAAATAATGCATAAGATAAAATGAGGGCGATCAATCGATATTTTTCATTTCTTCTCTCACCAATCGATGGAGATAATTGTTTTTTCTTCTTTTTTGCTAAGAAGATTATAAAGGAGAGGAAAAAGAGAAAAAAAAGCCCCCCTTTCTAGGAAAGTTCCCTCCCTATATATAATCATGGAATCCTTGCTACGTTCTTGGGTCAAGGCACCTTCATACCACGTCCGTTTTCGTGGTTCCCTAAGTATTGTTCTTCGACTTAGCGAGCACTGTGAGTACGTGATTTGAAACAAATCATGGCGTCTTTTACTATCCCGCCGCTTGGACGGGATCCCAGTTGGGTCGACCACAACAATCAGATTTTGACTAATACAGTTAGTCCCTCCGTCTGCCGGGACCGTCTCTTGTCGGGCCTGGCAGACGGATCATGATTTGTACACATTTAAGAGAAATCTGACTACCTACCCTTTAGGTATGATTTTTAGATTCAAGTAATGTAATGGCGCTCTTGTGATGCCCTTGAACCGTCATCGCCGTTTCGGAATCGAAACATCATTTAACTTGAAACGTCGTTCGTGGCTGCTGCCATTATGACACACGTTCCCAGGGGATTGAACCGTTTCATGACTTATCAACTTCGATTGGTGACTCTTGGGTTTCGCGCTTGAGGAATTTATGTCTCTTATAAATAGAAGGAACGCACCATTCGATTGACACACTTCCTTGCCTTTGCTTGAAAGAACTTTGCGAATCTTCTTTTCTCCTGATACTTCGGATTTTTATTTTCTCCGATTAGCCAAGAACTTTCATCTTTCTTTTTTTTTCTTCCATCCCTTTGGTTTATCAAATTGATACAAATGACTGGTAATTCTTCTCGTGCTGACCAACTTGCCACAACTCCGGCGCCAGAAAGCGATGTTCTTGCCACTGGAGGAGTAGAAGTGGCAGAAGATGAGGAGGTTCCGTCGAAGGTTGAGATCTTGCCTCACCCTTGGAAACCATGGAATGATTTCCATAGTCCCGCCGGGGAGGAGCCGGAACCTCCTTCCTCTGTCATAAATGAGGAGGGGATCACAGAATTGAAGGCTAGGTGGGGAATCCCGCACCACGTCGAAATGTTGCCGGCAGTGGGGAACGACATAGTTCATTTTGACCTCCTAGGGTATTGCGCGTTCTACGCCTATACTTTTATTGTTAGGTACACACTTACTCTCCCTCTCTTAGTGGTAGATTTTTGACGGCTTTACGAGGTATGCGCGGCTCAACTTTCGTCGTACCTGTATAAGTTGTTCCTCATGCTGCTCAAGTTTGCAGAGCTTGCTGGTCGGGAGATTACTTTGAGGCACATACTCAATATCTTCGCCCCTCAACTCATTCGTGGTACGATGATTCATATGCGCCACCGAGGGACGAAGAGTCTGGTGGTGAAAATGGACGATAGAGCCAACCGTCGCTTCTACGAGAATTACTTTTGTGTACGGACCGAGCACCTTGTGGCGGATCCTACGAGGTTCCCCGAGAAATGGAACTTTGCACATATGTTTCTATTCTCTTGGTCGGAATGATGCTCGACCACTTTCCTGTGGGCAGTACTAATAAACTGGTTTTGTTTTTACAGCCGCGAAACTACCCCTTGCACCTGTTGACGGTATTCGCGAGTGGGTGAACGCCATCCTTCCTCATACGGTGAGGGTCCGCACGTGGTCGTCCTTCTATGAGAAATATGGACACAAGACCCTCACTGGTAAGTAATATCATTTTTATTTTCCGCTATTCTCTGCCCCTTTTTTGACTTTGTTGCTTATGTGACATTCGTCGATGTCAGGGAATGTCAGGGAGAGTGCAGAGAGCGAGGGCTCCCCACTGGCATTTCGTCAGCCCACATCGTCTGCTCGCCATGTCTCAGGGTCTACTACTCGACCTTCATCGAGGACCGCTTCAGTTGAGTCTACGACTGTGGTTGTGCGCCCGGAGGCTGCTCCCCGAACTGAGATTCTGACCCCGGTCACTTACCCAACGGGGGAATCTTCCCTCACTGAAGATGGGGAGGGGCCATCAAAAAAGCGGCGAGCGGAGTCTGAAATGGCTCCTATGGCCGTGGTGCGTTCAGAGGGTGATCTATCCTTGATGGGGTACGAGGCGAGTTTGATGTTATTCTGCTTGTAGAGACTGAGCCAACCGCTATGCTTATCCCATCGATGGAGATCCCGACCGCTATGATTGACTAACAACCTGCCGTGACGGGTAGTCAGAATCTTGAGGCCGTTGTTACTACTTTAGACGGGCCTTTATCTTTGATGTCGGGTCGTGCTTCCTCATCGGCCGCAGAAAAGGGAAAGGGTATCATGGTCGACGACTATGAATCTGAGTCTGACCTCGACCCTGATGACATTAGGATGTTTGAAGAGGGTCTTACCCGTTCGGTGGTTCATGCGAGAGGCCCGTACCGTACTCTTGAGATCTCATCGGATATTAACCTTCTGGGGGACACGGAGGACCTGGTGCTGCAGTTTGACCTCCTGTGTTCTGCCGCCAAGAGCGAGGCTCTTCGGGACGTTCCTGATATTGATTTGATGCATTAAGTGGCCGTTATGGGCTTGAGGGTACGTTTCACTTTTCTTTCATGTTTCTTTCGTTTTTCTTGGCGATCTGGTCTTAACCCATCTTTTCATTTTTCAGAGTTACATGGTGGAAATTGAGAGCGCTCGTAGGGCTGACACTCGGGCCAGAATTTTCTGAAGATGTTGGAGAAATATTGGCGCTATCGCAATAAGTGCCGTGAGATGCATGGGCGACTGAAGGAGAGCCCCGGTGATCGATCCCTTGGGGAGGAATTGGAGAAGATGGATTAGGAATTGATATAGGATATTCGCAGAAATGGCATACTCGAGGAGCAACTTCGTGCAAAGGACGAAGAGGTTGAGTTGGGCAAATGGGTTGCTGTAGAGTGCGACTATCTTCATGGAAAGCTGAGGTCGATGCAATCTGAGATGGATCAGAATGTTATCAGGGTCGAGGCAATAAGCTCGGAGTGGATGGGAAAGTTGGCCGAGTTGGAGAGAAAGGTTGCTGGATTGGAAAACATCGAGAGTGTCTGGGGCGGCTCTAGAGAACACCATCCACATCCTCCAATCCGAATAGGAATCGGAGAGGGCAACGGTCGCACTAAGGGAAGCAAGGCACGAGGAGCGTATTGGTGAGATCGATCGGGAGGCATCGATCTTAGGGGACCGGGTCGCTGCACTTGAGACCAAAAAGGAGCAACTGTTGGCTCAAATCGAATCTTCATTCGCTGCTGTTCCCCGTGATTTGCGTGATCTTTGGGTTCATCCTGAAGCCCAGCGGGACATATATAAGAGTTTGTGGAAGGCGAGCAATGTTTCCAAGGCCGCATATGAAAGAGCATGGGTGAAGGCACGAGAGGCTCGTGTTAACTGTGGATATGACCCTACGACGCCGGAGGCCGATGAGGGTGTTGATGATGAAGGAGGACTTCCTGGAGATGGTGGTGAAGAGGGTGGCAGTGATGGCGCCAAGTGAAAGAATTGTTGTCTTTGTTGTTTTTTTTATTGGTTGTTTATTGTTTCTTCTTGGATTTTGTTGGTTTTAGCTGTATGTAATTTGCGGCTGTTTCTGCAGTAGCCTTTTATAAAGAGGAAATTTTCATTGTTATATGCTTCTTGTACTTCTTTCCCTGCTTTGCTTTTCATAACTTTGGTGCATAGAAGTGGGTTTCCGTGTGGTGAGTTTCCGTCTTTTAGGGAATTTGATATCACACAGATTGAGTAGGATCCTGATGACGGATGGTATCGAATTCTTTTTCTAATAGCGACCTTAGCCGTAGGGATGTTATTTTCGAGCTTATATAGAAGTATTATCCCGTCGTAAGTCCCAGTTATCTTTCCCTTCTCTTTTGTTTTTTGGCCCTTGGCCTCCAGGATATTTCGAGCTCTCGTCGAAATGCTAACCCGCGATTGTTCAATCGAGTTCGAACTCCTTTATTTAGCGGTGGCCCTTTGATTTAAGGGTATTATTTCAAACTTGCATCAAAATATTAACCCGTTGTTGTTCAATCGAGGTTGAACTTGTATCGTTGGCAAAGCTCCTTGGCCTTAAGGGTGTTATTTTGAACTTTTGTCAAAACATTAACCCGTTGTTGTTCGATCGAAGTTGAAATTTTCTCTTAAGGCGAAGGCCCTTGGCCTTTAAGAGTGTTATATCGAGCTTTCGTCAAAATATTAACCCGTCGTTCTTCGAACGAGGTCGAACTCTTCTCTTTGTCTAAGGCCCTTGGCCTTAAGGGTGTTATTTCGAACTTTTCGTCGAAATATTCACCTATTGTTCTTCGATCGAGGTCGAACTCTTCTCTTTGGCAAAGGCCCTTGGCCTTATGTGTTATTTCGAACTTTCGTCGAAATATTCACCCGTCGTTGTTCGATCGAGGTCGAACTTTTCTCTTTGTTGAAGGCCCTTGGACTTAAGAGTGTTATTTCAAACTTTCGTTGAAATATTAACCCATCATTGTTCGATCGAAATCGAACTTTCCTCTTTGGCGAAGGCCCTTGGCCTTAAGGGTGTTATTTCAAACTTTCGTCGAAATATTAACCCGTCGTTGTTCGATCGAAATCGAACTTTTCTCTTTGGCGAAGGCCTTGGCCTTAAGGGTATTATTTCAAACTTTCATCGAAATATTAACTCGTCGTTGTTCAATCGAAATCGAACTTTTCTCTTTGGCGAAGGCCCTTGGCCTTAAGGGTGTTATTTCAAACTTTCGTTGAAATATTCACCCGTCGTTGTTCGATCGAGGTCGAAATCTTCTCTTTGGCGAAGACCCTTGTCCTTAAGGGTGTTATTTTGAACTTTCATCGAAATATTAACCCGTTGTTGTTCGATCGAGGTCGAACTCTTCTCTTTGGCGAAGGCCTTTGGCCTTAAGGGTGTTATTTCGAACTTTCATCAAAATATTCACCCGTCGTTGTTCGATCGAGGTCGAACTCTTTTCTTTGGCGAAAGCCATTGGCCTTAAGGCTGTTATTTCGAACTTTCATCGAAATATTCACCCGTCGTTGTTCAATCGAGGTTGAACTCTTCTCTTTGGCGAAGGCCTTGGCCTTAAGGGTGTTAGTTCGAACATTCATCGAAATATTCACTCGTCGTTGTTCGATCGAGGTCGAAATCTTCTCTTTGGCAAAGGCCCTTGGCCTTAAGGGTGTAATTTCGAACTTTCGTTGAAATATTAACCCGTCGCTGTTCGATCAAAATCGAACTTTCCTCTTTGGCGAAGGCCCTTGGCCTTAAGGGTGTTATTTTGAACTTTCATCGAAATATTAACCCGTCGCTATTCGATCGAATCGAACTATTCTCTTTGGCGAAGGCCCTTGACCTTAAGGTTGTTATTTCGAACTTTCGTTGAAATATTAACCCGTCGTGGTTTGATCGAAATCGAACTTTTCTCTTTGGTGAAGGCCCTTGGCCTTAAAGGCGTTATTTCGAACTTTCGTCGAAATATTCACCCATCGTTGTTCGATCGAGGTCGAACTCTTCTCTTTGGCGAAGGCCCTTGGCCTTAAGGGTAAGGGCGTTATTTCGAACTTTCGTTGAAATATTCACCCGTCGTTGTTCGATCGAGTTCGAACTCTTCTCTTTGGTGAAGGCTCTTGGCCTTAAGGGTAAAGGCGTTATTTCGAACTTTCGTCGAAATATTCACCTGTCGTTGTTCGATCGAGGTTGAACTCTTATCTTTGGTGAAGGCCCTTGGTCTTAAGGGTGTTATTTCGAACTTTCGTCGAAATATTCACCCGTCATTGTTCGATCGAGGTCGAACTCTTCTCTTTGGCGAAGACCCTTGGCCTTAAGGATGCTATTTCGAACTTTCGTCGAAATATTCACCTGTCGTTGTTCGATCGAGGTCGAACTCTTCTCTTTGGCAAAGGCCCTTGGGCTTAAGGGTGTTATTTCAAACTTTCGTTGAAATATTCACCCGTCGTTGTTCGATCAAAATCAAACTTTTCTCTTTGGCGAAGGCCCTTAGCCTTAAGGGTGTTATTTCAAACTTTCATCGAAATATTCACCCGTCGTTGTTTGATGGAGGTCGAACTCTTCTCTATGGCGAAGGCCCTTGGCCTTAAAGGTGTTATTTTGAATATTTCGTCGAAATATTAACCCGTCGTTGTTCGATCGAAATCAAACTTTTCTCTATGGCGAAGGCCCTTGGCCTTAAGGGTGTAATTTTGTACCATCGTCGAAATATTAACCTGTCGTTGTTCGATCGACATCGAACTTTTCTCTTTGGCAAAGGCCCTTGGCCTTAAGGGCGTTATTTCGAACTTTCGTCGAAATATTCACCCGTCGTTGGTCGAATTCTTCTTTTTAGCGAAGGCCCTTGGCCTTAAGGGTGTTATTTTGAGCTTTCGCCGAAACATTAATCCGTCGTTGTTTCCATTTGTTGGAGGGTCAGGGATCGTCTGGGGGAGTCCTAGTTCTACTCGACCTTTGTGCTTCCTCGGTGAGTCCCAGTTCGCTTGACTTTGTTTGTATCGGAGAGTATAATGTCGGAGAGTACGAAACATTGTTGTTTTGCTAGTGTTCGTTTCGTGCGCACATTAGGGTTTCCTTATCTAATCTCTCCGCCTTCCGGTCTGAGGGTGTCATTGGCAGGCAGGATGATGAATTATACTTTGAACTTGGGGATATCTCCCTCGTCGACTCGGTTCCTAAGTCCTCGGGAAAACCCTGTTGGGGCAACTCCTGGGTGGGGGATAGAGAGTGCAGCTTAAGGGGCATCGTTTTCTAGAAGTTGGATTGTGAGGTGGGCGATATTTCGTAGTAATTTTGTAGTAGTTTCCCACTCTCTAGTTGAGATATTTCTTTGCTCGCTCGCCTACGCGGTGCTTGTGTTCCTATTTGAGCAAACAATCGAAGATGCCCCAAGATGATGTCTTCCTTACCTCTATCCGACGAGCCGGTGAATGAGGGTGGATTTGTGCGTAGCTCGTTTTGCCTGGCGTTTCAATGGTTGATGGGGCGGTGTTTTCTAAATTCGGTGGCTGTATTCAGCCTTGCCTTTTTCGTGTCTTGGTCCTGCACGATTTTGGGCTTGCTTTGGCTGGTTCATGGGTTGCCTGGCGTGCGGGGGAGGATGTTGGTTGCAATTTCTGCTTGCATATAACATCATGATCTAGGTTGGCGTGTGAGGTTTACTTGCTGCTCTTTTAGTGGGTGATCATATTTATGGTTGTTTGAGCTGGAGGAGACTAGGAAATTTTCACTAAGAAATCACCACAGACGGCGCCAAATTATTTGACCAAAAGATATTGAAACCTTTTTTTATTAAATCAATCAGTGAAGATGAAGAGGTAAATCTTAGTCAATCATAATACGCTCCAGATCTATAAACAAATTAGAAAATGATGCACAAGATAAAATGGGGGCGATCAGTCTTATTGATATTTTCATTTCTTCTCTCACCAATCGATGGAGATAATTGTTTTTTCTTCTTTTTTGCTAAGAAGATTATAGAGGAGAGGAAAAAGAGAAAAAAGGCCCCCCTTTCTAGGAAGGTTCCCTCCCTATATATAGTCATGGAGTCCTTGCTTGTTTTCTTGGGTCAAGACACCTTCATACCACGTCCATTTTTGTCGTTCCCTGAGTATTGTTCTTCAACTTAGCGGGTACTGTGAGTACGTGATTTAGAACAAATCATGACATCTTTTACTATCTCGCCGCTTGGACGGGATCCTAGTTGGGTCGACCACATCGATCAAATTTTGACCAATACAATTTCATGAGCAGAACTTTTAATTTAACAAGTATTGTCCCTTGTTTTCTCCCTAAACAAACTTTTAACTTTTGAGAGGCGGTCAAAAATTAAAAATCACCTAAAAAAAGTGTAATATTTCTTACGGCAGGAGATCATAATCACTCCTAATTAAAAAGAGAGTCATTTTCAAAAGTCAATTACTATATGATCTGGTCATAAAAATCTATGGAACTCATTGACTTTCTCACCTCGTCAAGTGGCTATAGGTGTGGTTAATGTGTACCAATCCTCTTTAATCTAAATGACTCGTAGATCGTCTGAGTAAATCGCTTATTAATTTGAGTCGGTGCGGAAAGGAGCGCTGAGTGGCCCAATGCACAAGATATTCTGCGTTCACACAGAGTCGGGAGAAAGGGCTACATCCCAAAGGATGTGATATAGACAACCCATCATAATGTGCAAGCATTAGTGACTGCTTCCAATGCTCGAACACGTAACATTAGGTTACATGGAGACAACTTTATTGTCGCTCCAAAACTCCATTCAAAAAGAAAAATTATTTTGAGTTAGTATGATTGTGTGTGTGTGTATATATGTATGTATGTATGTATGTATATATATATATATATATATATATATATATATATATATATATATATATATATATATATATATATATAGAGGTGGCAAAATGGTTAGAAGAAAACAATTATCCATTAAAAAATAGGTTGGATAATGATTTTTTTAAAAAAATGGGTCGAATATGGATAAAAATTGCTCGGGGCGCCCTATTTGGTCGCCCCATTTAACCTATACCCATTTTTTTAATTTTTTTTAACTTGTACTTACTTTTTAAATAACTTCAGCCCCATTTCTCCTCCTCCTCCTCCTCCTCCTCCTCCTCCTCCTCCTCCTCCTCCTCCTCCTTCTTCTTCTTCTTCTTCTTGTGCTGCTATGAATATACAGTAATACAGATATATGTTGAATCCTGATGACTCGTATATCAAGTTCATGAGGGTTTTATGAAGCTTCTCGCTCTCTCTTTCTTCTTCTTTTTGCTTTCTGTATTGTATCTTTCCCTTTCTCAGTTGCTCATCCTTTATTTGTTTTTACAATATTGCTTCTGCACCAGCAGGGTACATACACTATAATAATTCTGTGTTAAGAAAATTGAACCATGAGTTACTAGTGTTTCAATCTGGCTAGTATGTTAGAAAGCTTTTTCAAAAACTTCAGCTTATATAGTGCTGAAGTTTTTACAAATGAACTAAATAACTTCAGTATTTCTGCTGAAATTTTTGAAAAAGCTTATCCAGGACAAAAAAACTTCAACTTATTTTGGTGCTGAAGTTTTTATAAATGAACTAAATAACTTTAGCATCTTCTGATGAAGTTTTTGAAAAAGCTTAATGACAAAATTAATGAATCCAGGACAAAAAACTTCAGCTTATTTAGTGCAATTACAAACAAAAACTTCAGCAAATAGAGAATTAAACTTCACCTACTATGCTTAAGTTTAGCAATTACAAATAAAAACTTCAGCAAATAGAGAACAAAACTTCAGCAATTACAAACAAAAACTTCAGCACACTTGCTACTTCAGACCCGTCTACTAGAATGCTGAAGTTTTGCGTGATTGCCTTTGGTACTTCAGCCCCGTATGCTGAAGTTATACAAAAAAGCGGGTACGTTTGCAATTTTTTTTCCAAAGCGGGCACAAGTTAAAACGTGACCCAAAAAGCGGGTATAGATGCAAATCTCCCGAATATGAATAAGAATAATATTATCCACTTAGAAAATTGATAACTAATGGATAATTAATGGGTTTAACTTTTACATTTGTGAAGCCTCAAATTGGGGGTTCCTCAAGTTTGGGAGACTAGAAATTCTCCTAAAAGTGATCATATTCAAGTAGGCATGGATAATATGAATATCCATATTATCCACCGGGTAATCTATTTTTTATCCATATTAAATATGAGTCGGGTCGAATTATTTATCCGTTTTTTTAATTACCATTTTCGACACACTCATATCGATCCGATCCGCCCGTTTGCTACCCCTACCTAATGCACATATAGTGGTTGAGTCATGACTAGTCACCTAATAGGATGTAGATCCACAAGCTTGCAAGACAGTGTGTCAAACATTATTAAATTTACATTTAAAATATGGAGGACTTTTGGTGTAAGCAAATAAAATAAAACAACTCAAACATGTTACATCCTAGATATATATGTGCTGCCTTTTTTTTTAATTTTTTTTACATACTATATACTTATTTGGCACGTTGTAATTTGTAAGTAATATAAAAGGAAAATAACGATTCAAATCCATGTAATGTAAGTTATTTGAAACTAATTAGGAAAGTTAAATACTACTACCGTTTTAAAATAAACAGATGGCTCTACTTCTTCTTCTTCTTCCGGTTGTGGAAGTGGCAGATGAACACGCTCATACTTATTCGTAACCAACATTTCTACATTAATCATCATTTAATCATGGTAAACTAAATGATCAGATACATGCATTTAATCCAAATAATTAAGAAGCCCTCATCCAATAATTTATTGAAAAAATAATACTATATACCCGCTCTCAAAATATTTCAAAATAATAGCCGAAAAATGTATATTTTTTGTACATATATACATTTTGTATGTTATACACAAAAATTATATAAATTTTATACACTTTTTCGATTAGAGAATATAAATAGTTTCTGGTACGAATTAAAAGTAAAAAAACCCTAATTTATTTTGTATGAAATCCTCATCCAATGGGAGGTTCCAAATGCGGTAAAAACTTATTCTCTTTGGATGTTTTTACTAAATCATACTTCCTCCATTTCAAAAAGATTGTCTTACTTTTTTAATTTGGCACAAACTTTAATAACGAGGGGAAGACTTTTAAGGTATGTCATCTTAAATAAGATATAACATTTGTATGATTGTAAAACTTTTGAAACCTGTCATAATATTTGTGTGACTAAAACTTTTGAAACTTGTGGTGTGAACTTTGTCATTTCATTTGTGTGGCAGTAAATGCTTCATATTTAAGAAATATTGAAAGGTGTCAATCATTTTGGACGAGGGTATTAAGGAAATATTGTCAATCTTTTTGAAATAGATGGAGTACTAATTTATCATAGTTAAATAATAAAGTAATGAGTATTAATTACGTATGATTTAGTGATACCTATGTATGTGAAGACATATGTCATACAATTATTGGATTGATATAACGAAAAAGGACCAAATATACTCATGTACTATTAGAAAAAGGTTTAAATGTACCTCTCGTTATAGGTCAGTCCAAACATATCCATGTCATTATACTATTGGTTCAAATATACTCTTTTTTCGTTAAAATTTATCCAAAATGGGCATCCAATCCTACGTGATACTGACATTTGACCTCAGCGTTCCTAACTCATTTTACCCCTACCATCTACTTTTTTTTTTCTACCACTAAAACTTTCTTCTCCTCCACCACTATTACCACCATTACCACTACCATAAAAAATAATGTATTTCGAATTTAGTCTTTTACATATGAATTAGGTACACTAAGGTGGCATTTCGTGTGACATCCACCTCTTCAAATATCAGTGTCACGTAGAATTAGATGTCCACCTTGGATAACTTTAATAAAAGAAAGGTATATTTGAACTAATAATGTTACGATAATAATTTATTTGGAACCAAAGTATAACGAAGAAAATATTTAAATATTTTCTTAGGGGTGTGCATTCGAATCGGTTTATTGATAAATCGAATCGATTATTTGTTATCGGTTTATCGATTTATCGATTTCGATTTCGAAATTTTCCTTATCGAGTTATCGATTTCGATTTTGTCCTCTTCGGTTATCGGTTTATCGATAAATCGATAAGATATACTAAAAAGATAAATTTTTTTACCCTTATTCTATAATACCCTTTCCTTTACCCTAAGTCTCCAACCCTATTATTTCATCTACCACATTTAAGGAATGATCATATTTAAAGCTCAAGAAAATGAAGTTCAAATTAATGAAAAATAGAATTAGCCGTGATGATGTATTTTTTTATACCGTTGGAGTGTTGGTGGCATACATTTGATCCTTTACTTTAGTTTTGTTGCATGTGCTTGTTGACACAATTTTTATGTTATAAACGGTGTTCGTCTTATTTTAGTTTCTTTTTGTCCATATTAGTTAGGCGTGTTTATAGTGATATATTTTTCGTGAAATCCCACAAATTTTCTTATTGGTGTAATCGATAACCGAATCGATAAGTCCCAAAAATCGATAAATCGAAAAAATCGAAACCTTATTGAAACGATAACGATAAGCATATGTACAAATCGACAATCGATAAGTAATTATCGATAAGGGTCAAAATCGAATTGATAAATCGAATTCACACTCGCTTATATGGGGTATATTTGGCTCTTTGCCGTTGATATAAATATACTGGTGGAGTAAATTTTTAACTCCCAAGGGAGGATGCACATTTGCACCTGGAGACACATGTATCATGTTTCCCCTCTTAAAAATTATATTATCCCTAGCAAAATCTAGTTCTAAGGATTTATCAACGTGGCCCAATCAAATAATACCAACGAGGCTAGTGGGTCCCAACATACCTGGAAATCAACGAAATATATTAAAACAAATTATTTTTTCCAACAAAATATCATAAACAAATCCACAATTCTTTTATACGCGTAATAACCACCAAAACTTTTATACCTTCCCATCTTCCTAAGCAAAAAAACCGTTACTTGTAACAATCACATAAATCATTTCTCCTCGCCTCAAAAAATCATCCCTCTCCGTTTTCCGTTTTCCGTTTTCCGTTTTCCTCTTTCAAACAATGTCGAGACAGACGTACAGAGTCTGTTTCTGTTTCCGGCGGCGGTTCCGGGTAGTCGCCGCCGAGGCTCCGGCGGATGTAAAGAATTTATTCAATAGATATTCCGATAACGGAGTAATGAATGCAGAGAACCTACAACGATTCTTAATTGAGGTTCAGAAGGAGGAAAATGCGAGTTTAGAGGATGCTCAGGGTATTATGAATAATCTTCATGACCTTAAGATCCTTAATATTTTTCATCGGAGAGGTCTTCATCTTGACGCATTTTTTAAGTATCTTTTTGCTGATATTAATCCTCCTATTAATCCTAAACGCGGGGTAAGATTCTGCTACAGAATTTTAATATTTCCTTCAATTTTTGTTTTGTTTTTGTCTGCTGATTATACTCTTGTATATGGATTTTTCAGTTATGTGATTGAGATTTTGTCCGTCATAATGTGTTCAGATATGGCCGAAAATGCCTTTCTGGATAATGTTTTACTGTGACTTATTTTACATTTTTGTCAACATTTAATATTTAGAAGTTCTAACACAATAAACGCCTGATGATTTCTTCCTATTTGCTTAAGTGGGAGGTAATAGGTATAGATGAAATAGTCGAGGTGCGCACAAGCTGGACTGGAACCATGGTCATCAAAACTATATTGTTCTTTTACCCAATCCTTCCCCCTTATGCATTAGTTTATATGACCAACACTGGAAATTGTTCTAAAAACTATTTTTCAAGGTAAAATATTTTTCACAGAAAATATTTTCCGAAAGAAAACATTTTGCTCATACCGAGTGCGCCTAATGTCAAATGTTCTGTGTTTTTTACTTTTTCTTTTAATTTGCCTTTATCAACACATACTTAGATGATGCAAGTCATAAGGTCCTAAAGAGGATTATAGCATAAAGAATTAACTAAAGCACTCTAATTCTGGATGAGCTTAGTGTCGAGGGATCGAGTTTGGTATCCGCCTGTGTGAGTCTGCTCACATTGCCGGTCCTAAGCCCAGATATAGGAGGAGAGTTTCCATAGATTGGCAGCCAATGTAAAACTAGCCAATTTCATAATAAATCCTCACATTACTGTAATTCTAGATGGGAAGTATTTAAATTAGATTTGATTATCAGGTGCTTCTCCTGTTGATTGATCTATATGAAAAGTTTTTAAATTTACTTGTGGAGGTTGTTACTGGAAGTGAGCCTCCCTTGTATTATTTTTAGGTTACTAGGGAAAGGAATCTACTTGTATGGACATGTTCTTAGTAACAGAATGTAAAAGATAGCTAATCCAGCTGGAGTATCTTTTCGTTACATTTCATAAATCAGCATATTTGATGTATTCTTTTCAGTAATAAATTCTCCTTTTCTTTTTCCAGATTCACCATGATATGAATGAGCCTTTGTCTCATTACTTCATATACACAGGACATAATTCTTATCTAACTGGGAATCAACTAAGTAGTGATTGCAGTGATGTCCCCATAATACAAGCCCTGGGCCGAGGTGTACGAGTAATTGAATTGGATATATGGCCAAATTCCGCCAAAGATGATGTGGAAGTTCTGCATGGAGGGTATGTCCCCCGATGCTGGAATATCCTAATTTCTTGGTTGATTCAGAATTTGCATACTTCCAGATGAATAAAAAGTTGCCAAATGTTCTTTCAAATTATGATGTTTCCATGAAAATGGCTTAATTAAAAATTAAGTTACTTTTTCTCTTGAACTGCTAATTGTTATATATAACTGAAGCCCAAAAAACAAGCTTTACCCATTCGCTCATTAGCATACATGTCTATGTGTGCCAACCAAGACTGCTGCTACTGCCACACCATGATCTATACCAAGTACTTGACTCTAGTGGGCATGGATATGCTAATAATGAAGTCCATGTCTTGAGTAGGCTAAAGCTTTTGGATGACCAGTGATAACAATCTTGTGCTTTAGGAATCCTGTTTCTGTTATTACTGAATTCTTTTTCTATCCTTGAAATAAACTTGCAATTTGGGTTAAAAAAATATACCATTATTATTCCAGGTTATGGTATTACCAGGGTGCTACACTTTCCCATAAACTTACTACATCTTGAAGTGTGGTATGCTTTTTCTTCAGAACTCCATGTTTATTAGAAAATTATTACATTCATTGTCTTTTGTGCTAGTAATCAAATTACAACAGTTTTGTCCTTTGGAATTCATTGGAAGTTGTCAATGATTACTAACTTATTTTTAACAAACCAGATCAGTCCCCTGTATAAACAACCGATCTTTTACGATTTAAAGGACAAAAGGAAAAGGAGAAAGCTCTTAAGCTTTGCTATGTGTATGTTTTTGTTGGACTAGCATTGGAATTTGAATTGCATGTCATACTTCTTGGACAATACCTCTCATGAATTCTTGAGTCACCAAAACATATGATCTTTCATTTTTGAGAACTCTCTATTGTGCTTGTACTTTCCATTCTTCTTGTAGTTTGTAAGTGTACCTTTTTTTTTTTTCATACAGAACATTGACCACTCCGGTTGCGCTCATCAAATGTCTGAGGTCTATAAAGGAACATGCTTTTACTGTATCTGAGTATCCTGTTGTGATAACACTTGAAGATCATTTAACCCCAGATCTTCAGGCAAAAGTTGCGGAGGTGTGTATGTTCCTATTCTGGATATGATACCTCCTTTATTGATCCTAATGATGCTTTTGTGGAAAAATCCTAGATGATCACTCAAACATTTGGAGACATGCTGTTTTCTCCCGATTCATGTTTGAAAGACTTTCCCTCCCCAGAATCTCTGAAAAAACGTGTTCTGATATCAACTAAGCCACCCAAAGAATACCTTCAGGCGAAGGAAGTTAAGGAAAAAGACTCGAAGAAAGGAACAGAGTCGCCTGATACAGAAGCTTGGGGAAGGGAAGTTTCAGACCTTAAAGCCAGATACAATGATAAGGTGTAATAAAATGCATTACCAATTATTTTGACCTATTTGAGTATGTCAGCTTCTTAAATCGAACTTTGTTTTCGCCACATTCTGACGCTCTTTAAAGCAGGATGATTCTGATGAAGGAGCAGGTGAGGAAGATGATGAAAGTGACGAAGGAGATCCCAACTCGCAGCAAAATGTCGCACCAGAATACAAGCGTTTGATTGCCATTCATGCTGGAAAGGGAAAAGGTGGATTGTCAGATTGGCTGAGGGTTGATCCTGATAAAGTAAGACGACTTAGCTTGAGCGAGCAAGAACTTGGAAAGGCTGTAATTACTCATGGAAAAGAAATTATCAGGTATTATTTTGCTCCATCCATCAAATTAACTACAATGTAAGTTATGTAACCCTGTTCTTTGTCAATGTCCTAGACTGGTGGATGTATGCATCAATTTTCTGTCGTTTCCTTTGTGGCTTTTTTGGTGGATGTTGGGGTGGGATTCTCATAATCAGGGGTACATCATTTTAGTGATGTATTCTTTGTTGTGATATGCGGAATAAAAAAATTAATACTTTTCGTATGTGATCAAACGAGAGAAGATTTCTTGAAACGATTTGATCATCGTGATATGTAGTCCTAAAATGCACCTGTGTGTAGGTTCAATGATACTTAATATTCTGGAATCTTATAGCAGAATTACCTGCCATAACATGTCATGTAGTTGATCTACAATAGCCAGTGTGTATGCTTTTTCTACCAATTTATTCATGCCATGCACATGTAGTATACCATATATGCATGACTTTTCAATAAAATTGTCTTATTTTATGTCGATGTGTTACAGGTTCACTCAGCGGAACTTGCTCAGAATATACCCAAAGGGCATACGTTTCGACTCATCCAATTATAATCCTTTTGTTGCATGGACGCATGGAGCTCAAATGGTGGCATTCAATATGCAGGTTATTCTTCCTTCTTCATACCCTCCAAAAAAA
This sequence comes from Nicotiana tabacum, assembly GCF_000715075.1. Classification (NCBI taxonomy): domain Eukaryota; kingdom Viridiplantae; phylum Streptophyta; class Magnoliopsida; order Solanales; family Solanaceae; genus Nicotiana; species Nicotiana tabacum. The sequence continues at coordinate 171,542,232 of NC_134090.1, forward strand.
CTAAAATTAAAAGATAAAAGCAAAAGTGGTAGCTCTTCGTAATGCAAGTTAATGTGCCTTAACTGAATTTGAGAAAAGTCCGTAGGAAAGTCTAAATTTTGGTAAACCACAGCGTCAGATAAAAAGAATATAATTTGATCTCAATGACCCTTATCTTGGTTAGACTACTGCTGATAAGAGGTCACCAGATTCACATGTGGCTTTCCTTTCATGATGTAACAATTGATTTGGAGGAAATGAGTGAACTGTTGAATCTTTGTTCTTTTTCCTCAAGGTGAAGGACATAGCAATTATAAATTCCTTTCAGAGAACCCAGTTACTTATCGCCAAGCATGCATATAAATTCTCGAACTTGTATAGATTTGTGATCGATTTGATGTCTGACACATTACATTAGAATTTATTGAAGCTGTCACTTGCATATGTGCCATGATTCCAATATCCGAAACCTGATAATTTAGCGGCTTGAATTGAAGCCTCTGATCTATTATATTTTAAATGATTTGTCTGAAGGACTTGGAGGAGGAGTAACTATGCAGTAATTAAGGGAGCGTTGGAAGGTTGGTGTAACTATGCAGTAGCTAAAAAGTCACCTCCTTGAGTGGTGGGTTTTGTTATCTAAGTTCCACTCTGCCACACTTGATTTTCGCTATAAAACTTTATTTGCTTCCAATATCTTTTTATATCAACATATTGTTGTACTTTTTATCTCAACATGTAATGAACTTAAGTTTATAGACATGCAAAAGTATGTGTTCAGTAACTTCAGCTTACTAGTAAATTAGCCTTTCTATTGAATTTTTTCTGCAAATATAGTTTAACTCATTTATAGCGACAAGTTAAATAGTGGAACTTTTCAATGTAAAACTTTGATATTGCGGGATCCTTCTTTCCGCTATTGTTTTCTGTGCATCCGCTTCATATTCTCCTGCAACCATCGGGTTGTTAGCTTCTGGAATATAGATGGATTCAATTAGCTGTACCTAACATATGAATAGTGACTTGTTTGGGCTTATCATTTACCATATGTTCCAATTTGCTTAATCATAGTGTTCCCATGAGAATGCATAAATAAAAGTTTTGTGGCAGGGCTATGGAAGATCACTTTGGTTAATGCATGGTATGTTCAGATCCAATGGTGGTTGTGGATATGTTAAGAAACCAGATATACTATTGAAAGCAGGTCCTAACAATCAGATCTTCGATCCTGAAGCAAATTTGCCAGTCAAAACTACATTGAAGGTAATTGAGGGGATGTATTTTTATACTTGACTTTGTTGGATCACATATGATTTGATCACGTTGACGCAAATAATCCAAGACTTCCTGAATTAAGCAGGTGACCGTATTTATGGGGGAAGGATGGTATTATGATTTCAAACACACACACTTTGATGCATACTCGCCTCCAGATTTCTATGCAAAGGTAGACGAATATACTTCACCACTATTTTTTCATTACTTGGTTCAAATTCTGTCATCTTTTGGTATTTAGCATTAATTTTCTTAAAACAACATTTCGAGTTGGAAGTTAAGGTATAGAAGATTGAAGAAAACCGTTTCCTTTCACGTTTTCTGATGAATTGAACGTTGAGTTATGTTGAAAAGGAGAATCTGAATGGTATAAGTGTATAACTCTATGCAGATAGGAATTGCCGGAGTTCCGGCTGATAATGTAATGAAGAAAACAAAGACACTGGAGGATAATTGGATACCAACTTGGGATGAAAAGTTTGAGTTCCCATTAACAGTTCCTGAATTGGCTCTACTTCGCGTCGAAGTTCATGAGTATGATATGTCTGAAAAAGATGATTTTGCTGGCCAAACTTGTTTACCTGTTTCAGAACTAAGACAAGGTATCCGAGCAGTTTCACTCCACGACCGAAAGGGAGAGAAATACAACTCTGTGAAGCTTCTTATGCGTTTCGAATATGTCTAACTCTGAGTCGAGCAGTTTCGAATTCTGTATCTTTGTCAATATATGGGGTGAGATGTAAATAAATATATGTAAAATGTGTGCAAATATTTTTTGGAAAGTCGTCTGTCTCTTTGTAACTTCTGTAATTGACAACATATGCTCTGAGATGTAAATAGATGTATGGTAATACGTGTGAAATTAATTTTTGAAAAATCTTTCTCATTTTCATGGTCGTTTGTAATGCTGCAATCATGTAAAACATATCTGGGCGATAACCATGGGATGATTTTCGTTTGTGTAAGCCTTCAAGTGGACAAAGTTATCTAGTACCTATTGTTGAATAATTTAGGCGTGTGCAAATGAATTTGAACACATTAAATATGTACAAATATGTACGTATGTACATATTAAAACTCAGTCATTAGTAGTTGAAGTTGTCGTTATAAAATACAGAACTCATAAAGTTGAAATCTATAGGCAGAATGTGATTCAGAAACAGAGAAATATAATGTACGATTTTTAGGGTAGTTTATAGTTGTTCACCGATAGTCTTAGTAGCATGCATGTCTCTTCATATTCTTAGATTTTTATTAAGTTATGTGGCTTTGTTCGCCTCAGGTATTGTATTCCCTGTTGCTATTATTTGGTACCACTTATCCTTTATCTCTCTCTTTCTTTTCTCTTCCATCTTTTTTCCTTCCTTGCTTTCCTCTTCTTCTTCTTGTCCTTCCTGAGCCGAGGGTGTATTGGAAATAGCCTCTCTACCTGCATTAGGTAGAGGTAAGGTCTGCGTACAGACTACCCTCCATAGATCCACCTGTTAGGATCAAAATGGGTTTGTTGTTGTCATTGTTGTTGTTTTTCCTTCTTTTTGGCGCGTATATACAATTTGGTTACCACTAGTGCATAGAATAGGTATTAGACTGCCTATGCACGAGTATGTATTAGACTAGTGATAAATTGGTAATCACAAAATATTTTTAATAATTTCAGTTATTTTTTTTATCTCTCTTTCACTACTTTTAGTCTGATTAATAATTTCAGACGCCCTTATAGATAGTGTCGCAAACTCATTCTCTAGAAGTTTTATTGGGACACAATATTTTAGGATTTAAACCAAGATTAGTAATCCTAATTCGTTTAAGATTTGATGAGTTTTTGGTCAATATTGTCCCTTATCTTTGAGAGTAGGTCTATTTTGGTCCCTCAAATATAATCATGAGCATCTTTAGTCCCTTAAGTATGCTAAAGTGGAGCATCTTTAGTCTCACTGACACAATGTGTTCAAAAACTAACGGTGTTACCTAACTCTGATTCATGAAGCAAATCTTCTACTCTGAAACAAGAAGTTTCCTCTCCTTTTATTGGATAACGCAAATTATCACTTTAATTCTTCATTTTTAGATAATGTTTTCTACAATTTTGACCCTGAAAATATCCCTCTCTGTGCCCGTTTTCAATGAGAAAATGACACTGTATAACCATTGTAAAAATAATAGCCGAAAAATGTATAAAATTTATATATTTTTTTGTATATATATACCTTTTGTATGTTAATATACAAAAATTATACAAATTTTATATACTTTTTCGGCTTCCATATGTAAATAGTTTCTGGCACGGGTTAAAAGTGATAATATAACCTGGTTATTCGTTTGCTTCAATAATATGCCTAGAAGTGATCCAGGTAGCTCTATTTTTTTTCAAATTTTAACTTTTCTTTTTGTAAAAATCAACCGAAATTTTTAAACATATATATACAAATTTTACATATTTTTCGGCTATTATTTTTATAGCGCTATACAATGTCATTTTTTCATTGAAAACTGACACAGAAGAGGATATTTTCAAGGTCAAAATTTTAGAAGACATTACCTAAAAATGAAGAATTAAAGTGATAATTTGTGTTATCCAACAAAAGAAGAGGAAACTTCTTGCTTCAGAGCAGAAGATTTGCTTCATGAATCAGAGTTAGGTAACACCGTTAGTTTTTGAACATATTATGTCAGTGAGACTAAAGATGCTCCACTTTAGCATACTTAAGGGACTAAATATGCTCAGGATTATATTTGAAGGACCAAAATAGACCTACCCTAAAAGATAAGGGACAATATTGGTTAAAACTCAAGATTTGATAATTGTCAGTTTTTCTATTTCATCTCTAAATAGGTTTTATAGTCCAAATCATACGAAAATAAATTTTTCTTAGTTTCTAATCAAACTGATTTTGTACTAATATAAATATGAAGGTTAATACTTAGTTTCTTGGTTACCACAATCATAAACCTAATTGAATTCAATTTTCCACAATCAAACTATATATATTGCTTTCTCAATTTCTCAAAGTAATCTACCCTATATCCCTCCTTGCAAATTCCACGCCTTCTTGATTGAAAGAAGTTAAAAGAAACTCCCACTAATCATACCTTTTTTTTTGCCCTAACCCCCCTACCCCCACCCCCTACATCCCTCATTGCAACTTCCACGGCTCCCTAATTAGAACGAAGTTAAAGAAACTCTTAACACTTCATTACTCCCTTTGAAACTGGTGACGATAAATACAACAATAATAATCCAGTGAAATTTCACAAGTTGGATATGGGAGGATAGTGTTTACACACATCTTACTCCTACTTATAGGAAGGCAGAGAAAACACTATTTCGGGTAGACCCTCGGTTCAAGAAAGAAACTGGTGACGATAGATGATAGTGGTAATGGCTTTTTAGCATAGTTGTATTCTTAATTGAGATTGACAAAGAAACAAAAGAAAGATGAGTTTAGTTTTGGATTTGGAAGAAGATTGTGATGATCATATATTGTTGCCACCAACAAACTTTTATGCAGTGGAACATAACTGCATTTACAGGTCTGGTTTTCCTCAGCCAACCAATTTCTCTTTTCTCAATTCACTCAATCTACGCTCTATCATATACTTATGTCCAGAACCATATCCAAAAGCAAACGTTGAATTCCTTAGAATAAACAATATAAACCTTTTCCAGTTCAGAATAGACGGCACTAAGGAGGTGATTAGCAGTGATATTATAACTGAGGCTTTGAGAGTAATCATTGATGTTAGAAATCATCCAGTTTTAATTCACTGCAAACGTGGAAAACATCGAACTGGTTGTCTTGTTGGTTGTTTAAGGAAATTGCAGAAGTGGTGTTTGAGTGATGTGGTGGAGGAATACAAGCATTTTGCTGGCATTAAGTGGAGGGAAACTGACGTTAAATTTTTGGAGAGCTTTGATGTTTCTTGCACATAAGGCTTTGCCTCAGAGCATTATTATTATTATTATTATTATTATTATTATTATTATTATTATTATTATTATTATTATTATTATTATTATTATTATTATTATTATTATTATTATTATTATTATTATTATTATTATTATTATTATTATTATTATTATTATTATTATTATTATTATTATTATTATTATTATTATTATTATTATTATTATTATTATTATTATTATTATTATTATTATTATTATTATTATTATTATTATTATTATTATTATTATTATTATTATTATTATTATTATTATTATTATTATTATTATTATTATTATTATTATTATTATTATTATTATTATTATTATTATTATTATTATTATTATTATTATTATTATTATTATTATTATTATTATTATTATTATTATTATTATTATTATTATTATTATTATTATTATTATTATTATTATTATTATTATTATTATTATTATTATTATTATTATTATTATTATTATTATTATTATTATTATTATTATTATTATTATTATTATTATTATTATTATTATTATTATTATTATTATTATTATTATTATTATTATTATTATTATTATTATTATTATTATTATTATTATTATTATTATTATTATTATTATTATTATTATTATTATTATTATTATTATTATTATTATTATTATTATTATTATTATTATTATTATTATTATTATTATTATTATTATTATTATTATTATTATTATTATTATTATTATTATTATTATTATTATTATTATTATTATTATTATTATTATTATTATTATTATTATTATTATTATTATTATTATTATTATTATTATTATTATTATTATTATTATTATTATTATTATTATTATTATTATTATTATTATTATTATTATTATTATTATTATTATTATTATTATTATTATTATTATTATTATTATTATTATTATTATTATTATTATTATTATTATTATTATTATTATTATTATTATTATTATTATTATTATTATTATTATTATTATTATTATTATTATTATTATTATTATTATTATTATTATTATTATTATTATTATTATTATTATTATTATTATTATTATTATTATTATTATTATTATTATTATTATTATTATTATTATTATTATTATTATTATTATTATTATTATTATTATTATTATTATTATTATTATTATTATTATTATTATTATTATTATTATTATTATTATTATTATTATTATTATTAAATGTATATAGTGTGAATGAGTCACAACTACTATACCAAAAATTATGACAGACACCAAATAATAAATAAGACAATAAAGCAACAATAAAAGGAACACCAGAATTTACGAGGTTCAGCCAATTTTGCCTACTTCCTCGGACACAATCAATATTTTATTCCACTCCAAAAATACAAGTGAAATAATACTAAAGAGAGAAGATACAAATGTCTTAAGAAGATAAGAAAGCAAATGAGGGGTGTATCTAAATCCTAAACATTAGGCCTCCTTTTATAGGGAAAAATTCCCTACCAAATGGCCAAACCACCGATGTGGGATTTGCCAAATTCAACAAATCTCCACCTTGGCGAAATTTCACATCTTCAATTTTCTCTCAATAACAAATTTTGGTTGTGTCTTCATCTTCAATCTTCAGTGTTCAACAATGTTGAAATTTGACCGCAGTCACCACTTTTGTCAGCATATCAGCAGGATTCTCCGTAGTATGAATTTTCTTCACCGTGACTCCACCTTCTTCTATGATTTCTCGTACGAAATGATACCGAACATCAATGTGCTTCGTCCTTGCATGATAAACTTGGTTCTTCGCTAATTGAATAACACTTTGACTATCACAAAAAATTGTGATACTTTTTTGTCCAATACCAAGCTCCTTTAGCAACCCCTAAAGCCAAATTGCCTCTTTCGCAGCCTCTGTAATAGCCATGTACTCTGCCTCTGTTGTAGACAAAGCAACTGTTGATTGCAAAGTAGACCTCCAACTAACTGGTGCATTTGCAAAAGTAAACACATAACCAGTAGTTGATCTTCGTTTGTCCAGATCACCCGCAAAATCTGAGTCACAATATCCAACTACAGATTGATTACCTTCCTACTCAAAAACTAACCCAACATCTACAATATTATGAATATACCGTAGAATCCACTTCACAGCTTGTCAATGCTCCTTTCCTGGATTATGCATATATCTGCTAATAACTCCAATAGCTTGTGAAATGTCAGGTCTCGTACAGACCGTTGCATACATCAAGCTACCAATAGCATTTGCGTATGGTACCCTTGACATATATTCCTGTTCAGCTTCATCTTTTGGCGACATAGTAGTACTTAGCTGGGGAGCAAGTGGAGTACTAACTGGCTTAGTCTTCTCATCTATGCCAAAACGTTGTAGTACTCTCTTCAAATATTCTTTTTGAGATAAACAGAGTTTATTTGAACGTCTATCTCTTATTATCTCTTGCCTCACCCAGATCCTTCATCTCGAACTCCTTATTCAGTTGAATCTTCAACTTATCAATTTTTTCCGAATTCCTGGAAGCTATCAACATATCATCAACGTATATGAGAAGATATACAAAGGAACCATCTTCAAGCTTGCGCAAATACATACAATGATCGTATTTGCTTCTCTTGTACCCTTGCCGCAACATAAACTTGTCAAATCGCTTGTACCATTGTCTAGAAGATTATTTCAATCAGTACAATGATTTTTCAAGTTTGCATACCATATTTTCTTTTCCAGCAACTTTGAATCCTTCTGGCTGAGTCATGTAGATTTCCTCCTCCAAGTTTTCATGTAAAAACGCAGTTTTTATATCCATCTGAACTAGTTCCAAATCCAACTGTGCTACCAAAGCCAACATAATTCTAATGGAGGAATGTTTTACAACTAGAGAAAATACTTCATTGTAATCAATTTCCTCCTTTTGAGCATATCCTTTGGCCACCAATCTTGCCTTGTAGCGAACATCTTTTTGGTTAGGAAATCCTTCTTTCTTTGCAAATACCCATTTGCACCCAATTGCTTTCTTTCCCTTTGGGAGATTGGCCAATCTCCATGTATGATTCTGATGAAGGGACTATATTTCATCATTCATGGCAATCCTCCACTTATCTTGTTCTGAACTTTAGACTGCGTCTTTATAAGTGGTAGGAACATCATCAACTACAATTGAGGTTGCACAAGCAACCATCTCTATAAGACGAACAGGTTTTGTTATTGTCCTTTTTGGCCTGCTGGTTGCTATTGATTCAAGTTGTTGTTGAGGTTCCTGAGTTGGAATCTCCCTCTCTATTGACTCTTCTTCCAGAGGATAATCTTCATTTGTTTCTTCCTCTACTTCTTGTGTAGGAAAAATAAATTTTCCCTCAAACTTCACCTGCTTAGAAGCACCCTTATTTTGTTTGGTATCTTCTATTACCTTATTTACCATAGAAGATTCATCAAAGGTAACATCCCTGCTGAATATTACTTTCTTTATCATAGGGCACCATAAGCGGTATCCTTTGACTCCAGAAGTAATCCCCATAAAAATAGCCTTTTTTGCCCTTGGATTCAATTTTGACTCTGTCACATGATAATATGCAGTTAAGCCAAATACGTGCAAAGAGTCATAATCTACAGCAGGCTTTCCATACCATTTTTCAAATGGTGTATTGTCGTCAATAGCAGCAGATGGTAGACGATTAATGAGGTGGCATGCATATGTAATTGCCTCAGCCCAAAATTCTTTGCCCAAGCCAGCATTGGACAACAAACACCGTACCTTCTCCAGCAAGGTCTGATTCATACGTTCTGCCATTCCATTTTGTTGTGATGTATGTCTGACAGTGAAGTGTTGGACAATGCCATCATTTTCACAGACCTTATTGAAATGATCATTTTTGTATTCACCTCCATTGTCTGTGCGAATACACTTGATCCTCCTACCTGTTTGATCTCCACCATTGTCTTCCATTTGAGAAAAATTCTCAACACTTCATCTTTGCTCTTCATTGTATACACCCACACTCTTCGGGAAAAATCGTCTACAAAGGTTATAAAATAGTGTTTCTCACCCAATGAAAGTGTTTTGGAAGGACCCCAAACATCAGAGTGTACATAATCCAATATGCCTTTAGTATTATGGATCGTTGTACCAAATTTAACCCTTGTCTGTTTTCCTTTGACACAAAGCTCGCAAAACTCCAAGTTGCAAGCCTTTACTCCTTTTAACAATCCTTGATCTGATAGAGTTTTCAAGGATTTTCCTCCAGCATGTCCCAAGCGCATGTGCCATAGCCTGGTTGCTTTTGCCTCTTTGTCGTCACTGGATGTCACTGTCGCTGTCCCAATAACTATACTGCCATGATAGCAGTATATATTATTGTTCTTCCGATTAGCCTTCATTACCACTAGTGCACCAGAGCATACTCTCATCACTCTATTTTTTGCAATGATTTTGAACCCTTTTGATTCTAGAGCTCCCACAGAGATGAGATTCTTCTTTAAATCCGATATATATCGAACATCTGTTAATGTTCTGATCATTCCATCATGGTTCCTTAATCGTATTGAACCAATACCATATGAGGTAAGAGGGCTGTTATCCGCTGTGTGGATGACTCCATATTCTCCTTCTTGAAAATCCATGAACCAGTCCCTGTTGGGACACATATGATAGCTACAAGCCGAGTCCATCAACCATATGTCTGATGATATTGATGACTCTGTTGTAACTAATGAGAAGTCTGAGTCATCACAATCAGCTACATTTGAATCCATAATGGCCTTTCCATTGTTATGTTTGGCCTTATTCTTCAACTTCGGACAATCTTTCTTCCAGTGTCCCTTTTCTCGACAAAAGGCACATTCATCTTTGCTGGGTCTAGATCTTGACTTGGATCTTCCCTTCTTTGTCCTCATTTGATTTTGAGGACGACCTCTCACAACCAGTGTTTCTCCTTCTCCGCCCTTTTGTTTTTCTCCCCTTCTTTGTTCATAGCTGTACAAAGCCGAACAAACTTCTCTGAGAGAAATTTCGTCATTCCCATGGAGTAGAGTAGTTTCAAGGTGCTCGTACTCATCAGGAAGTGACCCCAACAACATCAAGGCCAAGTCACCATCATCAAAAGTTGCATCCATATTTTGCAAATCTGTGACCAACTTATTGAAACTGGTGATATGTTTATTCATCGTGGTACCAAGAACATAGGTGAAGCGAAACAGTCTCTTCTTCATGTACAATTTATTTTGACTATTTTTCTTCAAAAATTTATCCTCCAGTGCTTCCATAATTTACTTGCAGAAGTTTCCTTTGTGTATGGATATTGCTGCTCTCTAGCAAGGTAGGATCGAATGGTACCGCAAGCAACACGGTTGATAATTTTCCAATCTTCTTCTCCAATAACATCTGGTTTCTTTTCTTCAATGGCAAGATCCAGCCCTTGTTGAAAAAGGACATCTAGAACCTCGCCTTGCCACATCCCAAAATGTCCTGATCCGTCAAAAATTTTTACCGCAAATTTCACATTTGACACAATTCTTGTCATAAGTGAAGATGCCAACGATAACGTATTATTGACACTTGATGTAGATTCTTCTTGTTTATTGTCTCCCATTTTGACATGAATATTATTTAATAGTTGACGACACAAATCAAGATTATTTCCTTTCTGGTGTGGAAGATCAGACTAAGCTGCAACCACAGAGCATACTAAGACAGAACCTTGACTCAGTTACCAAGATAAATCTTTTCTGATGTGGAAGATCAGACTATGTTGCAACCACAGAGCATACTTAGACAGTACCTTGGCTCTGATACCAATTATTGCGGAAGCTAAATGTATATAGTGTGAATGAGTCACGACTACTATACCAAAAGTTATGACAGCCACCAAATAATAAATAAGACAATAAAGCAACAATAAAAGGAACACCAGAATTTACGAGGTTCGTCCAATTTTGCCTACTTCCTCGGACACAACCAATATTTTATTCCGCTCCAAAAATACAAGTGAAATAATACTAAAGAGAAAAGATACAAATATCTTAAGAAGATAAGAAGGCAAATAAGAGGTGTATCTAAATCCTAAACATTAGGCCTCCTTTTATAGGGAAAAATTCCCTACCTGTCACGCCCCAATATCGAGGGGCGCGACCGGCGCTCGACTGGGCAGCCCCAGCCAAGCGGACCTGGGTGCCTTTCCTATTCTACGTGTTACCCCGCGTTTCCATTTCCCATTAACCAAGTGAAATAGCCATTTATAAGTTTAAACACATTCTTACGAGATTTACATAGCATACATAGTTACTTAGTGTGGTTTACAAGTTATACTGCCCAAAATACATAAGTACATAACCCACATTTCCTGTCTATGGAGCCTCTAGGGATACAAAAGAGTGATACTATACTTGCTGGTAACAAGGCTTCGGCTATACCTTACACCAAAAACCAAAACAAGACTCCGAAATAAAAAGCGACATGAGCCACGCAAGGCCCCGGGAGGAAAATGGCTCACCAATGCTTCTAGCGGAAAGTGAAGGGGAGCTATGGTCGGTGGACTGGAGTACCTGCTATGGATCAACCTACAATCATAACACGAATGTAGCGCCCCCGACAAAAGGGACGTCAACACATTTTAATTGTACTGGTATGTATGAACAAACTTGCCCTAAGTAAACTCAAATCATACACAAGTAACAAGTAGTAATGGGACCAACAATCAAATACACATGAAAGAAAACCATCAATCCAAACAAGTTACAATCTCTTCATTTTCCATTCAACATTTTCACATCAATGATTTCACAACTTTCTCATATTTTCATTTCAATAGTGATTTCGATCACTTTTCCACCCTTATTACCTCGGTCACCCTTATCACCACAACCCACACCTTATTACTTCGTGTTGCGGCGCGCAACCCGATCCCACCGAACAATCACAATTCACAAACAACACAACAACAACAACAACAACAACAACAACAACAACAACAACAACAACAACAACAACAACAACAACAACAACAACAACAACAACAACAACAACAATTCACAAAGAACAACAACAACAATTCTCAAAGAATTTCTATAGCCATCAATACTATTTCCATCATATTCAACAACTCATATGCATTTTATGTCACCGTGATAATTGTCAATACAAGCCATATATGTTCTTACCACAGTTGTTGCAACTGCATCATTTACGATTTACTTCCATCATTTGTTTCTCAACTCTTACCACATAACAAATTCACAATCACACATTTGATTTATTGCCAATTACGTACACCATTATATCGGGAGACTTAACCACGAACAATCAAATCATACCAATCACAAGAATTCCACAAATAATCCACGTAGATATCACATACCAAATATTCGTACACCAAACAAAGTGACTTTACAAAGGTCAAAGTTAGCCATACATACCTCGTTTGAGCTTTCCTTACGTTACTACGACGTTTCGAAAATTCTAGCAATCCCAATCTACTTGAGACATAACAAAATTAACACAAATTAGGAAGGTATTCATGGTTTCAGCTCATTTGAGCATTTTATCAAACACTAGTTGAGCATCTTGATTTTAAATTCCTTTTACAAGATTTTCTTCTTTCCCCAACCCAATCTTTACTTATTTATATTCATCAATCTTCCCACAAACCTAATTTGTACATGCATGTATACATAATACTATTACCCCAAGAATCATACCCCAATAACCCACCTCACAATCTTTACAATACCAACACAATCTAGGTTAGGCACCTATGACTTCCAATCCCCATCCCATGAGTTACAATACTTAATTCATACTCATATTTCCATAATAACTCCATATATGTAAGTCTAAGGTGTAGGATTACCTCTTGTAGACCAAATCTTGAAAGACAAATTTGGGGTGTTCTTGAGATTTTGAAGAAACCCTATGAAACTCAATCAAAATCATGTTGTAACTAGTGATTGAGGAGTGAAATCACCATGAAAACACACTTAAAACTCACGTTAGGTGTGCAATTGGATGCCTTGGTCGAGTTGGGGGTGTAGAGGAAGCCCTAAGCTTGAGAAATGACTCAAATTCTCTTATTTCCGATCTTTAGGATATTTAAAAACCTTCCAGGTGCGCGAGCTCGCGCTATGTTTGCACGCGGGAGGCAGAATACTCAGCATAATGCGCGACTTCGCGCTAATGTTCGTGCTAGTGATACCTGCCAAGTAAAATAGCCATAACTTTCTGTATACACCTCCAAATGACGAACGGTTTATTGCGTTGGAAACTAGACTCAAAGGGCTTTAATTTGATAGGTTATTCATCACACAACCCCTTATATTACTGGAGATATGATCGTTCAAAGTGAGAACTTGTGCGCACTCATTCACAGATTTCGTCTAATATAAAACTTTTCTAACTTGGCTTAGACTTAGGCCTCTCCTTAGACCCCAATTCACCTCTAATATGAATTATATTCTTATTAATATATCCAATTGATACCCATTATATCATGAATCCTCATTTGCATACAAAATGAAATAATTAGCCTACCTTGGCACGACGAAATCTCAAATTACTTGGAATTTTTTTTCGGGGCCTTACATTCTCCCCCCCTTAGGATCATTCGTCTTCGGATGAGGATCAAGGTTCACTCATTAGTTATCCTTATGTAACTTCTACTTTTTCACATTATGAAATATATCAACAGCCCCGAATTTGGCCAACTCCTTAAATTTTCTAAAATTTCGGCAGAGTTCCCTTTGTAACTAGGCCTATCCACCTGTCAGAGAATCACCCAAAACCATCCTAAAAACTCATCCATAGCTCGACAAATCACCATAATGTATATATCAATGACAAGAACCTCAGCATTATAAACACTACTTTATCACGATGATACATTGGCATGGACTGCACATTTTAAAATCATATCACCTAAAAGGTACCTTTCAAATCAAAACCAACTGCTATGCAATCAAGAGAAAATATTTTATTCTCACAACACTCTCGGCCCTTAATGGCCTCTCATATCTACAGACTTCGCCAGAACACATTCACGGGAGTAATTTTGACCCCTAAACTTACTTAACAAGGATAACAAGTAGATATTTCGCATAAGCTAACCATCCACTAACTTCACCTTCAATAATTTCCACCGGAATAATACACAATGATCTCCACCTACCTTCTTAGACATAGACATATGAATCCACAAGATATATGGCGGACAACTATGGGAACACTTCATACTCCTAGTGCGGCCTAATGTGGAATACACTTATGCAATCTTTATTATCAACTCACATAACATCTTCAGGGGAAAATATTGAGAATAGCCTGCTCACCCTCCAAACTCTAAATCTCTAGGCGAACACTCACACTAAACCCATGATGACCTTCAACAATTACTCTAAGATGTGCTATTATAAACTGACCATAAAAATACCTATCAAATATATATGTGATCACACTGCGAAGCTTCCTATTTGACTTGTCTGATCTTACAATACCCAATGGACCTAATACAATGAGGAACAATAGAGTTCAAGATTAGGCTGGAGCTATTCAGGAATCCATTAATGCACTGAGTAGAGTATTTTTTTTTAAGGTTATATGCTAAGGGAAACAAAAGTTACGACTAATAATGCTGACATGGTTAATTACTGTGACGACGTCAATTATTACACAAATGAGGCATAGGGGTAAGTAATACATTGGCAATAGGAATCATTAAGGAGGAATATTCAAGTACATGACCCAGTCGTTTCCTAGGGTGAAGGGAAAATCAATTCATGCTCTGGTACCTTGAATGCGATATGGGATTCAAAATACATGAAGTGGAATTACACTCCTGACGTTAGCTGACACAAAGAATTTATGCCGTAAGCCCATGAGGATGAAAATGAAGTTGAACACTTATGAGATTATCATATTTCAAACAACTTACCCCATCCTGATAGTTGATCCTATATGATAGAACTAAAGATACGACAACTTGTCTTCCAAATCAATATGCTCATGATATGTGCAAAAATCTGAGGGCATCTAATCTCACCCCCCTTTCACGAGTAAAATAGCTCGAACATCTAAACATTGGGATGAAATCATGTACTGGTTAGAGACATTCTAATTGTAAACATGATGCCCCGGGGAGAAAGACAAATGACACTCTTATTCACCCAAGGAGGTGTAATACCAAGGGTAGCAAAACTCCCCTCTCATGACAATGATATAGTCAATTATTCTAGAGGCCGAGTGAGAAGAAAGCCACGTAACCCATCCAATCCGACCCATTTAAGACTTTGGAAAAAGGTATACACTTTGGTTTGAAATTATGGCAATTAAATTTCGAACTTTAAGGAAAATAATTACTTACTTTTTTTTTTGAAATCCAAGAGACAAGCCCTCGTAGTCCTAGAAAATCATCAACAATGGCAATAAAGTACTTAAAACCATTACGAGTTGGTATGAAACAAGGCCTCAAAGTGCCCACATGGATAAGTTCGAATGAATGAGACGTCTTAATGCATTTATCGAGGAGAAGTAACCTGGGTTATCTAGTCACATGGATAAGCAGAGCAGGTAAATGGTTATTAGAAGAACACCTACAAAGAATACCAACAATAATTACTTATTCCAACTAAAGGAATATGTCCCCTTCCTTAATACTACCAGACTTCCTCTTTGATGCCATGAAACATGAATGAATTTTACAATGAGAGTTATCAGATGAAATAGATATTAGTGTAGCAAAACTAATGAGCACCATTTGGAACCAACAAGCTTAAACTAAGTCAAAGATATTAGAAGTCCATAATAAAGGGGGATTTACCTACTTTCAGTGTCCTTTTAGAAACGGGTACTTGTAGAGTGTAAAAAAATGAGGTGAATTTAATCGAATCATATAGTTGGATGACTAGTCAAGACATTGAGATAATATCGCATTGAAGATTATGGGTAAACAACACATGATGCAAGAAAAATGAAAAGAAAGTGAAAGGGACTTATGGAAGTCCTTTTACATTGTAACCACTAGGAATGGTGGTAATATAAAGCGATTACGAGAAGCTACATTTTTGAAAGAAGATCTCTGTATGAAGTCACGTGATGTATAGCTTTGGAATTCTAAAATCCAATTATGTTTAGCAAATCTACTTCATAATGAAGCACTACACCACACTTCCACACAACCAGCTATTGCAAACCACTTTGGGAGATGCTATAAGACTTAACGGAGAGAAAGGCTTTGACATATGAATGTGTTACTAGGTGTATTTCTCCTTTGTCAACCCAAAACCTAAAGGCGGGAGTTAGACTGATGAGCAGATCGTTGGATTAGCACAAATGTAGATAGTCCATTATCGGAAAGAGATCATTCAATTTCATTAATTGCGGCATGCTATCAACCCTTGATGAACTTGAAGTGATATGAGATCCCAATGAGATAGTATAGAATAATCATGGAGGGTTTGAAGATGTTCATAATGAGTTCTTCATGGATTTTAACTTGAGAACTACCCAGATGCTAATGAAATACAGAAGAATATGAGAAATAGGCGTTGTGCTATAATAACCCCCAAAGGTGTGCTTGGTCTTGACGGAGAGCCTAGTAAGGGTCCTTACGAGACAGAAAGTGTTACAATGACTCATAGAAGGATATGTTCTCTCATGGTTATCAAACAAGTGTGGGGAAACTGGCACAATGAATTCACTAACTAAAGAACACAATGATCACATGTTATGGAAGTGTAAGGAGAAGGTAAACATTTGTTATGAGATGGACATGATTCTGTTATATTAACTCCCAACTGCAATATACGACCATGCCATGAGCAACCACAATACTAGGACAAAGTGAGCTACTTACTGTGGCACGTCCCAAGTGGACACGAAAGTTATGGCGACACATGATCTTCCTATGACGTGGATATGAGGATCTCAAATTTCAGAGAGACTTTATGCACACGGTGACCATTTCGATTGACATGCACTCACGTGAGGTGTTAAGGTATGCTCTTATGTTACTAGGCAGTGAGAAGCTTTCATGATGATATTCGCAAGAGAGTAGATTGACTGTTCAAACCATATAAGCCATATACACAACTGAGTAAAAGAGTGACTCGAGCAGGATCGCAACGCTAGGACGCTTTGCATGGAACTTGACACCACATAGGTAAACTTTACGACGGTGCAAGTATAGGCACAAACGAGTAGATTTTGTCCATTTAAATAAAAGATTCTGTAAGAAATTCATCGGATATAGTCCCTTGATGAGAATTTAGGAAAAGCAAATGGGAAGTATCAATCTTAGAGTTATAACTCAATTCAAGGGCATAATTATAGAACTTAATTCCACAAGAATGTAAATAAGAGAATTCATAATAGAGTGGATTCACGAATAGTGCATCTCGTTCAAAGAGTCGATACATGCAATGTTTTGTTATTCAACACCTTGTTAAGACCATATTTATGAGAACTCTTCAATATGGATGTACATATACAATGAGTAGAAATTTTCATTTGACTCCCTTAATGACGTTAGGTTGATAGGGCAATAGCTTAATCGATACCCATCGACTCCACATCCCTAACGTATGTAGGTAACATACTGATATACTATATGATCTGATGGTGAAGAGACATCAATAGAGACAAGGACACTCTCCTCTTAGCGATATGTTTTACCAATCCATCCACAGCTCAATACATTCTCCTACAAGTCCTTGGGCAATCCACTCGGACTCAATGGTGGGATCAATCCCTCCTTTCATGCTTCTAATTCGCGGATTATGGTATCAAGGTTACCAATCTTGAGAATAAGACTTAGAGAGGAATTCAGCTCCCTAACTTGAGCTCTATCGCACGATTGGAGTATCAAAGAAGGGTGAAATTCCTAAATGTCCGAATAGCCTCCAACTTATAGATGTGGTCGACAACACACCGATAATAAGGACTTTACTAGACACGGCTCCAAGACATCCTAGGACACTTTAAAACCTTAGGCTCTGATACCAAGTTTGTCACGCCCCAAAATTGAGGGGCGCGACCGGCGCTCGACCGGGCAGCCCCAGCCAAGCAGACCTGGGTGCCTTTCCTATTCCACGTGTTACCCCGCGTTTCTATTTCCCATTAACCAAGTGAAATAGCCATTTATAAGTTTAAACACATTCTTACGAGATTTACATAGCATACATAGTTACTTAGTGTGGTTTACAAGTTATACTGCCCAAAATACATAAGTACATAACCCACATTTCCTGTCTACGGAGCCTCTAGGGATACAAAAGAGTGATACAATACTTGTCGGTAACAAGGCTCCGGCTATACCTTACACCAAAAACCAAAACAAGACTCCGAAAAAAAAAAGCGACATGAGCCACGCAAGGCCCCGGGAGGAAAAGGGCTCACCAATGCTTCTGGCGGAAAGTGAAGGGGAGCTACGGTCGGTGGACTGGAGTACCTGCTATGGATCCACCTACAATCATAACACGAATGTAGCGCCCCGGACAAAAGGGACGTCAGCACATTTAAATTGTACTAGTATGTATGAACAAACTTGCCCTAAGTAAACTCAAACCATACACAAGTAACAAGTAGTAATGGAACCAACAATCAAATACACATGAAAGAAAACCATCAAGCCAAACAAGTTACAATCTCTTCATTTTCCCTTCAACATTTTCACATCAATGATTTCACAACTTTCTCATATTTTCATTTCAATAGTGATTTAGATCACTTTTCCATCCTTATTACCTCGACCACCCTTATTACCTCGGCCACCCTTATCACCACAACCCACACCTTATTACTTCGTGTTGCGGCGCGCAACCCGATCCCACCGAACAGTCACAATTCACAAACAACACAACAACAACAACAATAACAACAACAATTCACAAAGAACAACAACAACAATTCTCAAAGAATTTCTATAGCCATCAATACTATTTCCATCATATTCAACAACTCATATGCATTTTATGTCACCGCGATAATTGCCAATACAAGCCATATATGTTCTTACCACAGTTGTTCCAACTGCATCATTTACGATTTCCTTCCATCATTTGTTTCTCAACTCTTACCACATAACACATTCACAATCACACATTTGGTTTATTGCCAATTACGTACACCATTATATCGGGAGACTTAACCACGAACAATCAAATCATACCAATCACAAGAATTCCACAAATAATCCACGTAGATATCACATACCAAATATTCGTACACCAAACAAAGTGACTTTACAAAGGTCAAAGTTAGCCATACATACCTCGTTTGAGCTTTCTTTAAGTTACTACGATGTTTTGAAAAATCTAGCAATCCCAATCTACTTGAGACATAACAAAATTAACACAAATTAGGAAGGTATTCATGGTTTCAGCTCATTTGAGCATTTTATCAAACACTAGTTGAGCATCTTGATTTTAAATTCCTTTTACAAGATTTTCTTCTTTCCCCAACCCAATCTTTACTTATTTATATTCATCAATCTTCCCACAAACCTAATTTGTACATGCATGTATACATAATACTATTACCCCAAGAATCATACCCCAATAACCCACCTCACAATCTTTACAATACCAACACAACCTAGGTTAGGCACCTATGACTTCCAATCCCCATCCCATGAGTTACAATACTTAATCCATACTCATATTTCCATAATAACTCCATATATGTAAGTCTAAGGTGTAGGATTACCTCTTGTAGACCAAATCTTGAAAGACAAATTTGGGGTGTTCTTGAGATTTTGAAGAAACCCTATCAAACCCAATCAAAATCATGTTGTAACTAGTGATTGAGGAGTGAAATCACAATGAAAACACACTTAAAACTCACCTTAGGTGTGCAATTGGATGCCTTGGTCGAGTTGGGGGTGTAGAGGAAGCCCTAAGCTTGAGAAATGACTCAAGTTCTCTTATTTCCGGTCTTTAGGATATTTAAAAACCTTCCAGGCGCGCGAGCTCGCGCTATGTTCGCGCGCGGGAGGCAGAATACTCAGCATAATGCGCGACTTCGCGCTAGTGACACCTGCCCAGTAAAATGGTTATAACTTTCTGTATACACCTCCAAATGACGAACAGTTTGTTGCGTTGGAAACTAGACTCAAAGGAATTTAACTTTATAGGTTATGAATCACACAACTACTTATAGAACTGGAGATATGATCGTTCAAAATGAGAACTTGTGCGCACTCATTTACAGATTTCGTCTAATATGAAACTTTTCTAACTTGGCTTAGACTTAGGCCTCTCCTTAGACCCTAATTCACCTCTAATATGAATTATATGCTTATTAACATATCTAATTGATACCCATTATATCATGAATCCTCATTTGCACACAAAATAAAATAATTAGCCTACCTTGGCACGACAAAATCTCAAATTACTTGGAAAAATTTTCCGGGGCCTTACACTACCAAATGGATAAACCACCGATGTGGGATTTGCCAAATTCAACAGACACTACACTAGTATGTGTGTGGGTATGTGACATGTACCGGATCTGGTCAAACAATTTTGGGTATTTTGACAACGATGAACGAAAAAATTCAGATTCAATTTGATTCCCGAAATCAGAATCAAAACTAGGGTAAATTTGAAGAAAGTAACATACCTTATCTAGGAAATCAATCTTTTAGTACAACTTGAGAATTTAAAAAAAAAAAGAAAAAAGAAATCCACACTTTACAAGCTATACGTAAGTATTCTACAAAATTTCTCATAATTTAGGCATATTTTTATATTTTTAAATTATTTTTAGCCGGATCCCTGTACCCGTATCCGTACTAGGATCCATATCCCGAATCTTAAAATTTACATCTTGAAGGATCCGACCTCTAGATCCGCATTTGTGTCCGAAGTTGTTGTACTATGACTTGATGAAGTAAGAATCCATATAGCCGACCCCAACATGTTTGAAACTGAGGTTGTACTATATGACTCGATGAAGATTAAAGAAAGTATGTGGAAGCCCCGGATGATCTTATGTTATATTTGGAAATTATATATATATATATATATATATATGTATCCATCTTAAGTTTTAGCCTGGATTGGGTATTCCCATTGCTGTTTATTCCTTTAAGCGTCTTTTTCTTTAGTCACCTTGTCATTAGTTATACAACGATTTTCAAAGGAATGCATAATGGTCATTGGCTACTTTTTGATTGCTTAAGATTTTGGGTTCTATATATTAATTCTATTGACCAAAATCTCATGTTAGAATAGCTTAAGAGGAGAGGAAGGAGATCATTCTTCTTCCTAAATTTAGAGAGGGTAGAGAACGTTTTTTGATTATCTTATTAGAAAGATTTGTAACAGACCAGTCTAATAGTGATATTGTCTAATTTAGGCCTAGGCTGCACGACTTTATCACTAGTGAGTTGGACTGTTACATACGGTATATTAGAGTCACTCCGCATGCAATCTTAAACGGTGATGTGACAAACCTCAGCGAGCTAGGACGCTGAGTCCCTAAGAGAGGCGAGAGAGGGGGGTGTATGTGACACCCTAGGCGAATCCCACATCAAAAAAATACGGGAGGGATAATGAGTATATAAGTAGACAGGCCTTAAACTCTAATGACACATTTTAAAATTTTGTGGACCTAGACCCAAAGCGGACAATATCACAACTGGGCTAGATTGTTACAAGGATTTTAATGAAAAAGTGAGATGAAATAAGTATAAAGAGTCAACTAGTACCGAACCGAACCGACTTTTAGGTTTCTTTTAATAAAACCGTATGTTTTATATATAAATCTATAACTGTAACGATAATTAAGGAAGGTCTTTTATTTTGTGAAAATAAATCGAAAAAAATACCGAACCGTATCGAATAAATTTTCATGTAGAAAATATATTTATATATTAATTTTAAAAATAATAAAACATTTTTTTTGGGCATTAGAATTATAAAAATGGTTAAAAACCAACGAGTAATTAAACTCAAAATCCTAATTCCCAAAACTATTATGCTACTCTTATTGAAACTAAATTATTTTCAGCATATTCACTAGCAAGACACAACGTATTTTATAATGTATTGAATATGTTTCCTTTCGTATGATTTAAATTTATCTTTTTGAATATTTAATCTTTCATATACTTTATTCTTGAATCTCAGCTTGGTTAATATCTTTTCATTCGCGTGATTTATATTTTTTTTTGTCTTTGCTTAGTTTCTTTTATGCTGTTGTAGAATAGTTGATGTATTTAATACTCTCGCCATCTTTCATGTTTTCTTAATTCATCACCTTTTAAACAATAAAAATGTCTATAGAGTTTTGCGAAGTCCTATAAAAGTACGTATGTTATTGCATTGTATTTCTGCTAGTTAATTTTACATGACATTTAAAAAAATATATCGAAAATTAATTGAACCGTACCGATATCAAAGAGAACCTGACATGATTGGGACGGTTTCGAAAAGTCTAATTTTGATTATACATAATAAAATAACTAAAAAATTAGTATGGTATAAATTTTATAAAATAATCGGCCTAACCGAACCATGAACACCCCTGGCCGAAGGGTATGTGCCCTTTTTTAGTGAAAGCCTTTCCGATCCAAAGGAGAACAATATGCAAATTTTAAGAGTAAACATTTATATGTTTACACAAAATTAATAAATATAAGATATATGTCTTTCAAGCAAATTTAATAGTTTACGTGATTGGCTATTTGAACTTTTATCTTATTGGTGAGAGTTTGATTCTCCGCCTTTGATTTCCTTTCCCTCTCCCTCTTCTCTTATGTATAAAAAGAATCTTAAAAAAGACATATATATGTTTATATACATATATATTTATTACTTAACCATGATTAGATAATTAAATTTGTACTTTTAAGTTTTATCACAATGAAAACAAGTATTGATAAAAAGTGACAAGTTAGGAGGTGTAGTAATTATGTGGAGGAAATACAGGAAATACGAGTCTACATTATGTCCTACAAGTGAAAACAAGGAGCCAATTACTTTTTCCGTGGAAGATATTTCTGTCCTCTTCTCTCTTCTCTTTCCCACATCATCATTCTCTAAAAAACATTCTTCTTTCCCCATTAAAGTCTTCATCTGCCATTACCTCGCCGCGTCACAAAACTTGAACTTTAATCCACACATAATCTTGCTTCAGTTCTAGTAGATCAATAGCTGCAACATTTTTGGTTCTTCTTCCAATGTACGCACCCTTTGACCTAAGACAATTTTCTCTACATTACTTAAGACCCGTTACTTGTAACTGAGATGTTTAATTTTATGTTTTTTGTATAGTTTAATATTAAAGACTGATTCTTTTTTTGGTTTCTGTAGAATCAAATATCAGATCTAGAATAAATTGTTGTGTTGAAGTCATCAGTGATGTCGTTTACGGGGACACAACAGAAATGCAAGGCATGTGAAAAGACAGTTTATCCAGTTGAGCTTTTGTCAGCAGATGGGATTAGTTATCACAAATCTTGCTTTAAATGCACCCATTGTAAAGGAACTCTCAAGGTAAAACCTATAATCTTCTTTCTAAGCTTTTATTAAGTATATTTAGTATTGAGTAAGTAGAACGGATGTAAAGGATTGATACAGTGGATGTCAATTTAACATTGAGTTGTAGTTGATTGATTAATACTCCCTCCATTTTATTTTATGTGAATCTGTTTGACTGGTTACAAAATTTAAAAAGAAAAACTTTTGAAACTTGGATCTTAAACAAGTTGTATACATTTATGTGACTAAAAATTATTAAGGTAAATGAGAAATTTAAAGTTAAATTATTTTAAATATATAAAAGTGTCATTATTTTTTTGGACAAACTAAAAAAGAAAGTGTGTCACATAAAACAAAATTGCGGAGTTAAATGATTTTTTCGAGAGCAACATAGATTTCTGGGATTTTCTTAAAATCTATTGAGGCAAAAGCAGCAGGGGTGAAGCCAATAAAGAACTTACGGGTTCATCTGAACCTAGTAAAGGCCTTATATATGTGTTAAAATTTTAGCTAAATAAGTGCAAAAATAGATTTTCAACCTAGTAAATTAGATGCGATGTAAATTAGATGCGATGTGCTAGAATTCTGAATCTTGGATCCCCCTCTGAGAAGCAGAGAATGTGGAGCAAACCCCTAAAGCGAGATTACAATTCTTCATCCTATTTCTCCTGTTGATTTGAGTTGGAAAATTGGCAAAGTGTAAACTTTCAATATCTTGATGTTGGAGCATGCTGCAATAGGAGTTGTAATTTGAGCGTCAACGTTGCTACTAGCTCAATCAACAACAACAATAACAACCCAGTGTAATCCCACGTGTGGGGCCTGAGGAGAGTAGTGTGTACGCAGGCCTTACCCCTAACCCGGGGTAGAGAGGTTGTTTCCAAAAGACTCTCGGTACAAGGAGATGAAAAAAAGGCAATGGAATAACAACAATATGCGTCAGGAAGACAATGCCAGCAACCTAAGAATCATGGAAAAGGCAGTATCGATAATCAAACTAAAGCAAGACACTAACAACTAGCCTAACACCCTCAACGGGGAAAAAAAGCGCTCAACTAGCTACTAGCTCAATCATTTAGAATAATTGCCTTAGTATATGTGGAGTTCCAATGTTATAAGATTATGGTGTTTTGATGCATACTAACTGATGTAATATGTTTATGTGATATTTCTTAGCTGAGCAGTTACTCCTCAATGGAAGGTGTTCTGTATTGCAAGCCCCATTTTGAGCAGCTCTACAAGGAGTCTGGCAACTTCAACAAGAACTTCCAATCGCGTATGTGTTACTTATTTCTTGCTTAATTCTATTATTCAACATTAATGTCCATTTACTTTATCTAATACAAAAATGCGTTTTACTCGTGACAGCTGCGAAGTCAGCTGAGAAGTTAACTCCAGAGCTGGTAAACTTTCTTTACAGCTATTTTTACCTAAGATTAACAAACTGAAAACACAAGAAAATAGTGTATCTTTTAGATCTGTCGCAATGGTATGCGTCTTATTCTCTCTTCTCTTGCTTGCGGTACACAGACAAGATCTCCTAGCAAAGCTTCCAGAATGTTTTCTGGAACACAGGAAAAATGTGCTACCTGCGGTAAAACGGCCTATCCACTTGAGAAGGTACATATATTGAAGTCTCAAATTTCATTCTATTATGATGTCTATGTTGAGGAATGAATTGTACTTATTGTTTGAAATTTGATTGGCTTCGGTCAGCATTACAGACCTTATTAGGGAAAGAGGGGGAAGGAGGGTGGAGAAGTGCTCATAATAATAATAATACTCCCTCCGTTTCAAAAAGATTTGTCATGGTTTGACTTGGAACAAACTTTAATAAAGAAGGAAGACTTTGGGGATATGTGGTCTTAAATAAGTCATAGCATTTGTGTGGCCGTAAAACTGTTGAAACTTGTGGTCTGAAACCTGCCATAGCATTTGTCTGCCTATAAATGCTTCCTATTAAGGAGATATTGAAAGGTGTCGATCTTTTTGAAATGGACTAATAAGGAAATAGTGCTAATGTTTTTGAAACAGAGGAAGTAACTTTTTTGTTTCTGGAGTTAGTCTTGTGCGTCAAAAGGTTTCATCTGTGTCCTCTACAAGCAATGGCCTCAAAATTGATTTCTGCTGTGATATTGTATACCACGGAATACTCTTATAACTTCACTCGTTTTCTAGCTGCACATGAAAGCAGGTTTAGCTGTTAAGTGACTTTGCAGTGTGGAAATATACAAGCCAGGTTTCTATGTTGGGAATATCTTCTCTTTCTGCACAACAATAACAATAAAGTGAAACTAAAGGAGTGGATAATAGCTAAAAGATATTTAGGATAGTTGAACTTGCTCGTGCCTTGAGACATTTTGCATGGTTGAGAATTGTTGTAATGTCTATGTATCCTTTGTTTAAATTAAAGATAGAATATAACAACATAAGCAGTTCAAGTATCATCAGTTTGATATGCGTATTATATCCTTTTAAAAGGGTTTAGAGAAAGTTAACTTAAGCATAGATGAACTGAATTCCCGAAAAGTTCTAGCTTATTTGCTCACAAAATAATCATTAGTAGTTCTTTGAAGATAGTGCCAGAAACTGATGCTATGTCTTTGCACGAAAACTCTTCGTGTTTTCGGACAAAGAGGGGCGGGCGAGATTTTAACAACTTCGAAAAATAAATCGTCATTCTGTTCTTCAGGGGAGGCTCCTGACCTCAACAACAACTTCGAAAAATAAATCGTCATTTTGTTCTTCAGGGATTTTCCCGGGGTGTTTTTGTAGGATTTGTTTTCCTCACATTAAGGTTTGTTGAAATAATTTTGCCTGACCCGTCGTCGGTTCCGGAAGAACCTCGATTTCAAGTCGTTATCGGCGATGTTTGAGCACCTCGGAAGGTTCAAAGCTCGTACGCAGAGTAGATCGAAGCCTTGTGATTGGAGCTGATATGGTCGAAGCTCGTTTTTGCCTATTAAGAGAAGCCTGTTTTAACGGGTTATTTCTGAAGTATATTCAAAGTAGTGGCCTACGATATTGTTTAGCGACTGTCGGGCGTCCCCGAGTCTCGTTAATTTGGCTGTATCAGCTGTTCTAACCGTAGTCATATGTGTTTGGCCGGAGCCATTTTTTGATCCCGAGTAGTTTAGGCGTCACCGATGGTATGCCCTTTCTAGATTCTTACAAATGCGATGTATAGCCTAAACTTCGGGATTTTCATGCATGTTGAGGTTTTACAGTTTTATCATGCATGTTGAGGTCTTAACAACAACTTCGAAAAATAAATCGTCATTCTGTTCTTCAGGGGGGCTCCTGACCTCAACAACAACTTCGAAAAATAAATCGTCATTCTGTTCTTCAGGGGGGGCTCCTGACCTTAACAACAACTTCGAAAAATAAATCGTCATTCTGTTCTTCAGGCGGGGCTCCTGACCTCAACAACAACTTCGAAAAATAAATCGTCATTCCGTTCTTCAGGCGGGGCTCCTGACCTCAACAACAACTTCGAAAAATAAATCGTCATTCTATTCTTCAGGGGGGGGCTCCTGACCTCAACAACTTCGAAAAATAAATCGACATTCCTTTCTTCAGGTTGAAAAAATATATCGTCATTCTGTTCTTCAGGGGGGCCTCCTGACCTCAACAACAACTTCGAAAAATAAATCGCCATTTCGTTCTTCAGGGGGGCTCCTGACCTCAACAACAACTTCGAAAAATAAATCGCCATTCCTTTCTTCAGGCGGGCGAGATTTCAACAACAACTTTGAAAAATAAATCGTCATTCTGTTCTTCAGGGGGGCTCCTGACCTCAACAACTTCGAAAAATAAATCGCCATTCTATTCTTCAGGGGGGCTCCTGACCTTGTTAGCAACTGAACATTAAATCGTCATTCTGTTCTTCAGGGGGGGCTCCTGACCTCAACAACAACTTCGAAAAATAAATCGTCATTCTGTTCTTCAGGGGGGGCTTCTGACCTCAACAAAAACTTCGAAAAATAAATCGTCATTCCGTTCTTCAGGGGGGCTCCTGACCTCAACAACAACTTTGAAAAATAAATCGCCATTCTGTTTTTCAGGGGGACTCCTGACCTCAACAACAACTTCAATGATTCAAACTAGGAAGTGCGTCTCCTACGAATGAACTTAAATGAACATCTTTGAAAAATAAAGCGTCATTCCGTTCTTCAGGCGGGGCTCCTGACCTCAACAACAACTTCGAAAATAAAGCACCATTCCGTTCTTCAGGGGGGACTCCTGACCTCAACAACAACTTCGAAAAATATATCGTCATTTCGTTCTTCAGGGGGGCTCCTGACCTCAACAACCATTTTCCTTCTAACTTGAATTATCTTTCTTCAAAACTATTTTCCTCAAAACTTGTACTGTCTTCTCTGCGGACTGCTGGGGATAACATTTTTTCAAAAATATGTTATCTTACTCCTTCAAAGACTACTTCCCTTAAGACTAATGTTTCATTCTTCTGCAAACCGTTTCCTTTTGCAAAACTGGTCTTCCTCTTTTTTCTCTCTTTTTTTTTTCCTGTTATCATCTTCCTTTGAAGACTACCTCCTTTAAAACTTGTGTTATCTTCCTCCTGCATTGTTTTTTTTTTAAACTTGTTTTGCTTTCTCCCGAAGAACTGCTGGGGATACCGCTTTTCACCAAACTTGTGTTAGACTTCCCGAAAATTTTCGAAATGAACGAAAATTTTCTGTCCCAGTTTGACAATCTTTCTTGTGGCGCATCTTCCCGTCGTCAGTAACATTCCTTGTCCCTGCTTCAAATCAAAGAAAATTTGGTCAGTTTAAAATGTGGTGGTTGGTTGCGATACTCCTGCTGGGGATGCTATCAACCATTTTCCCATCTATGCGTTGTCTGACCATCTTGAACTGGGCTGATACCTTCCGACCTTCTTGACGATTTCTTATTCACAAACCTCTTAACCATTTTCCCAGTCTCCTTATTTGACCTCATGTATTTTCATGCCAGCTGATTTCACTTGAAGATCTTGCATGTTCGTTCATTGATTAACCACTCCTTCAATCGTCTGTGTTACCGAAATACCCTTTCCCGGTGCAGACCCAATATCTTCTTTTGCGGTACTGTCTGAACTTGGCATTTCCCCAACCTTTGAGTCTCCTGTGAATTTCCCAATTATGTCAATTGTTTTCCGCGTTGTTCTTTCTTGATTTTCCGCTGGCCTTGGCCTTATAACCCTCGATTTCTGCTGGGGATATCCTTCTTGACACTGATCCATCCTTTTGTCAACCTCATCATAGAATATACCCTCGGTTCAATCCCCCTGGCCCTCTTTTTGTTGTACTGTCCCTGAATTGATATGGACCAATCTTGGGTATTTTGCGCGAACCTCAAAGCACGTTGACTATTACCAGCTCATTGCGCTTGTTCTTTCCTGACTTATACCCCTTTGATGTACTAGTCAGATCTCGTCTTGCATAATTGTTAAGCTGATGGCAAATTTTGAAATCATTTCTCGCTTGTTCTGACCAAGAGACTCAAGAAGAGGAAATGACAAAGGTAAAAGGAACAGAGTAAAAGACAAATGAAAAAATGACTCCTAACGAGAAAAATTAAAAAGTAAAACCTATCAGATGTGGATGCCAACTCCATTGGTCATGACATGCACATGTGGCCTATCCTTCGTTGTTAATCGCCTTTCACAATCTTCGTCTGGTGCTTTCCTGTATGATTCTCAATCTTTATTCGACTTGTAGTGCCCGAAGGGTTTTCACTATCAAGCCTCTCTCATTTTGGTTTTTCTCTCAATTTATAGCCGCCTCAAGGTGTCCGTGAAGGTTTTCACCGATAAGACTCTCATTTTATTACTTTTCTGTCGGGGATCAGAGTGTTATTCTCGACTTCCATTTGCATGACTTGGCATCTTTCGAAGACTGGTCAAAAGGTCTTTCTTTGGACCGTAACGTGGGGTTTTGGATAGGGCTAGAAAGAAAGGGTACTGGCGGCTCAAAACGAATCAATTTGGGTTCAAAATTTACAACCTTCGGAACCAGATTTCTTTACATCAAACACAACTTCTGCCCCAGTTTCTTGCTTGAGGATTTTTTTGATTTTTATTTTTTGTTACACTATAACCAAGCCGTGAAGCGCCTACGTATCCTCTTTGAGGAATCAGGTCAAACGTAGTTCCCAATTTCCTTTTTGTTTTTCTTTCCACTTATTTATTATTCTCTTTTCTTTTCTTTTTCTTTCTCTTTTTTTTTCTTTTTTTTTCTTTTTTGTTGTTTTGTTGTTTCTGTTGTTTCTGTTGTTTTCTTTTCCTTTTTCTTTTTCTTTTTCTTTATCTTCCATGCTTGTGTTTTCTAGTCTTTGCTACTGATTCCGAATGAGGGGTGTGAAAGAAAACCAATAAGGCTCAAAAGGTTAACGAAGGATAAAGTGTTTAGATAGAAGAATAAAATGTCTTCCTCATTCCAATCTTCAAAACATGCCAAGCACAAACAACAGAATTAAACATTCGCCACATCTTCTGATTGTGCCGGACTTGATAACCATATCCATACATTTGCCTTTTCATTTGTCATTTTTAAAGCACCGTTGGGCAATACTCTTACTTTCGTTATCATGAACGGCCCTCTTGGCAATATGGCTAATTTGCTTTTATGGTTTTCTTTATGTTTTACTTGCCCCAGTTTCACGTGGCTCGGGCTTCAAATGATCTGAAGCTGTTCCTATTTCCCTTAAGTGTCCGGATCATCTCCCAATGGCTTTATAATTAACTCTTAAGATTAGGCCCAAACTGTGCGCGCATGTCATGTCACTAGAATCGGTATTGAACAAAGACAAAACAAAAGGATAAAAAGAACTAAACAAAGAAGATGACTGGAGGTAACAAAATACCGGAATTTGCATTAGACAAGCGGTGAAACAGTTCGTATAACGAAACAAGCAAAACAATTGGGGTATAACCTTGGAACCAACTTAAAACAATCCTAGACAACACTAAACAAACCACTATGACAAAATGGAAGGATAAGAGGGTTTGACACAAAACAATGTCCGGATTACAACCCTGCAAATAACCCGGTCAACAGAAATGATAACAAAATGAACCATCAAAACTCCTCCCTGGCCAACCAAGAAAGGAGCGTCTTTCCAATTGCCAAGCTCGGCGTCTTAGCCGCTGAATTCGGCATCAACATTACTGGGACCTCCACCAATTTCCATCTCATTGTTCTTAACAAATTGCTTTTGGATTCCCTTTGCGAGCTCGTTCTTAAGAGCAACCTCTAATAGCACTGAAAACTCTACAACGCGCGGACCTTCGAGGATCACAGAAGACTTCTCATATTCCTTTTCAAAACAAGTCATATTCAACATATGCATCTCATTACCAATAGGCGACGGACTTTGGCTAATGTCTGTTGCATCTGGATTTTGCTCGACAATGTCACCTGCATCAATAAGCTTCTGAATTGCTTTCTTCAGCTTCCAACACTTCTCTGTGTCATGCCCCGGGGCATCTGAGCAATATGCGCACCTTCGAGAAAAATCAAACTTCTTTGACAGAGGGTTTGGCATTTTTATATGAATCGGCTTCAGCATGTCCAATTGCTTCAACTTTTGGAACACTGGCATATGATCCTCCAACAGGGGTGAAAGCCTTTTTTTTCTTCAACAACCTCTCATTCTTAAATGCTTGATTGGGCCGGAAACCTGATCCAGAGGGCTTTCGGTAGGCTTGTGAGGGTGGATACGCATTTTGTGGAGCTGGGTACTTGGAAAGTGAAGCATGTTTTTGGGAGTCCCGTGGAGAGAAGTAGCGTTGGGGAGGGGAGTAATGTTGGGGAGGGGAGTAGCGTTGGGAAAATATAGTTGGACGACGAGTGATGGAGCTACTCGGGTGGCTGGGAAAGCTATCATAAGTGGGTAGATATGGAGAGTATGGAAGATCATCCGTTATTGTGTTAGGTGCTTGGGTAAGGACAGAGTTCGGGAAGCTAGGCGGTGGCGGGGGTGGTGCTTTCCCAGTCATCCATGCCCGATACATGTCTGCCACATGCTGTCTCAACATTCTTACCTCTTCTACCAACCCGTAGTCCTGTTCAACCAACTGCTTTCGGGCATCGGTACCAACCTGCTTAGTTCTGTTGCTCTCTGCCATTGTCTTTTGCCTTTGTGTTGCAGGGCAGCGTTGATATTGAAAGAGGACAAAATGGAAGCAACCTGTTAGGGTTTCCAATAGATAAGAAAACACATATTGAGGATGCAATGCAACTAGGCAATTAACCCTTTCTATCATGCATTTGCTTCGGTTATGTGCGTCATTCCGGCTTCTTCTAATTGTGCTCCCTTTTTTCTTTTCTTTTTTTTCTTTTTTTTTATTTCTCTTTTTAATGGTGGTCGAATCTTATGTGGATTGCCTACGTATCATGTCCCCGCATAAATCAGACCGGGCGTAGTTCCGCCACATAAAAGGTAAACAACAATAAAACATTTTTGGAATCACTTAAAAACGAACAACAGACTCGAAATTAAAACGGCCCACACACTTTAATCAAAAGAAATACAAACTCAAGAAAAATAAAATGGCAGATTCCTTCCTCTATATGCCGATTTTAACCAAACGGCTGTTTTTGCAAACGTGGCCCCTTCCCAATTTCACATGAATTTTGAGGCCGGGAATATTATTTTATGACACTTCACAAACTTGTTCGTTCTTTTACGAAAATAGCCTTTTGACAACTGAAAGCTACTCTAAGGCTATCTCGGCAAGAACGGTTTAAGACACCGCCGAAGCTGGCTCGGCTTGAAAAATCTAAACGGTATTCTTGACCACTGACACTTTTTCTTATTATTTTTCAAATTAAAATAAAAGACCGGGTTTTGCCAACGCGGCCTTTCAGCACCTCGGGGACGAAGATTTTAAAGCTGCTTTAGCTAACCGACCAAAATCCTAAAAACATGACCAAAGGTGGCCGTTTATGCAAAGTCAGCCTCCCGGCGTCCTTTTTGGGAATATTCGGCTATTTCTGACAAAAACAGCATCACCCAACTCTATGACGAAATTTTTTTGATATTTTTTGGCTATTTTTGCAAAAGGGGAGATTGGACCCGATGAGGGCTGCCTACGTATCTCACATCCTGTGAGAATCAAACCGGCGTAGTTCGGGCCGATCAGGAATAAAGGACATAAACTAACTTTTTTTTTTCCGAATAAAATACTTACAAAGAAGAAAGAAAATATTTTTGGAATTTTGAAAGAAAAACTTTTAAAGAAGAAAGAAAATATTTTTTGGAATTTTATTTTAAATTTATGAAAGAAATGCTTCTAAAAAATATTTTCGAATTTTGAATTTTCTTTTCAATTTTCGAAAGAAGAATGAAAATATTTTTTGTCTTTTTTCTTGATTGTGAGAAGCAACTAAAAGAAAATATTTTTTTGTATTTTAAAAAGTTGGGGTCGCAAAGAAAAACTTTTCTAAAGAAGGAAGTAAAAGAATTTTTTTTTTTATTTTCTGAAAATTGGGGGCCGGAACTGATGAGGTTTGCCTACGTATCTCACATCCGGTGAGAATCAGACCCGCGTAGTTCGCTAACATAAACTAAACTTGTAAAAAA
Source organism: Nicotiana tabacum (assembly GCF_000715075.1). Taxonomy (NCBI): domain Eukaryota; kingdom Viridiplantae; phylum Streptophyta; class Magnoliopsida; order Solanales; family Solanaceae; genus Nicotiana; species Nicotiana tabacum. The sequence continues at coordinate 171,575,495 of NC_134090.1, forward strand.
GACTCATTTCTTTTGTTTTTCAATAAATCAAACTAAAAAAGACAAAAAAAATTTTCATTTTTTCAAAGTTTTGGCAGAGTTTTGACACTACTTGGACATTGGTTGTATTTTTTTAAAAATAAGTAGTTATCTCCCTACACTGCTATTTTTTTTTCTTTTTTTTTTTCACAATTTTTCAAAAATTCCTGATTTCAAAAGCCGGTCGGCATGCAGATCTGAAGCAAATAAATATGCAAAACAAACAGGATGCAGCAGGATGGTCTTTTTTCATTTTAGGTTGCTTATCCTAGACGGACCCAACCCCTGTGTTGAGTCCCTTAAGTCAAATGCAACATGATGCAAATAAACGTTCCTACTAGGGATCCGGCATGAAGTCAAGTTATTCTAGGTTCAACCTGGGTATATGTTCTAGACAGTGTACCCGAGCGGACAACTCGAGTTGAGGAAGGAGCTCCTTTCCGGGAACCAAAAGGCCAGCCGGTTTAGAAACTTTCCGAGCCTCTTTTATTTCAGGGTATGACACTAACAGAATAGGGAGTCTCAACCAATAAGCACATCCCCAGAGGTGAGAAGAGAAGGTTTCGGCACAGTTTATATGTACAGTTCAAATAATATCAAAGCGGTAAAAAAGCATCATTTTGCACATTTAGGCCAAAACATGTAATAAGATCAAATAATAAATAAAGCCAAATATAACAATTCATCTAAGCTCGAATTCTGAACCCTGAACCAGAGATTCTGGGTTATTTCCCCAGCAGAGTCGCCAGAGCTGTCACACCTCCTTTTTTACCTACACCCCGCAAAGGGACGTTAAGGGAGTTTTTCCAATTAAAGGACAATCGAAACGGGATTTATTATTTAAGGATCAGAGTCGCCACTTGGGAGATTTATAGTGTCCCAAGTCATCGATTTTAATCTCGAATCGAGAAAAAGAATGACTCTGTATTACAGTCCGCAAACCAGAAATCCGGATAAAGAATTCTGTTAACCCGGGAGAAGGTGTTAGGCATTCCCGAGTTCCGTGGTTCTAGCACGGTCGCTCAACTGTCGTATTTAGCTTAATTATCTGATTTTATACAATTATGAACTTATGTGCAAACTTTAAACTCTTTACCGCTTTTATTATTATTATTATTGTTTTAACAGAGAATTATAACATTGTGAAAAACGTATCTCGAACCACGTCACATCAAGGTACCCGTGGTTATCGACACATTTCGACTCTGTTGAGATTTACATCAAGGTACCCGAAGTCTATACAATTATTAACCAATTATTGAGGGCCCCGCAACTTGTGCGTTTTATTGGGCGAGGCTCATCTCGTTTATTTTTAAAGGATAATCCTAAAGTGCCTATATTTTTTCTATTAAATTTGTCTCTAAAAATGAAAGAGGAAAGGTCCTAATTTATTTGCATGCTTATGAGTTGTTATAGTCGGGTTCCGAACGTAATTTGTTAAATCAGAATGTAAACACAATATGGACAGCCCGTTGGCCAACGTGGGCCCAGGTTCACCGCATGTAGTATTAAACGTGACTTGGGCCGTCTTATTCCAATATTGGGCCTAGTTAATTATTTCTACACATGTTCACAATTTTTGCACTTACAGAGATATAAGATGATAGTATCTAACTAAGCAAGTTACATGCAAGTTTTAGAAAGAGCAATTAATTGGAATGAAGTAACTTAAGGGTCTAGTTTTAATCCTAAATTCAAACAATTGATTGTTGGAGCTAGATTGCCATGATATTAAAACAGTCTACTGGCCTGGTTTTATTTAACATGCATTTGAACCTATACTACCTAATAACCAACTAAAACAACTGGACATTATTGATTACATTATTATAACACTGTCCAGTTATACAGAAATGGCAGAATTTTTTTTACAAAACAGTAGTGTATAGAATGTCCTAAGTACAATCAGTAACAAAACTAAATCAAATTAAAACCTCAACTCTTTATTTGTATTCATGCTTCATGTTTTAGCTTACAGTAACCAGCGTATCAGTTGTGTACCTGATATTGGAAGCAAAAGAAGAGGAAGATCAGCAGAAATGCAGTAGCATACAACAACAGCAACACCCAGCAACCAGTAACAACCAGCAACGAGAAACCAGTGACAGATTTTAAAATCAAGCAAAAAATCCAGCAATAACCAGTGAAGTAGTAGCAAATACCCAAGTAGTAACCTAGGAAAAAAAAAACCACTTGAGACCTCATCAATACCAAATGCAATCACATGCAGCAACAGAAACGACCAGATATAGGTGGTAGTTTTCTGGTTTTCAAACACTCAAAGAAAAGAAGCTTGAAGCTTCAACGATACAGTAGCAAACTGGTACTGATTTTTAACAGTGGAAGAAAGACTTCACTTTTCAGTTTTTTATCTCAACCCTTTCTTTTTACTTTCTTCAGTTACTGAACTTTTAGGTGTTAAAAATTCAGCCTATTCAACTCTCCAAAAAATCTGCTAAACTCTCTTCAAAATCCGTCCTCCAATCCTCTAACTTGTGTCAACCTCTTCTTATTTATAGCCAAACTTGAAGCACTTAAATTAATCCCACCATCTTCTCCCCATCCCCTTTTGAATCCCACTACTTAATGTTTTGTCCCCCACTATATTAAACAAATATATTAGTTCACACCACCATATGTCTTGTCCCCCACTATATTAAACAATGCATTATTGCCCACTACCATATGTCTTGTCCCCCATTATGCACTAAATAATATATTAATTCTCACCATTATGTCTTGTCCCCCACTACGTATTATTTTAATATTATTAGTGCCCAGTGGACGGAGCACTCAAATTAATCATTTTTTAAGACTCAAAATCCCGAAAATGCTCCCTGAAAATACTGCAATTTACCATTCTACCCCATCAGCTATATCCAATCCTCCTAAGTCAATTAACCAAACTTTAGCAGCCATAACCAATTCATCTAATCAATTTTCAATTAATAATCAAACTCTGCATAACAAACTCGCCAAACAAACTCCTAATCGACAACGTTCATGAATTAACAACAGAGTCAGATTCATATCCGAACAAACTTAACGGAACAAACGAGTAGATTCAAATCACTAAATTCAATCATCAGCTGACCTCAAACTAAATCAAACAACATCATAACAAAGATGAATGATTCAAACTAAATTAAAAACTAAGGACCAACACATAAACACTCGACATTATATCACTTGATGAAAAACCAACGAACTTCAAACAAAAAATGAACACGAATTATCTCTAATACAAACAAAGACCTGGGTTCGAATTCAAACCAACCTATCGGAACACGAACATAATCATAAAAAGAAGAAAAGGAGCGGAAGATGAATTCACTGAACGAAAAATAAAATAAAAGAGAACGGAAACCTACTAGTTTGAAGTCCGGGTTCGAACGGAAACCTCGACACGCCTGAACAAACATCACTGTTTTCGACCCATTTTCGTTTTTGATGCAGTGACGATCGAGTTCACTGGTTTGGGGTCGTTCGCGGATGAAGCTGGACGTTGGGTGGTCGAAGAACTGATGGAGTCGACGGTGGTTGTTCATGGCTGGACGTAGTAGAAGCGATGGTGGTCGCTCATGTGGAGTGGTCGTTGCTGGTTTTTCCGGCGACCGGAGGAAATGACGAAGGAGATGAAGTTGGTTGTTTGGACGAGCTGCTGGTCGACGACGAGCTGCTGGTAGTGAGGGGGAAGGCAGTTGAAGACGAAGCAGCAGCCATGGTGGTCGTGGGGCTGCTCCAGGTTGTCGTGACGATGTTGAAGACGAAGAAGAAGGAACAACAACCATGGTTGCTGGAGAGCTCGTTTTGGACTGGAGGTCGACGTGGTCGTTCATGGTGGTTCGTCCATGGCTGGAGTTGAAGACGAAGAAGGTGAAGCAGAAAGGGTGCTCGACGGAGCAGCCGGTGAAGCTGCACGAAGCAGCAGCTCACGTCGAGGAATGGGGAGGAGCAGGGACGACGGGGAGGGCAGCCATGGATGGCGAGGTCGTTTGGAGCTGGAGTTGGAGAGGTAGGCAGCCATGGAGGTGAGGGGGCAAGGGAGGGTGCTGCGAAGAAGACGATGCAGTAGGGGGGCGGGGGGCTTTTTTAGGGTTTTGGGGTTGGAAAAAATGAAAAAAATGAAAATGGGGGGTTATTTCGTTTGGGTTATGGGGCGGACTGGGTCGGGTCGACCCGGTAGGGGTTATTTGGTTTGGGCCTGGTTGATTTAAATTAAAAGGTGGCCCAATCCGATTTTCTTCTTATTTCCATTGCTTCTTTTTTTCTTTTATTTTTTCTTAAAATTAACTAAATTCTAAAAATCCTAAATTATCCTATAGAACTAAATTCATTTATAAAAGTGCTAATTAACTCTTAATAACAATTTACACACAATTAAATAGCAATTACGATAAAATCACACAATTTGGACATTAAATGCTAAAAATACAACGTACATTATTTTTATGATTTTTTGTTCTTGTAAAACAAACTTAATTGCTCCTAATTGTAGAATTAAATCCTAAATGCAAATGCGACATATTTTTGTATTTTTTATTAATTTAACAAATAAACATGCACGGACAAATACAAATAATTATCCAAAAATGCCACGAAAATTCTCAAAATTGCACACAAAGGAAAATTGTTTTATTTTGAATTTTTTGGAATAATTCTCACATAGGGCAAAAATCATGTGCTTACACTATGCAATTGCTGAGTTTGAGCAAATTGTATCCTCCCTCACTCACCCCCGGCTTAAAAATAGAAAAGAGAAGTATCAACTAGTGCTGAACAATATGTTCTACTTTCTCATTAGACATCCCACTGAATACTAACTCGGAAGTTACTAGTAAGCAGGGGCGGATTTAGGGGGGCGGAACCCGAACCCCTTTCGCCGAAAAATTACACTGTACATTTAAGGTAAAATTCAGTTTTGTGCCTCTATATATTATATTTTGAATACCCTTGACACAACCCAAAAGCATAGCTCAGTGTCAAAGGGGTTCAAAACCTGGTTCAACTCCCACTGTCCACAGTCTCTTTTGATTTTTTAACTTTTTCTTTTTTGAACCCCTTAGCGGAAATTCTGACTCTGCCACTGCTAGTAAGTTGTTTATGCTACCCCATCTTCTCAGTTGCCCCACATATGTAAACTTCCACTTTTGAGTTGTAAGGTAGTAAAGAACTTGATATTTATTAAGGTAAAGTCTGTGTAGTATATAATAATTCCCAAAAAAAAGCCCGAGTCGACTGAACCTTCCATATGCTTCTTTTATCCAGCAGCAGGAAGCTAGTTTGATCTGATTGTGGTTAACTTATGTGTTTGTCTTGATGTCTATATGCGTAACCATCTGTGGACCAGTTATCAAAGTGAAGAGCTTATTTTTTGACTTGTTTAAATCCCCTTTCTCAAGGTAGGGATAAGGTCAGCCTAGACATTATCCTCCCCAGACCCCACTTGTGGTTACATTGGGTTCGTTGTTTTTGTTGTTTAAATCCCAGAGCTTTTAGGCTTAGAGTTCCTTTCATCATTTTAAATTGTTGACAATATTCGCCCTTTCAACCATAGACTGCACTGCTCAACATTTCAGCTTTGGGATTTATATCTAAGTTGATTGAACATTTTTTTTAGGTGACAGTGGAGAACCAGAGTTATCACAAGTCATGTTTCAAGTGTTCTCATGGCGGATGCTCTTTAAATCCTTCGAATTATGCTGCACTAGACGGTATTTTATACTGCAAACCTCACTTTTCACAGCTTTTCAAGGAGAAAGGCAGCTACAATCATTTAATCAAGTGTGCTTCAGTGAAGCGTCCAGCAGCAACTGTTCCAGATTCTTAAACTAATATCTCTGTCAACTATATTTCCACGCGGGCTTGGTCTTATTAACTTTAAAGTTTTCTTCCTCTTTATTTATATCTCCGGGTGGTGCCCCATCTTGGTTTACTGTGTGATCTGATTTCCACGATTGTGACAACTATTATCCTGTCGTTGTTCCTTTAACCTTTGGATGTTAAACGATCCTGCTGTTTTCTCATGGCCTTTGGCAGGAGTAAGTTGTGCAGTTCAGACGAGTGTTGGTACATTGTAGTCCTGTCGTGCTGTTCTTTATCTTTGTTTCGGTTGAGTTGTTGATATGCAATTTCCAGTTATTGACAGTAACATTATACTGGTTAAGCTAGGTAATTAGAGCATATCAATGTGGTTTATGTACCTACATAGACATGTCAAAGGAAAACAATGATGGGTTGAACTTCAAGTTAATTCAATTAGTCACTGCTTTTACTAAAAGATGCTTGTGCGTGAAGTTTTCTGCTTGTATGTGGCTGTGATTTTACTCTAATAGGTTAACTCTAGCAATAAATTATGTCACATTACTATACTAGAGTTCAATCGCAGTGTTTTCACCTCATCTGTGTAATTTTACCCCCAAAAAACGACCCTTGTAAAAGATTGTTAACGTCGATAGGTAATTGATTACACATTCTTCAAGCAGGACTGCCATGCTTCGAGACTGACAGGATTCGGAAGAAGCAGTACACATGTCACCTTACGCGAATCCTACATAAGAATAGAAGAGGAAAGTGAAGAACTTTATAAAGTACAACACAAGTTCACATGATACGCTTGCTTTTGAGGCTCGATGTGGTGTAGTCCGAAAGACAATCCGCGCAGGCGTGACAGCAGATTCCAATTACCATAACCATTGCTCTTTGGAACATGAAGCTAGTCCATTGGAAAATCAAGTGATAATCAGCAGTTTATAGTCCTTCACATAGCAGAAATCAGCAATTTATAGGCAGAAATCAGCAATTTATAGTCCTTTTCGAAACATTCGCCATGAACCTAAAACGTAACGCGTGAGAACCACTTCTTTTTAATAGTGGTGTTCGAGATACCACCAAATACCTGCTATCTCCCACTAAACACTTCTTTTTTAAGTCCACTCTCCCTTAGAAAACAGAGTTCCTCGAAAGTGGATTTCGAAATTACATAGGTGAATGTAGAGATCACTGGTGACCTACCCAAAAACAAAGTACTTGTCGTCCCCAAACCAAAAGGGATGAGGGAAAAAGGCTCGAGAAAGCAACCAAGACTTAGGTAGATAGAACGAAATCACATAGTATAAAAGAAGCCATTTGCAGATCTCTAATTTTGAGATCCTCTCATTAATAAATCAATTTGACAACTATAGGTAACATATTGTGTAGTCCCAATTTTACAATCTTCCTGAAAGAATAAAAACAAAACATATCTATACTATCCATGCCAGGAGAGAATGGATAGACAAATCAAGTACTAATTTCTTAAAGACTTCCTATTCAACCTACTTTTGTCTCTTGGCTGATACAGATGGAAGTCTGATTTCCCAGGTTTCCGGGGAAAAAGATACAAATTCGAGGAAAAAAATCCGTGACACCAATTGCAAGAGCATGATCCGACTTGCCTCGTGAAAGTTGAACTATTTCTTCAACAGACAATTAATGCCAGAAGTTGCAAGTTGATGATTTTTCAATGTTCATTTACTACGTTTCTTTGCTTCGCTATAGAGTATGACCCCAAAAACTGTCAGTGCATAGCCGAGCATCCCAGTAACTGACACCGGGTTTCTGAATATTAAGATTGAGATGACAACGGCTACTGCTCCTTTTGCATTTCCCAGGACCTATGAAAACAAGCAATTTTGTCATAAGGACAAAGAATCTATAGAAGAGATCAATACAAGGCACATTCCTCCTTAACCAACAAGACAAAGGTAATAACAATGAACAGCAAAACCCAATGTAGAGAAATTATGAAACCACAATAATTGAAGGGAACAAATATTAGTAGGGTAGACCATTCATGGGTTTATACTCCTCTCTGTTCCAATTTTAAGTTACTCAAATTCCTATCTAGTCCATTAAAATTACATGATACCTTTTTTTCAAATTAAAGAGTTCCTCATTTCCAAAATGTAACATTTTTTTCATGATCGAAAATTCCGTCTGGAGCCAACCCTTTAGGCCAACAGCAGCCTTCGAAACTTAGGGATGATGGGCCCCTCCTCTATCATTCTCCACTTAATTACAGAATTAGTTCACTTGGCGCAAGGCTCGAACCTGTGACCTACAACATTCAGTATAATAACCTAAGTGAACTCTTCTTCGTTGTTTTTTATGTGATAAATCCCCAGCCATTCATAAGAGGATGAATCTTGAAAAGCAACTCTTTTTTTTTCCCTCTTTTTCAGTAAATAGAGGAACATTGTGAAGTGAAAAGTTATCTCCATTCCTTAACAGGTTTGTCACAGGAAGAGCAAATTCCCTATATAGGGCTAAGCTTGAGTACTTCTAATCCTCTCCAAACTTCAAGTGGGCGCCTTGCAGCACCCCCCTCATCTTTATTCTTTCCTTGTGTACTTGTGTAATTTTTCCAACTGTTTACCTCACCTACCTGATACCTTACTTCGTGGTAGTATCTATGACAACTGGAGAAGTGCAAGTTCATTCATTTGCACATAAAATTCCTAGTACTATAAGTTGGAACAATCAATTGAAAACCAGCATACACAAAGACTCCAAAATGTTTGAATAGCAAATCGATAGTAAACCAAACATCAGACAGATATCATAGATGAAAACATTGAAGCTTTAAGAAGACTGTTTACTAGCAAGGAAGACAATGAAAAGCGCCTCCCAGAAAATCAAATGATCAAACTAAGAGCTATATTTGATGAAGCAAGGAAAGAAACAAGATTTTCGAATAAGAATAAGTAGGTCCATGCATAAGTTATGGAGTTATCCTGACATTCAAAGATGAACAGTTTCACAACATAGAGAGGATCATATCATAATTTCTTTATTTTTTCTAATGGAGATATTTGGCATAAGTCAACCTTATCTGACAATATTAAAGACTAATTCATATGAAAAGAAATCTGACTAGTGAATGAAGAAGAGTACCTGAAGCGTTAGAGCACTGGTGTGCTTTGTCACCAGAAAGTTGGTGAGGTTTACAAAATATGCAAGGGCAGAATTGAATAGCAAAAGCCAGATGATTCTACTATCATCTCTTGCAAGTGCCAATGTTATGCCAACTACGTTTTCTTCCATCATAAGGGTCGCCGGTAATAGAAACACAACTGCTATAGGAGCCATATAGAGTAGAAGGTTCATGGAATTCAGCTTCTCCCTTAATTCAAAAGAAAACAGTTCAGCATTCATATACTACGCCCAAAATGTTCACATCAAAAAGCACAAAACTTGGCTACAGATCACTCGTGTATAAAACATAAAAGTTTATGTAATAATAATCACCCTTCAGAAGACAGCAAAATCCCCTGAAGCACTGACTTGAGTGCTCTTGCAGCTGTTGCACCGACACATATTATGAATCCAAATAGATGAAAACTTGGTTCACCCTAAGAAGATAAATTGAAATGAATCAGACAACATTACACTAATAACGTGAAACTGCTAATACAATTTAGTCATTTAGAATATCAATGCAGTGCTTTTCATACACCTAGCTCAGACGATATTTCTTTCATGCCCTAAACATTATGCTACTATTAAAAATATAATCTGAAGAAGAACTTGTTCTTAATCACAAATTGACCAAAACAATCACGCTAACTAGGAAATAAATGCTAAAACACTTCTCTTGTAGCAAATTCATTCATCATAACACAGCTTGTATGATCATATCACGGTAATACAATATATAAGGACGGCTTCTACAAAGAGTATTACACCTTTGGTCATAAAAATCAAGGACGGCTTCATGGACAATATCTTCATAGCTAACACGACGATTCTCCTCTTTATAGCAACCCCCCCCCCCCCCCCCCCCCCACACACACACACAAAAAAAAACAATTTCTATTCATAAAAAAACAGCGATAAAGAAAATGAATTGCAATAAAAACCATGTCAATCTGCTAAGTAGCCACTAGACTGATTCTCTTCCACAGCATTACACTACGAAAAACTATAATGCCAATAAAATTTAGTCATATATAAATGCACTCCTTTTCATAACTCAAGCCATTCTCTTGGCACAACCCAATTATTATGCTGTTATTGAATCTAACTCGACTGGACTAAGAAGCTCGTGCTCAGCCGAATCACCACTATGTTTCCCAAAGTTCAGACAATTACGTTAAAAAGAGCACGAATGTGAAGTCTAATAAGATAAAACCAACCAAAACAGACCAATATCTTTACACATAGTACCACAATTCAACTACAATTTTAACAAAAAATACAAAGGGCATACCCCACTGGCAATGATGACGCCGGTGACAACGGGAATTAGAGTGATATAAGTCAACCAAGCCTCCCTTTTCAGTGTCATCAAGTAAGCAAAGATAGCAGTAAAAAAAGGTGTAGTAGCACCAATAGCTTGATTAAATGATACAGGCAAATACCTAAGTGAAATATTACCACTAACAACAGAAGTACAAAAAACAAGACTCAAAGCTGAGATTTTCAAGAATTGAACCCTAGATCTTATAGTTTGCATTGGGACCATTTTCATCCAAGCAATAGCTATATAACTTAGTAAAGAACAAGCTGTCATATGACACATAGTTAAGAATATTGGATATTTAAATCCATAATTACTTAACAAATATTTGTTCAGTAATAAAACCCCAATATTTGATGAATACCAAGCTGTAACTAGCCCAATTGTGAAAAATTGGCCTGAATTTTTCATTGTTGACATTAAAAAACTGATTTTTTTTTATACCCAAAAACCAAGAATTTAACTTAAATAAAACCCCACTAAGAAAAAATTCTCTAGAATTAAATAAAACACAAAAAGATCAAGAATCTAGGCCTCAATTCATCATTGCTGACACTAAAAAACTGATCTTTTTGATACCCAAAAATCCAAAAGTTCACAAAAGAAGAAGTGATTTTGAAACTATGTTTAGCATTAATTGGATCTGAGTCAATTTCATCAGCAAGAATTTAAGGAAACAAAAAAAAAAGTAAATTTATTGTGAAGAAAAAAACAGCAGATATGTTGACAAGTTTACTTGTTACTGAATAGATAAAGCTAAAATGTGAAAGCTCAAGCAAATATAAAAAGATAAATGGGGTGCGGTGGGGTGGGGTTTGGGGGTGTGGGGGGGGGTGGGGGTGTGGGGTAGAAGTGTGAGAAATGAGAAAGGAGTTTGATGGTGGGAGAATAGAAGACGACCGACGCAGGATTTACAGAGATAGAGAAAGAAAAAGGTAAACGCGTGTAGTAATACGATTTAGAACTAGTCATTTACTCACTAGCATGAATTAGTACATTAATTACGTAATCAATTTATTTTTATTTATAAAAAGGTAAAGGGTAGTGCTATGAGAAAAGATTTAAATATATCTTTCATTATATTTTGGGTCTAAATATATCTTGCCGTAATACTATTGGTTCTCCTGAGTCGAGGGTGTATTGGAAACAACCTCTCTATCCTCATAAGGTAGGGGTAAGGTCTGCGTACACACTACCTTCCCAGACCCCACGGTATGGCATAATACTGAGTGTGTTGTTGTTGTTATCGTCGTAATACTACTGGTTCAAATATACCCTTCTTCTGTTAAGTTTGTCCAAAACAAACATTCAATCATACGTGACACTGATATTTGATGAGATGAATGTCATATGACATGCTACCTTAGCGCCCCTAGTCCATATATTAAAGACTAAGATTTGAAATATAATATTTTTTTATGGTAGCGGTAATGGTGGCAATACTAAGAAGTCTTGGAGAGAGGTTATTAGGTGGGACATGGTGCAACTAGAGCTGACTGAGGACATGACCCTAGACAGGAGGGTGTGGAGGTCAAAGATTAGGGTAGAAGGTCCGTAGGTAGTCGAGCGTTTTTCTTTGTCTTACTCAGTTCGCTAGCATTAGTATGATATCTTTTATTCATAGATGACTATTACTACATAGAGTTTGACTGCATTTTTGGATTCGATCTTATTTCATCTTACTGTTATTCCTACTTGTTGCAATTACCTTTTCTTTTTCAGTCGTTCTCTAGCCAAGGGTCTATCAAAAACAGCCTCTCTGACCTTCCAGGAGTAGGGATAAGGTTGCGTACATCTTACCCTCCTCATACACCACTTATAGGAAACTACTAGGTTTGTTGGTGGTGGTGGTGGTGGTGATAATGGTGGCAATAGTGATGGAGAGGAAGAAAATTTTAATGGTGGAAAAAAATAGAAGGGAGGAGTAAAATGGGTTAGGGGCACTAAGGTGGCAAGCCATGTGGCATCCACCTCAATAAATGTCAGTGCCTTTAAATTTGAATCTCAACACACATGCCCCGCTGGCAGAAAAGAAACTCTTCACCAATAATATAATGACAAGGATATATTTGGACTCAAAATATAACGAGGAGTACATTTAAACCTTTTCTGATAGTACAAAGGTATATTTTGCCCTTTTCCGTTATATTAATATTCTGCTCAAGTTTTTATGTCTTGTAGGTGTCTTGACCTGACCTCGTCATTAAAACTCTCTCTCTCTCTCTCTCTCTCTCTCTATATATATATATATATATATATATATATATATATATATATATATATATATATATATATATATATATATATATATATATATATATATATATATATATATGTATGTATGTATATATATATATGTAGTTATAAATCATCTTATTAAAGATTATGAAAACTATAAAGTTAATTTATTTTAAATATAAAAAATTTAAAAAGTTAAAAGGAAAGTAATGCCATATAATTTAGACCAAGAGAAAACATTTTTGTTGGATTCTTTTGTTTTTTTCTTCTTATAAAAAGAAAATTTTTGGGAATATATGAACATTCTTTTTTCTCACTAAAATAACAGAATATAAGAACCATTAAACTAAAAAAATAAGGAATATGATTTTCTTGAAGTGAAATTTGTGATACTGTTATCCATAGTATCTTGAAAAAAATAATAGTTTCTTGATCTTTGAGCTGAAATGCTTTGCTGGACTTGTATAGTTGTATTGTGGATGTAAAGGGGCACTTTGTTTGACTTTTAGTAGAGTATCTTTATTATTCTCTGTAATATTTAATTCAAGATTTGCTTTTTCATTATTTTTAAATAAAAAAGAAATTATAATAAATACCAAAAAGAAAAAAAAAGTTGGTGTTTCATTAAATCTTGCCGGCTTTTGTGGTGGTAGTTCATTTTCAACTTGCTCTTTGGTTTTGTCTTTTCCTTTTCATCTTTCTATTATTTTGTTTATTAAAACTACATAGAAATAGCACAAGATTTTGGATTTTTGGTAGATTAGCTTGATTTGCTCCCCCCCCCCCCCCTCCCCCTCCCCCAAACAAAAAGAAATTAAAATAGGATTTTTTTTACTTTTAGCCTGTGCAAGAAACTACTTATATTCGATAGCCGAAAAATGTATATAAAATTTGTATAATTTTCATATATATATATATATATATATATATATATATATATATATATATATATATATATATATATATATATATATATATATATATATATATATTTCGGCTATTATTTTAAGAGCGGCTATACAATTAATAAATTAACAAAAGTTTCTCAGTAAAAAATAAACCTAAATAGGACAAAATATTTGAAGAGAAACAAACATTGTCGTCATCACCACAACACTTAAAAAGCAGTATACCAAAAGTTTGATATGTCCTGTTTATTACATATAGTTCAAAGATTAATACACAATCACATAGATACAAATAAGCAAAGGAATAGAAAATTTGATTACCTTAAATAGTCAATGAGAATTGAGGCTTGAAGAGGCGGGGGTTTAGGAAAACACTAGAGACAGTGAGTATCTATGTAGGAGTTTTGTTTAAAAAGGAACACTTTAGGGATAAATAGTAAATTTTTTGGTCAAACTTAAAATGCTTATAAGCTAAAAATCATAAGCTGGGGTGACCAGCTTATGGCTTTTAACTTATAAGCACTTGACGTATAAGCACTTTTAAATTTACCAAATGCGTAAATAAGCCGAAAAGTGCTTATAAGCTGGTTTGATCGGCTTATAAGTTTAGTCAAACACCATCTCAGTATATTTTTCTAGTGTGGAGTCTGGAATACACAGACCTCACCATTATCTCACTGAGATGGAGATGATATTTCCTGTGAACGTTTGACCCAACCTAACAAATTTTTCAATGTGTAAGTTAATTAGAATATAATTAAAATGTTAGTACATTTCCATGCATTTTCCTAGTCAATGGAGAAAAATACAACAGCCGAATAAACAAGAAAAAGTGGTCCATATATGGTGTGAAAGTAGGATTTAGACAACCTGGTCAACCATTTTGTTGGTTCATCTACGGCAAATTCAAGAAAGGATCAACTCTAATTTAGTGAAAATAAACCAAACTTGAAAATTAAATTATTTTGCTTTTTCATAAAATAAAACCAATAGTAGGGGAGAGAGTTACATTAAAACTAGTAGTACTCATTTGTTTGAGATTTTATTTTTCCAAAGTGTGAATCTTGCTTCAACATCCCTTTAACATATATATATATTTATGTTAACCCAATAATATTTAGGAATTTTTACGTCCTGTAGTAAAGGTTGATACCTTATTTATTTTAAATAAATTCCAACAACAATAGTATATTCAGTGAAATTCCATAAGTGGAGTTTGAAAAAGGTACCGTATACGCACGCAGCAGTCATATCCCTTACTTGCTAAAGATAAAGAAGTTGTTTTCGATAGATTCTCGACTTAAAGAAAGCTTAAGAGAAGTTCCCTTACCAGATATTTCTTTATTCTTGAAGCACCTATTCATAACCGATAATTAAGAGTGGAAGAATTTCATTCATTTCACTATATTCCTTTTATGGTGTAATACGGTATGTTGTTTTTTTGGTACATTTGTAACACTATATATGATGAATGATGCTATGAAACTGGTTTTATCCAAGTAAACATATATGCATTTACCACGTGTTTCGTATCGCTTAAAGGTCCCGACTAATCCAAATTTTGTAAGGAAAAACATTACCAAAAGAATTTCTATTCAGGGAACTCGAACCCAAAAGACTTCTAGTTAAGAATAAAGAATTCTTACCCATCCATCACAATCCTTGACTAGATGCTTTGTACGTGTCACTTGTAACTTGTAGGAATTTACAATGATCCGAAACTCATTATTGGAAATAATTGGATGGGGTTCTATGCATTTATCCTTTTCGTTATTAACGTCTTTCTATGATCTAATGGAGCTAAATTAACCTTCTTTTTTTCTCAGCAAGTTGTTACCCCAAGTTCACTCAACTAGTGGCTCCGACCTTTTCCATAATCTGCAAGTCTAGCACCCTAAGGGGTCGTTTTGCACGATGAATAAACAAAAATAATCCTGGAATATAAAATTTAATAATATCTTATTCCTTGTTTGGTTACTAAGCTTGGGATAAGTTATCCCGAGATTAAAAATAATACCGAAGTAACTTATACTTGCCAAATAATACCAGGAGCCAAATAAAACAACAAAAATTGACAATTACAAAATTAATACAACATGCTAAACAATTATTAAAAAATAATACCAAAATAATGAATCTCCTCAACTTGTCTTCAAACCAAACGAGATCCCTAAAGTTATTCCAATGGCTTTGGAAATCAGAAAAGTTAATCAAGTACATAAGCTGTGAAGTATAAGCAAGGACTGGGAAACCCAAGATTTGTCACCTGAATACATTTTTTCTACATTTGGAACCTAAGGTAAGGTCCATTTGAACAGAAGAGCAGTATTAGGACAGAAGATTGTTATTCAACATCAAACTCATCTCAACATTAAAACCAGGGAAAACATTCATTTGCGAAAAGCAAACACGAACACATGTTGGAAATATCAAAAAATTTAGGGTAACAAATACCAAATAATCGTACATAGAAACTCCAAGAACAAAATTAGACAACATCTAATCAGATGTTCCCTCCTTGGTATTTCTCAGGAAATGATAAACTTACAATTTATGTCCAACTACTTAAAAAAGATTCAAATTCTTGATCACTAAATGACCTTTGATCAGACAAACGTAAGGCCTCCAAAGATGTTAACGACACAATACCTTGCTGCAAGAGTAAATAAAAATACATCACCAGCTTCACATAACATCAACAGGTAAAGATAAATAAGACGGAAATTGTAAATGACACTCACACAGCACAACATCAAGATAACAACAAACCAACTCTACAAAATGTGATGTGGTGATAGTAAGATACTTTGAACAGGCTAGAACATCTAAATCAATCATTATCATGACAAAGTATAAGATGAAATCCAACTTCTACCCGGGCTAAGTTTAAATGCTACACGTGGTACTCAGATGATACTAACAGCATTTTTAATGTCATATCTATAACAAATTGCATGGTCTGTTAGAACACCCTTCCCTGTTCCATGCTGCCCAAGCATAGGTTTGCAGTTAGTTTTCTGCTTATAGCTTCTGAATAGATCTTCGTGAAATGCGCTCCTTGAAAGGATGGAAGTTGTAACTAATTTTGTAGAAAGTAAAGCCAATAAAGACCCTATAATTAACCCGGAACAGGAGACATAACCATCATTTTACATGTTGTGAGCCTTGGTTTTTCATAACTTGCAAGCACACGGTAAACACAGGTTGCAAATGTTTCATAAAAACAGAGAAAAAGTCACTATAGAGATGAGCTTCTTTGTGCGGTTTGATTAACATGGAATGAAAGAACAGGACATCGATCCATAGGAACAAAAGAAGTATAAGATCTCTGTTTCATGCACTTTTGGGCATAAGGAGAAAACAACAGAATGCGCATTCGGTTGTATTCTTGAATTTGGAATGAAAAGAGGAGTAATGCTTCCTAGCACGGGACAAAGAATAAGACCACTTAGATTAGAATAGCATTCACAGAGATGTTCTAACATAGAGTAGAATCAAACATGGAAGAGATTCATTGACAACAGTTAAAAGATAGGCGCCTAATTCCAATACAATAGGGGTTTATCAGTGCAAGTCAACTGAACACCGTGATTGATGAGTGGGTAGGTTGGGCTAGGTGCACCTCTCGCCCAATGGGAAGTAATGAGGCTAGTCTCCCCTTCCCCTCCAAACCCCCCGAATGAAGTAGTGGGGGCCCCTTCCCGCGTATGCGCCTTTATTTATATTTTTTTTATTTTTGAATTACCAACGAAGAATCTTTCTAAAAAAAATCTCTCTGGCAAAACACAATTCGTCGAGTTCAATTCAAGGTGCACCTTGCTTCTTTCTTTTTTTTCTTTTTTCAGGTAGCTTTTTCTTACGCCTATTTAGCTAGTGGGGCATTGGTCATAGCCGAATTCATCGAAGGGATAAAAAAAATAAAGAGAAAGGGAAGTTTTTTCTTTCTTTCAATCCAAATAAGAGAACAAAGCAGTGTTTTAAAAAGCGACGAAGCGACGCGAAGCGATGCCTTGTCGCTTTTCCATGCCTGAGGCGAGGCGACCACACGAAGCGCTCGCTTCAGTAGAAGAAGCGCGAAGCGAGAAGCGACAAAGCGCTCGCTTTTCTGATGGAGGGGGTCAGTTTTAAGGAAAAAAAAGTTTGGGTCAGTTTTTTTTAAAAAAAAAAGTTTGGGTCTGTTTTTTTATTATACAAAACAGACCCCTAAACTAAGTAAAGACCATTTCTCTCAAAATCAATTGTTGCTAGGGTTCAAGACTTCAACAGAGAAGCTCCAGGTTATTTTTCTTCTTTCTTCTCCTTTTTTTCTTTCTTCTTTCTTCATCTTGTTCCTGTCCAGTCACCTGCTCATAGCTAGGAAAGGTGCGAAATTTTTTTTCTCCTTTTTTTCTACTTATTTAGTATTATAGCCTTTATTAATTAATTTGTATGTGTATTTCACTTTATAAAGTTAATTATTGTGTGTGTGTATATATATATATATATATTATTTTCAGTTTATTTGATTAGTATTTTAGCCTTTATTTATTACTTTTTATGTGTATTTCAATTTATAAAGTTAATTTTTATGTGATTTTGCTTGTGTTATGGTTTATGGAGGAATTGGTGGTAGTGGTACCTACTTTTAAGTTTTTAAATTGAACTTTTTGCTTATTTATATTATGTCTTTGCAAGGTCATTATGTTTTTAAGAATTGCGCTTCACTTCAATGAAGCGTGTGCTTCGCTTTTGAAGCGAGGCGAGCCCCTGCCGCTTTTTTGCGCTTCTCGTTCTCAAAAACACTAGAACAAAGAAACCACTCAAAAATGGAAGTTAGATAAAGAAGTCTGAGTAAGAACTAGCACTAGACTTCCCCCCCCCCCCTTTTCTTTTCTACTTTTTTTCTCTCCTTTTGTTTGTGCTTCCACTCGGGTTTTTCATTCTTTTTTATAGAGACCCGGGGAAATTCTATATAATAATACATGTAGAAAGGTGAGGGAGAGGTACTTTTGCCGGCATACGGAAAGAAAATCCGGGACGACGACTTTCAAAAGACGAGTAAGGGGCAGAAAAGAGGGAGGCTCTCGAAACCAAACGAGACTAGAAAGAACATAGGAATTAGCACCATTCATATGAGTTCTTTTGTCTCTTCGAGACAACAAAAGGACAACCCTCTCTATATCTCGGTCTCGGTTTAGCATCATATATCGCTCTGAAGAGCATTTTTCTTGGTTGTAGTGCGGATGTTGGAGCAGCTCCTCTATGTTGTGGGTGTGGAGGGGGGGGGGGGTCTCCGCCTGATAGAGGCGGAAGCCCAAGCCACCGGAGCTATCTACGTCAAGTTTGTCAATTGAAAGAGGAAGGGGGACAACTCAAATGCCAACACAGAAATAGAAAGAGTCGTGCTTCAAAGTGGAATTCTTCTAAGATCCATTGCTCGATTTTGCTGCACGCTCTACTCCCAAAATGCAGAGAGACTTGCGAAGGCAGATCCGGGTTGATTGGTCCGGAAAGTCATGGGAGAGGCAGGCTAAGTAAAATAATATATTGGTGCTATTGATTATAGAATCTTATGAATCAAGCACGACACACTTTCTATATCTCCTCCACCTACAACGTAAACAACTTAGCTTAGAACACAACGTGTTCGCCACCACACTGGTTGGTGCCACAACAACAACATACCTAGTGTAATCCCACAAATGGAGTCTGGGGAGGGTAGTGTGTATGCAGACCTTACCCCTACCTTGTGCAGGTAGAGAGGCGGTTTCTGATAGAAACTCGGCTAAGGAAAGCATAATCACAATAATAAAGAAGATAATTATAAAACCGAAGCAGAAGCAACATAATCAAGTGTAATAGACATCTAAGAAAAAGGAAATACGAGAGTGCAACACATATTTTGAGCAAATTGTTGAGGCCACCTTGGCATGTCAATGAACAATCTTTCAATTTATGTAAAAGTATTCAATATTTTAACACTGCAATTGTCCAAGGATATTATGCTAACAGTAAAACAAAAAAAATCAATTCGTAGAAATTTTAGACCGATTATAAAACTGGACAAAATGATCCTTTATTCATATTAATCTATATCTATAGCAGGACAATTCAGACAAATACAGAAACAAGTAGCACGCTAATAACTGCATACCATAACATAATAAAAAATTTAAACAAAAATAAAGTACTTTTTGTGTTGCTTGGGTACATGAAAACTCTAACCTTAGATCCCTGGAACCATTACAGAAAACAAATTTACAAAATTTTCTAAAAACAAATTTAATTAAAACACAATTAAATTAGGACTGAAGATAAAATGTACCATTGATTTAGGTGGCAGATTGGACTTGAATTTAGCTCTAACAACACCACTGTTACCATGTGGCCTACAAACTTTACCCCAAATACAACGATAATGTGAATTATTCTTCTTTGTTTTGGCCTTGTAAATATAAGCCATACGCTTTCCTAAGTACCAATCCACTTCTTCTTTAGTATTCACTCCCTCAATCTGAATCAATGACGTGCTTGGATACTGATTCGACTTCGACCTTAAAATCAAATATATTTTTTTCCAAAAAAAAAAATCAATTCGTGCCCAAAATCAATTGAAAAACACAAGTTAAATCCATAAACTTTGGAAAAAAAAATTAACTTTACCTTTTGTATCCAAGAACGGTACCTCTAACATAGAGCCTGCGAGAAGAAAGGAGAAAAGGGAAAGTAAGAATGTGATTTTTACAGAGGATTTTATGAAAAGGAGATGGAGATTGTAGTTGAAAATGAGAGAGTATTATACCTTACACGCTCTCCTTGGCGTCCCTTCACCATTTTCGACTGTGGGGCTCCACAACTGAGGAATTTGCCGGCAAGAAAGCTAAGCTAAATCCCTAGAATGTAGTAGAAGAGAGTTATTTATATTATTGGGTGGGGGTAGTATTTGGTTGAACAACGGGTGGGTTTGAGGCCCAGTTATAAATTGTTGGGCTCGACAATGATTTTGGGTCTAATTGAGAAGAAGAAGGTCAATGGTAGAAATGACAGGTAGCCACTTTAAAGGCTGCTATTTAGGAATTAAATTCAGTTAAATTTTTCTGGACAAAATATCCTGAAGTTAAAATTTTAATTCAAAAATTTCAGAGCAAAATAAGTACCGAATATTCTCCGAATAGTATTCCCAAAAATAGTTGTTTGTGCACCTACCCCATAAAAATGCAATGGTTGGCCAATTTTTGTGCTTCTTTCTTATAGTTAGCGACCACTTGAAATGTAATTCAAATACCCAATTTTTAATGTGAAAAATAAAATTTAAATAAAAATACCCCTAGATAGAACACGAAAAAATTCCAACACACTTTACTGGAGTTCGAAACTCACTACGAGCGAAAATGTTAAATCTCCATGAATTGGTGAATTGAGCTGTCTGTAAATGCACTCGAATGGAGAAGATGAAGAAATTAAGAAGAAGCAAAAACAGAGAAGAACAAAGCTTCAATTTTCATTACTGCACGTGCTATCCTTACAAGGCTGTATATATACATCTCTAATCTAATGAATGACAGTTGTAAATCAACTAACTAATACCCCACTAACATAAGTTAGTTAACACTGTTAGTAACTAACTAATTAACTAGCCATGGTCAGCTAACTACAGTCAACTAATCTTTAGTCAAGTAATTGTTGTGCAATTGCTGTTTAATTCTTCTACACCCCCCTCAAGCTAGGAGATATGAAGAGGTTTTTCATGCCTAGCTTGGATATGAGATAATGATGTTGGATTTGAGTGAGTCCTTTGGTAAGAATATCAACTTGTTGCTATGAGAAACTCAAATGATGAAGACAACCCAACCCTTGTTTGACTTTCTCCCATATGAAATGGCAATCGATGTCGATGTGCTTGGTGTCGACGCCCCCCTTTTCCTCTAACCGTGGGGTCAGAAATCGGGTATACGACATTGGGAGGACAACCTATTCCCTTTCGAGAATTGGGTTTGGAAGTTGAAGAGTCGCCACCTAATGATTATAGTGCATTAGGACACTTTAAGAAAGGTTTGAGATGAAGAGACCAGAGATTAGGGTAAGGGCTAGAAATTATCCTGAGGGGAAGGTGGTAGGCACCCCTCAGGATCCACAAGTGGGGTTCCCGACCATGTTACAATTGTGACTTTAAGAAGACAAGTAAGAGAACAAGCAAAGGGATTCACATAGCTTAGCAAACAAGCTTAAGAGTTGAAGAAATAGAGTGTTTAGAAAATTAGTCTTAAAAGAAAACTAAAAAAAATAACAAGTAAAGGGAAAGGGGGTCCTAGGTTTATTGATTAATATGGATCACTTCAATGCAATATCCAGCAATCACTCCTCAGAAGAGGGGTCGCACGTGATATTAGCGCACCGGTCATCATATCCATATTCTACCCTTCCCACCCTGTTAAGGTGTTAAAGAGCGTTTAGTCTCGTTTACTTATTGCATGCTAATACCCGTCCCGACCTATCAGTCCCGGGGTATTAGGACTTCTAATCCTAAGAGGGAAGAAAGGGATGGGGCCTTTATGGAGTTTAAAGGATAAAATTCTAGTTTCGACATTCAAAACAAATATCAAATAAAGGGATGAGTAAACAAGCAAACAAGGCTCAAGTAAACCCCTTAAATCAGACAACACTTAGTTTAGCATGTCTTAGCATATACTGATTTGGTCTTAAGTTAAAAATTAAGCGGCGAGCGGACTGGTTCAACACATATATTTAGACAGAAAGTCTGCATTAGGCAACTCAGATACAATTGTCAGAGATTAAGGTACTTAATTAACACGAGTGGGATTACTGATTCTTTTGAAAAATAGACAGAAAAGTTTTGAAGAAAAGGAAAGCCGCAGACTTAACAAAACGACGTAGAATAGTTCCCAGAAGACAGACCATTGAATTGCAGATTAGTAGAGAAAGAGCAATTTTAACAAGTTTCAAAAGAGGCAGATTGTTTAAGGAGAAAACGAGTTCGAGCTGCAGAACTTATTAAAAAAATGATAAAATACAGAAAAGTGATATGTAACTGAGTTGGAAATCGTTCGTCGAACTACCAGAAAAGGCAGTAAGTTTCAGAAAGCATGCAAGTTTACCAGAAGATTAGGTTTTAGAAAGAGTTGCACTAATCCGAGAAGAGGCTCAATGGTTCGGAGAACCACTGGTTTTTGTCCGTTAGTCATTGAAATCGTTACTGCTTTTAGACGAGTGAGACAAGTTTGATATTAAAAACTTCCTATAGACATGATCTCTACGAGTCATTTGTTTTAAACCATGTTAACAAAATTGTAAATAGATGCTGATTTGATTAACCCTAAAAATTTGCCTAATATCGTGAACATGCACATTCCTATAGACATGATATCTATATGCAAGATTGCAGAAAGTTAAATATTGTCTCCTATAGGCATGATTTCTATGTGATTGGATTAGAAACATTAAAAAGAATTAAAACCCTAAAGCATGGTTTCCACCCTTTGATACAGGAAAGTAAAATCCCTCACACACCCTTTTACTAGATTCCCCGAGTTTGTACAAGTTATTACACACCAAAAGAAAAGATAAAAATACATCAAAGACCAACAACTGCATCCGAGGAACCTAATTCAATCTTAATGTCTAATAATATGTGATTAACCAATTCTGAATCCAGATTTCCAAAGCCTTCTCTTATCCAAAGTGTTTTAGAGTTCTAAGGAATCTCAAGGATTCTCGGCATTGCTTTCACCCAGGATACCATTAAAAGAATAGTGTAGTGTGGAAGAGCCAGCCCTCAAACATCCAAGTTCAGTGAGAACTCAAGGGTCCCAAAGCATGGCTTGCAAGAAGGGGGCAAAACTTAATTGCTAAGAATGAGTGTAAGTGTGAAAAGGGGATGGGGAAGTCATAACAGATTGGTGGTCATACCCAGCCATAAGGCTGGCTGGCACACCCCCTGACCAACCTGTTTAGCCAAACAAATAAGAGCAAGACCTATTGAAGGTCAGACCAAGGTCTGGACAGTGATTAGGACACTGCCAGACCAAGGTCTTAGGCTCAAAACACACATAAGGGGAAAGGGGAAGTGGGAATTGGTTTGAGTTAAGGGGTTCAAAGAACCCAGTTCAAAGTCATGGGCAGCAATAACAGAGTGCTATCATGGCTAGAACCATACTCTCATACAAAGAGGAAAAAAGAGAGGGAATTCACATAAGAAAAGTAGCCACAAAGTTGCAGAAACATAGTAAAGAAGAACATAACAGACTAAGAAGTAAACACATAGTGGAGGAGCATTATTTAAATTAAGAGTGACATACAAGTTGCAAAGTAAATAAACAGCAGAATAACAGAGTAAGCAGACAGCCAGAAATTAGCAGGAACAGACTTAAGTCTTCAGCAAAAAAACTTGAGAGTTCAAAAGGAACTCAAGAATGTTTCAGGCAGTAAAAGAGAAGAAGAGCAAAGTGTTCAGTGTTAGAAGCAGAGAAAACAGTAGTAGAGAAAGTATTGAACTTGTGTCGTCTCGAGTGTTTGTGTAAAAAAAAACTCTATTAGAACTTGTGAGAGCTGTGAGCTTTTTTAGTGCAAAAACGAGTAGACAAGAAGGCAAGAAAATAAAATCTCAGTCAATCAAATAAAATCTCCCTTAGTCAAAGGGATTTGATTTCAAACGAGAGTGAGTAATTAAGGAAAGGAAAATAATGAAAACCTTTCAGAGTAGCATAATAAAGGGTAGGTTCATATAGAGTCTATTTAAGGTAAGAAACTATAGTACACGGTTTTGAAAGAATAAGGAAACAAAGTAATCAAACAGCTGGAAAGTTTTAAAAGCTTTGAATGAACTTAGTCAGGAAAATAGGGAAGAGGCTAAGTTGTAAAAAATCAGTAGCAAATCAATCGAGCCTCAGTAAAAGGAGATTGAAATCAATCACAAGCTAATAGTATCAATTCAAAAAGAACAAAACCCTCGTATATAAGCATGCTAGTATCAAGCAAGAAAGAAAGATTGGCATAAACAGTTTTAGAATCATAAGCAAAAAAAGGAAAGCAAGTTTCAGTTCAGTCAATGAACTCAGTACAAATTTGAGAGCCTAGGATTTCTAGAGTAGAACCCTAGAACCAAAAGCTCGCAAAATCCCCAAATAGGGTTTCAGTCCGAGTAGGACACACAAAAAGAGAAGGCAAACTCAGCAATCCATATCATCTTCCAGAAACAGGTTCTTTATTGCTGCTAGTGCCTCGTCTTCCTCTGATCCGTACAAAGTGTCGGATGACTGAAAAGTCTGCTCCAACTGAGGTATAGGGTGCTCAAGCGGATAGTATGGTCCGCGCCATGGAGGTGACCAGTGGTTGAACTCCTCCCAAGTGTACTCATACCTTAGGCCAAAAGTGGTACCGTGCTTCTTCAGCTTGATAGGTTTGGTGATACCTTGCAGGTTCTTGCCAAGTCCTTTTCCGGGTTCATACCCGCTCCAATTCAGGATGCTTTCGATCTTGCTATCCCACCACTTGTCTTTGTCTACAGCATTGACCCGCTCGATGTGGTGGCACGTTTCTCCTCCTATCCTTCTTCTGCCTCCAATCATCGAAATGGTTTGGCGACTGTATTTAGGGTTGCTACCATCGCCATGAATGATTACATCCTAATGATTCCATTCAAATTTTACAGCTTGATGCAAAGTTGATGCTACAGCCCCAGCGGCGTGGATCCAGGGTCGTCCCAGCAACAAATTGTAGGATGTTGGTACGTCAATGACTTGGAACTCGACATCAAACTAGGTAGGTCCCATCTGTAGGCATAGGCTATTTTCTCCAATGGTGGACCTCTGAGATCCATCAAAAGCTTTGACACTGATAGCCCCGTCTTTGACCTCGTGCAATCCCTTACCCAATGTCCTGAGAGTTATCAATGGACAAATGTTGAGGCTGGATCCCCCGTCGACTAAAATCCTGGTGATAAAGTGATCCTCGCATTGCGCAGTGATGTGCAATGCTTTGTTGTGACCAAGCCCTTCTGGTGGTAATTCGTCCTTATGGAAGGTGATCTTGTGGCTTTCCAGTACCTGCCCCACCATGTTTGCCATTTCGCCTCTTGTTATGTTGCTGGGAACATAAGCTTCACTCAGTATTTTCATTAAGGCATTTTTATGTGCATCAGAGCTTTGCAGAAAAGCCAGAATAGAAATCTGTGCTGGCATTTTGTTCAGTTGCTCGACGACTGAGTACTCTTTGGCCTGTACCTTCCTCCAAAGGTCATCGGGTCCGGTTTTAACAACCCGCCCGGAGGCTTGCTTGCTGGACTCAGCCAAGTGCTCTGGGGTGTATACCCTGCCTGTCTTAGTCATGCCCTGTGCGGCAATTGCTTCCCCGGTATATGTCTTTCCTTTCCTTCTAGCCTCAGCGGTGTAATCCCAAGGTATAGCATTTGTCTTGAACGGGGTCACATCTGTTATGGAGACCGGAATAGGCACCTTGGGAGGTAACATAGTAACTTCGACAGGTGTAGGCGCCTTTGGAATTCCGAACTCAACCTCAACCGGTTTTGGCGCTTTTGCAGAAGGTGCTTCAAACTCGAGCGGTACAGACACATTTACCACATCGCCCTTAGAGGGCTGAATCTGGACAACAATGGGATTGAGAGTAACTATTGGCTTCTTAGACTCGTCTCCTTCAGCTATCAACCCGATTGACCCCTTGGGGTCCCAATCATCTTCGATCTCGATCATGTGGATGCCTCTACCCTCGTGGTCAGGCAGAGGGTTGTTGCGGACATTAGGAGCGGGCTCCTTTGCTATAATGATCTTGTTGTCAATCAGGTTCTGAATCTTGTCTTTCAACGAGCGACACTCGTCGATGGTATGGCCCTTCATCCCGGAACGGTATGCGCAAGTCTTGTTTGGGTTGATCCATTGGGAAGGATTTTCTGGAGTTACGACTGGAATAGGGGTAACGTAACCAGCTGCTTTGAGTTTTTCGTAGAGTTGGTCAATTGGCTCAGCAATGGCTGTATATTGTCTGGGAGGTCTGCGGTCAAAATTTGGCCTGGGTCTAGGGAAATTTTGGCGAGTGGGAGGTGATTGGTAGTGAGAGGGTTGGGCATTATAGGTTTGGTAAACAGGTGCAGGTTGAGAGTATCTAGGTAAAATGGATTGATATGCGGGAGGTGGAGATAATTGGTAAACGGGTGGTGGAATTTGGTAGGTGGGTGATGGTGCTTGGTAGTTTAGGGAAGGTTGGTATGTGAGTGGAGTTGAGGGGTATGATTGGTATTTCATAGGGGAATTGTTTCTTTGCGCAGCCATCACGGAATTCACGTCCTTTTTTTTTGACGTGCCACCAGACTGTAAAGCCTTGTTGGTGGCCTGCAACGCTTCGAGATTAGTGACCATACCGTTCTTGATACCTTCTTCGATCCTTTCTCCCAACTTGATGATGTCGGAGAACTTTTGACCTTCTATCAACATCAGCCTCTTGTAGTATTGCGGGTCCTGAGCCCGGACAAAGAGCCTATTCATCTGCTCTTCTTCCAAGGCCGGCCTTACCTTAGCGGCTTCTGTCCTCCAACGAGTAGCATACTCGCGAAAGGTCTCTGTGGGTTTCTTCTTCATATTTTGGATATAGAACACATCTGGTGCATTCTCAGTATTGAACCTGAACCGGTCTATGAAATCGGACGCCATATTCACCCAATTTGTCCATTTCTTCGCATTCTGGCTAATATACCAAGATAATGCGTCACCCTTCAGACTCCTCATGAACAGCTTCATGCGGATCTTCTTGTCCCTTCCGACTCCTACCAGCTTATCATAATTGTCACACCTCCTTTTTCCGCCCCCGCGAGGGTACAAGGAGTTTTTTTCCAATTAAAGGACAGTCGAAACGGGATTTGTTTATTTATTTCAGAGTCGCCACTTGGGAGATTTAGGGTGTCACAAGTCACCAGTTTAATCCCGAATCGAGGAAAAGAATGACTCCATATTACAGTCCGCGAACCAGAAATCCGGATAAGGAATTCTGTTAACCCGGGAGAAGGTGTTAGGCATTCCCGAGTTCCGTGGTTCTAGCACGGTCGCTCAATTGTCATATTTGGCTTATTTATCTGATTTTAATACAATTATGAACCGATGTGCCAATTTTAACTCTTTACCACTTTATTATTATTATTATTATTTTTAAAAAAATTGTGAACATCGTTTAAAACATGTCTTTGGATTACGTCACATGAAATGCACCCGCAATCCGGAACACATTTTTATTCAATGTTTTAGGATTTAGATTTGGGTCGCATGAAATGCGCATCCGAGTTTAAGAAGGTAAAATTAATTAAATCGCGCCTAAAGAGTCTAGCGTATCATTATTTTGGGTAGGGCCGTGAAATTTGCTAAAACGGCTCCTCCCTAATTCTAAGCGATTAAATGTACATTTATTGAGGGCCCCGCAATCTATACATTTCATTAAGCGAGGCTCATCTCATTTATTTGGACAAATCTTAAAACGACTACATTTTTCTATAAAAATGAGTCTCTAAAATAAAGAAAGAAAATCCTAATTTATTACTAGCTTTTATTATTTTAAGAAGACATGACATGCTAATTGCTTGATTAATACAAATATTGATGAAAAAGGAATTTCACTCTTAATTTCGAAATTATAAATAAAATAAAAATTCAACAACTAATATTCAAAATAAACAAATATAGCTAGATTAAAACTCAGCATTGTTATTTTTTTTAAAAAAAATTATTGAGATTAATTATTCACAATCATTTGAAACTAGATTTAACCATAATTACTAAAGCTTATTAGAAAGTTTATTAGACTTAAACGTTCTCTTAATCTTGCTTAAGCTCAAGTCATGCCTTAATGCCTAATTTACAATGTTTAATTTAAATTCGTGTCTTAGCTAAATTTAGCTACTTGTTCATGATCAACCTATAATCTTGAAGCCTTCATAACTAGTGAATTAACCTATTTTGCCGAACTGATTTATTACAGACTAACTTATGATATTATTTTCTTATTCCAGTTATTATTTAGTAATTCATGAAATAGCTTAAATACAATCAACAAAAGGAACAAAGAAATAAAAACGAAATTAAAACTTCAAATTTTCATTCTTCATATGTATTCACGCTTCATATTTCGGATTACAATAAACAGCTTTTCAGTTGTGTACCTGATATTGGAAGCAAAAGAAAATGAATATGAGAATCAGCAACAGCAGTAAAATCAGTACAACACAGCAACAATAGCCCAGCAACAGTAACAACCCAGTAACAGACCGGTGGAGTAGTAATCCAAAAAAAACAAAAGCTTCCAGCTTTTATGAAACAACAATTAATTCTGATTTCAAACAACAAAAGAAAACAGAATATTTTTTTTTAGTTTTTTTTTATATTTGAAAGCTTAAATATTTTTCGGAATTTTCTATCTCTTAAATGTTCAGCCTTTTTCTCTCTCTTATTTTCAGATTTGTTTCTCTCTCCCGTTTTTTTTTCTGTATGTGTATTTCTCTTGTCTTTTCTTTTTATTCTGATTTCAAGACTTCTTATAACCCCTCTCATAAAATCTTTCCATTAATTAAAATCAACCCATTTTCTCTACCAAACCCATTATCTTCTCACTCATTCCCATTACATTAAATAACATATCACACCACCCCATTTCATTTTGTCCCCCATGCTTTATTTAAAATAATGCAAGATTCCCCTTTAAATTAAATCTTGTCCCCCCTTTATATTAAATAATCATATCACAACTCACCCCATTTCATTTTGTCCCCCATGCTTCAAATAAACAATTACAAAATGTACAATTCCTAAACTACCCCTTCCGACCTTACTGAAATTACCAAACTACCCCTGAACGTATTACAAATTTACCAAACTACCCATCAGCTATAACACATCAATTAATCAAACTTAACCAAAATATAGACAATATGATCAATTTCTAACAATGTTCAAACAACAATATGAACACGGATGAACATGATAACAACAATATCACATGAACATGATTTTAACAACATTTCAACAACAAATCACATGAACACAAATTGAACAACCAAGAACAACTAAAATTTGATTGAACAATATTTTAGCAACAAACAATCCTATTTTCGGATTCAACAACAACAACAAACAAAGTATGAAGATTTCTAAATTCAATCATATTGAACTTAAAATCAACTCTAACAACATTACAACAAACAATTCTTATATTAAACTTTAAACAAGATTATGAGAACAATTCAAGCAATAATCATAAATGGTAAACAAGAAATCAAACTATACAAAATTCGGATTCAAGATCATCCAAACAAAGTATGAACATGAATGAATCTATTTTAAGACAACAAACATGACGGATTAAACGATTAAAACAATATATTCCTTTAATACAACTAAATTCTTTAAACAAATAACAAGATCGACGAAGAAACAATTATGAACTTAAACTTGAACTTAACAATATTAACAATTTCTAACAATACATAAACACATGAAACAAATTGAAGAAATAGTTGATTAAATTTCAATTTGAATCTAACAAACATCAAACTAATAAATACTTACTTAAACAATAATACAAACATGAAATAAACATGAAAACAACTAATTAAACTTCTATTTTGAAATCTGAAAATTAATTTTAACAAAGCATATGAACATGAACAAACTAGAAAAATAATTTCAACGATGAACAACGAACAAAACAAGAATTGAATTCTTTAACGATTTTGGATCCGGAAAATATCAAACAAAAATATGGACAAAAATAAAACTCAAAAACAACTAACCGGAGATGAATCAACGACGAACTTTGATTGTAAACAAATCTGTCCGAGAACGAATCTCGCACCAAGATAACTTGACGTCGAAGACGACTACGAACGGACGACCAAAGAAGGTGGTCGTTTGGCATCGTTTAAAACAAAGAATGGCAGCCCGCCACAAGCAGAAGGCAGCAGCAGCAACACTGCTGGAGCAGCAGCACGAAACAGTAGCAGCAGCGGTGTCGGAGAAGATGCAACGACAGCCATGGGAGCTCGAGTTCGAGCTCGATGAAGCTCGTCCATGGCTGGACGCGGCGGGCAGCAGTTGTGGTGGTTTGTTTGGACGACACAGCAGCAACATGAAGGATGAAAAACGCAGCAGCAGTGTTGGAGAAGAAGAAAACGCAACAGCAGGAGGAGAAGCAACTACGGGCAACAATGGTGGCGTAGAAGTTGCTCGACGAACTTGAAAAACGCAGCCATGGCAGCGAGGGGATGTCGTGGGGGTGAGAGTGGTTGTGTTGTGTGTGTGTTGACGTGAGGGGGGCAGGGGTGTGAGGGGGGAAGGTCTGCCATGGGAGGAAGGGATGTGAGCTTGAGGAAGAAGAAGAAGATAGGAGGGGGGGCGGATGGTTTAGATTTTTAGGGTTTTCTTCTCTTATTTTTTTTTTGTTTTGTTTTTGTTTTGTAAAAATGAAAGACAAATGGGGTTTGAGTCTTTTGGGTTATGGACTGGGTCGACCCAGTTCGAAATGGACTGGGTCGTAGGGAAGATTGGGCCAATTTTTGGGCATGTGGCTTGAAATTGAAGAAGAGGCCTAATTCCGACTTTCTTTATATTTTTGCTTTCTTTTCTTCTTTTATTTCTCTAAAACTAAATTATAAAAATACTTAAACTATTATTAAGAATTAAATTAAGTTATAAAAGCGCAAATTAACTCCCAATAACAATTAACGCACAATTAAGTATTAATTAAGCATAAAATTGTATATTTGGACATTAAATGCTAAAAATGCAAACGATGCTTATTTTTGTAATTTTTTAATTTTTGTAAAACAAATTTAATTACTAACAACTATAGAATTAAATCCTACATGCAAAATGCGACATATTTTTGTATTTTTTATTAATTTATCAAATAAACACGCACAGACAAATACAAATAATTATTCAAAATATCACAAAATATCACAAAATTGCACACCAAAGAAAAATCATTTTATTTTTGGATTTTTTGGGAGTAATTCTCATATAGGGCAAAAATCACGTGCTTACAGCTGCCCCTCTTTGCCCGGATACACGAAGGGTTTTCGTGCAAAGATAAAGCGAGCGATTTTTGCCCATCCGAGTACTCCGTGTGAAGCATTTTTTGAAAAAGATTTGACCGAACCTTTGCTTCAAAGGTTTCCTACATATCCTGGGCTAAACAGGAATCAGGTCAATGTAGTTCGGGAAGTTTTTGGTAGCTGGGACTACCGTGGGACTGCGATGTTACTGCTGTTGCATGCTGTTATCACTGCTTACCGATCTCCTTGTTACACCGTGCTTAAAAGAAAACAAGAAGCTAGGCTAGACTAAAATTTGTTCTTGTTGCCTTGCTTTCTTGTCGGCTTGTGTTTCCTCCGGTGCTTTTCTTCCGATGCTTTTCTTCCTTTTGACACATGGACTTGAGTTTATGCTGGGACCTCTTGTTGCAACCTTCTGCTTCCCGGTGCTGGGGATTTTATTGTTTACTGCTGGGGATTCCTGTTGTAACCTTCCGCCTTCTGGTGGGGTTACTGATTCCAAACTCTGTAATACAAGACTAAAAAGTTGCTTCAATGCAAAATTATGAAATGTATGCCCGCATTATACTGGTGGGCGACCTAGAGCTGAAAGTATTCCCGCATTTTACTGGTGGGCGACCTAGAACATGAATGTATTCCCGCATTTTACTGGTGGACGACCTAGAACTGAAATGTATTCCCACATTTTACTGGTGGGCGACCTAGAACTGAAATGTATTCCCGCATTTTACTGGTGGGCGACCTAGAACAGAAAGTATTCCCGCATTTTACTGGTGGGCGACCTAGAACTGAAATGTATTCCCGCATTATACTGGTGGGCGACCTAGAACTTAAAAGTATTCCCGCATTCTACTGGTGGGCGACCTAGAACTGAAATGTATTCCCGCATTTTACTGGTGGGCGACCTAGAACTGAAATGTATTCCCGCATTTTACTGGTGGGCGACCTAGAACAGAAAGTATTCCCGCATTTTACTGGTGGGCGACCTAGAACTGAAATGTATTCCCGCATTTTACTGGTGGGCGACCTAGAACAGAAAGTATTCCCGCATTATACTGGTGGGCGACCTAGAACTTAAAAGTATTCCCGCATTTTACTGGTGGGCGACCTAGAACTGAAATGTATTCCCGCATTTTACTGGTGGGCGACCTAGAACAGAAAGTA
Organism: Nicotiana tabacum; assembly: GCF_000715075.1. NCBI lineage: Eukaryota > Viridiplantae > Streptophyta > Magnoliopsida > Solanales > Solanaceae > Nicotiana > Nicotiana tabacum. The sequence goes on from NC_134090.1 coordinate 171,608,145, forward strand.
TTCCCGCATTATACTGGTGGGTGACCTAGAACTTAAAAGTATTCCCGCATTCTACTGGTGGGCGACCTAGAACTGAAATGTATTCCTGCATTTTACTGGTGGGCGACCTAGAACAGAAAGTATTCCCGCATTTTACTGGTGGGCGACCTAGAACTGAAATGTATTCCCGCATTTTACTGGTGGGCGACCTAGAACAGAAAGTATTCCCGCATTATACTGGTGGGTGACCTAGAACTTAAAAGTATTCCCGCATTCTACTGGTGGGCGACCTAGAACTGAAATGTATTCCCGCATTTTACTGGTGGGCGACCTAGAACAGAAAGTATTCCCGCATTTTACTGGTGGGCGACCTAGAACTGAAATGTATTCCCGCATTTTACTGGTGGGCGACCTAGAACTGAAATGTATTCCCGCATTCTACTGGTGGGCGACCTAGAACTGAAATGTATTCCCGCATTTTACTGGTGGGCGACCTAGAACTGAAATGTATTCCCGCATTCTACTGGTGGGCGACCTAGAACTGAAATGTATTCCCGCATTTTACTGGTGGGCGACCTAGAACTGAAAGTAAAAGGACAGAAATGTATGCCTCTATTATATGGGCGGGCTCCCAACTTCAATGCTAACTTAGGAGGAAATGCGTCTCCTATGGGTAAACTAAACTTAGGAGGAAATGCGTCTCCTATGGGTAAAAGTAAATTTAGGAGGAAATACGTCTCCTATGGGTAAACTAAACTTAGGAGGAAATGCGTCTCCTATGGGTAAACTAAACTTAGGAGGAAATGCGTCTCCTATGGGTAAAACTAAACTTAGGAGGAAATGCGTCTCCTGTGGGTAAAACTAAACTTAGGAGGAAATGCGTCTCCTGTGGGTAAAAGTAAATTTAGGAGGAAATGCGTCTCCTATGGGTAAACTAAACTTAGGAGGAAATGCGTCTCCTATGGGTAAACTAAACTTAGGAGGAAATGCGTCTCCTATGGGTAAAAGTAAATTTAGGAGGAAATGCGTCTCCTATAGGTAAACTAAACTTAGGAGGAAATGCGTCTCCTATGGGTAAACTAAACTTAGGAGGAAATGCGTCTCCTATGGGTAAAACTAAACTTAGGAGGAAATGCGTCTCCTATGGGTGAAACTAACTTAGGAAGTGCGTCTCCTATTGGCAGAACTAGACTTAGGAAGTGCGTCTCTTATTGGCAAAGGCGTGGAATGTATTCCCTTGTTATACAGGTGGGCGCCTAAAATATGCAATGGACAGACAAGAAAAGTATTCCTTTCGTTATTCAGGCGGGCGCCTGGCTTCAACAACAACTTTGAAAATAAAATCCTATTCGAGGGCGGATGAACCCAAAATATCCTATTCGAGGGCGGATGAACCCAAAATATCCTATTCGAGGGCGGATGAACCCAAAATATCCTATTCGAGGGCGGATGAACCCAAAATATCCTGTTCGAGGGCGGATGAACCCAAAATATCCTGTTCGAGGGCGGATGAACCCAAAATATCCTATTCGAGGGCGGATGAACCCAAAATATCCTATTCGAGGGCGGATGAACCCAAAATATCCTATTCGAGGGCGGATGAACCCAAAATATCCTATTCGAGGGCGGATGAACCCAAAATATCCTATTCGATGGCGGATGAACCCAAAATATCCTATTCGAGGGCGGATGAACCCAAAATATCCTATCCGAGGGCGGATGAACCCAAAATATCCTATTTGAGGGCGGATGAACCCAAAATATCCTATTCGAGGGCGGATGAACCCAAAATATCCTATTCGAGGGCGGATGAACCCACAATATCCTATTCGAGGGCGGATGAACCCAAAATATCCTATTCGAGGGCGGATGAACCCAAAATATCCTATTCGAGGGCGGATGAACCCAAAATATCCTTAAGACTTGAAAATGTCTTACCTCGAATACTTGCTGGGGATAACACTGTTGGGGAATTATTTACTTACCTGTTGGGGGGTAAAATGTTATCAGCTGGGGATAACGCTGTCGAGGCTAACACTGTTGGGGGATTCTGATTCTTTCAGAACTAGTGCTTCACTGAGCTCAAGTTTCATCCCTTTGCTGGGGAACAACTTCCTTCATAGAACTTATTATGTTGGGGGCAACACTGGTTCTAAGACCACTTCCCTTGAGACTGGCGTTATCTTTATTCTTTCCCGCATGGGTACCTGACTTCCAAAAAATTTTCTAAGCGGAAGGAAAATTTTCTGCCCCAGTTTGATAATATCCCTTGCGGCATGCATTTCTGGCATCAATGCCATTTCCTTTACCTGTTTCAAATCAAACAAAATTTGTTAGTTTAAAACATGGTGGTTGGTTGTGATACCCCTACTGGGATGACTTTTCCCTTTCTCCTTCCTTGCTCTGCGTTCCACAGCTTGTTGGGGATGATATTATGTGCTGGGGATAATCCCTTCCTGCTGGGGATATCCGTCTTCTTTTGTGACATAACTCGGAAGCTGGCATTTCCCTGACCTTTTAGTCCTAGTATGAATTTCCCAAATCATGCTCATTGCTCTCCTTGATTTGCCCACTGGCTTTGGCCTTGAGGTTTATAACTTTGGTTTTGGCAAGGATATCCCTTTTGACACTCGTCAATCCTTTTGTCAATTCCCTTTTGCTGGGGATATTTTCTTGACACTGGCCTCGCGCTTGTTCCTCGCTGACTACACCATTTGGATGCACTAGTCAGATCTCATTTTGTATAATTGGGAAGCTGATGACATATTTTGAAGTCATTTCATACTTGTTCTGACCGGACAGACTCTATTGGGGAAAATTTTTTATGAAAGGAGAAAGATAAAAGATACAAAACAAAAGACAAAGGAAATGATGACTCTTTTACAAAAGAAACTATAAATAAAAACCTATCAAACGCAGATACCGACTCTAATGGCCATGACATGCGTATGTGGCCTATCCTCTACCGTCAATCATCTTTCAAGATCTTCAATTGGCGATTCCCCATTGGATTCTTAATCTTATTCGACTTGTAGTGCCCAAAGGGTTTTCACTATCAAGTCTCTCTCATTTTTTGTTCTTCTCTCAGCTTTCATCGCCTTATGGTGCATGTGAAGGTTTTCACCGATATGACTCTCTCATTTGTATCACTTTCCAGCTGGGGATTTGGAGTGTTGCCGGTATGACTCTCTCTGCTGGAGATTAGAGTCCTTTCTGCTGTGGAACAGAATGTTATGTTCGCCGGTAAGACTCTCATTTGTCTGACTTGGCATCTTTTGAAGACTGGTCAGAAGGTCTTTCTTTGGACCGTAATGTGGGTTTTGGATAGGGCTAGAAAAAAAGGGTATTAAAGGCTCAAAAATGCATTAATTCTGGGTTATTAGTTACAACTTTCGGAACTAGATTTATTTACCACAAACGCAACTTTTGCCCCAGTTTCTTGCTTGGGGATATTTTACTTGATTGATTTATATTTTTTCAAAACTATGACCGAGCCGTGAAGCGCCTACGTATCCTCTTTGAGGAATCAGGTCAAACGTAGTTCCCAATTCCTCTTTTTCATTTGACTTTCTTTTGTTTTTTTTTGTTACCATTTTTCTTTTCTTTTCTTTTTCGTTTTGTTGTTTTTTTTTTTTCATGTTTTCATGCCATGCTCGCGTTTTCTAGTCGTTTTTACTGATTCCGAACGAGGGGTATGAAAGAAAAATAAGTAAGGCTCGAAAAGGGGTAACGAAGGATAAAGTGTTTAGGTAGCAGAACAAAATGCCTTCGTCATTCCAGTCTTCAAAACATGCCAAATGCAAACAACACAACAAACAATAGATTTATAGTCTCTTCCGACGGTGCTGGGCTTGACAATTATGTTAAACATATGTTTGTTCATTTGTCACTTCTAAAGCACCGTTGGGCGACACTCTCATTCTCTTTTATTATGAACGACCCTCATGCCAATTTAGGCGAATCTTTATTTAACGGTTTTCTTTGTGTTTGCCCCAGTTCCACATGACTTGGGCTCCAAATAATCTCAAACCGTTCTTATTTCCTTTAAATGCTTTGATCACCTTCTCAGAGTTTTATGATTAACTTTTAAAACTAGGCCCAAACTGGGTGCGCATGTCATGTCCCTAGAATCGGCATTGAACAAAAATGATAAAAGGACTAAACAAAAAGATGACTGGAAATAATAAAAGACCGGATTTTGTATTAGACTACCGGTGAAATGGTTTAAATAACAAAACAAACAAAACAATCCAGAACAAAATCCTAAAACAAACTGGACAAGACAACATCCGACTTATAACCCTAATAATCCGAACAACAGAAATGACAACAAAATGAGCCACCACAAGCTTCTCTCTTGCTGACCAAGGAACGAAACGTCCTCCCACTTTATCAAAATTGGCATTTTAGCCACTGAGCTTTGCATCAATACTGCCGAGACCATTACCAACTTCAATCTCATCAACCTCTGTCGGCAAGTTCTCGAGGGGGTTCGAGTGCTCCATGTCACTGTTATTAATCACAACCCGCCCTTCTCGGATCATTTTCTCTACTTCCCTTCTCCAACTATGACAGCTCTCAATGTTGTGCCCTATGACATTGGAGTGGTAGGCGCATCGCGCTGCCGGATCAAAGCTCCTTGCAAGTGGATTTGGAGTACATGCGGGGAGTGGTTCAATCGAGCCAGCATGCCTTAGCCTTTCAAACAGACTGGCATAAGATACCCCGATAGGGGTGAGAGCCTTTTCTCGTTTCAGCAACCTCTTCATTCTTGCATGTTGACAGGGCCAGAAACCTGATCCAGATGGCTTTTGGTAGGCTTGTATGGGTGGGTAAGCATTTCGTGGAGTCGGGTACCTGGGAAGTGAGGTATGGCTTTTGAGGTCACGGGGAAAGAAGTGGTGTTGGGGAGCGGAGAAACATTGAAGAGTGATGGAGCTACTCGGATAGCTGGGAAAGCTGCCATAAATGGGTTGGGATGGAGAGTATGGAGAATCTTCCATTATGGTGTTGGGTGCTTGGGAAATGACCGAGTTCAAGAGGCTTGGCGGTGGAAGGGGTGGTGCTTTTCCCGTTATCCATGCCTGATACATGTCTGCCACATGCTGTCTCAGCATTTTCACTTCTTCTACCAACCTGTTGTTCTGTTCGACCAATTGTTGTCGGTCATCAGTACCGATCCACTCGGTTCTGCGGTTCGGAGCCATTGTCCTTTGATTTTGCTTTGCATGGAGGAGTTACCACAACCAACCACTTTCTATATATGGACACATCAAAGGGAAGCCATCACGTTAGTGTTAGGGCATTGGACAGACAATCATGTATCAGAGATACAATGTACCTAAGCAGTTAGACAATTGTGCCCCCTGAAAATCTTCCACACTCTCTTTTATTTATTTATTATTATATTTTTTTTATATTTTTTTTATTTTGGTGGTGGTCTAATCTTATGGAGATTGCCTACGTATCATGACCCCGCATGAATCAGACCGAGCGTAGTTCGGACCCAATAAAAGATAAACAATGCTAAACATTTTTTTTTTCAATTTTCATGTTAAAACAAACTGGGTTTCAAAGGTTTGAAGATGACCTACAAGCTGGAAAATCAAACAACTCACATATTCTAATTAAAAGATTTACAAACGGCCAGTTTCTTTCCCCGTTTGACAAATGCAACCAAACGGTTATTTTTGCAAATGTGGCCCCTTCCAAATTTCACATGAATTTGAGGTCGGGGAGGATTATTTTATGACACTTTACACACTTGTCCATTCTTTTACGAAAATAACCTTTCGACAACTGACAGATACTCTAAGGCTATTTCGGCAAGAACGGTTCAAGACGCGGCCGAAGTTGGCTCGGCTTATTTTGACTAAAAAATCCAAACGGTATTCACCTGACCGCTGACTCTTTTTTTTTTTCAAATTATACTAAAAACCTGATGTTGCAAACACGGTCCTTCAGCGCCTCGGGGACGAAGATTTATAGGGCTGTGTGGGTCAACTAGACCAAAATCCTAAACATGACCCAAAAAGGTGGCTGTTTATGCAAAGTCAGCCTTCCGGCGTCCCTCTCGGGAACATTCGGCTATTTTTGACAAAACATCATCACCCGACTTATTTATGACTCTTTTTATCATTTTTCGAATTAGAAAAGTCAATATTGCAAACACGGCCTTTCAATGCCTCGGGGACGAAGATTTTTAAGGCTGTGTGGGTCAACTGGACAAAATCTTAAAAATGACCCGAATGTGGCTGTTTATGCAAAGTCAGCCTCCCGGCGTCCCTTTCGGGAACATTCGGCTATGTCTTCATAAAACAGCGTCACCCGACTTCTCTATGACAAAATTAAAATTTTGACATGTTTTTTTTTTGGCTATTTTAGCAAAAGGGGAGGTTGGACACCACCCGACTTATTCATGACAAGATTAAAATTTTTGATTTTTGGTTATTTTAGCAAAAGGTGAGGTTGGACCCGATGAGGGTTGCCTACGTATCTCACATCCGGTGAGAATCAAACCCGCGTAGTTCGAGCCTCGCGAATAAGTAAATGAACTAATATATTTTATTTTAATTGGAACTGTGAAAGAACTGCTTCAAAAGAAGAAAGGAAGTATATATATATATATATATATATATATATATATATATATTTTTTTTTTTTTGATTGATTTCTTTTTGAAAGAAAGACTTGTAAAAATTCCTTTTCTTTTGATTTGAACTTTGAGAATTTCAAAAGTAAAAGGAAGTTTTTTTTTTTTTAATTTTGCATTTGTTTTTTTTTCTTATTCTAAAGAAAAAAAAAAGAAAATATTTTTGGAATTTTACTTTTGATAAAAGAAATGCTTCTAAAAAATATTTTTTGAATTTTGAATTTTCTTTTCAATTTTGAAAGAAGTATCAAAATATTTTCGGATTTTTTTTTTTAAAAAAAAACATTTTTATTATTTTTGTTTTATCAACAATGGAAAATAAAGATATTTATATTATTTTTTGCAAGACATATCTTTTTTGGAATTTTACTTTGAATTTTCTTGGCAAGACAAATACTCTTTGCAACAAATAAAGATATATATATTTTTTGGAAATAAAAAAAACTTTTCAGATTTATATATATATTTGCGACAAATAATGAAAGACTTTTTTTTTTTTTTTTTTTGCATTTTCATAAGCAAATAAATAATAAAAAAAACATTTTGAAAATAAGACTCTTTTCATTTTCATTTTCATGGCAAGACAAACTATATATTTTTTCTATTTTTTTTTTGAAAAACACAACAGAACAACGACTCTTTTTTTCTTTTCTTAGCTTTTAATAAAACAAACTAATAAGACATTTTTTTTCATTTTCTCAAAATTTCGGCAGAGTTTTGACAGTATTTGGGCATTTGTTTTCTTTTCAAACTAATAACCGCTATTTCTTTTTTTCAATTTCAAAATATTATTCCTGATATTCACAAGTCAGTCAACACACAAGTCCGAATCAAATTAATGCGCAAGTAGTAACAAGTAAGATGCATCAGGATGGTCATTTTCATTTTTGGTGCACCTGTCCTAGACAGACCCAACCCCTGTGTTGAGCCTCCAAAGTCAGATGCACGTGATGCAAACAAACGTTCCTACTAGGGATCCGGCATGTGGCTTTGTTATACTAGGTTCAGAACCTGGGTGTTTGTTCTAGACCTGGCTTACCCGAGCGGACAGCTCGAGCCGAGGGGGTAGCGTACCGGGAATACAGAAGCTTCACCGGCTTAGCAACTTGTCCGAACCTCGTTCTAAATTGGGATTTGACACTATACAGAAAAGAAGTCGTACGAAGTACGCCCTTCTTCATGATTTAGAAGACTCAGAGAGGAGATGGGTTTCGGCACAGTTTATACACAGTTCACGTAATATCAAAGCGGTAAAAGCAGCATTTAGCACATTAGGCTCAAACATGTAAAAATCAGATAAAACCAAATATAACAATTTATATGAGCTCGAATTTCTAACCCTGAACCACTGGTTCTGGGCTAGTCCCCAGTGGAGTCGCCAGAGCTGTCACACCTCCTTTTTCCGCCCCCGCGAGGGTACAAGGAGTTTTTTCCCAATTAAAGGACAGTCGAAACGGGATTTGTTTATTTATTTCAGAGTCGCCACTTGGGAGATTTAGGGTGTCACAAGTCACCAGTTTAATCCCGAATCGAGGAAAAGAATGACTCCATATTACAGTCCGCGAACCAGAAATCCGGATAAGGAATTCTGTTAACCCGGGAGAAGGTGTTAGGCATTCCCGAGTTCCGTGGTTCTAGCACGGTCGCTCAATTGTCATATTTGGCTTATTTATCTGATTTTAATACAATTATGAACCGATGTGCCAATTTTAACTCTTTACCACTTTATTATTATTATTATTATTTTTAAAAAAATTGTGAACATCGTTTAAAACATGTCTTTGGATTACGTCACATGAAATGCACCCGCAATCCGGAACACATTTTTATTCAATGTTTTAGGATTTAGATTTGGGTCGCATGAAATGCGCATCCGAGTTTAAGAAGGTAAAATTAATTAAATCGCGCCTAAAGAGTCTAGCGTATCATTATTTTGGGTAGGGCCGTGAAATTTGCTAAAACGGCTCCTCCCTAATTCTAAGCGATTAAATGTACATTTATTGAGGGCCCCGCAATCTATACATTTCATTAAGCGAGGCTCATCTCATTTATTTGGACAAATCTTAAAACGACTACATTTTTCTATAAAAATGAGTCTCTAAAATAAAGAAAGAAAATCCTAATTTATTACTAGCTTTTATTATTTTAAGAAGACATGACATGCTAATTGCTTGATTAATACAAATATTGATGAAAAAGGAATTTCACTCTTAATTTCGAAATTATAAATAAAATAAAAATTCAACAACTATTATTCAAAATAAACAAATATAGCTAGATTAAAACTCAGCATTGTTATTTTTTTTTTTTAAAAAAATTATTGAGATTAATTATTCACAATCATTTGAAACTAGATTTAACCATAATTACTAAAGCTTATTAGAAAGTTTATTAGACTTAAACGTTCTCTTAATCTTGCTAAAGCTCAAGTCATGCCTTAATGCCTAATTTACGATGTTTAATTTAAATTCGTGTCTTAGCTAAATTTAGCTACTTGTTCATGATCAACCTATAATCTTGAAGCCTTCATAACTAGTGAATTAACCTATTTTGCCGAACTGATTTATTACAGACTAACTTATGATATTATTTTCTTATTCCAGTTATTATTTAGTAATTCATGAAATAGCTTAAATACAATCAACAAAAGGAACAAAGAAATAAAAACGAAATTAAAACTTCAAATTTTCATTCTTCATATGTATTCACGCTTCATATTTCGAATTACAATAAACAACTTTTCAGTTGTGTACCTGATATTGGAAGCAAAAGAAAATGAATATGAGAATCAGCAACAGCAGTAAAATCAGTACAACACAGCAACAATAGCCCAGCAACAGTAACAACCCAGTAACAGACCGGTGGAGTAGTAATCCAAAAAAAACAAAAGCTTCCAGCTTTTATGAAACAACAATTAATTCTGATTTCAAACAACAAAAGAAAACAGAATATTTTTTTTAGTTTTTTTTTTATATTTGAAAGCTTAAATATTTTTCGGAATTTTCTATCTCTTAAATGTTCAGCCCTTTTTCTCTCTCTTATTTTCAGATTTGTTTCTCTCTCCCGTTTTTTTTTCTGTATGTGTATTTCTCTTGTCTTTTCTTTTTATTCTGATTTCAAGACTTCTTATAACCCCTCTCATAAAATCTTTCCATTAATTAAAATCAACCCATTTTCTCTACCAAACCCATTATCTTCTCACTCATTCCCATTACATTAAATAACATATCACACCACCCCATTTCATTTTGTCCCCCATGCTTTATTTAAAATAATGCAAGATTCCCCTTTAAATTAAATCTTGTCCCCCCTTTATATTAAATAATCATATCACAACCCACCCCATTTTATTTTGTCCCCCATGCTTCAAATAAACAATTACAAAATGTACAATTCCTAAACTACCCCTTCCGACCTTACTGAAATTACCAAACTACCCCTGAACGTATTACAAATTTACCAAACTACCCATCAGCTATAACACATCAATTAATCAAACTTAACCAAAATATAGACAATATGATCAATTTCTAACAATGTTCAAACAACAATATGAACACGGATGAACATGATAACAACAATATCACATGAACATGATTTTAACAACATTTCAACAACAAATCACATGAACACAAATTGAACAACCAAGAACAACTAAAATTTGATTGAACAATATTTTAGCAACAAACAATCCTATTTTCGGATTCAACAACAACAACAAACAAAGTATGAAGATTTCTAAATTCAATCATATTGAACTTAAAATCAACTCTAACAACATTACAACAAACAATTCTTATATTAAACTTTAAACAAGATTATGAGAACAATTCAAGCAACAATCATAAATGGTAAACAAGAAATCAAACTATACAAAATTCGGATTCAAGATCATCCAAACAAAGTATGAACATGAATGAATCTATTTTAAGACAACAAACATGACGGATTAAACGATTAAAACAATATATTCCTTTAATACAACTAAATTCTTTAAACAAATAACAAGATCGACGAAGAAACAATTATGAACTTAAACTTGAACTTAACAATATTAACAATTTCTAACAATACATAAACACATGAAACAAATTGAAGAAATAGTTGATTAAATTTCAATTTGAATCTAACAAACATCAAACTAATAAATACTTACTTAAACAATAATACAAACATGAAATAAACATGAAAACAACTAATTAAACTTCTATTTTGAAATCTGAAAATTAATTTTAACAAAGCACATGAACATGAACAAACTAGAAAAATAATTTCAACGATGAACAACGAACAAAACAAGAATTGAATTCTTTAACGATTTTGGATCCGGAAAATATCAAACAAAAATATGGACAAAAATAAAACTCAAAAACAACTAACCGGAGATGAATCAACGACGAACTTTGATTGTAAACAAATCTGTCCGAGAACGAATCTCGCACCAAGATAACTTGACGTCGAAGACGACTACGAACGGACGACCAAAGAAGGTGGTCGTTTGGCATCGTTTAAAACAAAGAATGGCAGCCAACAAGCAGAAGGCAGCAGAAGCAACACTTCTGGAGCAGCAGCACGAAACAGTAGCAGCAGCGGTGTCGGAGAAGATGCAACGGCAGCCATGGGAGCTCGAGTTCGAGCTCGATGAAGCTCGTCCATGGCTGGACGCGGCGGGCAGCAGTTGTGGTGGTTTGTTTGGACGACACAGCAGCAACATGAAGGATGAAAAACGCAGCAGCAGTGTTGGAGAAGAAGAAAACGCAACAGCAGGAGGAGAAGCAACTACGGGCAACAATGGTGGCGTAGAAGTTGCTCGACGAACTTGAAAAACGCAGCCATGGCAGCGAGGGGATGTCGTGGGGGTGAGAGTGGTTGTGTTGTGTGTGTGTTGACGTGAGGGGGGCAGGGGTGTGAGGGGGGAAAGGTCTGCCATGGGAGGAAGGGATGTGAGCTTGAGGAAGAAGAAGAAGATAGGAGGGGGTGGGGGGCGGATGGTTTAGATTTTTAGAGTTTTCTTCTCTTATTTTTTTTTTGTTTTGTATTTGTTTTGTAAAAATGAAAGACAAATGGGGTTTGAGTCTTTTGGGTTATGGACTGGGTCGACCCAGTTCGAAATGGACTGGGTCGTAGGGAAGATTGGGCCAATTTTTGGGCCTGTGGCTTGAAATTGAAGAAGAGGCCTAATTCCGACTTTCTTTATATTTTTGCTTTCTTTTCTTCTTTTATTTCTCTAAAACTAAATTATAAAAATACTTAAACTATTATTAAGAATTAAATTAAGTTATAAAAGCGCAAATTAACTCCCAATAACAATTAACGCACAATTAAGAATTAATTAAGCATAAAATTGTATATTTGGACATTAAATGCTAAAAATGCAAACGATGCTTATTTTTGTAATTTTTTAATTTTTGTAAAACAAATTTAATTACTAACAACTATAGAATTAAATACTGCATGCAAAATGCGACATATTTTTGTATTTTTTATTAATTTATCAAATAAACACGCACAGACAAATACAAATAATTATTCAAAATATCACAAAATATCACAAAATTGCACACCAAAGAAAAATCATTTTATTTTTGGATTTTTTGGGAGTAATTCTCATATAGGGCAAAAATCACGTGCTTACAATAATACATTCTGAGATGGACCCTGGGATCACCTGTACCGTCGAACATTTCGAACTTGGGAGGTTTGTACCCCTCCGGGAGTTTGACATCTGGCTGAACACAAAGATCTTCATAGTTCAAACCTTCCACACCTTTGCTATCTTCGATACCCTGGACCCGGCTGGTTAACCTCTTGAGCTCAGCAGCTAAATTCTGAATGAGGGAGTCTTTGCTGTCTGATTCAGGTGTATCTGAGATAGGCTGGGCATAGTGGGGTACAATGTCCACAAAGATGGGAGCGTTCTGGTCGTTTGTGGTGTTTTAGGGTTCGGGAATGAGCAGTGGAGTGTTGTTGCAGGTGTTGCAGGCTTGGGTATGAGCGGGTTGTGCTGGTGGTGGTATAGTATGGTTCTGGTTGTTGGCATCAGCAGCAGCAAGAGTGATTGACAGACTTGCCAGGTTTCGAACTTGTTCCAATTCTTCTCGAAATCTCAGCAAAGTTTGCTCAATATGAGCAACAGTTTCCTTAGTGATTGAAGCATTCTAAGAGGTTTCCTCGATTTCCTTTCTAGAACTGGTATCTACCATTTTGCCTTTGTTCCTGTTTCTGGTAGGACGCGGAGGAGGAGGAGGTGGAGGGCCCTTGGATCTTGTTGAGTATGCTGATGGTGCCAGAATGCACGAACTAACCTTTGGGAAGGGGAATAAAAATAAAGAAAAACAAAAAAGGTAACAAGTTAGTGCGAGTTGTGAGAAGAAAATGTTGCAATATTTAAACACATTGTGCAAGAATATAAATCGCGTCCTAATTTGGGTGCCTCGTTGTGCCTGAGGTAGGCCTAGCGACAAATTAACTTGGAGAACTTATAATGCTAAATGCCTCATTTTATTGATAAAAAATAAGATGACTCCAAAGCGATGCTAAATAACGGAAAATAAAATGTCACTAGTGGTCATCGGCCTTATTACATCATTAGAAGCAAAATAAAAGACTCCTAACTACTTGGTCCCAGACGGACCTTCCCTAGATCCGGTATTCTTGCCTCCCCCGTACAGTTGCACCAGCTCGCGCAGTCCCAGCAGCAAGTAAGCTCGGGCCAGGTGCCCACCTTCATTACCCTCAGCATTCTGACAATCGTCGATCCTCTTCAGAAATTTACCTTCCAATTCCACTAAACCTCGTTCCAGATACCCCAGCCGGTTGTTGGCGTTGACATCCATATCCTTCCACTCGTTGATTAGCTTCTCGTGGGTTTCCTGTATTTCCCGGTGCTCGTTCTCGCATTCTCGCATCCTTTTGCGCAGTTGATTGTATTTAACCTTTGCTGCAGTCTTTTCATCAATAAGCCTATGACCATGGACAAACCCTGGGTGACCCAAACCAATGTGATCATCCTCCAACCAACCCAAATAGTGCGGCACACTTCCGGCATGATACCTGTCTGGTTCGAGGGATTCCCTTCCCAAAACAAGCTTGCAGTGCCACATGTGCTGAGCTTGACACCTGTGTGGGCTATCATCATCCTGAAAGTCGGCTCTGAAGTGACTCATCTTGTCGACCCTTGGTATGATTTGTTTCCTCCCTGCTTGTCTCATAGCTCGGAGAGGGATATAAGGGTAAGTTCCTCTCAAGCCAATGAGTATAAGGAACGGTGCATCCCGAGATCGAACAATAAATTCCCCGGTTGGGAACCACTCATACATCTATTGTACATGCTCACCCTTCAAAGTGCGGGGCTCATTGTTGACACTTTTCCAAAGCCCAGTATATTTCAGCAACGATCATGGGTACTATGCTGAAAGTTTGCCTATCAACACCCTCTATTAAGGTCTTGGTCACCATGGCTAGTCTGGTGTGGATCCTAGCCTTCTTCATAGGGAAAATTATCATGCCCAAGAAGCAAAACATGAACACAAAGACCCTTCTATGTATGTGTCCCAAAGAAGTGAGGGCAAACTCGTCCATGTAGGTGCGATAGGACTTGCTGTGGCCATATCTCTCGTACAAGAAGTCAAATGGTATGTAGGAGTCCTTCAAGCAAGAGAGGTCGGGATTTTTCTTGAGTCCCATCATCTTAAGAAAGCCTCTACTTTTGCGGTTTTCCGGCATAAACAAACCCGGAGTTTCCCAGGGGATACCAGCTAGGCCCCCTATCTCTTCTAGCAAAGGGGTCATTTCCAAGTCTCCAAAGCGGAACACTGATCGATCACTATCCCAAAACAAAGTGGCAGCCTCAATGATCTTGTTGTTGAGCTGGATTTCCAGAAGTGAGGGCAAATTCCCTAAGTATTTGCGGACGAGTGTCTGATCACTGGAGTGAAGATCTTCCCACCAATTCAATAGCCTTGGATGAATGTTGGGTACCATACCGAATCTGGGGACCTCGTGCCTCATTTTCTGCAAAACAAAGTGTTAGGCCCTTAACCCCACCAGACTCGACTATTTGAATCAATAATTAGCAAAAGGCATTTAGTTCTCCAAATAAATGCACATAACATGGAGGTGTCCGTTTGGGTTTCAGGAAACCCGATGGACTTTGGTTTAGGCTATCTTAAGGAGTCATTATGTGGACAACATAACCGACTCGGCTAGGGTTGACCATGATGCATGAACAGTTTAATGGGAATATGGTTTCTACTTTTTGAAGTGCTAGACAAGGTACACATGAGCGGACAACTCAAGAGGGAAAGGCGCGAAACTGTCGACTACACCGTTAATCGACTGGTTTTACCGCAAATATGTCTTTGCCACATTTAGGGGGTTTATAATATCGGAAGGGCGCAACCACTCATTAGAAGCGTTGCTATGGTGTTTGTTTGGCACGAGTGGAATATGATGTTGAAGATGTAGTTTACAAGAATGAAACAAATTGACATGTATTTTCACGTTCATAAGATAAATAATTACAATAATTGTAGTAATTACAACAGCATTGAAATAAAGCAATAAAGGAAAGCAACTAAAGGAAAGAAAAGACATGAAGAGCCAAGTCAGTTTCGTAGTGAAAGAATAAAAGACAGTAAATAAAGCAATTAATGAGATAGTAAAGTCATAAGCAACATGCGATGGTAAAAGCCTAAAGAAATTCCCCAGCAAAGTCGCCATGCTGTCGACGCCCCCCTTTTACTCTAACCGTGGGGTCAGAAATCAGGTATACGACATTGGGAGGACAACTCTATTCCCTTTCGAGAATTGGGTTTGGAAGTTGAAGAGTCGCCACCTAATAATTATAGTGCATTAGGACACTTTAAGAAAGGTTTGAAATGAAGAGACCACAGATTAGGGTAAGGGCTAGAAATTATCCCAAGAGGAAGGTGTTAGGCACCCCTCAGGATCCACAAGTATATGTCCCGGCCATGTTACAATTGTGACTTTAAGAAGACAAGTAAGAGAACAAGCGAAGGGATTCACATAGCTTAGCAAACAAGCTTAAGAGTTGAAGAAATAGAGTGTTTAGAAAATTAGTCTTAAAAGAAAACTAAAAAAAATTAACAAGTAAAGGGAAAGGGGGTCCTAGGTTTATTGATTAATATGGATCACTTCAATGCAATATCCAGCAATCACTCCTCAGAAGAGGGGTCGCACATGATATTAGCGCACCGGTCATCATATCCATATTCTACCCTTCCCACCCCGTTAAGGTGTTAAAGCGCGTTTAGTCTCGTTTACTTATTGCATGCTAATACCCGTCCCGACCTATCAGTCCCGGGGTATTAGGACTTCTATTACTAAGAGGGAAGAAAGGGATGGGGCCTTTATGGAGTTTAAAGGATAAAATTCTAGTTTCGACATTCAAAACAAATATCAAATAAAGGGATGAGTAAACAAGCAAACAAGGCTCAAATAAACCCCTTAAATCAGACAACACTTAGTTTAGCATGTCTTAGCATATACAGATTTGGTCTTAAGTTAAAAATTAAGCGGCGAACGGACTAGTTCAACATATATATTTAGACAGAAAGTCTGCATTAGGCAACTCGGATACAATTGTCAGAGATTAAGGTACTTAATTAACATGAGTGGGATTACTGATTCTTTTGAAAAATAGACAGAAAAGTTTTGAAGAAAAGTCAAGCCGCACACTTAACAAAACGACGTAGAATAGTTCCCAGAAGACAGACCATTGAATTGCAGATTAGTAGAGAAAGAGTAATTTTAAACAAGTTTCAAAAGAGGCAGATTGTTTAAGGAGAAAATGATTTCGAGCTGCAGAACTTATTAAAAAATGATAAAATACAGAAAAGTGATATGTAACTGAGTTGGAAATCGTTCATCGAACTACCAGAAAAGGCAGTACGTTTCAGAAAGCATGCAAGTTTACCAGAAGATTAGGTTTTAGAAAGAGTTGCACTAATCTGAGAAGAGGCTCAATGGTTCGGAGAACCACTGGCTTTTGTCCGTTAGTCAGTGAAATCGTTACTGCTTTTAGACGAGTGAGGCAAGTTTGATTTTAAAAACTTCCTATAGACATGATCTCTACGAGTCATTTGTTTTAAACCATGTTAACAAACTTGTAAATAGATGCTGATTTGATTAACCCTAAAAATTTGCCTAATATCGTGAACATGCACATTCCTATAGGCATGATATCTATATGCAAGATTGCAGAAAGTTAAATATTGTCTCCTATAGGCATGATTTCTATGTGATTGGATCAGAAACATTAAAAAGAATTAAAACCCTAAAGCATGGTTTCCACCCTTTGATACAAGAAAGTAAAATCCCTCCCACACCCTTTTACTAGATTCCCCGAGTTTGTACAAGTTATTACAGACCAAAAGAAAAGATAAAAATACATCAAAGACCAACAACTGCATCCGAGGAACCTAATTCAATCTTAATGTCTAATAATATGTGATTAACCAATTCCGAATCCAGATTTCCAAAGCCTTCTCTTATCCAAAGTGTTTTAGAGTTCCAAGGAATCTCAGGGATTCTCGGCATTGCTTTCACCCAGGATACCATTAAAAGAATAGTGCAGTGTGGAAGAGCCAGCCCTCAGGCATCCAAGTTCAGTGGGAACTCAAGGGTCCCAAAGCATGGCTTGCAAGAAGGGGGCAGAACTTAATTGCTAAGAATGAGTGTAAGTGTGAAAAGGGGATGGGGAAGTCATAACAGATTGGTGGTCATACCCAGCCATAAGGCTGGCTGGCACACCCCCTGACCAACCTGTTTAGCCAAACAAATAAGAGCAAGACCTATTGAAGGTCAGACCAAGGTCTGGACAGTGATTAGGACACTGCCAGACCAAGGTCTTAGGCTCAAAACACACATAAGGGGAAAGGGGAAGTGGGAATTGGTTTGAGTTAAGGGGTTCAAAGAACCCAGTTCAAAGTCATGGGCAGCAATAACAGAGTGCTATCATGGCTAGAACCATACTCTCATACAAAGAGGAAAAAAGAGAGGGAATTCACATAAGAAAAGTAGCCACAAAGTTGCAGAAACATAGTAAAGAAGAACATAACAGACTAAGAAGTAAACACATAGTGGAGGAGCATTATTTAAATTAAGAGTGACATACCAGTTGCAAAGTAAATAAACAGCAGAATAACAGAGTAAGCAGACAGCCAGAAATTAGCAGGAACAGACTTAAGTCTTCAGCAAAAAAAACTTGAGAGTTCAAAAGGAACTCAAGAATGTTTCAGGCAGTAAAAGAGAAGAAGAGCAAAGTGTTCAGTATTAGAAGCAGAGAAAACAGTAGTAGAGAAAGTATTGAACTTGTGTCGTCTCGAGTGTTTGTGTAAAAAAAAAACTTTGTTAGAACTTGTGACAGCTGTGAGCTTTTATAGTACAAAAACGAGTAGACAAGAAGGCAAGAAAATAAAATCTCAGTCAATCAAATAAAATCTCCCTTAGTCAAAGGGATTTGATTTCAAACGAGAGTGAGTAATTAAGGAAAGGAAAATAATGAAAACCTTTCAGAGTAGCATAATAAAGGGTAGGTTCATATAGAGTCTATTTAAGGTAAGAAACTATAGTACACGGTTTTGAAAGAATAAGGAAACAAAGTAATCAAACAGCTGGAAAGTTTTAAAAGCTTTGAATGAACTTAGTCAGGAAAATAGGGAAGAGGCTAAGTTGTAAAAAATCAGTAGCAAATCAATCGAGCCTCAGTAAAAGGAGATTGAAATCAATCACAAGCTAATAGTATCAATTCAAAAAGAACAAAACCCTCGTATATAAGCATGCTAGTATCAAGCAAGAAAGAAAGATTGGCATAAATAGTTTTAGAATCATAAGCAAAAAAGGAAAGCAAGTTTCAGTTCAGTCTATGAACTCAGCACAAATTTGAGAGCCTAGGGTTTCTAGAGTAGAACCCTAGAACCAAAAGCTCGCAAAATCCCCAAATAGGGTTTCAGTCCGAGTAGGACACACAAAAAGAGAAGGCAAACTCAACAAGCCTGGGGAACTCTTTCAGAATTCCCTGAGGAAATACACAGACATACGTAGCAATCGAAAGCAGTAGAGTGCAAACTAAAACTCAACCAGTTCAGAAGAGAGAAGGGATGCCATAGAAGTTTAGGAAGTAGTAAAAGAAGCAAGTTCAATAACCCAAATAAATCCAGTAAGAGTAAACACTTTCAGTACCAGAAATAGTAAAGGGACATGCAAGATAGGCGTATAAACATGCTTATAGAAAAATCAGTAGAAGCAGTAATAGAACAAAGGCAGAGAGACATGCATATTAATAGCAAATCATAAGAAACAAACGAAAACCCCTAAAGCATGGCATGAACACACAGATTCACATAAAGAAAGAAGGAGAAGAAGAAGAATAGTTCTAGGATTTTTTGAAAACCCTAATTTGAACAGACTAATTTTAAAAAGGGAAAATTAGGGGAAATCGTTAAAACATCGAATAGAGCATAGATCTGCTACAGATCTAAGAAAATAAGGAAAGAAAAACCTCGAATCAATCTTTTTAGGGTTTCTCGGAAATCCTAGAGACGAGAAGGCCTGGAATGGTTTGGTCTCTGAACGAGTCTGGGCCATGCTAAGCCTTGTCAAAGCTCGAACATGCCGGAACGGGGCCGGAGAAACCAAAGGAACTCAGGTCGGTGGAGGACCTGAACAAGCCTGTTGAAGATCGAATCCTCGAAGAACCTTGAATAATCATGGTTTGGGAGTGAAGGGAAGAGAGCACAGGACGCCCATGGCCTGAGAAGCCATGGACTCCGGTGAAAACTAGTCGGAGACGATGACAGAGGCGGCTAGGGTTTCGAGTGTTCGAGAGCATTTGAGAGGATGAGAGAATTCGGGGGCGGCTACTTTGGAGAAATGATTAGGGTTAGGGGCTGGGGCGGAATTACAAAAGGAAAGAAAAAACGAGGGTCGTTGATTAAAACAATCAACGGCCAAGATTTTAAGATGGGAAACGGGCGGGTTAGATTAATTGGGTTTGGGTCGGGTAAAAATTGGGTCGTCTAATTGGGCTGAGTTGGGGTCAAAATTGAGGTTCAATTGTGGCTAAAATTGAAATGGAAATGGGCCAGCTTTTAAATAGTCATTTTTCATCTTTTTAATTAATTAACATAGTTAAAAAATAATTTTAAAACAAATTGAAAGAACAACACTAATTGATAATATATAAACATTAATCTAAAAATATCTGGAACAATTTTATAATTATAAAACGCAGTTAATTATAAAAATAGGCCATAATTGCAATTTCATGCAATTAAGCTTTAGAAATTCCGAATAAATTTGTAAAAATATGCAAAAATCAAGAATTAAATAATTTATTCATCAAAAATGATAATTTTGGGAATGATTTTGGATTTTTGTGGTATTAAAATAGGCAGTAAATTGGTTTAAAAATCACAAAAATACCAAAACTCTTGGGTGTGCTTATATAAGCACATATATGCTATTTTGAAAATATTTTGGGTATAAAATACATAGGGAAAAATTGGGTATCAACAACTGCCCCTCTTTACCCGAGGAGGATGAAAGAGTTGTCGGGTAAAGACAAGATGGCCAATTTTGACCGAAAACGGTGATTGAAAAAGAACTTTGACTACGCTTTGGTTTCTGAGCTGCCTACATATCCTTGGTTTCACAGGAATCAAACCACATGTAGTTCAGGAACCATTGACGGAATGTGTCGATGGAGATTTGAAAAGACGGACGCGATGGTCAGATTTAAAAGGTGTTTGGAGTCGAATAGATTGCGGAGAACCGGAGCGGGATCGCTTCTGCTGAGACGGCCGTTCGCTAGCCGGTGTATCTGTAGATGAGCAGATGCACATATTGTGCGTAATTTAAACATGATGCGAATTCCCGTTGGACCATGAATGCTGTCTTTAGATGGTTAGGATGACGTCCTCAGACTATGATGTTCTGGGCCATGAAGAGCATAAAATAAAGATTCGCAGGCCATGAAATGGTGTTCTCGGGCTATGCAGATGGTGCCTCTGAACTATGACGCCTTTGAATAAGTTGGCGATTTTTTAGCCCATGAGAAGGTGGCAATCTTTCAGCCGAATGAATGCAAAGAGTGGCAATTTTTCAGCCATGGCGTGAATTTGAATGCAGGTGGCGATATTTAAGCCAAAGCGAGAATTTAAATAAAGTGGAGATATTTCAGCCGTGCAGGATGGAGACAGAGCTTAGTCTCGAAAGGCAGATAGATAGCCTTATGCAATATGGAGGTAGAGCTTAACCTCGAAAGACAGAGAATAGCCTTATTCAAAATATAGATTGAGACAAAGCTTAGTCTCAAAAGGCAGATAGATAGCCTTATGCAATATGGAGGTAGAGCTTAACCTCGAAAGGCAGATAGATAGCCTTATCTTGGAAGGCAGATAGGTAGCCTTATGCAGGATGGAGGTAGAGCTTAACCTCGGAAGGCAGAAGATAGCCTTATGCAATGCAGGAAATGCAAATGGAGACAGAGCTTAGTCTCGGAAGGCAGATAAGTAGCCTTATGCAGGTGATGATGGAGGTAGAGCTTAACCTCGGAAGGCAGAAAAGTAGCCTTATGCAAGAATGCAGATGGAGACAGAGCTTAGTCTCGAAAGGCAGATAAGTAGCCTTATGCAGGATGGAGGTAGAGCTTAACCTCGAAAGGCAGATAAGTAGCCTTATGCAAGAATGCAGATGGAGACAGAGCTTAGTCTCGAAAGGCAGATAAGTAGCCTTATGCAGGATGGAGGTAGAGCTTAACCTCGAAAGGCAGATAAGTAGCCTTATGCAGGATGGAGGTAGAGCTTAACCTCGGAAGGCAGAGAGTAGCCTTATGCAAAATGCGGATGGAGACAGAGCTTAGTCTTGAAAGGCAGAAAGTAGCCTTATGCAGTGCAAGAATGTAAAGGAGCAAATAGTAGTAATTTTCTTAGCTGATAGGCGGTTGAGATATCATGATTGTTGGGGAATGTTGGGTGTAGATAGTAGACCTTTATGAGTTGAGTGATTGTTTCGAGGGTTTCGACTTTGAAGAGTGAATGCGTTTTGCATTGCGATCTGAGTTCCTGCATCCAAAGAAAAATCGTGAGTTCTGTAGAGGGGGAAGGTTTGTTCGTATCCCTTGGCTCCTGACGTTACGTATCATTGGGGTAGCATTGATGACGGCTATGCTGAATAACTGAAAGCGGATCGATTCTAGAATTTTGAGGGTCCTCCTCAAAATTCTGCCCCAGTTTACTGGGTTGATGTTGATGCGAAAGCCGACAAACTGACTTCGAAATTTTGAGGATCCTCCTCAAAATTCTACCCCAGTTCCAATAGCGGGGAAAATGGATTTTTTATTAAAATGTGACCGAACCCATAGGGCTGCCTACGTATCCCCTCTTAAACGGGAATCAGGTCAGGCGTAGTTTAAATTACATCATAAAGAAAAGCATACGATCAAATGCAGTATCTCTTTACTGCGTCTGAGTTGATCGGCTTCGGCCAGACTTCTCCGTCCATTTCTGCAAGAATAAGGGCTTCTCCGATTAGGACTCGGTGAACCATGTATGGACCCTGCCAATTGGGAGAGAATTTCACTTTGGCTTCGTCTTGATGTGGAAATATCTTCTTCAACACCAGCTGTCCTGGTGTAAACTTCCTTGGTTTAACTCTCTTGTTGAAGGCTCTGGACATTCTGTTCTGGTATAACTGACCGTGACAAACTGCATTCATCCTCTTTCCATCTATGAGGGCTAACTGCTCATAGCGGCCTTTTACCCATTCTGCGTCATCTAACTCGGCTTCTTGTATGATCCTTAATGATGGAATTTCTACCTCAGTGGGAATGACCGCCTTTGTACCATAAACCAGCATGTAGGGAGTTGCCCCGGTTGATGTGCGGACTATGGTACGATAACCCAATAAGGCGAATGGCAACTTCTCATGCCATTGTTTGTGCCTCTCGATCATCTTCCTTAGTATCTTCTTGATGTTTTTGTTGGCCGCTTCTACGGCTCCATTCATCTGCGGTCTATAAGCCGTAGAGTTCTTGTGTCTGATACCACCTTCTTGGTAACTGCTTTGTATGATGTTGCTTCAACCCATTTAGTAAAATAATCAATTGCTACCAAGATGAACCTGTGCCCGTTTGACGTGGTAGGCTCGATTGGACCGATAACATCCATTTCCCAAGTGGCGAACGACCATGGTGAGCTTGTTGCATTAAGCTCGTTTGGAGGCACTTTTATCATATCTGCATGTATCTGACAATGATAGCACTTTCAGACATACTGGATGCAGTCTGTTTCCATAGTCATCCAGAAATATCCTGCTCGGAGTATCTTCTTTGCTAAAACAAAACCATTCATGTGCGGTCCGCAGGTCCCTGAATGTACTTCCTCCAATAACTTGGTTGCTTCCCTTGCATCGCACACCTTAGTAAACCCAAATCAGGAGTCCTCCTGTACATGATTCCTCTGCTGTGAAAGAAATTATTGGATAGTCTCCGAAGCGTGCATTTCTGGGTAGCATTGGCAAGCTCTGGATATTATCCTATGGTCAAATACTCTTTGATGTCGTGGAACCATGGTTTCCCGTCGGCTTCTTCCTCAACATGAGCACAATAAGCTGGTTGGTCATGAATATTGACCTGGATGGGGTCAATGAAATTTGTATCTGGATGCTGAATCATAGATGACAAAGTGGCAAGTGCATCGAAGAACTCATTCTATACCCTGGGAACATGCTGGAATTCCGTCTTTCTGAACCTCTTTCTCAATTCCTGTATGTGATGCAGATAAGGGAGTATCTTGGGATTCTTGGTTGCCCATTCTTCTCGAACCGGATGTATGAGTAGGTCCGAGTCTCCGATTACTAGTAACTCCTGAATGTTCATATTAATGGCCAGTTTAATCCCGAGAATGCAGGCTTCATATTCGGCCATGTTGTTGGTGCATGGGAACCTGAGCTTGGCGGATACCGGGTAATGCTGACCGGTTTCTGATACCAGGACTGCTCCTATGACAACTCCTTTAAAATTTGCAGCTCCGTCGAAAAACAACCTCCAACCATCATAGGATTCTGTAATATCTTCTCCTATGAAAGATACCTCTTCATCGGGAAAATACATTTTTAGGGGCTCGTATTCTCCATCTATGGGATTCTCGGCGAGATGGTCCGCCAAGGCTTGCCATTTGATTGCTTTCTGGGTTACGTAAATAATGTCGAATTCACTTAGCAGGATCTGCCACTTGGTGAGCTTGCCAGTGGGCGGGCTTCTGGAAGATATACTTCAGAGGGTCCATTCTGGATATGAGATAAGTAGTGTAATCACATAAGTAATGCCTCAACTTCTGCGCGACCCAAGTCAAAGCACAACAAGCGCGTTATGAAAGAGAATACCGGGACTCATACAGTGTGAACTTCTTACTGAGATAGTAGATGGCTTGCTTCTTTCTCCCTGTTTCATCATGTTGCCCCAAAACACAACCAAATGCTCCATCCAATACTACGAGATAGAGCAAGAGGGGTCTCCCTGGTTCAGGCGGAATCAAGACTGGCGGCGTAGACAAGTATTCCTTGATTCTGTCAAAAGCCTTTTGACATTCATCGGTCCATTTGGTGGTGGCATCCTTCTTCAGCATTTTGAAGATGGGCTCGCAAATGATAGTAGACTGAGCTATGAATCGGCTGATATAGTTGAGTCTTCCCCGGAAACTCATCACGTCCTTCTTATTCTTTGGCGGCGGAAATTCTTGGATAGCTTTGACCTTTGATGGATCCAATTCTATTCCTCGACGACTCACGATGAAACCCAATAATTTTCCAGCAGGAACCCCGAATGCACACTTGGTGGGATTTAGTTTCAAATTGTACCTTCTCAACCTGTTGAAGAACTTTCGTAAGTCTTCCATATGATCTGCAGCTTTCCTGGATTTGATGATGATGTCATCCACATACACCTCGATCTCTTTGCGTATCATGTCGTGAAAGATGGTAGTCACGGCTCTCATGTAGGTAGCACCATCATTTTTTAATCCAAACGGCATCATTCTATAACAGTACATCCCCCATGGTGTGATAAACGCCGCTTTCTCTACATCTTCTTCTTCCATCCCTATCTGATGGTACCCAGCGAAACAATCAACGAATGACTGCAGCTCATGCTTGGCGCAGTTGTCAATCAAGATGTGTATATTCGGCAAAGGAAAGTTGTCTTTAGGACTGGACCGGTTGAGATCCCGGTAGTCGACACAGACTCTAACCTTCCCATCCTTCTTTGGTACCGACACGATGTTGGCTAACCATGTCGGATATTCTACCACTATGAGAACCCTGGATTTGACTTGCTTAGTAACCTCTTCTTTAATCTTCAAACTCATGTCTGGCTTGAACTTCCTGAGCTTCTGCTTTACCGGCAGACATGTAGGATCTGTTGGCAACTTGTGAGCTACAATGGATGTGCTGAGGCCAGTTATATCATCATAAGACCATGCAAAAATATCCTCATACTCTTTTAGGAACTCTGTGTACTCTTTCTTTTCTAATGGCGACAAATGTGCGCTGATATGTGTTTCCTTGACATTCTCAGTATCACCCAAATTAACGACTTCGGTCTCATCTAGATTAGACTTAGGCCTATTCTCAAAGTTTTCGACCTCTCTGACAACCTCTTCTAGTATATCATCCTCTTCTGAATCTATATCCGTTTATTGCATTGCCTCGTTGCAAGTCACAGTTGTTGATTCATCATCAAGATATGTAAGAGTAACGCTGTGTAAAACAAAGTAAATGATAGAGAAAAGTAATAAGAGTGCAATATATAATGAATTTGAAATGCTTTGATTGAAATTCATAATCGTTCGAGACATCAGAGCTCTTTTGGAAAGTAAAGACAATGCAGAAAGGAAAAGCAACTAAGAAAATAAAAATGCGATGCATGATGCTCGTTCAGCCTTGCTACCCCGAAGATGTTCGGGCACTGGTGGTCCTGACCGACCAATTGGTGAGGCGTTCCCCTCGGTTCACGGCTTGAATGGAAGGGCCTTCCTCCCCTCCCTCCTCGAAGATAACACAACAATCCATATCATCTTCCAGAAACAAGTTCTTTATTGCTGCTAGTGCCTCGTCTTCCTCTGATCCGTACAAAGTGTCGGATGGCTGAAAAGTCTGCTCCAACTGAGGTATAGGGTGATCCAGCGGATAGTATGGTCTGCGCCATGGAGGTGACCAGTGGTTGAACTCCTCCCAAGTGTACTCATACCCTAGGCCAAAAGTGGTACCGTGCTTCTTCAGCTTGATAGGTTTGGTGATACCTTGCAGGTTCTTGCCAAGTCCTTTTCCGGGTTCATACCCGCTCCAATTCAGGATGCTTTCGATCTTGCTATCCCACCACTTGTCTTTGTCTATAGCATTGACCCGCTCGATGTGGTGGTACGTTTCTCCTCCTATCCTTCTTCTGCCTCCGATCATCAGAATGGTTTGGCGATTGTATATAGGGTTGCTATCATCACCATGAATGATTACTTCCTGATGATTCCATTCAAATTTTACAGCTTGATGCAAAGTTGATTCTACAGCCCCAGCGGCGTGGATCCAGGGTCGTCCCAGCAACAAATTGTAGGATGCTGGTACGTCAATGACTTGGAACTCGACATCAAACTAGGTGGGTCCCATCTGTAGGCATAGGCTAATTTCTCCAATGGTGGACCTCTAAGATCAATCAAAAGCTTTGACTCTAATAGCCCCGTCTTTGACCTCGTGCAATCCCTTACCCAATGTCCTGAGAGTTATCAATGGACAAATGTTGAGGCTGGATCCCTCGTCGACTAAAATCCTGGTGATAAAGTGATCCTCGCATTGCGCAGTGATGTGCAATGCTTTGTTGTGACCAAGCCCTTATGGTGGTAATTCGTCCTCGTGGAAGGTGATCTTGTGGCTTTCCAGTACCTGCCCCACCATGTTTGCCATTTCGCCTCCTGTTATGTTGCTGGGAACATAAGCTTCACTCAGTATTTTCATTAATTCCCTTCTAGCCTCAGCGGTGTAATCCCAAGGTATAACATTTGTCTTGAACGGGGTCACGTCTGTCATGGAGACCGGAATAGGCACCTTGGGAGGTAACATAGTAACTTCGATAGGTGTAGGCACCTTTGGAATTCCG
Source organism: Nicotiana tabacum (assembly GCF_000715075.1). Classification (NCBI taxonomy): domain Eukaryota; kingdom Viridiplantae; phylum Streptophyta; class Magnoliopsida; order Solanales; family Solanaceae; genus Nicotiana; species Nicotiana tabacum. Next base: position 171,634,943 of record NC_134090.1, read on the forward strand.
AACTCAACCTCAATCGGTTTTGGCGCTTTTGCGGAAGGTGCTTCAAACTCGAGCGGTACGGACACATTTACCACATCGCCCTTAGAGGGCTGAATCTGATCAACAATGGGATTAAGAGTAACTGCTGGCTTCTTAGGTTTGTCTCCTTCAACTATCAAACCGATTGACCCCTCGGGGTCCCAATCATCTTCAATCTCGATCATATAGATTCCCTCACCCTTGTGGTCAGGCAGGGGGTTGTTGCGGACATTAGGAGCGGGCTCCTTTGCTATAATGATCTTGTTGTCAATCAGGTTCTTAATCTTGTCTTTCAACGAGCGACACTCGTCGATGGTATGGCCCTTCATCCCGGAATGGTATGCGCAAGTCTTGTTTGGGTTGATCCATTGGGAAGGATTTTCTGGAGTTATGGCTGGAATAGGGGTAACGTAACCAGTTGCTTTGAGTTTTTCATAGAGTTGGTCAATTGGCTCAGCGATGGCTGTATATTGTTTGGGAGGACTGTGGTCAAAAGTTGGTCTAGGTCTAGGGAAATTTTGGCGAGTGGGAGGTGATTGGTAGTGAGAGGGTTGGGCATTATAGGTTTGGTAAACAGGTGCAGGTTGAGAGTATCTGGGTAAAGTGGATTGATATGCGGGAAGTGGAGATGATTGGTAAATGGGTGGTGGAATTTGGTAGGTGGGTGATGGTGCTTGGTAGTTTAGGGAAGGTTGGTATGTGAGTGGAGTTGAGGGGTATGATTAGTATTTCATAGGGGAATTGTTTCTTTGCGCAACCATCACAGAATTCACGTCCTTTTTCTTTGACGTGCCACCAGACTGTAAAGCCTTGTTGGTGGCCTGCAACGCTTCGAGATTAGTGACCATACCGTTCTTGATACCTTCTTCGATCCTTTCTCCCAACTTGATGATGTCGGAGAACTTTTGACCCTCTATCAACATCAACCTCTCGTAATATTGTGGGTCCTGAGCCCAGACAAAGAACCTATTCATCTTCTCTTCTTCCAAGGCCGGCCTGACCATAACGGCTTCTGTCCTCCAACGAGTAGCATACTCGCGAAAGGTCTCTGTGGGTTTCTTCTTCAGATTTTGGATATAGAACACATCTGGTGCGTTCTCAGTATTGAACCTGAACCGGTCCATGAAATCGGACGCCATATTCACCCAACTTGTCCATTTCTTCGCATCCTGGCTAATATACCAAGATAATGCGTCACCCTTCAGACTCCTCATGAACAGCTTCATGCGGATCTTCTTGTCCCTTCCGACTCCTACCAGCGTATCACAATACATTCTAAGATGGACCCTGGGATCACCTTTACCGTCGAACATTTCGAACTTGGGAGGTTTGTACCCCTCCGAGAGTTCGACATCTGGCTGAACACAAAGATCTTCATAGTTCAAACCTTCCACACCTTTGCTATCTTCGACACCCTGGACCCAGCTGGTTAACCTTTTGAGCTCAGCAGCTAAATTCTGAATGAGGGAGTCTTTGTTGTCTGATTCAGGTATATCTGAGATAGGTTGGGCATAGTGGGGTACAATGTCCACAAAGATGGGAGCGTTCTGGTTGTTTGTGGTGTTTTAGGGTTCGGGAATGAGCAGTGGAGTGTTGTTGGAGGTGTTGCAGGCTTGGGTATGAGCGGGTTGTGCTGGTGGTGGTGTAGTATGGTTCTGGTTGTTGGCATCAGCAGCGGCAAGAGTGATTGACAGACTTGCTAGGTTTCGAACTTGTTCCAATTCTTCTCGAAATCTCAGCAAAGTTTGCTCAAGATGAGCAACAGTTTCCTTAGTGATTGAAGCGTTCTAAGAGGTTTCCTCGATTTCCTGTCTAGCACTGGTATCTACCATTTTGCCTTTATTCCTGTTTCTGGTAGGACACGGAGGAGGAGGAGGGCCCTTGGATCTTGTTGAGAATGCTGATGGTGCCAGAATGCACGAACTAACCTTTGGGGAGGGGAATAAAAATAAAGAAAAACAAAAAACTTAACAAGTTAGTGCGGGTTGTGGGAAGAAAATGTTGCAATATTTAAACACATTGTGGAAGAATATAAATCGCGTCCTATTTTGGGTGCCTCGTTGTGCCTGAGGTAGGCCTAGAGACAAATTAACTTGGAGAACTTATAATGCTAAATGCCTCATTTTATTGATAAAAAATAAGATGACTCCAAAGCGACGCTAAATAACGGAAAATAAAATGTCACTAGTGCTTACATCATTAGAAGCAAAATAAAAGACTCCTAACTACTTGGTCCCAGACGGACCTTCCCCAGATCCGGTATTCTTGCCTCCTCCATACAGTTGCACCAACTCGCACAGTCCCTACAGCAAGTAAGCTCGGGCCAGGTGCCCACCTTCATTACCCTCAGCATTCTGACAATCGTCGATCCTCTTCAGAAATTTACCTTCCAATTCCACTAAGCCTCGTTCCAGATACCCCAGCCGGTTGTTGGCATTGATAGCCATATCCTTCCACTCGTTGATCAGCTTCTCGTGGGTTTCCTGTATTTCCCGGTGCTCGTTCTCTCATTCTCGCATCCTTTTGTGCAGTTGATTGTATTTAACCTTTGCTGCAGTCTTTTCATCAATAAGACTATGACCATGGACAAACCCTGGGTGACCCAAACCAATGTGATCATCCTCCAACCAACCCAAATAGTGCGGCACACATCCGGCATGATACCTGTCTGGTTCGAGGGATTCCCTTCCCAAAACAAGCTTGCAGTGCCATATGTGCTGAGCTTAACACCTGTGTGGGCTATCATCATCCTAAAAGTCGGCTCTGAAGTGACTCATTTTGTCGACCCTTTGTAAGTTCCTCTCAAGCCAATGAGTATAAGGAACGGTGCATCCCGAGATCAAACAATAAATTCCCCGGTTGGGAACCACTCATATATCCATTGTACATGCTCTTCTTTTAGATTCTCAAACAACTCTACCCATCCACTGGCGTCTTCTGGCTGAGCAAACATATTGGGCATAAAGTTCATTCGCTTTGGGTGATGAAAAGCTATATGGTCATCCCAATCCCAGCGTATGATTTCCTGTCTGTAGTCGCATTTCTGAAGGTGTTCTATGAGCCAAAGTTGAAGTAACAAGTTGCACCCTTCAAAGTGCGGGGCTCCTTGTTGACACTTTTCCAAAGCCCGGTATATTTCAACAACGATCATGGGTACTATGCTGAAAGTTTGCCCATCAATACCCTCTATTAAGGTCTTGGTCACCATGGCTAGTCTGGTGTGGATCCTAGCCTTCTTCATAGGGAAAATTATCATGCCCAAGAAGCAAAACATGAACACAAAGACCCTTCTATGTATGTGTCCCAAAGAAGTGAGGGCAAACTCGTCCATGTAGGTGCGATAGGACTTGCTGTGGCCATATCTCTCATACAAGAAGTCAAATGGTATGTAGGAGTCCTTCAAGCAAGAGAGGTCGGGATTTTTCTTGAGTCCCATCATCTTAAGAAAGCCTCTACTTTTGCGGTTTTCCGGCATAAACAAACCCGGAGTTTCCCATGGGATACCAGCTAGGCCCCCTATCTCTTCTAGCAAAGGGGTTATTTCCAAGTCTCCGAAGCGGAACACTGATCAATCACTATCCCAAAACAAAGTGGCAGCCTCAATGATCTTGTTGTTGGGATGGATTTCCAGAAGTGAGGGCAAATTCCCTAAGTATTTGCGGACGAGTGTCTGATCACTGGAGTGAAGATCTTCCCACCAATTCAACAGCCTTGGATGAATGTTGGGTACCATACCGAATCTGGGGACCTCGTGCCTCATTTTCTGCAAAACAAAGTGTTAGGCCCTTAACCCCACCAGACTCGACTATTTGAATCAATAATTAGCAAAAGGCATTTAGTTCTCCAAATAAATGCACATAACATGGAGGTGTCCGTTTGGGTTTCAGGAAACCCGATGGACTTTGGTTTAGGCTATCTTAAGGAGTCATTATGTGGACAACATAACTGACTCGGCTAGGGTTGACCATGATGCATGAACAGTTTAAAGGGAATATGGTTTCTACTTTTTGAAGTGCTAGACAAGGTACCCTTGAGCGGACAACTCAAGAGGGAAAGGCGCGGAACCGTCGACTACACCGTTGATCGACTGGTTTTACCGCAAATATGTCTTTGCCACATTTAAGGGGTTTATAATATCGGAAGGGCGCAACCACTCATTATAAGCGTTGCTATGGTGTTTGTTTGGCACGAGTGGAATATGATGTTGAAGATGTAGTTTACAAGAATGAAACAAATTGACATGTATTTTCACGTTCATAAGATAAATAATTACAATAATTGTAGTAATTACAACAACATTGCAATAAAGCAATAAAGGAAAGCAACTAAAGGAAAGAAAAGACATGAAGAGCCAAGTCAGTTTCGTAGTGAAAGAATAAAATACAGTAAATAAAGCAATTAATGAGATTGTAAAGTCATAAGCAACATGCGATGGTAAAAGCCTAAAGAAATTCCCCAGCAAAGTCGCCATGCTGTCGACGCCCCCCTTTTACTCTAACCGTGGGGTCAGAAATCAGATATACGACATTGGGAGGACAACTCTATCCCCTTTCGAGAATTGGGTTTGGAAGTTGAAGAGTCGCCACCTAATGATTATAGTGCATTAGGACACTTTAAGAAAGGTTTGAGATGAAGAGACCAGAGATTAGGGTAAGGGCTAGAAATTATCCCGAGAGGAAGGTGTTAGGCACCCCTCAGGATCCACAAGTATAATTCCCGGCCATGTTACAATTGTGACTTTAAGAAGACAAGTAAGAGAACAAGCAAAGAGATTCACATAGCTTAGCAAACAAGCTTAAGAGTTGAAGAAATAGAGTGTTTAGAAAATTAGTCTTAAAAGAAAACTATAAAAAATTAACAAGTAAAGGGAAAGGGGGTCCTAGGTTTATTGATTAATATGGATCACTTCAATGCAATATCCAGCAATCACTCCTCAGAAGAGGGGTCGCACATGATATTAGCGCACCGGTCATCATATCCATATTCTACCCTTCCCACCCCGTTAAGGTGTTAAAGCACGTTTAGTCTCGTTTACTTATTGCATGCCAATACCCGTCCCGACCTATCAGTCCCGGGGTATTAGGACTTCTAATACTAAGAGGGAAGAAAGGTATGGGGCCTTTATGGAGTTTAAAGGATAAAATTCAAGTTTCGACATTCAAAACAAATATCAAATAAAGGGATGAGTAAACAAGCAAACAAGGCTCAAATAAACCCCTTAAATCAGACAACACTTAGTTTAGCATGTCTTAGCATATACTGATTTGGTCTTAAGTTAAAAATTAAGCGGCGAGCGGACTGGTTCAACACATATATTTAGATAGAAAGTCTGCATTAGGCAACTCGGATACAATTGTTAGAGATTAAGGTACTTAATTAACACGAGTGGGATTACTGATTCTTTTGAAAAATAGATAGAAAAGTTTTGAAGAAAAGGCAAGCTGCAGACTTAACAAAACGACGTAGAATAGTTCCCAGAAGACAGACCATTGAATTGCAGATTAGTAGAGAAAGAGCAACTTTAAACAAGTTTCAAAAGAGGCAGATTGTTTAAGGAGAAAACGAGTTCGAGCTGCAGAACTTATTAAAAAATGATAAAATACAGAAAAGTGATATGTAACTGAGTTAGAAATCGTTCATCGAACTACCAGAAAAGGCAGTAAGTTTCAGAAAACATGCAAGTTTACCAGAAGATTAGGTTTTAGAAAGAGTTGCACTAATCTGAGAAGAGGCTCAATGGTTCGGAGAACCACTGGTTTTTGTCCGTTAGTCAATGAAATCGTTACTGCTTTTAGACGAGTGAGGCAAGTTTGATTTTAAAAACTTCCTATAGACATGATCTCTACGAGTCATTTGTTTTAAACCATGTTAACAAACTTGTAAATAGATGCTGATTTGATTAACCCTAAAAATTTGCCTAATATCGTGAATATACACATTCCTATAGGCATGGTATCTATATGCAAGATTGCAGAAAGTTAAATATTGTCTCCTATAGGCATGATTTCTATGTGATTGGATCAGAAACATTAAAAAGAATTAAAACCCTAAAGCATGGTTTCTACCCTTTGATACAGGAAAGTAAAATCCCTCCCACACCCTTTTACTAGATTCCCCGAGTTTGTACAAGTCATTACAGACCAAAAGAAAAGATAAAAATACATCAAAGACCAACAACTACATCCGAGGAACCTAATTCAATCTTAATGTCTAATAATATGTGATTAACCAATTCCGAATCTAGGTTTCCAAAGCCTTCTCTTATCCAAAGTGTTTCAGAGTTCCAAGGAATCTCAAGGATTCTCGGCATTGCTTACACCCAGGATACCATTAAAAGAATAGTGCAGTGTGGAAGAGCCAGCCCTCAGGCATACAAGTTCAGTGGGAACTCAAGGGTCCCAAAACATGGCTTGCAAGAGGGGGGTAGAACTTAATTGCTAAGAATGAGTGTAAGTGTGAAAAGGGGATGGGGAAGTCATAACAGATTGGTGGTCATACTCAACCATAAGGCTGCCTGGCACACCCCCTGACCAACCTGTTTAGCCAAACAAATGAGAGCAAGACCTATTGAAGGTCAGACCAAGGTCTGGACAGTGATTAGGACACTGCCAGACCAAGGTGTTAGGCTCAAAACACACATAAGGGGAAAGGGGAAGTGGGAATTGGTTTGAGTTAAGGGGTTCAAAGAACCCAGTTCAAAGTCATGGGCAGCAATAACAGAGTGCTGTCATGGCTAGAACCATACTTTCATACAAAAAGGAAAAAGGAGAGGGAATTCACATAAGAAAAGTAGCCACAAAGTTGCAGAAACATAGTAAAGAAGAACAGACTAAGAAGTAAACACATAGTGGAGGAGCATTATTTAAATTAAGAGTGACATACCAGTTGCAAAGTAAATAAACAGCAGAATAACAGAGTAAGCAGACAGCCAGAAATCAGCAGGAACAGACTTAAGTCTTCAGCAAAAACACTTGAGAGTTCAAAAGGAACTCAAGAATGTTTCAGGCAGTAAAAGAGAAGAAGAGCAAAGTGTTCAGTATTAGAAGCAGAGAAAACAGTAGTAGAGAAAGTATTGAACTTGTGTCGTCTCGAGTGTTTGTGTAAAAAAAAACTTTGTTAGAACTTGTGAGAGCTATGAGCTTTTATAGTGCAAAAACGAGTAGACAAGAAGGCAAGAAAATAAAATCTCAGTCAATCAAATAAAATCTCCCTTAGTCAAAGGGATTTGATTTCAAACGAGAGTGAGTAATTAAGGAAAGGAAAATAATGAAAACCTTTCAGAGTAGCATAATAAAGGGTAGGTTCATACAGAGTCTATTTAAGGTAAGAAACTATAGTACACGGTTTTGAAAGAATAAGTAAACAAAGTAATCAAACAGCCGGAAAGTTTTAAAAGCTTTGAATGAACTTAGTTAGGAAAATAGGGAAGAGGCTAAGTTGTAAAAAATCAGTAGCAAATCAATCGAGCCTCAGTAAAAGGAGATTGAAATCAATCACAAGCTAATAGTATCAATTCAAAAAGAACAAAACCCTCGTATATAAGCATGCTAGTATCAAGCAAGAAAGAAAGATTGGCATAAACAGTTTTAGAATCATAAGCAAAAAAAGGAAAGCAAGTTTCAGTTCAGTCTATGAACTCAGCACAAATTTGAGAGCCTAGGGTTTCTAGAGTAGAACCCTAGAACCAAAAGCTCGCAAAATCCCCAAATAGGGTTTCAGTCCGAGTAGGACACACAAAATGAGAAGGAAAACTCAACAAGCCTGGGGAACTCTTTCAGAATTCCCTGAGGAAATACACAGACATACGTAGCAATCGAAAGCAGTAGAGTGCAAACTAAAACTCAACCAGTTCAGAAGAGAGAAGAGATGCCATAGAAGTTTAGGAAGTAGTAAAAGAAGCAAGTTCAATAACCCAAATAAATCCAGTAAGAGTAAACACTTTCAGTACCAGAAATAGTAAAGGGACAGGCAAGATAGGCGTATAAACATGCTTATAGAAAAATCAGTAGAAGCAGTAATAGAACAAAGGCAGAGAGACATGCATATTAATAGCAAATCATAAGAAACAAACGAAAACCCCTAAAGCATGGCATGAACACACAGATTCACATAAAGAAAGAAGGAGAAGAAGAAGAATCGTTTTAGGATTTTTTGAAAACCCTAATTTGATCAGACTAATTTTAAAAAGCGAAAATTAGGGGAAATCGTTAAAACATCGAATAGAGCATAGATCTGCTACAGATCTAAGAAAATAAGGAAAGAAAAACCTCGAATCAAGCTTTTTAGGGTTTCTCGGAAACCCTAGAGACGAGAAGGCCTGGAATGGTTTGGTCTCTGAACGAGTCTGGGCCATGCTAAGCCTTGTCAAAGCTCGAACAAGCCGGAACAGGGCCGGAGAAACCAAAGGAACTCAGGTTGGTGGAGGACCTGGACAAGCCTATTGAAGATCGAATCCTCGAAGAACCTTGAATAATCATGGTTTGGGAGTGAAGGGAAGAGAGCACAGGCCGTCCATGGCCTGAGAAGCCATGGACTCCGGTGAAAACTAGTCGGAGACGACGATAGAGGCGGCTAGGGTTTCGAGTGTTAGAGAGCATTTGAGAGGATGAGAGAATTCGGGGGCGGCTACTTTGGAGAAATGATTAGGGTTAGGGGCTGGGGCGGAATTAAAAAAGGAAAGAAAGAACGAGGGCCGTTGATTAAAACAATCAACGGCCAAGATTTAAAGATGGGAAGCGGGCGAGTTAGATTAATTGGGTTTGGGTCGGGTAAAAATTGGTTCGTCTAATTGGGCTGAGTTGGGGTCAAAATTGAGGTTCAATTGTGGTTAAAATTGAAATGGAAATGGGCCAACTTTTAAATAGACATTTTCCCTCTTTTTAATTAATTAACATAGTTAAAAAATAATTTTAAAACAAATTGAAAGCACAAAACAAATTTATAATATATAAACATTAATCTAAAAATATATGAAACAATTTTATAATTATAAAACGCAGTTAATTATAAAAATAGGCCATAATTGCAATTTCATGCAATTAAGCTTTAGAAATTCCGAATAAATTTGTAAAAATATGCAAAAATTATATTAATTATATTTTGGGGTAAATATGATAATGAAATAAGTTATTCATCAAAAATGATAATTTTGGGAATGATTTTGGATTTTTGTGGTATTAAAATAGGCAGTAAATTGGTTTAAAAATCACAAAAATACCAAAACTCTTGGGTGTGCTTATATAAGCACATATATGCTATTTTGAAAATATTTTGGGTATAAAATACATAGGGAAAAATTGGGTATCAACAACTGCCTCTCTATACCCGAGGAGGATGAAAGAGTTGTCGGGTAAAGACAAGATGGCCAATTTTGACCGGAAACGGTGATTGAAAAAGAACTTTGACTATGCTTTGGTTTCTGAGCTGCCTACATATCCCTGGTTTCACAGGAATCAGGCCACATGTAGTTCAGGAACCATTGACGGAATGTGTCGATGGAGATTTGAAAAGACGGACGCGATGGTCAGATTTAAAAGGTGTTTGGAGTCGAATAGATTGCGGAGAACCGGAGCGGGATCGCTTCTGCTGAGACGGCCGTTCGCTAGCCGGTGTATCTGTAGATGAGCAGATGCACATATTGTGCGTAATTTAAACATGATGCGAATTCCCGTTGGACCATGAATGCTGTCTTTAGATGGTTAGGATGACGTCCTCAGACTATGATGTTCTGGGCCATGAAGAGCATAAAATAAAGATTCGCAGGCCATGAAATGGTGTTCTCGGGCTATGCAGATGGTGCCTCTGAACTATGACGCCTTTGAATAAGTTGGCGATTTTTTAGCCCATGAGAAGGTGACAATCTTTCAGCCGAATGAATGCAAAGAGTGGCAATTTTTCAGCCAAGGCGTGAATTTGAATGCAGGTGGCGATATTTTAGCCAAAGCGAGAATTTAAATAAAGTGGAGATATTTCAGCCATGCAGGATGGAGACAGAGCTTAGTCTCGAAAGGCAGATAGATAGCCTTATGCAATATGGAGGTAGAGCTTAACCTCGAAAGGCAGAGAATAGCCTTATGCAAAATATAGACGGAGACAAAGCTTATTCTCGAAAGGCAGATAGATAGCCTTATGCAATATGGAGGTAGAGCTTAACCTCGGAAGGCAGAGAGTAGCCTTATGCAATATGGATGGAGACAGAGCTTAGTCTCAGAAGGCAGATAGATAGCCTTATGTAAGAATGCAGATGGAGACAAAGCTTAGTCTCGAAGGCAGATAAGTAGCCTTATGCATGATAGAGGTAGAGCTTAACCTCGAAAGGCAGGGAGTAACCTTATGCAGGTGATGATGGAGGTAGAGCTTAACCTCGAAAGGCAGAGAATAGCCTTATGCAAAATATAGATGGAGACAAAGCTTAGTCTCGAAAGGCAGATAGATAGCCTTATGCAATATGGAGGTAGAGCTTAACCTCGGAAGGCAGAGAGTAGCCTTATGCAATATGGATGGAGACAGAGCTTAGTCTCGGAAGGCAGATAAATAGCCTTATGTAAGAATGCAGATGGAGACAGAGCTTAGTCTCGAAAGACAGATAAGTAGCCTTATGCAGGATGGAGGTAGAGCTTAACCTCGTAAGGCAGAGAGTAGCCTTATGCAAAATGCGGACGAAGACAGAGCTTAGTCTCGAAAGGCAGAAAGTAGCCTTATGCACTGCAGGAATGTAAATGAGCAAATAGTAGTAATTTTCTTAGCTGATAGGCGGTTGTGATATCATGACTGCTGGGGAATGTTGGGTGTAGGTAGTAGACCTTTGTGAGTTGAGTGATTGTTTCGAGGGTTTCGACTTTGAAGAGTGAATGCGTTTTGCATTGCGATTTGAGTTCCTGCATCCAAAGAAAAATCGTGAGTTCTGTAGAGGGGGAAGGTTAGTTCGTATCCCTTGGCTCCTGACGTTACGTATCATTGGGGTAGCATTTCTAAACGACGGTGATGCAAATGATGTTTATGCATGATTCAGTAAATGTAATGTAAGTATATATATTTTGAAAAACAAATGATTTTATTTTGGATGAACCAACAACTGCAACGTGGTCAAGACACGACAACCTTGCTTGCTCCGAAATTTTGAGGGTCCTCCTCAAAATCCTGCCCTAGTTTACTGGGCTGGCGCTGCTGATGGCTGTGCTGAATAACTGAAAGCGGATTGATTCTAGAATTTTGAGGGTCCTCCTCAAAATTCTGCCCCAATTTACTGGGTTGATGTTGATGCGAAAGTCGACAAACTGACTTCAGAATTTTGAGGATCCTCCTCAAAATTCTGCCCCAGTTCCAATAGCGGGGAATATGGAATTTTTATTAAAATGTGACCGAACCCATAGGGCTGCCTACATATCCCCTCTTAAACGGGAATCAGGTCAGGCGTAGTTCAAATTACATCATAAAGAAAAGCATACGATCAAATGTAGTATCTCTTTACTACGTCTGAGTTGATCGGCTTCGGCCAGACTTCACCGTCCATTTCTGCAAGAATAAGGGCTCCTCCGGTTAGGACTCGGTGAACCATGTATGGACCCTGCCAATTGGGAGAGAATTTCCCTTTGGCTTTATCTTGATGTGGAAATATCTTCTTCAACACCAGCTGTCTTGGTGTAAACTTCCTTGGTTTAACTCTTTTGTTGAAGGCTCTGGACATTCTTTTCTGGTATAACTGACCGTGACAAACTGCATTCATCCTCTTTCCATCTATGAGGGCTAACTACTCGTAGCGGCCTTTTACCCATTCTGCATCATCTAACTCGGCTTCTTGTATGATCCTTAATGATGGAATTTCTACCTCAGTGGGAATGACCGCCTCTGTACCATAAACCAACATGTAGGGAGTTGCCCCGGTTGATATGCGGACTGTGGTACGATAACCCAATAAGGCGAATGTCAACTTCTCATGCCATTGTTTGTGCCTCTCGATCATCTTCCTTAGTATCTTCTTGATGTTTTTGTTGGCCGCTTCTACGGCTCCATTCATCTGCGGTCTATAAGCCGTAGAGTTCTTGTGATTGATCTTGAAAGTCTCACACATTGTTTTCATCAGGTCGCTGTTAAGATTGGAGCCGTTGTCGGTGATGATTGACTCTGGAATTCTGAACCGACAAACAATACGGTCGCGGACGAAATCTGCTACCACCTTCTTGGTAACTGCTTTGTATGATGCTGCTTCAGCCCATTTAGTAAAATAATCAATTGTTACCAAGATGAACCTATGCCCGTTTGACGTGGTAGGCTCGATTGGAATAACATCCATTTCCCAAGCGGTGAACGACCATGGTGAGCTTGTTGCATTAAGCTCGTTTGGAGGCACTTTTATCATATCTGCATGTATCTAACAGCGATGGCACTTTCGGACATACTGGATGCAGTCTGTTTCCATAGTCATCCAGAAATATCCTGCTCGGAGTATCTTCTTTGCTAAAACAAAACCATTCATGTGCGGTCCGCAGGTCCCTGAATGTACTTCCTCCAATAACTTGGTTGCTTCCCTTGCATCGCACACCTTAGTAAACCCAAATCAGGAGTCCTCCTGTACAAGATTCCTCCGCTGTGAAAGAAATTATTGGATAGTCTCCAAAGTGTGCGTTTCTGAGTAGCATTGGCAAGCTCTGGATATTCTCATATGGTCAAATACTCTTTGATGTCGTGGAATCATGGTTTCCCATCGGCTTCTTCCTCAACATGAGCACAATAAGCTGGTTGGTCATGAATATTGACCTGGATGGGGTCAATAAAATTTGTATCTGGATGTTGAATCATAGATGACAAAGTGGCAAGTGCATCGGCGAACTCATTCTGTACCCTGGGAACATGCTGGAATTCTGTCTTTCTGAACCTCTTTCTCAATTCCTGTATGTGATGCAGATAAGGGAGTATCTTGGGATTCTTGGTTGCCCATTCTTCTCGAACCTGATGTATGAGTAGGTCCGAGTCTCCGATTACTAGTAACTCCTGAATGTTCATATCAATGGCTAGTTTAATCCCTAGAATGCAGGCTTCATATTCGGCCATGTTGTTGGTGCATGGGAACCTGAGCTTGGCGGATACCGGGTAATGCTGACCGGTTTCTGATACCAGGACTGCTCCTATGCCAACTCCTTTGAAATTTGCAGCTCCGTCGAAAAACAACCTCCAACCATCATATGATTCTGTAATGTCTTCTCCTATGAAAGATACCTCTTCATCGGGAAAATACGTTTTTAGGGGCTCGTATTCTCCAACTATGGGATTCTCGATGCGATGGTTCGCCAAGGCTTTCTCTTTGATTGCTTTCTGGGTTACGTAAATAATGTCAAATTCACTTAGCAGGATCTGCCACTTGGCGAGCTTGCCAGTGGGCGGGCTTCTGGAAGATATACTTCAGAGGGTCCATTCTGGATATGAGATAAGTAGTGTAAGCACATAAGTAATGCCTCAACTTCTGCGCGACCCAAGTCAGAGCACAACAAGCGCGTTCTGAAAGAGAATACCAGGACTCGTACGGTGTGAACTTCTTACTGAGATAGTAGATGGCTTGCTCCTTTATCCCTGTTTCATCATGTTTCCCCAAAACACAACCAAATGCTCCATCCAACACTACGAGATAGAGCAAGAGGGATCTCCCTGGTTCAGGCGGAATCAAGACTGGCGGCGTAGACAAGTATTCCTTGATTCTGTCAAAAGCCTTTTGACATTCATTGGTCCATTTGGTGGCGGCATCCTTCTTCAGCATTTTGAAGATGGGCTCGCAAATGATAGTAGACTGAGCTATGAATCGGCTGATATAGTTGAGTCTTCCCAGGAAACTCATCACATCCTTCTTGTTCTTTGGCGGTGGCAATTCTTGGATAGCTTTGACCTTTGATGGATCCAATTCTATTCCTCGACGACTCACGATGAAACCCAATAATTTTCCAGCAGGAACCCCGAATGCACACTTGGTGGGATTCAGTTTCAAATTGTACCTTCTCAACCTGTTGAAGAACTTTTGCAAGTCTTCCATATGATCTGCAGATTTCCTGGATTTGATGATGACGTCATCCACATACACCTCGATCTCTTTGTGTATCATGTCGTGAAAGATGGTAGTCATGGCTCTCATGTAGGTAGCACCAACACTTTTCAATCCAAACGGCATCATTCTATAACAGTACATCCCCCATGGCGTGATAAATGTCGTTTTCTCTGCATCTTCTTCATCCATCCATATCTGATGGTACCCAGCGAAACAATCAACGAATGACTGCAGCTCATGCTTGGCGCAGTTGTCGATCAATATGTGTATATTCGGCAAAGGAAAGTTGTCTTTGGGACTGGCCCGGTTGAGATCCCGGTAGTCGACACAGACTCTAACCTTCCCATCCTTCTTTGGTACTGGCACGATGTTGGCTAACCATGTCGGATATTCTACCACCCTGAGAACCCTGGCTTTGACTTGCTTAGTAACCTCTTCTTTAATCTTCAAACTCATGTCTGGCTTGAACTTCCTGAGCTTCTGCTTTACCGGCGGACATGTAGGATCTGTTGGCAACTTGTGAGCTACAATGGATGTGCTGAGGCCAGTCATATCGTCATAAGACCATGCAAAGATATCCTCATACTCTTTTAGGAACTCTGTGTACTCTTTCTTTTCTGATGGCGACAAATGTGCGCTGATATGTGTTTCCTTGACATTCTCAGTATCACCCAAATTAACGACTTCGGTCTCATCTAGATTAGACTTAGGCCTATTCTCAAAGTTTTCGACCTCTCTAACAACCTCTTCTAGTATATCATCCTCTTCTGAATCTATATCCGTTTGTTGCATTGCCTCGTTGCAAGTCACAGTTGTTGGTTCATCATCAAGATATGTAAGAGTAATGCTGTGTAAAACAAAGTAAATGATAGAGAAAAGTAATAAGAGTGCAATATATAATGAATTTGAAATGCTTTGATTGAAATTCATAATCGTTCGAGACATTAGAGCTCTTTTGGAAAGTAAAGACAATGCAGAAAGGAAAAGCAACTAAGAAAATAAAGATGCGATGCAAGATGCTCGTTCAGCCTTGCTACCCCGAAGATGTCCGGGCACTGGTGGTCCTGACCGACCAATTGGTGAGGCGTTCCCCTCGGTTCACGACTTGAATGGAAGGGCCTTCCTCCCCTTCCTCCTCGAAGATAACACAACAATCCATATCATCTTCCAGAAACAGGTTCTTTATTGCTGCTAGTGCCTCGTCTTCCTCTGATCCGTACAAAGTGTCGGATGGCTGAAAAGTCTGCTCTAACTGAGGTATAGGGTGCTCTAGCGGATAGTATGGTCCACACCATGGAGGTGACCAGTGGTTGAACTCCTCCCAAGTGTACTCATACCCTAGGCCAAAAGTGGTACCGTGCTTCTTCAACTTGATAGGTTTGGTGATACCTTGCAGGTTCTTGCCAAGTCCTTTTCTGGGTTCATACCCACTCCAATTCAGGATGCTTTCGATCTTGCTATCCCACCACTTGTCTTTGTCTACAGCATTGACCCGCTCGATGTGGTGGTACGTTTCTCCTCCTATCCTTCTTCAGAATGGTTTGGCGACTGTATATAGGGTTGATACCATCGCCATGAATGATTACTTCCTGATGATTCCATTCAAATTTTACAGCTTGATGCAAAGTTGATGCTACAGCCCCAGCGGCGTGGATCCAGGGTCATCCCAGCAACAAATTGTAGGATGCTGGTACGTCAATGACTTGGAACTAGACATCAAACTAGGTGGGTCCCATCTGTAGGCATAGGCTAATTTCTCCAATGGTGGACCTCTTAGATCCATCAAAAGCTTTGACACTGATAGCCCCGTCTTTGACCTCGTGCAATCCTTTACCCAATGTCCTGAGAGTTATCAATGGACAAATGTTGAGGATGGATCCCCCGTCGACTAAAATCCTGGTGATAAAGTGATCCTCGCATTGCGCAGTGATGTGCAATGCTTTGTTGTGACCAAGCCCTTCTGGTGGTAATTCGTCCTTGTAGAAGGTGATCTTGTGGCTTTCCAGTACCTGCCCCACCATGTTTTCCATTTCGCCTCCTGTTATGTTGCTGGGAACATAAGCTTCACTCAGTATTTTCATTAAGGCGTTTTTATGTGCCTCAGAGCTTTGCAGAAAAGCCAGAATAGAAATCTGTGCTGGCATTTTGTTCAGTTACTCGACGACTGAGTACTCTTTGGCCTGTACCTTCCTCCATAGGTCATCGGGTCTGGTTTCAACAACCCGCCCGGAGGCTTGCTTGCTGGACTCAGCCAAGTGCTCCGGGGTGTATACCCTACCTATCCTAGTCATGCCCTGTGCGGCAATTGCTTCCCCGGTATATGTCTTTCCTTTCCTTCTAGCCTCAGCGGTGTAATCCCAAGGTATAACATTTGTCTTGAACGGGGTCACGTCTGTCATGGAGACCGGAATAGGCACCTTGGGAGGTAACATAGTAACTTCGACAGGTGTAGGCGCCTTTGGAATTCCGAACTCAACCTCAATCGGTTTTGGCGCTTTTGCAGAAGGTGCTTCAAACTCGAGCGGTACAGACACATTTACCACATCGCCCTTAGAGGGCTGAATCTGAACAACAATGGGATTGAGAGTAACTGCTGGCTTCTTAGGTTCGTCTCCTTCAACTATCAAACCGATTAACCCCTCGGGGTCCCAATCATCTTCAATCTCGATCATATAGATGCCTCCACCCTTGTGGTCAGGCAGGGGGTTGTTGCGGACATTAGGAGCGGGCTCCTTTGCTATAATGATCTTGTTGTCAATTAGGTTCTGAATCTTGTCTTTCAACGAGCGACACTCGTCGATGGTATGGACCTTCATCCCGGAATGGTATGCGCAACTCTTGTTTGGGTTGATCCATTGGGAAGGATTTTCTAGAGTTACGGCTGGAATAGGGGTAACGTAACCAACTGCTTTGAGTTTTTCATAGAGTTGGTCAATTGGCTCAGCAATGGCTGTATATTGTCTGGGAGGTCTGCGGTCAAAATTTGGCCTGGGTCTAGGGAAATTTTGGCGAGTGGGAGGTGATTGGTAGTGAGAGGGTTGGGCATTATAGGTTTGGTAAATAGGTGCAGGTTAAGAGTATCTGGGTAAAGTGGATTAATATGCGGGAGGTGGAGATGATTGGTAAACGGGTGGTGGAATTTGGTAGGTGGGTGATGGTGCTTGGTAGTTTAGGGAAGGTTGGTATGTGAGTGGAGTTGAGGGGTATGATTGGTATTTCATAGGGGAATTGTTTCTTTGCGCAACCATCACGGAATTGACGTCCTTTTTCTTTGACGTGCCACCAGACTGTAAAGCCTTGTTGGTGGCCTGCAACACTTTGAGATTAGTGACCATACCGTTCTTGATACCTTTTTCGATCCTTTATCCCAACTTGATGATGTCGGAGAACTTTTGACCCTCTATCAACATCAGCCTCTCGTAGTATTGCAGGTCCTGAGCCCGGACAAAGAACCTATTCATATGCTCTTCTTCCAAGGCCGTCCTGACCTTAGCGACTTCTGTCCTCCAATGAATAGCATACTCGCGAAAGGTCTCTGTGGGTTTCTTATTCAGATTTTGGATATAGAACACATCTGGTGTGTTCTCAGTATTGAACCTGAACCGGTCCATGAAATCGGACGCCATATTCACCCAATTTGTCCATTTCTTCGCATTCTGGCTAATATACCAAGATAATGCGTCACCCTTTAGACTCCTCATGAACAACTTCATGTGGATCTTCTTGTCCCTTCCAACTCCTACCAGTTTATCACAATACATTCTAAGATGGACCCTGGGATCACCTGTACCGTCGAACATTTCGAACTTGGGAGGTTTGTACCCCTCCGGGAGTTCGACATCTGGATGAACACAAAGATCTTCATAGTTCAAACCTTTCACACCTTTGCTATCTTCGACACCCTGGACCCGACTGGTTAACCTCTTGAGCTCAGCAGCTAAATTCTGAATGAGGGAGTCTTTGCTGTCTGATTCAGGTGTATCTGAGATAGGCTGGGCATAGTGGGGTACAATGTCCACAAAGATGGGAGCGTTCTGGTTTGTGGTGTTTTAGGGTTCGGGAATGAGCAGTGGAGTGTTGTTGCAGGTGTTGCAGGCTTGGGTATGAGCGGGTTGTGCTGGTGGTGGTGTAGTATGGTTCTGGTTGTTGGCATCAGCAGCGGCAAGAGTGATTGACAGACTTTCCAGGTTTCGAACTTGTTCCAATTCTTCTCGAAATCTCAGCAAAGTTTGCTCAATATGAGCAACAGTTTCCTTAGTGATTGAAGCGTTCTAAGAGGTTTCCTCGATTTCCTTTCTAGAACTGGTATCTACCATTTTGCCTTTGTTCCTGTTTCTGGTAGGACGCGGAGGAGGAGGAGGTGGAGGGCCCTTGGATCTTGTTGAGTATGCTGATGGTGCCAGAATGCACGAACTAACCTTTGGGGAGGGGAATAAAAATAAAGAAAAACAAAAAAGGTAACAAGTTAGTGCAGGTTGTGAGAAGAAAATGTTGCAATATTTAAACACATTGTGCAAGAATATAAATCGCGTCCTAATTTGGGTGCCTCGTTGTGCCTGAGGTAGGCCTAGCAACAAATTAACTTGGAGAACTTATAATGCTAAATGCCTCATTTTATTGATAAAAAATAAGATGACTCCAAAGCGACGCTAAATAACGGAAAATAAAATGTCACTAGTGGTCATCGGCCTTATTACATCATGAGAAGCAAAATAAAAGACTCCTAACTACTTGGTCCCAGAAGGACCTTCCCCAGATTCGGTATTCTTGCCTCCCTCGTACAGCTGCACCAGCTCGCGCAGTCCCAACAGCAAGTAAGCTCGGGCCAGGTGCCCACCTTCATTACCCTCAGCATTCTGACAATCGTCGATCCTTTTCAGAAATTTACCTTCCAATTCCACTAAGCCTCGTTCCAGATACCCCAGCCGGTTGTTGGCGTTGATAGCCATATCCTTCCACTCGTTTATCAGCTTCTCGTGGGTTTCCTGTATTTCCCGGTGCTCGTTCTCGCATTCTCGCATCCTTTTGCGCAGTTGATTGTATTTAACCTTTGCTGCAGTCTTTTCATCAATAAGCCTATGACCATGGACAAACCCTGGGTGACCCAAACCAATATGATCATCCTCCAACCAACCCAAATAGTGCGGCACACATCCGACATGATACCTGTCTGGTTCGAGGGATTCCCTTCCCAAAACAAGTTTGCAGTGCCACATGTGCTGAGCTTGACACCTGTGTGGGCTATCATTATCCTGAAAGTCGGCTATGAAGTGACTCATCTTGTCGACCCTTTGTAAGTTCCTCTCAAGCCAATGAGTATAAGGAATGGTGCATCCCGAGATCGAACAATAAATTCCCCAGTTGGGAACCACTCATACATCCATTGTACATGCTCTTCTTTTAGATTCTCAAGCAGCTCTACCCATCCACTGGCGTCTTCTGGCTGAGCAAACATATTGGGCATAAAGTTCATTCGCTTTGGGTGATGAAAAGCTATATGGTCATCCCAATCCCTGCGTATGATTTCCTGTCTGTAGTCGCATTTCTGAAGGTGTTCTATGAGCCAAAGTTGAAGTAACAAGTTGCACCCTTCAAAGTGCGGGGCTCATTGTTGACACTTTTCCAAAGCCCAGTATATTTCAGCAACGATCATGGGTACTATGCTGAAAGTTTGCCTATCAACACCCTCTATTAAGGTCTTGGTCACCATGGCTAGTCTGGTGTGGATCCTAGCCTTCTTCATAGGGAAAATTATCATGCCCAAGAAGCAAAACATGAACACAAAGACCCTTTTATGTATGTGTCCCAAAGAAGTGAGGGCAAACTCGTCCATGTAGGTGCGATAGGACTTGCTGTGGCCATATCTCTCGTACAAGAAGTCAAATGGTATGTAGGAGTCCTTCAAGCAAGAGAGGTCGGGATTTTTCTTGAGTCCCATCATCTTAAGAAAGCCTCTACTTTTGCGGTTTTCCGGCATAAGCAAACTCGAAGTCTCCCAGGGGATACCAGCTAGGCCCCCTATCTCTTCTAGCAAAGGGGTCATTTCCAAGTCTCCGAAGCGGAACACTAATCGATCACTATCCCAAAACAAAGTGGCAGCCTCAATGATCTTGTTGTTGGGCTGGATTTCTAGAAGTGAGGGCAAATTCCCTAAGTATTTGCGGACGAGTGTCTAATCACTGGAGTGAAGATCTTCCCACCAATTCAACAGCCTTGGATGAATGTTGGGTACCATACCGAATCTGGGGACCTCGTGCCTCATTTTCTGCAAAACAAAGTGTTAGGCCCTTAACCCCACCAGACTCGACTATTTGAATCAATAATTAGCAAAAGACATTTAGTTCTCCAAATAAATACACATAACGTGGAGGTGTCCGTTTGGGTTTCAGGAAACTCGATGGACTTTGGTTTAGGCTATCTTAAGGAGTCATTATGTGGACAACATAACTGACTCGGCTAGGGTTGACCATGATGCATGAACAGTTTCAAGGGAATATGGTTTCTACTTTTTGAAGTGCTAGACAAGGTACCCTTGAGCGGACAACTCAAGAGGGAAAGGCGCGGAATAATCGACTACACTGTTGATCGACTGGTTTTACCGCAAATATGCCTTTGCCATATTTAAGGGGTTTATAATATCGGAAGGGCGCAACCACTCATTATAAGCGTTGCTATGGTGTTTGTTTGGCACGAGTGGAATATGATGTTGAAGATGTAGTTTACAAGAATGAAACAAATTGACATGTATTTTCACGTTCATAAGATAAATAATTACAATAATTGTAGTAATTACAACAACATTGAAATAAAGCAATAAAGGAAAGCAACTAAAGGAAAGAAAAGACATGAAGAGCCAAGTCAGTTTCGTAGTGAAAGAATAAAAGACAGTAAATAAAGCAATTAATGAGATAGTAAAGTCATAAGCAACATGCGATGGTAAAAGCCTAAAGAAATTCCCCAGCAAAGTCGCCATGCTGTCGACGCCCCCCTTTTACTCTAACCGTGGGGTCAGAAATCAGGTATACGACATTGGGAGGACAATTCTATTCCCTTTCGAGAATTGGGTTTGGAAGTTGAAGAGTCGCCATCTAATGATTATAGTGCATTAGGATATTTTAAGAAAGGTTTGAGATGAAGAGACCAGAGATTAGGGTAAGGGCTAGAAAATTTCCCGAGGGGAAGGTGTTAGGCACCCTTCAGGATCCACAAGTGTGGTTCCCGGCCATGTTACAATTGTGACTTTAAGAAGACAAGTAAGAGAACAAGCGAAGGGATTCACATAGCTTAGCAAACAAGCTTAAGAGTTGAAGAAATAGAGTGTTTAGAAAATTAGTCTTAAAAGAAAACTAAAAAAAATTAACAAGTAAAGGGAAAGGGGGTCCTAGGTTTATTGATTAATATGGATCACTTCAATGCAATATCCAGCAATCACTTCTCAGAAGAGGGGTCACATGTGATGTTAGCGCACCGGTCATCATATCCATATTCTACCCTTCCCACCCCGTTAAGGTGTTAAAGCGCGTTTAGTCTCGTTTACTTATTGCATGCTAATACCCGTCCCGACCTATCAGTCCCGGGGTATTAGGACTTCTAATCCTAAGAGGGAAGAAATGGATGGGGCCTTTATGGAGTTTAAAGGATAAAATTCTAGTTTCGACATTCAAAACAAATATCAAATAAAGGGATGAGTAAACAAGCAAACAAGGCTCAAATAAACCCTTAAATCAGACAACACTTAGTTTAGCATGTCTTAGCATATACTGATTTGGTCTTAAGTTAAAAATTAAGCAGCAAGCGGACTGGTTCAACACATATATTTAGACAGAAAATCTGCATTAGGCAACTCGGATACAATTGTCAGAGATTAAGGTACTTAATTAACACGAGTGGGATTACTGATTCTTTTGAAAAATAGACAGAAAAGTTTTGAAGAAAAGGCAAGCCACAGACTTAACAAAACGACGTAGAATAGTTCCCAGAAGACAGACCATTGAATTGCAGATTAGTATAGAAAGAGCAATTTTAAACAAGTTTCAAAAGAGGCAGATTGTTTAAGGAGAAAACGAGTTCGAGCTGCAGAACTTATTAAAAAAATGATAAAATACAGAAAAGTGATATGTAACTGAGTTGGAAATCGTTCATCGAACTACCAGAAAAGGCAGTAAGTTTCAGAAAGCATGCAAGTTTACCAGAAGATTATGTTTTAGAAAGAGTTGCACTAATCTGAGAAGAGGCTCAATGGTTCAGAGAACCACTGGTTTTTGTCCGTTAGTCAATGAAATCGTTAATGCTTTTAGACGAGTGAGGCAAGTTTGATTTTAAAAACTTCCTATAGACATGATCTCTACGAGTCATTTTGTTTTAAACCATGTTAACAAACTTGTAAATAGATGCTGATTTGATTAACCCTAAAAATTTGCCTAATATCGTGAACATGCACATTCCTATAGGCATGATATCTATATGCAAGATTGCAGAAAGTTAAATATTGTCTCCTATAGGCATGATTTCTATGTGATTGGATCAGAAACATTAAAAAGAATTAAAACCCTAAAGCATGGTTTCTACCCTTTGATGCAGGAAAGTAAAATCCCTCCCACACCCTTTTACTAGATTCACCGAGTTTGTACAAGTTATTACAGACCAAAAGAAAAGATAAAAATACATCAAAGACCAACAGCTGCATCCGAGGAACCTAATTCAATCTTAATGTCTAATAATATATGATTAACCAATTCTGAATCCAGATTTCCAAAGCCTTATCTTATCCAAAGTGTTTCAGAGTTCCAAGGAATCTCAAGGATTCTCGGCATTGCTTACACCCAGGATACCATTAAAACAATAGTGCAGTGTGGAAGAGCCAGCCCTCAGGAATCCAAGTTCAGTGGGAACTCAAGGGTCCCAAAGCATGGCTTGCAAGAGGGGGCAGAACTTAATTGCTAAGAATGAGTGTAAGTGTGAAAAGGGGTTGGGGAAGTCATAACAGATTGGTGGTCATACCCAGCCATAAGGCTGGCTGACACACCCCCTGACCAACCTGTTTAGCCAAACAAATGAGAGCAAGACCTATTGAAGGTCAGACCAAGGTCTGGACAGTGATTAGGACACTGCCAGACCAAGGTCTTAGGCTCAAAACACACATAAGGGGAAAGGGGAAGTGGGAATTGGTTTGAGTTAAGAGGTTCAAAGAACCTAGTTCAAAGTCATGGGCAGCAATAACAGAGTGTTGTCATGGCTAGAACCATACTCTCATACAAAGAGGAAAAAGGAGAGGGAATTCACATAAGAATAGTAGTCACAAAGTTGCAGAAACATAGTAAAGAAGAACATAGCAGACTAAGAAGTAAACACATAGTGGAGGAGAATTATTTAAATTAAGAGTGACATACCAGTTGCAAAGTAAATAAATAGCAGAATAACAGAGTAAGCAGACAGCCAAAAATCAGCAGGAACAGACTTAAGTCTTCAGCAAAAACACTTGAGAGTTCAAAAGGAACTCAAGAATGTTTCAGGCAGTAAAAGAGAAGAAGAGCAAAGTGTTCAGTATTAGAAGCAGAGAAAACAGTAGTAGAGAAAGTATTGAACTTGTGTCATCTTGAGTGTTTGTGTAAAAAAAAATTCTGTTAGAACTTGTGAGAGCTGTGAGCTTTTATAGTGCAAAAACGAGTAGACAAGAAGGCAAGGAAATAAAATCTCAGTCAATCAAATAAAATCTCCCTTAGTCAAAGGGATTTGATTTCAAACGAGAGTGAGTAATTAAGGAAAGGAAAATAATGAAAACCTTTCAGAGTAGCATAATAAAGGGTAGGTTCATACAGAGTCTATTTAAGGTAAGAAACTATAGTACACGGTTTTGAATGAATAAGGAAACAAAGTAATCAAACAGCCGGAATGTTTTAAAAGCTTTAAATGAACTTAGTCAGGAAAATAGGGAAGAGGCTAAGTTGTAAAAAAGCAGTAGCAAATCAATCGAGCCTCAGTAAAAGGAGATTGAAATCAATCACAAGCTAATAGTATCAATTCAAAAAAAAAAAACCCTCGTATATAAGCATGCTAGTATCAAGAAAGAAAGAAAGATTGGCATAAACAGTTTTAGAATCATAAGTAAAAAAGGAAAGCAAGTTTCAGTTCAGTCTATGAACTCAACACAAATTTGAGAGCCTAGGGTTTCTAGAGTAGAACCCTAGAACCAAAAGCTCGCAAAATCCCCAAATAGGTTTCAGTCCGAGTAGGACACACAAAAAGAGAAGGCAAACTCAACAAGCCTGGGGAACTCTTTTAGAATTCCCTGAGGAAATACACAGACATACGTAGCAATCGAAAGCAGTAGAGTGCAAACTAAAACTCAACCAGTTCAGAAGAGATAAGAGATGCCATAGAAGTTTAGGAAGTAGTAAAAGAAGTAAGTTCAATAACTCAAATAAATCCAGTAAGAGTAAACACTTTCAGTACCATAAATAGTAAATGGACAGGCAAGATAGACGTATAAACATGCTTATAGAAAAATCAGTAGAAGTAGTAATAGAACAAAGGCAGAGAGACATGCATATTAACAACAAATCATAAGAAACAAACGAAAACCCCTAAAGCATGGCATGAACACACAGATTCACATAAAGAAAGAAGGAGAAGAAGAAGAATCGTTTTAGGATTTTTTGAAAACCCTAATTTGAACAGACTAATTTTAAATAGGGAAAATTAGGGGAAATCGTTAAAACATCGAATAGAGCATAGATCTGCTACAGATCTAAGAAAATAAGGAAAGAAAAACCTCAAATCAAGCTTTTTAGGGTTTCTCGGAAACCCTAGAGACGAGAAGGCCTGGAATGGTTTGGTCTCTGAACGAGTCTGGGCCATGCTAAGCCTTGTCAAAGCTCGAACATGCCGGAACTGGGCCGGAGAAACCAAAGGAACTCAGGTCAGCGGAGGACCTGAACAAGCCTGTTGAAGATCGAATCCTCGAAGAACCTTGAATAATCATGGTTTGGGAGTGAAGGGAAGAGAGCACAGGCCGTCCATGACCTGAGAAGCCGTGGACTCCGGTGAGAACTAGTCGGGGACGACGATAGAGGCGGCAAGGGTTTCGAGTGTTAGAGAGCATTTGAGAGGATGAGAGAATTCGGGGGCGGCTACTTTGGAGAAATGGTTAGCGTTAGGGGATGGGGCGGAATTAAAAAAGGAAAGAAAGAACGAGGGCCGTTGATTAAAACAATCAACGGCCAAGATTTAAAGATGTGAAGCGGGCGGGTTAGATTAATTGGGTTTGGGTTGGGTAAAAATTGGGCCATCTAATTGGGCTGAGTTGGGGTCAAAATTGAGGTTCAATTGTGGCTAAAATTGAAACGGAAATGGGCCAGCTTTTAAATAGCCATTTTTCCTTTTTTTAATTAATTAACATAGTTAAAAAATAATTTTAAAATAAATTGAAAGAACAACACTAATTGATAATATATAAACATTAATCTAAAAATATCTGGAACAATTTTATAATTATAAAACGCAGTTAATTAAAAAAATAGGCCATAATTGCAATTTCATGCAATTAAGCTTTAGAAATTCCGAATAAATTTGTAAAAATATGCAAAAATCATATTAATTATATTTTGGTGTAAATATGAGAATTAAATAAGTTATTCATCAAAAATGATAATTTTGGGAATGATTTTGGATTTTTGTGGTATTAAAATAGGCAATAAATTGGTTTAAAAATCACAAAAATACCAAAACTCTTGGGTGTGCTTATATATGCACATATATGCTATTTTAAAAATATTTTGGGTATAAAATACATAGGGAAAATTGGGTATCAACACTTGGTGCGTTCATGAAAAAACAGGATTTGCAGCAATTTGGATGGCCGATTTACTGTCACAATATAAGGAGATAGGTAACTGAATACTCATATGCAATTCTTTAAACAATCCAAGCAACCACACAAGCTCAGCAACTATCGAGGAAAAGCTCCTATATTCTACCTCGACAGAACTTCTAGAGATAGTTTTTTGCTTCTTAGATTTCGAAGAAAGGAGAGAATTGCCAAATTTAACGAAGTACCCTGTAACAGACCTGCGGGTATTTGGACATGATGCCCAATCAGCATCACAATAAGCAACTAAACAAGAAAAAAAAGCAGAAGACAAAAAGATCCCAACTCCAGGAGACTGTTTGATATAACGAACCAATCGTACAACAACTTCCATATGAGAGACCTTAGGTGAGTGCATGAATTGGCTTAAACATTGAACTGCAAAGCTGATGTCTGGGCGTGTGTTAGTCAAATATAACAACCCTCCTAAAAGTCTCTGATATATACTAGGATCATCAAGAAGATCATCATCAGTCACCCCAACATATGCATCAAACTCTGAAGACGTCAGCTTCAAATTAAACTCCAAGGGAGCACCAACTCACTTAGCTCCAGCCAAGCCCATATCTGATATCAGTTCAAGTGCATACTTCCGCTGATGCATAACAATGCCATCCTTGCTTATGGAAAATTCGATCCCAAGGAAGTACCTCAGCTCACCAAGGTCTTTGATCTTGAAACTAGATTGCAAACATGCCTTAGTTTCGAGGATCATGGTGGAGTCATCACTTGTGATCAAGAGATCATCGACATAAACCAACACTATGACAAACGTTGCCTGAGACTATCTCGTGAACAGAGAATAATCCAAATGACTTTGGACAAATCTATATGACAGTAAAACATAAGTTAATTTTAGATTCCACTGCCGAGAAGCTTGCTTAAGTCCATACAAAGACTTAAACAACTTACAAACATGCTGAGAGCCCTTAGAACTGTGAAAACCCTGGGGTAAAGTCATGTACACTTCTTCATTCAAATAACCATGTAGAAAAGCATTATAGATGTCCATTTGATGGATTTTCCAATGCTTGGTTGCAGCAATAGCTAGAACACATCTAACAGTTACCATTTTAACTACGGGTGAAAAGGTTTCTTGGTAATCTAAGCCCTCTTGCCGACTATAACCCTTTGCTACTAATCTTGCCTTGAACCTTTCTACCTCATTTGTATCTTTATACTTAATTTTATACACCCACCTACAACCAATATCCTTTTTACCTTTAGGCAAAGGTACCACCTCATAGGTGTTATTAGCTTCCAAAACTTGTAATTCAGCTTGCATAGCCTCAATCCATCTAGGATCTTTGGCAGCTTATGCATAGTTCTTAGGCTCAATATTAGTAGAAAACTTGGTGAGTAAACTTTGATACCTTGGTGTCAGAGTATCCTAGTTAACAACATTAGACGATGGATAGAGACAAGCAGCAGCAGCTTTGCCAGGGACAACAAAATCCTTCAACCAAATAGGTAGCTTAGACACCCTTCCAAATTTTCTATGTGGTGTGTCTAGATTAGTAACTGGTGGTAGCTCTGAATCGAGAATAGGTACAGAAGTAGAAGGAGATAAATTTGCAGTGAGGGGAGTTGATTCTGCAATATCAAAGACTTCTATTTCAGGTGAATCTATTGCTTGTGGCTGGTTTGATACATATGATGGAATGGGAACAAGATCTTCTAGTGTAGCAGAGGGGATGGATATAACTGGAAAAGAGAAGTTTTGTTCTATGGCCTGTGAATAGAAGGGAAATATGTTCTCATGAAAGAGAACATCTCTGCTAATGAAGACTGCCTTGTGCTCAATGCTATATAGCTTGTAACCTTTCTGAAAAGTTCCATAGCCAAGTAGCACATAAGTAGCTCTAGGACTGAATTTATCTTGTTTAGGTAGTGTCGTTGCATAACAAAGACACCCTATTACCCGCAAGTGAGACAATGAAGGACACCTGTTGTATAACACTTAAAATGGAGACTTGTTCCCCAAAATAGTGGAAGACACTCTATTAATTATATATACAACAACTTCTACACAATATTCCAAGAACTTGGATGGCAAATGGCCCTGAAATTTGATAGTTCTAGCTGTCTCAAGGGTATACCTATGTCTCATCTCAACAACCCCATTTTGTTGAGGAGAATAAGGGCAAGAATTTTGATGAACTATCCCATGTAACTTGAACAACTCACCACAAATATTATTGAAAAACTCTGACCCATTGTCAGACCTAAAAGCCTTGATTTTCCTTACAAATTGATTTAAATTCATGGCTATAAAAGATTTAAGCAAAGTAGAGACATCAGACTTCACACGCATCATAAAAACCCATGTCCATTTAGAGAAATCATCCACAAGAGTAAGAAAGTAGTTCATGCCATTGTAAGTAGAAATTTTGTAAGGCCCCCAAACATCCATATGAATCAATTCAAAAGGTGCAACAACACTATTACTATGAGGAAATGGTAATCTAACTTGCCTAGCCAATGGACATATACTACAATGGTCCAATGTAATGCTACACTTATTGTTCAAAGTAGATATTCTTCATAAGACTGCCATAGGTACATGACTCATCCTCTTGTGCCACAACTCTGAATCTGTGATCCCTCTTACTGCCAAAGACCTCATCTGCTCCTTGATTTCAGCATTGTCCTTTGGTCTCAAGATATAGAGTTCCTCTTCTTTCTTACCAATCCCCTTCACCCTCCCAATGAAGAGGTCATGGAAGATAAAGAAATCAGGATAGAAACTAACAAAGCACTGCAAAGCTTTAGTCAGTTTTGAAACTGATAAGATGTTGAATTTAAATGCTGGTACACACAGAACATCTTTAATGAAATCACCTCCTGTCAAGTGGCAATTTCCTACATGAGTAATTTGAGTAGAGTCTCCATTAGGCATTTGAACCTGTGCTGAATTTCCTACTTTAGTAGCATTAACCAACAACCGTTCATTACCTGTCATATGATTAGTAGCCCCTGTGTTTTCTATCCAAGTAGGATTAGAATCAGAATCAGATAGAGAAATATCTGCCATGTTTTCACTAGGTTCACCAATTAAAGTTTTATTCAAGAAATTGAGGATTTGAGAGTACTGTTCAGGTGTAAAAACTGGTGCTGTCATAAGTGGAATTGGATGATGAGTAGGAGCAGCATATCCATCTAATTATGCTAGATTTCCACTCGAAAAAACATCTCTCCTATTTTACTTAAAATCAGAAGGATATCTTATGATTTTATAACAGTTTTCTATCAAATGTCATTTCATGTTGTAAAAGTCACATTTCATTAACTTGAAGGAATTCTCTTTGGAATGGCCTCTTGTGTGACAGTATTCACATTCCAGATTATAATTCTTATTCCCTTGCTTCTAACCATATTGCTTAGTAGTAAATAGGGCAGTAGGTTCCATGTTTTCAGTCAACACACAGTGCCCTCCTACTACCAGTTTTTGACTCTCATCTTGAAGCAACATCGCATATGCTTGATTAACATTAGGAACATGAGATTTCATCAAAATTTGGCTGCGTGCTTGACTATATCCATCATTAAGCCCCATAAGAAACTGTAATAAGCGCTAATATTGCAATTGATTAGCATACTCCTGAGATTTTGCACATTCACATGAAGGAGGCAGCATCAATGAGTCATACTCATCCTATAGGTCCTTCAATTTAGAATCATACACAGAAATAGAAGAAGTTCCCTGTGTTAATGTGAAAATTGCCTTATACAGATAGAACATACGAGAAGTTGTCACCTTATCAAAATGCTTTCGCAGATCCTCCCAAATTGCATGAGTACTAGAACGAAATAACACTCCACTAAGCAAATCTCGGCTAACATTATGCATTATCCATTATTTTACTATAGCATTGCAACGATCCCAGTGATTAACAAAATTCTGTCCATAAGTGTCTCTTGTAATTGTTCCTTCAATAAAAC
Organism: Nicotiana tabacum; assembly: GCF_000715075.1. Classification (NCBI taxonomy): domain Eukaryota; kingdom Viridiplantae; phylum Streptophyta; class Magnoliopsida; order Solanales; family Solanaceae; genus Nicotiana; species Nicotiana tabacum. The sequence continues at coordinate 171,664,801 of NC_134090.1, forward strand.
CTAGTTTGTTTCTGGTGAGCAAAGAAACTTCCATGGCCAGTTGCCATAGAGTGTAATTCTCCATTCCGATCAGAAGCATTCTGATGGAAAGCGAGCTTGGAGTATTAGAAGCATGCAAATACAGAGAGTGATTGTGATCAATCACAATCACATTTTGGCGCAGTAGTATCATCTATCGCCATAGGATTTAGGGCACAAAACTGGTAGAAAAGCTCAAAATTCACCAAACAAATACCTGAGGAAGCTCTCGATCTTCAAAAATCCCTAGATTCACTCAATTAGGGCTCTGATACCATGTTAAATCTTCATGAATTGGTGAATTGAGCTGTCTGTACATGCACTCCAACGGAGAAGATGAAGAAATTAAGAAGAAGCAAAAACAAAGAAGAACAGAGCTTCAATTTTCATTACTCCACGTGCTATTCTTATAAGGCTGTATATATACATCTCTAATCTAATGAATGACAACTGTAAATCAACTAACTAATACCCCACTAACATAAGTTAGTTAACACTGTTAGTAACTAACTAACTAACTAACTAACTAACTAACCATGGTCAGCTAAGTACAGTCAACTAATCTTCAGTCAAGTAATTGTTGTACAATTGCTGTTTAATTCTTCTACAAAAAACTCCAGCATATTGTGCTAGAGTGAGTTGAATCATCTTAAGTCTGCATGTGAAAGGTATAAAACCCATGCATGGTCATATAATATATAAGGCTTATTTAGAAATAATTTAACTTTAAAATTCTCATTTTACCATTAATGATATAATTCATGGTCATACAAATATCTATGGCTTATTTTAAACGAAAAATTTCAGGAAAAAAAAAATCTTTTTTAAATTTCTTTCTACACAACCACATAAATTGGAACATAGGCAGTATAATTTAATTCCAGAAGGGAAGAGATTGGAATCTTGTACCTTTAGGATGAAAGAGTCACCACTCGGATCTATATTACTTGGAAAGTTGGCTAATTATACAACCTTCCGTATGGTTTATACTTTATACTAGTCGTACTTGTTACCTCCACAGTTTTTAACATTATGTACATCTCTTTTATATTGTGCTGTGAAGAATTTCAAAAAAAATAAAAATTGTTTCCTTCATTAATGGTCCAACAAAGAATTGCAATTCTCATCTATGATAGCTTCATTTGCCTTACCACTGTGTCAATTTGAGTCACACATGGGAAAAGTAAAAGGATTTATTCTTCCAATTTGTTGCGTTTAATTTGTCTTTGCACATGTCCTCAAGCATGACAACTTGTCTAGTCCATATGATCAAAGTGGCTAGTTCACAAAGAGAGCTCCAGTGTTCAAATTATACTGAGGAATAGTTTACAGTGGTATGCTTTACTTTCTTGAATGTTTTAGGTGAAATTTGGATAATCTTTTATAAAAGTTTTAAATTCTTTAGGAAAAATAAATTTTAATTGGATGACTTTTATAATTGTATTTGTATTGGATATTTTTCTAAGGTAGAAACTTAAGATTGCAATTACTACTTGCTTGAAACTTGAAATCTTAAATTAAATTGCAAGGTGAAATAATGGTACTCAATATAAATATTTACAATTTTTTGAGGATAAAATCAGAAGAGGTTATTCTATCTGAATAATTTACATTTACATAAAACGATCCCAAAAGATGAGAACATCACCCCCTCAATGCTGAAAGATAAAATTATAAATCAGCAAAGACATGGTAAGTTTTAGAGTCAACTGCAATAAGCTTCAATGCAGCTACTAATGCAGCAACTGCTATAAAACTAAAGAAACAAATATTAAGCCAATGCCAACTCTTCTGTAATAATGACAACTTTTTTCTCCTAGAAACAAGGTACATATGATTTGGAAGTATAAATGTGAGTGGAAATACACTAATAGCCCCAGTTAGACTCATGAAATCTCCCAGAAAAGGTAACAAAGCAGAGAGGAAAGTTGTAATGGCTATATAACCACCTCTAACAATAATTCTGAATCCCAAGTTTTTGATAGCCAGTGCACTCCCTTTAGTTCCATATCTTGTGTCCAAGAACTCGTACGTCGGACTCGCAAATATCTAGAATCATATATAGAATCAACATTCAGTATGCTAAACACAAGTAGAGATATAGCAGGTATATGCTCAAACACTAATCTAGATTTATAGTGGTAAGTTCATAATGAGTCTAGTATATACCTCTCTATAACAGCATCTCTATATAACAATCATTCACTATAAAAGCCAAGTTTTTCTTGGAACCGATTTTTATGTTATATTATAATATATGTTTTCTATAACAGAACTTCACTAGAGCAGCCAAAAATATTGAAACAAACGAGGCTGTCATAGAGAGATTTGATTGTAAATATACAGTCAAATTTCTCTATAACAGCCTCGAAACAAACAAGACTGTCATACAGTCAAACCTCCCTATGATAACCTTGTTTGTTCTAATATTTTTTGGCTGCTATAATGAAATGTTGTTGTAGAGGATATATATTATAACATAACATAAAAATCAGTTCCTAGAAAAACTTGGCTTATATAATGAATGACTGTCCTATAGAGAAGTTGTTATAGAGAGGTCTGACAAGCATAAATTTTTTGCATATGCACTTATGGATCGAGCAGAGAGCAATAGGTTCAGTTGAACGAGCTAAGATAAGAGCAGAGTGATAATTACATGCAACGCGATGATAGCTTGCAAGAAAGCAGCAATGTTAGCGATTCCCTTCAACCAAACTGGACCGGAAACATTGTTCAGCAAATAGGAAGATGCATTGGATCCATAAGCCCAATATCCAATGTAAGTAACAGCATGCATTGGAACAATGCCTAAAGTAAACTGAAAGTTAAGGGCTTTTATCATGTTCTTGACAACAGGTTCTCTTACAGTAGCCTATAAGAAAGACACAAGAGATGTGAGAATTAACAACAATGGAGATAACAAATTCAAAAGTATCTGTATGTAAGGAAACGACTATAAGACTTTTACAATGCTCTAGAGAAAGTATCTATAATTGTCATCCTTCGTTCATAACTTAATGGGAACTGAAAGCGTGTAGTTGGTTATAACAGTTAGCACACTAAAGGGCAGCCCGGTGTACTAAGCTTCCGCTATGCATGGGGTCGGAGAAGGGCCGGACCACAAGGGTCTATTGTCCGCAGCCTTACCCTGTATTTCTGTAAAAGGCTGTTTCCATGGCTCGAACCTGTGACCTCCTGGTCACATGACAAAAGCTTTACCAGCTATGCCAAGGCTTCCCTCCGGACAGTCAGCACACTATCACACAAAATTGAATTATCAACTCAAGTCAGGTAATTCACTACTTTTGACTTCATAATAAGACAGGCTGTTGACCGAAAAGATCATATACATAATAAAGTTATCAATTTCTAGGTCAGCTACCTGTATCTCTGGAAGCATTCCTGTGTTGTATGCAAAAACAAGATTTGCAGCAGCACCAATTGTTGCCCAAATCCTACTACTTTTGGTTCCTGGAATGCTGTAGTCTCGAGGAGGTGCCTCAAGACCTGCAATTCAGGATATTTAGAAAGTATGAACACACGCTGAGACGTGATCAATTTTATTTTCCAACAACAAGGTACAACAGAAAGGAAAACAAATGCAGCAGAAAGGAATAATTTTCAATGTGTGCATGCATTGAAAATTGTAATGCATTTGACTCAAGAGATTAAGGAATCAGAGGCATACCGTCTTTAAGAGACAACACAAATGCTATACAAACATACACTAGACTGAAGAATGTTGAAAACCCAAGCCAAACCCTTAAAGCTGACAAATGGGGTATAGCAATTGCAAAAAAGACACAGGCGAATCCAGCTAGTGCAATGGAGTATGGTAGTTTAATCTGATGGTCATCCCTAAAGAGAATATGGAAAGCCTGCAATCAAGTAATTGGAATCATCCCATCAGAAAGCCGATGAAGCTTAAAGATAAAATCAAAGAAGTGAGAATTTCTATACAACAACAACTTCGCCTGAGTCCTAAGCAAGTTTAGGTCGGCGCTATGAATCCTCACTTCTTTCTTCAAGCTCATATCATATAAAGCAAGAAGAGCAAAGCAATGAAACTTGCATTTATACTTGACAAAACACATTTTCCGTGGTCTGCAGGGTCCGGAGAAGGACCTCACCCCAAGGGGTTGTTATGTAAGCAGCCTACCCTGGTGCAAGCATCAGTGGCTAATTCCACGGCTCGAACAAACGGAGACAACTTTGACCGTTGCTCCAAGGTTCCCCTTCTAGACCAGGAAAGTTACAGAGCAAATTACCTTCAAGGCCTGTCCGCCCAAAATGACAAAACCAGTATTTATCAAGAACAGATTTGCATACTGTAACGCCCAAACAAGCGAATAGGCTGTCGGTCCTGCAGCAGCCAAAATCCCATTTTAAGACCAATGGAATCAAAACCAGATAAGTCGCAAAGGAGAAAATCAATTGAAATGCAAACTTGACTATGTATTTGATAAGTTTTCAGCAATGCGTACCGTATACGAATCCTGCAAGATCTCTATATCTGATATGCCTCTTTCCCCCGTATTCATGGAGCTTAGCGATAAGAGTACTAGCATATAGCGATATAGCTGATGATAAAATTAGACCAACCACACCGCCAATCCAACCTAGAGGAACCATAATTATTCCAGCATATCCGAGAGCAAAAGCACTGTTGACACCAGTGCCCAAAACAATTCCCACCTGAAACCATGAATCTGCAGTCTCCCCAACAGGTGAAATCAGCACATGATTTAAGGCAAGAATCATACTGTACAAATATTAAATTATAGAGTACTTGTTCTTGTCTCCGTTTTCTTCTCCTCGTACACATCTTAATGGGATTGTAGATAACAATATTAGTAAGAGATTCAATGTTTTGCCAACAAAATCAACTTATTTTACAAGGAAAATGGTTCAATTCAGCAGCTAGAATCTTTTAGTAATTCTACACTAAACTATCTGATCACATGGGACATAATAATACTATATTTATAAAAATGGTCCGTTTCATTCTTTTTGGATAGACTAAAAAGGAGAGAGTGTCATATAAAATGGGACAGATTGAATATACATTTTGAAGGTGGGTGCGCTCAAACTTGCTGTACATAATCTAACAATAACAAGAAGATGAATGGAAATTGGAAACAAGAATTTACGAATTACAGAGTAAAAGAGAAAGAGACCATTACTAAGTTGGTGGGCAGTATTAGGATTATCAATAGCCAATTTGTCATCAGTATGATTTTTTGGGAGAAGGGGTTGGTTCAATGGAGTCTTAGACATCTTTCACAGAATCACAAAGGCTAAGAGCAAAGCAAAATACACTTAAATCTATAGCCTCTTCTTCTATGGCACTTCTCCTCTGTATTCTTTGAATTCTGCACAGAAATAATAAAGTTTCTATTTTTTGCAGAAATATTTGGGAGTGCAACTGTCCCACTTGTTTGTCCCATGATTGGCTAGTAATGGGGTGCTTGTTTATGTCGTTATCTTTCACCTTTTCAGTTATTTTGCTTAGGTTAGTATTAAAGATTCGTTCACAGAAAGAAGACAATCTGATATCAATTTATTGGGGGTGGCAACAAATATGTCGTCTGCTTCAGTGGGACACGCTTTCTTTATTAGTTTTTAAAAAAATGACACATTTCTATTTAAGAACCTAACTTAGGCTTTCTATTTTAATTTTAATGAGAAGTTTTATAGATTACAAAGATGTTATGGTACGATTAAATCCAAAAATTTCAAAAAATTTTATTTTTTTTCCTTCAAATTTCGTATTGAGTTAAATTATGTTACTTAAATTAACAGAGTGATCAATACATTGGAGAATACTTTTGAAAAAAAAATACTTATATATTCCAGCTGGAAGACATTTTAGTTATGATTCACAATAAAAAAACATAATAGAAAATTTAACTACTATTTCCCATGTCATTATTGATAAACTGATGGTAACATCTCATCTAACCATTAGAATAAGAATTCATTTTCTTTTCCCACTTTTAACATGTATTTTATTTTAAGCTGTAAAAGAAAGAATTTAAAATACATCTTTTTCTGTGTTCAAAAAGCATTAGTAACAACTAACAACAATTGATAAGTTACCACCATGGGATATGGAGGGATGGTTGTGATCCCTCTACTCTTAATTAGAAATCTCAAGTTCGAGCATGAAGAATGGAGAAGCTCTCAGGAGAAAGTGTGTTCCCATTAATAGATTTTACACGGTGCGAATCTGAATTAGTCGAGCAAACAAGTTCCAAATACCAATGTTATTTGTGGCTTGAATTATTTCCTTGTATTTTTAGGAAACCCATAGTCCCTATAGGTTTAGGAAAACCTATTGTCCTAATAGATTTGGAAAAGGAAAACCTATAGTCCTTGTCAAATTGGGAAATCTTTCTCATATATGTTTGGGACCTTTTGGGATCTATATATAGGGGTTGTAGTTGGGGATTCTATAGATTGTATTGTGCTTCTTTTCTCATTCATAGTGAAAAACTCTCTCTGCTTTTGCCCCGAGGATTAGGCTTGGCCGAACCTCGTTAAATCCTTGTGTTGATTTTTCTTCTCTATTTGCTTTGTGTGTGATTGTGTGCTAGTTAACCCACGATATTCCGCAACAATTGGTATCAGAGCAAGGTTCGAGTTTCTACACATAATTTAGATTTAAGATGTCTTCATCATCTTCAACAAAGTACGAAGTAGAGAAATTTGATGGAGGTTCTAGTTTCAGTCTATGGAAGATTAGGATGAAATCGTCCTTGGTATTACAAGGATTATGGAAAACAATTGATGCTGATTTTCCTGAAGATATGAAAGAGACAAAGAAGGAAGACCTGAAGGAGAGAGCTTTGAGTGCGATCTTCATGAGCGTTACAGATAGCGTTCTTCAGAAAATTGCTGAAGAAACTTCTGCAGCAACGGCATGGAAGAAGCTGGAAGATTTGTATTCTAAGAAATCGCTGACAAACCGCCTCTACCTGAAAAAGAGGTTATACAATCTCTGTATGAACGAAGGTACACCTGTTAAAACTAACCTTGATGAGTTTAATTCAATTATAATGGACCTGAAGAATGTGGATATCAAAATTGAGAGTGAGGATCAGGCCTTGATTGTGTTATGTTCTTTACCACAGTCTTATGATACTTTTGCCGATACACTGCTATATAGGAAAGATAGCATTTCACTAGAAGATGTTAGTAATGCACTAAAATCTAAAGAGTTGAAAAAGAGCTTTCCAGACAACAGAATTGAGGGCGAGGGTCTTGTGATTAGAGGAAGAACACAACAAAAGACTTTAACAGGAAAAAGGCAACCTCAAGATCAAAGTCTAGAGCAAGGAAGTAAAACTGTTATGAGTGCGGGGAGCAAGGTCACTACAAGAGAGATTGTCCTAAGCTGAAGGAGAAAAGAGGGAAGCAGAAAATAGATAATTCGGCAAATATTGTTGACACTGGCAATAATTCTGATGATAGTGATTATGTAGGGGAAGTTTGTGCTGTGAGTTCTAGTCATGGGCAAAATTCTTGAGTTCTTGATTCTGGTGCTACTTTCCACATGAGTCCACACAAGAATTGGTTTGCAACTTACAAACAAATGAGTGGAACTGTCTATATAGGAGATAATAATCCATTACCAGTAGAGGGGGTTGGTAACATCAAATTGAGAATGTTCGACGGAATCATCAGAAACATTGAGTGTTGGCATGTTCCTCGGATAAAGAGAAATTTGATTTCTCTTTCGACTTTGGATGATCAAGGGTATAAATTTCACTCCGAGAATGGAATACTTAAAGTGTGTAAAGGCTCCATGGTACTCATGAAGGGTAAACTACATTCTAAATTGTATCATCTTCAGGCCAGTGTAGTTGAAGGGGAAGCTACTGTAGCTTCTGGGAAAAGTGATCTGAATCAGTCTCTGTTATGGCACTTGTGACTTGGCCATATGAGTGATAATGGATTGTCTTTGTTGAGTAAGCAGAATTTGCTGAATGGGTACAAAAATCAAGCTTTGAATTTTTGTGAGCATTGTGTGTTTGGTAAACAGACAAGGATAAAGTTCATCAAGAAGGCCGAGCACAAGACCAGAGACAAGTTAGATTATATACACTCTGACTTGTGGGGTCCAAACAGAGTTCCCTCCAAGAGTGGTGCCAGGTATTTTATGACTTTGATTGATGATTACTCAAGGATGGTGTGGGTGTATTTTCTGAAAACAAAAGATAAGGCATTTTTGACATTTGTTAAATGGAAGACGATGATTGAGAGGCAGATAGAAAGAAAAGTTAAGCGTCTTCGAACTGACAATGGGTTGGAATTTTGCAATTCTGAGTTCGATAATTTCTGCAGCAGGGAGGGCATAGTGAGACATCGCACTTGTGTCGGAACACCACAACAAAATGGTATTGCAGAACGTATGAATAGAATGTTTTGTGATAGGGCACGAAGCATGCTTTCACACTCATGTGTTAGCAAAGATTTTTGGGCTGAAGCAATCAATACAGCTTGTTATTTGGTCAATAGATCTCCATCCACAGCTATTGAGTTCAAAACTCCTTTTGAGGTATGGTCCGGTTCGCCTGCTGATTATTCAAATTTAAGGATATTTGGTTGTCCTACTTATGCTCATGTGAGGGATGGAAAACTTGAGCCGAGGGCAAAGAAGTGCATATTTCTAGGGTATGCAACTGGAGTGAAAGGTTATAAGTTGTGGTGCATAGATCAAAAAACTCCAGGGCTAATTATCAGTAGGGATGTAACATTCAATGAATCTGCCTCACTGGACTATCAGAGGGAGAAGGCAATAGCAGAAACAGATCGTGGTGTCAGTGACCGCGTAGAGCTAGAAATTGAATCTCCACTAGCTCAGCCCAGTAGTTCTAAAGTAGAGGAAGTAGAGGAGGTGCAAAATATTGATCAAGACAATAATGTTGATGCACCTGCGCAACAACCCTATAGCATTGCAACAGGCAGAGAGAAGAGAGTGATCAATCCACCACAAAGGTTTGCAAACGTAGCTGATGGTAATTTTCTTGGATATGCTAATTTTGTGGAGTTCGCTCTGTCTGTTGCAGAGACCATTGATGTGCTTGAGCCTAATAGCTATAAAGAAGCTATTTCTAGTCCAGAAACAGATCAGTGGGTTGGTGCTATGAGTGAAGAGATTGAGTCTCTTTATAAGAATCAGACATGGAAGCTTGTTCCATTGCCAAAGGGACAGAAGGTACTAGGCTGCAAATGGATTTTCAAAAGAAAAGAGGGCAATCCAGGGGTTGAAGCATCAAGGTACAAGGCAAGGTTAGTAGCTAAAGGTTTTTCACATAGGTAGGGGATAAAATTACAATGAAGTATTCTCTCCAGTGGTAAAGCATAGCTCTATCAGGATCTTACTAGCTTTGGTGGCTCTTCATGACTTAGAACTAGAGCAGTTAGATGTGAAAACTGCATTTTTGCATGGTGAGTTGGATGAGCAGATTTATATAAGTCAACCCGCGGATTCATTACTCAGGATAAGAAAAATCATGTTTGCTTGCTTAAGAAATCTTTATATGGTCTGAAACAGTCGCCTAGGCAGTGGTATAAAAGATTTGATACATTCATGATTCAAAATGCATTTTCTCGAAGTGCATATGATAGTTGTGTGTATTATAAAAAGCTTGAAGACGGCTCTAGTGTATATTTGTTGCTATATGTGGATGACATGCTTATTGCTGCTAAAAGCATGTCACATATTACCCGATTGAAGAAGCAACTAGGTGAGGAGTTTGAGATGAAGGATTTAGGTGTTGCAAAGAAGATATTGGGGATGGAATTACTCGAGATAGAAGGGTTGGAAAGCTGATGTTGTCCCTAACGGTCCTATATTGAGAAGGTCCTCAAGAGATTTAATATGATAGGTGCTAAATCTGTGTCCATTCCTTTTGCTTCCCATTTCAAGTTGTCTGCAGACATGTCACCAAAAACAGACGAGGAGATGGAACAGATGTCTAGTGTTCCATATTCGAGTGTTGTAGGCAGCATTTGTAGACACCTGATTTTTGACCCTCCCCGAGAATTTTCACATTTTTAGCGTGAATATGTGAAATTGGGTCTAATATAGCCATTTTAACTATTTTTACTTTATTTCGTTGCAAAAAGAAAAATTACAAAATATATATGTATAAATTTTAGTTTGTGTATTTCTCATAAACTCGAAAAATACAAAAATTGCACTCTACTTTTGTACTTTATATAATTTCGAAAATAACCAAAAATATAGTTCTATTATTGTTTTGTAGTCATTTTAATTTTTAAAAAATACAAAAAATATTACTTTATATTTTTATCCTTATATAAAAACGAAAATTACAAAAAAATAGTTTTATTAATATTTTGTAGCTATTTTAAATCTTGAAAAAATGTATTAAAAAAGATATAGTTTTGTTTAAATATTAGTCTTATTTTTTGTAGTTATTTTGCTTACATAGGATTAGTCGAACAACGTCGTGTTCTTAATCGGGTCCGGGCAAAAGGATAATATTCGGGTTCAAATTACCCGCTTTTAGGCCTAATTTCGGACCTAGCCCATAATAATCCGAGTCCACCACACATGAGGGGACACGCGTGGGGAACACGGACGGAATCCCATACACGGGGAACCCCACCGCGCATGGGGGACATGAATCTTGGACCCCTACACACGTGGGGTCCGTTGTCTTGGCCAAAGCTACAAAGGCACGCGGGGGGATTTTTAAAAAGAAAACTGGGGAAAGAAAGTGGGGGACGACTGTACATTCTTCTTCTAAAAAAGGGAAGAAGAACGAAAGAAAAGAAAAACCCTAACGCTCCCTCCATTGAAACCAGCCCGGTTTCCTCCATCGCCACCATCGTTACACCCTCAACCTTAACCCAAAACCACCACGAAAACAACCAGTCCTACACCCAAAACCACCGTCAACCTCCAGCTTCCCCCCCCTCGTCGTCACTGTCCAACCAACGACCAAACGACCACTCCGTCACCTTCCCTCCGTCGACCTACTGTCACAACCAAACAGGCCCGTCACCTTCCCCCAACACCATGACCAACAGCAACAACCTAACCTCCCGTCAAAACCACCATCTCCTCACGTCCAAACACCAACACCAAACAGGCCCGTCACCGCCCCCTCGACCTTACCGTCGCCACCAGCTTCGTCGTCACCCTTCTCTCTTCCAGGCCTCCATAACCCTCGGCCCTACTGTCAAAAACCAGTCGCATCACTACTCCCTCACGGCGTCACTACCCCAACGACCACTGCTGTTCGTCGTCCCCATGTCCAGCGACGCCTCCGGCCAATAAACACTGCCCGTCGACCCCACAGTCCATCAGCTTCACGCCAAGCAGCCCTGCGGCTGTTTCCCCTATCCTCACGCCACTAGTTGAACCGGAGTTCATGGAGGTGAGTTGCTCGACCTTGTGTTGAAGTCGAGTTCCAGTCCAAAGTCCAAAAGCTGAGTCGAGGTCCGGTTCGTCGAGTTTGTTCTGAGGTTTCGTCGTTGTTCCTCGTCGAGCGAGGTCAGGTTCGAGTTCCGCAGGAGACACTGTTTGTCGTCCTGAGTTTGCCGAGGTTCAAAGGTTAGTAAACCTCAAGTATTAGATAAGGAAATGTTACGTTAAATGTTCGAAGATGCAATATAGAAATTGGTATGATAATTTTCTGCTTATGTTTTCATTTTTGCTCATTTTGCGTTATGTGATTTTTGTTTATCCGATGTCATTTAATTAAATTGGACTAATTGTTCTATGACACGAGTTTGACATTAATCTGTTCGTCATTTCCTTGCTTAGGTCATTCAGACAAAATTATTATTAGTACATGCTCTTACTACTCCCGAAACACTCATTCGCTAAACTCCTTTTATTAAAAAACTTCTAACAAGTTATGGGATTTTAATGGTAAAGAGGCTTTGAGTTTTAGTATTGTTAAAAGCATGAAAATGGCATCCTTTTAAAAATAAATAAATAAATAAATAAAAAACGAGACTAGCTTCGCCAAATAAAAATGTACAGATTGCGGAGCCCTCACAAAATATATGTCTTAAATACTTAGATTCCGGGACGGGCCGTTTAGCAAATTTCACGGCCCTACCCAAAAATAATAATGCGCTAGTTTGCTTTAGGCGCGCCTTTAATAATGCTATCTCCCTAAACTCGGGTGCACATTTATGTGACCCAAATCCAAATCTCAACGAAATCGAAATATGTCTCTAATCACGGGTGCATTGATTGTGACGTGGTTTGAGATGCATTTCCATGACGTTGCAAATTCCTTTAAATAAATAGAATGAGACGAGCCTCGACAAACAAAAAATGCACAAGCTGCGGGGCCCTCTAAATGTATATATTAAAACACTTAGAATTCGGGACAGGCCGTTTAAGCGAATTTTACGGCCTTCCCCAAAATAACAATACGCTAGTTGCTTTAGGCGCACCTTTAATAATTTAACCTTCTTAAACACGGGTGCACATTGATGTGACCCAAATCTAAATCTCAACGGAGTCAAAATGTGTCGACGACCACGGGTGCATGGATTGTGACGTGGTTCGAAACGCATTTTTCACGACGTTGCAATTCTATAAAAATAAATGATAATAATAAAAGCGGTTTAAACTTAATAAAAGCACGTAAGTCATAACATATATTTAAATCAGATATTTAGCCATTATAACAATTTAAGCGACCGTGCTAGAACCACGGGATTCGAGGGTGCCTAACACCTTCCCTCGGGTCAACAGAATTCCTTACTTAGAATTTCTGGTTCGCAGACTTCATTTGGAAAAGTCGAATATTTTCCTCGATTTGGGATTCAAGATAAACCGGTGACTTGGGACACCAAAAGCCAAACCTTTCCCAAGTGGCGACTCTGAATTAAATAAATAATCCCATTTCGAATATTGTCACTTAAATTGGAAAAACTCTCTCGCGCATTTAACCCTTCGGGGAGGGCGCGCAAAAAGGAGGTGTGACAGCATTATGTATGCTATGGTTTGCACTCGCCCTGACATTTCACATGCTGTTAGTGTTATGAGTAGATACATGGCGTGTCCTGGTAAAGAACATTGGCAGGAGGTGAAGTGGATCTTGAGATACTTGAAGGGTACTGCAGATGTAGGCTTGACTTTTTACAAAGACAAGTTGAGTGAATCCTTAGTTGGCTATGTCGATTCAGATTATGCAGGGGACTTGGATAAGAGAAGATCTCTGACAGGCTATGTTTTTACTCTTTCTGGTAGTGTCATCAGTTGGAAGGCGACTTTGCAGTCTGTCGTTGCTTTGTCTATCACAGAAGCTGAGTATATGACAATTACGGAAGCAGTTAAAGATGCTATTTGGCTACAAGGCTTGGTAAGTGATCTTGGACTAGCTCAGAAGAAGACACAAGTTTTTTGTGACAGTCAAAGTGTCATTCATCTTACTAAGAATCAGTTGTTTCATGAGCGGACGAAGCATATTGAAGCCAGACATCACTTTATTCGAGACATTATATCAAAGGGGATTGTTAAAGTGGAGAAAATGTCTACGCATGATAATCCAGCTAATATGATGACCAAGGCAGTCCCGGCCAACAAGTTTAGGCATTGCCTAGACTTGATTGGTGTGTGTAGTACTCAATAGAGCCCTTGCGAGGGCTGAGGGCAAGGTAGAGAGACGTTGTTCATGTTGATGAAGAGAATTCAAGCCAAGAGGAAGATTTGTTATTTGTGGCTTGAATTATTTCCTTGTATTTTTAGGAAACCCATAGTCCCTATAGGTTTAGGAAAACCCATTATCCTAATAGATTTGGAAAAGGAAAACCTATAGTCCTTGTCAAATTGAGAAACCTTTCTCATATATGTTTGGAACCTTTTGGGATCTATATATAGGGGTTGTAGTTGGGGATTCTATAGATTGTATTGTGCTTCTTTTCTCATTCATAGTGAAAAACTCTTTCTGCTTTTGCCCCGAGGATTAGGCTTGGCCGAACCTCGTTAAATCCTTGTGTTGATTTTTCTTCTCTATTTACTTTGTGTATGATTGTGTGCTAGTTAACCCACGATATTCTGCAACAACCAACTTTTAATGTCAAATGATTTGCCGAGTACAACTTGTTGGGAGGAGTGCTCCAAACAAAGACGTCATTGTTGTTGTGACCATCTTCTCCCATTTTCTCACTTATGCTTAACTTCTTATTTTTAGGACAACTATTTATAGGGAAAATCACTACTTTCCTAACATATATGATAAAAATATTTCCTTTTTATGAATTTTCAAAGGGAATGGTCTGAGCTTAAGCATTTATGCTTGCAGCCTGAATGTTGTTTTTATAATTAAGATGCTATGCTACAGTAAAAAAAGAAAAGGATATTAATCATGAGTTTATGCTTTCTGGCAAAGAGCATATGAGGGGTAAAAGATTTGGTTTTCTCGATTTATGTATATCATCCTTACGCAGGGGTCATGCTAATTTTCTATGTATCGTTTCAATTTTATCAAAAGTGCCAAAGGAACAATAGCGTATATGGGGTAGTTCGAGCCCCCTCCCCCCGTCCCCCTTACATTTATAATTATCGTTTCCATAACTACAAGAAGCAAAAGAAGTTGTTTGACTATTGACACACTTTGCAAACAAAGATGAACTAACTGTATTATGAGGAGACACCTTGTCATGAAATTGTATAAAAGAGACTAGATGTAACACATGAAGTCAATTTGCACATTTACTAATAAATACCAACTGACCTTTCACAATCAAAACTTGATTTCCTTTACATATTTCATCCAACATCAATCTGAATCAGTTTTACAATATCATTCGTCCAATGTACTGACAAACATATACCTCACTGAGGCCAAGAATTAAGAAAAATGACATAAATTTGAATGCTAGTAGAATAACATGAGGGACATTCCCCTCCAAATAATGACTTAAAAAACTACAAATCAGCAAATGCGTGGTAAGTTTTCGAGTCCACTGCTATAAGCCTGAATGCAGCTACTAATGCAGCAGCAGATATGACACTAAACAAGACAACATTTACCAAATGCCAACTCCTTTGTAACGACGACAGTTGCTTTTTCATGGCAATAAGATACATGTGATTCGGAAGAATAAACGTGAGTGGAATCGAGCTGATAGCACCAGTGAGACTCATGAAATCTCCCAAGAAAGGTAACAGAGCAGATAGGAAAGTAGTAACCGCTAGATAACCTCCTCTAACTAGAGTTCTAAACGCCAGGTTCCGAACAGCAACTGCACTTCCTTTAATCCCATATTTTGTATCCAAGAATTCATATGTTGGACTCGCAAATATCTACAATAAGCAAAATAAGGCAATGTAACATGAGAATGGAGTATTAATACTATAGTGAGTTGATTTCTTTAAATGGACGGTTAACTGTAGTTATCATTTTTGTGCGCGTAAAAGTTTTTTATACTACAAGTGTATGTTAGACTTGTTAGTATTCTGTATCCGAAAATTAAATTCTGGAAACACAGTGTTTCTTTAAGGAACTTAATCCCCTCCTAGTACCCGAGATTTAGGATTATTTCCTCCAAGGATGTAACGGATTACCCTCACTGCTGTAGCAGTAAAACCCCAATAACCAAAGAACTCAAAGATAGATTGAAAATCACACTTACTGTTGTTTTCTTTATAAAGAAGGATAATTCAGAATTTTCGTAAGGAAATCCTCACCAAATCCGAAGCCGAGCAATGATGACGAGGAACTTGACTTCTTCTCAACTCTTTAAGATATAGAAAAAGTGCAATTATATATATCACCTAACAAATGAGCTTTTCTCCACAATGTTCATTTTCCCCTCCATTTCCCGTTCACACTATTTTTGAACTAAAAACCCAACAGTATATAGAAGTTAAACTCAATACGGTAAGATGAAAGTGGAAAGATTATTACATGTAAAGCGATGATGGCTTGCAAGAATGCGCTGATGTTAGCCAGTGCCTTAACCCAAACCGGACCGCTGACATTGTTGAGTAAATAGGAAGATGAACTGGATCCATATGCCCAATATCCGACGTAAGTAACAGCATGAACAAGCACAGCCCCTAAACTAAACTGAAAATATAAGGCTTTCAACATGTTGTCAACAACAGGTGCTCTCACTGTAGCCTGTTAAGGAAAAAGATTTTTAAAAAATTAGTCAAGAAAAAGAGGTCATAGACTAGATATACTTCAGTCAATTGCAAATATTTTTGGTACAGAGCTGAGTTTATTAATGACCAAAGTGTTAGGATCGAAATAATCAGGTGTCATGTGGATATATCGAATATGATAAGCAAATCAGGACAAATCAAATATGATAAGCAAATCAGGACAAACACCTAACAACAAGTTTATTGATAAAGTTCTCCATTCTTCACAAGAATATATCGAATTCGAGGTTAGTTACCTGGATCTCTGGAATCATTCCGGTGTTGAATACGAAAACAATATTTGCAGCTGCACCAGCAGTTGTAAAAATTCTGTTTATCTTTGATCCAGGAATGCTATAGTCCCTAGGAGGAGCATTCATACCTGCAAATACGCAGATAGTAATCAAATATGCCGTATTGTAAAAGAATTTCACATATCTGGTGTTGTCGTCAGACGTAGAGGAGAGATGCATACCGTCTTTAAGAGCTAAAGCAATGGTTATAGTGAGATAAATTAGACTGAATACTGATGAAATCACCAGCCAAGTCCTTAGTGATGACAAGGTGGGAACAGCAATGGCGAATAAAACGCATGCTAATCCAGCAATCGCGATGAAGTTTGCTAGTTTCATATGAACATCATCCCTAAAGAGATGGTAGAAAGCCTGCCAATCATAAACAAAATTGTTTCAGAATCATGTCTACTAATTAACAGATTTAATAAAAATTAAATCTGTTAATTCCGCATTGATGGAAATTGAGATGAAGTGCTATATAAGGCAAAATACAATTTCACACAATATGCAATCGTAAGGTTAATTGGGCAAAACCAGACAATATGTACCATGAGCTTGGACTCTGACCACGGACGGAGGTTAAAATAGCACGGTCTAGCCAGTTTTCGGACTGGTCATTCAAAAATAGTCGGCGTTTGCCAAGTCATTGAAAAATAACTACTATAATGCTGCAACACAGATCGGTCCAACATAATATACTGGAGTTCGGTGCACCTGTGTATGAACTTCCAGCATATTATGCTGGACCGGTATACTTTGCTGGCTCCAGTATAATATACTGGAGACTGGAGCACCGGTGCTCCAAACTCCAGTATATTATGCTGGAGTCAGCAAATTATATTATACTGGAACTCCAGTATATTATGCTGGAGTATTTTTCCGGATTTTGAACAGTGTTTTCGTTCAGATTTATCTTTACATGAAAAGTAGCTAAATTTCGATAACTTTTGAAAATGTGGCTATTTTTGAATGACCACTTGTAAATCTGGCTATTTTTGAATTTCTCCCCTAGACGGAGCTACGATTTCGGTTACGGGTTTGGAAGAACCCATAGCTTTGGCCCAGATTCAGTATTTGTGCTAAATAATCCACTTAATATGTATAAATAATTTAGGACAAATATCACTTTTAGCCCGCGGTCGAAGCTATTTATATCCGGTAGCTGCAAAAGTGTATAAAATTTGTTTTATTTTTGCATCTAACATACAGAAATGTATATATACACAAAACATATTAGTTTTTCAACTATTATTTTGACAGCGGCTATATAGTGTCATTTTACTAGTAATTTATCCAATACCTAATAAGTTACCGATTCTAAAAATCCAAAACCCATATAATCAAAATCCTATCTCCGCCAGTGACTCTGACATGATAACAAGCTCACAGATTCTCAGACAGAGGAACAGAGGATAGGGGAATTCATCCTACCTTTAAGGCCTCTCCACCTAAAATGATGAATCCAATATTTATCAAGAAAAGATTTGCATACTGCGATGCCCACACAATTATATAAGCTGTCCGACCTGCAATATTAACCAAGTCTCAATTTCAACTATAAATTCAAAGGAATTAAAATCTTGTAAAGCTTAAGAGAAAAGAATGCAGGCTCCGCGGAAGGGTCGCACCCCAAGGGTGTGATGTAGACAGCCAATCACTGGCCTGGCTAGTTGCTTCCAAGGCTCGAACCCCTAACCTATAGGTCACAATGATACAACTTTCTCTTGTTTACTTGTTCTTACCATACATAAATCCGGCAAGATCTCTATATCTGATATGCCTCTTTCCACCATATTCATGAATCCTGGCAATAAGAGTACTTGCATATAATGATATAACTGTTGATAAAACAAGACCAATGACACCACCAGTCCAACCCAAAGGAACCATGATTGTGCCTGCATATCCTAGAGCATAGGCACTGTTGATACCAGTGCTTAGAACAACTCCCACCTGAAACCATGAATCTACATTTTGCAAAACAGAAGACTCCACATTAAAATTACTACAATTAAGTAAAAATAGAAAAAATAAATATACATAAGAGATTGGACATTGCTCTTTTTTCTTATTCAACTCCTAGATCTCGGTGTAACTAATTTTTACACCACCACTTATTATGGTCAGTTGCCTATAGAGTCAAATCTCTCTCTTGTTCATATTTTTTAGCTGCTATAGTGAAGTGTTGTTATAAAGATCATATATTATAACATAATATAAAAAAATTGGTACCAATTATGAAACTTAGCTGTTAATTATAATGAAGTGATGTTATAATCTAAAGATTTTTCAATATTATCAGTTATTTTTAACCTATAATAGCTGGTTAGTTACGATTTTATTACATTATCAATTAATGTTTATCAAGAGTTTTATCTATAATTACCTAATAAGTGATATAAATATTTTTTACATCGTCAAAGACATAGAACTTAAAATCTTATGATACTACACTTCTCCAAGAATATCCTAAAAGTAAGCCAAAATTCATGAGCATATTGTCTCTCAAACTAATAGACCATATTCTTGAGATCATATCCATTCGGAGGGAAAAAGAATACGCAGTTTGCCAGTTGCAATGGCAATTGTGGTATGAGCTATTTCCAGGTAAAATATGGTAAAATTTTATCTGTGTGCCTATGGACCAAACCATATCAACTTACAACAGTTAATTGTTGATTTAATGAGTTAAAGAATATATATTTACTAATTATGGTTAAGTGAGAGAAGTCAATGTGCAAATACATGTTATAAATTTATTGGATTGGTATAAATATCAAATACGAATAAATTTTTACGTAAAAATATTGTACGCACTCAGTATTTATACCAAATTAAGTGATTTAATCATAAAAGTTTATAGTATGAGCTAAAATAATCATTGATTATACAATATAATTACTTAAATAACAGATCAACCACATCTACCTTAAAAATGTAGATTGGTGGCAGTACAATGTAGCACAGGACAATAGCTGGTATTGGAAAAAAATATACCACATAAGAGACAAACTGGCAGGGGGCTATACTCATGGAGGATGGCAATCAGGAACATGAAAGTATACAATCAAAAAAGGCTATTCCTGGCTGAAGGGGAACCTGGACACATGCCAATGGGGAAGATGGGTCTGGAACAAACAAAACATTCCAAAACACTGCTTTATTTGTTGGCTGACTATGCAGAAGAAGCTGCTCACAAAGGATAGGCTAGCTCGCAGAGGAATCAACTCAGATGGTCTATGTGTACTATGTGGAAGTGCACCAGAGTATGTTGAATGCTTATTCTATGAGTGTCACTTCTCCAAGCTATGCATCACTGAAATACTCCAATGGTTAAAGATAAGGATCACGAACTTTGAAGGACAGTTCCTATGAAAAAGAATAGCCAGGAAAATGGGAGGCAAATTGAGTAGGAAGTTCTAATATGCAGTATTGGCAGCAACTAATTACCATGCATGGAAAGGGAGGAATGAAGCCCTGTGGCAGAATTCAGTTCCTAGATCACATAGAGTATGCGAGCAAATCAAAGAAGAATGCAGAGTTCGAGTGGTGGAGATACTCAGCAAGCGGAAAAGGGACAAGGATAGAAGATGTCTGGCAGAGGCGGACTTAGGATTTGAGTACGACGGGGGTACCATTGTATGCTAATTACTAGCGATAAAATTTGGCGGGAAACTCTTTGAAAACTCAATGATTATGATGACTTATCATCCAAGTACAAATAAAAAGAAGTTCTAAAGAAATAGAAATCATAGAACAAAGAGAGATTTCTTCGCAAAATAGATGTTACGGAAGGGAAGGTATTTGATTACTTAATTTTATTCTTTTTCAAATCTCTCCCTTAAAATTGAAAGCCTCAAATGGCAATTTATCGCGCTTCAGAAGTAGAAAAATGGAAATCCTAGTTTAGTTTTAATATATAATAGTCAACTTACTTAATTTTATTCTTTTTCAAATCCCTCCCTTAATATTAAAAGCCTCAAATTCAATTGATCGCGCTTCAGAAGTAGAAAAATGCAAATCCTTCTTCCACAACTTTCTTCAACAATCACTTTGACAAATTAGCGGATATTCGTCAACTCTGACTTGACAATGACAACTAATTAAGAGTTTGAGGTTTTTCTTCAGTTTTTTAACTATTAGCACACCCTTAATCTTGATTTGTTTAGTAAGTTTTTTTTTATTTATAATTTTTGAAGTTTAAACACCGTTTTGATCATAGACCCCTTTTTTAATTGACAAAAAGCTAGAAATTTTAAAGTTTGAAACAATTGACTATTATATATTAAAACTAAACTAGGATTTGCATTTTTCTACTTCTGAAACACGATAAATTGCAATTTGAGGCCTTTAATTTTAAGGGAGAGATTTGAAAAAGAATAAAATTAAGTAAGTTGACTATTATATATTAAAACTAAACTATAATTGAATTCAAAAAAAGATCAAACTAAAAAAGTGAAGCAGGAGAAGGTGGTGAAACTGGGTTTTGGACCCACGACGTCCAGCAAAGCTAGAAACTTAAACGCCCCCTCAAAATCACCCCTCCAGTTCGCCTCTTTTTGTCTGGGGGCACACAAAAAATATTTAAGGGGTCCCAGTTGTATGCATATATATATATATTTTGCCAAGGATAACAGGGTCCCGTGATCCCTCAACCATCAACGTAGGTCCGCCTCTGATGGCTGAAAGAAGTATATAAATAGATAGGAGATAGGCAGGACAAATACTTGTACAGAATAGGATAACAAGTAGACTTACTTGTGTTGAATTTGGCAAATCCCACATCGATGGTTTAGCTATTTGGTAGGGAATTTTTCCCTATAAAAGGAGGCCTAATGTTTAGGATTTAAACACACCTCTCATTTGCCTTCTTATCTTCTTAAGACATTTGTATCTTCTCTCTTTAGTATTATTTCACTTGTATTTTTGGAGTGGAATAAAATATTGGCTGTGTCCGAGGAAGTAACTAGGCAACATTGGCCGAACCTCGTAAATTCTGGTGTTCCTTTTATTGTTGCTTTATTGTCTTATTTATTATTTAGCGGCTGTCATAATTATTGGTATAGTAGTTGTGACTCATTCACACTATATACATTTGGCTTCCGCAACAACTTGGACAAAGCTGAGTAAGTGCGGGACTTTCTTTATATAGCTAGAAGCTAGAGTTTTTTCCTTCGTTGTACTTGTTCAGGAGACTTTTTCATTCCACCAAAAAAAAAATTACTTAAATAACACATGTATTTATTCATAAATTTTGTACAAACACAAGTGTTCTTTTTCTTGTTCTATATCGTGGAAGATAGTGAACAAGTCAGACACCAAAAAGAAAAAGAGTAGGGAAAATAGAGCCTATAAAATGTGCAGTAGAGAAGCTTTTCTTGTTTCTCCATAGCAAATTTTGTATCTAATTATCTTCCTACGAAGCTTTTAATGCTCAGACATACGTTTTCAGGCCAAGATTTTTTTAAGTTACGTGAATAATTTTTTTTTTACCTATCTATACTACATATGAAACTTATTTACCCTCCCTAATTAAGCTTTAAATTAATTATATGAGCATATACAATTTACTAATTATATACAAATTAGTATTAGTGAATATCCCTTTATATTAAAAATAGAATATGGAATCAGTTATTTCCCCATCCCTGCTCTCTCTCTCCGTCTCTCTCTCTTCTTCTCTGTTCATTCCCCAATTTTTCTTTCTTTGTTTTACTCTGCTTGTTATCCTCTCTTTTTTTTTCCCTTTAAGAGAGTAACTTAACAATTTCCTTTCATGTTGCACAATTGGTGTTCGAATTAAAATTATCAATCAACAAATTTTTAAAGGTGTTTGACTCTTTGAATTTGATTTTAGGTTTTCAAAAAATATTATTTGTTTGGATTGGGCGTTGTTGCAAATGATTGAGAAAATTCTATGAAGTTTATATCTCGATTTTGAGGGTATTTGGTGAAGATTAGATTTGATTTGACTGAATTTTCATATTGAAATTCGAAGAAGAAGCAGAAGAACACACCACATACGAAATATATACAAATCATATACAAAATATATCCAAAAGACATATTGTATAAAATTTGTATGAAAATTATATTTGAGTTGTCTGATGTTGTAGTTGTATTTAATTAGATAAGAATGATATATGAAAGTTGTAGATTAGTATATTGTATAATCAGTTGTATGAAATTTATTTTTAGTATGTACGTTGTTGTAGATATATCAAATTTTGTATTAAATTTGTATGAAATTTATTTTTCATATGTATGTTGTTGTACCATACATTATTCTTTTCTTAAAATAAGTAATTATGGCAAACAGAGAGAAAATTGCGCTAATTATAGCTTAAATAGGTAATACACAATTGGAAAGAGTCTTATTTAGATGGAAGGACAATTTGGGCTTCCTTCCCTTCAGTTATGTCATTTTTCAAGCAAAAAAGTCTCCTAATTTAATGCATTAATAAAAGATTCTATATAAATTGTAAGAAATTTTTTGGATAATTTTGGTAAATAAATTTTAAATATTGTATAGCAAAGAAAAAATCCCATAAAAAATTGGAGAGGGAGTTCAGACTAGGTACAAGTTCCATCACTTCGAACAATAGAGCCCAAACGTGTAGTACCTTCGGTATATTATCTATCTTTTAGAATTGATAATCTTTAATATTTGTCTAAATTATCCTTAGTATATATCTTAAATATTTTGCTTAATTAACATGTACTAAATGACTTCTTTTAGAAGTTAGGATAGAATATAGCACAATTTTGATTTGATGATGTCAGCAGTTCAATATGACTGCTCTTTGAGATCTTGTCGTGGCGTACGCAGGATTTTTCATAAGCGGTGTCACAATTTAAAGAATTGAACAAATAAATAACTTATTGTAGCTGTAAGCGGTATCATTTTTTATATTTATCCCTAATATTTTTACTTTTCTTATACATAACTAATAAAAAATTTCGACCGGTATCCCGTAGCACCGCATAGTACAAGGTGTATACGCCCCAGTTTGAAGTGACAGACGTTGAAAAGTTTGAAAATGATGCTTATAATAAAGAAAAATTACTCTCTTTATAATAATCTCCGGAAGGTTTCACTTTCCACAATTATTATGTTGACTCACTGTTCTAAAGATGGAAACAAATAAGTGCAAAATAAAGCAAAACATCCATATTATTTTGACTCGGTGTTCTAAAAATAGAAACATATAAGTGAAAAACTAAAGAAAAACATCCACGTCGGATTAATATTAAAGTTTCATATTCTTTTGGTGCAACAAGGTGAATTTTAGTCCGAATAAATACTTACTCGTATAAGGTGTTTACACCAAACTAAATAAGTAATATATAAAAGACAAGTTTCTTGAATTCATTAATTTGATGTAAACATTGAGCGCAAATAACTTTTTAACTGCTAGGTAGACATTGTTAGCAGGAACACTCCTGCAACTTCATCAAAGTATGTGTTACTAAAGAGTTGGAATGATAACACTTTTTGTATGCGTTTAGACAAAATTCAAATTGAAATTGAAAATAAAAAGTTTATTTGAAGTTGAAATTGAAAAAAAGATTATGAAATTAGTTGAGTAGTTATGTATTTGAACATAAACTTCCAAGTGAAAGTTAAAGTTCTATGAGATGAAGTTGTAAGATTAGTAAAACTTCAGTTTCTTAAATCTTAACTCAAGACTTCATCACTATACTTCAACTTTGCAATTACCATTTCTTGTTTACGTCGAATATTTTCTTGTTATGGTATACTTTTCACTATTAACAAAGTGGAAAAGGATAGCCCGATGCACAAGGTATCTCGCGTTCATCCAGGGTTGGTGGGAAAGGCCACATCCTATGACTCGAACACATGATCTATAGGTCACAAGTTCACGCAAGGTTCAGGGAAAGACCACACCCCATGGTTCAAACCCGTGACCTCTAGGTCGGAGATAACTTTACCATTGCTCCAAGATTCCTCTTCTTATTAACATGACGAAAAGAACCAAAAAAAATAACAAAAAAGGAAAAACTAAAGATGAAATGAAACAAAGAGAAAGATCAAAGAGAGAACCTGTTCCAACTTGATGAAGAGTTTCAGGAACTTCAACTTCTAAAGCCACCATATGATCATCATTAAACCTCTGTGAACGTGATGGAGTAGAAATAATTGCTACTTCATCCCTGTATTTATCTTCTCCCATTTTTCACACTGATTTTAATTTCTTGAACAACTAATTTTTCAATGAAAAAACTCAAAAATACAGTTCAGAATCCAGTTCTAATTTGGATATGAATGTGAAGAGGACAAAGCAGAATGGCTGAGTGATACCTTTTGCACGTAAAACACAATGAAATGAAGCATTTATAGTATGAATTGATCTATAATTATTGGTGGTTGGATGGGAGAGTCGACAAATTCTTGTTCCTACTATAAATATATACTCCCGTTGCCCATTTTGCATAATTTGGATTTCGAGAGTCAAATTACCTTATTTTGATTGAGAATTCGGACATAAAAATTTTAAGCTTTTTTAAAAATAAAATAAAATGTATACATTTAAAAACTATGTAAAAAATACCTTGGAGCAACAATAAGGTTTTTTTGTATAACCTATAGGTCACTGGTTCGAATCGTAGAAGCAGTTACTAATGCTTGCATTAAGGTAGGCTGTGCACATCACACCATTGGGATGCGGCTCTTCCCCTGAACCTTGCGTGAACGCGAGATGCCTTGTGCACCGGGCTGCCTTTTTTATGTAAAAAGTACTACATTCATCGGGCGGATGCAATGTATCAGTAACGAGTTTATCTGAACCCAACGCGGAATATAAATTTATGTATAAAAATCTACCAAAATTGTCATAAATTATAAATATGAATTGATAGTTTTAAAAGTTGAACTCATAGAACTTAAATCCTGGATCCGCCTCTAACTACATTATAAATTTGTTTCAGTATAACCACCCACTACTACTCAGAATCCACTGAACCGATTAATTTAAATTAGGAGATTTTCCTAGCTATGCAAAATTAGGGCCCTAAGTACTCTACCAAAGTATAAAACACGACTTTCAAAAACTAGCAATAGTTTTATAACACTATTTACATATTCAACCTCCAACAAAACTAGGGATTTTGGAGATATTCCTGTCTTATTTTTCTTCATATATTCTCTTTCTTCCTGTCTTCTCTTCCCACAAACCCTAGCCTACCCAGCTTTACAAATTGTAGTCAAGCCCTACGATTCCTGAAATAAAATCTAAATAATTTATTTGTCACATGGAAAATGGTAAATAAGACAACAATGGTGTATTAATAATTATAAGAAGATACTCCCTCCAGTCCACAATAAATAGTTTTTTGGCCTTTTTTGTGGTTCAAAATAAGTGATTTTTCCAGATTTCAAGAATGAATTAATTATTTTTTTTCCTACATTGCCCTTGGAGTAAATAGTGTTGGAGTATGTGTTAGGAATGTTTATGTGAAATAGTAAAGGTTAATATGAACAATTTTATTGCTAATTAATATTAAAAGATGGGTTCCTTAATCTGTATGAAAACCGCCCAAAGATCACTTATTTTAGACGGGAGAGAGTGCATTTTATAAATTCCATGTGCAGATTAATGCACAAATTTGAGATTAATGCCAGTAGATTAGCATTAGAATAACAGTAGATAATGCCAAGATGCTTAGACTCTTGTATTAATTTCTGTCGATTTCCCAAAACAAATATTTATTCTTGATTTGCTGCTGCAAGTGTTTTAACTTATTTTGTTCTCTGGGTACGTGCCCATGTGACTTCGAAACAGATCAGAACCAAGAAAAAACAAAAATATGAAGAAATTATATAAGGTTTCCTATTTTACTAATAAACTTCAATCAAATTATTAGTTAAATTATCATTGTATATGGTATTTCAATAAATAATTTATGTTGAATAAAAACAATCTTGCATAATTATTTTGCAGTTGAGACATAAATTAATTTGTGTTTGAGCTAATTTTAAAATTTAAAATGTTGCAATAATAAACTTATTTTTTGTTTTAACAGCTATGAGGAAATTTCAATCATTTTATTAGAAAAAGTATTTTTCAGCATTTTTACTAAACACATCATGTGCATTTCTATCTGAATGCGTAATTG
The DNA here is from genome assembly GCF_000715075.1 of Nicotiana tabacum. Classification (NCBI taxonomy): domain Eukaryota; kingdom Viridiplantae; phylum Streptophyta; class Magnoliopsida; order Solanales; family Solanaceae; genus Nicotiana; species Nicotiana tabacum. The sequence goes on from NC_134090.1 coordinate 171,691,402, forward strand.
TTTATTGATCACGCCCAACTATGCCTTATAAAAAGGACTAAGCGGTCGTTGCAAATATAATCAGGTTTACAAGTTCGGAGTCGAATCCCACAGAGAACTAAGGCTTAGCTACAGTTGTTGACTATCACTAAAAAGATAAGCTCGAACAATTCCTAAGTTATAAATATTAAGATTCTTATATCTAATTAACTAACTAATTAAAATAGTAGATTAACAACTAAAGATACTGCGGGATCGGAGACACGATTAAGGAGGTCTAGAAATATGATTTACTCTATTGTCGGAATCCTTTCCGCTACGTTTTCTATAAAATTGCTTAAGTCTTCTCTACCGATCATGAGCACTCTAACTGTTGTAACTCTCTCCCGAGTAATTACAATAATCTACTAGACATATTCTACTGAATTACGCTAGGTGGCATTAAGTACGGCTCACTCGGATCACACCAAGGTTTCGTTATCCCTAATCCCACCTTTAAACCCTCCGTATTGATCCCTCATATACGTTAGGAGTGATGTTGTTCAACAACTACCTAAATATGCACTCTCTCCCGAGTAATACACACGAAATAGGCACAGCCGATTGAGGGCCCTTCAATCGACAACAATAATAATATAGTTGAACAAATAGAGAAATCCAACAACTCAATTATATAAAAACATAACAAGAATTTATCCTACAAAAGGTTCTATCAAAATCCTAGATAATAAATTAGCTATTCATAATAGTATGCAAAACTACAATACTAGAATTCATAACCAATAATAGAAATAGAGGAAGAAAGAGGAAAAAACGTGGAGTTGAATCCTTCTCCTTACTCCTAGCGTATTCTTGCCTCCTTAAAGTCTTCTCTCCCCTCAAAGAGGTGTTTTGGGATGTATTTTTATGACCTAGGGTTAATGAGGGCGGAAGTTTTCAATTCAACTTCGGATAGGAGAGTTGGAGGGCGCGTCAACTTTCGTGCAACGCGCGAACTTAGACGCGAACTCAGCTTTTGCAATTTTTCAGTTCGCGAAGCGATCTGTGCCTTCGCTTCGCTTTGCTATTTTGTGCTTTCATTTTTCTCCTTTTTCGCGTCTGTTTTCATGCCACGCACGAAATTGGACGAGCTCTCAATTCTTTCCATCTCTTCTTTTTGTGTCGAATTGTCATTTTTTGATCATTTATCATCCAAACTCTTTCCTACGCATAAGAAACACATAATGAGTATATTTCACTTCGAAAACCACGTAAACTCCCGCGACTCGCACAAGAATATGCACTTTCATCATTTATCACTACCCCACACTTAAACTCTTGCTCGTCCTCGAGTAACTTAAAATTAAACGCATATGAAAGAAATACCTTTCAAAACATACTCAAGCATCGCACCAATGACAATGGTTTATATCAACGCTTAGAACTCAACATATGCACTCTTCGTATATTTCCTCAAGTTTTAAACTCATGCCAAGATTATTTAAAATATTTGTGTGACTCTTCTAACATCCCATCCTCAAAACTTGACTCTAATGCATTCCACACTATGACTCGCTCCTTGTACCTACTCAAAATTAAGGTCTCTATCAATCATTTGTAAATTATGTGCCCTCACCAACAAACCACATAGAGAAAATAGTCCACACTCAATATAAGTTCAAGTATAGTTTAAGGACTCAAATATTGAAAGAATTCGCTCACTCTCACAAAGAAACTCTTATGCTATGCAAGTTAGTACCATAGGCTTGCCTGTAGTGTAAGTCTCTACTAATTTAAGCTCGTAAAGTTTAGGATCAAGTAGGACTTTATAGGTTGTAATGTAGGCTAAGGGACGGACAGGATATATTTGAGAAAATAGTGACTAACCCTCCGAAATTGTGATGACCCAAAGGGTCATCTTCTATTTTAAAACTCGAATCCGTGTTTCGAGGCCTTAAAAACCTCATTTTATCTCTTCTCGATTTGCGTGTGCAGTCCGGACGTGTATCCGGAAAGCCCTTATGTGAAATGTTTTTAAAATGATGATTTTTGGCCTAAAAAGTTGCTTTTTGTTAACTTCGATCAACATTTTGGGTAAACGGATCCGGACCCGTATTTCAATGGTTTCGGAGAGTATGTAGTAAAATATGGGACCTGAGCGTATGCCCGGAATCGAATTCCGAGGTCCCTAGCCCGAGAAATAAATTTTTGAAGGAAAATTGATAAGACTGAAAATGTAATAATTTAAAGAATTTGATCTTGTTGGTATCGAGCCCGTATTTTGGTTTCGGAGTCAGGTATAGGTCCGTGATAATATTTTAACCTTATATGTGAAATTTGGTGAAAAACGGAATTGATTTGACATGATTCGGACCTTTGGTTGAGAAAATAGAATTTTTGAAACTATCTTGAAAATTTCATGCAATTTGGTGCTAAATTCATAGTTCTAGGTATTATTTTGGCGATTTGATCGCATGAGCAAGTTCGTATGATGTTTTAAGACTTGTGTGCGTGTTTGGTTTGGAGCCCCGAGGGCTCATGTGAGTTTTGAAAAGGCTACGAAGTGATTTTGGAACTTAGAAATTTACTGGTGTATGTAGCAGGCCATTGCGAGATCAGGCTTCGCAAATGCGAACCAAGCAGGAATGGAAATTGCGAGGTATTTATCACAATTGCGAAGAAAGCTTGGGCCAGCAGAGTTCGCAAATGCAAACAAATCTTCGCAATTACGAAGGGGGACTGGGGAAGGGCATGTTCGCAAATGCGAATATTTACTCGCATTTGCGATAGCTTGTTCGCATTTGTGAGCTGCTCAGGTTGTAATTGCGACATCTGCAGCCGAGTAAAAGGGTCTTAGACGGGATTTTTCATTCATTCTCCCATTTTTCAAAACCTAAACTTCAAGAGGCGATTTTCCAAAGGTTAGTTTTTACTTTTTCCCCAAATCATAGGTAAATGACTCTATTTCTTTCAATTTTTTACATCTTTTTATAAGATTTCATCCTAGAATCTAGGATTTTTCATGGAGAAATTGAGAATTTTTGGGTAGAACTTAGGAATTTCGAAATTTGGGGATTAGACCTCAAATTGAGGTCGGATTCAAAACCAATTATATATCCGGGCTAGGGGTGAATGGGTAATCGGGTTTTGGTCCAAATTTTGGATTTTGACCAAGCGGGCCCGTGGTCGATTTTTTATTTTTTGGAAAAAATATTGGGAAACTTACAATTATGTATTTGGATTGATTTCTTTAGCAATATTTGATGTTATTAAGTTAATTATGACTATATACGAGTGGATTTGAGGTGGAATCGAGAGGTAAAGCGATAATTGAGCTTTGAATTGCTCGTTAGATTAAAGTAAGTGTTTGGTCTAACCTTGACTCGAGGGATTAGGGATCCCCGACTTAATTGCTATGTGAAATTCTATGTGTGTGGTGTATATGTATGGTGATGAGTACCTATACGCCGCCAAATTATCTGTCTAGCCTCTTCCCTTCCCTGTTCTTACCATATTATTTTTCTGTCTTAACTGCTACATGCTTATTGATGTTTTCATGTCTAATTAGTTCTTATTAAATGTTGTTTTCTCTATTGGAGGTATAAATTGTTCCTTAATTTCATTATATTACATTGTTGGTTTAAGTTGGTTTATTAGTGTTTCATGGTACACTTTGGTTGGTCTCGCTGTGTAGTATTTAACTGATGAAGTATCGTAATGGTATAGATTTTTCATTGTTTTGGCTTGAGGTATAAACGTTTTGGAGGGTTTTGAGCTAAACTGTGAGATATTTATTCTTATTTTGTGATTGGTACTGATATAGTGGGATCGGGTTGCACGCAATATTAAGGAGGAATAAGGGTGAAATGTAATTGTCTGGTGGGATCGGGTTGCACGCCGCAACAAGGAGTAATAAAGGTGGACATGTGGGATTGTGTTGCATGCCGCAACGGGAGGAATAAGGGTGATATATTGAGGAGTAATAAGGGTGGACACGTGGGATCGGGTTTCACGTTGCAACAAGAAGTAATAAGGGTGAATGTTTGTATTGTTACTTGTTATATGGTAGGATCGGGATGCACGCCGCATCATTTTGTTGTTTATGTATTCTTCCTCTACTGTGATTTTATTCCGTAGCATTGTAACTCTCTTAAGGATTGGTTATAGTTGAGTATTGGAAGAATATCTGGGATCCATATTTACCTTGCTACAAGTTACTGTTTCAATTCGTTTTGTATTTCTTTTTGTTTTATCATATACTGTTGCAGGTTATATTGTATAAGCCCCGCCTTAGCCTCGTCACTACTTCATCGAGGTTAGGCTCGGCATTTACCAGTACATGAGGATCTTCTAAGTTGTACTGGATGAGGAGAAGGATCCCTGATAGTAGATGATGGGGAAAGTTGAGAAGCATAAGGATCAGAAGTAGAGGTTAGAGATGAATGCAATGGAGCAGACACAGCAGAAGGGTCAGGTTCAACTAGTTGCAGCACATGGAGCATAGGAGAAAGACCAGTGCTCATGTTCTTGAAAGGAAAAATATCTTCTTGAAAGACAGTGTCTATGCTTACAAAGAATTCCTTGGAGGTTAGGTCATAGAGAATTGAGTTATCGAATAACCAAGATGAACTACTGTAATTGCTCTTGGACTAAACTTATCACCCCTTGTTACAGAGGTAGCATAGCACAGGCTACCAAATACCCTGAGATACTGTAGTGAAGGAGCTCTGTGGAACAGTTTCTGGAAAGGTGACTGACCTTTCAATAACACAGTGGGTAATCTATTGAGTAAGTATACAGATGTGGATACACACTCTCTCCCAAAATATCAAGGGTGCAAATGCCTGAAACCTTAAAGATCTTTCCATGTCTAGGATGTCTCCTTTCTGCAATACCATTTTGTTGTGGTGTATACACACAAGAGCTTTGGTGTACAATACCATAATCCTTAAGTAAATTGTTCACCTGATCATTGAAAAATTCTGAACCATTATCTGTTCTAAGACATTTCACTCCACTGGCAAACTGAGTTCTGATATATATTAAGAAGTTCCTTAGTACCACAATAGAAAATATATATCTAGAGAAAATCCATGTATATCTAGAGAAATTATCTACTAGAGTCAGAAAATATCTCTTATCATCATGAGTGGGAACCTTATAAGGACCCCATACATCAGCATGCACAAGATCAAAAGACTTAGCAAAGCAAGTAGTACTTAGAAGAAAGAGTAGTCTTGCATTTTTAGCAATAGGACATATAGAACATGTGTGATTATTCAGCTGAGAGTTACTCAAGATTTTTATATTTTTCAACACTATTAAAGGAGCATGTCATAGTCTTCTATGCCAAAGAGACAGATCAATAGTCTTAGTCTTATTGTTGGAACTATCTTCACTTATTGAACTAGAAATGGTATTTACAGATGACTTATTGATGACATTCTTATTCTCAATGACTTGCTGTGAATTTGAGTTTCCTCTGTTCCTCAGAATGTACAGACGATCTTCTTCTCTACCAATTCCGATCACCTTCCCACTTGAGAGTTCCTAAAATACATAGAAATTCGAAGAGAATGCAGCACAACATTGTAACTCCTTGGTGATCTTTGATACTGATAATAGGTTGTATTTGAATTCAGGTATACATATAATACTTTTCCAATTGTCTTGTCTTGAAATATATGAGATTATCCTGTCTTAGTAATAGTAACTTGCTATCTAGTAGGTAGGTGTACTTTATTCTTACTCATTTGTGATAGTTCTTTGAATTTGTGAAGCAAACCTAACTGATGTACCATATGATTTGTAGCCCCTGTGTCTACTATCCAGTTATGATCTCCTAGACTAGATATTAGGGCAGTAGGAATACTTGTAGTTCCTATCTGGGCTGTGTTAGCAATAGGTTCTCCCTCTTTTCCTTTGTTCAACATTTGTAGAATTTGATTATACTACTCTGAAGTAAGGAACTGAACTAGAGCTGGTGGTGCTGTATTAGAGATAGGTGTTGTTTGCTGGGATGATCCTTGAGCTACAAAACCCTGATTTCTTGCACCACACACATTGTTAGCATAGTATTTGGAGTGTCTCCCTTCTTCCTGTATTTGAAATCAACTAGATATCCATGCAGCTTGTAGTATTTGTCCCTTGTATGACTTTTGAGCTTGCAGTAGTCACACTGAAGTGCAGATCTTCTATAATTGTAATTGGTCCTAGTTTTGTAGCTGGTGTTACCACCACCAAAGTTGTTACCATTGTTGCTTCCTCTGCTGCTTAGAAGTGCAGTAGCATCATTACCATCAACACCAGTACTAGCATTGATCCCGCAACTGCCATTTCTCCTTTGACCTTTTACATTCACTATCATAGCATATGCTTGGTTTATGTTTGGTAATGGCCTTGTCATAAGAATTTGTTCCTTTGCATTCTCATAGGATTCATTCAGACTTGTTAAAATCTTGTATAACTTCTGCAACTAATAATGCTCTGCATGTTTGATAGACTCTAGACATTCACATGAAGGAGGATGAGCCAGTGTTTCATACTCATCCCATAGTACACTAAGCTTAGAGAAGTACACAGACACAAGTGATATGCCCTGTGTTAATGCAACAATTTTCTTGTGCAAATAACATGCTCTAGAGGCATTTACTTTATCAAACCTCTCTTTAAGGTCTTCCCACACCTTATGTGCATCAAACACATAAATCATAGTACTAATTAGACTTTGAGATAATGAGTTCATTATCCAAGCTAGAACAATGGCATTACATCTGTCCCAGAGTTCAAGCAAGCTAGGATCATACATTTCTCATCTACATGTTCCTAAAACAAAACCTAGTTTATTTTTACCATGCAACACAATCGTCATTGACCTACTCCAAATTGAGTAATTTTCAGAACCTTGAAGTTGAATTGAGATTAGAACAGAACCTTGTGCATCTGAAGGATGAATGTACAGAGGATGATTATGATGTACTAGATTTGGAACATTCATCGTTTGAGTCTGAGTTGCAGTCGCCATAGGAGGAGCTGATGAAGTAGAGGTCCCGTCGTCATTCACCATTGTAAACAGTATTGATTGTATCACACCACACTAATTGAGGTAATCTAGGTCACGACTCACTCAATTACACCAGAAATTGATGCTAATAGAATAAGCCCTAATTTCAGGAAATTTGCTAAAAAATGACAACAAAACAGAGTGAAGAGAGCGATTAACTAGTGATATTCCTCTCCTGAAGCAACTGAGTTAATTGATCTAGCCTTAAAGCTCTGATACCATGTTGAACAAGTCAGCCATGGCAGAAGAGAAAGAAAGTCGGTGAGAAGAAGAGAAGCTTTGTTATGTGTATTAGACAAAAATGCTTTCAACTAATTCTAAGAAAGCTGATGTACATCTGTTAAGTAACTTCTATTTATACAACTAATTAACTAACCTACTCTTTCAACTAACTTCACCTAGTTATAATATTTTAACTTAACTACTGGACCCCGCATCTTTTCCTTCTACAAAGAGATTAAGGAAGTAGAGGCATACCGCCTTTAAGAGACAATGCAATCGCTATACAAACGTGTACTAGACTAAAGAGCGTTGAATTCTCTTCCAAACCCTTAAAGCTGACAAATGGGGTATAGCAACAACAAAAAAGACACATGCGAATCTAGCTAAAGCAATGAAGTACGACAGTTTCATCTGATGGTCATCCCTAAAGAGAATATAGATAGCCTGAAATAAAGTTATTGGAATCATCCTATCAGAAAACCAATGAAGCTTACAGAAAGAATCAATGAAGTGAAAATTTCTATGTAACAACAACTACGCCTTAGTCCTAAGCAAGTTTGGGTCAACGATATGAATCCTCATATCTTTCTTTAAGCTAATGTCATATAAAGCAAGAAGAACAAAGCAATGAAACTTGCATTTATACTTGACAAAACACATTTTCTTTCTTCTAATATTTTCCTTTTCAGTTATTTTTGCTTAGGTTAGTAAAGATTCCTTCACGGTTGATCCACTAAGAAAGAAGACAATCTGATATCAATTTATTGGGGGTGGAAACAAATATATTTTTTTTCTAGAATAAAACTACTCTTTCGCTCCTGTGACACACTTTCCTTATTTGCTCGTTTAAAAAAAATGACACGCTTCTATATTTAAGAACAATGTAGATTAGGCTTCTTATTTTAATTTTAATGAGAAGTTTTATAGACTCAGAAATATTATGGTATATTTAAAATCATAAGTTTCAAAAGCTTTTATTTTTTTTCTTTTAAATTTCGTATTGAGTCAAATTATATTACTTAAATTGATAGAGAGTGATCAATACAGTGGAGAAATACTTTAAGAAAAAAATAATACTTATATATTTGAGTATAACATTTTAGTAATGATTCACAATTAAAAAGCATAAATTAGAGAAAACACAACTATTTCCCATGGCTCTATTGTCTATAGATAAACTGATAGTAACATCTCAACTAACCATTTCACCTGGAGAATAAGAATTCATTTTCCCCACATTTAACATGTATTTTATTTTAAGCTGTAAAAGAAAGTGTTTAAAAATACATCTTTTTCTTTCTGTGCTAAAAAGAATAGTAGTTACAACTAACAACAATTGATAAGTTATCACCATGGGATATGGAGGGGTGAATGTGATTGTTGATTGTCAAAAGTCACACATTGGTGGGTGACAATTTGGGTTTAGAAATTTTTTCCTATAAAAGGAGGCCTAATGTTTAGAATTTAAATACATCTCTCATTTGTCTTCTTATCTTCTTAAGGCATTTGTATCTTCTCTCTTTAGTATTATTTCACTTGTATTTTTGGAGCGGAATAAAATATTGGTTGTGTCCGAGGAAGTAGGCAAAATTGGCCGAACCTCGTAAATTCTGGTGTTCCTTATATTGTTGCTTTATTGTCTTATTTATTATTTGGTGGCTGTCATAATGTTTGGTATAGTAGTTGTGACTCAGTAACACTATATACATTTGGCTTCCACAACAATTGGTATCAGAGTCAAGGTACTGTCTAAGTATGCTCTGTGGTTGCAACATAGTCTGATCTTCCACATCAGAAAAGATTTATCTTGGTAACTGAGTCAAGGTTCTGTCTGAGTATGCTCTGTGGTTGCAACTTAGTCTGATCTTCCACACCAGAAAGAAAATAATCTTGATTTTTGTCGTCATCTATTAAATAATATTTGTGTCAAAGATGGGAGACAATAAACAAGAAGAATCTACATCAAGTGTCAACAATACGTCATCATTGGCATCTTCGCTTATGACAAGAATTATGTCAAATGCGAAATTTGCGGTAGAAATTTTTGACGGATCAGGACATTTTGGGATGTGGAAAGGCGAGGTTCTATATGTCCTTTTTCAACAAGGGCTAGATATTGCCATTGAAGAAAAAAGAGCATATGTTATTGGAGAAGAAGATTGGAAAATTATCAACCGTATTGCTTGCGGTACCATTAGATCCTACCTTGCTAGAGAGCAGAAATATCCATACACAAAGGAAACTTCTGCAAATAAATTATGGAAAACACTGAAGGATAAATTTTTGAAGAAAAATAGTCAAAATAAATTGTACATGAAGAAGGGACTATTTCGTTTCGCCTATGTTCCTGGTACCACAATGAACGAACATATCACCAGTTTCAATAAGTTGGTCACAGATTTGCAAAATATGGATGCAACTTTTGATGATGGTGACTTGGCCTTGATGTTATTGGGGTCACTTCCTGATGAGTACGAGCACCTTGAAACTACTCTACTTCATGGGAATGACGAAATTTCTCTCAAAGAAGTTTGTTCGGCTTTGTACAGCTATGAACAAAGAAAGGGAGAAAAACAAAAGGGCGGAGAAGGAGAAGCACTGGTTGTGAGGGGTCGTCCTTAAAATCAAATGAGGACAAAGAAGGGAAGATCCAAGTCAAGATCTAGACCCAGCAAAAATGAATGTGCCTTTTGTCGAGAAAAGGGACACTGGAAGAAAGACTGTCTGAAGCTGAAGAATAAGGCCAAACATAACAATGGAAAGGCCATTATGGATTCAAATGTAGCTGATTGTGATGATTCAGACTTCTCATTAGTTACAACAGAGACATCAACATCATCAAAAATATGGTTGATGGACTTGGCTTGTAGCTATCATATGTGACCCAACAGGGACTGGTTCGTGGATTTTCAAGAAGGAGAATATGGAGTCATCCACACAGCGGATATTAACCCTCTTACCTCATATGATATTGGTTCAATACGATTAAGGAACCATGATGGAATGATCAGAACATTAATAGATGTTCGATATGTACCGGATTTGAAGAAGAATCTCATCTCTGTGGGAGTCCTAGAATCAAAAGGGTTCAAAATCATTGCAGAAAATGGAGTGATGAGAGTATGCTCCGGTGCACTAGTAGTAATGAAGGCCAATCGGAAGAACAATAACATGTACCGTTATCGCGGTAGTATAGTTATTGGGACAACGATAGTAACATCCAGTGACGAAAAAGAGGCAGAAGTAACCAGGCTATGGCACATGCACTTGGGACATACTAGAGGTAAATCTTTGAAAACATTATCAGATCAAGGATTGTTAAAAGGAGTAAAGGCTTGCAATTTGGAGTTTTGCGAGCATTGTGTCAAAGAGAAACAGACAAGGGTTAAATTTGGTACAGTGATCCATAATACTAAAGGTATTTTGGATTATGTACACTCTGATGTTTGGGGTCCTTCCAAAACACCTTCATTAGGTGGGAAGCACTATTTTATAACCTTTGTTGATGATTTTTTCCCGAAGAGTGTGGGTGTATACAATGAAGAGCAAAGATGAAGTGATGAGAATTTTTATCAAATGGAAAATGATGGTGGAGAATCAAACAGGCAAGATAATCAAATGTATTCGCACAGACAATAGAGGTGAATACAAAAATGATCAATTTTAATAAGGTCTGTGAAAATGATGTCATCGTCCGACACTTTACTGTCAAGCATACACCACAACAAAATGGAGTGGCAGAACGTATGAACCGGACCTTGCTGGAGAAGGTACAGTGTATGTTGTCCAATGCTAGCTTGGGACAACATATGCATGCCACCTCATTAATCACTTACCATCTGCTTCTATTGATGGAAAGACACCATTTGAAAAATGGTATGGAAAACCTGCTGTAGATTATGACTGTTTGCATGTGTTTGGCTCAACTGTATATTATCATGTGACAGAGTCAAAATTGGATCCATGGGCAAATAAGGCTATTTTCATGGGGATTACTTCTGGAGTCAAAGAATATCGCTTATGGTGTCCTATGACAAAGAAAGTAATATTCAGCAGGGATGTTACCTTTGATGAATCTGCTATGGTAAATAAGGTAACAGAAGATACCAAACAAAATGAGGGTGCTTCTAAGCAGGTGGAGTTTGAGGGAAAATTTATTTTTCCTACACAAGAAGCAGAGGAGGAAACAAATGAAGATTATCCTCTGGAAGAAGAGCCAGTACAGAGGGAGATTCCAACTCAGGAACCTCAACAACAACTTGAATCAATTGCAACTAGCAGGCCAAAAAGGACAATAACAAAAACTGTTCGTCTTATAGAGACGGTTGCTTATGCCGCCTCAATTGTAGCTGTTGATGTTCCTACCACTTATAAAGACACAGTCCAAAGTTTAGAAGAAGATAAGTAGAGGATTGCCATAAATGATGAAATACAGTACCTTCATCAGAATCATACATGGAGATTGGCCAATCTTCCGAAGGGAAAGAAAGCAATTGGGTGCAAATGGGTATTTGCAAAGAAAGAAGGATTTTCTAACCAAAAAGATGTTCGCTACAAAGCAAGATTGGTGGCCAAAGTATATGCTCAAAAGGAGGGAATTGATTACAATGAAGTGTTTTCTCCAGTTGTAAAACATTTCTTCATTAGAATTATGTTGGTTTTGGTAGCACAATTGGATTTGGAACTAGTTCAGATGGATGTAAAAACTGCGTTTTTACATGGAAACTTGGAGGAAGAAATCTACATGACTCAGCCAGAAGGATTCAAAGTTGCTGGAAAAAAAATGGTATGCAAACTTGAAAAATCATTGTACGGATTGAAACAATCTTCTAGACAATGGTACAAGCGATTTGACAAGTTTATGTTGCGGTAAGGGTACAAGAGAAGCAAATACGATCATTGTGTGTATTTGCGCAAGCTTGAAGATGGTTCCTTTGTATATCTTCTCCTGTATGTTGATGATATGTTGATAGCTTCCAAGAATTCGGAAGAAATTGATAAGTTGAAGATTCAACTGAAGAAGGAGTTCAAGATGAAGGATTTGGGTGAGGCAAAGAAAATTCATGGCATGGAGATAATAAGATATAGACGTTCAAAGAAACTCTGTTTATCTCAGAAAGAATATTTGAAAAGAGTACTATAACGTTTTGGCATAGATGAAAAGACTAAGCCAGTTAGTACTCCACTTGCTCCCCATTTTAAGTTAAGTACTACTATGTCGCCAAAAGATGAAGCTGAACGGGAGTATATGTCAAAGGTACCATACGCACATGCTGCTGGTAGCTTGATGTATGCAATGGTCTGTACGAGACCTGACATTTCACAATCTGTTGGAGTTATTAGCAGATATATGCATAATCCAGGAAAAGAGCATTGGCAAGCTGTGAAGTGGATTCTACGGTATATTCATAATACTGTAGATGTTGGGTTAGTTTTTGAGCAGGAAGGCAATCAGTCCGTATTTGGATATTGTGACTCAGATTTTGTGGGTGATCTGGACAAACGAAGATCAACTACTGGTTATGTGTTTACTTTTGCAAAGGCACCAGTTAGTTGAAAGTCTACTTTGCAGTCAACAGTTGCTTTGTCTACAACAGAGGCAGAGTACATGGCTATTACAGAGGTTGTGAAGGAGGCAATTTGGCTTCAGGGGTTGCTAAAAGAGCTTGGCATTGGACAAAAAAAGTATCACAATTTTTTGTGATAGTCAAAGTGCTATTCAATTAGCGAAGAACCAAGTTTATCATGCAAGGACAAAGCACATTGATGTTCAGTATCATTTCGTACGATAAATCATAGAAGAAGGTGGAGTCACGGTGAAGAAAATTCATACTACGGAGAATCCTGCTGATATGCTGACAAAGGTGGTGACTGCGGTCAAATTTCAATATTGTTTGGATTTGATCAACATTGTTGAACACTAAAGATTGAAGATGAAGATACAACCAAAATTTGTTATTGAGAGAAAGTTGAAGATGTGGAATTTTGCCAAGGTGGAGATTTGTTGATTGTCAAAAGTCCCACATCGGTGGGTGACAATTTGGGTTTGGGAATATTTCCTTATAAAAGGAGGCCTAATGTTTAGAATTTAAATACACCTCTTATTTGCCTTCTTATCTTCTTAAGACATTTGTATCTTCTCTCTTTAGTATTATTTCACTTGTATTTTTTGGAGTGGAATAAAATATTGGTTGTGTCCGAGGAAGTAGGCAAAATTGGCTGAACCTCGTAAACTATGGTGTTCCTTTTATTGTTGCTTTATTGTCTTATTTATTATTTGGTGGCTGTCAAATTTTTTGGTATAGTAGTTGTGACTCATTCACATTATAACATTTGGCTTCCGCAACAGTGATCTCTCCACTCTTAATCAGAAATCTCGAATTCGAGCATGAAAAATGGATAAGTTCTTAGGAGAGAGCGCTTTCCCTTTAATAGATTTTATACGATGTGAATCTGAATTAATCGGGCAAATGAGTTCCATATACCAACTTGTAATGCCAAATGATTTGCTGAGTACAACTTTTTGGGGGAGTGCTGCAAACAACGACGGCGTTGTTGCTGTGACCATCTTCTCCCATTTCTCACTTATGCTTAACTTCTTATTCTTTAGGATTTTATAGAGAAAATCACTACATTCCTAACATGTATGGCAAAAGATATTTCTTTTTTGTGGATTTTCAAAGGAAATGGTCTGAGCTTAAGCATTTATACTTGCAGCATGGAATTGGTTTTTTAAATTAATTAAGATGCTATGATATAGTAAAAGAAAGGATATATCTTAATCATGAGTTTATTTTTTTCTGGCAAAGAGCATATGTACTAATCTATTGTGCTGGTTTACATTAGAATTGTCTTTTCCATAACTACAAGAAGCAAAAGGAAGTTGTTTGACAATTGACACACTTTGCAAACCAAGATGCAATAACTGTGAGATGGGGAGACAACCTGTCTTGACGACAACCTAGTGCAGTAAGCTTCCGCTATGCGTGAGTCTATTATATACAGCGTTACCCTACATTTCTATAAGAGGTTGTTTTCACGACAACATGTCTTGAGATTGTATAAAAAAGACCCTAGGTGTAACACATGAAGTCAATTTGCACATTTTCATCAAAGAGGCTTATAATGGAAAATCAGAATTGATGAAAGTTACCTAACAACTCAGTTAATTACAGAACTTGATTATTGACAACATATTGTTGTAAAAGAAGGAACAAGCAATCTATTATGAAGATATTGATAGGGACTAAGTACGCTTTACACAATTCATCCAAATCTGAATCTGTTTTACAATATCCTTCATCCAATATACGGTACAAACAATACCTCACTGAGGCCAAGAATTGAGAAACTTGACATAAATTTGAATGCCATTAAAATAACATGAGGGACATTCTCCTCCAAATAATGACTTAAAAATCTACAAATCAGCAAACGCGTGGTAAGTTTTCGAGTCCACTGCTATAAGCCTGAATGCAGCTACTAATGCAGCAGCAGATATGACACTAAACAAGACAACATTAACCAAATGCCAACTCCTTTGTAACGACGACAGTTGCTTTTTCATGGCAACAAGATACATGTGATTCGGAAGAATAAACGTGAGTGGGATCGAGCTGATAGCACCAGTGAGACTCATGAAATCTCCCAAGAAAGGTAACAGAGCAGATAGGAAAGTAGTAACCGCTAGATAACTACCTCTAACTAGAGTTCTAAACGCCAGGTTCCGAACAGCAACTGCACTTCCTTTAATCTCATATTTTGTATCCAAGAATTCATATGTTGGGCTTGCAAATATCTACAATAAGCAAAATAAGGCAATGTAACATGAGAATGGAGCAATAATACTATATATAGTGAGTTGAAATCTTTAAATGGTTGGTTAACTGTAGTTATCATTTATGTGAGCGTAAAAGTTCTTTTATACTACTAAGTGTATGTTAGACTTGTTAGTATTCTGTGTCCAAAAATTAAATTCTAGAAAAGCAAACACGAAATAGAAACGTAGAAGAAGCAAAAAATTAATCCGAGCCCACTGAAACACAGTGTTTCCTTAAGGAAGTTAATCCCTTCCTATCACCCGAGGTTTAGGATTATTTCCTCCAGGATAGAACAGATTACCCTCACTGGTGTAGCAGTAAAACTGCAATGACCAACAAACTCAAAGATCGATTGCAAATCACATTTACTGTTATTTTCTTTATAAAGAAGGATAATTCAGAATTTTCGTAAAGAAAATCTGACGAATTTGAAGCCGAGCCGAGCGACGATGACGCGGGGCTTGACTTCTTCTCAACTCTTTAAGAGCTAAAAGAAGTGCAATTATATATATACACCCAACAACATGAGCTTTCATCCTCCAATATGGGGACAATGTTCCTTTGTAAAGGAGGAAAACTCAAAAAAAAAAAAAAAAAAACCCTCATTTCTCACTCACACTATTTTTGAACTAAAAACCCAACAATGTATAAAAGTTAAATTCAATACGATAAGAGGAAAGTGGAAAGATAATTACATGTAAAGCGATGATGGCTTGTAAGAATGCACTGATGTTAGCCAGTGCCTTAACCCAAACCGGACCGCTAACATTGTTGAGCAAATAGGAAGATGAATTGGATCCATACGCCCAGTATCCAACATAAGTAACAACATGAACAGGCACAGATCCTAAACTGAACTGAAAATATAAGGCTTTTAACATGTTGTCAACAACAGGTGCTCTTATTGTAGCCTGTTAAAGAAAAAGATTTTATAAAGTTAGTCAGAATCAAATAAAATCAAGAAAAAGAGGTCATAGTCTAGATATACTTCAGTCAATTGCAGATATTTTTGGTACGGAGACCGGTGCTGGTGCAGCCTGGTGCACTAACCTCCCGCTATACGTGGGTTTTGAGGAAGAGTCAGACTACAAGGGTTTATTGTACGCAGTCTTACCCTGCATTTCTGCAAGAGGCTATTTCCACAGCTCAAATGTGACCTCCTGGTCACATGACGACAACTTTACTAGTTACGTCAAGGCTCCCCTTCGATTTATTAATGACACAAATTCATTAATGAAGTGTTCGATTCTTCACAAGAATACATCGAATTCGAGGTTAGTTACCTGGATCTCTGGAATCATTCCGGTGTTGAATACAAAAACAAGATTTGCAGCTGCACCAGCAGTTGTAAAAACTCTGTTTATCTTTGATCCTGGAATGCTATAGTCTCTAGGAGGAGCATTAATACCTGCAAATACGCAGATAGTTATCAAATAGGCATTACTTATAAAGAAATTCACATATGTTAAGGAGAGATGCATACCGTCTTTAAGAGCTAAAGCGAAGGTTATAGTGAGATAAATTAGACTGCACACTGATGAAATCACCAGCCAAATCCTTAGTGATGACAAGGTGGGAACAACAATGGCGAATAAGACGCATGTCAATCCAGCAATCGCGATGAAGTATGCTAGCTTCATATGATCATCATCCCTAAAGAGATGGTAGAAAGCCTGCCAATCATAAAAAGTAGTTTCAGAATCATATCTACTGACTTACAGAAATCCAGAGAGTTACTGGCGCACGGTTCAAAATGGGATAACATGTCCGTCTATCCTTCTCTTCTTAAATACCATACTTTTGTAGGATCCCAATCCGTGACGCACATCTAACCACACCTCGTGCGATGCACTCTTACCACTAGGCAAAAACCATGAGGGCTTTACAGAGATTAACTTCTAAACATAATTTCTCTTTATATTTGATTGTAGCTTTCAAACTAAGGCTGCTTATAATAGACTTTTGTGGCCCGACCCTTCCCAGCATCCCGTGCATAGTGAGAGCTTAGAGCACCAGACTGCCCTTTTTAGCTTTCAAACTAAATTAAACAGCCTCTTTTCCACACCTTAATCACATTCTCATCTTTCTATATACAACTTAACCATCTTTTGAAATAGAAGGGAGATTTGGGATGAGACATTGCATAGCAAGTCATAGGCAGGGGGGATCCAGGATTGGAAGTTTATGGGTTCCTATTGTAATATCAAATTAATATGCAATAACAACTGGGTTCACGCTTATATATTTATTGATATTTAATTAATTTTTTAATAAAAATACAGGGTCTATGCAAAAGTTACTGGTTCCCGAAAACCCAGTAACTATACTCTACATCCGCCACTGGTCATAGATACTCATAAAAGATAACAGAAAATGTTAAACTGTGTGACAATCTCATTTGAAAAATAATCTGTTAGAAAAAAACATATTTGCATTTACTTAATTACGTCTAAACACACCCTCTCACGTGTGGCTTGACTCTTTTTTATGTCCAACCACGTGAAAGTTCTATTTGATAATGTATAATAGTGAATTTTGAATCAAGGACCTCTGTCTGTTCTAATTCTATTTTGAATATGTGATTACTTTATCTAAAAGCTTATATTATTAGGAAGAGTACATTGCTGCTTACTTAATTATATCTAGAGAAGAGGGTAGGGGGTTTATCTTACCTTTAAGGCCTGTCCACCTAAAATGATGAATCCAATATTTATCAAGAAAAGATTTGCATACTGCGATGCCCAAACAATTACATAAGCTGTCCGACCTGCAATATTAGCCAAGTCTCCATTTAACTATAAGTAAAGGAATTAAAATCTTGTAAAGCTTAAGAGAAAAGAACGCAAGGTCCGCGGAAGAGTCGCACCCCAAGGGGTGTGATGTAGACAGCCTACCACTCTGGTCTGAATGGTTGCTTCCAAGGCTCGAACCCCTAAACTATAGGTCACAATGATACAACTTTCTCTTGTTTACTTGTTCTTACCATACAAAAATCCGGCAAGATCTCTATATCTGATATGTCTTTTTCCACCATATTCATGAATCTTGGCAATAAGAGTACTTGCATATAATGATATTATTGTTGATAAAACAAGACCAATGACACCACCAGTCCAACCCAAAGGAACCATGATTGTGCCTGCATATCCTAGAGCATAGGCACTGTTGATACCAGTGCTTAGAACAACTCCCACCTGAAACCATGAATCTACATTTTGCAAAAACAGAAGACACCACACAAATTATTTCAATTAAGTAAAAATAAAAAAAAATCAATATACATATGAGATTGAACATTACTCTTTTTTCTTCTTCAACTCCTAGATTTAAGTGTAACTAATTTTTACAAGATCAGTTATTATGGGCGATTATCTATAGTTATTTTTTTTGGATTTAAATAATATACACCGACAATTAAAAGATTTTTCAATGTTATGCTTAGGTTAGTTACTATTTTATTAAATTATCAATTAATGTTTCTCAAGAGTTTTAACTATAATTACTCAATAAGTGATATAATTTTAAGCTAAAATAGTCATGATTATACGATAAAATTTCTAAAGTGACACACATGTCATTTATTTATTTAATAAAGTTGATTCTTTTTCTTGTTCTATATGATAGTGATCACAAGTCAGACACCAAAAAGAATAAGAAAAAGAAAAAGAAAAGGGAGAGTAGAGCCAATAAAATGTGCAGTAGAGAAGCTTTTCTCATATTGTTCGTTTTTCCACAGCAAATTTGGTATCTAATTATCTTCCTATGAAGCTTTTAATACTTAAGACATAAGTTTTCGTGCCAATATTTTTTAAAAAAGATACCCCTCCGTCTCATATTAACAGTCGTAGTCACTAAAAATAGTTATTTTAAATTATTTGTCATTTTAGAAATTCACGATAAAATTAATTATTTTTTTCCTTTTTTACCTTTCATAATAATTATTCTTAAAGGTGGAGATAACACATAAATAGAATAAATATTCAATAAATAGAAATTATATCTTAAGACATAAATAATGATAGAATAGTCCAATCCCTTTTCTAATTATTACATTTCTTAAGAGCGCGTGTAAAAAAGAAACACGACACATAATATGAGACAGATGAACAAATTGGAGAGGTCGGACTAGGTACACTTTTGAAAGATATTTAAACTCTTAATTATAAGAATATTAGTCTAAATTATCTTTCGTCTATTTCTTAAATATTTTACTTAATAACATTTGCAATAAATGACTTCGTTTAAAATGTCAATTATTTTAAAAAGAATTTAATTTAGTAAAACGACTCATAATAGGGGTAAGATATGCATATACACTATTCTCCCTATAACCCACTCGTGGGAACTGAGTTTGTTATTGTTATACTTCCTCTGTTCGAAATTATGTGAACCTATTTCCTTTTTGGTCCGCTCCAAAAAGAATGATCCATTTCTAAATTTGGTAACAATTTATCTTAAATTTACAATTCTACCCTTAATGAGAAACTTTTATAACCACACAATTACTCTGGTCCCTTTTTGAAGTGTTTAGGACTATAAATTTTAAAAGTCTTTATTTCTTTTTAAACTCCGTACTTAATCAAATAGGTTCGCCTAAACTGAAACGGAGGGAGTAATACAATTTTAACTTGATGTGCATGTTTTATGTGATGAGTACAATTTTGGTCAGCAGTTCAATTTCAATATGACTGCTCTTTCAGATCTTTTCGTATTATTCCACACTGTCAGTTACCTAAAAGTCTTTCAAGTGACAGACTTTAAGATTTTGAAAATGATATACTCCGTCCGTTTCATATGAGATGAAATAGTTTGATTCGGTATAAAATTTAAGAAAAATGGTATAAAATTTAAGAAAAAAGAAGAAGATTTTTAAAATTTGTGGTCTTAAAAGCTTAAGGGGTAAAATGTTTGTGGGGCCATGATATTTGCGTGATAATAAAAGAATCTCATTAAAAATAAATGAATAAAATAAAAGAGTTTAAAATTCAATTATTTCAAAATTTAGAAATGTATCATTTATTTTGAAACAGACTAAAAATAAGAGTACCTTATATAATATGAAACGGAGAGAGTATTATAATATCTCTAGAAAGGCAACTAACTATACATAGCGGAAAAGATAGACCATAGGATCAAACAGTTGATTATTACTTCGTCCAAATACTCTCTTCGTTTCAATTTAATTAATATAATTTGACTTGACACAAAATTTAAGGGAACTTTTTTTTTTAAATATTTGGTCTTAAAAGTTTAAGGTGTAAAAGTTTTGTGGGACCATAATATTTGTGTGGCTATAAAAACTTTTAATTAAGGAAAAAGTAGGTAAAATAAAAAATTTAAAATTGAATTATTTTTAAATATAAAAATATGTCATTTTTTTTAGAACATACTAATAAGAAAAATATGCCATTTAAATTGAAACAAATAAAGTAATTGACAAAATCCCACGCTTCCCGGTTTGATATAGAAAGTATGAATATAGTAATATGTACATGATCTTAAAAGGTGACAAAATAGAATTTTTTCACAATTATTATGTTGACTCAGTGTTCTAAAGATGGAAACTAAATAGAGAAAAATAAATCAAAACATCCATATTATGTTGACTCGGTGTTCTAAAGATAGAAACAAATAAGTGAAAAATAAAGAAAAACATCCACGTCACATTAACATTAAATTTTCATTATCTTTTTGGTGCAACAAGGTGGATTCTAGGCCGGATACTTACTCTTATAAAATATTTACATCAAACTAAATAATATATAAATAACAAGTGTTTTGAATTTATTATTTTGATGTAAACATCAAATGCAAATAAATTTTTACCTGCTAGTAACTATTTATGAACATAAACTTCCAAGTGAAAGTTAAAGATCCATGAGATGAAGTTGAAAATTAGTAAAACTTCAGTTTCTTACTTTCTTTGTTCCAGTTTATGTGAATATATTTTCTTTTTGGTCCGTTCCAAAAAGAATGATCCCTTTCTAAATTTGGAAACAATTTAGCTTAAACTTACAATTCTACCATTAATGAGAAGCTTTTATAACCACACAAATACTCTGAGCCCTTTTTTGACTTGTTTAGGACCACAAATTCCAAAACTCTTCATTTTTTCTTAAACTCCGTGCCCACTCAAACAGGTTTACATAAATTGAAACGGAGGTAGTAAATCTTAACTCAAAACTTCATCACTATACTTCAACTTTGCAATTATCATTTCTTGTTTATGTCGAATATTTTCTTGTTATGGTATACTCTTCGCTATTAACATAGCGGAAAAAGGTACCCGATGCACAAAGCATCCTGCGTTTACGCTGGATTCCTTAGTTCGAACTCGTGACCTATAGGTCACAAATTCACGCAGATAGAGGCAGAGCCAGAATTTAAAATTTATGGGTTCTGAATTTGTCTCGGAACCCATAGATCATCTTAGTTACCGGGTTCACAATTAAATATTTGTACATATTTAATAAATTTCTTAATATAAATACAGTGTTTAAGCAAAAATAACTGGGTTCGGCCGAACCCGCACCTATAAGGCTAGCTCCGCCCCAGCACGCAGGGTTCGAAAAAGGATCATACTCCATGGTTCGAGATTGTGACCTATATGTCCCAGGGAGACAACTGTACTGTCGTTCCAAAGCGGAAAGAACCAAATAAAAGGAAAAACAAAAGCTAAAATGAAACAAAGAGAAAGATCAAAGAGAGAACCTGTTCCAACTTGATGAAGAGTTTCAGGTACTTCAACTTCTAAAGCTACAACATGATCATCATTATACCTCTGTGAAATTGAAGGAGGAGAAATAATTGCTACCTCGTCCCTGTATTTATCTTCTCCCATTTTTCACACTGATTTTACTTTCTTTGAACAGCTAACTTTTCAATGAAAAAACTCAAAAATACAGTTCAAATATTCAAGTTCTAATTTGGATATGAATGTGAGGAGGACAAAGCAGAATGGCTGAGTGATACCTTTTGCACGTAAAACACAATGAAATGAAGCATTTATAGTATGAATTGATCTATAATTATTGGTGGTTGGATGGGAGAGTCGACAAATTCTAGTTCCTATACTATAAATATATTACTCCCTTTCATCTTCGATTGCGGATTCAGAATTTTCATCAAGGTGTTTCATAATATAAATAATTAGATATATCGAAAAGTGAAGAGGAGTCAACGTATAGTAAATATACATAAAATAACAAAATATTATCTAGCAAAATAGTATAATTTTCCGGCGAAAAGGTATCGCTTGACGCCCCTTGCTTCAATGTGGCTCCACCATTGTCCATCTTGCAATGTTTTTAGATTTCGATAATTAGATATTTTAATTTTGATTGTGTATTCGGATATTAAAGTTTTAAGTTTTTTTTTTTAAATAAAAAATATATATTTGAAAATTATATAAAAAATATTATATTCAGTGGAAGATGCAATGTATCAGCAACATGTTCATTTGAACCCATCACAAATATATGTGAAAAAATGTACTTATCATAAATCATATACATAAACTAAAAATATTAAAAGTTGAACTCATAGAACTTAAATTCTGGATCTGCCTCTAGCTACATTACCAATCCACTTCAGTATAACCACTAGTAGTACTCAGAATTTACTGACCCGACTAATTTAAATTGAAAGAATTTCATAGAATAAATTTCACAAATGGCCATGTAACTATGACTTTGTTTCACCAAAGTCATATAATTATGTTTTCTCACATAAAAATCATAAAATTGCCACTAACTCACAAAAAATTCATAGTGCCCGAAAAATACAACTTTCCAATAGTATTTTCTTATTCCATGTACCAGAGTTTGGTTATGTATGGAGGTTAAAGAAAGAGAGAGAGAGAGGAAGAAGAGGAGGAGTGAGAGTGGGGAGATGTGTTGGGAAGATAAAGCAGAGAGCCCAAGTGCAAGGAGAGAATCTCGACCGTTTGATTATTCATGCAATTTTTTGGAGTATATGATTTTCTGAGATTCCATCCATCTCCCCCTTAACCCTCCTTGAATAGTTTTTTTTCTTTCTAAAATTTACTATTCCCTTTTCGTCAACCCTAATGACATGATTTATAAGGGTGAAAATGAGAAGACTTGAAAAGCTTTCACCACCATTTACTTTAAAAGAAAACACTAAACTTCTTTGAAGTGTTTTGCATGAGATTCATACAACAACAAAAAAAGGATATAACAATACATATACAACATCCAACAAATGATTAAAAATTAGGGATGTTGGAGATATTCCTTTCTTATTTTTCTTCATATATTCTCTTTCTTCCTATCATCTCTTCCCACAAATCCTAGCCTAATAGCCCGTTTGGCCAAGCTGCAAAAATCAGCTTATTTTGAGAAGTGCTTTTTTTCAAACGTACTTTTCTCAAAAGTACTTTTGGTGAGAAACAGTTTGTGTTTGGCTAATTAGTTTGAAAAGACTTCTAAGCAGCAATTAGTGTTTGGCCAAGCTTTAAAAAACTGCTTCTAAATGTATTTTTCTCAAAAGTGCTTCTAAAAAAAGTGCTTTTGGAGAGAAACTACTTTTTTCTGCTTCTCCAAAACTGCTTCTGCTTCTCCTCAAAAACACTTTTTTTTCCTTCCAAAAGTTTGGTCAAACACCTCAATTTTTGGCCAAAAATACTTTTGACAAAAAAAAGAAGCACTTTTGGCTAAAAAGAAGCTTGACCAAACAGGCTATTACGTCCAGATTCAACTTAACAAATCATAGTCAAGCCCTACGATTCCTGTAATAAAATCCAAATAATCTATTTGTCACATGGAAAATGGTAAATAAGACAACAATGGTGTATTATATTAATAATTATAAGAAGATATATTTTATAGAATAGCAGTATATAATGCCAAGAACTAAAACCCAATCTTTCAAACCAATAATAATTATAAACAATTTGAAACAACAAATAATAGAAAGCCTTAGTAAGTGAAACATATTATTCAACATATATTTAATACTCCCTTCGGTCCACAATAAGTGATCAATTTACTTTTTTATTTTGGTCCAAAATAAATATCCATTTATATAATCAAGAAAGAATTCAATTTGTTTTTACAAAATTATCCTTATGTACATATTCCTAAAAAGTTTTCTTACTTCTCAAATTAAATAATTAATTAAGAATAGTTTAGTTATACTAGGTATTTTTGTATAGAATTTAATATTTTCTTAATGGACGTACCAAAAGTAAATTGATCACTTATTATGAACCGGAGTGAATATATAGCAGCAATCAGAGTATAAATGAGATTTTAATTTTAACATGGTAGTCATATATGGCGGTGGGATATGAAAAATTGACAACATGAATATTAAATGGTGCAGGCCAATAACTATAGCTAGCATATTGAATATATATTGACAGGGGATGGGATTTAATCATTGCTCTGACTTCATAAATTTTTCTATGAATTGTTTTCAATTAATTATTACCCAGCAATGATTTATTTTAACTGTTGACTGTCGACGTTCGTCTTTCACATGCATAAAATATTATATTTTGCTCATTACTTTCTACTTTAGGGGCGAAGTATAATATCAGATACAAGTTCGAACGAACTCAACAATTTTTACATAATGTGGTCGCTCTATGCCCTTTAACGGGCTCCTCGTTTGGTTGGAAAATAAATTATTAAAAAATAATTATTTCAGAATTAGTTATTCCGAGTTTAATAGGTGTAACTAGGGGTGTTCAAACCAAACCGGAAAACCGCCAAACCGAAAAACCAAACCAAACCGATTAAACCCGACTAGGTTTGGTTTGACTTGGTTTGGTATTGAGTAAAAAAACCCGAACCAAACCGACATATAAATATATAAATTTTATTTATATTTTTAAGACTTTATAGTGATTTTTCTTTAGAAAATATAGAAATATTTGGGATCCTCTCATGTATTAACCTTGAAAGCGTAAATTAACGAAAAATTATTTTTAGACGACTAAGAAAATAACTATCATGTGTCACTAAAAAAATTCTCCCATTAGAATATTTTAATAGATCATATGTTTGTCAATTTTTTCCATATTTACTAAACATATATTCACTTATCAAAGTTTTATTTATAATTTTAATAAACTAAGATTGAAATAATATTCATGTAACAAAAAACCCGAAAACCCGAAAAACCCGACAAAACCGAACCAATCCAAACCGATATAATTGGTTTGGTTTGGTTTTGATAAAAACCGAACCAACCCGATCCATGTACACCCCTAATCCCATCCTTTTATATTGGGATGAAAATAATATTATAACCCCTGAATAACTAATCTCGGGATTAATTATACTATCATTTTATCCCGATCAAACGTGAAAGAATTAATTATTACTTATCTCTCGTACCAGACACGACAGCATGCCAAACAAATTTAATTTAGTCGTGAAAAAACCATGAGAATCAGGTTTCAAATGGCCTTTTCATTATCCACAATTAGTCGATGTAGAAACCCCAGCTGTTATTATGAATAATGTAATCCCTAAATGCTAGTTTTTTTGATATTTTTTAAGAGCAGCTACGCCGCGTCATTTATAGGTCCAATAATATTGGACCCATTGCCATGTGAAGGACCAACGGATCACTCAAAAGTCGAAATATTTGATATTCAATAAAAAGATAATACATAACTTCTATACACCGGATTCATTACTTTCATACCGAATAAAATTGGAGTAACGTAAAGTTGTTTCTGCGTGATTTAAGGTAACAGGTTCAAGCCGTAGAAGTAACTATTACTATTTGCATTAAAATAGGCTGTTTACATCACACCCTTTGAAGTGCGACCCTTTTCGGAGTTTACTTGAACGTAAGATCAAGAATGCTTTATTCACCAAACTACCATTCATCCATACAAGTAGAATTAATTATTTAAAAAATAAAATACACAATCTCTTTTAACATATTAAATTATATCAATAGTCTAATAATTCTTTAGGAAAGTCAATAAGTTAAATATGTTTAAGATTCAATAGCGAGTCAAAGAAGAATCAAAAGATGTTGTTTGGCAGGTTTGAAAAGTATTATTGTCACGACCCGGATTTTCCGCTCTCGAGAATCGTGATGGCGCATACTAATGTGAGCTAAGCAAGCCGACTGTTTGACAAGATTATCATTTTACCCATTTTATATTCTTTAACAATTATAAAGCAATAACGTGTAGACAGCGAAATTTACAATAAGCGAAAGAAAAGCAATAAATTATCTGAATATGTATCTAATACAACTGCTTGAACATCGACTACCCAGAACTGGTGTCACAGTTTCATAAACGGTCTGAGAATACTACATACAAAATCTGAAAGATAAAAGATACATTGTTTCTGAAATAAATAAAGGAAACATGATAAAGGAAAAATAGGAGGTGACGCCAAGGCCCGCAGACGTCTGCAGGATTACCTCGGGTCGCTTGTGTGAACTGAAAACAACACCCTCACTGCGGTCCAAGCGCTCCGGTATCAGTATCTGCACATAGTGCAGAGTGTAGTATCAGCACAACTGACCCCATGTGATGGTAAGTGTCTAGCCTAACCTCGGCGAAGTAGTGACGAGGCTAGTACCAGACTACCAAATAAACATGTGCATTTAAATCATATATAGCGGAAGTAGAAGCAGATAATTACAATTAAAATTGGGCGGGGGAAACATGCTGCGGGGAGTAACATGTAACAACAGAACGACAGTAGAGAAACATAAAGAATGTCATAAATCAATTACCAGCAAAAATAAGGAAATAAAAGAAACAGGCATACACGTAATACCGTTGCAGGCGTGCAACCCGATCCCATTTCATATATTACTGTTGCAGGCGTGCAACCCGCTCCCATTTCACATATTACCGTTGCAGGCGTACAACCCGCTCCCATTTCACATATTACCGTTGAAGGCGTGCAACCCACTCCCATTTCTTTTGTCAGCACCAATAAAAAAAGGGTCCCAGCAAGGGAATAATAATATTGAAACAAACATCCCGGCAATGGAACAATAATATGACAATAACATCCCGGCAAGGGAACAATAATGATAATAACATCCCGACAAGGAAACAATAATGATAATAACACCGCAAGGGAACAATAATGATAATCCTCATATGAAGCGCAATAGATACTCGTCACCATGCCTATACGTCGTACTCCACAATTAACACGTAGCAAATAAGACACGACTCCTAATACCTCAAGCTAAGGTTAGACCAAGCACTTACCTCGATGCCACGAACACAATTCAAGTCTCTACTATCGTTTTACCTCTTGATTCCACCACTAATTCGCTCGTATCTAGCCACAAGTTACTTAATTACATCAATAAACGCTAAATGAATCAATTCTAATGCATGAAAATAAGTTTTTCCAAAGTTTTACCCAAAAAGTCAAAAATCGCCCCCGGGCCCACATGGTCAAAACCTAAGGTTCGAACCAAAACCCGATTACTCATTCCCCCACGAACTCAAATATATAATTTATTTTGAAATCGAACCTCAAATCGAGGTCCACATCCCCAATTTTTGAAAAACCTAGGTTCTACCCAAAATACCCAATTTCCCTTATGAAAATTATTGATTTTGAGTTGAGATCATGTGAAAAGATGTTAAATATTGAAGAAAACTAGTTAGAAATCACTTACAATTGATTTGGAGAAGAAGTTGCCTTTAAAAAATCGCCCTAGGGAATTTTGGTTTTGAAAGAGTGTGAAAAATGGTTGAAATGCGTCTAAGTTATGAATTTACAAGTCTCTGATGTCGCATTTTGAGACCTTCGCATTTGCAAACAAAATGTCGCATTTGTGACCTAGTCTATTTTCGGGTCTTCTTCGCATTTGCGATAGACCTCTCGCAAATGCGAAATTGCATTTGCGATACATGAGTCGCATTTGTGACTAAGGCAGTAACTGGGGGGGGGGGGGGCATCGCATTTGTGAGGCAAGGCTGGCCTAAGCTAGTTCGCATTTGCGACCCAGCCCTCGCATTTGCGAGCCAAGCTTTGCAAATGCGAAACTTGCAGGCCTGTAATAGAACAACTGAAACCTGCAATTTTTCCAAGTCCAATTCTACTCCGTGGCTTATCCAAAACTCACCCCAACCCTCGGGTCTCCAAACTAAACATGTCCACCAACCTAAAAATATCATACGGACTTGCTCGTGCATTCAAATCACTCAAATAACATCTACAACTATGAATTTAATATCAAAATCATGAAATTCTTAAGAACATCAAATTTCCCAATTTCCTCAAATAAGGTCTGATTCATATCATTTCAAGTCCGTTTCTTACCAAATTTTACAGACTCGACTTAAACCACATATAAGACATGTACCGGGCACCAAAATCATAATACGAGCCCGATACCATCAAATTTTAAATACATTTTATTTCCAAAACTCATAAATAATTCCAGAAAATAATTTTCTTTAAAAATTCATTTCTCGGGCTTGGGAACTCGGGATTTGATTCCGTGCATTCACCAAGTCCCATATTTTCCTACGAACTCTCCGGAACAGTCAAATTATGGGTCCGGGTCCGTTTACCCAAAATGTTGACCGAAGTCAACTTAATTCATTTTAAAGTCAAAATTCATTATTTTTCACATATTTTCACATATTGGCTTTCCGGCTATGCGCCCGGACTGCGCACACAAATCGAGGTGAGACATAAAGAGATTTTTAAGGCCTCAAAACGCAGAATTTATTTTTAAAATAAGTGATGACCCAAAACAATTATCAACTAAGAAACCGGAATGAGGTAAGAATATCTAATTGCATTTTATGTGACAAAGTTACTAATTGTAGAGTCAAAACAACTATTATTCTGACCATGATTTTTAAAATACTTTTTAATTTTTTTTATTTATTAACAAATTACGATTTATCATACTTTTTATACAATTTTTAAATATGAAACAATTTTTATTTCCAAAAACTTAAAAATCATATGTACGACCTCATATTAAAAATTAGGTGGTTTGACTCTCGTATTCTGAATTTCATGCTAAGTAAATCAAGGAGTAGAAAATTAGATACTTGCAAAAGAAAAAAAATGGACCACAAAAAGCAGAAATTAATTAATTAATTAATTTTATTTGGAGAAAGGTTGACCAACCATTCGCCTTGATAGATATTAATATCGAACTTTGATATTGGAGTGGACGATATTAATTCATTTTTCTCGTGTTCTTCATGAACAGAGACAGATCCATGATTAAATGGGTTTAAATGTACATTGAATTAATTATACTGTTAAAATTATAAGTGTTTACCCTAAAATCGAATAACAATTAAATTTGTACGCGATTCTAGATATATGGATTGATTCAAGATAAATAATCAAAAATATTAAATAAATGAGTTAAAGACAAAATAAAAGACCAAACCAGTTGTAATATTATGGCCTAGTCCAAACCCAGGTTGAATAGTGATTTTGCCTTCGATTGGACTTTTGGTTCGAGCCCAATTATGAATAGAGGACAGAATAATTAAATAAGAACTTCTGCAACAGCTAAATTAAAGGCAGATAATGAATTTTTATCGCTTTGATTTGTGTGCTACAATGTTCCTTATAAACGAAAAACTTTCTCTTTATATAGTAGAAGAGTTTCATCCCTAGTACAAGTCTAAAAAAGGTAAAAAATTTCCTTTCTCGTTAATTACTTATCCGTAACCGACATCGAGCAAAATCCGCGTCGTGATATCCGGTTGGGTACGAATATCACGGCCCTCTATTCATCGTGTGTAACCGTTTATCGTGTTTTTCGAGGTCTTAGAACTCATACGTTGCTTTATCAGGCCTGATGGTGAGCATATCGTTCACTTTTTACGGATCTCGATACAAAGGGCTCCCAGCCTCGATTTTAATATCGTGTGTTCATCCCCTGATCACTCCGTTTTCTTCATCGAGAAACCGGGATATGTGTTATCCCCGATTTTACTCGTATACATTAGGTTCAAATCTAATATTTGTTGAAATTTTAGTAAATTTTTACCTGCATATTTACATTTAGCATTGAAAGTTATGGGTTCAGATAAACTCGTAGTCGAACGGTTACGTCCGTCCCTGGACATGAAGAAAATAATTCCGTCAAACACGTGCACTCCTAAAAGATTTAAAGATTTGCTATCCCTAGAGAACCTTACTTTATTCTTAACCAATACTACGTACTAACTATTTAACGACCTATATCAAAATATGATAGAAAATAAATATGATAACGTAACAATCTCTTTTATTTTCTCTTGTTTGGTAGAAATGACTCTTTGTTTCTTCTTTTTCACAAATCTCCTTTTCCTACGAACTTTGTCGCTAATCTGACGCTAAATAGCTCGTAGATAACATAACTTTTTAATAACATGTCACTGGTCCATCGCTAAGTAAGATTAGCAACGAATTTTGGTGTTTAGCTACATAATTTATCTGTCCGAGTGACCGCCCTTTTGTAACAAAATTCTACCGTTATGGTTGTTGATCCTGCAGAGTCTACCCAAAGGTTCAAGCCAGATTGTAGGAAGTGTGTGTGCAAAATTTGAGGTCAATCGGACTTTATTTGATAGGTTTCGACGTTGTTTGTGGAATTTGAAATTTCTAAGTTCTTAAGCTTGAATCCGAAGTTAATTTGGTATTTTGATGTTGTTTTGAGTGATTCAAAGACTCGACTAGGTGTTAATGATGTTATGGGAGGTGTTGGTATGTTTGGGTTGATGTCTGAGGGCCTCGGGTATGTTTCGAGTGAGTTTTGAGCGAGTCTGGACATTCTGAAACTTAGAAAATGGGTGGGGCAGAAATTTTAGCGCTGGGCGCGGTAGATTTAGTGCGGCCGCGGAAAATGGTCCGCGGTCCGCGGTCATGAAGAATCCGCAGGTCATTGGTCCAACTTCGGAAGCTCATATCTTTTGATCTATAAGATATTTAGAGATGATTCAAAAACAAAATATGTAGATCTTTGAATCTAGTTTTCCGAAACGTATTATAATAGACATTTGGACATCTGTAGCGAAAGTTATAGCCAAAATACTAAAGCCTATCACTGCAGAGGAAAACCTGTGCGGCCACAGTCGTTTTTCTGCGGACCGCGGTCGTTTTTGTGCGGTCTGCAGAGGTGGAATTCAGTGGGATACTCTGTAAATACGGGCTTTTGGGTTTTATTTAACATTTGACCTAGGGAGCTCGGATTTTGGCGATTTTTCGAAGATTTTTCAAGAAACTCATTGGAGTAAGTGATTTTAACTCAGATTTGGCTAGAGTACATGAATCTATCATTGAATCCATCATTTAATTCGTGATTTGGGATGGAATTTGGGAAGAAAATTATGAAATCTTTCGAGAAATGTAAAATGATAATTTGAAGGACCAAATGGTATCGGAATTGGATAATTTTTGTAGGGGTGAACTCGTATCGGAATGAGTATTCGCTTTTGTAAATTTTTATCCGATTCTGAGACGTGGGCCCCAGGGGCATTTTGGTTATTTTACCTAATTTCGCGTATTAGCTTAGAATTTTATTGTAGAATGAGTTATTTGAAGTGTTATTTACGTTATGCAATTTAATTGGATAGATTTGGGCCATTTAGAGTCGGATACGCGTGGCAAGAACGTGGTTTCGGATTGATTATTGAGCCAGATTGAGGTAAGTGTTTGGTCTAACCTTAGCTTGAGGGATTAAGAGTTGTTTCCTATTTGCTATGTGCTAATTGTTGAGTATGATGTATAAGCATGGTGACGAGTATCTATACGTTGGTGTCAAGCATGGAAGTGAGTCTTATACTATGATTATGTGACTCCATTTAGTATTGTATATGATCTATATGATAATTTCTATTGAGGAATATGACTTGTGGAAGTATTATTGTTAATTGAACATGGTAGAGCGTTGGCTCAAGTTAAGAATTTAATTGTTGAACATTATAGAGCATTGGGTCAAGTTGTGAATTGAGTTGTGAAGTAAACCTGAAAGAAGAAAGGAGAGAGAGAATCATGATATTGTTTTCCTTGCCGGGATTTGATTGTTGTACTATTGTTCCCTTGCTGGGATTTTATTGTGATTTCATTTACTTCCTTGCCCTTATTTCTTGTGATTGTTGTTTGGGTGAGGAAGAGTGTTAAAGCATGAAGGGTGATGCCATGTATGATTTTGTGAGGAAGAGTGTAAAGCACGAAGGGTGATGCCGTACCGCGCGATGTACAATTCTGTGCCGATTATATTGATTTTATGGTGAGGATGAAAGTAAAAACACGAACGGTGATGCCGTGCAGTTTATATTGATTCTTATGGTGAGGATGAGAGTAAAAGCACGAAGGGTGATGCCGTGCACTTGTCCTTGATTTTTCCTGATTCTAATTGAGCTATGTTGTCCTTTACGTTTATTTACTGATTTTCTGTTATTACTTGATTTTATTTCGATGTTATAGATTCCCTTACCCTATTTGCCTTGTGTTTGTTGCTTGGGTGAGGAAGACTGCAAAGCACGAAGGGTGATGCTGTGTATTGTTTTGGTGAGAGAGTGTTAAAGCACGAAGGGTGATGCCGTATATTATTTTGGTGAGAGAGTGTTAACGCACGAAGAGTGATGCCGTGCACTTTCTGTTTTCTGTGTTATTTGTTATTAACAATTCAAGTGTATTAACTATTTAGATCCTTTTTCTGTTGTGATCCTTTGTGTTGGAATCCATAGTATTTACAACGTCTTATTTTTTTTGTATGTTCAATACTTCAAATTTCAACAATTATTACATTTTTAACTCAATTAGTTTCTCAACTAAAGTTTCCTTAAACCGTTTGAGGTTGTACTTTACTTAAAAAGGAATTTCTACTATATTTTGATTTATTGATTTCTCGTATTAAAGGTAATGATTCATTCAATATTGTAATTTAATTGAAAAGAGTATTTTCTTTATCAAATGATTTCTAAAAATAACTTCATATTTTCTTGTTGATTTCCTAATTGGGTTGGAAGCTGTACTCTACTTTATATCAAGTAAATGAGGCTCTTCAAACATTCTTAGTTGTATTGGGTTATGGATCCCATGATTGAGTAACATGAGAAGGTTGTTGCGAAATGTGAGACAGAAACATGTGGACACAAGGTGCCGGGAAAAATATGATGATTTTTATTAATGACAGATTATGATATAGGCACGA
The DNA here is from genome assembly GCF_000715075.1 of Nicotiana tabacum. NCBI lineage: Eukaryota > Viridiplantae > Streptophyta > Magnoliopsida > Solanales > Solanaceae > Nicotiana > Nicotiana tabacum. The sequence continues at coordinate 171,724,609 of NC_134090.1, forward strand.
GGTGCCGGGGAAAATATTATGCTTTTATTTAATGGCACGTGAATTGTCCATGCGGTTGTGATATAAATATGGGCACGAGGTGCCGAGAAATTATGAAAGTGGGCTGAAACCTATATTATTTATGATTATGAAATGAGGCGTCACAAGGTGACATTCACTGGAAAGAATTATTTCGAAAGATGCTTATTTGAAAGATATTTATTTGAAGGAAATATATTTATCGAAAAGCATATTATCTTAGAGATTATTACTTGAAGGATTTATAGGCGAAAAATTTATATTTGAAGGACTTGATTAACTGATTGCACTTGTATTTATTAGTTTTTGAGGAACAATTATGGTATTCTTGTTTCCTGCTTTTTATATCACTGGTTGATCATTGCTGTTATCATTGCTATCTGCTTCCTATTATTTTGTATGATATATTGCACAAGTTTATTTGGTAGTCTGGTCCTAGCCTCCTCACTACTTCGCCGAGGTTAGGCTAGACACTTACCAGCACATGGGGTCGGTTGTGTTGATACTACACTCTGCACTTTTTGTGCAGATCCCAGTGTTGTAGATTCGGACTGTAGTGAGATTGCTGTTTCTTGTTCATCAGGTGACCCAATTCCTGCATGCGTCCGCAGGTCTTGGTGTCTCCTTCTATCTACTATTACTGTTTCTTTCATGTATTTCCAGAGACAGTGTTGTATTTATTTCTTTCAGACCTTTATTTGTAGTACTCCTAGACAGTCTGTGAAATTGTGATACCAGTCTTGAGTAGATTTGTTACAAATTGGTTTTAGCAGTATTATTAAATCTTTACAATGCAGACTTCCGCTTATTCAATTCTGTTATTATCTAATTGTTGACTCTTAACTGTTATCGGATTAAAAATGAAAATAAGGTAGATAGTTCAGTTGGTTGGCTTGCCTAGCTTTCACTAGTAGGCGCCATCACGACTCCCGAGGGCGGAAAATCCGGGTCGTGACAGATTTGGAGTAGATTAGAACAAGATTTGAGTTAACTGTAACTCACATACTAATTCTGAGTGTGGCGAACACTTTTGGAGTGAACCACCTTTATTTACTTTCTCTACTTTCCGCAAAGACTTACTAGGGACTGTTTTGACAAGATCAATCCGATACTGTAATAACTCTTTTTACTTTTAATGCATAATAGTAATCGGCGGCCCCGGTGCCTTTTATAAAAAAAAAGTGTATATAACTTGTTAAATTATATTGATAACGTATTATTTTTTATATCATCTATGTATAACTGAAAATATTGTATGAAACACAGTACAAAGAAATTGACTTAGCAAAGAATGTAGATATGGTTCACATTTCTTACAATAGGTTAATCATACAAATTAATCTGTACATTATAGTCACCATCATTTGTAATAGAAGGAATTTTTACATTCCTATTCCATACATGAAATTATATTATCCTCAATGTTTAAGGTTTGATATAATTATATTTAGTATACCTAATTACCAATTGTATACCATAAGGTGTTTTAACTGTACATTAATTGTACCTTATATCACTCCTAAATTTATGGTACCGTATATTCCTCCAAATCCCCACCCCCCACGTTTCTCTCTCCCAACCTCACACCCTCACCCACGTATCACCACACATCCACGTTTCAAACCATTATTCCGTCTGCTAAAACCAGGAAAACAATTGAAACCCTCTACCATTAACGTCTAAAATCAAGGTTTTTTCTTCTACAACCAGTCAAAATTGAAGTCAAATCTTCAAAGTTCATGCACAACAATAACTTTTGATGGTTATGATTTCGGGTTCCTTCAGTAATATAAGAGGGAAGGAAAAGAGAGAAGCAATTCCACCATTGACAACCATTAAAAAGCTTTGAAGCTTTGAATTCAAATTTGGGTGTTCAAAAATCATTATTTATTTGGATTGGGTATTGTTGTAAATTGTTGAGAATATGGTTTGGAGTTTATATCTCAATTTTGAGAGATTTTGGTGAATATTAGACTTGGTTTTGACTGAATTTCAGATTGAAACTCGAAGAAGAAGAAGAAGATATGACATACATTATATTGCAGCAATTGTAGATAAATTGTAGACTGTTGTTTATTTATTTTTGAGCTTTTGTGTTTTGTGTTAAAAGTTTTGATGGGAGCTTGTTATTCTACTTTGTCTGTTTTGGAGCTAACTTGTGCAAATGAGAAGATGTTTTTTAAGTTATATATATTGCTATACCTTTAAATTCAAGAAAGTACGGTTGTATTATATTTAAAGAGGCGCGAATTTATAGAATAGGTTGAATGTGAGGATTGAGTCAAATAAAACTCACAATGGCTTGTTTTATACGTTTATTCTACAACAAAACTACATATCATTTGAAAAATTAATATGAAAATACAGAATTTCAATGTTTCTACAAATTATCTACAAACTGTTCATAGCAGAATTTATCTTTCTTTTCATGCATGTTCGTCTGGAACACTAAAGTTACTTGATATGCCAATATCTCCCGTTATAGAGGAATACAACTTATCTACAATTTTCTACAACTTTCACATATTATTTTCACCCAGTAAAATACAACTACAATAACATAAAACTTACATACAAATTTTATACAATATGTCTTTTGTATATTTTGTATCTGATTTATACATACTTAAAACAATTTTAATACAACTAATTATATATTATACAACTTATCTACAAATTATCTACAATTTTCGTACATTATTTCTACTAAGTTATATACAACTACAATATAATACCACTTAAATATAATTTTTATACAATGTTGTTCAACTTTCATACAATAGTTAAATGAATAAAAGAAAAATAAATAAACAACAGAATATAATTTTTCTACAATTTATCTACAATGTATCTACAATTTTTCTACAATTTCTGCAATATAATGTATGTCATGTCTTCTTCTTCTTCTTCTTCTTCTTCTTCTTCTTCTTCTTCTTCTTCGAGTTTCAATCCGAAATTCAGCCAAAACCAAGTCTAATCTTCACCAAAACCCCTCAAAATTGAGATATAAACTCCAAACCATATTCCCAATTATTTGCAACAACACAAAATCCAAACAAATAATGATTTTGAAAACCCAAATTTGAATTCAAAGTTTTAAAGCTTTTTAATGGTTGTCAATGGTGGAATTGCTGCTCTCTTTTCCTTTGCTTTGTATTATTGAAATTTGAACATAATTGCGTTTGATGTAGAAGAATTGTAGAAAATTTAGTTGTTTTTGATTTGTGAATTGTAGAAGAATAATCAATTCGTTTTTGAATTGTAGAATCATAATCAATTCGTTTTTGAATTGTAGAAGAATAATTACGTTTGATGTAGAGACGCTAAATTTGAAACGAAACTGAAGAAGAAGATTAATGTGCGTGATTTGCGTTTGGAAGATCTGGAAGAATATTTAATCCCCCAATTTTAGCGCGCCTAAATAAGAAAGCCTACAACTACAATGATTCCTTATTTAATGCATGATTTATATTTTGTAGAAATACTATTAGCATGAAAGATAATATGTAAACTATGAACATATTTAATAGTATAGTTTCATATATGGTATAAGATCGAAAATTTTCCTTTGTAAAAGCTACACTACTGTGTATGCATTTTAAAACCTTTCTCTTGTTTTACGTTAAATCTTATGGTTGGGCTCATCGACACAGGTAGGTGACCTTTTTGATTTCTACGAAAATCCAGCTCAAATCCACAATTCATATCGATTTACAATGCAGATATCTTTTTAAGGAAAAATGAAATTGTATAGTCGCCATAAAATAATAGCTAAAAATATATATAAAATATATATTTTTTATATATATACATTTGTATGTTATATAAAAAAATTATACAAATTTTATATACCTTTTCGGCTATCAGATGTAAATAGTTTTTGGCGCGGGCTAAAATTAATAATACCCCTATCTTTAACGGCCATTTGTTGAGATCACCTAATAATTGTTTTTATAACAGCAGTGCCCGGGTCAAATTGAGTACCTCGACTAATTTTATGGAAACCTACTATTTTTCGTCAGCATAGGTATCAGATAACTTTATCCACCATTGGAATCAAACTTGTTCGTTAGTGGAATTACCTTTTTTTAGGTTTTGAATGTAGTGCCGAAAATGAACAAAGTTATTATTGTGATTTTACTTTTTTTGAGCTGAGAGTATCATAAATAGCCTTTCTAGCTACCTCTGCACAAGGTGCGCTTGTGTGTGTAGTTTTTCAATTCCGAACCCGATATATGGTTTTTCAAAATAATAGTTTTGTCTTTCTTGGGGTATTTTACATGAGATTATGGCGTAAAAAAGAAGAATAAAAGATATAAATAAGGCGAGAAATACTCGAAAACAGAGAGTTCCGATTTGGATGAAAAGCTTAAAAAGAATAATAAAAGGTATGTATAAGAGGATAAATAAAGTATTATTTTTTTTGGGGGGGGGGGGGTCAGTTATGTTTCTTTAGCATATTTCAAAATAAAAATAAAAATAGAAAATGTGGAGTAAAAACTTATTGCATCGGAAAGTTAGGTTTATTAGTCGATGCAATAATTTAACTACATTCTTTAAAAGATAATAAAGTTGATTTTAAAGCTCAAAAGGGTTTTCAATTAGAAAGTGATAAACTTTGTGATTTCAAAAGATTTTTCAGAGTCGCCATTTGACATTTGGTTTCGGTGTGCCAAGTCACCATTTAAAAGTAATTTTTCTTTCAAAACACGTTTGACTCTAAAACTGACTGCACCAGAGATTTGGAGTAAGGGGGTCCATTTGGCTCGGAGAGAAGGTTTTAGGCATTCCCAAGTCCCGCAAAAGTCACGGTTGCATATACGATCTAGTTGGCTTTTAGAAATACTCAGATTGAGGTAGAAACACACAAAAAGCAAAAACAAATACAAAAGAGGCTCAAGGTCGTCCCCATCTGATAAAAGAAAAATAAAAAAATAAAATAAAAATCCTAAACTAACCTACACTATACTTCCTCCACTGTATTCGTCAAGGCCTCTAATTACATATACTTCGGGGCATTCTCCGAATAAAATATTTACAAACTTCTCGGGGTATTCCCCAAATAAAGTAATAAACTAAAAGGAATTACCTCTTGCCTCCAATTCAATACTTACTCAAGCAACCAAACAGACATTATAGAAACCAAGATTGAAGAAATCGTCCTATGGAATCTCAGTTTTAAATTGTTTACCCATTGCAGTACTAAAAGAAAGAAACTAGGAGGAATAACTTGAGTCATGAAACATGACACATGTTTCAGAGCAGTGAAATTCAACCATGAATTCAAAAAATGATATGTAGATGTTTAAACAAATAAAACCTTCCCACACGTTCTATGAATTGTTTTCAAACTAAAAAAAAAATAGCATTTGAAATTACCTACTTCTGCGGGCTTAGTTAAAGCAATAAACTAAGACAGTAATTATGAAACTTTGACTTTGTTTCCTTCAAATCCTAACGCAATGCTGCACTACTGATTTGCGATTCAAATTAATTGAACTGCACTAAGGGAAAAAATCAGTTGCAAACAGAACTAACTGACCAAAGAAGACATGCCAATTACTACAATTTCCTGACCAAGAACATTTAGTTTAAAACACATCTAACACAAGAAGGATATATAACACAGAATCAAAGCAAAATAAAATAACATCAGCTCATATAATATAAGATTGCCGTAATAAGAGAGATATATCAAGAAATGGACCTAAGATAGTCTTTTAGTTAATAAAACTCAGCAATTACAGCAACCAAGTCAAGCAAAATCGAGCAAGGTTTTCTTCTAAATTTTGAACGAGAAAACAACGAACTCAGAGCCGCGGGTTACACCTCGGACGGCAGCAAACGAAAAACTCGAAACGACCTCAGCTCAGTTATAGGTTGTTTACTCATGATAGACTATTTGATGCAGCAGGCTATTCCTCTTGATAATATATATATATATATATATATATATATATATATATATATATATATATATATATATATATATATATATATGGTTTTTCTGAAATTTAGTCACAAGCTATCCTCTCAAAAACAGAGACATCTTTTCATGTATGTATTTTTGAAATGCAATGAAGCCAAACACCAGAAAAGAAACTCCAGAGAAGAAAGATTTCCCCCTTAAAACCCTAGTCTTCTTTCCCTAAACTTTTCTATCCAAAATCCGAAAATGAGAGAATTTATAGGAGCCTAGAATGTTCTCTCATTCCTCTCCAGAATCTCCTTTTTTCAAAATAAATCCGAAATTCGATTTTTAAGACAAGTAAAGGACAAGTGGAGGGAGTAGATTCAGTGAGACTCAATCATACGCTCCCTGTTGAGGAAACGTGTCAAGATAATAGAAGGAAAAAGATATTTAGGAGAGAAACAATAAATTGCACAAGACAGGACAAGACAAGATTTACGTGGTTCAGCAATTTTTGCCTACTCCACGGCCACACAAAGAATAACTCTTTATTAATTGAAGAGAGAAAGAAGAAGTTTTGGGATGTTCTACAAATGAAAATGTAGACCCCTATTTATAGGCATTTGAATGCTTTGCCGAGGTAAGCGCTTACATCATAAGAATGCTAAGGTAAGCGCTTACATCACAAGAATGTCGATGTAAGCGTTTACATCATATTTTCATCTCTTTTTGATTTTTTCTTTCTTTTGTTTTGTCTACTTTCACATACAACAATAGGTTTGGTCCTATCAATCTCCCCCTCAAACCTATGTTACATCAAGAAAGAAAATAAAGAAAGATTTGCTATTCTCTGGTGGCGCCTTCACTCTATCAGTCTTGAAGGCTAACTGAGGCAGTGCACAGCCTCAGTTTGTCAACACCGACAATTTTGGTCAACATGTTTGACGAGTTCTTTGATCCTGGTATCTTCTGTAGGAAAAGAGTTCTTTCATTTATCAACTCTCGGATATGATGATACCTCAACTGGATATGCTTCGATCTTGCATGAAACACTGGATTCTTGGCAAGATGAATTGCACTCTGGCTATCGCTGAAAAGCTCACAATTGTCCTGCTCTTTACCTAGTTCTTTAAGAAAATTCTTGAGCCAAATCATCTCTTTTCCAGCTTCTGAGATTGCCATGTACTCTGCTTCAGTGGTAGATAGAGCAACACTTTTCTGAAGTCTGGACATCCAACTAACAGCAATACCACCCAAGGTGAACACGTAGCCCGTGGTACTTTTTCGACTATCCAGATCGTCGCCTAAATTTGCATCAGCAAAACCTTGTAAGATAATATTGCTCTTTTTAAAACAAAGTGCCATACCTGAAGTGCCTTTGAGATATCGCAATATCCATTTTACACCTTTCCAATGCTCCTTTCCTGGATCTGACATGTATCTACTGACAACTCCAACTGCATGGGCTATGTCAGGTCTAGTGCAAACCATAGCATACATCAAACTTCCTACTGCTGAAGCATACAGAACTTTGCACATGTACTTCCTTTCTTCATCTGTCTTAGATGATTGGTCCTTTGACAGATTTAGATGGCTTCCAAGTGGAGTGCTTCTGGTCTTTGCATCATGAAGACTGAACCTGCTTAGTACCTTCTGTATGTACTTTTCTTGAGACAACTTTAAGGTTCCTTCCGACCTGTTTCTGCTAATCCTCATCCCAAGCATTTGCTTAGCTGGTCCTAAGTCTTTCATTTCAAACTCCTCCGCCAGTTGTTGCTTAACCAAGTTGATCTCATTTATGCTAGATCCTGCAATTAGCATATCATCAACGTACAACAATAAAATGATATAGGATTCATCAAGATTTTTGATATAATAGCAATGGTCTATCTCACATCGTGTGAAACCATTTTTATGCATGAATCCATCAAATTTCTTGTACCATTGTCGGGGAGCTTGTTTCAAACCATACAAACTCTTCTTCAACTTACACATAAGGTTTTCCATAGCAATGGTTCAACTTTTACTACTAATCGTGCTTTGTATCTCTTCTTACCATCATGCTCTTCCTTGACTTTGTACACCCACTTGTTCTGTAGTGCCTTCTTTCCTTTTGGTAACTCCGTAAGTATCCATGTTTTATTCTTTTGAAGAGAATTCATATCTTCTTTCATGGCTAGCTTCCACTTATCAGAGTCTATCACCTGCATTGCTTCAACAAAATGCTCTGGTTCTCCAGCATCAGTAAGAAGTAAATAGTGAAGAGAGAGAGTTAACCTATCTGGAGCATTCGTGACTCTTTTAGATCTCCTCAATATAGGTTCATGAGTAACAAAATACGAATTTGATTCAGGTCCTGATTTCAGATTTGGTTCTGCATTTGATTCTATCTCTGGTTCCGGTTCTGGTTCTGATTTAGGTTTGGCTTCTAGTTCTTCTTCAAATTTGGCTTCTGGTTCTTCATCTTCAATTTCAGAATCAGTTGTAATCCCTCTAGCCACTTCATTTTCTGAGATTTCTTCTAACTCAACTATTTCAGACATTGTCTATTTGCTGGTGTTGGTTGGTTCTACTTCAAGCTTGTCCTTGTACATCACATTTTCATTAAATGTGTACATCACATTTTCATTAAATGTGACATTTCTATTCTGATCATACCAAAACCGATAACCAAAATTATCATCACCATAGCCAATAAAGAAACATTTCTTTGCTTTAGGATCAAGCTTATCTCTATCATTAGAGTTTACATGCACATAAGCAACACAACCAAAAATTTTCAGATGTGAGAGAGTTACCTCCTTTCCTGTCCATACCTCCTCAGGAATTTCAAAATTCAGCAGTACAGAGGGTCCCCTATTTATGAGGTAAATTGCCATGTTAACAGCCTCAACCCAAAAATGCTTCGGCAATCCAGAATGTATTCTCATACTTATGGCTCATTCATTCAGGGTTTTGTTCATCCTCTCAACAACACCATTTTGTTTCGGTGTTCCAGGAACTGTCTTGACCATTTTGATCCCATTCTCCAAGCAAAATGCTTTGAACTCTTGGCTATCATACTCTCCTCCATTGTCAGACTTCAGACATTTTAACTTTAGACATGTCTGATTTTCAGCTTCAGCTTTCCATCTTTTAAAGGTAACAAACACATCAGATTTATTTTTTAGAAAATAAACCCATACCTTTCTTGTGGAGTCATCAATGAAGGTGACATAATAGCGTGAGCCTCCTAGAGAAGTTATAGGAGCTGGTCCCCACACATCCGTATGCACTAGTTCCAGCTTCTATTTCTTTGGCGTCCTTCCCACCTTTGAGAAACTAACTCTCTTTTGTTTCTAGTAAATGCAATCTTCGCACAAACCTAATTCAACATGTTTTAGGTTTGACAACTTTTCTTTGGATGCCAAAAGCTTCATTCCCTTCTCACTCATATGCCCGAGCCTCTGGTGCCACAATGTTGTATCACGACCATGATCAACTGTTGCTATAGTCTCTCTTTCTATTGCAGTTGTATACAGTGTTCCCCTTTTGAAGCCTCGTGCCACAACCAAATTCCCTTTGGTTATCTTCCACGATCCGTTGCCGAATGTTGTTGTATATCCTTCATCGTCAATCTGACCCATAGATATCAGATTTTTCTTGAGGCCAGGAACATGTCATACATTTTGCAATTTCCATAGCGTGCCTTGTGAAGTTTTTATATGAACTTCACCTTTTCCGGCAATGTCGAGAGGTTCGCCGTCTGCTTGATAAACTTTCCCAAATTTTCCAGCAATATAATTATGCAACAATTCTTTGCATGATGTAGAGTGAAAGGATGCACCTGAGTCCAGAATCCAAGATTCGACTAGACTGTCTGCACAACAAATTAGTGTATCACCAACTTGTTCAGCAATTACATTTGCTGAATTTTCTTCCTTCTTCTTCTTTTGTTCTCTACATTGGCTACTGTAGTGACCCTTTTTATCGCAATTCCAACAAGTAATTGTGAGCACGTGATTTTTGCCTTAACGAAAACTACTCCAAAAATAAATCAAAAAATAAAATAAATTTCTTTTACTGTGTAATTTTTGAATTTGCGTGGTGTTAAATATTTGTGTTATGTCCGTAAATGTTTACTTTGTCATAATAAAATGAAAAAATAAAATAAAATACTTATTGCATGCATATAGGATTTAATTATGCATTTAAGAGATAATTTAAATAAAATCACAAAAAATATGCATTGGTTCTATTTCAAATGTTTCACTGTGTGATTGATGTTTTGTCTATGTGTTAAATAATTGTTACAGAGTAATTAATATATTTTTGTGAAGTTAAAATTATATTATAGTTAATATTATTGTAATGATAATTTTGTTTTTATTTTTAATTAGGATTTTATTAATTAATAAAATCAATAAATAAAAAAAATACAAGTTGTAAAGATTGGACCTGGATTAAAATCCAGGCCCAAATCAATTTACCCCCACCCCCCCCGGTCAGCCCAATCCAAACAGCCTGTCCGGTCCAATTCAAAGCCAGAACCAAACGACGTCGTTTGGTCACCTCTCATCAAGGGCCGTTGGATTAAATCCAACCAACAGCCAAGATTTCATCGCCCTTACCCGCAACCCATAACCCGACCCATTGACCCGACTCAGTCCGACCCCAACGTTAAACCAAACGACGTCGTTTGGATTAGTGGATTGATCCTGGCCCTTCATCTTACTTGATCGGACGGACAATACCAATCCACCCCACCCCTATATAAATCCCAAGCCTTACCCCGGCCCCTAACTGAACACCCCCCTCCTCTCACTGTTCACCATCTTCTTCAGACCCTCCCACCTAACCCTAGCCGCCCTAAGACCCCAAAGCCTGAAACCCGGCGGCATCAACGCCGCCGGTCACCACCTTGACACCCCAGAACCCTCTGAACGTCCTCTACACGAATATGACCTTAGATTCCTTCGAATCAGGCCCCAACCCTTCGAATCTTAAATCGAAGGTTGGCCTGAAAACCTGATCTAAACCAATCAGCACCTAGTTAACACCATAGCTTCCCCTAGTCATCCTGAGTATGGATCTGTTGTTTGTTTGGCTCGAATCAGTTCCGAGCTTCTCGAATCTTCTTTTGAAGATTCGTACCAAACAAGAACAAGCTCAGATTTGTTTTAAGCTGACACCAAATGACCCCTAGGCTACCCTCACCCTTGTGTCATGTTTGGTTCTTCTCGAATCTGACCAGAAATGGTTAAATCCCAAATCGAATTTTTAAGAACCCTAAAAATACCAAACTTTCGGATTTTGTTCAGATTAAGTAAAGATTGAGGTTCAATCGACCTTAGTCGAAGTATTTTCAGTGGAAAATACTTCGACTAAGGTCTGTTTGATTTCAAACAAAAATCCAAATCCAAGTTGAGTTCGAGTCGGATTAAAATTGAAGATTCAAAGGTATTTTTTCTATTATTTTGTGTATTCTACATGTATTGTTGTTTGTCTTAATAGCTTGTTAATTTTTCATGATTTTATTTGATTAATTCTGTCACCTTTGTCTCATGCCCGTCTATATGGTCAAATATGAAACTGTTTCAGTTGGTTGTGATTGTTTATAATGTAAGTAATCGACTCGATTAAGTTCGTCGATTAGTTATATTATGAATTCTCACTTATGATAATGCTAATAAAAAACAGTCTGCTTCTATTGTTTTAGACCAATTATGGACAATTGTTGTAGATAATCAGTTTAAATTAATACTCGTCAGTTAAATCATCCTTGTTTACATTTCAATGAGTCTGTCAAAATGAATGCTGTGTATATGTTGATTTCTGAACCAGTAAGTTTCAGGGCATTGTCAGTATACTGACAATGCCCCTGCATTTATGTTGATCTGAATTTCAATTCAATTTTTTTGGTTCTGTTAAGCTCTGCATAGTGTTAATGTGTTTGTATGCAAGTTCAGCTGCTCAATCTGAATTTAGCTTGTCCATTAGTTATTAGACATTGAGTTTGTTGGGTCAATTAACTAACAATGAAAGGACAGAATGTTATTTGATTTAGGAATTGGTTGTTAGCTGCTAAACAAGTTTAATTCAGATAACTTGGACAGTAATTACAGTAGGTCAGGAGTATTTCTGGGAATGAAACAGTAAAAACAGGGTGTTAGTGCTAGTGTATTATAATGTAATGTTAGTGGCTATAGTTTAAGATAATAATGGGGAACAAGGGATAATGGAGCTACTGAAAATCAGGTTAGGATCATATATAGTATTAAAAAGAAGTTTTTAATGGAACTTTTTGATTTTAAAAGAAGAAGGGGGTCCAAGAAGCACTTAAAAAGATAAAGACCAGCCCTGTATAAATACATGGAGCTGGACAGCTTAAAAGGGGCAGATTTTAGGAGATTAAAAAGAGAGAAAAAGAGAGTGTGAAAAAGGGGGAATTTGCTCAGAATTTAGATCAGTTTTTCAGAGAGAGGAAAATCAGTTTTCAGAGGGAATTTACTCAGATTTTAAGGACTGAAATTTTGAAGAAAAGAAAAGAACTCAGATTTTTTTTAAGAAAAGGAAAGAGAGGAAGAAAACAGAAAAAGAAATAGAAAAGAGAACATTCACACACACACACACAATCTGAAACAGATACAAAAGCAGAAACAGAAAAATCAGAAATAGGAATTTGAAACAGATAGAGGAAAGAAACTGAAATCTGAAAAATGTTATTTTTCTAGAATCTGTCTGTTGTTTGCTTGTGAATATTGTTCGGTTCAAATCTGAAATTTTTCTCAAGTTTCTGTCACTATTCATCTGGGTTCCTCGGGTCTTATTATTGCTCAAATCTGTGGAAAAAACTGGTATTCGGCTGATTTTGTTACTGCTGCTACTGCTGAAATTTTCTCCTTCTGCCTTCGTTTTCCAGGTACATGTCTTTTAAAATCATGTGGTGAAAAGCTCCAACATGATGAATAGATGAAGTTTGAGAATTATAATTTTGTCTTCCACGTGTTTAAAATTCAGTAGTTCAAACTTCTGTTTTGTTTCGTGTAGGTTAATATGACAATATGCATGATACGATAACTATTAGCTAATTATTTCCTTTTGAAGTTTTGTATAAATATTGTAACAAAGTTATTTATTTCGAATTTTCATTCAGTATAAGTTGTATTTGAATCATCAAAATAGGGAACATGGCAGAAAACTGGCCATTAATTGCATCTCTTAAAATTGCTAGTATAGACTAGTATGGAAATTTCAAGATAACAGCATTACTAGTCTATGTTGTTAAACATCTGATTTTTAAGGCTAAGATAGTATTGATTGTGTCTTGTTCATATTTAGCATAATAATGTTCATGTTCATAATCAATAGCCGAAAGATGCATCGATAAAATCTGTTATATTCACGATATTGGCATATGGTGAATGGTGTAGGGGTATATTCATGTTATATGTGATATTGTCTTCTTAAGTCAACAATTTTTTTATGTCGGCCAAATAACTCGTATAGGTTGAGAATAAAAATTGGGTTGATTAAGTATATCTCGAATTCAATCAATAGCAATTAATCAAAAATAATTAGGCCTATCAAATTAAGAACAAGCAATGTAGAAAGAGATTAGATTTATAATGTATAACAAGTTTAAGAGTGTAAATAGTAGCATTCGTTGCAAAAAGAATATTGAGAACTCTTCGAAAATATCATTTCCTTTCAAGAATTGAAATTTTTTTTAGTTTCATACGTTATTAACAGTTTAGTATACATATGTTGTATTTACTAAAAATAGTGTTAATCATATGTTTATTCTTTTCTTTAAATTTGAATAGTTTGGAGGAATGTAATTCATACGCGAAATTATAATCAATGGGCGACATTCAATAAATTGTGAATTTTTTTAAGAATTAAGAGTATTTTAAATGAAGATTTCTCATAATATAATAAATAATTTGTGGAAAAATCCCCAATATCATTATAAATATTTTGCGCAATTAGGGATACGTTCGCGTACCCTGATTATATTTTTAAAAGCAAAAATTCGGATTATGCGTACGCGCAATTTCGAGCGAATATTTAATAAAAGGATTTTTCCAAAGGCGTTAAATTAATTTCATAAAAACCCGAGATGTACGGTTCACTATTCAAGAAAAACAAATATTCTTGATTCGACATAATTTCGAAAAATAATTGTTTAATAAATATATTACCAAAAGTTATCGTGTACACGTACGCGTGACACAATTCCGCATTTTTTAAATTTATAACACGAATATACGTACGCGTAATTCGATTCAAAAGAAGGATCCTCAATCACAATAAGTATAAGCAGTAGTAAAATCATGTAACATCAATATATTTAATAAAATCAAGATAATTAAGCCAATAATAAAAACAGTTAAGCGACCGTGCTAGAACCACGGAATTCGGAAATGCCTAACACCTTCTTCCGGATTAACAGAATTCCTTACTCAGGATTTCTGGTTCGCAGAATAATAAACAGAGTCATATTCTCCTCGATTCAGGGATCGAAATTGGTGACTTGGGACGCCTTAAAATTCCCAGGTGGCGACTCTTAAATGATTAAATAAATCCCGTTTCGACTGTCCTTTAATTGGAGAAAACTCCCCACGCGCCCCGCAGGCGCGGCAAAAAGGAGGTGCGACAGCTCTGGCGACTCTGCTGGGGACTTGGAAGTGTTAAACTATAACCCAGAACCATTGGTTCAGGGTTTAAAGAATTCGAGCTTAAAATATCTGTGTTAATTGGCTTTATTTACTATGAGATTTTCAACTGTTTATATGCTAATATGCTAAATGTTGCTGTTTACCGCTTTAATATTATTTGAATTGTGAATATGTACAACTGCTACGAAACCCCCTTCTTTCTGAGTCTTCTGAATTTATGGTGTACACGTGCGCGTGACCCACCTTTCTGTTAGAGTCATACCAAATAAGACGGAGTTGGGACAAGTAACTAGGCCGGGCAGACTTTCGTGCTCCCGGTACGTTGCCCCCGCTTCGGCTCAAACTGTCCGTTTGGGTAAGCCAGGTTTAGAACAATCAACCTAAGGTTTTACACTTAGAATAACTCAGCTATGTACCGAATCCCTAGTAGGAACGAATATTTGCATCATATGCATTTGGCCTTGGAGACTCAACACAGGGGTTGGGTCTGTCTAGGACAGGTGAACCCGGAATAAAAAGACCATCATGATGCATCCTATTTGCTACTTGTGCATTCATTTGCCTCGAACATGCTTGTTGACCAGTTTAAATGAAATCATGGTGAGAAGAGAGGAATAAAATGGGTTGTTTTTTTTTAAAAAAAAATTTCGGAAAAATATAGTTTTAAATTTTGAAATAAAGGTATTTAATAGAAAAAAAAATCGAAAATGATTTTTTTTAGTATAAATTTTCAAAAAATGAATTTTGACTTTATCAAAATTAAATTTCAGATACAAAATGAGCACCACACAAAGCCCTTCATCCGCAAGTACGGAAGAATTTCTATGTCAGCTTCAAATGTGGTGGTATGATTTAGGCGAAGACGGTCAAAAATGGGTCGTCAAGCATTTGGGAAATCTCACGGACATTATAAAAGTTAAACCCCGTGATGATCTGATTGCGGCGTTAATAACTTTCTGGGATCCAGTTCACAATGTTTTTCGTTTCTCTGACTTTGAGCTTACTCCTACATTAGAGGAGATAGCTGGATATACTGTTTTTGACGGAAGTTTAAGAAATCAAAGCTTGATATTCACAAAGGCTCCTTCAATACATCGATTCTTCGGTCTTTTGAACATCAGCAGTCAAATCAGGAAAAGCAATGTCATCAATGGATGTTGTTCCTTCAACTTTTTGTATTCAAGGTTCGGAAAGTCAGATGGGTTTGAAATTTATGAAAAAGGCCTTACTAATAAGCAAAACAAAGACACTTGGCAGATTCACCGTCGATTTGCTTTCATGGTGGCTTTTCTAGGAGTCATGGTCTTCCCAAATAAAGAGCGAACAATTGATATTCGCACCGCAAAAGTTGTGCAAATCCTTACCACCAAAGAAAATCACACCCTTGTCCCCATCATTCTATCAGATATTTATCGGGCTTTGACTTTATGTAAATCAGGAGCAACGGTCTTCGAAGGATGCAAAATTTTGTTGCAAATGTGGGTGATGGAGCATCTCCAACAACAGCCCAAGATCATACAATATGGGTCAAAAAATGATAATTGCATCGAGAGCTATGAGGAAAGAACAAAAAATTATCAAGCTCCAGAAGGGATAGAAGCATGGGTATCTCATCTCAAGGCTTTAACGGCAAATCAAATTGAATGGACTCTGGGATGGCTCCCGATGAGGGAAGTAATACATATGTCAACCTCAAATAGTTATCTACTACTATTGGGATTAAGAAGCATTCAGCCGTATGCACCACTAAGAGTCTTAAGGCAACTAGGGAGATATCAAATAGTTCCTGATGATGAAGATTTGAGTATGCAAGTAATCGAATTACACCCAGAAGCCACTATTCCCGAAGCTCTACTTCAGCAGATGTGGAATGGATGTCGATACTTAAAAAGTGATACTCAAGTCCCAGACACTACAAAGGGTGAGATGAATCCTGGATATGCAAGGTGGTTCGAAAAACGGTCTCGCGTGGATGATGTACCAGAACCTGAGCTAAAAAGGCCAACAAAAAGACCCCATGTTCAAAACTTCAATGATAAAATCCAAGAGCGGTTGATCTGGGGAGAAAAAGAAAAAGGGTACAAAGCAACTATCCATGCCCTAAAAGAAAATCTAAGAAGCCTCAGTCTGGAGAAAGATTTGCAAGAACAAGAAGCCGAAGGCGAGAAAAAGAGTCTAGCTTGTGAGAATGAAAATCTTCATGCTCGATTCCAAAAAATGAAAAGGATTTCTGAAACGCCAAAGAGGAGCTGGAAGGATCAAAAAACCATCGCCAATCTCTTTGAAAGAATGCAAGATTATGATTTCATTCTTGCGGAAAATGAAAGGGCATTGAGCAAAGCAAAAGAAAAGATCCAACAATTAAACGAAGAAGCCAGATCTAACAAGGAACGCCAAGATAGGCAATCCGAAAAAGACAAGGCACAATTCAATAAGGAAAAAGACTATTGGATGCAATCAGAAGACCAGCTTCGTGCACAACTAGGAGAGGCAAGAAGATGCAACAGAGAACACCAACAAGCAGACCTCGACAGGGAAAGAGCGCAAGCAAGATTAGAGCAGGCCAGACTCCGAGCTTTGTTAGAATCAGCTCTAGATCGTGAGAACCGTGTCAGAGATATAGCCACCACTCGTCAGCAGCAATTGCAAGACCAAGACCAACGTCTCCAAGGTTTCAGGGCACAAATCCACGACCTGGCAGTCTTCACATCTCAAAGTTATGTAAACTGCCAAGGAATGGATTATGAAAGATTTACTGAGCATGCGCCCACTTTTGCTCGTCATCTAGCAATGGAGTTGGAAAGGATGTATCGTACGCTGGGAGGCCATCCGGGTCAAGCACCACATTGAGCAGATAATCCAATATTTGACAACAAAAATGGAAAGTGGGGCATGTTGTGAGATGTTATGAATTATATCTTTTATTTTGATTTAAGTGTGTGTGTTTTCAAGCCATTTTCTTAAAGTTTTCAGATGTAATTCCATCTTTGTGTAATGAATAAAAATGATTGCCTTTGGTCCGAACTACGCAAGGTCTGATTCATGTAAGAACATGATACGTAGGCAATCTCTCAGATTCGATCACCACGATAAAAGACATATATAATAAATAAAAATGAATAACAATAAAAATTTCAAGAAGTCTGGGACGACACAAGCAGCCGAGAAAATGCATAATAGAAAGGGATTATTTGTCTAGGAGCATTGCATCTCAACATGTGATTATATATGTGTTAAACTCTCAAAATTAACAAATTTGTTCATTTCCAGAATTCAAGCAGTTAGTTTCTCTAAAGAGTATACTGGCATATTATCACTATCACACAAGATCAAAAGGACCAATACCCGAAAGTATGTCTATCCCAGATGTTGACACAGGTATGGAAATAGAAGAAATGGATGTTGGGAAAATGAAAGAAGAGATGTTTAAGCTCAAGCAGCAAATGGCTGAGATGTACCAAGCTTGGTCTACAGGACAGTTACCCCCATCTTACCCAAATAACCCTGCTCCATCAAAGACCCAAACTCAGGATAATATCACCACTGAATTATCCCTAAGTTTTCCCATTTATCAGCACTACCGAGGCACTACCTCTCAAATACCACAGTTTCCACCTCCAAAGCCAGTTCCGTACTTTCCTTTACCTATGACTCCTGTTTTCGTAGAACCTCCCCCTGCTACATTTCACAAATCTCCTAGTGAGCCTACATTCCAGGCCCAGGACAACCAATATTACCCTCCGGAACCCACCCTCAAAGCCTCCGAAATTCATTCAACCACTCCTCATTTTGATCTCCCAACCGAAATTGACAAGCCAGCCAAAAATGCTGAGCAAGAAGAGATGTTCCGGAAGGTCAAGAGTCTAGAACAATCGTTCAGAGACATGCGAGGATTAGGTGGGCAAGTCAGTGTAGCCTACAAAGATTTATGCTTATTCCCCAATGTACAATTGCCATTTGGCTTCAAGATGCCCAAATTTGACCTATACAGCGGGCACGGCGACCCAGTAGCCCACTTAAGGGGTTTCTGTAGCAAGATGCGAGGAGCTAGGGGGAAGGATGAATTATTAATGGCTTACTTCAGTGAAAGTCTAAGCGGATCAGCTTTGGAGTGGTATACACGCCAGGACCATGGAAGATGGTACACCTGGGATGACCTGGCACAGGCATTCGCATACCATTTCCAATACAATCTGGAAATCATCCCAGATCGATTATCTTTGACCAAATTTGAGAAGAAACACAATGAAAGTTTCAGAGAGTATGGTTTTCGGTGGAGAGAACCGGCAGCAAGAGTAGATCCTCCTATGAAGGAGAGCGAAATGGTAGACTACTTCCTCCAAGCCTTGGAACCAACTTACTATGCCCACTTGGTTTCAGCGGTTGGAAAATCATTCAACGAAGTAGTAAAGATGGGAGGTATGGTGGAAGAAGGCCTCAAGACAAATAAAATCATGAGCTATTCAGCAATTAAGGCAACTACTCAAGCTATTCAAGGCGGGGTAGGAGAAATCGGAAGAAAGAAGAGGGAGGAAGCAGCCGTAGTTGATTCAGGAATTTGGCCGGGACCTAGAGGTTCACCGCTTTACTATAATCAACAACGACCTCGCCCATCAGCTTACCACCATGATTCATCCCAAAACTACTATCACCCTTCAGAGCCTCATTTTTCCATTAACCATGCTCAAGCATACAATCAGCCGTCTGTTCACACCAATTGGCGTGCTCCTGTCACATCAAATACTTACCCACGAGCCTATCCCGGACCAAGTTTCAGGCCTAGGCCAGCATTCAGGGGAGAAAGGGAACAGAAAAAGAAAACTTACACTCCATTGGGAGAGTCTTACACTAGTCTGTTCCACAGGCTGAGACAGTTAGACATGCTGAGACCAATACAATCCAAACTACCCAATCCTCCACCAAAGAATCTGGATTACACCATTAGCTGTGAATATTGCTCCGGTGCACCAGGCCATGATACGGAGAAATGTTGGCATTTGAAAAATGCAATACAAGAGCTGATTGATACTAATAAAATCGAGGTTCAAACCCCCGAAGCTCCAAATATCAATAGAAATCCAATGCCAGCCCATCAAGAGGCTAATATGATAGAAATCATACAAGCTGATGGGAAGACAAAGAAGCCGTCACAAACTGTCATGATGATCAAGTCTCATGAAACCAAGCCAGATAAGCAGTTAATGGAGGAGAAGCCGGTGTCTAAGCAGAACAAAAATGGTGATGAACCGTCTATGATAGTCGATGAGGGATCATCGAGCAAAGTTGCCGCAAAACAAGAAAGGCCGAAAGTGATAGTACCAGGGGTTGCTAACAAACCCATTGTATTCGTGGAAGGAGCCCGTACAGATCGGGTTATTGTTGCACCTGTAATCCAGCTGCCGGTCATCAACAACAAAGCCATCCCATGGAACTATGAACGGGTGACTGTAATGTACAAGGGCAAAGAAATCAAGGAAGAAGTGTGTGAGGTGCAAGGTTTGACTCGTTCGGGAAGATGTTTTACTCCCGAAGAGCTGAGAAAAACTAAAAACAATCCAATGCCAACAAAGAGAGCTGTGACGGAAGAAGAGGCGGAGGAGTTTTTAAGAAAAATGAAACTCCATGATTATTCTGTTGTGGATCAATTAAAAAAGACCCCCGCTCAAATTTCATTGTTGTCATTACTGATACATTCAGAGGAGCACCGTCTGGCTTTGATGAAAATCCTGAATGAGGCTCATGTCCCTGAAAAGATCTCTGTAAATCATTTGGGAAAAATAGCCAACAGAATCTTTGAAACAAACAGAATTACATTTGCTGATGATGAATTACCTGTGGAAGGTACCGAGCACAACAAAGCTCTTTACCTCACTGCGAAATGTGAAAACTCCGTAGTAACCCGGGTATTGGTTGACAATGGGTCCAGTGCAAACATATGCCCTCTCTCCACTTTAAACAAATTAAAGATTAAGAAGAATAGTATCTGCGTACAAGGATTTGACGGTGGAAGCAGAGATTCATTTGGCGACATAGTGTTGGAACTAACTATAGGGCCAGTTGAATTCACAATGGAATTCCAAGTGTTGGACATATATATTTCTTACAACTTGTTATTGGGTCGACCATGGATCCATGCTGCTAAAGCAATCCCGTCAACACTACATCAGGCTGTCAAGTTTGAATGGGATCATCAAGAAATAGTCGTGCATGGAGAAGAAAGTTTAAATGCTCACAACAGTACCATTGCACCGGTCGAGGGAACAGAAAATGACCAGGGACCATGGGTATACCAAGTGACAAACACAGTGTCGATAGAGAAAATTCCAGAAGGGAAATACCTTCCGAATCCAAGGATATCCTCTGCATCAGTCATGATAGCTTATGAAATGTTAAAGAATGGCTTTATACCCGGCAAAGGTCTGGGCTTATTTCTGCAAGGAATTGTACAACCAGTATCTCTCCCCGAGAACTGGGGAACATTCGGTTTAGGGTTCATACCCACCACCAATGACGTGATAAGGGCCAGGAAGTTGAAACACCAAGCATGGGTTCTTCCAAAACCAGTACCACATCTGTCAAAGTCTTTTGTCAAGACCGGTGCTAAAAATCGCCCGATAACAACAATTCCTAAATCCCGGGTCAATCCTGAGCAGGAATTAATTGAAAGATTCGAGAAATTGTTTAGTGATGTGAATATGTTGGAAAGCGGAGAAGGGTGTAGCAACGCAGAAGTTCAATTCGTTGGGCCAGAAACAAAGCTCAATAATTGGAAAGCCACTCCTCTCCCAATTCGAAAGGAGTCTTGGTAGTTTATTTTGATTTTCTTTCAGTTTGTTTGGGTTATTTCAAGGTTGTAATCCCAAAGTTTATCTTACAGTTGGTTTGAAGTGTGCAAAACCTTGTTATCTTTCATCATCCAATAAAAAGCAGTTTCCTTTTTATTATCATTCCTAATAGCTTTCTTTTATTTTTCTTCTTTTCTATACAGTTCCTTTTATGCTGGCTCTAGTGATATGGCATGCATGAGGAATCCTCAGCCCAGTCTTAAAAATCAATCTGGTTCCGAAATATTAATTCAAGAAATATATTGTGATTATGAATCAGAATATGATGAAGATGAGGTTTTTGAAGAGATTAGTAAAGAGTTAATTCACTTTGAGGAAAAAATCAAACCTAACTTGAGTGATACCGAGGACGTCAATATAGGGGACACGAGTAATGTCCGGGAAACTAAAATAAGTGTCCATCTCGAACCAAAGATCCGAGAAGAGTTAATTAAAGCACTCATAGAATTCAAAGATGTTTTTGCATGGTCGTATGACGACATGCCGGGCTTGAGCACTGATTTAGTGGTCCACAAATTGCCCACCGATCCAACGGTGCCTCCTGTCAAGCAGAGGCTGAGAAAATTCAAGCCTGATATGAGTATGAGAATTAAGGAAGAAATCACCAAACAATTGGAAGCAAAGGTCATTCGAGTCACTCGATATCCTGTTTGGTTGGCTAATGTCGTTCCTGTGCCAAAGAAAGACGGCAAAATTAGAGTATGCGTCGACTATCGCAATCTCAACAAAGCAAGTCCAAAGGATAATTTCCCATTACCCAATATCCATATTTTGATCGACAATTGTGCCAAGCATGATATAGGATCTTTCGTGGATTGTTATGCCGGGTATCATCAAATTCTAATGGATGAAGAAGATGCAGAAAAGACGGCATTCATCACACCATGGGGAACTTATTGCTATCGGGTAATGCCATTCGGTCTAAAGAACGCCGGAGCAACCTATATGAGAGCAATGACCACAGTGTTTCATGATATGATACACAAGGAAATTGAGGTGTACGTGGATGATGTGATCATAAAATCAAAACATCAGGCCGACCATGTTGGGGATTTGAGGAAGTTCTTCTTAAGACTTCGCAGGTACAACCTCAAGCTTAACCCTACCAAATGCGCATTTGGAGTTCCATCCGGAAAGTTGCTGGGATTCATAGTCAGTCGACGAGGCATCGAGCTTGATCCGTCAAAGATTAAAGCCATCCAAGAACTGCCACCTCCAAAAAACAAAACTGAAGCAATGAGTTTGTTGGGGAGGTTAAATTATATCAGCAGGTTTATTGCTCAGCTCACAACAACCTGTGAGCCAATTTTCAAATTGTTAAAAAAGGATGCTGCAGTCAAATGGACCGATGAGTGTCAAGAAGCGTTCGATAAAATAAAAGGGTACTTGTCAAACCCACCCGTGTTGGTCCCGCCAGAGCCAGGAAGACCTTTGATTCTTTACTTGACAGTTTTGGAAAATTCATTTGGTTGTGTATTGGGGCAGCATGACCTCACTGGCAGAAAAGAACAGGCCATCTACTACCTTAGCAAGAAGTTCACAGCTTATGAGGTTAAGTATACTCATCTGGAAAAGACATGTTGCGCCCTAACATGGGTAGCTCAAAAATTGAAACACTATTTGTCATCATACACTACTTACCTCATTTCTCGGTTGGATCCATTGAAATACATTTTTCAAAAGCCTATGCCAACGGGAAGACTTGCAAAGTGGCAAATATTGCTCACGGAATTCGACATCATCTATGTGACTCGAACTGCAATGAAGGCTCAAGCACTGGCCGATCATTTAGCCGAAAACCCGGTCGATGAGGAATATGAGCCGTTGAAGACTTATTTTCCTGAGGAAGAAACAATGCATATCGACGAGGTGGAACAAATGGAAAAACCTGGCTGGAAACTTTTCTTTGATGGAGCCGCTAACATGAAAGGAGTCGGAATAGGAGCTGTAATCATTTCTGAAACAGGGAATCACTATCCTGTTACGGCCCAATTGCGATTTTATTGCACCAATAATATGGCTGAATATGAAGCTTGCATTTTGGGGTTAAGGCTAGCTGCAGACATGGGTATCCGAGAAATCTTAGTCATGGGAGATTCGGATCTTTTGGTACATCAAATTCAAGGATAATGGGAAACCCGAGACTTGAAGCTCATCCCATACCGGCAATGTCTACATGATCTTTGTCAACGGTTTCAATCAGTGGAATTCCAACATATTCCAAGAATCCATAATGAGGTTGCCGATGCATTGGCTACCCTAGCATCAATGTTGCACCATCCGGATAAAGCTTATGTAGATCCAATACATATTCAAGTCCACGATCAGCACGCTTATTGCAATATGGTTGAAGAAGAATTTGATGATGAACCATGGTTCCACGACATCAAGGAGTATATCAGAATGGGAATATATCCCGCACAAGCCACAGGAGATCAAAAGAGGACCATTAGGCGATTAGCAAATGGATTCTTCTTAAGCGGAGGATTTTTGTATAAAAGAACACCAGATCTTGGATTATTAAGATGCATAGATGCCAGACAAGCTACAACTGTCATGTCTGAAGTACATTCAGGAGTTTGCGGACCCCACATGAGTGGATATGTGTTGGCAAAGAAAATCCTCCGAGCTGGTTACTATTGGCTTACCATGGAGCGAGATTGTATCAGTTTTGTGCGCAAATGTCATCAATGCCAAATACACGGAGATTTGATTCATTCTCCACCATCCGAGTTGCACACAATGTCGGCACCATGGCCCTTCGTTTCCTGGGGCATGGATGTGATTGGACCAATTGAGCCGGCAGCATCCAATGGGCACAAGGTCATTCTGGTAGCTATTGATTATTTTACCAAATGGGTTGAGGCCAAGACATTCAAATCAGTGACCAAGAAAGCTGTGGTCGATTTTGTTCACTCAAATATCATATGTCGATTCGGAATCCCGAAGGTGATCATCACAGATAACGGTGCTAATCTTAACATCAACTTAATGAAGGAAGTATGTCAACAGTTTAAGATTACACATCGCAACTCTACCCCATATCGGCCCAAGGCGAATGGAGCAGTAGAAGCAACCAACAAAAACATAAAGAAGATACTTCGGAAAATGGTAGAAGGATCAAGACAATGGCATGAAAAACTACCATTTGCGTTATTAGGATATCGCACTACTGTTCGCACTTCAGTAGGAACAACTCCTTATTTGTTGGTATATGGCACCGAAGCAGTAATTCCTGCAGAAGTTGAGATTCCTTCCCTTCGAATCATCGCCGAAGCAAAGATTGATGATGATGAATGGGTCAAAACCCATCTAGAACAGTTAAACTTGATTGATGAAAAAAGATTGGCCGCAGTATGCCATGGTCAATTATCTCAAAGAAGAATAGAAAGAGCATACAACAAAAAGGTACGTCCCCGGAAATTTGAAGTAGGTCAGCATGTGCTGAAACGTATTCTTCCACATCAGGTTGAAGCAAAGGGCAAATTTGCCCCGAATTGGCAAGGACCATTCATTGTGACCAGAGTATTATCGAATGGTGCACTATGTTTAACAGACATTGAAGGCAAGTGCATAGACATCGCGATCAATTCTGACGCGGTAAAGAGATATTATGCATAAATTTTTGAATGTTTGTATTTAGCATTATCTCGAAGATTGGAATGACAAAGGCAATTTATTCTGCTATCCGAAACACTATACCCTTTGTTTCCCCTTTGAGCCATACTTGTTTCTTTCCACCCTCTCTTGGAATCAATAAAAAAAAAAAAAATCAAGTATGAAATAATCTATTAAAAAAAAAAAAAAAAAATCATCACTATTATTTGGTGAACTACGTTTGACTTGATTCCTCAAAGAAGGATACGTAGGCGCTTTACGACTCGGTCATAAGGTGCACAATATACATAAAATGTGCACAAAAAGAAACATCAAGCAACCCCAATCAAGGAACTGGGGCAAGAATTGTATTGGAAACAAGAAAAGATTCCAAGAGTCGTAATTTTAAACACATACCAAAATTGTTTAGCTTTTCCATTCCTACCCCCATACCAGAAAGACCTTTCGACCAATCTTAGAAAAATGCTAAGTCAAGCAAATGAAGATGGTTCATAACATTCTGGTACAAACAAGAAAAGAAAGTAAAAACGAGAGAGTCTTATAGGTGAAAACCCAAACGGGCACCATAAGGCGACGGAAGTTGAGAGAAAAGTAAAAATGAGAGAGTCTTATTGGTGAAAACCTTTGTAGGCACCATAAGGCGAAAAGGAAGTGAGAAATAAACAAATGAGGAAAGTTTATCAATGAAAACTTTTTTAGACATTGCAAGTCCAACAGGTCTGTGAAATGAGATATGAAGTTGGGTTATGGAAATTTTGGCAAAAACAAAAATGAGACAATTGAAAGGAGATTGATTAAAAGACTGGTTTGATTAATCCGAAATGCATACCATGATCATTGGTGCCAGTAACTCCAATCAGATAAGTTTTCATTCTTGCTCCAACAGTCATCCAAAATTGGATTTTTCTTTTCATTCTATAATTGTCGAAATCAACGTGTTTTCGTCACTAATAATCTTACTTTTCTAAAAGCTTTGAGATAAGTTTTATTCCAAACAAATAAGAAGGAATGTCAAGATATACTACCAAGATTCAAGGTTACAAAATACGGCCACGAAAGGTGGGAAATAAAAGATATGGGTGTAAGAAAGGTGAAATCGAAAGTGGATCAGCAAAGTCAGAAGGGACATATGATTACAGTTAAAAGGTTTTGAAGGAAAACATACAGAGGGGAATCCTATAGTCAAGAATCAATCACAAGGACAAAACAGTCTTTTCAACTATTCCAAGGCAACAAAGAGAAATGAAGAGAAGCATCACCATCGGCAAGAATACCCCAGTCAACCACCTTGCTTTAAACTAACGAAGTTTTCTTTGCTTTAAAAATAGCGGCAAATACAATATTTGTGTCAGGAAATACCTGGTAAAGAAAAGAAGAAGTCAGGCGTCCACCTGGAGAATGAGGATGAAGAATTAAAAAAGTCAGGCGTCTACCTGGAGAATGAGGACAAAGAAAAGAAGAAGTCAGGGGTCCACCTGGAGAATGAGGATAAAGAAAAGAAGAATTCAGGCGTCCACCTGGAGAATGAGGATGAAGAATTAAAAAAGTCAGGCGTCCACCTGGAGAATGAGGACAAAGAAATTAAAGAAGTCAGGCGTCCACCTGGAGAATGAGGATGAAGAATTGAAGAAGTCAGGCGTCCACCTGGAGAATGAGGATGAAAGAACTAAAGAAGTCAGGCGTCCACCTGGAGAATGAGGATAAAGAATTAAAGAAGTCAGGCGTCCACCTGGAGAATGAGGACAAAGAAAAGAAGAAGTCAGGCGTCCACCTGGAGAATGAGGACAAAGAAAAGAAGAAGTCAGGCGTCCACCTGGAGAATGAGGATAAAGAATTAAAAAAGTCAGGCGTCCACCTGGAGAATGAGGACAAAGAAGTTAAAAAGAAGTCAGGCGCCCACCTGGAGAATAAGGATAAAGAAATTAAAGAAGTCAGGCATCCACCTGGAGAATGAGGATGAGAAAAGAAGAGGTCAGGCGTCCACCTGGAGAATGAGGATGAAGAATTAAAGAAGTCAGGCGTCCACCTGGAGAATGAGGATGAAGAATTGAAGAAGTCAGGCGTCCACCTGGAGAATGAGGATGAAGAAATTGAAGAAGTCAGGCGTCTACCTGGAGAATGAGGACAGAGAATTAAAGAAGTCAGGCGTCCACCTGGAGAATGAGGATGAAAGAATTGAAGAAGTCAGGCGTCCACCTGGAGAATGAGGATAAAGAATTAAAGAAGTCAGGCGTCCACCTGGAGAATGAGGACAAAGAAAAGAAGAAGTCAGGCGTCCACCTGGAGAATGAGGACAAAGAAAAGAAGAAGTCAGGCGTCCACCTGGAGAATGAGGATGAAGAATTAAAAAAGTCAGGCGTCCACCTGGAGAATGAGGATGAAGAATTGAAGAAGTCAGGCGTCCACCTGGAGAATGAGGATGAAGAAAGAAAAGAAACAGTCAAGGCACCCACCTGAAGAACGAGGGAATGAAATTGAAATGTTGAAATCAAAAGCCCGCTCATATGGAAAAGGAGCACACTTAGAATCAATAAAGCAGAGAAGTCCAACAGAATACCCAGCAAGAAACAACAAGAGTTCCAAAAGGAATACGGAATAAGCCAGGCGTCCACCTGGAGAATGAGGATGAAGAAATTGAAGAAGTCAGGCGTCCACCTGGAGAATGAGGACAGAGAATTAAAGAAGTCAGGCGTCTACCTGGAGAATGAGGATGAAAGAACTGAAGAAGTCAGGCGTCCACCTGGAGAATGAGGATAAAGAATTAAAGAAGTCAGGCGTCCACCTGGAGAATGAGGACAAAGAAATTAAAGAAGTCAGGCGTCCACCTGGAGAATGAGGATAAAGAAAAGAAGAAGTCAGGCGTCCACCTGGAGAATGAGGATGAAGAATTAAAGAAATCAGGAGTCCACCTGGAGAATGAGGATGAAGAAATTAAAGAAATCAGGCGTCCACCTGGAGAATGAGGATGAGAATTAAAGAAGTCAGGCGTCCACCTGGAGAATGAGGATGAAGAAAGAAAAAAAACAGTCAAGGCGCCCACCTGAAGAACGAGGGAATGAAATTGAAATGTTGAAATCAAAAGCCCGCTCATATGGAAAAGGAGCACACTTAGAATCAATAAAGCAGAGGAGTCCAACAGAATCCCCAGCAAGAAACAACAAGAGTTCCAAAAGGAATACGGAATAAGCCAAAGAGTCACCAAGATATCAAGACAACAAGAAACGCAAGGGCATGACCTAGATAAGATTTTTATAATTCCTGTACCATAATCTAGTTTAATTTTTGTATTACCTTGGAAGTAAGGTGTAATAAGGAGGTCAGCAAGCAGTAAAAACAGCACGAAGCAGCAGTAACATCACAGTCCCACGGTAGTCCCAGCTACCCAAAAATTTCCCGAACTACACTGACCATCCTTTATAGCCAAGGATATGTAGGAAACCTTTGAAGCAGAGGTTCAGTCAAATCTTTCTAAAAATGCTTCCCACGGAGTATTCGAACGGGCAAAAATCGCTCGTATCCGCTCACTTTATCTTTGCACGAAAACTCTTCGAGTTTCCGCACAAAGAAGGGTGTAAGCACGTGATTTTTGCCCTATATGAGAATTACTCCCAAAAAATTCAAAAAATAAAATAATTTTTCTTGGTGTGCAATTTTTGTGATATTTTGTGTAACTATTTGTATGTTTGTCTATACATGTTTATTTGTTAAATTAATAAAAAAATACAAAAATAGACATCTTTTGCATTTTTAGCATTTAATGTCCAAATGAACAATTTTATGCTTAATTATTACTTAATTGTGCGTTAATTGTTATTGGAAGTTAATTTGCGCTTTTATAACTTAATTTAGTTCTTAATAATAATTTAAGTACTTTTATAATTTAGTTTTAGAAAAATAAAAGAAGAAAAGAGAACAAAAATACAAAGAAAAATCGGATTGGGCCACTTCTTCAATTTCAAACCACAGGCCCAAATAATTGCCCAACTTTCCCCATGACCCGGTCCGTTTCAAACCGGGTCGACCCGGTCCGCTCCATTAACCCAACACCCCATCTTCATTTTTGTCCAACACAAAACAAAACCAAAAAAATAAAAAATAAAAGGTGAATTATCACTATTAATAGTTTTATTTTTTGTTTTTTTTATATATAAAAAAAATCCGAAAATATTTTATTTTATTTTTTTTATTTTTATTTTTTATTTTTAAAAAAAACATATATAATAATTTCGGGAATGTTTTTTTTAAAAAAAAAAAAGTAAAAGAATGTAGAAAATTTAAAAAAAAATAAAAAGTTTTAAAAAAAAAAAATTTAAAAGTAAAAGAAGGTTGGAATTAAAAAATAAATATAAAGGTATTTGAAAATTTTAAAAAATTTAAAGTAATTGAAAGTAGCATTTAAAAAAAAAAAAAGAAAAGATAGTGGTTTGTTTTTTAAAGAAAAGTTAAATAAAGTGAGATTCTCTTTTAAAAAAAAATAAAAAGTGGGATTTTAAATAAGATAAAGTAATTAAAGTTGGAATTTTAAAAATAAAAGTAAATAAAGGTGGGATTTCTTTTTCTAAAAAAATAAAAGCAATTTGTAAGTGGGATTTCTTTTAATTAAAAAAATAATAAAATAATAAAAAAATAAATCTGAAAATTTCGAAAATTTTGCTATAAATAGAAGAGAAAATTTAGGAAGAAGGGTGGAAAAAAAAGAGAGGAAAAACTAGATAGAGAGAAGAAAAAAAGAGGGGGCGGAGTGAGAAGTATACACCCGATATACATTCTGGATACACTGAATATACAGGGACATAATTCATTTTGGAGAGTTTTGAAGTTGAAAAGAATAGTTACTGTTTCATTGCCTCGCTTAAGATCTGAAATAGTCAGAACCTTCCTGCCTTTTACTTCTTCTCTATACTTGGAGTCGTTTATAGTCTCCTGGGTTTACTACTATTCCTACTGTTACTGGTCTATTCCTGTGTTGCTGGACTGTCGTTGTTGTGCTACATTGTTACTACTGTTGCTGCTTCTCAGCTTCATCTTCTCTTGTTTTCCAATACCAGGTACATGTCTTTTAAATTTTAAGTTGGAAAGAGATTCAACATGACTCATCAATGAAGTTTGAATTGAAATTCTGTTTTCTATTTGTCCAAGTTCATCAATTTAAATTTCATTTTTGTTTTATGTTAGTTAATTAGTAGTGAATTCAATTTGATAGCTATGAGCTAATTGTCTTACTTTGAAAGTTCGTATAAAGATTTGTAATAATATTAGCTCATTATCTCATTAGTTTAATCATATTAAATTGTCAAAGTAGGGAATATGGCATGAATGTTGGTCATTATTTAATTTTGTTGTTAGTTAAGTAAGAAGTGATGTAGAAGTGCCAAGAAAATTACAGTAGTGATATTTATTGTTAAATAAGGTTAAGATGGTGTTGTTGGTATATTTTTATAAGATAATAGATGTGTGTATAAACGTTGGCGAAAGGTGATATGATGTAGCTTGTTACAATGTTAAAATGTTATGAATGTTTACGATATACAGTTAAGTTGCATGTAAGGTAATTTTATTGAATTAACTTGTATAATAATTCCTTTCTTATAAACTCGATACCTATCTACCTTCATAAGACAAATTGATCAAATAATTAGGCTTATTAGATTAAAAGCGAGTATATGAGAATGAAACGAGATGTATAAGTACCAATTGCAACACTTGATATCAATGGTAATTAGAAATAGAATTTGCATTAAGTAAATCATGAAAAAAAAAATTTGGAAAATATTTCCTTCCTTTATGAATCATTCATTTTCAGTTTTATATGCAATTTATTCTTTGATATATATATATATATATATATGTCATATTTGTTTTTTTTAAAATAATATTAATCATATTTTTATTCTGTCCTTTGAAATTGAATAGTTGGAATGAATATAACTTATATTCGGAAAATATAATCAACGGTCAACATTTAATAAATTGTAAATTCTTTTCAAAGAATTTAAGGGCACCTTAAATGGGAATTTATCATGATTTTCACATAAAAATGTATAGATATAATAAACAATTTGTGGAAAATCCCTAATATCATTACGAATATTTTGCACAATTAGGGATACGTTCGCGTACCCTGATTATATTTTTAAAAGCAAAAATTCGGATTATGCGTACGCGCAATTTCGAACGAATATTTAATAAAAGGATTTTTCCAAAAGACGTTAAATCAATTTCATAAAAACCCGAGATGTACGGTTCATTATTCAAGAAAAACAAATATTCTTGATCCAACACAATTTCGAAAAATAATTGCTTAATAAATATATTATAAAAAGTTATTGTGTACACGTACGCGTGACACAAGTCCGCAATTTTTTTTAACACGAATATACGTACGCGTAATTCGATTCAAAGAAGGGTCATCAATAAGCGGTAGTAAAAACATGTAACATCAATGTATTTAATAAAATCAAGGTAATTAAGCCAATAATAAAAACAGTTAAGCGACCGTGCTAGAACCACGGAATCCGGAAATGCCTAACACCTTCTTCCGGATTAACAGAATTCCTTACTCAGGATTTCTGGTTCGCAGAATAATAAACAGAGTCATATTCTCCTCGATTCAGGGATTATAATTGGTGACTTGGGACGCCTTAAAATTCCCAGGTGGCGACTCTAAAACAAATAAACAAATCCCGTTTCGACTGTCCTTCAATTGGAGAAAACTCCCCACGCGCCCTGCGGGCGCGGCGAAAAGGAGGTGCGACAAGGGGCAGCTGTGAGCACGTGATTTTTGCCTTAACGAAAACTACTCCAAAAATAAATCAAAAAATAAAATAAATTTCTTTTACTGTGTAATTTTTGAATTTGCGTGGTGTTAAATATTTGTGTTATGTCCGTAAATGTTTACTTTGTCATAATAAAATGAAAAATAAAATAAAATACATATTGCATGCATATAGGATTTAATTATGCATTTAAGAGATAATTTAAATAAAATCACAAAAAATATGCATTGGTTCTATTTCAAATGTTGCACTGTGTGATTGATGTTTTGTCTATGTGTTAAATAATTGTAACAGAGTAATTAATATATTTTTGTGAAGTTAAAATTATATTATAGTTAATATTATTGTAATGATAATTTTGTTTTTATTTTTAATTAGGATTTTATTAATTAATAAAATCAATAAATAAAAAAAATACAAGTTGTAAAGATTGGACCTGGATTAAAATCCAGGCCCAAATCAATTTACCCCCACCCCCCCCCCCTGTCAGCCCAATCCAAACAGCCAAGTCTGACCCAGTCCCAAGCTAAGACCAAACGACGTCGTTTGGTCACCTCTCATCAAGGGCCGTTGGATTAAATCCAACCAACGGTCAAGATCCCCTGCCCTTACCCGCAACCCATAACCCGACCCATTGACCCGACTCAGTCCGACCCCAACGTTAAACCAAACGACGTCGTTTGGATTAGTGGATTGATCCTGGCCCTTCATCTTACTTGATCGGACGGACAATACCAATCCACCCCACCCCTATATAAATCCCAAGCCTTACCCCGGCCCCTAACTGAACACCCCCCCTCCTCTCACTGTTCACCATCTTCTTCAGACCCTCCCACCTAACCCTAGCCGCCCTAAGACCCCAAAGCCTGAAACCCGGCGGCATCAACGCCGCCGGTCACCACCTTGACACCCCAGAACCCTCTGAACGTCCTCTACACGAATATGACCTTAGATTCCTTCGAATCAGGCCCCAACCCTTCGAATCTTAAATCGAAGGTTGGCCTGAAAACCTGATCTAAACCAATCAGCACCTAGTTAACACCATAGCTTCCCCTAGTCATCCTGAGTATGGATCTGTTGTTTGTTTGGCTCGAATCAGTTCCGAGCTTCTCGAATCTTCTTTTGAAGATTCGGACCAAACAAGAACAAGCTCAGATTTGTTTTAAGCTGACACCAAATGACCCCTAGGCTACCCTCACCCTTGTGTCATGTTTGGTTCTTCTCGAATCTGACCAGAAATGGTTAAATCCCAAATCGAATTTTTTAAGAACCCTAAAAATACCAAACTTTCGGATTTTGTTCAGATTAAGTAAAGATTGAGGTTCAATCGACCTTAGTCGAAGTATTTTCAGTGGAAAATACTTCGACTAAGGTCTGTTTGATTTCAAACAAAAATCCAAATCCAAGTTGAGTTCGAGTCGGATTAAAATTGAAGATTCAAAGGTATTTTTTCTATTATTTTGTGTATTCTACATGTATTGTTGTTTGTCTTAATAGCTTGTTAATTTTTCATGATTTTATTTGATTAATTCTGTCACCTTTGTCTCATGCCCGTCTATATGGTCAAATATGAAACTGTTTCAGTTGGTTGTGATTGTTCATAATGTAAGTAATCGACTCGATTAAGTTCGTCGATTAGTTATATTATGAATTCTCACTTATGATAATGCTAATAAAAAACAGTCTGCTTCTATTGTTTTAGACCAATTATGGACAATTGTTGTAGATAATCAGTTTAAATTAATACTCGTCAGTTAAATCATTCTTGTTTACATTTCAATGAGTCTGTCAAAATGAATGCTGTGTATATGTTGATTTCTGAACCAGTAAGTTTCAGGGCATTGTCAGTATACTGACAGCCCCTGCATTTATGTTGATCTGAATTTCAATTCAATTTTTTTGGTTCTGTTAAGCTCTGCATAGTGTTAATGTGTTTGTATGCAAGTTCAGCTGCTCAATCTGAATTTAGCTTGTCCATTAGTTATTAGACATTGAGTTTGTTGGGTCAATTAACTAACAATGAAAGGACAGAATGTTATTTGATTTAGGAATTGGTTGTTAGCTGCTAAACAAGTTTAATTCAGATAACTTGGACAGTAATTACAGTAGGTCAGGAGTATTTCTGGGAATGAAACAGTAAAAACAGGGTGTTAGTGCTAGTGTATTATAATGTAATGTTAGTGGCTATAGTTTAAGATAATAATGGGGAACAATGGATAATGGGGCTGCTGAAAATCAGGTTAGGATCATATATAGTATTAAAAAGAAGTTTTTAATGGAACTTTTTGATTTTAAAAGAAGAAGGGGGTCCAAGAAGCACTTAAAAAGATAAAGACCAGCCCTGTATAAATACAGGGAGCTGGACAGCTTAAAAGGGGCAGATTTTAGGAGATTAAAAAGAGAGAAAAAGAGAGTGTGAAAAAGGGGGAATTTGCTCAGAATTTAGATCAGTTTTTCAGAGAGAGGAAAATCAGTTTTCAGAGGGAATTTACTCAGATTTTAAGGACTGAGATTTTGAAGAAAAGAAAAGAACTCAGATTTTTTTTAAGAAAAGGAAAGAGAGGAAGAAAACAGAAAAAGAAATAGAAAAGAGAACATTCACACACACACACACACACACAATCTGAAACAGATACAAAAGCAGAAACAGAAAAATCAGAAATAGGAATTTGAAACAGATAGAGGAAAGAAACTGAAATCTGAAAAATGTTATTTTTCTAGAATCTGTCCGTTGTTTGCTTGTGAATATTGTTCGGTTCAAATCTGAAATTTTTCTCAAGTTTCTATCACTATTCATCTGGGTTCCTCGGGTCTTATTATTGCTCAAATCTGTGGAAAAAACTGGTATTCGGCTGATTTTGTTACTGCTGCTACTGCTGAAATTTTCTCCTTCTGCCTTCGTTTTCCAGGTACATGTCTTTTAAAATCATGTGGTGAAAAGCTCCAACATGATGAATAGATGAAGTTTGAGAATTATAATTTTGTCTTCCACGTGTTTAAAATTCAGTAGTTCAAACTTCTGTTTTGTTTCGTGTAGGTTAATATGACAATATGCTTGATACGATAACTATTAGCTAATTATTTCCTTTTGAAGTTTTGTATAAATATTGTAACAAAGTTATTTATTTCGAATTTTCATTCAGTATAAGTTGTATTTGAATCATCAAAATAGGGAACATGGCAGAAAACTGGCCATTAATTGCATCTCTTAAAATTGCTAGTATAGACTAGTATGGAAATTTCAAGATAACAACATTACTAGTCTATGTTGTTAAACATCTGATTTTTAAGGCTAAGATAGTATTGATTGTGTCTTGTTCATATTTAGCATAATAATGTTCATGTTCATAATCAATAGCCGAAAGATGCATCGATAAAATCTGTTATATTCACGATATTGGCATATGGTGAATGGTGTAGGGGTATATTCATGTTATATGTGATATTGTCTTCTTAAGTCAACAATTTTTTTATGTCGGCCAAATAACTCGTATAGGTTGAGAATAAAAATTGGGTTGATTAAGTATATCTCGAATTCAATCAATAGCAATTAATCAAAAATAATTAGGCCTATCAAATTAAGAACAAGCAATGTAGAAAGAGATTAGATTTATAATGTATAACAAGTTTAAGAGTGTAAATAGTAGCATTCGTTGCAAAAAGAATATTGAGAACTCTTCGAAAATATCATTTCCTTTCAAGAATTGAAATTTTTTTTTAGTTTCATACGTTATTAACAGTTTAGTATACATATGTTGTATTTACTAAAAATAGTGTTAATCATATGTTTATTCTTTTCTTTAAATTTGAATAGTTTGGAGGAATGTAATTCATACGCGAAATTATAATCAATGGGCGACATTCAATAAATTGTGAATTTTTTTAAGAATTAAGAGTATTTTAAATGAAGATTTCTCATAATATAATAAATAATTTGTGGAAAAATCCCCAATATCATTATAAATATTTTGCGCAATTAGGGATACGTTCGCGTACCCTGATTATATTTTTAAAAGCAAAAATTCGGATTATGCGTACGCGCAATTTCGAGCGAATATTTAATAAAAGGATTTTTCCAAAGGCGTTAAATTAATTTCATAAAAACCCGAGATGTACGGTTCACTATTCAAGAAAAACAAATATTCTTGATTCGACATAATTTCGAAAAATAATTGTTTAATAAATATATTACCAAAAGTTATCGTGTACACGTACGCGTGACACAATTCCGCATTTTTTAAATTTATAACACGAATATACGTACGCGTAATTCGATTCAAAAGAAGGATCCTCAATCACAATAAGTATAAGCAGTAGTAAAATCATGTAACATCAATATATTTAATAAAATCAAGATAATTAAGCCAATAATAAAAACAGTTAAGCGACCGTGCTAGAACCACGGAATTCGGAAATGCCTAACACCTTCTTCCGGATTAACAGAATTCCTTACTCAGGATTTCTGGTTCGCAGAATAATAAACAGAGTCATATTCTCCTCGATTCAGGGATCGAAATTGGTGACTTGGGACGCCTTAAAATTCCCAGGTGGCGACTCTTAAATGATTAAATAAATCCCGTTTCGACTGTCCTTTAATTGGAGAAAACTCCCCACGCGCCCCGCAGGCGCGGCAAAAAGGAGGTGCGACAGTAATGTCCTTGCAATTTTTGGATTGTCCTCTTCTCCTTGACTTTGATCTGTCACGACCATAACTCTGTCCTCTTTGGTTGATTCTCCCCTGCTTTAGGTACTAAAAGCAGATCCTGGGGAATCACTTGATTCTCTTCGGCGAATATCTTTGCTTAGAACCAAGTCTCTAATATCATTCAATTTGAGTTTGGTACTTCCTAATGAACTGCTAACTGCCGTTACTGTTGCAGACCAACTCTCTGGTAGAGATGATAGTAGAATCAACGCCCTGATTTCGTCATCAATTGTTATATTAACAGAACTCAACTGAGTTAATATTGTATTAAACTCATTGATATGTTCCATGACTGATCCACCTTCTGTCATTTTAAAGTTGAACAATCAACACATCAAATAGATTTTATTTGAAGTAGATGACTTCTCATACATATTTGATAACGCCTTCATCAGGACTGCAATGGTCTTCTCGTTAATGATGTGATATGCCACATTTCGTATTAGCGTCAAACGAATCACACTAAGAGCTTGACGATCTAATAGATCCCAATCCGCTTTGGACATAGTCGTCGGTTTCACCTCGGTCAGAGGTAAGTGTAATTTTTTCTGGTACAAATAGTCCTTTATTTACATTTTCCAGAATCCAAAATCTTTGCCATTGAACTTGTCAATTTTAACCTTCCCTTCTTCCGATGCCATTTTTCACAAAAACAATTTATGTGAATAGTGCTTGTGAATAGTACGATGATCAATAGTGTCGCACTATTCTTGTGAATAGTACCTGCACCAATACTGTACTTTTCTACCAGAATTACACTGTCTGTGCTCTGATACCAGTTGTTAAGGAAGCGTGTCAAGATAATAGAAGGACAAGGATATTTAGGAGAGAAACAATAAATTGCACAAGATAAGACAAGACAAGATTTACGTGGTTCGACAATTTTTGCCTACTCCACGGCCATACAAAGAATAGCTCTTTATTAATTAAAGAGAGAAAGAAGAAGTTTTGGGATGTTCTACAAATTAAAATGTAGACCCCTATTTATAGGCATTTGAATGCTTTGCCGAGGTAAGCGCTTACATCATAAGAATGCCGATGTAAGCGCTTACATCATAAGAATGCTGAGGTAAGCGCTTACATCATATTTTTATCTCTTTTTGATTTTTTCTTTCTTTTGTTTTGCTACTTTCACATACAACAATAGGTTTGGTCCTATCACTCCCCATTCATCCCCTTCTCGCCTTCAAACGAATTTCGTGTGAGGGCGGGTGAGAGAGATGGAGGAGAATATTTGGTTGTCAGAAATCATTATGGCTACGTGGTATAATTAAGGGGGGGGGGGGGCAATGTGACGTGGGCTAGCCGGATTGTAGAATTTTCGATGGGGTTGGGAGGTGACAGGTATGGAGATTTAGGTTTAGGGTTTTGTTGGGAATATTGATCCTAGTCTAGATTAGCTAGATTGGTTATGCTTCCTCCGTTTCAATTTATGTGAACCCATTTGACTGGGCACAAAGTTTCAGAAAAGAGAGAAGACTTTTGAACTTGTGGTGTAAAATGAGGCACATGTATTTTATGTGGCTATAAATCATTGCATAAAGGTAAATTGTTTCCAAATAAGGAAAGAGGCCATTCTTTTTGGAACGGACTAAAAAGGAAATAGGTTCACATAAATTGAAACAGAGGGAGTACTAGTCTTATTTTGTATTGGGCCAGACATAAGTTGTAATTATCTTTACTTCTTTTTTCTTCAGTTTTGTATAGTAGACCCAAGAGGTATGATACAAACTGTTGTATATTTTCTATTTTTATAGATGAAAGAAGGTTCCTTTTCTCTCTCTCGACCATAGTAAATCCTAGCACAATTTCCATCGAGTTCATCTCATTTCCGTTGTTAACATGGTATCAGAGCCCGGAATATCATATATCCAGTTGTCCTCTATCATCCGATGTTACCCTAGAAGAGTATCACCGGAATGTTCGCTTGATCGAAGAATTTTCTTCATCTTGTCAGTTTTTTGTTTTTTTATGAGATTGTTCGAGCTTTGTTGTTTATTTTTGGTTTGTTTGTCTCCGCCTGGTATCTGAGGTCCTAATTTTCGGTTGCAATGATATATCTCACCATTCAACCGTGCCTAATATTGAAGTCGTGGTTCTTCTGGATTTTCGGAGCATAACTGGGTAAAATTCTTTTCATTTCAAGGCCGTATTCTTCCGGTTGCGAAGAATTGTGTTATATTCCTTCCTTTTGTTTAATATTTTTCATCTCAGTTTTCATGCTTTAGGGTTTATCGAAATTTTCTAGAAATCGACATTACCTGTGATTGAGTCTACTTATTCTGAGAGATTTTGGCTGATGCCTATCTCGTCGAGTACTTCTTCCTCTCCTTTTGTGGATAATTCTGAACATGTCCCTACTAGTCGTATTCCTTTTCATCCTGATGATTATACGCACCTATGCCACCCTCTATATGTGCATCCTTCTGACTTCCTAGGCTCTTCTTTGGTCACTGAGCCCTTTGATGGCTCTTGTTAGGGGAGTTGGCGAAGGTCTATTTTAGTGCTTTATCCGTTAGGGACAAGCTGGAATTTATTCATGGAACCTCTGAGAGACCTCCAGAAGGGTCTCCTCTTCTTCACCAATGGTAGAGATATAATGATTTGGTTGTTTGTGACTAAGGAAATTCATCGTACGATAGTCTATTCTGAGTTTGCAAAGGACATTTGGAAGGAACTTGAAACCAGATATGGCAAAGCTAATGAAGACAGGGTCTTTGAGTTAAAAAGGAGGTGGCTCATATTACTCAGGGTGCCCTTGATATTCCATCCTACTTAAACAAACTCAAACAGCTTTGGGATGAGTTAGCCTCTCTCTCTGCCAGTTCTGATGATAAGTGCACTTGTGGAGGCACTCTTAGGTCTGAGGAAAAACAAAAAGGTCTATCAGTTCCTCATAGGGCTCAATAATACTTATGTTCAAGTCAAAAGTAACATCTTAATGATCAAGCCACCGCCTTCCATTGACACAGTCTACAATATTCTTCTAAGTGATGAGAAACAGAGGCAGGTGTCTACTGGCTCTCATTTTTCCTTAGAATCAGCTTCTTTCAATGCTGGGTCTTCTAAGCAGCCTTACACTCCCAGGGTGAGTTTTGACAATCAAAGGGCTGCAATCACTTGCAAATACTGTAAGAAGCATGGGCATAGCATTGATAAGTGCTACAAACTCCATGGCTATCCGCAAAATTTCAAATTCTCTAGGATTGTTGGTCTCAGGAAAGCTTCAGCACATATAGCAACTGATTCTTCTGCATCTCAGGCATGTGTGTCTTATTCCAATGGTGGTGCTGTCCCAGCTGGTTTCTCTGATTCTTCTTCTTCTTTTCCTGGCTTGACAAAGGACCAATGTTCTCAGCTGATCTAGCTATTGCAACAAACTCATGTCACTCCTGACTCTTCTCAGTCACTCATGGCTTCTGCACATTTTGCTGGTAGGATAGCTACCCATAGTGTTCTTCTTAAGCCTGCTTTATTTTCACAAGTTAGTATTTCTGATTGGATCATTGATTCTGGGGCATCTAACCATATGACATCTCTCAAATCTCTCCTCTTCAATATTCAACCTCTTACTATTCGTTGCTTTGTTTCTCTCCCAAATGTTTACAAAGTTAAAGTTGGTTGATCAGTTTGATGGCATTGCACAGTTTACTAAGGTTTTATGTGTATCACAGGGCACTTCTCTAAAGAAGCCTCTAGCTCTTGGTAAACTGGATAATGGGCTCTACAAGCTGTAAGTACCCATGTTTAGGCCTAAAAATTGTATTTCAAATTCTATTCTTTCTTCTGCATGTACTGTTTCTGGTAGTTCTACTGTTTCCTCTTGTAATTCTGCACCTGCTGTTTCTAATAAAATGGATATTGTTTGGCATTTTAGACTTGGTCACATACCATTTTCTAGAATGAAGGGCATTCATGTTCTTAGTCCTTGTCTCTCCCCTAAACAATCTTTCCTTGTCCTGTATGTCCTTTGGCTAGGCAACCCAGACTCCATTTCCCTGATAGCACCATTCACTCTACTGCTCCTTTTCAATTGATTCACATTGACACTTGGGGTTGTTACCACTCTTATACTTCCCATGGTGCCAAATATTTTCTTACTATTATAGATGATTATTCTAGAGCTACTTGGACTCATTTGATGGGTGCTAAGAGCAATGCTTTTGATCTCCTCAAAGCTTTTATTGCTATGGTTGAAACTCAATTCCATACTCAGGTTCAGACAGTTAGAAGTGACAATGCTTTTGAACTGGGATCTAGTACTATTGGCTCTAAGTTCTTTTCTGACAAGGGTATCATTCATCAGACCACATGTCCCCATACTCCACAACAAAATGGTGTTGTGGAGAGAAAGCATAGACATTTACTTGAAACTGCTAGGCAATTGTTATTTCAATCCAAACTTCCTATTTTTTTCTAGGGTGATTGCATCTTAACTGCCACCTATCTCATTAACAAATTCCCTTCTCCCTTGTTACAACACAAAACTCCATTTGAATTGCTTATGGTTTACCTCCATCTTATGGCCATCTTAGGACTTTTGGTTGTTTGTGCTCTACTACTGTTCCTAGAGTTCTTAGAGATAAGTTTGATCCCAGGTCAATTACTTTTATTTTTATGGGGTATCCCTTTGATAAAAAGGGTTACAAATTGTATAATCTTGTCTCCAAGTCTTGTTTTGTTTCAAGGGATATTCAGTTTATGAACATATGTTCCCTTTCTCCTTTGGTTCTTCATCCTTTCCTTATGTGTTTACTTCTTCTCCCTCTTTTCCTACTGATTTCCATCCTGTCCCATGTCCTGGTCCTTCTCCTTCTTCTTCATCTCCTTCTTCATTCTCTGTCCCTTCTACCTCATCTCCTTTGCCTCTTTCTGACTCCCAGGCCTCATCTTCTCTTGTTGTTGCTCCTGTCAGGAAGTTCTTCAGGCCTCAT
Organism: Nicotiana tabacum; assembly: GCF_000715075.1. Taxonomy (NCBI): domain Eukaryota; kingdom Viridiplantae; phylum Streptophyta; class Magnoliopsida; order Solanales; family Solanaceae; genus Nicotiana; species Nicotiana tabacum. The sequence continues at coordinate 171,766,076 of NC_134090.1, forward strand.
AATCCTCCCACTTATCTGAAAGATTATGTTTGTTCCCTTCTCTCCTCCTCTCCTTCTTCCTCCCTCTCAGCTTCCTCTTCTTCTCAGTCTTTGGCTAAACCTGCCACTTATTATCAGGCTGCTAGTATACCTGAGTGGTGAGAAGCCATGACCAAGGAATTTGAAGCTTTGGAGGCTAATGGCACTTGGTCCATTGTTGAGCTTCCTCCAGGCAAGAAACCCATTAGTTGCAAGTGGGTATATAAGGTCAAACAAAGGGATGATGGGAGCACTGGGAGGTATAAGGCTAGATTGGTTGTTAGGGGGGACACTCAGGTTGAGGGTATTGATTTTCATGAAAATGTTTCACCTGTTGTGAAAATTTCCACCATCAAAACCCTGATTGTTGTTGCTATTAAGAAGCATTGGCCCATGTTTCAGTTGGATGTCAACAGTACCTTCTTACATGGTGACCTTGATAAGGAAGTTTTTATGAAGTTGCCTCCTAGTTACATTGTTTCTTGTCCCTCCTCTTCTGGGCAATTGGTTTGCAAGTTGCAAAAATCCCTTTATGGTCTTAGACAAGCCTCCAGACAGTGGTATGTCAAACTCTCTCAAGCCCTATCTTCTAGAGGTTATCAACATTCTCTCAATGACTACTCCCTGTTCACCAAGGTTTTTGGGGATTCTATTGTAGTCTTAGTTGTATATGTGGATGATATTATTTTAACTAAGACTGATAGTGTTGAGATCCTTGCCCATAAATCTTTACTTCATCAACAATTCAGAATCAAGGATTTGGGTTCCCTCAGTTATTTTTTGGGTATAGAGGTTTTCTATTCAGCTTATGGGGTTCTCTTGCATCAGAAGAAGTTTCTTCATGACCTTCTTCTTGAGTTCCATTGTTGTGATGTCACACCTGTGGTTTTTCCCCTCCCACAGTCAGTCAAGCTCAAGGCCAAGGAGGGGGTTCCTCTTCCTAAACCTGAGGTGTACAGGTCCTTGGTTGGGAGGCTGAATTTTCTCATCCACACCAGGCCTGATATCTATTTTGCTATGCAGCATCTTTCTCAGTTCATGCAGTCCCCTTGTGTGCCTCATTTGGAAGCTAGTTTACATTTATTGAAGTACTTGAAGGGTACTGTTGAGTTTGGTATCTTTCTCAACAATACTCATAATTTTTCTGTTGCTGCTTTCTGTGATAGTGACTGGGCTGCTTGCCCAGACACTAGGAGATCTGTATCAGGTTTTTGTGTGCTCCTGTGGGGTAGTCTTGTGGGTTGGAAGTCTAAGAAACAGCCTGTGGTGTCCATGTCTTCTGCTGAAGCTAAATATAGAGCCATGAACAAGGCTGTCAATGAGGTTACTTGGCTTCACAGGTTGCTCTTGGATTTGGGTGTTTCCTGTCCTTCTGCTATTCCCCTGTTATGTGACAGTCAAGTTGCTATTCACATTGCCAAGAACCCTATTTTCCACGAAAGGACTAAGTACATTGAGTTGGACTGTTATTTGATCAGAACCAAGCTTGCTGAAGGTCTTATTCAACTGCTTCACACATCCTCCTCTACTCAGTTGGCTGATATCTTCACCAAATCTTTGGCTGGTGCTGCTCATCATGGTTTTCTCTCCAAGTTAGGGGTTTTGCCACCCTCCAACTTGAAGGGGGTGTTGGGAATATTGATCCTAGTCCAGATTAGCTAGATTGGTTATACTAGTTTTATTTTGTATTGGGCCAGGCCCACATAAGTTATAATTATCTTTACTTCTTTTTTCTTCAATTTTGTACAGTGGGTCGGGTCCCATATAGGTAGACCCAATAGATCTGATACAAATAGTTGTATATTTTCCATTTTTACATATGAAAGAAGGTTCCTTTTCTCTCTCTCGACCACAGTAAACCCTAGCACAATTTCCATCGATTTCATCTCATTTCCACTGGTAAGAGGTTTTGGAAATTAGGTTTTATGTGTAACTAAGATAAAATATAGGCCATTAGATTAAATGGGATGAAGGGTTGAGATTAGAGAAAGATAGTGGGGCAGGTCAACGGGTTGGTGGATATGGGTTCAAGTGACTGATGGGCTGTGGGGGGGAGGGGGGTTTGGGCTCCGATTTTGGAAATTGGGTTGGCTTCATATCTTGTTGGGTTTAAATTTGGGCTAAGAAGATTAAAAATCCCTTAACTAAAAACCAACCTTCTTCTAAAGTAATGTAAAACACTTATTGTTATAAATATATTATATTATGGATGTTCATTTAGTACTTTGTTGTAAATAAGCTCCCCAAAAAAGCTTATTCATATGGGACTCTACCATAAATATGTTTATCTATATAGTACTCTATTGGAAATAAGCTTCCTGAAGAAACTTATCCTTTCGATACTCCGTTATGGATAAACATTACCTCGGTAGAAGATTATCCATACATGATACAATAAGATTATCCTTTTGGTACTCCATTATAAATAAACATTACCTCTGGTAAAAGATTATCTATACCTGGTACAATAAGCTTTTTTTCGGTATTTCGTTATGGATAAATATTATCCCGAGTAGAAGATTATTTATATCTGGTACAGTAGCAGCTTACACAACAACTTGCAGTAGTAGCTTACACAACAACTTCTTTCTTATATAAATAGAGAAGATTTCAGTTCATTATGTACATCAATTTAAGTTGAATAATATATCAGTTTCTCTCTATACTTGTCTTTACTTTACAACCTTTATTTTATAACACGTTAACAACACGAGACTCTATCATTTTGAGCAAATACCTTGAAAGAATCATAGGTACGAACTTTCTTTTTCTAAATAATGTCAGATCTTTCTAAACTTGAATTTGTAGCCCTGGATATATAGGACAAAATCTACATCTCTTGAGTACTTGATGCTGAAATTCATCTTGATGCGATGGGTCTGGTAGACACCATCAAGGACAAAAATCAAGCGTCAAACCAAGACCGTGCCAAAGCAATGATATTCCTAGGACATCACCTTGATGAAGGCTTGAAAATGGAATATCTCACTGTCAAAGATCCAGTCATACTGTGGAATAATTTGAAAGACAGATATGACCACCTGAAGGTGGTCGTTCTTCCACAACACGTTATGATTGGACTTATATAAGGCTACAAGATTTTAAATCTATTAGTGAGTATAACTCTACTATGTTCAGAATTATTTCCTAATTGAAATTATGTGGTGATAATATTACAGATCATGATATGTTGGAGAAAACTTTCACCATTTTTCATGCCTCGAATATGCTCATGCAGCAGCAATATCGAGAGATGGTATTCAGGAAATATTCTGAACTTATCTCACATCTTCTTATATTCGAGAAACATAATGGGATATTAATGAAACACCATAAAACCCGACCTGCTGGTTCTTATCCATTCCCCGAAGTGAATGAGATGAACTTCCACCAAGCTAAGCGTGGAAGATGTCGTGGCACCAGTTATGGTCATGGCCATGGTCGGGAAAGAAACTCTGATCATGGTAATAATAATGCCCCAAGGAACCCTCCTCACCACCAGTATTGGAAAAGGAAGGAACAAAAATATGAAGCGGTACAAGCAACAAATGAAGAAAATGCGTGCTACTGATGTGGAGGAAAGTGCAATAGTCACATAGATGTTGTACGGCAGAGCACCTGGTTGAGCTTTATCAAGCCTCCTTAAAGAAGACAGAGAAAAATGCTAAAGCAAATTGTATTTCTGAAGATAATTAAGACTACATGCATTTGGATGTAGTTGATTACTTTGCATTCCAGGAAGGAGAAACAAGTCATGTGATCTGTGATAAATTTGTAGAAAGGTAAATATTTTAATTTTTATTGTTTGTAGTGGATAGTACGGTTATGTGATTATTGTACATAGATAAAAGTTGCACTTTGATAATGATGTTTACTATCATATTTATTTTGTTTATGTCATTTTGAAGAATATGAATAATCCTATAATTATGTTTGGATCAAAGACCAATTATGAAGATATTTGTGTAATTGATAGTGGAACAACTCATGCCATATTCAAAGATCAGAAATACTTTTCTTATTTGCATAAGGATAAAACAAATGTTTCAACAATTTCTGGTAATATAAACTTGATTGAAGGTTCCGGAAGAGCCACTATATTTCTGTCTAAGGGAACAAAACTTATTTTAGACAATGCATTATTCTCCTCCAAGTTCTGAAGAAACTTGTTGAGCTTTATAGATATCCGCTGAAATATGTATCATGCTGAGACGATAGATAAAATGAATATGGAATATCTTTGTATTACGAAAAATATTTCTGGCCAGAAGTGCATTGTAGAAAAGTCACCAACTTTATCTTCTAGCCTATACTATTCAAATATTAGTACAATTGAAGCACACTCTATCGAAAACCAGAAGTTTACTGATTCAAATATTTTTGTGCTTTGGCATGGCCGTTTGGGCTATCCTGGATCAATAATGATGAGACGAATTACTGAAAATTCGAGTGGACATTCATTAAAGAACCTCAAGTTTCTTACAAATAATGAATTTTTCCATGATGCTTGTTATCAAGGTAAAATGATCACTAGACTATCACCAATGAAGGTTGGTATTGAATCTCCTGCTTTTTAGAATGTATACATGAGGATATATGTGGAGCTATTCACCCGCTAAGTGAGTTGTTTAGATATTTTATGGTCCTAATAGATGCATCTACAAGATGGTCTCATGTGTGCCTACTATCATCTCGCAACCTGGTGTTTGCAAAACTATTAGCCCAAATAATTCAATTAACGACACAATTCCTAGATTATCCTATAAAGGCTATTCGCCTTGATAATGCTGGAGAATTCTCATCTTAAGCTTTTGAGGATTATTGTTTATCAGTTGGGATAAAAGTTGAACATTTTGTAGCTTATGTTCATATCCAAAATGGCCTTCCAGAGTCATTTATTAAACGCATGCAATTGATAGCAAGACCACTGCTTATGAAAATAAAATTGCCCATTAGGGCCATACTATCTTGCATGCAGTATCACTTATTCGTCTTAGACCAACATATTATTATAAATATTCTCCGTCACAATTAGTTTTTGATCATGAGCCAAATATTTCCCATCTACGAATTTTTGGATGTGTTGTATATGTGCCAATAGCACCACCATAGTGCAGTAAGATGGGCCCACAGAGAAGGTTAGGAATATATGTTGAGTTTGAATAACCCTTTATTATTCGCTATCTTGAACCATTGACAGGAGATTTATTTACGGCTCAATTTGAAAATTATCTGTTTGATGAAAAAAATTTCCCACAATTAGGAAAAGAGAAAAAGGAAATCAAAAGAGAAATTGTGTGAAAAGTTTCATCATTATCTCATTTTTATCCACGTATCCCTATATGTAATCAGGAGGTCCAGAAGATCATCCATTTACAAAATATAGAAAATCAAATGCCATACACGTTTACTGATTTAAAAAGGATAACTAAGTCACATATCCCTGCAGAGAATGTGCCTATTCGAATTGATGTCCCAGGAGAACCATCTACTAACATGAGAGTTAGTGAACCTAAAGCACGCCTGAAGTATGGTAGGCGTTTGGGTTCTAAGGATTGAAATCCTCGAAAAAGAAAATCAAAAAATGATCAAAACGATACTATGAATGGATCTCCTGAAGATACCTAAGATCTGATTAGTTCTGAGATTCCTGAAGAAATCAATGAACCCGAGGCTCAAGTGAGTGAGAAAATTTTAATAAGTTCTACCTGTGATGGGATTAATTTAAATCGATCTGAAATAGTGGTGGATAATATTTTTGCATATAATGTTGCACTTAATATTATGCAAGATAGTGAGGATCTTGAACCCCGATCTATCAAAGAATGTTGATAAAGACCTGATTGGCAAAAATGGCAAGAGGCAATTCAATCAGAATTTAACGCACTTGCTAAAAGAGAGGTCTTTGGACCAGTAGTCCAAACGCCTGTTGGTATAAAACTAGTTGGTCATAAATAGGTTTTTGTGCGAAAAAGGAATGATAAAAATGAAATTGAAAGAACAAATCTTGCCTTGTTGCACAAGGATTCTCACAACGACCTGTCATCGATTTTGATGAAACATATTCACCTGTTATGGATGCCATAATATTTCGATATCTCATCAGTTTAGCACTACATGAAAAGCTTGAAATACATCTAATGGATGCAGTTATAACTTATCTGTATGGTTCACTTGATTATGAAATTTATATGAAAATCCCTAAAGGATTTAAGATTCTTGAAGCAAATTCAAAATCTCAGGAAATGTATTCAATAAGATTATAAAGATCTTTGCACGGTTTAAAACAATCTGGGCGCATGTGGAATAATCGCCTTAGAGAATATTTGCTGAAAGAGGGTTACATAAATGATGTTATTTGTCCATATATTTTTATAAAGAAAATGGCATCAGAATTTGTTATAATTACAGTGTATGTTGATGACATAAATATTGTGGGAACTCCAGAAGAGCTCCAAAAGGCAATTGAATATCTTAAGAAAGAATTTGAGATGAAAGATCTTGGAAAGACAAAACTTTGTCTTGGTCTGCAAATTGAGCATTTAGCAGATGAGATCTTTATCCATCAATCTACCTATACAAAAGGGTCTTAAAATATTTTTACATGGACAAAACGCACCCATTAAGTACACCAATGGTTGTTCGATCACTTGAAGTGAATAAAGATCTGTTCTGTAATGACCCGACCTGCATTTTGAGATATAGAGCACCATTTAGTAGTTTGAGGCCATGAGCAGCTTCACTTAAGATATTATGACTTGTACGCACAGTCGGGATTGAGATTCAGGGAGTTCAGAGTTGATTTGGAAAGGAATTCTAATTCGGAAGCCTAAAGCTAGAAGAATCTGACTAAGGGTTCTGAGTAAACAACCTCGGAATCAGAATTTAAAGGTTCCAACAGGTTCGTATGATGATTTCGGACTTAGGCGTATGTTCGGATTGGATTTTGGATAACATGGGGGCATTTCGGCGCCTATTGTGGAAGTTAGCATTTTGGGAAGAATTTCACAAATTTGGGTTGCAGTGCATTTCAGTGTTATCGATGTTCGTATAGGATTTTGAGTCTGGAAATAGCTTCGTAAGGTGATTGTGGGATTAAGAGCGCATCCAAAAGTGGATCCCAAGGTCCGTAGGTCATTTTGGAGTCATTTGGCTAAAATTAGGAATTTGAAGGTTTTGAGAAGTTTGACTGGAGGTGGACTTTTTGATATCGGGGTCGGATTTTGATTCTGGAAGTTGGAATAGGCTCGTAATGTCGAATATGACTTGTGTGCAAAATTTGAGGTCAATCGGACGTGATTTGATAAGTTTTGGCATCAAATGTAGAAGTTTAAAGTTCTAAAGTTCATAAAGCTTGAATTGGAATACGGTTCATGGTTTTGGCATTGTTTGATGTGATTTGAGGCCTCGAGCAGGTCCGCATGATGTTTTGGAACTGGTGTGTGTTATTGGACGGGGTCCCGAGGGCCTCGGGTGGATTTCGGGTGTCTAACGGATCGAATTTTGAATTTTAAGAAGAATTGAGGCAACTAATATCTAGTGTAACCGCACCTGCGAGGTTTTGGCCACAGGTGCGGAGCCGCAAAAGCGGCCCGGGAGTCGCAGATGCGGGTGGGGCAGTTAGGGGTAGGACCGCATATGCGGAGTGTTGGCCGTATTTGCGCATGCGCAGAAGTGAAGGAGTTGACCGTAGAAGCGAAAGAAAATTGCAGAAGCGGAGGGAGCCTTGCACCTGAGAAGCCGCATATGCGGCTACTGTTCCGCAGATGTGGAAATGTCGCTGGGCATAAGGGTTTTATAAAAAAGGGGACTTGGCTCATTTTTCTCCCATTTTCATTTGGTTTGGATGATTTTGGAGAGCTTCAAGGGGAGATTTTCATCAAGCAATTCTAGGTAAGTTATTTCTTCCCATTTTTGAGTTGAATACATGAATTATTCGTGGATTGGAACATGGAAATTAGTATAAATTGTAGGGTTTTTGGTAGAAGACCTAGAAGTTGTATGTTTGGATTTTGACCATTATTTTGGATATGGAACTTGGAATAAGTTATATATTTGAGTTCGTGGCGTTATGGGTAAAGGTTATCTTCAAAAAATTTCGGATCCGGACACGTGGGTTTGAGGGTGATTTTTATCGACTTTCTAATCAAGCTTAGAAATTGTTATAAATTGGATCATAATGAGTATTTGAGTATATATTAATGGGTTTACATAATTATTGGCTAGTTTTGGAGCGTTGAGCATCGATTCGAGTTGTTGAAGGGCTTGAAAGCCGGTTATGGAACTTTGGGCGATGTATGTCTCCTTTCTAACCTTGCAAGAGGGAATTTACCCCATAGGTGAAATTATTAATATGTGCTCCTATTTGTGGGGGGCTACGTACGCATAAGGTGATGAGAGTCCGTGTATAGCTACTATTATGCTTAAGTCCGGGTAGTCTAGGGCCCAAAATCATGCTTTACTTGAAATATTTGCAACCTTATTGTCAACTTAAAATGCTTAAATCATATCGAACTTGGTAAATAAATTTCTAAAAGACTAAACATCATTTTCTTGACTCTTAAAAGAGAAATTTGCCTTTTCTTGGATAATTGCCCTTGATGAATTCTTGAGTGACTGTTTGAATGTGTTTATCTTTTGTGGAATGGGCCGAACACCTCAGTAGATTAAATAGATACATCCATGGTTCATGCCATTCGACCCTCTGGCAGTGCACAGTTTAAATATTATGTTGGATCATGCCATATGACCTCGACATGATTTGCGTATGCTTGTATTGTTTGTCCTGAGATTTATAAGTAATAATATTCTCCCTGGTCTAAGATAAATTGATATATGATGAAATATGAATTTGGAAGCGTCTTATTATAAAAAGGATTGTCTACTTGCTTCATGATTTCCTTGAGTTTACTACCGTTTTTAATAAATCCATGATTAATTATATTATTGATGGCCATAGTAAGTGTCGGAGTCGACCTCTCGTCACTACTTCTTCGAGATTAGACTGGATACTTACTGGGTACGCGTTATTTTCGTACCCTTACTACACTTGCTATACATTTTGTTGTACAAACACATGTATGTTCAGTGGACTTGTAGGCGCAACAGCGTGATTGATACAGGGACTTAGGTGGGTTACATCTTATGAGACAATCCGCAACCAGCAGAGTCTCCTTCAGAGTACTTGTATTTTCTTTTCTGTCCAATTTGTATTCCAGACAGTTATTGTATGTTATTTTTACTTCCTTGTAAATGTTCATGCATTTGTGACACCGGATTCTGGGATGATTATGAGATTATTCAGTATTGAAATTTGTTAAAAACACTATTACTCACTCTGTGAAGTTCACCATTTATTATTTCATTAAAGGAAATTATGATTTAAAAAAAACTAAAAGGAGAACCAAATTAATTAGTTATTGTTGGCTTGCCTGACAGTGGTGTCCGGCGCCATCATGACTTTTAATGGTTTTTAGGTCTTGACAACATGGTATCAGAGCACTAGGTTCACTTAGGTTTCATGAGTCATGAGCAAGTCTAGTAGAGTCTTGCGGATCGGTACAGAGACGTCTATACTTATCTTCGAGAGGCTACAGGGTTGTAAGGAGTACTTCCCTTCTTGATTCCTCATCGTGCGATTTGATTTCTTTGAGGCTTATGCCTTAATTTCCTTCCTATTCATTCTTATGCGACGTGAAGCGCTTGTTATAAATTGGGAATCGAGGAATTTTAATTGTACTACAGATGTGGTGTGGGATGTTTCTCCCTGCATAGTTGATAGGGCTATTTCGTTGCCTTGCAGAAGGATATTCTATCATTTCAGCTTAGTTACTATACTTTTGAGGGCTTTGGGGCTATGCACAAGTTACTATGATGCTCATGAATGGTTATCACAAAATATTGAAGCGATTGTAGGGTTTTTGCCTATGTGCCAGGGCAGTGAATGACTTAAAAGGAGGTTTTCACAATGCATGATTCAGAGATTCAGTATTTTATTCCCGGCGGAGGAAAGGCAATCAATCTACGAATGCTTAGATTTGGGTTGATGGAGTAACATGACTTGGTATTTTCGAGCGTGGTGGAACTTTCATCTGCGATGTGGTTTCATCGTTCTTAATTGAATGTGTGGAGTTCGTCGGTGTTCTGATTTTCTTTAATTTGCCTTTGGGGTAGGGTATTATCGGGGAAGCGACTGTAAGATATTGTGGTGTGCGGTGATTCAGGATTTGAATCAATGTTTTTGGTGCCGATGGCTCGAGAAAGATAATCTTCGAAAAGGTTTATAGTTAGTAACGATCTATTGGTTCAAGTGCTACAGAGATAGATTTTTATTCAAGGCAACAACTGTGCAACGAAGGATGAGGAAGGACGTGTGGGAGGTGCCTTGCGGTGGTTAAACTTCTAGAAGGCCAAGTGTGAGAACGGGAGTCGAATGGTTGCTTCAAGGAGTGAGTTTGACCAAAGTGGGATAGTGGCATAGTAGCATATGGGTTTAGTGGTAGGATAACTACATGCCTTGAGAAAAGTGTAAAACGATTTGGGATCCATGGTGGACAGTGACTAGGTCCACGGACTTAATTTGAAATATTGGCTATTATATGATAGGAGATTAGATACAATAGAAAGGCATTGCTTGGTATGAAGAAGGATATAGTATGAGTTTCTATTTGAAGGTATTGTCGCACCTTTAGTTGATGTCCATGAGGAGTGAACAAACTCGTACAACTAGTGAATGAGCATGAGCTCAGGATGGGTTACTGATTTCGTAGTAATTGTTCCCAGTGCAGCGTCGTTGGGTGATGTCAGCATAAAATTTCCACAGGTGGGTTATCTTCTGAGAGCAGGTCAGCGGTCACCTGGTTGATGAAGCTTCTGCGAAGAATTCTACTGGATATCCAATGGGAGGTTGAATATGTAAACGTAGCTAGTGGTTCAGAGTGTTCATGAAATGGTTAACAGGAAAATTTTGAGGAGTTTGGCGGGTTGATTGTGCAAGATCATGTCCACAACGAAGGAAGAATCTTGGCGGGTTCCAGAGTTATGTAATAATAGCTTCAAGCTAAGTGGGAGAGTCTCACCGCCTACAGTTGGATTGCATGGTTATCTATTTGTGAGGATCCTGGTTATCAGTGTATTGATGGGTTATTACGACTAAGTAAAGAGAACATCAGTGGTGATTTGAGCAAAGGGTTTGAAGAATGTGTACTATAATTGGCCTTATCAATTTATGTCCAGGCTTTGGGAAGACTCGGGATCTATGCTTCGTGTAGAGGTGATTTGCAATAAAAGTGATTCATTCAGGTGCTTCTTTGAGAGAGTGTTTAGGTGCTAGCAGAGCCTTGAAGTCGATTATTGATAGAATTTAAGGGTCCACCAAACTATATAGAGAACCAGGTTCTCTATTAGTTTCCACAGTAAGCAACAAACTATAAAACCAAACAGTATATGGAACCAGATTCTCTATCTGTTCCCACAGTAAATTGGAAGTAAATAAAGAACACGCGATATTTACGTGAAAAACTCCTTGATCAAGGGATTAAAAACCACGACCTACCCTAATAGGATTTTAACTCCACTAACCGAGCAAACTTCAGATTATGCAACCTAGGAATTAACTTCTTAATTCCTTACTAACTTATAATACTCTATTACAAGCCACTTTGTAATAACTCTATTACAAAGACTTTGGCATCCCTCACTAACTTGTAACACACCTATTACAAGCCACTTTGTAATATCTCTATTACAAAGACTTCCAACTCGACTAACTCTAGCCAAGACACAAACACAATGGTTTATGATTTACAAAGGTTTCCAACACAATGCTTCTAACTAAGCTAAGTAGGAATTACAAGTGAAAAACAAAATAATAAAGACTCAACAAACCTAAGGACTTAAGATATCTTCAATCTTTGGATTTGGTCCTTGAAGTTGCAGTAGCTTTATTCTTGAGAGATGTGGTGGCTAGCACTTGAGAGAATATTTTCTTTTGATTTGCAAGTGTTCAAGTGATTGTTTTACCTTCCTTGATATTAATAATACATGTGTGACATCACTTGCAATGATGTAAGCAAGGTAGGTAAAAAGCTTTCCATAGAAAGTTGATTGCTGCACTATTCCTGTACTGCAGTGTGTGCAAGCAACAACTTTCTAGCTGGAAAGTTAACTTTGTATAGTCACCTCGGGAACTGGTAGGGACCTGTTCCCTCAACTATTCTTTCCACTCTGAAGAGTTGAATCATATCCCACGTTGAATCCCAACCTGGAACCTTGTGACCTTAAGGTCTTGAGAATGATTAAAGATATAGAATTGACTATACAACGACTAGGGGAACTGATCCATATCTGTTTCCTCTGATGTTCCCTTATTTGATTTCATTGAGAATTAAACCAGACATCGGAGTAGTTACTCTGAACGTAAGAGAACTAATTTTATCAAGTTCCATATCTGATTCTCTTATGAAGTTTGTCAAATCATAAAAAAAGATGCATAACTTATTAATTATATTTGGGACCAAGTCAGAGTGAGCGACTCTCAGCCATGGTCCTAGTGAATTCAAAGGATATGCGGTGCCTAAGTATTTCAAGCTTGCAACATGGTTAAGATCGAGCTTTTGCAGCGGATTATAAAAAAAGGCTTGGAATATTTTATGATATCTTCGGCTTGCAGTATAGCAATTGGAGAAATGTGAGAAAATGACTTTGGATTCATAGAGGAATTATCAGAACGGGCGTATTAGTTGAGGGTGCGAATATGCGCACAAGGAAGGTATGAGATGGTTCGTAGGATTTGAGACAGGCTGGTCTCGTGATACAAGGCTACTCAGGATGAGTGCGGATTGAGTTTGTTATGTGTTGAATGGAGTTATTATTATTTCAAAGAGAAGTTAAGGATAAGTTAGAGGAAGTTAAATCGGGTAGCCATGGTTGAATTGGTATGATGGTGGGAGTGATCGGTTCCTCCAACATGATTAAATTATGCATGTGATTTGGGGTGGCGCGCGCAAGGCTTGATGGCCGTCGTAATTGATTGTATTTGTATGAATTTGAGTATTATGGCTTGTTATGTGTAGGCAAATCATGGAAGAGTTATGGTGGTTCAGACCACTACTTGAGGATTGTGTGTTCCACGGTTATGAGAATTCAGTCATGTGTCGCAATGATTTTCCAGAAACGAATAAAGTGAAAGGTTTCTACAAAGTGAAGTGTGTATCCTATCAGTGGGTTAAGAGTTATGAAGGAATTGTTCTAGCATATTGGTAAGATAGGTGCTAGTGAACGGCAGGAAATTTGAAAGTTAAGGATTAAGGTTGCAGTTCGGTATTGACAAGGATATCACGAGCTCGGATGAGCAGGAAAAGATTTAGATGTTTAAAGTAAGCTTGTATTGTTCTCAGCATCACCTAAGGTTGATTGTCATGTTATGAGACGATCCACAACCAGCAGAGTCTCCTTCAGAGTACTTGTATTTTCTTTTCTGTCCAATTTGTATTCCGGACAGTTATTGTATGTTATTTTTACTTCCTAGTAAATGCTCATGCACTTGTGACACCGAGTTCTGGGATGATTATGAGATTATTCAATATTGAAATTTGTTAAAAACAATATTATTCACTCTGTAAAGTTCACCATTTATTATTTTATTAAAGGAAATTATGATTTCAGAAAATATTAATATGAGAACCAAATTAATTATTTATTGTTGGCTTGCCTGACAGTGGTGTCCGACGCCATCACGACCTTTAATGGCTTTGGGTCGTGGCATGTTCCGACTTCCAGAAGAGGATGAGGAACTCTTTGGTCCTGAAATACGTTATCTTAGTGCACTTATGTATCTTGCTAATGCTACAAGGTCTGACATATCATTTTTTGTTTATTTACTAGTAAGATATAGCTCTTCTCCTACACAGAGATATTTGAACAAGATTAAGTATATATTGCGATATTTAAAAGGAACTTTTGAAATGGGTTTATTTTATGCTAACAAAGGTAGTGCACATCTTGTTGATTATGCAGATGCAGGTTATTTATCTGATCCACATAAAGCTCAAAATCAAATCGGGTACGTATTTACATATGAAGGTACTGTCATATCATGGCGCTCCACAAAGCAATCTATTGTTTCTACTTCTTCAAATTATGTTGAGATAATAGCTATTCATGAAGCAAGCAGGGAATGCATATGTTTGAGATCAGTGATTCATTTTATTCAAGGAAAATGTGGTTTGGAATGTGATAAAAGATGTACAATTTTATACAAGGACAATGTTGCATGAATAGCCCAATGAAAGGGAGGATTTATAAAAGGATATAGAACGAAGCACATTTCACCAAATCTATTCTACACACATGATCTTTAGAAAAATGGTGAGGCTGATGTGTAACAAATCCGTTCAAGTGACTATCCTCTTTGCCAACTTCAACTTTTGAGAAGATGGTATACAGGATTGGAATGCGAAGATTCAAATATTTGAAACAAGGTATTTATCAGGGGGAGTAAAATATGCAATATACTCTTTTTTCCTTACTATGATTTTTCCCACAGAGTTTTCCTTATAAGGTTTTTAATGAGATAACTAGTTATGCGTATTACTAAATATGTGTACTCTTTCTCCTTCACTAGGATTTTTTTCACGGGATTTTTTCTAGTAAGGTTTTAATGAGGCAAATTATCTTTTAATGAACATCCAAGGAGGAGTGTTATAAATATATTATATTATGAATGTTCATTTAGTACTCCGTTGTAAATAAGCTTCATGAAGAAGCTTATCCATATGGGACTCCGCCGTAAATATGTTTATCTATTTAGTACTCTATTGGGAATAAGCCTCCTGAAGAAGCTTATCCTTTCGGTACTCCATTATGGATAAACATTACTCCCGGTAGAAGATTATCCATACATGATTCAATAAGCTTATCTTTTCGGTACTCCATTATGGATAAACATTACCCCCGATATAAGATTATCTATACCTGATACAATAAGCTTATCATTTCTGTACTCCGTTATGAATAAATATTATCCCGGATAGAAGATTATCTTTATCTGGTACAGTAGCAACTTACATAGTAGCTTGCAGTAGCAGCTTACACAGCGACTTCCTTTCTTTCAGTTCATTATGTACATCAGTTTGAAGTTGAATAATATTTCAGTTTCTCTCTATACTTGTTTTTACTTTACCGTCTTTATTTTATAACACTTACAAAAATATAAAATAACTCCTAATTGATTTTAATAAACTATTAAACTAAAACTAAAAATTAAAAGTGAAACTATTTCTTCCAAAATTATATTAAAATAAAAGTAGAGAAAAATAAATAAATAAAATTCCTAGTAAAATAAAATAGCATGACTACAAAAACATTAATGAAACTATTTTTTTGTGTTTTTAAATTTATGTTTAAAAATTAAAACTAAAAGTAGACTAAACTCTAATTAAAATGAAACAAGTAACCATTTTAAAAAAAATACTAACTTTAAAAGGTTGTGCGGGTCAAAAATTACGTGCTTACAGTTATATGATTTTGGTGGAAAAAGTTATAGTTATATGACCATTTATGAATACTTACCCCATCTTATATTTTTTGATATTTTGTGTAACGATCCGACCGGTTGTTTTGAGCTCTAGAGCACCGTTCGGCGGTTTGAGGCGTTGAGTAGCTTCACTTCAAATATTATGACTTGTACGCGTGGTCGGATTGGATGACGGAAAGTTCAGAGTCGATTTCGAAAGAGAATTCTCATTTCGGAAGCTTTATGTTGGAAGAATTGGTTAAGTTGTGATTTTTGAGTAAACGACCTTGGAGTCGGAATTTGAAGGTTCCAACAGGTTCATATGATGATTTCAGACATGGGCGTATGTCCGAATTGGTTTTGGATAACCCGAGAGCATTACGGTGCCTATTGTGGAAGTTAGCATTTTGGGAAGAATTTCATAAATATGGATTGCAATGCATTTCAGTTTTATCGATGTCCGTTTGGGATTTCGAGTCTGGGAATAGCTCCGTATGTAAATTCTGGTATTGGGAGCGCGTCCGGAAGTGGATTCGGAGGTCCGTAGGTCATTTTAAAGTCATTTGGCTGAAGTTAAAAATTTGAAGGTTTTTAAGAAGTTTGATCGGAAGTGAACTTTTTGTTATTGGGGTCGGATTCCGATTCCGAAAGTTGGAGTAGGTTCGTAATGTCAAATATGACTTGTGTGCAAAAATTTGAGGTCAATCGGGCGTGATTTCATAGGTTTCGACATCGAATGAAAAAGCTTGAAATTCTAAAGTTCATTAAGCTTGGAATGGGGTGTCATTTGTGAATTCGACGTTGTTTGATGTGATTTGAGACTCCGAGCAGGTCCGTGTCATGTTTTGGAACTGGTTGGTGTGAATGTACGGGGTCCCGGGGCCTTAGATAGATTCCAGGTGGCTAACTGCCACGACCCAATTCCATTATAGGTCATGATGGCGCCCAACACCCTTGTCAGGCAAGCCAACGCGGAAGTGTTAACAAGTTCTCATTTTCACTTTACTAAAACAAGTACAGAAATTTCTAAATTTGCAGTTAAAAGCATGTGATAATTAGTATTGTACAAAAATAGTTATACAATCTCCAAAAAAATAGTCTATTAATGTGTGTACCAAGACCTGGTGTCACAAGTTTACGATCAACTAGTAGAATATACAAAAGAATAAATCTATCCTACTGTCTAAAATAGAATAGACAGCCAAAATAAAGAGAGACTCCATCATGATGCTGAACGACATAGGAAAGGAGCAGCTCACCGTGGAAGTCTCGGACACTGATCAAGAATGCGCACCAGACTGGTAACCAGATGTACCTGCCTCAGATCATGTATAATTAAGTACAGAAGTATAGTATGAGTACATAAACAACATGTACCCAGTAAGTATCCTGTCTAATCTCGAAGAAGTAGAGACGAGAGGTCGACTTGACACTTACTAGGGTCAAATAATATGAGAAATGAATTATATTGAGCACAGATAGAACAAATAATTAACAGTTTATATCAAGAAATAACAGGTCCCCTCCTAGATAATATCACAGTTGGCCACTTACATTTCAGGGCAAATAATAAAGCTCAATTCATAGAAAAATACTGAGTAAAGCATGCGCAAGTAGTGTTGAGGTCGTACGGCCCGATCGAACATAAAAGTAAATTGTGCATTGTCGAGGGTCGAACGGCGTGAACATAGATGCATCTATTACCCTGCTCGCGAATCAAACATGCGATGCGGTCAAATGTAATTAAACACAACAACTAGCAAACAAGAATATATAACTGGGGAGCAAACACTCACAGAAATATCAACTTCTCTTTAAAAGGCCAAAAAGATAATGTCCCTCTTACTAGTCTCATTTACCATAATCACCATGATTTAAACAATCCAAATTAAACATAAAGTTGCAACAATATTACATAAAGCATGCTTTTGGGTCCTAGACTACCCGGACTTAACATAGTAGTAGCTACGCACTCATCACCTAGTGCGTACGTAGCCCCGCATTTGATGGCAAATTATTTGATTATATCACCTATGGGGACAATTCCCTCTTACAAGGTTAGATAGGAGACTCACCTCGCTCGAAAGCGTACTTCCAATACCTAGAACGAGCTCAAACTCTCAATTTGGAGTTGAACGATCCAAAACTAGATAAACGAGGTGGGAACTAGTCAATACAAGCTCACAAGATCGCATTCTAACTATTTAAGCAATTTCCTAACTTTAAACACAAGTTTCCTAAAATCCTCCCCCAGGCCCACGTGCCCGGATTCCTAAATTTTTCGAAAAAAGTTGTTCTTTATAACCCAAGGATCTATAATATATGATTTCTAATTCATTTCATAACATTTCGTGGTCAAATCTAACTTTTGTCAAAACCCTAAGTTTTGCTCTAACCCCATGATTTTACCTTAATCTTTGTGTGTTAATCTACCCAAGACTCAAGTATTAAACTAGAAATAGGTAGGATAAACTTACCTCAAGATGCTAGGTGAAGGTCCTCTCTCAAGAGCTCCAAAATCGCCCAATGGATGAGTGAAAAATGGTCAAAATGACTTAGAGCCTGTGATAAATGAAGCGCACTGCTTCAGTGATTTCCGCATCTGTGGTTAGGGGACCACATTTGCGGTCCCGCTTCTGCGAGAGGAAGGTCGCATCTGCGGAATTGGCGAAGCGAGCTGGGACCGCTCCTGCGGTCTTGAAGCCGCTTCTGCAGCTATGGAGCCGTATCTGCGATTTTGGCCTGGCCTGCCTTGGCCGCATCTGCGAGAGGACGACCGCTTCTGCAGTCTCGCACCTGCGGCTGACCAATCGCAGGTGCGGTTATGACAGCAACCTGAAGCTTCAGCTCTTCTCTTATTTTTCAACTTCCCTTGAGCCTCGTCCGATTGACTCTCGGGGCTCGGCCCGAACACACCGACAAGTTTGAAATCATGTAACGGACCTGCTCGACCCTTCGGCATGCCCGAAACAATGCTAAATCTAAGAATCACCCCCTAAAACCAATTGGATCAAACTTATGAACTTCAAGTTCTTCAAATCACTTATAACGTGCCGAAATGTACTTATACTACTCGGATTGACACCAAATTTTGCGAGCAAGCCTTAAATATTATATTGGACCTGTACTGGGCTGCGGAACCAACATACGAGTCTGATACCAACGTGATCAATCATTATTTAGTTTCTTTAAATCCTTAGAATTTCAGCTTAACAATTTCTAATAAAAAATTATTACTCGGGCTAGGGACCTCGGAATTCCGGGCATACGCCCAGGTACCATATTTTCTTACGGACCCTCCAGGACCGTCAAAACACAAATTCGGGTCTGTTTGCTAAAAATATTGACCAAAGTCAAACTTAGCCTTTTAAGAAAATCTTAAGGAATCAAATGAGCCTATTTCAATCCAAACTCTTCCAAATCCCAAACCAATCATCCCCGCAGGTCGTAAATTAGTTAAAGCAAGCACGAGAAGTTTTATTTAGGGGGACGGGGTTCTAAAAACCAAAATGACCAGTCGGTTCATTACAGTCTCCACCTCTTAAACAAATGTTCGTCCTCAAACGGGCATAGAAAAGTACCTGAGGTGCTGAATAAATGTGGATATCTGCTCCACATGTCCTCCTAGGACTCCCAAGTTGCCTCATCGACTGGTTGGCCCTTCCACTGGACCTTCACCGTTGAAATCCTCTTGGATCTTAACTGGCGATCTTGTCTATCAATAATGGCAATTGGCTCCTCCTCATAACTCAGACTCTCATCCAGTTGAATAGTACTGAAGTCTAACACATGGGACAAGTCGGCATGATACATCCGAAGCATAGACACGTGAAAAACTGGGCGAACTCCCGATAAACTGGAGGGGTAAGGAAAGCTCGTAAGCAACCTCCCCAACTCGCCTCAACACCTCAAATGGGCCAATAAACCTTGGGCTCAGCTTGCCCTTCTTCCCGAACCTCATAACACCCTTCATTGGCGAGATTTTCAAGAGGACCTTCTCGCCAACCATGAATGATATATCACGCGCCTTCAAATCCCCGTAACTCTTCTGTCTAGACTAAGCTGTGTGAAGCCTCTCCTGCATCAACTTTAACTTGTCCAAGGCATCTTGCACCAAGTCTGTACCGTATAACTTAGCCTCACCAGGCTAAAACCACCCGATATGAGAATGATACCGCCGATCGTATAAAGCCTCAAATGGAGCCATCTTAATGCTGGACTGATAGTTGTTGTTGTAAGCAAACTTTTCCAAAGGCAAGAACTGATCCCACTATCCTCCAAAGTCAATCAAACATGCTCTGAGCATGTCCTCCAAAATCTGAACTGTCCGTTCTGACTACCCGTCGGTCTGAGGATGGAATGTTGTGCTAAGCTCTACACGGGTCCCCAACTCACTCTGAACGGCTCTCCAGAAATGGGAAGTGAACTGAGAGCCTCTATCTGATACGATGGAAACAGGCACAGCGTGCAACCTGACTATGTAAATCTGAGACAATCTCTCTAAAGTGTAAGTAGTCACAACCGGAATAAAGTGCGCCAACTTGGTCAACCTGTCAACAATGACCTATACTGCATCAAACTTCCGCAAAGTCTGGGGCAACCTAACTACGAAGTCCATAGTAATGCGCTCCTACTTCCACTCTGGTATAGGCATCTGCTGAAGTAGGCCACTCGACCTCTAGTGCTTATACTTAACCTGTTGGCAATTCAAACACTTAGCCACATACTCCAATATATCCTTCTTCCTTCTCTGCCACTAATAATACTGTCTCAAGTCACGATACATCTTCGTCGCACCCGGATGAATAGAATACCGCGAACTATGTGCCTACTCTAGTATCCTCTCCCTCATACCATCAACATTAGGAACACATAGGTGACCCTGGAGTCGCAAAACACCATCCTCACCAGTAGAAACCTCCTTGGCACTACCTGAAACACTGTCTCTCTAAGAACCGTCAAATGTGGATCATCGAACTGCCGGGCCTTGATCTGCCCCAATAATGAAGACTGATCAACAACGAATGTAAGAACTCAGCTGGGCTCTAAAATATCCAACCTCACAAGTCTGTTAGCCAAGGACTGAATGTCCAAAGCTAGTGGCCTCTCCTCTACTGGAATGAATGCCAAGATACCTATACTCTCTCCTTTCCTACTTAAGGCATCGGCGACCACATTTGCATTGCCCGGATGATAAAGAATGATGATATTATAATCCTTTAGTAACTCAAGCTATCTACGCTGCCTCAAATTGAGATCCCTCTGCTTGAACAAATGCTGTAAGCTGCGACGATCAATATAAACCTCACATGACACCCCATACAGATAATGCCTCCATATCTTAAGAGCATGAACAATCACGGCCAACACCAAATCGTACACAGGATAATTCTTCTCATAAATCCTCAGCTGACGCAAAACATATGCAATAACTTGCCCGTTCTGCATCAATACACATCCCAATCCAACATGCAAAACGTCGCAATATACCGTATACATCCCTAAACCGGAAGGCAACACAAGAACTGCTGCTGTAGTCAAAGCTGTCTTGAGCTTCTGAAAGCTTGCCTCACAATCATCGGACCAATGGAAAGAACCACCCTTCTGGGTCAATCTAGTCAGAGGTGATGCAATAGATGAAAAGCCTTACATGAATCATTTGTAATATCCTGCTAACCCTAGGAAACTCTTGATCTCGGTCACTTAAGTAGGACGTGGCTAACTCTGCACTGCCTCAATCTTCTTGGGATCTGTGAGCACGTGATTTTTGTCTTACGAAAACTACTCCAAAATAAATCAAAATAAAATAAATTTCTTTTACTGTGTAATTTTTGAATTTGCGTGGTGTTAAATATTTGTTTTATGTCCGTAAATGTTTACTTTGTCATAATAAAATGAAAATTAAAATAAAATACATGTTGCATGCATATAGGATTTAATTATGTATTTGAAAGATAATTTAAATAAAATCACAAAAAATATGCATTTCGTTCTATTTTTAAATATGTTGCTGTGTGATTAATGTTTTGACTATGTGTTAATAGTTGTTATAAAGTAATTAATATTTTGTGTAAGGTTAAAAATTGTTTTATAATTTTTATTAGGATTTTTTTAATGATAAATAATAAAATAAAATAAGTTGTAAAATAAAAATTGGACCTGGATTAAAATCCAGGCCCAAATCAAATTACCCCTTCCACAGCCCAATCCAAACAAGCCTCTCCGGTCCAATTCAGCTACGTCAAACGACGACGTTTCATCATCCTTCATCAAGGGCCGTTGGATTAAGTCCATCCAACGGCCGAGATCTCATCACCCTAACCCGAGACCCTTACCCGATTTAATACCTGGTTCAACCCGTCCCCCTAACTTAAACCAAACGACATCGTTTGGTTAAGTGAATAGATCTTAGCCGTCCATCCTGCCTAATCCAACGGACAATATCAATCCACCCCACCCCTATTTAAGGATCAAACCCCTACCCCGGCCCCTAACTTAACACCCCCCTCCTCTCACTGTTCATCATCGTTCCCAAACCAAACCCCTAACCCTAGCCGCCCTAGAATCCCACCGCCTGAAACCCGGCGGCATCAACGCCGCCGGTCACCAAAATAACACCCTAGAACCCCCTAAACATCCTCTACACAGATTTGACCTTAGTTTCCTTCGAATCAAACCCCAACTCTTCGAATATTAAATCGAAGGTGGGTCTGAAAACTCAAACCTTTCCAATGGCTCTCAAATTAACACCACAACTTCCCCTAAACTCCCTCACCACGGATTTGTTAGTTGCATGGTTCGAATCATACTGGAACTACTCGAATCTTCATTTGAAGATTCGAGTAAAACCTGACCCTATCCCCAACCTACCTCAAACTCACACCAGTTACCCCCCTGACCTCCCTCGTGCCTAGAATACCGTTGGTTTGATTCGAATCTACCCAGAAGTGTTCGGATTTAAAATCCAAGATTTGAAACCCTAAATTTCCAATCCTGGCATCTGTTTCAAATTAAATAGAAGATTGAGGTTTAATCGACCTTAGTCGAAGTATTTTCAGTGGAAAATACTTCGACTAAGGTCTGTTTGATTTCAAACAAAGTCCGAATCCAAGTTGAGTTCGAGTCTGAATAAATTTGAAGGTTCAGAGGTACTTTTCTATTTCTTTTGTGTATTCTGTATGTATTTTCGTTTGTTTTAATAACTTGTTAATTTTTCAAATTTTTGTTTTGATTAATTCTGTCATTTTTTGTCTCATACCCGTCTATATGCTCAAAATATGAAACTGTTTCTGTTGGTTGTGATTACTTACAATGTGAGTAATCGACTCGATTAAGTTCGTCGATTAATTATATTATGAATTCTCATTTATGATAATGCTGATTGAAACAGTCTGTTTCTATTGTTTTAGACTGATTATGGACAAATGTTGTAAATAGTCAACTGATTAATACTCGTCAATTAAATCATGTTTGTTTGCAAATCAGTAAATTCAAATGTATGATGTGTATATATTATTTTCTGAACAGGGCATTGTCAGTATATTGTCAATGCTCCTGTGTATGTTTGATCTTAATTCAATGTTTAAGTCCAGTCTGAATTGTTATAATGATTTCAGTGATATGTTGTTATATTGTTAGTTCTGAATTCAGTGTGATTTTACAAATGTTGATTAGATGCAATTGTGTTAGAAGGTTACATTCTTAGTTAAGATTCAGTCCAAAACTTTAGGATTGGTTATAGCTGTAAATCAGAAGGATAATTAAGTTTGTACAGATTATAGAATCTGTTTTGCAGTAGGTTCTGATTTTTTTCCAGTAATAACATTAGGATTTCAGGGGGATACTATTGGTAATGAAATAATGTGATAGCATAATGGGCTAAAAGGGGAAAGTTAGTGGTTATTATTTAAAGTGATAATGGGAAACAAAGGGTAATGGGCTACTGAAAATCAGGATAAGAGCACTTAGATTTAAAGTATTCAAAAGCAATCTTAATGGAAAACTTTCTGATTTTAAAAGGAAAAAAGGGTCCAGGCAGCACTAGAAGGGTATAGGACAGCCTTGTATAAATGGAGGGGGATTGGGACTGAATGAGAGAGCCTATCAGATTGAAAAAAAGAGAGAAAATCAGATTTTAAGAGAGAAAAAGGGATCAGAAAAAAGAAAGAAAAGAGAGGAAAGAAAAAGAAAGAAAAGAGAGGCTGATTTCTAAAGCATAGAAAATACACACAGAAATACATATACATTTGAGAGAAACAGAAATCTGAGAAGAGAAAATCAGATTTGAAGAGAAAGAAGAAACAGAAAAAATCATAAATAAGAAAAAAAATCAAAAACAGGAATTTGAAACAGAAAAGAAACTGAAATCTGAAATATTGTCCCTTTGTTGAATCTGTTCGGATTTATTTGAATCCATAGTTTAGTTAAAATCTGAAGTTTTCTTTAAAAATACTGTTACTGTGCATCTGGGTTTCTCGGGTCTCATTATTGCTCAAGTTTGTGGAAAGACTGCTATTCTGCTGATTTTGTTACTGTTGCTACTGCTGAAATTCACATCCTTCTACCTTCATTTTCAGGTACATATCTCTTAAATTCTAAGTTGGAAAGAGATTCAACATGACAAATAAATAAAGTTTGAATTGTAATACTATCTTCTATTCATTTAAGTTCTTTAGTTAAAAAATTTCAGCTTTGATTTCATGTTGGTTAGCCAGTAGTGAGTTCGACTCGATGGCTACAAGTTAATTGTCTTATTTTGAAATTCATATAAAACTTTGTAATAATGTTATCCATGTCAAAATTTTATTAGTTTAGTTATCTTTGAGTTGTGTAAATAGGAAGCATGGCAGAAAGTTGGCTTTTATTTACATTTTATGGTATTGTTAGCTAGGTATAGTATAATATGGTAATATCAAGGAAAAATACGTTATTGATTTATTTTGTTAGTAAGTTAGTTGTTGTTTAAAGCTAGATGATGTTGGTTGCAATTTGCTATCTTTTGGCACGACCTTGGTTGTGTTATAATCAATAGTTGAAAGACACGTTAGCATAATCCGCTATGTCCACAATGTCAAATATGATGAGTAATATTGTAGGCAATATCTTTTATTTAAGTCAACAGGCAGATTTGTTCTCTTTCTTAATAATAAAAGGCCTAGGAACTTATACAATGTGAAGGATAATGCTTAGTAATAATTCATATAGATTGAGAATTAAATTGGTTTGATTATATATATATATATATCTATCCCAACTCAGTCTTAAGCATAATTAATTTAAATAATTTCGCCTATTAGATTAAAAACGAATATATGAGAATAAGTTGAGATGTACATGTACAAATTGCAACACTTTAAATCAATGGTAAGTAAAAAAAAATAGAATTTGCACTAAATAAAAATAATGAAAAATTGTTCAAAAATACTTCTTCCCTTCATAAATCATTTTTGTTAGTTTCATATACAATTCATTCTTTGGCATATATATGTTGTATTTGCTAAAATCATTTTTATTCTTTCTTTGTATTTGAATAGTTGGGTTGAATATAATTTATATCCGGAAATTATAATCGACGGGCAACATTTAATAAATTGTGAATTTCTTTTAAAAGAATTCAAAGACATCCCTTAAATATGAATTTCTCAGTATTCTCATATAAAATGTGTAGATATAACAAACAATTTGTGAAAATTCATAATACCATTAGGAATATTTGGTGTAATTAGGGATACGTTCGCGTAACCTGATTATACCGATAAAAGCAATTCGAATTATGCGTACGCGCAATTTCGAGCGAATATTTAATATAAGGGATTTCTTCGAGGATGTCAAAATAGTTTCATATAACCCGAGATGTGTAGTTCATTATCTAAATATAAGGGTGATGACGTTTATAAATTTTATTTTAAATCACGCGCATATGAATTTATAATAAAGGAAATAATATGGTCAAATTTTATTGTGTACACGTATGCGTGGCACGATCCTCTGTAATTATAAAAGAGATATAATACGAATATACGTACGCGTAATTCGTCATAAACAATAAGTAAAAGCGGTAGCTAAAATCATGCAATAAAAATGTATTTAGTAAAAATCAAGATAATTAAGCCAATAATAAAAACAGTTAAGCGACCGTGCTAGAACCACGGAATTCGGAAATGCCTAACACCTTCTTCCGGATTAACAGAATTCCTTACTCAGAATTTCTGGTTCGCAGAATAACAAACAGAGTCATATTCTTCTCGATTCAGGGATTTAAAAATTGGTGACTTGGGACGCCTTAAAATTCCCAGGTGGCGACTCTGAAATAATTAAATAAATCCCGTTTCGACTGTCCTTCAATTGGAGAAAACTCCCCCACGCGCCCCGCGGGCGCGGTAAAAAGGAGGTGCGACAGCTCTGGCGACTCTGCTGGGGACAAAAGTGTTACTGTAACCCAGAACCACTGGTTCAGGGTTTAAAGAATTCGAGCTTAAAATAACTGTTATAGTTGGTTTATTTATTATATGATTTTCACACGTTTATGTTTAATATGCTAAATGTTGCTTTTTACCGCTTTAATATTATTTGAATTGTGAATATATACAACTGCTACGAAACCCCCTTCTTTCTGAGTCTTCTAAATTTATGGTGCACACGTGCGCGTGGCCCACCTTTCTGTTAAAGTCATACCAAATAAGACGAAGTTGGGACAAGTAACTAGGCCGGGTAGACTTTCGTGCTCCCGGTACATTGCCCCCGCTTCGGCTCAAACTGTCCGTTTGGGTAAGCCAGGTTTAGAACAATCAACCTCAGGTTTTTCACTTAGAATAACTCAGCCATGTACCGGATCCCTAGTAGGAACGTATATTTACATCATATACATTTGACCTTGGAGACTCAACACAGGGGTTGGGTCTGTCTAGGACAGGTGAACCCAAAATAAAAAGACCATTATGATGCATCCTACTTGCTACTTGTGCATTCATTTGCTTCGAACATGCTTGTTGACCAACTTAAATGAAATCATGGTGAGAAGAGAGGAATAAAATAGGTTGTTTTAAAAATTTCAAAAAAAAAAAAATAGTTTTAAATCTTGAAATAAAGGTATTTAAAAAATATAAAATTTTGAAAATGATTAAATTTTCAAAATGAATTTTGACTTTATTAAAATTAAATTTCAGATACAAAATGAGCACCACATAAAGCCCCTCATCCACGAGTACAGAAGAATTTCTATTTCAGCTTCAAATGTGGTGGTATGATTTAGGCGAAGATGGTCAAAAATGGGTCGTCAAGCATTTGGGAAATCTCACGGACATCATGAAAGTTAAACCCCGTGATGATCTGATTGCGGCATTAGTAACTAATTGATATTCGCACCGCAAAAGTTGTGCAAATCCTCACTACCAAAGAAAATCACACCCTTGTCCCCATCATTCTATCAGACATTTATCGGGCTTTGACTTTATGTAAATCAGGAGCAAAAGTCTTCGAAGGATGCAAAATTTTGTTGCAAATGTGGGTGATTGAACATCTCCAACAACACCCCAAGATCATACAATATGGGCCAAACAATGATAATTGCATTGAGAGTTATGAGGAAAGAGTAAAAAATTATCAGGCTTCAGAAGGGATAGAAGCATGGGTATCTCATCTAAGGGCTTTAACAGCAAATAAAATTGAATGGACTCTGGGATGGCTCCCGATGAGGGAAGTAATACACATGTCAACCTCAAATAGTTATCTACTACTATTGGGATTGAGAAGCATTCAGCCGTATGCGCCACTAAGAGTCCTAAGGCAACTAGGGAGATATCAAGTAGTTCCTGATGATGAAGATTTGAGTATGCAAGTAATCGAATTACACCCAGAAGCCACTATTCCCGAGGCTCTACTTCAGCAGATGTGGAATGGATGTCGATACTTGAAAAGTGATACTCAAGTCCCAGACACTACAAAGGGTGAGATAAATCCTGGATATGCAAGGTGGTTTGAAAAACGGTCTCGCGTGGATGATGTACCAGAGCCTGAGCTAAGAAGGCCAACAAAAAGACCCCATGTTCAAAACTTCAATGATAAAATCCAAGAGCGGTTGATCTGGGGAGAAAAGGAAAAAGGGTACAAAGCAACTATCCATGCCCTAAAAGAAAATCTGAGAAGCCTCAGTTTGGAGAAAGATTTGCAAGCACAAGAAGCCGAAGGCGAGAAGAAGAGTCTAGCTTGTGAGAATGAAAATCTTCATGCTCGATTCCAAAAAATGAAAAGAGTTTCTGAAACGCCAAAGAGGAGCTGGAAGGATCAAAAAACCATCGTCAATCTCTTTGAAAGAATGCAAGATTATGTTTCCATTCTTGCGGAAAACGAAAGGGCATTGAACAAAGCAAAAGAAAGGATCCAACAATTAAACGAAGAAGCCAGATCTAATAAGGAATGCCAAGATAGGCAATCCGAAAAATACAGGGCACAATTCAAGAAGAAAAAAGACCATTGGATGCGATCAGAAGACCAGCTTTGTGCACAACTAGAAGAGGCAAGAAGATGCAACAGAGAACATCAACAAGCAGACCTCGACAGAGAAAGAGCGCAAGCAAGATTAGAGCAGGCCAGACTCCGAGCTCTATTAGAATCAGCTCTAGATCGGGAAAATCGTGTCAGAGATATAGCCACCACTCGTCAGCAGCAATTGCAGAACCAAGACCAACGTCTCCAAGATTTCAGGGCACAAATCCACGACCTGGCGGCCTACACTTCTCAAAGTTACGTAAACTGTCAAGGAATGGATTATGAAAGGTTTACAGAACATGCACCCACTTTTTCCCGTCATCTAGCATTGGAATTGGAAAGGATGTATCGTACGCTGGGAGGTCATCCAGGTCAAGATCCACATTGAGCAAATAGTCTAATAATATACAACACAAGTGGAAAGTGGGGCACGTTGTGAGATGTTAAGAATTGTATCTTTTATTTTTTTTAAGTGTGTGTGTTTCAAGCCATTTTCTTAAAGTTTTCAAATGTAATTCCATCTTTGTATAATGAATAAAAGTGATTGCCTTTAGTCCGAACTACGCAAGGTCTGATTCATGCAGGGGCATGATACGTAGTCAATCTCTATAAGATTCGACCACCACAATAAAAGATATATATAATAAATAAAAGTGAATAACAATAAAAATTTCAAGAAAGCTGGGACGACACAAGCAGCCAAGCAAATGCATAATAGAAAGGGATTATTTGTCTAGGAGCATTGCATCTCAACGTGTGATTATATATGTGTTAAAATCTCAAAACTAACAAGTTTGTTCATTTCCAGAATTCAAGCAGTTAGTTTCTCTAAAGAGTATACTGGCATATTATCATTATCACACAAGATCGAAAGGACCAATACCCGAAAGTATGTCTATCCCAGATGTTGACACAGGTATGGAGCTAGAGGAGATGGATGTCGGAAAAATGAAAGAAGAGATGTTTAAACTCAAGCAGCAAATGGCTGAGATGTACCAAGCCTGGTCTACAGGACAGTTACCCCCATCTTACCCAAATAACCCCGCTCCATCAATGACCCAAACTCAGGATAATATTACCACTGAATTATCCCCAAATTTTCCCATTTACCAGCACTACCGAGGCACCACCTCTCAGACACCGCAGTCTCCACCTCCGAAACCAGTTCCATATTTTCCTCCACTTATGACTCCTGTTTTTGTAGCACCTACCCCTGCTACATTCCACAAATCTCCTAGTGAGCCTACATTCCAGGCCCAGGACAACCAATATTACCCCCCGGAGCCTACCCTCAAAGCCTCCGAAATCCATTCAACTGCTCCTCGTTTTGATCTCCTAACCGAAATTGACAAACCAGCCAAAAATGTTGAACAAGAAGAGATGTTCAGGAAGGTCAAGAGTCTAGAACAATCGTTCAGAGACATGCGAGGATTAGGTGGGCAAGTCAGTGTAGCATACAAAGATTTGTGCTTATTCCCCAATGTACAATTTCCAGTTGGCTTCAAGATGCCCAAATTTGACCTATACAACGGGCACGACGACCCAGTAGCCCACTTAAGGGGTTTCTGTAGCAAGATGCGAGGAGCTGGGGGAAAGGATGAATTATTGATGGCTTACTTCAGTCAAAGTTTAAGCGGATCAGCTTTGGAGTGGTATACACGCCAGGACCATGGGAGATGGTACACCTGGGATGACCTGGCACAGGCATTCGCATACCATTTCCAATACAATCTGGAAATCATCCCAGATCGATTATCTTTGACGAAGTTTGAGAAGAAACACAATGAAAGTTTCAGAGAGTATGGCTTTCGGTGGAGAGAACAGGCAGCACGAGTGGATCCTCCTATGAAGGAGAGTGAAATGGTAGACTACTTCCTCCAAGCCTTGGAACCAACTTACTATGCACATTTGGTTTTAGCAGTTGGGAAATCATTCAACGAAGTGGTGAAGATGGGAGGTATGGTGGAAGAAGGCCTCAAGACAAATAAAATCATGAGCTATTCAGCAATTAAGGCGACTACTCAAGCCATTCAAGGCGGGGTAGGAGGAATCGGAAGAAAGAAGAGGGAAGAGGCAGCTGTAGTTGATTCAGGAATTTGGTCAGGACCCAGAGGTTCACCGCCTTACTATAATCAACAACGACCTCGCCAATCAACTTACCACCACGATTCATCCCAACATTACTATCACCCTTCAGATCCTCATTTTTCCATTAACCATGCTCAAGCATACAATCAGCCACCTGTTCACGCCAATTGGCGTGCTCCTGTCATACCAAGTACTTACCCACGAGCCTATCCCGGACCAGGTTTCAGGCCTAGGCCAGCATTCAGGGGAGAAAGGGAACAGAAAAAGAAAACCTACACTCCATTGGGAGAGTCTTACACTAGTCTGTTCCACAGGCTGAGACAGCTGGACATGCTAAGACCAATACAATCCAAGCTACCCAATCCTCCTCCAAAAAATCTGGATTACACCATTAGCTGTGAATATTGCTCCGGTATACCAGGCCATGATACGGAGAAATGCTGGCATTTGAAAAATGCAATACAAGAGCTGATTGATATTAATAAAATCGAGGTTCAAACCCCCGAAGCTCCCAATATCAATAGAAATCCAATGCCAACCCATCAAGAGGCTAATATGATAGAAATCGTACAAGCTGATGGGGAGACAAAGAAGCCGTCACAAACTGTCATGATGATCAAGTCTCATGAAGCCAAGCCAAATAAGCAGTTAATAGAGGAGAAGCCGGTACTTAAGAACAGAAATGGTGATGAACCATCTACGATGGTCGAGGAGGGATCATCAAGCAAAGTTGCCACAAAACAAGAAAGGCCGAAAGTGATAGTACCAGGGGTTGCTAACAAACCCATTGTATTCGTGGAAGGAGCCCGTACAGATCGGGTTATCATCACATATGTAACCCAACTTCCAGTCATCAACAACAAAGCCATCCCATGGAACTATGAACGGGTGACTGTAATGTACAAGGGAAAAGAAGTCAAGGAAGAAGTGTGTGAGGTACAAGGCTTGACTCGTTCGGGAAGATGTTTTACGCCCGAAGAGTTAAGGAAAACTAAAAATAATCCAACACCAATAAAGAGAGCTGTGACGGAAGAAGAGGCTGAAGAGTTTTTAAGAAAAATGAAACTCCATGATTATTCTGTTGTGGATCAATTGAAGAAGACACCCGCTCAAATTTCATTGTTGTCATTACTGATCCATTCAGAAGAGCACCGTCTGGCTTTGATGAAAATCCTGAATGAGGCTCATGTTCCTGAAAAAATCACTGTAAATCATTTGGGAAGAATAGCCAACAGAATCTTTGAGACAAACAGAATTACATTTGCTGATGATGAATTGCCTGTGGAAGGTACCAAGCACAACAGAGCTCTTTACCTCACCGTGAAATGTGAAAACTCCGTAGTAACCCGGGTATTGGTTGACAATGGGTCAAGTGCAAACATCTGCCCTCTCTCCACTTTAAGCAAATTAAAAATTAAAGAGGAAAGGATCCAGAAGAATAGTATCTGCGTACGGGGGTTTGACGGTGGAAGCAGAGATTCATGTGGCGACATAGTGTTGGAACTAACAATAGGGCCAGTTGAATTCACAATGGAATTTCAAGTGTTGGACATAACTGTTTCTTACAACTTGTTGTTGGGTCGACCATGGATCCATGCTGCTAAAGCAGTCCCGTCAACACTACATCAGGCTGTCAAGTTTGAATGGGATCATCAAGAAATAGTTGTGCATGGGGAAGAAAGTTTAAATGCTCACAGCAGTACCATTGTACCGGTCGAGGGAACAGAAAATGACCAGGGACCATGGGTATACCAAGTGTCCGACACAGTGTCGGTAGAGAAAATTCCAGAGGGGAAATACCTTCCGAATCCAAAGATATCCTCTGCATCAGTCATGGTAGCCTATGAAATGTTAAAAAATGGTTTTATACCCGGCAAAGGTCTTGGGCTTATCTTTGCAAGGAATTATACAACCAGTATCTCTCCCCGAGAACTAGGGAACATTTGGTTTGGGATTCATACCCACTATCACCGATGTGAAAAAGGCCAGAAAGCTGAAACATAAGGCACGGGATCTTCCAAAACCAGTCCCACCTCTATCAAAGTCTTTTGTCAAGACCGGTGCTAAAAACCGCCCGATAACAACAATTCCTAAATCCCGGGTCAATCCTGAGGAAGAATTAATTGAAAGGTTCGAGAAATTGTTTGATGATGTGAATATGTTGGAAAGCGGAGAAGGGTGTAGCAACGCAGAAGTTCAATTCATTGAGCCAGAAACAAAGCTTAATAATTGGAAAGCCACTCCTCTCCCCATTCGAAAGGAGTCTTGGTAGTTTATTTGATTTTCTTTCAGTTTGTTTGGGTTACTTCAGGGTTGTAATCCCAAAGCTTATCTTACAGTTTGTTTGAAGTGTGCAAAACCTTGTTATCTTTCATCATCCAATAAAAAGCAGTTTCCTTTTTATTATCATTCCTAATAGTTTTCTTTTCTTTTTCTTCTTTCATGTACAGTTCTTTTTACGCTGGCTCTAGTGATATGGCATGCATGAGGAATCCTCAGCCCAGTCTTAAAAATCAATCTGGTTCCGAAGTAACAATTCAAGAAATATATTGTGATTATGAATCAGAATATGATGAAGATGAGGTTTTTGAAGTGATTAGTAAAGAGTTAATTCACTTTGAGGAAAAAATCAAACCTAACTTGAGTGATACCGAGGACATCAATATAGGGGACACGAATAATATCCGGGAAACTAAAATAAGTGTTCATCTCGAACCAAAGATCCGAGAAGAGTTAATTAAAGCACTCATAGAATTCAAAGATGTTTTTGCATGGTCGTATGACGACATGCCGGGCCTGAGCACTGATTTAGTGGTTCACAAATTGCCCACCGATCCAACGGTGCCTCCTGTCAAGCAGAGGCTGAGAAAATTCAAGCCTGATATGAGTGTGAGAATTAAGGAAGAAATCACCAAACAATTGGAAGCAAAGGTCATTCGAGTCACTCGATATCCTGTTTGGTTAGCTAATATCGTTCCTGTACCAAAGAAAGACGGCAAAATTAGAGTATGCGTCGACTATCGCAATCTCAACAAAGCAAGTCCGAAGGATAATTTCCCACTACCCAATATCCATATTTTGATCGATAATTGTGCCAAGCATGATATAGGGTCTTTCGTGGATTGTTATGCCGGGTATCATCAAATTCTAATGGATGAAGAAGATGCAGAAAAGACGGCATTCATCACACCATGGGGAACTTATTGCTACCGGGTAATGCCATTTGGTTTAAAGAACGCCGGAGCAACCTATATGAGAGCAATGAACACAGTGTTTCATGATATGATACACAAGGAGATTGAGGTATACGTGGACGATGTGATCATAAAATCAAAGCATCAGGCCAACCACGTTGGGGATTTGAGGAAGTTCTTCTTAAGACTTCGCAGGTACAACCTCAAGCTTAACCCTGCCAAATGCGCATTTGGAGTTCCATCTGGAAAATTGCTGGGATTCATAGTCAGTCGACGAGGCATCGAGCTAGACCCATCAAAAATCAAAGCCATCCAAGAATTGCCACCTCCCAGGAACAAAACTGAAGTAATGAGTTTGTTGGGAAGGTTAAATTACATCAGCAGGTTTATTGCTCAGCTCACAACAACTTGTGAGCCAATTTTCAAATTGTTGAAAAAAGATGCTGCGGTCAAATGGACCGATGAGTGTCAAGAAGCGTTCGATAAAATAAAAGGGTACTTGTCGAACCCACCCGTGTTGGTCCCGCCAGAGCTAGGAAAACCTTTGATTCTTTACTTGACGGTCTTGGAAAATTCATTTGGTTGTGTATTGGGGCAACATGACCTCACCTGCAGAAAAGAACAGGCCATCTACTACCTTAGCAAGAAATTCACAGCTTATGAGATTAAGTATACTCATCTGGAAAAAAACATGTTGTGCCCTAACATGGGTTGCTCAGAAGTTGAAACACTATTTGTCGTCCTACACTACTTACCTCATTTCGCGCTTGGATCCATTGAAATATATTTTCCAAAAGCCTATGCCAACAGGAAGACTTGTAAAGTGGCAAATTTTGCTCACAGAGTTTGACATCATCTATGTGACTCGGACTGCAATGAAAGCCCTAGCACTGGCCGATCATTTAGCCGAAAACCCGGTCGATGAGGAATATGAGCCGTTGAAAACTTATTTTCCTGATGAAGAAACAATGCATATCGACGAGGTGGAGCAAATTGAAAAACCTGGCTGGAAACTTTTCTTTGATGGAGCCGCTAACATGAAAGGAGACGGGATAGGAGCTGTAATCATTTCTGAAACAGGGCATCACTATCCTGTTACGGCTCAATTGCGATTTTATTGCACCAATAATATGGCTGAATATGAAGCTTGCATTTTGGGGTTAAGGCTAGCCGCAGACATGGGTATCCGAGAAATCTTAGTCATGGGAGATTCGGATCTTTTGGTACATCAAATTCAAGGAGAATAGGAAACCCGAGACTTGAAGCTCATACCATACCGACAATGTCTACATGATCTTTGTCAGCGGTTTCAATCAGTGGAATTCCAACATATTCCAAGAATCCATAATGAGGTTGCCGATGCATTGGCTACCCTGGCATCAATGTTGCACCATCCGGACAAAGCTTATGTAGATCCGATACATATTCAAGTCCACGATCAGCACGCTTATTGCAATATGGTTGAGGAGGAATTGGACGGTGAACCGTGGTTCCACGACATCAAGGAGTATATCAGAATGGGGATATATCCCACACAATCCACAGGAGATCAAAAAAGGACCATTAGGCGATTGGCAAATGGATTCTTCTTAAGCGGAGGAGTTTTGTATAAAAGAACACCAGATCTTGGATTATTAAGATGCATAGATGCCAGACAAGCTACAACTGTCATGTCTGAAGTACATTCGGGAGTTTGCGGACCCCACATGAGTGGATATGTGTTGGCAAAGAAAATCCTCCGAGTTGGTTACTATTGGCTTACCATGGAGCGAGATTGTATCAGTTTTGTGCGCAAGTGTCATCAATGCCAGATACACGGAGATTTGATTCGTTCTCCACCATCCGAGTTGCACACAATGTCGGCACCATGGCCCTTCGTTGCCTGGGGCATGGATGTGATTGGACCAATTGAGCCGGTAGCATCCAATGGGCACAGGTTCATTCTGGTAGCTATTGATTATTTTTACCAAATGGGTTGAGGCCAAGACATTCAAATCAGTGACCAAGAAAGTTGTGGTCGATTTTGTCCACTCAAATATCTTATGTCGATTCGGAATCCCAAAGGTGATCATCACAGATAACTGTGCTAATCTTAACAGCAACTTAATGAAGGAAGTATGTCAACAGTTTAAGATTACGCATCGCAACTCTACCCCATATCGGCCCAAGGCGAATGGAGCAGTCGAGACAGCCAACAAAAACATAAAGAAGATACTTCGGAAAATGGTAGAAGGTTCAAGACAATGGCATGAAAAATTACCATTTGCATTATTGGGATACCGCACTACTGTCCGCACTTCAGTAGGAGCAACTCCTTATTTGTTGGTATATGGCACTGAAGCAGTAATTCCTGCAGAAATTGAGATTCCTTCCCTTCGGATCATCGCCGAAGCAAAGATTGATGACGATGAATGGGTCAAAACCCGTCTAGAACAGTTAAACTTGATTGATGAAAAACGATTGGCCGCAGTATGTCATGGTCAATTATATCAAAGAAGAATAGAAAGAGCATACAACAAAAAGGTGCGTCCACGGAAGTTTGAAGTGGGTCAGCATATGCTGAAACATATTCTTCCACATCAGGTTGAGGCAAAAGGCAAATTTGTCCCGAATTGGCAAGGACCATTCATTGTGACCAGAGTATTATCGAATGGTGCACTATGCTTAACAGATATTGAAGGCAAATGCATAGACATGGCGATCAATTCTGACGCGGTAAAGAGATATTATGCATAACTTTTTGAATGTTTGTATTTAGCATTATTTCGAAGATTGGAATGACAAAGGCAATTTATTCTGCTATCCAAACACTATACCATTTGCTTCCCCTTCGAGCCATACTTGTTTCTTTCTTACCTTCTCTTGGAATCAATAAAAAAATCACTATTATTTAGTGAACTACGTTTGACCTGATTCCTCAAAGAAGGATATGTAGGCGCCTCACGGCTCGGTCATAGGGTGCACAATATACATAATGTGCACAAAAAGAAACATCAAGAGACCCCAATCAAGAAACTGGGGCAAAGAATTGTATTGGAAATAATAAAAGATTCCAAGAGTTGTAATTTTAAACTCATACCACAACTGTTTAGCTTTTGATACCTTTCCATTTCCAACGACATACCAAAAAGACCTTTCGATCAATCTTAGAAAAATGCTGAGTCAAACAAATGAAGATGGTTCATAACACTCTGGTACAAACAAGAAAAGAAAGTAAAAATGAGAGAGTCTTATAGGTGAAAACCCACACGGGCACCATAAGGCGATGGAAGTTGAGAGAAAGTAAAATGAGAGAGTCTTATTGGTGAAAACCTTCGTAGGCACCATAAGGCGAAAAAGAAGTAAGAAATGAACAAATGAGGAAGGTTTATCGGTAAAAACTCTTTGAGATATTACAAGTCCAACAGGTCTGTAAAAGGAAAAATGAAGATGGATTACGGAAATTTTTGGGAAAACAAAAATGAGACAATTAAGAGGAAATTGATTAAAGACTGGGTTGATTAATCCAAAATGCATACCCTGATCATTGGTGCCAGTGATTCCAATCAGTTAAGTCCTTTATTCCTTCGTCAACAGTCATCCAAATTTGGATTTTTCTTTTCATTCTATAATTGTCGAAATCAACGCGTTTCGTCACTAATAATCTTACTTTTCTAAAGCTTTGAGATAAGTTTTATTCCAAAAAAATAAGAAGGAATGTCAAGGTATACTACCAAGATTCAAGGTTACATGATAAGGCCATGAAAGGCGGGAGATAAAAATAATAAGATATGGGAGGAAGAAAAGTGAAATCAAAAGTGGATCAACAATGTCAGGAACGACATATGATTACGGTTAAAAGGGTTTGAAGGGAAACATACAGAGGGGAATCCTATAGTCAAGGATCAATTACAAGGACAAAACAGTCTTTTTCAATCATTCCAAGAGACGAAGAGAAGCCTCACCATCGGCAAGAATACCCCAGTTAACCACCCTGCTTTAAACTAACGAAGTTTTCTTTGATTTAAAACAGGGGCAAAGACAATATTTGTGTCAGGAAATACCTGGTAAAAAAGAATTAAAGAAGTCAGGCGTCCACCTGGAGAATGAGGATAAGAATTAAAGAAATCAGGTGTCCACCTGGAGAATGAGGATGAGAAAAGAAGAAGTCAGGCGTCCACCTGGAGAACGAGGACAAGGAATTGAAGAAATCAGGCGTCCACCTGGAGAACGAGGACAAAGAATTAAAGAAGTCAGGCGTCCACCTGGAGAATGAGGATAAGAATTAAAGAAATCAGGCGTCCACCTGGAGAATAAGGATGAGAAAAGAAGAAGTCAGGCGTCCACCTGGAGAATAAGGACGAAGAATTAAAGAAGTCAGGCGTCCACCTGGAGAATGAGGATGAGAAAAGAAGAAGTCAGGCGTCCACCTGGAGAATGAGGATGAAAGAATTGAAGAAGAAATCAGGCGTCCACCTGGAGAACGAGGACAAAGAATTGAAGAAGTCAGGCGTCCACCTGGAGAATGAGGATGAGAAAAGAAGAAGTCAGGCGTCCACCTGGAGAACGAGGACAAGGAATTGAAGAAATCAGGCGTCCACCTGGAGAACGAGGACAAAGAATTAAAGAAGTCAGGCGTCCACCTGGAGAATGAGGATAAGAATTAAAGAAATCAGGCGTCCACCTGGAGAATAAGGATGAGAAAAGAAGAAGTTAGGCGTCCACCTGGAGAATGACGATGAGAATTAAAGAAGTCAGGCGTCCACCTGGAGAATGAGGATGAGAAAAGAAGAAGTCAGGCGTCCACCTGGAGAATGAGGATGAAAGAATTGAAGAAGAAATCAGGCGTCCACCTGGAGAACGAGGACAAAGAATTGAAGAAGTCAGGCGTCCACCTGGAGAATGAGGATGAAATGAAAAGAAGAAGTCAGGCGTCCACCTGGAGAATGAGGATGAAGAAGTTAAAAAGAAATCAGGCGTCCACCTGGAGAATGAGGATGAAGAAGCTAAAAAGAAGTCAGGCGTCCACCTGGAGAATGAGGATGAAGAATTAAAGAAAGAAGTCAGGCGTCCACCTGGAGAATGAGGATGAAATGAAAAGAAGAAGTCAGGCGTCCACCTGGAGAATGAGGATGAAGAATTAAAGAAAGAAGTCAGGCGTCCACCTGGAGAATGAGGATGAAAGAATTGAAGAAGAAATCAGGCGTCCACCTGGAGAACGAGGACAAAGAATTGAAGAAGTCAGGCGTCCACCTGGAGAATGAGGATGAAGAAGTTAAAAAGAAGTCAGGCGTCCACCTGGAGAATGAGGATGAAGAAGTTAAAAAGAAATCAGGCGTCCACCTGGAGAATGAGGATGAAGAAGCTAAAAAGAAGTCAGGCGTCCACCTGGAGAATGAGGATGAAGAATTAAAGAAAGAAGTCAGGCGTCCACCTGGAGAATGAGGATGAAAGAATTGAAGAATAAATCAGGCGTCCACCTGGAGAACGAGGACAAAGAATTGAAGAAGTCAGGCGTCCACCTGGAGAATGAGGATGAAATGAAAAGAATAAGTCAGGCGTCCACCTGGAGAATGAGGATGAAGAATTAAAGAAAGAAGTCAGGCGTCCACCTGGAGAATGAGGATGAAAGAATTGAAGAATAAATTAGGCGTCCACCTGGAGAACGAGGACAAAGAATTGAAGAAGTCAGGCGTCCACCTGGAGAATAAGGATGAATCCGCAGTCAGGCACCCACCTGGAGAACAAGGGAATACAATTGAAGTATTGAAGTCAAAAGCCCGCTCATATGAGAAAAGAGCATACTTAGAATCAATAAAGCAGAGGAGTCCAACAAAATCCCCAGCAAGAAACAACAAGAGTCCCAAACAGATGAAGAAAATACGGGACACGATGAAAAGGAAAACGGAATAAGCCAAATGCCCAAGAGTCACCAAGATATCAAGACAACAAGAAACGCAAGGGCATGATCTAGATAAGATTTTATAATTCATGTACCATAGTCTAGTTTAGTTTTTTGTATTACCTTGGAAGTAAGGTGTAATAAGGAGGTCAACAAGCAGTAAAAACAGCACGAAGCAGCAGTAACATCACAGTCCCATGGTAGTCCCAGCTACCCAAAACTTCCCGAACTACATTGACCTGATTCCTTTATAGCCAAGGATATGTAGGAAACCTTTGAAGCAGAGGTTCAGTCAAATCTTTCAAAAAATGCTTCCCACGGAGTATTTGAACGGGCAAAAATCGCTCGTATCCGCTCACTTTATCTTTGCATGAAAACTCTTCGAGTTTCCACACAAAGAGGGGCAACTGTGAGCACGTGATTTTTGCCTTACGAAAACTACTCCAAAATAAATCAAAATAAAATAAATTTCTTTTACTGTGTAATTTTTGAATTTGCGTGGTGTTAAATATTTGTGTTATGTCCGTAAATGTTTACTTTGTCATAATAAAATGAAAATTAAAATAAAATACATGTTGCATGCATATAGGATTTAATTATGTATTTGAAAGATAATTTAAATAAAATCACAAAAAATATGCATTTCGTTCTATTTTTAAATATGTTGCTGTGTGATTAATGTTTTGACTATGTGTTAATAGTTGTTATAAAGTAATTAATATTTTGTGTAAGGTTAAAAATTGTTTTATAAGTTTTATTAGGATTTTTTTAATGATAAATAATAAAATAAAATATAAGTTGTAAAATAAAAATTGGACCTGGATTAAAATCCAGGCCCAAATCAAATTACCCCTTCCACAGCCCAATCCAAACAAGCCTCTCCGGTCCAATTCAGCTACGTCAAACGACGACGTTTCATCATCCTTCATCAAGGGCCGTTGGATTAAGTCCATCCAACGGCCGAGATCTCATCACCCTAACCCGAGACCCTTACCCGATTTAATACCCGGTTCAACCCGTCCCCCTAACTTAAACCAAACGACATCGTTTGGTTAAGTGAATAGATCTTAGCCGTCCATCCTGCCTAATCCAACGGACAATATCAATCCACCCCACCCCTATTTAAGGATCAAACCCCTACCCCGACCCCTAACTTAACACCCCCCCCTCCTCTCACTGTTCATCATCGTTCCCAAACCAAACCCCTAACCCTAGCCGCCCTAGAATCCCACCGCCTGAAACCCGGCGGCATCAACGCCGCCGGTCACCAAAATAACACCCTAGAACCCCCTAAACATCCTCTACACAGATTTGACCTTAGTTTCCTTCGAATCAGACCCCAACTCTTCGAATATTAAATCGAAGGTGGGTCTGAAAACTCAAACCTTTCCAATGGCTCTCAAATTAACACCACAGCTTCCCCTAAACTCCCTCACCACGGATCTGTTAGTTGCATGGTTCGAATCATACTGGAACTACTCGAATCTTCATTTGAAGATTCGAGTAAAACCTGACCCTATCCCAACCTACCTCAAACTCACACCAGTTACCCCCCTGACCTCCCTCGTGCCTAGAATACCGTTGGTTTGATTCGAATCTACCCAGAAGTGTTCGGATTTAAAATCCAAGATTTGAAACCCTAAATTTCCAATCCTGGCATTTGTTTCAAATTAAATAGAAGATTGAGCTTTAATCGACCTTAGTCGAAGTATTTTCAGTGGAAAATACTTCGACTAAGGTCTGTTTGATTTCAAACAAAGTCCGAATCCAAGTTGAGTTCGAGTCTGAATAAATTTGAAGGTTCAGAGGTACTTTTCTATTTCTTTTGTGTATTCTGTATGTATTTTCGTTTGTTTTAATAACTTGTTAATTTTTCAAATTTTTG
This sequence comes from Nicotiana tabacum, assembly GCF_000715075.1. Taxonomy (NCBI): domain Eukaryota; kingdom Viridiplantae; phylum Streptophyta; class Magnoliopsida; order Solanales; family Solanaceae; genus Nicotiana; species Nicotiana tabacum. The sequence continues at coordinate 171,807,142 of NC_134090.1, forward strand.
TTTTGATTAATTCTGTCATTTTTTGTCTCATACCCGTCTATATGCTCAAAATATGAAACTGTTTCTGTTGGTTGTGATTACTTACAATGTGAGTAATCGACTCGATTAAGTTCGTCGATTAATTATATTATGAATTCTCATTTATGATAATGCTGATTGAAACAGTCTGTTTCTATTGTTTTAGACTGATTATGGACAAATGTTGTAAATAGTCAACTGATTAATACTCGTCAATTAAATCATGTTTGTTTGCAAATCAGTAAATTCAAATGTATGATGTGTATATATTATTTTCTGAACAGGGCATTGTCAGTATATTGACAATGCTCCTGTGTATGTTTGATCTTGATTCAATGTTTAAGTCTAGTCTGAATTGTTATAATGATTTCAGTGATATGTTGTTATGTTGTTAGTTCTGAATTCAGTGTGATTTTACAAATGTTGATTAGATGCAATTGTGTTAGAAGGTTACATTCTTAGTTAAGATTCAGTCCAAAACTTTAGGATTGGTTATAGCTGTAAATCAGAAGGATAATTAAGTTTGTACAGATTATAGAATCTGTTTTGCAGTAGGTTCTGATTTTTTTCCAGTAATAACATTAGGATTTCAGGGGGATACTATTGGTAATGAAATAATGTGATAGCATAATGGGCTGAAAGGGGAAAGTTAGTGGTTATTATTTAAAGTGATAATGGGAAACAAAGGGTAATGGGCTGCTGAAAATCAGGATAAGAGCACTTAGATTTAAAGTATTCAAAAGCAGTCTTAATGGAAAACTTTCTGATTTTAAAAGGAAAAAAAGGGTCCAGGCAGCACTAGAAGGGTATAGGACAGCCTTGTATAAATGGAGGGGGATTGGGACTGAATGAGAGAGCCTATCAGATTGAAAAAAAGAGAGAAAATCAGATTTTAAGAGAGAAAAAGGGATCAGAAAAAAGAAAGAAAAGAGAGGAAAGAAAAAGAAAGAAAAGAGAGGCTGATTTCTAAAGCATAGAAAATACACACAGAAATACATATACATTTGAGAGAAACAGAAATCTGAGAAGAGAAAATCAGATTTGAAGAGAAAGAAGAAACAGAAAAAATCATAAATAAGAAAAAAAAAATCAAAAACAGGAATTTGAAACAGAAAAGAAACTGAAATCTGAAATATTGTCCCTTTGTTGAATCTGTTCGGATTTATTTGAATCCATAGTATAGTTAAAATCTGAAGTTTTCTTTAAAAATACTGTTACTGTGCATCTGGGTTTCTCGGGTCTCATTATTGCTCAAGTCTGTGGAAAGACTGCTATTCTGCTGATTTTGTTACTGTTGCTACTGCTGAAATTCACATCCTTCTACCTTCATTTTCAGGTACATATCTCTTAAATTCTAAGTTGGAAAGAGATTCAACATGACAAATAAATAAAGTTTGAATTGTAATACTATCTTCTATTCATTTAAGTTCTTTAGTTAAAAAATTTCAGCTTTGATTTCATGTTGGTTAGCCAGTAGTGAGTTCGACTCGATGGCTACAAGTTAATTGTCTTATTTTGAAATTCATATAAAACTTTGTAATAATGTTATCCATGTAAAAATTTTATTAGTTTAGTTATCTTTGAGTTGTGTAAATAGGAAGCATGGCAGAAAGTTGGCTTTTATTTACATTTTATGGTATTGTTAGCTAGGTATAGTATAATATGGTAATATCAAGGAAAAATACGTTATTGATTTATTTTGTTAGTAAGTTAGTTGTTGTTTAAAGCTAGATGATGTTGGTTGCAATTTGCTATCTTTTGGCACGACCTTGGTTGTGTTATAATCAATAGTTGAAAGACACGTTAGCATAATCCGCTATGTCCACAATGTCAAATATGATGAGTAATATTGTAGGCAATATCTTTTATTTAAGTCAACAGGAAGATTTGTTCTCTTTCTTAATAATAAAAGGCCTAGGAACTTATACAATGTGAAGGATAATGCTTAGTAATAATTCATATAGATTGAGAATTAAATTGGTTTGATTATATATATATATATATCTATCCCAACTCAGTCTTAAGCATAATTAATTTAAATAATTTCGCCTATTAGATTAAAAACGAATATATGAGAATAAGTTGAGATGTACATCTCAGTCTTAAGCATAATTAATTTAAATAATTTCGCCTATTAGATTAAAAACGAATATATGAGAATAAGTTGAGATGTACATGTAAAAATTGCAACACTTTAAATCAATGGTAAGTAAAAAAAAATAGAATTTGCACTAAATAAAAATAATGAAAAATTGTTCAAAAATACTTCTTCCCTTCATAAATCATTTTTGTTAGTTTCATATACAATTCATTCTTTGGCATATATATGTTGTATTTGCTAAAATCATTTTTATTCTTTCTTTGTATTTGAATAGTTGGGTTGAATATAATTTATATCCGGAAATTATAATCGACGGGCAACATTTAATAAATTGTGAATTTCTTTTAAAAGAATTCAAAGACATCCCTTAAATATGAATTTCTCAGTATTCTCATATAAAATGTGTAGATATAACAAACAATTTGTGAAAATTCATAATACCATTAGGAATATTTGGTGTAATTAGGGATACGTTCGTGTAACCTGATTATACCGATAAAAGCAATTCGAATTATGCGTACGCGCAATTTCGAGCGAATATTTAATATAAGGAATTTCTTCGAGGATGTCAAAATAGTTTCATATAACCCGAGATGTGTAGTTCATTGTCTAAATATAAGGGTGATGACGTTCATAAATTTTATTTTAAATCACGCACATATGAATTTATAATAAAGGAAATAATATGGTCAAATTTTATTGTGTACACGTATGCGTGGCACGATCCTCTGAAATTATAAAAGAGATATAATACGAATATACGTACGCGTAATTCGTCATAAACAATAAGTAAAAGCGGTAGTTAAAATCATGCAATAAAAACGTATTTAGTAAAAATCAAGATAATTAAGCCAATAATAAAAACAATTAAGCGACCGTGCTAGAACCATGGAATTCGGAAATGCCTAACACCTTCTTCCGGATTAACAGAATTCCTTACTCAGAATTTCTGGTTCGCAGAATAACAAACAGAGTCATATTCTCCTCGATTCAGGGATTTAAAAATTGGTGACTTGGGACGCCTTAAAATTCCCAGGTGGCGACTCTGAAATAATTAAATAAATCCCGTTTCGACTGTCCTTCAATTGGAGAAAACTCCCCCACGCGCCCCGCGGGCGCTGTAAAAAGGAGGTGCGACAGGATCCACCTTAATACCCTCTCCTGACACAACATGCCACAAGAATGCCACAAGAATGCCACTGACTCTAGTCAAAACTCACACTCGGAGAACTTAGCATATAGCTTTTTCTCTCGCAAGGTCTGAAGCACTACGCTCAAATGCTGCTCGTGCTCCCCCAAGCTACATGAGTATATCAAGATGTCGTCAATGAAGATGATGACAAAGGAGTCAATATAAGGTCTAAACACCATGTTCATCAAGACCATAAATGATGTTGTGGCATTAGTCAAGCCAAAGGACATCACCAAAAACTTATAATGGCCATATCTAGTCCGAAATGTAGTCTTCGGAACATCCGAGTCCCGAATCTTCAACTGATGGTTCCCTGACCTCAAGTCGATCTTAGAGAACACCCTAGCACCCTTCAATTGGTCAAACAAATCATCGATATGAGGCAATGGATACTTGTTCTTGATGGTGACTTTGTTCAACTGGCGGTAATCTATGCACATCTGCATAGTCCCATCCTTCTTCTTCACAAATAACACTGGTGCACCCCAAGGTGATACACTAGGTCTAACAAACCCCTTTGCTAACAACTCCTCAAGCTGCTCCTTCGGAGCCATACGGTACGGTGGGATAGATATAGGTTGGGTGCCTGGAGCCAAATCAATATAGAAATCAATATAATGATCCGGTGGCATGCCAGGAAGATCAGATGGAAACATATCGGCAAACTCCCGAACTACTGGAACTGAATAACATAAGCCAAATAAGCCAAACACCACTTCTCGACCATATGTCGAGCCTTCAGGAAAGAGATAAGCCGACTAGATGTATCAACTGTGGAACCCTTCCACTCCAACCTTGGCAACCCTGGCATTGCTAATGTAACAGTTTTGGCATGGCAATCTAGGATGGTATAATATGGAGATAACCAATCCATGCCTAGGATGATCTCAAAGTCGATTATATCAAGCAATATGAGATCTGCTCTAGTCTCGAAACCATAGAATGTGACCATACAGGATCGGTAGATTCGATCCACAACCACAGAATCGCCCATAAGAGTGGACACATGAACATGAGTGCCCAAAGGAAACGAACAAACAGAGATGATACATATGAATAGGTGGACCCTGGATCAAATAATACCGAAGCATCTCTACCGCAGATGGAAATAATACATGTGATGACGGCATCTGAGGCCAATGCATCTGGCCTAGCCAAAAGGGCATAGAATCTGGCTGGAGCGCCAGCTGGCTGGCCTCCACCTGACTGAGCAGTGCTGGCTGGCCTCTCCCTGCCTGTCCTCCACCTCTAGGACGACCTCTACCCATCTGTTTCCTACCTCTAGGAGGCTGAGCAACCAGTGTAGAAATCATAGGCTGATGACCCTACTGTACTGCCTTGCCCCGAAGTCTAGGGCAAGTCCTCTTCATGTGACTCAGATCTCCACACTCGTAGCAACCCCTCGGCACCATTGTGAGCACGTGATTTTTGCCCTATATATGAATTACTCCCATAAATTCAAAACAAAATAACTTCTTTTTATTTGGAACTTTTTGAGGATTTTGTGGCATTTTCTGATAATTGTTTGCATTTGTCTGTGCATTTTTATTTTTGTTTAATTAATGAAACATACAAAAATATATTGCATTTGCATTTAGGATTTAATTTTACATTTTAGGAATTAATTGACAAATTAGTTGTTTTATAAAAATGAAAAAATCACAAAAAGTAACTTAGTTTGCATTTTTAATTTTAGTTTCTTATTTTGGTAGTTTTTCTTTAATTTGGCATTTAGTTAGTTGTGGTAAGCATTATTTAGAATTAGTTAATTCAATTTGATAGGATAATTTAACTAGGAATTAATTTAGGTTTTATTTTTAATTTTTAATTTTTAATTTGATTTTAAAAGAAATTAGAAAAAAAAATCAAAAGGAAAAGGAAAATGAAAAGAAAATGGATTATTAAGAGAAGACTCGGTTTTGGGCCAATTACAATTCCCCAGCCCAATAGATTCCTGCTCAAAACCCGGTTAATCGCAGCTCAATACCCGCCCCCGACCCGATGAGTCCCCAGTGAACCAAAACGACACCGTTTGGTTGTCCTCTAATCTGGACCGTCGAGGTTCTTTTAAATCCAACGGTTGGGGAGTGGGGTGAGCTTAATATATATATATGTCTGAACCCTCACCCACCCGCTCGTCTCTCGTCTCTCAGAAACCCCTCCGTTAGCCCCGCCCTAAACCACTGCCTGCCGCCTGCCGGAAACCGCCTACGGCGGCGGCCGACATCCAAACACAGCCAAATTTACACCCTTGACTCCTATCCACCTCGCCATTCCAAAACCCCAAACCATTTCCCTCGAATCTCAGCCAAACCCTTCGAATATTAGATCAAAGATTAGACCCAAAACCTAACTCCTCCCAAATCACTCCAAAAATACACCACAGGATCACCAAGTCCCCCTCATTCCAAGTTCCTGAACACTTGCCTTCGAATCATCTCGGAAATTCTTGAATTTCAGATCGAAAGTTAACCCTAAATCCTAGTGATCAAATCGGCGGGCCTGTTTGAAGATTCGAGATTGTAATAGACTTTATTCGTGTGTTTTCACATTGAGAACACACGATTAAGGTCTATTCCAGTCAAGGAAATTGAAGATTCCGTCAAAATTTTCAAGTTTGTATTTATCCCATTTTAGGTACTGTTCCGGCCCTTCTCTCTTCTTTTATTGCATTACTCTTCTTTTTCTTTGACTCAGCTCAGCTGCATGAACTATTCTGTCTCCTCCCCTCATTTCTTCATGATGTGCTCACTTTTCTTTCATTTCTTTTCTTTTTCTGTTTAATTGATTAGTTTAGGGATAGGTTAGTTTATGTGTTTAGTTAATTAGTCCGTTTATTTTTTTTTCCTTTGAGCCACATTTTAATAGTTTTTTTTGGGTCTTTTAAGAAATGTTGATTAGTCTATGGCCATTTGGCCAAGATTGAATTCGAATTATGCAATCACGAGGCCCGAGAGGGAAATGATTCGAATGGCTTTTGAGCCCAGGGCTGGTTCAATCTATTGGGTCAACTTGACCCGTATTTGGTTGGAGGGGTAATATTCATAGTCATGGGGGTTAGTCTAGGAAATTGGCCTAGGGAATCTCATGGTAACTGAATGGGAAGCTTCTAGGAAGCTGGGGTTTGAGACTATTTTGAAATTCTGAATTCTACATTAGGGACAGTTAAGCAAAAAGGAAAATTGACTCGGGATTATTAAGCAAACAAGAAAATTCAAAAAGGGTCTAGGTGCAAATCAGAATACCTTTGAGGCTGCCCTAATGCCTTGCCTTTAAAGGCACCTTACTTGGCATTGAAGGTAGACTTTTGAGAGGAAAAAATTCTGGAAATCATAAAAAACTGAGATGGCTGGGATATTTTTATAACACTGATTGTCCTGCATTTTCTTGGTGAAATATTGCTCAAAACTCTATTTAAGTGTTGAAGTTCTGATCCCGTTCACTAAACAGAACCCCTGGGAGCCTAGATTCTGGGCCTAGTTGAAATGGCTTGATTTTTGGTCTTGAAAAGCTGGTTTGAAGTTGTTTGGAGTCTGGTTTTACTGTTCCATTGCTTGAATCAAGCTGGTTTTCCTTGCTTTGTTTCCTGATTACTGGGTTGCTGCTGTTTATTGCTTCCTCACTTCTTTTCCCTTGACAATTCTAGGTACATGTTCTGAAACTTGTAATGTGATGTTCAAGTCGAAGAGTGAAATGGAAATGGGATTTTGAAGCTTAACTTTAAGTCATTTGTTCATAGCTTGGCCTTATTTCTGCGGTCTCTGATTCTTTTTGTTTCATATTTATCCTAGTTAAGTTTCCTCATATGTGGCCGATCATGTCATCAAATGCTATATGTTTACTTTAGGATTTAATTGGTTTTGTTTGAATGCATTTGATTCAGAAACATTTTGGACTTCATTGAGTATAATCGAAATGGATCAGCCATTAGATTCTATGTTTGATTGTGTAAACTAAGTAATGAGAAATGTATTAGATTTGTTTGCCCGCTGTCTGATTCATTAGAAGTGCCATGGCATGCTAAGCAGCACCAGATTTCGTGAGATATCTAATTGAATGGTGTTTTGAGTTATGATCAGTTTTCCTTTCTTTTTACAATCGTGTCTGAACATGTGCTGTTAGTAATATTCAATGTTTCTTGGTATATTCATTATTGAGTGGTGATGAGATTTATCCATTTGTATTTGAGCGTGAAGGGCTGTTTTGCATTAGTATGGGTTCGATATTGGGTCTAGAATCCTCAATATTGTTCTTGACAGGATTTGGGCTCATGGAGTCCTAGATTCTAAGGTCATTCGCAAAGGAAAGGGGCTTGTTGTTGTTATTTGGGTTTGCCTATTAAGCCCATGTAGCTCATTTGTTTGGTGGTTGGACTGTCATGGTAGCAGAAGTGACCCAAAGACGCATAAGAGACAAAATTCAAAATTTAGCTTGGTTAAGCTGTATTAATTGTTTTAAAAATATGAGTTGAAGTTTGCTTAATTCAATTCCATGCCCAAGGCTCTAATGTCTAATAATCGTTAGCTAATTTTGTGGTTCCTTATTGTCACATTTCCAGATCTGTTAATGTGTAAATCTCTGTGGCGTTTTCTTCTTTTAATGAATGGGTGAACAAAATCTGCGTGCTTTTCTGCAATTGTGCGGGTTTGATGCGCGGACCCTCGTGATGTCTAGCCTTGCTCGTTCTTCAAATGGAGCTTCTTTTTGGTCTCCCTGGGTCACTGGGCCACACGCTAGACCAAGCCCAGAGTTCTGAAACAAAATGAAGTAATTTTCACTTAGTCTTAGCCCTTCAGATTCACAATTTAAATTCAGATGTATTTTTAAAAAGTAGCTATAATTTCCTTAAATCTTATTTAGTTAGTTTAATTAGTGGAAGCATGCCATTCGAAACCAAATAGTTTATGGCCCTCTAAGTATAGTTGAAATTCTCTGTAAAAATTGGAAGTCAAGGTGAGCGAAAAAATGACAATTGCATGGCCTTCATTTTAATTAACTTCGTTTTGACCCCTAGAATTCGAGGTGCGCCATTTAGTAAATTTCCATGGCCCTCGCAAAGTTGTAAGGTTGTAATTGCTTTAGGCGCGTTAGTTTAATAATATTACATTCCTAAATTCGGGTGCGCATTTATGTGACCCAAATCCAAATCTCAACGATGTCAAAATATGTCAAAATCACGGGTGCATTTATGTGACGTGGTTCGAGACGTGTTTTAATTACGTTGCAATTTTTTTTAAAAATGAATAAAAGCTGTTAAAGCTGAAATTTGCACATAGGTTCATAATTGATTAAAATCAGATAATTAAGCCGATTGCAACAGTTGAGCGACCGTGCTAGAACCACGAAACGCGGGAGTGCCTAACACCTTCTCCCGGGTTAACAGAATTCCTTACCCGGATTTCTGGTTCGCGGACTGTTAAACAAAGTCAATCTTTTCCTCGATTCGGGATTCAATCGGTGACTTGGGACACCATAAATCTCCCAAGTGGCGACTCTGAATTCTTAATAAAATAATCTTGTTTCGATTGTCACTTTAATTGGATAAAACTCCCTTAAATATACCCTTTCAGGGGTGTAGGTAAAAAGGAGGTGTGACAGCTCTGGCGACTCTGCTGGGGAGATCAAGATGAGATAAAAAGGAGCTGTCACACCTCCGTTTTACCTACACCCCTGAAAAGGTATATATAAGGAAGTCTTATCCAATTAAAGTGACAATCGAAACGGGATTATTTTATTAAAAATTCAAAGTCGCCACTTGGGAGATTTATGGTGTCCCAAGTCACTGATTGAATCCCGAATCGAGGAAAAGATTGACTCTGTTTAACAGTCCGCGAACCAAAAATCCGGGTAAGAAATTCTGTTAACCCGGGAGAAGGTGTTAGGCACTCCCGAGTTCCGTGGTTCTAGCACGGTCGCTCAACTATTGCATTCAGCTTAATTATCTAATTTTAATCAATTATGAACCTATGTGCAAATTTCAGCTTTAACCGCTTTTATTCATTTTTAAAAGAAAATTGCAACGTTATTAAAATACGTCTCGAACCACGTCACATAAATGCACCCGTAATTTTGACATATTTTGGCATCGTTGAGATTTGGATTTGGGTCACATAAATGCGCACCCGAATTTAGGAATGTAATATTATTAAACTAACGCGCCTAAAGCAATTACGAATTTACAACTTTGCGAGGGCCATGGAAATTTACTAAATGGCGCACCTCGAATTTTAGGGGTCAAAACGAAGTTAATTAAAACGAAGACCATGCAATTGTCATTTGTTCGCTCTCCTTGACTTTCAATTTTTACAGGGAATTTCAACTATACTTAGAGGGCCATAAACTATTTGGTTTCGAATGGCATGCTTCCACTAATTAAACTAACTAAATAAGATTTAAGGGAATTATAGCTACTTTTTTAAAACACAGTTGAATTTAAATTGTGAATCTGAAGGGCTAAGACTAAGTGAAAATTACTTCATTTTGTTTCAGAACTCTGGGCTTGGCCTAGCGTGTGGCCCAGTGACCCAGGGAGCCCAACAAGAAGCTCCCTTTGAAGCACGGGCAAGGCTAGACGTCACGAGGGTCCGCGCATCGAACCTGCACAATTGCAGAAAAGCACGCAGATTTTGTTCATCCATTCATTAAAAGAAGAAAATGCCACATAGATTTACACATTAACAGATATGGAAATGTGACAATAAGGAACCACAAAACTAGCTAACGATTATTAGACATTAGAGCCTTGAGCATGGAATTGAATTAAACAAACTTCAACTCTAATTTTTAAAATAATTAATACAGCTAAACCAAGCTAAATTTTGAATTTTGTCTCTTATGCGTCTTTGGGTCACTTCTGCTACCATGACAGTCCAGCCACCAAACAAATGAGCTACATGGGCTTAATAGGCATACCCAAATAACAACAACAAGCCCATTTCCTTTGCGAATCACCTTAGAATCTAGGACCCCATGAGCCCAAATCCTGTGAAGAACCAGACTGAGGATCCTAGACCCAACATCGAATCCATACTAACGCAAAACATCCCTTCACGCTCAAACACAACTGGATAAATCTCATCACCACCAAATAATGAATATACCAAGAAACTTTGAATATTACTAACGACACATGTTCAGACACAATTGTAAAAAGAAAGGAAAACTGATCATAACTCAAAACACCATTCAATTAGATATCCCACAAAACCTGGTGTTGCTTAGCATGTCGTGGTACTTCTAATGAATCAGACAGCATGCAAACAAATCTAATACATTTCTCATTACTTAGTTTACACAATCAAACATAGAATCTAATGACTGATCCATTTCGATTATACTCAATAAAGTCCAAAATGTTTCTGAATCAAATGCATTCAAACAAAACCAATTAAATCCTAAAGTAAACATATAGCATTTGATGACATGATCGGCCACATATGAGAAAACCTAACTAGGAGAAATATGAAACAAAAAGAATCAGACACCGCAGAAATAAGGCCAAGCTATGAACAAATGACTTAAAGTTAAGCTTCAAAATCCCATTTCCATTTCACTCTTCGACTTGAACATCACATTACAAGTTTCAGAACATGTACCCAGAATTGGCAAGGGAAAAAAGTGAGGGAGCAATAAACAGTAGCAGCCCAGTAATCAGGAAACAAAGCAAGGAAAACCAGCTTGATTCAAGCAATGGAACAGTAAAACCAGACTCCAAACAACTTCAAACCAGCTTTTCAAGACCAAAAATCAAGCCATTTTCAACCAGGCCCAAAATCTAGGCTCCCAGGGGTTCTATTTAGTGAACGAGAACAGAACTTCAACACTTAAACAGAGTTTTGAGCAATTTTTCACCAAGAAAATGCAGGACAATCAGTGTTAAAAAATATCCCAGCCATCTCAGTTTTTTATGATTTCCAGAATTTTTTCCTCTCAAAAGTCTACCTTCAATGCCAAGTAAAGGTGCCTTTAAAGGCAAGGCATTAGGGCAGCCTCAAAGGTATTCTGATTTGCACCTAGACCCTTTTTGAATTTTCTTGTTTGCTTAATGATCACGAGGCAATTTTCCTTTTTGCTTAACTGTCCCTAATGTAAAATTCAGAATTTCAAAATAGTCCCAAACCCCAGCTTCCTAGAAGCTTTCCATTCAGTTACCATGAGATTCCCTAGGCCAATTTCCTAGACTACCCCCCATGACTATGAAAATTACCCCTCCAACCAAATACAGGTCAAGTTGACCTAATAGATTGAACCATCCCTGGGCTCAAAAGCCATTCGAATCATTTCCCACTCGGGCCTCGTGATTTCATAATTCGAATTCAATCTTGGCCAAATGGCCATAGACTAATCAACATTTCTTAAAAGACCCAAAAAAACTATTAAAATGTGGCTCAAAGGAAAAAAAATAAACGGACTAATTAACTAAACACATAAACTAACCTATCCCTAAACTAATCAATCAAACAGAAAAAGAAAAGAAATGAAAGAAAAGTGAGCACATCATGAAGAAATGAGGGGAGGAGACAGAATAGCACATGCAGCTGAGCTGAGTCAAAGAAAAAGAAGAGTAATGCAATAAAAGAAAAGAGAAGGGCCGGAAAAGTACCTAAAACGGGATAAATACAAACTTGCAAATTTTGTTCGATTTCCTTGACCGAAATAGACCTTAATCGTGTGTTCTCAATGTGAAAACACACGAATAAAGTCTATTACAATCTCGAATATTCAAACAGGCCCGCCGATTTTATCATTGGGATTTAGGGTTAACTTTTGATCTGAAATTCGAGAAGTTCCAAGATGATTCGAAGGCAAGTGTTCAGGAACTTGGAATGAGGGGGACGTAGTGGTTCTGTGGTGTATTTTTGGAGTGATTTGGGAGGAGTTAGGTTTTGGGTCCGATCTCTGATCTAATATTCGAAGGGTTTAGCTGAGATTCGAGGGAAATGGTTTGGGGTTTTAGAATGGGGAGTTGGAGAGGAGTCAAGGGTGTAAATTTGGCAGTGTTTGGACGCCGGCCGCTGCCGTAGGCGATTTCCGGCGGGCGGCAGGCGGTGGTTTAGGGCGGGGCTAACAGGGGGGTTTCTGAGAGACGAGAGACGAGGGGGTGGGTGAGGGTTCGGACATATATATATTAAGCCCACCCCACTCCCCAACCGTTGGATTTAAAAGAACCTCGACGGTCCAGATCAGAGGACAACCAAACGGTGTCGTTTTGGTTCACTAGGGGACGAATCGGGTCGGGGCAGGTATTGGGCTGCGATTAACTGGGTTTTGAGGAGGAATCTATTAGGCTGGGGAATTGTGATTGGCCCAAAACCGAGTCTTCTCTTAATAAATCCATTTTCTTTTCATTTTCCTTTTCCTTTTGATTTTTTTTCTAATTTCTTTTAAAATCAAATTAAAAATTAAAAATAAAATGTAAATTAATTCCTAGTCAAATTATCCTATCAAATTGAATTAACTAATTCTAAATAATGCTTACTACCACTAATTAAATTCCAAATTAAAGAAAAACTACCAAAATTCAAAACTAAAATTAAAAATGCAAAAACAAGTTACTTTTTGTGATTTTTTCATTTTTATAAAACAACTAATTTGTCAGTTAATTCCTAAAATGTAAAATTAAATTCTAAATGCAAATGCAACATATTTTTGTATTTTTTCATTAATTAAACAAAAATAAAAATGCACAGACAAATGCAAACAATTATCAAAAAATGCCACAAAATCCTCAAAAAGTTCCAAATAAAAAGAAGTTATTTTGTTTTGAATTTATGGGAGTAATTCATATATAGGGCAAAAATCACGTGATCACAACCATAGCCTGCTGCCCTGAAGTCTGAGCCTACTGACCCGAATATCCACTGGAAGAACTCTGAATGGATGGTGGGTGATATGAACTCCCTGGCATGTCACTGAAGTAAGCACTGGAAGAACCCTGATGACTAGAATACCCGCTGGAGGAACCCTGAATGGCTGGTGGACAGTAAGAATTCTCCGGTATTGCCCAGAGCACCTCGGGGAGGTGGTGGTGGTGTTGAATACGGGGGCTTGCTGGGCTGACCCCTCCCGGAGTGCCCCTTACCCCTAGTTGGGGCACCTCTAAACTCTCCAAAAAATCGGGCCCTTTTGTCCTGCCGAATCTGCTCTCTACCCATCTGGCGATAACCCTCAATCCTGCGAGTAATCTCCACCACTAGCTGTGCTCAGTACCCATCTCCACCTCTCAGGCCATGCTAGCTCGAATATCGGGGTGCAACACCACAACAAATCTCCGCACTCTCTCTGCATCCGTGAGAAGTATCATGAGTGCATGGCACGACAACTCAGAAAACCTTGCCTCATAATCAGTCACGGACATCTGACCCTGCTCAAGATGCTCAAACTGATACCGCAGCTCTTCCCTCTCAGAGGGTGGAATATACCTATCCAATAATAACTGTGTGAACTGACCCCAAATGAGGGGAGGAGAACCTGTTGGCCTGCCAAGAACTTAGGACTACCACCATCTACGGGCCCTGCCCTCCAGCTTAAAAGTAGTGAAGTCAACCCCATGCGACTCCAATATCCCCATGTTGTGCAGTCTGTCCCTACACCTATCAATGAAATCCTGGGCATCCTCATGATGCTCGCCCCCGAAGATAGGAGGGTGAAGTCTAGTCTATCTATCCAATAATTTATGTGGGTCACCATCCGCAACTGATCTGGGCTCGGGTACCACTGCAGCAACTGGCTGAGCCCCATCCGCGGGTAGTGCACCCGGAGTCTGATACACTGTAGCTGCGTGACCAGGAGCCTAAGTAGTAGGGGTCTGTGCTCCCCCTCATGCCTGTGATGTAGCTGGATCTGCTAGAAATAAACCAGCCTGATTCATGGTGTCCATGAACCGCAGCATACGACCCATGATCTCTTGGAAACCCGGTGCTGTCATAAAGTTCGTCGGGGTAGGCTCGGCTGCGGGCACCTCGTCCTGCTCCTCAACGATAGGATCTCCCGCAGGATCTGCTGGTGGTGTTACTGGGATAGCTCTGGGATTCCCTCGTCCCCTACCTCAGGCCGGTGCCCTCCCCCGGCCTCTAGCAACAAGGGGAGCATCTCCTCTCAGGTCTGGAACATCAGCCGTGTGTGTCCTCACCATCTGTGAGAGAATAGAAGAGGGAAATTTAGTATATCAACCACTGCACGATAGGAAATGAAAAAAGAGTAGTTTTCCTAACACCCTATAGCCTCTCGAAGATAAATACAGACGTCTCTGTACCGATTCGCAAGACTCTATAAGGTTTGCCAATGACTTGTAAGACCTACATGAACCTAGTGCTCTGATACCATGTTGTCACGACCCAATTCCATTATAGATCATGATGGCGCCCAACACCCTTGTCAGGCAAGCCAACGCGGAAGTGTTAACAAGTTCTCATTTTTACTTTACTAAAACAAGTACAGAAATTTCTAAATTTGCAGTTAAAAGCATGTGATAATTAGTAATGTAAAAAAATAGTTATACAATCTCCAAAAGAATAGTCTACTAATGTATGTGCCAAGACCTGGTGTCACAAGTTTACGGGCAACTAGTAGAATATACAAAAAAATAAATCTATCCTACTATCTGAAATAGAATAGACAGCCAAAATAAAGAGAGACTCCATCATGTTGCTGAACGGCACATGAAGGGAGCAGCTCATCGTGAAAGTTTCGGACACTGATCAAGAATGTGCACCAGACTAGTAACCAGATGTACCTGCCTCAGATCCTGTACAATTAAGTACAGAAGTGTAGTATGAGTACATAAATAATATGTACCCAGTAAGTATCCTGTCTAATCTCGAAGAGGTAGAGACAAGAAGTCGACTTGACACTTACTAGGGTCAAATAATATGAGAAATGAATTATACTGAGCATAGATAGAACAAATAATTAACAGTTTATAGCAAGAAATAACAGGTCCTCTCCTAGATAATATCATAGTTGGCCACTTACATTTCAGGGCAAATAATAAAGCTCAATTTATAGAAAAATACTGAGTAAAGCATGTGCAAGTAGTGTCGAGGTCGTACGGCCCGATCGAACATAAAAGTAAATTGTGCATTGTCGAGGGTTGAATGACGTGAACCATAGATGCATCTATTACCCTGCTCGTGAATCAAACATGCGATGCGGTCAAATATAATTAAACACAACAACTAGCAGACAAGAATATATAACTGGGGAGCAAACACTCACAGAAATATCAAATTCTCTTTAAAAGGCCATGAAAGATAATGTCCCTCTTACTAGTCTCATTTACCATAATCATCATGATTTAAACAATCCAAATTAAACATAAAGTTGCAACAATATCACGTAAAGCATGCTTTTGGGTCCTAGACTACCCGGACTTAACATAGTAGTAGCTACGCACTCATCACCTAGTGCGTACGTAGCCCCCACATTTAATGGAAAATTATTTGATTATATCACCTACGGGGACAATTCCCTCTTTCAAGGTTAGATAGGAGACTCACCTCGCTCCAAAGCGTACTTCCAATACCAAGAACGAGCTCAAACTCTCAATTTGGAGCCGAACGATCCAAAACTAGATAAACGAGGTGGGAACTAGTCGATACAAGCTCACAAGATCGCATTCTAACTATTTAAGCAATTTCCCAACCTTAAACACAAGTTTCCTAAAATCCGGCCCCGGGACCACGTGCCCGGATTCTGAAATTTTTCGAAGAAAGTTGTTCTTTATAACCCAAGGATCAATAATATATGATTTATAATTCATTTCATAACAAATTTCGTGGTTAAATCTAACGTTTGTCAAAACCCTAGGTTTTGCTCTAACCCCATAATTTTACCTTAATCTTTGTGTGTTAATCTACCCAAGACTCAAGTATTAAACTAGAAATAGGTAGGATAAACTTACCTCAAGATGCTAGGTGAAGGTCCTCCCTCAAGAGCTCTAAAATGGCCCAATAAGTGAGTGAAAAATGGCCAAAATGACTTAGAGCCCATAATAAATGAAGCTCACTACTTCAATGATTTCCGCATCTGCGGTCAGAGGACCGCATCTGCAGTCCCGCTTCTATGAGAGGAAGGTCGCATCTGTGGAATTGGCCAAGCGGGCTGGGACCGCTCCTGCGGTCTTGAAGCCGCTTCTGCGTAGCCGCATCTGCGATTTTGGCCTGGCCTTCCTTGGCCGCATCTATTCGAGAGAACGAACGCTTCTGTGGTCTTGCACCTACGGCTGACCAACCGCATGTGCGGTTATGACAGCAACCTGAAGCTTCAGCTCTTCTTAAATTTTCCAACTTCCCTCGAGCCTCGGCCGATTGACGCTTGGGGCTCCCGGGCTCCGCCCGAACATACGACAAGTTTGAAATCATGAAACGGACTTGCTCGAACCTTCGGAACGCCCGAAACAACACTAAATCTAAGAATCACCCCCTAAAATCAATTGGATCAAACTTATGAACTTCAAGTGTTCAATTCACTTTTAACGTGCCGAAACGTACTTATACTGCTCAGATTGACACCAAATTTTGCGGGCAAGTCTTAAATGTTATATTGGACATGTACTAGGCTCTGGAACCAACATACGAGCCTGATACCAACGTGATCAATCTTTATTTAGTTTTTTTAAATCCTTAGAATTTCAGTTTAACAATTTCTAATAAAAATTCATTACTCGGGCTAGGGACCTCGGAATTCGATTCTGGGCATACGCCCAGGTCCCATATTTTCTTACAGACCCTCCAGGACCGTCAAAACACAAATCTGAGTCTGTTTGCTAAAAATGTTGACCAAAGTCAAACTTAGCCTTTTAAGAAAATCTTAAGGAATCAAATGAGCCTACTTCAATCATCCCCACAAGTCGAAAATTAGTTAAAGCAAGCGCAAGAAGTTTTATTTAGAGGTACAGTGTTCTAAAAAGCAAAATAACCAGTTAGGTCATTACACTAACGGATCGAATTTTGAATTTGAAGAAAAATTTAGGTAGTTGATATCTGGTGTAACCGCACCTGCGAGGTTTTTGGCCACAAGTACGGAGCCGTAGAAGCGACCTGGGAGTCACAGACGTGGGGTTGGACAATCAGGGGAAGGACCGCAAGTGTGTAGTGTTGGCCGCATCTCCGCAAGCGCAGAAGCAGAAGGAAACCGCAGAAGTGAAGGGAGCCTCGCACCTGCGAAGCCGCACTTGCAGCTACTGTTCCGCATGTGCGGATATGTCGCTGGGCAGAAGGGTTTTATAAAAAAGGGACTTGGCCTATTATTCTCCCATTTTTATTTGGTTTGGACGATTT
Organism: Nicotiana tabacum; assembly: GCF_000715075.1. Classification (NCBI taxonomy): domain Eukaryota; kingdom Viridiplantae; phylum Streptophyta; class Magnoliopsida; order Solanales; family Solanaceae; genus Nicotiana; species Nicotiana tabacum. The sequence continues at coordinate 171,824,732 of NC_134090.1, forward strand.
TGGAGAGCTTCAAGGGGAGATTTTTATCAAGCAATTCTAGGTAAGTGGTTTCTTCCCATTTGTAAGTTAAGTACATGAACTATACATAGATTGGAACATGGAAATTAGTATAAATTGTAGGGTTTTTGGTAGAAGACCTAGAATTTGGTATTTTGGATTTTGACCATGAATTTGGGCATGGAATTGGAAATATATTATATATTTAGTTCATGGGGTTATGGGTAAAGTTTATTTTCGAAAATATTCGGAATCCGGGCACGTGGGCCCGAGGGTGATTTTATCGACCTTCCGAGCGAAGTTGAAAGTTGTTGTAAATTGAATTATTATGAGTATTAGAGTATATTTTTATTGGTTTGTGCATTGTTTGGCTAGTTTTGGAGCGTTGGGCATCAGATTGAGGCGTTAGAGAGGCATTGGAGCCGGTTATGGAACCTCGAAGCGAGGTAAGTCTCCTTTCTATCCTTGTAAGAGAGAATTAACCCCATTGATAAAATAAACTAATACGTGCTTCTAATTGTGGGGGCTATGTACGCACTAGGTGCCGAGGGTGCGTACATAGCTACTAGTTATGCATATGTCCGGGTAATCTATATTTACTTCATGCCTTGTTGATATTTCTGTCGATTTACGTTTATTGTTTGCCTTGAGAAGAAGCAAGATTTAGGTTGAGCAATAATTATCTTGAAAGAATTGAAATTTGAAGAATTTAAGATTTAAAAGGTTCCGTTGAACTTCGTAATTTCGAAAAGAATTGAAAAATATTATAATAGCTTAACAAATCTATGGGTAACCGCGTTGCATGTATGTTTCGTGAGCGGGGTTATTTACTCAAAACATTTTAGGATGAATTTCCATTATTTTGAAAAGAATCAAGAAAAGAGATATGACTTAAATGTTAAATTATATTTGACCATATCACAGGTATGATTCGCGAGCGGGGTAATTTCATAAATTTATATTTGACCGTGTCACATGTATGATCCACAGACGGGGACCGCATCGCATGTATGATTCGCGAGCGAGGAAATAGATGCATCTATGGTTCGTGTCGTTCGACCCTCGGCAGTGCACAATTTACATTTATGTTGGATCGGGCCGAACGTCCTCGGTGGAAATTATGTGTGATAATATAACTGGAAATCCTTGTTATAATTTGTATAAATCCATCACTGATAGATCATTTGCTTTAAATGAATGACGTGTTTTGGTGGTTCTTTAACATTAATGAAAGAATTGTTCAGCTATTTTCTTGTTCTGAGTTTTGTTATTATCTCTATAATTCATGATTAATTAGAATTTCATATTATCATATTGTTGGACCACTAGTAAGTGTCGGATTCAGCCTCTCGTCACTACTTCTTCGAGGTTAGACTAGATACTTACTGGGTACGCATTGTTTTCGTACTCATACTACACTTACTATGCATTTTTGTTGCAGATGCACTTGTATGTCTAGTGGCCTAGTTGGGCGCAATGGCATGGTTGACACGGGGACTTAGACGAGATGCATCTTATGTGTGAATCCGTAGTCAGCAGAGTCTCCTTCAGAGTATTGGTATTTTCTTTTCTGTCCAAATTTGTATTCCGGATAGCTATTGTATTTTATTTTATTCCTTAGTAAATACTCATGCACTTGTGACACCGGGTTCTGGGATAATTATAGGATACTTAGTATTGAAATTGGAAAACGTTATTACTATTCTGTAAAGTTCATCTTTTACCAGTTAAATTGAATGAAATTTATGATTTCAAAAATATTAAAATGAGAATTTACTAATTATTTAGTGTTGTCTTGCCTGACAGTGGTGTTCGGTGCCATCACAACTTTTAATGGATTTAGGGTCATGACAACATGGTATCAAAGCACTAGGTTCACTTAGGTCTCACGAGGGATGAGCAAGTCTAGTACAGTCTTGCGGATCGGTATGGAGACGTTTGTGCTTATCTTCAAGAGGCTACGGGACTGTTAGGAGCACTTCCCTTCTTGAATCCTTATCGTGCAATTTGATTCCCTTGAGGCGTAAGCCTTCATTTCCTTCCCATTCAATCTTATGCGACGTGAAGATATGGTTATAAATCGGGAATCGAGGAATTGTAATGGTACTACAGATGTGGTGCGGATGTTTCTCCCTGAGTAGTTGATTGGGCTATTATCGTCGCCTTGCGGAATGATATTCTATCATTTCAGATCAGTAGCTATACTTCTGAGAGCTTTGAGGCTATGCATAGGTTGCTATGACTCTCAGGAGTTGTTGTCGCACAATATTGATGTGATGGTAGGATGCTTGCCTATGTATCGAGGCAGTGAATGACTTGAAAGGAGGTTTACTCAGTGCATGGTTCTGAGATTCGATATCTTATTTTTGTCAGAGCAAAGGCAATCGGACTATGAATGTTCAGACTTGGGTTGATGGAATAACGAGACTTGGTATTTTCAAGCATGTTTGAAGTTTCATCAATATAATTTTTGACTATAAATGTTCAGATTTGGGTTGATGGAATAACGAGACCTGGTATTTTTGAGCATGGTAGAATTTTCATCAGTAGTGTGGTGTCGTCGCCCTTGATTGGATGTGTCAAGTTCGCTGGTGTTATGATCTTCATCTTGCCTTCAGGCAGAGTAGTGTGAGATGGTGCCAGGGAAACAATCATCAGAAATGGCGGAGTGCAGCAATTTTGGGATTGAATGGGTATTTCTAATGCTGACGGCTCGAGAAAGATGATCTTCGAAAAGGTTTGAAGTTAGTAGCGATCTATTGGTTCAAATGTTGCAGAGATGGATTTTGACTTAAGGCAACAACTAGGCAGCGAAGGATGAGGAAGTACATGTGGGAGGTGCCTTGCAGCGGTTAAATTTTCTAGAAGGCCAAAAGTGAGAAACGGGAGTCGGATGGCTGCTTACAGAAGCGATTTTGGCCAAAATGGGAGAGTGGCAAAGTAGCATATGAGTTCTGTGGTACGATGACTACACACCTTGAGAAGAGTATAGAGTGATTTGGGATTCACAGTGGTCAGTGAATGGGTCTACGGACTCAATTTGGAATATTGACTACTATATAACGGGAGATTGGATACGATAGAAAGGTGTTGCTTGGTATGAAGAAATACAACACAACTTTGGACGGGTTACTGATTTTGCAGTAATTAAACCCAGTGCAATGACGTTGGAAGATGTCAGCATGCAATTTCCACAAGTGGGTTATCTCCTATGAGCAGGTTAGCGGCCACGTCGTATTGATAAAGCTTTTATGAATAATTCTATTGGCTATTCAGTAAAAGGCCGGATATATAAATTTGTGCTATAATTGACCTTATTGACCCATGTTCAGGACTTGGGGAGACTCGGAGTTTATGCTTCGTATAGATGTGATTTACAAGGAAAGTGATTCAGCAGAGTACTTCTTCGAGGGGGTGTTCATGTGCTAGAAGAGCCTTGGGGTTGATTATAGTCGTGACCAAGTCAAAGTGGGTGACTCTCAGCAACAGTCCTAGTAGTTTCAAAAGTTAAAGCGTGGTGCCTGGGATTTTCGAGTTCATAATATGGTAGAGTATTGAGCTTTCGCAACGAATTTTGAAGAAGAGGCTTGGAGTGTTCTGTGTTATCTTTGGTCTGAGGTGTATCATGAGAGGAATGGGATCAAATGACATTGGGTTCATAGGGAAATTATTAGAATGAGTGTACCAGTTGAAGATGCGAATGTGCACACAAGGAGGGTGTTAGATGGTTCATGGGTTTTTAGATTATGTGGTCTTGTGAAATGGGGTCACTCAGGACGAGTGGGGATTGAGTTCTCTATGTTCTGAATGGAGCTATTTTTATTCCTAAGGCAGGTCCAGAGTAAATTAAAAGAAGTCGGATTAGTTAGCAGTAGTTGGATGGGCATGATGGTGGTAATTATCAGTTCCTTCAGCATGTTAAATTATGCATGTGATTTGTGGCGGTACGTGCGAGGCTTGACGGCCACCGTAATTGATTTTATTCAAAAGCATTCGAGTAGTATGTCCTGTTATGTGTAGATGGATCCCAGGAGAGCTATGGTGGTTTAGAACACTACTTAAGGTTGGCATGTTCTGCAGTTATGAGAATCTAGTCACGGGTGGTGATGGTTCTCTTGAAATGAGTTAAGTAAAAGGTTTCTATATGATGAAGTGATTACCCTATTGGTGGTTCAGGAGTTATGAAAAAATTCTTGTACTATTGCGCATTTGCATGATTAGATGCAGTGAGTGGCATGAGAATTAGAAGTTGAGGATCAAGGGTGTCGTTTGGTACTAGCAAGAATATCATGAGCTCGGATGGGCAGGGAAAAAGGATTCAAATGGTTAGAGCAAGCTGGTAGTATTTTCTGCGTCACCTGAGATATGTGTCTTGTGTAGGAGGCTTTGCGTACTGGTTACGGATTCTTGATTTGTTTTACAACATTTGTGCGGTTAGTGGTATGGATGTGCAAACTTGTTACCTAGTGCGGAAGGTCGTGGAAGTGTACCTCATGGGAAGATTGTATAAGTATGACATGTAGTCACTTGATTGATTGAAGATTTAAACCAAGTATGAAGAATGTGGGAATATCGCTAATTTGAGAATTAATGCCTGGAGGGTGCTCGGTTCATTTGGTTGTAGACTGAGGACGTTTTTTCCGGTTATGATGGTTGTTCTTGTGTGTTATGGGAAAAAGGGGTTATTATGGACCCTTGAAAGGTTATTAGCTCGGTACGGTGTGATCGGAATCGGCTTGAGGTCCGTGGATGGGTCTAAATGTGAATGTGGACTCTATATCGAGCCAAATGTGTTCATTTCAGCATACCGCTCCTTGCGGAGGAGTATTCGGACGTTGGATGTTATTTTAACACCGGCTATTTCATGTAATACTATATTATGTTGTGTGAGTTGTGAAACGGCTTGATAAATTTCTTATGTATTGAGGTTCCGCGTAGCGATGGTGTTATGTGAGTAGGATGGCTCTCACGAGTCAGATCATATATCGCACCTTAGTTGTGCTTGAGTTCTGTAGCGTATGTGGCTATTTGTCTCCCCGTGGATGGTATTATGCACTTAGCTTGCTCGTGGACGATATTCGGGTATTTTGTAGTAATGAGCATTTTAGCTCGGTAAACACCTCTTTATATAGGTTTTATGTATGGATCGGGTGGCACACCGCCATGGGTATGTTGTTGGATCAGGTTGCATGCCGCAACGGTGTGATGTTGAGTACATTTCCATATTTCTATTTTTTTGTTTTTTGTTTCCCATTCTCTAAGAAAGGTTCATAACACCTTTTCGGTTGTCTCAATTAGTCACGTGAGTTGAGTAATCCTTTTCAGAGTTCATTTTCCTTATATACCATGTTCAAGTTTGTAGCTTATTGGCACATTGTGGCATCACATGAGACTTTTGGCAGTGTCTGAGTTGTCTTATTACCCGAACAACTTATACTGGGTGAGACAAGATTATTGGATCTGGGATCAGTGCGATTGGATTATATGAAGCATATTAAAAAGCAAATACCGTTATTTGGTTCATAATGGGGTGACGATTCTAGGCAAGAGGAGAAACTCAATGATTTGTTGACTCGACAGTTGGTTATGAATTTTTGCATGTTTCTTCCGTCATGGCGGTATTTCAAGAGTTGTAGCAAGGCTTATATATGTCATGAGGTGCATGGTGAGCATCAGATTCGGGGAATATCGGCTAATTTGATCAGAGAATGTTATTATAGTCATATGGATGATGTGTGCATAGTGTGAATTCAGTAAAGGTATGCAGTCATGTTCTGGTACATTGGGTGGTAATTGATACGGTGTTCGTATGTTGGAAGCAGGTCTGGCAGGGAATTTCGGATGTTGGAATTGGGCTCTAAGGCTTATTTGCCTAAATAAAAAGGAATATCTTCAGATTTGATCGAGCTAATGTGCTCAACTGAGTTGTGCTAGCACAGGCAGGTGCACGAGGTGTTAAATAGTGATTTCAGACAATTCCAGTGCAGTTCTTAGCACGTTTGAGGATGAACGTATATTTGAGTGGGAGAGAATGTAACGACCCGACCGGTCATTTTAGCTCTAGTGCGTCGTTCGGCGATTTGAGGCATTGAGCAGCTTCACTTCATGTATTATGACGAGTACGCGTGGTTGGAATTGAATGTCGGGAAGTTCAGAGTCGATTTGGAAAGAGAATTCTCATTCTCGGAATCTTTAAGTTGGAAGAATTGGTTAAGTTGTATTTTTGACTAAATGACCTCGGAATCAGGATTTAAAAATTCCAACAGGTTCATATGATGATTTTGGACTTGGGTGTATGTCCAAATTGGGTTTTGGATGACCCGAGAGCATTTCAGCACCTATTATGGAAGTTAGTATTTTGGGAAGAATTTCATAAATATGGGTTGCAATGCATTTCAGTGTTATCGATGTCCGTTTGGGATTTTGAGTCTAGGAATAACTCCGTATGAAAATTCTGGTATTGGGAGCGCGTCCGGAAGTGGATTCGAAGGTCCGTAGATCATTTTGGAGTCATTTGTCTGAAGTTAGAAATTTGAAGATTTTCAAGAAGTTTGACCGGAAGTGGACTTTTTGATATTGGGGTCGGATTCTGATTTCGAAAATTGGAGTAGGTCTGTAATGTCAAATACAACTTGTGTGCAAAATTTGAGGCCAATAGGACATGATTTGATAGGTTTTGGCATCGAATGAAGAAGTCTGAAATTCTAAAGTTCATTAATTTGGAATGGGGTGTGATTTGTGAATTTGTTGTTGTTTGATGTGATTAGAGACCTTGAGCAGTCTGTATCATATTTTGGAACTTGTTGGTGTGACTGGATGGGGTCCGGGGAGCCTCGGGTGGATTCCGGGTGGCTAACAGAATGAATTTTGAATTTGAAGAAGAATTTAGGTAGCTGATATCTGGTGTAATCGCACATGCGAGGTTTTGGCCGCAGGTGCGGAGCCGCAAAAGCGGCCTGGGAGTCGTAGAGGCGGGGTTGGGCAGTCAGGGGAAGGACCGCAAGTGCGGTGTGTTGGCCGCATCTGCGCAAGCGCAGAAGCGAAGGAGTTGACCGTAGAAGCAGAAGGAAACCCCAGAAGCGAAGGGAGCCTCGCACCTACGTAGTCGCAGGTGCGACTACTGTTCCGCAGGTGCGGATCGCTGGGCAGAAGGGTCTTATAAAATCGGAACTTGGCCCATTTTTCTCCAGTTTTTATTTGGTTTGGACGATTTTGGAGAGCTTCAAGGGGAGATTTTCATCAAGCAATTCTAGGTAAGTGGTTTCTACCTATTTGTGAGTTAAATACATGAAATATACATGGATTGGAACATGGAAATTAGTATAAAGTGTGGGGGTTTTGGTAGAAGACCTTGAATTTGGTATTTTGGATTTTGACCATGCATTTAGGCATGGAATTGGAAATAAATTATATATTTGAGTTTATGGGGTTATGAGTAAAGTTTATTTTCGAAAATATTCGGAATCCGGGCACGTGGGCCCGAGGGTGATTTTATCGACTTTCCGAGCGAATTGGAAGTTGTTGTAAATTGAATTATTATGAGTATTAGAGTATATTTTCATTGGTTTGCATATTGTTTAGTTATTTTTGGAGAGTTGGGCATCAGATTGAGGTGTTAGAGCGACGTTGGAGCCGGTTATGAAACTTTGGAGCGAGGTAAGCCTCCTTTCTAACCTTGTAAGAGGGAATTAATCCCATAGATAAAATAAACTAATATGTTCTTCTAATTGTGGGGGCTACGTACGCACGAGGTGACGAGAATCTGTACGTAGCTACTAGCTATGCCTATTTTCGAGTAGTTTAGGTTTACATCATGCCTTGTTGATATTACTGTCGATTTACGTTTATTGTTTGCCTTGAGAAGAAGCAAGATTTAGGTTGAGCAATAATTGTCTTGAAAGAATTGAAATTTGAAGAATTTAAGATTTAAAAGGTTCCATTGAACTTCGTAATTTCAAAAAGAATTGAGGAATATTACAATAACTTAAGAATCAATGGGTAACCGCATCGCATGTATGTTTTGTGAGCGGGGTAATTTACTTAAAAAGTTTCAAAATGAATTTCCATTATTTTGAAAAGAATAAAGAAAAGAGATATGACTTAAAAGTTAAATTTATATTTGACTGCGTCGCAGGTATGATTCGCGATCGGGGTAATTTCTTAAATTTATATTTGTCTGCATCGCATGTATGATTCGCGAGCGGCGAACGTGTCACATGTATGATTCGCGAGTGGGGAAATAGATACATATATGGTTCGTGCCATTCGACCCTCGACAGTACACAGTTTACATTTATGTTGGATCGGGCCGAACATCCTCGGTGGAAATTATGTGTGATAATATAACTGGAAATCCTTTTTATAATTTGTATAAATTCATCGTTGAGAGATCATTTGTTTTAAATGAAGGAAGTGTTTTGCGGTTCTTTAATATTAATGAAAGATTATTTAGCTATTTTCTTGTTCTGAGTTTTGTTGTTATCTTTATAAATCATGCTTAATTAGTATTTCATATTATCGTATTGTTGGACCACTAGTAAGTGTCAGAGTCAGCCTTTCGTCACTACTTCTTCGAGGTTAGACTGGATTCTTACTGGGTACGCGTTGTTTTCGTACTCATACTACACTTACTGTGCATTTTTGTTTCACAGGAACATGTATGTCTAGTGGGGTAGTTGGGCGCAGCGGCATAGTTGACACGGGGACTTAGACGAGCTGCATCTTATGTGCAAATCCGTAGCCAGCAGAGTCTCCTTTAGAGTATTGATATTTTCTTTTCTGTCCAAATTTGTATTCCGGACAGTTATTGTATTTTATTTTATTCCTTTGTAAATGGTCATACACTTGTGACACCGGGTTCTGGGATAATTATGAGATACTTAGTGTTGAAATTGGAAAACGTTAGTACTATTCTGTAAAGTTCATCTTTTACTAGTTAAATTGAATAAATTTATGATTTCAGAAATATTAAAATAAGAATTTACTAATTATTTGGTGTTGGCTTGTCTGACGGTGGTGTCCGACGCCATCATGACCTTTAATGGATTTTGGGTCGTGGCACTTTGTGCTTTTGCTTACCCTTGAATAGGGGTGTCAATGGTTCGGTTCGGCTGGTTATTTTATAAACATTTTACCATACCAATTTTTCGGTTATTCTGTTATGTATAACCAAAATTAGACTTCTCGAAACCGTCCCAATCATGTCTGTTTCTCTTTGGTATCGGTACGGTTCGGTAAAATTTTGGTAATATTTTTTAATGTCATGTAAAAGTCACTAGTAGAAGTAGAATGCAATAACATACATACTTTTATATGACTTAGCAAAACTCTCTAGATATTTTTACAGTTTAAAAAGTGATGAATTAAGAAAATATGAAAGATTACTAGAGTATAGATCCATCAACTATTCTACATCAACGTAAAAAAACTAAGCAAATACAAAAATAATATAAATCGCATGAGTGGAAAAATATTAACTAAGCTGGGATTCAAGAATAAAGTCTATAGAAAATTAAATATTCAAAAATATAAATCAAAATCATACGAAAGGAAACATATTCAATATATTGTAATTTGCTACTCATAATCGCGATAATACCTTGCGTCTTGCTAGTGAACATGCTGGAAATAATTTAGTTTTAATATGAGTAGCATAATAGGTTTGAGAATTAAGATTTTGAGTTTAATTACTTGTAACTGTTTCTTAATTCCAAGGCCCAAGAAAAAATTTAATGCTTTATAATTTTTAAACTTAATATATAAATATATTGTTCACATTGTAAATTTATTTGGTACGGTTCGGTATTTTTCGGTTTATTTTCATAAAATAAAAAACCTACCCCAATTATTGGTACAGTTATAGATTTATATAAAAACCTACGGTTTTATTAAAAGAAACCTAAAATTCGATTCGGTACGGTGTAGTTCGGTCGGTTTAGTCGGTATTTAAATATCTATTGACACCCCTACCCTTGAATGATTAACTTTTCTTTTCCAATCAGAAAATAAACTTTGAAATTGATTTGGCAATTGCTTTGTTTAATGAACATTTACGAGTTTGTGATACTTTAACGTTGTTGGACAGTATTGTGAGTACGCATTAGCAAAATAATTAAAGAAATTAGTATTTTTTAAATAAAGTAAGTAACAATATAATTAAAAAAAAATTTTAAATGGCATCAGATTCAATTACTTTGCTAGAAAGGATGTTGTGTCACAATTACCTTATATTTCATAATATAGCTGATAAAAGGTTTTATTTTTATTACACTTCTAAAATTTTGGTGCTAAATTAATATGCATATTTCATAATTTTTTAACCATAAAAGAGAAATACATAAAAGATTATACAGTTTAAATTGGGATAATATTTATGTTTCACCATATACAACCAAATTATAACCTTAATAAAAGTTTGAACACACGAATTTTCAATTATGTACACTTATCTATAGGGCTGCTCGGTGGGCCGGGCCTGAACCGGACCGGACCGGGCCCGCGGTCCTAACGGGCCTGGTGGGCCTGGTGGGCCGGTCCTGGGTGGGCCGGTCCTGGTGGTCCTCCTAAGCCCGTCACGGGCCGGTCTTCATGGTTGAGCCCACGAGCCCGGGACCGTCAGGCGGGCCTGGGCCGGTCCTGGCGGGCTTGGCGGGCCCAACGGCTATTTAAAAAAAAAAAAAAAAATTCTCCAACAGCCATATTTAAAATCTAGCCGTTTGGGCTGAAAATATGACCGTTTTTAAGTTTAAAAAATGGCCATTTGGCCCCCAAACTTTGTTTTAACCCCAAACTTTATATAATTACACTTTTTCTCATTTCTCAACTATAAATACCCCCTCATTCTTTCATTTTTATTCACCAATTCATCAATATCTCTCAATCTCTCTCAATCTCTCTACTACAATTACTTAATTTATTGTTGAAATTTCGTGAAAAATTGTGAAGTTGTTGAATTGAAGTTTTCAAGTTTTCAACGATTTTCAATTTTCAAGAAGTTGTTCGACAATCCGGTAAACTCGTTTCAACTCTTACGTTTTTAGAATATATTTTTGTGTGGTTTAGTTTGCATAATTATAATTAATATGGCATTTACTTTGAAAAAAATGTTTGGTAAAGGAAAAGATAAAACCGGTGAAAGTAGTGGCCAACCAACTACCCTTCCCTCGGCTCCCCGACCTAGAAAAGATAAGCAAGTTGAAAGTAGTCGCCAACCTAGACGTCCTCCTCCTTCCGTAATTCTTGATAGTGATCACCCTTGTTTTCAATTTACCGATAGTGAATTTTATCATAATGTTGCACCAGGTGAAAGATTAGATGATGAAATTATGAATGCTCTTTATCCTAATGAAACCATCTTAGAAAATAATGAGGAAAATGAGGATGATGATGAAACCCAAGCACCGGATTTAGATGATACACCTACTAGTCCTCTTAATAACCCAACTAATGCACCGGTCGACTCACCTGTAGAAACTCCTACTTTTAATAGAGAACCTTCTAAACGCCTAGAAATATCATTAGTTTGGAATTTTTTTACTCAAGTAAGAGAACAAAATAAGGCTAAGTGTAAAACTTGTGGGAAATTAATGGTGCATAAATATACTGGAGACCGTAGCGGCACGGGTAGTTTGACTAGGCACATAAAAACACACCCTAGAGATAAGGCTAGATTTTTTCAAATGAAAGCGCAACTAGAGGGGACAAGTGTAGATTTTGCGGTTAACCTTAGTACAGGTTCAAATCTAGTTCAACCAGGAATTAACACTGTCACCGGAGGTATTTTATATTACGATCCAAATAGAGATTGTGAAGAATTAGCAAAGATGATTACTGTTATGTGCTTACCTTATACTTTTGCATCTAATCCTAATTGGGTTCGTTATATTAGAAAAGTTTTTAATCCTACTAATAAAGGTTGGCCTCGCGCAACAGTTAAGAGTGATATTTATAAATTCAAACATGAATATGAACAATATTTGCGGTATTTATTTACTCATATACCTAATTGGATTTCTATTACTACTGATATTGGTAGAAGTGGTAATGATTGTGATTATCTAACTGTTACAAGTCATTGGATAGATGAGGAATGGATAATGCAAAAACGCATAATTGCATATAGAATAATTAATTCGCGTCACACAGGTAAGTTTATAGCTACCACTGTTGCAGATATTTGTAGATATTTTTGCTTTAGCGATAAAATAATGGCAATTTCAATGGATAATGCTTCTAGTAACACCAATGCTATAGGCATGCTTACAACAACACTAAATCCTGCATTTACTAATATTTTCCATGTTAGATGTATTTGTCATATTTATCATTTAATTGTCGGTGATGGTATGCGAATATTAAACATAGAAATTGAAAAGGTTAGAATAGCTCTTAATTGGCTTTTTTATTCAAACCGTAGAAGTAGACTTAGAGAGTATTTTAAAAAATGTGATGAATATGGCCTTAGAGAAAGAAAGGTTCCTAAACCTTGCCCGACTAGATGGAATTGTATGTACGAAAGTTTAGTATTAGCATATGAATATAGAAACTCAATTAATGCAACGTTTAATTCTCGGGTAGGTGGTGAGGATGATGATGAAATGCTTACCACTCAAGATTGGACTAATGTTGAAATTCTTTTAGATTTTTTAGAACATTTTCAAATTGCTACAAATGCATTTTCTGGGCAATATTATCCTACTATTTCAAACTGTTTAGTTTATATTGCAGTACTATCTGATTTGTTTGTTGAATTTAGTGAGGGTGGGGATATTTATGAACTTGCTATAAATGAAATGAAACAAAAGTTTAAAAAATATTTTTTTCCTATCCCTCCTATTTATGGTCTTGCTGCAATGCTAAATCCTACAATGAAATTGGGAGGTCCTCATTTTTGGTATTCAAATATTTATAAGGCTTTAGATCTTTCAAATGAGGAAATTGCGACACTTGCAGATGCAAAAGCTTCAATTAAGATTAATGCTCAAACAGTTTATAATGCTTATCAACTTGCCTTAGAGCATGCTAGGCCAACTATTCCAACCCCTACTTCGTCTAGCTCACAATCGTCTAAAAGAGTTGCGGGCTTAAAAGCTCTTAAATCTTGGACGGAGTTCAGGGGGTCTCAAGGTGAAAATTATGATGAAACTTCACATCTAAATGAGCTTCAAGTTTATTTGTCTCAGGGACTTGAAAAGGAGAATCCAGACGGCTCTTTTGATCTTTTGGAATGGTGGAAGGCAAGGGAAAAACATTTTCCTGTTCTTGCAAGGATGGCTCGGGATATTTTATCAATTCAAGCTTCAACTGTTGCATCAGAGAGCTCTTTCAGTCAAGCAAGACTGCAAATAGGTGATCATAGAGCGTCTATGAGGGATAGCTTGGAAAATCAGTATTGTTTAGAGATTGGATCCGCTCGGAAAGAAGAAACTTTGGAATTGCAGAAGCACAACCGGCGATAGATGAAGCTTATGAAGAAATGATAGCGGAACTTGCGGAGGATTCGGCTTTGCCCGGAAGTGGTGATGAACAAGCTTCTTTTCCACCGCCACCAACGCAACCTCCTCCGAACCTTGAAGGATTTATGGGATTTGTTAGAGATAATACTTAGAATAATATGTAACTTGTATTTTGGCACATCTTCCTTAGTTTTTTTTCCTTCTAATGGTGGTATTAGTACCTTGTTGTGCTCATTCCATTGGGGGAAGGATGACTAAGAAAGATATGCCATTTTTGGTAATAAAATTTATTGCTTCTACCCATGAGCTTCTTTTCGCAATATTTCTTTGTCTATACTTAGAATTATTTATAAGCTACAATATATACATAATATACAATATATATACTACAAGAAAATATATAAGAGAATATATATACATAAGATACAATATAATATACTACAAGAAAATATATTATGCGAAAATATATACATAATATACAATATATATACTACAAGAAAATATAAAAGAGAATATATATACATAAGATACAATATAATATACTACAAGACAATATATTATGCGAATATATATACATAATATACAATATATATACTACAAGACAATATATTATGCGAATATATATACATAAGATACAATATATATACATAAGATACAATATATTATGCGAATATATATACATAAGATACAATATATATACTACAAGAAAATATATAAGAGAATATATATACATAAGATACAATATAATATACTACAAGAAAATATATTATGCGAAAATATATACATAATATACAATATATATACTACAAGAAAATATATTATGCGAACATATATACATAAGATACAATATATATACATAAGATACAATATATTATGCGAATATATATACATAAGATACAATATATATACTACAAGAAAATATATAAGAGAATATATATACATAAGATACAATATAATATACTACAAGAAAATATATTATGCATGACAATTTAGTGTTTTACTATTGTTTTGTTATTTTCTTTTTCGTCAAGCACTTTAATAATTAGATATACATATATACTACATATATATTTTTAATATAGCCATGATACTACAAGAAATTGCCTTAAAAAAAACCGCTAGGCCCGCGAAGCCCACGAGCCCGGCCCGTTAAGCACAGGACCATGTGTGCTTAGGCCCGTCACGGGCCGGTTCCACCCATTGAGCCCACGAAGACCGGGACCAGGCCCGGGACCGCCAGAGCCCAGGACCACGAAGCCCGGGACCGCGAGGCCCGGCCCGTTAGGCCCACTAAGGCCCGGGCCAGAATACAGCATTACTTATCTATGTTACCATATCTGGTTATGATAGATGGACTTTCTATGTAAGGTGGCATGTGGGCCGGTTAGGCCCGGCCCCCGCCTACGCCCACGAGCTGAAATGGGTAGTGGGCCTAAATGAGCCTAATTGGATAGGACCGGGACGGGGACCAGGTGGGGGTGGGCTTCCAAGTGGTCCAGTCCCTTGATATAGGTCTGCGAGACCGGGACCGTTTTGGACCTAGACCGGCTGGTAAGTGGGCCGGTTCAACCGGTCCTAAACGGTCATAAGTGGACCTAAACGGGCCCAACAATTATTTAAAAAAAAAAGGAATTTTTACATTCCTATTCCATATAGGAAATTATATTACCCTCAATGTTAAGGTTTGATTTAATTACATTTAGTATACCCAATTACCAATTCTATACGATAAAGTGTTTTAACTGTACAATTAATGTACCGTATATCACTCCTTAATTAACGCTACCGTATATTCCTCCAAATCTCCCCCTCCCACGTTTCTCTCTCCCAAACCCACCTCCCACGTTAATGAATTTGAATATGAATATCATCAAATCATCCATTTCTTCAAATTACAAGAGCACAAAACCAAGAAAGAATGATAGCAATATAAGTAGTACTCAAAATGCAGAGGAACAACAAAATAATTGCAGATACTTAGGCGTAAGGAGAAGGCCATGGGGTAGATATGCTGCGGAGATAAGAGATCCGAATACGAAAGAATTCAAATTTGGATTTTCAAAAATCATTATTTGTTTTGATTGGGTGTTGTTGTAAATAATTGGGAATATATTTTGGAGTTTATATCTCAATTTTGAGGGGTTTTGGTGAAGATTTAGACGTGGTTTTGGCTGAATTTCATATTGAAACTCGAAGAAGAAGAAGAAGAAGAAGAAGAAGAAGAAGAAGAAGAAGAAGAAGAAGAAGAAGAAAAAGAAAAAGAAGAAGACATATTGCAGAAATTATAGATAAATTGTAGATTGTTTTGTTTTTTTGCAAAAGATTTGTAGAAGTTTTAGTCGTTTTTTATTTGTGAAAACAGAAAACAAAGCATCTACAATCAGAATACAAATAATCTACAATTCATCTACAAAATATCTACAAACTTGGTATATTGAATTTTAATATCCCAATTCCCATTCGATTGTAGTTTAATTGGGATTTTCGACATAATTGCGTTTTTTGTAGAAGATTTGTAGAAGTTTTAGTTGTTTTTGATTTGTGAAAACAGAAAACAAAGAATCTACAATTAGAATACAAATAATCTACAATTTATCTATAAAATATCTACAAACTGGGTACATTAAATTTTTATATCTCAATTCCCATTCTATTGTAGTATAATTGTGATTTTTGACATAATTACGATTTTTCAAAAGATTTGTAGAAGTTTTAGCCGTTTTTTATTTGTGAAAACAGAAAATAAAGCATCTACAATCAGAATACAAATAATCTACAATTTATCTACAATTTATCTACAATTTCTGCAATATGTCTTCTTCTTCTTCGAGTTTCAATCTGAAATTCAGTCAAAACCAAGTCTAATCTTCACCAAAACTCCTCAAAATTGAGATATAAACTCCAACCCATATTCCCGATTATTTTCAACAACACCCAATCCAAATAAATAATGCTTTTTGAAAACCCAAATTTGAATTCAAAGCTTTCAAGTTTTTAATGGCTATCAATGGTGGAAAATATCTAGAAGAACATTTACTTCCATAATTGTAGCGCGCCTAAATAGGAATATCTAGAAGAATATTTAGTTCCAAATTGGTAGCGCGCCTAATTAGGAAGGAATCAGCTCCTAATAATTGGTATTTAATGAATGATATATATTTTGTAGAATAACTATGAACATGGCGAGTAAATATGAAACTATACACATTTTTGGTAATAAGGTTTCATATATGGTATAGGAAGGAAAAAGATCTGCCAAAATGGACGTTTCTAGCCGTTAGTTCATTTAAAAAATGGTCGTTTCTAGCCGTTGGCTATTTATAAAATAGCCATTTAACCCCTCCCCCTCCCCAACTTTGTTTTAACCCCAAATTTTTTATAATTATACTTTTCCCTATTTTCAACTATAAATACCCCCTCATTCTTTCATTTTTCTCACAAAATCATCAATATCTCTCTATCTCTCTCTAGTTTTCTTCTATAATTGGTTACTTAATTGTTGCAATTTGTGTGAAAAAATGTAAAGTTGGTAAATTGAAGTATTCAACTCTTCAAGTCTTCAACGATAATTAATTTTCAACAAGTTGTTCGTCAATTCGGTAAACTCGTTCCAACTCTTAAGTTTTAATATTATAGTTTTGTTTTGTTTTATTTACTTTATATTGTTTGATTAATTAAGATGGATTTTTCGTTAAAAAAATATTTAGTAAAAATAAGGAAAAATCCAAGAGTGATGACGATACACCCACTAGTCGTGTTGCTGAAGTAACCCAACTAATAATAATTCAAATGATACTCCGTCTGACTCCCCTGTTACTACCCCTACGTTTTCTAGAAAACCTTCTAAACGGGCCGAAACATCTCTTGTTTGGCCATTTTTCAATCAACTATGAAATTAGGAGGTCCTCAATTTTGATATGAAACTGTTCATAGATCATGCTAGACCAAATGTTTCAACTCCTTCTTCTTTTAGTTCTCAATCATCTAAAATAACTGCGGGAGTAAGAGCACTTACTGTTTGGGCCGGGTTCGGGGGTTCTCAAGGTTCTAGTACTAGTGATTGTTCACAACTAAATGAGTTTGAAGTTTATTTGTCACAGGAAATTGAGGAAGTGAATCCCTGCTCATCCTTTAATATTTTGGAATGGTGGAAGGACAAAGAAAAATATTTTCCGATTCTTTCAAGGATGGCCCGAGACATTTTAACCATTCAAGCTTCAAAAGTGGTATCAGAGAACGCTTTCAGTCAAGCAAGACTTCAACTCGGTGATTATAAAGCGTCTAAGAGGGAGAGCTTGGAAAAATCAGTACTTTTCAGAGATTGGATCCGTTCAGAACGAAGAAATTTTGGACTTGCTGAATCACAACCAGAGGTAGACGAAGCTTACGAAGAAATGCTAGCTGAACTTGCGGATGATGCAGCTTCGCCAGGAAGTGGTGATGAACAAGTTTCTTTTCCGCCACCACCAACAGAAATTCCTCCGAATCTTGAAGGATTTATGAAATTTGTAAGAGATACCATGTATATTAATATGTAACTTGTATTTTGGCACATCTTGATTAGTTTCTTTTTCTTCTCAATGGTGGTATTAGCACCTTGTTGTGCTCATTCCATGGGGGGAGGAAGACTAAGAAAGATATTGCCATGTTTTGTTAATGCTATAATAAAATTATAACGCATTGCTTTGAATATCTCTTTACAATATTTTTGTGTTTGCATTTGAATTCACAATTCTATAATATAATTTTTACAAGGAATTGCCTTAGATAAAAAAAATTAAAAAAAATAGAAAGTATCGTTGGGCCCACTTAGGCCCGGGACCGGTCCACTTAGCCCGGGACCATTAGTTCGTGGTCCCGGTCTCGGGCTAGTTCTTACAAAAAATCCACGAAGCCCGGGACCACTTAGGACCGACCCACAAAGTCCGGACCCACTTAGGACTGGCCCACGAGGCCCGTTTAGGCCCGGGCCCGACCCACATTACACCCATATTTCTATGTCTTAAAAGTAGGTCTATATATATATATATATGTCTTTTAGGTGTATTTTAGACCTTCAAACTTTCATAGTTACTTACAAAAAAAAAAAATCACATTTTACAAAAGAAAGTGTCTTTTAGGTCTTTTTTGAAGATCGACGTCTTTGTTTACCAATTGATCACATACCACTTCGAGTGGCTTCACTTAATGTTCAAGATCAACGTCTTCAATTACTAATTGATCACATAACACTTTGAGTGGCTCCATTTAATGTACAAGATCAACGTCAAATTCTTCAGTTACCAATTGATAACGTACCACTTCGAGTGGCTCCACTTAATGTACAAGATCAACGTTTTCAATTACATGTTGATGATCCTTTAGTACTTTGATTGACCCATCTTAGGAATAATGAATATGGTTAATAAGAATCAGAGTATTAGCGCAGCAACAATAAAAAATTTATTTGTGCAACCTCATGATGGAAGCTTCATATTTTTAGGATTTCATATTATTGAGTTTACATCATTTATATTTATACCATTTCATTAGAAAATTAACAAATACGAGTATCCAATACCATCTTATGTTTCCTAATCTATTGTGATTCAATCATCAAATTGAGAAATTACTTTAATTTTACACAATTAAATATGTTAAGCTATTATAAATATATGCAGCACTTACACTTACATGATTAAATATAGTCTCTAATCGGAAAGTAAACTTTGAGATTTATTTGGCAATTGTGTTTAACCTAAAAGTGACTTTATAGGTCAAATCAATTAAATCTATATTTTTTAGGGTAAAAACAACTAGTTTGACCCACGTTCTCAAATATAAATTGCAAGAATGATTAATAATTGCAAATAAGAAAATCAAATCAAATATCAAATATCAAATATATAAAGAAAAAGAAAGAGAATTCTTATTAATAAAAATAGATCATCTTCCTAGACCACGTTATGGTTTACTTTTATACAGTGATAGAGAGAGTTATAAAATGATTATTTCAGGTGGGATATAACGTGGGAGAAGTGGAGACTTAAATAGCAAGATTATCCGTAACCGTTGCCCTAATATCTCACCTACCTACTGTTACCCTAATTAATTGTATTTTTCGCACAGTTGAGGATCTGTAACTACTCAGTGAGTTATACTAAATTCTGCTTTACTCAGGATTTACTCGGTATTGACCGATTCCTCTTTTATCCAACAACAACAACGGGCCCAATATAATTTCACAAGCGATTCCTCTTTTATCCGAACTCGCAAATAATTCCGAAAAGTAATTTCGATAAGAATGGTCCAGGTATAATGATTCTCGGCTTGGCTGGTCTTGGACTCATTCTTCCCTTAACACGTGTTAATATTTGATTCGTCCAAATGGTACGTCCATTCTTTACCAATACAGATAGTTCCCCTATTTTTGAATATTTTTTAATGTATATTCGTAAAGTGGTAAGAGGCTTTGGCGGGAATTAAAAGCGTGTCTGATACCTCATTCCCAAATTTTGGTGACATGTTCTAGAAGTGAAGCAACATGCACCATTTTTTTTTAATGCCCAAGACACTTAGCATGAGTTGATTGGTTTCCATTAGGAACGATTTCTCAAGCATTAATGGCTCTGTAACTTTGAAGTGACATGCCCATGACGATGGTTCCATGATGAATATTCCCCCCTTTATATTCACGAAACCTTCAATCCTACCTCTTCACTCTTTATTCTCTTGCGGACTTAGCCCTTACTTTCTCTTTGAATTCTCTCTTTATTCCTCAAATCCATGGTCTACATGTATCAATCACTCTTGGGTTTAAACCCGTAATTAATCTTGTGATATAGGCTATTTGTTGTCATTTCACTATGGAGGGTTGTGGCATACACTATTAGAAATTCGATTAAAATCGACCAAGGTCGACCGACCGACTTCGATCGGTAAAACTGTCACGAACCAAAATCTACTAAAAGTCGTGATGATGCCTAACACCGCCTTCAAGCAAGCCAACGGTGAATGATCAGCTTAACTACTCATTTTAGTATTTTGAAATCACAATTCTGCTTAATTAAATCGTTTGAAATAGAATTAACCGGGCACATGATAATATTTTCACAACTACAATAACGAACAACTCGTAGGAACCCCTAAAATAAGGTGTCACAAGTACATGAGCATTTTCTAAGGAATACAATGATAATACAACATCAGTCCAGAATGTAAATAAGACGGGATAAAATAAATAGTACAATGGAGACTCGGTGGAATGCGATGCGTAGCCTGAGATGCAACTCACGTAAAGTCTCCTCAACAAATGCGCCTACGCGACATCTCGCACGATTCTGCCGAGGTCGTTCGGCCCAATCCAGAATAATGTGTACACTGTCGAGGGTTGTGCGGCACAAACCATAGATGCATCTATATACTGCCGAGGTATTCGGACCGCTCCACAAGAAAGGAAGAAAGTTACCGAATTACAAGACACCTGTTTACAATACAGTACATGAGCACATTAATAAGTACATCCCTTTACATTTATGAAATATCTTGGCAACAACTCAAGGTGATAAAGCTCGGCCTAATATATTTATATATTTCTAAATCAATTTCAGTTTCAGTTAAAATTTCAATTAATTAAACTAGCAAAATAAGTCCAAACAATTTAAATATTATATGATAAAGTCCTAAGTCTACCCGGACATAATCATGATTTAGCTACGAACGGACTCTCGTCACCTTGTGCATACAAACACCCACAACTAGTTGTATACGACAATAAATATCACCTAGGGATAGTATTCCCCTCACAAAATTAGACATGAGACTTACCTCGCCCCGAAGTTTCATAACCAGCTCCAACGCCCCTCTAACACCTCAAACCGATGCCCATTGCTCCAAAACTAGTCAAACAATGCCCATACCAATGAAAATACACTTTAATACTCATAATAAATCAATTCATAACAATTCCCAACTTCGCTCGAAAAGTCAATAAAGTCAACCCTCCGGCTCAGATTCCGAATATTTTCGAAGGTAAACTTTACCCATAACACCACGAACTCAAATACATAATTTATTTCAAATTCCACGTCTAAATTCGTGGTCAAATTCCAAACCGCAAATTTCCATGAATTTACAAGCCTAAATTCGTATCTTTAACTCACAACTTGTAAAAATCACTTACCACATAATTGACGATGAAAATGGTGCTTCAAAATCGCTCCAAGGTCGGCTCTTATGGAGGAAATGAAATAAAAATAGCTAAATCCCCATTTTTAAAACCACACTGCCCAGTCTGACCTTTCGCAAATGTGAAGACCAATCTCCCCTGCCAGACCTGCCCCTCCAGCCGAAACGCAACTAGGCCTTCACGAACACGGAGCACAATTGCTCAACCCTTTGCGAACGCGACTGCCTTATCGCGAACACGTAGAACAAAAAGGTCCTCAGTTTAATTCCTTTTCCGCGAATGCAGGATTCCCTTCGCGTTCGCGAAGGAAAAAACCAACACCAACAAACCAGCAACAACAACTTAGCCAAACTTGATCCGAAACCACCCCAAAACACACCCGAGGCCCCCGGGACCCCGTCCAGTCACACCAGTCAGTCCAAAACATGACACAAACTTGCTCGAGGCTTCAAATCACATCAAACAACATCAAAACTATGAATCGACGATCAAAATCCTTCTTTAAACTTTCAAACTCCCAAACTTCGATGAACGCATCCGAATCATATCAAAACATTTTAAAATGATGTCAACTTTACGCACAAGTTACAAATCCCGATACGAACCTATTCCAAGGCTCGAAACTCCAAACGGACATCGATAACATAAAAATCCACTTCAAACCGAACTTATGAAATTCTAAAACCTTCCAAATGCCAACTTTTCACAATAAGTGCTGAAATGCTCCCGGGTGACCCGATATTCAACCCGAATATATGCCCAAGTCCGAAATCATCCGACGGACCTGTTGGAACCTTCAAATCCCGACTCCGAGGTCATTTACTCAAAAGTCAAATCTTAGTCAACTCTTCCAACTTAAAGCTTTCAAATTTAGATTTTTCTTTCCACATCAACTCCAATCTTGCCGAAATTCAATTCTGACTACACGTACATGTCATAATACATGAATTGAAGCTATTCAAGGCCTCAGTCCGTAGAACAACGTGCTAGAGATCAAAATGACTGGTCGGGTCATTACATTCTCCCCCACTTAAACATGTGTTCGTCCTCGAACGTGCTATGAACTGCTCCGGAGTTGCCCAAAAATCATTATTCAACGCCTTGTGCACCTACCCGTGGCACCACAACCTGGTTGAGCACATCAGCTCGAGCCAGACTGAAGATCCTCCCTTTTTATTTATTCAATAAGCCTTAGAACCAAATTCCAATTTCTGAAATTCCCTACAAGACCTGATTCCAACACACGAACACCGCATCAATCACCAGATACTGAACCCAACGTGACCATGCTCCTCCACTGAAATCACACCATGCACCACATAAATCTCTTGACTATAATAACATCCTCCGACCACAATAGCTGAAATTTTATGAGTCTGATGTCGGCAATACATCTCATGACATATATAAGCCTTGTTCCAACTCTCGCAATACCACCACGACAAAAGAGATGTGTAGAAACTCATAACCACCTACTAAATAACAAATCATGGTGTCTCTTCACCTGCAAGAAGCATTACCTCATTCTAAACTGAATAATGATATTTTCTCTTTAATATACCCTACTTAACTCTGATCGCATTGATCTCAGGTCCCATAACCTCATCTTATCCAATACAGGCTGCTCGGGAATTAAGTCACCTCAAACACCATCTAGAATCTTATGCCGCACCATCAAGTGACAACGAGTTACCACTTGAATATAGCTCATAAAGAAGAATGAACTCTGACAGGGAATTACCCAGCCCGTGTAATGAATAAAACCGCCGAATAGAAGCTATGAACCTACCTTAGGGATTAAAAAAACAAGCCACACAAAATAAATGTAAGGAAGTATGCTCAACATCTCACTGTTGTGGCATGCAACCCGATCCAATATGACACTGTTGCGTCGTACAACTCAATCCAATATGACACTGTTGCAGTGTGCAACCCTATCCACTCAACATGTCCGTGGCAGCGTGCCACCCGATCCGCACATAACTATCAAGAAGAAAACACATATCAAGCCGTAATGCTTATACTTACAATAAACCCAAATATCGACCACATGCACTCCAAGTGCATAATACAAATCCTAAGGAGATGAATAGAGCCATACGCTACAAAACCCAAGCATGACTAAGGTGCAATAAATGACCTGCACCTCGAGAGCCATCCTGCTCATATAACAACGCAAGTTACATGGGATCACAACACAAGTGCGAATAATCAAGTCGTCTCACAACCTACATGGCACACTAGTGTATTACCTGGAATAGCTGACAATGGGAATAACATCCAACACTCGAGGACTCCTCCATAAGCAACGCTATGCTGAATAAACACATCTGACCTGATGTAGAGCACACATTCACATTAAACCTAACGACGGACGTCAAGCCGATTCTGATCATATCATACTGAGCCAACAACCTTCCAAGGATCCACAATAACCTCTTCCATGACACACAAGAACAACTGCCAAATATGGAACAAACTCACACAGTCCACAACCCAAGTAATAGAACGCCTCTCGGGTATAAACTCTTACATTAGTGATATTGCCAAAAATAAATCTCTATACTTGGTTCTGTAATCTTTCACAGTCAAATGACTAACATGCCACACTTATACGATTTCCTCGTGGGGCACGCTCCCACGACCTTCCGCACCAAGTAGCAAAATATGCACCTCTATACCAATAACTGTACTAATTCTGTAAGTCAAACCATAATCCGCGAATCAATACACAATGCCTCTTCCACAGAACACCATCCTTATGTGACACTAAGAAAATGCAAGCCTACTTTTAACATCTGAATTCTTCCCTGCTCATGCGAGCTCGTGACATTCTTGTCAACACCTAACTGCAACATTGATCCTCAACTTTCAAATTTCAATACCGCTCACTGCACCTATCATACCGCTATGCAAGATTACAAGAATTCATCTCAATCCCCTGAACTACTAGTAGAATAAATACTGCATTGGTTAGAAACCTTTCACTTAGCTTATTTCAGAAGAACCAATGCAACATGCAACTGAATTCCCAAATCATAGGAAATACAAACCTCACGTCATAATCTAACTGTCATAACTCTTCCGGAATCCATTTACACTACAAGGCCATTTGAATCAAATACCTCCAAGATCAATCAAGTTATGGTGGTTGTCAAGCCCGCATGTGCAACAACAAATCACACGTATAACTTCACACGCCGAAGGAACTAATCATTACCACAACCATGCTGATTCAACTATTACTAATCGACCTAATTCCTTCCAATTTACTCTTGACTTGCCTTAGAAATAATAATAGCTCCATTCAAAAAAACAT
This sequence comes from Nicotiana tabacum, assembly GCF_000715075.1. Taxonomy (NCBI): domain Eukaryota; kingdom Viridiplantae; phylum Streptophyta; class Magnoliopsida; order Solanales; family Solanaceae; genus Nicotiana; species Nicotiana tabacum. Next base: position 171,849,669 of record NC_134090.1, read on the forward strand.
AACAAACTCGATCAGCACTCATCTCGAGTGACCCGAATCACGAGACCATCATCGTCTCAATACTCATGAACCATCTTATACCCTCCTTATGCGCACAATAGTATCTCCAACTGGTACACCCATTCTGAAAGATCCTCTATGAATCCGAAGTTATTTTCTCCCATTTCTCCAATACTACACCGCAGACCCAATTATAACATAGAACACTCCAAGTCCCTTTCATAATCCACGGCAAAAACTCGACCCTAAACACACAACAGACCTGAAATCCTTAGGCACTGCACTTTAATTCTTGAACCCACTAGAACCATTGTTGAGAGTCACCCAGTCTAATCTGGTCCCGAATATAAGCAAACTCATATGCTCTATTAGCACATGAATACTCCCAAACAAGCAACCGGATAAATTCTTTTCCTTGTACCTCACATCCATAAGAAGCATAAACTCTGAGTCTTCCCAAAACCTGCACATGAATCGATAAGGCCAAATATAGCACACATTCATAAGAACAAATATAGCACACACCGATAACCACAAACAGACATCTACGCGATCCAATCGTAGACGGTGGGCTCCCCCACTTAGCTTTAAGCTACCATCACATATTGTAGAACCCATAGGATTCCTCCTTTTCTATTACCATGATCTCGCACTACTAACTCGCCAAACCTCTCGAAATCTCTTGTTAGACTCTTTATAAAGCATCCCGAATTATCAGCCACAATCGTGTACTCGACCTCCTGCCGGGTAGTAAGTAGAATTATTTGTAAAAAGTTCATCAATGTCACACAACCACCAACCTGTTCACATGAGATAACCCACCTATGAAATTTCTGTACCGACATCTTACAACGATGTTACATTGGGTACAACTACCATAAATCCATTAAACCCTCCTGAGCCTATGCTCATCCACCAGCTGTAGAAGTCTATTGAATCCCCATCGACATCAACTAAAAATCTGGCAATACATTCCAATCTCTGAGTTACATTGCATCCAAAAACAATAATCAAGTCTTCACACCCCTCTTCATTTCAAGCAAACTCCTCTTTGCCATATTCCATCTCCCTCGTTACATTAGTCACTATCCCAAATAAAATTCGTAGACCAAATCACCTTCAATCACAATTCCCCAAATTGCCCTAAACTTTCTCAAGGCACGTGAATATCCTACCATAGAATCTATCCGCTACTCTGCCACTCCCACTTCGGTTAACCCATCTCCTTAAGCAACTTCTCGATCTCTGCTGTGCATACTTGTCCTGCTAGCAATTCAATCACCGCGAGACACCTCCCACTATGTCCTTCATTTTCCTTCACTACCCCAATACCGTCTCAAATCGAAATCTATCTTTGTACTACTCGAACTAATAAATTTGTACCAACTCCAAACCTCCTAGAAGATCATTTTTCTCGATCCATCAACACTAGAAACACTCATTCGATTCTGAAACCACTACACTTTGCTATATCTGACAACCGCTCTTAGGCACCACTTACCAACATCCTACCCTGAAGGAAAATCGAAGAAGACCATAGCACCAACGAACCTTAATGTGTCCCAACAAGGACGACAACACCACATCTCAAATGAGAATTCTATCACGCTCAAAAATATCAACTCTCGTTACTTCGTCAACCAAACCTGTACATCTGTAGTCCGATTGCATTTCCTCCGCTAGAGTTAAATGTTGAACCCCTAAATCATGCACTGAAAATCCTCCCTTCAAGTCATTCACTTCCTTGGCACATAAAAAAGCATCCTATCATAACACCAACACTGTGCGATAACAACGCATGAACATCATAGCTAGGAGTGGAAAACGAACGGATCAGGTCGGATATGGTTCGTATTTAAAATGGATAATAAAAAGGGATAAATTATCCGACTCGAACCATATTTAATACGGATAAAAAAATAGGCTAACCAGCGGATAATATAGGTAACCATATTATCTACGACTTCTTGCATATGATCATGTTTGGGAGAGTTCTTAGTCTCTCTAACTTAAGGAACCCCCAATTTGAGGATATACAAATGTAAAAGTTAGACCCATTGGTTAACCTTTGGTTATCTATTTTCTAAATAAATAATATGGTTCTTATCTATATTTGACCCGTTTTTGAATAGTTCATTATCCAACCCATTTTTAGTGGATAATATGGGTGGCTAACTATTTTTCTTAACCATTTTGCCACCCCTAATCATAGCAATCTGTGCATAGCCTCAAAACTATAGGAAATACAGATACTGAGCCGAATGACAGAACACCCTTCCACAAGGCGATGATGATAGCCTACCCGAATATGCAAAAAAAACATCTTGCACTACGTCTGCGATGCCACTATAACTCCTCGATGCTCAATTGATAACAAGCGCTTCATGCTGCATAAGATTGAGTAGGAAGGAAATAAAAGCATAAGCCTCAAATGAAGCAAAACGCACGATGAGGAATCAAGAAGGGAAGTGCTCCTAACAGTCATGTAGCCTCTCAAAGATAAGTACAGATGTCTCTGTACCGATCTACAAGACTCTATTAGACTTGCTCATAAATCGTGAGACCGAAGTGAACCTAATACTCTGATACCAAGCTATCATGACCCAAAATCTACTAAAGGTCGTGATTGCGCCTAACACCGCCGTCAGGCAAGCTAACGGTGAATGATCATCTTAATTACTTATTTTAGTATTTTGAAATCATAGTTCTCTTTAATTAAATCGTTTGAAATAGAATTTACAGGGTAAATGATAATATTTTCACAACTACATTAACGAACAACCCGTATGAACCCCCCAAAACTTTGTGTCACAAGTACATGAGCATTTTCTAAGGAGTACAATGATAATACAACATATGTCCAGAATGTAAATAAGACATAATAAAATAAATAGTACGATGGAGATTCGATGGAGTGTGATGCATATCCTGATATGCAACTCACATAAAGTCTCCTCAACAGATGCGCCTACGCGCCAAGATGATCACCAAATGATCTGTCAAAACCTGCATATTTAGTGCAGAAGTGCAACATGAGTATGTAAATCAACACGTACCTAGTAAGTATCTAGCCTATCTCCGGAGAAGTAGTGACGAGGGTTCGACATCAACACTTATTAGAGGTCCAATAAAGTAATATAATAATGCATAACAGATATGAAGTGCACAGCAATAGTGGAGTAAATCTATAATCTCATAATGTTCCAATTATTTATTTTAAAGTATAAATTTCTCGATCTTGTATTCTACCTTAATATCTCAGAAAATGCCAAGTGTCAATACCAAATAAATATGAAGTACCATAAAATACCAGGCATTAGTGGAAGATTTATCTCATGAATATTCGAACTACTAGCGATATCATGCACGATTATGCCGAGGTCGTTCGGCCCCATCCAGAATAATGTGTACACTGTCGAGGGTCGTGCATCACAAACCATAGATGCATCTATATACTGTCGAGGTATTCGGACTGCTCCACAAGAAAGGAAGGAAGTTACCGAATTACAAGACACATGTTTACAATACAGTACATGAGCACATTAATAAGTACACCCCTTTACATTTATCAAATATCTTGGCAACAACTCAAGGTGATAAAGCTCGGCCTAATATATTTATTTGCTTTCCAAATCCACTTTCAGTTAATTAAACTAGCAAAATGAGTCCAAACAATTAAATATTATATGATAAAGTCCTAAGTCTACCCGGACATATTCATGTTTTAGCTACGTACGAACTCTTGTCACCTCATGTGCACGTAGCACCCACAACTAGTTGCACACAACAATAAATATCAGCTAGGGATAGTTTTCCCCTCACAAGGTTAGACAAGAGACTTACCTTGCTCTGAAGTTTCATAACTGGCTCCAACACCACTCTAATACCTCAAACCAATGTCCGTCGCTCCAAAACTAGTCAAACATTGTGCAAACCAATGAAATATACTCTAATACTCATAATAAATCAATTCATAACAATTCCCAACTCCGCTCGAAAAGTCAATAAAATCAACCCTCAGGCCCACGTGACCGGATTCCAAAATTTTTTGAAGATAAACTTTACCCATAATACAACGAACTCAAATACATAATTTATTTCAAATTCCATGTCCAAATTCGTGGTCAAATTCTAAAAATATCAATTTTTAGGTTTTCTCTTAAAATCTCATAATTTCCACAAATTTCCATGAATTTACAAGCCTAAATTCCTATATTTAACTCACAACTTGTAGAAATTACCTACCTAATGATTGACGATGAAAATAGTGCTCCATTGACGATGAAAATGGAGGAAATGAAATGAAAATGGCCAAATCCCCATTTTTAAAACCACATTGCCTAGTCCGACCTTCTTCGCGAACGCAGCAAGTCCCTCGCGTTCGCGAAGCACAACCAGCTTCTGCCCTCCAGTTTCCTCTACGCAAATGCGAGATAGGGCCCGTGAACGCGAAGCTTCACCAGCTCGCCCATCGCGGATGCGGACGCCCTTTTGCGAACGCGAAGACCAATCTCCTCTTCCAAGCTCCTCGAACGCGAACGCGACTAGGCCTTCGCGAACGCGAGCACAACTGCCAAACACTTCGCGAACGCGACTGACTTATGGCGAACGTGTAGAACAAAAATGTCCCCAGCTAAATTTCTTTTTCGCGAATGCAGGAGTCCTTTCGCATTCACCAAGAACAAAACCAGCACCAGTAAACCAGCAACAGCAGCTCAAGTAAACTTGGTCCGAAACCACCCTGAAACACACCTGAGGCCTCGGGACCCTTTCCAATCACACCAACCAGTCCCAAAACATGACACAAACTTGCTTGAGGCCTCAAATCAAACAATATCAAAACTATGAATCGACGATCAAAATCCTTCTTTAAACTTTCAAAATTCCAAACTTCGACGAACACGTTCGAATCATATAAAAACGTTCCGAAATGATGCCAAACTTTACGCACAAGTCACAAATCATGATATGAACCTATTCCAACACTCAGAACTCCAAAAGGACATCGATAACATAAAAATCCACTTCAAATTGAACTTATAAAATTCTAAAACCTTCCAAATGCTAACTTTCCATAATAAGCGCTGAAATGCTCTCGGGCGACCCGATATTCAACCCCAACATACGCCCAAGTCCGAAATCATCATACGAAACTATTGGAACCTTCAAATCCTGATTCCGGGGTTATTTACTCAAAAGGCAAATCTTAGTCAATTCCTCCAACTTAAAGCTTCTGAATTTAGAATTTTCTTTTCAAAATCAATTCCGATATTCCCGAAATTCAATTATGACTACGCATACAAGTCATATACATAAAATAAAGTTATTCAAGGCCTCAATCCGCCAAAAGAAATGTTAGAGCTCGAAACGACCAGTCGGGTTGTTGCAAAAACCGGCCAGAAAACCGACCGAAGTTGGTCGTTTTTTCAAAATATTTTATTTTTCAATTTTTTTTAACGAAACCGACCAACTTTGGTTGGTCTTTTTTTTGCGCAAAAATGCGAGAAACTACTTTTGCTTCCCCCGAAAATTATTTTTCAAGAAACCGACCAATGTTGGTAGGTTTTTTTTATTTAAAATAAATAAAAATTAACATTCAAAAAACCGACCGAAATCAATCGGTTATTTTGGCTGATCATTTTAAAAAACCGACTGATTTCGGTCAGTAGTTTTATTTATTAATAAAATTGACCGATATTGGTCGGTTATTTTCGCACGAAATTGCAATTAAAATGTATAAATGAAATAAAAGGCAGTGTTAAAACAAAACGCACTAATGATCTAGTGGTAGAATAGTATCTTGCCATAGTATAAACCCCAGTTCGATTCCTGGATGGTGCATTGTTTAATTACATGATTAAAAATATTGGTCGGTTTTTTCGGCAATTTTTTATTTTTTGGAATTTAATTGATGACCGAAATCGGTCGGAAAATACCGATCGAAGTCTGTCGGTTGGTTCTACCGGCCATACGATTACCGATCGCCACGAATCGGTCGATTTTTGGTTAATTTTTGTCAATTACCGACCAACATCGATCGATTCTGACAGTCAATTTTCCCCCTTTTTTAGTAGTGATACTTCCATTTCTTATCGAACTTGACTTCGGTAAATTGTCACCTTCTTCATCTTTATTCTCCCAAAAGTTTCTGTGCTAGAGTATTTATATTTAACAACCGTGAAAAAATCCCGAAGATGACCATGATCATGGGTGGTACAAAAGAATCGTGGTCATACCTTCTCATGAGTTGATTCAACCCGACGATCATTTATTCCCTGAGAAGTGGAACTTTATCCGTAAATTTCGCTATCACCTTTGAAGTATCATTTTTCTGTTATGTTATTTTCTTATTTTATATTATATAGCTACTACAAACATAATTGGAGAGGTCCCAAAAAGAACTTGGAAATAGACCTCCAAAGTTTCTGGATGGAAAAGCTAAAAAGCCTGGTGAGTTTTGTAAGAACAAGGAATCTACGAGCATTCGATGTGACATTAACTTTGTAACGTTTTTTCCTAAAAGATTTTTCGAATAAAAATGACATGTTTTTATATTTTTAAAAAAATAATTTTAAGCTTCCCATTTTATTCTATATAACATTATGATTTCAACAAAAAGCTTGTGATAACTTATCATTAATTAGGTAGTGATAATAATCTTTTGTAATTATATGATTCCTATTATACCCTTCACGGTTTAAAAAATTAATTAAAAAAAGGAAGCAAATATATTTTGAAAACAAAGATGTACTTTATGTGCAAAATGCTAATTAAAGAACTCAAAGCAACAAAAGATGTGTTTCTACAGCATCGTTAGAAATGCCTGCCTTCTTAGTTCTTAAACGGACCCAAGTCATTGGTCTTGCCTTCTATAATTCTCCAAATAATAGTGGTGTCCGAGCCAAAGTTTATATATCTCCTTTCTCTTCTAATTCGATATCTACTGCCTTTCATCAATTTATGTATTGGATATTATACTTGTCACACCTCCTTTTTGCGCGCCCGCCCCGAAGGGTTAATGCGCGAGGGAGTTTTCCCAATTTAAGTGACAATATTCGAAATGAGATTATTTATTTAATTCAGAGTCGCCACTTGGGAAAGGTTTGGCTTTTGGTGTCCCAAGTCACCGGTTTATCTTGAATCCCAAATCGAGGAAAATATTCGACTTTCCAAATGAAGTCTGCGAACCAGAAATTCTAAGTAAGGAATTCTGTTGACCCGAGGGAAGGTGTTAGGCACCCTCGAATCCCGTGGTTCTAGCATGGTCGCTTAAATTGTTATAATGGCTAAATATCTGATTTAAATACATGTTGTGACTTATGTGCTTTTATTAAGTTTAAACCGCTTTTATTATTATCATTTATTTTTATAGAATTGCAACATCGTGAAAATGCATCTCGAACCACGTCACAATCAATGCACCCGTAGTTGTTAACACATTTCGACTCCGTTGAGATTTGAATTTGGGTCACATAAATGCGCACCCGAATTTAAGAAAATAATATTATTTAAACGCGCCTAAAGAGACTATCACGTTATTATTTTTGAGGAGGGTCATGAAATTCGCTAAATGACCCATCCCGGATTCTAAGTATTTAATATATACATTTATGAGGGCCCCGCAGTTTGTGCATCTCATTTGGCGAGGCTCGTCTCATTTTATGAAACGGGTAAACCTACAATGACTACATCTTTATTATGTTCGTCTCTAAGAAATGGAAGAAAGAAAATACATTCTAATTAAATTGCATGCTTGGCCAACTCCGGATTCTTGTTTGATTATCTGATTAGTTGTTTATGAGGCGGGAATTATTTCGTGCCTAATTTCACGGGGGAACATGCTGTTAATTTGCTAAAGGAGATTGCAGGCAAGATTAATAAAAATACTAAACTTACACTAAATGTTCTTCAAGTTCGAATTTAAACTAACTTATTTGGGCTTGATTAATGGAATCAACTACTTATTAGAAGATGCTACTAATTGGATTCGAAACTGCCTAATGGAATCCGGACGTGACAGAGTTAAATTAAATGATTTAAAGCTATATTGCGTTTGTCCAGGTTAGTAGCAATCTACCTTATACATACAGAGTATAAAAATGAAATCTAGTTATCGATATACCAATTACTCGTGCATTCCACGAATTACACAATTACATCATATGTACAAACTAAACAAGCTAAACCATTGTAAACCACAATAATTAAATAAACTAAGTTTTCAATTAGATGCGAAACTACCTGCTGTATTTTCCTATTGAGTCACAACCTAAAGATTTGCACAAATCTACTAACACTTTATAAAGACTATAGGTACAGCACCAAATGACTGAAAAATTCTTCGCGTCTTTCATTTCATACTCATTGTTACTGTTACATCAAGGTGAGATTCAAAATGTGTACCTGGATGCTGAAATGCAAAGAAAAAGAAGGAGGATAGAGAAGTCAGCAGCAGTGGCAAAGGATAGCAGCAACAACAACAAATACAGCAGCAACAGCACACCCAGGCAGAATGAAACAGCAGTAACTCAATGAAACAGTACCCAATGTCCTAGTAAAAGACTCAACAAGGCTCAGTTGAGACCCAGGAAAATCCAATGTTAATCAAACAGGTAATAGATGAATCAGACACAAGATTAAAACACAGTTTCTGATTTTCAGACACTCAAAGGAAAGAAACCCCAAATTTCGAATAAAACAAAGCAGTTGATGCTGATTTCAAACACAAAGGTGAGGAAAAGCAAAGTTTTCAACTTCAATCAAACAGCAGAAATTTTCTTTTCTATCTCCCTCCCTGATTTCTGAAACCTTTCTTTTCTGATTTTTCAACTATCTTTGATTTTCTGAACTATCTTTTTTCTGCACTCTCCACTGTCTCTCCTGTCTGATTGATCTTCCCCCTCTAACTAATGGAATCCTCCTCTATTTATTCTAGCATCAGTCCATTCAAAACAGCCTGTTAAAATCCACTGAACTCCCTCCCATGTTCTCCTGCTGTTTTTCCACTCAACAGATTAAAATAAAGCCCCCTCCCATGAGATTCCCCCTGATAGCCCTATCTTTAAATATTAAAAATGGTTTCCCTTTTATTAAGCTAAACAAGAGTATGGGCAGCCTGAATATGCCCTGACAGCACATGCTGTCCAATTTGCTCTAATTCAATAAGGAAACTATAATGCAACATGCTGCCCAAGAGTGCACATACCATCAATTCAGACTCAACCCTGAACTGCAGCTATAATCCAATCCTTAAATGTTTCTGATTCAAATACACAAACTATAAGTAGCTATACTCAATTCTTAATTGGATTCAAACAAAGCTTCAGCAGAAAACAAATAACATGAATCAAATTATTACCATTCAAAGCTGAAACTAATTGACAACATATATTGAATCGACTACGCGAATTACAACACATACAATCAATAGCTAAATGATCAGAATCGAACAGTATTGAACAGGGGGTTCAGATTGCACTGTCAAAACAAGAAATGACCCTGGGAACTAATTAATCGATCGAAATTCATTTCAATCGATTACACTGTTAAACACATACATTCATCAATGAATAGCAAAAGAGATTCGACCAAATAAAAGGTCCGGGCAAAATGGATAGAAACAGTCGACACAAAATAAATCAACTAAACATTTGGACATATGAACAGACATTTAACTATAACAAAACAACAAAATGAACTGACAAGAAAAAGGAAAGCAGAAATACCTTAAAGGTTTGAAAAAATCAGAAGACCCTGCCTCGGATTTCGAATCAAAACTTCTTTTGGGGTTGAACAGACTTTAATCGAAGTGTTCTCAATTGAGAACACTTCGATTAAGGTCCATTAGACCCTAATCTTCTCGTTCAAATGGACAAGAACTCGGACTCAGGACTTCTAGGGTTCCTAGGGCGGATTTGGGATTCAGGTCTTCCTGGTTGGATTCGGACCAAACCCAGCCTGGTTTGGTCACGAGGGAGGTCAGGGGAGTGCCTGGTATGGATTTGGAGGGGTTTGGTGTAGGTTGGGGTCTGGCTCGAATCTTCAAATGAAGATTCGAGACGGTGGGGGAAGATTCGAGACCCACGGCTGGTGGATCTGTGTTCAGGGGGTCGAGGTGCCCTAAGGGTGTAACTTTGGTGGTCACCGGCGTTGTTGCCGCCGGGTTTACGGTGAAGGTACACAGGGGCGACTAGGGTTTGGGAGGTCTGGGTTTGGGACGATGAAAGGAGGGGCGTGGGGTAAGGTTTTGGGCTTATGTAGTTAGTGAGTGATTAGATCCTGGCCGTTGGATGAAGCGAGATTGAGGGCCAGGATCTTTCAGCTGGTGAGGAATGGTGTCATTCCAACTGAAAGGGGTTGGTTTGGTCCGGGGTTGAACGGGTCGGGTTTAAACAATGGGTATGGATATGTGACGAGGGCCGTCAAATCAACTTGGTTTGAACGGCTGAGATGGATTGTTCTTGAAACGGCATAGTTTTGGTGTCAAACTACGTCGTTTAGTGGCCTGGGCGATGGGTCTCTTGGACCGGCTGCCTTTGGGCTGGTTTTTGGTGCTTTTGGGCCTCGAATTTTCTAAATAAACTGGCCCAATCCGATTTAGACCAATTTGCACTCTTTTCTTTTTATTTTCTAATTTAAACACAATACCTAATTAAAGTAAAACTAAACACATATTAATTAACACTTAACACAATTATCACACACATATTAAAATATTTAAATAGGTAAAATCACACCACGACAACAAAACACAAGACGAAAACATACATTTTGCGATTTTTCTTTAAAAACTAAACCATGATTTAATTAATTCCTAAATGTACAATTAAATCCCAAATAAGCATGTAATATATTTATTTTACATTTTGCGATTAACTACAAAAAGGTAAACATTTACGGACAAAAAATGATTACCAAAAATGTCACGCAAATTCTCACAATTGTACCCGAAGGTAACTTGTTTTATTTTTTGATTTCTTTTTGGAGTGATTTCCGTGAAGCAAAAATCACGAGTTCACAGCTGCCCCTCTTTGCCCGAAAACACAAAGAGTTTTCGTGCAAAGATAAAGTGAGCGGATATGAGCGATTTTGCCCATTGGAATACTCCGTGTGAAGCACCTTTGAAAGACTTGACCGAATCTTTTCTTCAAAGATTTCCTACATATCCTGGGATAAACAGGAATCAGGTCAATGTAGTTCGGGAAACTTTGGTAGCTGGGACTACCATTGGATTGCAATGCTTGCTGTTACTGCTGTTGCTGTTGCCACTACTGCTTACCGACCGCCTTATTACAACCAAAGGAAGTTGAAACTGAACTAACTATTTATGCCTGTCAACCGCTAGTTACAAGATTCCTATCTATAATTCTTTTGCAACTTGATCTTGGGTCTTAGCTGATTTTGCTTGTAGACTTCGATCCGAATCTTGATGCTTGCAAGTTGTAGGTGCTTGTTTATTTTTGCAATATTGAATGAAACGGGATTGGCGGAGCTTCGGGACTTTGATCAAATTTTGGAGCGATCTGCCGTTTGTTTGTTCCAGTACTTGGGAACATCTTCTCTTTTTGTTCTTTTCTTCTTTTCTTTATTCAAGATTGAGATTCATCCCGTAGGTCATCTCGATCCATGCGCCTTGAGGTCAGACCTGCTGAGACAAAACAAAACAAAACAAACGAACGAAATTTTTCTGCCCCAGTTTCACTAGGAAAATTTCGTGAGTTAATTGCCATAATAATCTGCAGCACTGATGCGGGGATTGAAAACTCTAGTCTATGAAGCGCAACTCAGGGATTGGAGCCCTAATGTCGCAAAAGGTAAAAATGCACAACTCAGGGATTGGAGCCCTTATGTCGGCTTAACAGAAAAACGCTCAGTTCAGGGATTGGAGCCCTAAATTGGGAGGATTGCCAGGTTATGTTGGAAACTGTTTGGGTTATGTCGGAAAGATTCATCGGGTTATGCCGGAAAAGGGAGAGAGTCTTCGGGTTATACCGGGGAAATCATCGGGTTATGCTGGGAAAAGGGAAAGAGTCCTCGGGTTATGCCGGGGAAGTCATCGGGTTATGCCGGAAAAGGGAGAGAGTCCTTGGGTTATGCCGGAAAAGTCATTGGGTTATGCCGGAAAAGGGAAAAAGTCCTCGGGTTATGCCGGGGAAGTCATCGGGTTATGCCGGAAAAGGGAAAGAGTCCTCGGGTTATGCCGATGAAGTCATCGGGTTATGCCGGAAAAGGGAAAGAGTCCTCAGGTTATGTCGGGGAAGTCATCGGATTATGCCGGAAAAGGGAGAGAGTCCTCGGGTTATGCCGGGGAGTCATCGGGTTATGCCGGAAAAGGGAAAGAGTCCTCGGGTTATGCCGGGGAAGTCGTCGGGTTATGCCGGAAAAGGGAAAGAGTCCTCGGGTTATGCCGGGGAAGTCATCGGGTTATGCCGGAAAAGGGAAAGAGTCCTCGGGTTATGCCAGGGAAGTCATCGGGTTATGCCGGAAAAGGGAAAGAGTCCTCGGGTTATGCCGGGAAAGTCATCGGGTTATGCCGGAAAAGGGAGAGAGTCCTCGGGTTATGCCGGGGAAATCATCGGGTTATGCCGGAAAATGGAAAGAGTCCTCGGGTTATGCCGGGGAAGTCATCGGGTTATGCCGGAAAAGGGAAAAAGTCCTCGGGTTATGCCGGGGAAGTCATCGGGTTATGCCGGAAAAGGGAAAGAGTCCTCGGGTTATGCCGGGGAAGTCATCGGGTTATGCCGGAAAAGGGAGAGAGTCCTCGGATTATGCCGGGGAAATCATCGGGTTATGCCGGAAAAGGGAGAGAGTCCTCAGGTTATGCCGGGAAAGTCATCGGGTTATGCCGGAAAAGGGAAAAAGTCCTCGGGTTATGCCGGGGAAGTCATCGGGTTAGAAAAAAAATATAGGAAAGAATCGGGAGGAGACTTCCCTTTTGGGTTGGTTATTGCAGCATAGCTATTTCTAATCTTTGCGCATTTCCTTTTGGCTGCACCTGCCTCTCGCAGGGTTGTACCTGCTTCCTGCTTAGTTCGTTTTGTATTGCAACTGCTTCAACTTCAAACAAAGGAAAATTGTTAGTTTGAAATTGTGGTCGGTTTTGTGGCCTTCATTGTTTTTCTTGGTCCCAAGCCTCATTTTTGTTGAGAAAATTCGCCATTGATTGGCTTCCAAGGCGACCTCCTTTCAAACTGATAAGACTCAATATTTCAGGATTTCACGATGATTTGTGCGTGTAAGGCTCTGTTTCTTCCGTCTCAAACTCTGCTTGGGGATTTTGAGGTAACCAGACGTCACGATCAGTCGGGATTGGACTGACGCACCACTGAGGCCGGGTATATTCTCCACCTCTTGCCAGACAGAGCCCTGTGAAACCGGTCCTGCTACCTTTTCTTTCTAGCATGTTTTGCGGCTTAGGGTTAAAACGAAAAGGAATCCAAAGAAAGGTAAACAAAGAGCGAGGAAATGAATTTAAAAGAGAAACGTCCTTTTCGGGGAAAAGATAGACTTATCTGAGGTGCATGCTGGCTTTAAATTGACATGACCTGCTTTTTGGACTGGATGCCCGACTCTCACGAACCTACATTTTCTCACGAACCAAGCGGATCTATGTTTCCAAACCAGGGAGCCTTGCCAGAACCTTTTGTGGTGAAATCCTCTTTTCGGCCGACAACGCCCTTTGCGAGTTTTCGCTAGCCAACCTCTCTCATTTCTCTTCTTATCGTCGCCTTATAGTGCTCGTCATGAGTTTTCACTAACAAGACTCTCTCATTTTGATTTCTCTGCTCGCTATCGCCTTATGGTGCCTATAGGTTTTCACCAATAAGACTCTCTCATTTTAATTTATCTGCTCGCCATCGCCTTATGGTGCCTGTAGGTTTTCACCAATAAGACTCTCTCATTTTATTTCTCTCATCCTGACTGCGTCGGATCCGAGCAACTGCGTCCTTTGATTTTGAAGAAACTTTTGCCGATTGATCGGAAGGACTTGCAACAGGTTTGGGGTCAAAAGAACTTGGATCGAATTACAACTTTGGAACCGTCTAGGCGGGATTATCGCCGAATTATTATAACGTCTGCCCTAGTTTAACTTTTGGGGAAACAACTGGATTTTTGTTTTGGTGTGACTGAACCCCATAGAGAGGCTGCCTACGTATCCTTTCGGAATCAAGTCAAACGTAGTTCAGGCACAGTTTCATTTTTATTTATTTTTTTTTATTTTTTTTTTGACTAAGCACTTCCGGGTTCCAAAGAGGGAAATGAAAGAAAGGTAAACGGCTCAAAGGGTTAGCAAAGGATTTGAGTGTTTGGGTAGCGGGAATGAAAGCCTCGGTCCTCTCAATTGTGCAAAAACATCATCAGAGCAAGTTCAGACATAGTATCGTTTTACTGCATCCGCATTCACGGCTGTTTCGGGATCTTTTCCTTCAATATCACCTAGATATAATGCTCCCCTGGGCAATATCTTCCTGATGATGTATGGACCTTTCCAATTAGGAGCAAATTTTCCTTTTGCTTCCTGGTGATGTGGAAGAATGCGCCTTAACACCAGTTGACCTACTTCAAAATTCCTGGGTCGCACTTTCTTATTGTAAGCACGGGCCATTCTTTGTTGGTACAACTGCCCGTGACAGACCGCAGCCATTCGATTTTCATCGATCAGTTTTAACTGTTCCAAACGGGTTTTGACCCACTCACTGTCTTCAATTTCAGCTTCAACAATGATCCGGAGAGAAGGGATTTCTACCTCTGCCGGTATCACAGCCTCGGTCCCGTAAACCAACAAGTATGGGGTTGCCCCTACTGATGTGCATATTGTAGTACGATATCCCAGCAGGGCGAAAGGTAACTGCTTATGCCATTGTCTGGAACTCTGGGTTGTCTTCCTCAAAATCTTCTTGATGTTTTTGTTCGCCGCTTCAACAGCGCTGTTGGCCTTGGGCCGGTAAGGAGTGGAATTCCTATGCGTTATTTTGAACTGTTCGCACACATCCTCCATCAAATGACTATTCAGGTTTGCCGCATTATCTGTGATTATAGTTGCAGGAATACCAAAACGACAGATAAGATTTGAATGTACGAAATCCACCACGGCTTTCTTAGTGACCGATTTGAGAGTGACAGCCTCGACCCATTTTGTGTAGTCAATAGCGACCAATATAAATCTGTGTCCATTTGAGGCTTTCGGCTCGATAGGACCAATGACGTCCATGCCCCAAGCAACAAATGGCCAAGGTGCAGACATGGGATGCAGTTCTGTGGAAGGCACATGAATCAAATCACCGTGCACTTGAAACTGATGACACTTTCGAACGAAGCTAAAACAGTCCTTTTCCATGGTCATCCAGTAATAATCTGCTCGAAGGATTTTCTTTGCCAAAGCATACCCGTTCATGTGGGGCCCACACACTCCTGCGTGTAATTCATGCATGATCCTTCCCGCCTCTTCGACGTCAACACATCTTAGCAGATTGAGGTCCGGGGTCCTTTTATACAATAACTCGCCGCTCAAAAAGAAACCACCTGCATGCCGCCTAATGGTTCTCTTTTGATCTCCAGTAGCATGTTCGGGGTATTCTTGTATCTTCAAGAACCTCTTGATATCATGGTACCATGGTTGTGTATACGATCCTGCCTCGATTACGTTGCAGTAACCGTGTCTTTCCCTGATTTGGATTTCCAAGGGATCGACGTGGGCGTTGCCTGGGTAGGGTAGCATTGAAGCCAGGGTAGCAAGTGCATCCGCTAGTTCGTTGTGACACCGCGGGATGTACCTGAACTCTATTGACTTGAAATGCTTGCCGAGGTCTTCCACGTGCTGTCGGTAAGGAATAAGCTTGACATCCCGAGTTTCCCATTCACCTTGGGCTTGCCGGATAATCAGGTCGGAATCCCCCATAATCAATAAATCTTCAACATCCTGATTGGCCGCCATATTCATGCCCATGATGCAGGCTTCATATTCAGCTGTATTGTTCGTGCAAAAGAAACGAAGCCTAGCTGTAGCCGGATAATGTTGACCCGCAGGTGAGATCAAGATTGCCCCTATTCCTACACCTTTGTCGTTTACGGCCCCATCAAAGAACATCTTCCAAACATGAGCGTTTTCCGAGGTTACTTCTATGGTGTTGATTTCTTCATCCGGAAAATAAGTACTCAACGGTTGGTATTCCTCATCAACCGAGTTTTCGGCCAAATGATCCGCTAATGCCTGGGCCTTCATTGTCGTGTGGGTGACATAGACTAGGTCAAATTCAGTAAGCAAGAATTGCCACTTGGCCAGTCTTCCAGTAGGCATCGGTTTCTGAAATATGTATTTCAGAGGATCCAACCTGCTTATGAGGTAAGTAGTGTGAGCTTGGAGATAATGTCTCAATTTTTGAGCAACCCATGTCAAAGCACAACACGTTCTTTCCAGCAGAGTGTACTTGGCCTCATAACCGGTGAATTTCTTGCTCAACTAGTAGATCGCCTGCTCCTTCTTTCCGATTATGTCATGTTGCCCGAGGACGCAACCGAAAGAATTTTCCAAGACTGTCAGATACAAGAACAAGGGTCTCTATGGCTCTGGCGGGACCAAAACTGGGGGATTTAAAAGATATTCCTTGATCTTGTCAAAAGCTTCTTGACACTCAGCCGTCCATTTGATCGCTGCATCCTTCCTTAACAGCTTAAATATGGGCTCACACATGCTAGTCAGCTGGGCAATGAATCGACTAATATAGTTTAACCTTCCCAACAGACTCATCACGTCTTTCTTCGTTCTTGGGGGAGGTAGATCTCTGATAGATTTTATCTTTGTTGGATCTAATTCGATACCTCTCCTGCTTACTATGAAACCCAAAAGCTTGCCTGATGGGACCCCGAAAGCGCATTTGGCTGGGTTCAGCTTCAAGTCGTACTTCCTCAGTCTCTCGAAGAATTTCCTCAAGTCTTGGATATGATTGTCCTGCGTCCTGGACTTGACTATCACGTCGTCCACATACACCTCTATTTCTTGATGCATCATGTCATGAAAAATGGCAGTCATGGCCCTCATGTAAGTTGCCCCAGCATTCTTCAGACCAAATGGCATAGCCCGGTAACAGTAAATGCCCCATGGTGTAGTGAAAGCAGTCTTCTCGGCGTCTTCTTCATCCATCAACACCTGATGATACCCAGCGTAACAATCTACGAAAGACTGGATCTCATGTTTGGCTCAATTATCAACAAGGATGTGGATGTTGGGCAATGGGAAATTGTCTTTGGGACTCGCTCTGTTCAAATCTCGATAATCCACACATACCCGAGTCTTCCCATCTTTTTTCGGCACTGGAACTACATTCGCCAACCACGTGGTGTACTGGACTACCCGAATTACTCCCGTTTTCAGCTGCTTGGTGATTTCTTCTTTAATCTTGTCACTGACATCAGTTTTGAACTTTCTTTGCTTTTGTTGAACTGGAGGACAATCAGGGTGAATTGGCAATTTATGCACCACTAGATCAACGCCTAATCCTGGCATGTCATCGTATGACCAAGCAAACACATCTTTAAATTCAAAAAGGAGTTGAATTATCGCGTCTCGCGTTCTCTCGTCCGTGTGAATGCTTATTTTGGTCTCTCGGATTTCCTCAGGAGTTCCCAAATTAACCAGTTCGGTGTCATTTAGATTCGGCTTAGGTTTGTTCTCAAAGTGTTCCAATTCTCGATTTATTTCCTTAAAAGCCTCTACTTCATCGTATTCCATTTCTTGGTTCATTATTTCGCAGCTAGACTGCATGTTTGGATCTGGGCATGAAGTCCGCAAGCATGTCATGTTATTTAAAACCGCATTATTAGAACTGAAAGAAATAAAACAAAAAAAATAAAAAAAATCAGAGAGAATAAATAAGATGGAAGATGAAATATTAATTTCATTTCATTGAATTTTGAATATAATAGGGTTTACATCAGAATTTAAGGACAGGAAACTAAAAGGAAATCATTCGAGTTACACCCCAAAATAACTCGTGATGTAGAAAAGGTGGCAAGACTGGTCTACCAGGATTCCCGCTTGATCGGAAACGAAGTAGCCTTCCAGTTTTGCAATTTGGCACCAGGCCCTGTAAGCACGTGATTTTTGACCCTCCCCGAGGATTTTTACATTTTTTAGCATGAATATGTGAAATTGGGTCTAATATAGCTATTTTAACTATTATTTCGTTGCAAAAAGAAAAATTTCAAAAAATATATGTATAAATTTTAGTTTATGTATCTCTCATAAACTTGAAAAATACAAAAATTGCACTTTATTTTTGTACTTTATATAATTTCGAAAATTACAAAAAAATATAATTCTATTAATGTTTTGTAGTCATTTTAATTTTGAAAAAATAAAAAAATGTTACTTTATATTTTATCTTTATATTAAAAACGAAAATTAAAAAAAAATAGTTTTATTAATATTTTGTAGCTATTTTAAATCTTGAAAAATATTTAAAAAAAATAAATATATAGTTTTGTTTAAATACTAGTCTTATTTTTGGTAGTTATTTTGCTTACATAGGACTAGTTAAACAACGTGTTCCTATTTCTCGGGTCCGGGCAAAAGAATAATATTCGGGTTCAAACTACCCGGTTTTAGGCCTAATTTTCGGACCTAGCCCATAATAAACCGTGTCCAGGACACGTGGGGAACCCCACCACGCGTGGGGAACATATGCCTTGAACCCCACCACGCGTGGGCTCATTTTTCGGGGCAAACCACGCGTGGGGCTCATTTTTCTAGCAAAAGGATACTAAAATACACGGACATAGCAAGAGTTAAAGGGGAGGACTGGAAAAAATTTTTGAAATAAAAAAGACTGTGCGTCGTTTTCTTCCTCTCCATCGACGAAAACCAGAGAAGAACCCTACCCAAACCCCACGTCCAAACACCATCCGCAACCACCACCACCCCCCTCGTCGCAACTCTCCAGCGACCATCACCAAACACCATCACCCGGACACCACCACCCAAACACCACCCCGAGCACCCCTACTATCGCAACCATTCCTTACGTCCCGTCCAGCTTACCCCTCTCCGTCTCACCACCTTCGTCAACAACCAAACAGGCCCGTCGACCACTGTCCAAACGAACGCCGGAAAACACGACCATTCCTCCTCCTCCGAGCTCCGTCAAACCAGTCCGGCGATCCTCCATTAAACCCGGCATCCGCTGCTCATCGTCTTCCTCCTCTTCCTGAAGAAAACCTAGGAAAAACCCTAGCGACCATAACCCAAAACCATCAGCTCCCTCATCGTCGTCACTATCCCGTCGTTACTGTCCCCAACCCACTGTCCAAACGCCATAACCATCGACGAAAACCACCTCCATCACAAACCAGGCGCACCCCCATCGCAACGAGCTCCCTCCGTCGACCAGTAGCCTCACCATCTTCACCAAACGACCCCTCGCAAGCTTGCAACCAGTAGCCGCGTCGACCGCAGCCCCAAGCGACCCTCTATAGCTGTTTCCTCCTCATATCTAGACAATCCTTGGTTGTTGACAGTTGTGGGTCCGAGCTTTCTATTTCCATCGAGGTCGTCTTTAGTTCATCGAGGTCCGGTACGTCGAGGCGTTTGTCCGAGGTTCCGTCGTTGTTCAGTGAGATCCGGCTTGAGTTCCGTCGGGGGCGCTATTTGTCGTTCTAGGTTTGTCGAGGTTCGAAGGTTAGTGTTCTTCGTCCTTTGTTTCATTTCGTTCGATTCGCATATTATGGTTTAAGATGAATGTCAACAATGCAATTTTTGTCGTTTTTGTTAAAAATGTTCATCTTATGATTAGTTACTGCATATGCTTAAAATAAATGTGAGAACATATTGTGAACTTAAGTTTTTGTACGAGAATGTCTACTTCTATGCATATATTTGTGTTTATTAAGGGAACAATTTGATATCCAGTGATTTGTTGCGAACATATGTGCTCGCATATATTATGTACTCTCGGTGTAATGGGTATGTGAACGTCTGAATGAAAAATCATGACTACTAGCGTTTAAACCTTATTTCTCATTTGTTAGTAATGGAAGTTGAGTTTAATAACAATAACAATACGTTAGCAAAGTTAGGACTAATAGGAACCTTATTAAAATTCTTAGAATTCGGGACAGGCCGCTTAGCGAATTTCACGGCCTTTCCCAAAATAACAATACGCTAGTTGCTTTAAGCGTGTATTTAATAATGTTACCTTCTTAACTCGGGTGCACATTTATGTGACCCAAATCCAAGTCTCAACGGAGTCGAAATGTGTTTCTAATCACGAGTACATTGATTGTGACGTGGTCTGAGACGCATTTCCATAACGTTGCAAATTCTTTTAAAAAAAATAATAATAATAAGATGAGGCGAGCCTCGCCAAATAAAAGGGACAAATTGCGGGGCCCTCACAAAATATATGTATTAAATACTTAGATTCCGGGATGGGCCGTTTAGCAAATTTCACGGCCCTACCCCAAAAATAATAATGCGCTAGTTGCTTTAGGCGCGACTTTAATAATGATATCTCCCTAAATTCGGGTGCACATTTATGTGACCCAAATCCATATCTCAACCGAGTCGAGATATGTCAATAACCACGTGTGCATTGATGTAACGTGGTTCGAGATATATTTTCACGACGTTGCAAGTCCTATAAAAATAACAGTGAATGATAAAAGCGGTTAAAAGATAAAATTGGCACATAAGTTCACATTTGTATAAAATCAGATAATCAAGCCGGATATAACAGTTGAGCGACCGTGCTAGAACCACGGAACTCGGGAATGCCTAATACCTTCTCCCGGGTTAACAGAATTCCTTATCCGGATTTCTGTTACGCAGACTATAATATAGAGTCATTCTTTTCCTCGATTCGGGATTAAAATTGGTGACTTGGGACACCCTAAATCTCCCAAGTGGCTACTTTGAAATAAATAAACCAATCCCGTTTCGATTGTCCTTTAATTGGAAAAAACTCCCTTGCACCCCCTCGGGTGCGGAAAAAGGAGGTGTGACAGCTCTGGCGACTCTGCTGGGGACCTAACACCCAGAACCACTGGTTCAGGGTTAAGAATTCGAGCTTAGAATAATTGTTATTATTTGGCATTATTTATTATCTGATTTTTACATGTTTGAGCCTAATGTGCTAAATGTTGCTTTTACCGCTTTGATATTATTTGAACTGTATATAAATTGTGCCGAAACCTTTCTCTTCTTACCTCTGGGGATGTGCTTACTGGTTGAGACTCCCTATTCTGTTAGTGTCATACCCTGAATAAAAGAGGCTCGGAAAGTTTCTAAGCCGACTGGCCTTTTGGTTCCCGGAAAGGAGCTCCTTCCTCAGCTCGAGTTGTCCGCTCGGGTACACTGTCTAGAACACCGACCCAGGTTTTTGAACATAGAATAACGTGACTTCATGCTGGATCCCTAGTAGGAACGCTTATTTGCATCACGTTGCATTTGACTCAGGGGACTCAACACAGGGGTTGGGTCCGTCTAGGACTAGCGACCTGATATGAAAAGGCCATCCTGATGCATCCTATTTGTTTTCCGTGCATTTATTTGTCTCGTACCCGCATGCTGACCGGTGTTTGAATATTATGAATTTTGTGAAATTGAAAAAAAAAGAGAAATAACGGTTAAGGAATTGATTGTTTATTTTTGAAAAAAACCAATACCCAAATACTGTCAAAACTCTGCCGAAATTTTGAGAAAATGAAAAAAAAACGTCTTATTAGTTTGTTTTATTAAAAGCAAAGGAAAAATAGAAAAATCGTTGTTCTGTTTTGTTTTTCAGAAAAATATAGAAATATATAGTTTGTCTTGTTATAAAAATAAAAAAAAATTTAAAAAAAAAAGTCTTATTTTAAAATGGTTTTTTTATGAAAAATCAAAAAATAATAATAAAAAAAAAGAGTCTTTCATTATTTGTCACAAATATATACATGTATATATATATATATATATATATATATATATATATATATATATATATATATATATATATATATATATATATATATCAAATAATTTTTATTTTTCAAAAAATATATATATGTCTTTATTTGTTGCAAAAATATTTGTCTTGCCAAAAAGTTTAGAAAAGTTTTTAGACTCCCCATTTTCAAAAAAAAAAAAAAAGAGATCCAAAAATATTTTCCATTATTAACTTCTTTAGAAAGTCTTTTAATTATTATTTTTTTTAAAAAATGTATAATAAGAAGAAAAATCCGAAAATATTTTGATTCTTCTTTCAAAATTGAAAATAAAATGCAAAATTCAAAAAAAAACATTTTAGAAGCATTTCTTTTATTAAAGGGAAAATTCCAAAAAAAAAATATATTCTTCTTTTCTTTAGAATAAAAAATAATGCAAATGAAAATTCAAAAAATATATCTTAGAAGTGTTTCTTTTAAAAAGAAAATCAATCAAAAATCAAAAATATACTTTCTTTCTTCTTTTAAAGTAGTTCTTTCACAAATTCAGAAAAAAAAGTTAGTTCATCTACTTATTCTTGATTACCCGAACTACACGGGTTTGATTCTCACCGGGTGTGAGATACGTAGGCAACCCTCATCGGGTCCAACCCCACCTTTTTGCTAAAAAACCAAAAACAAATAAAAAAAAATGTCAAAGATTTTTAATTTTGTCGTAAATAAGTCTAGCGATGTAACTTCCCCCTTTTTACAAAAAAAAATAGCAAAAACAAATAGGTCAAATTTTAATTGTCATAAAGAAGTCGGGTGCCGCTGTTTTATCAAGACATAGCCGAATGTTCCCGAAAGGGACGCCGGAAGGCTGACTTTGCATAATCAGCCACCTTTGGGTCATTTTTAAGACTTGGTCCAGTCGACCCACATAGCCTTAAAAATCTTCGTCCCCGAGGCATTGAAAGGCCGTGTTTGCAATGTTGAATTTTCTATTTTTGAAAAATGATAAAAGAGTCATAAACAAGTCCGGGTGATGCCGCTTATGTCAAAAATGGCCAAATGTTCCCGAAAGGAACTCCGGAAGGCTGCCTTGGTACAGACGACCACCTCGTTTTTTTTCCTCACACAACCTTAAAAATCTTCGTTCATGAAGTACTGAGAGGTTGTGTTCAGAAATCCTTTTGAGAAAAATCGCATATATTTTTGTTTTTTATCAGAATAAGTTTCGTTTGTTAAAATCTTATTAATAAATGTGCAGAATGAGCACGACTCCAAATGAACCCTTTTCAATCATGAATAAAATCCCCCTCCAATTGCGGCTCTTGTGGAATGATTTAGGCAAAGAAGGGCATGACGAAATCAAGAAGTATCTGAAAGGCCTCACGAGTTTGTTGGATATCAGGCCACGAGGAGATATCATAAGGGCACAAGTCCCCCACTGGGATCCTACGCACAATGTCTTCCATTTCTCGGATTTTGAACTTACCCCAACTTTAAAAGAAATAGCAGGGTATATCGGCAGCGCTGAGACTCCTTTGAGGCACAAATATCTGATTGCTCCAAGAGCTGTAGCAATACACCAGTTTCTGGACTCCTTAAAAATAGTCTGAACAATTCATAACCCTGACTTGGCAAAAGGTTTTTGCAGCATGAGTTTCATATATCAAAGATATGGTCACATAGGAGGATTCGACAAGCCAGAAAACCAGTTGTGCAGCAAAAGTAATCGTCAAAAGTGGGAAGAACATAGACGGATTGCTTTCATGATAACTTTCTTAGGACTACTAGTATTCCCAAGAAAAGACGGGAATATTGACATAAAGATAGCAGGGGTCGTCAGTACGTTGCTCACACAGAGAGATAGTACGTTGGCGCCCATGATAGTATCTGATATGTTCCGGGCTCTCACGTCTTGCAAAGCCGGAGGAAGCTTTTTCGAGGGTTGCAATTTGTTGTTGCAAATGTGGATGACCGAACACCTATGTCACCGAGCCCAGTTTCTGAGCCATGGATCCGCTGAAAAGACCTGCATAGAGGAGTTCTATACCAGAGTTAATGAGACCTACCTACCGGAAGGAGTCACAGCATGGACCTCATATTTCCATACCCTCAACGCCAGTCAAATACAGTGGGCGCTAGGATGGTTACCGATCGACGAAGTCATATACATGCCAGCAGCCAGGCCCCATTTTCTCTTAATGGGACTTAAGAGCATTCAACCATACGCGCCGCATCGGGTTTTAAGGCAACTTGGGAGGTGTCAGATAGTGCCGAAAGACGAGGATCTAAGAACCCAGGTGATTGAGATCAGTCCCGACGGCTAGTTTCCTGAAGCAAGGGTTCGCCAAATTTGGAGCCAATGTCAATACTTAGAAGCAAATACTTGTGTAATGAATCGGGCAAAAGGGGAAGTTTCGCCAGGGTATCAGGCCTGGTACAAAGGGGAGACATCATCTGGAAGGCCGACCAAAAGACCTCACCTGCAAGAATTTGCCAAATCTTCACAAGAGCAGTGGGGCTGGTTGGCCAAAGAGCGGGAATATCTTGCCGAAACAGGCAAACTGAAGCAACAAGTTCAGGATATGAGGTTTGAATGCCAATTACAGTCTGCTACCCACAAGGGAGAAAAGAACAGATTAATCAGAGAAGGCGAGATCCTCAAAGCTCAGATCCGGAGGATGAAAAAGGAGGCTGATAACCAGCTGAGAAGCCGGGCGGATAAAACATTGATAGCGGGGTTAAAGGATCAGGTTGCGGAATGCCAGGAAGATTTGGAAAGAGCCAAGGCTAGCACAGCAAGATTGCAGACCAAGTGGGCAAAGGGTACAATGGCCCGGAGGCAGCGCCTGCAACAAGTCATAAGGGATTATGAACTGAGCATCGGGACATTAAGGGAAACGAATTCCTCTCTTCAAGAGAGGATCTTCAAGCAAACACGAGATGCCCAAGCCGACAGAAGGCGATGTTACGATGCAATGACCAGAATGGAAAGACAAATGGAGATGTTCCAGGATCAGCTTGCCAACAATGCGCAAACACTAGGATTGAAGAACCGACAGATAAGGCAGTTGTTCACAGAAAGGGACAACATTCGAGGAAGGATCGACGAGATTGGGCATTACATCTACATGAGATGCCTGGCATGCGAGCAAATGCCTCGGAAGACCCTCCTTGTTTCCATCATGGGTTGCGTCCACCGAATCATGAATGAGTTGAAAAGCCTGCAGAGGGACCTCACACCAAGGGCCGCGGAAAGGCCGAATGATGCCTCGCGGGCCCCTAGGTTGGAAAATTAATCTTTGGTTGAGTCTTGTTTATTTGGCTTTGTTGCTTTTCCATATGTTGTTTTCTTTTCTTTTAGTCAAAACGGGTTAAGAACTGTGGAGTCTGTACTATTGCTATTCCTTGCTTGAAGTAATTTGTATTAGCAAAATTTTGAGAATGAATTTAACGATTTCACAAGAATTTTGTGTTTCTTTACTTTAAGGCAGAACTACGCCTGGTCTGATTCGCGCGGGGACGTGATACGTAGGCAATCCCCATAAGATTCGACCGCTTTTAATAAAGAAAGAAAAGAAAATATAAAAAAAAAAAAGAAAAATAATAAAAAAAACAAGAAAAGGGGATAAATGAGCAAACCGGGATGACGCATGTTGTTTAAAGCAAAACATGTAGAAACGGTTAACTGCCTAGGAGCATTGCATCCTCTATGTGTTGAGATTAAATCCGTTAAACTCTAACGCTAACGAAGTTTGTTGTTGTCTGATCAAGACAGTTAGTTGTTAAAGAATTCTGGCAACACACCCTTACCAAACCAGATCCAAAGGACCGGTAGCAATAAGCATGACTACTTCAGAGAATAGTAACGAGGAAGAAAGGCCGATGAGCCAGTTGTTAAAAGAAGCGATGGAAAAGATTGAAAGGATGGGACTAGAGATGAATGCAATGCAGCTAGCTTTAGCCAAAGCACAAAAGAGTCCTGAGCCATTGGGGCGCATGCCGGAATACCCTCATTCCGGCCCTTCCACAAGCCTCCCGAATCCCCGTTATCATCAAGAAAGAAGCCCTCATGATTCCCAAGCTCCACCACCCCATCAACCTCTCCCAACACCAAATATTCCCACCTTTGTGGGACCCCCATCAGCCACCTTGCAAAGAACGACCAGTGAGCCATTGTTTCAGGCCCACGATACGCAGTACTACCCCCCTGAGCCTACATTCCATGCCCCCGAGCCCCAGGCCTACAATCCGCACTTGGAGGTACCAGCAGAGATGGAAAATCCGGTTAAAGCCCCTCAACAGGATAAGGTATTGAGAAAGTTCAAAAGCCTGGAGCAGTCCTTCAGGAACCTGCACGGTTTGGGCAACCAAGTCAGCGTAGCTTACAAAGATCTATGCCCTTTCCCGGACGTCCAACTCCCGGCTGGGTTCAAGATGCCTAAGTTTGATTTATATGAAGGACACGGCGATCCCATGGCACATTTGCGGGGATTCTGTAGCAAAATGAGAGGGGCAGGCGGCAAAGATGAGCTGCTGATAGCTTATTTCGGCCAAAGTCTGAGCGGATCTGCACTAGAATGGTATACCAGGCAGGATTCCAGTAGGTGGTACACTTGGGATGATCTGGCGCAGGCTTTCGCAGGTCATTTCCAGTACAATCTCGAGATAGTCCCTGACCGTCTCACATTGTTGAGGACTGGGAAGAAACCTGGGGAAAGTTTTCACGAGTTCGGTTTCCGCTGGAGAGAGCAAGCGGCCAGAGTCGATCCTCCCATGAGAGAGGGAGAGATGGTGGACTATTTCTTACAAACATTGGATCCAACCTACTTTGGTCACTTGGTGACAACGGTTGGAAAATCCTTCAACGAGGTGGTCAAGATAGGGGTCATGATAGAAGAGGGTCTGAGGTCTGACAAAATCCTGAACTACTCGGCACTCAAGGCAATGACCCAGGCTATTCAGAGCGGCACGGGAGGTGCGCTGAGAAGAAAGAAAGAAGAGGTTGCCACGATCGAGGCAGGCAGTTGGTCCAGGGCTGGCAGGCCGCACTACAACCAACCCAGACCTCACAGGTCAAACTACCCATACAACCCACCACAAAATTTCTATCCGCCTCGAGAACCACATTGTTCCGTACACCAGGCCCAAGCATACACTCAGCCTCCGGTTCGCCCACAATGGCGCGCGCCGGCTCCCCAGAACATATATGCACCACCACAAAACACTTATCCTCCACCGAGGGCGTATAGAAACCCTTCAGGGGCAGGCTTCCGGGGAAATCTAGATGCTAGGAATGACAGGTTGCGGAAGCAGAGAACTTTCACGAAGTTGGGAGAAACCTACACCGCTTTGTTCCACAAGCTGAGGCAATTGGGTTTGGTTAGTCCTGTCCAGACTCGAGAACCAAATCCCCCACCTCAGAATTTGGATCGATCAATAAGTTGTGAATACTGCTCAGGGATGCTCGGGCATGACACCGAGAAGTGTTGGAAGTTAAGGCATGCCATACAGGATCTTATCGACACCAATAAGATCGAGGTCCAGACACCAGAAGCTCCTAACATCAACCAAAACCCACTGCCAGCGCACCACGAAACTCACATGATTGAGTTGGTGTGTGAGGAAGGAGAGTTGAGAAAACCCTCACAAACAGTGATGATGATCCAAGCCGCCCCGAAAGAAGTCTCGACCAGTGGAAGGGCGAGTGTACAGTCGCAGGGAGAAGGCGTCAAGCCGGTAGTGATATTGGGAAAGAGCCCGTCCGCCATAACAAGCAAACCCGAGCCAAGCAAGTTGGTAATATCAGGAATCCCGCCCACACCGGCAGTCGTGTTAAAAGGGGTATGTAGAGAACTGGTGACCATAAAGCCTGTGGTCCAGCTGCCGATGATTGACAGCAGGGTTGTGCCTTGGAAATATGAAAAGGCTGTGGTGATGTACAAAGGAAAACATGTGGAAGAAGTCAGTTGTGAAGCGCAAGGGCTGACTCGATCAGGTCGATGTTTTGCTCCGGTGGAGCTAAGAAGAACCAACCTAGTTGCAACCAAGAAACCTGTGTCCGAAGAAGAGGCTGAAGAGTTCCTGAGGAAGATGAAAGTACAAGACTATTATGTGGTCGAACAGCTGAGAAAAACACCGGCCCAGATCTCACTGTTGTCATTACTGATCCATTCTGAGGAGCATCGTCGGGCCCTATTGAAGATATTGAACGAAGCTCATGTACCCAGTGAGATTTCTGTAAACCACCTGGAAACCATCGCCAACAAGATTTTCGAGGTGAACAGGGTAACATTCTCAGATGATGACCTGCCGGTGGAAGGTACGGAGCATAACAAAGCTCTATACCTAGCTGTCAAATGTGAAGACTCGGTGGTAACTCGAGTATTGGTGGATAACGGCTCAAGCGCCAATATTTGCCCACTATCTACCTTGAACCAGTTAAAGATCGACCACGGAAGGATCCACAAGAACAGTATCTGTGTCCGAGGGTTTGACAGAAACGGAACAACTACTGTAGGGGATGTTGTACTTGAACTGACCATTGGCCCGGTCCTGTTTACCATGGAATTTCAGGTGTTGGACGCCACAGTATCTTATAACCTGCTGTTGGGACGACCCTGGATTCATGCAGCCAAAGCGGTGCCTTCCACCCTACATCAGATGGTGAAGTTCGAGTGGGAAAGACAAGAGGTCATGTTACACGGCGAGGATACAACGTGCACCATGGGCGGAACCATTGTACCTTTCATAGAGACCACTGACGACAAAGGTCCTTGGGTCTACTAGATCTTCGATACAGGGTCGGCCAACAAAATCTCTGAAGGAGAGATCATCCCACACCCTTGGGTAGCGGCCGCAACGGTCATGATGGTCTCAGAAATGCTGGGTAATGGATTTGTACCAGGAAAAGGCCTGGGAGTCGAGCTTCAAGGGATTGTCCAACCTGTCTCCCTTCCTAAAAATCTGGAAAATTTCGGATTGGGGTTCAAACCAACCGCAGCAGATAGGAAGCGAGCGCGAAAAATGAAGAAGAGGGTTTGGGTTTTGCCTAAACCAGTACCGCGTCTCTCACGGTCTTTTGTCAAAGCAAGTGCCAGGGGGTCACCGGTCCCGAAGATTCTAGGACCATTGATCGGTATAAATAAGGACCTGAATCAGAGTTTTGAGAGGCTCTTCGCTGATGTCAGCGTGGTAGAAGCTGGGGAAGGTTCCAGCAGAACAGAGATACAGTTTGTGGGACCTGAGGCCAAGACCAACAATTGGACAGTTACTCCTCTTCCTGTCCGAGGGAGTCTTGGTAGTAGGCTTTGATTTATGTTTTGAGTGTTTTGTTTTGTTCGGATTATCCCAGGGTGTAATCCAAATTTTACTTTCGTTTTTGTAAAAGTGTGAACCCTTTTATCCCGCAAGTTTAATAAAATTCTCTTCTTTTGCCCATTTTAATTTTGTTTCGTTCTTTTGTCTTTCTGAACAGTTCTCTTTTTACTGGTTCTAATGACATGGCATGCACAGCGGATCTTCGACCTAGTCTAATAAATCAATCTGAATCTGACTCAATGATGCAAGAGGTCGTTTGTGATGATGAATCTGAATGTGATGAAGGTGAAGCCTTCGAAGAGATAAACCGAGAATTATGCCAATTTGAAGAAAAACCCAAGCCTAACCTAAATGACACTGAGGCTATAAACCTAGGAGACGTTGATAACGTCCAAGAAACCAAAATCAGCATCCACATTGAGCCGAATGTCAGGGAAGAATTGATCAGAACCCTCATGGAATTCAAAGATGTTTTTGCATGGTCCTATGACGATATGCCTGGATTAAGCACAAATTTAGTGGTTCACAAATTGCCCACTGACCCGGCATACCCTCCGGTCAAGCAAAAACTAAGGAAATTTAAAACATAAATGAGTGTAAAAATCAAAGAAGAGGTGATTAAGCAGTTGCAGGCAAAGGTCATTCGGGTCACTCGATATCCCGAGTGGTTGGCCAATGTGGTACCAGTCCCAAAGAAGGATGGAAAAATCAGGGTATGCGTCGACTACCGCAACCTCAACAAAGCAAGTCCCAAGGACAATTTTCCGTTACCCAACATTCATATCCTGATCGATAATTGCGCTGGGCGCGAGATCGGATCCTTTGTGGATTGCTATGCGGGTTATCATCAGATCCTAATGGACGAGGAGGATGCTGAGAAGACAGCGTTTATTACGCCATGGGGAACCTACTGCTATCGGGTAATGCCGTTCGGGTTAAAGAACGCCGGGGCAACGTACATGCGAGCAATGACTGTCGTGTTTCATGACATGATACACAAAGAAATCGAGGTGTACGTCGATGATGTGATCATCAAATCTTGGCGTCAGGAGGACCATGTGGCAGACCTAAGGAGATTTTTCCAAAGACTCCGAAGGTATGATATCAAGCTTAACCCGGCCAAATGCGCATTCGGGGTTCCATCAGGAAAGTTGCTAGGATTCATCGTCAGTCGACGGGGGATTGAGTTAGACCTATCCAAAATTGAATCCATCCGAGATTTGCCACCGCCAAGGAACAAAACAGAGGTAATGAGTTTGCTGGGTAGACTCAATTACATCAGCAGGTTCATCGCTCAACTCACAGCAACTTGTGAGCCCATATTTCGGCTGCTGAGAAAGGATGCTGCGGTAGGTTGGACGGCAGAGTGTCAGGAGGCTTTCGACCAAATCAAAGGGTATCTGTCTAATCCACCCGTATTGGTCCCGCCTAAGCCCGGGAAGCCCCTAATTCTTTACCTGACGGTCTTGGAAAATTCATTTGGTTGTGTATTGGGGCAACATGATGACATAGGAAGGAAGGAGCAAGCCATCTACTATCTTAGCAAGAAATTCACAGTACATGAGGTCAAGTACACTCAACTCGAGAAAACATGTTGCGCCCTAACTTGGGTAGCTCAGAAGTTGAAACACTACCTGTCTTCGTATACTACTTATCTCATATCCCGCTTGGACCCATTGAAGTATATCTTTCAGAAACCTATGCCCACGGGAAGGTTGGCAAAATGGCAAATTCTGCTCACAGAGTTTGATATCGTCTATGTAACGAGGACGGCCATGAAAGCCCAGGCGCTGGCAGACCATTTGGCAGAGAATCCCGTTGATGAAAAATATGAGCCCTTAAGAACGTATTTTCCTGACGAAGAGGTAATGCATACAAATGAGTTGGAATTGCCTGAGGAACCAGGTTGGAAGCTTTTCTTCGATGGAGCTGCAAACGCGAAAGGGTTGGAATAGGAGCAGTACTCATTTCTGAAACAGGACGACATTATCCTGTTACGGCTCAACTACGCTTCTATTGCACCAACAATATGGCCGAGTATGAGGCTTGCATTCTGGGTCTGCGCTTGGCTGCTGACATGGATGTCCAAGACGTCTTGGTCTTGGGAGACTCGGACCTCTTGGTACATCAAATTCAGGGTGAATGGGAAACACGAGATCTAAAACTCATACCATACCGACAATGCTTGCATGATCTGAGCAAGCAATTTCGATCGGTGAAGTTCAAACACATCCCGAGAGTTCACAATGAGGTTGCGGATGCCTTGGCCACCTTAGCATCAATGCTGCACCACCCTGACAAAATGTATGTTGATCCTCTGTACATCCAGGTCCGTGATCAGCACGCCTACTGCAATGCCATAGAAGAAGAAGCAGATGGCGAACCCTGGTTTCATGATATCAAGGAATACCTCAGAATGGGGATATATCCAGAACATGCCTCTGGAGACCAAAAAAGAGCCCTTCGGCGTTTGTCGAATTGTTTCTTCTTCAACGGAGGAGTATTGTACAAAAGAACCTCGGATTTGGGATTGTTGAGATGCATAGATGCCAGTCAAGCAACGACGGTTATGGCAGAGGTACATGCTGGAGTTTGTGGGCCACACATGAGCGGATATGTATTGGCAAGAAAGATCCTTCGAACAGGGTGTTATTGGCTCACTATGGAACACGACTGTATCACTTTCGTGAGGAAATGCCATCAGTGCCAGATACATGGAGATCTGATTCATTCTCCGCCAACAGAGTTACATACGATGTCAGCACCCTGGCCGTTTGTAGCATGGGGCATGGATGTCATTGGACCTATCGAACCAGCAGCATCCAACGGCCATAGATTCATTCTAGTGACCATTGATTACTTCACCAAATGGGTTGAGGCTAAAACCTTCAAATCGGTAACCAAAAAGGCAGTGGTGGACTTTGTTCATTCCCATATCATCTGCAGATTTGGGATCCCAAAAGTGATCATCACGGATAACGGTGCGAATCTTAATAGCAGCTTGATGAGAGAGGTGTGCCAACAATTCAAGATTACACACAACAATTCCACCCCATATCGTCCCAAGGCGAATGGAGCAGTCGAAGCAGCAAATAAGAATATCAAGAAGATACTGCGAAAAATGGTGGAAGGGTCCAGACAATGGCACGAGAGATTACCCTTTGCTTTGTTGGGTTACCGCACTACCGTCCGAACTTCCATAGGCACAACTCCTTATTTGTTGGTGTACGGAACTGAGGCCGTAATACCAGCGGAAGTCGAAATTCCGTCCCTCCGAATTGTCGCTGAAGCTGGGATTAATGATGATGAATGGGTCAAAGCTCGATTGGAACAGTTGAGCCTGATAGATGAGAAAAGATTGGCAGCAGTGTGCCATGGTCAGCTGTACCAGAAGAGAATGGAAAGAACATATAATAAGAAGGTGCGCCCCAGGAAGTTTGAAGTAGGGCAGCAGGTATTGAAGAAGATCCTCCCACATCAGGTCGAGGCAAAAGGCAAATTCGCCCCAAATTGGCAAGGGCCTTATATCGTGACCAGAGTATTATCCAACGGTGCTTTGTGTTTGACAGATGTCGAGGGGAGATGTGTCGACATGGCTATCAATTCTGATGCAGTCAAGAGATATTATGCGTAATTTCTTTAATTATAGCAATTATAGGTTCGTTTGTTTGTATTTGGCATTTATTGGATAATGAGATGACGGAGGCAATTCTTTCTTCTATCCACACACTTTTAACCCTTGCTTCCCCCTTTAAGCCTTAAGTTATTCTTTCATACCCCTCTTTTGGAATCACTAATGGAAAAAAAAAGAGGAGAAAAGAAAAGAAAAAGAAAATGAAAAGAAGGAAAAAGAAAAAGGAAGATAAAAATCATAAGAAATACAAAACCGTGGGAACTACGTTTGACCTGATTCCTCGAAGAGGATACGTAGGCGCCTCACGGCTCGGTCATAGTGTGCATAATGTCCATAAGTATGCATAATAGGCACAGTGTGCATAACGCACGTAGCTCAACCTAGAGTAAAAATAAAATCCCCCAAGCAAGAAAACTGGGGCAGAGGTTATGTTTTAAAAATTCCAACAAAGGTTTGACTCCAAAAGTTGTAGCGGATCACCCATCAAGTTATTTTATTTTGATAGCCTTTCTTTAGCCCCACACCAAAACCAACATCGACGTCCAAAAGACCTCCCGATCAATATCCAAGAGGTATCAAGTCATGCAAAAAAAGCCGAGAATAATACACCGATCCCCAGCAAAGAAGAGGATCGTAAGATTGGGAATGAATCGATGATAAAAGGAATCTCCAGAAGAGAGGGTCGTATCTACAACACCCCGATTCCTCAAAAGAAATAAAAGGAGAGAGTCTTATCGGTGAAAACCTTCACAGGCACCGAGAGGCGATGTAAGATGAGGTATATGAAATGAGAGAGTCTTATTGGTGAAAACCTTCACAGGCACCATAAGGCGCCGGGAGATGAGAGAAAAGAGAGAGTCTCATTAGTGAAAACCCCTCGAAGGGCACTATGAGGCGACAAGACAAATCAACAAAAGCTACCACATTCGCAACGAAATGGACACTATTTATCATCCCCAGCAAGTCAGACCATCAGGCAAATCGATTGATATAAATAGACTGGGTCGGGAATCTATGGTGCACGACATGATCACGAGGACCAGTCATGTCCTCCAGATAAGTTCTTCTGAGTTTCTTCTCCCACCAAATATTGGTTCAGAAAGATTTTCTCCTTTTCTATCTTTTATTTTCTCTTCCTAAAAAATTTGTCTTGAAAAGGATTTTTCAAAGCTTACTACCAGAGACCGAAGGGGAGTTCATCCAATGCAGGATAACACAAACAGTCTTAAAAGCCGGCCCTAGGCAATGCAATAATCGTGCCTCGCAGTTTTGGAGGAAGTAAGCTCCAAAGGGAATGGTTTCAGGAGTAAAAGCAGATTCCCACAGTATGTGCTTAAAGAAAAGTAGAAAAGGGAACAAATTGAAAACCAGCCCCAGCAGGCTAGAGACCCCCAGCAGGCAATTTTGTCCTCTAACCAATTATGGGGACATAGAGCAAGAAAAGGGGAAGAGAGGAAAAATCATCCGCCGGAAAGGCACCCTCTACCACCACGATTAAAACTAATTAAATCCTTTTGTCTGCTGCAGGAAAACAAAGGATTGATGATGGCAGCGAGAGGCAACGCCAGGGAAGTCACCAAAAACCGGGGCAGAAAATTTTCTACCGATTGTCAAAATTTTCTCGGAAGAACGGGGAAACAATTTCAAATACATTTAAGTTCTAGGTCGCCCACCAGTAAAATGCGGGAATACATTTAAGTTCTAGGTCGCCCACCAGTAAAATGCGGGAATACATTTAAGTTCTAGGTCGCCCACCAGTAAAATGCGGGAATACTTTTAAGTTCTAGGTCGCCCACCAGTATAATGCGGGAATACATTTAAGTTCTAGGTCGCCCACCAGTATAATGCGGGAATACTTTTAAGTTCTAGGTCGCCCACCAGTAAAATGCGGGAATACATTTAAGTTCTAGGTCGCCCACCAGTAAAATGCGGGAATACTTTTAAGTTCTAGGTCGCCCACCAGTATAATGCGGGAATACTTTTAAGTTCTAGGTCGCCCACCAGTATAATGCGGGAATACTTTTAAGTTCTAGGTCGCCCACCAGTATAATGCGGGAATACTTTTAAGTTCTAGGTCGCCCACCAGTATAATGCGGGAATACATTTAAGTTCTAGGTCGCCCACCAGTAAAATGCGGGAATACATTTAAGTTCTAGGTCGCCCACCAGTAAAATGCGGGAATACTTTTCAGTTCTAGGTCGCCCACCAGTAAAATGCGGGAATACATTTAAGTTCTAGGTCGCCCACCAGTAAAATGCGGGAATACATTTAAGTTCTAGGTCGCCCACCAGTAAAATGCGGGAATACATTTAAGTTCTAGGTCGCCCACCAGTATAATGCGGGAATACTTTTAAGTTCTAGGTCGCCCACCAGTATAATGCGGGAATACTTTTAAGTTCTAGGTCGCCCACCAGTATAATGCGAGAATACTTTTAAGTTCTAGGTCGCCCACCAGTATAATGCGGGAATACATTTAAGTTCTAGGTCGCCCACCAGGAAAATGCGGGAATACTTTTAAGTTCTAGGTCGCCCACCAGTAAAATGCGGGAATACTTTTCAGTTCTAGGTCGCCCACCAGTAAAATGCGGGAATACATTTAAGTTCTAGGTCGCCCACCAGTATAATGCGGGAATACATTTAAGTTCTAGGTCGCCTACCAGTATAATGCGGGAATACTTTTAAGTTCTAGGTCGCCCACCAGTATAATGCGGGAATACTTTTAAGTTCTAGGTCGCCCACCAGTATAATGCGGGAATACTTTTAAGTTCTAGGTCGCCCACCAGTAAAATGCGGGAATACATTCAAGTTCTAGGTCGCCCACCAGGAAAATGCGAGAATACTTTTAAGTTCTAGGTCGCCCACAAGGAAAATGCGGGAATACTTTTAAGTTCTAGGTCGCCCACCAGTAAAATGCGGGAATACATTTAAGTTCTAGGTCGCCTACCAGTAAAATGCGGGAATACATTTAAGTTCTAGGTCACCCACCAGTATAATGCGGGAATACTTTTAACTTCTAGGTCGCCCACCAGTATAATGCGGGAATACTTTTAAGTTCTAGGTCGCCCACCAGTATAATGCGGGAATACATTTAAGTTCTAGGTCGCCCACCAGTATAATGCGGGAATACTTTTAAGTTCTAGGTTGCCCACATGTATAATGCGGGAATACATTTAAGTTCTAGTTCGACAACCAGTAAAATGCGGGAATACATTTAAGTTCTAGGTCGCCCACCAGTAAAATGCGGGAATACTTTTAAGTTCTAGGTCGCCCACCAGTAAAATACGGGAATACATTTAAGTTCTAGGTCGCCCACCAGTAAAATGCGGGAATACATTTAAGTTCTAGGTCGCCCACCAGTAAAATGCGGGAATACATTTAAGTTCTAGGTCGCCCACCAGTAAAATGCGGGAATACTTTTAAGTTCTAGGTCGCCCACCAGTATAATGCGGGAATACATTTAAGTTCTAGGTCGCCCACCAGTATAATGCGGGAATACTTTTAAGTTCTAGGTCGCCCACCAGTAAAATGCGGGAATACATTTAAGTTCTAGGTCGCCCACCAGTAAAATGCGGGAATACTTTTAAGTTCTAGGTCGCCCACCAGTATAATGCGGGAATACATTTAAGTTCTAGGTCGCCCACCAGTATAATGCGGGAATACTTTTAAGTTCTAGGTCGCCCACCAGTAAAATGCGGGAATACATTTAAGTTCTAGGTCGCCCACCAGTAAAATACGGGAATACTTTTAAGTTCTAGGTCGCCCACCAGTATAATGCGGGAATACTTTTAAGTTCTAGGTCGCCCACCAGTATAATGCGGGAATACTTTTAAGTTCTAGGTCGCCCACCAGTATAATGCGGGAATACATTTAAGTTCTAGGTCGCCCACCAGTATAATGCGGGAATACATTTAAGTTCTAGGTCGCCCACCAGTAAAATGCGGGAATACTTTTTAGTTCTAGGTCGCCCACCAGTAAAATGCGGGAATACATTTAAGTTCTAGGTCACCCACCAGTAAAATGCGGGAATACATTTAAGTTCTAGGTTGCCCACCAGTAAAATGCGGGAATACATTTAAGTTCTAGGTCGCCCACCAGTATAATGCGGGAATACTTTTAAGTTCTAGGTCGCCCACCAGTATAATGCGGGAATACTTTTAAGTTCTAGGTCGCCCACCAGTAAAATGCGGGAATACGTTTAAGTTCTAGGTCGCCCACCTTTAAAATGCGGGAATACATTTAAGTTCTAGGTCGCCCACCTGGAAAATGCGGGAATACTTTTAAGTTCTAGGTCGCCCACCAGTAAAATGCGGGAATACATTTCAGTTCTAGGTCGCCCACCAGTAAAATGCGGGAATACATTTAAGTTCTAGGTCGCCCACCAGTAAAATGCGGGAATACATTTAAGTTCTAGGTCGCCCACCAGTAAAATGCGGGAATACATTTAAGTTCTAGGTCGCCCACCAGTATAATGCGGGAATACTTTTAAGTTCTAGGTCGCCCACCAGTATAATGCGGGAATACTTTTAAGTTCTAGGTCGCCCACCAGTATAATGCGGGAATACTTTTAAGTTCTAGGTCGCCCACCAGTAAAATGCGGGAATACATTTAAGTTCTAGGTCGCCCACCAGTAAAATGCGGGAATACTTTTAAGTTCTAGGTCGCCCACCAGTAAAATGCGGGAATACATTTAAGTTCTAGGTCGCCCACCAGTAAAATGCGGGAATACATTTAAGTTCTAGGTCGCCCACCAGTAAAATGCGGGAATACATTTAAGT
This sequence comes from Nicotiana tabacum, assembly GCF_000715075.1. Lineage (NCBI taxonomy): Eukaryota > Viridiplantae > Streptophyta > Magnoliopsida > Solanales > Solanaceae > Nicotiana > Nicotiana tabacum. Next base: position 171,887,304 of record NC_134090.1, read on the forward strand.
TCTAGGTCACCCACCAGTATAATGCGGGAATACTTTTAAGTTCTAGGTCGCCCACCAGTATAATGCGGGAATACTTTTAAGTTCTAGGTCGCCCACCAGTATAATGCGGGAATACTTTTAAGTTCTAGGTCGCCCACCAGTATAATGCGAGAATACATTTAAGTTCTAGGTCGCCCACCAGTATAATGCGGGAATACTTTTAAGTTCTAGGTCGCCCACCAGTATAATGCGGGAATACTTTTAAGTTCTAGGTCGCCCACCAGTATAATGCGGGAATACATTTAAGTTCTAGGTCGCCCACCAGTAAAATGCGGGAATACATTTAAGTTCTAGGTCGCCCACCAGTATAATGCGGGAATACTTTTCAGTTCTAGGTCGCCCACCAGTAAAATGCGGGAATACATTTAAGTTCTAGGTCGCCCACCAGTAAAATGCGGGAATACATTTAAGTTCTAGGTCGCCCACCAGTAAAATGCGGGAATACATTTAAGTTCTAGGTCGCCCACCAGTATAATGCGGGAATACTTTTAAGTTCTAGGTCGCCCACCAGTATAATGCGGGAATACTTTTAAGTTCTAGGTCGCCCACCAGTATAATGCGGGAATACTTTTAAGTTCTAGGTCGCCCACCAGTAAAATGCGGGAATACATTTAAGTTCTAGGTCGCCCACCAGGAAAATGCGGGAATACTTTTAAGTTCTAGGTCGCCCACCAGTAAAATGCGGGAATACATTTAAGTTCTAGGTCGCCCACCAGTAAAATGCGGGAATACATTTAAGTTCTAGGTCGCCCACCAGTAAAATGCGGGAATACATTTAAGTTCTAGGTCGCCCACCAGTATAATGCGGGAATACTTTTAAGTTCTAGGTCGCCCACCAGTATAATGCGGGAATACTTTTAAGTTCTAGGTCGCCCACCAGTATAATGCGGGAATACTTTTAAGTTCTAGGTCGCCCACCAGTAAAATGCGGGAATACATTTAAGTTCTAGGTCGCCCACCAGGAAAATGCGGGAATACTTTTAAGTTCTACGTCGCCCACAAAGAAAATGCGGGAATACTTTTAAGTTCTAGGTCGCCCACCAGTAAAATGCGGGAATACATTTAAGTTCTAGGTCGCCCACCAGTAAAATGCGGGAATACATTTAAGTTCTAGGTCACCCACCAGTATAATGCGGGAATACTTTTAAGTTCTAGGTCGCCCACCAGTATAATGTGGGAATACTTTTAAGTTCTAGGTCGCCCACCAGTATAATGCGGGAATACATTTAAGTTCTAGGTCGCCCACCAGTATAATGCGGGAATACTTTTAAGTTCTAGGTCGCCCACCAGTATAATGCGGGAATACATTTAAGTTCTAGGTCGCCCACCAGTAAAATGCGAGAATACATTTAAGTTCTAGGTCGCCCACCAGTAAAATGCGGGAATACATTTAAGTTCTAGGTCGCCCACCAGTAAAATGCGGGAATACTTTTAAGTTCTAGGTCGTCCACCAGTATAATGCGGGAATACATTTTGTCTGTTCATTCCATATTCTAGGTCGCCCACAAGTATAAATGCAGGCATGTCATTACCATTAGGAGACGCACTTCCTCAGTTTAGTTTCACCATAGGAGACGCACTTCCTAAGTTTAATCTTACCAATAGGAGACCCGCCTGTAGAACGGAGTTTGTTGCATGTCGAAGAAAAGAAGAAATCAGGCACCCACCTGGAGAATAAGGACAAAAGAAAAGAAGAAATCAGGCGTCCACCTGGAGAACAAGGACAAAGAAAAATAGAAATCAGGCGTCCACCTGGAAAACAAGGACAAAGAAAAGAAGAAATCAGGCGTCCACCTGGAGAACAAGGACAAAGAAAAATAGAAATCAGGCTTTGAAAAGAGATAAAGACTAAAGAAAATCTTTTTAGGGAAGCATTTGGACTATTAGTCTGAATTTATAAAAGAGACACTACAACAAAAACAACATTTTTTTTTGAATTTTTCCCTTTTTTAAATAAATATATTTTTTTGGATTTTGAAAGTGATTAAAGGAAATTTTTTTATATATGTTTTTTTTAATAATAAATCAACTAAAAGACAAATTTTTGTTTTCATTTTTTTTTTAGAAAATTCCGGCGAGGTTTTGACACTACTTGTTGGTTTTATTTTTTCAAAATAAGTAATTATCTCCCTACGCTGCTATTTTTCTTTCCTTTTTGAATTGTTTTCTTTTTTTAGAAACCGGTCAGCATGCAGATCTGAAGCAAATAAATGCGCAAAACAAACGGGATGCAGCAGGATGGTCTTTTCATTTCAGGTTACCTGTCCTAGATGGACCCAACCCCTGTGTTGAGTCCCCTATGTCAAATGTAACATGATGCAAACAAGCGTTCCTACTAGGGATCCGGCATGAGGTTTCGTTATACTAGGTTTATAACCTGGGTATATGTTCTAGACTGTGTACCCGAGCGGACAACTCAAGTCGAGGAGGGGGCAACTTACCGGGAACCAAAAGGCCATCCGGCTTCGTAACTTGTCCGAGCCTCTTTTTTATTTCAGGGTATGACACTAACAGAATAGGGAGTCTCAACCAGTAAGCACATCCCCGGAGGTGAAGAGAGAAGGGTTCGGCACAGTTTACATATACAGTCAAATAATATCAAAGCGGTAAAAACAGCATTTAGCGCATTAGGCTCAAACATGTAACAATCAGATAAAGCCAAATATAACAATTTATCTAAGCTCGAATTTCTAACCCTGAACCAGTGGTTCTGGGTTACTAGTCCCCAGCAGAGTCGCCAGAGCTGTCACACCTCCTTTTTGCGTGGCCGCCTCGAAGGGTTAATGCGCGAGGGAGTTTTTCCAATTTAAGTGACAATATTCGAAATGGGATTATTTATTTAATTCAGAGTCGCCACTTGGGAAAGGTTTGGCTTTTGGTGTCCCAAGTCACCGGTTTATCTTGAATCCCAAATCGAGGAAAATATTCGACTTTCCAAATGAATTTTGCGAACCAGAAATTCTAAGTAAGGAATTCTGTTGACCCGAGGGAAGGTGTTAGGCACCCTCGAATCCCGTGGTTCTAGCACGGTCGCTTAAATTGTTATAATGGCTAAATATCTGATTTAAATACATGTTGTGACTTATGTGTTTTTATTAAGTTTAAACCACTTTTATTATTATCATTTATTTTTATAGAATTGCAACGTCGTGAAAATGCATCTCGAACCACGTCATAATCAATGTACCCGTAGTTGTTAACACATTTCGACTCTGTTGAGATTTGAATTTGGGTCACATAAATGCGCACCCGAATTTAAGAAAATAATATTACTAAAACACGCCTAAAGAGACTATCACGTTATTATTTTTGGGGAGGGTCATGAAATTCGCTAAATGACCCATCCCGGATTCTAAGTATTTAATATGTACATTTATGAGGGCCCCGCAGTTTGTGCATCTCATTTGGCGAGGCTCGTCTCATTTTATGAAATGGGTAAACCTACAATGACTACATCTTTATTATGTTCGTCTCTAAGAAATGGAAGAAAGAAAATACATTCTAATTAAATTGCATGCTTGGCCAACTCCGGATTCTTGTTTGATTATCTGATTAGTTGTTTATGAGGCGGGAATTGTTTCGTGCCTTATTTCACGGGGGAACATGCTGTTAATTTGCTAAAGGAGATTGCAGGCAAGATTAATAAAAATACTAAACTTACACTAAATGTTCTTCAAGTTCGAATTTAAACTAACTTATTTGGGCTTGATTAATGGAATCAACTACTTATTAGAAGATGCTACTAATTGGATTCGAAACTGCCTAATGGAATCCGGATGTGATAGAGTTAAATTAAATGATTTAAAGCTATATTGCGTTTGTCCATGTTAGTAGCAATCTACCTTATACATACAGAGTATAACTAAAAATGAAGTCTAGTTATCGATTTACCAATTACTCGTGCATTCCACGAATTACACAATTATATCATATGTACAAACTAAACAAGCTAAACCATTGTAAATCACAATAATTAAATAAACTAAGTTTTCAATTAGATGCGAAACTACCTGCTGTATTTTCCTATTGAGTCACAACCTAAAGATTTGCACAAATCTACTAACACTTTATAAGACTATAGGTACAACACTAAATGACTGAAAAATTCTCCGCGTCTTTCATTTCATACTCATTGTTACTGTTACATCAAGGTGAGATTCAAAATGTGTACCTGGATGCTCAAATGCAAAGAAAAAGAAGGAGGATAGAGAAGTCAGCAGCAGTGGCAAAGGATAGCAGCAACAACAACAAATACAGCAACAATAGCACACCCAGGCAGAATGAAACAGCAGTAACTCAATGAAACATTACCCAATGTCCCAGTAAAAGACTCAACAAGTCTCAGTTGAGACCCAGGAAACTCCAATGTTAATCAAACAGGTAATAGATGAATCCGACACAAGATTAAAACACAGTTTCTGATTTTCAGACACTCAAAGGAAAGAAACCCCAAATTTCGAATAAAACAAAGCAGTTGATGCTGATTTCAAACACAAAAAGTGAGGAAAAGCAAAGTTTTCAACTTCAATCAAACAGCAGAAATTTTCTTTTCTATCTCCCTCCCTGATTTCTGAAACCTTTCTTTTCTGATTTTTCAACTATTTTTGATTTTCTGAACTATCTTTTTTCTGCACTCTCCACTGTCTCTCCTGTCTGATTGATCTCCCCCCTCTAACTAATGGAATCCTCCTCTATTTATTCTAGCATCAACCCATTCAAAACAGCCTGTTAAAATCCACTGAACTCCCTCCCATGTTCTCCTGCTGTTTTTTCACTCAACAGATTAAAATAAAGCCCCCTCCCATGAGATTCCCCCTGATAGCCCTATCTTTAAATATTAAAAATGGTTTCCCTTTTATTATGCTAAACAAGAGTATGGGCAGCCTGAATATGCCCTGACAGCACATGCTGTCCAATTTGCTCTAATTCAATAAGGAAACTATAATGCAACATGCTGCCCAAGAGTGCACATGCCATCAATTCAGACTCAACCCTGAACTGCAGCTATAACCCAATCCTTAAATATTTCTAATTCAAATACACAAACTATAAGTAGCTATACTCAATTCTTAATTGGATTCAAACAAAGCTTCAGCAGAAAACAAATAACATGAATCAAATTATTACCATTCAAAGCTGAAACTAATTGACGACATATATTGAATCGACTACGCGAATTACAACACATACAATCAATAGCTAATGATCAGAATCGAACAGTATTGAACAGGGGGTTCAGATTGCACTGTCAAAACAAGAAATGACCCTGGGAACTAATTAATCGATCGAAATTCATTTCAATCGATTACACTGTTAAACACATACATTCATCAATGAATAGCAAAAGAGATTCGACCAAATAAAAGGTCCGGGCAAAACGGACAGAAACAGTCGACACAAAAATTCAAAATAAATCAACTAAACATTTGGACATATGAACAGACATTTAACTATAACAAAACAATAAAATGAACTGACAAGAAAAAGGAAAGCAGAAATACCTTAAAGGTTTGAAAAAATCAGAAGACCCTGCCTCGGATTTCGAATCAAAACTTCTTTTGGGGTTGAACAGAATTTAATCGAAGTGTTCTCAACTGGGAACACTTCGATTAAGGTCCATTAGACCCTAATCTTCTCGTTCAAACGGACAAGAACTCGGACTCAGGACTTCTAGGGTTCCTAGGGCGGATTTGGGATTCAGGTCTTCCTGGTTGGATTCGGACCAAACCCAGCCTGGTTTGGTCACGGGGAGGTCAGGGGAGTGCCTGGTATGGATTTGGGGGGGTTTGGTGTAGGTTGGGGTCTGGCTCGAATCTTCAAATGAAGATTCGAGACGGTGGGGGAAGATTCGAGACCCACGGTTGGTGGATCTGTGTTCAGGGGGTCGAGGTGCCCTAGGGGTGTAACTTTGGTGGTCACCGGCGTTGTTGCCGTCGGGTTTACGGTGAAGGTGCACAGGGGCGGCTAGGGTTTGGGAGGTTTGGGTTTGGGACGATAGGGTGTTTGGATAGGGGCGTGGGGTAAGGTTTTGGGCTTATATAGTTAGTGAGTGATTAGATCCTGGCCGTTGGATGAAGCGAGATTGAGGGCCAGGATCTTTCAGCTGGTGAGGAACGACGTCGTTCCAACTGAAAGGGGTTGGGTTGGTTCGGGGTTGAATGGGTCGGGTTTAAACAATGGGTATGGATATGTGACGAGGGCCGTCAGATCAACTTGGTTTGAACGGCTGAGATGGATTGTTCTTGAAACGGCGTAGTTTTGGTGTCAAACTACGTCGTTTAGTGGCCTGGGCGATGGGTCTCTTGGACCGGCTGCCTTTGGGCTGGTTTTTGGTGCTTTTGGGCCTCGAATTTTCTAAATAAACTGGCCCAATCCGCTTTAGACCAATTTGCATTCTTTTCTTTTTATTTTCTAATTTAAACACAATACCTAATTAAAGTAAAACTAAACACATATTAATTAACACTTAACACAATTATCACACACACATATTAAAATATTTAAATAGGTAAAATCACACCACGACAACAAAACACAAGACGAAAACATACATTTTGCGATTTTTCTTTAAAAACTAAACCATGATTTAATTAATTCCTAAATGTACAATTAAATCCCAAATAAGCATGTAATATATTTATTTTACATTTTGCGATTAACTACAAAAAGGTAAACATTTACGGAAAAAAAATGATTACCAAAAATGTCACGCAAATTCTCACAATTGTACCCGAAGGTAACTTGTTTTATTTTTTGATTTCTTTTTGAAGTAATTTCCATGAAGCAAAAATCACGTGCTCACAATACTTAAACAAGGCAAAATAGCCTCCGGACCGGTTAAATTTGTACCTATTTGTCATTCCGGCAGATAAATTTGAAACTTTCTCATTTAAATACCTCAACCTTTTAAATGACTATATATAAACACACACGACCATGAGTATTGTTCAATCGGTGCTGACATAGATAAAATTTAACATTTTCTATTGCCATGTCTTTCACATTATATATTTTCGTGATACTTGTAAATTATGGGTCCCATGATCTTTCTTTTTTTAATAATTAATTTTTGTCAGATTCTTTGTAATTGTGAAGTTCTTCCTTTTAGAACTCACCGGAAAACCTTCAAATATCACTGGAATGGGCAAATCAATATTAGTTTGGTCTTATCTAACAACGATTTAATTTATCTTTAACTTGAAGATCTGGTTGCAAGATTGCTGGCCAAATAACCTTTTCTTTATTAAAAAACTTGTCTCTACAGTTCTCCATGATTTGTACAGGTAGGAGATGAGATTGACGTAAAGAAGTGAAAAATGGCTAATATAGATCATATTTTACTCAACTCTATGTATTCCTCTATCCGTAGAGTACATTGCAAAAATGGCTATTACAGAGTTTCTCTTGTTCGTATTAACAGCTACTCTATTGTCCATTAACATCCTATTTTTCTAAGTAGTTTTATTATCATCTCCACCTCCATTGATGATCCACCCATTGCAGTTATTCCTTCGCCTCCCATGGTAATTTTCCTATTATGGTGAAGGAACGATCTTTGGTTTCATTGAGTACTGCAGTGGTTAAAGGCACTTATGGTAAAATGGAGATGATAAAATGGTGGAGTAATTAATGGAAAGAAGTGAAATTTGGAAAGAAAGAAAAGAAAGGGGAGGGGTGGCCGAGGGTGGGAAGCGGGAGGGAGAAAGTGGGTTGGGTATTCTTTTCTCTTTACTTTTTTCTTTTCTTTTGATTTGTGATTTATTTATTTTAGTATTTTTTGAATTAAAAAAGATTTCCACGATTTTCAGCGTGAGCATCACGCACTATTGCCACATCAGTTATGCCACATAAGCATGATCGGTTAGAAGCGTGTATTTATATGTATTTATAGAGTTGAAGTATTTAAATGGGAAAGTTCAAAGTTCATATATCGGGTTGACAAACGGGTATAAGTTTAAGTGGTTCGGAAGCCATTTTGCCCTTTATCAACAACATATCCAGTATATACAAGTAGGGTTTAGGAAGGATAGTATATACTCAAATTTTATTCCTATCATATAAAAGATAAAAAAATTATTTCCGATAGCGACACCATATCCTTAAACAAATGAGAAAAGCATCACCTTGCTTATTTTTTGTTTTCTAGAAAGTTGTAATAGGAGCCAACTTAAAGTAACCAGAAGTCAACTTTAATGATCTCAATTAGATCCTAAATGATCTAAAATTCTTGGTCAAAAATTTGATTAGAGTGAGAAAACGTTTATCCCAAAGGACAATGTGGGGCTAATTGGTTATGTATTTTGGGGCAGGTAATAGAAGTTGGGATTCATAGAAAGGGCCACCTTTGTCCTACTAAATATGAAAATCATTACTAAGTTTTTCTTTGGCAATTTATAGTGTAGCCCAAGAGGGAGACAATTGTCCTACTTATTTCTCATTTGAAGACAATTTATACTATCTCTATTGTCCAAAATTTTTGCCATCTGACACTAGAACCCTCACTCCACCTTCCTTCTTGTACTACCACTTAAATCTGGTTTTAATTGAGTTTTAAAATTTCAAATGTGAGGTGGGGGGAAGGTGAGGGGGGAGAGAAAGCTAAGATGATAGTAGCTAGCCATAAGCATATTTCAAGTGTTCTAACTCTAGCTCCGCCACCGAATTTCTTAAGACAAATATACGTTTTGTACTTAAGCTACTGAGTTGGCCGAACCCGTTGCCAAAGCTCTAGTTCCGCCCCTAATTTTTTTTTTCTTCTTTTGGTGGATCCGCCTCCGGATGTTATGGTCCTTTTCTTAGGACTTACTAATTGGTAAAAGTTTCTAGCTACTATTCTCTCTACATGTAAATTTAAGTTGTTAATGTTACGTAATAATAAAAAGTTCAACTTGGGGTAAACTTTCACCTAACTAATGTAATTAATCACTTTTCCAAAGTAATGAATATTATAGTCAAAGCCAACAGCACCGTAATAGAATCTCCAGCTCACTCATAATCAAGAACCACCTTTGATTTTTATTTCTTTTATCCTTTGAAGAAAATAAAATTCAACTTTTACAACTACTTATTTTTCCCTTTGAGATATTTTGGGGTGCGTACAGAATACATAGGAAGAATGCAGAATGCATGAATAAATAAAATCATAAAAACCACTAAACCAGGTGACCTTTCTGGAAAATAGGAAGAGAAAAAAAAAATTATCCATGGTCATTGAACTTTTGGGTTTATTATCCAAAAGTCATTTTTTTTTGTTGCGTTAAAATCATTCAACTTTGTATTCATTACACAAAAGTCATTTTTCTTTCTTTTATTACACAAAATCATTTTACTTTGCTCTAGTTATCACAAAAGTTACGTCTTTACTTGAAAGATCTATTATGTCCTTGATATTATATAAACCTTCATATTTATGTAATACCTTCTATATTATATACTATATAATATATTTTTAACTATGTATTTTACTTATAAATAAAATAACTTAATATTATTTTCTTTATTATTTTTATAATATATTCGTATATTTAATTTTTTCTTAACGTTAATTTTCAAGATATATTAGTAGCGTTATAAAATAACTTTTTTTCCAGCAATTCTTTTTTTTTGAATTTAATTGACCGACCAAAGTTGGTCAGTAATTTCCGACCAACTTTGGTCGGTATGCCCTTCCGACCTTCAAAATAACGATCACACGTTAACGGTCGCGTTTTGGATGGTTATTGGCCATTACCGGCCAACTTTGATCGATTTTTCTGGACGGTTTTTCCCGAATATATTATATAGTATATAATATAGAAGGTATTACATAAATATGAAAGTTTAAATAATATCAAGGACATAATAGACTTTTCAAGTAAAAAATGTGACTTTTGTGATAACTATAGCAAAGTAAAAGTTAGCAGAGATATGATGTATTTTTCAAATAAAGATTCAGAAAATGGATTTGATGTTAGATGTATTTAGTAAGATAGCTAGAGTTATTTGGCACATATATTAGTGAAAGGTTAAAATAATTGAAGTATGCATGAAGTGACAAGAAATATAGTATTTTGAAAAAAATGTTTAATGTGTGTTATCACTTAGACTTACTTGTTCTCTACTGATGCTTCTCATTGAAAGGGTTTCTGCCATGAGATGCTGAGCGAAATTAGTACATTCAAAACCTATAAACTCAAAATTCTAACTTCGAATCTGATGAAATATATTTATCAGATCTCGTGTAGCTTCGAAAGGAGGAGTCCAAAGGGATAGCATGATCCAAATTCAGTTTCTTAAATTAATAGAAACAAAAATGGGATCAATGCGATCCCTTTGGACGCCTCCTTTAGTTGCTGTATAAATCAACAAACCCTAATCTCCATGTTTTCTCTGTAATTTCTTCTTCTTCTTCTTCAATGTTCAAACATTTTTTAGAGAGAAGAGAGGAGTGGAATTTGGAGTGGAGACAGAAGAAAGTGGGCAAAGAGTGAGTTAATATAAAAGAAACAACAAGCTAGTGCTTTAGCAGCATTGAATTATACACTAAAATTTTGTCTACTTCACTTATTTTATAGTCTTTCTGATTTTTTTGGCAAATGATGAGCAGAATTTTCTTGCCTCCCATTAAAGGTATTCTTTTAAATTAGTAGACCCCATTCTTTAACAAACTAAACAGACACATGGGACGAAGGTTTTACAACTAGTGGGTCACCATACCTTAATTATTTATTTTCTTTCTTGCTTTTGTTTGTAGAAGGATGAACGCTAAAGTTTTCTCTGTGTGATCTGTAAATTATATATTCGGACCGTAGAATCGAATATTAATGCTTGCGTTAGGATGAGCTGCCTATAATATACTTCTTTTGGGTGCAACTCTTCACTCCTGTGTGAATGCGAAATACTTGATACACTGGATTACCTTGTTTGATGGTATGATTAGAAGCCAGTGGGGGATCCAGGATTTTAAAGTCATGGGTGCTCTCTGATAAAAATTCTGAAAGAAAAGGAAAAAAGAGTTTAGCTATGAGTGTTCATTCAATATTTATCTAAATATTTTTATAATTACCTATACAAATTTACTAAATCTTGTCAAAGATAATGGGTGCTTGAGCACCCAAAATCAACATGTAGATCCGCCCCTGGCTAGTATAGTTCGAGAGAATACGTCTAGTAAATTGTGGTAGTTTCTCGAGAGAGACCTACGACATCCAAAGTACTTGTCTATGTCACACCCCTTCAGGGTACGATCCTTCTCCGAACCCGGCGTGAATCCGGAATTCTTTGTATACCGGGCTGCCCTTTGGTTTGATTAGAGGCGAATTTAGGACGAATAGAACTGAATTTATTACTTTTAACTTGAGTTATCTATATATGTAAGAAAATTTTAATTGTAACGTATACTAATGTCAAACTTATTTTGAATGACTTTAGATCCACTTAATTCGCGTCTGAGTCAGATTGTATCCTATCTCATCCATCTTCCCCTTTAAACTTTCATATTATGCTTTTTTCTCAAGGAACATGAGTTCTTTTTATTTTCTCTTTCTTTACGTTACTGATCATATGATTACAAATTATAAAGAATTAAGTTAATTTAAGCTAAAGAAATAGACATCTTAATGATGTTATCATATGATTAAGTCAGAAACACATGCGACCAGATGGTAAGCGGCTATTATTCCAATTTTTATGCTGGTCAAAGATTTTATTGACATAATTTATGTTGATTTCTCTGATTTACATGTTTGTACTTTGCACAAAAAAAGACCTGTCTATTAACTAATTCCAATTGATACACTTCAAATTCTCTTTTGTGTATGAGTTAATATTTTATATTTAAGGGGGAAAAGAACATTAATTAGTTTTAATGATGAGAGTGGTGAAGATCACAATTCCATCATTTGAATTGTGTCACTATTTTTTATTACAAAAGTGAAGTTGTTTAAGAGGTAAATTTGACAAACTTAAACTAGTTTGACACCTATATATATAGGGCATTCTTTTAATTATACCCAATAGGATAGAAGGTGACAAGATTGGAGATTTCATAATTAACCTTATGTGGAAAATGAGATTGTTTCATTTTCCTAAGATGATACGAAAGAATTTTTAAACTATTACCATATCCTATTGTTTCATCAAACACAAGATACGAGTATATCATTAATTTGGCCTATTCTAGTTTGGAATCAAGCATGACAACTTTAATACATAGCAGAGAATCTTCAAACAAAAAGAACTTTTTACACTCTTTCTCTAATCTTGATATTGGATTAATAATAAGCATAAGAAAGTATTGAGGTTCACATTCATATGGTTTTGATTTAATAGCAACTTTTTAAGGGCAATTCGATGTACAAAGCATCTCGCATTCACGCAGGGTCCAGAAAGGATCTCCCCCCTCCAAAGAGGGTGTAATGTAAGCAGCCTATCTTGATGCAAGCATCGACTGATACCACGGCTCAGACGCGTCACCTGTAGCTAGCAACTTAATTAGTGAAATGTTTTAATTCCTTAATTGTGGTAAATGGTAATCTTGCTCCCACCCACGCCTTGTAGCTCTTTGGGCATGCAAAATCCAATGGAGCGATCATGTACATACGTACAATATATAAATGAATTTTTAACTTTATTCTTAGACAACAATAAGTTCAGAAACCACTTTGAATTGTCTGTCAACTTAAACACTTGTTATTTCCTTTAAATCTATGGGTAACCTAATTATGAAACTCCCATAGTGCTCAACCAGACATAGCAAATCTATATATAGTTTATTTACTGAATCTTCTACTAAAAGATTGGTTGAAATTTGAATTAACCTTTTTGAGAGAACTAATCAAACCATAAAGTATTATTACCGTATATTATCAATGATGTGAATGGATCTGCATGTCTGAAAAATTTAGGCTGAATAAGGATACTCTTGCTAAAAAAGGAAAAATACTTAGGAATTGGAAAGGTCATAATGAAAAGGGACCTTTGATCATATAATCAGTAATTATTCGTAATTAAGTCTTTTGACTTAGGCATGCAAAACATTGTCAATTGCGTTTTACCTTAAATCATGTTTGCTTTCCCTTAACTACCCATAATAAGAATTGTCTGGAGCACAAAGCATGTGCATTCTCGCACGATCCTTTCCTAAAAGAATCGTGCCCCTAGATACCCATAATCTTTTATGATATTCTTTCTAGTTTTCTTTTTGGTGTATTAGAGTTTAACTTACACAGTGATAATATGGATTTTTTTCCAATCATATTTGTGCAATTTAATTGGTTATAACAGTCTACTCTTCTATGTTTAAAGAGGCATGCATAATACGTAGAGTGGAAGGGGAGTCGTTGAATAACGATAAAGTTGTTTCCGTGTAACGTATAGATCAGGGGTTCGAGCCGTGAAAGCAATTATGCTTGTATTAGGGTAGAATGTCTACATTACATCTTTGGTGGTGCGACTTTTCCCCAAACTTAAATAAATGCAGAATACTTTGTGCACCGGACTACCCTTTATTCATAATACAAGGAGTAACATCATATTAGGGGTCAACTTAATCTATTTATACTATCGGTGCACATAACATAAACTCGTTTTGTTATATTAATTAGTGTCCTTAATTAACGATGCAACAGCTGTAATGCATTGGTTTCACTGACAGATCATCTTCAAAGCAAAAACAATACAAAAGTAGGAAAATTATAAAGTCCTTTTTATTTTATTTTACTTTATTTTGGGTCCCCACTTTCTAAAGCAGATGGAAAATTGAAAAGAAATGGTTTAGTGTAGCAACCAGAAGGTGAAATACTGACACTGCATAAAGTACAGATTTGGCCCATCTATGATTCATAATTGGAATTTTATTTGATTAAACATTGTGTTTGCTCCCTCTTATGGCTACTTTTCTGGCATCTCAGTTGTTTTTTGGTTAGTTTCAGACCAGAAAAAGAGTAACTTAGTTCATTGCCCTTGACATTTGCATGTATAACCCTATAAACTCAAATGCGGATTCATGATTTGAACTTTAAGGTTCAAATTCGCAATTTTATTGCATATGTTAATTTAATGGGCTCAAAGCTCAAAATTTATTATTTATACATTTTTAATAATTTTTGGGGCAGAAATACATGGTATGAACGAAAGCTGAACCTATAGCCTCTACAACCTCTACATTGAATACGCCATGTATAAAGTTAAATTTCTTTTTCATTTCTTCACACTCTAATAAACTGGATGTACGCTCAGGGACGGATCCACCTCTCCACCCACGGGTTTACGTGAATCAGTAGATTTTGTCCAAATAGTGTAAATGTGTTCGAAAAATTCACTAAATATGAATAAATGTTTGAATGTGAACTTACTATTGAAAATTTATTCGAGGTCGTTACAGGAAACCATAAACATTAGATCTTGAATCCGCCTCTGTGTACAACCCTAACTTTAGCTTGGTGAATTACATAAATCAAAATTGAAAGATTTTTTCAATTCCACGGCTAGAATCTCAGTCCTCTATTTAATGAATAAGATCTTTTTTTGTTCTTTTCATATGGTGTTTGTTATTCGCATTGGAGAGTTGGAGTCCTATTAAATTCGTAACCACGCTGAGAAGTCTCGCATTGGGTGTAAAGTGCACCCTAACAAAGGCGACATACTTCATAATTAAGAATAAAGGAGTAGTTTCCACTTCATCACAACCTTTGTTGGTAGGTAAAGAATAATATGCAGTGTTCATTCTTGAGTATATTTGTCCTTTTTATTATACATGAAAACAAGCCTACACCAAAACCTTGTAACAGATGACTAGACTGGGAAAACCACAGGCTTTTGTTTGCCTATATTTTTGCAAAAATGGCCAGCTGCCCTCAGCTGAATTTTTTCTTCTGCTACTTCATATTTATTGCTGATATTATTTATGCATTTACACGTGAATGAGTTCAAATTACAACAGTTGTTTGTGTGCACAGTAAATTTTGGAGGCTGTTATTAATTTATATACTTATATCGGATAATTCTGCCCACAAAGATTTCGCAATATTAAAAGAAATCACCTACTGATAGACTCTTTTCTTTTGAACTAAGATTGAAATTTCACATCTATATGGATTATTTGATAAATTAGGTGAACTGGAGATTTTTAAGGATTGGACCACAATTCCTCAACTGCAACAGCAATTTTGTGTAAGGAAAATAATCAATGCGCTGTCCCTCCATATATCTATATATATCTATAAAAGTGGGCAATAAGAAAGTGAGGTGTCACCTCTCTTACGCCAAGAAATATATTTTTCTTTTTTTTTTCTTTCTTTTTTTGGGGTTTTTCATCATTCTTTCAATTTATTTTATAATAAAATTAAAAAATTTATTTTCATAAATCACAACTCTTTATCTTCATAACCTATACTTTTAATAGTCTTAATAACTCCAATCCCTTTCATATTCATAACCTCCAAAAATTTAATGTGTAAGTTTATAATAACTTATCTCATTTGTTTAATCTTCCCCTCCATTTCTCTCATTTTCATAACTCATACTACCTTACCTTCTACTTTTAATAATATCCATAACTCTCATACTTTTCATATTCATAACCGCCAAATATTTAATTTAAAAATTAAAATACCTTATGGTATTCATCTATTTTTTCCTATATAAATTCATAACTTTGTTTCATGAGACCCCTACCCAAGACTACCCTTTCTATTCTTTACCCGAAATAGCAATGTTGTCATATTTACTGTAACATTCTATTCATGTTTTAGTTTGGCTTGAGGAAGAAGGCTCTTGAATAATGATCGATATTGTGGGAGGGAGTGTCGACAAGAACACGAAAAATTATACGCTGATTTTGCATTTCTATTTTCTTAAGATTAAAGTCTCACGTTGTATCTTTTTCTTCTCTATTTACTTTCTCATGTGTTCTCTTTTGCTTTATTTTCTATGAACTTTTGTTTGTCGCAAGTTTGTATTTTCGTTTAGACTCAAATTAATTACTTATGAGTTAAACTTTGTTTGAAGTCTGCTAACTACTAACCAATAACAACTCATTATGTAAAAGGAATAATTTTAAACGTTTAAATACGCCATTCATTGGATATTTTGACAACACTTCTTTTTTTTTTAGCGAGTAAAAAGTGTTATAGCTAAAAATCACAGAGCAGACGCAAGTTCTTCTTTGTCGAGCCATCGGCATGTGTTGTTTCTTGTAAAATAGAAATTGTTTTCTACTTCATTTCTACTTGTGATTTTTATAAAGCAAATAGTTATTTTATTCGTATGATTAGAACATGTATTATATGTACGACAAAATTAAATTATTTGGTTTACTTCATAACTTTTGATTCTTTTGAAGTATTGTGATAATTATCTTTCTTTTTGAAAATTATCTTTTGATCTCTTCTTTGAATTGCCTATTATTTGTAAAACTTTTGCTGAGAGGATAAAAATAATTGAGCAAGTATTCTAAAGTGAAGTACTCTGTTTTCCATGGAATAGAGAATATGAGAGGGAAACTAATGAATAGAAAAGAAAAGACAAAGATGAAGGCTAAAAATGGTATAACAAGAAGGAATAGAAAAAAGAATAATCAAATGATTCAAGACCTGAACTTAAACAGACTCTACAAACAAAGCTTTCCGACTCGGCCTTGAGAAGCTTGTATCCTTTGGATTCTTGGGACCTAATGAGCCAGGACAGCTCTCTTTCTGGATCAGTCCCCGTCCTTAGATGTAGTAGTAAATCAGCGGGACATTCAAAGAAGCTATGCACCTTCACTGAATATTAATAAAAGAAAGCCCTTTCATCTTAATCTCATCTACTGAAAAGGGGGCCGGGGGTAGCACGACGTTGCAATTTCCACATATTTCTTTTGTTTTATTTTCTTTTCTTTTCATTATTAGTTGCTTTACTTTTATTCCATATTTCTGTTATTTGAATATGAGAAATTTTAGCAAAGCTGATGTTTTACTATCTTATGAAAAAATAAGCTATTTACATGCCTCTAACATATAATTGTACTTAAAAAGTCATGTATCAACCTCTCACTTTCTCTTCATTTATTATAATATATGTAAGTGAAATTTTTTTCTTAAAAATTCTTTCTCTTTTATTTTCTTTTAAAAGAAAATCAAGAAAAAATGCAGTAACCTAAAATCTAATTCTAATTAAAATAAGTATATGATTTATCAATATGTAGAATTATCTTTTATATCCATATTAATTTAAAAAAATATCTCTCTCATTTCTTATATGTCGTTACTTTTCTTTCTTTCCTTTTTTTTTAATTTAGTGATATTTCGTATAACCGCGCGAAGCACGAAAATTACACTAGTATACATATACAATACACATATATAATATAAATACGCACTCTTTTTCGTTTTATTTTATATGATAGTGTTTAATGATCAGAGCAAAATTTTAGAAAGATAGAAAGACTCATATCATATACTAAAATACCCTTAGAACTTGTCTTCTCTTATACATATTATAACATTTTTATAGCTTTAACAATGCGTTTTTAAAGATAAATTGAAAGGTTTAATGTCGATGAGTTTTCAAATATAATAAAACGTCATTCTTTTCTAAAATGTGATCCTCTGTAAATTTCATCTCCCTCAAAGTATGTGAGCAATCAAATTGAAGGACCACGACTGCAACATCAATAGTTATAGTGCATGTGCAATCAGCAACTGGATCATCTTTGTTTTATTAAAACATTATTTTTCTGGGGTGGCGGGAGGCGGGGGGGGGGGGGAGGTGTTGTTAAATACTACGTATAAGTTATTTAATTTCTATCATAAGTTAGTGTATGGAAATCCAAAGAAAATATTGAGAATTTGACATATATAAAACATTAGTCTAGCTGTGTGTCTTTCTCGAAAACCAATGGGTTAATTTTTCAATGTCATAGGTTTATTGTAGGTTTGCTTTCAATCACTTCAATGGTCTTTAATTTAGGCTTTTAATTAACTAAGAGATTTAAAAGAAATATAAATTAATAGCCTGTTTTGCCAACCTTCTACAATTAAATTATTTTTGAAAAAATGCATGCTTTTCAAAAAAGTACTTTTGGTAAGAAACAATTTGTGTTTGAAAAGCACTTTTGCGCTGTAATTAGTATTTGGTCATTTTTAAAAAGTGTTTCTAAGTGTATTTTTTTCAAAAGTACATTTTCAAAGTTTAAGTACTTTTTGTGAAGAAGTTATTTTTTTCTGCTTCTTAAAAACTGTTTCTGCTTCTACTCGAAAGTATTTTTTTCTTCTAAAAGTTTGGCTAAATACCTTAATATTTGTAAAAAGAAAAAAAAAGAAAAAGAAAAAAGAAAGCAATTTGACCCAAGAAAAGCAATTTTGATTTTAAAAAAACTTGACCAAACAAGTTATAAGATTCAGAGGAATACTAGTTTTCAGTGGACTCCACTTGTAAGCTGTTGCTTTCTTGTTTTAATGTTTACCATCAATAGTTGCAAAAAAACTTTCGAAGTCACATGCACACAATTAAAAAGGTCTTCACAAAGGACAATTCAATTAGCGCATGCAAAAGGACATACCTCACGTAAATTCAAGATTTAAAATTTATAATTTTTTATCGCGACCTCGGGTTAATATATTATAATAATTAGAAACAATTTGAAATGTATATAAATTTTAATAAATTTCTTAATACATATATAAAATTTGACCAAAAGCTGGTAGCAACAACAACCCAATAGAATCTCATTAGTGGGGTCTGAGGAAGGTAGAATGTACGCAGACCTTACCCCTATCCCGAAGGATAGGGAGGTTGTCTTCGGGAGACCCTCGACTCAGAGATAATAGATCTGACTGACCAAAAGCTGGTAGATTCACGTAATTTGTATGTTACATGCAGTGGCGAAGCCACATGGTCCCAAGGATGGTCGTTGACCACCTTTCGTCGGAATATTGCATTGTGTATATAAATAAAATATTACATTTTAGAGGTATATAACACATATTGAACACTCTTTGTCGGAAACTGTTTTTTACTTCTTTCAAATTTGAATACCCTTAAAAAAATTCTTAGATTCGCCACCGGTTACATAATAGTAGCTTTCCGTTTTATGATGAATGTTGGCCTATTGGGACACTATTTGGCCAAGAAGCAGCTAACTGAAGACATTCTCACTGCACTCCTAAAATTTAATTGAGGTCATGCAGGAAAAACGACAGAATTTTAAGGTTTGCTTGGCAAGTTTTTCTCCGTCGCCAAATTTTTTTCTCGATCGCCAGAATTTTAAAGCTCATAGGAGCTATGATGATCATCAAGATTTTGCTACAAATCCTGACGAATTATCAAATTTTTTTAGTATTGTGGCTGAAAATTCTGGTTATTGTCATAATTATGGTGCTTCAAAACCTGGTGTTGAAAATTCTGATGATTGTCAGAAATTTTGATGCTTCAAAATTTTGGTAAGCATATTTTAAAATTATAATGCGGGACTATTTTCACCAATTTTTTTTAGGAGGGTTAAAATATAAACAGTGGTTTAGACAAGGTCCAGCGTCTATTGTCCAATATTTTTAAGGAAATCTTACAGAAATATTCTAAATAAGTGCTAACTTACCAACCTTTAGCCATTAACTATAAATTTATCAAAACTAGATAAACACATAAAAATTGAAAACTCAAATAAATAGTAAAAATAGCATGGTATAGCCAGTTTTCAGACTGGTCATTCAAAAATAGCCAATGTTTATGAAGTCAATGAAAAATAGCCACTATTTTGCTGCAACAGAGACCGGTCCAGCATAATATACTGGAGTTCGGTGCACCTGTCTATGAACTCCAGCATATTATGCTGGACCGGTATACTTTGTTGACTCCAGTATAATATACTGGAGACTGGAGCACCGGTGCTCCAAACTCCAGTATATAATACTGGACAATTATACTTGCTGGAACTCCAGTATATTATGTTGGAGTTCTAGTGTACTTATGCTGGAACTCCATCATATTATGCTGGAGTTCCAGCATACTTATCCTGGAACTCCAGTATAATATGTTGAAGTTCAAGTATACTTATGCTGGAACTCCAGTATAATATACTGACATATTTTTCGGGTTTTGAACAGTGTTTTCGCTCAGATTTATCTTTACATGAAAAGTGGCTAAATTTCGATTACTTTTAAAACTGGGCTATTTTTGAACGACCAGTTGTAAATCTAGCTATTTTTGAATTTCTCCCTTAGGGTTCTTTCTCTCCAAGAATCACAAGCAACAATCTCCTTCCATATTTTTAAGCGTGATCAGCAACATTAGATGCAAGACGGAAAGAAATATTAATGGATAAGGTAGCAAACGAGGTAATGAAATAAAAAAAAATTATATACAAGATTCCAAAAATCAAAGCAAAAAAAGGATATTTTTTCAATGGGTATGGTTGAAATTCATTGAAAATATATAGATGAGTCAATATACAAAATTTGAGGAAGATTTGTGGTGATTTAGACTGATTTTGGTATCAAAATTTGTAGTTAAAATCGAGTTCAAAAAATTCTTCGGCGACACATGTATCACACACACATGTATACATAGATATACATATGATACACATTTGATACAGATATGATACATATGTGATACACAAATGATATATAGTGTGATACACATATCATTTTTTCATGTTCATCTTCTACTTTGAATTTTCAATTCAAACCACCTAAAAACTCCACCAAATTATTCCAAAACCGAGATTTACAGTCTTTAAGATATACCAATCTGTTCTAGTAACTCACTCAAAAGAAAACAAAAATTTAACATTTTCTTGCTACAAATAGCTAATTGGCATTGGTAATATTTGGCTAATATTAGTAATATTTTATGAATTGACTAATTTTTGTAATAAGTTACTTATAAATGGACATAGCTGATAATTTTTCTATTTTTAATTGTACTTGGAGCGGCCCAAGATTGAAAAAAGGCGCAGGCCTAGAGTGCGTCTAGGACATTCAAAAGTCATCTTGGGCCTATTGATTCTCTTAGCTGGGGTATCTGCATCTATACCCGCTTTTTGGGTCACATTTTACTTGTGCTCGCTTTGTAAGAAAATTGCAAGCGCACCCACTTTTTCGCATAACTTCAACATACGGGGCTGAAGTAGCAAAGACAATCACGCAAAACTTCAGCATTCTAGTAGATGGGCTTGAAGTAGCAAGTATTCTGAAGTTTTTGTTTGTAATTGCTGAACTTAAGCATAATAGCTGAAATTTTGTTCTCTATTTGCTGAAGTTTTTGTTTGTAATTGCACTAAATAAGCTGAAGTTTTTTTTGTCTTGGATTCATTAGTTTTGTCATTAAGCTTTTTCAAAAATTTCAACAGAAGATGCTGAAGTTATTTAGTTCATTTGTAAAAACTTCAGCACTAAGTAAGCTGAAGTTTTTTTTGTCCTAGATTCATTAGTTTTGTCATAAAACTTTTTCAAAAATTTCAGCAGAAGATGCTGAAGTTATTTAGTTCATTTGTAAAAACTTCAGCACTATATAAGCTGAAGTTTTTGAAAAAGCTTTCTAACATCCTAGATAAATAATCAGATTGCCAACAGTATCTAAATCATAAATTTTGGAAACAATAAACGTGAAAAGAACAGAATTATCATGAAAAGAATCACTAAGTGTGACCTTAAACTTCTCATACGTAGAAATATTCACAAATTATTGTCTACTAACTTACGTAATTATTTATAATTTGTTTTTAAATAATCTGATAAACATACTTATGGAAATTATCCCATGTACTGAAGTTCCATAGCGGCATCAACAACAGCAGAAGAAAGAAGAAGAAGACGAAGAAGAAGAAGAAAAAGAAGACGAAGAAGAAGGAAAAGGAGAAGGAAAAAGGGGGCTGAAGTTGTTTAAAAAGCGGGTACAAGTTAAAACTTTTTACAAAAATGGGTATAGGTTAAATGGGAGCGGCCAAATAGGACGCCCCGTGCAATTTTTACCTCTTAGCTGGATCAATTGCAAGCAACTTCTCAAGTTTCCATTCCCTTAGTTGTACTTGCACCATTTTTTGTAACGGATCATTCACACAAATAGCTAGTCGAATTTACTGTTTACTTTTTCTAGCTAATAAATATAGATTATATAATAATTATACACGATTATCTATATATTATATATGGATTATACAAATATTATATATCCACCATCATCTATTTTAAGTTTAAACGCTTGGATAGACAGCTATTGAAGTTAATTTCTTCTTTTTGTAATAACCTGTACCATTTTACGGAATCATTTTGATTTAGCTTTTACCTATTGTTTCTTTGCCACGGTAAGCACTTCTTTTAAGCTCCAGAAAGTTTTTTTTTAACTGAATGGAGTTATTTTTAAAAGAATTAATATAATTTGATACACACATCTGGTGCAGGTAAGTTTTTACATTTGGATATGTTGAATTATGTAAAGACTGTCTCAGCTTACCATAATTTGATATGATCCTTCCCGTCAATGGGTTTTTGAAAGAAAAGATAGAAAAATATTTTCAAATTTTGATACATTACAGAGAAATTTTTATAAAGCACTATCTTTTAGTAGTAATTAGTCATTTATAGATATCATTTGTTATATTATTGATTATAGGTACCTTTTCTGTGGTTATAAGATGTATTTGATGTATTTAAGCTATTGTATTCATGAATACCGTTGCAAAAATAGGCGTGAATCAGGGAAGTCCATATAATCAGTTGTTGTATTCGAGTGTATTCGACTGTATTCATGGAGTGAAATATGGGGTTACAGCTGAACAGATTATTTTAGAGAAATTTTCATAAAGTATTACCTTTTAGTAGTAATTAGTCATTTATAGATACTATTTGCTATATTACAGATTATAAATACCTTTTCTGTGGTTATAAGATGTATTTGATGTATTTAAGCTATTGTATTCATGAATACAATAGCAAAAATAGGCGTGAATCAGGGAAGTCCAGCTAATCAGTTGTTGTATTCAAGTGTATTCGACTATATTCATGGAGTGAAATATGGGGTTACAACTGGACAGATTATTGTATTCGACTGTATTCACGGTGTGAAATAGGGGAGTACACTGTTTTTAAAACGGAAAGTGAATCAATTAACATAATAGACTCCTAATATAACTCAACAAACTCAATTATAACACACAAATTTGTATTTTCAGTTATAAAAAAGATTCTCAACCGAAAAATACCCCAAAATATAGCAATCTTCAGAGAAATTATATAATATATCTGAATACATAAATTATATTAATTAAAAAAACATATGAATACATTCATGACATATAGGGAGAGAGTGAATACAATGAAATACATAGAATACAACGAGATACATTGAAATACAATGAAAAAAAAGATAGTGTATACAATGAAATACATAGAATACAACGAGATACATTGAATTACAATGAAAAAAAACAATGAAATACATAAAAATACATTAAAATATATTAACTCTGCTTTATCTCCGTATTTAATGGAGTCCTCATCAAACCCAGCTTCACGCAATCGCTTCCATATGACTTCATCTGTCAAAGGGGTTCTTGAACTTGAAACCCTACCTGACTCCGAAATAGGCGTTCGATTCACCGGAGTCAAAGCCAGTCTCTCTGATCCAGGACTTGTCATTCTTGATTTCTCTACACTTTTGATAAAATAAAAAATTCAACTTTTCTTAATCAATTTGTTGAATTTTTGCCTAATAAGCCTCTTTACTTTGCAAATAAATTAGGTCGAATTTTGCTTTCATAGTAAATCCCTTTGTTCTTCTGCCCGAGCATCATGGGATATACACTCGATTGCAGTTGCCCACTGCCTGGGGACTGTTCCTGTCGGAGAGACTAGTATATTTGTTGCAATATCGTCTATCCATCTGAGAAGATACCGTTAGAAAGAGGAGGAGAGCGGAAATTTTAATGGGATAGGGGAATAGAATGGGATGTATCAAAGTAGAGAGAGAAAGAAAATAGTGTAACTGAATAGCGTATTTAGTGGCTTAGGCCTAGGAGGTAACCAAAACTAAATATTTTGCTATAAACCTTAAAAGGTATCTATATAATATATTTTTTTAAAATGGTATTTATTTAAAATAAATAAGGTGTTAACCTTTGCTATAGGAAGTAAAAATTCCTACATTATATGGTAACATTTTATTGTCGGCTATCCAACAAACTTTTATAATTAGACAATGTTACTATATAGGTAGTTCTGATTGTAAAATATCTATTACTGGATAATTCATGGGTAGAGCAGGCCTCCTTCTCGGGGACTCGAGCCATAAGTGAAATACCATTCTGAAAGGGTTAGAATTCTAACCTTGTGTCAAGGCTTATGGGCCAAGGAACTCTCTCAGGTAGAAAGTTTCAATGGGGCATAGGCCTCCCAAAAGGTAACGAAGGTGTATTCCTCCGGCCGGATGGAGATTGGCCCGCAAGTGCAAAGGCAGAAGGGAGCTTGACTATAAGATCCACCAGTCGAACAGTGACGAAAGTTATTATTCTTAACAATTAAGTCCAAGCCAAATCCCCCCTCCCCCTCCCCCTCCCCCCAAACCTCCCAACAAGAAAGAAAAAAGGAAAGCAATCTGATCTTGGATTTGGGAATATTGATGTTGAGGTACACATGGTTGTGTTTGTGGTATATTACCATTTAATAAATGTATATAAATAGAGGAAATGCAGTTAGAATAGCAAGAGATCAGTATCATCCAGCTGAAGATCTCTATATTAGCTTTTCTTTATTAGATTTGCTGAATAAAATCCTCCCTTCAAATTATTTTCATATATAAGAAAATCTTCGTAGATATGGTGTGGGTTGGCATAGATATTTACATAAGAATAATTTAGTTTATCATGCTTATCATTGCCACAATTATTATAACCAAAAAAAAAAAAAAAAGTAGTCCAAATTATGAGTACGTGCACTTCACATAGAAGATGCCAAATTGCCAATCTTCTTGAGTTTGATTGTGGTTAATGTCGAATCATAATAACGTCCTAAGTGAGTGAAATTCAAAATTGAATTGGTAATTCAATAATAAAATTATTACTACTTCCTATCCTATAATTACAGAGTTTAAGTTTTACCGAATTTTTTCTTTGTTCGTTTTGCTATTTCCCCCTAGACCCCGGCGACTGATCAAGAACATGGACAGTGGGGTCGCTTTATTCCTAATAAATTACTCACTTGAGTCCTTTCACTAGATGTTTAACATTTTGACAGACTTCTCACACGGAAAAAGGTCATTTGTGTCCCTGTGCTATAATAATTAGTTATTAGTACCCTCCGTTATACTTTCCTACATTATTTATCCCTAACATTATTTATTTTAATATTCTTACCCCCATCACAACGAAACCTTTTAGAGAGACACGTGGCTTAATTTTAAACAACCTAACAATCTCCCCAGTTGGATCCCTGACCCATTCAACCCTGACCCGCTTACCCCCTTCATATCCCCTAGACCCGTATAAATGTTAAAACAAAAGGGTTGTTGATACCCAATGTTTTCCTCATATATTTTAAAATGCATATATACTTTCAAAATAGTGCATGAGCATCAACCAGTATTTTTCCATAATTTTCCTGTAATTTAAAAAAAAGGATTTTAATTAATTTGTTCTAGCATTTTAGTATATAAATAATTACTAATTGCATTACAAACAATTTTATGATAATTTTATTTGCTTAATTTTATCATTTATATTTATACTGAGCTTTGATTATTTCACAAATAGTCATATGTATATGTTAGGGTTATAATTGCAATAACTTTGCAATAATAGCTCGTGTGTGCATAATTACCTTATTTCACAAGAAAATAATATTTTATATTTTTATAATACTAAGTAATTATTTTAAATCATCTTCATGCATAAAAATTATTTTTATAATTTAATTAACTATTCTTACAAATTATTTTATTAATAAATTGGGTATCTAACTAATAGCCCCTTTAATCATGTTTAAATTCGGACCCCCAACCCAATTCAAATTAAAACCCCAACCCAATTCGTCTATGATAGATCTTAAATACTCTTGCTTGATATTTTGATGATCTAACAAACTTACTGTTAAGAACCAAATAGGGAACCTGCCTACTTGGATTGCTGCAAACTGTAATAGATTTCAGCTAAAGATGAACTGCTACAGCTTCAGGAGCTAGGAACCAAACAAGGACCTGTTACTCTTGTAGTTTCCTTATAAGCAGTACAAAGTCATTTGGACACAGCTGGAAATGAAGTGACCGACGGCACTGTTTCTGCCGCACTGCACCACACTGTCAGCCCACTCATTCTCTAACCAAACAAAGTACTCACATCATTTCAAGTGATGTGATCAAGATGTACCAAATGAGCTTTATACAAAAACATCACTGGAAGGTTTCTGTTTCTCATTCAAGCATCTTGCAAAAACAGAGAAATCATCCTCACAAGCTTGAAGAACAAGGTTGAACGCCACTACAGATCAGTTTCTAAAAGATTGATTGTCGCTGTCTTAGTTAAGTTGTAACCCTGTTATTGCACTTACTATATCTCCTAAATCGCTTACCTAGAAGCATACTGATTAGGAATCCTCTTATAAATTTGTAAACTCATTGAGTTTATGTTGTGACTAGATTTAGTCATAAGGAAAAGTCTTTGTAATCGTAGAGTTACAAAGTGGCTTGTGGTGATAGAATCACAAGTTAGAAAAAGCATTTGTAACTAGGATAGTCACAAAGTGGCTTGTGGTAAAAGTACCACAAATTAGTTGAGTAAATCCTTTGCAATAGGAGTTATTGTAAAGTGGCTTGTAATAGGTAAGATTACAAGTTAGTGAAGTTAAAAGCCTACAAGTGTAGGTCATGGGTTTTTGCTTCTTTTGTGTGGGATTTTTCCACGTAAAAATCATCTGCCTCATTTACTTACTGCTTTACTAAGTGCTCTCAGCAGAATCTTATAGAGAACCAGGTACTCTACAATTTGGTGGATCCATATAGACTAATAATTGGTATCAAAACTGGTTCCTCCTATCAGGCTAACACCTAGGAAGGATCCTTATGGCGGCTCCACTAAATTTTGAAGAAGGTCAATCTATATACCGACCCCCCAAGTTTGATGGAAAATGCTATTGGTGGTGGAAAGCGAGAATGCACGATTTCATCATGGCTGAAGACTGTGAGCTATGGGATATCATTTGTGATGGTCCTTATGAACCAACAAAGAATATACTGAAGCAGACAAGAAAGCGATGGAAAAGAATTTTCGTGCCAAAAAATTTCTAGTATATAGATTGGGACCTAAAGAGTACGACAAAATCTCTACCTGCGACATTGCCAAGGAAATATGGGAGGCTTTGCAAACAGCTCATGAGGGAACTACACAAGTAAAACAAGATAAACCTAATACTGGTGATAGTTCCATGATGGCAGTTGAAGGCGAGAAGATTGGATATTTCTCAACGCTTGCTTTGATGGCTCAATCAAATGATGATGAAGACAAAGGCAACGAAGAGGTAAACTTCAGGAATATTCAGAAAAATCTGAAATCCTATTCTCCAAAAAAACTCATGTGTTTAGATGATGTTTTAATTACTGCCTTTTGTAGTCTTGCAGAGGATAGTGATTCCTTTTTCTTAGAACTAGAAGAATCTGAACATACCAGAGAAGACTTATTAGCTGCAGTTACTGAACAAAAGAAAACCATTGAAATTCTTAGAAAAGAAAAGAGTGATCTGTTGGCAGAAACTGCAGACCAAAGGGAAATAATAGTAAAGCCATTGACTAAGTCAAAACCTGAAAGCTCTGAAAGAAGAAAAAAGATAGTTAGTGAGGAATACCTTAGGCTTGAAGATGAGGTGAAAGCCTTGAGATGTAGGATATGTGCTGAAATTGAGAAAAACGAGCTCCTCTAAGCCAATCTAGAAAAAGTAATGAATGATCTTGAAAGGTCTCTAAAGTGGACCTGGTCCTCAGAAGCTACCACTGCCTTGCTCACTAATGATAGTGAAAAAAGGCGGGGAGCAGGGTTCCAAAGGGAGAAAACTCCTCACAACCCTCACGGTAAAAGCACCACTACATCTGATAATTGGCCTCGTACCCAATGTGGGAACACTGGGCACCTTAAGGAAGGTGTCCAGGCCAAGAATCAATCAGTACAGAAAGACAAAGTGGCTACTGAAACTGTGACCACAAACGAAGGACCAGGTTCCACTCACAAAAAACGTACATTACCGCTTGGACTAAGAGAGCTCTTATTCATCCTCTTGCTTAAAACTAACTCCTAATCTCTTGTGCAGGGAACAGTGAAAGGAAGTGGTCAAAAATGGTTCATGGATAGTGGATATTCGAAACACACGACTGGGAACACCACAAACTTTCTTTCACTAAAAGCCCTGTAAGGAGGAAATGTATCCTTTGGCAATGGAAAAAAGGGGTACATTCTTGGAGTTGGAAAAGTTGGGAAGTCACTCGCTCATTTTATTGAAAATGTGTATTATGTCAATGGACTTAAGTACAGCCTCCTGAGTGTTTCTCAAATTTGTGATAAAGGAAATAAGGTGGAATTCTTGTCCAAAATATGTACAGTCACTGACCTTGTGACCGGTGAAATAGTACTAGTGGCTAAAAGATACACGAACATCTATGTTGCTGATTTCGAATCCTTATAGAGTGGTGATCTGAGTTGTCTGAAGGCGGTTGATGATGATGCTGAACTATGGCACAAAAGACTGGGCCATGCAAGCTTTTCCCTTCTGAACAAACTAATTCAGAAGGACCTGGTCCATGGTCTGCCTATGTCACAATTCAAGATTCAAAAAGTCTGTGATGCCTGTGCTAGAGGAAAATATGTGAAATCCTCCTTTAAGTCAAAAAGAGATGTGAGCACCTTAAGGCCACTTGAGCTCCTGTATATGGATCTGTGTGGACCTATGAGGGTGTACAGTAGAAGAGGAAAGAGATACATTTTTGTAATCATGGATGACTATTCCAGATTCACATGGACTCTATTTCTCAGAACAAAAGATGAAACTGTTGAAGTATTTGTGGTTATTGTGAAGAAAATCCAAGTGAAGATGGAGTCTAGAGTTGTATGCATTAGATCAGATCATGGGACAAAATTTGACAATGTCAAATTTGATGAATTCTGCAATGAAAATGGCATCACTCACAACTTCTCAACTCCCAGAACTTCCCAACAAAATGGAGTAGTAGAAAGAAAGAACAAAACTCTGGAAGATGGCAAGAACAATGCTAATTGACAGTGGACTTGCAAAGAACTTCTGGGCTGAAGCTGTCAACACTGCCTTCTACTTAGTGAACAGGTGCATGATCAGATCACTTCTGAACAAGACCCCGTATGAATTTCTGAATGGAAGAAGACCCAAGCTGACTCACCTAAGAACATTTGGATGCAAATGCTATGTTCTCAACAATGGAAAGGATCAGCTTGGTAAGTTCGATGCCAAAAGTGACAAAGGAATATTTCTTGGCTACTCTTCTCAAAACAAGGCTTATAAGATATATAACAAGCGAACTCAATGTGTTGAAGAAAGCGTCCATGTTATTTTTGATGAATCTCATCCATCATTTGAGAAGAGTGTTGAGGAAGATCAAGATGGAGAACTCTTACTTGTTCTTAGTGAAGTCATTAACATGACAAACGGAAAAGCAGACATGATGAGTCAAGTGAAGGAGCCAAATGAAGACAACGCTGCCTCATCATCAACAGAACCAAGCACTTAAATTACAATCACTGAAGCTGAAGAAAGAGTGGTTGATGCAGTTCAGGGAACTCCACTGGCATCTGAGAGAAGGATAGAGGAGAATCAGCCAAACATACCTTCTTCCTCTCAAAATGAACCCAGACATCTAACTGGAGACATCAAAGCTCTCACCTTGTAGACAACATAATCACTCCTCTAGATTCTGGAGTTCAAACCAGGTCAAGAGCTAGAAATTTACTTGCCTTCTTAGCCTTTCTCTCCCAGATAGAACCCAAGAACATCAAGGAAGCCTTGAAAGATGCAGATTGGATTACATCCATGCAAGACGAGCTGCATTAGTTTGAGAGAAATAGTGTGTGGCACCTGGTATCCAGACCCCCAGATGGAACCATTATAGGAACCAGGTGGGTATTCAGAAACAAGCTCGATGAACATGGAATTACCACAAGGAACAAGGCTAGGCTAGTGGTCCAAGGCTACAATTAGGAGGAAGGGATTGACTATGATGAAACATTTTCTGCAGTGGCTCGCGTGGAAGCCATCAGAATTCTAATCGCCTTTGCTTCTCATATGGAATTCACTTTGTTCCAAATGGATGTCAAAAGTGCATTTTTGAATGGATTACTTAAGGAAGAAGTCTATGTGAAGCAACCCCCTGGGTTTGAATGTCATGAGCACCCTGAATATGTGTTCAAATTGGACAAAGCTCTGTATAGGCTAAAGCAGGCTCCTCGAGTGTGGTATGAAAGATTGTCAAAATTACTCTTAGAAAATGGTTTTAACAGAGGAAAAATTGACAACACTCTTTTCTTAAAGAAACGAGGAAGGAACCTGCTCATTGTTCAAGTTTATGTTGATGATATCATTTTTGGAGCAACAACTGACTGTTTGTGTGAAGAATTCACAAAACTTATGGGAAGTGAATTTGAAATGAGCATGATGGGGGAATTAAACTTCTTCCTGGGTCTTTAAGTAAAACAGTCCCCAAAGAGTACTTCCATTTGTCAGCAAAAATACATCAGGGAACTCTTGAAGAGGTTTGACATGGAAGCATCAAAAGTCATAGACACTCCCATAGCAACTACCACTCGACTGGACATGGATAAAACTGGATCTCCTGTGAATAAAACAATGTATAGAGGCATCATTAGGTTTCCTCTATCTCACTGACAATCGACCTGTTATTGTTTTCAGCGTGGGGCTGTGTGCAAGGTTTTAATCAAATCCCAAGGAATTTCAGTTGAAGGCTGCCGAAAGAATACTAAGATATCTCAAAGGCATGTAGGGCCTGGTGCTATATTATCCATCAGGTGATCATTTTAATCTGATTGGGTATGCTGATGTAGACTATGTAGGTTATCTTGTAGATAGAAAAAGCACTTTTGGGATGGTTCACTTCTTAGGAATATGTCTTATCTGTTGGGGGACAAGGAAGCAAAATTCAATGGCTCTTTCAACAGCTGAAGCTGAATATGTAGCTGCAGCATCCTATTGTGCTAAGCTTTTGTGGATCAAGCAGCAGCTAGAGGATTTTAGAGTTCTCACTGAGAGTGTGACCCTCATATGTGACAACACCAGTGCACTCAACATGGCAAAGAATCTAGTTCAACATAAAAGGACCAAACATATTAATGTGAGGCATCATTTTCTGAGAGATAATGTGGAGAAGGGTTGATATGCATGAAGTTCTGCAGCACAAGATCAAATTGCAGACATTTTCACCAAGGCACTAAGTAGGGAACAATTTGAAAGAAACAGAGTAAGTTAGGACTGTTGAAGCCAAATTAAGAACCTGATTCCTCCTTGCCTGGCTCGTATTCTTAAGAAATAATTAATTCAAATTGTTTTCTGGCCCTGTCTAACTCACTTCAATACCGTTGCAGGTAAACACGCATGATAAGCATAGAAGCAGTAGATGCAGTGCGTGACTGATAAAAGAGGATTAATTCTTTTCAAAAAGGAGATGAAGAAAATGCTTTTGCAAGAACCAGGTTCTTGTACTAAAGGTTAGTAGTTCTGTGCATCCCTTTTAATACACGTCATAAAAAGGTACAAAATACAACTGCCATATCATCAACTTTTCATATCCTGTTGTCACGTCCCTTCAATTCAAACGTTCCATCTCCCTCTGAAACATTGCAATTCTCCACGCCCAACCGCCGTTTCAGAACCGGTGCCCATTCCTCTCCCTTCATAATTACTCTCTCCTTTTAAAAACAATCTCTTCTGTTCTTCTTGACCATAAGCCCTACTCTAGATTCACCCAAAAGGGAAGGATCATCATACCTCTTCTCCCAATAGCTGAAAAAACTTCTGATTTCTCTGCCTCAGTGGTTACTACCTCTAATCCATATATGGAACCTCTCGCTTTTACTGAGCCTTCGTCACACTCTATCACTTCTACTACTGCAGCCACACCTTCCCCAGTCTCCAAATTTCTTCCCAACTCAGAAACCCTTGAAGCTGCTGTTCCGCTTTCTCCGTCGTCTGTTGTTCCCACCAATTAAAACCTAAGTGGAGAACAAGGTCAAAATACTGAGTTCACAAAAAGTTCTGCGATTGCTGTCATCAATTTCATTTTTGTGGAAGCACCGATTGAAGAAGAAAAGACCGTGTTTGTGGTATCCGCTGATGGGGTCTTGCATGAAGTTATTTTCCAGAAACATGAGTCACAAAGCGTGTGGGAAGAAGGGGACATTATGGCTGTTGAAGGGGATGCAGTAGTATTCACTACTAGGGCATCACATGAGGAACCTGATCCATGTCCGGAGGACCCAGGTCAGGACTCTCATCCCTAGGACAGTGTTGTTCCTGCAGTCGATGATGTGCCCCTGGAAATTCAAGCACCAGAAATGCGATCTAGTGATGAAGAAGGCCTGGACAATGTGTCCCTTGATGCATTCATAAGTAAGCAAAGGGTTGTATCCACTCCTGAGTCTGAAATCAAGTGACCTACCACCAGGCTTTAAGTCAAAGTGGCCTACGATTCTGCACTCCAAAAGAGCAAGAAAAGTAGTAAGAAGAAAAGAAGAAAGTTGGTGAAGGATGATGTACCTGTAAGTGATGAAGTTATCCCTATAGTTGAGGTGGAAGAAGGAACTCCTGAGGAACCTGGTTCCCTTGTTAGGCGGTCCTCGAAAAAAGCTGAGTCTGTTCCATGGACAAAGGGTCTACATCTAAGTCCAAGATGAAGGAGGTAGTGAGTGATGAGGATACTCTTGTCAAGTCCAAGGGGAAAGGCAAAGTTAGTGGAGAAAAGCTTAGGAAACGCAAGTCTGAAATAGTTGATGAACCTAGTTCTGGGAAGAAAGCAAGAAGTGAGGTCTACCTTGGCTCTGAGCGCCAAAGCCATCAAAAAGTTCTGCTAGGTCGTACGTTTGACCCAACAATCTCAGAGATGGCAAGAATGTACCAATTTTGGAAATGGTGGAGTTTCAACAATGGATGCATGTATTCTACATTGATGCCCCTAAAATGTATGAGGAGGAGGTACAGAGTTTCTTTGCCAGTCTCTTTCCAGTCAATACTGACCATGTCTGTGCTTTAGTCAATGGGGTAGACATCGTCTTTGACGTGCAATTGCTTGGAGAAATTTTGAAAGTTCCTACAGTTGGGGTGTTGAGTGTACGAGATGTATGTCAGTATAACTTCAAAAATGCAGTGGTGAAAGATAATTTTAATCAGAAAGGGGACCGGATCCATAAGAAAGCACTACTTCTTGTCTACTAGTTGTTGTTTGAGTTGGTTAACAAATTCCTATTACCTCGAGTAGAAAAGAGGTCTGTAACTTCAAAATATGATCTATTCCTAATGTAGCAACTAGACAGTTTCAACCTTGTGAGTCTGCCTGCCATAATGATTGAATATATGCAGAAGGTTGCCAATTTCAAGAATGGTAATCATGGGCTTCCCTATGGATTCTTGCTTACTCAGGTGTTCAAATTCTTTAAGGTTCCACTGGGAACAGGTAAAGTGGGGACCCGCAAGCAGACATTCTCATAGATACCCTTGGTAGAGTGCGAGTGTATTGAGAAGTATGGGGGGAGGTAGGAAGTACTTCAACTGTGTCTCAGCTCATCAATGCCTAGAACAGTGCAGCTGAGGAAATACGTCGATTGAAGGCCAGGAATGCTATCCTGGAAGGTCAGCAAGCCCAAGTGGTTCCCATGTCGAATGATGAGGTGGTCTATTTGACCCAAGAAAATGCTGATCTTAGGGCGCAGGTTGAGAACCTGAAGGCTGAACTGCTTAACGAGCAAAAGTCGAGAAATGCCCGAATAAACCTTGTTCTCCAGACACTTGCTGCAGCTTCCAAGCCTTTTCCTTCTAGTGCCCCCTAAGAACCCCTTCAGTGACCAATTTTCTAGATGTGTTTCCTTTTTCTTGTTTCTTTGTTTATGGTTGATGAATGTTTTTTTTGGTTACTTTTTTTATGGTGGGGATGTACTGCTACCACTGCTCATGTGAACAAGTCCAATGTTGCATCTTCCTCTTTCAAAGGAAGAGGCATATTAAAAATTATTAATATGAATCATGTCTCGTACTTTCTCTCTATGTTCTATTCTTTCTCATGATTGTGTGCACATATGTGGCATGAGTTAGCTTAGCTGGACTTCTTTGTACTGTTGTTCTTTTTAATGATGCCAAAAGAGGGAAAGACTAATATAGGACTTAGGGGGAAACAAATTGGGAACTGGTTCTTGTGCTCTATTACTCTGACCATGTAAGGTTTCGGCATAATCTCAGGGGGAACTCTTTGAAACTGGTTTGGTTTTTACTGCTCCAATTCTGATCTATAATTGTTTAAGTTTGTCATTATCAAAAAGGGGAAAATTGATAGATCTTAAATACTCTTGCCTGATGTTTTGATGATCTAACAAACTTATTGTTAAGAACCAGATAGGTAACCTGCCTACTTGGATTGCTGCAAACTGTAATAGATTTCAGCTAAAGATGAACTGCTACAGCTTCAGGAGCTAGGAACCAAACAAGGACCTGATGCTCTTGTAGTTTCCTCATAAGCAGTACGAAGTCATTTGGACACAGCTGGAAATGAAGTGACCGACGACACTGTTTCTGCCGCACGGCACCACACTGTTAGCCCACTCTTGCAAAAATAGAGAAATCATCCTCACAAGCTTGAAGAACAAGGTTGAACGCCACTACGGACCAGTTCCTAAAAGATTGATTGTCGCTGTCCTAATTGAGTTGTAACCTTGTTATTGCACTTACTATATCTCCTAAATCATTTACCTAGAAGCATACTGATTAGGAATCCCCTCTTGTAAATCCGTTAACTCGTTGAGTTTATGTTATGACTAGATTTAGTCATAAGGAAAAGTCTTTGTAATCGTAGAGTTACAAAGTGGCTTGTGGTGATAGCATCACAAATTAGAAAAAGTCTTTGTAACTAGGATAGTCCCAAAGTGGCTTGTGGTAAAGGTACCACAAGTTAGTTGAGTAAATCCTTTGCAATAGGAATTATTGTAAAGTGGCTTGTAATATGTAAGATTACAAGTTAGTGAAGTTAAAATTCTACAGGTGTAGGTCGTGGTTTTTTGATCCCCTTGTGTGGGATTTTTCCACGTAAAAATCCACTGCCTCATTTACTTACTGCTTTACTAAGTGCTCTAAGCAGAATCTTGTAGAGAACCAGGTACTCTACGATTTGGTGGATCCATAAAAACTAACAATCTACCTTAGCCCCTTAAATCTAACCCAAACTATAGTCCAATTTTCTATCTAACCCGCCCCAACACGGAACTGATCTTGGTCGTAGATCTCAAAGATCAACGGTCCAAAACCCTCTTTCCTTTTTTAATTAACCTAACATCCCAAGACCCTAATCATTTCTCTGACCCCGCCGCCCCCAAATTCTTTCCTCCTCTCTATCTCTCTGAGACACTCCCAAACCCTAGGGTGCTGTCACTCCAAAATTTCCCCAAACCCCTTCGATTCCTGAGCAGATATGGGGTCATCTGGTGATTTACGGCCTTATCTGGCCTAATACCTCTACTGGTTGTTCGATTTTTCTATTATCAGAAGAAATCTCGAGGAGATTCGACCCAGAGTTGACCTAGACTCTTCGTTCTTTTTTGAACTTGCCTTGTGTTCATCGTTATTTGTGAGTATTATTATCTTTGTGTCTATGTTTTGAAACTCTGATTTTGGGCTAGATTATTTTTCACCTCGACCAATTTTCATCTATTTCTACTTGAATCTATTCAGATCCTTGTAGATCTGAAGCGACTTTGAATTTATCTAGTAGTTTTCTTTAAAAAATCTTCTGTTTTCCTTACTATTAATCGATTTCAATATTTTCTAAAAGTAGGGTTTCACTTATTTTTATTTCTGCAAAACTTTTCTAAAGTATCATGTGCTTGAATTCGGTTATCTTTACTAGTTCTACTGATTCTTTCATGCCTACGTTCTAGTCCTTTGTTTGTTTAATTGTTTGCTTCAATATCTGCCTGTTATTCTTTGTTCACCAATTAGCAGAGAGTAATTGATGATTATTTGACTATTTAGGGTTCGAAATTATTGTGTTTTGCTGAGATGGCTACTCCTTGTAATTTTTACTTACTTTCCTTATTTGTGACTCCTAGTTGATTCTACTTGCCTTAATTAGTCTATTGGCCTGATTTCTAGGTGTTGATTTACTCTAATTGACTTATAAAAAGGTAATATGACTTGTTTCTTACCTTATTTAAACCCTAATTTGGCTGATAATTGATTTCTCCCTAATTTGAAGTGCCTTTCCCGGAATCCTGCCTATTAATTGATCCTATTAAGCGCTAATTGATTGATTGATTGGTCTCTTTGCCTTATTTGCGAACTCTTGATTGCCTTTACCTTATTTGCTTTACTCTACTTGATGCTATATAAACCCCATTTTGATTTTCTTTTAGCACACAAACACACTCAGAAAGAAATACACACACACACACACTAACTCTTGCTCTCATTCAGACCTTTCTGTTACTTGTGTTTGCTACATTGTCTAGCCGGTTGAAAGCCAAGGCTAGACTATTGGATTCTGCATACTTTCAACTTCCTATTTGCTATTTCTTAACTGGTATGTCTCAACTTCTGCCATCATTCAATATGCTATGTAATTAGATCTACATGCTCCATGCCTATTTATCTTAATCAACATGTCTACTTCTATGTAATTAGACTTATGTGCTTCATGTTTATTACTCTTAATCAGCATGCCTACTTCCATGAAATTAGACCTATGTGCTTCTTGTTTTCAGCATGTCTATTAGACCTATGTCTATTTGTTTCTCAACTAGCATGATTTCTGTCCTATTTTAAGTGTTCACCCCCTAATAGGTTCATGAATAATTCATGATTTTCTATGCTTTCAACTTTTGCTACTCTTCTGTATGACTGTCTGATTAGGACCCTGTCCCAGCATGTTATTCTTTAATACATGTCCATAGGATAACTTAGTGATAACTAGTGAACTAAGTCAATCCCTAGGCAATATGCAACCTTGATTGAACTGGATGTGACTCTGCTCTGCTATGTTGTTGATTGATATCTGAGCTCAATCTGGTAAATATGATTCTGTTGCAATGTTGATCTTGTGATATGTCTTTATGCACTTCTGAAATCCAAACTATTTTTTTTTGTAAAAAACTATCTCCTACTTTTATACACTATTTTCATCTCCTACTCTTAGTTAACTAGGGTCTTTCTGCCCCCGATGTGAGCACAACTTAGGTCCATGAGACTGCTCTAAACTCTGGCACATTGGGGCTGGTTTCCAATCCTTCATGAACTGCTTCTGAATATTTTGTTTCTCTAGTATGAGCATTAACATGGGTTCTCGAAGCCTTTTGGAACTTTGACACACTAGAGATTTGGGTTCTTTATGCTTTGCCAATTGTTACTGTGTATGTCTGAGCTTTGGAGCTATTATGGTTTGAGGGCCTGGGTTATCCTGGTGCATTGGTCCTGTTGCAAGCCTCCTATATTTATATACTTTGTAACTTATTCATTTGCTTATGGTCTGTAATAATTCTTTGTAATAATGATGGGGCAATAGTGAATTGGGGAAAACTGGGCCTAGTTTAATGTTTGCATGAGAATGGGGTAGAAAACCTGCTTTAGGTTCCTGTTTCTTTCAAATATTTTCACTACTATATGTTGTGCCCCCTTTTTCCTCGCGAAGTCCGGGTTTTGACATTCGTTAGGAACAACTCATTCCCTTTTGGGAATTGGGTATGAAATTTGAAGAGTCTCCACCTAACGAATTTAAGGTGCGTTAGGGCACCTAAAGCAAATAACTCATAAAATCAGTTTGCATTACTAGAGATTGGGTAAGGGCTCAAAATAACCTTGAGGGTAAGGTGTTAGGCCCTTCGAGGTCCACAACGGTGGGTCTCGGCCAAACTCGAATTAGGTGAATTGGTCTAATAGATAGATAAAGCAAATTAGACAAATGTGTATTACATTTAAAACAAGGAGTAAAGGGGGTCCTAGGTTTTTTAGCCTATAGGATCACTTATGTGCAATACTTGGTAATCGTCTCCAAGTTGGGGTGCTACACATAATATTAACACACAGGTCATTACCCTCCCCTTAGTGGTTATATAAGCGATTTTAATTAAAACGTATCCTATGCGTGCATTATCTGTCCCTTACTTATAGTCCTGGAGGTGTTTAGGACTTCTAGTTAAGGTGGATTTAGACCTTCCTATAGTGCTTAAAAGGAGAAAATCTAAGCGACAAGAAAAAATAAATAGGACTATCATATAAAGGAACAATTAATGGCTCATATATACCTCCACAAATAAGTAAGCAATTGCACGTCTCAAACAACAGTATTTCAAACACTTTAAAAGTCCTATAGCAGGATATCTAGGTGAGCATAAAACAGAATATTTACATGGTTTTATTAAAAGCGAAGCACAAGGTACTTAATCAGTTGCCTACTGATTTTAGGACTATGTAAATCTGGGCAGTAAACAAGGCATAGTTTTATAATTTCAAGGCTTGCCTAGGCATGGATCAGCGATATCCTATGAACATGGTATCTAGTCATTAATCAGAAGTGAAATAAACCAGTAAACAATTTTAAGTAGGACGTTTGGTTCATTAGGTCCTATAGGCATGCTGTCTAGGTGTAAAAATTGATTTAAAACTTATAGACGTGGTATCTAAATGGAGAAATTGGTTTTAAAACCTTATAGACATGGTATCTAAATGCAGCAATTGGTTTTAAAACCTTATTTGCATACAGAAAATTGATTTAAACCTTGTTGGTATGCAAGACTGATTTTAAGCTTATAGGCATGGTATCTAAATAAACGAACGTCACAGTAACCTATAGGCATAGTATCTGAATGTACATAAGAAAACAAACATCACATCAACCTGTATGCATGGTATCTAGAATGCAGGACTAACTTTAAACTCATCATCATAGTATCTGAATGCACATAAGCGAACAAATATTACAACAACCTATAGGCATGGTATCTACCCTTTCCCAACAAAAAATATATATAAGAATCCCTCCCAGTTTTACTAATATCCCCAATATCTGTTTACAAAGAAATTATTATTACAAACCAACATAATAATGAATTATAGAAGTGAAACTGCTAAAACTATAGGGAGCATCAACAGGCCCAAACAGTAAACCTGAAAAGTCAGACCTTCAACCAAGTCTGAACATACCAATACTCTCATAGTGCACCGAATGGTATCCTGGTGCGTCAAAGTTCCCAAGGGTCTCAGGGACCCCGGGCAATGCTCACACCAGAAAATTTTCAAAGCAACCCTTTTTTGAGCATGTTTGGAAAGCCAGCCCCAGTGTGTCAAAGTTCAGAGGAGTCTCATAGACTCCTAGGCAATGCTTACACTGGAGGGGCAGGACCCTAGGTGTTCTAAGAGTAGGAGTTGAAAACAGAAGATAGTTTTAAGAAAATAATTTTGGTTTTTCAGGAAGTAAGGAGCAAACAGGGTCATTCAATTATTGTAACTCAAACAAAGGTCCCAACAATCAAACAGTATACAGAAACAGGATCAACTTAGTTTACTAGCTGTTACTAGGTGAGCAGACACTAAACAAAGGCATGGAATGCTGGGATCAATCAGACAGTCACATTTAAAGAGGTAGCAGGGATCTGGAGCAATATTGGTAAGAAGTCTGTGAAAGGTAAACATTTAAAAACATGATAGAAAGAACATGCTAGTCGAGAAGCAAACTGACATAGGTCTAATTCAGATATGAGCAAGCATTCTGACTTGCTAAAAGTAGAAGCACATAGGTCTAGCTAAAACAGAAGTAAACAGGTTGAAAGCAGGACACTCATAGGTTTAATCAAATAGAAATGGATATGGTATTGCAGTAAATATATAACTTAAACAGAAGTAGACATGCTATTGCAATAAACACATAGTTTAAAAAGAATAAAGACATGTTGATTATAAGGAAACACATAGGTCAAATTGAATAGCAGGAAACATATAGCCTAATTGAATAGCAGCAAACATGCTGATTAGGAACAATGAACATGAAGCACATGGATCTAATGAGATAAAGTAAACATGTTGATAACAGGGCACATAGTTAAATTGAATATCAATAAACATGCTGAGTAGGGAAACTTATAGGTTTAATTGAATGGAAGTAGTGGAAGCATACCAGTTAAGATACAACAATAGAAGAGTGAAGCAAACAGGGTCCAAAGGTCTAGCCTGGGCTTCCAGCCGGATAGACAATGTAACACCAAAGAGCAGAAGATTGTGATAGAGGAAGAGAGCAAGAACTTTGTGCACTTTTCTATATTTGTGTATGTGTGTTAAAGAAAAAGAGTGAGACTTATATAACTTTGAGTAGAGTAAACAAATAAGGCAAGGAAAATTAACGGCACATAAACAAAGTATGCAAATCAATTAACCAATCAGTTACGGCTAACCTAATCAATTAATATCACTTAAATTATGGAGAATCTCATACGAAATCAGTCAGTAGGCATGATTGAAGTTAAATAAGGTAAGCAATAAGTCTAAAGACCAAATTAGACTAATTAATCTAAATAAGGCAAGTAGTAATAATTAAAAGTTATAAATGAGGAAAATAGGTAAAATCACGGGGAAGTACTAATTTTAACAGGAAAATATGATTCGAACCCTAAGTAAAAGCAGTCAATCTATTTTGATTGACAGAGATAAACAATAACGGGAAAAATTGAAGCGGACGGTGAGACAAACGAACAAATAAAGGACTAGAACATAAGGGTAAAGATAACCAGCTTCAAACACTTAGAAACTTTTAGAAAAGTTTTTGCATAAACTAGAAGAAGTGGAACCCTAGTTCCGAGAAACTTTAGGATCGATCATCAGTAGGAAAAATAGAAGGAAATGCCATAGAAACTCGGAACCTTTTCAGATCTACAGAGATTTGACCAGCACATAATAAGGAATCAAAAACCCTAATATATCAAGATACTAAAATCAATTAACAATATAGAAAATAAGATATTTTAAAAAGAATACTGCTGATAAACTCAGAATTACACCAAGATCTACGAAGATTTTGACAGATTCGCGTTTAAAAAGGTTAGGGTTTTGAGAAAATGGGTGGGGTAAAGAAAACTTGGTTTTGAACCAAATATTCGAACCATAAACATAAGATAATAGCACTCACAAATGGAGATGACCGTAGGTAGAAGTAAGAGGCCAGTAGGGGCCTCAAATCACTAGGGAATCCCATGGAATGAGTAAGAATCGAAAGGTTTGGGGGAAAATTTAGGTGGTGGCGCTAGGGTTAGGGTTGGTCTCAGAGAGAACCGGAGAAGAAGGGGGATTCAAGGGCAGCTGGGTGTGAACAATGATTAGGGTCAGGGGGTCGTTTGAGTTAATAAAGGAAAGGGTGAATGGGGGTCGTTGATCTCAGAGATCAACGGCCAAAATTAGAGGGGTTTGGGGCCGGGTAGAGGTCTTTAGGTTTGGGCTGGGGTGATTTGGGCCTGGGTTTCATTAAATTGGATTGGGGAGGGGTGGAGGTTCCGATTTTGGGTATAAATTAGGGGCTATTTGTTAAATACTCACTTTTACTAAATAAAATAATTTAACAAATATCTAATTAAATGATAAAAAATAATTTTCATGTATGAAGGTGATTTAAAATAATTACGTAATATTATAAAAATATAAAAAATTGTTTTCTATATGGATAATGTAGTTATGCATATGTATGGGCTATTATTGCAAAATATGCAATTAAAGTCTGAAAAATGCAAATGTAATTGTAAAAAATACAATTAAAATATTTTAACACTTATATAAGCCTAAATGATGAATTTAGATAATTAAATCATCATAAAGTAGTATGAGGGATGATTTTTGGATATTTATATAATAAAAAATGCAGAAATAAATTGATTTAAGGCCCTTAAAATTACAGAAAAATCGTAGAAATATATGTGCATGTATGCACAATATTTTGAATGTTGCATGCATATTTTAAAATATATGAGGGAAAAATTGGGTATCAGTAGCTGCCCCTCTTTATCCGGAACGGATAAAAGAGTTTTCGGGTAAATAAATGATGGCCGATTTTGGCCGAATGGGTGATTTGAAAAAAAATAGAGACCGAACCCTGGTCTTTGAGTTGCCTACAGATCCCTGGTTTTATAGGAATCAGGCCATGTGTAGTTCTGGACCCAACGGTGAATGAAGCCGATGGAAAAGGTTCTTTTGTGAAGTGTAATATCTGATGGAGTTATTATTGCAAGCTTGGAGTGTGATGGATGTGTCACAGGGTAAATATCTGAATGGTTGTAGAGTAAGGCAGGCAATTGATGGGAATCGATTATAATGGCAAAGTGAAAAATGGTATGAGCGAAAACCAGAGCGAAGGTTGCTCCTGTTTGAAGAACGATTACTTCCTGGATTACCTGCAAAACTTAAAATACAATGCATGCGAGTATATAGAGTATTGCGGTAATTTAAACATGATGCAAGTTCCCTTTGGACCGTGAAAGATTGTCTTTGGACAGTGAAGATGATGTCCTTAGACTATGATGTCCTGGGCCATGAATCATGGGATAAGGGATTCGCAGGCCATGAAATGATGTTCTCAGTCCATGAGGATGGTGCCTCTGAACGATGACGCCTTTTCATAATGATGTGCAAGTATTGAGAGATCCTTAGGCCATGACATGGTGTCTTCAGGCTATGAGGATGATGCCTTCGGACTAATGATGCCTTTGGACGGGTTGGCTATATGTCAGCCCATGAAGTGTAGAAGTTTGAAAGTGATAGCAAGACAAATCTTAATCTTTTGTAGAGTTTTGGGGGCAGAGCTTAGCCCGAGGAAGAATATAATGCCAAGTTTAGAGCAACATTTATGTAGGGAGGGACAATTTTTAGTCCCGTAAGAAGGCAATACTTAGTTTTATACGAATATGGAGGCAAGACTTAGCCTCATGTAGATAGGGAGGCATGGTTTAGCCTCATGCAAGATTTGAGACAGGTTTTAATCTCATGCAAAAAGAAGGCAGTGCTTAGCCTTATTCAGATATGGAGGCAGTGCTTAACCTCATGCAATATTTGAGACAGGGCTTAGTCTCATGCAAAGAGAAGGCAATGCTTAGCCTTATGCATATGTGGAGGTCGGGCTTAGCCTCATGCAAGATTTGAGACAGAGCTTAGTCTCATGCAAAGAGAAGGCAATACTTAGCATTATGCAAATATGGAGGCAAGTCTTAGCCTCATGTAAGATTTGAGACAAGGCTTAGTCTCGTGCAAATAGAAGGCAATGCTTAGCCTTATGTAAATATGGAGGCATGGCTTAGCCTTATGCAAGATTTGAGACAGAGCTTAGTCTCATGCAAAGAGAAGGCAATGCTTAGCCTTGTGCAAATACGGAAGCATGGCTTAGCCTCATGCAAGATTTGAGACAAGGCTTAGTCTCGTTCAAAAGAGAAGGCAATGCTTAGCCTTATGCAAATATGGAGGCAGGGCTTATCCTCATGCAAGATTTGAGACAAGGCTTAGTCTCGTGCAAAGAGCAGGCAATGCTTAGCCTTATGCAAGATTTGAGACAGAGCTTAGTCTCATGCAAAGAGAAGGCAATGCTTAGCCTTATGCAAATATGGAGGCAGGGCTTAGCCTCATGCAAGATTTGAGACAAGTGATGTTTTATACTTCAATACCACATAAGGGGAGGGGGGTGATTGTGTGGTGTCCAATTTTTTGCTTAACCTGATTATAGAAGGACCTGGTTCTTCTATGTGTTCCAACTACTACTGTTGCGGAATAATAAGTACATAAATTAAAGAACACAATGATTTTACGTGTAAAATACCTGGCTCAAAGGTGAAAAAACCACAACCTACTACTCAGTAGGATTT
Source organism: Nicotiana tabacum (assembly GCF_000715075.1). NCBI lineage: Eukaryota > Viridiplantae > Streptophyta > Magnoliopsida > Solanales > Solanaceae > Nicotiana > Nicotiana tabacum. The sequence goes on from NC_134090.1 coordinate 171,931,393, forward strand.
TTCCCAACACTTCACTAAATCACTGAGCCAAAACAACATTTACAAAACTCTCTGTAAACCTAAGGATTACCTCTAATCCTGTTGTAGCAACCAGCCTCTAACTGTTGCGACAACTTCAAGTTAACTTTAACTTGAATACTCAAAGTACCTATTACAATTGCTTCTGGATAAAGCTGAAAGGTACAATATGAAAACACCTACTACAATTGAACTAGAAATAAAGAAAGACACATAAAACTCTTTATGGAGTTGGTTCTTCAATCTGGTTAATGTAGCTTCAGGTTTGCACTTGAATCACACACAAACTACTTGCAAAAAGCCTTGCTATTTTGCTCTCAATTCACATTTAACTTCTGCATTTTTGTGCAACCCATGTAATGTGAGAACATCCTGCAATTTATAGAGTTAGTAGATGAAGAAATAACTAGAGTTCTGATGCAACTCTTCCTTAGTGGAAGAGTTCTAGTTGATCTCAACTTCTAACTCCTTCCCTATCTTGGATAATGTTCTCTTTGAGTAAGGAGTCCTTCTCCTTATCAATTATGCAACCTTTTCGATCAGGAGATATTAAATACACCAAGTTAAGCTTATCTCATTCACGTGTATCCTACATGCTCGAATCTGCCCGTTTTTGTGCACCTGTGGGATGGACTTGGGGGATGAATCTGGTTCATGCCTGAGCTGGAGATATATTTGCGTCTGGCGGCTTGATTGATAGTGACTTTGATATGTGTATGTTTGCGAATACTTCTGTTATGTTCACCATGCCTGGATCTAAAGAAAAATTATAAGTTTGTTAAGGGGAGGTTGGTTCGTGCCTTCGTCTGCTGGCTTTGCTTCGGTCCGTTCTAGAGGCCTTGTTTGAGTTACCCTGGGCAACACCTGGCTGTCATAGAAATAGAGTTTTCGAAAATATACACTTACTGATGGAAGTAGAGTTATTTTAGAAAACATAGTGAAATATTAAGTAATTTTAAATGAACTAATGACTGTAACACATTTCAGAGACATTGCGGCTTTCTTGTATTAGAATTTTGAGGGTCCTCCTCAAAATTCTACCCCAGTTTGGTAAATGATCCTTCGCCATTTGCGTGTGATGAAACTTGCTAAATGTCCAAAGCTTTCAACAAAAGGGTCAGATCAAGACAATTCACACCGGGACAGTTGGTGTTGAAGAAAATTTTCCCGCATCAAGATGAAGCCAAAGGAAAATTCTCTCCCAACTGGCAAGGTCCTTACATGGTTCACCAGGTACTAACAGGAGGAGCACTCACACTTGCAGAAATGGATGGAGAAGTCTGGCCAAAACCAATAAATTTAGACACAGTCAAGAGATACTATGTTTAGATTATTTACATTCCTTCATATGATGTAACTGAACTACGCTTGACCTGATTCTCGTTTAAGAGGGGATACGTCGGTAGCCCTATGGGTTCAGTCATATCTTAATAAAATCTTCATTTTCCCTCAGCATCAGAAACTAGGGCAGAACTTTGAGGACCTTCAAAATTCCGGAGCAAGTCTAGCCAACGCCATCATATGCCAGATAGTAAGATGACCATGACATACTATGTTCATTCTTTTTCCGTCTATAAGGACCAGTTGCTCATAACGGCTCCTTATCCATTCTGCATCGCTGAGTTTGGCCTCCTGTATGATTCTTAAAGAAGGAATCTCTACCTCGGCTGGAATGACAGGTTTGGTACCATAAACCAGTAAATAGGGAGTTGCCCCGACGTTCTTTAGACCAAATGGCATCATCTCGTAGCAGTATACCCCCCACAGTGTGATGAAAGTTGTTTTCTCTGCGTCTTCTCCATCCATCTAGATCTAGTGATAACCCGCAAATCAATCTACAAAGGATTGGAGTTCATGCTTGGTGCAATTGTTGATCAGGATGTGTATATTTGGCAGGGGAAAGTCGTTCTTGAGACTTGCTCTGTTTAAATCTTGATAGTCAACACATACTCTAACTTTTCCATATTTCTTCGGAACTGGTACAGTGTTGGCTAGCCAGGTTGGGTACTCATCTACCCTGATGACTTTGGATTTGATCTGCTTAGTGACTTCTTCCTTGATTTTTAGGCTCATGTCTGGTTTGAACTTTCTGAGTTTCTGCTTTACTAGCGGACACATTGGATTGGTAGGAAATTTGTGAGCCACTATAGATGTGCTCAGACCGGTCATATCATCATATGACCATGCAAAGATATCCTCATACTCCTTTAGGAAACGAATGTACTCTTCCTTCTCTGACGGTGATAAGTGAATGCTTATGCGAGTCTCCTTGACGATTTTAGTGTCTCCCAAATTTATTGCTTCGGTCTTATCCAGGTTGTACTTAGGTTTATCCACAAAGTTATCGACTTCTCTGACAATTTTCTTGAGTATTTCATCCTCTCCTTCTGAGTTACTATCCTTATATTGCGTTGTCTCATTACATGCCACATTCATCGGTTCATCAGGAAAAGTAATAATAACGTTGTAGAAAGAAAAATGTGAAAGATAATAATGAATAATAAATAGCAATGCATCGATTAAATTTCGAAAATATCCAAAACAAGCATGACTCGATGAATTGAGCAATTATTTTAAAACAAAATGCATCTTTAAAACAAAATTACTAAAAACATCTGAAATGCCTAGCATGGCTATAGAAATAAATTAGGCTAAATGCCAAGCTACCTAGGGACTCGGTAGGCCCAAGATGGTGTGGCAGTCCAATTCCTGAGAACGGCTCCCTTTTCCACAGTCTGAATGGTTAGGCCTTCTTCCTCTTCCTCCTCAATTATCACACTGCAGTCCATATCATCGTCCTCTAGGAACAAATTCCTCATCCCAGCTAAAGCTTTTTCCTCTGTAGTTCCCCATATTGTATCAGCCTGGTAAAAAGTCTGACCCAGAGGTGGCACTGGTTGCTCAAGAGGGTAATGAGTACCCCGCCATGGCGGCAACGAATCATTGTACTCCTGCCAGGTGTATGGGTATCCCATCACAAAATTTGTGTCGTGACGTTTCAACTATATTTGCTTGGTAATGCCCTGGAGTTCCTTCCCAAGCCCTTTGCCGGATTCATACCCAGACCATGCTAGTATGCTTTCTATTTTGTTACTCCACCATTTGTCTTTCTCAACTGCATTGACATGCTCAATATGGTGATAAGTTTCCCCTCCTAGCCTTCTTCTATTCTTGATAATCGGGATAGTTTGACTGGTGTAAATGGGGTTACTTCCATCTCTGTGAATGATCACCTCCTGATGGTTCCCTTCAAACTTCACAGCCTAGTGTAGTGTGGGAGCCACAACCCCAGCGATATGTATCCAAGGTCGACCCAGCAGAAGATTGTATGTAGCTGATATGTCAAGCACTTGGAATTCAACATCGAACCAAGTTGGCCCCATCTGCAGGCAAAGGTTAGTTTCCCCAATCCTGGCCCTTTAAGATTCATCAAAGGCTTTCACGTTCATACTTCCTGCCCATATCTCGTGGAAATCTTTGCCCAGTCATTTTAGAGTAGTCAACGGACAAATGTTGAGGCTTGAACCCCCGTCTATTAGGACCCTGAATGAATTTGTCTTCAAACTGTACCGTGATATGCAATACCATGTTGTGACTTAACCCTTCATGCGGTAATTCATCCTCGTGGAAAGTGATCTTATGACTCTCCAGCACTTGCCCTACCATGTTGGCCATTTCTCCGCAGGTGATATTGTTGGGCCCATAAGCTTCGTTTAACACTTTCATCAAAGCATTCTTATGTGCCTCTAAATTTTGCAATAGTGACAGGATGGATATCTTGGCGGGGGTCTTGTTTAAATGATCAACGACGGAGTATTCCCTTGCTTGTACTTTTCTCCAAAGATCATCTGGTACTGTTTCAATGACAGGTTGCTTGGTAGCATCCTCCTTGCCTGATCCTCCCAAATGTTCGGGTGTATAGATCCTTCCCGTTCTGGTCATTCCTTGTGCGGCATCAGACTCTTCCATATTTGCTTTTCCTTTTTGCGTAGCTTCGGCAACATAATCCCAAGGTATGGCATTGGACTTGAAAGGATGTGTGGTTGTTACTATCACCGTGAAAGGTGTGGCCACTTCTACCTCAAATGGAGCAGGTGCGGTTGTAGGTGAAGCTACCTCTACCTCAAATGGAACTGATGTGGCTGTCTCGACCTCGACTGATGGCTGCATCTGCACCACAATAGGAGTGAGTGTGACTGCATGTTTAAAGTCATCGCCTTTTCGAATAAGCCCGATTGATCCCTTAGGATCCCATTCTTCATCCGTCTCTATCACATGTACCCCATCACCCCTATGATCTGGGAGAGGATTGTTGCAGACATTGGGTGTAGATTCTGCTGCATGTATAACCTTGTTATCAATCAATGTTTGGATTCTATCTTTTAATGTTCGGCACTCGTCAATGGTGTGCCCCTTCATACCGGAATGATATGCACAGGTTTTGTTTGGGTTGACCCATTAAGATAAGTTTTCCATTACCATAGTAGGAATATAGGTGACATAACCGGCGGCCTTCAATCTTTCGTACAGTTGGTCAATGGGTTCAGCAATAGCGGTATATTGTTTGGGCGGTTTGCGATCAAAGTTAGGCTGGGGTTTCTGGTAATTTGGACGAGTTGGAGGTGAATGATAGTAGGTTGGCTAGGTGCTATAAGTGTGATAGGCGGTGGCGAGTTGAGAATATTTGGAAGATGAGGGTTGGTATGTGGGTGAATGTGTTTGGTATATGAGTGGAGATTTTGGGCCTTGGTCCACCATTACTGCCCCTACGTCTTTCTTCTTTGATATGCCTCCTGATTGCAATGCTTTATTCATGGCCTGTAGTGCCTCGAAATTTGTTATCATCCCGCTTTTGATACCCTCTTCAATCCTTTCTCAGAGTTTGATGATATCAGAGAACTTGTGATTCTCAATGACCATTATCCTTTTCATAATAATGTAGGTCATGTGCCCTAACAAAGAACTTGTTCATTTGTTCTTCTTCTAGTGCTGGTATGACCTTGGCTACTTCCGACCTCCACCGAGTAGCATACTCGCAGAAAGTCTCAGTTGACTTCTTCTTTAAATTCTAGATATAGAGGACATCTGGTGCATTCTCCGTATTGAACCTAAATCGGTCCATAAATTCTGATGGCATGCTCACCCAATTGACCCACTTCTTAGGGTTTTGGCTTATGTACCAGGAGAAGGCATCTCTAGTAAGGCTTCTCATGAAGAGCTTCATTTGGATCCTTTCATCTTTTCCGACCCCCACGAGCTTGTCACAGTAAGTTCTCAAATGAACCTTAGGATTACCCGTTTTGTCAAACATTTCAAACTTGGGAGGTTTGTAACCCTCTGCCAGTTCCACGTTTGGTTGTATGCATAGATCCTCATAATTCAGACCTCCTATCCCTTGACCTCCTTCAACACCCTGAACTCGACTTGTCGATTTCTTGAGCTCCTCGGCCATGTTCTTGATGAGCAGGCCTTTCTCAGTGGATTCTGGTGTATAGGAGATTGATTGAGTGGAATGAGACATAGTTTCCACGTATATGGGGTTGTTTTGGTGTGTACTAGGGATTTGGGTGTAGTAGTGGTTGTTAGTTGAGTTTTGAGGATCGGGAATGGGTTGTGGTGTGTCCTGAGGAGTGTATTAGGTAGTAGTTTGTAGGTACTGGGTTGGTTGATGATGGTGTTGTGGAGGGGTTGGTATCGGTAAAGGATTGGGGTTTTAAAGTGGAGTTGCATATTGATGGGGGTGCGGGAGGATTTTGTGGATGCTGGTTTGCCGTATTTTGGTGAGGTGCTGGGTTTTTGGTATTTGTTGGTTGATGTCGGGGACATTCAGGGTAAGGGAGAGGTTTGCTAAGTTGTTTACCTACTCAAGTTCTCCCTGTAACTCCAGTATCTTTTTTTCAACCTTAAAACCAAGTCATTTGGTGCTGAAGTACTTCGACCATCTGAAGTTTCTGCATTCTTAGCGTTTTCCTTTCGAATACCACTTAAGTCATCCATCTTATATTTCCCTCTACTTTTCGTATTACTTGGAGGAGGAGGTGGTGGAGGGCCTCTAGATTTGGTGTGATATGCTGATGATGCCAGTATGTGCGAATCAACCTTAGGGGATGGGAATAATAAAGAATAAAGAAAAACAAAAGGTATATTCTGAAAAGTTTACATTGTTTAAACACATATTGTAGAAATGTAAATTCGTGTCCTAATTTGGGAGCCTCGTTGTCCCCGAGGTAGGCATAGCGAAAATAGATTTGGAGAAATTCAGTTCCAATAATTGCCTCATTTCATTAATGTAAAAACAGACGACCCAAACGACACTAAATAAGATAACAACACTAATGGCACTTGGCCTTATTACATTTGAAAAGTAAGTAAACCTAATCTATTTGGTCCCAGAAGGACCCTCTCCGGGCTTGATGCTCTTGTCGATTAGTTGCTTCAGTTCACGCAGGTTCAGCAGTAGGAACGCCCTTGCCAAATGTCCTCCTTTGTTTCCTTTAGCGTTCTGGAAATCGGTGACTCTCTTCCTCATTTTCCCTTCCAATTCCATCAGACTGTACTCCAGATATTCCAACCTTTTTCTGGATTTAACAACCTTCTCTTTCAGCTTAGTGATCATCTCCATATCGGCCTTATGTTGCTCCATATGGTCGGTTTCCGACTCGCAAACTCTTTTACACAATTTGTTATACTTCACTTGTGCTTCGACAACTTCATCTATGACCCTGTTTCCTGGACCAACCCTTGGCTCGAATATTCCTGCTATGTCATCCTTTAACCATGACGGGTAAAAGTACACATGACCAGCATGGCATCGATCTGGATCGAGGGTATCCTTTCCACGATAATTTTCAAATGCCACTTGTGCTGAGCTTCACATTTGTATGGGACGTCGTCATCCTGAAAGTCTACCCTGTAGTGACTCATTTTGGCAACTCGTGGTATAACATGTCTCATGCCTGCCTGTCTCATAACCCTGAGGGGAGCATAAGGGTATATGCCCCTTAACCCAATCAATACCAAGTGTGGAACATCCCTGGATCTGATGATGAACTCATCGGTAGGGAACCACTCGAACATCCATTGAACCTGGTCCTCGGTCAAATTGTTGAAAAACTGCACCCATCCTACAACATCCTCTAGTTGAGCAAACCTGTCTGGGATATAGGTCATTCTCTTGGGATGGTGGAAGGCTTTATGATCATTCCACGGCCTTCGTGGAAATTCCTAATGATATTGACCCTTTTGGAGATATTCTAATAACCAAACTTGCAGCAGCAAATTGCAACTCTCGAAGTATCTAAACCCCTTCTGACAGCGCTCTAAGGCCTGGTACATATCTGCAATGATCATAGGGACGATGGTATATGTCTGCCCCTCGATCCTATCCATCAGAGTCTTGGCCACCATGGCCAGCCTGGTGTGGATTCTATCCCCTTGGATCAGGAATACTAGCATGCCCAAGAAACACACAATGAACACAAAGACCCTACGGTGAATCCAACCTAAGGAGGTGATAGAGAATTCATCATCAAAAATATGGTAAGACCTGTTGTGACCGTATCGTTCATAGAGGAAGTCGAAGGGTATGTAGGAGTTTTTTAGGCACTCTAAGTCATCATTCTTCTTTAACCCTATTATCTTTAAGAAATCCCCTAGTGGTGTGATTTTCAGGTACCAATAAATGAGGGTTATCCCAAGGTAGCCCAGCAAATCCCCATATTTCTTCCACGAGAGGGGTCATTTCTATGTCTCCAAAGTCTCTTTGTCCCAGAACATTATAGCAGCCTCAATCAACATTTTGTTCGGTTGAAGATCCAACAAAGAAGGCAAATTTCCTAAAACCTTTTCACATGATTTTGGTCACTTGATGGAAGATCTCTCCACCAATCTAGCAATAGTAATGGTATGTTACCAACCATGACGAACTTGGGGACTTCGTTCCTCATTTTCTGCAAAACAAAATATGGTTAGGCCCTTTCGCCCTCCAGGTTCGTCTATTTATACAAAAATGATTAGCATATTGGCACTTATTTCTCCAAAATTAATGCATACAATCGTGGTTGCGTCCGTTGGGATTATGAAAAATGCGATGGACTTTTGGATGAGGCTTGTCTTAAAGGGTAATTATGTGGACAACATATTAACACGGCTAGGTTTGACCATGATGCATGCACAATTAATCAGAGTAAGGTTGTTATAGAGGTCTAGATTGAGACCCTCAAGAGGATAACTTGAGGGGGAAAGGCATGGAACCGTCGATTGCACCGCTGATCGACTAGTTTTACCGTAAAATACGCCTTTCCATATTTAAAGGATAATATATAGGAAGATTGAAAACACTCATAAAGTGTTGCTATAAGATTGATTGCGCATGAGTGAAATGTGATGTTGAGCATGATTTATGCAGCAATAATAGCATGTTGTCATGCATTTGCACGTTAAAAGGATAAATGCGGTATTTAAATAATTGAAAGATAGTTAAGAAAGAAAACAAGGAGATAGGTCAGTTTTAGGAAATAAAAGAAATCATAAATGCTTTGAGAAATAGGTAGTTAAATTCAAATAAAGGGGAAGGGGAAAAGGTGCACATGTATTCAAAGCATGCTTAAGACTGATTCACAAAAACAAGTTTGTTATGGTAAGAGCCTAAAATATCCCTAGCAGAGTCGACATGCTGTCGCGTCCCCTTTTTCCTCACGATGTTCAGGTTTTGACATTCGTTAGGAATACCTCATTCCCTTTTGGGAATTGGGTATGAAATTTGAAGAGTCGCCACCTAATGGATTTAAGGTGCGTTAGGGCACCTAAAGCAAAATAACTCATAAAACAGTGGGTCCACAACAGTGGGTCCCGACCAAACTCGAATTAGGTGAATTAGTCTTATAAATAGATAAAGCAAATTAGACAAATTGGTATTACATTTAAAACAAGGAGTAAAGGGGTCCTAGGTTTTTTAGCCTATAGGATCACTTCTATGCAATACTTGATAATCGTCACCAAGTTGGGGTGCTACACATAATATTAATGCACATGTCATCATATCCTTTACTACCCAATTACCCTCCCCTTAGTGGTTATATAAGCAATTATAATTAAAACGTATCATATGCGTGCATTACCCGTCCCTTACTTATAGTCCTGGAGGTGTTTAGGACTTCTAGTTAAGGTGGATCTAGACCGTCTAATAGTGCTTAAAAGGAGAAAATCCAAGCGACAAGCAAAAACAAAATAGGACTATAAGATAAAGGAACAACTAAAGGCTTATATTTACCTCCACAAATAAGTAAGCAATTGCACGTCTCAAATAGCAGTATTTCAGACACTTTAAAAGTCCTATAGTAGGATATCTAGGTGATCATAAAGCAGACCATATGCAGTGTTTTATTAAAAGCGAAGTAGAAGGTACTTAATCAGTTGCCTACTGATTTTAGGACTATTTAAATCTGGGCAGTAAACAAGGCATAGTTTTATAATTTCAAAGTTTTAGTCGCTCTACAGGCTTGCCTAGGCATGGATCAGTGATGTCCTATGAACATGGTATATAGTCATTAATCAGAAGTGCAATAAACCAGTAAACAATTTTAAGCAGGTCGTTTGGTTAATTAGGTCCTATAGGCATGTTGTCTAGGTGTAAAAACTGATTTAAAACTTATAGACGTGGTATCTAAATGCAAAAATTGGTTTTAAAACCTTATAGACATGGTATCTAAATGTAGAAATTGGTTTTAAAACTTATTTGCATGCAGAAAACTGATTTAAACCTTGTTGGCATGCAAAACTGATTTTAAGCTTACAGGCATGGTGTCTAAATAAACCAACGATTCAGTAACCTATATGCATAGTATCTGAATGTACATAAGCAAAAAAACATCACATCAACCTGTATGCATGGTATCTAGAATGCAGGACTAACTTTAAACTCATCATCATAGTATCTGAATGCACATAAGCGAACAAATATTACAACAACCTATAGGCATGGTATCTACCCTTTCCCAACAAAAAATATATATAAGAATCCCTCCCAGTTTTACTAATATCCATAAATAATGAATTACAAAAGTGAAACTGCTAAAACTATAGGAAGCCTGAACAAGCCCAAACTGTAAACCTGAAAAGTCAGGCCTTCAACCAAGTATGAACATACCAATACTCTCATAGTGCACCCAATGGTATCCTGGTATGTCAAAGTTCCCAAGGGTCTCAGGGACCCCGGGCAATGCTCACAACAGAAAACTTTCAAAGCAACCCTTTTGTGAGCAAGTTTGGAAAGTCATCCCCAGTGTGTCAAAGTTCAGATGAGTCTTATGGACTCCTAGGCAATGCTCACACTGGAGGGGCAGGACCCTAGGTGTTCTAAGAGTAGGAGTTGAAAACAGAAGATAGTTTTAAGAAAATAATTTTGGTTTATCAGGAAGTAAGGAGCAAACAGGGTCATTCAATTCTTGTAACTCAAACAAAGGACCCAGCAATCAAATAATATACAGAAACATGATCACTTAAAGTTTCAACTTAGTTTACTAGTTGTTACTAGATGAGCAGACATTAAACAAAGGCATGGAATGCTGGGATCAATCAGACAGTCACATTCAAAGGGGTAGCAGGGTTTGGGAGCAATATTGGTAAGAAGTCTGTGAGAGGTGAACATTTAAAAACATGATAGAAAGAACATGCTAGTCAAGAAGCAAACAGACATAGGTCTAATTTAGATATGAGCAGGTATGCAGACTTGCTAAAAGCAGAAGCACATAGGTCTAGCTGAAATAGAAATAAACAAGTTGAAAGCAGGACACTCATAGGTTTAATCAAACAGAAGTGGACATGCTATTACAATAAACACATAAGTTAAACAAAAGTAGACATGTTATTGCAGTAAACACATAGTTTAAACAGAAGAAAGACATGTTGATTATAAGGAAACACATTGGTCAAACTGAATAGCAGGAAACATATAGCCTAATTGAATAGCAACAAACATGCTGATAAGGAACAATGAACATGAAGCATAGGGATCTAATGAGATAAAGTAGACATGCTGATAACAGGGCACATAGTTAAATTGAATATCAGTAAACATGTTGAGTAGGGAAACACATAGGTTTAATTGAATGGTAGTAGTGGAAGTATACCAGTTGAGATATAGCAATAAAAGAGTGAAGCAAACAGGGTCCAAAGGTCTAGCCTGGGCTTCCAGCCGGCTAGACAATGTAACACCAAAGAGCAGAAGATTGTGATAGAAGAAGAGAGCAAGAACTTTATATACTTTTCTATGTCTCTGTGTGTTAAAGAAAAAGAGTGAGGCTTATATAGCTTTGAGCAGAGTAAACAAATAAGGCAAGGAGAATTAACGACACATAAATAAAGTATGCAAATCAATTAACCAATCAGTTAGGGCTAACCTAATCAATTAATATTACTTAAATTATGGACAATCTCATACGAAATCAGTCAGCAGGCATGATTGAAGTTAAATAAGGTAAGCAATAAGTCTAAAGACCATAGATTAGACTAATTAATCTAAATAAGGTAAGTAGTACCAATTAAAAGTTATAAATGAGGAAAATAGGTAAAATCACAGGGAAGTACTAATTTTAACAGGAAAATATGATTCGAACCCTAAGTAAAATCAGTCAATCTATTTTGATTGACAGAGATAAACAATAACGGGAAAAATTGAAATGGACAGTGAGACAAATGAACAAACAAAGGACTAGAATATAAGGGTAAAGATAACCAGCTTCAAAAACTTAGAAACTTTGAGAAAAGTTTTTGCAGAAATAAGAAGAAGTGGAACCCTAGTTCTGGGAAACTTTAGAATCGATCATCAGTAGGAAAAACATAAGGAAATGCCATAGAAACTCGAAACCTTTTCAGATCTACAAAGATCTGACCAACACATAATAAGGAAGCAAAAACCCTAATATAACAAGATACTAAAATCAATTATCAATAAATTACACAAGAGATTTTAAAAATAAAAGTACTCATAAACTTAGAATCACATCAAGATCTACAAAGATCTGGACAGATTCACATTTAAAAAGGTTAGGGTTTTGAGAAAAGGGGTAGGGGTAAAGGGGTTTGGGGTCGGGTAGAGGTCTTTAGGTTTGGGATGGGGTTATTTGGGCCTGGGTTAATTAAATTGGATTGGGGGTCCGATTTTGGGTATAATTTAGGGGCTATTTGTTAAATACCCATTTTTACTAAATAAAATAATTTAAAAAATATTTAATTAAATGATAAAAAATAATTTTCATGAATGAAGGTAATTTAAAATAATTACTTAATATTATAAAAATATAAAAAGTTGTTTTCTATATGGATAATGTAGTTATGCATATGTATAGGCTATTATTGCAAAACATGCAATTAAAGTCTGAAAAATATAAATGTAATTGTAAAAAATACAATTAAAATATTTGAACACTTATATGAGCCTAAATGATGAATTTAGATGATTAAATCATCATAAAGTAATATGACGGATGATTTTTGGATATTTATATAATAAAAAATGCAGAAATAAATTGATTTAAGGCACTTAAAATTATAGAAAAATCATAGAAACATTTGTGCATGTATGCATAATATTTTGAAAGTATGCATGTGCCCTTGCTATATGTCCTCCTTCACTTCCTTCAGCGTTCTGGAAATCAGTGACTCTATTCCTCAATTTCCCCTCCAATTCCATCATACTGTCCTCCAGATATTCCAACCTTTCGCTTGATTTGACAGCCATCTCCCTCCATTCATTAATTAGTTCCATGTCGGTCTTGTGTCACTCCATGTGCTCGACCTCAGACTCATGAACTCTTTTGCGCAGTTTGTTGTACTTCACTTGTGCCTTGGCAACCTCATCTATGACTCTATTCCTGGACCAACCCTTGGCTCGAATATTCCTACTATATTATCCTCTAACCATGATGGGTAAAAGTACACATGACCAGCATGATATCGATCTGGCTCGATGGTATCCTTTTCCACAATAATTTTCAAATGCCACATGTGCTGAGCTTCACATTTGTATGTATATCGTCATCCTGAAAATCTACCCAGTAGTGACTCATTTTAGCAACCCGTGGTATGACCTGCTTCCTGCATGCCTGTCTCATAAACCTGAGGGGAGCATAAGGGTATATGCCGCTTAACCTGATCAACCAAGTGTGCAAGATCTCTATATCTGATGATGAACTCGTCTATAGAGAACCACTCGAATATCCATTGAACCTGATCCTCGGTCAAATTGCTGAAAAACTGCGCCCATCCTACGGTATTTTTTGGATTGAGCAAACCTGTCTAGGATGTAAGTCATTATCTTAAGATGATGGAAATCTATGTGATCATTCCATGGCCTCCGCAGAAGCTCTTGATGGTATTGACCCTTTTGGAGATGTTCTAACAACCAAACTTGCAGCAGCAGTTTACAACCTTCAAAGTATTTGTACCTTTTCTGATAGCATTCTAAAGCTCGGTATATGTCTGCTATGATTATAGGGGTGATGGTATATGTTTTCCCCTCGATCCCGTCCATCAAGTTTTTGGCTACCATGGCTTGTCTAGTGTGGATTTTGTCCCCTTGGACCGGGAATACTAACATAACCCAGAAACAGACGATGAACACGAAAACCCTGCGGTGAATCCAACCCGGGGAAGTGATGGAGAATTCGTCATCAAAAATATGATAAGATTTGTTGTGACCGTACCGTTCATAGAGAAAGTCGAAGGGCATGTAGGAATTATTCAGGCACTCCAAACCCTCATTCTTTTTCAGACCCATAATTTTTAGAAACCCCCAAGTAGAGCGATTTTCCGGCACCAACCAGGACTATCCCAAGGTAGCCCAGCGAATCCCCCTATTTATTCCAAGAGAGGATTCATTTCTATGTTTCCAAAGAGAAACACGGCTCTTTCTTTGTCCCAGAACATTGTGGTAGCTTCGATCAATATGTTGTTCGGTTAGAGGCCCAACAGAGAAGGCAAGTTTCCCAAGACCTTTTTCATATGATTTTTATCACTTGGTGGAAGATCTTCCCACCAATCTACAAACAATGGTGGAATGTTACGGACCATGCTGAACCTGGGGACTTCGTGCCTTATTTTCTGCAAAACAAATATGGTTAGGCCCTTTCCCCCTCCAGATCCGACTATTTATACAACAATGATTAGCATATTGGCACTTATTTCTCCAAAATTAATGCACACAATCGTGGTTGCATCCATTTATGGAAAATCCGATGGACTTTTGGACGTGGCTTGTCTTAAATGGTTATTATATGGACAACATATTAACCCGACTAGGTTTGACCATGATGCAAGTACAATTAATCAGAGTAAGGTTTCTAGATAGACCTAGACTGGTACCCTCAAGTGGATAACTTGAGGGGGAAAGGCATGGAACCGTCGACTGCACCGTTGATCGACTTGTTTTATCGCAAATACGCCTTCCCGAATTTAAAGGGTGATATATAGGAAGAGCGCAAACACTCATAAAGCGTTTCTATAGGATTGATTACGCATAAGTGGAATATGATGTTAAGCATGATTTATGCAATAATAAATAACATGTTGTCACGTATTTGCACGTTAAAAATGATAAATGTGGTATTTAATAATTGAAAGACGTTTAATAAAGAAAACAAGGAGACGAGTCAGTTTTTGTAATAAATGGAATCATGAATGCTTGAGAAATAGGCAATTAAATCCATATAAGGGGAGAAAGGGAAAGGGTGCACATGTATTAATAAGATAAAGCATGCCTAAGACTAATTCACAAAAACAAGTTCGTTATGGTAAGAGCCTAAAATATCGCCAGCAGAGTCGCCATGCTGTCTCGCCCCTTTTTCCCTCGCGGAGTCCGAGTTTCGACATTTTTGGACAGCTCCTTTCCTTTTGGGAAATGGGTATAAGATTTGAAGAGTTGCCACCTAATGGATTAAGGTGCGTTAGGGCACCTAGGAAATAACTCATAAACCGGTTTGCATTACCAGAGATTGGGTAAGGGCTCGAAATTACCTTGAGGGGAAGGTGTTAGGCACCCCTCGAGGTCTACAACGGTGGGTCCCGGCCAAACTCGAATTAGGTGAATTAGTCTTATAAGAAAATAAGGCAATTTAGACATATAGATATACGTTTAAAATAAGGAGTAAAAGGGTCCTAGGTTTTTTAACTTATAGGATCACTTATGTGCAATACTTGGTAATCGTCCCAAGTTGGGATGCTACACATAGCATTAGCGCACAGGTCATCATATCATTTACTACCCGATTACCCTCCCCTTAATTATTGTTACCTAAACATTCTAATAGTATCCAGTACGTGCCTTATGCATGCATTCCCCGTCCCTTACCTCTGGCCCCGGAGGTATTTAGGACCTCTATTTGAGGTGGTTCTAGACCCACCTATGGTGTTTAAAAGGAGAAAACTATGTGTCAAACAAAATAGGTAGGACTATCACATAAGGAGCAGTTAAAGGGACTCACATTTACCTCCACAAATGAGCGAACAATTGCACGCCTCAGACAAACAGTTTTAAACGATTTAAAGTCCTATTGCATGATATCTAGATGAGCACAAAATATGTAGTAGTTTTATTAAGGCAGGGCAGTAAATACCTAATCAGTTTGCCTACTGATTTTATTTCTTCCTAAATCTGGGCAGGTTTCAAGCAGCAGGAAAATAGCAATTTTAAACCATAATCCAATTAACCTACAAGATTGCCTAAGCGATAGTCGGATAGACTTTTATAAACCGGGTATCTGAGCTGTAAACAGTTACTGGTTTAGCAGGCTGATTTTATCTTTTAGACCCTACATGCATGATATCTAAGTGTAGAAGAACTAATCTTAAGGCCTTATAGGCATGGTATCTAAATGCAGAAATGATTCTGAAGTTTCCTATTGACATGGTATCTAAATGCAAAAATGATTCTGAAATTTCCTATAGATATGGTATCTATCTTCTGAAATTTCCAATAGATATTGTATCAGAACGCATAAGTGATTTAAAACTTTATAGGCATAATTTTTAAAATGCAGAACTGATTTTGAAACTTTGGGGGCATTATTTAAATGCAGTAGTGAATCTTGACGGGATATTCATGACTGTTTTGATCCTATAAGCATGTTATCTACCGCACATAGTAACAGAATGTATTGAAACAAATACCTATAGGCATATTATCTACTGCATGCAGTAACAGAATATAATTGAACAAGTAAATAACTTATAGGCAGGATATCTAGCATATAGTGTTGATACCCAATTTTTCCCTCATTACTACTGAACCTGTGCGAACTGGGGAATTTGATCGACAAGAGCGTCCAGCTTGGAGAAGGTCCTTCTGGGACCAAGTGGATTAGGTTTATTTGCTTTTTCAAATGTAATAAGGCCAAGTGCCACTAGTGACTTGTCTTATTTAGTGTTGTTTTAGATTTATATATTTTTACATTAATGAAATGAGGCAGTTATTGGCACTGAAATTCTCCAAGTCTATTTTTCGTTAGGCCTACCTCGGGCACAATGAGGCTCCCAAATTAGGACGTGAATTTACATTCCCATAATATGTGTTTAAATACTGTAAGCATTTCAAAATAATTACTGACTTATTTACCTTTTGTTTTTCTTTATTTTTTATTATTTCCCTCCCCTAAGGTTAGTTTGCACATACTGGCATCATCAGCATATCACACCAGATCTAGAGGCCCTCCACCTCCTCCTCCTCCTCCAAGTAATACGAAAAGCAAAGGAAAAGCTAAGATGGATGACTTGAGTGGTATTCGAAAAGAAAACGCTGAGAACATCGAAACTTCGGACGGTCGAATCACTCTGGCCCAGAATGATTTGGTCATGCGATTTGAGCAGAAGATACTAGAGTTAAAAGGAGAACTTGAGCAGGTCCGCAACTTGAAAAACCTCTCTCTCACTCTGAACATCCCAGACGTTAACCAACAAAATGATCAAAACCCAGCACCTCCTCAAAATATACCAAATCAATGTCCACAAAATCCTCCCGCACCCCATCAATATTCAGCTCCACCTCAAAACCCCAATCCTCTGCCGATACTAACTCCTCCACAACACCATCATCAACCAACCCAGTACCCACAAACCACTACCTATCATACTTCTCAGAACACACCAGAACCTATTCCCGATCCTCAAAACTCGACCAACGATCACCACTACACCCAAATCCCTGGCACCCACCAAAACAACCCCATATACGTGGAAACCATACCTCATTCCACTCAACCAATCTCCTATACACCAGAATCTATTGAGAAGGACCTGCTCATCAAGAACATGGCCGAGGAGCTCAAGAAGTTGACAAGTCGAGTTCAGGGTGTTGAATGAGGTAAAGGGATAGAAGTTCTGAACTACGAGGATTTATGCATACAACCATATGTAGAATTGCCGGAGGGTTACAAACCTCCCAAGTTCGAGATGTTTGACGAAACGAGTGATCCCAAGGTTCATTTGAGGACTTATTGTGACAAGCTCATGGGGGTCAGAAAAGATGAAAGGATCCGAATGAAGCTCTTCATGAGAAGTCTTACCGGAGATGCCCTGTCCTGGTACATAAGCCAGAATCCTAAGAAATGGGCCAATTGGGTAAGCATGGCATCAGACTTTGTGGACCAGTTCAGGTTCAATACGGAGAATGCTCCAAATGTCTTCTATATCCAGAACCTAAAGAAAAAGCCAACTGAGACTTTTTGCGAGTATGCTACTCAGTAGAGGTCGGAAGAAACCAAGGTCAGACCAACACTAGACGAGGAATAGATGAAAAAGTTCTTTGTTCGGGCACATGACCCATAGTATTATGAAAGACTAATGGTTATTGAGAATAATAAGTTCTCTGATATCATCACACTCGGAGAAAGGATTAAAGAGGGCATTAAAAGTGGGATGATGACAAATTTTAAGGCACTGCAGGCCACTAATAAAGCATTGCAATCAGGTGGCATATCAAAGAAGAAAGAAGTAGGGGCAGTAATGGTGGCCTAAGGCCCAAAATCTCCGCTCACATACCAACGCCTCCACCCATATACCAAACACCTCCACCTACATACCAAACCTCACCTCCCATATATTCTCAACCCGCCACCGCTTATCACACTTATAACACCCAACCAACCTACTATCATTCACCTCTAACTCATCCACAGTACCATAAACCCCGACCTAACTTTGATCACAAACCACCCAGACAATAAACCGCCATTGCTGAACCCATCGACTGGCTGTACGAAAGGTTGAGGGTTGCCGGATATATCACCCTTATTCCTGTTGTGGCAATGGAGAATTCATCTTAATGGGTTAACCCAAATAAAACCTATGCATATCATTCCGGTATGAAGGGGAACACCATTGACGAGTGTCGGACATTGAAAGATAAGATCCAAACATTGATTGATAACAAGGTCATACAAGCAAAGCAAGCTGCACCCAATGTCTGCAATAATCGTCTTCTAGATCATAGGGGCGAAGGGGTCAATGTGATAGAAACTAATGAGGAGTGGGATCCCAAGGGGTCAATTGGACTTATCAAAGAGGGCGACGATCCTAAAAAGACCGCATTCACTCTCAATCCTATTGTGGTCTAGGTACAGCTGCTAGTTGAGGTTGAGGTAACCGCACCGGTTCCATTTGAGGTAGAAGTAACACAACCTGCAGCGACACATGTTCATTTGAAGTAGAAGTGGCCACATCTTTCACAGTGACAGTAGCAACCGTACCTCCTTTCAAGTCCAATGCCATACCTTGGGATTATGTTGCTAAAGCTAGGCGAAAGGGAAAAGCAAAGATGGAAGAATTTGGTGCCACACAGGGAATGACCAGAACCGAAAGGATCTATACACCCGAAAATTTGAGAGGATCAAGCTAGGAGGCTGCTACTAAACAACCTCTCATTGAAACTAGACCGGGCGATCTTTATAGGAAAGTACAAGGGAGAATACTCTGTCATCGATCATTTAAATAAGACCCCCGCCCAGATATCTATCCTGTCAGTATTGCAAAATTCAGAGGTGCATAAGAATGCTATGATGAAGGTGTTAAATGAAGCATATATGCCCAATAATATCACCAGCGGAGAAATGGACAACATGGTAAGGCAAGTGTTGGAGAGTCATAAGATCACCTTCCATGAGGATGAATTACCACTTGAAGGGTTAAGTCACAACCGGGCACTGCACATCACGGTACAGTTTGAAGATAAATTCATCGCTAGGGTTCTAATAGATGGGGGTTTAAGCCTCAACATTTTCCCGTTGACTACTCTGAAATGATTAGGCAAAGATTTTCATGAGATACAGGCAAGAAGTATGAATGTGAAAGCATTTGATGGGTCTCAAAGGGCCACGATTGGGGAGACTAATCTTTGTCTGCAGATGGGACCAACTTGGTTCGATGTTGGATTCCAAGTACTAGACATATCAGCTACATACAATCTTCTGTTGGGTCGGCCTTTGATGCATGCCGCTGGGGTCATGGCTTCCACGCTACTCCATGCTGTAAAGTTTGAATGGAACCATCAGGAAGTGATCATTCACAGAGATGGAAGTAACCCCATTTACACCAGTCAAACTATCCCGATTATTGAGAATAGAAGAAGGCTGGGTGCAGAAACTTATCACCACATTGAACATGTCAATGCAATTGAGAAGGACAAGTGGTGAAGTAACAAAATAGAAAGCATACTAGCATGGTCTGGGTATAAATCCAGCAAAGGGCTTAGGAAAGATCTCCAGGGTATTACCAAACCGATACAGTTGAAATGTCACGGTACAACTTTCGGGCTAGGATATCCATACACCTAGCAAGAGTATGATGATTGGTCGCCTTCATGGCATGGTCCTTATTACCTTCTCGAGAAGCCAGTACCACACCTGAGTTAGACTTTTCACTAGGCCTATACAATATGGGGATCTGTAGAGGAAGAAGCTTTGGATGAGTTGAGAAACTTGTTCTTGGAAGATGAAAATATTGATTGCAATGTGATAATTAAGGCAGAGGAAGAAAAAGGTCTCACCATTCGGACTGTGGAGAAGGGAGATGTTCTCAGGAATTGGACTACCATACCATTCCGAGCTCGTCGAGTCCCTGGCGTTATTATTACTTTTCTTGATGAACCGATGATTGTGAAATGTAATGAGACAATACAACATAAGGATAGTGATGCAGAAGAAAATGAAATACCCGAGGAAGTTGTTAGAGAGGTTGAGAACTTTGAGAATAAACCTAAGTCCAACCTGGACGAAACCGAAGCAATCAATTTGGGAGACATCGAAACCGTCAAGGAGACTCGCATAAGTATTCACTTGTCACCGTCAGAGAAGGAAGAGTACATTTGTTTCCTGAGGGAATATGAGGATATCTTTGCTTGGTCATATGATGACATGACCGGTCTGAGCACATCCATAGGGGCTCACAAGTTGCCTACCATCTAATGTGTCCGCTAGTGAAGCAGAAACCCAGAAAATTCAAACCAAATATGAGCCTAAAAATTAAGGAGGAAGTCACTAAGCAAATTAAAGCCAAAGTCCTCAGGGTAGTTGAGTACCCAACCTGGTTAGCCAACATTGTACCAGTTTCGAAGAAGGATGGGAAAGTCAGAGTGTGTGTTGACTATCAAGATTTAAACAGAGCAAGTCCCAAGGACAATTTCCCACTAACAAATATACACATCCTGATCAACAATTACACCAAGCATGAACTCCAATCCTTTGTAGATTGTTTCGCGGGTTATCACCAAATCTGAATGGACGAAGAAGACGCAAAGAAAACATCTTTCATTACACTGTGAGGAGTGTACTACCTCAAGATGATGCCATTCGGTCTAAAGAATGCTGGGCTACTTATATGAGAGCCATGACAACCATCTTCCATGATATGATACATAAGAAAATAGAGGTGTATGTTGACGACGTCATCATCAAATCCAAGAAGGTCGTAGATCACATGGCAAACTTGAGAAAGTTCTTTGACAGGCTAAGGAGGTACAATCTAAAACTGAACCCCGCAAAATGTGCATTCGGGGTTCCCGCAAGAAAGCTGTTGGGATTCATTGTCAGCCATCGTGGAATCGAGTTGGACCCATCCAAAGTTAAGGCTATCCAAGAGTTACCACCACCAAAGAGCAAAAAGGACGTGATGAGCTTCCTAGGATGCCTCAACTACATTAGTCGCTTCATAGCACAATCCATAGTAATATGTGAGCCCATCTTCAAAATGTTGAGGAAAGATGTTGAAACCAGTTGGACCGAGGATTGTCAGAAGGCTTTTGACAAAATCAAGGAATACCTATCTACACTGCTAGTCCTGATCCCGTTAGAACCTGGAAGACCTTTGCTACTCTATCTATCTGTATTAGATGGAGCTTTCGAATGTGTTTTGGGACAACATGACGAGATCGGAAGAAAGGAGCAAGCCATATACTACTTGAGTAAGAAGTTTACACCTTATGAAGCACGATACTCCCTGTTGGAACGCATTTGTTGTGCTTTGACCTGGACAGCTCAGAAATTGAGGCATTACTTTTGTGCCTATACCACGTACCTCATATCCAGGATGGACCCTCTGAAGTACATCTTTCAGAAGCCCATGCCAATCGGGAAGTTAGCCAAATGACAGATATTATTAAGTGAGTTCGACATTATCTATGTAACTCAGAAGGCAGTCAAAGGACAAACATTTGCAGACTATCTCGCTGAAAATCCTATGGGAGGAGAATACGAACCATTAAAAATGTATTTTCCTAATGAGGAAGTATCATTCATATGAGAGGACATTGCTGAAGCCTACGATGGTTGGAGAATGTTCTTCGACGGAGCTGCCAATTTCAAGGGAGTGGGTATTGGAGCAGTGTTGGTATCAGAAACTTGTCAACATTACCCAGCATCTGAAAAGCTTAGGTTTTCATGCACCAACAATATGACAGAATATGAGGCTTGCACCATGGGGATCAATTTGGCCATCGATATGAATATATAAGAGTTGCTGGTAACTGGTGATTCAGATCTTCTGGTACATCAGGTTCAAGGAGAGTGGGCTATGAAGAATACCAATATACTACAATACTTGTATCATGTGCAGGAATTGATGAAAAGATTCACAAAGATAGAATTCAAAATGAGTTCGCAGACGCACTGGCCACTTTGTCATCAATGATACAACATCAAGATAAGAATTTCATCGTTCCCATCCCGGTGATGATCCACAATCAACTGGCTTACTGTGCTCATGTTGAAGAGGAAACAAATGGAAAACCTTGGTTCCACGACATTAAAGAATATTTGGCAAAAGGAGAATACCCAGAACAGGCAAACCATACTCAGAAACGCACACTACAAAGGCTGTCCAATCACTTCTTTCAAAAGGGAGGGACCCTGTATAGAAGAAATTCTGATTTGGGGTTGTTAAGGTGTGTTGACACAAGGGAGGCTTCCAGATTGCTTGAGGAGATTCATGACGGAACTTCCGAACCCATATGAATGGTTTTGTTCTATCCAAGAAGATACTCAGAGCGGCATATTTTTAGATGACCATGGAAACAGATTGCATCTGGTACGTATAGAAATGCCACCAATGTCAGGTACATACAAACATGATAAGGGTATCACCTAATGAGCTCAATACAACAAGTGCACTTTGGTCTTTTGCTGCCTAGGAAATGGATGTCATTGGTTTGATCAAGCCCACCGCTTCAAATGGGCACTGTTTCATTTTAGTGGTGATCGACTATTTTACAAAATGGGTAGAGGCTGCTTCTTACAAAGCTGTAACCAAGAAAGTCGTCATAGATTTCGTCAAGGATCGTATTATTTGTCGATTCGGGGTCCCCGAGTCCATTATCACTGATAATATCGCCAATCTCAATAGTGAACTGATAAAAGCCATGTGTGAAACCTTCAAAATCAAGCACAAAAACTCTACAGCATACAGACCTCAAATGAATGGAGCTCTGGAAGATGCCAATAAGAGCATCAAGAAGATACTAAGAAAGATGGTAGAAAACCACAAACAACGGCACCATAAGTTACCATTTGCCCTATTGGAGTACCGCATTACGGTCCATACATCAACTGGGGCAACCCCTTATTTACTGGTTTATGGTACCGAAGCTGTCATTCCAGTCGAGGTAGAAATTCTATCTTTAAAGATCATACATGAAGCCGAACTCAGTGATGCAGAATGGATAATGAGTCGCTATGAGCAACTGGCCCTTACAGACGGGAAACGAATGAACGCAGTATGTCACGGTCAACTTTATCAGAACAGAATGTCCAGAGCTTTCAACAAAATGGTCAAACCAAGACAATTCGCATCGGGACAGTTGGTGTTGAAGAAGATCTTCTCGCATCAAGATGAAGCCAAAGGGAAATTATATCCCAACTGGCAAGGTCCTTACATGGTTCACCAGGTGATAACAAAAGGAGAACTCATACTTACAGAAATGAATAGAGAAGTTTGCCAAAACCAATCAATTCAGACGCAGTCAAGAGATATTATGTTTAGATTGTTTACATTCCTTCATATGATGTAACTCAACTACACTTGACCTGATTCCCGTTTAAGAGAGGATACGTAGGCAGCCTTGTGGGTTCGGTCATATCATAATAAAATTTTCATTTTCCCTCAGAACCAAAAACTGGGGCAGAATTTTGAGGAGGACCCTCAAAATTTCGGAGCAAGTCCAGCCGACGCCATCATATGCCAAAAAGTTAGAAATCGGTTAAGTAACTGGGGCAAAATTTTGAAAAGGATTCTCAATATTCCGGAGTAGATCCGACAGATTTCGTCGCATGCAAAAAGGCTGAAGGATAATTTACCAAACTGGGGAAGAATTTTGAGGAGGACCCTGAAAGTTCTAATACAAGGAAGCTGCAATGTCTCTAAAAGTGTCACAATCATTAGTTCATCTATTTTACTTGATGTCATATACCACCATGTTTTCTAAAATAACTTTTTTCATCAATAAGAGCATATTTTCGAAAACATTATTTCTATGGTAGCCAGGTGTTACCCAAGGTAACTCAAACATGGCCTCCAGAGCAAAAGCAAAGCAAAGCAAGCAGACAAAGGCACGAACCAACCTTCCCCCCTTATAAAACTCACAATTTTTCTTCGGACGTAGGCACAATGAACATGACAAAAGTATTCGCAAATATACACATATCAAAATCAGTATCAATCAGGTCACCAGACGAAAATATATCTCCAACTAAGAAATATTCTACTCATATCTAATATTTGTTCACTGCATAAGGCTAAGAACTGGCTTCCCTTTGCATGAGACTAAGCCATGTCTCAAATCTTGAATGAGGCTAAGCTCTGCCTCCCTATTTGCATAAGGCTAAGCACTGTCTTCTTTTTGCATGCGACTAAGACTTGTCTCAAATCTTGCATGATGATAAGCCCTACCTCTGCATTTGCATAAGGCTAAGCATTGCCTTTTCTTTGCATGAGACTAAGCCTTGTCTCAAATCATGTATGAGGGTAAGCCCTGCCTCCACATCTGCATAAGGCTAAGCACTGCCTTCTCTTTGCATGAGACTAAGCCCTGTCTCAATTCTTGCATGAGGCTAAGCCCTGCCTCCACATCTACATAAGGCTAAGCACTGCCTTCTCTTTGCATGAGACTAAGCCCTGTCTCAAATATTGCATGAGGCTAAGCCCTGCCTCCATATTTGCATGAGGCTAAGCCCTGCCTCCCTATTTACATAAGGCTAAGCACTACCTATTCTTTGCATGAGACTAAGCCCTGTCTTAACCTTGCATGAGGCTATGCCCTGCCTTCATATTTGCATAAGGCTAAGCATTGCCTTCTCTCCGCATGAGACTAAGCATTTTCTCCCTTTCTTGCATGAGGCTAAGCCCTACCTCTACATTTGCATGAGGCTAAGCCCTGCCTCCATATTTGCATAAGGCTAAGCACTGCCTTTTCTTTGCATGAGACTAAGCCCTGTCTAAAATCTTGCAAGAAGTTATCCCTACCTCCCAAATTTGCATAAGGCAAAGCGTTGCCTTCTCGTGAGACTAAGCATGGTCTCCCTCTGCATAAGTGTTGCTCCATTTTTCAATTTGTATTATTTCCTTCTTCCGGGGCTAAGCTCTACCCCAAACTCTGCATGAGGCTAAGCATTGCCTTATTATTACCTTTGGTATCATGTCTCTGCACTTCATGGGAAGATGTATAGCCAACTTCTCCAAAGGCGTCATAGTCCGACGACATCATCCTTATACCCTGAAGACACCATGTCCTGGCATGAGGATATCTCAATACTGCGCACCATTATTCAAAGGTGTCATGGTTCAGAAGCACCATTCTCATGGCCCGAGAACATCATTTCATGGCCTACAAATCCCTTACCAGACAATTCATGGCCCGGGACATCATGGTCTAAGGACGTCATTCTCAAACCATCCAAAGACAATTTTCATGGTCCAAAGGGAATTTGCATCATGTTTAAATTCTCGCAATAATCTACATATTGGCATGCATCGTGTTTTAAGTTTTGTAGGAAATTCAGGAAGTAACCATTCTTCAAACAGGAGCAACCTTCGCTCCGATTTCCATTCATACCCTTCCGGTTTCCATTGTGCCTTACCATTATTTCAAACGTAATCGACCCCCATCAATTACCCACCTTTACTCTGTGACCATTCATATTTCTGCCCTATGATATATTCATCACACTTCAGGCTCATATTCATGACTTAGCATAAAACCCATCTGATACTATCCTCCCCGAGAAGGGAACCTTTCTGAAACATGCTACCATTCCTATAACAATCCCATCGGCTTTATTCACAGTTGGGTCCAGAACTACACATGGCCTGATTTCTATAAAACTAGATATATGTAGGCAACTCAAAAATCGGGGTTCGGCCTATATTTTTTAAAACGCTCATTCGATCAAAATCGGTCATCATTTCTTTACTCGAAAACTCTTTCATCGAACCAGGAAACCGATCGAGACCGTGTTGATACCGAATTTTTTCCTCATGTATTTCAAAATGCATATATACTTTCAGAATAGTGCATGAGCATCAACCAATATTTTTCCATAATTTTCCTGTAATTTAAAAAAAAGGATTTTAATTAATTTGTTCTAGCATTTTAGTATATAAATAATTACTAATTGCATTACAAACGATTTTATCATAATTTTATTTTCTTAATTTTATCATTTATATTTATATCGAGATTTGATTATTTTACAAATTGCCATATGTACATGTTAGGGTTATAATTGCAATAACTTTGCAATAATAGCCCATGTGTGCATAATTACCTTATTTCACAATAAAATAACCTTTTATATTTTTATAATGCTAAGTAATTATTTTAAATCATCTTCATGAATAAAAATCTTTTTTATCATTTAATTAGCTATTTTTACAAATTATTTTATTAATAAATTGGGTATTTAACAATTAATCCCTTTAATCATGTCTAAATTCGAACCCCCAGCCCAATTCAAATTAAAACCCCAGCCCAATACGTCTACCTTAGCCCACTTAAATCTAACCCAAACCATAGGCCATTTTTCTATCTAACCCGCCCCAACCCGGAACCGATCTTGGCCATTGATCTCAAAGATCAACAGTCCAAAACCCTCTTTTCTTTTTTAATTAACCTAACACCCAAGACCCTACTCATTTCTCTGACCCCGCCGCCCCCAAATCCTCTCCTCCTATCTTCTCTCTGAGACACTCCCAAACCCCAAGGCACCGTCACTCCAAAATTTCCCCAATCCCCTTCGATTCCTGACCAGATATGGGGTCATCTTGTGATTTACGGCCTTATCTGGCCTCATACCTCTACTGGTTGTTCGATTTTTCTGTTATCTGAATAAATCTCAAGGAGATTCAACCCAGAGTCGACCTGAACTGTTCGTTCTTTTATGAACCTACCTTGTGTTCATCGTTGTTTGTGAGTATTGTTATCTTTGTGTCTATGTTTTGAAACTCCGATTCTGGGCTAGATTTTTCCTCACCTCGTCCCATTTTCTAAAAACCCTCATCTCTTTCTACTTGAATCTGTTCAAGTCCTTATAGATCTGAAACAACTTTGAATTAATCTAGTAGTTTTCTTTAAAAAAATCTTCTATTTTCTTTACTATTAATCGATTTCAATATTTTCTAAAACTAGGGTTTCACTTCGTTTTGTTTCTGATTTTTTTTTCTAAAGTTTCATGTGCTTGAATTCGGGTATCTTTACTAGTTCTACTTATTCTTTCATGCCTACGTTCTAGTCCTTTGTTTGTTTAATTGTTCGCTTCAATATCTGCCCGTTATTCCTTGTTCGCCAATTAGCAGAGAGTAATTGATGATTATTGACTATTTAGGGTTCGAAATTATTGTGTTTTGCTGAGATGGCTACTCCTTGTAATTTTTACCTACTTTCTTTATTTGTGACTCCTAATTGATACTACTTGCCTTAGTTAGTCTATTGGCCTGATGTCTAGGTGTTGATTTACTCTAATTGATTTATAAAGGGCCTATGACTTGTTTCTTACCTTATTTAAACCCTAATTTGGCTGATAATTGATTCCTCCCTAATTTGATGGGTCTTTTCGGGGAGTCCTGCCTATTAATTGATCTTGTTATGCCCTAATTAATTGATTGATTGGTCTCTTTGCCTTATTTGTGAACTTTTGATTTCCTTTACCTTATTTGTTTTACTCTACTCTATGCTATATAAACCCCATTCTGATTTTCTCTTAGCACACGAACACACTCAGAAAGAAACACACACACACACAAACTCTTGCTCTCATTCAGACCTTTCTGTTACTTGTGTTTGCTACATTGTCTGGCCGGCTAAAAGACAAGGCTAGACTATTGGATTCTGCATACTTTGAACTTCCTGTTTGTTATTTCTTAACTGGTACGTCTCAACTTCTGACATCATTCAATATGCTATGTAATTAGACCTATGTGCTTCATGCTTGTTGATCTTAATTAGCATGTCTACTTCTATGTAATTAGACTTATGTTCTTCATGTTTATTACTCTTAATTAGCATACCTTCCATGAAATTAGACCTATCTGCTTCTTGTTTTCATCATGTCTGTTAGACCTATGTCTATTTATTTCTCAACTAGCATGATTTCTGTCCAAGTTTAAGTGTTCACCCCCTAACAGGTTCCTGAATAATTCATGATTCTCTATGCTTCCAACTTTTTCTACCCTTCTGTATGACTGACTGTCTGATTAGGACCTTGATCCCAACATGCTATTCTTTAATACATGTCCATAGGATAACCTAGTGATAACTAGTGAATTAAGTCAATCCCAGGCAATATGTAACCTTGATTGAACTGGTTGTGACTCTATTCTACTATGTTGTTGATTGATATCTAAGCTCAATCTGGTAAATGTGGTTTTGTTGCAACGTTGATCTTGTGATCTATTTCTATGCACTTCTGAAATCCAAACTATTTTCTTTTTCTAAAAAACTATCTCCTACTTTTATACACTATTTTCAACACCTACTCTTAGTTAACTAGGGTCTTGCTACCTCCAATGTGAGCACTGCTTATGTTCCATGAGACTCCTCTAAACTCTGACACATTGGGGCTGGTTTCCAATCCTTTGTGAACTGCTTCTAAATATTTTGTTCTCTAGTGTGAGCACTGCCCTGGGTTCTCGAAGCCCTTGAAAACTCTAACACACTAGAGATTTGGGTTCTTTATGTTTTGTCAATGGTTACAATGTATCTTTGAGCTTTGGAGCTGTTATGGTTTGAGGGCTTAGGTTATCCGGATGCATTGAGCCTGTTGTAGGCCTACTATATTTATATACTTTGTAACATATTCATTTGCTTATGGTCTATAATAATTAACGATGGGGCAATAGTGAATTGGGGAAAACTGGGCCTAGTTTAATATTTGCATGAGAATGAGGTAGAAAACCTGCTTTAGGTGCCTGTTTTTTTCAAATATTTTCACTACTATATGTTAGATAACATGCCTATAGGTATTTGTTTTAATACATTCTGTTTCTATGCACGGTAGATAACATGCCTATAAGATTTAATTTGTTCAACATGTTCTGATCCACTTTTAGATGTCATGCCTATAGGATCAAAAAATAGTTATGAATATCCCATCAAGATTCACTACTACATTTAAATCATGCCCACAAAGTTTCAAAATCAGTTCTGCATTTTTAAAATCACGCCTATAAAGTTTTAAATCACTTCTACTTTCAGATATCATATCTATAGGAAATGATAGATACCATGTCAATAGGAAACTTCAAAATCATTTCTGCATTTAGATACCATGCCTATAAGGTCTTAAGATCAGTTCTTCTACACTTAGATATCATGCCTGTAGGGTCTAAAAGATAAAATCAGCCTGCTAAAACTAATAACTGTTTATAACTCAGATACCTGATTTATAAAATTATGTCTGCTATCGCTTAGGCAATCTTGTAGGTTAATTGGATTCTGGGTTTAAAATTGTTATTTTCCTGCTGCTTGAAACCTGCCCAGATTCAGGAAGTAATAAAATCAGTAGGCAAACTGATTAGGTATTTACTGCCCCACCTTAATAAAATTGTTGCATATTTTGCACTCATCTAGATATCCTGCTATAGGACTTTGAATCATTTAAAACTGTTTGTCTGAGACGTGCAATTGTTTGCTCATTTGTAGAGGTAAATGTGAGTCCCTTTAACTGCTCCTTATGTGATAGTCCTACCTGTTTTGTTTGACGCTTGGTTTTCTCCTTTTAAACACCATAGGTGGGGCTAGAACCATCTTAAATAGGAGTTCTAAACACCTCCGGGGCCACAGGCAAGGGATGGGTAATGCACGCATAAGGCATGTACTAGATACTATTAGAATGATTAGGTAACAATAAATAAGGGGAGGGTAATCGGGTAGTAAAAGATATGATGACTTGTGCGCTAATGTTATGTGTAGCACCCCAACTTGGGGACGATTATCAAGTATTGTACAGAAGTGATCCTATAGGCTTAAAAACTTAGGTCCCCTTTACTCCATGTTTTAAATGTAATATCTATTTGTCTAAATTGCTTTATTTGCTTATAAGACTAATTCACCTAATTCAAGTTTGGCCGGGACCCACTGTTGTGGACCTCGAGGGGTGCCTAACACCTTCCCCTCAAGGTAATTTCGAGCCCTTACCCAATCTCTGGTAATGCAAACCGGTTTATGTGTTATTGTCCTAGGTGCCCTAACGCACATTAATCTGTTAGGTGACAACTCTTCAAATCTCATGCCCAATTGCCAAAAGGAAAGGAGTTGTTCAAAAATGTCGAAACCCGGACTCCGCGAGAGAAAAGGGGGCACGACAAGGGTTAAACCTCAATTCACTCTAACCTTACTTAACTAAAAATCAGGCGACTCTCACTCTTACCGCCGATTATAATCTGCCCATTTTCATGGTCTAAAGGTAAATTAATTCTTTTACCATAGTAAAAGCTTAGCTTTAAGTTTTTTTTTTAGTTGATTAAAACTTAGATGGTTAGCGGGTCGGGGCTGAACGGGCCAGGGACAGGAATCCAACTGGGTACATGGTCATGTTGTTTAAGATTAAGCCATGTGTCCCTCTAAAAGGGTCTGTTAGTGATGGGGGTAAGAATATTAAAATAGATAACCTTAGTGATAAATAATGTAAGAAAGTATAACGGAGGATACTGATAACTAATTATTAATAGTACAGGGACACAAATGACCCTTTTCCGCTTCTCAAATGAAATATACTCCAAAACATGTATTTTTTGTCCTTTCCCCCTATCAAATCTCGAGCATAGCTTCAAGTGTAATTCCCGAGTCATTGATTTTAAGCAAACAAAATCACCTCTTTTTTTTCCTATTTCAAGCATCCTTCTACTAGCGTGAAAATTAATTTTACTTAAATGCTCAATTAGCACTGACATTCAACATAAATATGATTTTTTTAAATATTTGAATTACTTTACTTATTTATTTGATTTTGGACCAATCAAATGAATCTTGTTAAATATTTCTACCTTAACAAGAATTTTTTTTTCTTTTTTTTTTTTGGTTTAGCTTGGAAACCAGGGAAGTGAAGAAAAAGCAAAGTAAAACGCTATCAATGTAAAGATTTTTTTATGACTATCAAGTCATTCAAAGAATATCTTTAAGTAAATTTTCTTAACATGTTAGAATGTATAATCTTAAAAATAAGATAAGCTATTTGATACAACAGATAAATATAATCTGATAATATAAAAACTTCACGATTTATATAATTAACTTACACTCGAAAAATTACTAAAGAGAGATAAAGAAAGTTATTTTTTTGTATCCCTATAATTTTTCATTATGTTCCCTTCGAAGTTTCCATTCCTTTCTCTTTCCTTTTTATCCAAGCATAGGGTTTATATTTTGCCTTGCAATTTAGGTAGGAAAGTGAAACTGCACCCAGAGTAAGCCAGAAAGGGATAGATGT
Organism: Nicotiana tabacum; assembly: GCF_000715075.1. Classification (NCBI taxonomy): domain Eukaryota; kingdom Viridiplantae; phylum Streptophyta; class Magnoliopsida; order Solanales; family Solanaceae; genus Nicotiana; species Nicotiana tabacum. The sequence continues at coordinate 171,962,865 of NC_134090.1, forward strand.
CACTTCATGTTATGGTAAGATATCAAACTTTGGATAAACTTAGTTTTCTTTGCAAGTGGAGTGAAATTGAGTACATTAAGTGAATTTGGCTAACACTTTCAGCTCGTTGAAGAAACTACTACAACAAGAAACTTTAGTTCAACTTAGCTTGTCCACGAATTTATTTGGATTACAAAAAAAAAAAAAAAAAAAAGAAGAAGAGATGGTCGGCCAAATAAGGACTACAGGTTCCCCATATGGAAAAAATGATATTCTTGGGTAGATCAACAAATCCAGATTCGTATTGTGTAAGGTTAATTAAAGGAGAAAGCAATTTCTATCGAGATTTTTTTTATATTTGGTATTTGAGTTTCTGTTTTAAAAGGCAGAATTGAGACTCGCTCGGGGCTTGTCTCGGGACGGAGCACTCGTAAAACGCCCCTTGGCTTACGTGTGGGGCTTAGTTCCGTGAGATTTACGTCTTGGTCATCGGGGCTTACGCCCCGATTATGCCCAACGCCCAGCGTATTGGGCTCGCCTAATAGAACTTTATGCAATTGTATGTAACTAACCTTGTAAATTTTTAAATTTTCTTAATAAATCGTTGACTATTCAAAATTACTTTTTTCTTAATCATAAATCATTAAGTTGAGAGTATTTTATGTCATAATTAAAATAAAAATTATTGCACGTTATCCCCTAAGACTGCTATGATAGTTAATTTTAAATAAATCTTTCATTTAAAAAGTATTTATTTATTAACTTTTGTTATGTCTTTACTATATAATAGTTCATAGCTTTTATAATTATTTTTCTAAATATTATTTTTTCCACGTTTACGAGATACAATACTTATTTATTTAATAGCTCAGTATTAGCTAGTAACTATTTACAAATAATTAGTTATCATGGTATTGTATGGTGAATTATGTCACTTGTTGAAACTTAAAAATAAATGATGCTAGAGAATCATATTGAAATTGAGAAATATGTTTTTATATAAATTCTCTTTCAAATAGGCATATTAAATAAAAGGAGTATTTTAAGAAAAATATCAAATTATAATATCGAAATTCTTTCAAGATTCATTACTCCTTAAGAGATATATATATATATATATATATATATATATATATATATATATATATATATATATATATATATATATATATATATATATATATATATATATATATATAAGTTTGCATCGAATACATTACTTTTGATGTTTGAGTTGTAATGACGTTGCAGCTAATTTGCATATTATGATATATGTCATACTTTTCGTATTATTTATAGTTGAATTATACTTTATAAATATTTTAAATAGATTATTTGTTATAATTTTGTGATTTTAATGTAATTTTTGTAATTATTTTTATTTCATACTATTTTAAAATTCTTGAAATTAGTAAAATTTAAAGATCCGTGCGACTTACGCCCATGTCTCAGGGCTTGCGCCTCGCCTCGTCAGAGGTAAAACGCCTCGCCTCACGCCCCCACTTTTTAAAACATTAATTTGAACGTGAGACCTCTCTGATTAAGAATAAAGGCATTTTATCCATCCCATACACTCACAAAAGATATTTAATTTTATTAGATCCTAGCGGCGTTTAGTAGACTTGCTCGGACCCAGCTGTTAGTGGTGACTTGAGGTGTAGCTGTATGGTGTCTGCAACCCTGAAGTCCCATTCTACTTGAAATAAAATACAACTCCAATCAGTCTCTAAGAGTAGTCGGTATGATGAGAATTATGCATTTAATTTTCGTCGTGAATTCGTCCATATTATTTTTGAACAAAATTTAACTTAGTACAAACTGTATAAAAGATAAAAATTAGGATGCCTATAGTTAAAAATTTAAAATTATTAAAAAATGTAGTAGAAAAAAAATAAACTTTCTTAACTCTTCAAATGATAATATTCCTAATATTGTCATCCTTTAATAAAGGAAGAACTATATAAGCGCATAAGAAAAAAAAATATTAAATGATAAATATTTACAGCAAGTCACAATAAACTTATAAATTCTGAATGGTGTTTTTTTTAAGTAGAAAGTCGAAGTTATCATTCATTAACAAGCATTAATACATAAAGATGAGTTCCCGGCCAGGGGATTACCCGTAATCTGGCTATCATAGCTACTGCTACTAGTAGAATAGTTAAAATTAGGATGACCAAGTAGTGCTAGTCTATTGAGTACATTTATAGAAACGTTTCTAGTCATAGTGGCACCAATTTTGTCATCGTAGAGTAGCTTCAAAAACTTTGTAGGTTGTTGGTGCAAGATTGTCAAGAAGTTATGTTTGGTTGCTTTGATCCTTCAATTGCCAAAAAGTGAGTCACCTTGTTTCCTTCACGGAAGTTACGCTGGATCATCGGATTCTCCAGTCTCTTCAGTAATGACCTGCACTCATTAATAATATTAGCATAAGTGGAACATTTATTTTTATCAATTAAGACTAGAATATCAGTGGCATCATTTTCGATTTCCAAGTTGGATAGGTTTGTGTCACATGATTGAGGTCTTTTTTTAAGCTAGTAACTGTGGCATAATTATTGCACACCCACCTTCGCTAATTTAAGCCGCAAATTAAAGCCAAATGCTAATCAAAGTCCTTATAGATAATTAGTGATGAAGTGAAGGGTGGACGAATATTAACAGATCAAGCCAAATCTCTATGCCTGCTCAACTGCAAATTAGGGCCGGATGTAGAGTAGTGGAATCGGCTTCATTTGAACTCACTATTTTGGACGCAAACATAAATTTATGTATAAAAATTTATTAAAAGTACAATAAACTTTAGGAGTGAATCAAAAAATTTAAAATATGATCAATATAATGTTAAAAATCTTAAAAATTCAAACCAAAAAATTTAAATTTTAGATCCGCCAATTGTCAATAGAAAGACGAAAAGTGTTTTGGATTGTGTGGCGACTCATTAGCCAATCATGCAAATGGTCGGGCGCACGCTATGGCTTTCGCCAACTATTTCTTTCTTAATCAAACATTTCTTTATTATATTCTTTAATTTAGCCTCAATGGTAGGGCACACTTTCTCAATCGAAGAGTCAACTTTTAAACAACAAATGTTTTGGCTTTTAGGGGGTATGGTTCTTGCGTTCTCAATCTAAATAAAGAAACAAATTCAAAAAATTGAGACTGTATAGTACAAGGGGACGTTTGGTCACATACCAGTTAGGTGAAGACTATACTATAGGAATTATTTTTAAGAATGAATGAATTGTTATATGGTGATTAATGAAGAGATTGTTATACGTAATTGTTAACCTTGAAAATGGTACTAACAATTATATTTGATTTGTGGTTCTAAAAATACGTGATTTATCTTAATACTAGTTATTAGGTGAACAATGCTAAGTGTAAATGAGCAAGAAATGATAGGTAAACTCCTATGGTTACAAGGTTGAGGGCCTCGAGCTCAGCGACAGAGGACCTCAAGGGCAGCCTTTAACGGTTGATAATGAATTTAAATGAACAATAAATGAACAAATGATAGAACAATAAATGAACACAATGAATGAGGAACAATAAAGTTGTAGAGTAATTGTTGAGCACGTTTAGGCAAGAAAAACAGAGAATGTTCTATTGTATTCAATAATTCGTGTGTCTTACAAAATAACAAGGGTCTCCTTTATATAGGAGGGGAGAATCCCAACATAGTACATGTCTAATAATAATAATGAGGAAATGCTATTTGTACAGCTGTGTAATGGCTTAGTACGGATTTGTACTATTCTTGCAGACTTGGTCAGCTCTAACCACGTGTACTTGGGAGCTTTCCCGCCTTTCCATGACGATCATCGATTTGTACTGCTCCGATATCGACCATAGTGAGCCTTCGATATGCTCCCTCGGGGTCACACTTCAAATTCAACTTCGAGCTCCTCGAGGGTTGGCGTGAAGTGCCACAATGGCCCCAAAGTCGAACTCCCTGATTTTGGTCGTATATAGATAGTCCCCGCATTTCTTAGAATATAATGATATGAAACAATTATGACCTCGATTTTTTTTAGCCTCTCGTGATGACGTCATGCTCGTGACGTAAGCGTTCGAAGTGATCGAGACGTCCCATTGGTTCGTCTCCCCAGAAGCATCGAATATACCGTCGGTCCATTTTCCCAAAAGCGTTGATTATGTTGATCCGTTTCCCCAAAAGCATTGAGTGCGCCGTCTATCCGTTTCCCCAAAAGCATTGATTACGCTGTTCGTTGCGTCATTATCTCTCTATAAAAGAGGGACTGCTTGAACAAAAACTTCACTCATTCTTTCTTCAACAGCCTTTAGCCCTTTCCCTTCTGTATATCCTCTTCTAAACTCCTATTTTTATGGTCCAACCATGTGACCACAAGGTCATACGGCAGCAACTTTACCAGTTATGGCATGACTCTTTATTCAATGCTTTTCCCCACTGAGTGGGATTATACTGAGTTGTTGTTGTTGTTGTTGGACCGAAATAATGAGAAAAAAGCATCAAGTTATTTCCGTATCAGAAGATATGTGTCCCTTATACCGCTGCTCATCTCTCTTAACTTTAACCTGGTATGGCACTTCAATCTTTCCATGGAGTGAGGTGGCACTATCTACTAACTTTTGCATCCTACACCGATATAATGTCTCAAGAAGTGGCTTCACAATAGTAGTGCTGACGAGACCCATACTCGCCAAGTTTTTCACCAGGCCATAATTTTCTTCGCTTGTTAAAAGCTTTTCGCTCTTTGATAGGCTATAGCCTTTTCTTCATCTATCGTTGTTTCGGAGGAGGTTCTCAAAGATGCCGCTTTAAAGATCGAAATGGAGTCCCCGAGGAAAAGTTTCTCGAAGATATTGCTCTTGAAGATATCCCCTCGAAAGTAGATTAGGCCTTTTGGCTGTTGTTTTTTGCTTCTTTGTTTCTGTGTAAAGGCCCTTCGTGGGCTTTGTAAACATCTTTTATTAATATAAGAATTTCTTCATTTAGCCTTTAATTTGTGTTGAAGTCCATTCTGCCTCCGTTTGTGAAAAATCCAAGTGTATGATTCTAACGATTAGTCCGAATACTGGACCCGGAACATAATAAACCCTTAGGTTTTTAATCGATAAATATGATGCTTCTTAAAGTCCCTTGTTGTCCCTCAGACTAAGCTTGCATTGATTTGATGCGAACTTAGATCACCGGGACTTCTGAGTCCGAGTTGAGTGAGAGATGGATCTCGATTTTTAAAATAAAGTTAGCTTTTTTAGGCTTCGTAGATAGCCCTCGAGTAGGAATTTTCTCGAGATCAGGTAGCCTTTGGACTTAGCAACTAGGTGAACGTTTGCTTGATCATCTGAAAATAAAGATAGCCCTTACGCTTTTACAAATAGTTCCCGAGTGAGAGTTTTCTCGAACTCGGGTAGCCCTTAATTGAGTGAAAATCTGCTTGAACATGAGATAAAGATAGCCCTAAGGCTTTATAGATAGTCCCCGAGTGAGAACTTACTCGAACTCGGGTATCCCTTGGGCTTAATAGTCGAGTAAGCGTTTGCTCGAACTCAAAATAAAGATAGCCCTGAGGCTTTGTAAATAGTCCCCGAGTGAGAGCTTACTCGAACTCGGGTAGCCCTTGGGCTTAATAATCGAGTGAGCGTTTGCTCGAGCTCGAAATAAAGACAGCCCTAAGGCTTTGTAAATAGTCCCCGAATGAGAACTTACTTGTACTCGGGTAGCCTTGGGCCTAGTAGTCGAGCGAGTGTCTACTCGAACCTGTCTCATAGGTTGTTCTTAATAATTTCTGACAAATTGAGTCCCGATGCCTAGGTCATGATGTTCATCATGACATAAGCGGTTGAAGTGACTGAAGGGTTGCTTTTTGTACGATTCCCAAAATCATTAATTGTAGGCGGCCCACGCTCAGCCTCTTGGCTTCTTCAAGAGGGACGATGTTGCCACTGCAAATACTCGGGCTAAGACAGCATCTACTGAGGCTAGATTCAAACTAGCTCGAGCCCTTGACCATGCTCGATGAGAATATCGAAGGTAGGCTCTCGAAGAGATGCATGTAAAGGGCATCGATTTGTTTGTTGAAATTGAGAGGGTGATGGACCTAGAGGAAGAATCGGCGGCTCTGCTTTCTTCCGATGATGGTTTAGCCAATGGTTCGGCTGGCGGCTCGGAGGATGATGAAGATGAAGGTGAAATACCCGAGGGGGAGGAGGCCGTTGATGTTCTAGGGGTCGAGGGCCAAGCCGTTGAAAGCACAACTTCCGAGGGAGCTCCATTCGATCAAGTGAAACCGGCGGTAGATTAGGTTTTTATTTGTTCCTTTTTGTGTAAGGGCTCCAAGCGTGAGCCTTGCAAGTATGTCTTTGTGAACCTTTATTATATATAAGGATCTTTGTTTTTCATCATTTCTTGTCTCCCCTTTGCCTTTTTGGGATTAACTTTGATGTTTGTCGATAACCAACCCGATGTGTTGGACTTATAATATAAACCTCTTAGGTTTTCATGCTCGATGAATGATTGATAACGGTTGACCGTTCGGGGTTCGATCCTCGAGTCAAATTTCTACCCGGGGCTATCGACCCTCAAGTTTTTAACACATTGGCCCTTAGGCTCTTTAGATCGGACCTTAGGCTCTTTAGGCTGGCCCTTAGGCTCTTACGCATTGGCCCTTAGGCTCTTTAGCTGGCCCTTAGGCTCTTACGCATTGGCCTTTAGGCACTTTTAGATTGGGTCGATGCGACCTTTAATATGGCTATAGTTTTCCCTCATTTTGGCTAAAGACTTTTGAAGTTTTGATTATGCCTTGGCATGTTTTATGTTCGTTCGACTCTTCGACGGCTCAAACGAGAACCTCGATTATGAGTCGATATTTGACGATAGCTGAGTACCTCGAGAGGTTTGCTCGAAGGCTGAGTTTTCGTAAACTTTTCATCGAAGGCTGATTGTTTTCGAAGCCTTTTTATTGTTCGGAGCTGATATTATCGAAGCTCATTTGCTTATGCCGAGGGTAGCCTGATTAATCGGTTCTTTTCGAAGTATTTTCAAAGAATTTGAAGGCCTTTAGTTTTATGGCGGTAGTTGAGCGTCTCCGTGCTGCGTTAATTCGGCTGCAACCGTTTAGTTCGACCGTATTCTTTATGTTAGTTCGCAACCTTTAGTCCCCGGGTGCGGTGACCTTGGCATCTATATCGAGGGTATGCGTTTTTAGGGTCTTACAAGTTCGAATATATAGCCTTGACCTTAGTATCGGGGTTATGCCTTTTTAAGGTATTATAAATTTGAGTATACCTCATTGAGGTATTATAATCTCGTTATTACCTCATTGAGGTTTTATAAGTTTGGGCATGCCTCGTTGAGGTCTTACAGATTCGATGTTGCCTCACTGAGGGCTTACGAGCTCGAAGTTGCCTGATCGAGGTCTTATGAATTCAAGTTTTCAATGGCTCGATGAGTTGACTGTTGATGACAGTCCCCGAGTGTTTCAAAAGTTTCTGGCCCTTGAGCCGTCTTATGAGAACGTAGTGAGCTCCTTCGAGGCACAAAGTGTTTTGATAAGCAAAGAAGCTTCCTCAATTACCTGACATATACGTACATGTTTTTTTGCCTTTGGAGGCTCGATTATTCTACATGGACACGGTTTATTTGACCGTTTAGCCCAATACAATATTCTCCTATCGAGGTCTTCCTAGGCATAGTTCGATTTCTTTGAAGAGGTGACCTCCCGGGGTGATGCCCCCCAATATTTAAGGTTGATTGAAAAGAAGCCTTGAATACTTGATGAGTTCTTCTTAGGTAGAATATGGATGTTGCCTCGTTAAAAACCTCGCTGGTAAAACCCGTTTGGGATAAAACTCAATCAAAGGGAAAAAGAGTGCAACACATGCTTTAAAACCCAAGGTCTTCGAGTCGAAGGGTGCTTCGGCGTCTCCCATCGAATACCTGTAAGAAATTAGTATGAGACATATTATACCTTAGCAATAATAGCGTTTGAGCATCGATATGTTCTAACTACTTGGAAGTTGCTCGCCTTCCATGGTGCCAACTTTGTAGGACCATCTACCTACTACTTCGAGGATGTGGTACGGTCCTTCCTAGCTCGGGCCTAGCTTCCCTTCATTTGGGTTTCAAGTGTTGAGGGTGACTTTCCTTAGGACAAGGCCCCCGACTCCGAAGTGTCGGAGGTTTTTTCTCTTGTTATAATATCTCCCGATCCTCTGCTTTTTGGTAGCCATTCGAACTAGTGCAGCCTCTCGCTTTTCATCTAGTAGCTCGAGGGCTATAGTCATGGCCTTGCTATTTGAGTCCTCGGTGGCATGTCGAAATCTGGTGCTTGGCTCTCCGACCTCGACCGGTATCAAATCCTTGGACTCGTATACCAAAGAGAACGGAGTCTCTCCTGTGCTTGACTTCGAAGTTGTTCGGTATGCCCATAGTACTTCGGGCAATACCTCTCTCCATTTTCCCTTTGCATTTTCTAACTCTTTTTCAAGTTTTAGATGATGGTCTTATTTGTGGACTCGGCCTTTCCATGTGTACATGGTTGATAGGGCGTTGATAGGATCCTCTTGATTTTATGGTTTTCGAGGAATTTCGTCACTTTGCTGTCTATGAACTGCTTCCCATTATTATACGTAATCTCAGAGGGGATCCCGAATCGGTATATGATGTGGTCCCAGATGAAGTCAATGAATTTATTTTTTCTTATCTTCTCGAAGTCATGTGCTTCCACCCATTTCGAGAAATAATCAGTCATAAATAGAATAAATCTAGCTTTACCTGGCGCCGTTGGTAGGGGGCCGATGATGTCCATCCCTCATTTCATGAATGGGCATGGTGATAAGACTGAATGTAGCTGTTCACCGAGTTGGTGAATCATTGGCGCAAACCTTTGGCATTTGTCATACCTTCGAACGAATTCCTTGGTGTCCTTCTCTATGTTGTCCCAATAGTAGACTGCTCTAATCACCCTTCGAACCAAAGAATCGGTACCAGAATAATTTCCACAAGTGCCCTCGTGGATTTCTCGAAGTACATAATCTGTGTCCCCTGGTCCTAAGCATATTGCCAGAGGTCCGTCGAAGGTCCTTCTATATAGGGTTCATTTTTCGTCGAGTGAAAATCGAGCAGCTTTGGCTCGAAGGGCCCTCGATTCTTTTGAGTATGGGTGTAGTTTCACGTTTCTCAAATAGTCGATGTATTTATTCCTCCAATCCCATGTTAGACACCGACTTGGATAACTGTATGACAGCCCCCGGGAGTATGTCATCTTCTTCGACGGACGATCCCAGGTTCGGGAGTGCATCAACCTCACTGTTCTGATCTCGAGGAATGTGGACCAGAGTCCATTTTTTGAAGCGATATAATATGACCTGAAGTTTGTCTAAGTATATTTACATCCTGTCCTCTCGAACCTCGAAGCTCTCATTTATTTGGTTGACTACCAGAAGGGAATCACATTTTGCTTCGACGACTTTTGCTCCTAGGCTCTTGACCAGCTCGAGACTTGCAATCATAGCCTCATACTCGGCCTCGTTGTTAGTGAATTTTGAAGTTTTTATAGATATCCTAATCATGCCGCCCGTAGGCAGTTTCAGAACGATGCCGAGCCCGGACGCTTTCACATTCGAGGCACCATCGGTGAACAGGGTCCATACCCCCGAAGATGTGCCTGTTTTTAGAAAGAGTTCTTTCTCTAACTTGGGCACAAGGGCATGCATAAAGTTAACCATGAAGTATACAAAAATTTGGGACTTGATAGCCATCCGGGGTTGGTACTCGATATCATACCCTCCGAGCTCAATGGCCCATTTGGCCAATCTGCCCGATAATTCATGTTTGTGCAAGATGTTTCGAAGAGGGTATGTCGTTAAAACACATATACGATGGTATTAAAAATAAGGTTTTAATTTTCGAGATGCACTTATTAATGCAAGAACTAATTTTTCTAAGTGTGGATACCTGGTTTCAGCATCTCCTAGAGTCTAACTTACGTAATAAATAGGGAATTGCATACCTTGTTCTTCCTGAACCAACACACCACTTACTGTTACTTTGTATACGGCCAGAAACAAGTACAACATTTCATCTTCCTTCGGGGTATGGAGCAAAGGCGGGCTTGAGAGATACCGTTTTAATTCCTCTAAAGCATGTTGGCATTCCGGAGTCCACTCAAAGCTGTTTTTCTTCTTAAGCAAGGAGAAGAAATGATGACTCCAATCTGACGACCTCGAGATGAATCGGCCTAAGGCTGATATCCGCCCGGTCAGCTGCTGTACGACCTTCACATTGTTCACCACTGTAATTTCTTCAATGGCCTTGATTTTGTCGGGTTTGATCTCGATCCCCCTATTCGACACCATGAAGCCTTAAAATTTACCCAATCCTACTCCGAAGGCACATTTCTCGAGATTGAGTTTCATGTTGTAACTTCTAAGGATATCAAATGTATCCCATAAATGAGTCAGATGGTCATCTACGCGCAGGGACTTAACTAGCATGTCATCAATGTAAACTTCCATAGATTTGCCTATTTGACGTTCGAACATCTGATTAACTAGGTGTTGGCATGTAACTCCGGCATTTTTTAGCCCGAAGGGCATTACATTATAACAGTATGCACCATATTTTGTGATGAACAAAGTTTTTCCCTGTCCTCTGGGTTCATTTGAATTTGATTATATCCGGAGTAGGCATCGATAAAAGTGAGGATCTCGTGGCCGGTCGTGGCATCGATCAAGCGATCGATGTTGGAAAATGGGAATGAGTCTTTGGGGTATGCTTTATTCAAGTTTTTATAATCTATGCACATTCTTAGCTTATTTCCTTTTTTGGGAACCACTAATACATTAGCCAACCATTCAGGGTAATTTACCTTCCTAATTGATCCTATTTTGAGGAGTTTTGTTACCTCATCTTTGATGAATGCATGTTTTACCTCGGACTGAGGCCTTATTTTTTGCTTCACCGGTTTGAACCTGGGATCGACACTTAGTCGATGGGTGGTTATTTTCGGCGAGATCCTTGTCATGTCTAAATGGGACCAAGCAAAGCAATCAATGTTGTTAATAAGAAATTGAATGAGTTTTTTTCCTGAGTTCGGGGGTTAATCCCATTCCCAGGTATACCTTTTGATCTAGAAGATGCTTGATCAAGACGGCCTGTTCGAGTTCTTCGACTGTTGATTTTGTTGCATCCGACTCCTCGGGGGCAACGAAGGTCCGAGGAGTCTTCTTCATCATCTTCGTTCAAATGCTCACAGAACACATGTTCCTTGGGTGTTAGCCCATTTCCTAACTCATCCTAGACGAGGTGAGTCGAAGTTGGTGTCATGTCGCTTAGCGCGAACATTTCCTTTGTTGCATGTTGTTCTCCATACACTGTTTTTATACCATCTATTGTTGGTAACTTCATCATCTGATGAAGAGTTGATGGTACTGCCCTCATGTTGTGAATCCACGGCCTTCTAAGTATGGCATTGTACCTCATGTCACCTTCAATAACCTAAAACTTAGTGTCTTGAACTGTACTAGACACGTTGCCTGGGAGGACGATTTCTCCCTTCAGTATCTTGCTTGCCATGTTGAATCCGTTGAGGACTTGAGTGGTGGGTATGATCTGATCGAGCAGTCCGAGCTGCTCCACCACCTTTGACCTGACTATGTTGGCCGAGCTACCTGGATCCACGAGCACACATTTAATTTGATCGTTATTCAAAAGAAAAAAAATTACCAATGCATTATTATGTGGTTGGGACAAGGTCTCGATGTCTTCTTCTCTAAATGTAAGCATGTCCTCACGTATATGGATCCGAGTTTGCCTTTCTGTTGCGAATGACACTTTGGCCCGTTTGAGCATGGGTCCCTATGGGACGTTGGTTCCTCCAATGATCATGTGAATGATGGGCTGAGGTTATTCTGATCCATTCTTTTCATTCGTCTCTCTTTCTTGAAAGTGGTTATTGGCTCGATTGTTGAGGAATTCTCGAAGGTGCCCTTCATTGATCAGTCGGGCCACCTCCTCTCGGAGCTGCCTCAGTCCTATGCCCGTGAATGCCGTGGTATTCGCACATCAAGTTGGGGTTACTTCAAGAAGGATCTGACTGTGCGGGCTTTGGCCATCTGGTATCCCTGATTCTACCCATTGCCGATACGATGCATGAAACATCGATGTTGAAGTTGTATTCCGACAATCGGGGTGCCTCCATTGGCCTTGAATGCCTGTCAAACTCGGTCTTGCTCATAAATTCCCGGGAATTTTGGCCCAGATCTATTTCTCGATCATTTTGAGGTATATTCCGCCTCGAAGTGTCTCTTCAATCTTTGAAGTATGGCTGATACCTTTCTTTGCCTGATCTCGACTCCCACTTTTCTGTAGACCTTGGTTCCTTTGCTAGGAGCCTGCTTGGATATATTGAGCTAGAGGGGGCTCCTAATTGGTCGTCCTTGACCCTAGTCTTCGATTGATATTTGTTGTGTACATCTGCCCAAGTCACAGAGGGATACTCAACCAAGTTCTGCTTTAGCTGCTTCAAAGCGATCGAGCTTCGCTCATTCAAGCCCTGAGTGAAGGCCTGCACTGCCCAGTCATCGGAGACCGGTGGAAATTCCATTCGCTCCATCTGGAAGCAAGATACAAATTCCCTCAGCATCTCGTTCTCCCTTTGTTTGATCTTGAAGACATCGGACTTCCTTGTAGCGACCTTGATAGCATCGGCATGTGCCTTCACAAAAAAAATCTTACAACATGGCAAACGAATCCATCGAGTTCGGGGGTAGGTTGTGATACCACATCATGGCTCCCTTCAAAAGCTTTTCTCCAAATTTCTTCAGCAAGACGAATTCAATCTCGTCATCCTTTAAGTCATTCCCTTTTACAGCACAAGTATAAGCGGTAACGTGCTCATTGGGGTCCGTGGTCCCATTATACTTTGGGACATCGGGCATTCTGAACTTCTTCGGGATGGGCTTCGAAGCCGCACTTGATGGGAATGGTTTCTGCACGAACTTCTTTTAATCTACACCCTTCAGAATCGGGGCTGCGTCCGGGATCTAATCAACCCTCGAGTTATAAGTCTCCACCTTTTTATTGTTAGCCTCTATCTTCTTTTCTCCTAATTTGATTCTTTTAATCAATTCCTCGAGCATTTTCATGATTATGGGGTCAATCCCCGAGCCGCTTTCATCGGGTCTTTCTAGCACTGGTTCGTGCTGCATGTTTATTGGCTCGGCAGTGTTAGGGGTTCTGTTCTGACTTTGAAGTTGAGCGATGGCGACTTGCTGAGCTTGCAGCATCTCAAATATCACTTGGAGGCTGACTCCTCCTTCTTCTTCCATTCCTCGTGCTTCTTGGCCTCCGACCTGGGCTTCTCTGCGTCCAATCCTTACAGGATCTGCGCCTGCTTGCGAGTTTAGAGCGTTGTGGGAGCTGATATCAACTGGCTCCATGTTTGGCACTCCCTCAGAGTTTACAAGTGGTACATTGATCCCTATGCCGCTTGTCACGACCCTAACCCCGAACCCGGTCGTGATGGCGCCTCTCGTGAAGACAAGGCCAGCCAGTCTAACCCAATTCGTCCTTTTAAGTAGTTAAACAGCATAAGAATAATTCAAACATGATTTAATAGCACAATTAGCGGAAATAGAGATAACAAAGCGGAAATCCAACCTGACACAGCCCTAACCGGGGTGTCACAAGTCATGAGCAACTAAGAAATCCAAATACAAGTCTACTGAACACTAAATTCGATACAATAGTTCTAAGAACATGAAAATTATAGGATAAGGGAGGCACGGGGGCTGCGGACACTAACAACTACCTCGTAGTCTCCGAATCACTGCCTGGACTAGGAGGATCAACACTTAGGAGCGGGATCTACTATGCCTGAATCTGCACACAAGGGTATAGGGAGTAAAGTGAGTACTCCAACTCAGTGAGTAACAAATATAAATAATGGCTGAAAGCATGAAAACACGTAAAGGCACAAGGCAATTCTATATCAAAGCAGTAAATCCGTGAAGAAATCAAGTTAAATCCTTTTTTAAACAAGTAAAACGATAGTTTAGCAGGTAAATAACAAGTAGAAATCTGCCCCTTGGGCACAGTATCAATCACCCAGAACAGTATCAGCCCCTCGGGCTCACTCTCAGTACAATATCAGCCCATCAGGCTCACTCTCAGTACAATATCAGCTCCTCGGGCTCACTCTCAGTACAATATCAGCCCCTGGGGCTCACTCTCAGATCATGATGGGTACCAGCTCTCACTGTGGGTATGCAGACTCCGGAGGGGACTCTTACGGCCCAAGTGCTATATCAAGCCACCGGAGGGGCCCCTAACGGCCCAAGCGCAATATCAGGCCATCTCGTGGCAATAAAAAGTATCTCAGGCCCTCGGCCTCATATCACTCAGCATATCCTCACATATGGCCCTCGGCCTCACTCAGTCCAAAAATCATCACAAGCCCCTCGGGCATTAGTAAAATAGTAGTTCTCAGCCCAAAACGTCATTTAGAAATATCATTTAAGTCTCAAAAATGAGTAAAAATGGCTGAGCTGTAAAACAGTAGGAAACCACAGGACTGAGTTCAAGTAATAAATTAAAACAGTGAGTAAATAGTGATAAAAATCCCCGGAGGGGTCAAATAGTTGGCACGAAGCCCAAATATGGCAATCAGCCCAAACCATTATGATAACAAATAAGTTTCAGTCAAATACGCGATAAAACATCAATCGGGGTTGACCAAATCACAATCTCCAATAGTAAACGACCCTACGCTCAACATCTAGCGAGTGTCTCACCTCAATATAGCACTACGATGTGCAATCCGGGGTTTCAAACCTTCAGAGCATTATTTACAATTATTACTCACCTCGAACCGGCTAATTCTCTAGCTCGCGACGTCTTTGCCCCTCGAATTAGCCTCCAATTGCGTCGAATCTATTTAAAATCATAACAAATATCACAATATGCTAAGGGAACAAAGCCCAAGTGAAAACAATCGAATTACCACAAAATTCCAGAAATTGGTCAAACCCGATCCCTGGGCCCACATCTCGAAATTTGACAAAATTCACAAAACTAGAATCCGTATACTCTCACGAGTTTATCCATACGAAAATTATCCAATTCTGATACCATTTGGTCCTTCAAATTATCATTTTACATTTTTTGAAAGATTTCACAATTTTCTTCCCAAATTCCATCCCATATCACGAATTAAATGATGAATTCAATGATATATTCATGTACTCTAGCCAAATCTGAGTTAGAATCACTTATCCTGATGAATTTCTTGAAAAACCTTCAAAAATCGCCAAAATCCGAGCTCTCTAGGTCAAAATATCAAATAAAACCCAAAACCTCATATTTATAGAGTACTCCCACAGATTTTCACCTCTGCTGGCCACACAAAACGACCGCGGTCCGCACAAAAACGACCGCAGCCGCACAGCTTTCCTCTGCAATGAAAGGTTTTAGTATTTTGGCCATAACTTTTATTACAGACATCAAAATTGGGATATCTTTTCCTTTCTGGAAACTAGACACAAAGGAATACAACTTTAGTTTTTGAATTATCCCAAATTTCTTTGTAGATCAAAAGATATGAGCTTCTGAAATAGGACCAGCGGAATGTTCTTCACCGCGGCCGCACACCATTTTGTGCGGTCCGCACAGCACCTACCGCGGCCGCACTTCTTTTTGTGCGGTCCGCACAGCACATACCGCAGCTGAACTCCTTTTTATGCAGACCACGTGGGTGGGTTCCGAAGCCTGCAACCCTTCTGGACCTGCTACAGCTATGATTTTCGGCCTAAAACATCCCGGAACTCCCGGAACTTCAAACTAATTGTACCAACACTTCCCATGACATCGTTCAAACTTGTTCAAAACTTCGGAACGCTCACAATAACATCAAATCACCAATTTAATATAGGATTCAAGCCTAAGAACTCCAAGAACTCTTAAATTATGCTTTCGATCAAAAATCAATCAAATCTCGTCTGAATGACCTGAAATTTTGCACACACATCCCAAATGACACAACGAAGCTACTGAAACTCTTGGAATTCTATTCCGACCCCTATATTAAAATCTCGCCTATCAACCGGAAAACGACGAAATCTCAATTTCGCCAATTCAAGCCTAAATCTTCTGTGCAACTCCAAAACCCATTCCAATCGCGCTCCTAAGTCACAAATCACCTAACGGAGCTAACCAAACCATAAAAATTCCAATCCGAGATCAAATACGCACAAGTCAAATCTTGGTCAAACATTTCAAATTTTAAGCTTTCAACTGAGTCCGTTCTTCCAAATTAAATTCTGATTAACTTGAAACCCAACACCAACTATTTACATAAGTCATATTGCATCACACGGAGCAAGTCATGCCCGAGAACTAGCGAGCGAAATGCAAAAGCTCAAAACGACCGGTTGGGTCGTTACATCGTTGTTTCTCCAAGTCCTTCACTGTCATAAAGAGGTGCATTTTGTGTGCTAGACATGACTAAGCCTGAAATCAAAAAATCTTTGACAAGAAAAAGTGTGAAGGATAACGTGTGTTATCAGAAAACTAGCACCAAAATAATCCTATTATTTTTAGCTCCACGGTGGGCTCCAAACTGTTTACCTTGAAAATGGTATTAATAATTATATTTGATTTGTGGTTCTAAAAATATGTGATTTATCTTAATACTAGTTGTTATGTGAACAATGCTAAGTATAAATGAGCAAGAAATGATAGGCAAACCCGTATGGTCACAAGGTTGAGGGCCTCGAGCTCAGCGACAGAGGACCTCGAGGGCAGCCTTTAATGGTTGATAATGAACAATAGATGAACAAATGATGAACAATAAATGAACACAATGAATGATGAACAATAAAGATGTAGAGTAATTTTTGAGCACGTTTAGGCAAGAAAAGCATAGAATGTTATATTGTATTCAATATTCCTATGTCTTATAAAATGACAAGGGTCCCCTTTATATAGGAGGGGGAAATCCCAACATAGTACATGTCTAATAATAATGAGGAAATGCTATTGGTACAACTGTATAATGGCTTAGTACGAATTTGTACTATTATTGCAGACTTGGTCAGCTCTAACCACGTGTACTTGGGAGCTTTCCCGCCTTTCCATGACGATCATCGATTCATACTGCTCCGATATTGACCATAGTGAGCCTTCGATATGCTCCCTCGAGGGACGCACCTCGGGGTCACACTTCAAATTCAATTTCGAGCTCCTCGAGGTTGGGCATGAAGTGCCACAGTGGCCCCAAAGTCGAATTTACCGATATTGGCCTTATACAGTAATAAGTTACTTATAGATGAATTATTGCACATTCTATCATACATAAAATAAAAAAAAACATAAATTTTTTGCATAACTTAATATGGGTATTATTTAGTACCACCAGCATCCAAAAGTTACATTAATTATGCGGCGATTGTTTTTTCTTATACAACCAACCAAACATTGTATAATATCTTATGTGAGATTTTATACTAGGTAATAGCCCTAATACCATCAATCAAACAACCCCTTAAGAGTGTCGATGGAAACATGTTTTGTGTAAGAACTACGACGACTATCATGATAGGTACTTTTAACCAACTAAAATTTAAGAAAGATTATAGGACTTAATGACTATTCCTAAACATGCACTATCCACTTGTATCAATAATTTACATTTATAGCATAAAGAACATAGCATTTACTCCTATTTCAGAATAGTTTTCCACATCCATTCAAAAAAATTTATTTTAAAAAAAATACTTCTTTTTTAATATTCACTAATTTGGAAGTTCAAGTTCTTGTTGCATCTCTTTATTTAGGAAACATGAAAAGGATATTGGCTGCAGGATCTAAGGTTGCGTATGAAATCCAAATAAACCAATTTATGCTCAACTCGAACTCTACTTCAAATGGAACTTAAGATGTACGAATGGAAATAGGGGACTGCTACTTCAATGCCATAACAAGTCAAATAGGTAGAATATCACTTGGGCTGTCAACTTTGGCACCAAGCCCAAATGATTCGCCTAACTCATCTAGGCTTGGGCTTGTTATTGACCCGCCCATTTAATGAACTCAGTACATCTTGGCCCAACTCAATTCAACATATTTAAAGTTGGACTGATTTTTAGTCCAAATTGAGTAAAAATTGCGTGGGATAGCCACTTTTTAAAGTAGTATTTAGTTTTTATTCAGTATTTTTAATGCTGAGCAAAAGTAGCCACTAGTCTATTAAAATTAATATGAAAAGACAGTATTACCCTTTCTTCTATCTTTTTTCTGTCCATGTTCTCTTCCTTGCCAGTGAACCTCCATGGCTTTGACCCCGCCGCACAGTAGTGAACAACTTTCACCTTCTCAAGTTCCACATTCTCTGGGTGACGCCACAACATAGCTAATACCAAATTGCCTCTATATCGACGAGAATTGAGAAATATCAAAAGACAGAAACGATGTTACGTTCATTTAGCAATGTTGATCTCATTATGGGTTCATTTATTGGATAGAAGTGCTTTGGTTTAGAGTTTCGATACAGATATACGTTCTTAAAATTTATAGTATGGGTTACTACCGTTTTTGGTTTTATTTATTGGAACAATCAATAGCAAACTACGATGATTCTGGAAGATTTTTGTGCACTTCATTTGACATCAATCTTATATGTAAATTGTAATTATTATTATTTTTATTTTTTTTGTGAAAAGATACAAATAACGTTTGGTTTTCTGCTACGTTATGGATCTTGAACTTACAGTTACAAGTTCAAAAGTTAGGGACACTTGGTCCTGAACTTCGAGTTCCAAGTTCAAAAGTTAAGGACACTTGGTCCTGAACTTAGAATTACAAGTTCAAAAGTTAAGGATACTTGGTCCTGAACTTAGACTAACAAGCTCAAAAGTTAAGGACAATAGGTCTTGAACTTATAGTTACAAGTTCAAAAGTTAAGGACAATAGGTCCTGAAGTCCTGAACTTAGATTAACAAGCTCAAAAGTTAAGGACAATAGGTCCTGAACTTAGGCTAAGAAGCCCAAGAGTTAAGGACAATAGGTCCTGAAGTCCTGAACTTAGACTAACAAGCTCAAAAGTTAAGGACAATAGGTCCTGAACTTAGGCTAAAAAGCCCAAAAGTTAAGGACAATAGGTCCTGAACTTAGACTAACAAACTCAAAAGTTAAGGACACTTGGTCCTGAACTTACAGTTACAAGTTCAAAAGTTAAGGACAATAGGTCCTGAACTTAGGCTAAAAAGCCCAAAAGTTAAGGACAATAGGTCCTGAACTTAGACTAACAAACTCAAAAGTTAAGGACACTTGGTCCTGAACTTACAGTTACAAGTTCAAAAGTTAAGGACATGTAGTCCTGAAGTCTTGAAGTTAAGTTCAAAAGTTAAGGACATGTAATCCTGAAGTCCTGAACTTAGAGTTCCAAGTTCAAAAGTTAAGAACATGTAGTCCTGAAGTCCTGAACTTAGAGTTACAAGTTCAAAAGTTAAGGACATGTAGTCCTGAAGTTAAGTTCAAAAGTTAAGGATATGAGCAAAAAGGTATTTTCGTCCGGGCAGTTAAAGTTTATTAAAGCAGTGACTAAAGACTAAAGACATTTTAAATAGTGGCTTAAAAGTAAAACATGTATGATTAGTGGCTAACCGTGCACTCAAAAGACAGAAACGATGTTACGTTCATTTAGCAATGTTGATCTCATTATGGGTTCATTTATTGGATAGAAGTGCTTTGGTTTAGAGTTTCGATACAGATATACGTTCTTAAAATTTATAGTATGGGTTACTACCGTTTTTGGTTTTATTTATTGGAACAATCAATAGCAAACTACGATGATTCTGGAAGATTTTTGTGCACTTCATTTGACATCAATCTTATATGTAAATTGTAATTATTATTATTTTTATTTTTTTTGTGAAAAGATACAAATAACGTTTGGTTTTCTGCTACGTTATGGATCTTGAACTTACAGTTACAAGTTCAAAAGTTAGGGACACTTGGTCCTGAACTTCGAGTTCCAAGTTCAAAAGTTAAGGACACTTGGTCCTGAACTTAGAATTACAAGTTTAAAAGTTAAGGATACTTGGTCCTGAACTTAGACTAACAAGCTCAAAAGTTAAGGACAATAGGTCTTGAACTTATAGTTACAAGTTCAAAAGTTAAGGACAATAGGTCCTGAAGTCCTGAACTTAGATTAACAAGCTCAAAAGTTAAGGACAATAGGTCCTGAACTTAGGCTAAGAAGCCCAAGAGTTAAGGACAATAGGTCCTGAAGTCCTGAACTTAGACTAACAAGCTCAAAAGTTAAGGACAATAGGTCCTGAACTTAGGCTAAAAAGCCCAAAAGTTAAGGACAATAGGTCCTGAACTTAGACTAACAAACTCAAAAGTTAAGGACACTTGGTCCTGAACTTACAGTTACAAGTTCAAAAGTTAAGGACATGTAGTCCTGAAGTCTTGAAGTTAAGTTCAAAAGTTAAGGACATGTAATCCTGAAGTCCTGAACTTAGAGTTCCAAGTTCAAAAGTTAAGAACATGTAGTCCTGAAGTCCTGAACTTAGAGTTACAAGTTCAAAAGTTAAGGACACGTAGTCCTGAAGTTAAGTTCAAAAGTTAAGCATATGAGCAAAAAGGTATTTTCGTCCGGGCAGTTAAAGTTTATTAAAGCAGTGACTAAAGACTAAAGACATTTTAAATAGTGGCTTAAAAGTAAAACATGTATGATTAGTGGCTAACCGTGCACTCAAAAGACAGAAACGATGTTTGATCAATGAGTAACTTTGTCAAAATATCTTAGAAATAATTGTTTTATTTGATACTTTATATATAATCATAACAAAAGAAAAAAAAATTCTTATCTAGTAATTATACAATTCATAAGAAAATAACACATTTTAAGTAAAGCATGATAAGAGTTGGGCGGGTTGGGTTATAACCCAAATTTTAGCTCGTCTTGATCCAGTCCATCTTAGCCCAAGTAACTTTTGGACGAATCATTTCTACCGCTCAATTATTGACTCAGTTCATTTTGACCTCCCAAAATCGACCCAACCTGCCCATTTGACATTCTAAATATCACTAAAGATGGATCACTTCTTAAGGATTTAAGTTACATACACTTAAAATTGTAAAGAGTTGTTAAATCATAATAAGTTACATACCATTTAAAGTAGATTATTTACCAATGCTTGTTATACATAACAGTTTAACTTAGATGCAACAGCAGTTAAAGGATATTTATATTATTTAATCAGTTGTCACCTTTAATTGTTGTAGTAAATTGTTGGGATCGAAATAAAAAACGCTAACAAACGCAAACTTTGGTGACGATAAATTTTAAACCATACTAAAAGAGAATAGTATAATGGATTTTGATCAATTGACCAATATTTATAAAAGAATTTATTAACATAAAAGAGAGTATCAAAATATCAGAGATAAATCTCCCCTAATCAAAACTCTCAAATATTAAAGGACTACATTGTAGATGTTGTTCTGTTTTCGTGTGGAGGAGAAATCCTCAATTTATCGAGGTCCACAACTTTTTTCTCCAACAAAATTATCTGTTATGAAAGAGATCTATATATTTCTTTCAGAAAAATAAAATCAATTATGATAAATATAAAATTCCATTATAGAAAGAAAATCAAAACAAACCCCTTAAATTAATATCATGATTGTGAAGATATTCTTATATATTACTTCCTCCGATCCCCAATAAGTGACCAATTTGCTTTTTTATTTTGGTCCAAAGTAAGTGTCCATTTATATAATCAAGAAAAAATTCAATTTGTTTTTCCAAAATTACGCTTATGTACGTATCCCTAAAAAGTTATTTACTCCTCACATTTGAG
This sequence comes from Nicotiana tabacum, assembly GCF_000715075.1. Lineage (NCBI taxonomy): Eukaryota > Viridiplantae > Streptophyta > Magnoliopsida > Solanales > Solanaceae > Nicotiana > Nicotiana tabacum. The sequence continues at coordinate 171,984,699 of NC_134090.1, forward strand.
AAGAGAAGTAAGTGCTACTATAACTATTGTGCAATATTTAATGAAGGGTAGTTTAGTCTCGGGGAGGGTAATGCCCCTACCCTGGGGTAGAGAGGTTGTTTCCAAATAGAAATCTGGTATCTTCCCTCCAAGAACTTCTCACCTTGCTCTTGGGGAGATTCGAACTCACAACCTCTTGGTTGAAAGTGAAAGTTGTTTACCATCAGAGCAACCCCTCTTATCTAACCCTTCCCTTAATCGTGAATACGAAATACTTTTTGCAATGGCTGCACTTTCTTTTTTCTTGTATCATATATTATTTCAACCAACAGTCAAACAGAGAGAAAGAGAAGTTCGTGCTGTCACGACATTTTAGACAGAGAAATGCACGTTGGGGTGGTGGCTTTCAATGGTCGGTTGGTTGGTCCTATGTCTTAAACTTCAAATAATTAACTCTCCCTTGTAATCCAAGAGACTAATTAGTTTCCGTTTCCTTTTTAATACTCACACTTCTCTCTTTTCTCTCTTCATTCATCAAAATAATTACAAACTTTTCAATCTTCTTTTTGCTTTGATAATATTTTTCATATGAGGACTTTGTGCCCTAATTTGGATAGAGAAGATGGGCTTGAAACTGTACTTGAAGTTCCTATTCCTGAAGAAATGTTTGTTGATTCATATAAACATAAGTCATGGCAAAACATGAAATCTTGGATCAAATCTCATAGTATTAATACTGATCATAAATCAATTCATGCTTCGGTTTTTGGTGGTAGAAATGCTGAGATTCAACTCTTACTTGGTGTTGTTGCAGCTCCTTTGATTCCTCATCCTATTCGTTGTGATCACTCTGTCAATAAAAAGATTAATGATCATCCCATTGTAAGTTCTTTTACAATTCTCAAGTTTCTTTCTTCTTGTTTTTCTGTGCGGCTTTGACTACTACTCCCCCTGTCCCAATTTCTATAATGCAGTTCTGATTTTGAGAGTCACATGCTTTTTAAATATTTTGAATTGAAAATTATCGAGATTTATAGTACTTATTATATAGTTTTTAAATATGTAAATTTTATTTGAATAAATTAAGGATTCCATATTCGAATTTGCCGTCAAAATTTAAAAGTTTAACTCTTGAAATTCGACCTGAATCACCACCGAAGGATGTGGTGCAGGGGTTGGAGCTGATCTTTCATGAACCAGAGGTCTACGGTTCGAGCTCTGGATATGGAAAAATCTTTGGTAGGGAGCGTTTTCCCCTGAATGGAGTCCTATGCGGCGCGAGTCCGGATATAACGGGCTCCAATATGAATGCTGGACACAGAATGAGAAACCAATTAAAAAATTTCTTGATTTTTATGTAGACATAATAAGAATTTGAATTAGTTAGGCCAATAACTTTCAGATTATAAAACATTTATTTGCTTATCGATACCTAGTTTAATCTTGATAGAGTTCTTGAGATAATTTTTTTGTTCACTTAATTAATGGTTAGTCCATATACAGGAGGCTTCAATGGCGAAATATATAGTGCAACAATACATAGCTGCCGCGGGAGGAGAACATGCTCTAAATTCCATTGATAGTATGTACGCGATGGGGAAGGTGAAGATGGTGGCGTCCGAATTTATTGAAGGAGATGGTCTAGGATTGAACAATGGTAAGGTGATGAAAATCAAGAGCGCGAAAAATGGGCAAGGTGAAATGGGAGGATTTGTATTGTGGCAAAAAAACCCTGATCTTTGGAGCATAGAATTGGTACTTTCAGGATGTAAAATTAGTGCAGGAAGTGATGGTAGTGTTGCTTGGAGGCAAAGTCCATGGCATCATTCTCACGCGTCTCGTGGTCCCGCTCGGCCTCTTCGTCGTTCCTTACAGGTACTTTCTCGATAAATTTAACTTTTGTACATTGACATTGTATAATACCGATACGATAAAATTGCCGTGAAGCCATTTAAACTTGCACCGATTTGTCATTCATGTAAAGAAACTTAGACTTTTTCCCATTTGACCATATAAAAATAAAGTGAATGATTTGGTTATCCTGTCTTTGTGCCATCTTCCCATGTGGACCAAGGAATGGGATGCCATTTACCTAATCAATAAGTTGATATGATAAGTGGTCCAATTGACAATTTTTGTAAATATGCAAACTTCATAGCCTTAAAGAAAGTTGGGCCAAGAAGTCAACATTTAATGTACAGTCAAATCTCTCTATAATAGTCTTATTTGTTCCGATATTTTTTGGCTATTACAGTAAAGTGATGTTAGAGGACATATATTATAACATAACATAAAAATCGGTTCCGAAAAAATTTGACTTTTATAGTGATTGCTTGTTATATAGAAATGCGGTTATAGAGAGGTATGACTGTAGTTTGGAATTCTTCTTTGTTAAGGGGCCACGTTGTGTAATCACATGACCCCTTCAAGTTGTTTTATAGGGCAAGTTAGAAACAAAAACTAGAACTAACCAAAGAAAAGAGACGAAAAAGGCCAGCACTAGTGTAGCCTCTAAAATGAAAAAGAAAATAAAGAGAATAATTGTTGAATGAATATGTTCTGTATATGTGTATATTGATTAGTTGAGATTAATTATGTTAACAGGGTCTTGATCCAAAGTATTAGGATCGAAATAATCAGATGTCATGAAAGCTAGTAAAGCAAACCATGAACGACGATAAATCAGACAACAAAAAAGAAATATATCAAAAAAGATACAAATATTTTATGTGATGAGCAATTCAGTGCTGATTTATTATCCAATTCTCTTTGAATTTGCATAAAATGACACTAATCTCATACTAAAGTAAAAACAACATACTGTTATTATTTAATTATTTTTTCGATATGCCCTTAACATGAAGACAATTTTTTTTTTTTTTGATAATGGGTGAGATCATACTCTAACTCAGGACCTCCATCCGCACTCACACAGTATTGAAGTGTGTGACCATCTCGTCTAAAAGCTTAAACTATTAAACAAACTATACTTTTATGTATTTAATTATGTCTTTAACATCTGACTATTTATTTAATTGGTTGAGATTAATCATGTTAACAGGGTCTTGATCCAAAGTCCACTGCTGATTTATTCTCCAATTCTATTTGTGTTGGAGAAAAGACCATAAATGCTGAAGACTGCTTTATATTAAAGCTTGAAGCAGATCCTTCAACACTAAAGGCAAGAAGCAGCAGCAATGTAGAAATTATGAGACATACTATTTGGGGCTATTTTAGCCAAAGAACAGGCCTTTTGGTACAACTTGAAGATACTCATCTTCTTAAACTAAAATCCCCTAAAAATGATGTCTTTTGGGAAACAACAATGGAATCATTTATTCAAGATTATCGAACAATCGATGGTGTTAACATTGCATATGCTGGTAAAACATCTGTTTCTTTATTCAGATTCGGCGAAAATTCAGAAGGTCATACTAGGACTAGAATGGAAGAAATTTGGACAATTGAAGAAGTTGATTTTAATATAAAAGGACTTTCTTTGGATTGTTTTTTACCACCTAGTGATTTGAAGAAAGAAGATGAAGATTGTGGGGTTGTTATGAATCATGATATAACCAAGAATTCAAGGTTGGAATTCAAGAATCATGTCAATACTCATAAATTAGTGAATGCTGGTAAAAGTGCAGCCAAAATTGTGGCTATTGATGAAAATTCAGAAGACTAATATTGAAGCAAATAAAGACTTGTAAATTTAGTATGCTGTGGTTATTTTTGTAAATAGAGAATCACAGGATATGTTGTGTATAAAGTGTTTATATATACATACACGTCTTATCTCAGTAACTTTTACTGAAGGTTTGGTTTGATAGTAAATTACTAGGGACACATGACTTTGTATAGTGTAAAGATTTTTAATGCAATCATTACTATTTTATATGTGATAGTAGGTTACTTGCTTTATTTTCTTGTTACAAGTTCCACTTATATTATAGATAAATATGTGATGACTCCCATTAGTATAAAAAATCATATGCATTGCCATTATATGTAGAAGTTGAACTCTATTTTGTATATCTATATAGTTGAACTCGATTTACTATTTACTTCTCCAGTTGGTATACACACATACACACACACACACACACACACACACACACACACACACACACACACACATATATATATATATATATATATATATATATATATATATATATATATATATATATATATATATATATATATATATATATATATATATATATATACACACACACACACACACACACACATAGGTAGGCGACTATTTAGGATCACTGCAACAACAATTGGGCTTAGAACAAAATCGGGTTCAGCGCTGCAAACTTTCCAGGAAAGTACTATGTCCATATTCAGCTCTAGCTTGGGCATTTTCATACATAACCACTTTTGGGGCCACCATTGAAGTTGTACTGCATTGTACAAATGTTTACAAAGTGTATCTGCTCGGATCTGAAGTAGTTCAATCTCTTCAATCCAACTTCAGAAATCAAATATAAAGTTCTTTTATCTTTCAAATGCAACTTCAAAAATCTGAATTTTAATTGGTTCAACCTATTGAATGCAACTTTGTCACGCCCCAACCTCGGGGAGCGCGACCGGTGCTCAACCGAGTGAACCCAGTCGAGCAAGCCTATTAAACACTTTCTACCCAACTCACTTATGATCAAGAGGAGGCATACTTTCATTAATTAAACAATAGGAAGATCATGTAAACATTACCAAATTGTTTCATTAGTTACGTCATTATTAAGTTTCAAAATACACACATTCTTATGATTGAGTGAAACAAGAGTCTAAAATACAACATAACCCGTTGACCTTTCCAACACCCATATACTATGTCTACAGAGCCTCTAAATAGATACAAAAGAGTACTACAAAAGGGATGGCAACAAGGCTCCGACTATACCTCAAGTACAATACATAAGGGGCAGGAGATGCATGACCCTGAAATGAAATAGGGCTCACCAAGACTGTTGGGAGGGGGATGTTCCACTAACGTTGATCAGCATTGCCTGCTATGGAACCATTTAAGACGCAGCGCCCCCGGCAAAAGGGACGTTAGCACCATTGAATGGTACTAGTATGTATAACTAAACACCATCTCATTAGAATGAACAATAATACAAGAAGGAGATAATCATAAGTTTAATAAGGGCTTCAAACAATACTAAAACATCAAGTAAGGGTCACATAAGTTCTCAAATCAATTTCCATATTATTAGGTTGGGAAATCTTTAGTGCCGATATGCCACAATCCACAATACCATCGTGTTCTTATACGGAGTTCGATCTCGACCCGATTGGTTAGGTCATCTCATTTGAGACATCAATCATAACCACAATTTTCAATTATTATTTCAAGCACAGTTACCACCATGTGTGCAGCATGGTGTGTGATCACGGGCCGATCGGCTAGGCCATCTCATTCGAGACATCCACCATATCCACAATTTCAATCAATCATCTCATCTCACTTTATATTTCTTTCGCATATTTCAATATGTTAGCACGAGTGGCCTCATTTGTAAAGTCATTCTTGGCACTTGGCCGTATTTCACAATTCAAATTTTCCCTTTTTCACATTCAATATATCATTATCATCAGCAACAATCAAGCCTATCATGTAAGACGTTAGTACACGTATGGGTTAACTTGGAGAATGCTAAGAATGTAGAGGCTTTTCATACAATTTGGCATAACAACCATTATTCAATTTTTACATGAAGTCTTAACCCTTCTTAACGCACATTCCACATTTTTAAATACATCCTCAATTGACAAGATGACATGGTAAGCATTTAGAATAAATATTGAACATATATCATTCAACACAACACATTAGGAATAATCAATTCTATGATCAAATTGGGAGTTACACCAGCTACGCGAACACCGGGGGATTCGATTCTAAAAGGGGGTTTTAGCCATAAATACCTCAATTGAGCCTCTTAAAACTCTAGGATGTTCCGGAATATTAGCAACTTCAATCTATTTTAGCAATATAGAAAAATTGAATCCAAAATTAGGAAAACAATCATAATTCTAGCTCACTCGAGCATTCTATCAAACACTTTGTGTGTATTAAGGTTTCATGGCCCCTTTTTATAAAAGACTCCACCAACCCATACCCCATTCTTTTCTATCTTTAACTCACAACCTACCCACATACGTTAGGAACACATTCATGCAAGGTAAGCACTTTCATCCCCATGAATTACCTTATTAATGGCCCACTCTAGTTACATTTTAAAATTAAGAGTTTGGGTGATATAATCTTACCTTTTAGGAAGAAGACCTAGGTGCCTCTCTTGATAATCTTCAAGGTGTAGAGCAAGAATTTAAGAGAAAATTTGATGAAGATCACTTTATCCCTCTAATACTCTCTTTCTCTCCCTAAAGATATCAGAAAATTAGCTCAAAAGGGCCCCTTACACCTATTTTAACGAAGTTGGGTCGGGTTTTAAAACCCCAAAAATGAAGCTCCGTAACAGGTTCTGCGGTTGCATATGCGACCGCATAATGGTAATGTGGTCCGCTAAATGACCACGAAAAGTGGCCCTAGGAACTGGGCTGGTTTGCTTCACTCTGCACCCAATATGCGGCCCGCAATCCTTTTTTGCGTTCACATAATGCGCCGCAGAACCTCCCTCTGCAAAAGTCCAAGGACGATTATGCGACAAAGTGCAGCCCACAAAATGGTTATGCAGTCACATAATTGGCTGCGAAACTGACCTCAAAATTGGCCAAAAAGACTGCTTCACTCTGCAGCCATTCTGCGGCCCACGGAGTGATTATGCGGCCACATAATGGGCCACAGAAATACCTATTTCTGCAAAAATATTTCCTTCAACTCCCCAGCGTGCTGTTCAATCCAAAAATTCTGAACTGCGGAAAATATTTATGAGGACTTACAAACTTTAGATTTTGAATCTTAAGTTCTGAAATGTAAATTTGTTCTTTGAATTTCAACAATCTAATGCACGATGCAATGCTCAAATCTACTCCAAATGAGCTCAAATTTGAAATATAACTTTCAAATATCATAAAGAACAAATTTCAATCATCAAAATGTCAAAACAATAACAAATTTAACAAACTCATTTTACAACTAAGAAGAAGAAGAAACAACACTAAAGAAGAAGAGAAAAGTATGTGTATCTGAAGTTATAACAAATCGGGTATCAATTAAACTTTTTTTAATAACTGGGTACAAATTCAATGTGTGGCGCAAAATTGAGCAGCATATGAAAATTTTAGGAAAACTTCCAGCTATGTCTATTTATAAGTAGCTTATTACAAAAATTAGTCAATTCACAAAATATTACTAATATTAGCCAAACATTATAAAAATTAGCTAATTGACTATTTATAGCCAAACAAGGTTAAATTTTTGCTTTCTTTTAAGTGATTGTTGTTAGAATAGATTGGGTATATCTTAAGGAGTTTGAATCTCAATTTTGGGATGATTTGGTGGAGTTTGAGGTGATTTACATTGAAAATTCGAAGTAGAAGATGAACATGATAAAAAAATGATGTGTATCATTTGTGTATCACATATATATCATATTTGTATCAATTGTGTATCACATGTATATCCATGTATACATGTATATATCTATGTATAACTGTGTGTGTGGCATACGTGATACGTATTTGATAGTGTCACAGAAGTATTTTTTGAACTCGATTTTACCTACGAATTTTGATACCAATTCAGTCCAAATCACCTTCAATCTTCCTCAAATTTTGTAAATTGACTCATCCATATATTTTCAATGAATTTAAACTATACCAATTGAAAATTATCCTTTTTGCTTAGATTTTGGAATCTTGAATATTTTCTTTTTATATTTTATCACCTTGTTTGCTACCTCATCCATGAATTTCATTTTCGTCTTGCATCTAATGTTGCTGATCACCCTTAAAAATATGGAATGAGATCTTTGTGTGTGATTCTTGAAGAGAAAGAACCTTATTTATTTGAGTTTTAATTTTTATATGTGCTTGGTTAGTTTTAGTAAGTCTATGATAATGGGTAGAGGTCAGTAAGTTTGTACTTATTTATGTAAAATTCCCAATTTTTTACGCTCCAGCTTTAAGTTGAGACCATTGAAATTTCTCTATACTTGGCCCATTTATTAAAGGATCAACACTTTTTGTTTGAAAGGGAATGATGGAAATTAAAGGGGGATTTGAATTCGTACCCTATATTTGTGCTACTTTTTAAATTGACCCTATTTTTAAAAATTATTGATTTGGTAGCCAGTTGACAAAAAATCTATAATAATATGACAATTACACCCCTAATAAATCGCGTTATCTGCAACCTCATTCATAAAATGCATGCTAAAGTTGTTTTACATTGAAGCATTAGCATTAGCATGCTACTTTATAGATGACCTCATTCGCATTAGCATACTGTAAAACAACCCCTGATAAATGTAGCATCATCCTAACGTTTGGAGATGACGTTGTTTTACAGTATCAGGGGTTATTCATTAGCATGCGAGATGGTGTAAAATTTCAGCTAATTACAGTAGCAGCTGAAGTTGTTTTACATTTAAGTTAAAACTTCATGTTAATGCATGCTGAAGTTATTTATCCTGCAGTCTACAGTTTGTCATGAGTTTTATTTGAAACTTCAATCTAAACATGCTGAAGTTATTTAGTTCATTTGCTAAAACTTCAGTTTAAACATGCTGAAGTTATTTAGTTCATTCGCGAAAACTTTAGATTAAACATGTTTAAGTTATTTAGTTCATTTGCTAAAACTTCAGACTAAATATGCTTAAGTTATTTAGTTCATTTGCTAAAATTTCATGCCAAAACATGCTAAAATTTTGTCCTGCAGTCTACAGTTTTGTCAATAGTCCTAAAGGGAAAAATCGTCTTTTTAAAATGCTTTTGACAAAAAAATAGGTACAGATGCAAACGGAAAAGCAAAACGGGTATAAGTTAAAAGGGGACGACCAAATAGGGCGCTCTGTGAAATTTTTACAAATTAAATTATAACCATTAAAATATTGGGAAACTTACACAAAGATCCCAAATAAGTCTCAACTTACCAACCTCTAGCCATTAGTCATAGACTTACCAAACTAGTCAAGCATATATAAAAATTAAAAAACCAAATAAATAAGGTTCATTCTCTCAAAGTGTCACGGCCCAAATTCCATTAAATGTCGTGATGGCGCCGGACACCACTGTCAAACAAGCCAACACTAAATAAACAATTTAGTTCTCGTTTTAGTATTTTTAAAATCATGATTTTTCTTCAATTTAATGTAAAAGATGAACTCTACAGAATAAATAATAATGTTTTAACAATTTCAATGCTAAATAACCCATGATCATTTCAAAACCAGGTGTCACAAGTGCATGAGAGTTTACAAAGGAATAAAATAAAATACAATAGTTGTCCGGATTATATTTTGGACTGAAAGGGAAATACCATTGCTCTGAAGGAGACAATGCTGACTGCCGATCGTCATGAGAGATGCAGCTCACCTAAGTCTCCGTATCAACCATGTCGTTGCTCCCATTAGGTCACTAGACATGCATGTGCCTATGCAACAAAAATGCACAACAAGTGTAGTATGAGTACGAAAATAACGCGTACCCAGTAAGTATCCAGTCTAACCTCGAAAAAGTAGTGACGGGAGGTCGACTTTGACACTTACTAGTGGTCTAATAATATCTGGTATAGTAAGGAAGTGAATAGATATGAAACAGAGTAAATATATGAAATAAACATGTATAAAATACGTGGTACAATTTCCCTCTTTACAATTTTACTCAAGCTCTCAACTAGCAAATTCCCTCTGTAATCGGAGTATATATATGTAGATATAGTGGATATCATCAAGAGGTTGTCGTAATTCATATCAGGGAAAACCCCTCAGATACACTGGCTTCTAGCCAATTATTACGCACGATTCCATAAGAATTATATATATATATATATATATATATATATATATATATATATATATATATATATATATATATATATATATATCGAGGCGTACGACCCGATCCAACATAAAAGTAAATTGTCCACTGCCGATGGTCGAATGGCGCGAACCATAGATGCATCTATTTCCCCGCTCACGAATCATTCATGCGACGCGGTCCCCGCTCGCGAATCATACATGCGACGCAGTTAAATATAAATTTTAAAAATTACCCCGCCCGCGAATCAAACTTGCGACGCGATCAAATATAAATTTAACATTTAAGTCATACCTCTTTCTTGATTCTTTTAAAAAATAATAGAAATTCATCTTAATACTTTGAGTAAATTACCCCGCTCGCGGAACATACATGTGATGCGGTTACTTATAGATTTCTTAAGCTATTATAATATTCCTCAATTCTTTGCGAAATTATGAAGTTCAAATGAAACGTTTTAAATCTTAGATTCCTCAAAAATTCAATTCTTTCGAGACAATTATTGCTCAATCTAAATCTTGCTTCTTCTCAACGAAAACAATAAACATAAATTGATGATAATATCAACAAGGCATGGTGTAAACCTAGGCTACCCGGACATAGGCATATAGCTACATACGGACTCTCGTCACCTCGTGCATACATAGCCCCCACAATTAAAAGCACACATTAATTTATTTCACCTATGGGGTTAATTCCCTCTTACATGGTTAGAAAGGAGACTTACCTCGCTCCGAAGTTCCATAACCGGCTCTCAAGCCCTTCCGACGACTCAAACCGATGCCCAACGCTCCAAAACTAATCAATAATTATGCAAACCCATTAATATATACTCAAATACTCATTAAAATCCTATTTACAACAATTCCCAACTCCGTTTGAAAAATTGATAAATTACCCTCTGGCCCACATGCCCGGATTTTGAATATTTTCGAAGATAAACTTTACTTATGACATCACGAACTCAAATATATAATTTATTCTTAATTATGTGTCTAAAATTCGTGATAAAAATCCAAATACACAAGATTCTAGGTTTTTTCACCAAAACCCCATTTCTACTAATTTCCATGTTCAAATCTATATAAATTCATGTATTTAACTCAAAATTATGAAGAAGGCACTTACCCCATTATGATTGATGAAGATGGCACTCCAATGTGCTCCAAAATCAGCTCCCATGGGAAAAAATAAAATAAAATAGAGCCAAACCCTCATTTTTAAAGAAGACACTGCCAGCCCCGACTTTCGCACCTGCGGTCACTTGACCGCTTCTGCGGTTCCGAAGGTGCGGCCCAGCTACCGCTTCTGTAGTCTATCCCTCAGCTATCCACTTCCGCTTCTGCGCCTTCCTTTTCGCAGGTGCGGTCTCGCTTCTGCGGCGATATGACCGCATCTGCGGTCTCAGCACTTCCTCCCCAAACAGCATCTGTGCCCCTTTGGCCACTTTTGTGGCTCCGCACAGCGGTCAACACCTCGCAGGTGGGGTTACACCATATGACAGCAGGCATAGAAATCTTAATAAGGCCGAGTTCAATCTATTAACCACCCGGAATCCACCCGAGTCCCCCGGGACCCTGTCCAATCACATAGATTAGTTCGAAAACATAATGCGGACCTACTCGAGGCTTCAAATCACATCAAACAACGCTAAAACCATGAATCGTACTCCAATTCAAGCTTAATGAACTTTAGAACTTCAAACTTCTACATTTGATGCCGAAACTTATCAAATCACGTCCGATTGACCTCAAATTTTGCATACAAGTCACATTTGACATTACGGACCTACTCCAACTTCCGAAATCAGAATCCGACCCCAATATCAAAAAGTCCACTTCCGGTCAAACTTCTCAAAAACCTTCAAATTTCTAACTTTCGCCAAACGACTCCAAAATGACCTACGGACCTCCAAATCCACTTCCGGACGTGCTCCCAATACCGGAATCACCATATGGAACTATTCTCAAACTCAGAATTCTAAACAGACATCGATAACATAGAAATGCACTTCAACCCAAATTTATAAAATTCTGCCAAAATGCTAACTTCCACAATAGGCGCCGAAATGCTCCCAAGTCATCCAAAATCTAATCTGGACATACTCCCAAGTCCAAAATCATCATACGAACTTGTTGGAACCTTCAAATCTCAATTCCGAGGTTGTTTACTCAAAGTCTAACCTTAGTTAGAATCTTCCAACTTAAAGCTTTCGAAATGAGAATTCTCTTTCCCAATCAACTCCGAACTTCCAAAATTCCAATTTTGACCACGCGTATAAGTCATAGTACCTGAAGTGAAGCTTGTCATGGCCTCAAACGGATGAACGACGCGCTAGAGCTCGAAACGACCGGTCAGGTCGTTACATTCTCTCCCACTTAAACATACGTTTTGTCCTCGAATATGCTAAGAACTGCGTTGGAGTTGTCCAAAATCACTGTTTAGCACCTCGTGCACCTATCCGTGCTACCATAACTCAGTCGAGCACACTAGCTCGAGTAAATCTGAAGTTATTCTCTTTTATTTAGGAAAATAAGCCTTAGAGCCTAGTTCCAACATCCGAAATACTCTGTCATGTCTGTTTCCATCATATGAACACCGTATCAATCATCACACGATATACTAATACATGATTGCGTACCTTTGATAATTCCACACTATGCACTACATAACTCACATAACCATAATAACATCCTCTAATAACAATAGCCAAAATTTCACGAATCTGATGCTCCTAATGCATCTCATGACATCTATAAGTCCCGTTCCAACTCATGTAATAGCGCCACGACGGAAGAGATGTGTAGAAATTCAAAACCGACTGCAAGTCCATAATTCATTGATCCTCTCCTCCTGACGAGAACCATTGCCTCATTACGAACCAAATAACTATATTTTCTATAATATCCTTCATATATATATCTGATCGCACTGAGCCCAGGTCCAATAATCTCGTCTTACCCAGTATAAGTTGCCCAGGCAATAGGCCACCTCAGACACTACCAAAATTTCTCATATGATGCCACAACGTGCCAATAAGCTATAACTCGAATGTGATACATAGGGAAAACAAACTCTAGAAAGAACTACTCAACCCACATAACTAATTAGACAACCGAAAAGAAGTTATGAACCTTCCTCAGAAAATGAGAAACAAAACACACAAGAATAAATATGGGAAACTATTAACTAACATCACACTGTTGCGGCGTGCAACCCGATCCAACCATGATACCTGTGGCGACGTGCCACCTGATTTATACATAATAATATATAAGGAATTATTTACCGAGCTAAAATGCTCATACATGCAAAATATCCGAATATCGGCCACAAGCACGCCAACTGCATAATACCATACCTGGGAGACAGATAGCGCCACACGCTACAAAACTCAACCACAACTAAAGTATGATATATGATCTGAATCTCGAGAGCCATCCTGATCACATAACACCATCGCTACGCGGAATCTCAACACATATGAAATTTATCAAGCCATTTCACAACTCATACGACACAATATAGTATTATAATAAATAGCCGGCGACGAAATAACATCCAACGTCCGAATACTCCTCCACAAGGAGTGCTATGCTAAAATGAACACATCCGGTCCGATATAGAGCCCACATTCATATCAAGATCCATCCACGAACCTCAAACTGATTCTGACTGTACCGCACTGGGCTAATAACCTTTCAAGGATCCAGGGTAACCCTTTTTCCCATGACACACAAGAATAGCCGCCAACTCCGGAACAAATATCATCAATTCACCAAATGAACAGAGCACCCTTCAGGCGTAAATTCTCACATCAATGATAGTAATATAACCCCCATATTTGGTTTCCTTATTTAATCATTTAGGTGACTACCTGTCACATTTATACCATCTTCCCATAGGACACGCTCCCTCGACCTTCCACTCTAGACAACGAGTTTGCACATCCATACTACCGGCCACACCAATGCTATAAAGCAAATTCATTAATCCGCAATCAGTATGCAAAGCCTCTTCACACCAGACACCAATCTCAGGAGACGCCAAAATAATGCCAGCTGGTTCTAACCATCTTAGTCCTTTCTCGCTCATTCGAGCTCGATATTCTTGTCATCACCGAACCGCAACCTTGATCCTCAACTTCCAAATCCCATGCTACTCACTGCACTTAATCATGTGAATGCGCAAGAACAAAAAAAATTCATCATAACTCCGGAACCACTAATAGGGTAAACACTTCTTCATATAAAAACCTTTTACTTAGCTCATTTCAAGAGAAACATTGCAACACGCGACTGAATTCCCACAACTGCGGAAAATATAATCCTCTAGTAGTGGTCTAAACCAACATAACTCTCCCGGGATCCATCTATACTTAACAAGCCATAATACTCAAGCGCCTCCAAATAAAATTAATTTCGGCGGCCGTCAAGCCTCGCACGTACCGCCACAAATCACATGCATAACTCAACGTGCCAAAGGAACTGATCATTGCCACCATCATGCCTATTCAACCATTTTTAGCTGATTCGACTTCTTCCAATTTACTCTAGACTTGCATCAGGAATAATAGTAGCTCCATTCAAACATAACGAACCAAATCTGCACTCATCCTAAGTGACCTTATTTCACGAGACCACTCTGTCTCAAACCCATGAACCATCTCATACCCTCATTGTGCGCATATTCACGTCTTCAACTGGTATACCCATTCTGATAATTTCTTTATGCATCCAAAGTAATTTTCCCTCATTCCTCCAAATGCTACACTGCAAGCCCAAGGTAACATAGAACTCTCCAAGCCCCTTCTTCATAATCCGCTACAAAAGCTCAATACTCAACCATACTATGGACTCGAAATCACTAGGTGCCACACTTTAACCTTTGGATCCACTAGAACCATTATTGAGAGTCACCCACTCTGATATAGTCCCCAATAATAATCAACTCCAAGGCTCTTCTAGCACATGAACACTCTTTCGATGAAGTACCTGACTGAATCACTTCCCTTGTAAATCACCTTCGTACGAAACATAAATACTGAATCTTCCCAAAGCCTAAACATGAGTCAATAAGGCCAATTATAGCACACATTTATCAAATCCTTTGCTTAAGTTACCGCTTATGTTCTCTTCCCTTAGCCATAGTAATCCACCAATACACTGATAACCGGAAACTTTACCAGTAGATAACCATGCAAACTAAATTGTAGGCGGTGGGACTCTCCCACTTAGCTTGGAGCCACCCATTACATAACTCTACAACCCACCAATATTTTTTCTTCATCGTCAACCTGATGTTGCACAATCAACTCGCCAAACTCCTCTAAATCCTTCTATCTGACCTTTCATGAACAATCTGAATCACTAACCACATTCATATATTCTACCTCTTACCAGATAGCCAGTAGAATTCTTCGTATCAAGCAAGCTCTTTTCTGTCTCATCCAGTCGCCTGCCGTATAATAGCCAATATTCCAAGTTAAGCCCGTAGACCTAGTCACTGTCCACCATAAATCCCAAATTATTTCTAAACTCTTCTCATGGCGTGTAGTCATCCTACTACAGAACCCATGTGCTACTCTACCACTCTCCCACTTTGGTCAAACTCACTCTTGACCTTATAGAAAATTTAACCATCACAAGTCACCCTTCACATGTACTTCCTCATCCTTCACTGCCTAGTTGTTGCCTTAATGAAAATCTATTTCTTAGCACTTGAATCAATAGATCGTTACTAACTTTAAACCCCTTCAAAGGTCATCTTTCTCGACTCATCAACACCAGGAACACCGATTCACTCCTGAACCACCACACACTGCGATCTCTAATAGCCGCTTCTCCGGCACTATTCACAATACTCTGCCCCAAAGGCGAATTGAAGAAAACCAAAACACCGGCGAACTTAACCCATTATATTCAATCAAGGACGACGACACCACATCACATATGAAGATTCCACCACATTCGAAAATGCTAAGTAGCATTACTCCATCAACCCAACCCGAACACTCATAGTCGGGTTGCCTTTCCTTTGCCAGAAATAAAATACTGAATCTCTGAATCTTACACTGAGTAAACATCCTTCCAAGTCATTCACTACTTCGACGCATAGACAAGCATCCTACCATTATGCCACACTGTGCGATAGCAACACACGAATCGTCATAACAATCAATGCCCAATCTCAAAACTTTAGGTAATACTGATACTGAGCTGAAATGATAGAACGACCTTTCGCAAGGCGACGATAATAACCCAATCAAATATGCAGGGAGAAACATCCTGCACCACCTCTATAGTACCATTACAATTCCTCAATTCCCGATTTATAACAAGTGCTTTGCGTCGCATAAGATTGAATAGGAAGGAAACAAAGGCATAAGCCTCAAAGGAATCAAATTGCACGATGAGGAATCAAGAAGGGAAGTGCTCCTAACAGCCATGTAGCCTCTAGAAGATAAGTACATATGTCTCTGTACCGATTCTCAAGACTCTACTAGACTTAGCCTAGAAGAGGCATAGAAGTCATAAGGAATAGGCATTTTACCGACATCAAACTCTAAGGTTTGGCTTTTTATTTTATTGACTTTCTTGAGTCAATGTCGCATTTCACATGCTTGGTTAGATCTCCTAACCTAATGTAATGAACGAGAAGGTGAAAAATTCAGTCTTAGCTAAGCATTCAAATTCTGGGTAAGAGAGGAAATCTTTCTTTCTAGGGAATCTGTGCTTACTAAGCCTTTGTTTGAAAGACCGGTCTTAAAGTGAAGTGCAAGACTAGCTGGACCTGGACTGACTAATCGCTAACATTCGGGGTTCTCTAGGGACCGGGAGGTCACAGTTAAGTACGACATTCAGAGAGAAAGCTTAGAAAGTAGTAAGGTGTTTATGGGGCTTGCCTTACAGGTAGTGACAATAGCACTTACATATTGAACAGATCTTACTCTCAATGGAGTCATTTCGATATGACCTAGGAGCTTACAGAATACCGAACTTGGATAATCGATAGAAGAATGATTGGCTAGATCATTTGCTTCACTGCGGAAGAACCCCTTTCTACGCTACGTTCCCAATAAAAAGTCGTCATCCTTCTGTCGCCTGTTAGCTCATGAATCATGAGACCTACGTGAACCTAGTTCTTTGATACCATGTTTTCACGACCCAAATTCCATTAAAGGTCGTGATGGCGCCGGACACCACTGTCAGGCAAGCCAACACTAAATAATCAATTTAATTCTCGTTTTAGTATTTTCCAAATCATTATTTTTCTTCAATTTAATAGTAAAATATGGACTCTATAAAATAAATAATAATGTTATAACAATTTCAATAATGAATAACCCATGATCATCCCAAAATCCGGTGTCACAAGTGCATGAGCATTTACTAAAGAATAAAATAAAATACAATAGTTGTCCGGATTACAATTTGGACAGAAAGGGAAATACCACTGCTCTGAAGGAGACACTGCTGGCTACGGATCGTCAATAGAGATGCAGCTCACCTAAGTCTCTGTATCAATCATGCCGCTGCGCCCACTAGGTCACTAGACATGCATGTGCCTGTGCAACAAAAATGCACAGCAAGTGTAGTATAAGTACGAAAACAATGCGTACCCAGTAAGTATCTAGTCTAACTTTGAAGAAGTAGTAACGAGAGATCGACTTCGACACTTACTAGTGTCCAATAATAGCTGGTACAGTTAGGAAGTGAATAGATATTGTAAGCACGTGATTTTTACCCTATATGAGAATTACTCCCAAAAAATTAAAAATAAAATGATTTTCCTTGGTGTGCAATTTTGAGTATTTTTGTGACATTTTTGGATAATTATTTGTACTTGTCTGTGTTTGTTTATTTGCTAAATTAATAAAAAAAATACAAAAATATGTCGCATTTGCATGTAGGATTTAATTCTATAATTGTTAGTAATTAAATTAATTTTACAAAAATTAAAAATTACAAAATAGGCATCTTTTGTATTTTTAGCATTTAATGTCCAAATATACAATTTTATGCTTAATTATGCGTTAATTATTATTGGTAGTTAATTTGCGCTTTTATAACTTAATTTAGTTCTTAATAATAATTTAAGTATTTTTATAATTTAGTTTTAGAAAATAAAAGAAGAAAAAATAACAAAAATACAAAGAAAAATCGGATTGGGCCATTTCTTCAAATTTCAACCTCAGGCCCAAATAGTTGTCCAATCTTCCCCATGACCCAGTCCACTTCAGACCGGGTCGACCCGGTCCGCCCCATTAACCCAAATACCCAACACCCTTCTTTATTTTTCAAAACACAAAACAAAAACAAAAAAACAAAACAAAACAAAAACCCTAAAAACCTAAAACTAACCCATCCGCCCCTTCCCTATCTTCTTCTTCCCCAAACTCAAAAAAAAAACTCCTCCAAAGCTCCAAGCAAGCATCCATGGCAGCCTTTACCCCCAACACACACACACACACACACACACACGTCGTCCAGCCCGTTCCCAGTGCGTCGTCGCCACTGCTTCTCCAGCTGCTCCGTCTGCTGCAACCTCAGTTCCGCCATGGACTACTGCTGTCTGCCATCGTCCACCTCCAAACAAACCCAAACATACCTCGTCGCCATAACCAGCTCCAAGCAGTCATGGAAGCGGTCATGGAAGCTCCAAGCAGTCATGGAAGCAATGTCCCTGGTTACTTCCCCTCCTTCGTTCCAGCTGTTTCTCGCCACTGTCACTGCCTTCATATTCCCCATCCAAACAACACAGCAGCTCGTCGCTGTTGAATCCATGGCCGAGCTGCATCTGTTCCAGCTCGTCGTCCATGGATGCGTCGCTGCTGATGTTCGTAGCTGCTTCTTCTGCTTTCAGCTTCGTCGTCCAAATGAACCTCCGGTGTTGCGTCGTCTGCCTCGCCGATGCTGTTGCTGCCTTCATCTTCTTCGTACAAGCAAGCCAAAACAAACCTCAGCTGCTGCTGTTTCACTTCGTCTTCTTAAGCTTGAGCGTCGCCATGAAAGCTGTCTCCAGCTGCTACTGTCCGTCGACCTCCAGCAGCCCCACGCGGACACCACCCAAACTCAGTCGACAACCCCGTCACCATCTTCTCCACGCTGCTGCGTCGACTGCTCACGCTGCTGCGTCGACTGCTGCTACTGTGTCGACTGCCGCTACTGTCTCGACGTACTTCTTAAAGTCAAGTTTGTCGTCGAGTTAGTCGTTGAGTCCGGACAGATTTATTCCCATTTGAGGTTCGTCGAAATAGTCCATACAATCGAGTTCGTCGTTGTTCATCTCCGGTTAGTAGTTTTTGAGTTTTATTTTGTCCGTATTTTGTTTTGATATTTTCGAATCTAAAATCGGCAAATGTTTGTTTTTTTCATGTCTATGGTTAGATATTTGATTTTTGGTTTTGTTCATGTCTATGGTTAGATATTTGGTTTTTTGTTTTGTTCATGTTCATGTGTTTTTGTTGAATTAATTTTCAGATTTCAAATGGAAGTTAATTAGTTATTTTTCATGTTTATTTCATGTTTGTATTGTTGTTTAAGTGAATATTTGTTAGTTTAATGTTTGTTAGATTCAAATTGAAATTTAATTGGTTATTTCTTCAATTTGTTTCATGTTGTTATGTATTTTCCAAAAATTATTAATGTTGTTTGAATCATGTGAATCCGTCATGTTTTGTTGCTTAAAAATAGATTTAATTCATGTTCGTCTTGGTTTGAAGTTCATTTTTAAATCCAGTGATTTAATGTGAGTTTATGTTTGTTTTTGATTGGTTTGATTTAGTTTGAATCATGTATTTTTGTTGTTTGTATTGTTGTATCCTTGCTCATACATTCATGGTCTAAATTAACTAGGATTGGTTCCCGATATGGTTAATTTAGTTCCATTAATTTGGAGTTGTGTTGTTCATCGTGTTCATATAATTGTTGTTGAAGATTGTTGAGAAATTGGTCATTTTGACTATATTTTGGTCAAGTTATGATTAATTGAGTGTTTAGAGCTGATGGGGGTAATTTGGTAAATTGCGTTGCATTCGGGGGTAGATTTGTAATTGCAATAAGGTCGGAGGGGTAATTTGGTAATTGAACATTATTTTGATTCTTTATGTTAAGCATGGGGGACAAAATATAATGGGTTGGGGTTTTTGATGTACTTGTTTAATATAATGGGAGACAAGACAAAACATAATGGGGAGGAATCTTGTACTTGTTTAATGTAGGCATGTGGGACATATTGTAATGGGTTGGGAATGTGGTATTTATTTAATGTAGGCATGAGGGACATTGTTTAAAATAAAGAAAATATTAAGTAGTGGGACAAAACATGCCATTGGGAGAATAATTTGGGGTTGGGAATTCAAGACAAGATCTTGCTATATATATATGGTCATTTGACACATTAAAGAGGACTTGAACTTGAGAGGGAGAGGACTTTGGAGAGAAAAAAAAAGACTTGAACTTGAGAGGGAACATTGAGAGAAAAAGGGGAGGATTATTGAGAGGACTTAGAGATTATTATTGAGAGATTTTTACACTTGAGAGCGGACAGACTTGAAACATTTTGAGAAGTAAAAGAGAAATGCAATTTGAACTTTCACTCGAATAATTTCCGTTTGCTTTTCTCGAGTGTTATTCAAAAATCATTAAACTACTGCATCTTGTGTCGTTTGCTCTCCTGCTTTGACTGTGATTGCACTTTGGTATTGTTGGGTTTTCAATCTGTTACTAGGTTATTCTACTGGTTGTTGCTGGTTTTGCGGTGTTGCTGAATCTGCTGTTGCTGTGGTATTATTGCTGCTGACTCCTACTTCATTTCTTCTTGTATTGCCATTTCCAGGTACACATTTGTACAATCTCGGCTTGAAGAAAAAAATGAAATAATCAGGCTTTGTTCATGTTGAATTCCTCCTGTTTAGATTTGTGGTTGAATATAATTTTTCTTTCTTTGTATAAAGATGTAGTTGAATGATTAATGAATAATGAGGTTGCATATGTATACTTCCTTCATCTAATAATGTTAGTTTAAATTAATAAGAGAATAATTAATCTGTTTTGATATTATGGTCAATCTCATGTTCTAGTATTATTGAATAACAGAATATAAAAAATGAAAGCAGTTTTTCTTTGTACAAACTCGATCGCAATTTTCCATTCGCATTAGCTATAAACTAATAACTAATAAGTTACGTTTTTCAGCATGTAAATAATTAAGAGATTTTCTTTTATTTTAGAGACAGACTTAATAGAAAATATAGTCATTGTAGGTTTATCCTTTTAAAGACAATGAGACGAGCCTCGCCGAATAAAAATGCAAATCGCGGAGCCCTCAATAATTAGTCATAATAAATATTTAGAATTTGGGATGGACTGTTTAGTGAATTTCACTGTCTTCCCCAAAGATAATAACGCGTTAGCCTCTTTAGACGCGATTTAATTAAATTACTTTCTTAAACTCGGGTGCGCATTTATGTGACCCAAATCCAAATCTCAGCGGAGTTGAAATGTGTCTCTGATCACGGGTACATTGACTGTGACGTGGTTCGAGATGCATGTCCACGATGTTGCAAATTCCTTTAAAAAATAAGAATGAGATGAGGCTCGCCGAATAAAAATACAAATTGCGGGGCCCTCAGTAAATATTTGCTTTAAAAATTGCTTAGACTTCGGGATAGACCGTTTAGCAAAATTCCACGGCCCTACCCAAAGTAAATGATACGCTAGTCGCTTTAGGCACGACTTTAATAATTTAATTTCCTTAAACTCGGGTGCACATTTATGTGACCCAAATCCAAATCTCAACAAAGTTGAAATATGCCAACAACCACGGGTGCATTGATGTGACATGGTTCGAGATGTGTTTCCACGATGTTGCAATTCTTGATAGAGATAATAATAATGATAAAAGCGGTTAAAAGATAAAATTTGCACATAAGTTCATATTTGTATAAAATCAGATAATCAAGCCGAATATAACAGTTGAGCGACTGTGCTAGAACCACGAAACTCGGGAATGCCTAACACCTTCTCCCGGGTTAACAGAATTCCTTATCCGGATTTCTGGTACGCAGACTGTAATATGGAGTCATTCTTTTCCTCGATTCGGGATTAAAATTGGTGACTTGGGACACCCTAAAACCTCCCAAGTGGAGACTCTGAAATAAATAAGTAAATCCCGTTTCGATTGTCCTTTAATTGAAAAAAACTCCTTGTACCCTCGTGGGTACGGAAAAAGGAGGTGTGACAGATATGAAACAGAGTAAATATATGAAATAAACATGTATAAAATACGTGGTACAATTTTCCTCTTTACAATTTTACTCAAACTCTCAACTAGCAAGTTCCCTCTGTAACCGGAGCATATATATGTAGATATAGTGGATATCATCAAGAGGTTGTCGTAATTCATATCAGGGAAAACCCCTCAGATACACTGGCTTCTAGCCAATTATTACGCACGATTCCATAAGAATGGTATATATATATATATATAGGAAATATCGAGGCGTACGGCCCGATCTAACATAAAAGTAAATTGTGCACTGCCGAGGGTCAAACGGCGCGAACTATAGATGCATCTATTTCCCTGCTCATGAATCATTCATGCGACTCGGTCCCCGCTCGCGAATCATACATGCGATGCAGTCAAATATAAATTTAGAAAATTACCCCGCTCGCGAATCATACCTGCAACATAGTCAAATATAAACTTAACATTTAAGTCATAGCTCTTTCTTGATTCTTTTAAAAATAATGGAAATTCATCTTGAAACTTTGAGTAAATTATCCCGCTCGCAAAACATACATGCGACTCGGCTACCCACAGATTTCTTAAGCTATTATAATATTTCTCAATTCTTTTCGAAATTACGAAATTCAAATGAAACCTTTTAAATCTTAGATTCCTCAAAAATTCAATTATTTCAAGACAATTAGTGCTCAACCTAAATCTTACTTCTTCTCAAGGCAAACAATAAACATAAATATATGGTAATATCAACAAGGTATGGTATAAATCTAGGCTACCCAGACATAGGCATAGCTAGTAGCTACGTACGGACTCTCGTCACCTAGTGATTACGTATCCCCCACAATTAATAGCACATATTAATTTATTTTACCTATGGGGTAATTCCCTCTTACAAGGTTAGAAAGTAGACTTACCTCGCTTTGAATTTCCATGACCGGCTCCCAAGCCCTTCCGATGATTCAAACTGATGCCCAATGCTCCAAAACTAGTCAATAATTATGCAATCCCATTAAATATACTCAAATACTCATTATAATCCTATTTACAATAATACACAACTCCGTTTGAAAAATAGATAAATCACCCTCGGGCCCACGTGCCCGGATTTCGAATATTTTGAAGATAAACTTTTCCCATGACATCATGAGCTCAAATATATAATTTATTCTCAATTCCATGTCCAAAATTCGTGGTAAAAATCTAAATACACAAGATTCTAGGTTTTTCCACCAAAACCCCAATTTCTACTAATTTCCATGTTCAAACTATATAAACTCATGTATTTAACTCAAAATTGTGAAGAAGGCACTTACCCCATTATGACTGATGAAGATGGCACTCCAATGTGCTCCAAAATCGGCTGCCATTGGTGAAAATGAAATGAAATAGAGCCAAACCCTCGTTTTTAAAGAAGACACTGCCAGCCCGACTTTCGCACCTGCGGTCACTTGACCACTTCTGCGGTTCTGAAGGTGCGGCCCAGCTACCGCTTTTGCGGTCTATCCCCCAGCTACCCACTTCCGCTTCTACGCCTTCCTTTTCGCAGGTGCGTTCTCGTTTCTGTGGCGAGATGACCGCATCTGCAGTCTCAGCACTTCCTCACCAAACAACATCTGCGCCCCTTTGGCCACTTCTGCAGCTCCGCACCAGCAGTCAAAACCTCGCGGGTGGGGTTACACTATATGACAGCATGCTTAGAAATCTTCATAAGGCCGAATTCAATCTATTAACCACCCGGAATCCACCTGAGTCCCCCGGGACCCTGTCCAATACATTGATTAGTTCCAAAACATAATGTGGACCTGCTCGAGGCTTCAAATCACATCAAACAACGCTAAAACCATGAATCATACTCCAATTCAAGCTTAATGAACTTTAAAACTTCAAACTTCTACATTCGATGCCGAAACTTATCAAATCACGTCCGATTGACCTCAAATTTTGCACACAAGTCACATTTGTCATTACGGGCCTACTCCAACTTCTGGAATCAGAATCCGACCCCGAAATCAAAAAGTCCGCTTCCGGTCAAACTTCTCAAAACCCTTCAAATTTCTAACTTTCGCCAAACGACTCCAAAATGACCTACGGACCTCCAAATCCACTTCCGGGCGTTCTCCTAATACCGGAATCACCATACGGAAATATTCTCAAACTCGAAATTCCAAACGGACATCAATAACATTGAAATGTACTTCAACCCAAATTTATGAAATTCTTTCAAAATGCTAACTTCCACAATAGGCGCCGAAAAGCTCCCGGGTCATCCAAAACCTGATCCGGACATATTTCCAAGTCCAAAATCATCATACAAACCTGTTAGAACCTTCGAATCTCGATTCCGAGGATCGTTTACTCAAAGTCTAACCTTAGTAAGAATCTTCCAACTAATTCTCTTTCCTATTCAACTTCGAACTTCTGAAATTCTTATTTTGATCATGCGTACAAGTCATAATACCTGAAGTGAAGCTGCTCATGGCCTCAAACCGCTGAACGACACGCTATAGCTCGAAACGACCGGTCGGATCGTTACACAAAGAATCACATGCAAAAATTTCCTTTTATATTTTTAAGTGTGATTAGCAACATTAAATGCAAGATGGAAGAAAATTTCATGGATGAGGTCGCAAATAAGGTGATGAAAAAAAATATAATATTCCAAAACTCTAAGCAAAAAAAAAACTTGTTCAATGGGTATAGTTGAAATTCATTGAAAATATATAGATAAGTCAATATAAAATATTTTGAGGTAGATTGGAGATGATTTGGGCTGGTTTTGTATCAAAATTCGTAATTAAATCGAGTTCAAAAATTCTTCTACAACACTTGTATCAAACATGTATCACGCACGTATCTCACACACAGGTATACATGGATATACATGTGATACACAATTGATACAAATATGATACATACGTGATACACAGTGTGATACACATCATTTTTTTTCATGTTTAGTTTTTACTACGAATTTTCAATTCAAATCACCTTAAAACTTCACCAAATAATCCCAAAACTGAGATTCAAGCTCCTTAAGGTGTACCCAATTTATTCTAATAACACCTACTAAAAAAAACAAAATTTTGACCTTTTTTTGTTACAAATAGCTAATTAGCTAATATTAGTAATATTTGGCTAATATTAGTAATATTTTATGAATTGACTAATTTTTATAATGAGCTACTTATAAATGGACATATTTGGTAGTTTCCCTAAAATATTTTCATCTGATTGGGACATTATTTTCTCATTTTCGGAAATAAAATACAACATACTAAAAATTTACATAATAACTCAAAATTATAATATATTACGTAGTAAAAATACTTGAAATCAAAGACGAGTCCTAAATATTTTTACCACATACGATTTTGCTTGGTCCATAAACTTATGAGCAACTAATAATTTATGAAATGAAGACATTAATATCATATCAGGAGGAAGCCTAATTGTTTTAATGCGCCTCATATTTTCTTACCAAAGTCGAAAGAATTAAATATGTCCATATCTATCATATTAATCATGGTTAAGACCAAGGTGGAGACAGAATTTCTACTAAGGGGATAAAAAAAGAGTTAAAAAAAATTATAGCTAGTGGCATTTGAAATAATGACCTTACAAAGGAATTGAACCCCTCTTGACCACTACGCTATGCTTTTAGGTTATGTCAAGGGGATTTATATATATATATATATATATATAAGTAAAAATAGATTTTGCCATATATATAGTGTAATTTTTTGGCGAAGGGGGTCGGTGAACTAAATCCGCCCTTGGTTAAGCCACTAATTTAGGAAAATGTAAAACGTGTTAGGCATTCAAAGAAGGAAATTGAAGAATTAGAAAGAATATGAGATTGAGAGGAGCTAGATGTAAGATTTCTAGCACCACTCTTTAAATGATATTCTAATTGTGGTCCAGAACCATTGATATTTTTAAAGAAGATCAAGCATATTCTTCTGCATTATAGATAAGACACACAATAAAGGAATCAAGAGTTTTTTATTCTTTAATAATTTTTTATTGAACTAAAAGGACAGCCGAGTAATAGAAATGCCACCTACTTCTCCCCCCAATGAAAAAGAAAAGCATTAATCATCAATCTCTATACAGACTAGTAACATAAAATTAATATTATTATTTTTGTTTTTTCTATAATGGGCCGGTCGCCGCTCAAAAAAATCTTGGACCAACAATAAAGTTGTTGTCGTATAAGTCTATGTATAATTTATATACTATGAGTTTGAGCTGTAAAAACAGTCACTAATGTATGCATTGAGGTAAACTGTCTATATCACACTTTTTAGTGTGACCCTTACTCGAACCTCACGTGAACAGGGGCGAATCTACACCATTTTATCTGACCACCCTTACGAGAAAATTATACTGTGTTTATAGGTTAAATATTAAGTTTTAAAAGTATATAACATATATTATATTGAACACTCTTTCACGGAATTTTTTTTTTCACTTCTTTCAAGTTTGAACGTCCTTCGAAATTTTTTTGAATTCGTCACTGCAGGTAAATACAGAATGCTTTATGCATTGAGCTACCTTTAATTTATTGTTTGGTTCGATCCCATCTCCACTATTTTATTAAACTCGTTATCTTTCATCAATATATGTATTATAAAACTTTGTCATAAAAAATATTTAATATTTAAACCTGATTTTCAAGATTTATTTTCACGTGATTGAAGACTAGACAATGCACTAGTGAATCTAATTATTATATTCACAAAGTAGATGATAAAATGATGTTAATTTCTACTAACTTGACAAATATATCATTTCCTCTCATAACTCAAGTCAGTCAAAAGAAAACAATCAATCTAAGATCCAAAATTTCCACAAACCAAACAACCATTTTACCATTTTTCAACCAAAAAATGGATCAAGAATCACTTCCTCCTCATGTTCTAATCTTCCCTTTACCATTACAAGGTCCAGTAAATTCCACGTTCAAACTAGCTGAACTTCTTTGTTTTTCAGGCCTAGATATTACTTTTCTATTAACTGAAAATATCCATAATCGTCTTATTTCTCATACAAATATTAATTCAAGATTTGAACGTTTTCCTGGTTTTCAAATCAAGACTATTTCAGATGGTTTACCACAAGATCATCCACGTAAAGGTAGTAAATATATGGAGTTATTTGATTCACTGAAATCTAAAACAAAGCCATTGTTTAAAGATATGTTGACTTCTGGTTGGCTTAGTTCTGATGGAAAAAGAAGAGAAGTTAGTTGTATTATTGCTGATGGAGTTTTGGGATTTACTTGTGATGTTGCTAATGAAATTGGGATTCCTATTTTTAGTATTCGTACTATTAGTCCATGTTGTCTTTGGATCTTCTTTTGCCTTCCTCAACTCATTGAATCTGGTGAATATCCTTTCAAAGGTTAGTAAATCTTTCATATAACCACTGTCAGAAGCGTATTCATAATTTAAACTTGAATTCTACGTGTAAAGTTTTTTATATTGAATTTATTCACTTTTAGATTTTAGATTCAGATTTTAGTGATGTTTCATTTATATATTTGTGTTTTCTATTCAGGGGCGGAGGCTAGCCCTTCGGCTACTAGTTCGGCCGAATTTTATAGCTTTGGTTTACGTTCTGTATTTATTTTAAAAGAATTTATTGTATATATACAAATTACTTATTAATTTAGAATCAAGATAGCAGGATTAGAATTTTGAACTCATAAGCTTGAAATTCTGGCTTTGGCCTTTGTTCTTGTTGGAAATACTAGCTTAGTTAGTTACATGTCTCTGACTAGTAGGGTCAAATCTAATATCTGCAGCTTCCATTTTACTGTGCAGAGAAATCAAACTGTCTAATAGCCTGTTTGGCCAAGCTTCTTCAAATCTAAAAATATTTTTTTTAAAAAGTATTTTTTTAAGTGTTTGGCCAAGCTGTTAGAAGGGAGAAACAGAAAAAAACAGTTTCTCTTTAAAATCACTTTTGAGAAAAATACACTTAGAAGCAGTTTTTAAAAGTTTGGTCAAACACGAATTACTGCTCAGGAGTGCTTTTCAAATTAATTAGCCATACACAAACTAATTATCTCCAAAAGGTTTTGAAAAAAAATATATTTTTGAGAAAAAGTATTTCTCAAAATTAGCTGATGTTTGCAGTTTGGCCAAACATGCTATAAAACCACAATTATTTCTTCTATGAGTCAATATAGGATGGATTCTTGAACTCTTTGCTTTCTACTCGAGCTACATATTATTAATAAAAAAAGGCGGAACCCCTTTTGTCGAAAAATTATACTGTTATTTTTTTTGGTTAATTTTTTTGATATAATATTTATATACGTTTGAGGTTAAATTCTCTTATTAAAATTTTTGCTATGCCACTTTGTAAAGAATATTATAATGAATATGTTATTAGCTCTCACTCTGAATACAGTGACTTTGTCCCTAAATTTGCATCTATCTATGCCTATTTTTAAGCACATAATCTTAAACTATGTTCTACTCACTACTCCAAACATTTGCAGATGATGATTTGGATGAACCAATCAAGAGTGTGCCCGGAGCTGAAACTTTTCTCCGGCGACGTGATCTACCGGACTTTTGTCGCACCGGCGATTTGACAGACTCAAATGTCCAACTCTACAAAACAGAGGGTCAAGAAAATTCACGTGCCTATGGACTCATACTCAACACATTTGAAGAGCTAGATGGAAATCTTCTCTCTCAAATGCGAAATGTATGTCCAAACATATACCCCATTGGACCACTCCATGCACATTTAAAGAATAAGCTAAGTGAAGAAAACAATTCAATGCCACCATCTTCAAATAGTTTATTTGAAGAAGACAAAAGTTGCATTAATTGGCTAAACAATCAGCTACCGAACTCTGTTATATATGTGAGTTTTGGAAGTATAGCAACTATGACAAAAGAACAATTGATGGAGTTTTGGTATGGTTTGGTTAATAGCAAACAAAGATTTTTGTGGGTTATTCGGTTGGATTCTGTCGCCGGAGATGATTGGAAAAACAAGATTCCCGTGGAATTAGCAGAGGGTACGAAAGAAAGGGGGTATATTGTGGGGTGGGCTCCCCAAGAGGAAGTTTTGGCCCATCCTTCCGTGGGCGGGTTTTGGACTCATTGTGGATGGAATTCGATTCTCGAAACTGTATACGAAGGTAAGCCAATGATTTGTTGGCCTTATTTTATGGATCAACAAGTGAATAGTAGGTTTGTGGAAGCAGCTTGGAAACTAGGGTTGGACATGAAAGATACATGTGATAGAGAAATAGTTGAGAAAATGGTGAAGGATTTGATGATGGTTAGGAAAGATGAGTTTTTGGAAAGAGCAAATCAAATGTCAAAATTTGCTAAGAAATGCTTGGTAGAAGGTGGATCGTCTTATTCTAATTTTGAACGTCTCGTGAACGATATAAAGTCCTTTAAGTGATAAAGTTCGTCATCATTAAAAGCTGTTTTATTTGTTTTCTTTCCACTTAGTGTATGCGCACATTCAACATAACTATGAGTTATGCTCTAGAAAATAAGGAATAATCAAGATGATATTTCGGGAAGGATTTGTATTTGGTGCATTGTACGAAGATGATGTTCCTTTTTTCTTTTTCTTTTTTGATGTATTTTCAACATGAGTTTAAACTTTATCCACTATTTACACAATTCTGTCATTTAATTGCTAACTATATATCACTGTTATACTTATCATTGTGATTTGGTAACAGATAAACAAATGTATGTAACTATTAGAGCGACCAAATTATACTGTTGAACATGTACATTTTCTTACGTCTACAAGGCTTAAATTCTTTCAAAACAATTACACTGAACATGTAATTTTTCTTAAGTGTACATAGCTTAAATTCTTTTAAAATATTTTTCTTCTTAACCCCCCTTGAGTAAGGAGAGAACTGCGGATTAGCTAGACCCATCCCCGTTATCTCCTTTAATTAAGATCAATGGATTTCGCTTTTGGAATCAAACTAAAAAAAAAAACCTATTTTGTTATTGTGTAAAGCGATCAATTCTTTTGATCTTGTTTGTGCTCGGAAAAGCTTCCCTTTTCAATTCTCTAAGTTACGGAGCCTATGTAAAAAAAGTTGTAGAAGAACACCATTAAAGTTCAGGTCCTGATACATGGGGGATTAATTTAGCTTCAAGGATCGTGAATCAAAGGAAGGAAAGAATGAGACCGTAATTTGAAAGTCGTCCTCGACCAAGACCTAGAAAGCAACATAACCGAGTACGTTATAATTGAGAAGTAGCCATTCTTGGAAACTGCAACTACAATTTGACTGCAACTATAATCCATAATTCTATGGTAAAAGACAATGGACTTCTGTTTTACTATTTCAACACAATGTAAGTGGTGCTGACTGTGCGACCTACAGAATTGAGCAGAGCAGCTTCACCAAGTGGTCGTTTTAGTATAGTGGTGAGTATTCCCGCCTGTCACGCGGGTGACCCGGGTTCGATCCCCGGCAACGGCGATATTATATTTTTTTTTTTTACTTCTTCTCCAGCCTATTTCTTAAGCTGTTCACGATATAGGAAATTAGGAACATCAATATTTATGAAGCTGCTTGGCTATTTTGATCATTCCCAGAATATAGCATATGTTGAATTTTGAAGAGGTTTCTTGACTTAATTGAAATGATGTATGTCAACTTGAAAAAAACATATTGGATGGATCTATTCAGAATTCGCATCGATATTTCGGATAATCCATATTAAACTTACTTCTTTTTTTTATAACTGATTGCCATCAATCATCTTTTTATTAAACTACATGCATGTCTATTAGTCTATTATTACTGTATCTACACAGATCATTAAACTGTGTTTAAACCCTGGTTTGAGAATAAAATTCTGCAATTTTTAATAATGTCGAAATATTGGTGACTTAATGTAAGGAGCAAAGTGATGAATCCAGAATCTAGACGTTGTAGACATGGGCGAAGCTACATTGTCCTAAGGGATCAATTGACCATCATTCGTCGGAAAATTATACTGTGTGTAAAGATAAGATATTAGCTTTAGAGGTATATAACATATATTGACATTCCATTGTCGGGGAATTGTTTTTACTTCTTTTAAGTTTAACTTGAATACTTTTGAAAATTTCTGACTTCGCTACTGGTGTGGATTCTAAGATAAGAGAGTGAGATTCTGAAATATATATTTATACTTATATGCGGAATTCATATATATGGTTCAACGTAACACTGAAATAGTGGGTCCTATTGAACTCATGAACCCATTTACAAGTTGTCTACTACCATAAAAAAAGGCAACTCGATACACGAAATATCTCACATTCATGTAAGGTCCGGGAAGGACCGCACCTTCAAGAAAAAGAAACAAAGGGGCTGATGATCAAATGTTGTAAGATCTACCACTCCTTGTAGGTGATGATTTCCTTCTTTGATCTCCTAACTTTTTTTTTTTAAAGTGATGAGATTTGCATGGAAAAATGCAAGACCTCAATAGTACAGTGATCCTGCAGGTTAAAAAAGAAACACATATAGTTGAATTTATGACATTGCTAAAAAAAGGTGCTAATTAAACCTTTAAAAGTATTCTTTTGTTATATATATAACTCCAATATTAATTTCATACCTTGCCACCAATTTCCTCTTGAAGCACAGTTTGAATTGTTTGCATTTTGATCATCATCTTCTCCATTTTTCTTCAACTGATCAAGTCAGCAGAAAAAAACATTTTAGAAATTGAAATAAAACTACTCCTACTTTCTATCTACCATGTTAAAAATACGTGCTCTTTACCTTTTGGTCTGTTATAAAAAGAATGACGCCTTTTTATATTTGTAAATTCGTGAATTTAAGCTTCTTATTTTCCTTTGAAAGAAGAAGAATTAACACGATTAGCCGCCCACTCAATCGATTAAATTTAAAATAGCTGACGGAGGTATAATATATGTATAATTTAAGTTTAATATATGTATAATCGTGTATAATCGATGTATATGACTAAAAAAGTAAACATTAAATATGGATGACTACTTATGTAAAGATCCCTCGAAAGAAACTACCTATACTCACAGGCGTATCTAATATAGAAGCTATGTGTTCAACTCAACCCATAGCTTTCGCTCATACCTGTATTTTTGCCCAAAAAATTATTAAATATGTATAAATAATAAATTTTGAACCCATTAAATTAGATAAGATATGGTAGAATTGTGAATCTAAACCCATAAAATTTAAATCTTGGATCCGCCTCTACCTATACTTACAGTATTCTGGTAGCCAGATGTCTGAGTAGTTGGATAATAAACATCTTGACCACCATAGTATATAGATGAGCTCAAATGGCATGGTTCTGTTGTTTCATTCTGATACATGGAATTCTTGATGTCTCCCCTGCTTCTTTGAGACCCATTTTCTGTAATTATAAAACCTCTAAAATGGTCAAAATAGAACTTGGAGTTCAACACAACATTTAGCAAAAAAATAACATATTTCTATACTTTAAACTTTTTATTTTATCCATAATGACATGTTTTTATAAAAAAGGCAGCCCAGTGCATCCCGTATTCACACAGGATCCAGGGAAGGGTCGCACCTCCAAGAGGTGTGATATAGACAACCTGTCATCTGCTTTCATGGCTCGAACCTGTGACCTACAAGTCACATGGATGCAACTTTAACGTTGTTCTAATGCTGCCCTTCAACATGCTTTTATGGTCTAAAAAATTTTCATGACATGTTTTAAATCACAAAGTTGCAAAATTCTTTCATTCATTTTGAGTAGTTATAAAAAATCAGTGAGGAAAATATTTTCAAAAAACCTGAAGTTCCATATTTTGCATTGCCAAATGACTGGTTTCCTGGATCTTGGACTCTTGATAAACCTCTAAGTCCAGAGTGAATGGAATCCTTTCCAACTAGTCCCTACAGTTATATAAAAGGAAAAGAGAAAAAAATTAGAAAATAAAACAAAATCTAAAATAGATGAACCAAACAATAAAAGAATTTAGAGGTTGTTTGAGAAGATACACCCACAAAAAATTCCAATCTTCCCCCCAAAAAAGTAATTGCAACTCAGAAATTATTATAACATGAAAAAAATTATCATTTTCTTGATCTAAACCGTGGAGAAGAATAAAAAAAACTTCACGAAATTAGGCAGAAAGAAGAGAATAGTATAAGGTGCTTATAAGGAATGAATTTATAAAGTTATGTCCCCGCAAAATTTTTTACACTAAGTGCAGTTTAACTGGTTATATATAGTACATTCTCGCTCTATTTTTCCAGCTTACTGCATCAAACTTGATATGATGAAATGTTACATAGTAATACAAATAAACGTACAAGCTTATACTTTTCATGCACATAACTTGAATTCATATAAGAAATAACATAAAGGAATATAGATATAGTAGACAGTGACGAAGCCAGGAATTTAGCGAACAAATAATAATAAAACAGATGTCATTTCTTTCTCTCTGTTTTTCCCGTCCATAGCCAAAGCTTAATAACACGAAGGTTATTCAAGATTTAATAAACACAAAACAAATAATTTGTGACCTATATACGTAATATAAGTTTCTAATACACAATATAATTTTTCAATGAAAGGTGTTAAATTGACCGCCGTATGCCACTGGCAGTAGAAGAGTTGTTAACTTAAGAATACTGCAACGTTAAATAATGAGTACAATAACAACAACGACCAGTGTAGTCCCACAAATAAGGTCTGGGAAGGGTAGTGTGCACGCATACCTTACCTCTACCCTGATTGGGGTAGAGAGGTTGTTTCCGAAATACGTTAAATAATGAGTATAGTTATATATACCGTGGAATGAGGGCCAAAAACGGAACCAAAGAGCGACGATTTTGTCGGCTCTTTGGGACCAAACAGATCGTTGGTAAAGGAAGAAGAGGAAGAAGATGAACCAAATACTTGCTTTGCTTTCTCCATATATAATTTTGCAAAACTATAATCGCTGAAAATATTTCTGTATATATAACGAGCAACGGCCTAACTGACACAGTTTTCCAAAAAAAAAAAAAAGAAATGGATAAGGGCTTTAAAAGATTTTGCAGAGAGACCCCTTATAAATTCTTTTCTTTTTTCTGCAGATAACAGAACAAAAATAGCAAAATTGCAGTCATGAAGGGATCAATGTGAGATGTGGAAAGTCGCAGAAGGGAGAACACGTGAAATTTTCAGTGTATTTTGTGAGAAGAAACAAAGAATGGTGACTGTTATTTATAGGCCACTCAAAGACAAAACAAAAGGACATTAATCCTAGGGGCCGAGCTAGTTTTTCGGTTATGAGTTCAGCTCAACTCAATAGTTTGGGTCCAAATACTATCACTGTCTTAAAAAAATCTATTGTATATGTATAATAATTTTTTTAATTATAATTCAGTAACTTAAAAATTATAGGACTAAAATCCCGGACCCGTAAGCTTTAAATCATAACTCTGCCTCTGCATTCATCCCATGTCACTAACCGGTGACTCGTTGACCATGCCTTGCCATTTTTTATTTAACCATGTGATATTCGGATTTTAATAGTTCGATTAATTCAAATTCGTGCGAGATAGACTTAGTAAAGAGACAAAACACTCCTTATCAAAAAAATATTCTTCATTTTGAAGGTTGGAACTCGTTGGAGACTTTTTGATTAATAATAGAGTATTTGTACGTACATTCAGTTTCCCTTGAAGGCTTGAACTACTTTGTCCATATTAAAGGTCAACTGTTCTGTTATCAAGATAGTTTGTGTTATGGACCACTTTTTTTTCACCTTATTCCCTATAGTTGTATACTGAGGGAAATTGTTTAGGAACAGATGTAAAAGATATCGCTATTAAAAGTCTATAGTTAATATGCGTTGACAAATGAATGCGCGATGCATGCTCATGCCCATTAGGGTATAAACTTTTCCTGGACTTTACGTGAACACAGAATACTTCGGATGGTTTTTTTTTATACGTTGACAAATGAATGCACGATGCTTGGTCACGCCCATTAGGATATAGCGTTTTCCTGGACTTTGTGTGAACACAGAATACTTCGGATTGTCTTTTTTTTTATGCATTGACAAATGAATGCGTGATGCTTGGTCACCCGCATTAGGGTATAGCCTTTTCCTGAACTTTGCGTGAATATAGAATACTTCGAATTGTTTTTATTTTTAAATACGTTGACAAATGAATGTGTGATGCTTGGTCACGCCCATTAGGGTATAGCCTTTTCCTGAACTTTGCGCGAACACAGAATACTTCGGATTGTCTTTTGTTTTTATGCGTTGACAAATGAAAAAAGGTTGAGAGGGGTGTATGAGAGTAGACCAAAGTTTGCCTCCCAAGGGATTCTAGTGGTGTTATTCGGATATATGTATATATGTTGGCATTCTTACAATTAATCAAACAGTTGACTCTCATTTCTCCTTTTCCTTTGTCTTTGCCTATGATTGTCACTGCTCTCTTTGCGTAAAAGATACCAGTGCAACTAATAAGCATTTAAAATATTAGTATGGATCTAGCATTATTGATGTCAGTGCATTTGAATCCATAATTTTCAACCTAGTTCGCATTTATTTGTATAAAGATCACTAGAATTGCCGAAAACACTGAACTATGAACTCATACCTCAAATAAGATGATAGATTAACCTGAATTCTGAACCAATAAAATTAGATTGAATCCACTATAGACAATAGTCAATACATATTTTCGCGGAAAAAATACATGTGTAATTAGGTAAAAAAATAATTTTGATGTATATATATTGTATATTTAATCTTCTTGATTTTTTTGTGGATTTATTTTTTTATATTTTGACACACTTTAATAAAGATTCTAGCTCTCCCTCAGTTACGTGGGGAGAATATAAATCTTGATAAAACTTGAGCGCAGAATATTTTGATTTGTTGAGAACGACATGAGCCACGTAATCAAAATGCCAAAACTTTCTTAATTTGTCAGCCCAATTTTTCTATGGAGAATTATTCCTTTAGAGGCAATAGCACGACTTGGTTACTCTTGGACTTTTGAAGGATATGTATTTCCAAATAATTGGTCTCTACTCCAGTCTACTGTAATCTAGTCCCATCCAGAAGCACTTCCTGTTCAGTGTATTGAATATTTCAGTTTTCTTTTCTTTTTTATTTTATTCTCAACGTCATAGTATTTCGACCCTTTCTACTGTATTTTTCAAATAGTCTAATAGTTCTATGTAATGGCGGATATATATGATCGACATGACCATTTATTTCAATTTTGTTATAATTATTGTGCCATGAAGTCCGTATCTCTCCGGACTTCTAAAATGGTTTGTTGAATATATAATTACGTAATTGATTTAAATAATGTGATCGCACAATTTTAAACTTTTTAATACTAGTGTATTATTATTCTCATCTGTGTAAATCTAGAAGACTCCTTACCAAGAGCTTTTGGAGAATAATATCTCAATTATATATTCTAAGTAATTTATATTGTTGAATATATGAAATACAAAGTAAAAATGATTAAAATCGCAAAGTTGGGAAGAGTTGGAGGACTAGTCTAGGAGTGTGCGGCGATGTCATCATTGGTACACTTCAGTCAGTGCAATATATATGTATGTGTAAATAATGATGGGGTTAGTGGGGCTATACAATAATTAATGGTTAATTATTAAAATAGTTAAGTCATTAACATAAAAGGATAGTACGGTACACAAAGTATTTTACGTTCATGCAAGATTCGAAGAAGGGCCGCATTCCAAAGGCTGTGATGTAGATAGCGTATCGTAATGCAAGCATTCGTTTCCAAAACTCGAACTCATGACCTATAATTTATACGGAGACAATTTTACCATTGCTCCAAGAATGTCCTTCAGATAATGACGATATAATCTAACAACGTTTAGTGTGATGATGTTCTTCCACTCTTATGATTATCCATTTTGACATATCCTTTAGGACAACTAGATAATGAACGACGGAAAGCAAAAGATGAGTAATATTTTATAGAAACATCCGTTTGTGGGTTTACCAATAGCATTTCAATTCCTCCTAGTTATTATGGATGTACAATATAAGATAACAAAAAGGAAATGTAATGATCACAAGGATAAGACAAAAAGGAAAAAAATGATCACAAGGAGAAAAATATTAAGAGGTCCATTAATTTAGTATGTCCCAGCCAAGATTTTGATATACATAATTTTAAAAATATCATTCTCTATTGTGATCCTCATCCATTCAACAAAAATTGTGCCAAATTAGAAAGAGAGTGAGTAAAAAGGAGGAGGAAAAACTAAGGTTATCTATATGAACATAAACATATAATAATTTTCTTTAGTTATGTTTTATTATTTTATATAATAACAGCCTTTGAGTCAATTTTCACGCACTTATACTTTATCGAATATATGTTACTTGTCATAAGTATATCTGTCTATGACCCAAATTTCATATTAGGCCGTGATGACGCCCAACATCATTGTTAGATAAGCCAACACTAATCCCTAATGAATTCCCGTTTAATAATTAGAAAGTGATAGCTTCTCCATATTTGATAAACATTTAGGAGTTTAAGATTTAAACATAAATAAATGGAAGCAATAAATACGAATCGTAACCATGTGAGTAAATCAAAATCATAAGTCTACTAGTGTGTGTGCCAAGACTTGGTGTCACAAGCATGTGAGCAATCTAGTAGAATATACAAAACCATACAATCCTACTGTCTGAAAAAAAATATACAAGAAAATAAAGACATAAGAGAGACTCCAGCTGCTGTAGAACGGCTCAAAAGGGCAGCTCATCGGGAAGTCTCAAGCTGGGGAGTCAAGTCTACGCGCCGGACTGATGGCCAGATGCACCTGCCTCAAATCATGTGCAATCAAGTACAAAAGTGTAGCGTG
This sequence comes from Nicotiana tabacum, assembly GCF_000715075.1. Taxonomy (NCBI): domain Eukaryota; kingdom Viridiplantae; phylum Streptophyta; class Magnoliopsida; order Solanales; family Solanaceae; genus Nicotiana; species Nicotiana tabacum. The sequence continues at coordinate 172,022,771 of NC_134090.1, forward strand.
AGTACATAAAAATATGTACCCAGTAAGTATCTCGTCTAACCTCGAAGAAGTAGTGATAAGGGGTCGACTCCGACACTTACTAGGGCCAGCAATATAAAATCAAGGCACTTTTCTCATTTAAAACAAGTGACCTTTCAAGCAACAAATCATACGAACTATAAAGAGTTTCGGATCTATTATCACACACAAATACCACCGAGGACGTTCGATCGGATCCAACATAAAAGTAAACTATGCACTGCCGAGGGTCGAACGACGTGAACCATAGATGCATCTATTAACCTCCCGAGGCGAATGGCCCGTTCCCATGAGAGTAGTGGAAATAGTCACCCCACTCGCGGAATATACTTGCGACGCGGTTAAATATAAATATAACGTAATTTTCCTCAATTCTTTTCGATATAATAATTTACTTGAAACCTTTGAAATCATGAAATCCTCAACTTAGTTCCATTAAATGCAAATCAACAAATATATTCATATAGCGGTACCCACAAAGTATGGTGTAAGCTTAGAACTACCCGGACATAAAAAGAATAATAGCTATGTACAGACTCTCGTCACTTCGTGAGTACGTACCCCCACCATAAATCATATATTAATTAAGTTTACCTATGGGGAAATTTCCCTCTTACAAGGCTAGAAAAGAGACTTACCTTGCTTCAAAGCCTGTTTCCAAACTCAAGAATGCGCTCAAACCCTCAAATCGGAGCCGAACAATCCAAAACTATTAAAATAATGTAAAAATCAAGTATTATAGGTTCAAATGTTCATATTCTAACTATTAAAGTGATTTCCCAACCCCAAAGGCAAGATTCCTAAAATTCACCCTCAGGTCCACGTACCCGATTTCCGAAAATTTTCGAAGGAAGTTGTTACCCATAACGTAAGAAACATAAATATATAATTATCACTAAGTTTCATGGTCAATTTTGTGGTAAAAATCTCATTCTTTTCAAGCCCTAAGTTTTTCATCTAAACCCATAATTTTCACAATTTATACATGTTAATCTACCCATAATCTAAGTACTTAACTCACATATGGTAGAAATTACTTACCTCCAAACGCTAGATGAAAATCCTTCTCAAGAGGCTCCAAAATCTCCCAACAATGGAGTGAAAATGAGTTAAAAAGTGACTAAGTCCCGTATTAAATGAAGTGGACTGCCTCCAGCTTTTCTGCACCTGCGGTCACTGGGCCGCATCTGCGCCCCCGCTTCTGCAGATAAGGGTCCGCTTCTGCGGAAGTGGACTGGGTCAGCTAGCATCGCACCTGCGAACGGGTCCCGCTTCTGCGGAAAGGGAGCCACTTCTGCGGTGCTTGGGCTACCCTTCCTTGGCTGCTTCTGCGGTGTTTGGCCCGTACCTGCGAGCTCGCACCTGCAGCTGACTAACCGCAGCTGCGGTTATGAAAGAAACTGGAGCTTCAGCTCTTGCTCAAATTTTTTCAACTTAGTCCGAGCCTCGTCTTATTGACGCTCAGGCCCCCAGGGCCCCGCCCGAATATATCCACAAGTTTGGAATAATAAAACGGACTCACTCAAACCCTCGGGACGCCCGAAACAATACTAAAACTAGGAATCACACCCTAAAACCAATTGGATCAAACTTATGAACTTTAAGTTTTTCCATTTAATTCCAATGCGCCGAAACGTACTTATACTACTTGGAATGACATCAAATTTTGCGTGCAGGTCTTAAATGACATTAAGAAACTATTTATCGTCTCAGAATTATGTTTGGATCTCGATATCACCAAAACCCGCTCCAAACCAAATTTAAAGGACTTCTAAAAAACCTTCAAGAACTAACTTTCACTGTTATGCGCCAAAACGCTCCCGGGTCATCAAAAACCTAATCCGAACATATGCTCAAGTCTGAAATCAACATACAAACCTGTTGGAACCGTCAAATCCCAATTCTGAGGTCGTTTACTCAAAATATTGACCGAAGTCAAACTTGACCTTTTAAGCCAACCTTAAGGAACCATGTGTTCCGATTTCAACCCAAGCTCTTCCAAATCCCGAACCAACTATTCCCGCAAATCATAAATCAATAAAATCAAGTACAAGAAGTCTTATTTAGGGGAATGAGGTTCTAGAAAGTAAAACGACCGGTCGAGTTGTTACATTCCCCACCTCTTAAACAAATGTTCATCCTCAAATGGGTTTAGATTCTTACTTGGAGTGCTGAATAAGTGTGGATATCTACTCTGCATGTCCTCCTCGGACTCCCAGGTCGGCTCCTGGACTAGTTGGACCCTCCACTGAACCTTTACTGCGAAAATCCTCTTGGATCTCAACTGGCGATCCTGTCTATAAACAATAGAAACTTGCTTCTCCTTATAGCCTAAGCTCTCATCTAGCTGACTAGTACTGAAGTCTAACACATAAGACAAGTCGGCGTGATACCTCCGAAGCATAGACATGTGAAAAATTGGATGAACTCCTGATAGGCTGGGGGGTAACGCAAGCTCAAAGCAACCTCCCCAACTCCCCTCAACTCCTCAAATAGCCTATAAACCTAGGGCTCAACTTGCCCTTCTTCCCGAATCTCATAATACCCTTTATCGGCGAGACTTTCAAGAGAACCTTCTCGCCGACCATGAATAATACATCCTACGCTTTTTGGTCCGTGTAACTCTTATGTCTGGACTGTGCTGTGCGATGTCTACCCTGAATCAACTTTACATTTTTCAAGTCATCTTTCACCAAATTAGTACCGTACAACTTAGCCTCGTCGGGCTCAAACCACTAGATAGGAGAACGACATCACCGACCATATAAAGCCACAAATGGAATCATCTCGATGTTGGACTGATAACTGTTGTTGTAAGCATACTCGGTCAAAGGCAAGAACTGATCCCACTATCCTCCAAAGTAAATCACACATGCTTTCAGCATGTCCTCTAATATTTAAACTGTTCGCTCCAATTGTCTGTCGGTCTGAAGATTGTAGACATGTAATTTTTGACCCTCCCCGAGATTTTACACATTTTAGCGTTTAAATATTTAGTTTAGGTTTAATATCGCTAGTTTAACTAGTTTTGACTCTTTTACTTTATTTTATCACAAAAATAAAAATTACAAAAATAGTTTTATTAATGTGTTGTAGTCATACTATTTTACTAGGATTTTTATATTTATATAATCTTAAAAAATACCAAAAATAATTTTATTTTAATGGTTAGTTTTATTTTAATAGTTATTTCTACTTAAATTGGCCTAATTAATATTTTAGTAATATTTTTATCTTTGTTTTATTTTATAGGCAATAGTTAATGTGGGGTGGATCGATTTCTGATTAATTAAGCCCATTTTAAGCACAAATCTGGTCATAAGGGCCCAAAGTGAACGGCACATTCCCTCAGCCCATAACCCCATCAGACCTAACTATAACCTAGAAGGACACCTTCTTCTTCAACTTGAGGGTGCACACACTAGAAGACCCCTAGCTGAACCCTAATTCCACACACCCAAAAATCTCCAACCGTCCCTCCATTTTTAGACGGCCCCGCCTAGAGTTCTAACAGTCGCAGACCCCTCATCACCTCTGAACCCTCACAGCCGCCGGACCAGCTGTACCAAGAACCCCTCCATAGCTGCCGCTGCTTCTGGACCTCTCACCAAACCAGCGAAAACCCCATCTCCCTCACGCCATCTCCATTTTCTCCAACAACAACAACTGCTGACCCCTTTCTTCTTCTTCTTCTTCTTCAATCAGAACACCAACAACCACAACCAGCCGGACCCCTCCCAGTCGCCCATCATGCCAAAAATGAACCAACCTCCACCCTCAATCAATACTCCTATCAGCCATACACCATCCAAAATCGTCGGCACCACCCACCCACACAGCCAAAAAGATAAATAAAAAGAACAACAAATTACAGAGATGACGAAGAGCCGATTAGACGATTTGAAATCCTTTTTTGCTAAGTTGTATTGGAGCTGGGGTGTTGGAAACATTTGAGGTCATCGTTCAACGTTTCGCTTGGTGTCGCTGATATGTTTCTTATTTTGGGTTCATTGTTACCGTTTTTATCCCTGTTTATTTCTCAAATCGTGGATTGAGCTTCATTGTTTGTGGGATCAATTTTAATCAAATCGAAAAGGGAAAGTTTGCTCAAGTCCATCTTGTCTCTTTCTCTTCTATTTGTGCTTATTATTTTCATATGTTAGGATGGAATGATATGATGCTTCCTTCTTAATTATTTGGATGTGCTAAATACAAGTATGAATTAGTGGATGAAAAATATTTATGAGTAGAACTCTGATGAGTATAGATTAGAATTACTAGAAATGGGCCATATGAATTGAATTAAGACAAGGCGAGGACTCTTGGGGTTAAATTAGTTTAAATCAATAATAGGTTGCAGCAATTGATCTTCATTTAGAGTATTTGGCTGCTTAAACTTTATCTTATCTTTTTTGATATTCTTTATGAAACACATGTATTTAGATGCCATACTTGTTTGGTCTAATTTGTTGGCAATGAGACGTGGGGTTAGGTTAAAAGGAATCAATTCAATTGGAGAATGAGTTGAATTTTTCTCTTAGTTTGTTCTCTTCTGTTTATTTATTATCTATTATCAATTACTTTTATTATTATGCCACCCGCTAGGAGCATGTTCTAGGCCGACCACACTTGGGTAGGCAAATCTTAGATTTTCTTTAGTTCATTTTTATTTGAGGCTCGAGGTCGTTTCTCTTAGTTTATTATCCGGGGAATGCCCTACAAAATTTGTATATATTTTATTCGGGGTATGCCCCGAAGTATTTGTATTTGGAGGCCGAAAGTAGAACTCTTATTATTTTATTTTTATTTTTATTTTCATTTTTTTATTAGGTGAGACGACATCGAGCCTTCTTTTGTGGTTGTCTTCTTTTGTGTAGTGTTACCTCAATTCGAATATTTTAAAAGTCGACTAGGTCAAGTACGCAACCGTACTAGTTACGAGACTCAGGGAATGCCTAACACCTTTTCCCCAGGTCAAATGAACCTCCTTACCCAAATCTATGATGCAGACTCAGCTTTGGAGTCCAAAGTGTTTTAAAACGGAAAAATCATTTTTTTACAAAATGGTGACCTGACACACCGAAACCAATGTCAAATGGTGACTCTGAAAAATCCTTTTGAACACAATTTTTTGTCACTTTCAAATTGAAAACCCTTTTGAGCTTTACAAATCACTTTTATTATTTATAAGAGGGTTAGTGAGGCATGAAAAAGGGATGTGACAGCTCTAGCGACTCTGCTAGGGAACTGCAGGTTCGAGCTGATACTTGATCTTGTTGGCTTTTAGAATATTCGGTTGAGGTGTTTGTTTTCTTTATTTTTTTTAGTTTGTTTGTTTGGCTTATTTCCTGTTTTGCTAGTTATTTGTTTATCGCGTTTCCTTATGTGTTACTGCTTTATAAACTGTCATCATTTGCATAACCCTGGGTCTTTTTTCTGCAACATGTCTTCCGGAGTATGTTTGAGCGTACACGACCTTTTGTAAGTCACCCGTGTCTTTAGAAGGGTGGCATGGGAGCGTGGAGTGGGCGGACAGCTAGAGCAGCCACCATCGACCACGTGCCGCCCCGAATTGCCTTGCCTAGTGAACCCCAAGCTTAGGTCAGCCTTTATGCTTATTTGCATCATATCATTTAAACCTAGTAGGGCTCGGTTCCGGGCACCGTGTCCCTTTATAGGAGGCCTATCCAAATTATGTCAAAATGGGCACATGGCCCAAAAAGACATTTAATCATCTCTATGTGCTATATGCTGCATTTTTTAAGGGTAAATGGGTCATTTGGCGGACCAATGATGGTTGAGGGTAAATGAGAAAGAAAAGAGGGTGAAGTATAATATGAAGCAAGTAGGGGCTAGTTATATTTTTCTTTCACCACTTTTTCAAGCAAAGACCCCAAAAAAAAAATGAAAAATCCAAAAAGATTTTGCACTTTCTCATCCTTTCCAAAAAAATTAAAAAAAATCCAAAAAGAATTTATATTTTCTATCATTTTTTCAAAAAAGACAAAATATGTTTTCTCAAAATTAGTTTTTTTAATTTCTTTCCCATATCCAATCTTCCCGAACTACACGAACCTGATTCTCGTCTTTTGGGGCAGGATACGTAGGCAACTCACATAGGGTCTGGTCTTCCTAGTAAGTCTTAGGTTCTTGGCTCCGCGGGGTCTTAGCCAAATCTTGCATGTCTAGCCAATTTTGGCCACATCGGCCATTCTTGCAAAAATGGGGTCATTTGCGCAAAAGTAGTTCAATGACCCATGTCTTATGATCTTGAGTCCACAACTAGGTGTCATATTACTTTAAGGTCCATCCTTATTGAGTTTGCATCTTTATCCACTTCTGGCCATATCGGCCGTTTCTGCAAAATGGATCATTTTTGCAAATTAATTTTGGGCCATGATTATTGGGATTTTGAATCCATAAAAGCCTTAGTGAGGCATTTCCCATGTCTATGAGGTCAATCTTGTTGAGTTTACACTTTTAGCCACTCTTGGCCACATAAGTTAATTTTTACAAATAGCCCAATCGCGTCTTGCATGTGTCCTATAGGAGGTGTTGTGGTGTCGCATAGTGTCTTGAGTCGATAACTCTTTTTGGTCTTATTTTTCTCATTCAGGTATAGATCAGTGTACCAGAGCTCGAGCATGACAAATACCCCAGGACCACTGCATTTAGGAGCTACTTATAAATACTTTTATGTTTTAAGTCTGTCATTCATGTTGTCTTTTACTTTCCAGTCTTGTAAAGTAATATCGAGTCTTTTGCTATATTAATTACCATTTTGTATTTGAAAAACCAAAAAAATTAATGAAGAATCCCAAAAAGATTTTTGTTTCTTAGTTTATTATGTCCATTACTTTTCCAGAACTATGTTTGATCTGATTGATGAGGGACATGATACGTAAGCAACCTACATAGGGTTAGATCAAATTATTTTTTTGAAAACTAAAAAAAAGAGAAAAATAAAAAGAAAAAAGTGATGAAATTGTGGATGTGAGAAATGAGGAAAGAAAAAGAGATGAAGGAAAATGAGCAAGCCAAGAAGTGCTAGAAAAGAAAGAAAAGAGAAGGTTGAAATGAACAAAATTGGGATGATGCCAAATGACCTTGTGACCCTCAAAGTCATTCTAGAACCGTTAATTATTGTTAGGGGCATTGTATGCAATGTGATATTTCTATCTGATAAATGTCCTAACGCTAACATGTTGGCTTTGTTTTGCTCCACTTTGTTACTTTCATTATAATAGAGGGTGGTTAGTTTGTGAAACTTTGGTGATTTATCCATACAACACAAGGTCAAAAAGCAAGGAAGCCATGGTTAGCAAAGACTTGGATACAGGAGTTGTCGACCCCTCGAGGGAGATTGTGGAGTCAGAATCTGAATTGAACGAGGAGGTCCAAAGGCTGAAACAACAAATGTCTGAAATGTGTCAAGCATGGGCCAATGGTCAAGGACCACCCCGTTCTTATGTTTTCCCAGAGTTTACACCCATCTCGGCTACTACCACTCCGGTTTCATTGTCCAATCAATTCTATCCATTTAGGTTCAGTTTTTATCCCAATTGCACGACTATAGCTGGAACTTCTATTTTGTACTCCCAAAGTGTGCCATTGACAACCAATCAGACAACCACTACAGCTATGCATGTCTTCACCATCCCACAACCAGCAGTGGTGCCGAGGAAAACTCATGAGTCACAATTTGCTACCCATCAAGGACAATACCACTCTCCTGAGTACCACTCTTACCTATTTGATCTTCCTGCAAAGATTGAGAAACCTTCCCGAAAAATAGCATAGGAAGAAATAACCCAAAGACTGAAAAGCTTGGAACAACAGTTGAAAAACATACAAGGACTGGCAGGTCAAAAGAGTATTGCCTTCAAGGATCTATGTATGTTCCCCGATATTCATTTGTCACTTGGTTTCAAGACTCCCAAATTTGAAAAGTATGATGGACATGGAGACCCCATAGCCCACCTGAAAAGGTATTACAATCAACTAAGAGGTGTGGGAGGAAATGAAGAATTACTGATGGATTATTTTGGGGAAAGCCTTACGGGTGTAGCCTCCGAATGGTTTATGGGTCAAGACACATGTCGCTGGTATGTCTGGGAGACATGGCCCAGGCCTTTGTCAAACAGTTCCAATACAATATTGACATCGCCCCGGACCGTCATTCCCTCTCAAATATAAAGAAGAAACCAACTAAAAGTTTCAGGGAGTGTGTCATTAAATGGAGAGAACAAGCAGCTAGAGTTAAGCCATCCATGGATGACCACGAGCTAATCATTGTCTTCCTTCAAGCTCAAGAGCCCGATTACTTTTAAAACATGATGTCCGCAATTGGAAAATCATTCTCGGAAGTAATCAAAATGGGAGAAATGGTAGAGAATGGCCTTAAGATAGGCAAAATTATAAGTCAAGCAGCTCTCAAAGCTGCAACTCAGGCTGTCCAAATTGAATCTGGTAATTTTAGTGGCATGAGTGAGAAGGTTGAAGAAATCATGATGACATCAAGGTCGAGAAGAGGTCCTAGAAGAACATCTCGAAGGCATGACCAACCTCATTTGTTTTTTGACGATTCCCCCTGAGAACCCACAATACTCTGTTGCTCCACCCCAGTATGTTGTCTAGCCACCAAGACACCCTAGAAGGCGAGCGGCAGCACCGCAAAATCTCTACTAGACTTCACAAAATTTTCAGGTGCCCATAACCCACATCTAAGCCAGGGGTATAGAGGTAAACAAAGTTTGAAAGATAACTTTACACCGATAGGAGATTCCTGTGCAAGCTTGTTTGAGAAATTGAAGCATTATGACCTGATTGCACTTATTCCTCCGAATCATGTGGACCCGCGTGCAAGAAGCTTTGACCCTTCGAAAGTTGTTGGGATTTGAAAAGAAAAATAGAAAGAATGATTCAAGAAGGGATAATTGTGATCCAGGACAGTGACACCTAGAACATCGTGCAAAATTATTTACCTGCACATGATGATGCACACTTTGTGGGGAATATGCGTAGTGACAAGGAGTATGAGAATTCTCTTGGGAACTTGCTGACTGAAGTTAATGATATTGAAACTGGTGAAGGTCCCAATAATTTCGATGTGCAATCCAGTGGCTAAGATGTTGAGCTTGGTAATTGGAAAGACACTCCTTTCTTGGCCAGTCATGGAGGAGTTTTGGTGGTTTATTTTGTTGTCATTTCTGTTTTCTGGATTATTTCAGGGTTGTTATCCGGATATTGTCTTGTGGCTCAAACCTTCCTTTTTCTTCTTATTTTGCCTAGTTCGTTTAGTTGTGGTAATTCGTCTAGTATTATCTAGGTTTGTTCCAGGGTTGTAACCCATGTCTATTTTGCTTGTTCTGTTCAAACCCTTTTCACCATTTGTCTAATGTGATCTTCTATTTTCTGTTAATTCTAGTCAGTTTTTGTCATTTTTCCTTTTATAGTTCTTTTCATGCCGACTCTAGTGATATGACATGCACGCATAATTCTCAGCTTGGTCTTGAAAGTTAGTCTAATCATGAAGCAATGACACAGTTCTAAATATGATACGAAGATGCATTTGAGGAAACAAGCAAAGATTCACGCATTCTGAGATATCCTAAAGCTTGAATTAAGTGAAACTGAGGCAGTTAGTCTGGGAAATCAAGATGTTGATAAGATCATACAACACGAAAATGTCGCTCAAAAGTTTGAGGTAGATCAGTGAGTATTGAAATGCATTCTTCCACATCAAGATAAGTTTGAGTCAAGTCTGGTTCGAACTAGCAAGGTTCATTCATTGGGACAAAGGTATTGCCCATTGGCACTTTTTGTTTGTGTTGATGCCATCAATAGATACTATGTGTGATTTGTTTGTTTATCTTCAGTTGCATGTTTGTACTTGGCATTTTTAAGTTTGGTACGGCGAAGACATTTTATTCTGCTACCCAAACACTTTTATCCTTTGCTACCCCTTTTGAGCCCTAATTTCTTGTTTCATACCCCTCTTTTGGAATCAGAAATAGAGTTAGGAACTAAAGAAGGTAAAAAAAGAAGAAAAGAAAAAAGAAAAAAAAGGAAAAAAAAAACAACTTTGTCTTTTGAACTACTTTCGACCTGATTCTTGTCATCTCAAGATATGTAGGCAGCCTTACGGTTCAGTCACACCAAGTAAAGTATTTCATAATCCCCCGAAATCAAGAATGGGGCAGATTTTCTTAGAAATCTCATCAAGACAAAAACAATCCTAAAACAATTCCCCAAACTCCAAAAAACTGGGGCAGAAGTTTAATTTGGCCAAAAGATCTGATTCCAAAAGTTGTAATTTCATCTTAAATTATTTTCAGCTTTCATGTCACCCTTTCTTTCTAACCCTGTCCAAAAGCCTACATTACGGTCCAAAAAAAGACCTTTCGACCAATCTTTGAGGATGCCAAATAAAGTGTGTGGTAAAAGTATGATCTTCTTATATCATGGGTAATACCTTGTTCTCAGCACAAAGAGAGAAAATGATAAAATGAGAGAGTCTTATCGGTGAAAACCCTTATGGGCACCGTAAGGCGACAATGAGTTGAGAAAAGAGCAAAATGAGAGAGGCTTGATGGTGAAAACCCTTCAGGGCAGTACAAGTCGACTGATGATTGTGGATCAGATGGGACAATTGAAGCATTGAAGCCCAGTTTCACAGCGAAGAGGTACAATAAGAGTTGAATATTAGACTTGCTTGAGAGATTAGGCCACTTAATCCAAAGGTGCATGTCATGGTTATTAGAGATGGTATGCACATCTGATAAGTTTCTACTTTGTAATTTTCTTGTTAGGTATCATCTCTTTCCCTTGTCCCTTATTTTGTTTCTCTTGTTTTGTTTGAGTCCCTTCTTGAGTTTGTTTGGTCAGAACAAGTGAGAAATGACTTCAAAATTTGCTACCAGCTTTCCAATTGCACAAAACGAATTTGGCTAGCACATCAAAGTGGCATAAGTCAGGGAAAAGTGGTATGCGCATTGAGTTGGTAACAATCAACATGCGTTGGGATTCATGTAAAATGCAAGGGTTCAGTAAATGTCAATTCATGAGCAAAATGCAACAAATAGAGGATATTGGGATCGAATGGAGCAGAGGTGTTTTCTATGATAAGGGTTGAAAGAAAATGGGTAGTCGATAACAGGCAAGGTCTTCCAAGTTAAAATCAAAGTTATCTTGGCAAGTGCAGAAGCAGCCGCCTTCAAGGTCAAGGACACAAACTAACCATCACATTTAAACTTATAAGTTTTAGTTGTTTGAAATAGGAACAAAACAATGCAAGCAACAACAATAACAACAACGACGACCCAGTATAATCCCACAAGTGGGGTCTGAGGAGGGTAATAGGTACGGAGACCTTACCCCTACCCGAGGGGTAGAGAGGCTGTTTCCAGGAGACCCTCGGCTCAAGAAAGTAACAAGAGATAATATGTTAGTACTATCAATAGGCTTATAATAAAATAACATAAAATATAAAATAACATAACATAACATAAAATAACAAAATAACAGCAATATAAGTTGGTTCGAAAACAAGAAAAAAAGAAAAAAAAGAAAAAAAAAAGAAAAGAAGAAGAAGAAGAGAAGAGCTGACAAAGGGAAGTTTCTCAAATATTTGCCCTTGCCTGTCTTGCTAGTGTGCATAAAATGTTGTCATCGCTCTTCACATTTTTCCTCCTAGGATAAAAAGTCCTGGTCTGATGGATTTTCCTCCAAATAAAAATCTTAGTCTGATGAATTTTTCTCCTAAGATAAGAAACCTAGTCTGATGAACTTTCTCCTAGGATAAAAATCTTAGTCTGATGAATTTTTCTCCTAAGATAAGAGCCCTAGTCTGATGAATTTTCTCCTAGGACAAGAAATCTTAGTCTGATGAATCTTTCTCCTAAGATAAGAAACCTAGTATGATGAATTTTCTCCTGGGATCAAAATCTTAGTCTAATAAATCTTTATCCTAAGATTAGAAAACCTAGTCTGATGAATCTTTCTCCTAAGATTAGAAGACATCGACGACACCTCAATCGGCTCTCCACCTCGGTACACTCCATCACTGTTCCTACTTCTGAACTACACGTGGCCTGATTACCATATAGCCAAGGATAAGTAGGCAGCTCAGATACTAGGGCTCGTCACATTCTCCTGTCTTTTAGTTTTTGGTCTCTCTAAATAAGGTCAGGTCAAAAAACCTATCTCGTCGTTCTTTGTCTGAAAACTCTTCGCATTTTCAATCAAAGAGGGGCAAATGTTGACATGTAATTTTTGACCCTCCATGTGATTTTACACATTTTAGCGTTTAAATATTTAGTTTAGGTCTAATATCGTTATTTTAACTAGTTTTGACTCTTTTACTTTATTTTATCACAAAAACAAAAATTACAAAAATAGTTTCATTAATGTTTTGTAGTCATACTATTTTACTAGGATTTCTATTTTTATATAATCTTAAAAAATACCAAAAATAATTTTATTTTAACGGTTAGTTTTATTTTAATAGTTATTTCTACTTAAATCGGGCTAATTAATATTTTAGTAATATTTTTATCTTTGTTTTTATTTTATAGGCAATAGTTAATGTGGAGTGGATAGATTTCTGATTAATTAAGCCCATTTTAAGCACAAATCTGGCCATAAGGGCCCAAAGTGAACGGCTCATTTCCTTAGCCCATAACCTCATTAGACCTAACTATAACCTAGTAGGACACCTTCTTCTTCAACTTGAGGGAGCACACACTAGAAGACCCCTAGCTGAACCCTAATTCCACACACCCAAAAATCTCCAGCTGTCCCTCCATTTTTAGACGAGTCCGCCTAGAGCTCTAACAGTCGCAGACCCCTCATCACCTCTGAACCCTCACAGCCACCGGACCAGCTGCAGCAAGAACCCCTCCACAGTCGTCGCTGCTTCTGGACCTCTCACCAAACTAGTGAAAACCCCATCTCTCTTATGCCATCTCTATTTTCTCCGACAACAACAGCCGCTGACCCTTTTCTTCTTCTTCAATCAGAACACTAACAACCACAACCAGCTGGACCCCTCCCAGCTGCCCCTCACGCCAAAAACGAACCAACCTCCACCGTCAATCAATACTCCTATCAGCCGTACACCATCCAAAGTCAGTGGCACCACCCACACACACAGTCGAAAAGATAAATATAAAGAACAACAAATTACAGAGACGGCGAAGAGCCGATTAGACGATTTGAAATCCTTTTCTGCTAAGTTGTATTGGAGCTGGGTTGTTAGGAATAGTTGAGGTCATCGTTCAGCGTTCCGCTTGGCGTCGCCGATATGTTTCTTATTTCGGGTTCATTGTTACCATTTCTATCCCTGTTTGTTTCTCAAATCGTGGATTAAGCTTCATTGTTTATGGGATCAATTTTAATCAAATCAGAAAGGGAAAGTTTGCTAAAGTCCATCTTGTCTCTTTCTCTTCTATTTATGCTGATTATTTTTATATGTTAGGATGGAATGATATGATGCTTCCTTCTTAATTATTTGGATGTGCTAAATACAAGTATAAATTAGTGGATGAAAAATATTTATGAGTAGAACTCTGATGAGTATAGATTAGACTTAATGGAAATGGGCCGTATGAATTGAATTAAGACGAGATGAGGACTCTTGGGGTTAAATTAGTTTAAATCAATAATAAGTTACACCAATTGATCTTCATTTAGAGTATTTGGCTGCTTAAACTTTATCTTATCTTTTTTGATATTCTTTATGAAACACATGTATTTAGATGCCATACTTGTTTGGTCTAATTTGTTGGCAATGAGACGTGGGGTTAGGTTAAAAGGAATCAATTCAATTGGAGAATGAGTTGAATTTTTCTCTTAGTTTGTTCTCTTCTGTTTATTTATTATCTATTATCAATTACTTTTATTATTATGCCACCCGCTAGGAGCATGTTCTAGGCCGACCACACTTGGGTAGGCAAATCTTAGATTTTCTTTAGTTCATTTTTATTTGAGGCGAGAGGTCGTTTCTCTTAGTTTATTATCCAGGGAATGCCCTACAAAATTTGTATATATTTTATCCCGGGTATGCCCCGATGTATTTGTATTTGGAGTCCGAAAGTAGAACTTTTATTATTTAATTTTTATTTTTCTTTTATTAGGTGAGACGACCTCAAGCCTCCTTTTGTGTTTGTCTTCTTTTGTATGTTTTTACCTCAATTCGAATATTTTAAAAGTTGACTAGATCAAGTACGCAATTGTACTAGTTACGGGACTCGGGGAATGCCTAACACCTTCTCCCCGGATCAAATGAACCTCCTTACCCAAATCTCTGGTGCAGACTCAGTTTTGGAGTCCAAAGTATTTTAAAAAGGAAAAATCATTTTTTTTATAAAACGGTGACCTGACATACCGAAATCAATGTCAAGTGGCGACTCTGAAAAATCCTTTTGAACATAATTTTTTGTCACTTTCAAATTGAAAATCCTTTTGAGCTTTACAAATTACTTTTATTATTTATAAGAGGGTTAGTGAGGCATGAAAAAGGGGTGTGACAAGGATGAAATGTTGTGCTGAGCTCTACACAGGTCCCCAACTTACTCTGTACAACTCTCCAGAAATGCGAAGTGAACTGAGGGCCCCTATCTGATATGATGGAAACAGGCACACCGTGCAACCGAACTATCTCCCGAATATAAATCTGGTCCAACTTCTCTGAAGTATACGTAGTCATAACCAGGATGAAGTGTGCCGACTTGGTCAACCTGTCGACAATAACCCAAACTACATCAAACTTCTACAAAGTCCGCGACAACCTAACTACAAAGTCCATAGCAATGCGCTCCCATTTCCACTCAGGTATAGTCATCTGCTGTAGTAGGCCGCCTGGCCTTTGGTGCTCGTACTCGACCTGCTAGCAATTTAGGCACCTTGCTACATAATCCATTATGTCTTTCTTCATCCGCCGCCACCAATAATGCTATCTCATGTCCCGATACATCTTCATAGTATTTGGATGAATAGAATACCGTGAACTGTGTGCCTCCTCTAGAATCCTCTCCCTCAAGCCATCAACATTAGGAATACATAGGCGACCCTAGAGTCACAGAACACCACCCTCGCCAATAGAAACCTCCTTGACACCACCTTGTAGTACTGTCTCTCTGAATATTGCCAAATGCGGATCATCAAACTGCCAAGCCTTGATCTGTCCCAATAATGAATACTAGGCAACAACACATGCAAGAACTTGACTGGACTCTAAAATATCCAACCTCACAAGTCTGTTAGCCAATGACTGAATATCTAAAGCTAGTGGCCTCTCCTCTACTAAAATGAATGCCAGGCTACTCATGCTCTTTGCCTTCCTGCTTAAGGCATCCACGACCACATTTGCCTTACCCGGATGATAAAGAATGGTGATGTCATAATCCTTCAGTAACTCAAGCCATCTACGCTGCCTAAAATTGAGATCTATTTGCTTGAACAAATGTTGTAAGCTGTGATGATCAGTCTAAACCTCACATAACACCCCATAAAGGTAATGCCTCTAGATCTTAATAGCATGTACAGTCGCGACTAACTCTAAATCATGCACAGGGTAATTCTTCTTATGAATCTTCAGCTGACGTGAAGCATATGCAATAACTCGCCCCTCCTGCATCAATACACAATCCAAGCCAACGCGTGAAGCGTCACAATACACCATATACATCCCCGAACCGGAAGGCAACACTAGAATCGGTGCTGTAGTCAAAGTTGTCTTAAGCTTCTGAAAGCTCGCCTCACACTCATCGGACCAACGGAATGGTGCACCCTTCTGGGTCAATCTAGTCAAAGGTGCTGCAATGGATGAAAAACCCGGAACAAACCGGTGATAATAACTTGTTAACCCCAGAAAACTCCTGATCTCAGTCACCGAAGTGGGACATGGACAACTCTGAACTGCCTTAATCTTCTTGGGATCCACCTTAATACCCTCCTTCTGATACAACATGCCCTAAGAATGCCACAGACTCTAGCCAAAACTCACACTTGGAGAACTTAGCATATAATTTCCGTTCTCGCAACGTTTAAAGTACCACTCTCAAATACTGCTCATGCTCCCCTAGGCTACGTGAGTAAATCAAGATTTCATCAATGAAGACGATAACAAAAGATTCAATATAAGGCCTCAACACCCGGTTCATCAAATCCATAAACACCGCTGGGGCATTAGTCAAGTCAAAGGACATCACCAGAGGCGTATCCATCTATTAGAGCATGGGGCATATGAACCTATGCTCCTTTCTCTATACCATATATAATAATATTATATTTCTTAAAAATTACTTAAATATATATGTGTGCATCCAAGCTCAAAGTACCTTATGGTCCAATGATTATTGGGTGCACCTTTACAAGTGAAGTTAAACATTTTTAACAGTTTGTAGGCATGTCTAGTGTCCCCTCTTATATTTTAATTAAGTATTTTTTTCTCCTTTTCTTTTTATTTGGTTTATTCATTTAAAATCCCCAAATCTAACACATTGAAATCCTTGATCTCCCTTTGTCATCACAAAATTTTATAAAATTAAAACTAATAGTAGTGGATGATATAACATGGTTCAATGGGCTCAGTAGTTTTGATATGGTGTATAGGTATATATGTTAAAATCATTAAACTTGTAAGAAAATCGATAATTTCTAAATTCTAATGGATTGATCATGGTAAGAACCTAAAGGTTGAACTCGTCAAATATAAATTCTATTTTACCTTTTTGTAATAGTGCACCTATCATCATGAAATTCAGGATCCGCCTCTGGATATCACTAGGAACTCATAATGGCCATATCTAGTACGGAAAGCAGTCTTCGGAACACTGTCCCGAATCTTCAACTGATGGTACCCCGATCTCAAGTCGATCTTAGAAAACACCCTAGCACCCTGCAACTGGTCAAACAAATCATCGATACGCGGAAACAGTTACTTGTTCTTGATGGTAACTTTGTTCAACTGGCAGTAATCAATGCACATCCGCATAGTCCCATCTTTCTTCTTCACAAATAACACTGGTGCACCCCAAGGTGATACACTTGTTCTAACAAACCCCTTTGCTAGTAACTCCTTAAGTTATTCCTTCAGCTCCTTCAACTCTTTCGGAGCCATACGGTACGGTGGGATAGATATAGGCTCGGTACCTGGAGCCAAATCAATACAGAAATCAATGTCATGATCTGGCAGCATGCCTGGAAGGTCAGAAGGAAACACATCGGCGAACTCCCGGACTACTGGCACTGAATCAATCGTCAAAGACTCTACGGTGGTGTCCCGAACATATGCTAGATATGCCAAACAACCCTTCTCGACCAGATGTCGAGCCTTCAGAAAAGAGATAACCTGACTAGATGTACTAATGGAGGAACCCTTCCACTCCAATCTCGGCAACTCTGGCATCGCAAAAGTAACAGTCTTGGCATGACAATAAAGGATGGCGTGATATGGAGATAACCAATCCATGCCCAGGATGACCTCAAAGTCGATCATATCAAGTAACAGAAGGTTCGCTCTAGTATCGTAACCACAGAATATAACCACACAGAATCGCCCACAAGAGTGGACACATAAACATGAGTACCCAAAGATTCACGAGGAATATCCAAGAAATGAG
Source organism: Nicotiana tabacum (assembly GCF_000715075.1). Taxonomy (NCBI): domain Eukaryota; kingdom Viridiplantae; phylum Streptophyta; class Magnoliopsida; order Solanales; family Solanaceae; genus Nicotiana; species Nicotiana tabacum. The sequence goes on from NC_134090.1 coordinate 172,040,413, forward strand.
AAAAAATAGATGACACATATGAATAGGTAGACCTTGGATCAAATAATACCAAGACATCCCTACCGCAAACAGAAATAATACTTGTGATCACAACATCAAAGGCCACTACATCTGTTCTAGCCGGAAAAGCATAGAATCTAGCTGGAGCGCCGGCTAACTGGCCTCCGCCTGCCTGAAAAATAGTTGGCTGACCTCCCCCTGCTGCCCTCTAGGATGGCCCTTACCTGCCTGCTCTCCGCCTCTGGGCGGCCAGACGGCTGGTGCTATAATCATAGGCCGATGACCCTGTTGTACTTCCTTGACCTGAAGTCTAGAACAAAATCACTTTATTGGACCCGAATCCCCACACTCGTAACAACCCCGCGGTGCCATAGACTATTGTCCCGAAGTCTGACCCTGATATCTTGAATACCCACTAGAAGAACCTCGAATGGCTGGTGGGTGATATGAACTCTGTGGCATGGCACTAAAATAGGCACTGGGAGAACCCTGATGAACTGGTGGGCAGTAAGAACTCCCTAGCATAGTGTTGAAATAGGGTCACGCTGGATAACCCCGAGGAGGTGGTGGTGGTGTTGGATATGTGGACCTACTGGGCTGACCCCTCCCAAACTGACCTCTGCCCCTAGTTGGGGAACCTCTAAACTCTCTAGAGAATCGGGTCCTCTTGTCCTACTGCATCTGTTCCTTACTCCTCTGGCGATAGCCCTCAATCCTCCGAACAATCTCTACCACTAGCTGACAATCAGTCTTCATCTCAACTTCTTGGGCCATGCTAGGCCGAATACCAGGGTGCAACCCTATAACAAATCTCCGCACTCGTTTTGTGTCTGTAGGAAGTATCATAAGTGCATGGCGAGACAACTCAGAAAATCTTGCCTCATAATAGGTGACAGACAACTAACCCTGCTCAAGCTGGTCAAACTAACACCGCAACTCTTCCTTCTGAGAGGGTGGAATACACATGTCCAATAGAAGTCGTGTAAACTGATCCCAAGTCATGGGAGGAGAACCTGCCGGTTTGCCAAAAAGTAAGATTGCCACCATCTACGGGCCCTGCCCTCTAACTGGAAAGCAGTGAAATCTACTGTATGGGACTCCAATATCCTCATATTGTGCAGTCTGTCCCTGAAACGATCAATAAAGTCCTGGGGGTCTTCATGCTGCTCACCCCCGAAGATAAGAGGGTGTAGCCTAGTCCATTTGTCTAGTAGCTTCTGTGGATCACCGTCCACAACTGGTCTAGGCTCAGGTACTGTTGTGGCAACTAGCTGGGCACTACACGCGGGTAGTGTACCCGTAGTCTGATATACGACAGTTGCGTGCCCAGGAATCTGAGTAGTAGGAGTTTATGCTCCCCCTCCTACCTGAGATGTGGTTGGATCTGTTGGAAATAAATCAGCCTGAGTCATAGTGTCCAAGAACTGCAACATATGGCCCATGACCTCCTGAAAGCCAGGTGCTGACATGAAATCTACTAGGGCTAGCTCTAGAATAGGCACCTCGCCCTACTTATCGATAATGGGATCCTCTAATCTGCTGGTGGTGCTACTGGGGAAGCTCTGGGACGCCCTCGGGCTGGTGCCCTCCCCTTCCTCTACCCCGGCCTCTAGCAATGGGGAGAGCAACTCCTTTCGGGTCTAGAACATCCATTGTATGCGTCCTCATCATCTGTGAAGAAAAAAATTTAGTATACCATCAACATCATGATAGGAGATGAATAAAGAGTAGTTTTCCTAACACCCTATAGCCTCTCGAATATAAGTACGGATGTCTCCGTACTGATCCACAAGACTCTATCGAGTCTGCCCATAACTTATGAGACCTACATGAACCTAGTGCTCTGATACCATGTTGTCACAACCCAAATTCCATATTAGGCCGTGATGGCGCTCAACACTGTTGTTAGGCAAGCCAACACTAATCAACTAGTGAATTCCCATTTAATAATTATAAAGTGATAGCTTCTCCTTATTTGATAAAAATTTAGGAGTTTAAGATTTAAACATAAATAAATGGAAGCAATAAATACGAATCATAATCAAGTGAGTAAACCAAAATCATAAGTCTACTAGTGTGTGTGCCAAGACCTAGTGTCACAAACATGTGGGAAATCTAGTAGAATATACAAAACCATACAATTCTACTATCTGAAAAGAAATAGACAGGAAAATAAAGACATAAGAGAGACTCCAGCTGCTGCAGAACGGCTCAAAAGGGCAGCTCACTGGGAAGTCTAAAGCTGGGGAGTCAAGTCTACGCGCTGGAAATGAAATATATTTGAAATTGATGGTATCGGGCCTGTATTTTGGTTCCATAGCCTGGTACAGGTCTTATATATGATTTAAGTTGAGCATGTAAAATTTGGTAAGAAACGGACTTGAAATGACGTGATTCGGAGCCTTAGTTGTAAAAATGGAACTTAAAAATGAGATTTTTCTTTGATTTTGATGTGAAATTTATGGTTATTGATGTTATTTTGATGATTTAATCGCACGAGCAACTCAGTATGATGTTTTTGAACTTACGTGCATATTTGGTTTGGAGCCCTGAGGGCTCGGGTGAGTTTTGGATAGGCCACGGAGTGTTTTGAACTTAGGGAAAAACTGTTGTGTGTCGCAGGTCTGCAGGCCTGGCTCGCAATTGCGATCTCGCATTTGTGAAAAACCCATCGCATTTGCGAAGACTGGGCTGGGTAGGGAACCTTCACATTTGCGAAGCTTATGTTGCAATTGTGATCTTAGCAGGCACCGCATTTGCGACCAATGGTTCACATTTGCGAAGTAAGCAGAGATAGCCATCTTTCGCAATTGTGAAGCTTTTGCCGCAATTGCGAGTTCGCATTTGCGAACATATCATCGCAATTGCAATACCTACGCTTGTGTAAATCATAACTTAGCTGAAAATTTCTCATTTTTCAAACTTTCTCAAAACATAAACTCTCTTGGGCGATTTTCCAAAGAAAATTTCTTCTCCAAATCGATTCTAATTCATTTCTAACTCGTTTTCTTCAATCTTTAACATCTTTTCACGTGATTTCAACTAAAACTCAAGGGTTTTCCTGGGGGAAATTGGGTATTTTGGGTAAAACCTAGATTTTTCAAAACAAATTATATATTTGGGTTCGTGGGTGAATAGGTAATCGGGTTTTGGTTCGAACCTCGGGTTTTGACCATGTGGGCCTGGGGTCGATTTTTGACTTTTTGGGGAAAACATTGAAAAACTTATTTTCATGCACTAGTATTGGTTTATTTAGCATTTATTGATATAATTAAGTAACTTGTGGCTAGATACAAGCAAATTGGTGGTGGAAACGAGAGGTAAAGCGGTAGTTGAAGCTTGAATTGTGTTCATGGCATCGATGTAAGTGTTTGGTCTAGCTTTAACTTGAGGGATTAGGAGTTGTGTCTTATTTACTATGTGTTAATTGTGGAGTACAACATATAGGCATGGTGACGAGTATCTATACGTCGGTGTCAAGCATGCCCGTGGGTCTAGTGTTGTAATTGTAGTGACTCCATTGAGATTTAATCATACTTAAAATGTTGATTATCATTGTTGGTTCCTTTGCCGGCATGTTATTGTTTATGATATTATCTCCCTTGCCGGGATGTTATTATTATGACATTGTCTCCCTTGCCGGGATATTATAGTTTACGATATTGTTTTCCTTGTCGGGATGTTGTTGTTATACTCTTGTTTCCTTACCGGAATTCTTTTATGATTGTTGTTGATTTGTAAATGGGATCGGGTGGCACGCCGCCACAGAAATATATGAAATGGGAGCGGGTTGCTTTCCTGCAACAAGATATATAAAATGGGAGCGGTTATACGCCTGCAACGAGATATATGAAATGGGAGCGGGTTGCATGCTATCATGACCCAAATTGATGGGCCGCGACGGGCAACCAGTACCTTACTCAACCGAGTACCAATGTAACGTATCTTTATTATTACATCATCATATACACGTGACATACGGGCCTAATAGGCTAACATAATCATTTATAAACTTAAACATAGGCCGACAAGGCCGTACAATCTTCCACGTACATGACATATGTCTACAAGCCTCTAAGAGTACATAAGTGTCACAAAGGTCGGGACAGAGTCCCGCCATACCAAACAATACACATCTAAATTATACTAACCAAATACGTAACTCTGAAGCAAATGGAGTGCACCACTATCTTTCGCTGAACTGATAGCCTACTTGGAGGGCTCTTGACCTGTCTATCAGGACCTGCGGGCATGAAATGCAGCATCCCCGGGCAAAAGGGACGTCAGTACAAATAATGTACTGAGTATGTAAGGCACATAAATAAATACATAGGAGACATGGATGACATACGGAGTACATGACTCAACCCGTAAGTCTGAATAACTTTGTAAATCATAAATTACTTTTAGTGTCATGCATATGTGTATGAATGTCATATCGTGCATAGGTATATGTTTCATAACATCATCAGCCTCTGAGGGCATCCCATCATATCATATCGGCCAATGTGGGCAGAGTCATCATCGTATACTATATATATATATATATATATATATATATATATATATATATATATATATATATATATATATATATATATATATATATATATATATATATACAAAATCATCATCGTATACCAGCTGATCAGGTGGTGGTGCATATATAATGCCATAACCTTTCCCATATCCTATATACACATATATACATACATATATATGCGTATATAATGCCGTTTTAATACATACATATATATGCGTATATAACGCCATTTGAATACATACCCATATATGCGTATATAACGCCGTTTGAATCATATTTCAGCCACTGTGGGCAACATCATCATCATATACCAGCTGATCAGGTGGTGGTGCGTATATAACGCCATAACCTTTTCCCATATCCCATATACATATATTTACATATATACGCGTATATAACGCCATCTGGTCATGGGTCAGTGCACATGAATGCAGTGCATAAAAAGTACGTCAATAAAATTATTCGGAATGTCATAAGACCATTTTGCCTCTGAGCAATATCACAAAGTAACGTCTTTTCAACTTTCGTATTTTTCTGAGACCCATGAACAGATGATAAAATATTATGACACCTGGAAATTAAAGAACATAGATATTTCTATTACTTCTATGAGTAGAGTCACTTTTGGAATTTGTGCATTTGCACATTTCGTTCATATCGTAGGGATCGTGCCAAAAGAAAGAAGTGATAGCCTTAACATACCTGGAATAGGGAAAACTCCGTATTATATTCTTGGAGAATATTGCACCGTACTCCTTTAGAACCGCAAAATTTTACGTTGTTATGGTAACATCAAGAGTATTTATCGGATTGTTGTTTCAGTACTATCCGTACAGTGCAACATCAAGTTTAAAAAAATAAAATGCTATATATACAACTATAGCACGGAAACAATGTAAGAGGATTTTCTGAATCTAGAATTGTGAGAAAGACAAAACTAGGATCCAATATGAAAAGAGAAATGTTTCCGTTTTCTTGAAAATACTAACACATGACACACACAAAAAAATGGTGGTCTTATATAGGAACTTGAATTGTAGGAATTTGGTTTGAATATTTCGTTGGTAAAGAGAAAATATCTCATCTGACCTTTGTATTCAATAAATAGGAATGAAAGGTTTTGTACTTTCCACATTACTTACATGTCTTTGCATTTTAACTATAAGAAAGTGAGGTGTCTTTTGTTCTTGACACATTACTTGCCAACTAATCAAAAGTAGTTAATAGTCATGTTTTCAAGATGTGGCTTGGTGCCACGTTTTGGGGTTAATTTTATCCAATATATCCCCAGTTATTTAGGTAATGTCCCGTTACCCGATAATTAATAAATTACCCGCATAATTGAGAATTATTCCCACTTTCTTAAAATGCTACTCACTGTTCACATACCTTATACACCTTACTATCATGGTCATGTGGTACCTCGTATGGCACTAGTCCATAAATACCGAGTATTTTAGCTCGGGACGTATTTTATCCCAACATGCCAAACTTGGACGAAAATTCATTTTCTTTGACTTGCTTCCCCTTCACCTTCACGAATTTACTTATCACTTTGTTTGAAATAGCATAATGCTTAAAATCTTAAAATAATCCCATCCCCGAACTTACGTCGATTGACTTACGACGAAACTTTAACATACGAAAATGAGGGATGTAATATCATTCCCCCCTTTGGAACATTCGTCCTCGAATGTTGACTGATGCTCTTATCATTTTCATAGCATATGTCTTCCGAATACTTTATTACTCTCCTTGCCATCTGGGTAACTGTTCTGCGATTAAATCCAAAGGCCAGGGCATTCCCCCCTTTAGGCCTCTTTCTCACACCACGACTTGTGATCGAATTCCTTCCAATCTCGTAATTGTTGCTACCTTCAATCATGCAGCCTTTACGATACTGACCTTGTAAGTGTGCCTATGCAACTCTTCTTTCATTTTCCTCCAGCTTTTAGCCAATCTCTAGGCCTTACTTTGTAAACATATACAAGGCTTAATAGGATGCCTTTCTGGGCATCTATAGGTGTACTGAAGTTCTTCGCTCGTTACTTTGTAGAATTTCGAATATGGTTATATCTTATTTCATAGACCTGGTTATCCATTCGCGTGACTTTACCGTATATATGTAGGTTATACTATACCGTAATTTTTGCTTCAATCTACCTTTACTGAGGTATGTTCACCAAGATCCCAGTTACTTTTGTGGCCTATCCTTTAGGTATAAATCTCAGTCCTTCAATGCCCTTTCATTACAGTTCGTCTTAAGAATCATGGCCTAGCCTCATGTCATACTTTATAACTTATGTCTGACCATTGTTGATTCACCTCGATGTTGATCTACAATCTTTCATTGATATATTGAAACTTCTTACGTAATACATTAATATTAAGGCTTACTCCTCATCGGGGAATATATAAAATGATTAGACTCATCCACTTGGTGCAATACCAAGCTTTCATAACCGTGTTTTATAGCATCCTAATGTGATTCACCTTACGTGGGTATTTTAATCCTATACAATTCATGAGATCCCCTTCCTTTATTTTTCTTCTTCAAATAATTACTCAAGTGAAGGCCCAAACGCCATTATTTATTTATCACAATCACACCCTCATTTTGCTACCAGGGCAGCATTCTATCTCTTCTAAATGCTATTAATCTTGGACTCCTCCGAGTTCATTTAGGCGATACTAAACTTTTTGTAACTTAAAGAAACCATATGCTCTTCATGTTTTCGTGGGCTTAATTCTAAGAACTTATCCATTTTGTTACTTTCCCATTCGCATATTCTTATCCTTGCTCCTATCTTCTAGAACCTTATCGCTTCATCATATAATAACTTGTGACCTACTCATCTCTATTTATATTACTTGCAACCTTTCAACTTGCTTGCATCATAGATTTTCTTATGTCATTTGGAACATCAAGCGAGACATCACATTGTCTCTAACTCTTCTTTACTTTCTTAGTCAAGCTTTTCGATACCTAGACCATAAGCTGGAAGGTATGCTACTGACGATGCCGCTATTATTCCTAGATAATGAATCTCAGCACTTCTAGTCTCCTATCCAAAGTATGGACTATTCACAATCTTCTTCCTTTAGGTATCTCGTACGTTGTTCACCTTTACCTTACTTACCTTAATATATCGTATCGTATCTTCTATCTCTTTTTTCTGACCTCCCTTCCACCTAGGTGTAATTCACGTCCATAACTTGAATCTCTATTATAATACACGCACCTCTGGTCCATACATAATCCGGTGGGAGCTTCGTACTGACTTCTTATGAGGCTGGTACTTTATCTAACTGGCTTCCTTGTAAGGCCATTATAGATTATGACTGTTGTGTTATTTCTCTTGAACATCTGATATTAAGAGTGATTCTATCATGTTCTCCAGCACAACTTCTATAATTTTTCCAGGTCCAATAATCAGACTCCTGATTTACTTCGGTGATGTAATTCTTTAGTTCCCTCTTCCTTCTGATCGACCTTTACATAGGCTTAAGCTATCTTCCGACCTTTGGCTCATGGTATCAGTTATTACCTTAGCCTTTCATAGGCGTTATGGAATATCCAAAATACAATCTTCTAACAATTCAATCCTTTGTCTATGCCCTGGGTTCAATTCTTTCTTTTAACTTATATCGGAGTCTTCTATGGCTGTATGATTATCAACAAATATGATGCTTGGATAATGCTCCAAAATCTTGAGTGTATCCATAACATACTAACTCTGGATCATTGATCGAATAATTCCTTTCGTTCCATATCAGCTTTCTTTCAACGTAAGATATTACTTTTCCTGGTCTTTCTGCCCCTTGTTGCGTCCATACTTAGCTTATCTTAGTGCCCACATTTGACAGAGTTTTCATAAAACTCATATGATCTCAAATATTACTTTCAATTCTTACTTCCCGTTCATTAGCCACGGTAGGTGCCACTTTCCTTTGGAATGCTTATAATGTTGTCACGAGATTGTTGTTACACGACCATTTCCTCTTTAAGTCGTTGTGCTTCGGTTGAAGCCTTCTTCCTTATTTCCTCAACTAGTCTTTCATTGTAGTACTTAGGGAGAACCCTTGACTCTCGTAAAGCTACAAGTTTACTTCATCGTATACCCAATAAAAAAGATTTATTTTTTTTCCTCGCCTACAATTATCCGTAGTTACTTATCTCACGCCCTTGTGCTTATAGGGTTGCTTCTCAACTTATATTTTGATTGTCTTCCTAGTGGCACTTTCTTTTATTTCCATAACGTTCATACCATACCTTTAACTACCCCAACTCTTGTTTGAATATATCTCAAATATTATAATGATATTCTTCGAGGTTAAACTCTCCCCGTTGGGTTCTACTATGTTTATCTCACACGATCTAATAACTCGTCTGTAACCTCTTGTTTAGCCATAACTAGGATCTTCCTGACCAATTACCAACTACTCGTTGGCCCATTCTCATATCAATATTCCTCGTAATCATTCTTGGATTATCTTCTTTGTCTTAACTTACATCTCGCATTGGTTTCTTATTTATTAATAACGGCTCGGGCAGGAACCTTTACTTCCCCTCCTTAACGTCGTGCTTGCACAATATTGTAGTGTATATGTAAGATTTGGATAAGTACCATCTTATTCCTCTTTCATTTACCGCATTCTTCCTTTACTATTTCATAGTCACTAGAACCACATAATTCTGACTTAATGTCATATCACTCCATATTCCCCCTTTAGGGGTGTACTAAAAGCTTAAGCCATGAGGATCTACCTATAGATATTTTCCCTCTTCATTTTTGGCGTCGTTTCTTAACATCAATAATCCTTACTCGCCTTGCGGCAATTCTCCTATACCAAGGATGACAAATTCCCTTACTCGCGAGGGTGACACTTAGTGTAACTGGCACATACAGTCTCTTAAGCTTAACTTTGCTCATATTGCTTGCTCTAGGGAAGCGTCTCCCTGAATGACTATTCTCTAAATTCATCGTGAATCTTCTTCCGTGGTCCATTCTATTACCGCCGGAACGAAATCTGAAATTCCCACGATGCTGATTATTTTCCAATCTTTCGGTCCCTAATTCATATTTTAGTTTATCTTGTTTACCAACCCATACTGATTTCTATTACTTTGTGTATTAACTCTCCTCTCTGGTAGTCGCGTTGGAATCACAAACTTATTTCTCCAAATGAGGGTATAACCTTATGGACTATATTCTTTCGTTGTCTTAAGGCCCATCACCTTTCATCTCTTCCTTCATTTGACAATAGGTTCTGTAACACTACCGTTTTCATCAATGTATCACACCTTATTCATAATGCTTCCTTATCTCTCTTCTCATTATTTTGCTAACATTTTTTCATATCTCTTTTATTGTGAAAATTTCAATACGACATTCTTTCGCTTTTAGATTTCCCTTGCTCCATTCAGTGGCTCTTTAAGTTGCTTAACATTTTTGCTTTACTAGGGACGCGAGCCATACTAAGGTAATATTTATCCCTTCAAGGCTTATAGTGCAAGTCTTTGTAGTACTCATATCTGGCTGCACTACTTTAGAGTGCACCATCTAGGTGTCTCATAAAGAGATCTATTAGCACATTTGCAATATCCTACGGAAATGTCAACTGACGCAATCAATTCATCCATCATATCTTCTTATACTACTTTTGTTAACCCCTATAAGACATATCTGGAAAGGGTGTGACCAATTGTATATACCTCTGTTACTATTAAATATAACTCAAGATGCTTATGTTCCTCTGCCTTGATTATAAATGTTGTTAACCTTCATTAACTAGGTACCTCGTACCCTTTTTTTTTTACCTTGCTCCTTTTACTTTCCGAAACTTGTACTTATCTTCTTAATCTCTCATTGTCTTTCACCCTTAAGGTGCATATGTATTCTTTCCTCAAGATTCCTTATCAAGGGGCTTACACATTTCAGTACGCAAATGATCTGCTGAAGATCTCACATTTACTTATTATAAGCATGATGCAAAGTCGAGTTCTTCTAACTCAACTCTTCCATAGCCATATCTTTTACCAACCGTCTTTCTGGATGTAGGTATCGTCTTATTATGAATAACATAGAATTTTAGAACTGGGATTCTTATAAGTAAGCTCTACCACACGATCTAGAGTAAGAAGAAAGAGTGACAATCCTAAATGCCCTGTAGCCTCTTGCTTATAAGTGTGGTGCACGACACACCCTAAACAAGACTCTACTAGACACGGCTTGTAGACTCCCTAGGACAGAACGGCTCTGATACCACTTTTGTCATGACCCAAACTGATGGGCCGCGACGGGCACCCAGTACCTTACTCAACCGAGTACCAATGAAACGTATCTTTCTTACTACATCATCATATATACGTGACATACGGGCCTAATGGGCTAACATAATCATTTATAAACTTAAACATAGGCCGACAAGGCCGTACAATATTCCACGTACATGACATATGTCTACAAGCTTCTAAGAGTACATAAGTGTAGGTCGGGACAGAGTCCCGCCATACCAAACAATACACATCTAAATTATACTAACCAAATACGCAACTCCGAAGCAAATGGAGCGCACCACCATCTTTCGCTGAGCTGATAGCCTACTTGGAGGGCTCTCGACCTGTCTATCAGGACCTGCGGGCATGAAACGCAGCATCCCCGGGTAAAAGGGACGTCAGTATGAATAATGTACTAAGTATGTAAGGCACATAAATAAATACATAGGAGACATGGAAGACATATGGAGTACATGACTCAACCCATAAGTCTGAATAACTTTGTAAATCATAAATTACTTTCAGTGTCATGCATATGCGTATGAATGTCATATCGTGCATAGGTATATGTTTCATAACATCATCAGCCTCTGAGGGCATCCCATCATATCATATCGGCCACTGTGGGCAAAGTCATAATCGTATACCAGCTGATCAGGTGGTGGTGCGTATATTACGCCATAACCATTCCCATATCCCATATACATATATATACATACATATATGTGCATATATAACGTTTTCCCATATCCCATATAGATATATTTACATATATACGCGTATATAACGCCATCTGGTCATGGGTCAATGCACGTGGATGCAATGCATGAAAAGTACGTCAATAAAACCATTCAGAATGTCATAAGACCATTTTGCCCCTTGAGCAATATCACAAAGTAACGTCTTTTCAACTTTCGTATTTTTCTGAGACCCATGAACAGATGATAAAATATTATGACACCTGAATATTAAAGAATATAGATATTTCTATTACTTCTATGAGTAGAGTCACTTTTGGAATTTGTGCATTTGCACGTTTCGTTCATATCGTACGGATCGTGCCAAAAGAAAGAAGGGATAGCCTTAACATACCTGGAATAGGAAAAACTCTGTATTATATTCTTGGAGAAGATTGCACCGTACTCCTTTAGAACCGCAAAATTTTACGTTGTTATGGTAACATCAAGAGTATTTATCGGATTGTTGTTTCAGTACTATCCGTACAGTGCAACATCAAGTTTTAAAAAAATAGAATGCTATATATACAACTATAGCATGGAAACAATGTAAGAGGATTTTCTGAATCTAGAATTGTGAGAAAGACAAAACTAGGATCCAATATGAAAAGAGAAATGTTTTCGTTTTCTTGAAAGTACTAACACATGACACACATAAAAAAATGGCGGTCTTATATAGGAACTTGAATTGTAGGAATTTGGTTTGAATCTTTCGTTGGTAAAGAGCAAATATCTCATCTGACCCTTGTATTCAATAAATAGGAATGAAAGGTTTTGTACTTTCCACATTACTTACATGTCTTTGCATTTTAACTATAAGAAAGTGAGGTGTCTTTTGTTCTTGACACATTACTTGCCAACTAATCAAAAGTAATTAATAGTCATGTTTTCAAGATGTGGCTTGCTGCCACGTTTTTTTATCCAATATATCCCCAGTTATTTAGGTAATGTCCCGTTACCCAATAATTAATAAATTACCCGCATAATTGAGAATTATTCCCACTTACTTAAAATGCTACTCACTTTTCACATACCTTATACACCTTACTATCATGGTCATGTGGTACCTCCTATGACACTAGTCCATAAATACCGAATATTTTAGCTCGGGACGTATTTTATCCCAACATGCCAAACTCGGACGAAAATTCATTTTCTTTGACTTGCTTCCCCTTCACCTTCACGAATTTACTTATCACTTTGTTTGAAATAGCATAATGCTTAAAATCTTAAAATAATCTCATCCCCGAACTTACGTCGATTGACCTACGACGAAACTTTAACATACGAAAATGCGGAATGTAACACATGCCTGCAACAAGATATATGAAATGGGAGCGGGTTTCACGCCTGCAACAAGATATATGAAATGGGAGTGGGTTGCACGCCTGCAATGTGATATATGAAATGGGAGCGGGTTGCACGCCTGCAACAATATATATGAAATGGGAGTGGGTTGCATGCCTGTAACGAGATATATGAAATAGGATCAGGTTGCACGCCTGCAACGAGATACATGAAATGGGATCAGGTTGCATGCCTGCAACAAGATGTGAAATGAAAGTGAATTCTGCATTTGTTTTCATTATCCTTGTTAGTAATTGGATTTTAGTTTCTTTATATTCCTCTTGATATTTTGTTGTTATCTGTTATTCCCCGAAGCATGTTTTTCCCCTCCCATCTTTAACTGTAATTATCTGCTTTTATTTTTCCGTTGTATATGATTTAACTGCACAAGTTTATTTGGTAGTCTGGTCCAAGCCTCGTCACTACTTCGCTAAGGTTAGGCTAGGCACTTACCAGCACATGGGGTTGGTTGTGCTGATATTACACTCTGCACTGTGTGCAGATACTGGTACCGAAGTGTTTGGACCGCAGTGAGGTTGCTGCGTTCAGTCCAACATGCGACCCGAAGTAGTCCTGCAGGCGTCCGCGAGCCTTGGCGTATCCTTCTATCATTTCTTTTTTGTTTCTACTTATTCAGATATAGATTCGTGTACTTTTATTCAAACTTTATTTGTAGTAATCTTAGACAATCTGTGAACTTGTGACACCAAATTCTGGGTAGCGGTGTATTTAGACTTCTGCAGTTTGTATTAAGACAAATTATTAGATTTTATCTTCCGCTTAATTATTCCGCTATTTGTATGATATCTATTCATCACTAATAAGGGTTTAAAACTGGAAAAGGTTAAGTAATTAGAATAATTTGGCTTGCCTAGCTTTCACCAGTAGGCGCCATCACGAGTCTCGAGGGTGACAAATTAGGGTCGTGACAACACGCCGGACTGATGGCCAGATACACCTGCCTCAAATCCTGTACAATCAAGTACAAAAGTGTAGCGTGAGTACATAAAAATATGTACCCAGTAAGTATCTCCTCTAAACTTGAAGAAGTAGTGATGGGGGATCGACTCCGGCACTTACTAGGGCCAGCAATATAATAATATGAAGTTCAAATTGTAAATCACAATGTATGTAGACAGCAACAAGCTCTGAACAAGAATGCTAACTGAAAATCCTTTGATCATATTTAAGAAATTAAGGCACTTTCTTCATTTAAAACAAGTGACCTTTCAAGCAACAAATCAAACGAACTATAAAGAGTTTTGGATCTATTATCACACACAAATACCACTGAGGACGTTTAGCCCGATTCAACATAAAAGTAAATTGTGCACTGTCGAGCGTCGAACAACGCGAACCACAGATGCATGTATTAACATGCCGAGGCGAACGACCCGCTCCCCTGAGAGAAATGAAAATAGTCACCCTGCTCGCGAAATATACTTGCGACGCAGTTAAATATAAATATAACATAATTTTCCTCAATTATTTTGAATATAATAATTTACTTGAAGCCTTTGAAATCATGAAATCTTCAACTTAGTTCCATTCATTGCAAATCAACAAATATATTCATATAGTGGTACTCAACTTAGTTCCATTCATTGCAAATCAACTAATATATTCATATAGCGGTACTCACAAAGCATGGTGCAAGCCTAGAACTACTGGGACATAACAAGAATAGTAGCTACGTACGGACTCTTGTCACTTCTCTCATACGTAGCCCCCACAATAAATCATATATTAATTAAGTTCATATATGGGAAAATTTCCCTCTTACAAGTATGGAAAAGAGACTTACCTTGCTTTAAAGCCTACTTTCAAACTCAAGAATGCGCTCAAACCCTCAAATCAGAGCCAAACAATCCAAAACTATTCAAATAATATAAAAACCAATCATTGTACGTTCAAAAGTTCATATCCTAACTATTAAAGTGATTTTTCAACCCCAAAGGCAAGATTCCTAAAATTTACCTCCATACCCACGTGCCCGGATTTGAAAATTTTCGAAGGAAGTTGTTACCCATAACCTAAGGAATATAAACATATGATTATCACTAAGTTTCATGGTCAATTTCATGGTAAAAATCTCATTCTTGTCAAACCCTAGGTTTTTCATCTAAACCCATGATTTTCACAATTTATACATGTTAATCTACCCATAATCTAAGTACTTAACTCACATTAGTAGAAATTACTTACCTCCAAAAGCTAGATGAAAATCCTTCTCAAGAAGCTCCAAAATCGCCCAACAATGGAGCGAAAATGAGTTAAAAAGTGCCTAAGTCCCATATTAAATGAAGTGAACAGCCTCCAACTTTTCTGTACCTGCAGTTACTGGGCCGCATCTGCGCCCTCGCTTCTGCGGACAAGGTTCTGCTTCTGCGGAGGAGGACTGGGTCGGCTGGCATCGCACCTGCGGACGAGTCCCGCTTCTGCGGTCCTGCTTCTGTGGAAAGGGAGTCGCTTCTGCGGTGCTTGGGCTGCCCTTCCTTGGCCTCTTCTGCGGTGTTTGGCCCGCACCTGCGGCTGACCAACCGCAGGTGCGGTTATGACAGAAGCTGGAGCTTCAGCTCTTACTCAAATTTTTTCAACTTAGTCCGAGCCTCGTCCGATTGATGCTCGGTGCCTCCGGGCCCCGCTTGAACATACACACAAGTTTGGAATGATAAAACAGACTCGCTCGAACCCTCGGAACACCTGAAATAACTTTAAAACTAGGAATCACACCCTAAAACCAATTGGATCAAACTTATGAACTTCAAGTTCTTCAATTTACTTTCAATGCACCGAAACGTACTTATACTACTCGGAATGACACCAAACTTTGTGTGCAAGTCTTAAATGATATTACGGAACTATTTTCGGTCTCAGAATTCCATTTGAACCTCGATATCACCAAAACCCGCTCCAAACCAAATTTAAAGGACTTCTAAAAACCTTGAAGAACAAACTTTCACTATTATGAGCCAAAACGCTCTTGTGTCATCCAAAATCCGATTCGAACATATACCCAAGTCCGAAATAAACATACGAACCTGTTGGAACCGTCAAATCCCGATTCTAAGGTCATTTACTCAAAATATTGACCGAAGTCAAACTTGCCCTTTTAAGCCAACCTTAAGGAACTAAGTGTTCCGATTTCCATCCAAACTCTTCCAAATCTCAAAACAACCATCCCTGCAAGTCATAAATCAGTAAAAGCAAGTACGGGAATTCTTATATATATACTTATTAATCCTATATATATACTGCTTTTGAAAGATCACACACTCAACGAAACTTTTGAAGAGGCAAGCAACACAAAGGTTTGTCGTCTTTCTCTCAAAAAGAAAGAAAAAAATAACAAAACATTAACAATACTGATAAATCTCTAATTACTAGGTTGAACATCATAAAACAAAATGGATCTTTGTGCAAATAGCCGGCCACATTTATTGTTTACTTTTTCTAGTCATATACATAAATTATATGTTGATCATACATAATTATACACATATAATACATAAATTATGTATATATTATATCTCCACTGGCTATTTTTAGTTTATGTGATGATCCAAAAGGTCATCACTTATTTTAAAATGAAATTCTACATTTTGAGGCCTTAAAACCTCTCTTAGTATCACCTCGATTTGTGTGCATAGTCCGATCGAGTAGGCGAAAAGCTTAAATGTGAAAATCTGTGAAAAAAGATAAGTTTTGACTATAAAATGAATTGATTTGAGTTCGGTCAACGTTTTGGGTAAACAGACTCGGACCCATGATTTGACAGTCCTGGAGGGTCCGTAGGAAAATATGGGACTTGGGCATCTGCTCGGAATCTAATTTCGAGGTCCTAAGCCCGAGAAATGAATTTCTGAAAGAAATTATTTTCTGAAATTGTTTATAAGGTTTGGAAATGAATTTTGATTAGAACATGTTGGTATCGAGCCTGTAGTTTGGTTCCAGCGCTCGGTACAGGTCTTATATATGATTTAAGATAATTCGGTGAAGTTTGGTAAGAAATGGAATCCATTTGACATGATTCGGATCTTAAATGCAAATTTGATGTTTAAAGAAGTTTTGAGAAATTTCATTGATCTTGAGGTTTAATTTGATGTTCATGATATTATTTTGGTGATTTGAGTATACAAATAAGTCCGTAGAATGTTTTTGAGGTTGTGTGTATATTTGGTTTGGAGCCCCGAGGGCTCGGGTGAGTTTTGGATAGGCCACGAGGTGAAATTTTGGACTTAAGGAATTGGAGGTCTGCAGGCTTCGCAATTCCCAAACTCATGTCCGCAATTCCCAAACCCATGTTCGCAATTCCCAGGCTTCGCAATTCTTAAACCCATGTTCGCAATTCCCAAGCTTCGCATTTCCCAGCCCATGTTCGCAATTCCCAAGCCAGCAGAGGTCGAGGTTCGCAATTGCGAACCCCTGTTCGCAATTCCCATATCAGAGACCTGCAACTTTTATACTTAGACGATTTTAAACCCATTTTTCATATTCTCTCAAAACATAAACACACTTAGGCGATTTTTCAAGGATTTCTTCTTCTCCAAATCAATTGTAAGTCATTTTTAACTAACTTCCTTCAATTCTTAACATCTTTTAACATGATTTCAAATTCAAACCAATGATTTTCATGGGGGAAATTGGGTGTTTTGGGTAGAACCTAAGTTTTTCGAAAATTGGGGATTTGGATATCGATTTGAGGTCTGATTTCAAAACAAATTATATATTTGAGTTCGTGGGGGAATGGGTAATCGGGTTTTGGTTCGAACCTGGGGTTTTGACCATGTGGGCCTGGGGCGATTTTTGACTTTTTGGGTAAAACTTTAGAAAACTCATTTTCATGCATTCAAATTGATTCATTTAGAGTTTATTGATGTAATTAAGTAACTTGTGACTAGATACGAGCGAATTGGTGGTGGAATCAAGGGGTAAAGCTATAATTGAATCTTGAGTTGTGTTTGAGGCATCGAGGTAAGTGTTTGGTCTAACCTTAGCTTGAGGGATTAGGAGTTGAGTCCTATTTTCTATATGGTAATCGTTGAGTACGACGTATAGGCATGGTGACGAGTATATATACTTTGGTGTCAAGCATGATCGTGAGTCTTATATTATGATTTTCATGATTTCGTTGTATTATTCATGCCTTGGTGAAGATTTCTAATTGTTGTATAAAGTTTGTGGAAAGAATTGTGAACCATGATCATTGAGGAGCGTTGGATCAAGTTGTATAATGAATTGTGAAAGTGTTAGTTAGAATTGAACTTTTAGAGCATTGGCTCGAGTTGTGAAGGTATAAGTGATAATTGAACCTCTAGAGCATTGGCTCGAGTTGTGAAGTAAAAGTGAGAAAGAAAAGAGATCATTATGTGGTCACCCTTGTTGGGCTATTGTTGATTTATTTGTTATCTTCCTTGCTGGGATGTGGATATTATTGATGTTGTTCCCTTGCCGGGATTTAATTATTGACTTGTTGCTCCCTTGCCGGGATTCTTATTGCAAATTTCCTTATTTCCTTGCCCTATTGTTTTTTATTGTTGCTTGGGTGAGGAAGAGAGTTAAAGCACGAAGGGTGATGCCGTGCATTGTCGGTTTTGTGAGGAAAGAGTGTAAAGCACGAAGGGTGATGCTGTGCCGCACGATGTACCATTCCATGCCTATTATATTGACTTCATGGTGAGGATGAGAGTAAAAGTACGAAGGATGATGCCGTGCAATTTATATTGATTCTTATGGTGAGGACGAGAGAAACAACATGAAGGGTGATGCCGTGCACTTGTCTTTGATTTACCTGATTCTTACTGATAATTGAGTTATGTTGTCCGTTACGTTTATTTACTAATTTTCTATTGTTACTTGATTTTATTTCGATGTTATAGATTCCCTTACCCTATTTGCCTTGTGATTGTTGTTTGGGTGAGGAAGAGCGTAAAGCATGAAGGGTGATGCCGTATATTGTTTTGGTGAGAGAGTGTTAAAGCACGAAGAGTGATGCCATGTATTATTTTTGGTGAGAGAGAGTAAAAGCACAAAAGGTGATGCCGTGCACTTGTCTTTATTCCTAATTTTTATTGATAATTGTGTTACGGTTTCTCTACACTGAATTGCTGATTTCCTGTTGATACTTGTTGTACCCCGCAGCATGATTTCCCCTTCCTATTTTCGATTGAACTGTGGCGATCATCATACTTATTTGTTGCTTTTCTATTACTATTCGATGTTTCCCCGCAGCATGTTTTTCCCCTACCATACTTGACTGTATATGATTGTTTCTTTCTGTACTTCTTTTCTGCTGTATATAGTTAAATTGCACAAGTTTATTTGGTAGTCTGGTCCTAGCATCGCCACTACTTCGCCGAGGTTAGGCTAGGCACTTACCAGCACATGGGGTCGGTTGTGCTGATACTACACTCTACACTCTTTTGTGCAGACCCTAGTGTTGTGGACTTCGGACCGTAGTGAGATTGCTGATTCTTGATCATCAGGCGACCCGAGGTAGTCCTACAAGCGTCCGCAGGCCTTGGCGTTTCCTTCTATAAACTATTTCTTTTTATTTCATGCATTTCTAGAGACAGTGTTGCATTCATTTCTTTAGACCCTTTATTTGTAGTATTCTTAGACCATCTGTGAAACTGTGACACCAGTTCTGGGTAGTCGAGACTCAAACAGTTGTACTAGATATTTATGTTCAGATAGTTTGTTGTTTTTTTTCTTCTGCTTATGTTAACTTCCGCTATTTAAATGCTATTACTTCGAAATTATTAATGAATATAAAATGGGTAAAAATATAAATTGTGCTAATATTGCCTAGCTCGTATTAGTAGGTGCCATCACGACTCCCGATGGTGGAAAATCCGGGTAGTGACAGTTTAATCAGTTGGATGGATGATTATTTTGGTTAATTATTCTAAAATGAGATAATATTTCAAGTGTACCGTGACAATTACGAGAGATGACCACAAATATATAAAACAAGATAAAGATACACTACTAGAAATCCGGAAAAAAACGACCAAAATTGGTCTGTCAAGAAAAGAGACCAAAGTTGGTCGCTAAATTGGAGAAAGTAATTAAATAATTATTCTAAATACATTAGTGACCAAGGTTGGTCGCTTTTTGGTCGATAATTTCGTCAAAATGTTGACCGGACTGGTCAGACTTTCTTGGTCAAAGAAATACTGAGATTAGCGACCAACGTTGGTCACTAAAGTGGGACCCACATGTAAAATTTTAATGATTATAATATTATTTAAAAAAAATTATAAAATATAAATAAATATAATTTAACATAGCGACCAAAGTTGGTCGCTCATTAAAGGGGAAGCAGATAGAGACCAACTTTGGTCGCTAATCTGGGACCCAGTTATAAAATTTTAATAATTATATTATTATTTAAAAAAATTATAAAATATAAATAAATATAATTCAAAGTTAGCGACCAAAGTTGGTCGCTTAGCAAAATAGAGACCAACTTTGATCGTTAATTTGGACTCAATGCTAACGTTTAACAATTATATTATTATTTTAAATATTATATAAAATATAAATAGATCTGATTTAAATTTAGAGACCAACTTTGGTTGCTAAATTTAATTTCTGGATAATTGGCGACCAACTTTGGTCGCTAAATATAATTTCTGGAAAAGTAGTGACCAAAGTTGGTCTCTTTTCAGATCAATATTGGTCAAAATTAAAAATCACTTTTGTATTTACTATCTAAATAATATAAATGTAAGTCGTTAACACTTTTGTAATACAAGGGATGAATACACTAAAATATACTCTAACACGCTATATATGCAGTTAAGTAGTACAATGAAGCGTGTGTGTGTGTCGATATATATATAATAACATAAAGCGCTCGGAATACAGGGCCGGGTTCTTTTAGGTATTGTTACACTTGTAAATTAATTCATCGACTTATAACCTACTCAGATGCATGTATATATATATATATATATATATATATATATATATATATTAAAAAACGTATCGACTTATATCAACTAATATGTTATAATTGATTCATCGACTTATAACCTAGTGATGAATGAATATAATTCATTAACTCTGTTACAATACAAATAATGAATACAGTATCATGTACTATAACATGATATATATATGTAGTTAAAGTAGCACGAAGTGTGTGTGTTATATATATACACACACTAACATATACTATAACAAGTTATATAAACGTTATAGTATTACAGTGAAGTGTCTGTGTGTGTGTGTGTGTGTGTGTGTGTATATATATATATATATATATATATATATATATATATATATATATATATATATATATATATATATATATATATATAAGAACATGAAGTGCTCAGAACACAGGGCCGAGTTCTTTTAGGTATTGATATACTTGTAAATTGATTCATCGACTTATAACCTACTTAGATGCATGTATATATATTAAAAACAAAACGTCTCGACTTATATCAATTAGTATGTTATAATTGATTCATCGACTTATAACCTAGTGATGAATGAATGTAATTCATTAACTCTGTTATAATACAAATAATGAATACAATATCTCTCTCTCTCTCTCTCTCTCTCTCTCTCTCTCTCTCTCTCTATATATATATATATATATATATATATATATATATATATATATATATATATATATATATATATATATATATATATATATATATATACACACACACACACACACACACACACACACACACACACACACACACACACACACACACACATTAGTATATATAATACACTATACTATATATATAGTATAATGTATTATACTTATGTGTGTGTGTGTGTGTGTATATATATACATACATAATTTTAAATTGAATTAAAAGTATTTTTTTTAGAAATAGCGACCAATTGGTCAAACAGTCAAAACTTATTTTGCTACCAAAATAGCGACCAAAGTTGGTCGCTATTTCTAATTCCAGTGTCAAAATCGGGTTTCCCCTCCCATTCTCTTATTTTCTTCAAAACATTTCCCCAAACTCTCTCTTTTCTCTCTCACACTCAAATTCCCCATCCCCTCCGACTCCCAGCAGCAGCGGCGCCACCGACGGCAGCAGCTCCACCTCCGACGACCTCTACTTCCTAGGTAGTTTTCCTCTCCTTCCTTTGTTTTTTTCGAAATACACTAATTTTGTTTAATTCCTCCTAGTTTTATTTGTAAAAATTAATTTTTCTTAGCTAAATTAAATCTATGATAATTGTTAGAAGCTAAAATATTTAGTTTTACCTACTAATTTGGGGATAACATTAGCAATACCTAAATATTAGGGTTTTTGGTTCGAAGCCTTCACTGTGTAATCCCGTATGGTTGGCATTCCATTGTGTAATCTCACTGGAATTTTACTCTACTCTTGGCATTCCACTGTGTAATCCCTTATGGTTGGCTATAAGGAAGCTATAAACACTATTTAGGTACACTATAAACACTATATTTATCAAAATTGTGTAAATTAAGCCAAAAACCTTTAGCAAGGATGAATCCTACCACTCCATGCCATTTAAATTCACTTTATACCAATATTATACAAATAGAAATAAAAGGTTATATTAAAGACTACCCAAGGAAAAGTCATAAGATAACATTAGCAATACTTTTAGTTCTTGTATTAATTTATATTGAGTTTAATTGGACTTTTAGGATATGAATTGGACTTTTAGTTAACTAAAAAAAGATAAGGATATGAATTAACTATATTAATTTGTTCTTATTTTATTTGTATAGATGGAAAATCGTACTTGGATGTACAATAGGAATTATCCTAATCGGCAGGGATTGCGGGAGGATTTTGTAGAAGGGGTTGATGACTTTATTAGACATGCAATGTCAATTTTACCATACCTAAGTGAAGGAGTAATTAGGTACCCTTGTGTTAGGTGCGACTGTATGAAGTTTAGAAAACCGGCGGAAGTTAAGCATTATCTTTATATGAAGGGGTTTATAGCAAATTACTTTGTGTGGACTAATCATGGAGAGATCGATGGTAGCCATGGTATATTTCAAAACATGGTTGTGGGTGAAAGTAGTAGGTCAGTGGAGAATACAAATCGTGATTCTAGAATTCATGATATGGTTGCGGATGCTTTTGGGATGCACTTAGGGGGTGATCCCAATGAAAATGTTGAACAAACTCCTAATGATGACGCAAAATGTTTTTATGAACAGTTAGAGGCAGCTAGTCGTCCACTACGTAGTGGAAGTCCGCACTCTGAGCTGTCTGTTGCAGTTAGATTACTAAGTATCAAATCTGATTGGAATATTTCTCAAGCAGCCATGGACTCTTTCATTGACCTTATGAGTGAACTAGTTGACTCTAATATCAATTTACCTGCTGACTTCTATAAGGCAAAGAAATTAGTTTCTAAGTTAGGACTTTCGTCAATGAGAATTGATTATTGTGAAGATGGTTGTATGTTATATTATAAAGATGATGCAAATTTAAGCAGTTGTAAATTTTGCGAAAAGCCTCGTTTCAAGAGGCTTTCCAGCGGGACGATGGTCGCTATCAAGGCGATGCATTATTTACCTCTTATACCTAGGTTAAAGAGGTTATATGCGTCGATGAGTTCTGCTCCTCATATGATATGGCACTTTGAAAATAAAAGACCACCTGGTGTTATGTGTCATCCTTCAGATGGAGAAGCTTGGAAGCACTTTGATAAGACATATCTAGATTTTGCTAGTGAACCAAGGAATATTCGGTTAGGTCTGTGTGCGGATGGCTTCACGCCTTTTTCTGTATCTGCGATACCGTATTCATGATGGCCTGTCTTTCTTACACCTTATAATCTACCACCTGAGTTGTGCATGACTAGTCTATATATATTTTTAAATTGTATTATCCCCGGTCCACGTAATCCGAAAAGTTTGATAGATGTATATTTGAAACCTTTGATTGATGAGCTGAAACAATTGTGGTACGATGGTGTTGAAACATATTGTCACACCTCCTTTTTCCGCGCCCGCGGGGCGCAGGGGAGTTTTTCCAATTAAAGGACAATCGAAATGGGATTGGTTTATTAATTTCAGAGTCGCCACTTGGGAGATTTAGGGTGTCCCAAGTCACCAATTTTAATCCCGAATCGAGGAAAAGAATGACTCCATATTACAGTCCGCGCACCAGAAATCCGGATAAGGAATTCTGTTAACCCGGGAGAAGGTGTTAGGCATTCCCGAGTTCCGTGGTTCTAGCACGGTCGCTCAACTGTCATATTCGGCTTATTTATCTGATTTTAAATACCATTATGAACCAATGTGCCAATTTTAACTTTTTACCGCTTTATTGTTATTATTTCAAAAGGATGTGAACATCGCTTAAAAATGTCCTTGGACTGCGTCACATGAAATGCACCCACAATCTGGAACATATTTTATTTGATGTTTTGGGATTTGGATCTGGGTCGCATGAAATGCACACCCCAAGTTTTAAGAAAGTAGATTATTAAACACGCACCTAAAAAGACTATCGTGTTATTATTTTGGGAAGGGCCGTGAAATTTGCTAAACGGCCCGTCCCGGAATCTAAGTATTTAATATATATACATTTAGAGGGCCCCGCAGCTTCTACATTTTTGTTTGTCGAGGCTCGTCTCATTTTTATTTTAAAAGGATAAACCTATAATGACTATATTTCCTATTAAGTTCGTCTCTAAAATAAAAGAAAATCTCTTAATTATTTACATGCTTGCAGATTATTTACAGCAGGATCCAAAATGCTTTTACAGAATAAGGAAACATGACCATGCATACGGACAGCTGATCGAACATTATGGGCCCAAATCCAGCTCATGCGGGATGGGCCAGACCTGGGCCACTGTTCATCCGAGGCGGGCCTGTTTGGTCTGTTTTGAACTGGGCTCGACCTTCATAAGGTTGAGGGGCGCGGACTTGTGCTAATTGTTATAAGGGTGTGGCTTGATAATTATAACGAGGCAGTTTATCAAAAGAGAATGAAAATTAACTAAGGCGGATAGTTTTATTCTTTGACATGCATTAAAAGAGAACGCTAATTACAAAACACAACTAATTTTCAAGACATAGCCTAGTATACTGCCAATCCCTTTGTCTGTTAACCTAACCAACATATGATATCAAACCATACTACATTTTTTGTATTCACTATATGAAAGGACCAACTCCAATACCCAAACAAGATTGTAAACCATTACGCACTACATAATCATCTATATAGCAACTACATGTGGACATAGATGTCTTCAAATCTTCCCTTTTGTATTCATGCTCGACTTTCAAATTACATGGACAGTATTAGTTGTGTACCTGGTATAGAGGAACAAAAGAAGAAGGAAAAGGATCAGCTGAATAGTACACAGCAAACAACAGCACAGCAGATTCACAGCAACAACACAGCAACAACACAGCAACAACGACCAGCCAACAATGATGAAGCTCAGCAAGGAGTCGAGCAACAAATAAACAATCCCAGAAAAACAGAGTAGGAAATAACAGCCCAGAATGTTGAATGTAACAGCAACAGAAATCCAATGACCACAAGAAAGCTTGGCAAACGACAGAAAAAGCAAAGCCACAAAGACAACCTGATCAAACTGGATTCTTACACAGTTTCTTCTAGACAATACTCATTCACAATGTTCTGAAATTTATTCCTGTTTTTTCCTTTTCCAGTTTTCTTACTCACAGAATCCCTCAAGACTCGAAAATGAACTCCTTTTCTAATGGAAGGTCTCCTCTTTTATAGCCTAACCTTAACACTTTACAGTCTGTTTTACAACTCAAAATTGCCCCCCCTTCGTTGTTTTTCCACTCACTTCTTTTAAATAAACAAAACTCCCATCAAATCCCTGACAGCCCCTCTCTCTTTTGTTGTTAAAATGTACTGATCACTTGTTTATTTAACCAAAGTATGGGCAGTAGGAATATAATCTGACAGCACATGCTGTCCAATTATTTTAATTCCTTAAAGCTAACCATACACATGCTGCCCACGGTCTAAACCAAATGGCATCGTGTTTTAAAATCAAAGTCTGGATCTGCCATTATAACCTTTCCCCTAGATGTTTTTTAATTCGATTTGAACAAAATCAATAGGCAATACAATCAGTTTCTAATGGGACTCAAATACGATCACAGCAGAAATAAGCAATACGAATCAAGTTGTTACCATTAACGATTGAAACTAATTGACAACATATATCGACTCGACTATATTAATCGTAACACATAACAATCAATCGTTCATATAAACAACACGTATAGAGTCCCGAATGACTTCAGACAAATTTGTTCAAACATTGGGAACTTATATGAATTAAACTCGTTTGACGACTAATCTAATTGATGAGCACGTATATCACAGGGTATATTCAGAACACAAACAGAAGACAATTGACCAAATAAAAAGGCCTTTAACAGAGATGGAAGAAATCCGAATGAAAAATAACAAAATAACAAACAAACACAAAGAAATATGCTGACAACTTAATTAGAAATAAAACAAAAGAAAGGAAAACTTACCAAAAAGAGTTTGAAATCAAAATGACCCAAACCTGACTCAACTTTGAACTCTTGAAGCCGAACAAACTTTAATCAGGGTGTTCTCACATGAGAACACCTTGATTAAGGTCTATTAGACCTCAAACCCTTGTCAAGGCCGGCCAGATTCCCCAGGTGCATGTGTTCTAAGGTCTGGATTTCCAGATCTGATTTTTAGGGAGTTGTGGGTAGATTCGGACCAAACCAAGCTTGGTTTGGTCACGAGGAGGGTCAGGGGAGTGTCTGGCATGAAGATGGGGTGTTTTGGCATAGATCGAGTTTTGTCTCGAATCTTCAAATCCAAATTCGAGACGATAGGAGGTGATTCGAGGTTCGTGGTTAGTGGATTCGTGTTCAGGGTGGTTGGATGCTTTAGGGGTGTGAAGGGGGTGGTCACCGGCGTTTGTGCCGCCGGGTTTTGGTGGAGGGCAAGCTAGGGCGGCTTGCTAGGGTTTGGGGTTTCAGCTTGGGGAAGGAGACGAGTGAGGGGTGGGGTTCGGATAGGGGGCGTGGGGTGAAGGGTTGAGTTTATATATGGGGAGTCTGATTGGATCTGAGCCGTTAGATCAGATGATCTCAACGGCTTGGATCTGAGGATGAGACATGAGACGGGGTCGTTTGGTAGTTAAACGGGGTCGTTTGGTTTAAGTGAGGGGTTGGGTCAGGCTGGTTATTTGGGTCGGGTTTGAACATGGGTCGCTGAAAGAGGTCCTGAACTGTTAGATCGGCTGGGACGGACGGCTCAGATTGATTTGCCTGAAACGACGTCGTTTCAGGAGGTGCCTGGGCAGGCCTGGTCTGGACTGGGTTTGAGTGCTGGTTTGGGCCTGTTTTTGTTCCATTTATTTTGGGCCCAACCGATTTTCTTCCTTTTTTTGTTTTTCTAGTTTCATTTTTCTTTTAAAACAAAACAAAAAATAAAATAAAATAATAGACAATAAAATAATGAAATTAAAACTAAACAACAATGGAACATTTTAACACAATTATCACCAAATATTCAAGTAAGTTAACTAAAAGCCTAGAACGAACGATGCACACATATGTATATATATATTTTTTTTGAATTTTCTTTTACTGACACATATTTTTGTATTTTTGTTTGGCAATGACTAGATGTAAAATGGACAGACCCATAAATGACTAACAACACATGTCACGGAAAACTCGAAAAATTGTACAGCGAAATCATTTGTCACTATTTTTATTTTCTTTTAGAGCGATTGCTCGTAAAGCAAAAATCACGTGCTTACAGCTGCCCCACTTTGCCCGAAGACACGAAGGGTTTTCGCGCAAAGATAAAGCGAGCGATTTTTGCCCGTCTGAATACTCCGTGTGAAGCATTTTTTGAAAAAGCTTTGACCGAACCTTTGCTTCAGAGGTTTCCTACATATCCTGGGCTGAACAGGAATCAGGTCAATGTAGTTCGGGAAATCTTTGGTAGCTGGGACTACCGTGTGACTGTAGTGTTTGCTGTTGTTGTGCGCTGTTGTATGCTGCTGTAGGATGCTACTGCTCAACCGATCTCCCTATTACACTACTCTAAAAGGAAAACAAGAAGCTAAGCTAAACTGAGGATCCTGAAATCTTATCCATCTTCAACTTGTTCTTGTTGCCTTGCTTCCTTGTCGGCTAACGCTTTCCTCTGATGCCTTTATCTTGTGACTTTGGGAGATGATGCTGGTCCTTTGCTGACGTTTGAATGCCAGTTTTCATCACTTTGCTTGATTTGCTGGGAACATGGCTTTCTTCCTTAAATCTTTCAATGGTTTCTTCAGCGGTATGGTTTTTCATCAGAATTGTTATGTTGGGCATGCCATAATGTTTCCGAACTGCTTCTTCTGAGACGCGTTCTTCCTTCCTTTTGAATGTGCGCTTGCTTTGGCAGACTTCTGCTTCTTTGCGCTGGGGATTTTATTGTTTTTCCTGCTTGGGGATCTCTGTTGTACCCTTCCGTCTTTAGGTGGGGTGACTGATTCCAAACTCTAGAGCTAGAAGTATTCCCGCATTATACTGGTGGGCGACCTAGAACTTAAATGTATTCCCGCATTATACTGGTGGGCGACCTAGAACTTAAAATGTATTCCCGCATTATACTGGTGGGCGACCTAGAACTTAAAATGTATTCCCGCATTATACTGGTGGGCGACCTAGAACTTAAAATGTATTCCCGCATTATACTGGTGGGCGACCTAGAACTTAAAATGTATTCCCGCATTATACTGGTGGGCGACCTAGAACTTAAAATGTATTCCCGCATTATACTGGTGGGCGACCTAGAACTTAAAATGTATTCTCGCATTATACTGGTGGGCGACCTAGAACTTAAATGTATTCCCGCATTATACTGGTGGGCGACCTAGAACTTAAATGTATTCCCGCATTATACTGGTGGGCGACCTAGAACTTAAAAGTATTCCCGCATTATACTGGTGGGCGACCTAGAACTTAAATGTATTCCCGCATTATACTGGTGGGCGACCTAGAACTTAAATGTATTCCCGCATTATACTGGTGGGCGACCTAGAACTTAAAAGTATTCCCGCATTATACTGGTGGGCGACCTAGAACTTAAATGTATTCCCGCATTATACTGGTGGGCGACCTAGAACTTAAAAGTATTCCCGCATTATACTGGTGGACGACCTAGAACTTAAATGTATTCCCGCATTATACTGGTGGGCGACCTAGAACTTAAAATGTATTCCCGCATTATACTGGTGGGCGACCTAGAACTTAAAATGTATTCCCGCATTATACTGGTGGGCGACCTAGAACTTAAATGTATTCCCGCATTATACTGGTGGGCGACCTAGAACTTAAATGTATTCCCGCATTATACTGGTGGGCGACCTAGAACTTAAAAGTATTCCCGCATTATACTGGTGGGCGACCTAGAACTTAAAAGTATTCCCGCATTATACTGGTGGGCGACCTAGAACTTAAAAGTATTCCCGCATTATACTGGTGGGCGACCTAGAACTTAAAATGTATTCCCGCATTATACTGGTGGGCGACCTAGAACTTAAATGTATTCCCGCATTATACTGGTGGGCGACCTAGAACTTAAATGTATTCCCGCATTATACTGGTGGGCGACCTAGAACTTAAATGTATTCCCGCATTATACTGGTGGGCGACCTAGAACTTAAATATATTCCCGCATTATACTGGTGGGCGACCTAGAACTTAAAAGTATTCCCGCATTATACTGGTGGGCGACCTAGAACTTAAAAGTATTCCCGCATTATACTGGTGGGCGACCTAGAACTTAAAATGTATTCCCGCATTATACTGGTGGGCGACCTAGAACTTAAAAGTATTCCCGCATTATACTGGTGGGCGACCTAGAACTTAAAAGTATTCCCGCATTATACTGGTGGACGACCTAGAACTTAAAAGTATTCCCGCATTATACTGGTGGGCGACCTAGAACTTAAAAGTATTCCCGCATTATACTGGTGGGCGACCTAGAACTTAAATGTATTCCCGCATTATACTGGTGGGCGACCTAGAACTTAAAAGTATTGAAATTGCTTTCCCGTTCTTCCGAGAAAATTTTCGACAATTGGCAGAAAATTTTCTGCCCCGGTTTTGGTGACTTCCATGGCGGTGCATCTTGCTGCCATCATCAATCCTTTGTTTTCCTGCAGCAGACAAAAGGCTTTAATCAGTTTTAATCGTGGTGGTAGAGGGTGCCTTTCTGGCGAGCCGTTTTTCTCCCTTCCCCCTTTCTTGCTCTTTGTTCCCATAACTGGTTGGCGGGCAAAGTTGTCTATTGGGGGTCTCTAGCCTGCTGAGGATTGGTTTTCAATTTATCCCCTTTTCTGCTTTCTTTTAAAACACATGATGTGGGAGTCTGCTTCTAACTCCCGAAACCACTCCTTTTTGGAGCTTACTTCTTCCAAAATTTCCGGGCACAATCACTGCATTGCCCGGGACCGGCCCTTAAGACTGTTTGTATTATCCTGCATTGGGATGAATTTCCCTTCGGTTTCTGGTAGTAAGCTTTGAAAAATCCTTTCAAGACACATTTTAGGAAAAGAAATAAAGATATGGAAAAGAGAAAAACTTTCTGAACCAATATTTTGTGGGAGGAGACAATCCAAAGAACTTATCTGGAGGACACAACTGGTCCCCGTGATCATGACGTGCACCATAGATTCCCGACCCAGTCTATTTGTATCAATCGATTTGCCCGATGGTCTGACTTGCGGGGGATGATAAAGGAGTGTCCGTTTTGGATGTTGTAGCTTTTGCCGATCTGTCTTGTCACCTCATAGTGCCATTCGAGGGGTTTTCACTAATGAGACTCTCTCTTTTCTCTCATCTCCCGGCGCCTTATGGTGCCTGTGAAGGTTTTCACCAATAAGACTCTCTCATTTCATATCCCTCATCTTACATCGCCTCTCGGTGCCTGCGAAGGTTTTCACCGATGAGACTCTCTCATTTTATTTCTTTCGATGAATCGGGGCGTTGTAGATACGACCCTCTCTTCTGGAGATTCCTTTGACTATCAATTCATTCTCAGTCTCACGATCCTCTTCTTTGCTGGGGATCAGTGTATTATTCTCGGTCTTATTTGCCGGATTTGGCATCTCTCGAACATTGATCGGGAGGTCTTTTGGATGTTGATGTTGGTTTTGGTGTGGGATTGAAGAAGGGCTATAAAAAATGAAAACAACTTGAAGGGTGATGTGCTACAACTTTTGGAATCAGATCTTTGTTGGAATTTAAAACATAACCTCTGCCCCAGTTTTCTTGCTTGGGGAATTTATTTTTTACGCTTATGTTGAGTTACGTGCGTTACGCACATTGTGCTATATTGTGCACACTATGTACATTATGCATCCTATATTTGCTACGATGCATACTATGACCGAGCCGTGAGGCGCCTACGTATCCTCTTTGAGGAATCAGGTCAAACGTAGTTCCCACGGTTTTGTATTTTCTTGTGATTTTATCTTCTTCTTTTTTTCTTTTTTTTTTCCTTCTTTTCATTTTTCTTTCTTTTTCTCTCTTCTTCTTTTTCATGTCTTTCCTATTAGTGATTCCAAAAGAGGGGTATGAAAGAATTACTTAGGCTCAAAGGGGGAAGCAAGGGTTAAAAGTGTTTGGATAGAAGAAAGAATTGCCTCCGTCATCTCATTATTCAACAAATGCCAAATACAAACAAATAAACCAAAAATTGCCGTAATTAAAGAAATTACGCATAATATCTCTTGACTGCATCTGAATTGATAGCCATGTCGACACATCTACCCTCGACATCTGTCAAACACAAAGCACCGTTGGACAATACTCTGGTCACGATATAAGGCCCTTGCCAATTTGGGGCAAATTTGCCTTTTGCCTCGACCTGATGTGGGACGATCTTCTTCAATACCTGCTGCCCTACCTCAAACTTCCTGGGGCGCACCTTCTTATTATATGTTCTCGCCATTCTCTTCTGGTACAGCTGACCATGGCACACTGCTGCCAATCTTTTCTCATCTATCAGGCTCAACTGTTCCAATCGAGCTTTGACCCATTCATCATCATCAATCCCGGCTTCAGCGACAATTCGGAGGGACGGAATTTCGACTTCCGCTGGTATTACGGCCTCAGTTCCGTACACCAACAAATAAGGAGTTGTGCCTATGGAAGTTCGGACCGTAGTGCGGTAACCCAACAAAGCAAAGGGTAATCTCTCGTGCCATTGTCTGGACCCTTCCACCATTTTTTGCAGTATCTTCTTGATATTCTTATTGGCTGCTTCGACTGCTCCATTCGCCTTGGGACGATATGGGGTGGAATTGCGGTGTGTAATCTTAAATTGTTGGCATACCTCTCTCATCAAGCTGCTATTAAGATTCGCACCATTATCCGTGATGATCACTTTTGGGATCCCAAATCTACAGATGATATGGGAGTGAACAAAGTCCACCACTGCCTTCTTAGTTACTGATTTGAAGGTTTTAGCCTCAACCCATTTGGTGAAGTAATCAATGGTCACTAGAATGAACCTATGACCGTTGGACGCTGCTGGCTCGATGGGCCCAATGACATCCATGCCCCATGCTACAAACGGCCAGGGTGCTGACATCGTATGTAACTCTGTTGGCGGAGAGTGAATCAAGTCTCCATGTATCTGGCACTGATGGCATTTCCTCACGAAAGTGATACAGTCGTGTTCCATGGTGAGCCAATAACACCCTGTTCGAAGGATTTTTCTTGCCAATACATATCCACTCATGTGTGGCCCACAAACTCCAGCATGTACTTCTGCCATAACCGTCGTTGCCTGCCTGGCATCTATGCATCTCAACAATCCCAGATCCGGGGTTCTTTTGTACAATATTCCCCCACTGAGGAAGAAACCATTCGACAAACGCCGGAGGGCTCTTTTTTGGTCTCCAGAGGCATGTTCCGGATATATCCCCATCCGGAGGTATTCCTTGATATCATGAAACCAGGGTTCGCCATCTGCTTCTTCTTCTATGGCATTGCAGTAGGCGTGCTGATCACGGACCTGGATGTATAGAGGATCAACATACATTTTGTCAGGGTGGTGCAGCATTGATGCTAAGGTGGCTAGGGCATCCACAACCTCATTGTGAACTCTCGGGATGTGTTTGAACTTCACCGATCGAAATTGCTTGCTCAGATCATGAAAGCATTGTCGGTATGGTATGAGCTTTAGATCTCGTGTTTCCCATTCACCCTGAATTTGATGAACCAAGAGGTCCGAGTCTCCCAAGACCAAAACGTCTTGGACATCCATGTCAGCAGCCAAGCGCAGACCCAGAATGCAAGCCTCATACTCGGCCATATTGTTGGTGAAATAGAAGCGTAGTTGAGCCGTAACAGGATAATGCCGTCCTGTTTCAGAAATGAGTACTGCTCCTATTCCAACCCCTTTTGCGTTTGCAGCTCCATCGAAGAAAAGCTTCCAACCCGGTTCCTCAGGCAGTTCCAACTCATTTGTATGCATTACCTCTTCGTCAGGAAAATACGTTCTTAAGGGCTCGTATTTTTCATCAACGGGATTCTCTGCCAAATGGTCTGCCAGCGCCTGGGCTTTCATGGCCGTCCTCGTCACGTAGATGATATCAAACTCTGTGAGCAGAATTTGCCATTTTGCCAACCTTCCCGTGGGCATAGGTTTCTGAAAGATATACTTTAATGGGTCCAAGCGGGATATGAGATAAGTAGTATATGAAGACAGGTAGTGCTTCAACTTCTGAGCTACCCAAGTTAGGGCGCAACACGTTTTCTCGAGTTGAGTGTACTTGACCTCATGCACTGTGAATTTCTTGCTAAGATAGTAGATGGCCTGCTCCTTCCTCCCTGTGTCATCATGTTGCCCCAGTACACAACCAAATGAATTTTCCAAGACCGTCAGGTAAAGGATTAGGGGTTTCCCGGGCTTAGGCGGGACCAATACGGGTGGATTAGACAGATACCCTTTGATTTGGTCGAAGGCCTCCTGACACTCTGTTGTCCAACCTACTGCAGCGTCCTTTCTCAGCAGCCGAAATATGGGCTCACAAGTTGCTGTGAGTTGAGCGATGAACCTGCTGATATAATTGAGTCTACCCAGCAAACTCATTACCTCTGTTTTGTTCCTTGGCGGTGGCAAATCTCGGATGGATTCAATTTTGGACGGGTCTAACTCAATTCCCCGTCGACTGACGATGAATCCTAGCAACTTTCCTGATGGAACCCCGAATGCGCATTTGGCCGGGTTAAGCTTGATATCATACCTCCGGAGTCTTTGGAAAAATCTCCTTAGGTCTGCTACATGGTCCTCCTGACGCCAAGATTTGATGATCACATCATCGACGTACACCTCTATTTCTTTGTGTATCATGTCATGAAACACAGCAGTCATTGCTCGCATGTACGTTGCCCCGGCGTTCTTTAACCCGTACGGCATTACCCGATAGCAGTAGGTTCCCCATGGCGTAATAAACGCTGTCTTCTCAGCATCCTCCTCATCCATTAGGATCTGATGATAACCTGCATAGCAATCCACAAAGGATCCGATCTCGCGCCCAGCGCAATTGTCGATCAGGATATGAATGTTGGGCAGCGGAAAATTGTCCTTGGGACTTACTTTGTTGAGGTTGCGGTAATCAACACATACCCTGATTTTTCCATCCTTCTTTGGGACTGGTACCACATTGGCCAACCACTCGGGATACCGAGTGACCCGAATGACCTTCGATTGTAATTGCTTAATCACTTCTTCTTTGATCTTTACACTCATTTCCGTTTTAAATTTCCTTAGTTTTTGCTTGACCGGAGGGTATGCCGGGTCAGTGGGCAATTTGTGAACCACTAAATTGGTGCTTAATCTAGGCATATCATCATAGGACCAGGCAAAAACATCTTTGAATTCCCTGAGAGTTTTGATCAATTCTGTTCTGACATTCGGCTCAATGTGGATGCTAATTTTGGTCTCTTGGACGTTATCAGCGTCTCCTAGATTCATAGCCTCGGTGTCATTTAAGTTAGGCTTGGGTTTCTCTTCAAATTGGCACAGTTCTCTGTTTATTTCTTCGAAGGCTTCACCTTCGTCACATTCAGATTCATCGTCACAAACGACCTTTTGCATCATTGAGTCGGTTTCAGATTGATTTATTAGACTAGGTCGAAGATCCGCTGTGCATGCCATGTCATTAGAACCAGTAAAAGAGAACTGTTCAGAAAGAAAAAGAACAAGACAAAAATTAAAATGAGACAAAAGAAAAGAACTTTATTAAATTTGCGGGATAAAAAGGGTTCACACTTTTACAAAACAAAAGTAAAATTTGGATTACACCCTTGAATAATCCGATCAAACACACAAACAAACAAAACATTAATCAAAGCCTACTACCAAGACTCCCCTCGGACAGGAAGAGGAGTAACCGTCCAATTGTTGGTCTTGGCCTCAGGCCCCACAAATTGTATCTCTGCTCTGCTGGAACCTTCTCCAGCTTCCACCATACTGACATCCGCAAATAGCCTCTCAAAACTCTGATTCAGGTCTTCATTTATACCGATCAAAGGTCCTCGAATCTTTGGGATCGCTGACTCCTTGGCACTTGCTTTAACAAAAGACCTTGAGAGGCGTGGCACTGGTTTAGGCAGAGACCAGACCCTCTTCTTCATTTTTCGCGCTTGCTTCCTGTCTGCTGCGGTTGGTTTGAACCCCAACCCGAAAGTTTCCAGATTCTTAGGAAGGGAGACAGGTTGGACTATCCCTTGAAGTTCAACTCCCAGGCCTTTTCCCGGCACAAACCCATTACCCAGCATTTTTGATACCATCATGACTGTTGCGGCAGCCACCCTAGGGTGCGGGATGATTTCTCCTTCAGAAATTTTGTTGGCCGACCCTGTATCGAGAATCTGGTAGACCCAGGGACCCTTGTCATCAGTGGTCTCTATGAAAGGCACAATGGTTCCGCCCATGGTGCATGTTGTATCCTCGCCGTGCAACACGACCTCTTGTCTTTCCCACTCGAACTTCACTGTCTGATGTAGGGTGGAAGGCACCGCTTTAGCTGCATGAATCCAAGGTCGTCCTAACAGCAAGTTGTAAGATACCGTGGCGTCCAACACCTGGAATTCCATGGTAAATAGGACCGGACCAATGGTTAATTCAAGTACAACATCCCCCACAGTGGCGGTTCCGTTTCCGTCAAACCCCCGGACACAGATGCTATTCTCCCGGATTCTTCCACGGTCAATCTTTAACTGGTCCAGGGTGGATAACGGACAAATATTGGCGCTTGAGCCGTTATCCACCAATACTCGAGTTACCACCGAGTCTTCACATTTGACAGCTAGGTATAGAGCTTTGTTATGCTCCGTACTTTCCACCAGCAGGTCATCATCTGAGAATGTTACCCTGTTTACCTCGAAAATCTTGTTGGCGATGGTTTCCAGGTGGTTTACAGAAATCTCACTGGGTACATGGGCCTCGTTCAATATCTTTAACAGGGCCCGACGATGTTCCTCGGAATGGAGGAGTAATGACAATAGTGAGATCTGGGCAGGTGTTTTTCTCAGCTGCTCAACCACAGAATAGTCTTGTACTTTCATCTTCCTCAGGAAATCTTCAGCCTCTTCTTCTGACACTGGCTTCTTGGTTGCCACTGGGTTGGTTTTTCTTAACTCCACCGGGGCAAAACATCGACCTGATCGAGTCAGCCCTTGTGCTTCACAACTGACTTCTTCCACCTGTTTTCCTTGGTACGTCACCACTGCTTTTTCATATTTCCAGGGCACAGCCCTGCTGTCAAGCATTGGTAGTTGGACCACCGGCTTTATGGTCACCCGTTCTCCACATACCCCTTTCAACATGACTGCCGGTGTGGGCAGGATCCCTGGTATTACCAACTTGCTTGGCTCGGGTTTGCTTGCTATGACGGACGGGCTCTTCCCCCATATTACTACCGGTTTGACGCCTTCTCCCTGTGACTGTACATTTGTTCCTCCACTGGTTAAGCCTTCTTTTGGGGCAACTTGGATCATCATCACTGTTTGTGAGGGTTTTCTTAATTCTCCTCCCTCACACACCAACTCAATCATGTGAGTTTCGTGGTGCGCTGGCAGTGGGTTTTGGTTGATGTTAGGAGCCTCCGGTGTCTGGACCTCGATCTTATTGGTGTCAATAAGATCCTGTATGGAATGCCTTAACTTACAGCACTTCTCGGTATCGTGCCCGAGCATCCCTGAACAGTATTCACAACTGATTGAACGATCCAAATTCTGAGGTGGGGGATTTGGTTCCCGAGTATGGACAGGACTAACCAGACCTAATTGCCGCAGCTTGTGGAACACAGCGGTGTAGGTTTCTCGCAGTTCGGTGAAGGTTTTTTGCTTCCGCAACCTGTCATTTCTGGCATCTGGATTTCCCCAGAAACCTGCCCCTGAAGGATTTCTATATGCCCTTGGTGGAGGGTAAGTGTTTTGTGGTGGTGCATATATGTTTTGGGGAGCCGGTGCGCGCCATTGTGAGCGAACCGGAGGCTGAGTGTATACCTGGGCTTGGTGTACGGAACAATGTGGTTCTCGAGGTGGATAGAAATTTTGTGGTGGGTTGTATGGGTAGTTTGACCTGTGAGGCCTGGGTTGGTTGTAGTGCGGCCTGCCAGCCCTGGACCAACTGCCTGCCTCGATCGTGGCAACCTCTTCTTTCTTTCTTCTTAGCGCACCTCCCGTGCCGCTTTAAATAGCCTGGGTTGTGGCCTTAAGTGCCGAATAGTTTAAGATCTTGTCCGACCTCAAACCTTCTTCTATCATGACCCCTATTTTGACCACCTCGTTGAAAGATTTTCCAACCGTTGTCACCAAGTGACCAAAGTAGGTTGGATCCAATGTCTGCAAAAAGTAGTCCACCATCTCTCCCTCTCTCATGGGAGGATCGACTCTGGCTGCTTGTTCTCTCCAGCGGAATCCGAACTCGCGAAAACTTTCCCCGGGTTTCTTCCCAGTTCTTAGTAACGTGAGACGGTCAGGGACTATCTCCAGATTGTATTGGAAATGGCCTGCAAAAGCCTGCGCCAGGTCATCCCACGTGTACCACCTGCTGAAATCCTGCCTGGTATACCATTCCAGTGCATATCCGCTCAGACTTTGGCCGAAATAAGCTATCAAAAGCTCATCCTTGCCTCCTGCTCCTCTCATTTTGCTACAGAATCCCCGCAAATGTGCCATGGGATCACCGTGTCCTTCATATAAATCAAACTTGGGCATCTTGAACCCAGCCGGGAGTTGGACATCTGGGAAAGGGCACAGATCTTTGTATGCCACGCTGACTTGATTGCCCAGCCCGTGCAAGTTTCTGAAGGATTGCTCCAGGCTTTTGAACTTTCTCAACACTTCATCCTGTTCAGGGACCTTAACCGGCTTCTCAACCTCTGCCGGTACTTCCAAGTGTGGATTGTAAGTCTGTGGTTCGGGTGCATGGAATGTAGGCTCAAGGGGATAGTATTGTGCATCGTGAGCCTGAAACAATGGCTCACTGGTCGTTCTCTGCAAATGGGCTGATGTAGGTCCCACAAAAATGGGAATATTGGGTGTTGGGAGAGGTTGATGGGGTGGTGGAGCTTGGGAATCATGAGGGCTTCTTTCTTGATGATAGAGGGGATTTGGGCGGCTTGTGGAAGGGCCAGAGTGAGGGTACTCCGGCATGTGTCCCAGTGTCTCAGGACTCTTTTGTGTTTTGGCCAGGGCTAGCTGCATTGCATGCATCTCTAGTCCCATCCTTTCAATCTTTTCCATTGCCTCTTTTAGCAACTGGCTCATCGGCCTTTCTTCCTCATTACTATTCTCTGAAGTAGTCATGCTTGTTGCTACCGGTCCTTTGGATCTGGTTTGGTATGAATGTGTTGCCAGAATTCTTTAACAACTAACTGTCTGGTATCAGACAACAACAAACTTTGTTAGTGTTAGAGCTTAACAGATTTGATCATAACACATAGAGGATGCAATGCACCTAGGCAGTTAACCATTTCTACATGCCTTGCTTCAAACCACATGCGTCATCCCGGTTTGTTCATTCGTCTCTTTAAAGTATTTTGCGAAACCCTGCGTTTTATTTTATTTACATTTTCTTTTCTTTATTTATTAAAAGCGGTCGAATCTTATGGGGATTGCCTACGTATCACGTCCCCGCGCGAATCAGACCAGGCGTAGTTCTGCCTCAAAGCAAAGACACACAGTAATTCTTCTGGAGTCACTTAATTTCATTATCAAAATTTGCTATTACACAGTACTTAAAATAAAAATAGCAGAAGTACAGACTCCACGGTTTTAAACTTGGTTTAATGAAAAGAAAACAACATATGGAAAAACAACCAAAGCCAAATAAATAGGACTTGACCAAAACTAATTCTCCAATTTAAGGGCCCGCGAGGCATCATCCGGCCTTTTCGCGGCTCTAGGTGTAAGGTCTCTTTGCAGGCTCTTCAACTCGTTCATAATCCGGCGGACGCAGCCCATGATGGAAACAAGGAGGGTCTTCCGAGGTGTTCGCTCACATGCCAAGCATTTCATGTAGATGTAATGCCCTATTTCATCAATCCTTGCTTGAATGTTATCTCTTTCACTGAGCAACTGCCTGATTTGTTGGTTCTTTAACCCCAGTGCTTGAGCATTGTTGGCAAGTCGATCCTGAAATAACTCCATTTGTCTTTCCATGCAGGCCATTGCATCGTAGCACTGTCTTCTGTCGGTCTGGGCGTCTCATGCTTGTTTGACGATCCGATCATGTAGAGTGGAGCTCGTCTCCCTTAATATTCTGATGCTCATTTCATAATCCCTTATGACCTGTTGCAAACGCTGCTTCCGGGCCATTGCGTACTTTGCCCATCTGACCTTCATCCTTGTTATGCAAGCTTTTGATTGTTCTAATTCTTCTTGACTTTGGATGACCTGATTTCTCAAACTTGCTATCAATCTTTCATCAGAGCGACGCTTCTGTCGGTCAACGTTACTCTTACTGGCTTGGCGAAGGCGGGCCTTCAAGGTTTGGTTTTCTTGGGCTAACTTGTTTCTTTCAGCCTGCTCCGAGGCGACTTGCACATTGTTCTCAAATACAAGCCTTTCAACTTGTTGCTTTAGCTTTCCGATTTCGACCCGGTAACCTTTCTCCCTTTTTAACCATCCCCATTGCTCTTGTGAATCATCGGTGAAGTGTTGGACGTGGGCCCTTTTAGCAGGTTTTTGCTGAGTCTGAAACCTTCTTTCGAACCAAGCATCGTACTTTGGGTCTACCTCACCTTTAGCTAGCTCTCGTACCATGGTTTTGGGCTCCAAGAATCTACATTCATGTCACAGTTTTCTAATCTTCCCCTCGGGGAATATGACTCCCGGGCTTAATTCCAAGGCATGCTTGCTCAGATTTTCATCATTAGGGACTACTTGAAACCTGCCCAGTTGTCGTAATACCCGATGAGGGGCATATGGCTGGATGCTGCGAAGCCCCATTAAGAGAACATGACATTCTTCAGCCGACATGTAGATAACCTCAGTATCAGTCAACCAACCAAATGCCCATTCAATTTGGTCAGATGTTGTTGACCTTAACCGTGTAACCCATTCTTCGACACCTTCAGGAAATCTGGCGCCTGTCATGCGCTTCTTGAATCCGCTGATACAATTCCTCTCGGTCAACCCGTGGTTCATGTATCCTACTCGGTGATGGAGGTGTTCCTGCATCCATAGCTGAAGTAACAGGTTGCAACCTTGGAAGAACGTACCTCCTTCTCGGCATATAGTTAGAGCCCGGTAGATTTCGGACAAAATCAAAGGAACCACAGTACTATTGGTTCTTTTGATTGCCACGTCGGCCATCCCTACCAGACCTATCTCTATCTTTTTGTCCTTCCTTGGGCAGACCATGACTCCCAAGAATGCTGTGATAAAAGCCAAAGTACGTCTTGCTTCCCATTTGTTTCTGTTCCCTCCGTGAGTTAGCCCAAGGTTCGGTTCCTCGAAACCCTGCGGGGTCCCGTACCGCTGATACAAGAAATGGAGATCACAACACCCTCTTGATAAATTGTCATGTTGTACCTTCCGACTAATGCTTAGTAGATCCAGAAACGCATGCGGGGACACTGGCCTTGGCGAAAGCAAATATTGCCCTCTTAACTTCTCATTCAGTCCCGCATATCCGGCAACTTCCTCAAGTGTCGGTGAAAGTTCAAAGTCAACAAAACGGAATACATTGCAGGTGGGGTCCCAAAATGGTATTAGAGCTTCAAGAATATCTGTCCTCGGCTCAACACCCAACAAATTTACAAAACCTCCCAATATTCTTCCTATTACCCCTTTGCTATCGGCTTCCAAGTCATTCCACCACATGTGGAGTTGTAGAGGGACCTCGCTGAGGGCTGAGAATGGTTCATTTTGCTCTGTGTTCATCCTGCACATTTATTAGGGTGACCTTTTAGGTGAAAACAAAAACCTTTATTTTGACTCTAACCAAAAATCTTTGGACAAAAACAAAAAAATTTATTTATATACATGTGTATACATATATAACTATGCTTTATGGTATACCATTTTTGGTAAAAACGGGAAAAGAGTTGGACCCGATGAGGGTTGCCTACGTATCTCACATCCGGTGAGAATCAAACCGACGTAGTTCGGGTGATAAACTAACTGGTTTATTTATTTCTATTTTTTTTTATTTTTTTTATTATTATTTATTTATTTATCTTATTTTTTTTTTTTTAAAAATAAAAATTTCCCAACATTCAAAACCGGTCATCATGCATGTTTGAAGCAAATAAATGCACAAGCAGTGAGTAGGATGCATCAGGATGGCCTTTTCTATTTCAGGTTGCTATTCCTAGACGGACCCAACCCCTGTGTTGAGTCCCCTAAGTCAAATGCACATGATGCAAATAAACGTTCCTACTAGGGATCCGGCATGTGGCTTTGTTATACTAGGTTCAGAACCTGGATGTTTGTTCTAGACCTGGCTTACCCGAGCGGACAGCTCGAGCCGAGGGGGCAGCGTACCGGGAATACAGAAGCTTCACCGGCTTAGCAACTTGTCCGAACCTCGTTCTAAATTAGGATTTGACACTATACAGAAAAGAAGTCGTACGAAGTACACCCTTCTTCATGATTTAGAAGACTCAGAAAGGATATGGGTTTCGGCACAGTTTATATACAGTTCAAATAATATCAAAGCGGTAAAAGCAGCATTTAACACGTTAGGCTCAAACATGTAAAAATCAGATAATAGATAAAGCCAAATAACAACAATTATTTTAAGCTCGAATTCTTAACCCTGAACCAGTGGTTCTGGGTACAGAGATCTCCAGCAGAGTCGCCAGAGCTGTCGCACCTCCTTTTTCCGCGCCCGCGGGGCGCAGGGGAGTTTTTCCAATTAAAGGACAATCGAAATGGGATTGGTTTATTAATTTCAGAGTCGCCACTTGGGAGATTTAGGGTGTCCCAAGTCACCAATTTTAATCCCGAATCGAGGAAAAGAATGACTTCATATTACAGTCCGCGCACCAGAAATCCGGATAAGGAATTCTGTTAACCCGGGAGAAGGTGTTAGGCATTCCCGAGTTCCGTGGTTCTAGCACGGTCGCTCAACTGTCATATTCGGCTTATTTATCTGATTTTAAATACCATTATGAACCAATGTGCCAATTTTAACTTTTTACCGCTTTATTGTTATTATTTCAAAAGGATGTGAACATCGCTTAAAAATGTCCTTGGACTGCGTCACATGAAATGCACCCACAATCTGGAACATATTTTATTTGATGTTTTGGGATTTGGATCTGGGTCGCATGAAATGCACACCCCAAGTTTTAAGAAAGTAGATTATTAAACACGCACCTAAAAAGACTATCGTGTTATTATTTTGGGAAGGGCCGTGAAATTTGCTAAACGGCCCGTCCCGGAATCTAAGTATTTAATATATATACATTTAGAGGGCCCCACAGCTTCTACATTTTTGTTTGTCGAGGCTCGTCTCATTTTTATTTTAAAAGGATAAACCTATAATGACTATATTTCCTATTAAGTTCGTCTCTAAAATAAAAGAAAATCTCTTAATTATTTACATGCTTGCAGATTATTTACAGCAGGATCCAAAATGCTTTTACAGAATAAGGAAACATGACCATGCATACGGACAGCTGATCGAACATTATGGGCCCAAATCCAGCTCATGCGGGATGGGCCAGACCTGGGCCACTGTTCATCCGAGGCGGGCCTGTTTGGTCTGTTTTGACCTGGGCTCGACCTTCATAAGGTTGAGGGGCGCGGACTTGTGCTAATTGTTATAAGGGTGTGGCTTGATAATTATAACGAGGCAGTTTATCAAAAGAGAATGAAAATTAACTAAGGCGGATAGTTTTATTCTTTGACATGCATTAAAAGAGAACGCTAATTACAAAACACAACTAATTTTCAAGACATAGCCTAGTATACTGCCAATCCCTTTGTCTGTTAACCTAACCAACATATGATATCAAACCATACTACATTTTTTGTATTCACTATATGAAAGGACCAACTCCAATACCCAAACAAGATTGTAAACCATTACGCACTACATAATCATCTATATAGCAACTACATGTGGACATAGATGTCTTCAAATCTTCCCTTTTGTATTCATGCTCGACTTTCAAATTACATGGACAGTATTAGTTGTGTACCTGGTATAGAGGAACAAAAGAAGAAGGAAAAGGATCAGCTGAATAGTACACAGCAAACAACAGCACAGCAGATTCACAGCAACAACACAGCAACAACACAGCAACAACGACCAGCCAACAATGATGAAGCTCAGCAAGGAGTCGAGCAACAAATAAACAATCCCAGAAAAACAGAGTAGGAAATAACAGCCCAGAATGTTGAATGTAACAGCAACAGAAATCCAATGACCACAAGAAAGCTTGGCAAACGACAGA
The DNA here is from genome assembly GCF_000715075.1 of Nicotiana tabacum. Lineage (NCBI taxonomy): Eukaryota > Viridiplantae > Streptophyta > Magnoliopsida > Solanales > Solanaceae > Nicotiana > Nicotiana tabacum. The sequence continues at coordinate 172,084,274 of NC_134090.1, forward strand.
AAAAGCAAAGCCACAAAGACAACCTGATCAAACTGGATTCTTACACAGTTTCTTCTAGACAATACTCATTCACAATGTTCTGAAATTTATTCCTGTTTTTTCCTTTTCCAGTTTTCTTACTCACAGAATCCCTCAAGACTCGAAAATGAACTCCTTTTCTAATGGAAGGCCTCCTCTTTTATAGCCTAACCTTAACACTTTACAGTCTGTTTTACAACTCAAAATTGCCCCCCCCCCCTTCGTTGTTTTTCCACTCACTTCTTTTAAATAAACAAAACACTCATCAAATCCCTGACAGCCCCTCTCTCTTTTGTTGTTAAAATGTACTGATCACTTGTTTATTTAACCAAAGTATGGGCAGTAGGAATATAATCTGACAGCACATGCTGTCCAATTATTTTAATTCCTTAAAGCTAACCATACACATGCTGCCCACGGTCTAAACCAAATGGCATCGTGTTTTAAAATCAAAGTCTGAATCTGCCATTATAACCTTTCCCCTAGATGTTTTTTAATTCGATTTGAACAAAATCAATAGGCAATACAATTCAGTTTCTAATGGGACTCAAATACGATCACAGCAGAAATAAGCAATACGAATCAAGTTGTTACCATTAACGATTGAAACTAATTGACAACATATATCGACTCGACTATATTAATCGTAACACATAACAATCAATCGTTCATATAAACAACATGTATAGAGTCCCGAATGACTTCAGACAAATTTGTTCAAACATTGGGAACTTATATGAATTAAACTCGTTTGACGACTAATCTAATTGATGAGCACGTATATCACAGGGTATATTCAGAACACAAACAGAAGACAATTGACCAAATAAAAAGGCCTTTAACAGAGATGGAAGAAATCCGAATGAAAAATAATAAAATAACAAACAAACACAAAGAAATATGCTGACAACTTAATTAGAAATAAAACAAAAGAAAGGAAAACTTACCAAAAAGAGTTTGAAATCAAAATGACCCAAACCTGACTCAACTTCGAACTCTTGAAGCCGAACAAACTTTAATCAGGGTGTTCTCACATGAGAACACCTTGATTAAGGTCTATTAGACCTCAAACCCTTGTCAAGGCCGGCCAGATTCCCCAGGTGCATGTGTTCTAAGGTCTGGATTTCCAGATCTGATTTTTAGGGAGTTGTGGGTAGATTCGGACCAAACCAAGCTTGGTTTGGTCACGAGGAAGGTCAGGGGAGTGTCTGGTATGAAGATGGGGTGGTTTGGCATAGATCGAGTTTTGTCTCGAATCTTCAAATCCAGATTCGAGACGATAGGAGGTGATTCGAGGTTCGTGGTTAGTGGATTCGTGTTCAGGGTGGTTGGATGCTTTAGGGGTGTGAAGGGGGTGGTCACCGGCGTTCGTGCTGCCGGGTTTTGGTGGAGGGGAAGCTAGGGCGGCTTGCTAGGGTTTGGGGTTTCAGCTTGGGGAAGGAGACGAGTGAGGGGTGGGGTTCGGATAGGGGGCGTGGGGTGAAGGGTTGAGTTTATATATGGGGAGTCTGATTGGATCTGAGCCGTTAGATCAGATGATCTCAACGGCTTGGATCTGAGGATGAGACATGAGACGGGGTCGTTTGGTAGTTAAACGGGGTCGTTTGGTTTAAGTGAGGGGTTGGGTCAGGCTGGTTATTTGGGTCGGGTTTGAACATGGGTCGCTGAAAGAGGTCCTGAACCGTTAGATCGGCTGGGACGGACGGCTCAGATTGATTTGCCTGAAACGACGTCGTTTCAGGAGGTGCCTGGGCAGGCCTGGTCTGGACTGGGTTTGAGTGCTGGTTTGGGCCTGTTTTTGTTCCATTTATTTTGGGCCCAACCGATTTTCTTCCTTTTTTTGTTTTTCTAGTTTCATTTTTCTTTTAAAACAAAACAACAAAAAAAAAATAATAGACAATAAAATAATGAAACTAAACAACAATGGAACATTTTAACACAATTATCACCAAATATTCAAGTAAGTTAACTAAAAGCCTAGAACGAACGATGCACACATATGTATATATATATATTTTTTTTTGAATTTTCTTTTACTGACACATATTTTTGTATTTTTGTTTGGCAATGACTAGATGTAAAATGGACAGACCCATAAATGACTAACAACATATGTCACGGAAAACTCGAAAAATTGTACAGCGAAATCATTTGTCACTATTTTTATTTTCTTTTGGAGCGATTGCTCGTAAAGCAAAAATCACGTGCTTACACATATGACATATCAACCAAGCAGAATTTCAATTTACGTGCTAATTTAATGTGGACAATTAACGATTTTCGTGTGTATGGAATGTTGTCTGGGTGGATGACTGTTGGGAAGCTAGCTTGTCCTTACTGCATGGAAAATAGTAAAGCGTTCACTTTGAAACATGGCCGAAAGCAATCATGGTTTGATTGTCATCGTCAATTCTTGCCTCCTGATCATGAGTTTAGAAGGATGAAAAATGCATTCAAAAAGAATAAAATGGAATATGATTCTCCACCTCTGATACTTTCAGGTGAGGAAATTTGGGAGAGGGTCCAGAACTTCAGTAAAGTTACTGAAGCTCCAACTTATAGATTCCCCAGATACGGTGTTACTCATAATTGGACGAAACAAAGTATATTTTGGGAATTGCCTTATTGGAAGGATAATCTTCTCCGTCACAACCTTGATGTCATGCATATTGAGAAGAATTATTTTGACAATTTATTCAATATAGTGATGGATGTTAAAGATAAGACAAAGGATAACCCGAAGGCTAGAATGGACTTACAAGAATATTGCAGGCGGCCTGAATTATACTTGCAGACAGCAAATAATGGTAAGATATTCAAGTCCAAAGCAAGTTACACATTCACTTTGGAGGAAAGACGGAAAATTTGCGATTGGGTAACAAAATTGAAAATGCCTGAGGGTTATGCGTTGAATCTTGGGAAAACGTTGATATTGAGGTAGGGAAGTTGAGACATTTGAAAAGTCATGACTGTCATGTTTTCATGGAGACCTTAGTGCCTATTGCATTTTGTGGTTTGCCTGAAAGAATCTGGAAACCCATCACAGAGATTAGTTTGTTTTTCAAAGACTTGTGTTCTTCCACATTAAGGGAAGAAAACATGCTCCGGATGGATCAGAATATTCGTGTAACTTCTAGTAAGATGGAAAAGATATTTCCATGTGGATTTTTTGATGTGATGGAACACCTTACAATCCACATTGAGAGGTAATATTATAAGTTTGATGTAATTTTCTGTTTTATTTGAATGTTCTTGTCTAACCTGAAATTATGTAGGACAATTGGCAAACGCAAAAAAATTGTTAAGCAGAGGAATAGGATTGAAGGATCTATATGCAAAGCTTATCTTGCAAAGGAAACTGCTGATTTTTGTTCTTATTATTTTGAGAGTAATGTGTCATGTGCTAGGAATAGGCCCAATAGGCACACGGTCGAATGTATGAATGATCCATTATATCCGCCTATGTCCATATTCAATCAACCGGGCCGATGTTCAAAGGATGTTAGAAAGAGAAGTTTGAGTGATATGGAGTACAGGTCAGCTAAACTTCATGTGTTGCTAAATTGTCCCGAAGTTGTTCCATTTCTCAAGTAAGTATTGGTTTAGTAGTTATCAAAATATAAAATTTACCGTGATTACATCTCAATGCAACTACTAAAAATATTTGACGTGTCATAGTCACTTTGTGGGTCAATTTGGCCATGATGCTATATATACGACATTTGATACATGGTTCAAACCATTTGTAAGTTTATCCTTAAAATATTCTAACACTATGTAGGTAAACAATGTTTGGAAGTTATGCTAACTTATGAATTTTTTTAACAATATGTAGGCAAATGATCCAAATAATGGTGTAAATCAATTTTTGAAAGAGATATCTTGGGGGCCTGGGCTTCAGGTCACAACAATGTCTAAGTACGTTGTGAATGGTTATAAGTTTCATACAGAGGATTGCTCTAAAAATACAAATAGCAACAACAGTGGAGTGTGGGTTCAAGGTGGTGATGGCAACCAAGTTGGAGATATTGATTATTATGGTGTGCTCAAAGAAATAATAGAACTAGAATATACAGGTTGGTCATTTAAGAAATTGATACTTTTTAGATGCAAGTGGTTTGACCCAAATCCAACAAGAGGTACAAGAGTACACAATCAATACAACATAATTGAGGTTAATCATACGAGGGAGTATGATCGCTATGATCCTTTCATAATTGCACATAATGTTAGGAAAGTATATTATGCTTCTTATCCATTGCAGCGGAATAAGTACTATTGGTGGGTTGTAATCAAAACTAAGCCTGTAGGTAGGGTGGAAGTCGAGAATGTATTAGATGTTGCATATCAAAACAATATCTCCAGTGTTCACCAAATAGTGGATGAACTTTTAGAAAATGATTTGGAACATCCTGAACACATATTGGAAGAAGTTGATATAAATGAAGCAAGAATTATAGAAAATGATGAAGAAGAATCAACTGATGAAGCTCAAACTAGTGAGGAAGAAGAATTCTCTGACGAGGAACAATATGTCGATGAGCTTTAAAAAGTTGGTTTCTTTAATAACTCTCATCTATAACTAGTTTCTTTATATGTTTCAATCTAAATATGTATTATATTATGTAGATGACATGCAAAGGTCGAGGTAACAATGGTCATAGTGGTTCTCGGGGTCGAGAAAAGGCTAGGAAACCAAAGAGGAGGGTATAAGATAATACTCAATCTTTTCCACCCTCTTCTGATGTGCCTATGCCTATGCCTGTGTCTTTGCCTCCACCCCAGGGCTATTCTGAGCTGCCACAGCATCACACATCCTATACCTTCGTGCAGACAGCAGGTCTTTCATCACAGGGCCATAGGACTATACGTCTGACATACAGTCCACCTGCCTCACTACCACGTGGATCACACCCATCAGCATCACATGGATCGCATCGATCCACGTCACATCCACATAGATCACAGCTATCAGTGTCACAGCCACTCGGATCACAGCAATCAGTATCACATCCACTGACGGTCCATACAGCTATGTCGTAGTCACAGGGATCACATCCATCTTCATCAGGGACTACATCTATTCCAGGCCTTCGACTACGAGATACTAGCTCTGACCCCCTACACCTTCCACACATGCCTCTGATATACATGTTTCGGACGATGATAGTGATACTGACGAGGAGGTGCGTTATGATCAATATGGCAGGATCATCATAGTCCCTGAGGGTGATGGGTAAGAGTTATTTGTTATTTTTACGTTTATTATTTTGTATAGTTTTTACTAAGATATTAATGTGTTTTTTTATTAAATTGCAGGTTCATCCCGAGTAATATTACTAAGAGGATAATCACAAAAGCAACCAAAAAGCTTTATGATGTCCCTTATGCGTCTTGGAGTGAATTCACATTCTCGCTGAAGGAGCAAATTTTCAATGAATTTAAGGTATAAATATTCTTTTAAGCAGTATAATTATTTATATTTATGATATTTCCATATAATATTTAACTTTTGAAATACAGAGCAAATGTGTATGGGAACACCGCTATAGCGCGGACGTGGCTGCAAATTTTTATCTCAAAGCTCGCAAACGGTTGTCACATACTTTCTCCAAAGCTAGAAAGTTGAACTAGAAGCCTGACTGGTTGCTTCAAAATTTATGGGAGGATTTGCAAAGGCAATCGCTTACTGCAAAGTTCTTAGAGAAGAGCGAAAAAGGAAAGAAATCTCGCGCATACGAGAAGGGAGGATCCTTGCACACTGGAGGTGCGATCAGCCTAGGGACAATAAAAAGAAGAATGGTACGTAATTGCTTAATTTATTTTAATTTTCAAAGTATATATATTCTATTTATTAACTAAAATTTATGAGTTTTTAGGAAAAGAAGTTGGGGCGTTAGATGAACCAAGATGAGCTATTCAAGGAGACTCATATTGTGAAGAAGAAGAAAGTGACGGATCAAGAAAGGTGGGTCGAGGGACGAGCCTCGACTGTACATGGAAGTTTTCACTTTTCATTAAGTATTTTGATTTACTTTTATATAAATTTTGAAATACTAATTGATGATAGGCTATAATTGTGTATTTTGTTCGCTTATTACACTCTAATTTACTGCACTTTAATTGAGTTTGAGCTCTAATCGCTAGTGTTTTGCACTAAATATGTGTTTTATGCCTTGTAGGAGTGATTCCGATCTATGTAGGTGTTATGAAATGAATTCAAGTGATTTGGAGCTTTGAAGTCTGAGTAAAAGCCCAAGACATTAAGCCGGATCGTGTTCGGAGGTCGTGTACCAAGTCCGGATGTTAAAAAAGGACGAAATAAGTTTACTCTGAGAAAATTACATTGCCGCGCCGCATGGGACGCCGCATGGCGCGGCGCAGTAGTGTAAAATGTTGCCTGATGTGAAAAGTTAAGGCTGCTGATAATTTCCATTAGCCCAGAACATGGCGCGGCTATGGTGCGGCGCGATTGTACAAACTTTACAGAGCCAGAGTCCTATCGCGCGGGAGAAGGTATTTCGTCTAGGCCCAACCCTACTTGGTATAAATACATATAAAAACGTTATTTTGAGGAATTTGGGAGGGAGCTTAGCCTGGAGAGATGCAATTTGGAGCAAAAATACACACAAGAACATCTCATATTTGGTCATCTTTTCTAGTATTTTTAATTATTCAAAACTTATGCAATTGTTTGATTTCAACATGAGTGGCTAAACACCCATTGTTCTGGGGTTTTGATTTAGCCATGAATATTGTTGTTTGATATTAGCTTGAACTTGATTATAATTCACCAAGATATGGTTGTTTCTTCAATTCTGTGTTTAATTGCTTAATTGTCTGGCCAACAATTAGGTTCTATTTACTATCTATGCTATGCTTGGGAAAACCGTGTTTAGATTAGAGAAGAATTGAATAGAGCATGATCTTAACCCTTAGGGGGAGCGGATTTGTGGTTAGGATAGGAATATACCTAGTCACCATGCTTAATTAAATATCGTGATCTTAATGCGTTCTTAATAGATTGATTTTATAGGAATATTGGCATTAATCTATTGAGAATAGGTGAGTAGTACTTCGGGATAAGGCTATGAGAGCATTTATCAATTAATTAGCAACCATGAGTGAATTATATGAAAGGGAGAGTTAATGAGAACACAATATGAATGGTGAATCGATCACAGCCCTGGAATAGTTGTCTTTATTGAATACATCACAATCATTCTACTGCTTGATAATTTAGTTATTACTTAGAATTGTAGTTAGCATAATTAAACTCTTGAACTCGAACTTAGCTTGACTGAATAACAATATTATTTTGTCAGTGAGTAGTTGATATAAGTCTCTATGGGTTCGACACTCGACTTATCATTTTATTACTTGTCGACCACGTATACTTGCGTGTGCGTTTGGGAGCAACAAGTTTTTGGCGTCGTTGCCGGGGATTTAAAAATTAGCTACTTTGCTGACTTAAGCCTTCATTAGTTATTTGTTCAAATTTTAATTTTCAGTTTTCCTTGTTTGTGTTAACACATGCTCTTCTCTTGAATGCGGAGGAGTAGAAGCGCAAACAATCTCCTTCCTTTTGATCCTGAAATTAAACGGAAACTTCACAGAGTGAGGAGGGAGGTCGAAGCTAGAACTAGAATAGAAAGAGAGTTGGACATCGTAGTTCAACCACAACCAATAGAGATGGCAGGTAATGTAGAGTGTGCGGTGATAGAAGCCGCAAGGCCCAATCTTGCTAATATGACTCAGGCTATTGTGAATCCTGAGATCACCAGGCATTTTGAACTCAAACAGTACATGGTACAGTTGATTCAGTCCACAGGGCAATATATAGGTCTATCTCATGAAGATCCGCAGAGGCACATTCAGAATTTCTTGGAAATTATGGACACCTACAATTATCTGAACATTTCCAAGGACTATGTCGAGCTGACACTGTTTCCCTTTTCACTGTTGGGGGAAGCTAAAGAAGGGTTATAGAAAAAGCCCGCGAACTCAATCCACACTTGAGATGATCTAGCAAGGAAATTCTTAATCAAGTTTTTCCCCACCAAGAAGACAAAGTCATTGAGGAGTTAAATTCTTGGGTTCGAACAATGGGATGGAGAGACACTTCGTCAAGCCTGGGAAAGATACAAGAAGCTACTCAGAGATTGCCTGCACCATTGTCAGACTGATGAGGTATTGGGACACACTTTTGTTGATGGGCTAGATGAGGCCTCAAAGATGAATCTTGATTCAGCTTGTGGTGGTAGTTGCATGGCGAAACCATATAGTGAAATTCAACTCTTGCTGAATAACTTCACTGCTAATGATCATAACTATCAAGGAGATGGGCATTCACGCAAGGCAAGTAAACAGAAGACAACCGGGTTGATTGAGATTGATGACCTCTCGGCCATGAGAGCGGAGATAGCAAAATTGGCAAACCAGATGAATAGAATGACAATGCAAAAGACACAACAAATGCAACATGTACAACAAATGTCTCTTTGTTGCGAACTATGTGGTGACAACCATATAAGTGACATGTGCCCCACGAATCCAGAATCTATATACTATGTGGGACAGCAGAGCAGGGGTTCAATAAATCAGAATGCACAATATTGGAACACTTATAACCCAAATTGGAAGAATCATCCCAACTTCTCATGGGGTGGAAATCAGCCGAATCAGAATCATTATAGACCCCAAGGAAATTTCAATCAACCTCAGAAGACACCTCAACAGGTAGAAGAGAAAGGGAATGATTTGTTGAAGCAGTTGTTGCTTGACAATCAACAACTTAGGACCGATTTCAGAAATTTGGAGCGCCAAATGGGACAGCTTGCCAATGCTCAAAACACTAGACCAGTTGGAGCTTTTCCAAGTGAGACTAAAGCTAATTCTAAGGCATCCCTTAATGTCGTGTCGTTGAGGAATGGGAGACAATTAGAAGAGGTTCAGTCGAAAAAGAGCAAACTAGTGACTTTTCATGAGAGGCCAACCACTATTGAATCAACATCAGAAAAAGCTAAGGATCTAGAGAAGCCAACTGGAGAGGCGGTGGCTGAGCAAACCCCATAATTGGTTGCAAGGCCACCACCTCCATTCCCTCAAATATTGCAGAAATTAAGAGATAATACCGTATATAAAAAGTTTCTTGATATCTTGAAGCAGGTGCAAATTAATATTCCATTGGTTGACATCTTACAAGAAGTGCCCAAATATGCAAAGTACATCAAGGACATTGTGGCAAATAAAAGAAGGCTAACCAAGTTCGAGACTGTGGCACTCACTGAGGAGTGCAGTTCAAGAATTCAGGGCAAGTTACCTCAGAAATTGAAAGATCCAGGTAGTTTCACTATCCAAATCTCGATTGGTAAACATGTTGTTGGGCGAGCTTTATGTGATCTTGGAGCGAGCATCAACTTGATGCCGCTATCTGTGTTCAGACAGTTGGGGTTGGGTGAGCCACGCCCAACAATAGTTATCTTATAGTTAGATAATCACTCCTTGCTCATCCCGAGGGAGTGATTGAAGATGTGCTAGTTTAAGTGGGTTCTTTCATATTCCCTGCTGATTTCATTATCCTAGACTACGAGCCCGATCAGGATGTCCCATTTATTTTAGGGTGTCCATTCCTAGCCACGGGCCGAGCTATTATTGATATTTGCGAAGGAAAGATGACAATGAGAGTGGGTGATCCAGTGGAGGTCTTCAATGTTTATAGAGCACTCAAATTACCAACCCACTATGAAGAGTTATCCATGATCATTGTGGTGGAGAGTGATGCCACATCGTTAGTGCCCTATATGAGCCCTGTAGATCCTGTTGAACAAGTATTGATTGGGGATGTAGAATATAGTGAAGATGAAATGATAGGATAAATCGAGCAAGTACTGGATATGTCCTGCAGTTATGTACATGGGTTTAGAAAATTTGAAGAGTTGGATAGGCCTGTTACTCTGACCTTTCCCAGGCCATCTATTGAAGAAGCTCCGAAGCTAGAACTCAAGCCACTTCTATCGCATCTGCGCTATGCTTATTTAGGGAACTCTGAGACATTGCCCGTGATTATTTCGTCCAGCTTGACCAGCACTCAAGAAGAAAAATTGCTCAGAGTACTCTGTGAGCATAAAAAGGCCATTGGGTGGACTATAGCTGACATCAAGGGTATTAGTCCATCATTTTGCATGCATAAAATCTTTTTAGAGGACGGACACTGCCCCAGTGTGGAGCAGCAAAGAAGATTAAACCCTATTATGAAAGAGGTGGTGAAAAAGGAAGTAATCAAGTTGCTCGATGCAGGTATCATTTTTCCTATTTCTGACAGCAACTGGGTGAGCCCAGTTCAATGTGTGCCCAAAAAGGGAGGAATGACTGTAGTTGAGAACGAGAAGAATGAACTAATCCCTACTCGCACTGTTATGGGATGGAAAGTTTGCATTGATTATAGAAGGCTCAACAAGGCAACTGGCAAGGACCATTTCCTTCTTCCATTCATTGACCAAATTCTAGACAAGTTAGCCGGGCATGAATATTACTGCTTCTTTGATGGTTATTCGGGATACAATCAGATTGTCATACGCCCAGAGGATCAGGAGAAGACTACTTTTACTTGTCCTTATGGCACTTTTTCCTTCAAGCGAATGCCGTTTGGACTTGGTAATGCACCAGCCACTTTCTAGAGGTGCATGATGGCTATTTTCACCGACATGGTGGAAATATTTGTGGAAGTGTTTATGGATGATTTTTCAGTTTTTGGGTCTTCTTATGATGATTGGTTGAGGAATTTGAGCAAGGTGCTAGCCCGTTGTGAAGAACAAATCTGGTATTAAATTGGAAAAAGTGCCATTTTATGCTATAAAAAGGCATCGTGTTGGGCCACAGAGTATCTAGGAGCGGCATTGAAGTTGATAAAGTGAAGGTGTAGGCAGTTTGAAAAATTACCTCCACCTATTTCAGTGAAGGGTATCCGGAGTTTCTTGGGACACGCGGGATTCTATCGGAGCTTTATTAAAGATTTTTCAAAAATTGCTACTCCTTTGTGCAGGCTGCTTGAAAAAGATGTAACTTTCAACTTTGATGATGCTTGCCTCAAGGCATTTGAAAAACTTAAAAAGAAGTTGGTGACTTCTCTCATTATTGTGGCACCTGCTTGGTCCTTACCTTTTGAACTTATGTGTGATACGAGTGACCATGCTATTGGGGTAGTGCTAGGCCAGAGGAAGGACAAGGTGTTTTATTCCATCTACTATGCGAGTAAGACTCTTGATGATGCCCAGCTGAATTACACCACCACTGAGAAGGAGTTGTTAGCAGTTGTGTGGGCCTTTGAGAAATTTCGGGCATACTTGGTGGGAACGAAAGTCATAGTCCATACCGATCATGCAGCAATCAGGTATTTGTTTACAAAAAAGGAATCTAAGGCTAGATTGATGCGCTAGGTTTTATTGCTGCTGGAGTTTGATATAGAAATACGAAATCGAAAGGGGACACAGAACCAAGTAGCTGACCATCTATCAAGGTTGGAAAATCATGATCACGTGGAGGAGGGTGGCCAAATTAAAGAAGTATTTCCTGATGAGCAAATTTTTGCTATAACCCAAGACCCTCCTCCATGGTATGCAGACTACGTGAATTATCTTGTGAGTGGGGTACTTCCTTCTAAAATTGAATCTAAAGCAATAAAGAGGTTTTTACATGATGTGAACTTTTACAAATGGGATGATCTATATTTGTACAAGCAATGTGCTGATCAATTGATGAGGAGATGCATTCCTGAAAAAGAGGTGGAATTAGTGTTGTATGATTTTCACACATCACCTTATGGGGGCCATCATGGAGGAGATACAATAGCTGCAAAGGTGCTACAATCCAGTCTCTTTTGGCCGACTTTGTTCAAGGATGCCCATGCATTCGTTAAGAAGTGTGACCAATGTTAGAGAACGAGAACAATCATAAGGAGGCATGAGATGACTTTGAATAACATCCTAGAAGTTGAGCTTTTTGATGTGTGGGGGATAGATTTTATGGGGCCATTTCCACCGTCCAGAGGAAACAAATACATTTTGCTAGCAGTTGACTATGTGTTAAAATGGGTTGAGGCGATTGCCTTACCAACAAATGATGCCATGGTGGTAGCTGTGTTTGTGAAAAAGAACATATTCTCGAGATTTGGGACTCCACGTGCCTTAATTAGTGATGAGGGGACTCATTTTTGCAATCAGTTGATGAATAACCTTCTAGCCAAATATGGAGTTCAACATAGAGTTGCTACAACATATCATCCTCAAACCATTGGGCAAGTTGAGGTGTCAAACAGAGAAATAAAGCAAATATTGGAAAAGACGGTGAGTATGAATAGGAAGGATTGGGCTGTAAAGTTGGATGATGCCTTATGGGCATATAGGACTGCATATAAAACATCTATTGAAGCATCCCCTTATAAGCTGGTTTATGGAAAGGCGTGTCACTTACCCGTTGAACTGGAACACAAGGCATATTGGGCCATTAAGAAGCTGAACATGGACCTTGAGGCCGCAGGCAAGAAAAGACTTATGCAGTTGTATGTGTTAGATGAGTTCAGGCTGCACTCCTATGAAAATGCTTACCTATATAAAGAAAAGACAAAAAGATGGCATGACAAGCATATCAAGCAGCGTCACTTCGAGCCAGGCCAACATGTATTATTATTCAATTCTAGGCTACGGTTATTCCCTGGAAAGCTAAAATCGAGATGGTCAGGTCCGTTTGAGGTGGTGAGAGTCACACCTTATGGTGCAATTGAGCTACGAGCTTTAAATGGTGAGAGGAAATTCTTGGTGAATGGTCATAGAATCAAGCATTATTGGAGAGGAATGATTAATCGTGAGAAGACCAAGGTTGTACTTAGGTGCTTGTTGGGAGGCAACCCATCTTTACTGATTCCTTTTATTATTATTATTATTATTATTATTATTATTATTATTTTGCTCTTATTATTGTAGTAGTATTTCTTTTTGTTTTGTAGGATTATAAACATATGAGGCAAAGTCATTGGAAGAGTGCAAAAGCGAGTTAGAGGTTGAGGACTAAGTGTGGGGTGCCCACACGAGGGACTATGCCTGGGGGAAGTCTGAGTACTTGTGAGCCGCTATTGCTTCGGTTAAGTGTAGGGTGGGAGAATTCTCTAGTTGATTAGTAGGAAGTTGTAGCATTTATTAGCTGGAAACAAATAATAAAAAAATAATAAAAAAATGGACTTTTCCCGATGATGGATCTCCTAGACAGTTTTCTTGAGGGATTTAAGTCTAACGAAAAAGAAGAAAAAGATTTCTTTGTAGGTAGTGTAGCAATTCCCCCTTGGTTTTTCTTCGTGCCGCGGTTCTTTTCCAAGGGTTTTGTTTGAACCGAGTGTAGGTAGTTTTATTTTTTAAGAGAGAATCCATTGTGTTATGATTGAAATTGAAGCAATATCTTTTAACTTTGTCATGCCTTGAGAATAGTGAGTACTTTAGTTGTGACGCTTAGGCTCAATTTTTGACTCTTGTATAAGTACCTTAAATTGTATGATCTTAATGTTGCTTAACTTCTTTGACTAGAGTGTCTTGATGAGTTCAATCCTGAGTGAGTTATGTGCCATGTGTGTGTAAGGTTTTGTATTATTCTGTGCATTGCATTTGATGTCTAGAACTTGCCCCGTGTGTTTGCAAAGCGAAATAGTAGTTTTGTTCAGTCTTGGAAGTGATATAGGCATTTCTTTGTTGAGCCATATAAATATTTGACCCGCCAAATTGTTATGTATCATAGTTAACCCCTTTGAGCATGTAATCCTGTTTTTTTGGCAACCACATTACAAGCCTTACCCATTTATTTGAATTAATCATCTATTTGAACCTTTTCACCTCTCATGACCACTTGAATTGTTATGAATTTTGTAAAAGTTAAAGTGTGGGGTAGTTGGTTTGACTTTTGAGTTGAAATAATGAAATAAGGAGAAAGGTGCATTGTTTTGAAAAAGTAAGAGCCACTTGAATTGGAAAAGAAAAAAAAATTTAGTTGTATTGCTGATAGTGGTGACTGTTGATGTAATTGTGCTTAAAGAAGTGGGGAGTTAATATATGTTGATGTGAAGGTGGAGTTTTGGTTTGACATAAGTGTGAGTTTTCAATGTTAAAGTGTATGTATTAAAGTGCTTAGGGAGGTGTAGCTACTCATATATCTAAATGTATCTTACCCATCACGCAGCCTACATTACAGCCAAATAAAGTCCTAATTGATCCTAGACTGAATGAGCTCGATTAGTAGAGTAGTACACTACGGGCAAGCTTATGGTGCATCTTTTGTGGCATATGAATGTTATTTCTAAGAGTGAGTGAATTCTTTCTATCTTGAGTTCCTAATTGTTCTTAAATTTTAGTGTGTGGAACTACTCTCTTTTGTTGTGTGAGGGCACTTGATTCATGAAGGAAAGGTAATGTCATTGACCTCGATGTTAGAGTAAGTGAGTGAGTTGTGAATAATGTGTGGTACTTGTGAGACAAATCTTGAGGTTAAGATGTTACACTCTTGTGCTTAGTCTATTTTAAATATTCTTGGTGTGATGAATTAGGAAAATTGCTTAAAAAGGTTGTGTCTATATAAAGTGTATTTTGATTGCTCGAGGATGAGCAATGGTTTAAGTGTGGAGTGTTGATGATAGGCTATAATTGTGTATTTTGGTCGCTTATTACACTCTAATTTACTGCACTTTAATTGAGTTTGAGCTCTAATCGCTAGTGTTTTGCACTAAATATGTGTTTTATGCCTTGTAGGAGTGATTTCGATCTATGTAGGTGTTATGGAATGAATTCAAGTGATTTGGAGCTTTAAAGACTAAGTAAAATCCCAAGACATTAAGTCGGGATCGTATTCAGAGGTCGTGTACCAAGTCCGGATATTAAAAGAGGACGAAATAAGTTTACTCTGAGAAAATTACACTGCCGCACCGCATGGGACGCTGCATGGCGCGGCACAGCAGTGTAAAATGTTATCTGATGTGAAAGTTGAGGCTGCTGATAATTTCCATTAGCGCGCCGCATGGTGCTGCGCGATTGTACAAAATTTACAGATCCAGAGTCCTATTTCGCGCGGGAAAAGGTGTTTTCGCCTGGGCCCAACCCTACTTGGTATAAATATATATAAAAACGTTATTTTGAGGAATTTGGGAGGGAGCTTAGCCTGGAGAGACGCAATTTGGAGCAAAAATACACACAAGAACATCTCATATTTCGTCATCTTTTTCTAGTATTTTTAATTATTCAAAACTTATGCAATTATTTTATTTCAACATGAGTGGCTAAACACCCATTGTTCTGGGGTTTTGATTTAGCCATGAATATTTTTGTTTGATATTATCTTGACCTTGATTATAACTCACCAAGATATGGTTGTTTCTTCAATTCTGTGTTTAATTGCTTAATTGTATGGCCAACAGTTAGGTTCTATTTACTATCTATACTATGCTTGGGAAAGCTGTGTTTAGATTAGAGAAGAATTGAAGAGAGCACGATCTTAACCCTTAGGGGGAGCAGATTTTTGGTTAGGATAGAAATATACCGAGTCACCGTGCTTAATTAAATATCGTGATCTTAATGCGTTCTTAATAGATTGATTTCATAGGAATATAGGCATTAATCTATTGAGAATAGGTGAGTAGTACTTCGGGAGAAGGCTATGAGAGCATTTATCGATTAATTAGCAACCATGAGTGAATTATATGAAAGGGAGAGTTAATGAGAACACAATACGAATGGTGAATCGATCACAACCCTGGAATAGTTGTCTTTATTGAATACATAACAATCATTCTACTTCTTGATAATTTAGTTATTACTTAGAATTGTAGTTAGAATAATTAAACTCTTGAACTCGAACATAGCTTGACTGAATAACAATATTGTTGTGTTAGTGAGTAGTTGATATAAGTCTCTGTGGGTTCGACACTCGACTTATCATTTTATTACTTGTCGACCACGTATATTTGCGTGTGCGTTTGGGAGCAACAAGTTTTTGGCAATGTAATTTTTCTTATAGGGTCGCTTCACAGCTGAAGTGGAGGAATTCATATGCATTCAACCACCTAATGAGTCGGGCGAGCCAATCCAACCTTCGGACGAGGATGCTGAAAGAATGTGGACGGATGCTACAGGCGGTCCAAAATGGGGGAAGGTATATGGGTTTCCTACTAAGAAATTCCATCACTACAAGTGTGGAATGCAAGGAATAGGGACTTCCTCGCAAGCCGAGCAACTTGATGGGTAGAGCCTCTCCGCTATGCGGGAGACTGTGACAAAGCTCACATCCGAGCTAGAAGCGGCCAAGGAAAGAGAAAAACTTAGAGATGCTCAGTACATTGGTGTGGTCGCTCAGTGCTAGGGCATGCAAGAGCAGCTCAAATCTCTCCTAGCTTCTGGAGGTTTTCCGATTCCCTGGTCTCGTGACTCATCGCCAGAGGCTCGCCTTCCCCGTGCTCGTTCCTCCCGTCCTCCAAGTGATCGTTCCTCCCGTCCTCCCCGTGATCGTTCTTTCCGTCCTCAACAAGCAGACCCTTCTGGATACCGTCTTGCTGATGAAAGTTCATTAGACGGTGATGATAATGATGTACAAAACACTCATTGACTTTTATATACTTTGAACTAGACAAATAGAATCGATTTTCGAATGGGCTTGTAATAAGAGTTAACTTAGTTTGGTTAGCTTAATATGGTAATTCTATTGAACTTTATACTTTGTTGGTTTTAATTTTCTTTTTGTGTTGTTGTTGTTGTTGTTGGTATTGTTGTTATTGTTGTTGGTGGTGGTATTATTGTTATTGTTGCTTGTAATAGGGATTTGGTATGCTGGCAGGTGGTATAGCTGCCAAAACAGTCAGTTTCTGCCAAAATAATACCCAGAAAAGCGACGAACTTTGGTCACTTGTTGGTCGCTTTTCTATTAAAAAATTTATTTATGGGGGAATAGCGACCAAAGTTGGTCGCTAATTAACCTAGATTTCTCAAAAAGCGACCAACTTTGGCCGCCATTCCATTAAAAAAACAATTTCTGTAAATATAGCGACCAACTTTGGTCGCTTATATTTAAAAAAAAAATCTTGAAATTAGCGACCAACTTTGGTCGCTTTTTTTTAAAAAAAAAATTAATAAAAAGCGACCAACTTTGGTCTCTATTTTTCAGATTTTAAAATATAATATTTGGATTAGAGACCAAAGTTGGTCGCTATATTTTGATTAATAATAAATTAGAAAAATATAATTTACATGTAGAGACCAACTTTGGTCGTCAAAATTATATTATTAAAATATTAAAGCGACTAAAGTTGGTCGTTATAGTCTTTACCCGAAATATTTGGTCCTTTTACCTTAGAGACCAAAGTTGGTCGCTAATTAGTGACCAACTTTGGTCCCTAAAATAAAGGGACCGGCAATATAGCGACCAGGCATTTTGGACGCTTTTTGGTCATTTTTTGACCTATAAGCGACCAACTTTGATCGCTTTTTGTGATCCTTTTTACCAGATTTCTAGTAGTAATATTATCTAAGGGATTAAATTAGTAGTATAAGGATAATTCAAAGGAATCACCAAAATTAGCAAATATTATAATCGACGACACCTTTTTTATCTGCTTGTTGATTCTATAAAAGGAAAAATAGTGAGGAAGATCTGCTACCATTATACCATATAGGAGTGTAGAAAGAAAATCGAGAAATCGCATCAACTCGATAATTCGAGTCAAACCGAGAAAAAATCCGATTATGGTTTGGTGTTGGAAAAAAAATCCGACCATAATTGGTTTGGTTTGGTTTTAACTAAAGAAAGTCAAACCGAAACCAAACCAACCCGACATTACATATATATAAATTTTAGATATATTTAATATATAAATATACCTATTGTGATGTAATTTATAAATATTTTTTACGACCATAATTGGTTTGGTTTGGTTTTAACTAAAGAAAGTCAAACCGAAACCAAACCAACCCGACATTACATATATATAAATTTTAGATATATTTAATATATAAATATACCTATTGTGATGTAATTTATAAATATTTTTTAAAAAATTTCATAATTTTATCTTTTAAGATATTATTTCAAGGTTGGACTTAGAACTTTTTGAATGCTCCAATAAGTTTTATAACCATTAATATTAGTAAATTAAATAATGCTAACACAAGCCCAAACCAAAATCAAATCAATACTAATGCTAACAAAAGACATTCAATTCAATATTACAAGCGAGAATGTATTGAATATGTATTTTTTATTTTGCAATAATTTAGATAAAAATGCATAACCTATTTTTATTTTTCTTTAGCGTTTAGTCATATAATTAATACTTCATTGTTAGTCTATTTATTTTAGCATGACTTAGTACTTTTTGATTTTGTTATTTTTATTATGGCTTTTTAATTAGCAATATTTATATTACATACTTTTATTGTCTTTATTGTTGAATATTTTAGGATAATGCCATGATACATCTCATATTTTATATTATGTTCTTGGAAAGTACTTTGTATAGTTGTATCTTACTAGGAACAAAGAAATATTTTGAGCATACGTTATATGTTTTGTTCTACGAAGATTTTACCGAAAAAACACCCGAAAAACTCGAAAACCCGAGAAAATCCGAAAAAAACCGAAATTGAAAAACCCGAGTGTTATTGGTTTGGTTTGGTCTTTAGATTATTAACCCGACACAATTGGTTTGGTTTGGTAATTGTAAAATCCGAACCAACCCGGCCTATATACCCCCTAATCCCATATATTTTGATAGTTGCCACTTGCTAGATACTTAATGTTGATAGAGATTAGAGACCGGATCTAGAATTTAAATTTAAAGAGTTTAGTAATTTTATGTTTTTATCGCTAAATCCATTCATATTTGGAATGAGTTTTGAATTTCGTATTTTGTTGAAATTTTAATAACTTTTTGCACATGTATTTATGTTCAGTAGCTTTCCGATTGTTTAATTATAAGGAACGTAATTTTATGTTAAAATCAATCAAAAATCACAAGTTGATCTTCCACAATTTACGATTTTTGAGCATATAAGCATTTTTGGTTGACCAAACTATTTACTTCTACTATTTTGTTCTAATTGTAGTCCACGAAATACCTTCTCAAAACCAGACCTCGTAGTTTTCTCTCCATTTTATTTCCGTTATTCGTTCATTTTCATGTAAAAAAAACTTCAACTTTATATCTTTTTTAAATAGCTTTACGGGTATTTAAACCATTTTAATAAAAAAGTACTTATCAGCACTTTTTTACCGGACACAATATTTTTCTTTTGTTTTTAGAAATTTTTGCATTCTTATGCTATATAGGAAACTATATTGCCCTCAATGTTTAATGTTTGATATAATTACATTTAGTATACCTAATTACCAATTCTATACCATAAGGTTTTTTAACTGTACATTAATTGTACCTTATATCACATCTACATTTATGGTACCGTATATTCCTCCAAATCCCCCCCTCCCCCACGTTTCTCTCTCCCAACCCCACACCCTCACCCACGTATCACCACACACTCAGAAACCAGAAAAACCAAAAAAACAATTGAAACCCTATGCTAAATCCAGAAAAATAATTGAAACCCTCTACCATTAACGTCCAAAATCAAGGTTTTTTCTTCTACAACCAGTCAAAATTGAATTCAAATCTTCAAAGTTTCATACACAGCAATAACTTTTGATGGTTATGATTTTGGGTTCCTTCAGTAATATAAGAGGAAAGGAAAAGTGAGCAGCAATTCCACCATTGACAGCCATTAAAAAGCTTTGAAGCTTTGAATTCAAATTTTGGTTTTCAAAAATCATTATTTGTTTGGATTGGGTGTTGTTGTAAATAATTGGGAATATGGTTTGGAGTTTATATCTCAATTTTGAGGGGTTTTTTATGAAGATTAGACTTGGTTTTGGCTGAATTTCAGATTGAAATTCGAAGAAGAGGAAGAAGATGTATATTGCAGAAATTGTAAAAAAATTGAAGAAAAATTGTAGACTGTTGTTTATTTATTTTTTTTGAAGAAAAATTGCAGAAATATTTTTTTGGATTCCATATTTAGCATAGCAGTTTCATAAGGAGTAACAAGAGCATATATGAGAATCACAGAATTGTAGCATAATCGGGATTTTCGACATAATTGCGTTTTTTGCAGAAGATTTGTAGAAGTTTTAGTCGTTTTTGATTTATGAAAATAGAAAACAAAGCATCTATAATCAGAATACAAATAATCTACAATTTATCGATAAAATATCAACAAACTGGGTATATTGAATTTTAATATCCCAATTCCCATTCAATTGTATCATAATTGGGATTTTCGATATAATTGCGTTTTTTGCAGAAGATTTGTAGAAGTTTTAGTCGTTTTTGATTTGTGAAAACAGAAAACAAAGCATCTACAATCAGAATACAAATAATCTACAATTTATCTACAAAATATCTACAAACTGGGTACATTAAATTTTAATATCTCAATTCCCATTCAATTGTAGCATAATTGGGATTTTTGACATAATTACGTTTTTTCAGAAGATTTGTAGAAGTTTTAGTCATTTTTTATTTGTAAAAACAGAAAATAAAGCATCTACAATCAGAATACAAATAATCTACACTTTATCTACAAAATATCTACAAACTGGGTACATTGAATTTTAATATCCCAATTCCCATTCAATTGTAGCATAATTGGGATTTTTGACATAATTGCGTTTTTCAGAAGATTTGTAGAAGTTTTAGTCATTTTTTATTTGTGAAAACAGAAAATAAAGCATCTACAATCAGAATACAAATAATTTACAATTTATCTACAAAATATCTACAAACTAGGTACATATTTGGACTCGAAATGCTTCCCCTGAAATGTATGTTTCACATTTTTATACATATTTTTGTCCAAAACAGTACTAAATCATCCACTTAAATACAATTTTTACACAATGTTGTTCAACTTTCATACAATAGGTAAATGAATAAAAGAAAATAAATAAACAAATGTCTACAATTTCTGCAGTATACGTCTTCTTCTTCTTCTTCTTCTTCTTCTTCTTCTTCTTCGAGTTTCAATCTGAAATTCAGTCAAAACCAAGTCTAATCTTAAATCAAAACCCCTCAAAATTGAGATATAAACTCCAAACCATATTCCAATTATTTTTAACAACACCCAATCCAAACAAATAATGATTTTTAAAAATCCAAATTTGAATTCAAAGCATAAAAGATTTTTAATGGTTGTCAATGGTGGAATTGCTGCTCTTTTTTCCTTTGCTTTGTATTTTCGCCATAATTATTTTTGTTGCAGAAGAATTGTAGAAGATTTTGTCGATTTTGATTTGTGAAATCAGAGAAAATGTTGAAACAAAGTTTAACGCAAAAAACAGAGTACGAAAATTTTGTAAAGAAGTCGACGATAGTGATTACTATGCGTGATATGCGTTGGAAGATCTGGAAAATATTTAATTCCCCCTTTTTTAGCGCGCCTAAATAAGGAATCCTACAGCTATAATGATTCCTTATTTAATGCATTGTATATATTATGTAGAAATACTATTAGAAGTAATATGCAAACTATAAACATATTTGGTATTATAGTTTCCTATATGGTATAGGAACGAAAATTTCCCTTGTTTTTATTTGTTTATTTTCAGACTCTTGCTATTTTGGTTTTGGGCTTTGACAACTCGTAGTGGGTCTTCAGCCTAAAGTACTAAGAGCCTCGGCCCTCTAGTCTCCGCAGTGCTCCAACAAGGAAGCTTAGGGAATTACTTGAAATGGGGAATTTGCATATATACTTGTTTTTTGGGTCATGTTTTAACTTATACTCGCTTTGTAAAAAAAGATTGCAAACGTACCCACTTTTCGCGTATACGGGCCTGAAGTAGCAAAGGCAATCACGCAAACTTCAGCATTCTAGTAGACGGACCTGAAGTTGTTTGTAATTG
Source organism: Nicotiana tabacum (assembly GCF_000715075.1). NCBI lineage: Eukaryota > Viridiplantae > Streptophyta > Magnoliopsida > Solanales > Solanaceae > Nicotiana > Nicotiana tabacum. The sequence continues at coordinate 172,106,264 of NC_134090.1, forward strand.
CTGAACTAAAGCATTCTACTAGCTGAAGTTTTGTTCTCTGTTTGCTGAACTTCAACATGTTTTAGCTGAAGTTTTGTCTTGGATTCAATAGTTTTGCCATAAAACTTTTGCAAGAACTTCAGCAGAAGATGATGAAGTTATTGAGTTCATTTGTAAAGACTTCAGCACCAAATAAGCTGAAGTTTTGTCCTGGATTCATTAGTTTTGTCATAAAGCTTTTTCAAAAACTTCAGCAGAAAATAAACTGAAGTTTTGTCCTACAATCGTACTAGTTGAAGTTTTGTTCTCTATTTGCTAAACTTCAGCATAATAGTTCAACTTTCAAAGCTTAGTGTAAGAATTGCATCAATAAAGCCGCAATCAGCTTATTGTTTGATATTCTATTTCTGGATCAATCTGAATTCATTGCATATATAATAAATACAGACAATGAATTATAAATAGAAGAAGAAAAGTTCTAAAACGTTGTTTCAACAAAAATGTCAGTCACTATGAGCAAATCAGTAGTAAAATACACTACAAATTACAAAAAATGAAGAGTAGAATAAAGAGTAGAAAATAAAGGAGGAAGAAAGGAGCGCACATGTAGCAGGAAGAAGGAGGCGCCTGAAGTTGTAAAAATTAGGGTATAGGTTAAATAATTTTTAAAATATGGGTATAGGTTAAATGGGGGCAACCAAACATGGCGCCCCGTGCAATTTTTACGAAAATTTAACCCAAATAGCCGCTCACCTAATTTCTTAAACTTAAAACAACCGCAAATGCATAATTCATATATAATATATGTATAATTTATGTATACCTGTTAGAAAAGTAAATATTAAATCTGGTCTAACAATCCCGAATTAATTGGTTTCGAATCATAATTAACGTAAATTTTGAAGTAAGAGAATTATTAATTAAATTTTCGCACAAAACAAAGAAAGATCATTACAGGGTTTTATTTGAAAGCCAATAAGAGCTAAGAAATAAATTAAAGAAGAAAAATACTACAAGTTGAGCAAACTTGCTTTAACATAAAGATACTTTTATCACGTGAGAATTATGATATATAATGTAGACGACACGTTAATGCATTCAATCTATTATTCCACAATTTGTAGAGCACTACAAATATTATCTTATCACTACAAATATTATCTTATACTACTAAAATTATTGTTAGGAATCTTGATGCTGTAGCCTGTGAGAGTCTATCAGTAGATGCAACATAGATGCTTTAACAAATTAGTTATCATTTCTATCAGGATATAATTAATAACTTAAAATTTTACTTGTAATTATCTCATAAGTTATTTGCCAGTCTAATTTTTTTTAATATTATCAGTGAATAGAACTTAATTTTTTTACCAACGGTTCAAAAGAAAGCAAAGAAGTGCAGTTAAAGGGCTTGAACAGTGACAGCGCCACATACACTCAAGAGATATCAACAGACACTCCTTCATAGAAAAATTATACTATGTAACTAGTTTTTTTCTAAAAAAATATGTATATATATTATATATTGACACACCTTGACTTCTTGATGAGTTTATTTTTTTTTATATTTTGACTCTCCTTAATGAAAATTCTAGCTCCGCCACTCGACTTGAAACAAAACAACCATATAAATTCTGATCCGATCCCCTCGTGCATGCTTCGGAGGGATGCATAAAAGTTTATGTATTTGGTACGATAAAAATTATTCTTCAAAAACATATTTTTCATGAGAAAGTCATTATCTTGTGTTTAGTTACTAGATTTTCTATAACAAGAAGAAAATGACTTACCTCACCTACGGAAAAAAGTCGTTTTTTTAGAACTGTATTAATTTTTTAATTTTAGATAATTTCTAGTATCAACCAACACTTAGACATTTTTATCAATTTTTAATACTGAGAAATTTGATTAAAACACTATTTAATTTGCAAATATTTTTTAGTATTAATTTTTAACATATATATTTTCATAAAATATTTTTTACTTACCAATCAAGACAGAAAACATTTTCTATTAGGAACATATTCTTCGTAAACGTTACTTTTCGAAAAATATTTTCTCTTTAAAAAAAAAAAAGTTATTTTCGTCACACCAAACACATGTGAAACTTTAGCGTGAGATTCAAATTTCTATAGGATTTTGATGGAACAAGATATTCTTTCCTTTATATAGGTCATGTAGTCCCTCAATATTCCCTTAGAATTATTGCTTATAGATTGGCCACTATATAATATTCCATACACAATACACACGGAAAGAAGGGACATAGTCGGATTCAGAATTTAGATTCTCCATGTTTAATATTTAAGATTCTTGACATTGAATCAATTATATTTTTAAGGTTATGAGTTCATATAACTATTTGTTGTAATTTAATAGAATTTTATATTTGAATTTATATTCCGCACTAATAGTATTGAGATCAGTTGAACCTGGTAATATTAAACTGAATCCGCCCCTGATAAGGGAGCTAGAGAGAGAGAGAGATTGCAACAAGGTGGCGACTGATATTAAAATTAATAAGTGATATAGTGTCCATCTCATTCAAATGATTTGGTAGCCAATTTTATTGACTTGGTTTGGTTTGGTAGTCAACCTTGTTGAAATTGTGAAAAGGGTGTGCAAATTGTCAAATATTATAGGCTTTAGAGAGTGATGTTTTGGCTATAAAAGGAGAGCTTTAACTCTCATTTCTAAACACCAACAAAGAGAGAAGAGAGAGAGAGAGAGAGAGAGAGAGAGAGAGAGAGAGAGAGAGAGAGAGAGAGCAAGGTATTCCATAAACTATAAGAAAATAGTTTGTGAAGAAAAATAGAGTGTGAGAGATATTGTAGTGAGGTAAAAAAAGCAAAAGAGTGTTTTTTTCTTTTGAGGTTGTAGTGGTCTTACGAGTATTTTTACTCGTTACTACACAGTGTAAAATTCCTCGCTATAGTGGTATCAATTGCTCTTCTTGGCCGTGATTTTTCCCTTATTCATAAGGGTTTTCACGTAAAATCTTGATGTCATTATTGCTGCATTTCTATTCTTGTTGATTTAACCATAACTTAGTGTTCTGCGTTTATCACTAATACCGTGAATATTATTTTTGCGGGTCTATTTTTCCCAACAAGTGGTATCAGAGCCAAGGTTCTGTCTGAGTATGCTTTGTGGTTGCAGCACAATCTGAACTTTCACATCAGAAAAGAATTACTTTGGTCTCCTAATAAATAGTATTTGTATTTGTGATAAACGATAGAAGCCAACACTAGTAGAATGGTAACTTTGAATGGCACAAATTATGCCATTTGGAAGGGCAAAATGGAAGATTTGCTCTATGTCAAGAATTTTCATCAACCTGTCTTCGCCACTATAAAGCTTGATAATAAATCAGATGAAGAGTAGAATTTGTTACACAGGCAGGTTTGTAGCTTTATTAGACAGTGGGTTGACGATAATGTTTTGAACCATATTTCTGGGGAAACACATGCTCGGACCCTATAGGAGCACCTTGAAAGTTTGTATGCTCGAAAAACTGGAAACAACAAGATGTTTCTGATAAAGCAGATGTTGGGTTTAAAATACCATGATGGTTCCGCGATGACAGATCATCTGAATAATTTTCAGGAGATCATGAACCAGTTATCTGCTATGGGCATTATATTTGATGAAGAAATTCAAGGCCTATTTCTACTTGGTTCCCTACCAGATTCTTGAGAAATTCTTAAAACTTCATTATCAAATTCTGCTTCGGATGGTGTGATCTCTATGGATCTTTCCAAGAGAAGCCTTTTAAATGAAGAACTGAGAAGAAAATCTTAGGGTTCCTCCTCATCAGATGTCTTGGTGACTGACTCTAGGGGGAGAAGAAAGAATCGGGGTTCTCAAAATAGAGAACATAATAGAAGCAAATCCAGAAGCAGACTTAAAGATATTGAGTGTTATCATTGCGGGAAGAAAGGGCACACAAAGAAGTTCTGCCGGATTTTGAAAAAGGAGAATAGAGACAAGGAAGAACAGAAAGAAGATGGCAATCGTGTGGCCACCGTCACTACAGAAGATCTTATTACTGTCCTTGATGCGGATCTGATAAATATTCCTTGTGATGAGTCAAGCTGGGTTGTGGACAGTGGTGCCACATCTCATGTGACATCAAGGAAGGAATTTTTCTCATCCTATACTGAGGGTGACTTTGGAACTTTGAGTATGGGTAATGAGACTGTATCTAGGGTGACTGGTGTTGGAACAATTTGTTTGGAAACTAGTATTGGAACTAAACTAGTTTTAAACAATGTAAAGCATGCACCTGATGTTCGTTTGCATTTGATCTCTGTTGGTGTTTTGGATGATGAGGGATGTGTCAGTACCAATGATGCTGGAAAGTGGAAGCTCACTAAGGGTTCTATGATTGTGGCTCGGTGGGAAAAGCGTCGTGGTCTATACTGGACTACGACCTCTACATGTGTTGATATGGTGAATGTCGTTGAGAGCAATAGCTCTTCAACGTTATGGCATAAGAGGCTTAGCCACATTAGCAAGAAAGGACTAAATTTTCTGGCCAATAAGAAATTGTTGTCAAATTTTGAAAGTGCAAAATTAGAAAAATGTGAGCACTGCTTGGCTGGAAAACGAAAAAGAGTTTCTTTCCAGTCTCATCCTCCTTCAAGAAAGACAAAGTTGCTTGAGTTAGTGCCTTCATATTTATGTGTTCCAATGAAGACAAGGACTTTGGGTAGTGCACTTTATTTTGCTACCTTTATTGATGATTGTTCAAGGAAACTTTGGGTCTACATCTTGAAGTCTAAAGACTAAGTGTTAGGTGTCTTTAAGCAGTTTCAGGCTTCAATTGAAAGAGAAACTGGAAAGAAGCTGAAGTGTATTCGTACTGATAACGGTGGTGAATATTATGGACCGTTTGACAAATACTGCAAATAACAGGGTATCAGACACCAGAAGACTCCTCCTAAGACTCCTCAGCTTAATGGTTTAGCAGAAAGGATGAATAGGACCTTGATGGAAAGAGTGAGATTTTTGCTTTCTGAAGCAAAGTTACCGAATTCCTTTTGGGGTGAGGCTTTGTTGACCGCCACACATGTTATTAATCTATCCCCTGCAGTTGCTTTGCAAAGTAATGTTCCAAACAAAGTTTGGTATGGCAAGAATGTTTCCTATGACCACTTGAAAGTATTTGGTTGCAAAGCTTTTGTATATGTGCCTAAAAATGAGAGGTCAAAATTAACTGCCAAGACAAGACAGTGCATCTTCATTGGTTATGGCCTTGATGAATTTGGTTACAGGCTATATGATCCAATTGAGAAAAAGGTCGTGAGAAGCCGTGATGTTATCTTCATGGAGGATCAAACTATTGAAGATATTAACAAAGCGGAGAAGCTAAAATCTCCAAGTTCTGAAGGTTTAGTTAATCTTGATCAAGTTCCTCATACAAATGTGGATGACGTTGGTGGGCTCAATGATGATGGTGATGCCCAGAACCATATTCGAGATCAACATGTTCATGGTGATGGTGATAATAATGCTAATGTTGATGAGGTAGATGCTCATACTCACGAAGCTGTGGACGAGTTAGATATTCCACTCAGGAGGTCTTCTAGACCTCGTGCTCCTTCCTCCCGTTATTCACCCAATAAGTATGTATTACTCACAGATGGGGAGAACCTGAATGTTATGCGGAGGCCATAGAAGATGAACTCAAGGATCAATGGATTGAAGCCATGCAAGATGAGATGAAATCTCTGCATGAGAACCATACTTATGAGTTAGTGAAATTGCCTAAGGGCATGGGAGTTTTGAAGAACAAGTGGGTGTTCAAAGTTAAAGCTGAAAAACATAGTTTGAAGCACAGATACAACGCTAGATTGGTCGTCAAGGGATTTGGTCAAAGGAAAGGTATTGACTTTGACGAAATATTTTCTCCTATCGTGAAAATGTCCTCCATTCGGACAATTCTTAGTTTGACTGCTAGTCTTGATTTGGAGATTGAGCAAATGAATGTGAAGACTGCTTTTCTTCACGGTGACTTAGAAGAGGAGATCTATATGGAACAACCTGAGGGCTTCAAGGTAAAAGGTAAAGAAAATCTTGTATGCAAACTTAAGTAGAGTCTATACGGATTGAAGCAAGCTCCCAGACAGTGGTATAAGAAGTTTGATTTTGTTACGGGGGAGCAAGGCTACAAGAAGACTTCTTCAGATCATTGTGTGTTTGTACAAAGATTTTCTAGATGACTTTATCATCCTCTTGCTATATGTGGATGATATGTTGATTGTGGGAAGAAATGCTTCCAAGATTGACGAGTTGAAGAAACAGTTGAAAAAGTCTTTTACAATGAAAGACTTGGGTAATGCTAAGCAGATTTTGGGCATGAGAATTACTCGTTCGAGAAACAAAAGGAAGCTTTAATTGTCATAAGAGAAGTACATAGAACGTGTACTGGAGCGCTTCGATATGAAAAGTGCTAAGTTGGTTCACACACCCTTTCCTGGTCATATGAAGTTGAGTAAGAAGATGTGTCCTACAACAACGGAGGAAAAAGAGAGAATGTCCAAGATTCTTTATTCCTCTGCCATCGGAAGTTTGATGTATGCAATGGTATGCACTCGACCAGATATTGCTCATGTAGTCGGTGTTGTTAGAAGATTTCTCGAAAATCCAGGAAAAGAGCATTGGGAAGCTGTAAAGTGGATACTCAGGTATCTAAGAGGAAGCTCACATGAATGCTTATGTTTTGGAGGATCAAATCCAATTTTGAAGGGCTATACAGATTCTGATATGGCAGGTGACCTTGATAACAGAATATCCACTACAGGATATTTGTTTACTTTTTCAGGGGGAGCTACATCATGGCAGTCGAAGTTGCAGAAGTGTGTCGCACTGTCTACAATTGAAGCGGAGTATATTGCGGCTACTAAAGCAGGCAAAGAGATGATATGGCTCAAGAGATTTCTTCAAGAACTTGGATTGCGACAGATGGAGTGTGTTGTCTATTGCGACAGTCAGGGTGCAATAGACCTAAGCAAAAACTACATATACCATGCGAGAACAAAACACATCGACGTCAGATATCGTTGGATCCGTGAACAAGTGAAGAACGAATCACTTCAGGTCAAAAAGATTCACACAAGTGAAAATCCTGCTGATATGTTGACCAAGGTGGTACCAAGAGACAAGTTCGAGTTATGCAAAGAACTTGTCGGCATGCACTCAGACTAGAAGACAGTGCTACCTCCTCTAGATGAATCAGACTGGAGGAGGAGATTGATATGGTGTCCATCTCATTCAAATGATTTGGTAACCAATTTTATTGACTTGGTTTGGTTTGGTAGTCAACCTTGTTGAATTGGTATGAATTGGTAGCCAATTTTATTGACTTGGTTTGGTTTGGTTGTCAACCTTGTTGAATTGGTATGGATTGGTAGCCAACTTGTTGAAATTGTGAAAAGGGTGTGCAAATTGTCAAATATTGTACGCTTTAGAGAGTGAGGTTTTGGCTATAAAACGAGAGCTTTAACTCTCATTTCTACACACCAACAAAGAGAGAAAAAAGTGAGAGCAAGGTATTCCATAAACTATAAGAAAATAGTTTATGAAGAAAAATACAGTGTGAGAGATATTGTAGTGAGGTGAGAAAAGCAAAAGAGTGTTTATTTCTTTTGATGGTGTAGTGGTCTTAGGAGTATTTTTACTTGTTACTACACAGTGTAAAATTTCTCGCTATAGTGATATCAGTTGATCTTCTTGGCCGTGGTTTTTCCCTTATTCAGAAGGGTTTCCACGTAAAATCTTGGTGTCATTATTGTTGCATTTCTATTCTTGCTAATTTAACCATAACTTAGTGTTCTGCGTTTATTACTAATACCATGAATATTATTTTTGCGGGTCTATTTTTCCCAACAATAAGTTGGATTTAGATTAATTAGATAAATACAAAAGTTTAGTAACTGCAAGAAGGATTAACTCATGTGCAACCTTGGCTTAGTTCAACCAAATGACAATTGGAAAAAAAAGAAAGAAGAAAAAGCAAAAAGAGGGACTGAAATGTTGTAATATCTGCTACTCCTTGTTGGTGAAAAATGCTTTGATCTCTTATCTCCTGACTATGAACCGGAAAAAAAAAAAAGAAATTAATCAGGAAAGAAAGGGAGGAATTAAAAGAAAAACAAAAGAGAAACTTAGTAAATTGATTATCTCTCCCTTACCTAAGTTATTACAGAGGAGATTTACATGGACAAAGGCAAGGCCTTAGTAGTACAGTGATCCTGCAGAAATAACAGAAAAAACATCAGTGGAATTTATCGCACTATAAAAAGAGATATATATCACCCTGAAGCAATATCCTTTACTTCATTGGTTTTAATTTATGTGACAATATTTCTTTATTAATTTGTTATAAAAAAAGAATGATATATGTTTCTATATTTGGAGATAAGTTAATTTTAGACTTTCAATTCTATCTTTAACATAGACAGACCTATGTATTGAATTGAGGGCTCACCGGACCACGTTAGCCTCGTCCAAAGCCAGACCTATATATATATATTGAAAACGGTCATATAATTTACTTGAAATCCTTAAGATCAAAAGGTCGATGGGACACTGGTTGAGCAGTCCGCTCATGTACACCTGTCACCTTTAAATCCTGAATCTGTCTCTGATCTTTAACGAGAAGTTTGTATAGCCAACATAAATATTATGATAATTTAAGATCCTAAGTTTCAAAAGTGTTATAATCACACAAATATTATGACTCATTTAAGATCATAAGTAGTTTCAAAGGTACTCTTTTCTTTTTTAAACTCCGTGTTAAGTTAAATTAGTTAAGTCACATAAATTGAAACAGGTATCTATTACAACTCCAATATTATCATACTTACCCTGCCACCAATTTCCTCTTGAAGCAGAGTTTGAACCATCACCTCCACCATCTTTCTTCACCTAATCAAGTAAGCAGAAAAATACAAAATTCATAAACTGAAAAACAACTAAGTAATATTATCTACTCAAAAATGTGGACGCTAATTTCAGTTATTTTTTACAGGTAAATATTTTGATATACTTACAATATTACTCTGAGAGCAAGGTGGCTGGGTATTAATTGGAGAATAAATATCTTGGCCACCATAATAGATAGAAGAGCTGAAATTACATGCTGCTTCTACTTTTTCTCCCCTGCTTCTTTTGGATCCATTATCTGTAAACATACAAATTTAAATTCAGCATAAGAACATTAAATATTTTTTACATATTTAAGCAACATATTGTTGTTAAATTAGTGAAAATAACCTGAAGTCCCATATTTTGCATTGCCATATTGGTTCCCTACTTCTTGTGTTCTTGATATACTTTTATCCACAGCGTGAATGGGATCTCTTCTAAGTCCCTAAAGTTATAATTGGAAAAATAAAAAAAGAAGTACTCAATCAGATTTTGTCTGTGCTTAGAAAATATTGTATGCCTAAGAATTAAGTAAAGAAAAAGAAAAGAATAGTACTCCTACTACTTATTAAGCATAAAAAGAATATAAATTAGAAATTAAGGCAAATGGTGATTGTAGTAAGATAAATGAGATTTCTTCGCCCTTAATCAAAGGTCTCGAGTTCGAGTTCCAGATACCGAATGGTTATATAAAGAGGCAAATCCAACCATGAGTTTGCATGTTCGATAAAACTCAAGTATTTCAAAGTCTAGCCTTAATGCAAAAATAAATATAGATAAAATTAAATATATATTTTAAAATTCACTTTCTTAATTCAGAACCCACAAAATTAGAAATTTGAATCCATCATTGAGCAGAAGAGATGAATGCAGAATGAGTTATAAGGGAAAACAAAGAAAAGGAGCAATTGGATACACAAAGCATTTTGCATTCACGCATGGTTCGGGGAAGAGCAGCACCCCTAGGGGTGTGAAATAGACAATCTACCCTAATATAAACATTAGTGACTGGTTTTATAGCCCGAACCCAAACCTATAAATCACATGAAGATAAACCGTAACCTATAAATCACATGAAGAAAATAAAGAGTAAGTAGTAAATACCGTGGAAGGTGGACCAAAAACGGAACCAAAGAGGGAGGAGTTTGAGGGCTCTTTAGGTCCAAAGAGTTCGGTTGTGAAGGAAGAAGAAGAGGAACCAACCACTTGCTTTGACTTCTCCATATATAATTTTGCTAAACTAAAAATGATCACCAGAAGTACACTGTTTTTTGCTTTCTTTGTCAACTAACCTAACAAACTAGTAACAATTTGGAAGAGTAGTTTTATCACTAAGTTTTTTTGTGTGGTTTGTGAGAAGAAACAAAGATTGTCAATTCTATTTATAGCACAAAGCAAACCAAAAAGATACATTCACGATTTCAACACATGCATGTCATCACTCACGATCAAAGCCGTATCTAGAATTTTAGTTTTCGTTGGGTTCAGCATTTAAACTTATGAGTTTATATTTACTATTTATTATAATTTTAAAGATTTTTTATACATAAATACATGTTTTGTATCGAAAATATTTGATTCAATTGAACCCGATAGTTGTATGGTGCATCCGCCCCTGACCACCCATATTTATGATTGTCTTCGGGGCGGATGTAGCATTCTAGTGATGGGTTCAATTACTATTGACACGGAGTATAAATTTATGTGTAAAAATTTACTAAAATTGCAAAAAATAGTAGATTGAACCTATAATTTTTAAAAAATAATAGGTACAATATTAAAAATCTTAAATATTTCATAAAATTTAAATCTTGAATCGCCAACGGGTCAATGATCAAAGATGGTTTATGCAAGTTGGGGCCCATTTATCACTTCTTTCCTCCCAATAAATAATGCTTACACATGGAGAACAAATGCTCACAAGTGGACATGTTGCTTGTCTTCTAAGACTAGGGTGTTAATAATTCTTTGAAAATCGATTGAATCGAACTTTATCGAATCGATGACTAAATTTACTACTCCCTCCGTTCCAATTTATGTGAACATGTTTGACTAAGTACGAAGTTTAAGAAAAAATGAAGATTTTTGAATTTGTGGTCCTAAATAAGTCAAAAAGGGTTGCAGAGTATTTGTGTGATTATAAAAGCTTCTCACTAAAAGTAGAATTGAAAGTTTAAGCTAAATTGTTTCCAAATTTAGAAAGGCGTCATTCTTTTTGAAACGGACCAAAAAGGAAATATGTTCACATAAACTGGAACAGAGGGAGTAGATTTTTAAAAAAAATATATAATTCAATATAAGCATTTATTGAATTTATTTATTTTATATATTACATATAAAAATAACTAAGCATTTAAATTTTTAGTTAAGTCTTAGGCCTTGATAGAAGAAGGGGTACTTGTGCATTAAATTTCTAGTAATGTATGTTTTGAAATTAAAATGTAAAGATTCAAGAATACAAGAAATATTCACAACACTTATGGAAATAATCTTACAAACTACAAAGTCAAATGCAAAGAATGGGTACTTGGAGTAAGACTAAGTTAAGTGATACCCACTCTGAAAGAGATAAATAGATAGATGGATAAGGTCGTCTATATCTGTCTTTCAAGTTGTGTTTATTCGCATATTTTGGAGTCTCTCTCACTAAAGCAAACAGCTGACTCTCCTTTCTCTATTGCCCTTGCCTTTCATGGTTCCATTATTCTGGGCAGCCCCGTGCACAAGGTATTTCATATTTATAAAGGCGGAGCCAGAATTTGAAAGTTATAGGTTTGAGGTTCTAATCTTTTTAAGTTACTGGGTTCTAAATTAATAATTTAATATTTAACAAATTTCATAAGGCAAATACAGGATTTGGACTAAAGCTACTGGGTTCGACCAAACCAGTAATTGATAGGCTAGCTCTGCCCCTGCGCTTTCACATTTAAGGTCCGGGGAAGGGTCGAACCCCAAAAAATGTGATGTAGACAGTCTACCTAATGTAAGCATTAGTGACTGATTTCACGGCTCGGACATGTGACCTATAAATTACACGAAGACAACTTTCTGTTGCTCCAAGGCTCTCCTTCTTTGTTGGAAAAAACACATACCAAAAAATATTATATCACTTAGGTTCTGTGATCTTCACTAAAATCGTGGGCAAAATCTTTGTTAAACATTGAGCATAGAATATTTTGATTTGTGATAACAACGAAAGATCTAGCCATGTGATAATAAAATGTCAAAACTCTATTCCTTTTCCTCATTTTTCTTTTGGTAGAGAATTATTCCTTTAGTGTGAATACTATCACTTATTTAGTTGCTGTTTAGTTATTGGACTTGGAGAATTTCTTATTATTCCCAAATAGTTGATCTTCACTCTCGACGACTTAATTTGTAGTATCTAGTCCTATCTAGAAGCAAAAGGTCTCTTCCATATATAAAGTATTTCATATCTTTTTTCTTCTTTATTTTCTAAGGTCAACTACGCAGTATTCACTCCTTTTTTACTTGATTTTCAGATAGTTCAGTTGTATGTAATTGAGTGTGTGAAGGTTTTCTGAAACATGGACTAGATAGGGTATATTTCCTAGCTACTTGACCTCAATGTATAAATTTTTTATTCTATCAGATTATGTTGACTTACAACACAAGAAATTTTTTTTATGGTAAGCCCGAGATGGTACCTATAAAATAAAAAAATAACAGGTTAAATTGAACTGTTAATAGCTCTTTGATTGAAAGAATATGGTTCCAATAATACATTATTCCAGTCGAGTCCAATGGAATTTACAGTTTGTTTGGATGGTTGTTACCTATTGTATTGCATTGCATTGTTATTTTAAATATAATATTTATTTTGATTGTTATTTAAAGTTTATTGTATCGTATTATTAAATTTGTCATTATATAGCAATAAAAAGTGTGACTTTATGTAATGATCAATTTGATGTGGTCACGTCGTTACTCTATTTTTTCTCTCACTTTGTTCTTCCTTATTATTAAGTAATCTTATTTTATTCTTTACCTTATCTTTTTATATAATAATTTGACCCAGTATCTTACTTTTCGTTGTAATAGTGTAAGTTTATTTTCCATATTGTTGATGTGTAATATCATGAAACGATGACAAATAATACAATATATCTAAATATTATATTTAATGAAAACAATACAATACGATATTTAATACATTATGAAACGATATGTTATGAATTATATTAAACAACTAGCACCAGGTGCTAATCGCCCCATCAAGACAGTTATAATTGGTCATAACCATTCAAATTCCTGTTTGTTCGCTTATTTCTGTGACTTCAAATTTCAAGACAATTTTTCTAAACTTTTATCATGTCTAACCGAAGCCTAGGGCCCTTTCCATTTCTCAGATTTTAATTTGACTATTAATGGTAAGTTTTCTTTCTCCTCTTTATGGTCTCTTCTTAATTGTTCTCAACATTGGCTTGAAATATTGAGTTTTTATCTTGGGTTTCCGTTGGCCCTGTAATATTATTATTTTGATATAGATTTGGATCTAATTTTGCATTGATAGGTCAATATTGATACGTAAAGAGAAGTGGCAATGGCATATAAAGTGGATCATGAATATGATTACTTATTCAAGATTGTTTTGATTGGAGATTCAGGTGTTGGTAAATCTAATATACTTTCTAGGTTTACCCGAAATGAATTTTGTTTGGAGTCTAAGTCCACCATTGGCGTTGAATTTGCAACAAGGACCCTTCAGGTACAACGTATCGCATTTTATAAGATGTTTTTTCTGTTCATTTGTACAACAAAATGGAAGAAAATTTTGGCAGCATCATGTTTGTGTATGAGTGGGTCGTTTCCAAATAGATTTTCTTGTAAGGGTAGTGTAATTTATTACTACTACCTTGTTAGACAATTGCATCTGAAAAAACTTATAATTGGGCTATTAGTATTAGCCACTTTCGGATCAATCTTCATCATGTAACTTATATAAGTATTATTTTTCTAAGTTATTAATTAATACTTCATTTATCCCCTTTATGTGCCATACTTACTTTTTTATCTATCCAAAAAAAAATGAGATACTTATATATTTTAAAACAATTTAGCTTTAGAATTTTTATATTACCCTTGGTGAGACCTAATTTATAGTCACACAAATATTGTTTACGGCTTATTTTAAATTACAAGTTTCAAAAAAAAAAATCTGGTTCAAAAGTTTTTCTATCTACCTTAATACGTGCCTAGTCAAACAAGACCGCTTAGTACTAATTATAAAAAATTACATATAACTACCGTTTAAATAACATGACTGTATAAATATATTTTTTTATAATTAATGCATAGAAGTAAATATCTTTTTTTAAACAATCCTTATGTATTTTTGTTGCATGGTGCAGGTAGAGGGGAAGACAGTAAAGGCACAAATATGGGACACGGCTGGTCAAGAAAGGTACAGAGCAATAACAAGTGCTTATTACAGAGGAGCCGTTGGTGCACTTTTGGTCTACGACATAACCAAAAGACAAACCTTCGAAAACGTGAGCCGTTGGCTTCGCGAACTTAGGGACCATGCAGATTCAAATATTGTTATCATGTTGGCTGGAAATAAGTCAGATTTGAACCATCTCCGAGCAGTCCCTGACCAGGACGCTCGGATCTTGGCTGAGAAAGAAGGGCTCTCGTTCCTCGAGACGTCTGCTCTCGAGGCGTATAATGTTGAGAAAGCGTTTCAGACTATCTTGTTGGATATTTATCAGATCATAAGTAGGAAAGCTTTGGCTGCTCAAGAAGCAGCTGCTATTCCTGGTCAAGGCACTGCTATTAATGTTGGAGAGTATTCTGGTAACAATAACAGAAGACCATGTTGTTCTAATTAACTGAGAGGGATTAAAAAGGAAAGATGTAAATGTTTATTGCCAGATTATCATACTTTTGTGTGTAACAGTTTTATCAGACAATGCTATAGAGAGATTATAGGTTACTTAAAAATGTTGTAATCTTTTACAAGTGAGGTGAAAATGTTGTACTAATACTTTTAATTTCTTGGCCTTCTTATTGCTTTGTTGAAGGAAATATGATTTTGCATATGAACGAGATTCAAACTACTTGATTTTTACGTGAATTTAAATATATATGTTGATTTTGTAGGATTTTTTTGACAGACTCCTATTGGCATGAATTTTCATAAGACCATAAGAAACGGCCTAATGACCAATACGAATTTATAATTATTTCCACTTTTTCGTGTGAATTAGTACGTGCTGATTTTGTAGAATTTTCTTTACGGATTCCAATTGGCCTGAAATTTTGTAGGTCCATAGGAAACGACCTAACGACCATCACTTATCGCTTCGCCATGACTTTCGGGTTTATTTATTGGTATTTGGGGTCATACAACACGAATTTATTGTTATATCCCTTTTCATGTGTATTTATACATGATGATTTTGTAAAAAAAATTGACGGTTCCGATTGTGCTGAAAATTTATGAGTCCATAGAAAACATCCTAATGACCAATACTCATCTCTTCGTCATGACTTCTAGGTTAATTTTATGGTGACTCCATAGAAAAAACGAAGAACGGTCAAGGCGAGGCGGTGACTATTGTTCCTTAGGTTGTTTTTGATGGCCTAACAAAACCTTAGGAAATCCGGGACTGGTCGCCCGGGCCCATACAAAAGGTGTGGGCTATAGCACACAAAAATATGGAAATCGGACGAAATTCCTATTGGCCCTAAAACGCCAAAAAAGAGGAACGGTCATGGCTAGGCGGTGACTATTATTCCTTATGTTGTTTCTTATGGGGAGGCAAAATTTTAAGTGATCCGGGTCCGGTCACCTGTGCCCATGCAGAATGTTGTGCTATAGCACACGAAATCTAGAAATCGGACGGAATTCCAATTTTATGTCCCTAAAACGCCTACAAACGGGGAACGGTCATGGTCGTGACTATTGTTCTTTAGGTCGTTTTTTATTGGCCGACAAAAATTTAGGAGATCTGGGTCCGGTTGCCCGGGCCCATGCAAAAGACATGGGCTAGAGCAAACAAAATCTGGGTATCGGGCGGAATTCTAGTTTTATGGCCCTAAAATGCCATAAAACAAGGAGCGGTTATGGCAAGACATTGACTATTGTTTCTTAGTTCGTTTTTTATGGCCGAAAAATTTTTAGGCGATCCGGTCTGGTAGCTCGGGCCCATGCAAAAGAAGTGGGCTATATCACATGAAAATTTGGAAATTAGACGGAATTCTAGTTTTATAACCCTAAAATGCCAAAAAATGAGGAACGATCATGGTAAAACGATGACTATTGCTCCTAAGGTTGTTTTTGATGGTCCAATAAAATTGTAGGAGATCCAGGTCCTTTCTCCTAGGCCCATGAAGAAGACATGGGCTATACGAAAATTTGTGAATTGGGCGGAATTCCAATTTTATGGCCCTAATACGTCAAAAAATGAGTAACGGTCATGGCGAGGTAATGACTATTATTTGTTAGGTCATTTTTATGGGTCGAAAAAATTGTAGACAATCCGGTCAGGTCGTCCCGGCCCATGCAGAACACACAAAAATCTGAGAATCAGAAGGAATTCCAGTTTTATTGCCTTAAAACGTCAAAAAATGAGGAACAATCATGGAAAGGTGGTGATTATTGTTTCTTAGGCTATTTTTGATGGGCCGGCAAATTTTTATGCGATCCGCGATCGGTCGCATGGGCCAATGCAGCAGACGTGGGCTATAACACATGAAAATCTGAAAATCAGGTGAGATTCCAATTTTATGGTCCTAAAATGCCAAAAAATGAGTTACGATCATGGCGAGGCGGTGACTATGGTTCCTTCGGGCGTTTTTGATTGTCCAAAAAAATTTTATTCGATCCGGGTCTGATTATCCGTCCCATGAAGAAGGCGTGGGCATTAACACACAAAAATCTGGGAATCGGGCAAAATTTATGTTTTACGGTCCTAAAAAGCAAACAAAAACAAGTAACGATCAATTCGAGGCGGTAACTATTGTTCCTTAGGTCTTTTTGATGGCCCGACAAATTTTGAGGCAATCTGGATCCGGTCGCCCAGTCCATACAGAAGGTGTGGGCTATAGCACACGAAAATATGAGAATCGGACGGAATTTTAATATTAAGTACTTAAAACCCAAAAAACGAAGAACAATCATGGAGAGATGGTGCCAATTTCTCCTTAGATAAATGTTAACGGTACAAATATATATTCGGTAATCCAGGTCCGGTCGCTCTGGCCCATGCAGATGGCGTGGGCTGTAGCACGTGAATATATGTGTATACGGTCAATATCAGGGAATTCGACTTAGGGGCTACTGTGGCTTTCCACGCCCAACCTCGAAAAACTCGAAGCAGAACGTGAAGTGTGACCCCGAGGTGCGTCCTTCGAGGGAGCACATCGAAGGTTTACTATGGTCAACCTCGGAGCAGTACAAATCGGTGATCGTAATGGAAAGACGGGAAAGATCCCAAGTATACGTGGATAGAGCTGACTAGGTCTGCAAGAATAGTACAAATCTATACTGAGCCATTATACAGCTGTATAGCATTTCCTCATCATTATTAGACATGTACTATGTTGGGATTCCCCCTCCTATATAAAGGGGACCCTTGTCATTTTGTAACACACACGAATATAGAATACAATAGAACATTCCCTACTTTTCTTGCCTGAACGAGCTCAACAACTATTCTACAGCTTTATTGCTACTAATTTATTATGTTCATTCGTTGTTCTTCATTTATGGCTCATCATCAACCTTTAAAGGCTGCCCTTGAGGTCCCATATCGTTGAGCTCGAGGCCCTCAGTCTTGTGACCACACTGGTTTGCTTATCATTTCTTGCTCATTTACACTTAGCATTATTCACATAACAACTAGTATTAAGATAAATCAAGTATTTTTAGAACCACAAATCAAATATAATTATTATTACCATTTTTCGAGGTAAACAGTTTGGCGCCCACCGTGGGGCTAAAAATAAAAGTGATTGTTTTGGTGCTAGTTTTCTGATAACACACGTTATTCTTCACACTTTTTCTTGTCAAAGATTCTTTGATTTCAGGCCTAACCATGTCTAGCACACAAAATGCACCTCTTCACGATAGTGAGGGACTTGGAGAAAACAGCGGCATAGGACTTGGCGTACCACCTGTAAACCCCGAGGGAGTACCAAACATGGAGCCGGTTGATATCAGATCCCACAACGCTCTGAACACGGAGGCAGGCACAGACCCCGTAAGGAATAGGCACAAGGAAGCCCAGGCTGGAGGCCAAGAAGCACGAGGAATGGAAGAAGGCGGAGTCAGCCTCTAAGTGATATTCGAAATGTTGCAAGCTCAGCAAGTTGACATCGCTCAACTTCAAAGTCAGAACAGAACCTCTAACACCGCTAAACCAGTAAACATGGAGCATGAACCAGCGCTAGAAAGACCTGATGAAAGCGGCTCGGGGACTGACCCTTCAATCATGAAAATGCTCGAGGAATTGACTAAAAAAATTGAGTGAGGAGAAAAGAAGGTAGAGGCTAACGATAAAAAGGTGCATACTTACAACTCGAGGGTTGATCAGATCCCGGGCGGACCCCGATTCTAAAGGGTATAGATTCAAAGAAGTTCGGGAAGAAACCATTCCCATCAAGTGCGACTCCAAAGCCCATCCCGAAGAAATTCAGAATGCCCGATGTCCTGAAGTATAACGGGACCACGAACCCCAATGAGCACATTACCGCTTATGCTTGTGTTGTAAAAGGGAATGACTTAAAGGATGACGAGATTGAATCTGTCTTGTTGAAGAAGTTTGGAGAAACACTATCGAAGGGGCCATGATGTGGTATCACAACCTACCCCGAACTCGATGGATTTGTTTGCCATGTTGGCAAATTCTTTTGTGAAGGCACATACCGATGCCATCAAGGTTGCTACAAGGAAGTCCAATGTCTCCAAGATCAAACAAAGGGGTAACGAGATGCTGAGGGAATTTGTATCTCGCTTCCAGATGGAGTAAATGGAATTACCACCGGTATCCGATGACTGGGCAGTTCAGGCCTTCACTCAGGGCTTGAATGAACGAAGCTCGGTAGCTTCAAAGCAGCTAAACCAAAACTTGGTTGAGTATCCCACCGTGACTTGGGCAGATGTACACAACAGATATCAATCAAAGATTAGGGTCAAGGACGACCAACTAGGAGCCCCCTCTGGCTCAGTATATCCAAAAAGGCTCCTAGCAAAGGAACCAAGAGAGTCAAAATCAGGCAAAGAAAGGTATCAGCCATAGTTCAAGGATCGAAGAGTCACCTCGAGGAGGAATATACCTCGAAGTGATCAAAGAGTAGATCAAGGCCAAACTTCCCGGGGACTTATGAGAAAAATCGGGTTTGACAGGCATTCAAGGCCAATGGAGGCACCCCGATTGTCGGAATACAACTTCAACATCGATGTCTTACATATCATATCAGCCATGGGTAGAATCAGGGATACCAGATGGCCGAAGCCCGCACAGTCAGATCTTTCCCGGAGGAACCCCAACTCGATGTGCGAATACAATGGCATTCATGGTCATAGGACCGAGGATTGTAGATAGCTCCGAGAGGAGGCGGCCCGGCTGATCAATGAAGGGCACTTTCGAGAATTCCTCGGTGATCGAGCCAAGAACCACTTTCAAGAAAGAGAGGCGAACAGAAAAAATGGACCAGAAAAACCTTAGCATATCATTTACATGATCGTTGGAAGAACCGATGTCCCATAAGGACCCGCGTTCAAACAGACCAATGTGTCCATTGCAACGAAAAGGTAATCGGAGCTATATACCCAAGGACGCCCTTACATTTAGAGAAGAAAACATCGAGGCCTTGTCCCACCACATAATGATGCATTGGTAATTTTTTTTCTTTTGAATAACGTTCAAATTAAACATGTGCTCGTGGATCCAGGTAGCTCAGCCAACATAATTAGGTCAAAGGTGGTAGAGCAGCTTAGAATACTCGATCAAATCGTGCCCACCTCTCGAGTCCTCAATGAGTTCAACATGGCAAGCGAGACAACGAAAGGGGAGATCATCTTCCCGATCAATGTGGCTGGTACAATCCAAGATACCAAGTTTCATGTCATCGAAGGTGACATCAGGTACAATGCCCTACTTGGAAGGCCGTGTATACACAACACGAGAGTGGTACCATCAACTCTTTATCAGATGATGAAGTTCCTAACAAAAGATGGTATAAAACTGAGTACGGGCAGCAACATGCAGCAAAAGAGATGTTCGCGGTAAACGACATGGCACCAACGTCAACTCTCCCCATCCAGGACGAGCTAGGAAACAAGCTGGGGCCCGAGGAATAGGTGGTCTATGAGCATTCGAACAAAGATGACGAAGAAGAATTACTCGCTCCTCGAACCTTCATTGCTCCCGAGGAGTCGGATGCAGCAAAATCAACAGTCAAAGAACTCGAACAGACCGTCTTGATCGAGCACCTTCCAGATCAAAAGGTATACCTAGGAACAGGATTAACCCCCGGACTTAGGAAAAAACTCATCCAATTTCATATTAACAACATTGATTGCTTTGTTTGGTCCCATTTAGACACAATAGGGATCCCGCCGGAAATAACCACCCATCAGCTAAGTGTCGATCCCAGGTTCAAACCAGTGAAGCAAAAAAGGAGGCCTCAGTCCGAGGTAAAACATACGTTCATCAAAGACGAGGTAACAAAACTCCTCAAAATAGGATCAATTAGGGAGATAAAATACTCTGAATGGTTGGCTAATGTAGTAGTGGTTCCCAAAAAAGGAAATAAATTAAGAATGTGCGTGGATTATAAAGACTTGAATAAAGCATGCCCCAAAGAATCATTCCCATTTCCCAACATCGATTGCTTGATTGATGCCCCGACCGTCCACGAGATCCTCACTTTTCTCGATGCTTACTCCGAGTATAATCAAATTCAAATGAACCCAGAGGACAGGGAAAAGATTTCATTCATCACGAAGTATGGTACATATTGTTATAATGTGATGCCCTTCGGGCTAAAAAATGCAGGAGCTACGTACCAACGCCTAGTTAATAAGATGTTTGAACATCAAACAGGACAATTTATGGAAGTTTACATTGATGATATGCTAGTTAAATCCCTGTGCGCAGAGGACCATTTGACTCATTTGCAGAAAACATTCGATATCCTTAGAAGCTACAACATGAAGCTCAACCCCGAGAAATGTGCCTTCGGAGTAGGATCAGGCAAATTTTTAGTCTTCATGGTGTCGAATAGAGGGATCGAGATCAACCCCGACAAAATCAAGGCCATTGAAGAAATTACAATGGTGAACAATGTGAAGTCCGTATAGCGGCTGACCGGGCGTATTGCGGCCTTAGGCCGGTTCATCTCAAGATCTTTAGATCAGAGTCATCATTTCTTCTCCTTGCTCAAGAAGAAAAACAGCTTTGAGTGGACTCTGGAATAGGGCTGTTCATTCCGATCGGATATCCGAAATCCGAACCGATCCATTCAATTTTGAATTTTGGATTTTGGATTGGATCGGATTTCGGATTATGTTTATTAAAATTTCGGATTTCGGATTGGTATATTTTAATCCAATCCAATCCAATCTGAAATCCGAAATTATTAGGACATGTATAAATACTACACTTTAATTTACATCAACCTCCAAGTTATTACCTTTACAATTGCTAGATTTAGCTATATTGGCACCATAGTACTCTCATAATTGCATAAACATGAATTTTTCTTAATGTATTGCCTCTTTTACAAAGAAAATATGCATATTAGTTTAACTTTGAGGCATAATAATACGATCCGATATCCGATCCGATCCAAACTTTAAAATCCAATCCGATCCGATATAATTCGGATCGGATTCAGAAAGCGGTTTCTCTTGAGCCCGCCTTTGCTCCACACCCCGAAGGAATTGATGAAACGTTGTACTTATATCTTGCCATATCCGAAGTAGAGGTAAGCGGTGTGTTGGCTCGGGAAGAACAAGGTACGCAATTCCCTGTTTATTACGTAAGTCGGACTCTAGGAGATGCTGAAACTAGATATCCACACTTGGAAAAATTAGCTCTTGCATTAATAAGTGAACCTCGCAAATTAAAACCTCATTTTCAATGCCATCGTATATGCGTTTTAACGACATACCCTCTTCGAAATATCTTGCACAAACCTGAATTATCGGGTAGATTGGCCAAATGGGCCATCGAGCTCGGAGGGTATGATATTGAGTACCAACCCCGGACGGCTATCAAGTCCCAAATTTTGGCGGACTTCGTGGCCGAATTTACGGCTGCCCTCTTGCCCGAGGTAGAGAAAGAACTCTTGCTAAAAATAGGTACGTCATCGGGAGTATGGACTATTTTCACCGACGGTGCCTCGAACGTGAAAGGGTCCGGACTCAGGATTATTCTAAAACCGCCTACGGGCGGCATCATTAGGCAATCTATAAAAGCTCCAAAGTTTACTAACAACGGGGCCAAGTATGAGGCTATGATTGCAGTTCTCAAACTGGCCAAGAGCCTAGGAGCAGAAGTCGTTGAAGCAAAATGCGACTCCCTTCTAGTAGTCAACCAAGTAAATGGGAGCTTCGAGGTTCGAGAAGATATGATGCAAGGATACTTAGACAAACTTCAGGTCATATTGCATCGCTTCAAAGAATGGACAACATGGGATTGGAGGAATAAATAGATCGACTATTTAAGAAACGGGAAGCTGCCCACATGACCAAAAGAATCGAGGGCTTTTGAGCCAAAGCAGCTCAATTTTCACTCGACGAGAGTGGAACACTATACAGAAGGACCTTCGACGGACATCTAGCAGTATGCTTGGGACTGGGGGGACACTGATTATGTACTTCAGGAAATCCACGAGGGCACTTGTAAAAATCATTCCGGCACCGATTCTATGGTTCAAAAGGTAATAGAGCAGGTTATTATTGGGATAACATGGAAAATGACACTAAGGAATTCGTTCGAAGGTGCGACAAATACCAAAAGTTCGCGCCAATGATTCACTAACCCGGTGAATAGGTACATTCAGTCTTATCACTATGGCCATTCATGAAATAGGGGATAGACATTGCCGACCCCCTACCAACGGTGCCAGGTAAAGCTAGATTTATTCTGTTTATGACAGACTATTTCTCAAAATGGGTGGAAGCACAGGCCTTCTAGAAGATAAGAGAAAAAGAAGTCATTGACTTCATCTGGGACCACATCATATGCCGACTCGAGATCCCCGCCAATACTGCATGTGATAATGGGAAGCAGTTCATAGGCAGCAACGTGACGAAATTCCTCGAAGATCTTAAGATCAAGAGGATCCTATCAACGCCCTATCACCCATGTGCAAATGGACAGGTGTTGATACCCAATTTTTCCCAATGTATTTTTCAAAATACCTTCAAAATAGCATATATATGCATATACAAGCATGTCCAAAGTTTTTATTATTTTTTCATAATTTTAAGGTTTTAAATTGATTTATTTTTTCCCTTTTTTCCATAAAATCCCCAATAATTATTTCCAAAATTATTGTTTTGATAATTCATTTATTGAATTTCTATATTTATGCCAAAATATGGCTAAGGTAATTTTTATATATTTTTATGATTACATTTAGTATTTTTAAAAGCTAAATTACACATAATTGCAATATTTGTCCTTTTAAGATTTAATTATATTTTATATGCATAAAATTGGATCCTGTATTTTTAAATTGCTAATTATGTATTATAAATTATTTTAGCATTTTAAATTATTTTTTAGAAATTATCTACTATTTTTTATAAATTAAATAGGGAAAAAACTGGCTATTTAACTTATAGCCAAATTGGCTTTCAATTCTAGCCTAAATCCAATGGACCCCCAACCCAATTAAATAACCCATCGGACCCAAGCCTAAACCCAAACCATACCCGGCCCAGACCTGAGTTAATCCTGGTCGTTGATCAATTTGTCCGGATTCACTCTTACCATAATTAACCTAAGACTACCCCCCCCCCAAACCCTCATTCTCTCATTCACTCAACCGACACTCATCTTCCTCTCTCTATCTCTGGTTCTCTCAAGAACCTTCTCTTCTCCCATCCTCTCCGATGGACCTTGTCCACCTTCTCCGGCCACCTCCCTCGCCGGAAACCATGGCCTCTCATCATCTCCTAGCCTCTGCTTCACCCCACGCCGGTTTGACACTACCCTGAGGTCATCAGGTGAACTTGGAGCGGCTCAACTCCTATACATGGTCTTTCATGCCATTTTTTGGCTATCCATGGCTATTCGAGTAAGATCCATGACTTTTTCGGCTAAAACCGGTAACGTTCTATGGTTTTCTCATCTTCTCTGGGTTCTCTGAAACCCTAACTCTTGAGATCCTCCGATTTCTTTTAGATATATCTTAGATCTATGTATAATATGAGTTTTTGTTATTTTCCTCGAAGGTTTTTTTTTTATTTTCTCTAAAGTAACCCTTCGTCTTCAAGACTAGGGTTTCTTAACCTTTTTTAAACGACTTCTCCTCTGATTTTTCAGCATTATCATATGATTTTAACTACGTTTAAATTGTTTATTTTTATCTGACTCATTACGTTCAAAACCCTAATTTGTTTGGCTCTAGTTTGTGACTCTGAGTTTGTCTTTACTGTTCGTTCAGTCGATTTGTCTGTATGTGCGATTCTCATGGATATGCTGTGATTAGTTAGAGTATTTCTATGACTTTCATCCTAGTGATGTCTTATTAAGGGTTCCGATTTGGTTCTTCCTGTTTGTACTCTGTTTATTGGTTTATTCATGGAAGTCTATACTATTTTCCTTAATATTAGTACTATTTTTTGATTCTTGAAATCCTTAATTTACAGTATTGATGCTCTTATATAGATTTTCGGTTATTTTTCCTATCCCTTAAAATTATTTCTTACCTTGTTATGTGATTGACTATATTTTAATTGATTTCTACTGTTATTTCCTTAATTATACCCTTATGTATCTAGCCCTAATTTACATATTTTGTACCTATGTTACTTGGATTCTTTCCTTATCTGTTACCTGCTTTCTACCGTTCGTAAATTATTCCCTTAATTAAGGGATACTTGGTTGATTTTTGTTCTTAATTGATACTGAGTTCTATAATTATAAAAGAATTGATTCTTGCCTTATTTTGAACCAGTTTTCAAACTACTGTATAAATGACTCTCTTCTACAGTCTTAACACACGAACAACTAGTTCAGAATACACACACACACACTCAAACTCTCTCTTCTTTCTCTACTACTTGTGCTAGTTGTTTGTCTAGCCGGCTGAAAGCCAAGGCTAGACTATGGAACTCTACTTGCTTTACTTTCTGTACTTTTGCTTCCTTAACTGGTATGTTCCTAGTTAAATTCTGAAACTCAACTCTATGTGCTCCCTGTCTGTTAATCCATGTCTCCTTCTGCACTAATTTAATGGCTTATGTGTTTAATTGCCTTCATGTTTATTGCTTTATTCAGCATGCTTAAGTTTTGCCCTCTCTTGTTCAAGTGTAATTAGCATGTTTACTTGAGTCCTTGTTTATTTCCTTCAACTAGTATGCCATGTTAGTATCATAGACTCCTAATGTACTTGATTAATATTAAGTTGCATGACTAATTGTGTTTAATAGACTCCTGCCCTCAGCATGACTACTCACATACCATGTCTCTATGTCTTATTGCCTATTACTATTCTAATTTCAAGTATGATCCCTTTGTTAACACTTCGAAGTAGTAGTTTGTGGTCTGGAGGCCAATCAGTTCCTACTTGTTCTTTGTACTTGCTGGTCTATGTGTTTCTTCTCTTATCCATGTTTATGTGTTGGCCCCAACCCCTTACTTCCCTATTTGTGACTTTTGAAACTGTACTATTCTTTGAACTTGTTCTGTGTGTGCTGGCTTGTTCCAAGTTGTTATTGCTCCTATCCCCTTCTCCTTTCAAAACTGTTTTTCCCTAAGCAACTCTTCTGTTGTTTTTTCAAACTTATTTCAACATGTTGTTTCAAATTGTTTTCAACTCAACTCTTTTAAATCTATGTCAAGCACTCTCACACATACTCTTAGACCACTAGGTTCTGTCCCTTTTGTGTGAGCCTTGCCTTGTGACCATTGAGCTCCCTCTGAACTTGGACACACAAAAGCTGGCCCTTCCACACTGCACTTACTCTGTCTTGGATATGAAATCTGGGTGTGAGCACTGCCCGGGATCCCTTGAGGTCCATAGGAAACTCTGACACACCCAGATATGAGAAAGTCTATGGAACAGTCTTGGCACTTGAGGTGATTTATTACATAACTCAGGGTGGAAGTCCTAATTAGGTGCTGAAAGTTTGGGCCTGTTTTCAGGCTCTCTATAGTGTAACTTTTATCTTTCTTTCCTGCTTATGCAATTCATTTCAGTATTGGTCTGTAATAATTTGTAAACAAGTATTGGGGTTGGATAGTGAAAAGGGGTGGGTAATATGCATGCTGTAGTATAATCCAGGGTAGAAATCATGTTCCTAGGTTTACTCTTCTCTATGCGCAATAGCAGCCATGTTTAGGTACAACATGCCAAGCATGCCATGCATTAGCTATCATACTATTTAGGATTTATATGTACTGTTTTCAACATCTCATCCACACTTAGAAATCCTGTCTATAGGGTAGATAATAACAATAAAATAAACTGTTATTATGTGATTCTGCCCAAGTAAACATGTTCTGAAATTTCATTTAGAAATCCTGCTCTTAGGAAATTCTGCAATCATGTTATGCATTTAAAAATCCTGCTTTAGGAATCCTGCATATAAATCATTAGATACCATGATTAGGTTCTCGTTCATCCTAATTCAGCTACGCTTAGTTAACTACTAAAGGAGTATCAACAGTCTCATCCTGCTTTCAACAAACTGGTAATAATCCCTGCATGTCTTTGCAATATTTAGAACAGCATGTTTTAGAAGAAAAACAATCTCCACTATTTTAATAACTCTGAATAACTGTTGTATATTGCTTTACGCGTAGGCAAGCCTTAGGTAATAACTTAAAACCAGAACTGCCTTTGTTTAACTGTCAGCATGTTAAAATCACTAGGCAAGCCTGATTCGGACTTCTTTTCTGAGTCATGTAATAAATCTGGTTTTGCTGTTCTCACTTATATACCATTCTTAGGATCTGAATTCAGACCTTATCTGTGTATGAGTCGTGTTGTCTATGTGCATTACTTGTGGAGGTATGTCTGAGCCTTCTATATGTTTTTGTGTTTTTCCCCTAAATGCAGTCCTATATGATCTTGTTTGTCGCTTAGTATTTTGCCTTTAAACCTAAGGGTATGCCTAGAACCCCTTCTTATAGGATAGGAGTCCTAAATTCCTCCAGGATTGATAAGAAAGGACGGACAACAGCATGCAATAGGGGTCGAGACCAACCCTCGCGTTAATTGCCTTCACAGGGCGGGAAAGGGTAGATATGGATATGATGACCGGTGCGTTAATACCACGTGTAGCCCCTCTATGAGGAGTGTCATACCGGGTGTTGCATTGATGTGATCCATATTATAAGTAAACCTAGGGCACGCCCTTTTAAATTCCCAAGTATGTTTAGATTGCAATTCTTTTCAAAATCTTGCCTTTTATTTGTCCTTTTTCAACCACTTGTGTGTCTAAACTTAAATCCCTTACTATTTGAGCCATACTTGTTTGTTTGCTATTTGTACAAATTCACAAAAACTGTTTGGCCGGAAACCACACTAGTGGATCCTGAGGGGTGTCTAACACCTTTCCCTTAGAATAATTTCAAGCACTTACCCTATCTCTGGTTACCAAACGTAGTTATGAATGAACCCTATAGGTGTCTTAACGCACCTTAAATCGTTAGGTGGTGACTCTTCAAAAATGCAAACCCCATTTCCCAAAAGGAAATAGTTGTCCCATAACCAAAAATGTCATAAACCCGATTCTGCTGGGGATATTTAGGCTTTTACCATTTCATACCGTTTTTGTGAATTTGTACCCGTCCCTATGTGCAATTATTTGTTTAATTTCGTTAAGCATTTAATTTCTTCTTCAAAAGCAAAACTGACATATCTTTCTTGTTTCCTTCCTTTATAACTGCTTTAAATTATAAAACTGCTGTATTTATCGCTTCCTTAATGTGCAAATACATGTCAACATGCTTTTAATTATTGCATAATCAGGCTCAACATCATACTCCACTCGTGCCAAACAAATACTATAGCAACGTTTGATGAGTGGTTGCGCCTTCCTATATCATTACCCCCTAAATTCGGAAAAGCTTATTTGCGGTAAAACTAGTCGATCAGCGGTGTAGTCGACAGTTTTGTGCCTTCCCCCTTGAGTTTTCCGCTCAAGGGTACCAGTCTAAAACCCCATAGAAACCTTACTCTGTTTTAAATTGTGCATGCATCATGGTCAAACCTAGTCGGGTCAGTTATGTTGTCCACATAATAATCCTTTAAGATAGACTTGTCCAAAAGTCTACTGGGTTTCCCTAAACCCAAACGGACATCATCACGTTCTGTGCATTTATTTGGAGATCTAAATGCTTCATGCTAATTGTTGATATTAAATAGTCGAGTCCGGTGGAGGTATGGTCTTAACCCTTTTATTTTGCAGAAAATGAAGAACGAGGTCCCCCAGCTTCGGTATGGTTAGCACACCCTCACTTTTGCTAGACTGGTGGAGGAATCTTCCATCAGATGACCAAATCAACGAATAGAAAGAGAGGGCCGCCAAATCCAGCGAAAAGCTGGAATATCTGGAATATAGCTTGTTGGAATTGGAAGGAAATGTGAGGAAGAGAGTCACTGATTGCCAGAACGCTGAGGGAAATGAAGGAGAGCATTTGACAAAGGAATTTTTACTGGTGAACCTACGCCAACTAGAGGATTTGGTAAATGAGAACATTCAACCTGGGGAAGGTCCTTCTGGGGCCAAATAGATAGGAATTTGCTTTTTTGCTTTATGAATGTAATAAGGTCAATGGCCATTAGTGACTTTATTTCTTGCTTATTTAGTGTCATTTGGGATTCATCTATTTTTATCAATAAAATGAAGCATTTAGCATTCTAAGTTCTCCAAGTTTATTTGTCGCTAGGCCTACCTGGGGCACAAAGGAGGTTCCTAAATTAGGACACACTTTACATTCCCGCACTATGTGTTTAAATATTGCAATACTTTTTATAATCCTCACTAACTTGATTACCTTTTGTTTTATTTTTTGTTTCATTATTCCTTTCCCAAAGGTTAGTTCGTGCACTCTGCATCATCATCTTATTTCACAAGATCCAAGGGCCCTCCACCCACTCCTCATCTTAGTCCCATTAAAGGCAAGAACAAAGGCAAAATGGAAGATTTAAACAACATCAGGAAGGAGAATACAACTCAACAAGTAGAGGCCACTGATGGCCAGGGTATTCGGGTTCTTAACAAAAATGTGTCACAACTTGAACAGAAACTGTTGAAATTCCAGGAAGAACTCGATCAGGTTCGAAATCTGGCAAACCTGTCATTTTCCCTCAACACCCCAGATATCAACTTCCCCAACGCTCAAAACCCTACACCTCCTCAAAATATCCCGAAACTGTAGAATCATCCCGCGCCTCATCATCACACAGCTCTACCAAAGAACCAATGCAACACCTACCATACCCCAAACAACACTCCACTACTCATCCCAGAACCTTAGAACTCCACAAACGACTATTTCTACACCCTTACACAGGCCACCATAACACTCCTATCTACATGGAGACCATGCCACACTCCACCGAACCCATCCCATGTACACCTGAGTCTGATAAAAAGGATCTGCTTATCAGGAACTTGGCCGAGGAACTTAAGAAACTGACCAGCCGGATTCAGGGCACTGAGGGAAGTAAAGGAATTGAGGGGCTGAACTATGAGGACCTTTACATACAGCCTGATGTCGAACTGCCTGAGGGGTACAAACCTCCTAAGTTCGAAATATTTGATGGTACAGGTGATCCAAGGGTCTATCTGAGGACATATTGCGACAAGCTGGTTGGAGTAGGGAAGGATGAAAGGATCCGCATGAAGCTGTTCATGAGGAGTTTGAAAGGAGACGCATTATCTTGGTACATCAGCCAAGATCCCAAGAAGTGGTCAAGCTGGGTAGGCATGGCATCTGACTTTATGGATAAGTTCAGGTTTAATACAGAGAATGCACCAGACGTGTTCTATATCCAGAATTTGAAGAAGAAGCCCACAGAGACGTTTAGCGAGTATGTTACTCACTGGAGGTTCGAAGCTGCTAAGGTTAGACCCGCCTTAGAAGATGAGAAAATGAACAAGTTCTTTGTACGGGCTCAGGACCCGCAGTACTATGAACGACTGATGATGATTGAGAACCACAAGTTCTCCGACATTATCAAATTAGGTGAAAGAATTGAAGAAGGTATTAAAAGTGGTTGTGATGGTTGCACAAAGGACCAAGTCTCCCCTCAAATACCAAACTTACCCAAAACCTCTACTCACATACCAGCCAACTCCAAATTACCAAGTACCCTCACTCTCATACCAAGCTCCGCCACCAACTTATCAGTCATATCCACCTCCTACATATCAACCTACTTCACCCAGATACTCCCAACCTACTCCTGTCTACCAAACCTATAATGCCCAACCATCCCATTATTAATCACCCCCTGCATGCCAAAATTTCCCTAGACCTCGACCTAATTTTGATCGCAGACCTCCAAAACAATATAAAGCCATCGCTGAACCCATCAACCAGCTGTATGAAAGGCTCAAAGTTGTTGGTTGTGTCACCCTCATCCCTGCTGCAACCCCTGAGAATCCTTCTTAGTGGGTTGACACAAACAAGTCCTGCTCATACCACTCCGGCATGAAAGGGCACACCATCGATGAATGCCGCTCCATGAAAGACAAGATTCAGTCCTTGATTGATAACAAGATCATTGTGGAAAAGGAGCGCACTCCAAACGTCCGCAACAACCCTTTTGCCAGACCATAAGGGTGGAGGTATCCACATGATTGAAGTAGAAGATGACTGGGATCCCGAGGGATCAATCGAGTTGATCGCAGAAGGTGATGACCCGAAGAAACCGACAATTACTTTCAATCAAATCATAGTCCAGATCCAACCGTTTGAGAATGCTGAGGTGAATATGTCTATACCTCTTGAGTTTGAAGCAGCGCCACTCGCAAAGACACTGGTACCAATTAAGGTTGAATTTGAGTCTCCAGCAAATGCATTCGCACCATTTGAGGTCGCAGTCTTGCCACACAAGGCACATGTTCCGTTTGAAGTAAGGATAGCCGCGCCGGTTCCAGTGGCGATGTCAACCATGCCACAAATCTATACAAATGTTGTACCCTGGGACTATACAGCCGAGGCGAGAAGGAAAGGCAAGGTCAGGATTGAAGAAACTGTCACAGCACAGGGTATGACAAGAACTGGTAGAGTCTATACCCCTGAACATCTAGCTGAATTAAGCAAGCAGGCCTCCAATCGGCCACCCCTTATTGAGATAGGTCCGGACTACCTTTGGAGGAAAATACAGGCCAAGGAATATTTGGTCATCGACCAGTTAAACAAGATGCCAGTACAAATATTCATTCTCTCTTTGCTACAAAATTCTGAGACGCACAAGAATGCTCTGTTAAAGGTGCTAAATGAAACATACGTACCAAGTAACATCACTAGCGGGGAAGTGTCTAATATGGTAGGACAAGTGCTGGAAATCCATAAGATTACCTTTCATGAGGACGAGCTGCCACCTGAAGGGCTGGGGCACAACAAAGCACTACACATCACTGTGCAATGCAAAGATTATTTCATAACCAGAATCCTAATCGATAGAGGTTCCTGTCTTAACATTTGTCCGCTGGTAACACTCAAGAAGTTGGGTAAAAGGCCGCATGAGATAAATGATGGAGCAATCAAAGTGAAAGCCTTCGATGGTTCTCAGAGGTCCACCATTGGTGAGATTAGTCTATGCCTACAGATGGGACCAACCTGGTTCGAGGTCGATTTCCAGGTGATAGATGTACCAGCGTCTTACAACTTGCTGCTAGGACGGCCATGGATTCATGTTGTCGGGGTTGTAGCATCAATGCTACATCAGGCAGTAAAGTTCGAATGGAATCACCAGGAAGTGATCATTCACGACGACGGTAGCAACCCTATATACAGTCGCCAGACCATTCCGGTCGAGGGAAGAAGGAAGCTGGGTGGAGAAACTTACCACCACATTGAGCGGGTCAATGATATCGACAAAGACAAATGGTGGGATAGAAAAATCGAGAGTATAATAATTTGGAGTGGGTACGAACCTGGCAAAGGGCTCGGCAAGAACCTCCAAGGAATCTCTAAACCCATAAAACTCCAGAAACATGGCACTACCTTCGGCTTGGGATATAAATACACCTAGGAAGAATTCAATAACTGGTCGCCACCATGGCGCCGTACTTACTATCCACTAGAGCAGCCAATACCGCATCTAGAGCAGACCTTCCAACAGGCCGGCATTATTTATGGGTCAGATGAAGAAGAAGTACTTGCAGCAGTGAAGAACTTATTTCTAAAGGACAGTGATATGGACTGTTGCGTTATTCTCGAGGAGGAGGGGGAGGAAGGCCCTTCCATACAGGCTGTGAGTAGAGGGGCACATCTTAAGAATTGGACCATCAGGACAACCAAAGCCTGACGAGCCTCGGGGTAGCAAGGCTAAAACAAGCATTATTCATTGTTTTTACTAAATGATTTTCTTTTCGTATTTTTCAATTCCCACAATAAGATCTTCGATGTTCAAAATAGTTATTCAATTTATCAAAAGCATTTTTGATTTTTCTTATGAATTAATATTTATTGCTATCGTTTTCTCTCCTTGATTTACCAATACAACATTACTATTACTTGTCTTGATGAACCAATGACTGTGACATGCAATGAGACAACGGGAGAATACACAGAATTTCTAAAGGAGTATGAGGACATATTCGCCTGGTCATATAATAACATGACTGGTTTGAGTACGTCTATTGTGGCTCACAAACTGCCAAACAATCCAATGTGTCCACCGGTAAAGCAAAAGCTCAGAAAGTTCAAGCCTGATATGAGTTTGAAAATCAAGAAAGAAGTCACCAAACAGATCAGCGCTAAGGTTCTCATGGGTAGTAGAATACCCGACATGGTTAGCCAACATTGTGCCAGTACCAAAGAAGGATAGGAAGGTCAGAGTCTATGTCGACTACCGGAATCTCAACCGGGTCAGTCCGAAAGATGACTTCCCTTTGCTAAATATATACATCCTGATTGACAATTGCGCCAAGCATGAGCTACAGTCATTCATAGATTGCTTCGCTGGTTATCATTAGATCTGGATAGATGAGGAAGATGCTGAGAAGACGGCTTTCATTACGCCGTAGGGAGTGTACCGTTACAAGATGATGCCATTCGGCCTTAAGAATGTAGGGGCCACCTACATGAGGGTCATGACTATCATCTTCCATGATATGATACACAAGGAGATATAGGTATATGTGGATGATGTTATTATCAAATCCAAGAAGACCACTGACCACATAGAAGATCTGAGAAAGTTCTTCAATAGATTGCGGAGATACAACCTGAAACTAAACCCCGCAAAGTGCGCATTTGGGGTTCCTGCTGGGAAATTGCTTGGGTTTATTATGAGACGCCGAGGAATAGAATTGTATCCATCGAAAGTCAAAGCCATTCAAGAACTACCACTGCTAAAGAACAAGAACGATGTGATGAGTTTCTTGGGAAGGCTTAACTATATCAGTCGATTCATAGCACAGTCTATAGTTATCTGTGAGCCAATCTTTAAGATGTTAAAGAAGGATTCCGCCACCAAATGGACCGATGATTGCCAAAAGGCATTCGACAAAATCAAGGAGTACCTGTCAACACCACCAGTCTTAGTCCTGCCCGAGCCAGGTAGACCCTTATTACTCTACCTTGCAGTGTTAGATGGAGCTTTCGGTTGCGTTCTTGGGCAGTATGATGAAACAGGGAGGAAGGAACAAGCCATTTATTATCTCAGTAAGAAGTTCACCCCGTACGAGGCCCGATATTCTCTATTGGAACACACCTGTTGTGCTTTGACTTGGGTAGCTCAGAAGCTGAGAAATTACTTCTGCACCTATTCTACATATCTCATATCGAGAATGGATCCTTTGAAGTACATCTTTCAGAAGCCCATGACCACTAGCAAGCTAGCCAAGTGGCAAATCCTGTTGAGTAAGTTCGACATTGTTTACGTAACTTAGAAAGCAGTCAAGGGACATGCAGTGGAAGACCACCTTGCTGAAAACCCCGTGGATGGAGGATACAAACCCCTGAAAACATATTTTCCCGATGAAGAGGTATAATTCATAGGAGAAGACATTACGGAATCCTATGACGATGGGAGAATATTCTTTGATAGAGCAGCAAACTTCAAAGGAGTTGGCATAGGAGAAATCCTAATATCAGAAACCGGTCAGCATTATCCGGTGTCTGCCAAACTCAGGTTCCCCTACACCAACAATATGGCCGAGTATGAAGCCTACATTTTAGGACTCAAAATGGTCATTGACATGAATGTTCAAGAGCTGCTAGTGATTGGAGATTCAGACCTACTTATACATCAAGTACGAGAAGAATGGGCAACCAAGAACTCCAAGATACTCCCGTATCTACATCACGTACAGGAGTTGAGAAAGAGGTTCACGAAGACGGAATTCCAGCATGTTCCCAGAATCTAGAATGAGTTCGCCTATGCATTGGTTGCCCTATCATCTATGATACAGCATCCCGACAATAATTTAATTGATTCCATTCCAGTGAAAATCCATAATCAACCAGCTTACTATGCTCATATCGAAGAGGAAGCAGACCGAAAGCCTTGCTTTCATGATATCAAGGAATATTTGGCAAAAGGAGAGTACCCGGAGCTTGCTAATCCTACTCAGAAACGCACACTTCAGAGATTGTCCAACAACTTCTTTCACAACGGAGGAATCCTGTATAGGAGGACTCCCGATTTAGGATTATTAAGATGTGTCGACACAAAGGAAGCATCCTGGCTACTAGAGGAAATACATGCTGGGACTTACGGTCCATATATCAACGGTTTTGTCTTAACAAAGAAGATACTCTAGGCTGGTTACTTTTGGATGACTATGGAAACGGACTGCATCCAGTATGTCCGGAAATGCCACCGCTGTCAGATACATACAGACATGATAAAGGTACCTCCGAGAGAGCTTAACACGACAAGTTCACCGTGACCGTTCGCCACTTGGGGGATGGATGTTATTGGACCAATCGAGCTTTCTGCTTCTAGCGGACACAGGTTTATCCTGGTAGACATAGACTATTTCACCAAATAGGTCGAAGCAGCATCTTACAGAGTAGTGACTAAGAAAGTCGTGGCAGACTTTGTCCGCGACCGCATTGTTTGTCGATTCGTGATTCCAGAGTCAATCATTACTGATAATGGCTCCAAACTCAACAGCGACTTGATGAAAGCTATGTGCAAAACTTTCAAGATCAAACACAAAAATTCCATATCCTACATGCCTCGGATGAATGGAGTTGTAGAAGCTGCCAACAAGAATATCAAGAAGATATTGAGGAAAATGATAGAGAAGCATAAGCAGTGGCATGAGAAGTTATCATTTGCTCTACTGGGGTATCGCTCCATAGTCCACACATCAACCGGGGCAACCCCCTATATGCTGGTTTACGGTACAGATGTTGTCATTCCCGCTGAGGTAGAAATTCTTTCCCTAAGGATCATACAAGAAACTGAGCTCAACGACCTCGAGTGGGTAAAAAGTCATTATGAGCAACTAGCCCTTATAGACGGAGAGAGAATGAATGAAGTTTGCCATTGTCAACTCTATCAGAACAGAATGGCCAGAGCCTTCAACAAAAGAGTCAATCCAAGACAGTTCACACTGGGCCAACTGGTATTAAAGAAAATTTTTCTGTATCAAGATGAAGCCAAAGGGTAGTTCTCTCCTAACTGGCAGGGCCCATACATGGTTCACCGGGTTTTGATAGGAGGAGCCCTCGTACTTGCAGAAATGGACGGAGAAGTCTGGCCAAAGACGATAAATCCAGATGCGGTCAAGCGTTACTATGTGTAATTTTTATGCTTTCTTTATATGATGTAAATGAACTACGCCTGACCTGATTCCCGTTTAAGAGGGGTTGCGTAGGCAGCCCTATGGGTTCAGTCACAATTCAATAAAAATTTCATTTTCCCCCGTAATTGGAAACTGGGGCAGAATTTTGAGGAGGACCCTCAAAATTCCAAAGTAATTTAAGCTAATCGCTGCATGAGCAACAGTCAAAAACATTAACCCATCAAACTGGGGCAGAATTTTGAAGAGGACCCTCAAAATTCCGTAGCAAGAGAGGATGCTATGTCCCGAGCTACGTCACAGTCGTCGGTTCATCTAAAAGTTATTTTTAATTTATGTCATACTTTTATAAAATCATGCATGCTTATTATTGAAACTGCTTGTTTAGCAACGCTACCCTAATAATACAGACGATATCACCAGATCAAAGTCGAACGAGTCAAGCAAAAGCCAGCGGGGATACGAACTAGCCTCCCACTTACAAAACTCACAATTTTTCTTTGGATGCAGGCACTAGGATCACGAAATCATTAAACACACTGTACGCCCATGGGAGAAACATTGTTCAAAATATGATTCTCAAAGCCGTTGCACTTGCCAATATTTGCTATCAGCACACACCAGTGATATTCCGTATGTCACAATGCTCCCAGTAATCGCAACACCACAATCTGTTATCAGCTTAAAACTCTACTGTCATTTGTTATTTTATTTCTTGTATAAGGCTACCATTCTGCCTTCCGAGACTAAACACTGTCTCCATCTGCATTTGCATTGCATAAGGCTACTATTCTGCCTTCCAATTTGCATAAGACTACCATTTTGCCTTCTGAGGTTAAGCTCTACCCCCATCTGCATCTGCATTGCATAAGGCTACTATTCTGCCTTTCAAGACTAAACGTTGTCTCCATCTGCATTTGCATTGCATAAGGCTACTATTCTGCCTTCCAATTTGCATAAGGCTACTATTTTGCCTTCTAAGACTAAACGTTGTCTCCATCTGCATTCGCATTGCATAAGGCTACTATTCTGCCATCCAATCTGCATAAGGCTACCATTCTGCCTTCTGAGGTTAAGCTCTACCTCCATCTACATCTGTATTGCATAAGGCTACCATTCTACCTTCCGAGACTAAACGTTATCTCCATCCGTATTCTTGCATGAGGCTACCATTCTGCCGTTCGAGACTAAATGATGTCTTCATCTGCATTCTTGCATAAGGCTACCATTATGCCTTCTGAGGCTAAGCTCTGCCTCCAATTTTCTTCGAAACTAAGCGCTATCCCAAACACTATTTATCTCACTTCTCTTACAGGCTAAGCTCTGCCCTTCAATTCACAAGACTAAGCTTTGTCTTGTCCGCACCATACTATTGCATCCTTCATGGGCTGAAATATCGCCAACTCATCCAAAGGCATCATCGTTCAGAGGCACCATCTCCATAGCCCGAGAACACCTTGTCATGGCCTGAAGATCCCTTTCAATCTTTACATACCATTATTCAAAGGCATCATGGTTCGGAGGCATCATCCTCATAGACCGAGAACATCATTCCATGGCCTGCAAATCCTTTATCATATGCTTCATGGCCCAGGAAATCATGATCTAAGGACGTCATCCTCATCGTCCGAAGACAACATTCATGGTCCAATAGAAATTTGCATCATGTTTAAATTTATGCACAGTATACGCTTGTATTGCTTCTATTTGCAGGTAAGCCGGCAAGCAACGACTATCCCAGCAGGAGCGATCCCGCTCCAGTTCCCTCAGCCATATCAAACCTAATCATTCCTATAAACCTTCCACTCACCCAGCCCTAGATGTTGCGTCCGTTCTTGAAATCACTTCATCGGTATACTCCACCGTTGGATCCTGAACTACATACAGCCCGATTCCTGTAAAACCAGGGATATGTAGGCAACTCAGAAGATAGGGTGCGGCCTAACCTTATCAAACCATTTTGCTCGGTCAAAATTGGTCATCATTTCTTTAACCGAAAACTCTTTCATTCTTCCCGGATAAAGAGGGGAAGCTGTTGATACTCAATTTTCCCTATATATTTTTCAAAATACCTTCAATATAGCATATATATGCATATACAAGCATGTCTGAGGTTTTTATTATTTTTTTCATAATTTTAAGGTTTTAAATTGATTTATTTTCTCCCCTTTTTTCCATAAAATCCCCAATAATTATTTCCAAAATTATTGTTTTGATAATTCATTTATTGGATTTCTATATTTATGCCAAAATATGGCTAAAGTAATTTTTATATATTTTTATGATTACATTTAGTATTTTTAAAAGCTAAATTACACATAATTGCAATATTAGTCCTTTTAAGATTTAATTATATTTTATATGCATAAAATTGGATCCTGTATTTTTAAATTGCTAATTATGTATTATAAATTATTTAGCATTTTAAATTATTTTTTAGAAATTATCTACTATTTTTTATAAATTAAATAGGGAAAAACTAGCTATTTAACTTATAGCCAAATTGGCTTTCAATTATAGCCTAAATCCAATGGACCCCCAACCCAATTAAATAACCCACCGGACCCACGCCTAAACCCAAACCATACTCGGCCCGGAACTGAGTTAATCCTGGCCGTTGATCAATTTGTCCGGATTCACTCTTACCATAATTAACCTAAGTCTACCCCCCCCCCCCCAAACCCTCATTCTCTCATTCACTCAATCGACACTCATCTTCCTCTCTCTATCTCTGGTTCTCTCTAGAACCTTCTCTTCTCTCATCCTCTCCGATGGACCTTGTACACCTTCTCTGGCCACCTCCCTCGTCGGAAACCATAGCCTCTCATCATCTCCTAGCCCCTGCTTCACCCCACGCCGGTTTGACACTACCCTGAGGTCCTCAGGTGAACTTGGAGCGGCTCAACTCCTATCCATGGTCTTTCATGCCATTTTTCGACTATCCATGGCAGTTCGAGTAAGATCCATGACTTTTCCGGCTAAAACTGGTAACGTTCTATGGTTTTCTCATCTTCTCTGGGTTCTCTGAAACCCTAACTCTTGAGATCCTCCGATTTCTTTTAGATCTATCTTAGATCTGTGTATATTATGAGCTTTTGTTGTTTTCCTCGAAGGTTTTTTTCGATTTTCTCTAAAGTAACCCTTCGTCTTCAAGACTAGGGTTTCTTAACCTTTTTTAAACGACTTCTCCTCTGATTTTTCAACATTATCATATGATTTTTACTACGTTTAGATTGTTTATTTTTATCTGACTCATTACATTCAAAACCCTAATTTGTTTGGCTCTAGTTTGTGATTCTGAGTTTGTCTTTACTGTTCGTTCAGTCGATTTGTCTGTATGTGCGATTCTCATGGATATGTTGTGATTAGTTAGAGTATTTCTATGACTTTCATCCTAGTGATGTCTTATTAAGGGTTCCGATTTGGTTCTTCCTGTTTGTACTCTGTTTATTGGTTTATTCATGGAAGTCTATACTATTTTCCTTAATATTAGTACTATTTTTTCGATTCTTGAAATCCTTAATTTACAGTATTGATGCTCTTATATAGATTTCCGGTTATTTTTCCTATCCCTTAAAATTATTTCTTACCTTGTTATGTGATTGACTATATTTTAATTGATTTCTACTGTTATTTCCTTAATTATACCCTTATGTATCTAGCCTTAATTTACATATTATGTACCTATGTTAATGGATTCTTTCCTTATCTGTTACCTTCTTTCTACCGTTTGTAAATTATTCCCTTAATTAAGGGATACTTGGCTGATTTTTGTTCTTAATTGATACTGAGTTCTATAATTACTAAAGAATTGATTCTTGCCTTATTTTGAACCAGTTTTCAAACTAATGTATAAATGACTCTCTTCTACAGTCTTAACACACGAACAACTAGTTCAGAATACACACACACACACTCAAACTCTCTCTTCTTTCTCTACTATTTGTGCTAGTTGCTTGTCTAGTCGGCTGAAAGCCAAGGCTAGACTGTGGAACTCTACTTGCTTTACTTTCTGCACTTTTGCTTCCTTAACTGGTATGTTCCTAGTTAAATTCTGAAACTCAACTCTATGTGCTCCCTGTCTGTTAATCCATGTCTCCTTCTGCACTAATTTAATGGCTTATGTGTTTAATTGCCCTTCATGTTTATTGTTTTATTCAGCATGCTTAAGTTTTGCCCTCTCTTGTTCAAGTGTAATTAGCATGTTTACTTGAGTCCTTGTTTATTTCCCTCAACTAGTATGCCATGTTAGTATCATAGACTCCTAATGTACTTGATTAATACTAAGTGGCATGACTAATTGTGTGTAATAGACTCCTGCCCTCAGCATGACTACTCCCATACCCTGTCTCTATATCTTATTGCCTATTACTTTTCTAATTTCAAGTATGATCCCTTTGTTAACACTTCGAAGTAGTAGTTTGTGGTCTGGAGGCCAATCAGTTCCTACTTGTTCTTTGTACTTGCTGGTTTATGTGCTTCTTCTCTTATCCATGTTTATGTGTTGGCCCCAACCCCTTACTTCCCTATTTGTGACTTTTGAAACTGTACTATTCTTTGAACTTGTTCTGTGTGTGCTGGCTTATTCCAAGTTGTTATTTCTCCTATCCCCTTCTCCTTTCAAAACTATTTTTCCCTAAGCAACTCTTCTGTTATTTTTCAAACTTATTTCAAACATGTTGTTTCAAATTGTTTTCAACTCAACTCTTTTAAATCTATGTCAAGCACTCTCACACATACTCTTGGACCACTCGGTTCTGTCCCTTTTGTGTGACCCTTGCCTTGTGACCCTTGAGCTCCCTCTGAACTTGGACACACAAAAGCTGGCCCTTCCACACTGCACTTACTCTGTCTTGGCTATGAAATCTGGGTGTGAGCACTACTCGGGATCCCTTGAGGTCCTTAGGGAACTCTGACACACCCAGATATGAGAAAGGCTATGGAACAGTCTTGGCACTTGAGGTGATTTATTACATAACTCAGGGTGGAAGTCCTAATCAAGTGCTGAAAGTTTGGGCCTGTTTTCAGGCTCTCTATAGTGTAACTTTTATCTTTCTTTCCTGCTTATGTAATTCATTTTAGTATTGGTCTGTAATAATTTGTATACAAGTATTGGGGTTGGATAGTGAAAAGGGGTGGGTAATATGCATGCTGTAGTATAATCAAGGGTAGAAATCATGTTCCTAGGTTTACTCTTCTCTATGCGCAATAGCAGCCATGTGTAGGTACAACATGCCAAGCATGACATGCATTAGCTATCATGCTATTTAGGATTTATATGTACTGTTTTCAGCATCTCATCCACACTTAGAAATCCTGTCTATAGGATATATAATAACAATAAAATAAGCTGCTATTATGTGATTCTGCCCACGTAAACATGTTCTAAAATTTCATTTAGAAATCCTGCTCTTAGGAAATTCTGCAATCATGCTGTGCATTTAAAAATCCTGCTTTAGGAATCCTGCATAGAAATCATTAGATACCATGATTAGGTTCTCGTTCATCCTCATTCAGCTACGCTTAGTTAACTACTAAAGGAGTATCAACAGTCTCATCATGCTTTCAACAAACTGGTAATAATCCCTGCATGTCTTTGCAATATTTAGAACAGCATGTTTTAGAAGAAAAACAATCTTCACTGTTTTAATAACTCTGAATAACTGCTGCATATTACTTTACGCGTAGGAAAGCCTTAGGTAATAACTTAAAACCAGAACTGCCTTTGTTTAACTATCAGCATGTTAAAATCAGTAGGCAAGCCTGATTCGGACTTCTTTTCTGAGTCATGTAATAAATCTGGTTCTTTCGTTCTTACTTAGATACCATTCTTAGGATCTGAATTCAGACCTTATCTGTGTATGAGTCGTGTTGTCTATGTGCATTACTTGTGGAGGCATGTCTGAGCCTTCTATCTGTTTTTGTGTTTTCCCCCTAAATGCAGTC
Organism: Nicotiana tabacum; assembly: GCF_000715075.1. NCBI lineage: Eukaryota > Viridiplantae > Streptophyta > Magnoliopsida > Solanales > Solanaceae > Nicotiana > Nicotiana tabacum. The sequence goes on from NC_134090.1 coordinate 172,148,268, forward strand.
CTATATGTTCTTGTTTGTCGCTTAGTATTTTGTCTTTAAACCTGAGGGTCTGCCTAGAACCCCCCTCTTATAGTATAGGAGTCCTAAATTCCTCCAGGACTGATAGGAAAGGACGGATAACAACATGCAATAGGGGTCGAGACCAACCCTCGCTTTAATTACCTTCACGGGGTGGGAAAGGGTAGATATGGATATGATGACCGGTGCGTTAATACCACATGTAGCCCCTCTCTGAGGAGTGTCATACGGGGTATTGCATTGATGTGATCCATATTATAAGCAAACCTAGGGCACCCCCCTTTACATTCCCAAGTATGTTTAGATTTCGATTCTTTTCAAAATCTTGCCTTTTATTTGTCCTTTTCAAACACTTGTGTGTCTAAACTTAAATCCCCTACTATTTGAGCCATACTTGTTTATTTGCTATTTGTACAAATTCACAAAAACTGTTTGGCCGGGAACCACATTAGTGGATCCTGAGGGGTGCCTAGCACCTTCCCCTTAGGGTAATTTCAAGCCCTTACTCTATCTCTGGTTACCAAACGTAGTTATGAATGAACCCTGTAGGTGTCCTAACATACCTTAAATTATTAAGTGGCGACTCTTCAAAAATGCAAACCCATTTTCCCAAAAGAAAAGAGTTGTCCCATAACCAAAAATGTCATAAACCCAATTTCGCGAAGGAAAAAGGTGGCGTGACAACAGGCCGAGTCCCCGAATAAGAACATCATCCAAAACTTGAAAAAGAGGTTAGAAAATGTGAAGGGAAAATGGAGAGAGGTATTGCCCGAAGTACTATGGGCATACCGAACAACTTCGAAGTCGAGCACAGGAGAGACACCGTTCTCTTTAGTATACGGGTCCGAGGCTTTGATACCAGTCGAGGTTGGAGAGCGAAGCACCAGATTTTGATATGCCACCGAGGATTCGAACAGCGAGGCCATGACTACAACCCTCGAGCTACTAGATGAAAAGCGAGAGGCTGCACTAGTCTGAATGGCAGCCCAAAAACAGAGGATCGAGAGATATTATAACAGGAGAACAAACCTTTGATACTTGGGAGTCGGGGACTTAGTCCTAAGGAATGTCACCCTCAACACTCGAAACCCAAATGAAGGGAAGCTAGGCCCAAGATGGGAAGGACCGTACCGCATCCTCGGAGTAGTAGGCAAAGGGTCCTACAAACTTGGCACCATGGAAGGCGAGCAACTTCCAAGCAATTGGAACATATCGATGCTCAAACACTATTATTGCTAAGGTATAACCTTCTCCCTTTCACTTTATATCTCATACTAATTTCTTGCAGGTGTTCGATGGGAGACGCCGAAGAACCTTTTGACAGTTAGACTCAAATACCTTGGGTTTTAAAGCATGAGTTGCACTCTTTTTTCCCTTCGATCGGGTCTTATCCCAAATGGGTTTTACTAGCGAGGTTTTTAACGAAGCAACATCTATATGCTACCTAAGGAGAACTCAACAAGTATTCAAGGATTCTTCTCAATCAGCCTCGAATACTGGGGCGCATCCCCCTCGGAGGTTATGTTTTTAACAAAATCGAGTTACGCCTAAGGAGACTTTGATATGTAAACATTGTATTGGGCCAAACGGTCGAATGAACCGTGTCCATGTAGAACAATCGAGCCTCCGAAGGCAAGAAAATGTACATATATATCAAGTAATCAAAGAAGCCTCTCCGTTTGTTAAAACATTGTGTGCCTCAAAGAAGTTTACTACTTTCACGAAAAATGGCTCAAAGGCCAAAAATCCTCGAACACTCGGGGACTGTCACCGACAGTCAGCTCATCGAAGACATCAAAAGCTCGAATCCGTAAGACCTCAATAAGACAACTTCGAGCTCGTAAGACCTTAGTGAGGCAGCATCGAATCTGTAAAGACCTTAACGAGGCATGTCCAAACTCATAAGACTTCAATGAGGCAATAACGAGATTATAAGACCTGAACGAGGCGTACTCAAATCTATAAGATCTTAAAAAGACGTAACCCCGATATTAAGGCCAAGGCTATATATTTGAACTTGTAAGACCCCTAAAAAGGCATACCCTTGATATAGCCGCCAAGGTCATCGCACCCGGGGACGAAAGGCTACGACTAAACATAAAAACTATGGTTGAACTAAAAGGCTACAGCCGAATTAACGTGGCTCGGAGATGTCTGACAGCCGCCATAAAACTAAAGGCCTTCAAATACTTCAAAAAAAACAGGTTAATCAGGCTACCCTCGGCATAAGCAAAGGAGCTTCGATAATATTAGCTCCGAATAATAAAAAGGCTTCGAAAACAATCAGCCTTCGCTGAAAAGATTTCAAAAACTTAGCCTTTGAGCGGACCTCCCAAGGTACTTAGCTATCGTCACATATCGACTCATAATTGAGGTTCTCATTTGAGCCGTCGAAGAGTGGGATGAACATAAAACATGCCACGGCATAATCAAAACTTTAAAAGTCTTTAGCCAAAATGAGGGAAAACTATAGCCATATTAGAGGTCGCATCGACCCAATCTAAAAGAGCCTAAGGGCCAATGTGTAAGAGCCTAAAAAGCCTAAGGGCCAATGCGTAAGAGCCTAAGGACCAGCCTAAAGAGCCTAAGGGCCAATGCATAAGAGCCTAAGGTCCACCCTAAAGAGCCTAAGGGCTAACATGTTAACAACTTGAGGGTCGATAGCCCCGGGTCGAAATTTGACTCGGGGATCGAACCCCGAATAGTCAACTATTATCGATCAGTTTGTCGAGCATGAAAACCTAAGGGTGTATTATAAGTCCGACACATCGGATTAGTTATCGACAAGCATTAAAATTTATTCCAAAAGAGGAAAGGGAAGACAAGAAATGACGAAAGGCAAAGATCCTTGTATATATAATAAAGGTTCACAAAGACATATTTTCTAGGCTCATGCCTGGAGCCCTTACACAAAAGGGAACAAATAAAAACCTAACCTATCGTCGAGGTTACTTGATCGGACGGAGCTCCCTCAGAAGTTGTGCCTTCAATGGCTTGGCTCTCGACCCCCAGAACATCAATGGCCTCCTCCCATCGGGGACTTCACCTTCATCTCCATGTTTTAGGGCATAAAATAGGAATTCAGGATGATTCCTAGTTGTTCATGTGCTATAGTCCACACCATCTGCATGAATTCGGGCGATCAGTCCCGAATCTCCTGAACTTTTATGTGCTCGTAAAAAACTTTCGAATATACAATAGTCATCGTTTCGTCATGACTATTCTTCATTTTTTTGGCATGTTAGGGCAATAAAGTAGGAATTTTGGACGATTCCCCATATTTCATGTGTTATGTAGTGCACACCATCTGCATGAATAAGGACTATCGGCTCCGAATCTCCTATAATTTTACGGGCCCATCAAAACCGACCTAATGAATAATAGTTGTCGCTTTGCCATGACCGTTCCTCATTTTTGGAATTTTAGGACCATAAAACAGGAATTCAGGACGATTCTCATATTTTTGTATGTTATAGTCTACGCCATCTATATGAATATGGGTGACTGTTCCCGAATCTCCAAAAATTCAAGGGCCCATAAAAATGACCTTATGAACAATAATCATCGCTTTGCCATGACGTTCTTAGTCTTTTTGCGTTTTAAGGGCATAAAATAGAAATTCAGGATGATTCCGAGATTTTCATATGTTATAGTTTGAAACTTTATAAGTCCATAGGAAATTCCCTTGTGACCAATATTCATTGCTTCGTAATGATTTTGGGTTCATTTTATGTCGTTTTGTGGTCATGCAATACAAATTATTGATTATATTCACTTTTTCGTATGTATTAGTACATGCTGATTTTTGTAGAATTTTTTTGACAGACTCCGATTTGCCTGAATTTTTGTAGGCCCATATGAAATGGCCTAGTAACCAATACGCATTGCTTCACCATGACTTTCGAGTTCAATTTTTTAATGTTTCGGGGTCATACAACACAAATTTGTTACTATATCCACCTTTTTCATTTGTATAGTATATGTTGATTTTGTAGAATTTTTTAACTAACTTTGATTGGCCTGAACTTTTGTAGGTCCATAAAAACGGCGTAGTGACTAATACTCAGTGCTTCACCATGACTTTCAGATTTATTTTATAGCGTTTCGACGTCATGCAATACGAACTTATGATTATATTCATCATTTCATGTGTATTAGTATATGATTATTTTGTGGAATTTTATTGACGAACTCTGACTAGCCTGAAATTTTGTAGGTCCATAGGAAAAGGCGTATTGACCAATACTCATTGTTTCGCTGTGACTTTCGGATTTATTGTTTAGTGTGTTGGGTTCATGCAACACAATTTTGTGATTTAATATACTTTTCTGTGTATATTAGTACATGCTAATTTTGTAAAAGAAATTGAAGGACTCTGATTGGCCTGAATTTTTGTAGGTACATGCTGATTTTGTAAAAAATATTTGACGGACTCTGATTGCCCTAAATTTTCGTAGTGACTAATACCCATGGCTTCATCATGACTTTTGAGTTTAGTTTATGGTTTTTTGAGGTCGTGCAATACGAATTTATGATATTTTTCGTGTGTATAAGCATATGTTGTTTTATGGAATTTTATTGACGGACTTCGATTGGCTTGAAATTTTGTAGGCCCATAGGAAACGGCTTAATGACCAATACTCATTGCTTCGCCATGGCTTCGTGTTCATTTTTTGGTGTGTTGGGTTCATGCAACACAATTTTGTGATTTTATCTATAGGTTGTTTGACCAAAAAGTGCTAAGCTTTTTGTTAAACTAATTAATGAAGAAAATGGAGGATAAATCATAGCCAAGCATAATTAACTCTAGATCTAAGCTTAGTGAGCATGAAAATCGAATGAGATCGAGTTTATATAGCTCTTCTTAAGGTTATAAAAAGACATCAAACATAAATGATAAGCTTACATCTTTGATACATTGTTTCATACATGTACGAGCAAAGAAGGAAAGGAAGGAATGTCATTGACAATTATGAGATCTATCTTTATTGACTCAGCGATGATGATTGCAAAGGTTTGCAACCAAAATCTTGGCTTTTGATTTGTTGTTGGAGGTCTCCTCCTGTTCTTTTGTTCCTTTTTCTCTTTAGGGAATCGGCCCCGCTTTCTTGCCTTCTTACCATCCATTTATACTACCAATGTTCTCCTTTGTCCAACGGTCTTTAACCAGAACATCCTCTCTTGATTATACTTTTCATTTTTCCCTTCAAGCATTACGACACATGTTTCGCGTACAAGCTTAATGATGGCTCGATCTCGGCAATGGCCGAGATACTTATCGTTGTTATGTCTTGTGAATACGACCACGGCTCACTCGACCCCTTATCATTTCTTTTAGCGTCTATCCACGCGTGGACAAATTTTGACCCATACACATGCTAATTTTGTAGAATTTCTTTGACGAACTTTGTATAGGAAATATATGAAGGAAGTCACTTCTTTGAAAAGCGACATACAAATATTGAACGAAGAACTGTAAGATCCTGTTTATTTAGGAAGAATAATGTAATCTTTGTCTACTAAATTGACTTGTTTGGTCTGAAACTTGAAAGGATGAGATGAAAAAGACATCAAATTTGCTACTAGTAAAGTTGGAAGGAGAGGATATGAGAAACATGATTATAGCAATGCAGGATAGTGTAGATTTTTTATTGAAGCTAGATGGCTCTTCTCCAGTGTAGATCTTTATTACTATCGATTGTTTCATTTGCTCCAGCTTTCTTATTATGTTGCTGCTGTTGGTACTGCTTCGTGTTACTGCTTCCTCACTATGATTTCTCCACTATTGTATTTCTTTTCAATAATGTTGTGACTTTGCTTTTCCTGAGCCAAGGGTCTATCGAAAACAATCTCTTTACTTTCACAAGGTAGGGGTAAGCCTGCGTACACACTACCCTCCCCAGATTCCCTTTTCCAGAGACGAGGGTCTATCGAAAACAGTCTCTCTATCTTCACAAGGTTAGGGTAAGGTTGCATATACATACCCTCCCCAGACCCTACTTGTAGGATCAGGTTTTTTGTTGTTGTTGTTGTTGTGTTTATTCAGCTGAACATGGATATAGTGGAAGATGATGAAGTATAGCAGGTAAAGTAGGAACGTATCTGAACTCTGATAATAGGAATGGTTTTGAGCCTTTATTGTATGTCCTCTGTTCTTATGAGGTTCCTATCATTGCTGCTGTTGTAATTCCTTACATTCCTTCTATATAGATTTTCAAATCCAAAGAAAAGAAATAAATATATTTGCCGTGAAAATAGAAATCCTCTCACTTTTCTTATATATATCATAGTACTGAACTTAATATTGAAAAATTGTTGGGGTCACTCATTCTGTCATTGACTAATCTGAAGAGGATAATTTCAAAGAATAGATGATGAATGGGAGCCTTGTAGTAACGGTAAAATAGTCTTCTTGTGACTTACAGGTTACGGGTCCGAGATACGGAATCAGCCACTAATGTTTGCATTATGATAGGTTGTCTATATCATTACCCTTGGGTGCGGCCCTTTCCCGGATCCTATATGAACGCGGGATGCCTTGTGCACCCGACTGTCCTTTTTATTTTAGATGATGAAAAGAAAGTTAGTAAAGACTTGTTCAACACTCATTAAGTAAGGGAATGAATGTTCATGGGATCACTCAAAATCTCTGATCTTTATTGCCTTTAAAATACAAGAGTTTCCAATACAAGACAGAATTTCTATATCTCATTTTAATTGCAAAATGTGTAAAATATTATTTGTAGGATTCAAGTTGTATTCTATCAGTATACCCCGGTAAGACCCCAGAAAAAATAGGGGTAGCTAAACCAGCTTGGCATTATCAACTCATTTCCTCATGGTTAAACTTTCAATGATCTCTGGAAATCATGTTCGAACACACGATGATTCATAAAGGAAAACTTCCTGTGAGGCGAATGTGATCTAACGTGCTTCGCAAACCATACTTATTGACAGATGCATAAGCAGATCTAAATCCTCCACCATATGCTGGAGAAGCATCATGTGCTATCTGGTGCATGAAAAATTCACCCAACTTATTCTCTGCTTGTGATTTTCCGCCTTTCTTGGACGATGACCATGTAGACGAGGATGAAGAAGTTGACGTAGATGGCATATTTCTGGATGCAGGCATTACCTCTGATTCAAGCCACATGTGTGAAAGCACTTGGCAGATTCCTTCCTCTACCTCAGGGCTGAGACCACGGTATCCTGCAAATTACAGAAGTTCTGATTATGAAACATCAAGCTATAGCCTAGTGCTTTCCTTGTTCACACTAGTAGTATTAGTACGTACTCTCATCTTTTGTTGGTATTAGGTTCTATGCTACATGTTGTTTCTTTCATTTCGGCCATCTTATTATCTTGTTGCTATTAATGCTGCTGTTCCATGGCTTCTTACTATTGTTCTTGCCGTTTTTCTTTTTCATTACTGTTGTGCTTATGCTTTTCTGAGCCGAGGGGCTATTGGAAACAGCCTCTCAATCTCCAGACTGTCAAAGTTGAAAGAAAGAATCATATTTTACCTTTTAAGCGTAACCAGGCGTGCATCAGTTCATGAGCAAGAATGGCACCAGTAAGTAATCTGCATATAGCAAAGATTTGGTAAGCCTATTTGCCTTAGCATTATATGAAGCATCTTAATTGTTAGTTGATGGTGCAGTATTATCGTCGCAAGAAAGATCCAGGAATAGGCATAGAAAGTACAAATGTTCCATCCATTTTAATATGTAGATTAACTTTAGTTTCTCTTTGCTTCAAATTCGATGGGTATTAACTCGGTTTCATGCCAAAGCACATCCTACTTCTTTTCATATAAGAATGCAGATCAACTATGGGAATCAAAGAGAGGAAACGAGTTACCTTGGGAGGCCGTATATTACTAGAATAGCTGTAACTTCACATCTTCTAATTAGTTTCTGAGGATGTGTTCTGATTCCTACTAGTCCACGACCACCCATTCTTGGCCTTCTGAGTATCTGAATTGTAAAACAAATTGGAGTCATCGCACGTATCATTTCATTAGAACGACGTAAACACATGTTTAAGCTAATCTAATATGGAAAATTATTCAAGTGAACTGAAGATCTTACACTAGTAACTGTCTGCTCTTCTGATAGGCATAGACCTCTCGTCTCGGGCATATGATGGATACCCTAAAAAGAGTTTTCAGGTTAGTAATCTTCCAAGACAAAAGGACAGGAAAAAAACTATAGGCAGAGATCATTTCGTACATGCTTTTCCCCTTCAATGGCGTCGTTAAGGGCTTGTCTTTCGACAAGCAGCATAGGAACTTGCTGATCTATTTTCATATTCATGCCTTCATAATAATCTCTAATGGAATGGTAAAGTGGTTGGCAGTCGCCGGTATCCATAATTGCAGATTCCATGCACTCTAAGCATAAGCTCCGACCATCTCCAAGAGACATATATCTTGCATTCCGCGACTTCAAGAAAGATAAAGATGATGAACAACAAGCATATAAGTTGAATGAGAGGTGAATATCTGACATGTTTAATTGCAGATGCAAACATCCGTACCTCTAGACGTTCACAACTACAGCACCTTTTGGTGGTATCGTTCTCATGTGAAGGGCAATATTTCTGAGACCAAAATGGATGGCATCTGTACTCGATCAAGCCAGCTCCGTTTGTTGGTATCTGCAATGTGAATTGTAGGTCATAACTAGAGGGACTAACCAGGTGATAAACACACACATAATTTATCCGCAATGCCTTCTCGCTGCATCAAATGATATGGCACAAATTTGTAGTAAAAAAGGTCATATACAGAAGAAATAAGTCCTTACAAATTGATGGCAAACTTCACATTTGGGATGAGTCATTTCCTTGAAACATGTCTTATGATATGTATTATTCCCTGACAACGAAAACTTGAATCAACGAAACCAATGAGCTAACATGTCAAAATACTCGACACTATTCAGTTTGTATAAAAACTGCATTTCCATGGTTTTACTCTTCATTTTCATATTTAGCAAAGGGGTTGAGTATTGGAAAAATGACCAGAAACAGCAAGGACAAGAATGTACCTCGTATTCAGTAATCGGAACACCACAAGCGCGACAAAGAAAACATTCTGGATGAAAGAAAGTTCCCATACATCCCAAATAATTTCCAGAGACAATATCCCTATAGCAGCCACTACATTTTCTGCAAATATTTATATGTTCACATAAGTTCTCTCTTACTCTAGAAATAACAATCCAGCATAGTTTTCATCAGCAAGAAAAGTGTGTACACTCTCTCTCTCTCTCTATCTATCTCTCTCTCTCTCACACACACACACACACACTGTTAATAATCTACTCAAGTCTCAACCTGTTTGTTACCTAGATGTTTGGATTTACAAGCAGTAGCAATCAGCGGTTAGGGCTGAGACCAACAGTTAAACCTAACTCAAGATTATGTTATATTTGTATTTCTACTATGGTAGTACAATGTATAATTTGATATGTGAACAATCTTGGAAACAAATTAAAAAACCAATTACCTATAACTATCGGGATTATATTCCCAAGGAGCATATGAAGGAGCATAAGGAGGAAGATATGGAGGATATGAGGATGAATTAGAGTTATCTTGAAGTGATCTTGCTAGATCTTCATCTTGATCAGTCCTCCATTTATATCCTGAGAAATACAAACATTTCATTCTCTAACCTCAAAAAAATGAAATCAAAGTTTTGAAAATGGTATGCCAGAGGCAAGAGAAAACTGAATAAAGTGCAGCCCGATGCACTAAGCTCCCGCTATGCTCGGGTCCCAGGAAGGGCCGGACCAACTGCATTTCTGCAAAAGGATGTTTCCACTGCGTGAATCCGTGACCTCCTGGACACATGGCAGCAACTTTACCAGTACGCCAAGCTCCCCTTCGCAAGAGAAAACTGAATGAAAATATAATTACCTTTTGGTCTCTTCAAATCTTCAGCAAGAGAGAGTGCAACTGCACGATCTAGTTCCTCTTTCTCCTTACTGGTCCTAGAGTTATCATCCTGATAAAAATGAGAGAACATTTAATTGAAGGAGATATCAAGTTCAATTGAAAGAAATATGACAAGGTTAAGTTTAGGAGAAATTTGTAGTCATGATTTCTTTGATGATAGTTAATTGAAAGCAATGATGAATCTTGCGTAACTGGTAAAGTTACTGTCATGTGACCAGGAGGTCACGAGTTCGAGCCGTGAAAACAGCCTATTGCAAAAATGCAGGGTAAGGCTGCGTACAATAGACCCTTGTGGTCCGACCCTTCTCCGGACCCCGGGCATAGCGAGAATTTAGTATACCGGACTGCCCTTTAGTTAATTGAAAGCAATGGTCTAACTTGAGTAATCAGTGGAAGAATTCAAAGCATCAACTTCTGAAGGCAACCAAAACTCCTGCCCTTAGAACAGGTAGCATAGCTGAAAAATATAAGGGTTTTTCTTTAAATTCTAGTTGGCAATAGTTCTTGAAGATCTTTAACAATGTATAGAATACAATTAAGAAGGGCATAAGTAAGCTTCTTGAGAAGACCAAAAGCAAACCTCCCCTCCCCCCCCCCTAAAACCCCCCTCCTTTCCAACTAAAGAAAGAATGAGAAACAGAAAAGTGTAGTTGAGACTTTGGTTGATACCCCTGAAAAAGAAACAGAGTAGCATTTTTTAATAGCATGGTTAATGAAGAGCTTATTCTTTTCCCTATAATACAATTTAGCCTCTAAAAATTATTTGTCATTATTTTCATCTCAGAAGCATGATTATAGAAACAAATTAAAGCACCAGAATTCAGATTGCACATCTCAAAATACACCCTTTAGTCTCTTCTTCACTCTTTTATTAAGTATCCCAAAAGAAGGGCAGCCCGGTGCCAGGGGCGGATTTAGGGGTGGGTCGCCGAAAAATCACATTGTACATATAAGGCAAAATTCATTTTGTGTCTTTATATATCATAATTTGAATCCGCTTGACACAGCCGAAAAGTATAGCTTAGTGGCCAAGGGGGTTTAAAATCTTTGTGAGATTGCTGGTTTTATACCCATTGGGCACAGTCTCTTTTATGTTTTTAACTGGGGAAATTCTGCCTCCTCCACTGCCAAGTGTACAAGGCATCCCGCATTCATGCAGGGTCCGAGGAAGGGCCGCACCTCAAGGGGTGTGATGTAGATAGCCTACCCTATTGCAAGCATTAATGACTGCTTTTACGGCTCGAACACGTCACACGAAAAGAAACTTCACTATTTTTCGAAGGATCCCTTCCCTTTCATTAAACATCCTACAAGATCAATAATATATCCTGATATCACAGATATCAAAAAGAGACACACTTTAAATCAATGTTCAATTCACAAGAACATAATAAGGTCGATCATAAACATCTAAGTTAAAAAATGGTGTCAAAAAAGAAGAGTAAAAGAATCACCATTGATCTTGCTGGAGCACGCCAAACCTTATTTTCCTCTCCAAGAAACTGTGGTTGGTGTCCACCTGGCATTCCCCTATTACCTGACCCTCCACCTTTGAAAAGTTTACTCAGCCATTTCATAAACCTTGACTTTCTCTCAGCAGTTGAAGAAATTAAGTCACCTGCTTAAAACCCCACCAAAAAAAAAGTCCAACTTTTTACATATCTAAACCAATAGCTTCGTGAAAAATACTCAAAAGGATACTATTTCAATTGCATAATAAACCCCACAAAATAATTAACCAAAAAACCAACTTTTTTTACATAACTAAGCTAAGCTTCATACTAAATACTCAAGAGAGTATTATGACAATTGCTTAAACCCCACAAAAAGATCAATCAAAAAAGCCAACTTCTTTACATAACTAAATCAATTCTCATGAAAATACCCAAAAGGGTACAATTTAAACTGCAAAAAGATTCAGTCTTTGAAGTCATTAAAACATTACCATATGCCCAATAACAAAACCAAACTTCAGTAAAAAAATACTCAAAAGGGTACTATTACAACTGCAAAAAGAAGTCAGTATGTACAGAAGAAGAAGAAGAAGAAGAAGAAGAAGGAGAAAAAGAAGATTTTTCAAGGTAAGAGTACAGTCTCTACGTACACACTACCCTCTCCAGGCCCTAATTGTGGAATTCCACTGGATTTATTGTTGCTGTTGTTCCAAGAAGTGAAAAAGCTGGGCTAAAAATGAACTTGAACGTACAAAAATATCAACCAAAAAAAGCTAAAAATTTTACATAACTACACCAAGCTTCATGCTTAATACTCAAAAGGGTACAATTTAAACTGCAAAAAGATTCAGTCTTTTAAGTGATGAGAACATTACCATATATGCAAGGCTGAGATATATGGTTAATACTTGAAGAAGACATATCAAGAAGAAGGGGTGATAAAATTTTATGTATAGAAGAAGAAGAAGAAGATTTTATCAGATTTTTTTCCAAGATTTTTCAAAGGGTGGGCTAAAAATGAAAAGGACAAAGTGGGAAAGAAAGAGAAGAATGTGGAGAGAAGAGAAATGGAACAATGGCATCATAAATAAAAGCCAAATTTTAATGAGAGAGAATCTTGTGAGGGAGAAAGATTCTTGGCTTGAGAAAAAAGAGGAATCTGCTGAGAAGGATTGTGATGGAAAGGTAACACTACTATACTGGCAGCTGCGATTATGAACGGCTGACAAATTGGGTTGTGTTGTGTTAGTGAAGTTTTCAGAGAATTCTAATACACAAATTCTGAAACATTCTTTGGCTGTATTTTTTTGAAAGGTGGTTGGCTGCTTGCCGGGGAAAGGAAGTTCTTTTGACAAATGGGGCTTCATTTTCTTATAAACTACATCTTAGTCCCTTAATATTTCATAATTCTTGTGCATGGAGAATTGAGTATATATCTCTATAACAGTCTCATTTGTCCCAAATTTTTTTGGTTGTTATAGCAAAATATTGTTATAGAGAATTATTAGTAGTTAGCCAAAAAACAACTTAGTAGCTAAATTGGGCAATTGAGTGGTTAGTTAGTTAAGTTGTTAGTGGGATTGGTTGACAGATGGACATGAGATGTCCAATTAGTTAGTCATTAGACTTAATTATAATAGAGTTATACAGTAGTTCGTTATAATCAATACAACAGTAGCTTCTCTCTCAAACTCAATCTCTGCACCTCCATGGATGAGCTAAGACACGAAGCTCCATACAGTGAGAAAATCAACATGGTATCAGAGCGGTGATTCGATCGCATTCTCGTTGTGAGTTTTTTTTCAGTAATCAATTTCGTAGTTAGCTTGTCTTCAATTTTTTCTTTGCTACGAGATTTCTCTGTTCTGCGACAATGGTGAATGATGGTGAAGTTAGAGAGAAAATTGATTATACACATCTGTTAAGGTGTTAAGTGAAATAGTAATACGGTGAGAGGCACCAGAATCTACAATCCACTCAGTAGTCTTTGGCATCGAAGGTTGGGGCATGCTTCAATCAAGACTATGAAGCACATGTCATTTCTACAGGATAAAGTTTTAGATGTAGCTACTAATAAAAAATTTTCTATTTGCCCACTAGCTAAGCAAAGCAGATTAATGTTTCCTACTAGCCATACTGTTAGTGAAAAGCCTTTAGAACTGATTCACATGGATGTATGGGGTCCTTATAGGACACCTACTCATGATAGAAAGCATTTTTTTCTTTACTATAGTAGATGATCATACCAGATTTACATGGGCCTACTTGTTGCAAATGAAGAGTGATGTTGCTATTGTACTAAGGTTGTTTTTTCCATTAATAAAGACTCAGTTTTCTACTGCTATTAAGGTGGTTAGAACTGATAATGGAACAGAATTTTTTAACAAAGTGTGTACTGATTTGTTCAATTCATATGATATAATTCACCAAAGCAGTTGTGTGTATACCCCTCAGCAAAATGGGTAGCTGAGAGAAAATACAGGCACATTTTAGACATTGCTCGAGCATTAAAGTTTCAAGCTCAAGTTCCAACTAAATACTAGGGAGAATGTATCGAAGGGGCTGTCTACTTGATTAATAGGCTGCCTACTGAAGTTCTACAAGGCAAATCACCTTATGAATTATTGCATGGAAGGCCACCATCTCTTAATCATTTGCAAGTGTTTGGATGCCTTTGTTATGCCACCACTATTGTCACAAATGACAAGTTTGGTGCAAGGGCAAGAGCAGCAGTTCTCTTACGATATTCCACTACTCAAAAGGATTACAAACTCTTAGATCTCAATAGCAATAAATTTTTTTGTGAGCCGTGATGTTGTTTTCAAAGAACACATATTTCCCTTTGCTAAGCCAATTGAAGCTCACTTGTTTGTTTCTGATTCTTGTCCTATCTTTGATGTAGCCCCTGAGAGGGGGAGATCTTTTGACACTCAGGTAGCTCATCAACAGAACAATCAACTAGCTCATGGGCATCAAGGTGTGCACAGTATAGATGCAGATGCAGCAGCAGATGCAGTAGATGATGTGCACAATATAGATGCAGATGCTGCAGCAGATGCAGTACATGCAAATTCACCTGCAGAAGTTGATACAGATCCTAATCAAGCTGATATTAATTCTGTTAAACATGAACATCTTGACAATGCTGAGGTTGAAGAACTGGCTGAAATACTTAACAGTGTACCAGCATCTGATAATACTAGAGATGAAGTTCCTGATGTCAACTCAATAGACACTAACGTAAGGAGGTCTGGTAGAACTACTAAAGCACCACTATGGCTTGAAGACTATGTTACAACAGGAAAATATAAGGGCATTGCATATCCATTATCAAACTACATTTCTTATCACAAGTTGTTTGCATAAGGCAGGAAGTTAGTAGCAAACATCTCAGCAATCATAAAACCACAAACATTTCAGGAAGCTTCAAAGGATGAGAGGTGGATAGAAGCTATGAAGTTGGAGATCAAAGCTCTAGAAGACAATAACACATGGGAGATAGTTGATCTTCCCAAAGGCAAGAATGCAATTGGATAAAAATGGGTATACAAGGTAAAATACAAAGTTGATGGTGAAATTAAAAGGTTCAAAGCAAGACTAGTTGCAAAAGGCTACAGCCAAAAAGAGGGATTGGACTATCATGAAATATTCTCACCAATCACTAAAATGGTGATAGTAAGGTTTGTCATTGTATTGGCAGCCTCAAGGAATTGGAACATTTTTCAAATAGATGTGTATAATGCATTTCTACAGGGAGACTTGTTTGATGAAGTTTATATGGAGCTTCCTCTAGGCTTCAGGAGACAGGGGGAGACAAAGGTATGCAAACTAGTAAAATCTTTGTATGGTCTGAAGCAAGCTTCAAGACAGTGAAACATAAAACTATCAGAAGCTTTGGTTGATGCAGGCTATTGTCAAAGCTTACATGATTATTCTATGTTTACTAAGAAAGAAAAGGGTGACATATTGGTGGTGTTAGTATATATAGATGACCTTTTAATCATAGGAAGCAGTGATAGTCTAATTCAACAGACCAAAAGAGTATTGCATCAGAAGTTTAAGGTGAAAGATCTTGGAGAATTGAAGTTTTTTCTAGGGATAGAAGTGTTGAGATCACATAAGGGAATCCTGTTGAACCAAAGGAAATATGCATTGCAACTTATATCAGACTTAGGACTGGGAGGAGCCAAACAAGTCTCAACACCTTTGGACATAAATCGGAAGTTCACCTCAATAGAGCATGACAAACATTTGGGTGTTTCAGGGGATGAGCCATTATAAGATGTGACAGCCTACCTGAGACTAATAGGGAGGTTATTGTACTTAACAATCATAAGGCCAGACATCAATTTTGCAGTACAAATACTGAGTCAATTCATGCAAGCTCCAAAGAAATCACACTGGGATGCAGCATTAAGGATTGTGAAGTATAAAAAACTGGAACCAGGAATGGGCATAATGATGAATAGTGGAGCAGTAGACAGTGTTACTTATTTCTGTGATGCAGATTGGGCAGCATGTCCCAATACTAGGAGGTCAGTCACAGGATTCCTAGTTAAGTTTGAGGACTCCCTGATATCTTGGAAGTCAAAGAAACAACAAACTGTGTCAAGGAGCTCAGATGAAGCAGAATACAGAAGTCTAGCTGCATCAACTTCAGAAGTAGTTTGGCTCTTAGGGGTATTTGCAGAATTAGGAGTGCAGATCAAGCAGCCTATGGACATGTTTTGTGATAGCAAAGAAGCAGTTCAAATTGTAGCAAATCCTATCTTTCATGAACGGACTAAGCACATAGAGATCGATTGTCACTTTATAAGAGACAAGATCAAGGAAGGAAAGCTAAAAACACATTATGTAGGGACTAGAGATCAATAGGCAGACTTGCTGACAAAAAGGCTTAGGAGAGTTCAGCATTTATACTTGTTAGGCAAGTTGGGAGTGCTCAACATTTTATACCCTCCAGCTTGAGGGGAGTATTAAGATTAGTAGTTAGCCAAAAAAATAGCTTAGTAGCTAAATTGGACAGTTGAGTGGTTAGTTAGTTAAGTTGTTAGTGGGGTTGGTTGACAGTTGGATATGAGCTGTCCAATTAGTTAGTCATTAGACTTAATTATAAATAAAGTTGTACAGTAGTTCGTTATAATCAATACAACAGTAGCTTCTCTCTCAAACTCACTCTCTACACCTCCACGGATGAGCTAAGACACGAAGCTCCATACAGTGAGAAAATCAACAAAATATATATTATAACATAGCATAAAAATTGGTTTCATAAAAAACTTGACTTTTATATTGAATAGTTGTTAACAACGATGTTGTTATAAAGATATTTGACTTTTATACACTAAAGGAGTCATTTAGTTGGGGAAAAAGTTAAGTCGGGATTAATATGAATGATAGGATTGTAATACAGGGTTTAATAGTGATGGAATTTTTTAGGATAATACTTTTATAGGTAGATATCTGGTTAGTTGGACTAAAAATAGTATAATATAAAATATATATTTGGTTTTAACCAGATAAATTGAGATAAGCTTTTATTTCATTTTGACCTTGTCTTTCTTTGAAAAATTTGGGAGAAAAGCTTTGCAGAAGGCAAATGTGCTATTTTATTCTTTTATCTCGGGATTAGTAATCTTGAAATTATTATCTCACCCTCAATATAGGGTAATATCACAATATTGTGGTATAACTAATATCGAATTGTTAATCCCGGAACTGAAAATCTAGCAAACGTGAAATAAACTAAGTAAAAATAGCACGGGCTAGCCAGTTTTCGTACTGGTCATTCAAAAATAGCCAGTGTTTGCCAAGTCATTGAAAAATAGCCACTATTTTGCTGCAACAGAGACCGGTCCAGCATAATATACTGGAGTTCGGTGCATCTGTGTATGAAATTCCAGCATATTATACTTGAATTCCAACACGCGAAAAGTTTCAGCATAATATACTGGAGATTCGAGCACCTGTGTATGAATTTCCAGCTTATTATACTAGACCGGTATACTTTGTTGGAACTCCAGTATATTATGTTGGAGTTCTAGTATACTTATGTTGGAACTCCATTATATTATGTTGGAACTCCATTATATTATGCTGGAGTTCCAGTATACTTATGCTGGGAACTCCAGTATAATATGCTGGAGTTCCAGTATATTTATGCTGGAACTCCAGTATAATATACTGGAGTATTTTTCTGATTTTGAATAGTGTTTTCGTTCAAATTTATTTTTACATAAAAAGTGGTTAAATTTTAATTACTTTTGAAAATGTGGCTATTTTTGAAAAACCACTTATAAATCTGGCTATTTTTGAATTTCTCCCATAAACTAATCCCGGAATTGTAATCTCGTATGCCTTATTAGCCGGTTACTTATAAACACAGTACTACTAAATAGAGTTGATTATTTTTTACCAAAATTAGTAATAAGAGGAGTATTTTATTTGAAATATAACTTGAAAAGGAAGAATCTGCTGCCTAAGAGAGTATAATTGCAGAAAGAGATCATGTAGAAGCATACGTCTTGGATCAAATCCATTTCTGCTAACTAAACATCTATCTATATTATATTAAAAGGAGAGTAGTATGCTTTATGGTTAAGGCAAGTAGCAAGCTAAAATAAAGTCACTTGACAATTTTAGGAGAACATTAATTATTAGAAATTATAAATGGAAACATAATTAAGGGAAGTAGTTTAATAAATCTTATACATAATCTAAATATATCTTAGACAAATCTAATCTATATATCTATATTTATATTATATGTATATTTGTATCAATATCTATATCTATATCTATATTTATATCTATATATTGATTCACTCATAGATTTTCTTCTATGTTAGCTAGAAATATGGAGGTGAAAAATTAATTAAAAACCATAATAGAAAAAAAATACATAAAGACGTAAATTGAGACAACCTATGACTATTTATACTTTGGAGTAAGTTAAAATGTAAAATAAAATTAAAAGTTACTTAAGATATTAAAGATTTATTGAGTTTAAAAACTAAATAAATTCAAGCAACAAAATAAGATCATACATAAAGTATACAAATTAATTATGAGGTAAGAGAAAAATTAAATAATCAACAAAAGATATTTTAATAACAAGAAAAATAAATTCACATTAATATTGATAAATCGTGCAAACGAATTTTTTATACGTAAATATTACTACAACATTTAGATATAATGTGTTCAAACAATTAAGAAAATATTTTTCTATGATTAATATTTGAATTGAGTTTAGTTAGTTCAAGTTTGAATGCATACCATAATTTTTTAAAAATATGGTCCAATTAAGAAAATAGAATGATAAAATTATTTGAATTTGAGATGAGAAAGTATTTTAATTTTTATATATATTATATTAGAATGAGTGTGGTAAAAATAGATATTAAATTCAAACGGGCTAATAAAAATTCACATGATAATGTAATAATATTAGGTATTGAATAATATAAAATCAATAATAAAGAATAAATAGAAAAAAAACTAAGATTTTTTATCATAGGAAAAAGTGTAAAACTTATTTAAATTTGAGATGAGAAAGTTTTTTATATTATGATAAGAAAAGTCATAATATAAGTCCACATAACTCAAGTCTAATAGTAAAATAAAAAACTACAAATATTGAACAATAAAAATAAATTAGAGATAATGTAAGGACATTTATAAATCATAAGTTTAGAAAATAAAGTAAAGTAAATATACAATACTTAAAAATATTATTAAATTTTAAATAATTAAAAATCTTCAAGCAATATTTTTAAAACAAAATAAATATTTATTTTATAATTAAAAAAATTATATATTTATCATATATTATTAAAGAAAAGTAGTTGAGAATGATATTAAATAAAGTTACGAGTTAATGAAAAGCCACATAAAATGTAATAAGACTATATATTAGATTAAAAAAAATAGGAAAATTATGTTAACTTATTAGAAATTTACTATTAGAAATGAAAAGAAAAGATTATTTGAATTTGAGATTAGAAAGTTCTTAAAACTATGTTGTGAATGCTCAAATTATGAATAATACCACGAAATTGAAGTCTTATTTATGAAAAATAAAATAATAATAAAAAATAAAATTATAAATTATAAAATAAAATTTTATAAAAATTAAATTTGTATCTTAAAATAAAAAGAAAAAAAATTATGTAAAGAAGTAAAATGACAGTGAAAATATTACTACAACATTTAGATATAATATGTTCAAACAATTAAGAAAATATTTTTCTGTGATTAATATCTGAATCGAGTGCAGTTAGTCTGAGTTTGAATGCATAGCATAATTATTTGAAAATGCGGTCCAGTTTAGAAAATAAAATGATAAGAATTATTTGAGTTTGAGATGAGATTCTTTTTGAAAATGTTATGTAAAGGATTAAAATGACAATAAAAATATTATTACAATATTTAGAAATAATGTGATCAAAACATTAAGATTTGTTTTCTATGAATAAATAAATTATTAAAAATACAAAATAAATTTCTAATATTGGTAACCTTAATAATGAAAATTAAAAATTAAATTTTATCTTGTAGCTAAAAAAGAACAAAAATTTAACTGCATCTAATACAAAATTAATTATAAGAGAACTCAATACATTTGGAACAAGATAATCAAATAACTTATGTATTAATATTTTAGACTTATGATTAATATCTGAATCGAGTACAGTTAGTTTGAGTTTGAATGCATAGCATAATTATTTATAAATGTGATCCAGTTTAGAAAATAAAATAATAAGAATTATTTGAGTTTTAGATGATTTTTTAAAAAAAAACAATATTACGTAAAGAATTAAAATGATATTAAAATTATTACAATATTTAGAAATAATGTGTTCATAAAATTAAGAAATTTTTTTGTATGATTAAATAAATTTCTAATATTGGTAATCTTAATAATAAAAATTAAAATTAAATTTTATCTTATAGCTAAAAAGAAAGAAAATTTAACTACATCTAATACAAAATTAATTATAAGAGAACTCAATACATTTGGAATATGATAATCAAATAACTTATGTATTAATATTTTAGACTAATTTAAAGTTACAATTTAAAACAAAATATGACATTATTTTGGTTATAGGTAAAATATTAATATAAAACTAATTAACATTTATAGTAGGGAAGAGAATGTATATTAAAAAGAAAATAGAGGTAGTGTGAGGATACTTATACATTAAATTAATTTTAATATAGATAAATTTAAATTAATTTTAATATAGATAAAATCAATTAATTAAATTATATTTAAAAATATTACTGACAAATTTAAATGATTAAAATATTATGAATAAGAGGATAAAGCATAAAAATATATCAAATTTCGAGAATAAAATATTTATTTTTATCACATACTAATTAAAGGATAATAAGCAAGACATTAATTTAATCATAAGCTAATTATATGATAGTATGATAATATGAAATATTAAATAATATAATAACTATAAGAAAAGAACAAAAAAAAAAAGAATTTACGTAAAAATGATGTGATGAATAAGGCATATTTGACTTCCTAATAAAAATAAAGTGATTGTAAGAATTTTGTTAAAATAATATGATATAATGTGCTCGAACAAGACAGATCACAATATGACATGTTTAGTATTCTTTAATATCGACAACGGAACGAAATGCAAGTACTAAAATCAAGGGGTTAGGTTGCTATAAATATATGATAAAAAGATTGGTTGTCTACTACGAGATTTGATCAATAATTTCATATCCTGCTAATTAAATTCTCATGTTATATAATTTTTATCTGAGAGATATATATTTTAAGGTTATTTGTACATGATTCAAACAACATACATCGCAATTTGGAATGATTTGTCTGTGTATCGCGCGGGTATTAATACTAGTTACACCATGAAAAGGAATGTGAACTCTATAATCAATGGCAACCCGATGGACAAAGCATGTCATATTCAAGCAGTGAATGGAGAAATGTCGTACCAAGGGATATAACATAGATAATGTACCCTAATACAAATAATAATGGTTGCTTCCACGACTCGAACTTGTGACCTATTGTACCGCAGACGATGAGTTCGCCCTTGTTCTACGCAGATTAGGGTCAGGTAAAGCGTGAAATGTGAACTTTATAAATATAAAAAGGGCTTCACTCACATATCACAATCTACTTTCTAGTTTCCTAATAATAAGTCAACCATGCAAAATGCCCTATGTCCAAAAGTCACCCCACCACCACTAGCCCTACCATTTTTGGTCCTTGGGCCATGCCAACTTGTAACGGTCATGTGGTTTTCCAACAGAATTTTTCCCTAACTAACGTTAGATATTGATTGTATCAGCAAGTTGATGAACAAATCAAAACAGTAATATATATATATATATATATATATATATATATATATATATATATATATATATATATATATATATATATATATATTCCGCTTTCGCCTTTCGGTAAGCATTAGGTAAGTTATGGAGAAGTTAGACGCGGAGCAAGAGTTCTAGTTACGGGTTCGGCAGAATTCAATAATTTGACAACTTTATATTACTGTATTACGAAATTCATTAAATATATATCCAACAAATTGTCTTTTCTAGAATCCAGAATCTTCCACATATCCACTCAAAGCAAGGTCTTCTCAAAGTGGATGACTTTCGAAATCATAATTTGTTGATATACAGCATAGACCTGAATAATTGATTGAAAAAATACCGAACATATCTCAAATTTCTCGCTCCTACCGGCCGGCTGATAAAAATAAATTGACTACCGAAAATATTTGTGTTACTTTGTCTGCATTAGTTTGTATACGAATGTGAATCCATAAACTTAAAATTGTGGGTTCATAAACGAATCTAAAGTCATTCATGATAGATTCTAATTAATATCAAAGAATCACTAAAGCAAACTAATTAACGGTCTCAAACATTTACTAGTGTGGAGGACTATTCTTGTATCATTTCAAAATTAGGTATCTTAAACCCTTAATGCAGTTATCACGCATTTATACTTTGTCTCTTTTTTATCTTCTCTTATATAAAGTAAAATGCGAGATTAATGCGTTTGTGTATTAGTAGCATCTGATTTTTCTTAATTCAACTTTAAATATATAATTGAATCATATTCTTGACTATTTGTCTTGTCGTCTTGTAGCAATATTTTTCTATTAGAAGCTAAGTCAAAAAAAAATCTCCATAATTTTTACTAATTTTATTTGAGACTCTACTTTTATGGGGGATTTGCATCTATACCCGCTTTTTGGGTCACATTTTAACTTGTGCTCGCTTTGCAAAAAAAATTGCAAGCGTACCCACTTTTTCCCGTAACTTCAGCATACGGGGTTGAAGTAGCAAAGACAATCACGCAAAACTTCAACATTCTAGTAGACGGGCCTGAAGTAGCAAAGGCAGTGCTGAAGTTTTTTTGTCCTGGATAAGATGCTGAAGTTATTTAGTTCATTTGTAAAAATTTAAGCACTAAAATAGCTGAAGTTTTTTTGTCCTGGATTCATTAGTTTTGTCATAAAGCTTTTTCAAAAACTTCAACAGAAGATGCTGAAGTTATTTAGTTCATTTGTAAAAACTTCAGCACTAAATAAGCTGAAGTTTTTTTGTCCTGGATAAGCTTTTTCAAAAACTTCAGCAGAAGATGCTGAAGTTATTTAGTTCATTTGTAAAAACTTCAGCACTATATAAGCTGAAGTTTTTTTTGTAGGAAGAGTGAAATATAAATGGCAAAGCTTAAGTTCTATCTGTAATAATCGAATCAGTACTGAAACATTTCACAAATTTCAAGTCAACAATCAATTATCCCAGAGAAGTTACACAAAACACTAATAATCCAAAGATGCTCGTTCTACTGCTGCAACCATTGCATTCACCTAACGTAAAAATTCTACCAATACAAGGTTAAAAACAGAATGAAAATTTCTCTTAAGATGGTGGTAGTATTAGAGAATTAATCATAGTGTCTTTTAGTTGTTGTTAGAAGAAGAAGAAGAAGAAGAAGAAGAAGAAGAAGAAGAAGAAGAAGAAGAAGAAGAAGAAGAAGAAGAAGAAGAAGAAGAAGAAGAAGGAGGAGGAGGAGAAAGGGGCTGAAGTTGTTTAAAAACTGGGTACAAGTTAAAAAAATTTTAAAAATGGGTATAGATTAAATAAGGACAACCAAATAGGGCGCCCCGTGCAATTTTTATACTTTTATGTACATGTTTGACGTTATTTATTTTGTATTCTTGGCACTTATTTTGATTCAGTATAAAATATGACTTCTAAATAACCACTTAAATACTGTTTTTGTTTCAACGTGGACGTCATAGTTTTTATTTTGAATCATTTCAAATTACTGACTACTTTTATATTTATAAATATTAGCTCTTATATAATCAAATCTTTTAGTAAGTCAACTTATCAATATCTAAAGAAATGTAAAATAAGTAACAATTTATTGTTAGACCCATGGATCATAAAGGCAAATCCTACTTCCTCCACCTCACAAGTTACATCACTCTCTCCTGTCCCAAATTTAGTCGTTTTAGCAAACTAAATTTATTTAAAAATATTTGACGTTCTAGAAAGAATAGAAATACTTATTAAGTATTTTTTTTTTTTCGAAATCACTCTTATATACTGTTCCAATTAGTAGAGAACTAATAACTATTGAGACATTTTGAGAGAGAGAGAAGGCATATCTTAGACAAATGTCTTTTTTCAATAAACATACAAAAATATTAAAAGACAAATAATATGAACAGAGAGTATATTACATCCCATATTCGGCGCTCGTACTGGGCCCTATTGAGTTCAGATTCGTGCCGAAAAGTCGTACATTAGAGGTAAAACGCTCCTTAACAAAGACGATTTCATACCCGAGGCTCAAACACCAGACCGATAATAGTATATTAGTACCATTTAAATGACTCAAAACATAACATGGTTTGTTTAAAGTGATGATGCTTAGAGGGAGAAGAAGAAAAGGCATATCTTAGATAAATATTTTTATTATTAAGGCTACTAAATATTTTTTTTAATAACCTTATGAAAAAAATTTGAAAGACAAATGATATGAACCGGTAATATGTTATCAACAACAACAACAATCAAATATAATTTTACAAGTGGGATTTGGGGAGGATAGTATGTACGCAGACCTTATCCCTACCCCGTGGGATAGAGAGGTTGTTTCCGATAGACCCTCGGCACAAGAAGATGAAAAGAGACAATAGAACAGTAATAGCAAGAGGACAAAAAGATACAAAAACAACAACAATAACAACAACAACAATCCAGTAGAATTCCACTAGTGGGGTCTGGGAAGGGTACATAGGATGTACGCAGACCTTAACCCTACCCGAAGGGATAGAGAGACAAAGAGGCCAAAAAGATAGAGTTAGAAAAATATCACTAACAATGGCAAGGTCATAATATGTTATCATATTTTTTTATCCGGTATATGATATCTGCATTAGAGTCCCACAAAATCCGGACTAGCGCATTGTCAAACGCTCTCTGACAAAGCCGATTTCATACTCTGGGCTCAAACCTCAGCCCGGATAATAGTATATTAATACTCCCTCCGGTCCAAAATAAGTAATTTTTTGGCCTTTTTTTGTGGTCCAAAATAAGTGGTTTTTTCAGATTTCAAGAATGAATTAATTATTTTTTTCCTACATTGCCCTTGGGGTAAATAGTGTTGGAGTATGTGTTAGGAGTATTTATGTGAAGAGATAGTAAAGGTTTATATGGTCAATTTTGTTACTAATTAATGTTAAAAATAAATTTCTTAATCCGTATGAAAACCGCTAAAAAATTACTTATTTTGGACCGGAGGGAGTACCATTTTTATGACTCAAACATAACATGGTTTGTTTAAAGTTACGACACTTAGAGAATTGTTCCTCATCTGCTTGTTTTCTTTCTTTTTTTGGCCTTTTGATCAGCCACTTTACTAAAGTATTCTTCCAGCGATTTTATGCGTTAAAAAAGCAAATCAAGATCTGGCTGTGATGCTCTCATTCGAATATGTACTCTTTCTCTTTAGGGTTGTCATCACAAACTAGTATTCTCAAAAACAACTAAAATATTCATCCATTATACCAATATTATAAATTAATTAATCACTCCATATTCTTTTGGAAGGAAACCTTAATCTTGATTGGGTGATTAAAAAGAAAAAAGGTATAAATTGTTGGCACTCACTTGTTTGTCAGACATATGGGAAAAATAAAGTAGCTTCTTAATTGAGTACGAGTATATATTTACTAGTTAATTAATAATAGTATTTTTTTTAAAGGCTGACATCAGATTTTAGTGGCTGCAAATTGAGTCCTAATTAAACTATTTCAAGTGGTAATTGAATTCAATTTATTACTGCAAGTGTAGATTTATTTTTTCAGAAACTGCAATGACAAGAGGTGGAGTCGGGATTTGAACTATATAGATTCTAAATTCTAGGATACGACATCACGTGTTAGTAATTAATTCTGAATTTAACTTCTTCTTTTTTTTACATATTTAATGAATCTCTTAATACAAATATAAGGTTTGAATTAAAGTTACTGAATTAGCTAACCTTCTAGCTCCGCTCAGGGGCGGATCCAGTGCGTTAGTTACGGGTTCTCGTGAACCCAGTGACTTTTATCTAGATCTTATATTTGTATTGCAAAAATAATTAACAACTTGTTTGGATGATTGTTATATATCGTTTCATAATGTATGGTATTGTATTGTATTGTATCATTTGATATATACAATGTTTGGATAGATTGTATTATTTGTCGTCGTTTTATGATGCCATGGACCAACAATATGAAAAATTAACTTGCAATATTATAATGAAAAAGTGAGATAAGAGGCATAATTATTATATAAAAAGGTATGATAAAGAATAAAATAGAATTATTTAATAATATAGAAAGGCAAGATAAGAAGAAGAAAAAATAAGGTAACGACGCGATCACACCAAATCGATCGTTATATAAAGTGGCACTTTTGTTCGTTACGTAATGACGGATTTAACGATACAATATAATAAAATTTAAGTAACAATCAAAAAAATATTGTATTTAAAGTCACAATACGATACAGTACAATAGGTAACAACTATTCAAACAAGTTTTAAATATATAAGAATATTTAGCTTGGAACTCAGTCCGTTAATCTAGTTATTATTGTATATTAACTTGAAATTTCTATAGGAACCCAAAAACTTAAAATCACGGATCCGCTCTAGCATGACAAACCAACAGATTCTATTAGATTTCCTTTCTTATTCTTCTTTTCTTCAACGGTTTCTTTAAAATACTATTCATGTTCTGAAATTAACATGCAATATGTTAAAGTTATGATTTATGAATGGCTAGCTGGCAGCTTTTTCTTCTTGAGAAATCAAAAAATCCCTTTTCTTTTTCTTCTCGATCTTTCCCCAAAATTTTTGCAGTTGGGACTTCAACTTGGGATCAGATTTTACGTTATTTTTCTCTCTCTCTCCTCGTTTTAGTGGGGGAGCAGTGTGGGGAGACATTATGGACAGGATTGAAAAGGAGTTAATCTCTGCAACTTTTGCATTGTCCAAGCGCCATGCACATTCTACATAAAGTTAAGAAAATAAGTCTACCCTTTTAATTTACGTCAAATCAATTAATACATGACATATTCTGTTATATTCATTTTAGTACTTAACTATTGTTAATTTTAATACGTATTTTTACCCCAATTTAACAAACCTGAGCAATTCAGCTGGCGGATACACTTTCTGGCAAGCGGTGTCATGTAACACTGTTTCGCCGAAATTTTTATTACATATGTATATATAGATAGTATACAAAATAAAAATATTAGGTATAAATATAAAGAAATGATACCGCTTTTCATAATAATAATTTTATTTTTTCAAATTTTTACACTGCTTGTCAAAAATCCACCATGCAAATTAATGTGAATTGACACACACATATATATTTGAGTCCACGGGGTGGAATCCGTAACAGAAAAAGCACTTCTGTCGATTGGCGAATGCGTAGAAATGTTGAAGGGTTGATTTGAAACGGAAAGTTTTTTTTTATGGAGCAAAAGGATTAGCAATAATATTAATTAAAGTGTGTGAGGATCTAATACATTCTAATTTAAGATATCTTTCGGATAAACTATTGTACTCTTTCAGTATGAAATATCACTTTAATTTTTCAAAGTCGAAAAGAAAAAACATAATGGCGTTTAGGATATGAATGGTCTCTAACTAATTATTTCTTGTTCAATTTTACTGCTTTTTACTGGCCATTTGAGTTTTAGACCTTTGTTTAGAGTCGTCAACCTACAAACAGTTCCCTACTAAAACAAATTAGGTAACATTCTCTAAACTTCCACTCGAAAAGTTAAGTTGACAAATTATGTTCCGTCAATTTATTAACCAATGAAGTCCTTCATGATTTGTTACTGTTAGACAGTAAAATATTGTAATGGCGAAATGGCTTCGTGGCCACTTAAACTTGCTTTCATTTGTAAAGTCGATACACGAACTTACATCGTTCTCATTTGAATACTCAAACTTACATATTTGGTAAGTAATAAACCTATTTGACCGTTGACCATGCATATGTGGCAGTGACACAGGTGATGTGGACAAAGTGTGTGCAAGTCACGTAAACTAAGCACGTGACTACGATAATTTTGATTAAAAAATGTAAAATCAGAAGAAAAAAAATTACAAATGAAAAAGAAAAAAATAAGCCCCATTTAAAATAAGTAATGCCTCTTTCTGTTTCTTTTCCCCTTTCCCCATTGACGTCTGCACCTTCCCCCTCCCCCCCCCCCTTTCTTTCTCCCCCACTCCAATCTTTCCCTGCTTCTTCCTCTTTTTGTTCCAAAGCCCAGTAGTAGTGAAAAACAATAGATTTTGTCAAAAAGAAATTGTCGATCCTTTCTTTCACATTAACTCCCTCTCCCCTTTTTGTGTCGATCTCAAATTGGAAGATAGCAAGAGAAAAGAGAAAGACTATCGAAAAATTGTCGAATTTTGGTTGAAAAATTCTACGTATGCAATCCGACTTCTTCTCTCTTTCTGATTTCACCATTCGTATCCTTTTTTGACATAGCTTCGCCGGCTCTTTAGTTGCCTTGACGGAATTTTAGTAGGCGACTCATCGACTCTTTGACTTGGGGTATGGATTTTGTGAATTCTGATAGAAGTGAAAGATGGAATGAATTTTATGGAAGTTCATAGCTGATTGAGTCAGTCAAGTGACGGTTGTGATTTTTTTCCGATGGCAGTGCTAAAATGTTAGAAGAAATAGTGAAAGAAGTAAAATAAGAAGAGAAATTTTGATAAATTAGCTTTTAAAAAAGGGACTCACAGATGGCACATGTAAAATAATAAATGGTCTTAACATTTGACGTGTTCTTCTTTCAGGCAATTGAGTTACACGCAGGTTTATTTATACTCAATCAGCCGGTTTATTTATACTCAATTGATTGAGTTGAGGTGCTAAAATGCAAAAATCCAAAGTTTAAATATCGGCTTTAAAATCTCTTACAAATTTAAGTGACCACGAAGTCATTTTTCGCCTATTGTAATTTAGCTTAGGTATTCTTCATTAAGGTATTGTAAAGAGGAAAGAAGTTACGTACTGCTGATCCTTGAAAAAGTTTCTCATGAAGGAACAGGTACTTGGCAGAAATATGACAATTGTAATTGAAATTTTTTGCAAAAAAAAACGTACTATATGCTTTGGTGAAGTTAGAAAACATACACTTGAAAATGGGCACACGCATGAATTTTTTTAAGTGATGTCGAAATTTATAGAAGAACTGAAATATAACTTTAATTATCATACTTTTAGACAAGAAATAACATTAGTGTATTGGTTTTGTTGAGCCTTAAGTTAGAAAATGTCTTGAGTTCAATTCTATTTCTATCACAATTTTTAACCACAAAGGCTCTCTCAAATATTTACAAAATAAAAATGTGCTAGCTGAGGTTTAAACCTTTGACCTCTTAGAGCAAAATCATGCACATAACCAACACACCAAGACACAATTTATATCAAGTGGTATCATTTTTCCTACTAATCCGTTTCCGTACAGTATTAATAAATATATTTAGTAAAATTTTCCGACAAGCGGTGCCGCGGTAAGCGTGCATCTGCCCCTGTTAATACATGAAAAATCAATCTCCAACTTCTTACCAAGAGCATGACAGCCAGGTATAAATTGGAGCTGGTAACTGAGTAAAACTTCAGGGCAGTTAATGGAAAAAAGATCTATCGAGTCTTCCCCGTTCTCTATTGAAACATCAGAAGCAAGAATGAACGGAAATGGAGAGAGTATAATTAGGCATTGCTAGCAGCTCACTTCTTGACTAATTTCAGAACGTCACCCACGAGATGTAAAGAACCTGTCACCAGGACCTATATAAACAAGAGAAACATTAACTAGCATATATATCTCTTTTCTACAATTTGTAAGATTTTCTTGCACGCATACTGGAAAGTGAAAACCATTTAAAGGGCAGTCTGGTGCACTAAGCTCCCGTTATGCGCGGGGTCTGGGGAAGGACCGGACCACAAAGGTCTATCGTACGCAGCCTTACCCTGCATTTCTGCAAGAGGCTGTTTCCACGGCTCGAACCTCTGACCTCCTGGTCATATGGCAGCAACTTTACCAATTACGCCAAGGTTCCCCTTCAAAGTGAAAACCATTTCTAGAAAGAAAATCTAAGCAATTACTGCTTTCTATATAATATGATAATAATAACACGAAACTGTTATGCAACAAGGACTTCAATAAGAGTATATTCCCTGAAAATCCTATTTGTCTATTAGTACTTAATTAGCCACAAAATGACCAAATTTGACTTGCATGATTTTTATTTTTCAGAGAAGAAATAGACAAGATGATTGATAAGTGTCAAATGAGGGAACATCAATGACCGACATGCAGTGGCGGAGCCACATTCAACCAAGGGGTGTCAATCAACACCCCTTCGCCAGAAGATAACTTTTTTTTTTAATCTATATTTACTATACGTTGACTCTCCTTAACTTTTTGGTATATCTAATTTTTTATATTTCGACACCCCTGGGTGAAAATTCTGGCTCCACCACTGCCTACATGCTCTACATTTTCATTCATATAAATAGACAACGGGGAAAAATTAACAATAGTAAAGTGAATCTAATGATGGTATTTCGTGTTACGCAAGTGTTACATAGAAAAGTGAACATTACTTACCAAAGACGACGAAAAGTGAAAATTAAATTTTGGATGGAGGTCGGAGGGAATGGTAATTGATTCTAATAGAACTTCTAGTTCAAGTATGCCATTCTCTCGTATCAATAAAATTGATTTCCTCTAATTCTTGGTCAGACAAAAGTTATTCCATTGATTTGGCATTACCTGGTAGCGACCAGATCGGTTTTTGCGAACAGTGTCCCTCAGCCAATTTATTGCTATTGGGAGTGAAGGAAACACTTTGCTGTTCTCACAACTTCGAGCTCCTTTTTCCGCATCATCTGTTACTTCTTCGTATATTTGGTCTGTATTCTTCACATCATTTCCTGCAACTAAATAGACTCAGTTAAATGCAGAATTTATCTTTTAGCAGTCAATTATGCTTCTGTTTCAAGTAAAGTGTTTTCTGCGTACACACTACCCTCCCCAGACCCCACTAGTGGGATTTTACTGGGTTGTTGTTGTTGTTGTTCAAGTGAAGTGTTTGAAAGCCATTAACTCCAATCATAAAAACAATCTCCACAGTCCACACACGTGTGGCAGTATTTGGATCTTCTATATCGATAAATACAATGATAACAGACACGTCGAACAACAGTTATATCTAAGTGATGCCAGTACGCTATATAATTTAGCATACATAAGCATACAGAAAGGTTAATCACCCTATTAGTTCCTTAGAGGTCCACTAAAACAAAAATAAAAGGGAAAAAAGAGCATATAAGCAGCTTGTTGCTCAGTATGACCCCCTAAACCACATTTCTCTAACTGAATCAGTAATATTAACCTCATCATACTTGGTGAGATATAACGGGATTATGTTTTTTTAACTGTTAGCAGAACTATTATTCACTGTCCTGCAAGATTCGGACAGTATAGTTGGACATATGACAGAAAATGACTTCCATGACTTGTGTAAACAACATTTAAAAGTGAAGCACCCATAATTGATGAGAATAAGGTAAGTGTTCTCGTTAAACATTAAAACATATCTAGTGGTTGAGGTGCATTTCCTAGGAGGTGATGAAGTATTAGACATGGTAAAAGTATGCAAAAAAGGAAAAAGCCAAAACATTAGGAATTTTTCCAAGTAAATTTAAAAGCTGGTAATCACTAACTGACTTGTGTTAGCTAAATGCAAGATACTTCCTTTGTAGCCCACTCTCAGTAAGTAACAAGTATGATAGTTAAATTTCAAGAGACTAAAAATATATGAAATATGTCAAACTTATAGTGCTTCCTAATGTACCAGCAATAACCAACCTAAGATGATCACTAATGAAACTTCCATTTTAACCAACTTGGTCTATCTTTTTCTTTCAACTTTGTATATTTTATAGAAAGAGTATATTCAACCTTTTACAATAAATAGAAAGTAACAAAACTGTTGGAACTAATCAAAAAAACTACAATGAATCAGATAGATGCACATCATACTGAAAAGAACTGTATCTTGAATATAAAAATGCGTGCAAATTCTCTACTAATATTAAAGGATTCTTCCAAAAATTATTATCAAGTCTCACAAATATTAATCATAGTTGAAACAAAATTAGTTCCATGATATTTGTTAATGAAGAGAAAATATTAGCTTTCAAAATATTAACTACTAATAAAAATGTTGACTATAGTTTACTATGATTTCTAACCTTTTTCCCCATGAACAAGGTTTTCCCATATTCTTTGTAGAGTCAACTGCCATGAGAGATCAACTTGAGTATCAGTTGGCATTGAGGTACCCACCTTGTAATATACTGATACGTTAGGTACAAAGAGTGCTTTCTGGAAGTGTACTCCTGAAATATTAGACTCAATGTCAAACTCCTAAACTACATAAGAAGTTGCAAAGAAAACATTAAGCTCACTGGGCTATAGTATCATTATCATTCAGCATTAAATGACCAGAAGATTTCAAGAACTTTATCTTTGTTAGTTATCTAAAGGAATACATGGAAGATTGATTGCTTCCAAGTAATTACCATGATTAGCACACGCCCTCATCAGTCTTGGAAGAAGTAGTTGAGGATCCCTCACCGACATACAGTTGAAGAGTAAGAACTGCACGATTGCATCATTTCAGATTTAGCAGCGCAAAAAATAATAACAGTATATAATCAGCATTTCAGGAAAATAAAACAAAGGGCGACTGAGTGTAGAATAATATCCTTCCTATATGTACTTACTCTCTGGTTATTAATATAAAAAGTAAATGCATAGCTTAAACAACCCCCCCCCCCGGTTACACTTTTTAGACATCAGATATTTATGTTTATAAAACAACTGCTTATTAGTCTGCAGTAGAGATCCAAAATATTAGACCAATGCTTGGAAGGACGATTGAACCTAGATTAGCTTTTTAATAATTTACTACAAAAAAAATTCATAGATTAGTTTATTTAATTACAATAAAATTCATATGCTTGCGAATCATCTGAGAAATATATTTGAGAAGTTGTATCACTTTTCTTTTTCTTTTTCTTTTTTTTATATGTGTAGTCGTATCACTTGTTCATTAAAGATTGAATGAGAACAAAGGGTGTATTCGCCTCAAAACATAATGCTGAGACAAGTATCCAAAGAATAGTCTTCCAGTCATCAACTAAGTTTGAGAGTCAGGCCTGCCAAAAAGATCTGTACTGATAAAAGGGGTTACATAGATCTCTCATGAGTCACACCCAAGTAAATTTTTTGAATAATTAACTTAAAAAGAAGTTGAACTTTTTTTGAATTTTTTAAATCTTTAAAGTTTTACACAATAATTAGTGAAAATGGTGCAATCATACAGGCTGTCATATGAATTGCGATAAGGGAGCAATAGTCACATATTAGAATTAGGGAAAGCTAAGTTGCATTACCATCATGTACTACAGCTTTATACATATTTAGGTTAGTACTAGGATAAAAACACTTGTACCCCACATTCTCCTAATCTTTTCTCTCGTCTTTGAAATGGCATCAGAGCAATTGTGAGAAGAAATCTTATTTTTCTTGCTACGCACCAATAGCAACAAGCTCTAAATTCATAAAGCAGAACTCACCAAACTGCACCCTCATCAACGCTGTGACACATTATTAGTAATTCTAGGTAGTCTGACACCACCTTTTTCACGCGCCAACAAATGGACCATTGTCGAGCGAGATGCAAAGCAGATATATGATACTGCTGAGGTCAACCCTTCATCCCGGCCTCATCCATTTATATTTTGACTTTTACCAACCAACTCTTGTGACACATGCTGCTCCAGCAACAGGAAGCACTTTCTTGGTAAACCATTTTCAGTCTGTTAATATCCAGTTACTAGCCTTCTCTCCATATTTAAGGTTGCAACTCTTTTTTCTTTTAAATTTAAGCTTCAAATCAACACATCACTTTGAGCTCTCTTTAAGCAGAAGTTTGGCATAATTTAAATTGAACTCGTGCTTTTTAAAATTCATACACTAATAAGCAGCATGTAGTCCAAATTAGCCATACAAGGAATCCTTCAAATGAAATTGAGATAAGCTTACTTGAGTTGAACTTTTCTTGGATGCTTCATGATGGCCCATCTCTACTGAATCATGTGAAGCCCCCAATTCATTATGTCCTCGATTACTCCCATAGGAATTGTGCTGCTTGTAATCTCCTTGGATTGCCAGAGAAAACCATTTGGCACATACATCCATGCTTTCAGGACTATGGGCACCATCGAAGTAGAACACAAGGTCCCCTGAGCTTTCACTCTCTATAAGTTGGTCAGGCACAATTTGTGCACGGCCTTGTAAAGCAGCTGTTGCTAGCCCTTTAACAAATTGCTCGGGTAGATTTGTCTATTTTGAAGGGAAAAAAACAAAAGGGTGAAGATAAAAGGAGGAAATAGAGGAATACGGAGTATACAACATGCATTAGATATCATTTACCATCTCTTTTAGGTAATTAATTTCAACATGGCCAGTTCTCTGTAGCCAAGTAGAGCATAATGCAATGGCAAGACCAGCATTTATATATTGGTGCTCACCCTCTAGCCCAAGATGTAAACCACTCAGCATGTTGGCATCAAGTGGAGCAGCTACCTCAAGATGTACCTGCAACAACAATACATGTTAACATCAACAAGAAACTTCTTAACAGAACTCTGTTCCTGTTAAGGAAAGTTGATCAGAGATCAAAGATGAGAATTTCTTCCCTAAAATGAAGGAAAAGCTGATCAGAGATATCTGACATGAGAATTTTTTCTTAAATGAATTCCCATGCTGACCTTTCATTTCAGTATAGTTTTCCCATGCTTAAAGTTTAAATCTGCCATTCTGCCCAACTTGAAAGACATTTAATCATCCAGTTAATATATTTGGATGAAGTTGCCCTTGGAAGTCAGCAAGTAAACTAGTTACTGCTTTTTTTTTATTCCTCTCACCTTTGAGCTAAATATTGTAAATTTAGTCGCTGATCTAATGGAATTCCACGTATCTACTTAAACACCAAATATTTATTGGTCTAATGTTGCCTAACACTTGAGAGTCAACAAAATTCTTCCCGCAACCAATTACAAAAGCCATTATGTTCTGTCTAGTGTCTGATACAAATATTACATTTATACCTACAGCTACTTAATTGGTTATCACCATGCTTTCATTGTGCACTTTCTGAACTCATACTTCCAGTCTTCACTCTTCACAATGAATCTTTGTCCATTTTGGCCAAATTAGACATGCTGGTGATGTGAAGTAAGTGCTACAGAAGGTATCATGAAATTTAAAGTGATATCACATCTGTCATTTTGCGGCCCTCCCCCGGACCCTGCGTGAATGCGGGATGTTTCGTGCACCGGACTGCCCTCTTTGCCCACATCTGTCATTTTGGTTTTCTAAGCTTGTAACACTCACAGATTTTAATAGTGGAGTTGAAAAATTATAAATGTTCAATAAGAGTAGAAACAAAACCAAAGATAAAGATCTCTATATGAAGTTCAATCAGAAAAAAAGTGGGTGATATGAAAAGCTCACCATATGCTGCAGATAGAAGGAAATTCCCGGCAACTACATCACTTCAGTGTACTTCATCCTTTTCGGTTCTTTTAATTGTCCAGTAATATATCTTACCAATTAAGACAACCCTCATGTACACATTGTTCTCATGTTTGATATCAATAATTTGGTTTTTTTTCTTTCTTCCTTTTTTTTAATGACCTAGAAATTTGTCTGGGGGATCACCCCTCAGGACCAGCCGTAGCCTCCAAAACGCAGGGATAATGCCCCCCCCCCCCCCTTCTTCACTTAAACATCAGGCTTAGTTCGCATGGTGCAAGGCTCGAACCTGTGACCTAGGTCACAAGTCCCTCAACCTTTGCCACTTGAACTAAGCTATGGGGGCCAATTTATAGCCTGTTTGGCCAAGCTGCAAAAATCAGCTTATTTTGAGAAGTGCTTTTTTTCAAAAGTACTTTTGGTGAGAAGCAGTTTGTGTTTGGCTAATTAGTTTGAAAAACACTTCTGAGCAGCAATTAGTGTTTGGCCAAGCTTTAAAAAACTGCTTCTAAGTGTATTTTTTTCAAAAGTGCTTCTCAAAAAAGTGCTTTTGGAGAGAAGCTACTTTTTTTCTGCTTCTCCTCAAAAGCACTTTTTTCCTTCCAAAAGCTTGGCCAAACACCTCAATTTTTGGCCAAAAAGAAGCTTGGCCAAACAGGCTATTAGGCTTTTTGTTTTTAACTCTTGGCAGCTGAATTTGGCCCAAGTAGGTGGCCATGAAGGGTGATTTGAAGGAAGGGAAGGTTGACATATGTTTCTTGGGGTGGGATTGCTGATTGCTTCTGTTATACCTATCTGGTGGAGGAGGGGGCCAGGGGGATGATGTCCTTCTTTGGAGACAGATCTTTTGTCACTTTTCCATTTTAGTGTGCCTCTCTTTAGATTCTTTGAAATGGCTTATATATAATTATCCTGTAGACTTCAACCGGAAGCTGATTAAAGTGCCAGCTGCAAGTCCCTCGAAATAAAAGACACCAGTGATGAAATCTAAAGTGCAAGGTCACAGTTGAGAAAAGGGTATAAGCATTAGGAACAAAAGGCAACTAACACTTATATCATATAAGAGAAATTTTGACTTACATCCAACTCAGAAGCCTTCTCTTCAAGCACAAGCATTGCTTCATCGGGCTGGGGAACAGTAAAGGCCGGCACTCCTCGCTATGTCAAGCACAAACACAGATGAGAAAGAAAAGAAATGAACAAGACATGAAATTAAAAGCCTAAAACAGGATGACTTTGTTTAAGCAAGGGGCACAATTTTATAAGATGTGATATTCCTCCAACCTTGAAGATTCCTGCCTTCTCTCCAGCAATTTGTCCAAGAGTATTTCCTGATGATAGTAGTTCATGCATGATGATAGAAGCAATCAAAACAAGATCAAGATGCTCCACCACGTTAATATCATAAAATAGACACAATAGAGCTCTGGGTTAAACTTAAATGCAAATGATGAAGTATGATAGATCAAACATCTAAACAGTAAGACTTGTAGAAAAAGCTTTAATGCCATTTTGTAACATTTTCTGAGGTAGATGACATCTAAAATTTCAAGCACATTCTGTAAAGTTAACAAAAAAAATTGCGGGTGATTATCCTCATTTTATATAATTAAAATTTAAACCGAAAGTCATTTACATGGTATATCCATCAACAATCTTGAGAATATTGTAACTACATATAGCAGTTACTCTTTCCTAAATGACTGAGCAGTAGTTATGCAGTACTAGCAGAATTGCAGTTGCAATCTACATTCTATAGCGTTAAGTAGAATATGCTAGCACAGTTAAGTTGTAGCATGATAAACAGACAAAGGCCACATACCAATTAAAGATAATGCTGTTCAAATCTTCTATATTAACTCCTATGGGGTAGATTCCATTTTTTGTTCCTAATTATTTGACCCAATATTCAATTTAGTCCCAACATTTGATTTCTTTCTATCCTCGGAGTTTTAGACTCCACCTGTGCAAACGTATGAATATATGAAAAGGAAGAAAGAAAAAAAGGGCAACTTGTGCTAGAATAAATTGATAAATCAAATGTTAAGAGCCGAATAATATTTAATTTTAAATTTGTGATTCAATTGTATCATCCTAAAAATTAGATGTCCTCGAAGTTAGATAATTTTAAACTAAGACTAAACAGCTTCCTAGAATTACTGAAGAAGAAACACTAACCAAGAATTTCCATGTGGTCATATCCAAGTGAAGATACACCACAAACAACTGGATTCTCAACCTGAGAAGAATAACACGCACCATCATAGTGGATATCCAAAAATGACTGACAGATTGATATAATGAATAGATCACTGTAGCAAACATTGTCCAATATGTCGACTAAGTACCACATTTGTTGCGTCATATTTGCCTCCTAATCCAACTTCCAAGATAGCAACATCTACCTGCACCACAGTACAATTCTCAAAAAATGACTAGTTCTGATAAAAATAAAGTTCAAAACTCCATTTTCGAATAGTGAATGTTATATTCAGATGCCAATTTTGCCATGGAAAGTCACCAGGACCCACCTGCTCTGCTGCAAATATTTTGAAGGCAAGTAACGCGAGGAAGCGAAAGTACGTGGGCATTGGAACCTCGTCACTGGTTCTTTCCTGCACAAGGAACACTGAAAATCACCTTTCATAAACAGTTTAGGTCAAATCATCCATTAGAAGAAGAAAATAGTCATTTTTCCTCTCATACTGTGGAGATCTGACACCAGAGTTTCATGTTATGCAAAATTTGATAGAATAAAATCAGGCTAGTTCACGTTTTCTTTTATTGAAATGCTACTAATGATGGATTATAATTACACATCTTCAGGAGCTTGACCGCAACCATGGAATATAAGCATTATAAAATTATCTATCTTGAAAATGGTCAACAAGAAAAGAAAAATTAACTTGTGACTTGCCCAGGAGCAATTTTTACAAATTACAACTAGATGAAGAAAATAAATGGACTCAGTGGAGCTGTCAAGAAATGTGAGCAATAGCACTGTTAGAGTTATTAAATTCAAGTTCTGAGCTGTGCTTATCGCCTTATCCCACATTAGAAAAAGGGTTATTACCTAGAACATGCACCTCGCTCTTTCCATCTCCACAATATAAACAAAGGAATAATGCCAACAAAGAGAAACATTTTAAAGTACGGCGAGAGATCATCTCTCAAACAGCAATGACAAAAATGAATTTCAGATGAATTGTGCTGGAATCATTACATGGCCGTCCTTTGTGCCTAACGACCTTAAAAATGGAATAGAATGCATTCTAGCAAAATCGAGCAAGCTAGATTTGCTCGCACCTCTCCCCTATTATCTTCCAGATGAAAAACTACATATTAGGATTTAGGGGCGTCTTCAACTGATTAATCAGTGTATGTTTTATTGAATAAATTGCTTTTTCATAATCAGTGTTTAGTCATGACGAGAAATTTTCTTTTTAAACAAATATCCACACATTTCTGAATTAGAGTGATAAACTTGAATGTACTATTCAATGATCACTCATTAAACAATCAAATGAGTATAATATGCACATTATGAGAACAATCTCACTCAAATATCCAATGAATTATGAATCGTGCGTAAATGGCCCAAGAACATGATAGAGACTTGAAAAGTCATCTTAGATTTAATTTTTATAATGTAACTGACAACCCATCGAGTAGAGTGAAGATGACAGTAATTTATATGTCTGAAAAGTATGCTGGCGTTTCCAATTTAGTTAGGATTAAGTACAAAGGAAGGAAAAAGACCAGGTCGTGCATCAGGAAGGAGCTTCACTAGAGTCGCTCAAGTGCCGTTGGCAACTCAAGTTAGAATAACCACACTACATAGGAATTTTTCAGCAGCACTTGTCAAAGAACCAGGTTTAGATTCAAAAACTACTCATTAAGCAAGAATTCTCTTGAATATGGCAAATCATTCTTGAGTCATATTTACAAAGACTACTTCGGGTTCTGAGGTTCAATCAAGAATATTAATTGTGCAAGAGAAGTACTACATATAACTATCATTGTGCCTAACACTTAAAAGGGAATGGAGTAATTGAATATATTAACATTCAAAAGAAACATTAATTTACTTGCCTTGAATCTATCGAAACACCACCAGAAATATGCCAAAAACTTCTCTTCACATATGTCCATACTGAAAGAAACCAAGTTTAATGACAGAGTTATCAATCGAGCTTTAATGCAAGCTTAAAAAATTCAAAATTTGATATCAGGTGGAAGAAATCAAGAGTCTGTTAGCAATTTATATCTTATATCAACATCCAATCACACAAGCAGAGATTGAGAAACCGACAATCAAGTACTCCAACATGACCAACACAATTTCACAGCAACTGGAATAATGTTAAGTTCTTATTTAAAAAATGGAAGAAATTTTCAATTTTAACTGATCTAGAATACATGATGTTCCTAACATCTGTACAGAAAACTCACTCACCCATCCAATCGGAATCGTTCTCTAACATCAATGAGGTGAGGAGATGTAAAAAGCCCGGTACGAAAGCCACAGTTGCGCAATATAGACTCTGTGAAGACGCAAGTTGAACCCTTCATGACACGCATAACAAAAAACAATGAGGGATACAAACCATTAGTAAACAAGTTGATATTACATGCTTCTTCTGTGACGCTATAGCATATCAAAAGCAAAACTTTTGGAAGAACGCTTAAAAATAGAAATTAGCACAGAATAGACTGTATATCTTGTCTGCATTAATATTATGCCACAAGCATCCTTTATATCTCCAAAAGTAATCAGTATATTTGCCAATATTTTCATTTTTACAATCTTAGAGCAGTATCACTAAATCTTTTTTGATCAGATAAGGTAACTTTTATTAAGAAGCTTCAAAAAAGTACCAAGGGGGTACTTTCACAGTACAAGCAAAACATCATAGGAAAAAATTACAAATAAATATTCTACAATTCCATAAAATCTAACAGCTGCACCAAGTCTCCTACTACCCTTTCCGTACACCAAAAATATAGATTCTGCAAACAATTATTTTTCAGCGTACGAATTTGGGTCCTCTGATCTTCAAAGCATCTTTTATTCCTTTCTAGCCAGATGGTCCACATGATGCATAAGGGAATGGTCATCCACATCTTTTTATTCCTTTTGCCTACTGATTGACCCTGCCAACTTTCCAGCAGGCTTCTAACACTGTTTGGCATTGCCCACTTCACACCATAGATGTTTGGCATAGCAGTATCACTAAATCTGATCAATATCAAGAGTACTTTTAGGTAGAAGTTGTTATAGCACTTAAATTTGACTTGCAGCAACAACCAATGTTAATTTTTCAACTGATCCAACGATTTGAATGGGCATAAGGGATAAGCTTAAGATAGTTGACGCATATAGTTTACAATTTTATAGGCATTTGATAACATGGATTACATTAAGAAAATTGGAAATCCTTCCCAAGGGAAAAACTAATAAAAGAATAAAACAAGAAGAAACAAACAAAAGAAAGAAAAAAGAGGAAATAGGATTATACTTGTTAAATGAACAAACGACATTCAAGCAAATAACTAGAGAAGTGCTAAGAAAATAAAAGACCGGAACATAAGTTGCTCGAACTTTGAAGGTGCAAAACATTCTTTCAAAGCTGTTGGAGATATGCAAACATTTATGAACGAGATATCAACAAGGTCTAATAGGACACTATGATATGTTACCCAACCCCAATTACTCAAAATCCAAAATCCCAATCAAGAATAGGTGACAAGATTCAAACTTGCCTATGAAAAAAAGGCAGCCCGGTGCACAAAGCATCCCCCATTCACGCAGGGTCCGGGGAAGGGCCGCACTCCCTGGGGTGTGATATAGACGGCCTATCCTAATACAAGCATAAGTGGCTGCTTTCACGGCTCGAACCCGTGACCTATAGGTCACACAGAGACAACTTTAACTTTGTTCCAACGCTCCCCTTCATATTAGAGCATGCATAACTCATTACCTTTCCTTTGGTACCTGCAACATGGATAACCTTCATCTTCTTAATCGGCTCTTCTAGCTCCAGCATCTGTAACCCATTTCAGTAGAAATATCACTCAGCTAGACGCATATCAACAATTCACCAGTATATAACACGGGCAAAGGGAAAGAACAAGAAAAACAACCTTGATATAGTCAAAGAGCAATTCAAATTTATCGCCTTTATTGCTCTTATCAGCTCGACTGCGTTTTGTAATTAATGACGATAATGCCTCCATTGCCTCTTCATATGGAGACATAGCTGGTTTTGTTTCATCCTTACCTTCACCAGCTTCACCAATCACCAATCACCAATCCAATCAGAACAAGTACATTGATAAATAAACACTAGTAATCATCAACAGAGACATATCCACACTGTAACCTATGGATTTTCATGAACCCGAATGCTTTTTCCCAAACCCTGTATATGTATTAAGAAATCCACTAATTACCTAAAAATATTCCACAGTGATTTCAGTTATTGTCGTATATTAACTTGAAGTCATTATAGGAACTCATAAGACTTCAAATCCAAAATCGGCTCCTGATCATCAATTGAAAAGCAGTAAAAATATTGCATGTCTGAAGTATATAAATCAATTAATCAACTACAAATCCAATTAATTGGGATCAATTATATAAATCCTGTGTATCTAATCTCAAAGATACACTTTTTCCTCTAATCTCAACAGATTCACTTTTTCCTCTGGCTGTCAACCTACCGCAACCCTCCTATTTATTCAAACTTGGACCAATTACGCTTTGTGAAGCTTATATAGGCAGTGATTTAGAAAACAATAAATCATTGGTAAGTAAAATTAGGGGCACGTACCTTGAGACATTTTGATTCGGACACGAGAGCTGAAACCTGAACAAATAG
Source organism: Nicotiana tabacum (assembly GCF_000715075.1). Taxonomy (NCBI): domain Eukaryota; kingdom Viridiplantae; phylum Streptophyta; class Magnoliopsida; order Solanales; family Solanaceae; genus Nicotiana; species Nicotiana tabacum. Next base: position 172,190,818 of record NC_134090.1, read on the forward strand.
CACAGCAAACCAATCAGCGCTATAAAAATGGGCACATACAAAATTGACCCAAAAAGTGTATAAAATATGTACTATATGCATATAATATCCATATTTATAGAAAAAAAATTGTCCGCAATTAAAAATATACATTTCTGTTGTTAACTATATATAAAAATAAAAAAAATAAAAATAAAAAAAGGGCAGCGGCGACGAACCGGAAATCTGAGGTGGAGGTGGAGATGTGAAGCGTAGAGTTAGTGGGTGGAGCAGAGTACTGAGAAGTGGCGGTTGATGGTATGATGATAAACTAAAAATGCGACTGGGTTGGTGATTGGAGGATTGAGCTAGTGGACAAAATGTATAATTAAAATTTGTTCTCCCAATTTCCATGCACTGTCTTTTTCTCTAATGATTATCTACTATTCTTACCAAATTTAACGCTCGTTTCCCCATAAAATAATTCCTTTTTTCAAAATTCTTTTCACTTTATTTCAGAATTAATATTTGGACATGAAAATTTTAATTTTTACTTAAAATTAAAATTTAAAAAATTCTAAAAAAATTATTTTTCAAAAGTTTCATTTCAAAGCATTCACAAAAATGTAAAAACAACTTCAAATTGTATTTATATCCAAACACAATTCTATTTTTCAAATATTATTTTCAACTTGAAAAATTATTTTACTTTTTTTAAAAAATTTACAAGTCTTATGTCCAAACGCCCACTTAATTTTGTATAAAAAAGGAAACAAGATTCTTTCACCAAACAGCAATGCTAATTGATAATTCTATTACTAGTAAGACGCATTTGATCCTAATATTGCCCAAATTAGTTGAATACGTATTTATAAATATTTGATTTCGTAGTTTAAATTAAACGACATCCTTCTTGCAAGTTGTCTGGGTGGTGTAGTTGGTTATCACGCTAGTCTCACACACTAGAGGTCCCCGGTTCGAACCCGGGCTCAGACAATTCTTTATTTTTTTTTAACTGCCTATGCCTTATTCTAGTTTTTCTCATTCAAAACTAGCTCAGTTTCAAAAGTAATCGAATTTTAGCCATTTTTCATGTAAAGATAAATCTGAGCGAAAACACTATTCAAAACCCGAAAAATACGCCAGTATATTATACTGGAATTCCAAGATAAGTATGTTGGAACTCCAGCATAATATGATGGAGTTCCAGCATAAGTACACTAGAACTCCAGCATAATATACTGGAGTTCCAGCAAGTATAATTGTCCAGTATAATATACTGTAGTTTGGAGCACCGGTGCTCCAGTCTCCAGTATATTATACTGGAGTCAGCAAAGTATACCGGTCCAGCATAATATGCTGGAGTTCATATACAAGTGCACCGAACTCCAGTATATTATGCTAGGCCGGTCTCTGTTGCAGCAAAATAGTGGCTATTTTTCATTGACTTCGTACACCGCTGGCTATTTTTGAATGACCAATCCGAAAACTGGCTATACCGTGTTATTTTTACCATTAATCTTAAACTATTTACTATTTAATGCCCAGGCCCAAACTATTTACTACTCTTACCCATGGGACCCAAACGATTTACCCGTTTTTTTCCTAAAACATGTTATTTCTGAATTCACGGTACCCATTAAAGGGTAAATATGTTACCCCAATTCGTATCAAAATTATTTCCGTTTCATCCATAAAAGGTTGAATTCATTGTACCCATTCAGTTCAATTTTTTTCTTATAATAGATGCATTAGTGTTTATACATAAAATCGTTAAGTGGGTATTAATCACAAAGACGAATCAGCCCTTAGGAATCCGATCATCTATTTAGTTGTGAAACCCCTTCCCCCACTCATGTTTTTCTTTATCACTTTCTTGTTTTTTCCCCTCTTTTTTATTTATTTATTAAGTTTGTCCTTTTGTGTTTGATGAGTGCGAAAAATTGCAGTATGGAACTTATATCCTTAAATTTATTTTTGTTTTTTTATGCTAAGAAAGTTATACAAATTGCAATTATTGTTTATTACCTTAATCATATTTAAAGTGGGTGTTGTTAGATATTGCTTATAGTACCTTCTGGAAGTTCATACTGAAATTTGATAGTGGTTGGAGCTGATTTGAGGTGATTGAGATCGAAATTTTCAGTTGAAAATCGAAGAACACAACTACAATATACCGCTATGGTATACAATATGAAGTAGGAGTACATAGCTATACTGCAACAGTATACTATTATAGTTTACAATATACTGCAACGGTATATTGTAATAATCGAAGAAGAACACAGTTACCTAACAGTATACCGCTACAATATACAATATATTATAGGCGTATATAGTTATACTGCATATACTATAACAGTATGTTATAATAGTATACACTATACTATAATAGTATACACTATACTATAATAGTATACTTATTACACGTAAATTCACTTGCCTTTTTCCCTTTAATTTGCTTTAAGCTTTTACCCTACGTGAGGGGCAAATTGAAATGCAAAAAATATATATTATAGTATGATATATAATATAACGGTATACTCTTACAATTAGATCCTTTTAGAATTTTTTGAAATTTTTATTGACAACTGATATTATTTCAGCTTAATAATTGAATAAATTTTTTTAACTCTTTACGTACAATTGTATACCCTGTTGGTATAGCTATATACTATATTGGTATCATATGTTAGTTAATATTTTTTTGGCTGTATCAACTACATTTAATTGGTATACAATTTGAATTTTCTTTAGGAATAATATAAAAAAAGAATAATAAAAAATAGTGAACACAGTAAATGAAATTACATTATGAAGAGAAAAAGAATATAAAAAAAAAGAAGTTAAATGAAATTAGAAAAGGAAAAAAGAAAAAAACAAGAAGAAAACGAGAAAAAAGAAAAGGAGAAAAGAAAAAAGAAAAGAAAAGAAAAGAAGCATAGAAATAAAAAAAAGAATTGGAGAATAAAGAAAAACAATTTCACAAAACCTACTATTTACTTGTTTTGTTTCTTTTAACACTGTACATATAGTTAGTGCTAAATTGGTAATAAAATAATTATTTAACCAAAAAAGAAAAAGAAAAAAGGCAAACGATAGCAGCATAATTAAAACAATAAACCCAAAATATAAATAGACGTTGAGCCAATCTTAGGGCAGTGGTATCAAAGGGGAGAAAGGTTGATCAAACACCATCACGTGACTAAGTTGAATTAAATACCTTTGCCCTCTTCAAGCGCAAGTCCAGCTAACTTGCCATCCTTGATTAAAATTTAAATGCTTTTAAAAAAACTGGATAGGTTTTAAATAGCACCCTTAAAATCGGCTACCTAATGCAAATCCTACAAAAAATGGGGCATCCATGGCAGATATCAGGATGAAATTCAGGATTAGCTTGATTTAAAGCTACTAATTGAAGTTAGCCATAATTTAAAAGTCAATCGAAATCAGTCACCTTTTCATATAAAAATAAAATCTAAACAAGAATACAATTCATTAAGATTCAAAAAGATTCAACAGAATTTTTGCCATATGAAATTTCAACATAATATGCTAAAGTTTTAATGTGCCGTATGTAACACAATACTTACGGGTTCAATTGACCCCTTGCAAAACACAAATTTATATGTAAACTTTATTAAATTGTAAAAAATAGTGAATACAACCCATAAATTTCAAAAATGATGGGTTCAATATTAAACCCCTTAAATATTGAACTCATAGAATTTAAATTTTGTATCTGCCTCTATACGCAAGAGTTCCATAATCCAACATATTATATTGAATTTTTTTTGTTATTTCCGCTAATTGTATTCTAATCCAGACTCATTAAATAGTGACTATTTTTCAATTATTTTGAAAATGCTGACTATTTTTTCGAACTGCAAGAAAAAAAAAAGTAACTGAAGCTTGTCCATCAAATTAGCTAAGCACCACATTCAATAGACAAAACACCATACATAGAGCCATTCTATGACGATAGGGAAGGAAAAAGGAAACACAAGATTTGAAATGGTAAGTCTTGGCAGAGATCTGAACCCAGTTCTGCATAATAATAAAGAGATCGCATTTCAATCATCCCTCACTACACAATATGAAGTACACAGTAAAGGAACCCGGGTGCAAAGGTACCACAAAAGCTATCACAATGACTGCTCTAATGCTATAGAGTTTCTTTCATACATCAGAAAATCCAGTCGCGGAGAGGATTTACACTGACAGACTAAGATGTCTTGACATGATAGAGACGACTTCTCGTTCTTCCCAAGTTGTTGCTTGGAAGGACGATGATGACCTCCTTATTCTTGTAAAGAATCACTCCATGCCTAATATGTATATGCATGCAAACTACTATATGTACCATATGCATATATCACAATGAGGATCTTGAAATAGAAAACCGAAAGCACCTAACCTAACAAAACTTTGAATGGCATCAATATGATGAGTAGTTCAAGTAGGTGATTCAGCTAGTAGAAGTGTGTGCCACCACCCACAAGCGACGTTTGTTGGTACATGACCATCGATTGAGACTTGGGATGGAATATTCCGATCAATCACATCACCCAGTCCAAGCTGCACAAAGATGAAGCCATTTGTTCAATAGATCATCACACTTGTAGAATGCCAAATAAATAAACTTAACAAACTGGCACGTTCCTATACAAAATCGGTAAGATAACATATAAAGCGAGCCCATTCTTGAGCAATGACTGAAACCTATGACTCCAAGGAGAAAATATGCTGAATACACCTAAAGCTTGTACCTGGCCATACTTGTTCCATCCCCAGCAGAACACTTTGCTATCATCTACATAAAACAAAACGGCAGAAAGGTTAGATGAGCTTAAAAAAAAGAGAACACTCTCTAGTATGAACAAACTGTTAGTTGCTGTTTATCCAGAAGATTGTACAATAAGCTGAACAACTTATCAGAACGGTACAATAAGCTATTATGGCCTACAAAATAGACACTGCTTCCATTTTCGCTCTTCTTCTTCTAGCGTTTTTTTAGCAGACCACTTCAACAAGCATATATGCTTTTATTCCTATTAGACTTCTAGCTCAAGAAAGGACAGTTTCTAACACCTCTACAATCATATGTTGATTGTAGGAGAAATTGCTTAACTGAGTTTCCCATATGAGAATTCACACTCTTCCCCTCGGATACCTCAGCTATATATTTATGGTAGATACAGATCAAATCATGATAAAAAGAAGAAAGCCAACCATGATACCAAAAAAAAATATTCATGTTCTCCAAAAGGTTATCCATCTTTCATTTAGTCCTTAACCCCTAGTTATAGACCATTATAAGAAAACGAATTCTGGAAAAAAATGGCATTGCAAGCGTTCAGTCAATCTTGCTGAGGACCTTGTAGCTGTTCAAGCTTGTGCAATTGTAAGTGTTTACAAGTCCTTAATTAACTAACTTCAAGAACTTATGGTGTCATGGGTTGACGCCCATCAAGTTTACTCTATTGATCAATGAATAGGCTCTCTCAGAAAAGTTACAAACAAAAAGTCCTGCTATATAGAAATTGGTATTTGGTGGATTAACCTCTGAAACCAACTCACTAATGGAAATAATTCGGCAGCAAAAACCATTTCCGCGTTATCATATTCACTCGAATAATTATCAGGCTGTGTACACTTCCGAGTATTGAAGTTTCTTTGACTCTATACTAACAAGCTCATTTGTCACCTTGATTTTCATCTAATTAGCCATGACATCCCCCCATCTTTTCACTGCATCTTCTGATGGGTCTAACCGTTGTATGTCTAGCAGGAGAAAGTTTTCAAGATGCAGATACAAGTCATACCTGTGACTACGGCAGTATGTCGTGCTCCACATGATACAACTTTCACATGCATGTTCTCCAAATTTGGAGCATCCAGGAGCCGAGGTAGTGTCTGATATTATAGATAAAAGTAAAAGTTTAGTACTAGATAGGAAAAGATCTGAATCTCTTGGTTTAGTCTATAATGCAGGAAACCTACTGACCAATAAACTTTGCCAGTATTTCCAAGTAAGCAAACCACATTTCACCGTATGATATGTTACCCAGATTTCGGAAGCCTCTTATATTAATAGTTGTAACTGTACCAACAGACCTATTGTTTGGTTAGAAGAAAAAGAACCAAATTCAAAAATGTACCTCAGCCTGTTCGGCGCCAGTGCCTAACTGCCCAAATTGGTTCCCTCCAAATGCATATACATCACCATCTGCAGAAATACAAACAGTGTGCCAGAGCCCTGCTGCTACACTTTCTATCCTGATGCCAAGTAATGAAGATACACACGTCGGACTTAGCTCATCATCTGTACTCCCCTGACCACACTGCAAATGCAGCATCGGCACTTAATATGCTATTTAATAAATAAAAGAATCTTATAATATGATTACCGTTAATTTGCTATGCCTTTCCAAGTTCAAAGCACCTCTAGGCAAATTCTCAAACCTGAAATGAACTTTAGGCATTGGCATAAGGAGCTTAGAGAGTGAATATTCCTTCTTTCTCTTGTTAAGAAATATTTTTTTCTTATGGAAGAAGTGGAATTCCACTTCATAAGTTTTGTTATGGTCAAGTGCCTAGTGTTCAAAAGATCCTCGTGCTACAACATAGTGCATGCAGATCTCTTCAAGTCCAGTGCGATTGGGTTAATAGAAAATAGTGTCATGAGGCATATATTACTTTACTTTTTACATATACGGTGCATGTATATACACATAGGCAGACACGGAAATAACATAAGTTTAGTATTTCATCAAGAATATAGCTTATTTGAAATAACTCCAGTGCTTAAATTCACTATGGAATAGACTGATCCCAGGAAACTCACCTGTCCATACAATCCCCAACCAAAAGTTAACAATGCTCCAGCATCTGCCTTGAAAACCAGCAGCAATAAGTAATAAGTAAAATTACAACAACAACAACCCAGTAGAATCCCACTAATGGGGTCTGGGGAGGGTAGAGTGTACGCAAACTTTTCCCCCATCCCGGAGGGAAAAGTAATAAGTAAAATGATTGAAGAATTATAGGATTGCAAGAGGGAAACCATATACAATAATGTACCAATAGAAAACACATGGAAAGTATGAGAACAACAGTCATATGAAATGTAGGTACGAATTGATAACTAAAGTTCATGCTGATTAACAAGTACTGAAATGTAGGTATAACCAACTGATGACTATCCCAGATATCTACACAAGAACTAGAATGCGAACCTGTAATTACTGCACTGTGTCGGCCCCCGCAGGCAATTCTCTTGACATAATTCCCTGGAACTCTGAGGCCTTGTCCCTCTGATCCCGGACATCCATGAGAAAGGCCCATAGCTCTGTCCTTTCGCAGAGAAGAAGAAGAATCAATGCACGGCACAGGATGTGGGGAGGATACCATTCGAATCCTGGAGCCTAGACCAAGCTGTCCTTCCCCTCCGTAGCCCCAACCCCACACTTGTCCTATATCTAAATGAAAAAAGAAAATGTCATTCTTCTTTGGTTTCTTTAACAATGTAACTATATAATTCACAAAAGGGCGATGTACACAAATTATGCTCCAGGAAGCTACGGACAACTGTATGATGTGTTGAAGCAAGTTTATCCAAGACATACAAAGTTACCTGACAATGCCAGTGTATGCCGGCCACCAGCTGCTACACTGACAATCCGTACCCCTGGATTTAATGCGACTAAACATGGCAATGCTGAGAGACCTTCATCACCTGAGGATGAGCTCTCAGCTTGTTGCTTAGCTGATGATACCCGTCTACGTTTTGCACTATCCTCTCCAGCTCTAGTCTCTATACCAGATACTGCTCCAACCGTGGACCTCGATCCCTGGGGGTGAGGGCTTACTGTGATAAAGTTAATCTTCAAAATATTACTCTGTAAAATGTAAATAGCAGATTGTGCTTCTTTCTGACAGTGAAGCCAATCCGAAAATACCTTGCTGTGCCAGGAATGAACTCTGTCCATCGTTTACCTCCTTGTCTACAGCTGGCTCTCCAAGAACCTTTCCAGAAGGAATGCATTCCTTCCAACCCCATGTATACACTTCTCCATTTCCTGCATTTAAGGTTGAGTAGTATATCATTCTAAGGTTCCATAAACACATTATGACAAGGGGATTAAGAAAACAAACAAAAAGTGAACCTTGGGCCATAGCTCACTATGGTTTAAGAAGGAATATATAAACACTGGAGGCCAAAGCTCTCTAGAAAATGGACGCTGAACATAACTCAACCCCAAAAACTAGTCAAGAGGTGACCATTGCTCATGATCATATAAGGAGACAAACAGCCCATCTGTCAACCAATATGGACAACTTTCACACTCCCCCTGCCAAGTGGAGCGTGGATAACATAACATTGGGGCCCAACATTGGGACACGCAATAACGAGGATAGGTTGGCCTCCGATACCTTGATAAGGAATAGACCTTGGGCCTAACCAAAAGCTTGCGCAAACAGGTGTGAATTGACCCAAGACCATATAAAGAGACAAACTATCATCCCTCAACAAATGTGGGACACTTAACATATTCAATTCTTATATCTTTGTCAACTTTGCAAAATTATGACTACCCAAATCTAGTGAAGGAGGACAACAGAATGGATGTTGAAGTAGATATATTCTTACACTGGAATACTATCCCAAAGTCACAAAAATACACAAGCTTCCAGCTGCAAAAAATTAGTGGCATCATTATCATGAAAGTGATACGGTGTCCATCTCATTCAAATGATTTGGTAGCCAATTTTGTTGACTTGGTTTGGTTTGGTAGCCAACCTTGTTGAATTTGTATAATTTGGTAGCCAATTTTATTGACTTGGTTTGGTTTGGTAGCCAACCTTGTTGAAATTGTGAAAAGGGTGTGTAAATTGTCAAATATTATAGGCTTTAGAGAGTGAGGTTTTAGCTATAAAAGGAGAGCTTTAACTCTCATTTCTACACACCAACAAAGAGAGAAAAGAGAGAGCAAGGTATTCCATAAACTATAAGAAAATAGTTTGTGAAGAAAAATAGAGTGTGAGAGATATTGTAGTGAGGTGGAAAAAAGCAAAAGAGTGTTTATTTCTTTTGAGGGTGTAGTAGTCTTAGGAGTATTTTTTACTCGTTACTACACAGTGTAAAATTCCTCGCTATAGTGATATCAGTTGCTCTTCTTGGCCGTGGTTTTTTCCCTTATTCAGAAGGGTTTCCACGTAAAATCTTGGTGTCATTATTGCTGCATTTCTATTCTTGTTGATTTAACCATAACTTAGTGTTCTGCGTTTATCACTAATACCGTGAATACTATTTTTACGGGGTTTATTCCCAACAAGTGGTATCAGAGCCAAGGTTCTATCTGAGTATGCTCTGTGGTTGCAGCACAGTCTGAACTTCCACATCAGAAAAGAATTACTTTGGTCTCCTAATAAAAGTATTTGTATTTGTGATAAACGATGGAAGCCAATACTAGTAGAATAGTTACCTTGAATGACACAAATTATGCCATTTGGAAGGGCAAAATGGAAGATTTACTCTATGTCAAGAATTTTCATCAACCTGTCTTCGCCACTGTAAAGCCTGATAATAAATCAGATGAAGAGTGGAATCTGTTACACAGGCAGGTTTGCGGCTTTATTAGACATTGGGTTGACGATAATGTTTTGAACCATATTTCTAGGGAGACACATGCTCGGACCCTATGGGAGCACCTTGAAAGTTTGTATGCTCGGAAAACTGGAAACAACAAGATGTTTCTGATAAAGCAGATGTTGGGTTTAAAATACCACGATGGTTCCGCGATGACACATCATCTGAATAATTTTCAGGGGATCATGAACCAGTTATCTGCTATGGGCATTAAATTTGACGAAGAAATTCAAGGCTTGTTTCTACTTGGTTCCCTACCAGATTCTTGGAAAATTCTTAGAACTTCATTATCAAATTCTGCTCCGGATGGTGTGATCTCTATGGATCTTGCCAAGAGCAGCCTTCTAAATGAAGAGATGAGAAGAAAATCTCAGGGTTCCTCCTCATTAGATGTCTTGGTGACTGACTCTAGGGGGAGAAGCAAGAATCGGGGTTCTCAAAATAGAGAACATAATAGAAGCAAATCCAGAAGCAAACTTAAAGATATTGAGTGTTATCATTGCGGGAAGAAAGGGCACACAAAGAAGTTCTGCCGGATTTTGAAAAAGGAGAATAGAGACGAGGAAGAACAGAAAGAAGATGGCAATCGTGTGGCCACTATCACTACGGAAGATCTTGTTACAGTCCTTGATGCGGATCTGATAAATATTGCTTGTGATGAGTCAAGCTGGGTTGTGGACAGTGGTGCCGCATCTCATGTGACATCAAGGAAGGAATTTTTCTCATCATATACTCAGGGTGACTTTGGAACTCTGAGTATGGGTAATGAGACTGTATCTAGGGTGGCTGGTGTTGGAACGATTTGTTTGGAAACTAGTATTGGAACTAAACTAGTTTTAAACAATGTAAAACATGCACCTGATGTTCGTTTGCACTTGATCTCTGTTGGTGTTTTGGATGATGAGGGATATGTCAGTACCAATGGTGCTGGAAAGTGGAAGCTCACTAAGGGCTCCATGATTGTGGCTCGTGGGGAAAAGCGTCGTGGTCTATACTGGACTACGGCCTCTACCTGTGTTGATATGGTGAATGCCGTTGAGAGCCATAACTCTTCAACGTTATGGCATAAGAGGCTTAGCCACATTAGCGAGAAATGACTAAATGTTCTGGCCAAGAAGAAATTGTTGTCAAATTTTGAAAGTGCAAAATTAGAAAAATGTGAGCACTGCTTGGTTGGAAAACAAAAAAGAGTTTCTTTCCAGTCTCATCCTCCTTCAAGAAAGACAAAGTTGCTTGAGTTGGTGCATTCAGATTTATGTGGTCCAATGAAGACAAAAACTTTGGGTGGTGCACTTTATTTTGCTACCTTTATTGATGATTGTTCAAGGAAACTTTGGGTCTACATCTTGAAGACTAAAGACCAAGTGTTGGGTGTCTTTAAGCAGTTTCAGGCTTCAGTTGAAAGAGAAACTGGAAAGAAGCTGAAGTGTATTCGTACTGATAACGGTGGTGAATATTGTGGACCGTTTGACGAATACTGCAAACAACAGGGTATCAGACACCAGAAGACTCCTCCTAAGACTCCTCAGCTTAATGGTTTAGCAGAAAGGATGAACAGGACATTGATGGAAAGAGTCAGATGTTTGCTTTCTGAAGCAAAGTTGCCGAATTCCTTTTGGGGTGAGGCTTTGTTAACCGCCGCACATGTTATTAATCTATCCCCTGCGGTTGCTTTGCAAAGTGATGTTCCAAACAAAGTTTGGTATAGCAAGGATGTCTCCTATGACCACTTGAAAGTGTTTGGTTGCAAAGCTTTTGTACATGTGCCTAAAGATGAGAGGTCAAAGTTAACTGCCAAGACAAGGCAGTGCATCTTCATTAGTTATGGCCTTGATGAGTTTGGTTACAGGCTATATGATCCAATTGAGAAGAAGGTTGTGAGAAGCCGTGATGTTATCTTCGTGGAGGATCAAACCATTGAAGATATTAACAAAGCGGAGAAGTTAAAATCTTCAAGTTCTGAAGGTTTAGTTAATCTTGATCAAGTTCCTTATACAAATGGGGATGACACTGGTGGGCTCAATGATGATGGTGATGCCCGGAACCATATTCCAGATCAACATATTGATGGTGATGGGGATAACAATGCTAATGTTGATGAGGTAGATGCTCCTACTCACGAAGCTGTGGACGAGTTAGATATTCCACTCAAGAGGTCTTCTAGACCTCGTACTCCTTCCTCCCGTTATTCACCCAATGAATATGTATTACTCACTGATGGGGGAGAGCCTGAATGTTATGCGGAGGCCATAGAAGAAGAGCACAAGGATCAATGGATTGAAGTCATGCAAGATGAGATGAAATCTCTGCATGAGAACCATGCTTATGAGTTGGTGAAATTACCTAAGGGTATGAGAGCTTTGAAGAACAAGTGGGTGTTCAAAGTTAAAGCTGAAGAACATAGTTTGAAGCCCAGATACAAAGCTAGATTGGTTGTCAAGGGATTTGGTCAAAGGAAAGGTATTGACTTTGACGAAATATTTTCTCCTGTCGTAAAAATGTCCTCCATTCGGACAGTTCTTGGTTTGACTGCCAGTCTTGATTTGGAGATTGAGCAGATGAATGTGAAGACTGTTTTTCTTCACGGTGACTTAGAAGAGGAGATTTATATGGAACAACCTGAAGGCTTCAAGGCAAAAGGTAAAGAAAATCTTGTATGCAAACTTAAGAAGAGTCTATACGGATTGAAGCAAGCTCCCAGACAGTGGTACAAGAAGTTTGAGTCTGTTATGGGGGAGCAAGGCTACAAGAAGACTTCTTTCGATCACTGTGTGTTTGTACAAAGATTTTCTGATGACGATTTTATCATCCTCTTGCTATATGTGGATGATATGTTGATTGTGGGCAGGAATTCTGCTAAGATTGACGAGTTGAAGAAACAGTTGAATAAGTCTTTTGCAATGAAAGACTTGGGTCATGCTAAGCAGATTTTGGGCATGAGAATTACTCGTTCGAGAAACGAAAGGAAGCTTTACTTGTCACAGGATAAGTACATAGAACGTGTACTGGAGCGCTTCAATATGAAAAGTGCTAAGTTGGTTCGCACACCTCTTCCTGGTCATCTGAAGTTTGAGCAAGAAGATGTGTCCAACAACAACGGAGGAAAAAGAGAGAATGGCCAAGATTCCTTATTCCTCTGCCGTTGGAAGTTTGATGTATGCAATGGTATGCACTCGACCAGATATTGCTCATGCAGTCGGTGTTGTTAGCAGATTTCTCGAAAATCCAGGAAAAGAGCATTGGGAAGCTGTAAAGTGGATACTCAGGTATCTAAGAGGAAGTTCACGTGAATGCTTATGTTTTGGAGGATCAAATCCAATTTTGAAGGGCTATACAGATTCTGATATGGCAGGTGACCTTGATAATAGAAAATTCACTACTGGATATTTGTTTACTTTTTCAGAGGGAGCTATATCATGGCAGTCAAAGTTGCAGAAGTGTGTCGCACTATCTACAACTGAAGCGGAGTATATTGCGGTTACTGAAGCTGGCAAAGAGATGATATGGCTCAAGAGATTTCTTCAAGAACTTGGATTGCGACAGATGAAGTATGTTGTCTATTGCGACAGTCAGAGTGCAATAAACCTGAGCAAAAACTCCATGTACCATGCGAGAACAAAACACATTGACGTCAGATATCATTGGATTCGTGAGCAAGTGGAGAACGAATCACTTCAAGTCAAAAAGATTCACACGAGTGAAAATCCTGCAGATATGTTGACCAAGGTGGTACCAAGAGACAAGTTCGAGCTATGCAAAGAACTTGTCGGCATGCACTCAAACTAGAAGATAGTGCTATCTCCTCTAGATGAATGAGACTGGAGGGGGAGATTGATATGGTGTCCATCTCATTCAAATGATTTGGTAGCCAATTTTGTTGACTTGGTTTGGTTTGGTAGCCAATCTTGTTGAATTTGTATAATTTGGTAGCCAATTTAATTGACTTGGTTTGGTTTGGTAGCCAACCTTGTTGAAATTGTGAAAATGGTGTGTAAATTGTCAAATATTGTAGGCTTTAGAGAGTGAGGTTTTAGCTATAAAAGGAGAGCTTTAACTCTCATTTCTACACACCAACAAAGAGAGAAAAGAGAGCAAGGTATTCCATAAACTATAAGAAAATAGTTTGTGAAGAAAAATAGAGTGTGAGACATATTGTAGTGAGGTGGAAAAAAGCAAAAGAGTGTTTATTTCTTTTGAGGGTGTAGTGGTCTTAGGAGTATTTTTTACTCGTTACTACACAGTGTAAAATTCCTCGCTATAGTGATATCAGTTGCTCTTCTTGGCCGTGGTTTTTTCCCTTATTCAGAAGGGTTTCCACGTAAAATCTTGGTGTCATTATTGCTGCATTTTTATTCTTGCTGATTTAACCATAACTTAGTGTTCTGCGTTTATCACTAATACCGTGAATACTATTTTTACGGGGTTTATTCCCAACAGAAAGATGCTGTGGATACCTGTAACTGCAACACAATGTGCCCAACAGGCAGCCGCTTTTACTATTGAAACTTCATCAGGAAGGGGAAAAGGCTCCGGAATTTCCTTCAAAAGGTCAACATAAGAAATTGCAGGTTATTTGACGTGTCTCTAAGTAGTCAGTAAGCTGAGTAAACGAAGTTAGTGAAAGAATTACCCCATGTTTCCCTGATGTCACATAGCTTTGTCCTAAATCATCCGTTGAACCCCATGTAATGAGCTTCCCAGCATCTGATAGAGTAGTATAAAACGGCATAGTAATTGCAAATTAGGTAAGATAAGTAGCAGATAATTATCTGAAATCCACTTTTGAATTTAAAACTATGTACACAAAGAAGAAATTGTAAGTTCTGCCAGGAAGTAATGCATCAGAAGTTCACTGAAAACTAAAGTTTGGCATCCAATATGTTCTTAGTTGAAACCATCAGTTCCATGAAGTGATCCAAGCTTCCGTTTCAAAACTTACTTCTACTCAAAAACATCCATGACTAAGAGGGTGTTTTGGTAAGCCTATAACCAGTCGTCAACAAGTACTTTTTCGCTTATCTACTCATTTTTTAAACTCTAAAACTGTTTACTAGCAAGTGTTTATAAGCCAAAATCAGCCAAACGTCATAAGCAGGAACGTACAACTTATAACTTATGACTTTTCAACTTATAAGTACTTTTGAGCACCCCCTACGGGTGCGTTAGCTTTATAAAATTTGCATCCTGTTAGCTTCCAATAGGGAAGATCTCCCCTTAAATTTGGCTTCGGTTTCATAACACTAACAACCCGTGGTTTATGACCCTTGTCAAAAAAAAACTTATAAGTACTTTTGATTTGACCCAAATCTTTTACTATTTTACTCCTAGTAGTTTTTGTAATCCCCAAAATACTCTTTCCAAAGTAAAATACTCCTGACTCCCTCTACATTTTATTTTTGTCATTCATCCCTTTCAATGTAAAGATACTTTTAAATTATATTTTTTAAAAAAAAAATCAAATACATTTAAGTCATTTTAAAACACTCTTTCCAAAATAAAACACTCCTGACTCCCTCTACATTTCATTTTTGTCGTTCATCCCTTTCAATGTAAATATACTTTTAAATTATATTTTTTGAAGAAAATTCAAAGACATTTAAGCCATTTTAATTAGAAAAGTGTTTATCAGTATTTACCAAACACACCAACTACTTATTATCAGTTTCAACACTTCAATTCAAACACATAATTACTTATTTATAAAATCCTTTTAGCATTTAAAAGCACTAATCAGCACGTGATGATTATGATTGTGTATATGGACATAGAATCTTTAAGTTTTTTGAAATAAAACTTACACATTTAGAAATTACATTAAAAAAAATACTGTCGAAATTACATTAAAAAAATACTGTCGAAGAACAACAACTTGGTTGACTGTCGAAATTCGAATACTATCACATAAATTGGGACGGAAAGAGTACTACTTTTAAGCAGCTAACCCAAACATATTCTAACTATAATGTCCTACTCACTCCTTCTCAATTTATGTAATGTTGTTTGACTGGACACAAAGTTTTTAAAACAAGTCATAAATATTTGTGTAAACGTAAAACAAAAAAGAACAAAGTTAAATTATTTATAAATATAGAAAAATATTATTCCCTCTATTTCAATTTAGATGACACATTTCGCTTATTGAGAGTCAATTTGACTAAACAAGCTAAATTGAATTAGCTTTATTCAATATTTAAAATTAAAATTAAGATATTCAAAATACGAGAAATACTATAAGTTGCAATTTTTCTCATATTAATATGATAAAAATATATTTTTTAAAATGTTGATCAAATTTTATACGGTTTGACTCTCGATAAGCAAAATATGTCAATCTAATTTGATACGGAGGGAGTATTATTGTTTTAGAACAGTCTAAAAAGTAAACAGTGTAACATAAGTCGGAAGCACATGCTCAGCTGCAAATGCAAAAGCAAAAACATAAAGCTACAGTAAACCTGTAATAAAACCCAAAAATGGACAGGAAATGCAGGAAGAGAGAGAGCACCTGAAATGGCCATAGCAAATCCACAGCCACCACCACAAACATCCTTCCATGAGTAATTTCCTGACTGTGGAACCCTAACAACAACAACTGGAGACAACAAAGGTGACCTCTGCGGCACAGCTCCTGGTAAATATCCCCACATATACACTATTTTCTCCTTTTCTACTACTTCCATTTTCACACTTCCTTCGCCTTCACTTCCATTCATTCCCACAACTACAGAAAAAAAAATAACAAAAATAGAGAAATAAATAAATAAAAGTTGAAAATAGAAAGAAAGTTTTTCTTCTCTCTTTTCGTTTTTCAGTTAAAGAGAATTTTGGAGCGCTGTGTTTGTTGTGTTTGGTTGGCGAAAATATTGTGAAAGGTGCCCTAAAGTTTTTAATTAGAGAGAGGGAGAATCAATTTCAGAGCCAATAAGGATGCCACGTCGGATGCTTATGTGGATTTATGTACACGTGGCGTTAGTTCGGCCGCTAGATTCTTCCGCCATTTACAGCCAGGAGTAGCCTCGAAGTTTCTGGAATTTCGGCCTTTAAATTAGACCTTCCGTAGACCATTGAGTGCTTGCTGCCGTGGTCTCACGTTTGTGCGCCACGTGTCTATTCTTTTCTTGGTCTTCAATCTTTACGTCTTACCACGTGTCACAGGATTTTTTTTTTTTTTTTTTGTATTTAATCATCTTATAATAGGAGTATAATAACTCCACTTATGTAGATTTCTTTGAGTTTGATCCATTAAAGGGAAAACGAAAAGAAAATTTATTATCAAAACTCGACCCCAATTACTCCAATTAAAAAGTGATGAATTCTCATTTTGCACTTTCAACTCTACTTTCTTTATAATTATCCTCTGTTCGGTAGTCGGATAGGGGTAAGGTCTACGTACACTTTATCCTTTCCAGATTTCACTAGTAAAATTATTGCTGGGTTGATGTTGTTATTGTTTCTTTACAATTATGTTTGGATAATAAATTTCTTTAATGGTTAAAAATAATACTACCAAAATTTGAAAATTTGATGAGTTTAATTAGTGACTATTGGAGTTCTTCAAAGTTATGAAAGTATTATAAATACAAGAAAATATGTCGGCATCTTTTTACTTCTAAATAAACAATTTGTCAAATAAAATAACATAGCTGAAGTATTAACTATTTACTTTATGTATAATTTAGTCAAAATCAAGCACCCTCCCCCGGCCACCCTTACTGCCGAAATGCTGTAATATCAATGGAAAATAATGTCAAGTCTCAAGCCGGCTATATTATTATCTGTTGTTTTATTTGCTTCAGTTATCTTATTGCTTTATTATTTTTAATACGACTTCTTAACTATTATTTTTCTTTTTCAAACCATCTTTGAAATGTTTTTCTTGAGCCGAGGCTGTTTCGAAAACAATTTTTCTTCTTTCACAAAATAGGGATAAGGTCTATGTATTCACTATCTTTCCGAGACCCCAATTGTGAAAACACGTTGGTATATTATTGTTGTTTTTTTAGTGGTACCTACCTTAAGATATTGTTAGCAGGTCTCCTAAGTCCTAACAAAACTTTTGAAAAAAATCAAGAGTTTTTTGTTATATATTACTTGTGGTTTTGCTTGTGGCCAGCCACCCACAAATAGGAGAATGGGTCCCTGCATTATATCTCACGATTAATATGGTGATCAATGTCAACTAAAAGTTAAATTTAGAAAAAGTAGAAGAATAACTTCTATGTCATTCGATGTGATATATTTTTCTTTTAATTTATTTTTTTTAAAAAGATATTTTTGCTTTTATTTTTAGACATAAGGTCAAATACATTGATGACAAGCCATCAAACTTGGTAAAATGTCTTCATCTCAGCCAAGCCATTTGAACATCCGATCATGTATGCTCTTTTAAACCATTTAATATCAACATTCTTATAGGAGTTTGCATAATTAATTTATTGTGGATGCCATTAAAGTATTACTCTTGATAGTTTATGTATACTTAATTAGTGTCAAAATTTATATCTGATTTTTGAATTATGTCCCTATCAAATAGGATCAAATACGGAGTGTGGGCTGATTTATGATGAGGTTTTACTTATCTCATGGCAATCATTTAGAAGGGTTTCTTTTTATATATTAATATATTTGGTATTTGATATTTATTGACTCGCTAATTTAGTTTGATATCGCGTAAAATCAATTGAAGAGACAGTGTTTTTTACCAAAAATTTATCTATTCTCAAAGCTCGAACGTAAATCGCTTATTAAGGATGGATGATTCTATCCATCTACACCTTTAAGTGGTCATTAATTGGGAAGGTACTCAGTACACTTTTTCCCTATGTAAGGTTTTGTTTTTCGACTCAAACATTGTTGTTTTCTTTATTAGCTTTTGTACGCGATCATTCATAACATCAACACGGTTATTTGTCTTGGTAGCAAGTGTTTTTCCTTTAACAAGATCTTATGTGGCACAAATCCGAATTCGTTTGGAGGGAATCTCCATACGTATTAAATTAAATTATAGATCCTCCTTACGTGCTTTATTAATTGCTTGGTCTAAGGTCATGTGAGCCATTTTTCTCCTTATAACATGGTAAAAGAAAGATGAATTTTCATAAATTATTATAATTTAGAACGTAGTAACTATAATTTGCCAAATTACCATTCATAACTACTATTCAATTGTTACCGTCAATTGTATTTATTCGCGCAACGAATACAAGATGTAAATTCAAACGCGCAAAGAATACAACCAAGACGAAATACAGAAATACAGAAAAATAAAATGCTATTGCTGAGAGTTAAACTCAAGACCTCCACTAAGCAAATGCTCTAACCAACTAAGGTATGAGAACTTGTTGCTCTCTTATTTCAATTCAAAATAATTAATCTCTTATTCATGAATTTGCTATAAAATTTAAATATCGCTACGAATGACAAATTTACTGAAAATATAGTTACAAATAATAAATATAATGTATATGCTTGACGTGTTGCGTACCAATGAGCAGTGTTGATGGGACAATTGCAAGATCTGTAAGGCCATAGGTCGGCCTACTGACCCAAATAACATGAGAGGCCCATAATTGCAAGACTGCTATAGACATAACTTAACTTCATTGACAAGAGAGTACGGATCCGGAAAGCCACATGTTCATGAGTGATTTGCACAAATTGGACACTTCGGTATCACTCTTATTTTTTAGATTACGCTCGTCTCATGGGTCGAACTTCAAATTTAATAAGTGTTTTCCTCGCTTGCTCTATTAACAACAATTTTTTTCTTTTGACCTTAAAAATTTGCCCATGAAGCAAGGAGGGGTCAAAAAATCAAGATCATTTATTTTTAAGGTCATTAGATATAATTTCCTGCATGTTTGTACCATAACATTTTAGCCTCAGAAAATATGTAATTTGAAAAAAGCTACTATTAAGTTCTCAAATTTCTTCCAAATATCAAGCACTTCAAAGACTACACCAAGCCCTACTTGATTATATGTAGGTCTTTCTTATTAATCATTTGATGGGATGATTATTGTTTGTGGTACAAGGAGTACAATGATTGGGCTTGTTGGGCCCTAGAATTGGATGGTTGATGTTCTGAAAGGGTTGGATCAGTGTGAGGGGCGGATTTAGGTCCTTTTTACGGTGCATGTGAACACTTGGTTTTTCCATTACTATGTATATATTTTGTAAAATTGATCTAATATAATATGTTGGCCCCAATACTCCAAAAAAGTTAAATAGTACATCTAATTGAATGCCGAGTTATTTATCCAAAGGAACATGAATTGATTCTCACTTAGTACTTTTTTCTTTCCTCACCTTTTCAGTGGTGCACATATATATTAGAAAATTCTGCATTCGCCTCTGATTAGTGTGACACAAATAGTCTACCAGTATTATCATTCTTTTTTTCTTTTAGTTAATTGTTCTTTTAGCATAAGATCGATAAAATATAACACACGAAATTGAAAAATAAAACACAAGAGTTTTTTGTAGTCACGTTCTTCTATTCAAAGCTTACTTTAGCCGAAGGTCTTTCGGAAGCAGCCTCTCTACCTCACAAGGTATGGGTAATACTTGCGTACATACTATCTTTTCCATAGTCAACTTGTGGGAATATTTTGGGAGAAATTCAAAAATAGCCAGATTTACAAGTGGTCATTCAAAAATAGTCATAGTTCAAAAGTCATCGAAATTTAGCCACTCTTCATGTAAAGATAAATCTGAACGAAAACACTGTTCAAAATCCGAAAAATGCTCTAGCTACTATGCATCTATTAAAGTGCCTTTTTCCCTAGTATATTATACTGGAGCCATCAAAGTATACCGGTCCAATATAATATGCTGGAAGTTCATGCACAGGTGCACCGAACTCCAATATATTATGCTGAACCGGTCTCTATTGCAGCAAAATAGTAGCTATTTTTCAATGACTTGGCAAACGCTGGCTATTTTTGAATGACCAATCCAAAAACTGGCTAGACCGTACTATTTTAGCGAATATATTGGGTATGTTGTTATCTTCTTATATTCAAATTGTAATTGATTATAGGAGATAATTTCCTCTATTGCTTATAGGAAATTGTATTTGGCGTTTGTTGAAAATTTAAAAAACCGGAGTTCCCAAATGTTACTTTTGAACTTTTTGCAAGCCGTATTTTTTTAGTTGCTTTTGCAAAAATTTCCAAATTCCAAATCTTTCAAAAACACCATAAATGAATTGGTTTTTGAGTTTTTAGAAGATTAGATAAGCTGGAGTTTGGGAATCTTCAAAAGAAGAAAAGAAGCTAACTTTCTTTACAAAAATAACTCAAACAAATACATATTACAAATTTGATTTGGTAAATTTTTCAAAGAAACACCACCTTTGACATGTTCAATAATGCAATCATTTGATAAGGGCCCAAAATCATTGGCTGTTATTAATGAATTAAGCAGTACTTCAATTCAGAGTACTTCCTTCCCCACAAAGTTAACCAATAATATATACATCTATATGGGTATCAAATGAGAGATAAATTGTTTGGGTAATATTTTTGACGAGTTGATTTTGTGTCGGTAGTGGGTCATACTTCAACTTGTTTAACTCGTGATTTTATTTTTACAAATCTACTTATCCAACCCGCTCTTTGATTAATAAAATCCAACAAGTTTATCGCTTTTTGATGATGCAGATTTCTAATAGGCATATAAAAGTGTACGTCAAAAAATATCCAACCTTATCATCAAGTAGAATAATATCACATATACATTTCAATCTCCCCTCGCTTCTCTCTCCACATATATATAAACCCTTCCTCTCCTTCGAAATGTCCCTCTTAGAAGGGTGATTTGGCTGCCATCGCATAAACCATTTTTAATTATAAATGTATCAAAACATATTCAATCACACACAAGAAGGTGGGCATTAATAAAAATAACAAACTCAGTATAATCCCACAAGTAGGATCTGGGGAGGGTAGTGTGTACGCAGACCTTACCCTTACCTTAAAGGTAGAGAGGTTGTTTCTCATAGACCCCCGACTCAGGAAAGATGAAAAGAAAGCAAAGGTGGACATCAACACACTAATATTTTAAGGGGAGAACTCTATACATATTCGTTCATATTGCATCTCATATAAGCTGAAGTTAGCTCAAGCAGTGAAAAATACAACAGTAAACTTTACTTGACCACCTAACCTACCTTAGGCTGTCTGGAATAATAGATGATACAGAACATAATGATGCTAACATTACAAGTTATCATCATTCAGATCATTGGAACTGTTCCTAAATCAGGTAACAAGAAATTAACTACACATTAGTTGGGTTTTCCGGTATCATATTTTCAACCAGCTAAACTTCATTCCACTTCGAAGGCCATATTATAAGGTTACATCCGCCTTCTCGCCCGCCTAACAACAGGATTAACAGATTCCACTGCCACACCATCTGCAGCCAGATCCAGACCGAAGATGCTGCTGCTACTCCTTTTCTTGCTAGACATCAAACTTGCCTTCTGGTCGATTAATGCAACTGTTTCCAGCAGCTCTGACAACAGTGAGGGGCAACTCTCTTCTAAGTGCTTGAATCCTTCTGTCTGCATAACCACTGTTTAACAAAAAATAAAATAATTTAGCAATTACATGAAAATAGGCAGAGGACCCCACAATGTCTTGTGTGGGCTAGCATATGCTTTAAAATATAGTCAATGTTGTACAAAACCAAGAATCTGCAACTAAGTGGTGCATGCTCCTGTGCTAGTAATGGAAGCAAGATGACGGAGAAGTTTTTGACGTATCTCGAGGCTTCCCAGTTTTCTAATATCACCCTAATTGTTTATAGAATCATAAACATAATGGATTGATACGAACTTACATTCATGAAACAATTAGTTCAACGACTCAAATTCCAAATTCTGTTGATCCATAATTCTCCTAGTTATACACCACATTCAGCACCATATTGCAATAAAGCCCCTTGCGTCTAAAGTTTTGAACACCAGAATATTTACCGACATACATGTACCCAAACAAATAGAAGTTACATTATCTCCCATCATTTGCTGTAAAGCATGCATCGTAAACATAGAAGCCAGCCCTTTTCCATGGTTAAAAGCAGGGGCGTATTCACATGGTGGCAAGCGGTGTCACAGGACACCGCTTCGTCGAAATTTTTTACTATTTATATATATAAAAATAATAAGTAGAACAGAAATACAAGATAAAACTATTAAAAGTGACACCACTTGCAACAAAACATCTCAGTAGTCTAGTGGTTGTTATAAGCTTCAAGTATTATGTGAGAGGTCTTGGGTTCGAACTCCCTTGGCTCTGCAAAATATTTTTTGACTGTTACGGCCCTTTTACTAGAAATAGTGACACCACTTATGAAAAATCATGCGTACGCCACTGGTTAAAAGCCACTATGCATGAAAAGGAAAGCTACTTTATCATTATTGATTTACCAAATATCGAATATAACATTCCCGTTCATGTTGTCTATATAATGAAATGGCACGAGATTATTGCTACTCTACCCATTATTTGAAACTTTGCATGAACCGGCAGACTTTCTCTAATATTACACATTGTATCACTTCATGTTTCCTTTTGTCGATTGAAATTGAGGATCCACATCTAAGCAAAATGGGCATCAGAGACTCAATGTCGTAAGTCACAGCATAAGCAAAACCCACCACCTGTCAAATCTGAATGTTCTTTCAACGTACAATTTTTGGTTTAAGTATTTTGTTTCCAAGGGATGATAACTAAAGAAGCCAAAACCACTCAAATATTCTCTTATGTTTTCCAAGCTAGGCATCAACTAACTGATCGGGAAGCCCAGATCAAATAATAGGAGTTGCTTTGCGCAAGGAACCTCACTTGAGATACTCCACCAGCATCTCTAAAGTGCATTTTGACTAAGGTCGAAAAACAAACTGCCTCAATGATACACCAATAAGATACCCATCTCTATAAACTTGAACCAAGTTAGAGCAAAAATCACCCATTCATAAAAGAACTAGGACCTTATCATAGTAGCTCAAGAGACTATCATCATAAAGTGGAAAACTACCATAAGATTTTTTTTTCCTGGCTTTACATTTAAGCTGGAAGATATAAATTTGCCATACGAACTGACATAAACAAGCAGAGTTAAAGAACATGTCTGCAGTTAAATTAACTAAGAAAAACTAAAAATGACATGACCTGAAATACCTCACCGCTCACATCTATGGAGTACACGCACCTCCCAGGTTTGTTGCTGCAAATTTCAAACAGATGGCCTTGAGCTGTGGGCAACAATGCAGCTCAGCAAGGGAAAGAGTTGTTGCCACTGTATCCACATTAACTTCTTCACACAATTTCACCTCACATAACTCTTTCAACCTATCTAAACCAAAGCGATCAGCTGCTGCCAATAGATGCTGCATCATTATCGTAGAAGTGCATGTTGAAGTAGAGCCAGTAATTTCACCTAAATCTGGAAGCTCATCAGAATAAATGTACTGGAGCATAGCCTACAAAACGAAAAGAAGTCCACCTAGATCATCTCAGCTTCTAAGAAAGGACTGCAAGGTTGGGGCAAGTTACATGTAAATTTTTTATATTGAAAACTACAGACAACCAACATGGAGAGAAACACAAGTTGGAGAAGCTAAGGTGCAAGACCATGACCATAGAACAAGAAGAGTCAGACTAAAACTTAAGGGGATGAGACTACTCAGCTAAATACTTGCTAGCTTTATATTTTTCTATGCCCTTTGTAAACAGACGCACAGAATAAGCTCAGCATACCAAAGGACTATCTAAAACATAGTGATACCAACTAAGTCAAAGATGGTAAATTTATAGAAAATGCTTAGCTCGCACAAACATTAGTGTTCTAACAAATTCCAATCAAAATCTCAGCCTACGCATCATATTGCTACATGCTGATTCAGAAAATGAATGCCAAAAGTACTACAAGCTAACGTTTGAGAAGGAACAACGAAATATATTATAAACCAGTTGCTTCCATCCCCACCCACCTTGTCCCCCTAAAAGAAAAATCCTTAAACAGTTGAACCTCAAACGAAAAGGCCTTTCATCTTTCAAATTCTCCATCTTTTACCTTCCTTTAATTATATATGTTTCTTCATACAGCAGAAGAATCATGCGTATTAAAGCACGAACTAATTACCTTGAAGATTGAGGGTTCAATATCCTCAAGTTCTACTTTGTCTGTATTAGGATTCCCAATAAGGCCAAAGAATTGGGCTCTAAACACAGGAGACCGAGCAGCAAGTATCAACTTATGACCCTTAAATGTCTCTTCTCCAACCTGGAAAACTATGTCACAACCAAGTTCAGCATCCAACAAGTATTTGAGATTTTGGCCCATGTCTGATGGTGGAACTACAACACTATAATCTTTGGGCCCTTCAACGCGACTTCTGACAACTCCAACGGTACAGTGCATGGCAAGGCAATCATCCTTCAGGTAGTCAGAAGTTTCTAAATTTATTCTTTTGAAAAATCGTTTGTAACCCCTGTAAATACAGACAAGAAGTTCTGATGATGAACAGTAAAATAAAATGTTCTAAATGTATTTCAACAGCTCAGATTGAAAAGCTAATACAGTTTTCCAACTAGAAATTCGGCGAACTTTCTTGAGTTTTATCTAAGACCCACTTGTTACAGAGTGTACTCACAATATGTCAGCATTATCATATTTTACAAAAGAAAGTACACCAGGCGCAAACGAACAATTTCTTCCACTGAGGCACAGAGCATAAAGGGCTACTAGCGACAAATAAATGGTGGATCCATCACTGAACAGTTATTTGGAAGTAACACAACGGAGAGGAGATGAGGTCACTCATGTAGCTGATCACCAAACACAGGAGAGTCAGTTATCTAAGCAATCATTGAGTTTTTAATGAATAAAACTAGACAGATGGATCCTTCGATATGTTCTCATCATCATCAAGACATCATCAACAATCCCAAACAAGTTGGGGTCCACTATATGAATCATCACCGACCATGTTACTCCAGTTAAACTTCGGTATGTTCTCATAATCTACCTATTTAATTCAATCCCAACTACAATGCTCAATGTGAGTCAGTAGGTTTAACAAGAACTTGTGGTTCTGGGCTATGCATATTAGTGACACCATGTCGTAAATAAAGAAATAATAAATAACCTAGTCTTAACACTTCAACGGCATCAAAGACTTTTCCTTTTTTGTATAAAAGTACCATAGACGTATTTTACCTAACCCAGTGTAAAGGTTTGGACGGTACATGCATCATCATAAACTCAAGAATGCACTCCCCAATATCTGGCACCCAAATCAATACATTTACGCACATTGAACATAGAGATAACCGTAACAGCCAGAAGAGAGAAAAACGACAAAGATTTCAGAAACACAGTGGCCTGAAGTTTGAACTACAAGAACTGGACTTCAGGATACAATCTTGACATTTGAATAAGCAGGTATCTACCGCTCTTTTTAAATTGTGTTTCAAAGACATTGCAATGTCGGCTATGTTTTAAACAACAGCACAAAATAGCTACTGGTGCACTTACAAGTAAATGTATTTTCCAAGTTAGCTGATATTTAGAAAAAAGATTGTGACCATTCTCACGTCAACGACAAGCGCTGAGATCAAAAATTGACATTATTACGAGGGACAAAAGATCAAATTCAGTAAAGCACCGTAGTTAAACAATTTTTACACCAACAGTGAATCTACAACCCTCCTAGTTTTTTTTTTAAAAATAATCGTGGTGTCCGGCCAGCTTGCGCGCAACTCGACTAATTCTACGAGATATCTGCCACTTCCAGCCAGCAACATGTACCAAGTAACTCTCTCCACTAATGCTTGGAGAGATAGGAAAAAATCACCTAGTGTTTATTAACTCCGTTGAGATTTGAACCTGAGACCTCAGGGTTCCCACCACCCACTTCATTGACGACTAGGCCATACCCTTGGGTGCAACAACCTTCCTAGTTTATCCAGGCTTGAAACCAAATACAATTCAAAAACCTAATTACATACAATCAAAACCCCAACTGAAACATAAAATATTTTTCCAATCCAAAGCATATAGCTAATAGTTAACGAATTCTACCATATAAACATAAACATAAAACGTACCACATGCTCCCTCTATATTTCAAAGTATAAGGCCCGCTTTCCAATGCCCGATCAAAATGGCTATGAACTTTATGTTTCCCTTTACCACTTTGATCCAATAACGTCAACTCAAACAAGGCCCTAACATCAGTGCCTTCGCTAGCCAATGCGATAAAAACAGATACATATACAGAAGAATCCTCTATGTTTTTACCATCTGGGTAAAAATAAATGGCCCAATCATAACCACCCACGGTAAAAATGTCGCTTGATATATATTTACCAGGACCCATTCCTTTGGCCAGAGAATAACCCCTGATGGTAAAATGGTGAGACCCATTTACCGTTTCGTTTACTGATTTGGAGGAAGAATCGTTGTCGTGAGAATTTTGGATCATTTCATGGGAATTGAAAGTGAAATTGTAAGAAATTGAAGGAAAAGAAAACCTAGAAGGGAACTGGGGGTTAATTGGATGAGATTTGTGAGGACTTGGAAGGGGAAATTGAGGGGTGTTCTGGATTGAAAATTTGCAGAGTTGAAAGGAAAGGGGATAAAGGAAAAGATTACAAGTGAATTAATTTGGTTTGGGGGGTTATATGCTTTGGGATTTAGAGCCGGTTTAGCTTAGCTGATTTAGAATAGCTAACAAGTATTAGGTGTCGAAAAATACTTTTTAAGTGATGAACTGATTTAAAAAATAAACAGTTACGTGTTTGGATAAAAGTGCTGAAATTAATAATAAACAGCTGAAGAACTGGGTATATAAAGAGTTTTATTTTAAAAAGAAATATTTTAGGGATAGAATAGTAAATATTTTGGTCAAACTTAAAGTGCTTATAAGCTTAAATTTGATAAGTTGGGGAAGACCAGCTTTTGGCTTATTTTTGGCTTATAAGCACTTAACTTATAAGTACTTTTAATTTTACCAAACGCATAAATAAGCCAAAAAGTGTTTATAAGCCAGTTTGACCAGCTTATAAGCTTAGTCAAACACCCCCTTAGAAGTTTACGTTTTGTTAAGAAACAAAGAAAAAAGATAAAAAGAAAGGAAATAATCTATTCTGATGTGGCAGTTGGGTTGAAAGTCAAGTCGGAAAATCTCACTTTATGCCTATTAATTCCAAACTATTTACCCTTTAATATAGCGGCCCAAACTATTTACTACTCCTATCCATGCGCTCCAAAATATTTACCCACCTTTGTTATGTTTCTCTTCTTCTTCTTCCTCATTTTACCTTCCTCCAATTCTTTACTTGGCTCTCCATCCATCAATTCTCGTTGGCTCAGTAAAGTTAAAATTCTCGTTGGCTCACCCCATTCTATTTACCCAAGACTTGTCCTAAAGTTGAAATTCTCGTTGGCTCAGTAACCTCCCAAATGTTCAAAGATGCCCCTACCTCTGGCCCTACCACTATTCGCCTCTTCTTTCATGTTGCTTTGTTGAAGTGGTGCTATTATTTTGAAGATTTATTGTTTGATTCGGTGTGGTGGTATAAAATATTGCTTATAGTATCTTCGAGTAAGCTTCCAAGATCTAAATTTTTATGTGTATTTGAATATCCACCATTGTTGGGCTTGAAGCTCAATTTTATTTTTGAAGATTTCTTGTTTGATTCTAAGTGGGTACTATTAAATATTGCTTATAGTGCCTTCTGGGAGTTCATAGTGAAATTTGATAGCATTTGGAGCTGATTTTAGGTGATTGAGATCGAAATTTTCAGTTGAAAATCGAATAAGAACACATCTAAAGTATACCGCTACGGTATACAATATGTTTTCGGAGCATATAGCTATATTGCAATAGTATACTATTATAGTTTACAATATACTGCAACGGTATATTATAATAATCGAAGAAGAATACAGTTACGTAACAGTATACCGCTATAGTATACTGTAACAATATGTTGTAATAGTGTACAATATACTATAATAGTATACTTATTACCCGTAAATTCACTTGCCTTTTCCCTTTTAATTTGCTTTAAGCTTTTACCCAACGTGAGGGGCAAATTGAAAATGCAAAAATAAAATAAAATATTATAGTATGCTATATAATGTAATGGTATACTCTTACAATTAGATCCTTTTAGAATTTTTTGAAAGTTTTATTGACAATTGATATTATTTCAGTTTAATAATTGAATTAAATTTTTTAAACTTTTTGCGTACAATTGTATACCCTGTTGATATAAGCTATATACTATACTGGTATCATATGTTAGTTAATATTTTTTGGTTGTATTAGCTATATTTAATTGGTACACAATTTGATTTTTCTTTAGTAATAATATAAAAATAATAATAATAAAAAATGAAATTAGATTATGAAGAGAAAAAGAATATAAAAAGAAAGAAGTTAAATGAAATTAAAAAAGGAAAAAGAAAAAAATAAGAAGAAAACGAGAAAAAAGAAAAGGAGAAAAGGAGAAAAGAAAAAAAAAGAAAAAAGAAAAGAAAAGAAGCATAGAAATAAAAATGAATTGGAGAATAAATAAAAAATTCCCCACAAAACTTAATATGGGTAGAAAATGTAATTAGTTTATGGGTAGAAAAATAAATGGGTAGACAAGGATAAATAGTTTTGTTTTTGTGGGTAATTGTGTCAGAACCCCCTAATATTTTGGGCTGATTTTTGAGTAGTAATATGAGACAACTAGGCCGACATAAAGGTAAAAATTGCACGGGCATCCTATTTGGTCGCCTTCATTTAACTTATACTCACTTTTTAAAAAAGTTTTAACTTTTACACACTGTTTAAACAATTTCAGGCCTCTTTCTCCTCCTCCTTCATTTTCTAAATGCTGAAGATTGAGATATTGTTATGTGTTCTAGCCTAATGATTCATATATACCTACTTGTCCCATTATGTGTGTGTGAGAGAGAGAGAGATAACAACTTATATTTGCTATTTTAGCTCTTTACAACTATGAATTAGCTTTTGGACCGTCCAGTTCGAAAGTTCTAATTTTAATTACTACTGAAACATGAAAGCACAACTTGATTCCCTGCGCATTAGGTGAAAATGTTACCTTTACTAATGGTCTTGTTTTATAGGAGTATTGGTTTTCAAATTTTCTGATAATTCCATTATTCTAAAGGCTAAAATATACAATAAATAGTAGTTAGCAACTGAATCTTAATGACAACTTGTCATTGTTGTTTTAGAATTTCAGCTTTAGGAATGCTGAAGTTCAGCAAATATAAACAAAAAGTTCAGCTTCTAGAATGCTGAAGTTAAGCAAATACAAAACAAACTTCAGCCTTGAAGTTCATCACAAACATAACAAAGTTTCAACTAAAACATGCTGAAGTTCAGCAAATATAGAACAAAACTTCAGCTAAAACATGCTGAAGTTCAGCAAATAGAGAACAAAACTTCAGCTACTAGATGCTTAAGTTCAGCAATGACAAACAAAAATTTCAGCCAACACTTGGTTCAACAATTTTTGCTACTTCAGGCCTGTATGCCTGAAGTTACACGAAAAGTGAGTACACTTGCAATTTTTTTTACACAGCGAGTATAAGTTAAAACGTGGCCCAAAAAGTGAGTATAGATACAAATGCCCCAAGATAAAGTTGGTCCAAGCCCAATTAAATTTGTTAAAGAGAATTTACATCACATAAAGATTTAGGAACACTATTTATATTTTTATAGATACTTTCAAATAATTACCCACTTTAACAATATTTCTATGGGAGAAGATAATAAAAAAGAGAGAACCATTATAATTTCAAAAAATTGAGTTTTGTCTGAGGTTGTATTTATTATGTGAAGATCTTGTTGTTATGTTTTGAAAGAACAATTACAGTATTTTTGTAACTAGGGGGTCTAATTAATACTATATCTTTTTAGATTTTCCTTTACTAACATACTGAGTCAAACTAGTCCATGTGAATTTAACAATAGTGAGATGAATCGAGGCTAATTTAGGGTGTGTTTAGTATGACGGAAAATGTTTTCCGTGAAAAAATTTTCTTAGAAAACAAGTAGTAATCTTATTCATTTTCCGGTGTTTTGTACGCAAATTAAGGAAAATGACTTTTCAAGAGTATTTATAAATAATTTAGATATAATAAACATGAAGCTATAAACTTTCAAACCAACAACCTTTCGAATCCACAAATTTCATAAACTTTCGAAATTGCGAAATTTCGAACCCGTAAACTTCCAAACACGTAAACCTCCGAACTTGTAAAATTTTGAACCTTCAAATCGATAAATAAAAAAAAACTAAAACTGAAAAATATTTTTTTCGGGGGGATGAGAAAAGCAAAAATTTGAAATTACAAAAAGAAAGTTTAATTCTTTTTTGTGGAGAGGGGAGGGTGGTGCAGAAAAACGAAAAACAGAAATCTGAATTTGCAAAAAAATAATAAAGTAATAAAAAAATTGGGAGGGGCTGAGGGGGTAGGGGATGGGGTGGGGTGGGGTGGAGGGTAGTAGGGTGGATGATAACAGAAAAAAGTGAAATTTAGTTACCTTACAAGTCACACATGTACAAAATCAGATAATTTCACCAAAACTTACGAATATTAGAATAAATTAGCTAGTTTTTGTTTTTATTTCTACTCGAAGTTGGATTCTGGTCGCCCAAGGTCTTTCTCACTTCATTGATTGTTATTGTCATATCCAAATGTAGGCTATAATGAGTATCGCCAAACAGAATGACAATTTTTTATTTATTTTATTCTTAATAATATGCTTTTACAGCTATAAAATATATCTAAAATACCAGTTCCAAATATTGTTTTTCTTTCCTAAACTCTATCTAGTCAAACAATGCTACAAACAACACAATTAATTAAGAATTAAAGTAATACTTTATACAAGGATTTTTTTTCCCCTTGTGCTGGAGCCTTTGAGCTAAACAACACGACAGAAGTGTCAAGCTCAACAAATTGATTAAGAATTTATTAGAGAAAAGGACAGAATTAATTAAGTTAATTAAATTATTGGATGGTCGGGGGTTTCCATAAAAAACATAATCGATGATTTTAAGCACATGGAGCTAGATCCTAGGTGTCCTTGAGAACTGAATCAGCTAAAACACGTCAGGAACTTAAACACAATTGCACGTGTCAAGATGTCCCATTCTGCTGATCATCTTGTACGTAAGTTTATACTCCTATTTTCACTATCAAATTAGTAAATAAATCTGTAATACAATGCTCCCCTTTTCAATTTAGATGAGATAGTTTGATTCGTCACAAAATTTAAGAGCAAATAGTGAGACTTTTGGAATTTGTAATATTAAAAGCGTAAGTAAAAGCTTTGTGGGGTCATGACTTTGTGTGGTTATAAAAATTTCTTATTAAGAATAAAATGGATAAAATGAAAGATTTAAAGTTGAATAATTTTCAATTATAGAAATATGTTATTCTTTTTGTAACGGGCTAATAAGGAAAGTGTGTCATCTAAATTGAAACGGTACGAGTAACAAATAATTGTGTACAGTAAACAAATTTTGATAATGTAGAAAATATTAGGAATTTTCTATGATGAATGAGGTTTGCATTAGTGGCTACAAATTTTACTTGTTGTTGTGATCCTAAATAAGACATAATGTTTGAATATCGAGGAGGCGAGCCTTGACGTAACTGATAAAGTTATTGCTATGTGACCAGGAGGTCACAGGTTCAAGCCGTGAAAATAGCCTCTTGCAGAAATATAGGGTAAGACTACGTAACCTTTGTGATCCGGCCCTTCCCCCAGACCTCGCGTATAGCAGGAGCTTAGTTCATTAGGCTGCCCTTTTATTTGAGTGTCGAGTTCTCTACTGTAACCAGCTAAATTATACCCATTGAATGTCGAGTTTCATACCCAAGGCTCAACAATAAGAACAACAACAACAATAAACTTAGTGCGATCTCACAAAAGTGGGGTCTAGAGAATATAATGTATGTTAGTAAACTGTATTTTGTAAAATAATTCTGGAAAATATAAATGAACATAAACAGAAATGAAAAACAGAAACAGAATTTTAATCCGAGCCCACTGAATTCATAGTGTTTCCTTAAGGAATTTAATCCCATCCTAGTACCCAAGGTTAGGGATTATTTTCTCCCAGGATAGAACGAATTACACACTAGTGTAGTGGTACTTCAAACCCCAGTGTTTCAGCGAACACAAAGTTCGGTAGCAAATCACACTTACCGTTACTTTGTTTGATGTTAAAAGTATGCAGAAGAAGGAGGAGAAACTCAGAAAATCGTATGGAAATTCTGAGCAGAATAGACTTGTATTTATAGCCAAAGTTGGGCTGAAATCTGAAGAAGTGCAACTCTTCAGAATGGCTGTTTATGCAAACGGCCACAGCATAAATGCCATAACATAAATGGCTATTTACTCAACAATAAAGAAAGAGGGAAAATTGAAGAGGGTAGTTTAATTTTTAGTTACACAACTGAAAAACGGATTGGAGGATTTAATATTAATATTTATTTTAATATTATATTTTGTTGTTAAAACAAATATTTAATAACATTTCTGTTAATATTTTACTATTAACAAATAAATTTGGTCCAAAAAAATTAATCAATCGATCATTTGACCAAATCCAAATCCGAATCCGAAGCCGAGCCGAGCGAGCGACGACGACGACGCGAGGCTTGCCTTTTTCTCAACTCTTTAAGAGCTAGAAGAAGAGCAATTGCTTATATACCCATAAAAAACCTCTTCCTCTTCCAATATGGGACAATGTCCCTTTGCCAAGGGGAAAACTTAAAATTTCACTCAAAAATTTCATTTCCTTCCATTTCCCATTCACCCTCTTTTAAGTATTTAATATACTTAAATACATAAAAACCCAACAATCCCCCACATGAATGAGGAATGGCTATATTACGGAAACATGCATGAAAACTGTGTAATTCATAAGCAAGGATTAATTGCATCTGGATAAGTAGGTTTCCCTTTGAACTTTCCGCAGTGAACTTATGTCGGATATACTCGATCAATCGGTAGATTTGATATCTTTGAACCGTATAACTTTGGTGTATACCTAGACAACCACAAGTCACACAACCAATCCTTAACCGTCCTTGGTTCTCATTGTTGTGTTCGTTTCAGCCATGAACACCGCCTGGTTTCATAAGTGCACAGAGAATTAGCCTTGCAAGATTCTCCTTGAAGCGGCTAACATTTCACACTTACATAGGTGATTCCTAAACGTGTCATCCCGTATATACACTATTTGATATACCCCCGTATCAAATTTAGAAATCATTAAAAAGCCTTAATGCTTTATCCTTGGTACTGAACATTGTCTCATCACGAGAATGGACCAAAAGTTTAGTTGACAATGTTGAACCGTCATTAATGACTTTTTTTGATCTCCTTGAACCTAGATCTTTGGATCTCCAGTCTTCTAGGTAGAGTTACTGCCACTATGACTTGTTATCGACTACAGTCTCATTCCCCTTGATGATTTCTAAACTACCTCTCTAGTTAGGCCTTTTGTAAGTGGATCCGACACATTATCACTTGGCTTTACATAACCAATCGTGATAATTCCTCTAGAGAGTAATTGCCTAATGGTTTTATGTCTTCGTCGTATATGACGAGATTTACCATTATACATAACCCTCCCAGCCCTTCCAATTGCCACTTGACTATCACAATATATGCATATTGGTGTCAACGGTTTGGGCCAAAATGGAATATCTTCCAAAATATTCCGGAGCCATTCAACTTCTTCACCGGCTTTATCTAAAGCTATGAATTCAGCCTCCATCGTAGAGCGGGCAATACAAGTTTATTTGGACGACTTCCAAGATACCGCTCCTCCACCAATAGTGAACACATATCCACTTGTGGATTTGGAATCAGTTGATCCGGTGATCCAATTTGCATCACAGTATCCCTCAATGACCGCAGTATATTTACTATAATGCAAGCAAAGTCCTGGGTATGTACTAAATACCCCAAAACTCATTTCATGACCATCCAATGAGATTGACCGGGATTGCTCGTATATCAACTCAATTTACTTATAGCACAAGCTATATCTGGTCGTATACAATTCGTGATGTACATTAAGCAACCCAACACACGAGCATAATTCAACTGTGATATGATTTGGCCTTTGTTCTTTGCTAATGCAAGATTCACGTCAATTTGAGTTTTTGCAATTTTAAAGCCCAAGTGCTTGAATTTTTTAAGTACTGTCTTAATATAGTGAGATTGTGACAATGCAAGACCTTGAGAAGTCTTATGGATCTTAATTCCCAGAATTAAATCAGCAACTCCCAAGTCTTTCATATCAAACTTGCTAGTTAGCATGCACTTAGTCGTATTTATGTTAGCAATGTCATTACTCATTATTAGCATATCATCCACATATAAGCAAATAATGACTGTGATTTAAAATATTTTTAATGTACACACATTTATCACATTCATTTATTTTAAAATCGTTTGACAACATTGTTTGGTCAAATTTCGCATGCCATTGTTTGGGTGCTTGTTTTAGTCCGTAAAGGGACTTAACAAGTCTACATACCTTCTTTTCTTTACCTGGAACCACAAACCCTTCAGGTTGTTCCATGTAAATTTCTTCCTCCAACTCTGCATTTAAGAAGGCTGTCTTAACATTCATTTGATGAATTTCAAGACCATAAACTGCAGCTAACGCTATTAACGTTCGTATGGACGTAATTCTTGTAACTGGAGAGTATGTATCGAAATAGTCAAGACCTTCTCATTGTCTATACCCTTTGACCACAAGTCTTGCCTTAAATTTGTCGATAGTGCCATCATCTTTCATTTTTCTCTTAAAAATCCATTTAGAACCTAATGGTTTATTTCCACGAGGAAGATCAACCAATTCCCATGTATGGTTGTTCAATATGAATTCTATTTCACTATTGACTACCTCTTTTCAAAACAATGATTCTGAAGAAGACATAGCTTCTTTAAATGTTTGAGGCTCATCTTCCAATAAGAAAGGCACAAAATCTGGTCCAAATGAAGTAGACGTTCTTTGACGTTTACTACGTCTTGGATCCTCCTAATTAAGTGTACTTTGTTTTTTTTCTTCCCGAGGTCGTTTAAATCCTTCACCAATCAACTCACATTCCTTTTTATACAGATATATATTTTTAAAGAACTCAGCATTATCTGATTCTATAACCGTATTATTATGAATCTCGGGATTTTCTAATTTATGAACCAGAAATCGATATGCTTTACTATTAGTCGCATATCCTATGAAAACACAATCAACGGTTTTCAGTCCTATTTTTACCCTTTTGGATTTAGGAACTTGCACTTTTGCCAAACACCCCCACACTTTAAAATAATTCAAGTTGGGCTTCCTTCCTTTCCATTTTTCATACGGAATAGATTATGTTTTGCTATGGAGTACTCGATTTAGTATTCGGATAGTCGTAAGAACGGCTTCCCCCTACAAGTTCCGTGGCAAACCAGAACTTATCAATAATGCGTTCAGCATCTCCTTTAATGAATGATTCTTTCTTTCTACAATCTTATTGGATTAAGGCGTGTAAGGGTGTGATGACCCAAAAGGTCATCACTTAATTTACGAGTAAATTCTGTGTTCCGAAGCCTTAGAAGCCTCCTTTTTCCTTGCTTCGATTTGCGTGTGCAGTCCGAACACATATCCGAAATGCTTTTATGTGGCATTGTGATACCAGTCTTGGGTAGTTGTTTATATGGATTGGTATTGTCATTTTCTTAACTTATTACATTTCTGTCTTCCGCTTATTAGATTTTTCGATGTTATCACTTGTTGGTTATTAACTGTAAAAGGATTAAAATGGGAAAAAGATAAATATTTCAAATGGTTGGCTTGCCTAGCTTTCACTAGTAGGTGTCATCACGACTCCCGATGGTGGGAAATCCAGGTCGTGACAAGTTGGTATCAAAGCTCTAGGTTACATGGGTCTCACAACTCACAGACATGCTTAGTAGAGTTTGAGGGATCGGTATAGAGACGTTTGTATTAATCCCCTAGAGGCTACGAAGTTAGGAAAAGCTTCACATCTATTCTTTCCTATCGTGCGGTTTGGTTTCTCAATGCTAATTGAATTTCTACTCTGTTCTTTTGTAGATGGCGAGAACACGCACTTCCTCATCCACCGATCAGCAGCCCGAGCCCCCAACAGCAGCTCCCACGAGGGATAAAGGGTGAGGCTGTGCTAGAGGCTGAGGTAGGGGCAGAGCTCAACCCATAGCAGCAATACTAGCGGTGGGGCCTCAGGTTGAGTTTGATGATGAGGTTCCGGGCTCAGTCAGTTCCGGTGGGCCCAGCTCATATCCCAGAGGGGTTCATTGCTACCCCAGTACTCTAGGATGCTCTGGTTCGTCTAATGGGCCTTATGGAGAGTGTCACTCGGGCAGGCTTGCTTCCTGTAGCATCAGCCATTTCTCAGGCTGGAGGAGGAGCTCAGACTCTTACTACTCGCACTCCGGAGCAGATGGCTCCCCAGTTTCAGACTCTAGTAGCTCAGCTAGTTGGAGCAGTTTAGCCGGGTGTGGTAGCTCAGACTGGTGATGGAGCAACTATGTCTGTCGATGCTTTGTGGAGATTGGACAGGTTCACTAAGCTCTTCACTACTACTTTCAGCGGTGCATCTTCTAAGGATCCCTAGGATTATCTAGATAGCTGTCATAAGGTTCTCATGAACAAGGGGATAGTGGAGACCAATAGGGTCGACTTTGCTACTTTCTGCTTGTCTAGATCCGCCAAGACTTGGTAGAGAGATTATTGTTTGGCTAGACCAGCCGAATCGCCAGCTTTGACTTGGGAGCAGTTTACTCAGCTATTTCTAGAGAAGTTTCTCCCTATCACTCAGAGAGAGATCTATCAGAGGCAGTTTGAGCGTCTCCAACAGGGTTCTATGACTGTTACTCAATACGAGACCAGATTCATCGACTTGACCCCTCATGCTCTTATCATATTTCCCACCGCGAGAGAGAGGGCGAGGAGGTTCATTGAGGGACTCATTTAGCCTATTCGACTTCGGATGGCTAAGGAGATGGGGAGTGAGATTTCTTTTCAGGAAACGTCTAATGTGGCCAGGAGAGTTGAGATGGTTCTATCGTAGGAAGGTGGTCAGGGGTCTGACAAGAGGCCTCATCATTCAGGCAGATTCAGTGGTACCTGATCTGGAGGCAGGGATTCGTATAGTAGAAGACATCCTCCTAGGCCTTTTCAGTCAGCACTTCATGTTTCTCACGGTACTTCAAGTGGTCGTGGTTCTCATATGCAATATTCTGATCAGTAGTCCTACAGTGCACCACCAGCTCCTATCAGTGCACCGCCACTCTAGAGTTTTCAAAGTGGTCATTCAGGTCGCCAGGGTCAGTCTCAGTTTCCTCAGCTGCAACACTCAGGTAGATGCTTTGAGTGCGGTGAGTATGGTCATATCCGGAGGGCTTGTCCGTGATTAGTGGGTATTCAGTCGCAGCAGCAGGGTTCCCGTGCTACGGTTCAGGCACCGAGTGTTCCACAGCCCACTCAGCCAGTTAGAGGTAGAGGTGGAGGTATTAGAGGTGAAGGTCAGACCGTTAGAGGTGGAGACCAGCCAGCAGCAAGCCGTCTTAGAGATGTAGTTCAGGGTGGTGGGGCTCAGCCCCGATGTTATGCTCTTTTAACTAGGCCTGAGGCTGAGTCTTCCGATGCAGTTATCACGGGTATTGTTCTAGTCTGTAGCAGAGATGCTTCAATTTTATTTGATCCAGGATCTACATACTCCTATGTGTCATCTTATTTTGCACCGTATCTGGCTATGCCTAATGATTTTTTGAGCGCTCCTGTATATGTGTCTACACCGGTGGGTGATTCTATTGTAGTAGATCGAGTCCATTATTTGTGTATAGTTGTTATTGGGGGCCTTGAGACTCGTGTAAATTTGTTACTTCTGGACATGGTTGATTTTGATGTCATATTGGGGATGGACTGGTTATCACCTTACCATGTTATCTTGGACTATCATGCCAAGATTGTGAACTTAGCCTTGCCGGGTTTACCTTGTTTACAGTGGAGAGGGACTCCTGTCATTCAACCCGTAGTGTTATCTCATATATGAAGGCTCAGCGTATGGTCGAGAAGAGGTGTTTCACCTATTTGGCATATGTTCGCGATTCTAGTGCCGAGGTTCCTTCTATTGATTCTGTGTCTGTTGTTTGTGAGTTTCCTGAGGTATTTCCTTCAAACCTGCCGGGTATGCCACCCGACAGGGATATTGACTTCTGTATTGATTTGGCTCTGGGCACTCAGCCCATTTCTATTCCGCCGTATCGTATGGCCCTGCCTGAGTTGAAAGAGTTGAAGGAGCAGTTGCAAGACTTGCTTGAAAAAGGTTTCATTAGACCTAGTGTTTCATATTGGGGTGCGCTGGTGTTGTTTGTTAAGAAGGACGGATCGATGAGAATGTGTATAGATTATCGGCAGTTGAACAAGGTTACAATCAAGAATAAGTATCCATTGCCGAGGATTGATGATTTGTTTGATCAACTTCAGGGTGCCAAGATAGTTTCGAAGATTGACTTGAGATCTGGCTACCATCAGTTGAGGATTAGGGCATTCGATGTCCCTAAGACAGCTTTCCGCACTCAGCACGGACATTATGAGTTCTTGGTGATGTCATTCGGGTTGACAAATGCCCCAACAACTTTTATGGATTTGATGAACCGAGTGTTCAGGCCTTACTTGGATTCATTCGTAATAGTCTTCATTGATGATATTTTGATCTATTCCCGCAGCCGAGAGGAGCATGAGCAGCATCTTAGAGTGGTTCTCTAGACTTTGAGAGGTAGTCAACTGTATGCCAAGGTTTCGAAGTGCGAGTTCTGGTTGAGTTCAGTTGCATTCCTGGGTCATGTTGTATCAGCAGAGGGTATTTATGTTGATCCGAAGAAGATAGAGGCAGTCAGGAACTAGCCTAGACCCGCATAAGCTATAGAGATCCGGAGTTTCTTAGGTTTGGCAGGTTATTATCATCGCTTTGTGGAGGGGTTTTCATCTATTGCAGCCCCGATGACCAGGTTGACCTATAAGGGTGCCCAGTTCAGGTGGTTGGATAAGTGTGAGGCGAGCTTTCAGAAGCTCAAGATAGCTTTGACTATGGCATCGGTGTTGGTTTTGCCCACAGGTTCAGGGCCTTACACAGTTTATTGTGATGCATCTCTTAATGGACTTGGTGCGATGTTGATACAGGATGTCAAGGTCATTGCCTATGCTTCGCGGCAGTTGAAGATTCATGGGAAGAACTATCTGGTTCATGATTTGGAGTTGGAAGCTATTGTTCACGTGTTGAAGATTTGGAGGCATTATCTATATGGCATGTCATGTGAGGTGTTCACAAATTACAAGAGTCTGCAGTACTTGTTCAAGTAGAAGGAGCTAAATTTGAGGCAGAGAAGGTGGTTGGAGCTATTAAAGGACTATGATATCACCATCTTATATCATCCGGGAAAGGCCAACATGGTGGCTGATGCTTTGAGCAGGAAGTCAGCTAGTATGGGCAATCTTGCTTATATTCCGGTCGTTGAGAGACCACTTACTTTGGATATTCAGGCTTTGGCCAATCAGTTCGTGAGGTTGGATATTTCTGAGCCCAGCCATATATTAGCTTGCACAGTCGCTCGTTCTTCTTTATTAGAGCGTATCCGAGATCGGTAGTATGATGATCCTCATTTGTGTGTCCTCAGAGACACGGTGCAACACGGTGGTGCCAAGCTGGTTACATTAGGAGACAATGGAGTTTTGAGGATGCAAGGTCTTATTTGTGTGCCTAATATGGATGGACTTCGGGAGTTGATTTTAGAGGAGGCCCATAGTTCCCAGTACTCTATTCATCCAGGCGCCGCTAAGATGTATTAGGATTTGCGCCAACATTATGGCGGAGAAGGATGAAGAAGGATATTGTAGTATATGTGGCTCGGTGTTTAACTGTCAGCAGGTGAAGTACGAGTATTAGAGACCTGGTGGTTTGTTTTAGAGGATTGAGCTTCCTGAGTGGAAGTGGGAACATATCACTATGGACTTCGTTGTTGGACTCCCATGGACTCAGAGGAAGTTCGATGCAGTGTGGGTTATTGTTGATAGGCTGACCAAGTCAGCATATTTCATTCTTGTGGCAGTCTCCTATTCTTCTAAGAGGTTAGCTGAGATCTATATCCGGGAGATTGTTCGCCTTCATGGTGTGCCCTTGTCTATCATTTCTGATCGAGGTACATAGTTTACCTCGTATTTCTGGAGAACAGTTCAGCGTGAGTTGGGCACACGGGTCGAGTTGAGCACAACATTCCATCCTCAGATGGACGGGTAGTCCGAGCGTACTATTAAAATTTTGGAGGATATACTCCGAGCTTGTGTAATTGACTTTGGAGGCTCGTGGGATCAGTTCTTGCCTTTAGCGAAGTTTGCCTACAACAACAACTACCAGTCAAGAATCTAGATGGCTCCTTACGAGGCTTTATATGGTAGGCGATGTCGGTCGCCGGTTGGATGGCTCGAGCTGGGAGAGGCTCGATTGTTGGGTACGGATCTAGTACAGGATGCCTTGGACATGGTAAGGATCATTCAGGATAGGCTTCGTATAGCTCAGTCCAGGCAAAAGAGTTATGCCGATCGTAAGGTTCATGATTTGGCATTCATGGTTGGGGAGCGGGTATTGCTTTGAGTGTCGCCTATGAAGGGCATGATGATATTTGAAAAGAAGGGCAAGCTTAGCCCTAGGTTCATCGGCCCGCTTGAGATTCTTGATCGTGTGAGAGAGGTGTCTTACAGACTTGCATTGCCGCTGAGCTTATCATCCGTGCATCCAGTGTTTCATGTGTCCATGCTTCGGAAGTATCACGATGATGCATCCCACGTATTAGATTTTAGCACTGTCCAGTTGGACAAGGACTTGTCCTAGGAGGAGGAGCCGATAGCTATTCTAGACTGGCAGGTTTGTTAGTTGAGATCGAAGAGTTTTCCTTCTGTTCGTGTTCAATGTAGAGGTCAGCTTGTTGAGGCATCGACCTAGGAGTCCGAGTCTAATATGCGAAAACATTATCCCCATCTTTACCCTGACTCAGGTACTTTCTTCTTATGTCCGTTCGAGGATGAACGCTTGTTTTAGAGGTGGAGGATGTCACCCAAAAGGTCATTGTCGCACCTCCTTTTTCCGCCCCCGCGGGGGTGCGTAGGGAGTTTTTTCCAATTAAAGGACAGTCGAAACGGGATTTGTTTGTTTGTTTCAGAGTCGCCACTTGGGAATTTTAAGGCGTCCCAAGTCACCAATTTTAATCCCTGAATCGAGGAAAATATGACTCTGTTTATTATTCTGCGAACCAGAAATCCTGAGTAAGGAATTCTGTTAATCCGGAAGAAGGTGTTAGGCATTTCCGAATTCCGTGGTTCTAGCACGGTCGCTTAACTGTTTTTATTCTTGGCTTAATTATCTCGATTTTACATTTTTTAATTGCATGATTTTGTTATCGCTTCTGTTTAGATTGTTTATAATTAAAGATCCTTCTTCGAATCGAATCACGCATACGTGTATCCGTTTTATATATATTTTTTAACGTGAAAAATCGTGTCACGCGTACGTATACACAATGATATTGATAATATAATAATTATTTTTTTTTTCGAAATTTTTTTTATTAAAAAAATAGACTTAAGTTCGAAATTGTGCTTAAAATAAAATTAAGAACGTCTGTCGCTCTTGTATGATTAAATAGTGAACTGCACATCTCGGGTTATATGAAATTAAATTGATATTCTCCGAAGAACCCCCTTTTTTATTAAATGTTTGCTCGAAGTTGCGCGAACGCATAATCCGAATTGCCTTTAGAAATATAATCAGGTCACGCGAACGTATCCCTAATCACACAAGATATTCTTGATGGTAGTATAAATTTTCCACAAATTGTTTATTACATCCATACATTTTTATGTGAAAGTCATGAGAAATCACTATTTGAGATGCCTCTAAATTCCTTGAAAAGAATTCACAATTCATTAAGTGTTGACCGCAAATTATATTTTTGCGTGAGAATTATATTCCTCAAAAACCATTCGAGTTTAAAGAGTAAAAAAAATAAACAACGCGTGATTAATACTACCATTTGTAGTGAATATATTATTTGCCTACCCAAATAAACAACGTGCGAATTACGTATAAACATTGGGAAAGAATTGATGTAAGAAAGGAAATGATATTTTCCAAGAATTTTCATTATTCTATTTGAGGCGAATACTATTTTTTATATTTTTTAAAATGTTATAATCTATAAACCTAATCACCTTCTACATTACTTGTTTTTAATCCAAAGTTGTAATCGTTTGGTTAATTTGTTTACGATGGCAGATATGCATCAAGTTGATAAAAAAAATTATTATACAAATCGATTCAATAAAATTGCATTACATGCAACATAGTTGTACGTCTGAACCGTTCATAACATTCTAACATCGTAACGAGCTATATCAACTCACCTTCCACATATGATTATATATATACTCATCATCATGCCATATATGAACATACAACTTATATCAATCTAAACCAAAATCAGATTTTTTTTACAAGATATACTAATAATGTAATTTCTTGATACTTCCATTCTACTTTACATTTAGCTAATAATATTACGGGATGTAATTAATGGCCCATTTTATGCCATGTTCCCTACCTTGATAATTCAATCATGACTTCACTTAATGAAAATTCCGAAATAGGTGATATTATTACAACACTTATACGAACTTTAAGATGTAACAATTATCTTATATTCATTACGTCAAACGTACTACTATATTAATCAACTGAACAAAACCAAATTTTAAACTAATGAACTTGCACGAATGGAAAACAGAATTATAATTCCCGAACTTCATTAATTTGTCATGTTGAAGCTTTTCATGACATGAATTTACAGATATGTACCTGATATTGGAAGCAAAAGAAAATGAAGATGAGAATCAGCAGCAGTAATAACAGTACAACGGCAACCACTGCCCATCAACAGTAACAACCCAGTAATAGACCGGTGGAGTAGTAATCTTAAAAACAAAAGCTTTAAGCTTTGAATGAAACAACAACCATTGATACTAATTTCAAACAAAGAAAGAAAGCAGAAGATTTTTTAGTTTTTATTTTTATTTTGAAAGCTTAAATATTTTTCGGAATTTTTCTTTCTCTTAAATGTTCAGCCCTTTTTTTCTCTCTTCTATTCTCTGTCCGTTTTTTCTCTCTATCTGTGTGTGTTTTTCTCTTCTGTCTGTCTTTTGTTCAAGACTTCATATATATAACACATCCTATAAACCTTTCAATTAATTAAAATCCATACTTTTTCTCTACCCAACCCATTATCTTCCCACTCATCCCCATTACATTAAATAAACATATCACACCACCCCATTATATTTTGTCCCCCATGCTTCATTTAAAATAATACAAGATTCCCCCCACTATATTTTGTCTTGTCCCCCCTTTATATTAAATAACCATATCACAACCCACCCCATTTCATTTTGTCTCCCATGCTTCAAATAAACAATTACAAAATGTACAATTCCTAAACTACCCCTCCGA
Organism: Nicotiana tabacum; assembly: GCF_000715075.1. Taxonomy (NCBI): domain Eukaryota; kingdom Viridiplantae; phylum Streptophyta; class Magnoliopsida; order Solanales; family Solanaceae; genus Nicotiana; species Nicotiana tabacum. The sequence continues at coordinate 172,235,084 of NC_134090.1, forward strand.
CCCTATTGCAAATTACTATTTTACCTCCGAAAGTACTATAAATTACCAAACTACTCATCAGCTATAACACATCATTTAATCAAACTTAACCAAAATATAGACAATATGATCAATTTCTAACAATGTTCAAACAACAAATTTCATGAACATGATTTCTTCAACATTTCAACAATAAATCACATGAACATGATTTCAACCACAAATCATATGAACACAAATTGAACAACCAAGAACAACTAAAATTTGATTGAACAATATTTTTAGCAACAACAAACCTATTTTCGGATTTAAACAACAACAACAATCAAACAAGTATATTTAGATTTCTAAATTCAATAATATTGAACTTAAAATCAACTACTCTAACAACATTACAACAAACAATTCTTATATTAAACTTTATGAGACAAATTCAAGAAATAATCACAAATGGTAAACAAGAAATCAAGCTATACAAATTTCGGATTCAAGAACAATCAAACAAAGTATGAACATGAATTAAATCTATATTAAACAACAAACATGACGGATTCAAATTAAATTAACAAATCACAAACAAACATAAACTCACATTAAATCACTGAATTTACACATGAACTTCAAACCAAGACGAACATGAATTAAATCTATCTTTAAGCAACAAAACATGATAGATTCAATGATTCAAATAACATTACTAATTTCTGGAAAATACATAACAACATGAGACAAATTGAAGAGATAATTAATTAAATTCCAATTTGAATCTAACAAACATTAAACCAACAAATATTCACTTAAACAACAATACAAACATGAAATAAACATGAAAAACAATTAATTAATCTTTCATTTGGAATCTGAAAATTAATTCAACAAAATACATGAACATGAACAAAACCAAAAATCAAATATCTAAACATAGACATGAACAAAACAAACATTTGTCGATTTTAGATTCGAAAAATATCAAAACAAAATACGGACAAAATAAAACTCAAAAACTACTAACCGGAGATGAACAATGACGAATTCGATTGTATGGATTGTTTCGACAAACCTCAAATGGGAATAAATCTGTCCGGACTCAACGACGAACTCACCTCCCTTGTAAACTTGACGAACTCAAAACGACGCTCGACGACCTCGACCAAAACTCAACCGAGCAGCTCGTCTGAAGATACAGCAGCTGGACGAAGGAGAAGTGATGAACGGCAGCAGTTGGAACGAAATAGAAGTGATGAACGGAAGCAGGAGCAACTGGGAGATGAAGCAGACGACAGTAGCAGCAGCTCGGAGGAAGGACGTCGAGCAGCAGCAGTCCGGCGATAGCCATGGCCATGGTGATGCCCAAACTCGGAGAAGCGAAGCAGTAACAGAGGTCGTTTGGCCATGGGGAAGATGAAGGCAGAAGAAGCAGCTCGGAGAAAGGCAGCCATGGATGAGCCTCGACGAAGCTGGGACAGCAACGTCGGGGCAGCAGCAGTGGTGTCGCGGCTGGTTTTGGTCATGACGAAGCAACGGCGACGGGGCTTCGAACAACAGAAGGAACAAACAACGGGCTGGTCGACGTACAAGCAGAAACAACTGGTGGTGACGACGGACTGTTTTGCCGGAGAAGATGAAGCTCGACCAAATGACGACGAACTAGAGCAACAATGGTGGACGAAGAAGATGGAGCGCTTGGGCAGCAGCTGTTTGGACGACGAGGGTGCGTCGAAGAAGAAGGTAAAGGGCAGCCATGGATGCTTGGTTGGAGCTTTGGAGGAAGAAGAAGAAGATAGGGGGGGGGGGCAGATGGTTTAGATTTTTAGGGTTTTTTTTTTGTTTTATTGTTTGTAAGATAATAGAGGTGTTGGGTTATGGATTGGGTCGACCCAGTTCGAAATGGACTGGGTCGTAGGGAAGATTGGGCCATTTTTTGGGTCTGTGGCTCGAAATCGAAGAAGAGGCCCAATTCCGACTTTCTTTATATTTTCGCTCTCTTTTCTTCTTTTATTTTTCTAAAACTAAATTATAAAAATACTTAAACTATTATTAAGAACTAAATTAAGTTATAAAAGCGTAAATTAACTCCCAATAACAATTAACGCACAATTAAGTATTAATTAAGCATAAAATTGTATATTTGGACATTAAATGCTAAAAATGCAAACGATGCCTATTTTTGTAATTTTTAATTTTTGTTAAACAAATTTAATTACTAACAATTGTAGAATTAAATCCTACATGCAAAATGCGACATATTTTTGTATTTTTTATTAATTTAGCAAATAAACACGCACAGACAAATACAAATAATTATTCAAAAATATCACAAAATATCACAAAATTGCACACCAAAGAAAAATCATTTTATTTTTGAATTTTTTGGGAGTAATTCTCATATTGGGCAAAAATCACGTGCTTACAGCTGCCCCTCTTTGCCCGGAGACACGAAGGGTTTTCGTGCAAAGATAAAGCGAGCAATTTTTGCCCATCCGAGTACTCCGTTGAAGCATTTTTTTTAAAAAGATTTGACCGAACCTTTGCTTCAAAGGTTTCCTACATATCCTGGGCTAAACAGGAATCAGGTCAATGTAGTTCGGAAAATTTTTGGTAGCTGGGACTACCGTGGGACTGCATTGTTACTGTTGTTGCATGCTATTACCACTGCTTACCGATCTCCTTGTTACACCATGCTTAAAAGAAAACAAGAAGCTAGGCTAGAGTACAATTTGTTTTTGTTGCCTTGCTTCCTTGTCTGCTTGCATTTCTTCAGGTGCTTTTCTTCTTTTGACACATGTACTTGAGCTTGTACTGTGACCTCTTTGTTGCAACCTTCTGTTTCCCAGTGCCGGGGAATTTTATTGTTTCCTGTTGGGGATTCCTATTGTAATCCTCTGTTTTATTGTCCTCTGACTTGATCTTGAAATGTATGCCTCTGTTATCCGGGCAGGCTCCCAACTTCAATACTTGAAAATTAAAGACTTGAAATGTATGCCTCTGTTATCTGGGCGGGCTCCCAACTTCAACAACTGAAATGTAAAGACTGAAATGTATGCCTCTGTTATCTGGGCGGGCTCCCAACATCAACAACAACTTTTAAAATAAGCGCCATTCCTTTCTTCAGGCGGGCTCCTGACCTCAACAACTTTGAAAATAATCGTCATTCCTCTCTTCAGGCGGGCTCCTGACTTCAACCCATACATCGCCATTCCTTTGTTTAGGTTGGCAAGATTTCAACAATTTTGTTTTTTAAAAAAAAAACGCCTTTCCTCTCTTCAGGCGGGCTCCTGACTTCAACAACAACTTTTAAAATAATTCGCCATTCCTCTCTTCAGGCGGGCTCCTGACTTCAACCGATAAATCGCCATTCTATTCTTCAGGGGGGCTCCTGATTTCAACCATTTTTTTTCAATTCAAACTTCTTCTTTTTTTTTCAAATTATCCTAGGAGAAAAATTCATCAGACTAGGATTTGATATCTTATCTTAGGAGAAAGATTCATCAGACTAAGATTTTATCTTGGGAGAAAAATTTCATCAGACCAAGATTTTGACTCTAGGAGATAAATCGTCAGACTAGGTCCATTTTGTTGTGATCTTAGGAGAAAGATTCATCCGACTAAGATTTTATCTTGGGAGAACAATTTCATCAGACCAAGATTTTGACTCTAGGAGATAAATCGTCAGACTAGGTCCATTTGTTGTGATCTTAGGAGAAAGATTCATCCGACTAAGATTTTATCTTGGGAGAACAATTTCATTAGACCAAGATTTTGACTCTAGGAGATAAATCGTCAGGCTAGGTCCATTTTGTTGTGATCTTAGGAGAAAGATTCATCCGACTAAGATTTTATCTTGGGAGAACAATTTCATCAGACCAAGATTTTTGACTTTAGGAGATAAATCGTCAGACTAGGTCCATTTGTTGTGATCTTAGGAGAAAGATTCATCCGACTAAGATTTTATCTTGGGAGAACAATTTCATCAGACCAAGATTTTGACTCTAGGAGATAAATCGTCAGACTAGGTCCATTTGTTGTGATCTTAGGAGAAAGATTCATCCGACTAAGATTTTATCTTGGGAGAACAATTTCATCAGACCAAGATTTTGACTCTAGGAGATAAATCGTCAGACTAGGTCCATTTTGTTGTGATCTTAGGAGAAAGATTCATTCCGACTAAGATTTTATTATATTATCTTGGGAGAAAAATTTCATCAGACCAAGATTTTGACTCTAGGAGATAAATCGTCAGACTAGGTCCATTTTGTTGTGATCTTAGGAGAAAGATTCATCCGACTAAGATTTTATTATATTATCTTGGGAGAAAAATTTCATCAGACCAAGATTTTGACTCTAGGAGATAAATCGTCAGACTAGGTCCATTTTGTTGTGATCTTAGGAGAAAGATTCATCCGACTAAGATTTTATTATATTATCTTGGGAGAAAAATTTCATCAGACCAAGATTTTGACTCTAGGAGATAAATCGTCAAACTAGGTCCATTTTGTTGTGATCTTAGGAGAAAGATTCATCTGACTAAGATTTTATTATATTATCTTGGGAGAAAAATTTCATCAAACCAAGATTGTATCGGGAGGGAAGTTCATCAGATTAGGACTTTTTATCCTAAGAGGAAAATGTAAAGATCAATGATTTGAGAAACTTACCTTCGTAATTTCTTCTTTTCTTTTCTCCTTCCTTTGCTCTGCTTTGTTCTTGCTTGCTGGGGATAATACCACTGCGGTAGTTTTCTTTCTTCCCCTCCTTCAAATTCAATTTTTTTTTTCTTTTTTTTTCTTTTTCTCTCAACACTGCTTGTGATAAAAGTGTTATCTTCTTGGGATAACGTCGTTGAGGATAACGCTGCTGGGGAATTTTATCCCTTCAAATCGATGCTTCATTCTTCTGGAAGCTCCTAGGGATGATAATGACTTTTGTTTTTCTGAGCACAAATGTCATCCCTTTGTTCTGTCTGCTGGGGATCAATTTCCTCCATTGGAAGCTTATTATGTTGGGGGCAACCCTGGTTCAAAGACCTTTTCCTTGGTGCTATCTTTATTCTTCCCCAAATGGGTACCTGATTTTCCAGAAAATTTTCTAACTGAAAAGAAAATTTTCTGCCCCAGTTTGACAATCTTTCTTGTGGCATGTATTTCCGACATCAATGCCATTTCCTTTACCTGTTTTAAATCAAACAAAATTTGTTAGCTTAAAGCATGGTAGTTGGTTGTGATACTCCACTGGGATGGCTTTTCCCTTTCTCCTTCCTTGCTCTGCATTCCACAAGGGATGATATTATTTGCTGGGGATAATCCTTTTCTGCTGGGGATATCCCTCTTCTTTCGTGGCATGGCTCGGAGACTTGCATTTTCCCGACCTTTTAGTCTCGCATGAATTTTCCAAGTCATGCTTATTGCTCTCCTTGTTTGTCCACGGGCCTTGGCCTTAAGGTTTTAATAACCTCTGACTTTGGCAAGGATATCCCTCTTGACACTCGTTGATCTTTTTGTCAATTCCCTTTTGCTGGGGATATCTTTCTTGACACTGGCCTCGCGCTTGTTCCTTGCTGACTATACCATTTGGATGTACTAGTCAGATCTCATTTTGTATAATTGGAAAGCTGATGGCATATTTTGAAGTCAATTCACACTTGTTCTGACCAGACAGACTCTATTGGGGAGTTTTTCTATGAAAGGAAAAAGATAAAAGGGAACAGAATAAAAGGACAAAGGAAAAAGATGACTCTTTAACAAAAGAAACTATAAACAAAAACCTATCAAACGCAGACACCGACTCTAATGGTCATGACATGCACATGTGGCCTATCCTCCGCCGTCAATCATCTTTCAAGATCTTCAATTGGCAATTCCCCATCTGATTCTCAATCCTATTCGACTTGTAGTGCCCGAAGGGTTTTCACTATCAAGTCTCTCTCATTTTTGGTTTGTCTCTCAGCTTTCATCGCCTTATGGTGCCTGTGAAGGTTTTCACCGATAAGACTCTCTCATTTGTATTACTTTTCAGCTGGGGATTTGGAGTGTTGCCGGTATGACTCTCTCTGCTGGAGATTAGAGTCCTTCCTACTGTGGAACAAAATGTTATGTTCGCCGGTAAGACTCTCATTTGTCTGACTTGGCATCTTTTGAAGACTGGTCAGAAGGCCTTTCTTTGGACCGTAATGTGGGTTTTGGATAGGGCTAGAAAAAAAAGGTATTAAAGGCTCAAAAAATGCATTAATTTTGGGTTATTAATTACAACCTTCGGAATTAGATTTATTTACAACACGCAACCTTTGCCCCAGTTTCTTGCTTGGGGATATTTTAATTGAATTTTTTTTTGCATTTTTTCAAAACTATGACTGAGCCGTGAAGCGCCTACGTATCCTCTTTGAGGAATCAGGTCAAACGTAGTTCCCAACTCCTCTTTGTCATTTGACTTCTTTTTTTTTGTTTTATATATATATATTTTTTATCATCTTTCTTTTCTTTTCCTTTTTCATTCTTTTTTTTTCTTGATTTTTTTTTCTTTACCTTCCAGGCTTGTATTTCCTAGTCGTTGCTATTGATTCCAAACGAGGGGTATGAAAGAAAATAAATAAGGCTCAAAAGGGGTAACGAAGGATAAAGTGTTTAGGTAGTAGAACAAAATGCCTTCGTCATTCCCATCTCCAAAACACGCCAAGTACAAACAACACAATTAAATAAACCACCGAAAACATTGGTAACATCTTTTGATTGCATCAGAGAACCATATCCACACATAACATCGTTGGACAACACTCTCATTTACTTGCCCCAATTTCTCATGGTTTGGGCTTCAGATGATCTCAAACTGTTCTTATTTTCAAAGGGGACCCGATCATCCCCAAATGGCTTTACGATCAACTTTTAAGATTAGGCTTAAACTGTGCGGGCATGTCATGTCACTAGAATCGGCGTTGAATAGAAGCAAAATAAAAGGGTAAAGAAAACTAAACAAAGAAGATGAAAAAGACCGAAATTTGCTTTTAGACAAAAGGTAGAACCGTTTAAACGACAAAATAAATAGTTACAACCCTAAAACTAAACCAGATAACACCACATTAGGTACTAGACAAATAAAAGGATAAGGGGGTTTGACCACAAGACAATATCCGAATTACAACCCTGAAATAATCCGGACGACAGAAATGACAACACAATAAACCACCAAAACTCCTCTCTGGCTGACCAGGAGATGGAGCGCCTTTCCAATTGCCCAACACGGTGTTTTAGCCATTAAGTTCTGCATCATCATTGCCAAGACCGTTACCAACTTCAATATCATTATCATCAGTTAGCAGCTTCCCAGGATGACTCTAAAATCCCATGTTACCAGGCATCCTCCCTATAAAGTGTACATCATGATGTGCAGGTAAAGGATTCTGCGCGATATTCTGGGTGTCATTACCTTGGATCACAATCAGATTTTCCTGGATCATCCTTTCTATTTCTCTTTTCAAATCCCGAAAACTTTCAACATTGTGCCCCTGGGCATTGTAATGGTATTCACACCTTTTAGAAGGGTCAAAGCTTCTTGCACGTGGGTCCAGATGATTTGGAGGAATAGATGCAATCATGTCGTGATGCTTTAACCTCTCAAATAAGCTTTCATAGGACTCTCCTATTGGTGTACAATTATCTTTCAACCTTCGTTCCCCTTTATACTTCTGGCTTGGATGTGGGTTATAGGGCACCTGAAAGTTATGTGGAGGCTTCTGGGGATTTTGTGACGCTCCTGCTCGCCTTCTGGGGCATTTTTGTGGCCGGGCAACATACTGAGGTGGAACAATAGAGTGCTGTGGGTTCTGAGGGGGATAATCTTGCTCAGGGGATTCATAGATAACTTTAGGAGGCTGCTCATACCTTCGAGATGTTCTCCTAGGACCTCTTCTTGACCCTGATGTCATCATGATTTCTTCAGTCTTCTCATTTGTGTCGCAAAAATTATCAGACTAAACCCGGACAGCGTGAGTTGCAGCTTTAAAAACTGCTTGACTTATAATTTTTCCTGTCTTAAGACCGTTCTCTATTATTTCTCCCATTTTGATTGCTTCCGAGAAGGATTTACCAACTGCGGACATCATGTTCTGAAAGTAATCTGGCTCTTGCGCTTGAAGGAAGACAGTTATTAGCTCGTGGTCATCCATGGGTGGCTTAACTCGAGCTGCTTGCTCTCTCCATTTAATGGCATATTCCCTGAAACTTTCACTTGGTTTCTTCTTCAGGTTTGAAAGGGAAATGCGGTCTGGGGCAATGTCGATGCTGTATTGGAACTGTTTGACAAATGCTTGTGCCATGTCGTCCCAGACATACCAGCGAGACGTGTCTTGATCCATAAACCATTCAGAAGCTACTCCCGTAAGGCTTTCCACAAAATAAGCCATCAACAATTCTTCATTTCTTCCCGGACCTCTCAGTTGATTGCAATACCTTTTCAAGTGGGCAATGGGATCTCCATGTCCATCGTACTTTTCAAATTTGGGAGTCTTGAAACCAGACGGCAAGTGGACATCGGGGAACATACATAGATCTTTGATGGCAACACTCTTTTGACCAGACAACCCTTGCCTGTTTTTCAACCATTGTTCTAAGTTTTTCACTCTTTGGGTTATTTCTTCTTGTACCATCTTTCAGGCAGGCTCTTCAATCTTTGCAGGAAGATCAAACGAGTACGGGTGGTACTTAGGAGAGTGGTACTGCTCTTGTTGTGTCGCAAATTGTGACTCATGACGAGGCTGTCCTTGCCCACTGGCCCATGCTTGACACCCTCCGGTCATTTACTGTTTCAGTATTCTATTTTTCCCGGCACAGTAGACTCTTGTTGAACCCTCTGAACAAACCGACCAACTCAACTTTCTTCACAATTCAAAACAAAACATGTTAGAATGGACTCAGTCGGTTCTTATTACTAGCAACATCTTTTTCCTTCTTTTTTTCGATTTTTTTTCAATTTTTTTTCTCATTTTTTGTTGTGGTCGAATATTATGGAGATTGCCTACGTATCATGACCCCGTATGAATCAGACCTTGCGTAGTTCGGACCAATAAAAGATAAACAATACTAAACATTTTTTTTCAATTTAAAACACACTAGGTTTCAAAGGTTTGAAGATGACCTACAAACTCGAAAATCAAACAACCCACATATTCTAATTAAAGATTTATAACCTCGAAATAAAAAGGCTAGCTTCCTTTCCCCGTTTGACAAATGCAACCAAACGGTTATTTTTGCAAATGTGGCCCCTTCCAAATCTCACATGAATTTTGAGGCCGGGGAGGATTATTTTGTGACACTTTACACACTTGTTCGTTCTTTTACGAAAATAGCCTTTCGACAACTGAAAGATATTCTAAGGCTGTTTCGGCAAGAATGGTTTAAGACGCGGCCAAAGCTGGCTCGGCTTATTTTGACCAAATATCCAAACGGTATTCACCTGACCGTTGACTCTTTGTTTTTGTGTTTTTTTTTTCAAATTACAATAAAAACCGGGTGTTGCAAACACGGCCCTTCAGCGCCTCGGGGACGAAGATTTTTTAAGGCTGTGTGGGTCAACTGGACCAAAAATCCTAAACATGACCCAAAAGGTGGCTGTTTATGCAAAGTCAGCCTTCCGGCGTCCCTTTCGGGAACATTCGGCTATGTCTTGATAAAACAGCGTCACCCGACTTCTTTCAAAATTAAAATTTGACATATATTTTTTTTTTAGCAAAAGGGGAGGCTAGACACCGCCCGACTTATTTATGACAAAATAAAAATTTTGACACGTTTTTTATTTATTTATTGGTTTTTGGCTATTTTAGCAAAAAAAAAGGGGGGGTTGGACCCGATGAGGGTTGCCTACGTATCTCACATCCGGTGAGAATCAAACCCGCGTAGTTCGGGCAAATTAACCGAAGTATTTTAAAACAAGATATTTTTTTTTTCTTTTCAGCCGCAAATAACAAAACCACTTTCAAAGCACGACTCTTTTCATTTTCATTTTGGAATTTTAGAAACAAATAAATAAAACTATTTTAAAAGTAAGACTCTTTTTCATTGTCATTTTCAGGGGAAGACAAACTATTTTCCTTTTTATATATTTTTTATTTTTTTGAAAAAATAAGACAGAACAATGATTTTTTTTCTTTCTATTTTTCTTTGCTTTTATTAAAACAAACTAATAAAACATTTTTTTTTATTTTCTCAAAATTTCGGCAGAGTTTTGACAATATTTGGGCATTGGTTTTTTTTTTTCAAAAATAAACAATCAATTCCCTAACCTCTATTTCTTTTTTTTTTCATTTCAAAATATTGTTCTTGATATTCAAAAGTCAGTCAACACACAAGTCCGAATCAAATAAATGCGCAAGTAGGAGCAAGTAAGATGCATCAGGATGGTCATTTTCATTTTTGGTACACCTGTCCTAGACAGACCCAACCCCTGTGTTGAGCCTCCAAAGTCAAATGCACGTGATGCAAACAAACGTTCCTACTAGGGATCCGGCATGTAGCTGAGTTATTCTAAGTGAAAAACCTGAGGCATATTGTTCTAGCCCTGGCTTACCCAAGTGGACAGCTTGAGCCGAAATGGGGGCAACGTACCGGGAGCACGAAAGTCTGCCCGGCCTAGTTACTTGTCCCAACTTCTTCTTATTTGGTATGACTTCTAACAGAAAGGTGGGCCACGCGCACGTGTACACCATAAATTTAGAAGACTCAGAAAGAAGAAGGGTTTCGTAGCAGTTTTATATACACAATTCAGATAATATTAAAGCGGTAAAAGCATCATTTAGCACATTAAGCATATATCATATAAAAATCAGATAATAAATAAAGCCAACTATAACAGTTATTTTAAGCTCGAATTCTTGAACCCTGAACCAGTGGTTCTGGGTCTTATCCCCAGCCGAGTCGCCAGAGCTGTCGCACCTCCTTTTTCCGCCCCCGCAGGGGTGCGTAGGGAGTTTTTTCCAATTAAAGGACAGTCGAAATAGGATTTGTTTGTTTGTTTCAGAGTCGCCACTTGGGAATTTTAAGGCGTCCCAAGTCACCAATTTTAATCCCTGAATCGAGGAAAATATGACTCTGTTTATTATTCTGCGAACCAGAAATCCTGAGTAAGGAATTCTGTTAATCCGGAAGAAGGTGTTAGGCATTTCCGAATTCCGTGGTTCTAGCACGGTCGCTTAACTGTTTTTATTCTTGGCTTAATTATCTCGATTTTACATTTTTTTATTGCATGATTTTGTTATCGCTTCTGTTTAGATTGTTTATAATTAAAGATCCTTCTTCGAATCGAATCACGCATACGTGTATCCGTTTTATATATTATATATTTTTTAACGTGAAAAATCGTGTCACGCGTACGTATACACAATGATATTGATAATATAATAATTATTTTTTTTTTCGAAATTTTTTTTTATTAAAAAAATAGACTTAAGTTCGAAATTGTGCTTAAAATAAAATTAAGAACGTCTGTCGCTCTTGTATGATTAAATAGTGAACTGCACATCTCGGGTTATATGAAATTAAATTGATATTCTCCGAAGAACCCCCTTTTTTATTAAATGTTTGCTCGAAGTTGTGCGAACGCATAATCCGAATTGCCTTTAGAAATATAATCAGGTCACGCGAACGTATCCCTAATCACACAAGATATTCTTGATGGTAGTATAAATTTTCCACAAATTGTTTATTACATCCATACATTTTTATGTGAAAGTCATGAGAAATCACTATTTGAGATGCCTCTAAATTCCTTGAAAAGAATTCACAATTCATTAAGTGTTGACCGCAAATTATATTTTTGCGTGAGAATTATATTCCTCAAAAACCATTCGAGTTTAAAGAGTAAAAAAAATAAACAACGCGTGATTAATACTACCATTTGTAGTGAATATATTATTTGCCTACCCAAATAAACAACGTGCGAATTACGTATAAACATTGGGAAAGAATTGATGTAAGAAAGGAAATGATATTTTCCAAGAATTTTCATTATTCTATTTGAGGCGAATACTATTTTTTATATTTTTTAAAATGTTATAATCTATAAACCTAATCACCTTCTACATTACTTGTTTTTAATCCAAAGTTGTAATCGTTTGGTTAATTTGTTTACGATGGCAGATATGCATCAAGTTGATAAAAAAAATTATTATACAAATCGATTCAATAAAATTGCATTACATGCAACATAGTTGTACGTCTGAACCGTTCATAACATTCTAACATCGTAACGAGCTATATCAACTCACCTTCCACATATGATTATATATATACTCATCATCATGCCATATATGAACATACAACTTATATCAATCTAAACCAAAATCAGATTTTTTTTACAAGATATACTAATAATGTAATTTCTTGATACTTCCATTCTACTTTACATTTAGCTAACAATATTACGGGATGTAATTAATAGCCCATTTTATGCCATGTTCCCTACCTTGATAATTCAATCATGACTTCACTTAGTGAAAATTCCGAAATAGGTGATATTATTACAACACTTATACGAACTTTAAGATGTAACAATTATCTTATATTCATTACGTCAAACGTACTACTATATTAATCAACTGAAACAAAACCAAATTTTAAACTAATGAACTTGCACGAATGGAAAACATAATTATAATTCCCGAACTTCATTAATTTGTCATGTTGAAGCTTTTCATGACATGAATTTACAGATATGTACCTGATATTGGAAGCAAAAGAAAATGAAGATGAGAATCAGCAGCAGTAATAACAGTACAACAGCAACCACTGCCCAGCAATAGTAACAACCCAGTAACAGACCGGTGGAGTAGTAATCTTAAAAACAAAAGCTTTAAGCTTTGAATGAAACAACAACCATTGATACTAATTTCAAACAAAGAAAGAAAGCAGAAGATTTTTTAGTTTTTATTTTTATTTTGAAAGCGTAAATATTTTTTGGAATTTTTCTTTCTCTTAAATGTTCAGCCCTTTTTTTCTCTCTTCTATTCTCTGTCCGTTTTTTTCTCTCTATCTGTGTGTGTATTTTTTTTTTATCTTTGTCTTGTGTTCAAGACTTCATATATATAACACATCCCATAAACCTTTCAATTAATTAAAATCCATACTTTTTCTCTACCCAACCCATTATCTTCCCACTCATCCCCATTACATTAAATAAACATATCACACCACCCCATTATATTTTGTCCCCCATGCTTCATTTAAAATAATACAAGATTCCCCCCACTATATTTTGTCTTGTCCCCCCTTTATATTAAACAACCATATCACAACCCACCCCATTTCATTTTGTCCCCCATGCTTCATATAAACAATTACAAAATGTACAATTCCTAAACTACCCCTCCGACCCTATTGCAAATTACTATTTTACCCCCGAAAGTACTATAAATTACCAAACTACTCATCAGCTATAACACATCATTTAATCAAACTTAACCAAAATATAAACTCACATTAAATCACTGAATTTACACATGAACTTCAAACCAAGACGAACATGAATTAAATCTATCTTTAAGCAACAAAACATGACAGATTCAATGATTCAAACAACATTACTAATTTCTGGAAAATACATAACAACATGAGACAAATTGAAGAGATAATTAATTAAATTCCAATTTGAATCTAACAAACATTAAACCAACAAATATTCACTTAAACAACAATACAAACATGAAATAAACATGAAAAACAATTAATTAATCTTTCATTTGGAATCTGAAAATTAATTCAACAAAATACATGAACATGAACAAAACCAAAAATCAAATATCTAAACATAGACATGAACAAAACAAACATTTGTCGATTTTAGATTCGAAAAATATCAAAACAAAATACGGACAAAATAAAACTCAAAAACTACTAACCGGAGATGAACAATGACGAATTCGATTGTATGGATTGTTTCGACAAACCTCAAATGGGAATAAATCTGTCCGGACTCAACGACGAACTCACCTCCTTTGTAAACTTGACGAACTCAAAACGACGCTCGACGACCTCGACCAAAACTCAACCGAGCAGCTCGTCTGAAGATACAGCAGCTGGACGAAGGAGAAGTGATGAACGGCAGCAGCTGGAACAAAATAGAAGTGATGAACGGAAGCAGGAGCAACTGGGAGATGAAGCAGACGACAGTAGCAGCAGCTCGGAGGAAGGACGTCGAGCAGCAGCAGTCCGGCGATAGCCATGGCCATGGTGATGCCCAAACTCGGAGAAGCGAAGCAGTAACGGAGGTCGTTTGGCCATGGGGAAGATGAAGGCAGAAGAAGCAGCTCGGAGAAAGGCAGCCATGGATGAGCCTCGACGAAGCTGGGACAGCAACGTCGGGGCAGCAGCAGTGGTGTCGCGGCTGGTTTTGGTCATGACGAAGCAGCGGCGACGGGGCTTCGAACAACAGAAGGAACAAACAACGGGCTGGTCGACGTACAAGCAGAAACAACTGGTGGTGACGACGGACTGTTTTGCCGGAGAAGATGAAGCTCGACCAAATGACGACGAACTAGAGCAACAATGGTGGACGAAGAAGATGGAGTGCTTGGGCAGCAGCTGTTTGGACGACGAGGGTGCGTCGAAGAAGAAGGTAAAGGGCAGCCATGGATGCTTGGTTGGAGATGGAGAAGAAGAAGCCAAGGGGAGGGGGGGATGGTTTAGATTTTTTGGGTTTTTTTTTTTTTTTTTTATTGTTTGTAAGATAATAGAGGTGTTGGGTTATGGACTGGGTCGACCCAGTTCGAAATGGACTGGGTAGTTGGGAAGATTGGGCCATTTTTTGGGCCTGTGGCTCGAAATCGAAGAAGAGGCCCAATTCCGACTTTCTTTATATTTTCGCTCTCTTTTCTTCTTTTATTTTTCTAAAACTAAATTATAAAAATACTTAAACTATTTTTAAGAACTAAATTAAGTTATAAAAGCGCAAATTAACTCCCAATAACAATTAACGCACAATTAAGTATTAATTAAGCATAAAATTGTATATTTGGACATTAAATGCTAAAAATGCAAACGATGCCTATTTTTGTAATTTTTAATTTTTGTAAAACAAATTTAATTACTAACAATTATAGAATTAAATCCTACATGCAAAATGCGACATATTTTTGTATTTTTTATTAATTTAGCAAATAAACACGCACAGATAAATACAAATAATTATTCAAAAATATCACAAAATATCACAAAATTGCACACCAAAGAAAAATCATTTTATTTTTGAATTTTTTGGGAGTAATTCTCATATTGGGCAAAAATCACGTGCTTACAGTCATCACTTGATTTATGAGTAAATTCTGTGTTTCGAGGCCTTAGAAGCCTCCTTTTTCCTCGCCTCGATTTGCGTACGCAGTCCAGGCACATATCCGGAACGCTTTTATGTGGAATTGTGACACCATTCTTGGGTAGTTGTTTGTATGGATTGGTATTGGCATTTTCTTAACTTATTACATTTCCGTCTTCCGCTTATTAGATTTTTCGCTGTTTATTAACTGTAAAATGACTAAAATTGGGAAAAGGTAAATATTTCAAATGGTTGGCTTGCCTAGCTTTCACTAGTAGGCGCCATCACGGCTCCCAAGGGTGGGAAATCCGAGTCATAACAAAATGGCCATTGTTTGATGAATAATTCCATATTCTAAACATATTTATTCAAAAGGAGATTCATATTCACCACCCCTATCACTTCTTATCATTTTGAGTTTCTTGTTAAGTTACGTTTCAACTTCATTTTTGTATTGCTTGAATGCGTCTATTGCTTCATCTTTACTATTAAGTAAGTAAACATAGCAATATGGAGTACTATCGTCAATAAAAGTTATGAAATACTTCTTTCCACCGCGAGATGGTATTGACTTCATATTGCAAATATCTGTGTGAATTAAGTCTAAAGGATCTGAATTCCTTTTAACTGACTTATAAGGATGTTTAACATACTTAGATTCCACACATATTTGACATTTTGATTTGTCGCATTCAAATTTAGGTGCTACTTCCAAATTAGTCATTTCCCACATGGTTTTATAATTAACATGACCCAAATGTATATGACATAATTCATTTGACTCAAGTAAGTAAGAAGAAGTTGAAATTTTATTATTATTTTCAACAACCATTACATTCAGATTGAAAAGGCCCTCAGTGAGCTAACCTTTTCCTAGAAACATTTCGTTCTTGCTTATTACAACCTTATCGGAAACAAAAACACATTTAAAACCATGCTTAACAAGAAGTCCAGCAGAGACTAAATTCTTCCTAATTTCGGGAACATGAAGGACGTTGTTCAAAGTCACCACTTTGCCGGAAGTCATTTTGAGAAATATCTTCCCGCATCCTTCAATCTTGGCCTTTGCAGCATTTCCCATAGAAAGCGTCTCAACCGGTCCAACAGGAGCATAAGTAGCAAAAGTTTCTCTAATAGCACAAATATGGCGAGTGGCTCCAGAATCAATCCATCACTCTTTAGGATTGCCCACCAAGTTGCATTCGAAAAGCATGACACATAAGTCATCAACATCATCATGGTTTTCAACTATGTCTGCTTGACCCTTCTTCTTGTCTTTCTTCGGAGCACGACACTCCGTAGATTTATGTTCGGCTTTTCCATAGTTGTAGCAATTTTCACTAAACCGCTTCTTGCTTGGGTTATATTTTGGTCTAGAAGCCTTCTTCCTCCTTTTGTTCTCTTCAACAATATTTGCTCCATTATTGTTGAGTTTCCACGACCTCTCTTTTCAGCAGCTTTTTTGTCTTCTTCGATTCTCAACCGAACAATGAGATCTTCAAGGGACATCTCCTTGCATTTGTGTTTCAAGTAGTTTTTGAAGTCCTTCCACAAAGGAGGCAACTTCTCAATCATCGATGCTACTTGGAATGTTTATTGATGACAAGACCTTTAATGAAATTTTTGTTAGTAAAAATACTAGGATTACTGCTTTCAACATCAATATTAATTTGATTTATACCTTCAACAAGGAGATCGTGAATAATCACTTGCAATTCCTGGACTTGGGTAATAACAGACTTGCTATCTACCATTTTGTAGTCCAAAAACTTTGCAGCAATGAACTTCTTTAACCCGACATCTTCGGTTTTGTATTTCTTTTCAAGCGCAATCCACAGTTCTTTTGACGTTTCCACGCCACTGTAGACGTTATACAAAGCATCCTTCAGCCCGCTTAGAATATAATTCTCGCACAAAAAATTTGAATGCTTCCACGCCTCAATCACGAGAAAGCGTTCAGTTTCTGGAGTTTCATCGGACAACACATGAACAGCTTCCTTGATGAACTTCTGGAGACTTAGAGTAGTCAAATAGAAGAACATCTTTTGCTGCTAGCGCTTGAAATCAATCCCAAAAAAAAATTCGGGTTTATCCGCCGGTGCCAATGCTGCTGGTGTTGTTCGGCTCGTTGAGGCATTGGCAGTCACCATTGGAACAGCTTGGTTCACATTATCATTAGTCATTTCTGTAAAAGAATGACACGAACGTTAAAATTACGTAGATTTTAATATCCAATAGAGTACTATACCACAAAGGTTTTACTCTCTAGAAACAGTGAGTACAAATACAGAAAATATATTAAATTCCTTAAGCTTGTTAGTAAACTGTATTTGTAAAATAATTCTGGAAAATATAAATGAACAAAAACAGAAATGAAAAACAGAAACAGAATTTTAATCCGAGCTCACTGAATTCACAGTGTTTCCTTAAGAAATTTAATCCCCTCCTAGTACCCAAGGTTATGGATTATTTCCTCACAGGATAGAACGAATTACACACTGGTGTAGTGGTACTTCAAACCCCAGTGTTTCAGCAAACACAAAGTTCGGTAGCAAATCACACTTACTGTTGCTTTGTTTGATGTTAAAAGTATGCAAAAGGAGGAGAAACTCAGAAAATCGTATGGAAATTCTGAGCAGAATAGACTTGTATATATAGCCAAAGTTGGGCTGAAATCTGAAGAGGTGCAACTCTTCAGAATAACTGTTTATGTAGAACGGCCACAACATAAATACCATAACATAAATGGCTATTTATTAAATAATAAAGAGAAAAATTTGAAGAGGGTAGTTTAATTTTCAGTTACATAACTGAAAAACGGATTGGAGGATTTAATATTAATATTTATTTTAATATTAATTTCTGTTATTAAAATAAATATTTAATAATATTTCTGTTAATATTTTACTATTAACAAATAAATTTGATCCAAAAAATTAATCAATCAATCGTTTGACCGAAGCCGAAGCCGAGCTGAGCGATGACGACAGCGCGAGGCTTGCCTTCTTCTCAACTCTTTAAGAGCTAGAAGAAGAGCAATTGCTTATATACCCATAAAAAACCTCCTCGTCTTCCAATATGGGACAATGTCTCTTTGCCAAGGGGAAAACTTAAAATTTCACTCAAAAATTTCATTTCCCTCCATTTCCCATTCACCATCTTTTAAGTATTTAATATACTTAAATACATAAAACCCCAACAATATATACATGAACCTTACCCCTATCCTAATTAGATAAAGAAGCAAACAAGTAAATAATATATTTTTGATAGATTTTTGGCTCAATTCATATATGAGGCTCGGACATAAAAATTCTACTTAAAGATAAAAAATATTTAACACTCCATCGTAAAAAATTTGTGGTTAAAATTAGAGGAATTTTCAGAAACTACTATTGTTTAGTGGCTATTAACTTCCTATAGCGACCATATACATAATTACTTCCTATAGCTACTATTCAGTTGTTACGGTAGTATATTCGCTGTATTCGCGCTGTTGTATTCATGAATACAGCAGCAAAATGCACCCAAAAATCAAGGTAGTCCAGCTGCACGCGCATGTATTAACATGTATTCGCGCTGCTGTATTCAGTAAAAAGCACCTAAAATCAAGGCAGTCCAGTTGTATGCGCATGTATTCACATGTATTCGCGCCATGTATTCATGAATACAGTAACAACTGTCACACCTCCTTTTTTCCTACACCCTCGAAAGGGTATAAGGGAGTTTTTTCCAACTTAAAGTGACAATCGAAACGGGATTCATTTATTATTAAAAATTCAGAGTCGACACTTGGGATAATTTATAGTGTCCCAAGTCACCGGTTCAAATCCCGAATCGAGGAAAAGATTGACTCTATTTTACAGTCCGCGAATACAGAAATCCGGGTAAGAAATTCTGTTAATCCGGGAGAAGGTGTTAGGCATTCCCAGGTTCCGTGGTTCTAGCACGGTCGCTCAACTGTTATAATTGGCTTATTATCTGATTTTAATACATATTTTAGCCTATGGTTCAATTTTAACTTATTAACCGCTCTTATTCATTTTTAGGAAGATTGCAACATCATTTAAAATATGTCTTGAACCACATCACATAAATGCACCCGCGGTCTACAACACATTTTATTTAATGTTGTTGGGATTTGGATTTGGATCACATGAAATGCACACCCGAGTTTAGGAAGGTAATTTCAAATTACGCGCCTAAAGCAACTACGCATTTTTCAACTTTGCGATGGCCATAGAAAATTCGCTAAATGGCATGCCTCGAATTCTAATGATTTAAAATTAATTAAATGAGGCCATGAGTTTTGATGTTTTATTGTGGATGGAGTGGTATAAATTGATAAGTACAAAAGGCCTAAAGAAATGGATTAGCTACATGTATATCACTGGAACCTTTTGTTATAGCATACTACAATTCAGAAAGGTGGAGTTGACATTTATGTGAAAATAATAAAAGACAGGTGCCAGCTTTGGGTTCATCTCCATATCATCTTCAAAAGACCGACTTTCGTTTTCAAATTCTAGAAATAAACTAACAAAATTTTATAACAAAATAATGAATCTTAAATGACCATATGAGCACAAAAAAAAATAGAAATCATGCTGAGAACTATTCGGATGAACCAGAAGGAACAAAACAAACATGGACATACAAAAATGCATTTTAAACTTGATTATAACAAAGACCACTTAAAGTAATTAATTTATTTAACACTATGCTAAAGAGAAAGTTGTAGTATCACCACTATAACTTCTACAGTACCATTTTGAAGTAGAGGAAGTTGAATCTTCACATGGTTAATTTAAAAAAATATGCAGCCAATAACATAAACTGAAGATAAGATCTTTCCACTAACGCAATATATTTTTTTTACATCTTAATGTTGAAAAATTGTTCAACTTCACATACTTCTTTAAATTTCAAAATATGAACATGGTGCTACATGATCTTGAAATCTAAATGTAAACAAAACAATACCTGATGGTTACAAGTCATGAGCCAAGAAAAATAAAAAAAGTAAAAAAAAAAAAAGCAAAAAAAAAGAGACAGAGTCATGAACATACTAAAATAACGTTAACATTTGCAAATCTCAATTCACTCAATCAAAGAAACATCATTCATGCGAACAGATTAAATACGAAAGAAACTTTATCAAAAGAACCAAATCAATTTGCTTCTGCTTCAATAAAGATGCTTCGACATTTTTTAACTCAAGAGCTTGAATTACATACCTACAAGAGAGTGAATTCAAATGAATAAAATCTGAAAGTTGTAGAGTCAATACAGCAACAACAACAAAATCTCTATCAACTCTTCTTCAAACCCAAGATTCAAGGACCGAAATATTGAAAGAAAAATTTAATGAAAATTTTCAACCTAAATTTCTCTCCTCCCCCTCTCTTCTTAAAATTTTCAACCTAAATTTCTCTCCTCCCCCTCTCTTCTTTTTTCCTTTTCATCTCGAATTTTCTCTTCTATTTATAGCAAAATTTTTGAGATTTTTGAGATTTTTTTTAAAAATATTTTATTATTTTTTAATTAAAAGAAATCCCACTTACAAATTGCTTTTATTTTTTTTATAAAATGAAATTCCACCTTTCTTTACTTTTATTTTTTAAATTTCAATTTTAATTACTTTTATCTTATTTAAAATCCCACTTTTTTTACTTTTTAAAAGAGAATTCCACTTATTTAACTTTTCTTAAAAAAACAATCCACTTTCTTTTGCTTTTCTTTTAAAAATACTACTTTCTTTTACTTTAAATTTTTCAACTTTCTTTTACTTTTTATTTTTTTAAAATTTCCACAAAACTTTACTTTTATTTTTTTAATTTTCTACTTTCTTTTACTTTTTAAAAGAGAATTCCACCTACTTTTACTTTTATTTTTTTTATTCAATATTTCCCTTTTTCTTATTTTTAAATCACTCCTAAAAATTAAAAAAATTAATATTTTTCGGAATTTTTTATTATTATTTTAAAATAAAAATAAAAATAAAATAATATTAATAGTAATAATTCACCTTTTAAATTTTGTATTTTACCCTATAATAAAAAGTGTAACAAAGCTAAAAATTGTAGGTTATACCCTAAAATATTTACATAGAAGAAGTGATAAAAAATTAAATATCAAAAATTAGGTGCTCACAGCTGCCCTTCTTTGTTTGGAAACATGAAGAGTTTTCAAGCAAAGATAAGGTGATCCATGTGACTAATTTTTGAACATATTTTTATTCAAAAGGGAAGAAATAAGGATAAGAGAAAATAGAAAGGGTGGAACCGAGTCTTGGTTTTGGACAGCCTACATATCCCGGGTTATAGGGGAATCAGGTTGCGTGTAGTTCAAGAAGTTTTGGTAGCTGGTACTACCGAAGAGCTGTGATTTTGCTGCTATTGCTGCTGTTTCTGCTTACTGAACTCCTTATTACACCGTGACAAAATAAAAGAAGCCAGACTAAACTATGATATACGAATTACAAGAATCCTATCTATATCTTGAACTTGCAGTTTTTGCTGCCCTGCTGACTTGTACTCTCTGAGTGAGATTCCTTTGTTGCTGACTTGAATTGCATTCTGAGATGCTTTCCCTTCATTTTTCAGGTGGTTTCCTGATTTCTGAACTCCTTTGAACCTTGCTGCTTCCCTTCGTTCTCCAGGTGGGCTCCTGATTACCAACACTTGCGCTGCTTTTCCTCGAAACTTGAACTGCTTCCCTTTGTTTTTCAGGTAGTTTCCTGATTGCTGAACTCCTTTGAACCTTGATGCTTCCCTTCGTTCTCCAGGTGGGCTCCTGATTGCCAATACTTGCACTGCTTTTCCTCGAAACTTGAACTGCTTCCCTTCGTTCTTCAGGTGGGCTCCTGATTACCAACACTTGACTGGCTGCTTCCCTTCGTTCTTCAGGTGGGCTCCTGATTATCAGTACTTGAACTGTATTCCCTTGTTCTCCAGGTGGGCTCTTGATTGCCAAAACTTGAATTGTATTCCCTTGCTCTCTAGGTGGGCGCCTGATTGCCAAAAATGGAATTGTATTCCCTTGCTCTCCAGGTGGGCTCTTGATTGCTAAAACTCGAATGTATTCCCTTGTTCTCCAGATGGGCTCCTGACTGCTGAAATTTCAATCGTCTTTCCTTGTTCTCCAGGTGGACGCCTGATTTCTGAAACTTGGTCCATCTTCTTCTTGAAACTGCTTTTCTTTGACTTGTTCTCCCTCGTTCCTCCAGGTGGGAACCTGATTACCAATACTTGTGTCAATCTTTCTTAAAACCTGATTTGTTTTCCATTGTTCTCCAGGTGGGCTCCTGATTGCCGAAACTCGAACTGTTGTTCCTTGTTCTCCAGGTGGATGCCTGATTGCTGATACTTCAACTGTTGTTCCTTGTTTTCTAGGTGGACGCCTGATTGCTAGTACTTGGTCACGCTCTTATCTTTGATATCCGTGTTGTTCTCCCTATTCTTCAGATGGGCACCTGACTTCAACAAAAATAGACAAAACAAAAGAAAATTTTCTGCCCCAGTTTGGTAGCTGGGCGCATCTGTGAGTTTAAACTGAATCACATCACCAAATATTACTAAGAATTTGAAAGCTAGGTCCCATTATCCAGGGGGGTCCTGACAACTCTTAACTAAATGACGATTTTAAATCTAAGCTATATCTTGTTATCTAAAGAGGTCTTAAACTACTCCCTATTATCCAAGAGGGTCCTGACAATTCTTAATTAAACGACAATTTTAGAGCTAAATTATATCTACTGAAGGGTATGTCTTATACTAAATCTTGTTATCCAAACCAGTTTAAACTACGTCCTATTATCTAGGCGGGCCCTGACAACTCTTAAATTAAGTCTTATCTTAAGAGTGATAATTCTACGGCTAAATTATATACCCTACAACAAGAACTTATGCTAAACCTTGTTATCTAATGGAGATCTCAAAGCTAGGTCCCATTATCCAGGAGGGTCCTGAAAACTCCTAATTGAATCATATCTTAAACATGCGAACTTTAAAACCATCTTATTCCTTGGGATACATTTATGCTAGATTTTACTACTCATGACTGTTTTAAATTTTAAACTATCCTATTTTCTAGGAGGGTCCTGGTAACTCCTAACTAAATTCTATCTCCAGAATGAAAATTTTGAAACCAACTTATATTCTTTTGGGGTACATTTATGACAGATCTTGCTACTCAGTCGTGTATTTTGAATTTTAAACTAAGTCCCATTTTTCAGGAGGGTCCTGAGAATTATGCGATCAAACCTGCATGGTACTTGTCTTCCTTACAGGGTGTTTCCTGAAACAAATGCCATCTTTGCCCCTGTTTCAAATCAAAGAAAATCTTGTCAGTTTAAACATGGCGGTTAGTTGTGGCATTCTTGCTGGGGTGGTTTTCTCTTTGCTAGGCTCTGCTTCATTTCGACTGCCTTGAACATGGTCAAAGGATTGTTTTGACCTTCTGACTGATCCTTAACTACAGGATCCCCAACTGTTGTTCTCCATTTCTGACCTTTCTGTCTGAACTCGTATATCTCCCACGATATTACTGAACTATTCCACCGATTTAACTTTTATTTACACCATATGTCCCACTTTTCATCATATTATCTCTGGCATGTTCTAGCCGCATTTTGCTTTGTGCAATTTCAAAATAGGTAGTAAGCTTTGAAATTCCTTCTTATTTGTTGAAACAAGACTAAACTTGGAAAAATTAACAGCAATGAAATGCAATGATTTTGAGAAATAATAATAAAGAAGAGAATCCAAATTTGGATGACTGTTGAGATAGGAAAAAGGAACTTATCTGAGTGGAGTCACTGGCACCAATGATCATGGTATGCATTTTGGATTAATCAGGCCAGTCTATTTAACTAATCTCCTTTCCAATTGTTTTACTTTGTGCTCCAAGATTTCCATAACCCAATTTTTACTTTCTGCCAACTTACGGATCTTGTTCGACTTGCAGTGCCCTGAAGGATTTTCACCGACAAACCTCTCTCATTTGCTTATTCCTCAATTCCTTGTCGCCTCATGGTGCCCATGAGGGTTTTCACCGATGAGACTCTCTCATTTTTACTTTCTCTCAGCTTTCATCGCCTTATGGTGTCTGTGAAGGTTTTCACCAATAAGACTCTCTCATTTTTTGATTTTCACTTGCTTAAACCGGAGTGTTGTACCTGATATGAATTCTCTTTACATTGCTTGGCTTGGCATCTCTCGAAGACTGATCTGGAGGTCTTTCTTTGGACAACAATGTGGGTTCTTGGATATGTTTTGGAACGAAAAGGGGTATAAAGCGGGCTCAAAACAACTTCAAATGGTTCAGAATTACAACTTTTGGAATCATATTTCTTATTACAAACATAACTTCTGCCCCAGTTTCTTGCTTGGGGATCTTTTGACTTTTATTTTACTATGACCGAACTGTAAAGCTGCCTATGTATCCTTAACAGGAATCAGGTCAAACGTAGTTCACACCTGAATTTCCTTGTTGTTATACTTTTCACTTCTTTTCTTTTCCCTTTTTCTTTTCTTTCTTTTTCTTTCTTTTTCGTGATTGATTCCAAAAGAGGGGTATGAAAGAAATAAATAAGGCTCAGAAAGGGGAAACAAAGGGTAAAGTGTTTAGATAGCAGAACAAATTGCCTTCGTCATTTCAATCTTCAAAATAATGCCAAATACAAACAATCAACAATTATAACAAAGAAAGCATACATAATATCTTTTTACTGCATCAGAATTGATAGTCATGTCTATGCATTTTCCTTCGATATCTGTTAATCATAAAGCACCATTGGATAATACTCTAATTACAATGAATGGCCCTTGCCAATTCGGGGCGAACTTGCCTTTTGCCCCAGCCTGATGTGGAAGGATGCGTTTCAGCACTTGCTGGCCTACTTTAAACTTCCGGGGATGCACCTTTTTATTGTATGCTCTTGCCATTCTCTTTTGATACAACTGACCATGACACACATCTGCCAATCGTTTTTCATTAATCAAGCTCAACTACTCCAAACGGGTTTTGATCAACCCATCATTATCAATCTCAACCTCAACGACAATCCGAAGGGACGGGATTTCAACTTCCGCAGGTATCACTGCTTCAGTTCCATATACCAACAAATAAGGGGTTGCACCTACTGAAGTACGGACAGTAGTGCGATAACCTAGCAATGCAAATGGTAATTTTTCATGCCATTGCTTGGAATCTTCTACCATTTTCCAAAGTATCTTCTTTATGTTTTTGTTGGCTGTCTCAACTGCTCCATTCAACTTGGGACGATATAGGGTGGAGTTTCGGTGTGCAATCTTAAACTGTTAACATACTTCTTTCATCAAATTGTTGTTAAGATTAGCACCATTATCCGTGATGATCACCTTTGGGATTCCAAATCGACAGATGATATTTAAATGAACAAAATCGACCACTGCTTTCTTGGTTACAGACTTGAAAGTTTTAGCCTCAACCCACTTGGTGAAATAATCAATGGCTACCAGAATGAATCTATGCCCATTGGACGCTGCTGGCTCAATTGGTCCAATGATATCCATGCCCCAAGCAACGAAGGGTCATGGTGCCGACATCGTGTGCAATTCCGATGGTAGAGAATGAATCAAATCTCCGTGTATCTGGCACTGATGACATTTGCGCACAAAATTGATACAATCTCGCTCCATGGTGAGCCAATAATAACATGCTTGGAGAATTTTCTTTGCCAGCACATATCCGCTCATATGTGATCCGCAGACTCCTGAATGTACTTCGGACATGACAGCCGTAGCTTGTCTAGCATCTATGCATCTTAACAATCCAAGATCTGGTGTTCTTTTATACAAAACTCCTCCACTTAAGAAGAATCCACTTGCCAACCGTCGAATTGTTCTCTTTTGATCCCCCGTGGCTTGCACTAGATATATCTCCATTTTGATGTACTCCTTGATATCATGGAACCATGGTTCGCCATCAAGTTCTTCTTCAATCATGTTGTAGTAAGCATGCTGATCTCGTACTTGAATGTGCAAAGGATCGACATAGGCTTTGTCTGGATGGTGCAACATTGACGCTAGGGTAGCCAAAGCATCGGCGACCTCATTATGGACCCTTGGAATATGCCTAAACTCTACTGATCGAAATCATTGACAAAGATCATGCAAACATTGTCGGTATGGTATGAGCTTCAAATCGCGTGTTTCCCATTCTCCTTGAATTTGATGTACCAGAAGATCCGAGTCTCCTAAGACCAAGACTTCCTGGACATCCATGTCTGCAGGTAGCCTTAAACCCAAAATGTATGCTTCGTATTCAACCATATTGTTGGTACAATGAAAACGAAGTTGAGCTGTAACAGGATAGTGATGTCCTGTTTCAGAAATAAGCACGGCTCCTATTCCCACTCCTTTCATGTTAGCAGCCCCATCAAAGAAAAGTTTTCAACCTGGTTTTTCAGCCTGTTCTAGCTCGTCAATATGCATCACCTCTTCATCGGGAAAATAAGTCCTCAGTGGCTCATACTCTTCATCAACCGGATTCTTGGCCAAATGATCGGCCAATGCTTGGGCTTTCATCGCAGTCCGAGTCACATAGATGATGTCAAATTCTGTGAGCAAAATCTGCCACTTCACAAGTCTTCCTGTTGGCATTGGCTTTTGAAAGATATACTTCAATGGATCCAAGCGTGAAATGAGGTAAGTAGTGTAGGATGACAAATAATGTTTCAATTTCTGTGCCACCCAAGTTAGGGCGCAACATGTCCTTTCCAGGTGAGTGTACTTAACCTCATAAGTCGTGAACTTCTTGCTAAGATAGTAGATGGCCTGTTCTTTCCTGCCGGTGACGTCATGCTGCCCCAGTACACAACCAAATGAATTTTCCAGGACAGTCAAGTAAAGAATCAAAGGTCTCCCTGGTTCTGGTGGTACCAGCAAAGGCGAGTTAGACAAGTACCCTTTTATCTCGTCGAATGCTTCTTGACACTCATCAATCCACTTGATCGCAGCGTCCTTCTTCAGCAACTTGAAAATAGGCTCACAAGTTGTCGTGAGCTGAGCAATAAACCTGCTGATGTAGTTCAACCTTCCTAACAGACTCATCACTTCAGTCTTGTTCCTCAGAGGTGGAAATTCTTGTATGACTTTGATCTTTGATGGGTCCAATTCGATGCCTCGCCGACTGACTATGAATCCCAACAGCTTTCTGGATGAAACACCAAATGCACACTTGGCAGGGTTAAGCTTGAGGTTGTACCTGCGATGCCTCTGGAAGAATTTCCTCAAATCCCCAACGTGGTCAGCCTGACGCTTTGATTTTATGATCACATCATCTACATATACCTCAATCTCCTTGTGTATTATATCATGAAACACGGTGGTTATGGACCTCATGTAAGTTTCCCCAGCGTTCTTCAAACCAAATGGCATTACCCTGTAGCAATAACTCCCCCATGGCGTGATAAAAGCCGTCTTTTCTGCATCTTCTTCATCCATTAGAATCTGATGATACCCAGCATAGCAATCCACAAAAGATCCTATCTCATGCTTGGCACAATTATCGATCAAATATGGATATTGGGTAGTGGGAAGTTATCCTTCGGACTTGCTTTGTTGAGATTGTAGTAATCGATGCATACTCTGATCTTGCCATCCTTTTTCGGTACAGGCACGACATTAGCCAACCAAACAGGATATCGAGTGACCCGAATAACCTTTGCATCCAACTGCTTGGTAATTTCTTCTTCAATCTTCACACTCATATCAGTTTTGAATTTCCTCAACTTTTGCTTGACGGGAGGGAATGCTGGATCAGTAGGCAATTTATGGACCACTAAATCAGTGCTCAAACCCGACATGTCATCATATGATCATGCAAAAACATCTTTGTACTCGATGAGTGCTTTGATTAACTCTTCCCGGATCTCTGGCTCGAGGTGGACACTTATTTTAGTCTCTCGGACATTATATGTGTCCTCTAAATTGACGACTTCTGTATCATTCAGGTTGGGTTTGGGTTTTTCTTCGAAGTGAATTAACTCCTTACTAATCTCTTTGAAGACTTCATCCTCATCATCGTATTCTGATTCGTAATCACAATCTACTTCTTGAACTAATATTTCGGAATCAGATTGATTTTTAAGACTGGGTTGAGGATTCCTTATGCATGCGATGTTATTAGAACCAGCGTAAAAAGAACTGTATAGAAAAGAAAAGAAAAGAAAAAGGAAAACCATCAGGAATGATGAAGAAAGGGAAATTGTATTTCATTGAATGATAAAAGATAACAAGGTTTGCATACTCAAACAGACTAAAAAAAATAAAATCTGGATTACAACCCTGGAATAATCCGTACAAACTTAAAGGAAAATCAAAGCAAACTACCAAGACTCCTTCCGAGTAGGGAGAAGAGTAGCCTTCCAATTATTAAGCTTTGTTTTTGGCCCGACAAATTGCACTTCCGCGTTGCTAGAACCTTCTCCAATTTCCACCATGTTCACACTATCGAACAACTTCTCAATTCTTTCAATTAACTCCTTGTCAGGATCAATCACAGAACTGGGAATTGCTGTTACTGGGCGACTCCTTGTACCGGACTTGACAAATGATTTGGAAAGACGTAGGACCGTCTTTGGAAGGACCCATACCCTCTGTTTCAATTTCCTAGCTCTTTTTATGTCTGCGGCTGTGGGCTTGAATCCCAGACCAAATGTTCCCAAGTTTTCAGGAAGAGACACAGGCTGTATGATGCCTTGCAGAGCTGATCCCAAACCCTTTCCTGGTACAAAACCATTCTTCAGCATTTCATACGCTACCATGACTGATGCGGCGGTTATCTTTGGATTTGGGATACACTTCCCTTCTGGAACTTTCTCGACTGACATTGTGTCAGAAACTTGGTAGACCCATGGTCCCTTGTCATCTTCTATTTCAATGAATGGCACAATGGTGTTGCTGTGAGCGCAAAAATTATTTTCGCCGTGCACAACTATTTCCTGTCTGTCCCATTCAAACTTGACCATCTGATGGAGTGTTGATGTACTTCTTTAGCGGCGTAAATCCACGGTCGCCCTAATAGCAAATTGTAGGAAACAACTATATCGAGCACTTGGAATTACATTGTGAATTCTACTGGACCTATAATCAGCTCCAACATTATGTCCCCGATGGAGTCTTTGCCCCCGCCGTCAAATCCCCGCACACAGATATTGTTCTTATGGATCCTCTCATATTCTACTTTCAGCTTGCTTAGAGTGGAGAGAGGACAGATGTTCGCACTTGAACCATTGTCAATCAATACTCGGATAACCACGGAATCCTCACATTTCACTGTAAGGTAAAGGGCTTTGTTATGCTCAGTACCCTCTACGGGCAATTCATCATCGGAAAAAGTGACTTTGTTTACTTCAAAAATCTTGTTGGCTATCTTTTCCAAATGGTTTACTGAGATCTTGTCGGGGACATAGGCCTCATTCAAGATTTTCATCAGCGACTGACGGTGCTCATCTGAATGGATTAGCAATGAGAACAATGAGATCTGAGCGAGCGTTTTCCTCAACTACTCTGCAACAGAATAGTCATGCTCTTTCATTTTCCTCAAAAATTCCTCCGCCTCTTCTTTAGTTACAGCTTTCTTTACCGGCGTTGGATTATCTTTAGCTCTTCTTAACTCATCGGGAGTGAAACACCTTCCTGAGCGAGTCAAACCTTGTGCTTCACAAACTTCTTCTTTGATTTCTTTCCCTTTGTAAATCACTGTCACCCGTTCATAATTCCAAGGAACAACCTTATTGTTGATCACTGGAAGCTGAGTTACTGGTTTTATAATAACAGGCTCTGTGCGAGCACCTTTCACGACCACAATAAGTTTACTTGCAACCCCTGGTACTACCACTTTAGCTTTCTCTGGTTTCACTGCAACAGTGCTTGACGACCCTTTCTCGGCTACCACAGCTGGCTTATTGTCTACCCCTTTCAACTTGACCACTGATTTCCCACTGGTTACCTTCTCCTTTGAACTGGTTTCACCGGAATGGATCATCATTACCGTCTACGAGGGTTTCTTAGGCTCCTCTCCTTTGTGTACCAACTCAATCATATGGGTCTCATGGTGAGCTGACAATGGATTATGATTGATATTTGGTACTTTTGGGGCCTGGACCTCGATCCGATGAGTATCAATAAGCTCTTGCACAACTATTTTCAGTTTCTAACACTTCTCTATATCATGCCTAGGGCCCCCCTGAACAGTACTCACAACTCACTAAGTGGTTAAGATTTCTAGGAGGGGGATTTGGCATTTTAGGCTCAATTGGATTCAGCATGACCAACTGCCTCAACCTGTGGAAAAGACTGGTATACGATTCCCCCAGTGAAGTGAAAGTCTTTTGCTTCTGTAACCTCTCATTCTTGAAGGCTTGGCTTGGTCGGAAACCCGTTCCGGGGGGGTTTCTGTAGGCTCTTGAGGGTGGATATGTGTTTTGTGGAGCTGGGTATGGATTTTGTGGAGCCGGCACACGCCATTGTGCGTGTGCCGGGGTTTGGGTATAGGTTTGTGCCTGATGGACGGAAAAATGGGGATCTGGCGGTGGGTAGTATTGTTGTGGAGGGCTATATGAAGTGTGGGGGTAATTTTGGTGGTAGGGTCGGGGTTGGTTATAGTAGGGTGATGGGCCTCTAGATCCGAACCAGGCTTCGGACTCAATTGTCGCAACATCTTCTTTCTTCTTTTTCCCAAGTACACCCCTAGTGCTGTTTTGGATGGCCTGAGTGGTTGCCTTAATTGCTGAATAACTCATGATCTTGTTGGACTTAAGTCCCTCTTCGACCATGCCTCCCATTTTTACAACCTCATTAAAAGACTTGTCGATTGCGGACACCAAATGGACAAAGTAGGTCGGCTCTAAAGCCTGCAAAAAGTAATCAACCATCTCGCTCTCTTTCATTGGGGCATCTACCCTTGCTGCCTGCTCCCTCCATCAGAAATCATATTCTCTGAAGCTTTCACTGTGCTTCTTCTCCAGTTTAGTCAAGGACAGTCGGTGTGGAATGATCTCAAGATTATACTGGAAGTGACAAGCGAACGCTTGTGCTAGATCATCCCATGTATACCATCTTCCGTGATCTTGGCGGGTGTACCATTCCAATACTGATCCACTCAAACTATGACTGAAGTAAGCCATTAACAATTCATCTTTTCCTCTGGCTCCCCTCATTTTACTGCAAAAACCTCTTAAGTGTGCTACTGGATCACTGTGCCCATTGTATAGATCAAACTTGGGCATCTTGAAACCTGGCGGCAATTGCACATTTGGAAACAGACATAGGTCCTTGTAGGCCACACTTACTTGACCTCCTAATCCTCGCATGTCCCGGAATGACTGTTCTAGGTTCTTAACTTTCCTGAACATCTCCTCATGTTCGGGATTTTTGGCTGGTCTCTCAGCTTCTCTCGGGAGATCAAAACGTAAATTATAGGGGTAGGTTTCGAGAGCTTTGAAGGTGGGCTCCGGGGGGTAGTACTGGTTGTCCTGAGCTTGGAACATAGGCTCACTCGAGGATCTATGGAGTGCAGCTGGTGGAGATGCCACAAAGACATGGGTGACTGGCGGAGGGGGTATGGAATTGATTTTGGTAGTGGAGCTTGTGGCATATGAGAAGTAGTGCCATGGTAATGTTGGTAAATGGGAAAGCTTGGATCGATGGCAGGATGATCCTGAGCCTGAGCCGGTGGTGGGGTGGAAGCAGGGTTAGCAGGGTAAGCTGGGGGTGATTGTCCTTTAGACCAGGCCTGATACATCTCGGCCATCTGTTGCTTAAGTTTGAGCATCTCCTCTTTCATTTTACTGACGTCCAACTCCTCTACCTCAACACTTGTGTCGACATCCGGGATAGACATGATTTCTGGTATTGGTCCTTTTGATCTGGTTTGGTAATGATAATGTGCCAGTATCCTCTAGATAAACTAACTGCTTGAATTCTCTACAAAACAACAAACTTGTTAGTTTTTAGAGTTTAACACATATGCAATTACACGTTGGGATGCAATGTACCTAGGCAATTAACCATTTTCTATCATGCATTTGCTTCGGTTGCGTGTGTCATTCCGGTCTCTCATAATTGTGCCCCTTATTTTAAGCTTCTTTTATTCTATCCTCCTTTATTTATTTTTCATTTCCCCCTTTTCTTTTTTGTAGTGGTCGAATCCTATAGAGATTGCCTACGTATCATGTCCCTGCATGAATCAGATCGTGCGTAGTTCTAGCAGATAAGGGCACAAGTAAACAGTTCTAAAAAAACAAATGCTTCCATTACAAAACTCAAAACTAACAAATTCCAAAAGACTAACAGATTCTGATGCAAAGACGAAATACAAACTCCGAAAATAAGCTATCATACTCCAACAAAAGGAAATACAGAACAGAAAGAAAATACAAACTCAACATGACTGACAGACTTTAACCGAAACGGAAATACAGACTTCATGAGAAATCATGAATACATCAATGCTCCTGGTGCCCGCAGGACATCATTCGGTCTCGCCGCAGGCCTATATGAAAGATCCCTTTGAAGTCGGTCCAAGTCACTCATTATCTGCTTAACAAATGTCATCACTGCTGTGAAGAAGGTAGTGCGAGTCATATCCTCACAGATCTGGCACTTCATAACGACGTAGTCAGTGATGTTTCTAATTCTCTCTCTTATGATGCCTTTTTTTTGTAACAAACGCCCAATCTGCTGGGCCCTGGCTTCCAAAGTTTGGTCAGCCACATGATTCTGCTCCTGAAGTTGTTGCAAGTCTATTTCTAATTGTGCCAAGGCCATATAACAATGTTCCCTTTCAACCCTGAAGTCTTTTGCCTGTTTGATCATTTTGTTTTCTGTGGCGATGACCCTTTTCTTTAGCCCTGCAACCTCATTGTCATACTTTTCTTTCAGCAGCTTAACCAGACGTACTCGTTCTGCCGAGTTTTCGGCCAATTGTTTTCGAGCCCTGGTTAATTCACTTTCTGCTTTGTTCAGATCAAAATTATATTCACCCACTTTCCGCCTTAGGTTATCTATAAGTTTTTCATCTTTGGCACTTCGGGCAGGGTTTTTTGCAGCTATTTTCATCTTTTGAATTTGGGCTCGAAGGGCCACATTTTCTTTAGCTAGTTTCTTTTTCTCCCCCTCATCTGCGGCGGCATGCAGATCTTTCTCAAACTGCAACTCCATGACTTGCTTCTCTAATTTGCCTATTGTGGCCCTGTACTCATGTTCTTTAGCCAACCAATCCCACTATTTTTGCGACGCCCCGACGAACTCCTGGATATGGGGTCTCTTGGCCGGCCTCCCAAACTCGATTTCTCTCCTATACCAAGCAAGGTTTCCCGGCGAAACTTCACCTTTGGACCGATCACGTACACATGTATTTGCCGTTAAGTATTGACACTCGCTCCAAATTTGGCGGACTACTGCTTCGTGAAATTGTCCGTTAGGCCCGATCTCGACCACTTGGCCACTAAGATCTTCATCTTTCAGAACTATTTGGCATCTCCCCAACTGCCACAAAACTCAATACGGGGAATAGGGCTGGATACTTCTGAGTCCCATCAAAAGGAAATGGGGTCCAATGGCTAGCATATATATAATTTCATCCATAGGCAGCCATCCAAATGTCCACTCTATTTGGCTTGCAGTGACGGAATGGAGGCGCGCTATCCACTCTGTGACCCCTTCTGGCAAGCTGATTCCATCAACCCTCGTAGAAAATTCCTCTATGCATGTTTTCTCTATCGACCCATAACTCATAAATTGAGGATGACGGCATAGGTGTTCGATCATCCACATCTGCAGCAACACGTTGCACCCCTCAAAAAAGTCTCCCCCGACTTTGCAGGCTGTGAGAGCGCGAAAGATTTCAGCTACTATCATGGGTGCGAAGGTGCTGTTGGCCTAAGTAAACAAAGTGCTGACAACCCCGGCTGCTCGTATGTCAATATTCCCATCTTTTCTAGGAAACACCAAAAGTCCCAAAAAGACCACCATAATTGCAAAACATCTGTGTTCTTCCCACTTAAGGTGGTTTCCCTTGCTGCAGATTTTGTTTTCCGGCTTGTTGAACCCCCTATATGACCATATCTGTTGTATATAAACTGCAAAGTACAAAAACCAGCTGCCAAGTCTGGGTTGTGGACCTCCCTACTTATTTTCAAAGAGTCTAGGAACCTGTGCACGGCTATGGCCCTCGGAGCAATTAAGTACTGGTGTCTCAGAGGAACTTTGAGACCCCCAATATATCCGGCTATTTCTTCCAATGTTGGGGTAAGTTCAAAATCTAAGAAATGAAATACGTTGTGAGTCGGGTCCCAGAATGTGACCAATGCCTTTATGATATCCCCTCTAGGATTAATTTTCAGCAACCCTACAAGGCCTCCCAAGTATAGATTGACCGTGTCTCGCCCTGATTTGCCCAAGTCATCCCACCACATGTGCAACTCCAAAGGGATCTTGTTCATAATTGTTACTAGTAAATTCGGGCTTGTGCTCATTCTGCACATTTATTAAGGTGATTAATCATGATTTACTCTATTTTGAATCAAAACTGACCCTTTTTTCAGATTGTTTTTCTTCTAAAACCAAAAGCCCAACTTTGCAAATACGACCTTTCAGCACTTCCGGAGGGAGATTTTAAGGCTGTGCCTGCTAACTGGCCAAAAATTAGAAAAAGACTAAAGGTGGTTGTTTATGCGAAATCAGCCTTCCGGCGTCCCTTTCGGGAACATTCGGCTATTTTTGATAAAAACGGCATCACCTTACCTATTTACAGTAAAATAATTTTTTTTTCGAGTTATTTTTGGCAAAAAGAAGATGGACCCGATGAGGGTTGCCTACGTATCCCACACCCTGTGAGAATCAAACTAACGTAGTTCGGCAAATAAAACAAACTATTTTTGAAAACAAGATTCTTTTTTCATTTTATTGGCAAAATAAACAAACTATTTTTGAAAACAAATCTTTTTTCTTTTCCTTCTCCTTTTTTCTTTTTTTTTTAAAAAAAATTTCTTGAAAATTCGGCAGAGTTTCAGCACTATTTGGACATTGGTTTTTTTTTTCAAAACAGGCGGTTAACTCTCTTTAACCCTCATACTGCTATTTCTCTTTCCTCAAAATATTCAAAAGCCGGTCAACATGCAAGTCCGAAGCAAATAAATGCACAAGTAGCAAGTAAGACACATCAGGATGGTCTTTTTCATTTTTGGTACACCTGTCCTATACAGAACTAACCCCTGTGTTGAGCCTCCAAAGTCAAATGCACATGATGCACACAAATGTTCCTATTAGGGATCCGGCATGAAGCTGAGTTATTCTAGGTTCAAAGCCTGTGTATTTGTTCTAGACTGTGTACCCGAGCGGACACCTCGAGCCGAGGAGGGGGCTACGTACCGGGAACCAAAAGGCCATCCGGCTTAGTAACTTGTTCGAGCCTCTTTCTTATTTCAAGGTATGACACTAACAGAATAGGGAGTCTCGACCAGCGAGCACATCCCCGAAGGTGAGAAGAGAAGGGTTTCGTAGCAGTTTATCTACAGTTTAGATAATATCAAAGCGATAAAAGCAGCATTTAGCACATTAGGCCCAAACATGTAAAAATCAGATAATAAACAAAGTCAATTATAACAATTATTCCAAGCTCGAATTCTCGAACCCTGAACCAGAAGTTCTGGGTTCCAGTCCCCAGCAGAGTCGCCAGGCTGTCACACCTCCTTTTTTCCTACACCCCGGAAAGGGTATAAGGGAGTTTTTTCCAACTTAAAGTGACAATCGAAACGAGATTCATTTATTATTAAAAATTCAGAGTCGCCACTTGAGATAATTTATGGTGTCCCAAGTCACCGGTTCAAATCCCGAATCGAGGAAAAGATTGACTCTGTTTTAAAGTCTGCGAACACAGAAATTCGGGTAAGAATTCTGTTAACCCGGGAGAAGGTGTTAGGCATTCCCGGGTTCCGTGGTTCTAGCACGATCGCTCAATTGTTATAATTGGCCTATTATCTGATTTTAATACATGTTTTAGCCTATGGTTCAATTTTAACTTATTAACCGCTCTTATTCATTTTTAGGAAGATTGCAACGTCATTTAAAATATGTCTTGAACCACGTCACATAAATGCACCCGCGGTCCACGACACATTTTATTTAACGTTGTTGGGATTTGGATTTGGTTCACATGAAATGCACACCTGAGTTTAGGAAGGTAATTTCAAATTACGCGCCTAAAGCAACTACGCATTTTTCAACTTTGCGATGGCCATAGAAAATTCGCTAAATGGCATGCCTCGAATTCTAAGGATTTAAAATTAATTAAATGAGGGCCATGAGTTTTGATGTTTTATTGTGGATGGAGTGGTATAAATTGATAAGTACAAAAGGCCTAAAGAAATGGATTAGCTACATGTATATCACTGGAGCCTTTTGTTATAGCATACTACAATTCAGAAAGGTGGAGTTGACATTTATGTGAAAATAACAAAAGACAGGTGCCAGCTTTGAGTTCATCTCCATATCATCTTCAAAAGCCGACTTTCGTTTTCAAATTCTAGAAAGAAACTAACAAAATTTATAACAAAATAATGAATCTTAAATGACCATATGAGCACAAAAAAAAAAGAAACCATGCTGAGAACTATTCGGATGAACCAGAAGGAACAAAACAAACATGGACATACAAAAATGCATTTTAAACTTGATTATAACAAAGAACACTTAAAGTAATTAATTTATTTAACACTATGCTAAAGAGAAAGTTGTAGTATCACCACTATAACTTCTACAGTACCGTTTTGAAGCAGAGGAAGTTGAATCTTCACATGGTTAATTTAAGAAAATATGCGGCCAATAACATAAACTAAAGATAAGATCCTTCCACTAACGCAATATATTTATTTTACATCTTAATGTTGACAAATTGTTCAACTTCACATACTTCTTTAAATTTCAAAATATGAACATGGTGCTACATGAGCTTGAAATCTAAATGTAAACAAAACAATACCTGCTGGTTACAAGTCATGAGCCAAGAAAAATAAAAAAGTAACAAAAAAAGAAGAAAAAAACGAGACAGAGTCATGAACATAGTAAAATAACGTTAACATTTGCAAATCTGAATTCACTCAATCAAAGAAACATCATTCATGCGAACAGATTAAATACGAAAGAAACTTTATCAAAAGAACCAAATCAATTTGCTTCTGCTTCAATAAAGATGCTCCGACATTTTTTAACTCAAGAGCTTGAATTACATACCTACAAGAGAGTGAATTCAAATGAATAAAATCTGAAAGTTGTAGAGTCAATACAACAGCAACAACAAAATCTCTATCAACTCTTCTTCAAACCCAAGATTCAAGGCTCGAAATATTGAAAGAAAAATTTAATGAAAATTTTCAACCTAAATTTCTCTCCTACCCCTCTCTTCTTTTTTCCTTTTCTTCTCAAATTTTCTCTTCTATTTATAGCAAAATTTTCGAGATTTTTTTTAAAAAGATTTTATTATTTTATTATTTTTTAATTAAAAGAAATCCCACTTACAAATTGCTTTTATTTTTTTATAAAAAGAAATCTCACCTTTCTTTACTTTTATTTTTTAAATTCTAACTTTAATTACTTTTATCTTATTTAAAATCCCACTTTTTTTTTTACTTTTTAAAAGAGAATTCCACTTATTTAACTTTTCTTAAAAAAACAATCCACTTTCTTTTGCTTTTCTTTTAAAAATGCTACTTTCTTTTACTTTAATTTTTTTTAATTTTCAGATACCTTTATATTTGTTTTTTAATTCCAACTTTCTTTTACTTTTTTATTTTTTTAAAAATTTCCACAAAACTTTACTTTTATTTTTTTAATTTTCTACTTTCTTTTACTTTTTAAAAGAAAATTCCACCTACTTTTACTTTTATTTTTTTTATTCAATACTTCCCTTTTTCTTATTTTTTAAATCACTCCTAAAAATTAAAAAAAAATTAATATTTTTTCGGATTTTTTTAATTATTTTAAAATAAAAATTAAATAATATTAATAGTAATAATTCACCTTTTAAATTTTATATTTTTACCCTATAATAAAAAGTGTAACAAAGCTAAAAATTATAGGTTAAAATCCCTAAAATATTTACATAGAAGAAGTGATAAAAAATTAAATATTATCAAAACTTAGGTGCTCACAACAACAATCACCTTAAAAATAGGTATGTCCAGCTATCTAAGAGAGATGAAAAACATAAATAGCGTATTTCATGCCTTAATGATAGTATATACCATAAATACTTATTTTGTTATCGAATATAAAAGATAGCTATAGAAAATAATATTTTAAAATAATTTTGATTAATAATAAATAGGCGGTATACCTTTATTATAGGAGGTAAAATTTCCTTAAAATTACAAGAGTATATAACTACTACTAGTATAAGTTAGTAAATCCTAAAATAAATTAGTTTAAACTAGAATAACGTCCATGACACTTTCACTCAAGATTTTCAGATCTGCACCCACCCACACACACAAAAAAAAGTTATTCTCTGCTCTGTCACTAGTTGTGTAGGACACTGCAACAGCTTTAATTTTCCCAAAGTACCTTAGATTTGGCTCTGTTAACTTTTGCCTGAATCTGAAGAAGAAAAGAAAATGAAGGGATTGAGCAGTGGCGGTGGAGATGTATTCAAATCCACCACTCTAATCAAATTCTTAGCCTTTACATTACTAGCCATAGCTTTCTTCTACTTCGGCAAACATTGGTCCGATGGATCTCAACAACAACAGCTCATTTTCTTCAATTCTCGTCAAAACCCCACAACTTCTCAATTTGTCTCAATTTCCCCTAATTTTAACAAAACTTTCGACTTATCATCCATAATTAACGACACCAACTTAATTCCACCGCCTGCGGTGGAGGTTGCTTCATCTCCGCCGCCACCTCCACCTCCGCCGCCGGTGGTGGAGAGGACGGGGATAGTGAATGAGAATGGAGTGATGAATGATGAATTTAAAGTGGGGGATTTTGATCCTGAAGTTGTGGAGAATTGGGGTGTGGGGAATGAGACGGTTGATGATGAAGGGGGTGGGGTCCAGAGATTTAAGGTTAAGAAGTTTGGGCTATGTCCGGCGAGTATGAGAGAGTATATTCCGTGTTTGGATAATGTGGAGGCGATTCGTAAGTTGAAATCAACTGAAAGAGGGGAGAAATTTGAGCGGCATTGTCCTGAAAAAGGTAAAGGATTGAATTGTTTGGTTCCTCCACCAAGAGGTTATCGAGCTCCAATTCCTTGGCCAAGAAGCCGTGATGAGGTGTGTGTTATATTCTGCTGAAAATTCGACATATTTTGAGGATTTGCTTTAGTTATGCAAATTATCTGAGTATAAGTTTTATGAACTTTTACAGCATCAGATCGCTTAAATAGGTCATTGTAGGTAACTCCATTTAATAAGCATTGATTGGTAACCAATAATAAATGGTAAGTAAATTGCACTGATAGTTATCTCGAAAATCATTTTTTACTTTTTCTAGTTGGATATAAAAGTTGGTTTATGGTAACATACAACATTAAAGTTTAATCTTTGAAGCATTTTAATCGGATATTGTGATGAGTTGTGTGATGTTCTCCTGAAATATTTAAGTTTTTTGCTCAAAGTTAAATTTTCGAAGCACTTTCCAGATATGGTTGTGTGATTTTGGATAGTCAATCATGGGAGGATAGACAAAGAGAAAAAGAAAATTGCAAAAGCTTCATTTTGTGGAAATTTTCAACTTTTTACCATACTGCAGGTTTGGTTCAGCAACGTTCCTCATGCACGTCTAGCTGAGGATAAAGGAGGTCAAAATTGGATAACGATAGACAAGGACAAGTTCAAGTTTCCTGGAGGTGGCACCCAGTTTATACATGGAGCTAATCAGTACTTGGATCAGATTGAAAAGGTGTTTAATTTTTCTTCTCAATTTAAACTGGTAAAAGATTGAACAAAATTCCCGTGAATTAGGCGAGGCGCGCGAAAGCTGGCCTAGACTCCACGGTTATCATAATAAAACAAAAAAAGATTGAACAAACTGGTGGTTTTCTAAATTTCAATTTTCTTTTGCGTATTATTCGCTAGATGCTTCCTGAAATTGCATTTGGCCGTCATGTCCGAGTTGCTTTAGATATCGGCTGTGGTGTGGCAAGCTTTGGTGCTTATTTACTATCAAGGAATGTGCTCACCCTGTCTATTGCTCCAAAAGACGTTCATGAAAATCAAATTCAGTTTGCTCTTGAGCGTGGCGTGCCTGCAATGGTAGCTGCAATTGCAACACATCGTTTACTGTATCCAAGTCAGGCATTTGAACTAATCCATTGTTCAAGGTGTAGAATCAATTGGACTCGTGATGGTATGCTTTTCTAGATCATGTTATTATCCATTTATACATTGTTAGCAAGTTTTCCGTGTGGTATTATGATTTTTTGTCAAGATGGTTGCATTTGAGCAACTAGTCAACCGAAGTCTGGTATCCTTGGGATAAGCACATGAATGTTGATTAAGAATCTGCTAATTGTGATAATTTCAAGCTGTAGGTTAATGGTTTATAGTTTTGATAGATTGATAAAATAACTAATTAATGTTTGTTAATGGAGACACTTTGAGTGGTTTCTGATAAGCATGTTCTTGTTGAGGACATGCTGGCTCATATGCATATGGGAAAGCGAGAATGTATTGGACTTCAGTGAATGGGTTCTTATTGAAAATAAAAAGAAGGAAACATGCTAAGCGGAAAATAGTTGGCTGAGAGAGTTATCTTGAAATGCACAGGGAACTTTTTCTCTTATTTGTATCGATGAAACGTAACAAAGTATGTAAAAACAGTTGTTTGGATGCATATTCCCCTTGGACCTTGTTGATAGTTTTTAAGTTAAGTGCTGCACTTGTAATTACTATCGGAGCTCCTTCATTTCTCATTTTCATTCATTAAGGTGACAGCTTATGGCTTTAATGTGTATCTTCTAGTGCTCTATAGACAGCTATCTTTTCTAGATTAGGAGCACCGTACCCTTTATAGTCCGGAATTAAAAAGCAAAATGTTAGTTTTTTAACTCAAGATACGATTTTTGTTTGTCTGGATTCCCTCTCTTTGTTAGAACGTGTATTGTGAACTTACTAAGAGATTAATATCTCAATTTTAGCCAAGTCTGCTGATTTTTATTTAGCTGTTCATGTATAAGAGAGTCTCTAACTCGTGCCTTCATCCTCTGATGCACTTTTGCAAAGATGGGATTTTACTACTGGAGGTGAACAGGTTGCTCCGTGCTGGTGGATATTTTGTTTGGGCTGCTCAACCTGTTTATAAGCATGAAGCAGTCCTGGAAGGACAATGGGAAGGTAATTGCAAAGTTATTTAGTCTGTGTCAGCAATTTTAAAAATGAATGAGAGAGGAGGAATCACCTGACTCTAGGCAATTCTCCACTTTTTGGCAGACATACTTATTAGTGGTTTTCCAGAAGTTCCTATTAAAGGCCATACCCTACCCACGAAAAACATTTGACAGTATTGGTATAGAAAATTAATGTCAAAATCAGTTTTCAGCGCATCCTTTCTTCGGACAGAAGTGAAGCGGCTTCTAAAGAAAACTGACTCCAATTGAATTCTTCTAATTAATTATTTTTCCATTTTAAGTCTAACTTCTACTTTATTGATGAATAAAACAAAATTTTGACAAATGAATAAAACGATAGGGAACACTGCATTTTGTATCCATGTTCTCTTTCAAACTGAACTGTCACTCCACCCTCCAATTGTTGAAACTAAAGTTACTAGCAATCTTTTGAAACTAAGGCAACTTTTTCCTATAAACTATATCATGCTCTTCTAGTTCTTGAAAACTTTCTGCACTGCAGGTTTAGTAAACCATTGCTACAACAAATCATAATATTTTTCTTGTCCTTTCCTCAACCAGAGATGGTCAATCTTACCACTCGTCTTTGCTGGAATCTTGTGAAGAAGGAAGGCTACATCGCTATATGGCAGAAGCCCTTAAATAACAGTTGTTACTTAAGCCGCGAGGAAGGAACCCAACCACCTCTCTGTGACCAACATGATGACCCAGACAATGTTTGGTAATATTCTACTGATCTTGCTGGTTTAAAGTTCTATTTTCTTTCTATCAAAGTGGACAAAGGTTCCGAATTTCAACCCCATCCCCGTTCGTCCTCTACTGTTTCCCTCCACTCGTAATGCATAGGCCGATGTTTTAGCAATTGGATGTGGTTCCCCGTGAGAAGTACCTTTCCTTCACAGTAGAAATCATTTAAGTTATATTGGCATTTCGTATCAAGGTACATTAAGGCATTTTTACAGATGGGCTTCACTTTTTCCTTTTCATGTTTGAGAGCAGAATAAGAATATATATATTTATCTGTTTGTGTTTATTCTCTCATAGAGTATAATATTCAGAAGAGAGCGGAGATTGGGGTCTGTATTTAATAGGACTTCCTCTGTAGAAATTATTTAGGCATTTTCTTAGGACCCTGTTCATTGAAGTAAGCTTAATTGGAGAGAGAATATGTGAGGATTCATATAGCCGGCCCCAACTTGCTCGGTATTGAGGCATAGTCGTTGGTAAA
The DNA here is from genome assembly GCF_000715075.1 of Nicotiana tabacum. Lineage (NCBI taxonomy): Eukaryota > Viridiplantae > Streptophyta > Magnoliopsida > Solanales > Solanaceae > Nicotiana > Nicotiana tabacum. The sequence continues at coordinate 172,277,970 of NC_134090.1, forward strand.
TTGATTGGAGTTAGACTATCAAAATAATTTTGATATTAGCAAAAGTTTCAATGGTGCTTTTAGTAATGGCCTACCGGTTAGTTCCAACTTAGAGGGTGTTTAAATTGGCTTTTAAGCTGGCCAAATCAGCTTTGAAGCTCTTTTTAGCTTTTTTCAGTATTTGACAAAGTTAAAAAGTGCTTAAAATAAGTTAAAAACTACTTAAAACAAGCCAAAAGCAATAAGCTGGGCAACCACAACTTATTGCTTTTTGGCTTAAAAGCTATTTCTGCTGAAAACTCACTTTTTTAAGCCAATCCAAACGGACTCTCACTCTCATTGCATGATTTTGATTAATGGCATGTCTGGAGCCTGAAAAATGATTATCAAGCTTAGTCATTTTGGCTTCATCTTTCCTAGTTATAAAAACTCCAACTTGCACTTCGCCTACTTGTAGCCTGATAACACTAAACAGTACTTGCCTTTGTGAAACTAATAACTTGTTCTCTAGGAGATGGTTGTTGAAAAAAAAAATCAGCGGGGCATGTTAACAGCGTAAACATCACTGAAGGCATTTCAAACTCAATCAATAGCTTATCATGCGTTAATGATTCTCATTCCATGTAGACATTCCTTTCGTTCTGCCCCTGGATGATTTCTTTTTCACTATCATATTTAGGTATGTTGATCTGAAAGCATGTATTGCACGGCTGCCTGAAGAAGGATATGGCGCGAATATTACGACATGGCCTTCACGCCTGCAGTATCCTCCAGATAGACTCAAGAGCATACAAGTAGATTCTTTTGTGTCCAGGAAAGAGCTTTTCGAGGCAGAGTCAAAGTTCTGGAAAGAAATAATTGAAAGCTATGTCCGTGCTTGGCATTGGAAAAAGTTCAAACTTAGAAATGTGATGGATATGAGAGCTGGTTATGGAGGGTACTGTATTCCATCTCTGTTGGTTTCCTCTTTGTCATTATGCACTTCAATTGTCTGATCAGCATTTTGCTTCTAAAGTTTGTCGAAAGAATTATATCCTATCAATTGTTTTTTTTCAACAGATTTGCAGCAGCATTAATTGAAAATCAACTGGATTGCTGGGTTCTAAATGTTGTCCCTGTTAGTGGTCAAAATACCTTACCTGTCATCTTTGATCGTGGACTACTTGGAGTCATGCATGACTGGTAAGAGTGCTCATCCTTCGCAGCATTTTATTAGTTGTTAGCATTTACCATTTGATCATTCTTGTATCTTACATTAGCAATACCAATATGACATTGGAAAAAAAAGGGAGAAAAAGAAATGAAGAAGAAAAGGAAATAATTCTTGTGACTCTTTTGTCTGTATGCATAACCTAGAAGATATACTAGTCTGACATCTATTACAGGCTGTCCTTGCCAACATGAAGAAATACAAATCCTTAGGGAACATGCAATGGATTCTGTAGAAAGTAGGTTGCACGAAATACATACATGACATTCTTATCTCTTATCTCGACATGTGATTATCATTTGATCCGTTTTTCAGGTGTGAACCATTTGATACTTACCCAAGAACGTATGACTTATTGCACGCTAATAGTCTCTTCTCCATTGAACAGAAAAGGTACAGCTTCTTACCGATTCTTTATTCACAGATGATATTGTAGTCCAACTCTGCATTCATGGATCTCATGGCTTGTGCGGAGTAGGGCTCGTAAAATAATGATTTCTGTGAAGTAGGACTGTCTGCCAAAGAAAACGATGCCTGATCTTGTGTTTGATTTATATGTACCAGATGCAACATGTCCACGATCATGCTTGAAATGGACCGAATATTGAGGCCAGGTGGACGAGTGTACATCCGTGATTCTGTTGCTGTAATGGATGAACTTCAAGATATTGGGAAAGCCATGGGTTGGCATGTAACTCTCAGAGACACATCTGAAGGTCCTCATGCAAGTTACAAGATATTGACATGTGACAAACACCTTTTACGAGCCTGAGTTAAGAAAGGAGAAATCAACGTTTGTGTCTGCTCATGTGCTTTTATTTGAAGACCAAGAAACTGCAGGGACATGTCAAAACTCATATCTCCGCGGCTAAATGAGCTGAAAGATGCTTGCCAATATGACGGTCCGGCTTTTGTCAATGGCTGTTGTTTGAACCATGTAGCATATGACATGTACAGCATAAGGTGATATAGTTTCACACGGTGGAAATATATTTTACGTTACCAACAGGAGAAATTTACTTTGTAAAAGGATAGGCGTGAATAGCTCCATTGTTGTATTTGTTTTAATTTATTATCTGACTATGAGGGTTTTTTAGTCATAAGTTTTGCTGTTTACTGATTCCAGTGGAGAATCTGTGTTTTAAGTCATCCATTTATTTACAACAGATGTACTGATTTTTACTTGAGCTGAGTAGGTAATCACTTGATTATTTCCTGCAGAAAATAGTACCTGTCTATTGACTAACGGAGGGGTAAGTACTCCTTCATTCTTAACGAGAGGTATCAGATCCAAGTTCCTGGGTATGAAGTTGCCTTTGTTAGGGAGCGCTTTACTTCCAATGTGGGACTTTTCGGCGTGAATCCAGATTTAATCGGGCTCCAATGTGGGTACCGGACACCGGTGGAGAAACAAAAAAAACCTCTTGACACTTGGAAGATGCCATTTTGACTTTTATGATCTTTAGAAGATAAATAAGATAATATTCAAGGTACTTCACACAGCGTACTTTAACTGCATAACAGTAAATTATTATTTTTTATTTATTACTACATAAACATAAGAATAAATAAGTTTTTTAGTTTTGCCGATTTTCAAGTTTTTTCGATTTTCATTCATATGAAAGGGCTAAAATATTTTATTTTGGCTTTTTACTCCCTTTATAAGGTGGATCCCGAAAGAAATAAAAGATCTTATAAATTCAATTCATTAGAGTTTAGAATAAAATTTTACATATGATAATATATGTTTAACAATAATCAAACAAATAAATGAACTTATTATCTATTGAAACATAAAAAGAATCTCCTCATTCTATGATTCGAATCTTGAATTTTATGTTAAATTCATAGGTGTATGTACATGTACCAATCATATAAATTTTGTTCCGATGGGACCAATACAACCCAAAAAAAAAAAAAAGCAATATGAGTCGATCTTGAAATAATTTATTGCATTTTCCTTAGACTTGCTAGGTAAATTTGTTTTGTTGTTCAATATTAAACGACTAAATACTCGTATGTATCTACTACATATACTTATGGTTGACGAAGTTATACCACTGCAGAGCCCAATTGTCATTCTTCCATTACTCAAATCGCTCGTTACAATATAGGGAAATTCCCTATATTACAGGTTATGTCAGCCTATAAGTAAGTTAGTACAAAAATTAGTCAATTCATAAAATATTAATTAGCTATTTGTAGCCAAAAAAATATCAATTTTTTGCTTTTTTTGAGTGGGTGTTGATGGAATAGATTAAATACATCTTAAAGAGTTTAAATCTCAGTTTTGGGATGATTTGGTAGAGTTTTGAGATGGTTTGAATTGAAAATTCGAAATAGAATATGAACATGGAAAAAGATGATATGCGTATCACACTGTGTATCGTTTGTATATCACATATGTGTATTAATGTGTATCACACTGTGTATCGTTTGTATATCACATATGTGTATTAATGTGTATCACATGGATATCCATGTATACATGTGTGTGATACATCGTGATACATGTTAGATACATGGTCGCAGAAGAATTTTTTGAACTCGATTTTAACCACGAATTTTAATACCAAAGTAATCCAAATCACTTCCAATCTTCCTCAAAATTTGTATATTGACTCATATATATATATATATTCAATGAATTTCAATCATACCCACATTGAAAAATGTCCTTTTTTGCTTAGATCATTGAAAAAAATCCCTTTTTGCTTAAATTTTTGGATTATTATATATATATATTGTATTTCATCACCTTGTTTGCTACCTCATCCATGAAATTTTCTTTCCGTCTTGCATCTAATGTTGTTGATCACGCTTAAAAATATGGAAGGAGATATTTGCATGTGATTCTTGGAGAAAAAGAACCTTATTTATTTGAGTTTTTAATTTTTATATGTGCTTGACTAGTTTTAATACGTTTATGACTAATGACTAAAGATTGGTAAGTTGAAACTTATTTGGGACATTTATGTAAGATTCCCAATAGATTGCAGTAGCTGATTTTATAAGGCCTTGCTTGTGGCCCAAATAATAAATCGCAGTAAGGGAGTCCATGACTGACCTAAATGGGCTGCAACATGAACTAAACTCTATTACTGAATTCTACTTTATTTTTTGGGATTTACAAATAGCACGTCGAATTTAATGTCTACTTTTTCTAGCCAGTATACATAGATTATATATATTTATGCACATATTTGGCTGAGGAAGAGTTATGAACCGTAAATCAAAGAAATACGATCATCGAGCATATTATGTGTAATGATTCCCCCACTCACGATTAACTATTTCGATAATATATCCAAATTTCCTCCCTCTTAGTTGAAAAGAATTCCTATGGATCCAACAAATAACGTAAAGAGTCAGGGACCAACCATAAAACCCTGTTCAATAAGTGGAAAGCATTAGTTGTCCGCTCTTAAGTTGGGAGTCAAGGTCGAAGAAGGACAATAACGCCAAGCCATATGTGGAATAACTCCAAATATAACAGAAAAAACAAAACGTGTAGGTGAATCGACTCATCAAGTTTTTATGAAAGTAGTATCCAACGTCTTACCTAAGTTAAATATTGTATAATTGTTTGATTTCCATAATTTTCTCCATCCCTTTTGTGTAAATAATATAATATTGGCTCACAATTGATAACATCTTTACCATCTAGAGCAACAACAATGAGTTGAAGAACCCCGTATATTGATGGGTGTTAAGGCCCCATATTAACGATCATGAGGTCTTTTCTTGTAGTTGGTGCATTATTATCTATAAATTATACATATATTATATATTCGGAGGTTTTGGTTTGTCCATTTATGGGCATTTTGCCTTAAAATTAACGACGTACATGTTAATATTACATAATTTCACTATTTAACAGTAGGTATTGTTTCAGCGACCACACTTGCTTCAGAAATCTATCAACTACCCCTTTAACTGGAGGTCTCGTGTTCGAGCTCTGGGTATGAAAAAAATCCTTGGTAAGGAGCGCTTCTCCCCGAATGAGGCCCTGCGCGGCGCGAATTCGGATGTAGTCAAGCTCCAATGCGGGTACCGGACACCGGGTGGAAAACCGAAAAAAAAAACAAACAGAATTATTCAAAAGAAGTGACCTCCGTCCATTTCGCATTTACTTCATTTAAAATAAATTAAAACAGTCAAAAATCTCAAAAAGATAGTGGGAAAATCTTGCACAATAAAGAGTGATGGGAAATTGGTTGAGTATATATAAATAGGAATAAGGTTAAAAGAATGAAAAATGTAGTCAAAGTCAAGAAATAAAGGTAGTTTTTAGGAATCCGATGCTTTTCGTATTCTTTAAATCTCCAATATCAAAATCTAACATTGGATAGGAATATATCAAAGGAATAAATAATAATCACCTTAATTTTTTGATATTTTTTTATTATAAAATTTTGACTTAAAACTATTATAGCTTATAAATTTGAGATTTTATTTTTTCAAAATTGAGGAATCGATATCTAGTTTTAGACTATAAATGACATTTTGACTCTCATAACTAAATTTGATTCTTTTTTCTTTTTTTTTTTGGATCGAAAAGTAAAATAGAAGTGAAAATAGCACATGCTAGCCAGTTTTCGGACTGGTAATTGAAAAATAGCCAGTATTTGTAAAGTTATTAAAAAATAGTCATTATTTTACTGCAACACGGAAAGTGAAATAAAACCTCCTCTGATATATTGTTGAAAAGACTTTCATGTTTAGCGTGAAAAGAAATCCTGAAATATATGGCAACCTCACATTTAAATAACATGTCATATGTTTATTAATTTGATGTAAATATCGAGTGTGAGTAACTTTTTTCTGTTATTGAATAACTAGCTCAGTTAAAACTTAAAAGGACGAATTAATTGGGTTAGACCAAGTTAAAGTATAAAAATGAGTCTTGATCAAAATTTTCTAAAGTTTTTAGATCAATCTCGTTTGAGGTACAAATATATTGAATTATGGAGCATAACCTAATTCACCAAAAATCTTGAACTTTTTCAAAAAAAAAAATAAAAAAATCCAACGAGTAACATCTTCTTTTATTGAGAGATAAATAAAAGATGAAAAAGTCATACAATCATGCACGTATAAAAATAAATGGATATAACAATATGGCAAAGATCATTTGAGCCCGCGACCGTAATTATTTATATTCAGTAGTCACAGAGGTTTATATATATATATATATATATCAGCTCTTATTTTGAGAATGGTCGTATAGTATTATTTTTCCTAAATATAATACAATAGGATTCGAAACTTGGAATATTTTCTTATTGACATTAATGATGTTAAATAATGGTAGGAATTGACCTTAATGATTTATTGCCTAACCAAAAGCAGAAGAGTTCGGAGTTTGATTTGTCGAAATTCCTATAATAATGACATGTCATGCCATTATATAAATCTTTTGTGACGAGTATGAAGCTCTTTTACGGTTTATAATAGAATAAATAATATTAGTATGACACCAACATCATGTATTAGTTGGGACTTAAAACAGATTGGAGATCGCTAAGATACCAAAAATAATTAGCCACAATTATGTATTGGTCAAGCTTACCTTTAATACATGTCTAAAAATTTATTTGTATTGTCATATATATTTAATCGTCCATCAAAGATAAAAATAATAAACTCAAAAATGAGGTATACTTCCTATAATAACAACAACAAATTCAGTGTAATCTCACAAGTGAAGTCTGAGGAAGGTAGTTTGTATGCAGATCTTAGCTCTAACTGATAAAGATAGAGAGGTTGTTTCCGATAAAGCATCGATTCAAGAAAAAGTGAAAAAAAAATAGTAGCAACAAATCATAACAACAACAACAACAACAACAACAAAAATAAGATAATAGAAGCGATCGAAGTCCAATTTTAATGTATATTGCTATAATCATAATATTTTCTTATTGTCAATATAGGTAACTGTTAAATCATTTTTTAAAATCACTGCACTCCCTTTCACTTATTTGGTGTCTCTTAAGATATTATTATTACTTCTCTTGCTTCTTTTGTTGTTAGATATCTCTTCTTTCGTTTCTTTTATGATATTATTGTCTCTTCTGTTGAGCCGAGGGTCTCCCGAAAATAGCCTTTCTATCATTTCGGAGTAGGAATAAAATTTGCGTATATCCTACCGTCTCCAGATCTCACTAGTGAAATTTTACTGAATATATTATTGTTGTTGTTAATCTTAGTAGGCAACCCAATTTTAATGTACGAAAACAGTTGTACAATCTTTGTTGGTTAATTGACACCACCCAGACATCCACCAATTAATTTTTCAAGAAAGCATAAAATGAAAACATCTTGTGAGTTGGGACCACAAAAAGAAAAGAGATCTTTACGCAAATAATTGGACAGATTTGATGTTTATTTTTTTTAGTAGACATATATTATATCCTTTTAATTATACAAATGTTATTTCTGATTTACATATATATTATATATTTGTAGGCTATTTTCAGTTTAAGCTATTCAAATAGATTGATATTTAAGTTAATTTTAAAAAAAGAAAATATGAAAAATTTGAACAACAAAGATCTGTAGTGCTTTATGGTAACGTAAACTATGAAAACTCCAAATTAAATATATTAGGTTTGACCTAATTTATTCATCTGTTGTTAAAAGAAAAAAAAACTGTTGTTAGCAAGATAGTTTGGACGAACGTGGATTTAATTAAGTCATAATATATAGTTATTAAGTATTTGTTTGTTGCAATTGTCGGTTAATTGTTTTACGTTCTTAAATTAAACTCCTAATTTGACAAGTGTCTGGATAATAAAGATGCAGAAGTTCATATGATATCTAAATTATTTGGTATGTGATTAGTTTATTGTATGCTTTACTATGTGCATTAGCCCCCCAAATTAAATATTCTGCTTATTTTTCTTAAGTCAAGTTTTCGGTCGTAACTTTTTAAATATCTTTAAAGTAAAATGACATTTTATACGATTTTTTCTTATAAAAATTGTGAAATTAACTTAATGCTTATTTCATATACATCAGCTAGTATCGACACTTGAATATTTCACGTTAATTATTTTAAGTAATATTTAGGACAATCCGGTACACAAGTATTCCACGTTAACACTTCTAAAATAAAATTCTAAATAAGAAATTTAATTTATGGGACAAAACATATAAATTGATTCGACCACTATAGAATATGGTGCAATGATTAACATTAATTCATCCTTAACTAAAAGTCAATTTTTCGAAAATACTATCTCATTTAGTAAATTTATCTGACGCAAATTAAATTAATCAGTCTAGCAAATTAATTCTGTTAGAGAATATTTTTCTTTTTAATGAATTTTTTACTATATGAATTTAAATTAATCAAAATCCCAATGTAACTATTAAACACCGAAACAAAAATTTGATCCCTTTAATTCATAATTTCACGAGTCTAAATATATAATTAATTTTTAAATTCAAATCTAAATCAATTAATAGACATGAATTCCTTTTCCAACAAAAGATCCCATTAAAATGAAAAAGTAATAGAGCTCTTCCCCAACTAAATAAAGGACCACAACCATATATTTCTAAAAAAAGAATTAATTAAAAAATTGAAGAAGGTGATGAATAGACAGAAGCATTACGTGGAAGGCAAAGATGGGGTGAAGTTTACATTTCAATATTTCATTCCAACAAAAGCAGATTCGAATCGGTAAGTGGACCCCATGTATCCTAATTCCCATCTATCATAGACTTTGCGGCATCCAGCTATTAAATACGGATTTTTACACAAATAATTGATAAAATTCATTATTTATTTTTCTAATCGATATATATAAATTATATAAAAGAAGAGCATTGAAGCAACGGTAAAATTATCTTTTTTGACTTACATGTCACGGACACACAGGTTCGAATCAAGCAGTTATTAATGTTTGCATTGGAGTAATCTTTCCATGTCACTCCTTAAGATACGATCATTTTCCGAACCCTGCATGAACATAGGCGAATCCAGAATTTGAAGTTTGTGGGTTCCTTTCATAATCTCAAATTAGTATGTAATAATAACTGAATTCACAGTTAAATATATATAGGTATTTAGTGGATTTTTAATAAAAATACAGGATCTACACAACAATTAATAGGGTCCCAAGAACCCATATACTATACTCTAGATTCGTCATTGTGCATGAATACATGATATTTTATACAAAGATTATTATTTGTCGATTTTTTTATTTAATTTAAATGATTAAGTAAACGACTATTAATGTTAATTTTTCCCATTAATAATTAGACTAGCTCTAGCTAACTTCCACAATCCACATCCATGCCAAGTTGACAACTATCTATCCTATCTATACATTATATTATGGTCCCCATAAAAAAGGCCCATTGTTCCCCGTATCAACTTCATTTTCTCTCATTACATTATTGACCACCCATATATTCTTTCTTTCTTTTTTTCTCATAGATAAGAAATTATATTTTCACCTTTACAAGAAATTTTGGGTAAATATGTGTCAATTAATTCTCATTATAGGCACACTTTAAACTAACATGAAGTGTACCATGTAAAGAAAAGGGTGTATGTATTTGACCTTTAACCATCTACCCAATTACTCCTAGGTATTTTCTCCTATATTTTGATTTCAACATTATTACCGAACGAATAGAATGTATTTTCTCCACTTATTCGAGAAGAGGAGCATTAGGTGGCCTCACGAAAATAGAAATACTTCCTCCGTTTCAATTTATGTGAACCTGTTTGACTGGGCACGAAGTTTAAGAAAAAATGAAGTCTTTTGAAATTTGTGGTCCTAAACAAGTCAAAAAGGGGCCCAGAATATTTGTGTGGTTATAAAAGCTTCTCATTAAAGGTAGAATTATAAATTTAAACTAAATTGTTACTAAATTTAGAAAGGGATTCACATAGTCACCCGATTGTTATTCCAATTAGCTGATTAATTTATGTGACCAGCGAGCGAGGTATTTTTTTTCTTTTCTTTTAATCAATTTTCCCCCCAGATATTGTCCCATTAGGATAAATTGCATTGAATACAAATTTTACAAATTTAATTCTTTTTTCTGAAATTCCATGTTAAGGTAGAAGTGTTGTTTCCAATCAACTATTTAGGGTGGTACGAAATGATTAAATATCTTTCCAATTTGAAGCCAAGTTATTTCATTTATCCGAGCACAAATCCAAACTAGTCAAGAGTATAAAATGGCTGGCGGTGTGAGTGTGCATTCCACATTTCACATCAACTATGAGACAGTTGTTCCCCAATAATTCACTATGGGGAGAGAAAACTAAAATAGAATATTAAATTTCTATATTTCACATAAAATTTAAGACAGTTGGAGAAATCAGATCTATACAATTTTTATCTCCATTTCTGCAAAATATTAGCAGTAATAATATAGGAGGCTAGATCAAAAGATCAGCTTTGCTCTGAGCTTCATAAATCATAACAACCCATGTTAATTAAAACCTAATAAATTGAGTTTCCTTCTTTAAGAAAACCCTTAAAGATAAATTACTAGATACGTACAACCTTAGAAAATTAAAAATAAATAACAAAAATATACACTTAATACTATAATGTTACAAATCTTTTCTTAAATCAACCACAACAACGCTAACATTATCAGTACTGTGCCTAGCCAAGGCCAATTTGGTCAAAAGAATCGATGCATCTGAACACAACTGGTCGGAGCTTTCTCCGGCACCGGTCACAGTGACGTCATTTTCCGGCGGACCCTGTGGGGATGGTGGCCTCCTTGATTGCAAGCACATACGAGCCACGCCGCAAGCGGTCTCGTTCGAGACAACATCCCATAGTCCATCGCTGGCTAATATCAAACACTCGTCTTCATCGGTTCGTTCTGTGATGGTCACTTCTGGTTCCGATATAACATATGGTTTCAAATAATTGTCACCAATTGCTCGTGACATAGCTAAAACTCCAAGCACTCTTGGCCCATCCCAATAAATAACACGGCCACCAGCTTCTTGTATCCTATTCAATTCATCTGGCCTATCAGGCTACAAAACAAACATACACACTATTATAAGAGGGCGACTCAATAAAATTAGTGGCATAAAATCAAATTTTATAAACTTAGGAGAGGGATTTGAATCTATGCCTCACCTTATGATCGATGGAAAGAGGAATCGCAACGCCATTTCTACAAAGCACAGCACGAGAATCACCGCAATTAGAGACGATAATCTTCTCGGAAGTAACCACTGCGACAACAGCAGTTGACCCGACTGCATCACACTGCGGAGTCTGAAGCTCGCACCTACAATTAGAGCTCGATCCACCTACAGCTCCACTCGAATAGTGGACAACTTCGTTATCCATTTGAGAGAAGCTTTTTGTCATCACCTCCTTCCACTGGGTTTCTCCTTTCTCCACCTCGTTTTTCACTATCTCGTGCATTCTATCTTTGCATTTCATAGCCACCTATAAAAAAAATCAAACAAATTCAGCAAAACTACAAACAAAAGAGAGAGAGGGAATAGTTCAGAGTCGAATTTGCAAAAATAATCTTACATGCGAACAGCCGTGCCCGTCGTATACACCATAGAAATGTAAACTGTTTGAATTTTCATTTTCTCCCTTGCAAAACGAAGGGTGAACTGCTACTGCATCTTCCATGTCGCGTCGTCTTCCACATACAGAAGTTATACCAAACTTAGACAGATTATTATCACCAGCAACAACCTCAACACCATCAACTTTAACAGACGAAACATCAGATTCCGACAGATCCAAAGGTTTAGCGTCAAATTCTTTCTCTGCTACCTTCTCCGTTACACCCAACGGAGACATCAATGAAATCGTCACACTAGTTTCCAACTTCCGTCTCTTGCTTTGATCTACAACTTTCTCCACTTTGTGTCGTTTCGTTCCGTTTTCCAACGGTGGAGCTAAACGGAACTGATGAATCTCCATACGACGTCGTCTTGCAGCTTCTGAACTTGGCTCAACTGGAGTTGTAGCTTCTGTTTCAGTTAAATTAACACCACAACACATCCCAGCCATTATATTTTTCAAATTAATCTTTTTTATTACAATTTTATGACAGAAGATTGAATGAATAAAAAGCTGAAAATTAATCAATGAAAAGAGATACGAGAAATCTTTGAGGAGTAGACTGGAGAGGACCCATAAAAATGAAGCTTTTAGGTACAGAGGAAAGACCAAATTATAGTGGGGCTAATTTCGGGCAGCTGCCCGTCACCGTCCAGGGCAGATTTTGACACGTCTAGTTGTTGTGACGTAAGATTCTGAATCGAAGACACAGATCTTGACCGTCCATTTGTTAACAGATTAAGACCACGTGTGGATCAGATTTTATATTAAAAGCTTACGTGAGCCAATGAGAGAGCGACAACATAATTAGCTTGCTGTCCTGACACGCATGTGGTACTTAGGACAACCACACCGATTATTCGCCTTTCGATCAAAAATATATTTTACCTTTCTTTTTCAGGAATATGAAACGTGGCACGATCGTAGAGTACGAGATTTGTGTTTGCTCTACACGCCTTTCTAGCGTTTGACTAACACCACCTTCTTTGGCAAAAGGTCAACTATGGGAGTAAAAAACTTCTATAATTTGTCTACTTATTTATGTTGGTTTTCCTCATTTTAATGAGGAATTATAACTTAAATGCATTTAATATCACTATGTTATGTGAGTTCTTCCCCGTTTCTAGAGTCTAGACCAAGAATTTTAATCTTATGCGTACTGAATTACAGAATGATGATTTTTTATTTTTATATATTTTTTTCACTATCGTTTTTTTAACATTGTTGTAATTTTGCTTTTCTTGATTCGAGGATCTATTGAAAATTATTTCTCTACCTTCACAAGGTAAGAATAAGGTGTGCATACACATTATTCACTACAGACGCTATTTTTGAAATTATACTGAGTTTATTTTTGTTATTGCTAGTCTGTCCAAAAAAGAATGTCATCAATCTATATTCAAAAATAATTTAACTTTAAAATTCTCTTTTTATCCTTAATTAGGTGATTTACAACCACACAAATATAAGGCTAATTTAGATGATAAATTTTTTTAAAAAATTATTATGTCCTTTTTCTGCTCCGAATTTTAATCAAATGATGCTATATAAATTAAGATGGAGAAAGTGCTATTTATGTAACGTCTTGTGTTGATATTTTGTTGTGAGCTAGGAGTAATAAAATTGTACACCTTATTCAAAATAAATTAAAATTTTTTACTCAAATCTCCCACGGGTGCTAAAATCACTCCAAACGCCCGCTAAGATCAAAGCTCAACTAAGGGGAGCGTGAGCAACACGCCCAAAGGACTGCAAGTGGGAATAGAAGCTGATTGTTGGAATTAATTCTTTGGTATCACTCCAGTTGTTAAACACTAAAAGCGTCTACGTAACAAACGGAGATATTAGAAAAGAGCGTGGGGACCACATATGTCAAACATCAAATTGACGCTTAAGACAGAATATCTGAAGTTTGATCATCCCAGAAAACTCAACACGTGTCCTATGTGACGTGGAGATGAAGCTGCTAAAAACTTTCTCGTCTTGCTATTTTACTCTCTACTCGACACGTTTGGTGCTTTCTTATTTAATTGTGCCAACCCCTCACCATTTTGGAAATGGTAAAAAGTGAATTGGGAGTAATGCTGCTCGGTGGGCCGGGCCTGAACCGGACCGGACCGGGCCCGCGGTCCTAACGGGCCTGGTGGGCCTGGTGGGCCGGTCCTGGGTGGGCCGGTCTTGGTGGGCCTCTGAGCCCGTCACGGGCTGGTCTCCATGGTTGAGCCCACGAGCCCGGGACCGTTTGGCCCGGGACCGGCAGGCGGGCCTGGGCCGGTCCTGGCGGGCCTGGCGGGCCCAACGGCTATTTTAAAAAAAAAAAAAAAAAAAAAAAAAAAATCAAACGGCCATATTTAAAATCTAGCCGTTTGGGCTGAAAATATGACCGTTTTTTAAGTTAAAAAAATGGCCATTTGGCCCCCAAACTTTATTTTAACCCCAAACTTTATATAATTACACTTTTCCCCATTTCTCAACTATAAATACCCCCTCATTCTTTCATTTTTATTCACCAATTCATCAATATCTCTCAATATCTCTCAATCTCTCTCAATCTCTCTACTACAATTACTTAATTTATTGTTGAAATTTCGTGAAAAATTGTGAAGTTGTTGAATTGAAGTTTTCAAGTGTTCAACGATTTTCAATTTTCAAGAAGTTGTTCGGCAATCCGGTAAACTCGTTTCAACTCTTACGTTTTTATAATATATTTTTGTGTGGTTTAGTTTGCATAATTATAATTAATATGGCATTTACTTTGAAAAAAATGTTTGGTAAAGGAAAAGATAAAACCGGTGAAAGTAGTGGCCAACCAACTACCCTTCCCCGGCTCCCCGACCTAGAAAAGATAAGCAAGTTGAAAGTAGTCGCCAACCTAGACGTCCTCCTCCTTCCGTAATTCTTGATAGTGATCACCCTTGTTTTCAATTTACCGATAGTGAATTTTATCATAATGTTGCACCAGGTGATAGATTAGATGATGAAATTATGAATGCTCTTTATCCTAATGAAACCATCTTAGAAAATAATGAGGAAAATGAGGATGATGATGAAACTCAAGCACCGGATTTAGATGATACACCTACTAGTCCTCTTAATAACCCAAGTGATGCACCGGTCGACCCACCTGTAGAAACTCCTACTTTTAATAGAGAACCTGCTAAACGCTTAGAAACATCATTAGTTTGGAATTTTTTTACTCAAGTAAGAGAAAAAAATAAGGCTAAGTGTAAAACTTGTGGGAAATTAATGTCGCATAAATATGTAGGAGACCGTAGCGGCACAGGTAGTTTGACTAGGCACATAAAAACACACCCTAGAGATAAGGCTAGATTTTTTCAAATGAAAGCGCATCTAGAGGGGACAAGTGTAGATTCTGCGATTAACCCTAGTACAGGTTCAAATCTAGTTCAACCAGGAATTAACACTGTCACTGGAGGTATTTTATATTACGATCCAAATAGAGATCGTGAAGAATTAGCAAAGATGATTACTGTTATGTGCTTACCTTATACTTTTGCTTCTAATCCTAATTGGGTTCATTATATTAGAAGAGTGTTTAATCCTACTTATAAAGGTTGGCCTCGCGCAACAGTTAAGAGTGATATTTATAAATTCAAACATGAATATGAACAATATTTGCGTTATTTATTTACTCATATACCTAATCGGATTTCTATTACTACTGATATTGGTAGAAGTGGTAATGATTGTGATTACCTAACTGTTACAAGTCATTGGATAGATGAAGAATGGATAATGCAAAAACGCATAATTGCATATAGAATAATTAATTCGCGTCACACAGGTAAATTTATAGCTAACACTGTTGCAGATATTTGTAGATATTTTTGCTTTAGCGATAAAATAATGGCAATTTCAATGGATAATGCTTCTAGTAACACCAGTGCTATAGGCATGCTTACAACAACACTAAATCCTGCATTTACTAATATTTTCCATGTTAGATGTATTTGTCATATTTATCATTTAATTGTCGGTGATGGTATGCGAATATTAAACATAGAAATTGAAAAGGTTAGAATGGCTCTTAATTGGCTTTTTTATTCAAACCGTAGAAGTAGACTTAGAGAGTATTTTAAAAAATGTGATGAATATGGCCTTAGAGAAAGAAAGGTTCCTAAACCTTGCCCGACTAGATGGAATTGTATGTACGAAAGTTTAGTAGTAGCATATGAATATAGAAACCCAATTAATGCAACGTTTAATTCTCGGGTAGGTGGTGAAGATGATGATGAAATGCTTACCACTCAAGATTGGACTAATGTTAAAATTCTTTTAGATTTTTTAGAACATTTTCAAATTGCAACAAATGCATTTTCTGGGCAATATTATCCTACTATTTCAAACTGTTTAGTTTATATTGCAGCACTATCTGATTTGTTTGTTGAATTTAGTGAGGGTGGGGATATTTATGAACTTGCTATAAATGAAATGAAACAAAAGTTTAAAAAATATTTTTTTCCTATCCCTCCTATTTATGGTCTTGCTGCAATGCTAAATCCTACAATGAAATTGGGAGGTCCTCATTTTTGGTATTCAAATATTTATAAGGCTTTAGATCTTTCAAATGAGGAAATTGCGACACTTGCAGATGCAAAAGCTTCAATTAAGATTAACGCTCAAACAGTTTATAATGCTTATCAACTTGCCTTAGAGCATGCTAGGCCAACTATTCCAACCCCTACTTCGTCTAGCTCACAATCCTCTAAAAGAGTTGCGGGCTTAAAAGCTCTTAAATCTTGGACGGAGTTCAGGGGGTCTCAAGGTGAAAATTATGATGAAACTTCACATCTAAATGAGCTTCAAGTTTATTTGTCTCAGGGACTTGAAAAGGAGAATCCAGACGGCTCTTTTGATCTTTTGGAATGGTGGAAGGCAAGGGAAAAACATTTTCCTGTTCTTGCAAGGATGGCTCGGGATATTTTATCAATTCAAGCTTCAACTGTTGCATCAGAGAGCGCTTTCAGTCAAGCAAGACTGCAAATAGGTGATCATAGAGCGTCTATGAGGGATAGCTTGGAAAAATCAGTATTGTTTAGAGATTGGATCCGCTCGGAAAGAAGAAACTTTGGAATTGCAGAAGCACAACCGGCGATAGATGAAGCTTATGAAGAAATGATAGCGGAACTTACGGAGGATTCGGCTTCGCCCGGAAGTGGTGATGAACAAGCTTCTTTTCCACCACCACCAACGCAACCTCCTCCGAACCTTGAAGGATTTATGAGATTTGTTAGAGATAATACATAGAATAATATGTAACTTGTATTTTGGCACATCTTCCTTAGTTTTTTTCCTTCTAATGGTGGTATTAGTACCTTGTTGTGCTCATTCCATTGGGGGAAGGATGACTAAGAAAGATATGTCATTTTTTGGTAATAAAATTTATTGCTTCTACCCATGAGCTTCTTTTCGCAATATTTCTTTGTCTATACTTAGAATTATTTATATGCTACAATATATACATAATATACAATATATATACTACAAGAAAATATATTTATAAGATACAATATATACATAAGATACAATATATATACTACAAGAAAATATATAAGAGAATATATATACATAAGATACAATATAATATACTACAAGAAAATATATTATGCTACAATATATACATAATATACAATATATATACTACAAGAAAATATATAAGAGAATATATATACATAAGATACAATATAATATACTACAAGAAAATATATTATGCTACAATATATACATAATATACAATATATATACTACAAGAAAATATATTTATAAGCTACAATATATACATAAGATACAATATATATACTACAAGAAAATATATAAGAGAATATATATACATAAGATACAATATAATATACTACAAGCAAATATATAAGAGAATATATATACATAAGATACAATATAATATACTACAAGCAAATATATTATGCTACAATATATACATAATATACAATATATATACTACAAGAAAATATATTTATAAGCTACAATATATACATAATATACAATATATATACTACAAGAAAATATATAAGAGAATATATATACATAAGATACAATATATATACTACAAGAAAATATATTATGCTACAATATATACATAATATACAATATATATACTACAAGAAAATATATAAGAGAATATATATACATAAGATACAATATAATATACTACAAGAAAATATATTATGCTACAATATATACATAATATACAATATATATACTACAAGAAAATATATTTATAAGCTACAATATATACATAAGATACAATATATATACTAAAAGAAAATATATAAGAGAATATATATACATAAGATACAATATAATATCAAGAAGTGATATTTATGCATGACAATTTAGTGTTTTACTATTGTTTTGTTATTTTCTTTTTCGTCAAGCACTTTAATAATTAGATATACATATATACTACATATTAATATAGCCATGATACTACAAGAAATTGTCTTTAAAAAAAAAAAAAAAACCCGCTAGGCCCGCGAAGCCCACGAGCCCGGCCCGTTAAGCACAGGACCATGTGGGCTTAGGCCCGTCACGGGCCGGTTCCACCCATTAGGCCCACGAAGACCGGGACCGCCAGGCCCGGGACCGCCAGAGCCCGGGACCACGAAGCCCGGGACCGCGAGGCCCGGCCCGTTAGGCCCACTAAGGCCCGGGCCCGGGACAAAATACAGCCCTAATTGGGAGGATGTATTTAGGGGCGTCCACATGATTTTGCTATCGCGGATACCATTACATTCAATATATAAATTTTATATTATTCACAAAAATTATTTTGAAAGTATATATTAATTAATTATTTATTTTGGATCACAAAAAAAAACATAAAATTACTTATTTTAGATCGGAGAAAATATTATTTTTTTTCATACTCAAGATTCGAATGTGAAATCTATAATTAAGGATAAAGAAATCTTATCTATTTCAGTATAATATTTGTTGGTGGAGGTTATATCTCCCACTCACCTAGTCTATCCATCGCGCGGGCAGCGAGATAGAGTTTTATAGCCGCTTTATTTGCCTGAAGTCGTGTAAACCAGACCGCATGCCTATTGAAGAATGAGCCAGCGATTCACCCACCTTGTATTCCTTCTATTTCGATTTGTGTGGCCTTATTTAAAATAAATGAATATAAATAAAAAGTATCACATAAAATAAAATAATAAAAATTTATTTGAAAATTCTTTTCGTTATAACTTATGTGACATTAATGATCCATTATAACAAAAGACATATTTTTATATTTATAAATAATTTAATACAAACTTCTTATTTTATTTTTATTGCAAAGTATTAATGCAACATAAATATTACTATGACATATTTAAAATTATATCTTTCAAAAGTATTATATCCATACAAATATTATAGCATGTTAATCCCATAAGTTTTAGAAATATTTAATTTTTTCTTAAATTCAGTAACAAATCAAATAGGTCCCGTATCTTGGAAAAGAGAAAGTACCACACATCTTAAATTTGAATTTAAATGACCTCCTCTCAATGTTTCTCATTTTGTTAGGTTAGAAAACACAATTAAGGTTATTAACTTTGGTTTTATGAAAGCAAATCTAAAGTAGTGTTTGACGTTTGCTTTTCCTAGTGAAAAAAATTACATGTTTTTAAATTAAGGCTTTTATCTTTTGATTTGGTATCATCTAAAATTTTGTGTTTTAAGAGTTAGAGATGTTGCGAATTTAGCCGTCGTTTGAAAATAGATTTGATTGAAATTTGAAAAAAGAGTTTTTGAAATTGTGTTGAAAAATTAGTTTTGAAAGTTGAAGTTGTGTTTAGATATGCATTTTATTTGAAGAAAAGTTAAAGTTTTGTGGCTGGCAGAAAAATTTTCACCCAAAATACCCTAAACCAGTTTTTCGGAACTTGAATTTTTTTGAATTTTCCCCCAAAACATGATCATATTTCATAAACAAACAATATTTTTTTTTTTTAAATAAAGCTAAATCTATGACCAAACGGGAGCTTAGTCTAGAGAAATAATTCATAAGAGACACGTTGAGAATTTTGTCTAGAGAAATATAATTTGTAAGAGACAAGTGTTAGTTGTCGCTACGAATCTTGTCAAGAGTAAACTTCGACATTTAACAATATTTAGAGCATTAATTCTAAGGTTGTACCTCTTTCACATTATCTTTAAGTAGTATAATGCTTATGTCACTCGATACATAGTTTAATCAACAGAATTACGTATATCTTTGTATCTTCTATAGTATATTTCTCTCTCTCTCTCTCTTTTTTTGAATTTACTATATTCATTAAATATATTATGCAATTGTTCCCACGTACACAACAAGCTTAACACTTGCTTGTGCCTGCTTAAGACACATATTGCTTTTGCCTCGCTTGATAGGGCAACTCTTTAAGTTCTTCTCTTGGTCTCCTCATCGTTGGACTTAGCGTAGATATGCAAAAGGATATAACTCGATCCGAAGCATTAATAGGTGAAGATTATTCAAAATTATATTGTTTAACCAAAAATAGTTTCTCGGTCAAAGTTAATATTCAGAAAAAAACGGGTTATCGATAATTAAGGTTTACTTCATTTTCCTGACAACTTTAAGGAGAACGGATTGTAAAATGGAAATGAGTAACAAAAAGATTAAATTGTCAATTAATATTCGAAATCAACACTTAGAACTTGTGGAGTAAGCAAAGAAAATAGTATGTATTTTAGTAATAATCGTAACATGTCCTTACAAATGAGATTCTCGTCCTTATATAGGAACTTACAATCATAACGGTTCCCACACTTAATTTGGGTTTGTTAATGATATTAAATATATTGATTGCCCATTACCATATATATCCATAACTGATATATTTATGACTAAATTTTTTTTGTAACTGCTCCGATTTCCCTTCCTTATTTACTTCTGGTTCGTGCATCTTCCCTTCTTTTTAGTTTTCATTCATTTCGTTCTTGTTTCCCTTTTGACAACTATCAGGTCCAATTCTTTTCTCTGCGTCATCCCGTGGGTGTTTCTCTAGTACCTTTCGTGCTCTCTTAATTCAGTTAATTGAGAATGCCACTTGTCGCTATATAGGCATTCCACACATCATGCATCGTCAGCTTACTGATGTTTCATGTGTCATGTCTTTTTTTTACCAATATAGATAGTCTGCCCACTTTCTGAATATTCTCAATTGAATATTTGAAAATGGTGAGTTTTATGACGGGAATTCCTTGTCGCCGTTTCGAGTATCATCATGTCTCTTATCGAATCGATTCGCTGTATGTCACATTTATTTAATGCTCGTGCCACGTGGCTTCTCACGATTGGATATGCAGTTTCTCAGTGCCTTTTAGGGTTTTTCTACAACTGTATCAGTCACGAAGTGACGACTCCATTAACACTTCATAATGACCAACTTTAATGACAGTTGTATCTCCTTATAAATACCTCATTCCTTTTGATTTTTTTGGAGTCTTCCTTCTTCAATACCCATTACCTTATTCCTTTTCTGTATTTCCTCGATTAATCATGTCTTCAGACCCTCACAAAGTTGTGATAGTTGATGAACTTACTATTTCTACTTC
Source organism: Nicotiana tabacum (assembly GCF_000715075.1). NCBI lineage: Eukaryota > Viridiplantae > Streptophyta > Magnoliopsida > Solanales > Solanaceae > Nicotiana > Nicotiana tabacum. The sequence continues at coordinate 172,299,327 of NC_134090.1, forward strand.
CCCTACTAGAAGTAGGAGAGGTGGTAGAATTCGTAGTCTTGGTTCACTATCTAATCGAGGTTCTTCTTCCCAAAGTGGTTCCGTTAAGCCATCTTCTTCAAAATCTAGAGCTCCTTCAACCCTCAAATCTTCTTCTAGAAATAGGAACCTAAATGAACCTGTGCGTGAACCCATAGTTGCAGAGATTGTTCCTCAAGAGTTTTCTTTTGTAACAGACCGTGAGACCATGAGAAACCAAGTTTCTTATATAGCTTCCCTTAACCCAAGCTTAATTATTGCTCGTCTTCTTTCCTTCCAAGTTTTAGTCCCTGGCGCTAGCCAAAGAATCATTTCTTACCATGCCAGTTTCTATTTATACCTACCCTTTTACTTTAGGGTTTAAGCCTTCCATTGATCCAGTGATCATTGAGTTTTGCCGCTACTTTAATGTGTGCCTTGGCCAGATCGGCCCTATCGTTTGGAGGGCTGTTGCATGCCTCCGTTATTTGTCAAATTTGGTCTCCGTTCATTTCACCTTTCGACACCTGCTTCATCTTTACTCTCTCAAGTTGTTTCGTGAAGGAGTTTTCTCTCTTGTGGCTAGGAGTAAAAGAGTGTTGGTTAGCCCCAAAAATGATCGGGACCGCGGATGGTATGCTCGTTTTGTTATTGCCCACACTAGTGGATTAGTGGGTCAAGAAAACATGCATTTTCCAGAAAAATGAAATTTTGCACGTAAGTTTTCTTTTTTTTTTCTTCTTTCTACAGAACTTGAATGATTTCACGTAATCACATTCCCATTTTTCAGCAACCATGGAGGTCTTTGATGAAATTCATGACTTCCGTGCTTGGGTAGAAAAGATGTTGACTGCTGCTCCTATGGGCAAAAGATCTTGGAAGTTCCTTTTCCTAAAAATTCAATTGGAAAGTGAAAACTCACAGTACTTTTACTTCCATAATTCTCCTTCTTCTTTTATTTGTTCATTTGAAAATTTCTTACCCCCTATTTTGTTAGGGTCGCTATTCATGGTGTTAGTCCTGCGTCTGTTCCATCGACCAAGCTTTCTGTGAGCCTTGCCCAGGAACGGATTTTGAGTGCTTCTTCCTCCAAGAGAAAACCTGATGATGCTCATGGCTCTGATGATGAGGGGGAACCAGAAGAAGGTTCTTTGGTGAGAAAACCACGCTTCAGAAGACGCGTGGTTTCTAATGATGAAACTCCTTCTTCTCATGTCCTTCCATTTAGTTCTATTCCTTTCAGACTTACAGATGAGCCAGAAAGTACCCCTTTAGTGATTTTTGATGAAGATACAACCATTCCTCCCTCTAGTCGTATAGATAATTTGTTTGCCCACGACTTCGAAGGTAAAGAAAGTTTTGGGCCTGTTGTTGATGAATTACCTCTTGCTTCACTTCCAACTTCATCTACCATTAATCCCTTCATGCCTTTACCTGACATTACTCCAGTTGTTATTTCCGTGGATGCTCCTCGTGCAGAAACCAAACCTTCTAGCAGCAGAAGGAAGATGAGGAGAGTTGTAATTGAGGTCCCTAAAGGTGGGAACTTATTGAGAAAATCTGGTCAAGCTGATGTATGATTGAATCCGCTGTTAGGCCCTGTGGAGACGAGTAAGCTAGAAAGCCACAGCTCCCTGACCTTAATGAATGACATTGTTTATTCCTCTTTGAATGTACTAGTTTAATTGTACTTCCTCCTCTCTTTGTTTTATTTTTCATTCATAACTCTTTCTTCCTCTTTTGCATATTAATTTGATTGGCACAAAACTCATGAAAAGAATTTCTCAGGCTGATCAACAAATTATTGACCTGCACACCGAGGCTGACAACTAGAGAGAGCAATTCGAAGGTCTTCAATTGGAGAAGGATGTTCTTGCAGAAGAGAAAAGTGCATTGGAGTGAAAAATGAGAATGACTTCCGTTGAGTTAGCGGTCGAAAAATCTTCTTCTAGCCAGGTTGAGAAGGATAAGGATAGGCTGGAATCCTCTTTTGTTGAACAACTTTCTAAGACTACTGAAGAAATAAGGGGTTTGAAAGAACTTTTTAATCAAAAAGAGGTTTATGCTGCTAATTTGGTTCAAACACTTACACAAGCTTAGGAAGACCTCCGCACCTCTACTGATAAAATTCAGTTCTTGAAAAGTTCTCTCGTTTCTTTGAAGACAGCTTATGAAGCCTCGGAAGTAGAAAAAGAAGAGTTGAGAGCTGAAATTGATCAGTGGGAGAAGGATTATGAGGCAATCGAGGATAAGTTATGACTGGATATTAGTTGAACACTCACCTCGAGACTCTAATTGAAGCCAACCAGGAGGGTTTTTGACCTAAATGCTGAAATCGCTAAAGCTAGGGAAGCTAATGATAAAACTCAGTAACGTCAAAGCTTTTCCTCGCCCGAAGATGAAGGTTCCAAGGGCGATGGAGATGGACTTGTTCCTGGTGGGGTAGATGTTCAAGACTTTTCTTCTCAAGTTAATCCTTCTTCTCACATTGATGATGTTCCCGCTAATGATGCTCCTTAGCTTTTCTTTTTCTTACTTTTTGTTAGCTTTTATGTTGTTTTCCTCCTAGTTTTAACATCTCTTTTGGAAAGTTTGTTTTTGGCTGCCCCTGTTTACTTTTTTGGGGTTTAATGACAAATGAACATCCTTGTTTTTAAGGTTATATGTATAAGTGTTTTGATTGTCTTTGCCTCATATTATGCTCTTTGCTTTATTCAAGCTTTTTCTTGAATTTTTTTTAAAAAAAATGCCTTTACAATCTGTGACTTTGATAAATACGACTTTTTTAAATATGAAAGAGGGCCCTTTTATATTAGCGACACTGATGAAGATGACATCTCATCTTTATATTGGTGCAAATATATGAAATATGATGTAGATATGAAAATGAAATAATTTAAAGAAGTTTTATGTTTTTAACTTTCAAATAAATTTCGTACATTATTTTCATAATTGTTCGTACGACACTTTCATAATTGCGTTAATTGTAGCAGATTTTAGAATTCAAAATCGGGTCTATTTTCCCGTGATAAAATTTTTGCCTTAACCTAAAACTTGTAGGAATATGGAATATCTTGCATAATTTTTGCGAGTTCGTACTCCTTCGAAAAATTCAAGGTTTCCTCAAGATTTTTTGATTCTGGCTGAATTATGCCTTTTTTTGGTTCTTTTGCTTCCTTCTATGCGCATAGTCCCCCCAGTGTTGGAGCTTTGAAGTATGAAATACCGAACACTGGATTACTCCTTCCTTTTAGTCCATTCCCTGAAAAGGAAAATGCAAATGGGACTCGGAGATAATCACTTAGATGATGACTGCTTAACCCTTTTTCCATCAGAAAGGTTGCAACCTTGACCGGAAATAATTCAGTATTTTGCGTGCCTTTCGGGTTTAGTATAATCATTTGATACGGGCTAGCTTTTTGCCTATGATCTAAAATGGTTAGTAAAATTCAAAAGAACAAAATAAAATTGAACTTGCATGATACCTGGCCGTGGGTATTTCCCTTATCTAGAAGTAATACTTCTTTAGATGGACTGCATTCAAGCTTGATGGTAGCACCTTACTATCCATAGTTTCTAACTCATATGCTCCCTTTCCCGCGATTCTTCGAATCCTAAATGGAAGAAATCAAGATTTTTGCAAAACTTTTCAAGAACGAAAATTCAAGATTGGAGGTCAAGTTATTATCGGAATTTGTTAAAATTGGTATGGTTGAACTCGTATCGGAATGAGTTATTGGATTTCGTGTGTTTTTTTGGAATCCGGGCATGTGGGCCCGAGGGAAATTTTGTCAAATTTTCGAATGGAGTTAGGAATTTATCTAAATTGAATTGTTGTGAGTATTAGAGCATATTTTATGGATTTTCTTATTTATTGGCTAGTTTTGGAGCGTTGTGCATCGATTTGGGTCGTCGGAAGGGCTTGGAAGTCGGTTTTGGAACTTCAGAGCGAGGTGAGTCTCCTTTCTAACCTTGTAAGAGGGAATTGTCCCCATAGGTGAATTAATTGAATATGTGCTCCTAATTGTGGGGGCTATGCACGCACGAGGTGACGAGAGTTCATACGTAGCTACTATTATGCTTATGTCCGGGTAGTTTAGGACCCAAAAAGCATGCTTTACTTGCAATAATGGTAACCTTATTGATAGTTTAAATTGATTTAATTGCATCAAAGTGGTAAATAATTTTCTAAAAGAGTTAAACTTCATTTTCTCGGCTTGTAAAAGAGAAATTGACACATCCTTGAATAATTATCTCCCTGATGAAGTTTTGATTGACTGTTTGAATGTGTGTTTCTATGTGTACCTGCGTTGCATGTATGATTCGCGAGAGGGGTGATTGTTTATTTATATTTGACCGCGTCACATGTATGATTCGCGAGCGGGGTAATAGATGCATCTATGGTTCACGCCGTTAGACCCTCAGCAATGAACATTTTACATTTATGTTGGATCGGGCCGTACAACCTCGGCATGATATGCACATGCTTATATTGCTCGCCTGAGAATTATAAATGTTGATACTTGCCTTTCCTGGCCAGAGATAAATTGATAAAGATAATGAAAAGTAAATTTTTAGAAATCCTTTATTATTTGAGAAGTTGTTTACCTGCTTTCTGGATGTATGAGTTTATTTTTGCTCTATGAAATCCATGATTTCCTAACATTTTTACTATATTATCATTGGACCACTAGTAAGTGTCGAAGTTGACCTCTCGTCTCTATTTCTTCGAGATTAGACGGGATACTCACTGAGTGCACGTTGTTTTCGTACTCATACTATACTTGCTGTGCATTTTTGTTGCACAGGTTCATGTATGGCTAGTGGCTTAGTGACATAGCGACATAGTTGATATGGAGACTTAGGTGAGCTGCATTTATCGAGATGACCCGCAACCAGCAGAGTCTCCTTCAGAGTATTGTATTTTTATTTCTGTCCACTTTGTATTCCGGACAGTTACTGTATTTTATTACACTCCCTAGTAAATGCTCATGCACTCGTGATACCGGGTTCTGGGATGATTATGTGGGTACTTTGTATTAACCTCTTAACATCATATTTAATTTGAAATGATTACCTTTTACTAGTAAATGCGAAGGAAAATCATAGTTTTCAAACTTCTTAAAATGAGAATTTAATTAAGTAATTTGGTTGGCTTGCCTGACAGCGGCGTCCGGTGCCATCACGACCCGTAGTAGATTTTGGGTCATGATAGTAAACTATAGGGAAAGTTTGATTTATCGGGTTCGTGGTATAGCAATCACACACAATTGTTCACTCTATACCTCTCGGTAGTTTGAGTGATTTTGCCCAATTTGCCTTTATCAAGTCCAAATGGGTATTTGCACAAATCAAGTGATATATGCTCAAGTCGGGTCTTACTATCTCTAGATTCGACCCTTTAATTGGGGCTATAAATTTCTTAAGTTCACCCCAATTCCTTGTTAGTTAAGTTTTTCTAAACCTAGTCTCTCTTTCTCAAGCAAAGACTAGATTAATTAGGCATGAACCAATGTTTGCAACCATTAATTCTAGAGATTCATAAACAAGGCTAAATATCACTAACCCAATCACAGACAAGCCCTAAAATTAAATACCAATTAAGTACCCACACTAGGGTTGGGTCACAAACCTAGCTAAAGATTTAGCTACTCATAGAAAATGAAGAAATAAAAGAAGAAATTAAGGTAGAATGTATAATCATAGATTAAACAAAGAAAAACTAATGTTAAGAAGTCAGTCTAATATAAATTTACTCAAAGAAGTAAAGAAAAATGCTCAGGTGCACCTCTACAAACTGAACTTGACCTAAAAATGATAAAAAGTTGTATTTATACTAAGCTGAAAATATCTGACAAAAATGCCCCTACGGAGGTTATGCGGCCGCATACTTCTGATGCGGACCGCAAAATGGCCTTATGCGGTTGCACAATTCTGGTGCGGTCCGCACGCTTGGGAACTTGGGGCTGGAACTTGAGGTCTTCTGCGGTCTGCATAAAAATGATTGTGGCCACACTTAGGATTCTGTGACCGCACAAAAGTGATGCGGTCCTCACTCTTCAGTTTTTGGACTTGATCAATCCTCTGATTTTTCAATCTTGCAGACCGTATAATAATGATTGCGGCTGCACTTGTCCTTCTGCGGCCGCACATTTTTGGCGCAGTCCACACTGTCTGAGCTGGCTAATAGCCTTCTCTCTAAATCTCATTCTGTGGCCGCACTGCTAGCCTCTTTGCCCAATTTTGGCCGTTGTTCACTTTTGATTCTTTTATGAGTTGATTTTGACTTATTTGGCTTGTTTCCCAATATTCCTGCAAGTAAGCACATTTTGTTAGTTTCCGAGAATACCTTTAAGCATTTTTGAGCTAAAACGCGAGTAAAAGAGAGGAAATAAGCAGTCAAAATTCCTACTTATCAACTCCCCCAAACTTAAGCTTTTGCTTGTCCTCAAGCAAATAAGGAAATTCACACCTCCACTAGAAAAAGAAATATTTCAGCTAGCCTAAGGTGAATCATTTACACATCAATTGGGACCAACAATTACCCATAACACATATGAATTATCAATAACCCATGATATGACTTTTTGACTACCATAGTTCTAGTATGACCCTAGAGCGTCAAAAGTTGACTCTATTCATCAAGGAAGCTCGCTTTTTCACATAGGTCATTGTGGATCCCAGACTCCTCCTCCTCTACTCTCCATTAGTAAATCTCACTTTAGAATGCAAAACTCGAAGCAAGGATTGTGAAAAATTCGCTCATCTCTCTCAAAATAATGTCACAAATCCGGCTTTATGTACCATAAGTTTGCCCCTCATGTAAATCACCATTAATGTAAGCTCACTTAACTTGAAATCATGTAGGGCTTTTGCAGGATGTAATGAAGACTTTTGGATCAAGGTAGGACTTGCTGGAATAGAATGGTTTCATCTTTCCTTAAGCACTCCATTTTCTCTTTTCGGCTCATAGTTTCTCAACTCTTTGAGTCATTTTCTTCTACCTCAGGGGAACTAGAGAGACGTAACATCACTCTTTCTTGAGCATGATATTCATTTTTCTCCTTTTGCTATTTACTTAAGCTTTTCCTCCTTATTTTCTTTTGGATTCCCTTCAACTCTTCACTTTATTCACTTTCTTTTTAACATTTTTTGTACTTTCTTTCTTTTCTTTGCCTTCCCTTTTCTTCATTTCTTTGTACCTTTCATTACTTTCAAACTCCTATTCTCTCTCCCAAACTTATGTTTTTGCCAATTGTTTCTCAAGAGTATTAAGGAAGGATTGGGTGCCAAGAGAGAGTCATTGTAAAACGGATAAAGGCTTGTAACGTGGTTATTGAAAGAAAAAAGGCTTCGGCTCAAAGGGGTTGACTAGGAATATCATATTGGTAGGCCATGGAAGATTTCAAATTTCAAATCAGATTAAGGAGAGCCTACAATAATTTCTCAAGCGAAGCTACACTTAGAATTTCACCTAGAGAAAAATTCGGGGCAAGTTCTAGACCAGTAGCACAGGTACTTGGACTTGCAACTAAATGTCTCACCTCTCACGCTTCTAGATTGCTAAAGAGAACAGAGTTGAGGGCCCACAACAACCCTAGCTAAGATTGAGAATCACCAAATGGCTTGATTTGAACCAAGATGACTGCTTAAGTCAACACAAGAGTCAAAAGAGTCACAACTAGAGCTATTTTCTGCCAACAACTTGTTTTTAACCATACAATCATAGGTAAATGTGTTGGTACCAAGTGAAGCATGCTTGAAACCCCTTTTTTCATTACTACTATATTTACCAAAACATAAAAGAAAACAGACTCAATCTCTTAAGAAGGTTGTCACGCCATCCATCGTTGGGAAGAGCCACCCGGTTCACACAAAAAATCCACCTTTAGAAAGAACCGTGGCATTAAGAAAACCAATGGTTTATTGTCCGCTCAAAACGTAAAAAGAAGTTACTAAAGTAAATAAGAAGCTATGCTATTAAGGAAAAGCAAACTAAAGAAGCTATGAAATAAACTATGAAAAGCGAGATAAAAGAATATACAAACCAAAGTCAAATGAATATATACATAAGGGGAATGAATATTTACATCAAATGGAGAAAATATATAAATACCAAATGAAAATAAAGATGAAAAGAAAATAGTATCAGAATTATTACATCCCAAATGTCAAATAATCAGAATAGACCACCCCCCAAACAAAAATCAAGCATTGTCCTCAATGCTTAACAAAAATAAGAACAGGAAAATGGTAGAGAGTTAAGAGAGTCTCTGTCTACATAGGATCATCAACAAACTCAGCCTCAAGCTGTATCTCATCATCGCTAGGCTGAGGGACAACTAGGTTGCTGAGCATCCGGATCATCTCCTCAGTAGTGTGAGAAGTGGCAACCAACTCCTCAAACTAGCCGGCTGCTGCCTCTGGTGCTATCTGTGCTGCTGGTGGGGCTGACTCTATGAGCAGATCCAATGGTATATCCCCTGTAGATGCAATCTTCTCTACCTCCTTTGTCAACTTCTCCATATACCTCTTTGATACTTGAGACTTCTTCATCTTCCGGACCTACTTGGTCAAGTCTGCAATGGCCTTCCCATGTGACAATAGAGTATCTCTAATCGACTTCTGGCTTTCTAGAATCTTCTTAAATGATTCCTCCAATGACGAAGGTACCTGTGGCTGTTGTGGGGCTGAGGACTGTGCTGCAACATCACTGGAAATATTAGTCAGCTTTGTAGTAGCTGCCTGCATCCAGTTGTTGAGACTCGTCAATGTCTAGGAGACTCACAGCGCAGTCTGAGGATAGGTAAATAAATTTGGCACTGGCAATGGGGCTGCTAATCTAGCAGAAGCTGGTGGACTGGAGGATGAAGATGGTGGCATGGCTGTTGCCCCGGTGGAAGTCCCTGCTGATGTGGAAGGCTGGGCTGCTGAATTAGTAACCACTACCGCTGGCTCCTCAGACTGGCTAGTGGAGGTAGTAGCTTTACCCTTAAACGTCGGGTTGTCAGCTCCCTGAATGTGGTACCAGGAGAAAGGATTTTTGGCCTTCGCATCTGTATCATAATGCTTGGACTCCACCCTTTGATCCTTGAAGTACTTGTCACACCTCCTTTTTCCGCCCCCGCGAGGGTACAAGGAGTTTTTTCCAATTAAAGGACAATCGAAACGGAATTTGTTTGTTTATTTCAGAGTCGCCACTTGGGAGATTTAGGGTGTCCCAAGTCACCAATTTTGATCCCGAATCGAGGAAAAGAATGACTCCATACTACAGTCTGCGTACCAGAAATCCGGATAAGGAATTCTGTTAACTCGGGAGAAGGTGTTAGGCATTCCCGAGTTCCGTGGTTCTAGCACGGTCGCTCAACTGTCATATTCGGCTTGATTATCTGATTTTATACAAATATGAACTTATGTGCAAATTTTAACTCTTTACCGCTTTTATTATTATATTTTTAAAAGAATGTGAACATCGTTTAAAAAACATGTCTTGGGATTGCGTCACATGAAATGTACCCGCAATCCGGAACACAGTTTTATTCAATGTTTTGGGATTTGGATTTGGGTCGCATGAAATGCGCACCCGAGTTTAAGAAGGTAAGATTATTAAAATGCGCACCTAAAACAATTAGCGTATTTATTATTTTGGATAAGGCCGTGGAGTTTGCTGAGCGGCCGATCCCGAATTCTAAGTAATTAACTCATGCATTTGTGAGGGCCCCGCAATCTGTGTGTTTTATTTGGCGAGGCTCGTCTCATTTATTTTAAATGGACAAATCCTAAAGCGACTACATTTTTTCTATTAAATTTAGTCTCTAAAATAAAGAAAGAAAATCCTAATTAATTACGAGTTTTTATTTTATTTATTTAAGAAAGCATGACATACTAATTGCTAGATTAATACAAATATTGATGAAAAGGAATTTTACTAAAAAAAATTTCGAAATTATAAATAAAATAAAAATTCGACAACTAATATTCAAAAGAATCAAATACAGCTAGATTAAAACTCAGCGTTGTTAAAAAAAAGCTATTGAGATTAATTATTCACAACCATTTGAAACTAGATTTAACCATAATTACTAAAGCTTATTAGAAAGTTTATTAGACTTAAACGTTCTTCTAATCTTGCCTGAACTCAAATCATGCCTTAATGCCTAATTTACGAAATTTAATTTAAATTCATGCCTTAGCTAATTTTAGCTACTTGTTCATGATTAACCTACTGTTGATAATCTTGAAACCTTCATAACTAGTGAATTAACCCGTTTTGCCAAACCGATTCATTAAAGACTAACTTATGTTATTTTTTCTTGTTCCAATTATTATTCAGTAATACATGAAATAGCTTAAATACAATCAATAAAAGAAAGAAAAAAAAACTAAATTAAAACTTCAAAATTATTCTTCATATGTATTCATGCTTTCACATTTTTCAGCTTGCAATAGCTAGTATTACAGTCGTGTACCTGGTATTGGAAACCAAAGAAGATGAAGATGAGAATCAGCAGCAGTAGTAACAATACAACACAGCAACAACAGCCCAACAACAGTAACAACCCAGGAACAGAGTTTGCAAACCGGTGGAGTAGTAATCCCAAAATAAAGCTTCAAGCTTCGATGAAACAACAATAATTAATGTTGATTTCAAACAATGAAGGAAAGTAGAAGATTTTTTTTCAGTTTTTGTTCTCTCCTTTAGTTTTAAAATTTCTCCAATTTTTATCTCTTTTCCCTTCTGTTTTGTATTCTCTGTTCTCTCTTTTCTTTTTCTGTTATCCCAGATAATCTCTCCTCTCTTTTCCCCCCACTCTATGTATATATAATAACCCAACAGATCCGCCCTCCTTTGAAAAAAACTTCACTTACCCGACCAAAATCCCAAAAAATCTGCCCATTTTCAACAAAATCCCACTAAGGAATACTTTTCCTTATTTTATTCCGTAAATTAAGGCATGATATAAGGGTCTATCCTCCACTAACATTAAATTAATATAAAAGCTTTTGTCTCATTAGTGCTTGACTAACGAACCATTAATTTAGTCAATTCTGCCCATTTTCCATTCCCAAAATACCTCTTTTAGTCCCACTACCTAATGTTTTGTCCCCCACTACATTAAATAAATATATCAAACCCCAACCCATTACCTCTTGTACCCCATGCCTATCATAAATAATTATATCACTCACACCCCATTACATTTTGTCCCCCATGCTTAACATAAAATTATTCAAAATGTTCAATTCCCAAACTACCCCTCCGACCTTATTGCAATTACCAATTTACCCCTGAATGTACTGCAAATTACCAAACTACCCCATCAGCTATAACCAATTCACCTAATCAATCTTAACCAAAATATAGCCAATATGATCAATTTCTAACAATGTTCAACAACAAATTCAAACTAAATGATGAACAACAAAGAAACAACTAAAATTATCTTGATTGAACAATATCTTTAACAACAAACAAACCTACCTTCAGATTCAACAACAACAACAACAAACAAATATATTCAGATTTCTAAATTCAATAATCATTTGAACTTAAAATCTAACAACTTTACAACCAACAATTCCTATATTAAAACTAAACAAAATCATGAAGCAAACTGAAGAAATAATCAAAAATGATAATCAACAAGCAAGAAGATCAAACTATACTAATTTCGGATTCAAGATCAATCAAACAAAGTATGAACATAAATGAAAAGATTCAACAACAATAACAAACAAGCTTTATTCAAACTTCGAATTAAACTTGAACAAAACAAATAAACATATTCAAATCACTAAACTTCAAATAATCAATTGATCTTTTTAATTAACTCCAATAAAATTATAACAAAGATACATGATCAAAAAATTAAAAACCAAAACATAATTTCTCATTAAATCACTAAATTAACGACGAACTTTAAACAAAATGAACACGAATTTAATCTACAACAAACAACGGATTCAAGCGATTTAAACTAACATTCTTTTATATTAACATTAAATCCTCTTAAAATTAATAAAAACAAACTGAAAAATAATTTAATTGAATCTTCAACTTAAATCTAACAACAATATAATTAAACTAACCATTTTTATCTAAAAATAAATAAAAAATGAAACAAACTTATACTAATTTCAAATCTGAAAATATCAAACAAATTACGGATGAAATAAAATTTAAACCAACTAACCGGATCGGAACGACGAAGAACTTGAATGAAAACAAATCCATCCGAAAGCGATTACCGCACCAAAACGATTCGACGCCGAAGACGACCCCGAACGGACCATCGAAGATTTTGAATAAAGAAAGCCGCGGATAGCAGCAGTGAACGGAGCAGCAACATTTACATGTCGGAGTAGCAGCAGCAACAACAGCACGGCGAGCTGAAGAAGCAAACGACGCAGCAGCAGCACGAGCAATAGCGACACGAAGCAGCAGTGAACAACACGTCGGAGTAGCAGCCGTGACGCAGCAGCGGCAGCAGAAACGGTGACACAACAATGGCAGCAGCAGCGGCGACGCAGCGGCAGCAGCAGCAGCGACGCAGCAGCGGCAGCAGCAACAACGACACGGAGCAGCGGCAGCAGCAGCAGTGGGGGAGCAACGGTCATGGCGACGATGGTCGTTTGGAGCTGGGTGTTCATGGTGCGACGAAGAAGATGAAGCAACAATGACATGGCTGGTCGTTTATGGATGTGAGGGAGCTAGCCATGGCAGACGCAGTAGCAGTAGAAGAAACAACGACGCAACACAGAAGAAGGAGAAGAAGATGCGCAGCCATGGGAGCTTGGCGAGGTCGTCGATGGCGGATGTTGTTTGACGATGAAGATGAAGCTTGGGACGAAGAAAGCTGAAGACGGGGTAGCCATGGATGGAGATCATTTGGAGCTTGAAGAAGAAGAAAGAAAATGAGGGGGGGGGGGTAGCGGATGGTTAGTGTTAGGGTTTTCTTGGATTTTTTTTTGTTTTATGAAAAATGAAAGAAAAGGGGATTTGGGTCTCTTTGGGTTATGGACCGGGTCGACCCAATTCGAAATGGACTGGGTCGTTTGGGAAGATTGGGCATTCTTTGGGCTTGTGGCTTGAATTTGAAGAAGAGGCCCAATTCCGATTTTCTTTGTATTTTTTGTTCTCTTTTCTTTTACTTCCTAATTAATAAAACTAAAATTCTAAATTAAATTCTAAATTAAATTACCTTAAAAAAACTAATTAACTCTAAAAATAATTATCGCACATTTAAATAGCAATTAACGACAAAAATCACACAATTTAGACGTTTAAATGCTAAACATGCAACGTACGTTTATTTTATGATTTTTTTTGTAAAACAAACTTAATTACTAACAATTGTAGGATTAAATCCTAAATGCAAATGCGACATATTTTTTTTGTATTTTTTATTAAATTAACAAATAAACATGCGTAGACAAATACAAATAATTATCCAAAATGTCACAAAAATTCTCAAAATTGCACGCAAAGAAAAATTATTTTATTTTGGATTTTTTGGGAGTGATTCTCATATAGGGAAAAAATCACGTGCTCACAGCTGCCCCTCTTTGTCCGAAAACACGAAGGGTTTTCGCGCAAAGATAAAGTAAGCGGATACGAGCGATTTTTGCCCGTACGAGTATTCCGTGTGAAGCATTTTTTGAAAGATTTTGACCGAACCTTTGCTTCAGAGGTTTCCTACATATCCTGGGCTGAACAGGAATCAGGTCAATGTAGTTCGGGAAGTTTTGGTAGCTGGGACTACTATGGGACTGCAATGTTACTGTTGTTGCATGCTACATTTACTGTTTGCTGACCTCCTTATTATCCCACGCTTAAAAGAAAAATCAAGAAGTTAGGCTAGTCTACGAATTACAAGATCTTATCTGTCTTACCCTTGCTCTGATTGCCTTGCTTTCTTATCGGCTTGTGCTTCCTCTGGTGCCTTTCTTTTGAGAACTGCTGGAGATGACACTGGCCTTTTGCCTTTTCGAGTATAAGTTTTATTATTCCGTTCTGTCTGCTGGGGACGCTGCTTTCTGCATTACAACTTGTTATGCTGAGGATTTTTGTTGTAACCCTCCTCATTACTGCCTTCTGCTTGATCTTGACATGTATTCCTCTATTCTGCAAGCGGGCTCCTGACTTCAACAAATCCTTAAAAATAACACCTCCATTCTCCAAGCGGGCTCCTGACTTCTTCAATCCTTAAAAAATAACACCTCCATTCTCCAGGCGGGCTCCTAACTTCTTCAATCCTTAAAAATAACACCTCCATTCTCCAGGCGGACTCCTAACTTCAACAATTTTAAAAATATAACAACCTCCGTTCTCCAGGCGGGCTCCTGACTTCAACAACTTTAAAAATATAACAACCTCCGTTCTCCAGGCGGGCTCCTGACTTCAACAACTTTAAAAATATAACAACCTCCGTTCTCCAGGCGGGCTCCTGACTTCAATAACTTCTTAAATTTTATCACCTCCATTCTCCAGGCGGGCTCCTGACTTCTTCAACCTCTTCAAAATTTTATCACCTCCATTCTCCAGGCGGGCTCCTGACTTCTTCAACTTAAAATTTAACAACCTCCGTTCTACAGGCGGGCTCCTGACTTCAACAAATCCTTAAAAATAACACCTCCATTCTCCAGGCAGGCTCCTGACTTCTTCAATCCTTAAAAATAACACCTCCATTCTCCAGGCGGGCTCCTGACTTCTTCAATCCTTAAAAATAACACCTCCATTCTCCAGGCGGGCTCCTGACTTTAACAACTTTAAAAATTTTATCACCTTCATTCTCCAGGCGGGCTCCTGACTTCAATAACTTCTTAAATTTTATCACCTCCATTCTCCAGGCGGGATCCTGACTTCAACAACTAAAAAAATATAACAACCTCTGTTCTCCAGGCGGGCTCCTGACTTCTTCAACTTTCTTAAAAATAACACCTCCATTCTCCAGGCGGGCTCCTGACTTCTTCAACTTAAAATTTATAACAACCTCTGTTCTCCAGGCGGGCTCCTGACTTCTTCAATTTTCTTAAAAATAACACCTCCATTCTCCAGGCGGGCTCCTGACTTCTTCAACTTCAAAATTTAACAACCTCCGTTCTACAGGCGGGCTCCTGACTTCTTCAACTTAAAATATATCAACCTCCGTTCTCCAGGCGGGCTCCTGACTTCAACAACTTCTTAAATTCTATCACCTCTATTTTCCAGGCGGGCTCCTGACTTCTTCAATTGCTTCCTTCAAAATTGGTGTTTTATTCCTCTGAAAATTGCTGGGGATAACACTGATATTTTATTTCATCAATGTGTCATTTTCCTTCTTTAAAGACTATTTCCTTTAAAGCTGGTGCTTTCACTTCCCTGAAACCTGCCGGGAATAACACTGTTGGGGAATTATCTTTCTTCTTTTAACAATGGTGGGGATGATACTGATTATCTTGCTTCTTCCAAGATTGCTTTTCTCTTAAAACTTGTATCTCCCTTCTCGTATACTGCTGGGGATTTTTTCCTTCCTTCAACACTTGTGTTATTTTTTCTCTTTCCCAAATGACTATCTGATTTTAAGAAAATTTTCGTAATGAGAGAAAATTTTCTGCCCCAGTTTGATGATCTTCTCTGTGACCCTGTCTTCCTGCGGTCAATAATATTTCTTTTCCCTGTTTCAAATCAAAGAAAAATTTATTAGTTTAAAATTGGGGTGAGTGATCGTGCCACTTCTGCTGAGGATGGTTTTTCCCTTTTCTTTTCCTTTCATTACTATAAAACTTGCTAGGGAGAATATTGATTGTTGGGGCTGATATTCCTGCTGGGGATGGTTGTCGTTCCTCTTCCTTCCCCGCTCCGTGTCGTCCGACCATTGTGGAGCTTGGTCGAGAATCTGCCGGAGTTGTCCCTGTATCTCGCAAATCTGCTGAGGATCATCTTGGAATTTGATTCATAACTTCCCTTGGAAATTTGGGCCTCTTAGGATCTAGATCCATTCATCATTTGGTCTTGCGACAAACATCCTTTCGTTTTGTCGCCTTATCTTTGGCTTGTCCTTTTCGCATTTCGCCTTGCACCATTTTGGCAATTGGTAGTAAACTCTGAAAATCCTTTTCAAAAATAAACCACTGGGGAAATGAAATCTTTTAAACTAAGAAATGAAAGAGTGATGATTTTAAAGATAGAAAAAGAAGTCTTTCTGAACAAACGCTGGGGAAAAAGAAAAGAAAAGAACTTATCTGAATGATATAACCAATCCCAACGATCATGTCGTATATTCCGGATCGATCAACCTAGTCTATTTGTATCAATCAATCTTTCGGATGGGCTCATCTCGCTGGGGATAAATAAATACTCAACTTTTTCCAAAGGTGGACCTTTTCCACCAACCTCGCCTTGTCGCCTCATAGTTCCCTTCGAGGGGTTTTCACTAATAAGACTCTCTCATTTCTCTCAACTCCCGTCGCCCCATGGTGCCTATGAAGGTTTTCACCAATAAGACTCTCTCATTTGGTTTTATTTTCAGCTGGGGATTGGAGCGTGTCGATACGACGCTCTTTGTTGGGGGATTCTTTCGGCTATCAATTCATTTCTAATTTATGATCCTCTTCTCTGCTGGGGATCAGAGTGTTGTTCCCAACTTCCATGTGCATGAACTTGGAACTTCTCGGATACTGATCGGGAGGTCTTTTTGGACATCAATAGGGATTTTTGTGTGGGGTTAAAAGAAAAGGCTATCAAAAGCTCAAAATAATTTTGACGGGTAAAACATTACAACTCTTGGAATCAAACTTTCTTTCCCAAAATTATAAACACAACTTCTGCCCCAGTTTTTCTTGCTTGGGGATTCTTATTATTTTTGTTACACTATGACCGAGCCGCGAGGCGCCTACGTATCCTTCTTTGAGGAATCAGGTCAAACGTAGTTCCCACTTTCTTTGTTTTTCTTGTGATTTTCTTTTGTCTTTATTATTGTTTTTCTCTCTTTTTATCCTTTATTTTAATTACTGACTCCAAAAGAGGGATATGAAAGAATAACTAAGGCTCAAAAGGGTAAGCAAAGGTTAAAGTGTTTTGATAGAAGAAAAAATTGCCTCCGTCATTTCATTCTCCGATAAATGCCAACCACAAACAAATGACAATTACAATCAAAAGAGATCATACATAATATCTTTTAACTGCGTCAGAATTGATAGCCATGTCGACGCATTTCCCTTCGATATCTGTTAAACATAAAGCGCCATTGGACAACACTCTGGTTATAATGAATGGTCCTTGCCAATTCGAGGCGAACTTGCCCTTTGCTTCTGCTTGGTGTGGAAGGATTCGTTTCAACACTTGTTGCCCCACTTCAAATTTTCTGGCGCACCCTCTTGTTGTAGGCTCTTGCCATTCTCCTTTGATATAACTGGCCATGACACACAGCTGCCAATCTCTTTTCATCAATCAAGCTCAATTGTTCCAAACGGGTTTTGACCCACTCATCATCATCAATCTCAGCCTCGGCGACAATCCGAAGGGATGGAATTTCCACTTCCGCCGGTATTACTGCTTCAGTTCCATACACCAACAAATAAGGGGTGGCACCTACTGAAGTCCGTACGGTAGTGCGATAACCCAGCAACGCAAATGGTAATTTTTCATGCCATTGCCTGGATCCTTCTACCATCTTCCTCAGTACCTTCTTGATGTTTTTGTTGGCTACTTCAACAGCTCCATTTGCCTTGGGACAATAAGGTGTGGAGTTACGGTGTGTAATCTTAAACTGTTCACATACTTCTCTCATTAAATTGCTATTAAGATGAGCACCATTGTACGTGATTATCACTTTCGGGATCCCAAATCTACAGATGATATGGGAATGGACAAAATCCACTACTGCCTTCTTGGTTACTGACTTGAAAGTTTTGGCTTCAACCCACTTAGTAAAATAGTCAATGGCCACCAGAATGAACCTGTGACCGTTCGAAGCTGCCGGCTCAATAGGCCCAATGACATCCATGCCCCATGCCACAAATAGCCATGGTGCTGACATTGTGTGCAATTCCGTTCGTGGAGAATGAATCAGATCTCCGTGTATCTGACACTGATGGCATTTTCGTACGAAACTAATACAATCATGCTCCATAGTTAGCCAATAATACCCTGCTCGAAGAATCTTCTTTGCCAATATATATCCGCTCATATGTAGCCCCCAAACTCCAGCATGTACCTCTGTCATAACTGTCATGGCTTGACTAGCATCTATACATCTCAGCAATCCCAAATCTGGGGTTCTTTTGTATAACACTCCCCCACTAAGGAAGAAACCATTTGATAATCGCCGAATGTCTCTTTTTTGATCTCCGGTGGCCTGCTCCGGGTATATCCCCATCCCGAGGTACTCTTTGACGTCATAAAACCATGGCTCGCCATCCACTTCTTCCTCTATCATGTTGCAATAGGCATGCTGATCACGAACCTGGATGTGCAACGGGTCAACATGAATTTTGTCTGGGTGATGCAACATTGATGCTAAAGTGGCCAATGCATCGGCAACCTCATTGTGAACTCTTGGGATGTGTCTGAACTCCACTGATCGAAATCGCTTGCTCAAATCGTGCAAACATTGTCGATATGGTATGAGCTTCAAATCCCGTGTTTCCCATTCACCCTGAATTTGATGCACCAGGAGGTCCGAGTCCCCCAAGACCAAGACATCCTGGACATCCATGTTTGCTGCTAATCGCAAACCCAAAATGCATGCCTCATACTCAGCCATGTTGTTGGTACAATAGAAACGCAATTGAGCTGTAACAGGATAATGATGTCCTGTTTCAGAAATAAGCACTGCTTCTATTCCAACTCCCTTCGCATTTGCGGCTCCATCAAAGAAAAGCTTCCAACCTAGTTCCTCAGGTAAGTTCAACTCATCTATATTCATTATCTCCTCGTCAGGAAAATACGTCCTCAACGGCTCATATTCTTCATCAACCGGATTCTCAGCCAAGTGATCTGCCAATGCTTGGGCCTTCATGGCTGTCCTCGTCACGTAGACGATGTCAAACTCCGTGAGTAATATTTGCCATTTTGCTAACCTTCCAGTGGGCATAGGCTTCTGGAAAATATACTTTAACGGATCCAAACGGGAAATGAGATAAGTAGTATATGAGGATAAATAATGTTTCAACTTCTGGGCCACCCAGGTTAGGGCGCAACATGTCTTCTCGAGTTGAGTGTACTTAACCTCATATACTGTAAACTTCTTGCTGAGATAATAGATGGCTTGCTCTTTTCTTCCTGTAATGTCGTGTTGCCCCAACACGCAACTAAAAGAATTCTCCAAGACCGTTAGATAAAGAATTAACGGTCTTCCCGGCTCAGGGGGAACCAACACTGGTGGATTTGATAAATATTCTTTGATCTGGTGGAATGCCTCCTGGCATTCCGCCGTCCATCCTATTGCAACATCCTTCTTTAACAGCCGAAAAATGGGTTCACAGGTTGCTATGAGTTGAGCAATAAATCTGCTGATGTAATTCAATCTTCCCAACAGACTCATTACTTCTGTCTTGTTCTTTGGCGGTGGCAACTCTTGGATAGATTTGATTTTTGATGGATCCAGTTCAATACCTCGCCGACTGACAATGAATCCCAAAAGCATCCCAAATGGAACACCAAATGCGCATTTGGCCGGGTTGAGCTTAATATCATACCTTCAAAGTCTTTGAAAGAACTTCCTTAGGTCTGCTACGTGGTCTTCCTGATGCTTGGACTTTATGATTACATCGTCTACGTACACTTCAATTTCTTTGTGGATCATGTCATGAAACACAGTGGTCATTGCTCTCATGTACGTTGCCCCAACATTCTTCAAACCAAATGGCATTACCCGATAGCAATAAGTTCCCCACGGCGTAATGATGGCTGTCTTTTCCGCATCTTCTTCATCCATCAGAATCTGATGATACCCAGCATAGCAATCCACAAAAGATCCGATCTCACATCCGGCACAATTGTCGATCAATATATGGATATTGGGTAAAAGAAAGTTGTCTTTAGGGCTTGCCCTATTTAGATTGCGGTAATCGACACACACCCTGATCTTTCCATCTTTCTTTGGTACCGGCACCACATTAGCCAACCAATCAGGATATCAAGTGACACGAATAACCTTTGCTTATAGCTGCTTGGTTACTTCTTCTTTAATCTTCACACTCATATCCGTTTTGAACTTCCTCAATTTTTGCTTGACGGGAGGGCATGCCGGGTCAGTGGGCAATTTATGAACCACTAAATCTGTGCTTAACCCCGGCATGTCATCATATGACCATGCAAAAACATCTTTGAATTCAATAAGTGTTTTGATCAATTCCTCCATGATATTTGGTGCAATGTGGATGCTTATTTTAGTTTCTCTGATATCGCCGGCATCCCCTAAATTGATGGCTTCTGTGTCATTTAAGTTGGGTTTGTATTTTTCTTCAAACTGGCTCAACTCCCTATTTATCTCCTCGAATGCTTCATCCTCATCGTATTCCGATTCATTATCATAATCGACCTCTTTCATGGTTAATTCGGAATCAGATTGATCTTTTAGACTAGGTTGAAGATCCGTTGTGCATGCCATGTCATTAGAACCAGTATGAAAAGAATTATTCAGAAAAAGAAACAAAAGAAACAAAATTAAGATAATAGAAAATAATAAAGAAGAAACTTTTTGTTTTATTGAATCAAGGTTTCACACTGTATTTGATATAATAAAAGGAAATCTGGATTACAGCCCTGGAATAATCCAGAAAACAGAAAAGGAAAATCAGAATCAACTACCAAGACTCCCTCCAAATAGGAAGAGGAGTAGCCGTCCAATTGTTGACCTTGACTTTGGGACCCACAAACTGTATGTCTGCCTTACTGGAGCCCTCTCCAGCTTCTATCATGTTGACGTCGGCAAATACTCTTCCAAAGCATTCATTCAAATCTCCGTTTGGCCCCATTAGAGTTCCAAGAACTTCCGGGACTGGCAACTTTCTGCATCCTGCTCTGACAAATGATCTGGACAGGCGTGGGACTGGTTTAGGAAGGACCCAAACTCTTTTCTTCAATTTGCAGGCTCGCTTCACATCCGCTGCGGTAGGCTTGAATCCTAACACAAAAGTTTCCAGGTTCTTGGGCAAAGAAACTGGCTGGATCATTCCCTGCAAATCAACCCCCAGACCTTTCCCTGGTACAAACCCATTATTCAACATTTCTGCTGCTATCATGAAGGCTGCAGCTGTGATTCTGGGAAGTGAAGGCCCTCGCCCTCAGGAATTTTGTCTACCGAGACTGCATAAAAAACTTGATAAACCCACGAGCCCTTATCATCGTCGGTTTCTATGAAGGGCACAATAGCATCACTGATGGCATGTGTGCCATCATCCCCGTGTATCACAATTTCTTGCCTATCCTATTCAAATTTGACCACTTGATGCAGTGTAGAAGGCACTGACTTAGCTGCATGGATCCATGGTCTCCCCAACAAAAGATTGTACGACACTGCCACATCTATTACTTGAAATTCCATGGTGAACTCGACTGGACCAATGGTTAGTTCCAGTATGATATCACCTACTGTGTTAATGCCGCCCCCATCAAAACCTCGGACACAGACACTATTCTGGTGGATCCTGTCATCAGCAACCTTTAGCTTGTTGAGAGTAGCCAAAGGACAGATATTGGCACTTGACCCGTTATCAATTAATGCTCGAGTGACCACCGATTCTTCACATTTTACCGTCAGATAGAGTGCTTTGTTGTGCTCAGTACCCTCTACCGGTAACTCATCATCAGAGAATGTCACTTGGATTACTTCAAAGATCTTGTGCGCTACCTTCTCCAAGTTGTTCACTGAGAGTTTGTCCGGGACATAGGCCTCGTTCAGAATCTTCATTAAGGCCTGACAGTGATCGCTTGAATGGATTAACAAGGATAGCAATGAAATCTGGGCTGGGGTCTTTCTCAATTGCTCTGTAATTGAGTAATCCTGCGCCTTCATCTTCTTCAAAAATTCCTCTGCCTCTTCCTCTGTTACAAGTTTCTTTATTGTTTCAGGATTAACCCTCCTCAACTCTGCGGGAGCAAAATACCTTCCCGATCGAGTTAATCCTTGTGCCTCGCATACGTCTTCTACAACCTCCTTCCCCTTATGCGTTACCGTCACTTGACTGTAGCTCCACGACACAGCCTTCTCACTTGTTATCGGCAACTGTATGACCGGCTTGATAACAACTGGTCCCACATGGACCCCTTTTACTACCAACCTTGGTTTGTGTGCTACTCCCTGCAACACTGCTTTGACTGACTCTGGCCTCTTCGCTGTAATAGATGGCCCTTTCCCTTCTACCACAAAGGGCTTGTCATATACCTTTCCCGACTGTACCACTGCCTTTCCACTGGTTGACTCTTCGTTAGTACTAGCGCGAATCATCATTACCGTTTGTGAGGGTGTTTTTGGTTTCCCTCCCTCGTGCACTAACTCGATCATGTGGGCTTCATGGTGCACCGGTAACGGATTTTCATTGATGTTGGGGTCCCCTGGTGCCTGAACCTCGATCCTATTTGTGTCAATAAGATCTTGTATAGCAGTCTTTAGCTTCCAACATTTCTCAGTATCGTGCCCGGGAGCACCCGAACAATATTCGCAGCTCACTGAATGGTCCAGTTTCTGGGAAGGGGATTTGGCAATTTGGTTTCAACAGGACTTAGTAGGCCTACTGCTTCAACTTGTGAAACAGAGTAGTATAGTTTTCTCCCAACGGAGTGAATGTTCTTGGCTTCTGTATCCTTTTGTTTCGGAAAGCCTGATTCCCGCGGAAGCCTGGCCCTGAAGGATTCCTGTAGGCCCTCGGTGGTGGATATGTGCTTTGTGGAGGTGGATATGTATGTTGGGGAGCTGGTACACGCCATTGCGGACGAACCGGAGGCTGGGTATAAGTTTGGGCGTGATGTATGGAAAAATGTTGTTCTTGTGGTGGGTAGTAGGGTTGTGGAGGGTTGTATGGATTGTGTGGGTAGTTTAGATGATGGGGTTTGGGTTGGTAATGAGGGGAAGGGCCTTTAGATCTGGACCAATTGCCCGCCTCTACTGTTGTGACCTCCTCTCTCTTTTTCTTTCCGAGCGCACCTCCCGTGCCGCTCTGAATGGCCTGAGTTGTTGCCTTAATTGCCGAGTAACTCAGGATCTTATTGGACTTAAGTCCCTCTTCTATCATGCTTCCCATTTTCACCACTTCATTGAAGGATTTTCCAACTGACGTCACCAAGTGACCGAAGTAAGTCGGCTCTAGAGTTTGTAGAAAGTAATCTACCATTTCTCCTTCTCTCATTGGAGGATCAACTCTGGCTGCCTGCTCTCTCCATCGGAACCCAAATTCCCTGAAGCTCTCTCCGGGTTTCTTCTCAAACTTTAGCAATGTGAGACGGTCTGGGACTATCTCAAGGTTGTATTGGAAGTGTCCTGCGAAAGCCTGTGCCAAGTCATCCCAGGTGTACCACCTGCTCGGATCTTGTCTTGTATACCACTCTAGTGCCGACCCGCTCAAACTCTGGCCAAAGTAAGCTATCAGTAGCTCATCTTTGCCCCCCGCTCCCCTCATTTTGCTACAAAAACCCCGTAGATGTGCCATAGGATCGCCATGCCCTTCGTATAAATCGAACTTGGGCATTTTGAACCCTGCTGGTAATTGAACGTCAGGGAAAGGGCATAGATCCTTGTAGGCCACGCTGACCTGGTTGCCTAACTCGTGTATGTTCCTGAAGGACTGCTCTAGGCTTTTAAATTTCCGCATCACCTCGTCCTGCTCTGGGCTCTTAGCCGGCTTTTCAATCTCCACCGGGACCTCAAAGTGGGGATTATAGGTATGTGGCTCGGGTGCTTTGAATGTGAGTTCAAAGGGGTAATATTGTGTGTCGTGAGCCTGAAACAGTGGCTCACTGGATGATCTGTGCAATGGGGCTGGGGGAGGTGCCACAAAGACGGGACCATTTGGTGGAGGAGGGTTTTGAGTGGGTGGTGGAGCTTGGGGATCATAAGCCTCTCTTCCCTGATAATAGGAATGGCTTAGGAAACTTGTTGAAGGACCGGGAGAGGGGTATTCTGACGTGTGTCCTGGTTGGAGAGTAGGAGTAACAGGTAGTTCCTGCCACTTTTGGGCTCTAGCCAAGGCTATCTGCATTTCATTCATTTCCAGCCTCATTTTTTCCTTTTTTTCCATCGCCTCCTTCAGCATCTGATGTGCCGTCTTTTCCGACTCAACACTGTTGTCTGATCCAGTCATGCTTTCTGGTATAGGACCTTTCGATCTTGTTTGATAATGGTATGGTGCCAGTACGCTCTAACAACTAACTGGTATTGATTGGAAAAACAACAAACTTGTCAGTGTTAGAGTCTTAACAGATATTGTAATTGCACGTTGGGGGGATGCAATGCTCTTAGGCAGTTAATCATTTCTAACATGCTTTTGCTCTGACCGCATGCATCATCCCGACTTATTTTTGCTTGTGACATATATATATATATATATATATATATATATATATATATATATATATATATATATTCCATTTTCTCTTTTTTTTTCTTTTTTCATAATTACGGTCGAATCCTATGGAGATTGCCTACGTATCGTGACCCCGCACGAATCAGACCAAGCGTAGTTCGTGCCATAAGTAAAATAAAGACCCAATTTTTTTTATATATATTTTTATTACTCAAAATAATGCTATTACAAACCATCACAAAAAAAAACAAACGAAAATACAGACTTCATATTTTTTTTTGAGAATGTTTGAAAAGAACATATGGGTAGACAACAGACTCGAAAAACAAACAAGTGCAAGATTGAACTAGGGATACATTAAAGCTTTGAATTTTGGTGCCCGCGAGGCATCGTTCGGCCTTTCCGCGGGCTTGGGGGCCAGGCTTCTTTGCAAGCTTTTTAGTTCCTCCATGATCCGGTGGACATAATCCATGACTGAGGAAAAAAGGATATCACGAGGCATCTCTTCACATGTTAGGCACTTCGTGGTGATATAGCGCCCTATCTCATTGATCCTACCCCTGATACTATCCCTTTCTATGCACAGCTGTCTATCCGTTGATTCTTTAGTCCCAATATTCGAGCATTGTCAATGAGCTGATCTGGGAACATCTCCATTTGTTCTTCCATCTGGGCTATTGACTCATAGCAGCGTTCTCTATCTATTCTAGCATCCCGGGTTTGTTTAAGGACTCAATTATTGAGAATGGAGTTTATCTCTCTCAATGTCGCAACACTCATTTCGTAGTCCCTTTTTACTTGCCATATGTTCTCTCTCCGTGCTGCTGTAGCTTTGGCCCACCTGACCCGCATTCTTGTTATACAAGCCTTGGATCTCTCCAAGTCTTCGCGGCTTTTGTTGACCTGACTCCTCAACTCTGCTATCAACCTTTCACTGGACCGAATTTTCTGTTGGTCGCCGGCATTCCTTCTGTTTTGGCGGATTCGGGCTCTCAAGGCCTTGTTCTCTTGAATCAACTTGCTTTTCTCTCATGTATCAGCATCAATTTGCAAGCTGCTTTGGTATTTTAGCCCCTCAATTTGCTGTTTTAACTTGCCAATCTCGCCCCGATATTCCTTCTTTTTGCTAGCCAACCCCATTGTGCTTGCGATGATTCTGCAAAGTCTTGGACGTGAGCTCTCTTAGTTGGTCTCTGGTGCTCAAGCTCTCTTCTGTATCATGTGAGGTATTTTGGAGATACTTCGCCTTTGGCCCGGTCTTGTACACGAGTATCTACTTTCATGGTTTGACATTCATTCCAGATTCTCCGAATGACTGCTTCAGGGAACTGCCCACCAGGCCCGATTTCGATTACCTGGCCACTGAGATCCTCTTCCTTTGGGACTATTTGGTATCGCCCCAACTATCTCAACACTCTGTATGGTGCGTAAGGCTGGATACTTTGGAGGCCCATCAACAACAAATGAGATTCGGTGGCTGACATGTGTACGACTTCATCTATGGGTAGCCACCCAAATGCCCATTCTATCTGGTTTGCAGAGACTAAACGCAACAAAGTGACCCATTCGGCGACCCCTTCTGGCAGGCTAAACCCATTGACCCTTGTGGAAAACTCCTCTATACAAGTCTTTTGTGACGACTCATATTTCAGGAACTGAGGGCGATGACATAGGTGTTCTATCATCCACATTTGCAGTAATATATTGCAACCCTCAAAGAAACCTCCTCTGGTTTTGCAAACAGTGAGAGCACGGAAGATGTCTGCTATAATCATTGGTGCAGAGTGCTGTTGTTCTGCTTGAGCAAAGTGCTGACGACCCAGTGACTTGTATGTTGATTTTCGCATCTTTTCTAGGGAATACCAGAAGGCCCAGAAAGGCTACCATGAAAGCAATACACCTATGTTCTTCCCATTTTAACTGATTTTCCCCGCTGCAGATCTTTCCCTCAGGATTGTTGAACCCTCCAAAATGACCGTATCTGTCGTACTAGAATGCAAAACTACAAAAACCTTCAGATAATTCTGGGTTGTGTATAACTCTACGGATCTTCACGGTGTCTAGAAATTTGTGTATGGTCACGGTCCTTGGTGCAATAAGATACTGCTCTCTCATAGGGACTTTGGGACTCCCGATGTACCCTGCCAGTTCTTCCAGTGTTGGTGTGAGCTCAAAGTCTGAGAAATGAAATACATTGTGTGCTGGGTCCCAAAATGAGATTAGTGCCCTTATAATGTCCCCTCTCGGAACAATGTCCAGTAGCCCAACTAAGTTTCCTAAGTACATCTTGACGGTATCTCGCCCTGATTCTTCTAAGTCGTTCCACCACATGCGTAAGCCTAAAGGGATCCCATTTACCATGGCCTCAGATGAATTCCTACTCGTGCTCATTCTGCACATTTATTAAGGGATTTAGACAAAGCAAAATCTTTATTTGACTCATAACTAATTTTCCTATTTTTCCTAATTTTGAGGAAAAGAAAAATTGATTCTTTAAATACGACCTTTTTATTTATTTTTGGCATTTTTGTAGATAAATAAACAAATAAAAAATCATTTTAAAAACAAAATTTTTTTTTTCATGGTAATACAAACTATTGTTTTTTTTTTCTAAAATAGGCAATTAATTCTCTACACCGTTACTTCGTCCAGGTAATACCAACTATTTTTTTTTCTAAAATAGGCAATTAATTCTCTACACTGTTACTTCGTCCAGGTAATACAAACTATTTTTTTCTATAATAGGCAATTAATTCTCTACACTGTTACTTCGTCCAGGTAATACAAACTATTTTTTTTCTAAAATAGGCAATTAATTCTCTACACTGTTACTTCGTCCTTTTTTTTTCAATTTTCAATATCTCTGATTTTCCAAAGCCGGTCAGCATGCAAGTCTAAAGCAAATAAATGCATAAAGCAAACAGGATGCAGCAGGTTGGTCTTTACATTTCAGGTTGCTAGTCCTAGACGGACCCAACCCCTGTGTTGAGTCCCCTAAGTCAGATGCAACGTGATGCAAATAAGCGTTTTCCTACTAGGGATCCGACATGAAGTCATGTTTTACTAAGTTTCAAACTGGGCTTTGTTCTAGACCAGGCTTACCCGAGCGGACAACTCGAGTCGAGGGGGGGCTACGTACCGGGGACCCGCGGGGTCATCCGGCTTTGTAACTTATCCGAGCCTCTTTCTTATTTCGGGTATTAACACTAACAGAATAGGGAGTCTCGACCAGAGAGCTTCTCACTGGAGGTAAGAAGAGAAGGGTTTCGGCACAGTTTATATACAGTTCACATAATATCAAAGCGGTAAAGACAATTAATTAGCACATTTAATCCAAAACATGTAATAAAATCAGATAATAAATAAAGCCAAATAATAACAATTATTCTAAGCACGAACTTCTAACCCTGAACCAGTGGTTCTAGATATACTCCCCAGCAGAGTCGCCAGAGCTGCCACACCTCCTTTTTCCGCCCCCGCGAGGGTACAAGGAGTTTTTTCCAATTAAAGGACAATCGAAACGGGATTTGTTTGTTTATTTCAGAGTCACCACTTGGGAGATTTTAGGGTGTCTCAAGTAACCAATTTAATCCCGAATCGAGGAAAAGAATGACTCCATATTACAGTCTGCGTACCAGAAATTCGGATAAGGAATTCTGTTAATCCGGGAGAAGGTGTTAGGCATTCCCGAGTTCCGTGGTTCTAGCACGGTCGCTTAACTGTCATATTCGGCTTGATTATCTGATTTTATACAAATATGAACTTATGTGCAAATTTTAACTCTTTACCGCTTTTATTATTATATTTTTAAAAGAATGTGAACATCATTTAAAAAACATGTCTTGGGATTGCGTCACATGAAATGCACCCGCAATCCGGAACACAGTTTTATTTAATGTTTTGGGATTTGGATTTGGGTCGCATGAAATGCGCACCCGAATTTAAGAAGGTAAGATTATTAAAATGCGCGCCTAAAGCAATTAGCGTATTTATTATTTTGGATAAGGCCGTGGAGTTTGCTGAGCGGCCGATCCCGAATTCTAAGTAATTAACTCATGCATTTGTGAGGGCCCCACAATCTGTGCGTTTTATTTGGCGAGGCTCGTCTCATTTATTTTAAATGGAAAAATCCTAAAGCGACTACATTTTTTCTATTAAATTTAGTCTCTAAAATAAAGAAAGAAAATCCTAATTAATTACGAGTTTTTATTTTATTAATTAAAGAAAGCATGACATACTAATTGCTAGATTAATACAAATATTGATGAAAAGGAATTTTACTAAAAACAAATTCGAAATTATAAATAAAATAAAAATTCGACAACTAATATTCAAAAGAATCAAATACAGCTAGATTAAAACTCAGCGTTGTTAAAAAAAACTATTAAGATTAATTATTCACAACCATTTGAAACTAGATTTAACCATAATTACTAAATCTTATTAGAAAGTTTATTAGACTTAAACGTTCTTCTTATCTTGTCTGAACTCAAATCATGCCTTAATGCCTAATTTACGAAATTTAATTTAAATTCATGCCTTAGCTAAATTTAGCTACTTGTTCATGATTAACCTACTGTTGATAATCTTGAAACCTTCATAACTAGTGAATTAACCCATTTTGTCAAACCGATTCATTAAAGACTAACTTATGTTATTTTTTCTTATTCCAATTATTATTCAGTAATACATGAAATAGCTTAAATACAATCAATAAAAGAAAGAAAAAAAAACGAAATTAAAACTTCAAAATTTCATTCTTCATATGTATTCATGCTTTCACATTATTAGCTTGCAATAACTAGTATTACAGTCGTGTACCTGGTATTGGAAACAAAAGAAGATGAAGATGAGAATCAGCAGCAGTAATAACAATACAACACAGCAACAACAGCCCAGCAACAGTAACAACCCAGGAACAGAGTTTGCAAACCGGTGGAGTAGTAATCCCAAAAAAAAGCTTCAAGCTTCGATGAAACAACAATAATTAATGTTTATTTCAAACAATGAAGGAAAGTAGAAGATTTTTTTTCAGTTTTTGTTCTCTCCTTTAGTTTTAAAATTTCTTCAATTTTTATCTCTTTTCCCTTCTGTTCTGTATTCTCTGTTCTCTCTTTTTTTTTTCTGTTTTCCCAGATAATCTCTCCTCTCTTTTTCCCCCACTCTATGTATATATAATAACCCAACAAATCCGCCCTGCTTTGTAAAAAACTTCACTTACCCGACCAAAATCCCAAAAAATCTGCCCATTTTCAACAAAATCCCACTAAGGAATACTTTTCCTTATTTTATTCCATAAATTAAGGCATGATATAAGGGTCTGTCCTCCACTAACATTAAACTAATATAAAAGCTTTTGTCTCATTAGTGCTTGACTAACGAACCATTAATTTAGTCAATTCTGCCCATTTTCCATTCCCAAAATACCCCTTTTAATCCCACTACCTAATGTTTTGTCCCCCACTACATTAAATAAATATATCAAACCCCAACCCATTACCTCTTGTACCCCATGCCTATCATAAATAATTATATCACTCACACCCCATTACATTTTGTCCCCCATGCTTAACATAAAATTATTCAAAATGTTCAATTCCCAAACTACCCCTCCGACCTTATTGCAATTACCAATTTACCCCTGAATGTACTGCAAATTACCAAACTACCCCCATCAGCTATAACCAATTCACCTAATCAATCTTAACCAAAATATAGCCAATATAATCAAATTCTAACAATGTTCAACAACAAATTCAAACTAAATGATGAACAACAAAGAAACAACTAAAATTGAACAACATCTTTAACAACAAACAAACCTACCTTCAGATTCAACAACAACAACAACAAACAAATATATTCAGATTTCTAAATTCAATAATCATCTGAACTTAAAATCTAACAACTTTACAACCAACAATTCCTATATTAAAACTAAACAAAATCATGAAGCAAACTGAAGAAATAATCAAAAATGATAATCAACAAGCAAGAAGATCAAACTATACTAATTTCGGATTCAAGACCAATCAAACAAAGTATGAACATAAATGAAAAGATTCAACAACAATAACAAACAAGCTTTATTCAAACTTCGAATTAAACTTGAACAAAACAAATAAACATATTCAAATCACTAAACTTCAAATAATCAATTGATCTTTTTAATTAACTCCAATAAAATTATAACAAAGATACATGATCAAAAAATTAAAAACCAAAACCAAAACATAATTTCTCATTAAATCACTAAATTAACGACGAACTTTAAACAAAATGAACACGAATTTAATCTACAACAAACAACGGATTCAAGCGATTTAAACTAACATTCTTTTATATTAACATTAAATCCTCTTAAAATTAATAAAAACAAACTGAAAAATAATTTAATTGGATCTTCAACTTAAATCTAACAACAATATAATTAAACTAACCATTTTTATCTAAAAATAAATAAAAAATGAAACAAACTTATACTAATTTCAAATCTGAAAATATCAAACAAATTACGGATGAAATAAAATTTAAACCAACTAACCGGATCGGAACGACGAAGAACTTGAATGAAAACAAATCCATCCGAAAGCGATTACCGCACCAAAACGATTCGACGCCGAAGACGACCCCGAACGGACCATCGAAGATTTTGAATAAAGAAAGCCGCGGATAGCAGCAGTGAACGGAGCAGCAACATTTACATGTCGGAGTAGCAGCAGCAACAACAACACGACGAGTTGAAGAAGCAAACGACGCAGCAGCAGCACGAGCAATAGCGACACGGAGCAGCAGTGAACAACGCATCGGAGTAGCAGCCGTGACGCAGTAGCGGCAGCAGCAGCAGCGACACAGCAACGGCAGCAGCAGCGGCGATGCAGCGGCAGCAGCAGCAGCGACGCAGCAGCAACAACGACATGGAGCAGCGGCAGTAGCAGCAGTGGGGGAGCAACGGTCATGACGACGATGGTCGTTTGGAGCTGGGTGTTCATGGTGCGACGAAGAAGATGAAGCAACAACGACAGGGCTGGTCGTTTATGGATGTGAGGGAGCTAGCCATGGCAGAAGCAGTAGCAGTAGAAGAAACAACGACGCAACAAAGAAGAAGGAGAAGAAGATGCGCAGCCATGGGAGCTTGGCGAGCTCGTCGATGGCGGATGTTGTTTGACGATGAAGATGAAGCTTGGGACGAAGAAAGCTGAAGACGGGGCAGCCATGGATGGAGATCATTTGGAGCTTGAAGAAGAAGAAAAAAAATGAGGGGGGTGGCAGATGGTTAGTGTTAGGGTTTTCTTGGTTTTTTTTTTGTTTTTTTTGTTTTATGAAAAATGAAAGAAAAGGGGGTTTGGGTCTCTTTGGGTTATGGACTGGGTCGACCCAGTTCGAAATGGACTGGGTCATTTGGGAAGATTGAGCATTCTTTGGGCTTGTGGCTTGAATTTGAAGAAGAGGCCCAATTCCGATTTTCTTTGTATTTTTTGTTCTCTTTTCTTTTACTTCCTAATTAATAAAACTAAAATTCTAAATTAAATTACCTTAAAAAAATAATTAACTCTAGAAATAATTATCGCACAATTAAATAGCAATTAACGACAAAAATCGCACAATTTAGACGTTTAAATGCTAAACATGCAACATACATTTATTTTATGATTTTTTTGTAAAACAAACTTAATTACTAACAATTGTAGGATTAAATCCTAAATGCAAATGCGACATATTTTTTTGTATTTTTTATTAAATTAACAAATAAACATGCGCAGACAAATACAAATAATTATCCAAAATGTCACAAAAATTCTCAAAATTGCACGCAAAGAAAAATTATTTTATTTTGGATTTTTTGGGAGTGATTCTCATATAGGGCAAAAATCACGTGCTCACAGTACTTGGTGAGGAAGTTTGGGTACGTATAGGATCTCTTACCCTTCTGGACTGCTAGATTGATTTTGGTGGACATGATGGCACTAACATTAATCGGATACCCCGCCATAATAGAGGTCACGATGACTGCACATGGAATTGGGAGCATGTTTTCATTGAGGCATGGGTCAATGCGGCTACACACAAACATTTGCCACCCTTTTGCTTCAAAGTTTAGGGTTGCCCGACGAATTGGAACTCCAGCTGTGAGCCACAGAGGTGTTGACCGTGGAATTGCCAGAATCTCAGCCAACCACGAACGGGCTGCATCACCCATGGACAGCTTTTCCAAATACTACACTGCCTCCACTTCTTCAAACCCCACATACGTAGTCATTGCACAGAAGTCAAAGCAAATCTTCAGATTCCACTCTTTTGTAACTTTCGTTCCATGCTTGATGTGAGCAACATTTGCATAGAACTCCTTGACTAGGTACTCATTTGCATCTACAACTTTGTTGGTAAACCAGCTCCAACCTTTCCACTCTTGGAATTGCCTGAGGACATTGGTGTTGTGTTTGCTCAGGTCTTTTATTAAGAACTGTTGCTCAAGAGTAAGCGACCTCTGTGGCCATAATTCCCGAAACTTTGTGAAGGCATTTGCACTGACAAAACGGTCCTCCCTAATCTCTGGTCACCTTGACCTCTATAACCCTGTCACTGCAGTGTCTCCCCCTCTCCCATCATTTGGGACATCATCATCATCTACATTTATTGGAGCTGGGGGAGCATGTGAGAAAGAGGGTTCAGAATCTTGACTACCCTCTTCCGAATCCTTGGATGAACAAGCAACTAATGAAGACTTATCGACCAAATGGAGTCTCCCTAGGAATTGTTTTGATTGGGCTTTCGGCTGTGCTTGCATGGAGTTACCCATAGAAGCTTCCCCGAATGGGACATACTCACTGGTTTCTGAGGTATCATGAGCTCTACTAGTTGTAACTTTCTTGCTTATGGTCTTTTGGATTGCTAGAGGGAGATTGTTTTTGCCTCGACCCCGGCCTCGGGAGGGTTCTGCCCTCCCTTTTGATAGATCACCTTTACCACGTGAGTGAACCATTATCTGCATCACATAAGAATAAGAGATTGGTCACAATTAAAGCTCAAAGTGTATACATAACCACGATGGAAAGTTGCAGTAAAATTGTCTCAGACAGGCAGTGCGGACTGCACAAAAGTGAGTGTGGCCGTAGACTGCCCATTGCGGACCACACAAAAATGAGTGCGGCTGTAAAGTGTTCATTGCAGACCGCACAAAAATGTGTGCAGACGAAGAGCCCCAGGTTCAGACTACTTGGGTCTCTGAACTTCCATCATTGCGGACCGCACAAAAATATATGCGGCCGCACAAGGCCATTGTGGACCGCACAATAATGTGTACGGCCGCATAAGTGAATCTCACTTGTTGCCTAACTTAGAGGACTACAGACCACACAAAAATGACTGCACCCGCATAGCCTTCACTACGGACCGCACAAAAATGTGTACGACTGCACAATTCAAAATTCACCGGCACTGACCTAGGGTTCATGCAATTTTTGGTTTCAGATGGACATGGTTTTAGCAATCAAACCTCATTAGCACATTACCTGATAACAACTAGGTCGGAAAGAATTTCAAGAGCTTCCAAGAATGCAAGTTCTATAGCCTTGACAAGATCAAAGTAACAACGTCTTGATTTATGGAAGAAATCAAACGCCTTGGCCTTAGAGCTTCTAAAACTCTATCATCTCTATCATTGTCCTTAACTATATCCTTGTTATTGATGCTATCATTACCCAAACCTCAATTATCATACAAAAAGCGACCCACATAATTTCTAAGTAAAAACATAGAACTCTGATATTTGTGAGCATGAAATTAACCCTAAATCTAAGAACAAAAGCAAATAAAAGATAATTAATCTAATGAGGAATTGAACATACCAATAATGAAGATGCAAGTGGTGAATTGAGTGAACAATTTGAATGCAAATAGGGATATTTACTATGCAATTTTAGTCTTTAGGGCCCAGGAGTTCGAAAAGTGTAAGCAGGAGAGAGATGTTCTATTTATACTTTTTACCCGTGGGACCTATTTTTTAATGTGAGTGCGACCGTATAATTTTGATGTGGACCGCACTCCTTACCTGCCTCAGAGATGACTGGCTTTAGACCGCACAAAATTGAGTGTGGCCGCAACATCAGTGCGGATCACACAAAATTGTGTGCGGCCGCAAATCCTTAAGCACTTTTGACAGGCCAACTTCAGAGACTATGCACTTTGATACTTAGCCAAATTTTTCATTCACTGTCCCTGCAATGAACACCCATTTGTGCATACACTTCAAAACTGGTTAGCATAAAACCAAGCCTATTTAAAAGAAGGAAAATAAAAGAAAGAAAAAGATATGGGTTGTCTCCCAAGAAGTGCCTGATTTAACGTCGCGACACGACGCAAATTACCAATCACTTGAAATAAAGAACCGCCACAATGTGGCCATCATCAACCTTGCCAAGATAATGTTTAACCAGGTTCCCATTGACTCTAAAAACCTCATCATTCTTATTTTTCAAATCTAGATCACCAAAGGGGGTTACATTCACCACTTCAAAAGGCCCGCTCCATTTTGATTTCAACTTGCCCGGAAACATCCTTCACCGGGAATTGAACAAAAGCACAAGATCACATTATTTGAACTCCTTGTTGTGGATGTACTTGTCATGTAGGTACTTCATCTTCTCCTTGTAAAGGGACGAACTTGTGTAGGCATGATACCAGAATTCATCAAGCTCATTCAATTGTGACACCCTTAGGTTTGCTGCAATATCCCACTCAAGCTTCAATTTTTTCAAAGCCCACATGTCCTTATGCTCGGGTTCTACCAGAAGATGGCACGCCTTCCCAAATACCAATTGATATGGAGACATCCCAATCGACATCTTGTAGGCCGTTCTATAAGCCCAAAGAGCATCATCAAGTTTTCTTGACCAATCCATTCGGATGGCATTGATAGTCTTTGATAAAATACTCTTGATCTCCCGGTTGGAGACTTCAACTTGCCCGCTTGCTTGAGGATGGTAGGGGGTTGATACTTTGTGAGTGACACCATACTTTTTGAGTAAGGTATCAAAAGCTCGGTTGTAAAAATGCGAGCCCCCATCACTAATAATGGCCCTCGGAGTACCAAACCTTGTAAAGATGTTTTTTTTCAAGAATGCCACCACACTCCTCGCTTCATTGTTGGGCAAAACAACGACCTCGACCCACTTGGAAACATAATCAACCGCGACTAGAATGTAGGTGTTCCCACAAGAGCAAACAAACGGACCCATGAAATCAATACCCCACACGTAGAAGATGTCTATCTCCAAAATGGTGGTGAGAGGCTTTTCATTCTTGTTAGAAATCCCACCGGCTCTTTGGCACTCATCACAACACTTGGCAAGTTCACTAGCATCCTTGAAGAGCATAGGCCAATAGAATCCACAACTCAAAACTTTTGCCGCCGTTCTTGCTCCACCATGGTGACCACCATACAGTGAAGCATGACAAGGCTCAAGAATACCCATTTGTTTCTCCTCTGGCACACATTGCCGGATCACACCAAAGGTACATATTTGAAAGAGATACGGCTCATACCAATAATAATCACGACAATCCCGTTTGATCTTCTTCCTTTGATTTGAAGAGAAGTCATTCGGGATAATGCCGCTCACAAGATAGTTGGCTAAATCGGCAAACCATGGCATCCTGGTCATTGAAACGGCTAGAAGTTGCTCGTCAGGAAATGAATCATTGATCTCAAGTCCGTCATGTGGCCTCCCCTCCTCCTCCAATAGGGACAAGTGGTCCACCACTTGGTTTTCACTACCCTTGCAATAGAAGCACCCACCACATCAACCTTGCCTTTCTTTCTTGCTCATCAAACACCGAAACACCACATGGTCGGTGTGAACAATCACCTTAGTACCCATCAAATATGGCCGGAACTTCTCCATAGAAAAGACAATAGCAAGTAGCTACTTTTCGGTCACGGTGTAGTTGACTTGGGCATCATTTATGGTTTTGCTATCATAATAGACAGGATGGAAGATTTTGTTAATTCTTTGACCTAACACTGCTCTAACCGCAACATCACTAGCATCACACATAAGCTCAAAAGGCAAGCTCCAATCCGTTGCGGTAATAATAGGAGTAGTAGTCAACTTGAACTTGAGCAACTCGAATGCCTTCATACAATCTTCCTTGAAATGGAACTTGGCATCCTTCTCCAAAAGTTTACACAATGGGTTTACCACCTTGGAAAAATCCTTGATGAATCGGCGATAGTACCCTGCATGACCTAAGAAGCTCCTCACTCCCTTCACGGATGTCAGGGAGGGAGTTTGGAAATCACCTCAATTTTGGCCTTGTCGACCTCAATACCATGCTTTGAAATTTTGTGGCCGAGGACAATGCCTTCCTCGACCATGAAGTGACATTTCTCCCAATTTAACACTTAATTTTTCTCCTCATATATAGACAACACCCTATACAAATTGTTCAAACAATATTCAAACAAATTTCTAACCACTGAAAAATCATCCATAAAGACCTCAAGAATGTCCTCCACCATATTGGTGAAAATAGCCATCATACACCGTTGAAAAGTCGCCGGTGTATTACACAACCCAAAAGGCGTCCGCGAGAATGCAAACGTACCATAGGGATAAGTGAAAGTGGTTTTCTATTGGTCCTTAGGAGCAATAAAGATTTGGTTATAACTGGAGTATCCATCAAGAAAGCAATAAAAAGTACGCCCGACCAATCTATCAAGCATTTGGTCAAGAAATGGAAGCGGAAAATGATCTTTCTGAGTGACTTGGTTGAGATTCCTATAGTCCATACACACTTTCCACCCGGTGACGGTTCTTGTTGGGATCAATTCAATTTTGTCATTTGTAACCGCAGTCATGCCTCCTTTCATAGGGACACATTGCACGGGAGAAGTCCATGAACTATCGGAAATGGGGTACACAACCCCGACATCTAACCACTTGATTATCTCCTTCTTCACCACCTCTTGCATTGCTTCATTCAATCTTCTTTGATGTTCAATAGAGGATTTGGCACCTTCCTCCAAAATAATCTTGTGCATGCAAAAGGCGGGGCTTATGCCCCGAATAATCGCCAAAGTCCATCCTATTGCTCTTTTTCTCCATTGTAGCACCTCCAATGTGGACTCTACCTGCATGTTGGTTAAGCAAGAAAAAAGGATAACTGAAAAAGTAGAAGAAGGGCCAAGGAATTCATACTTGAGGTATGAGGGCAATGACTTTAACTCCAAGGTAGTAGGCTCCTTGATTGAGGGCTTTGTTGGAGTCTTCCAGTTTTCAAGATCTAAAGATAGCTTTCGGGGCTCATAAGTATATGACCACATGCCTTACAATGCATTTACACACTCCACATAGCCATCACTCTCCTACTCATCATCTAAGTTGAGCAAAACGACTTTCAATTTGTCCTCAACATTCATTGTTGCACTAGCATCATCAACTATCACGTCGGTCACCATTTCTACAAATGAACAAACTTCATTACTATTCGGTTGTCTCATTGATTTGCATACATGGAAGACCACCTTTTCGTCACCTACCCGGAAAGTGAGATCATCGACCTCCACATCAACAAGAGCCTTCCCCATAGCAAGGAAAGGTCTACCCAAAATGATAGGCACCTCATAGTCCACTTCATAATAAAGGATCACAAAATTCGTTGGGAGAATAAACTTGTCGACCCGAAACAATACATCATCAATAACACCCAAAGGCCTATTTATTGTACGATCTGCCATTTGCAACTTTATGGATGTGGGTCTTGGTTGCCCAATTCCCAAAGTTTTAAACACCGAGTAGGGCATCAAGTTGATACTTGCCCAGAGATCACATAATGCTTTGGCAAACTCAGTGCTCCCTATAGTGCAAGGAATTGTGAATGCGCCCGGATCTTCCAACTTTGGAGCCATTGAGTGCATAATAGCACTCACTTGATGAGTCATCTTGATGGTCTCACAATTCATTGATCTTTTCTTGGTTATCAAATCCTTCATGAATTTTGCATATCCCAACATTTGTTCCAATGCCTCAACTAACGACACATTAATTGACAAACTTTTCATCATATCAATAAACCTTTTGAATTGGTTCTCACTATTTTTCTTTGTGAGCCTTTGATGGTATGGAGGAGGAGGCCTTGGCATTTGTACCTTAGCCTTTGGCACCACCAGTTCCGGCATGTCAATCACATGTTCCGTAGACGGGTTCACTTCTTTTTGCGTCTCCTCCACACTTTCATTTATATCAATTCTCACTTCTTCATTAGCTTGAACGACATTCCTTGGGATTTCATCCTCTTGAACTACAACATCTTCATCCAAAATCCTTCTTTGATTTGAGGTGGTAGCATCTCCACCT
The DNA here is from genome assembly GCF_000715075.1 of Nicotiana tabacum. NCBI lineage: Eukaryota > Viridiplantae > Streptophyta > Magnoliopsida > Solanales > Solanaceae > Nicotiana > Nicotiana tabacum. The sequence goes on from NC_134090.1 coordinate 172,338,185, forward strand.
TTTCCACTTCTAGTAGTCACGGCCATAGCATGTCCCATATTATTCCCACCCTTCAAGATTATCACCGTATCACTAGGTAGGGCCCCTTAGGATGAGTATTCAACTCTTATGAGATTTGGCCTACTTGAACCTCCAAATTCCGAATAGAAGTGTTGTGCGAGGCTATTTGAGCATCAGAGTCGGCATTTTTCTCCATCATCTGTTTAAACATGTTTTCAATTCTACCTATCTCAGTGGAAGAAGAACTTTGGCCTTGAGAAGGATAGAGAGGTGGATTGCTTGGTTGTTGGAACATCGGAGGCCTTTGAAAACCCAGCCCCCGGTTGTTGTTGTTGTTCCACCCTCCTTGATTATTTCCTCCCAGTTGCTTTGGTTGTTGCCACCTCAATTGCCTTGATTACCTCAATTTCCTTGATTGTTCTAATTGCTTTGATTAGGATTACTACCACTTCAATTGCCTTGGTGGTTTTGGTTGTTCCAATTACCTTGGTTCCCTTGTGTTCTCCATTGTTGTTGGATTTGTACTTGAGAAATGTTTCTTTGACCTTGGTAATTGTTGATATATTGAACTTCTTCATCTTGCTCGTTGAATGAATCACCTTGATCATAACCACTATCATCTTGTATAAATTGCTCCGTACGGTTTTGCATTTGTTGACCTTGTTGTCGTCTCTTGTTTACCATCATATTCACACCTTCTATTGCATTCACTTATTTTGGCCCTTGAACCTGTTGAAGCTAAGCTTGGACCAATTGGTTCATGGTAGTTGTCAACTCGGCAATAGCTTGCCTATGGTCATGTAGCTCCTTGTGTAGGTGAATAACATTAAGGTCACCTTACGGTACATTGGCTCTATCTTGCCATGCTGAAGAGGTATCCGCCATCTCATCAAGTATTTCACAAGCTTCAACATATGGCGTGTTCATGAAGCCCCCCCGCTAATTGGTTAACCACACATTGGTTTGTTATGTTGATCCCCCCGTAGAAGGTTTTTTGGATCATGGCCTCAGTCATATCATTGTTCGGGCACTCTTTAATCATGGTACGATGTCTCTCCCAAATCTCGCGCAATGGCTCATTTGGTTCTTGCTTGAACGCAAGAATCGAATCCCTAAGCGTCACTATATGTCCCGGAGAAAACAATTTGGAAATGATCTTTTCTGCCAACTCATCCGAAGTGTGGATGGAATGGTTGGGCATCCTTTCTAACCAGTCCAATGCTTTTCCCCGTAGAGAAAAGGGAAATAGCCTCAACCTCAACGCGTACTCAGAGACATTGGTTTGCTTGCTTCCCCAACAAGTATCGACGAACCCCTTGAGATGCTTGTAGGCATTTTGGTGTGGAGATCTGGTGAAAAAACCCCGCTGCTCAAGAAGTGTAAGCATCACCTTGGTTATTTGGAAGTTGCCTGCCCTAATCCGAGGCGGGACTATAACACTTGCATAACCCTCATTTGGCAACACCCGGTGCACTGCTCTTGGTAGAGGTGGGAGAGGGACGTGAACATTGTCATGAGGCGGGAAGCCTCGTCCATTAGCTTGAGGTTCAAGAGGAACCTCATCCATTGCATCATAGTCCACTTCCTTCCCCAATGGCACATTTCCAATGGTATCGTTGCTGAGAGCCATTTTTCGTACCTAAAATCAATTCAAACACAAAATTAGTAACTTGGAAGGAAAGGAAGACAAAAAAAACTAAAACCTACATATATAGCTAAATCCATTTAACTCCCCGGCAACGGCGCCAAAAATTGATCTCGGCCATATCCACACCACAATTAAGTAGCGAGGTGGTCGATGCAATAATAACCCAAAAAGGTTGGGATCGAATCCATAAGGAGTTAGAATATGGGATTAGGTGTATATCTAAGTTGATTGCAAGTTTTGGCTTAAATTGTACTTCCACAATATTGATTGGTGTACTACTTCTACTTTACTCTATTAAATGCGAAGATAAAGCTAAAGGACAATATTTTTAGTTTTAAGTTGTTTTTCAATTGATAAAGGAATCTAGGGTCATGACTTCCACCTAGGTGGCTACCTAACGTGTTGTAAACTATATGGCAAGCTTGATTTATCGGGTTCGTGGTATAGCAATCACACGCAATTTCTCACTCTATACCTCTCGATAGTTTGAGTGATTTTGCCCAATTTGGCTTTCTCAAGTCCAAATGGGTATTTGCACAAATCAAGTGATATATTCTCAAGTCGGGTCTTACTATCTCTAGGTTCGACCCTTTAATTGGGGCTATCAATTTCTTGAATTTACCACAATTCCTTGTTAGCCAAGTTTTCTGAAATCTAGTCTCTCTTTCTCAAGCAAAGACTAGGTTAATTAGGTATGAATCAATGTTTGCAACTATTAATTCTAGAGATTAAGCATACACAAGGCTACATATCACTATCCCAATCACAAAACAAGCCCTAAAATTAAATACTCATTAAGTACCCACACTAGGGTTGGGTCACAACCCTAGCTAAAGATTTAGATACTCATATAAAATGAAGAAATACAAGAATAAATTAAGGTAGAATGTATAATCATATATTAAACAAAGAAAAACTAACTTTAAGAAGTCAATATAATACAAAGTTACTCAAAGAAGTAAAAAAATGCTCAGGTGTACCTCTGCAAACAAAATTTGACCTAAAAATCACAAAAAGTTGTATTTATACTAAGCTGAAAATATCTGACAAAAAAAATGCCCCTACGGATGTTATGCGGCCACATACATCTGATGCGGACCGCAAAATGGCCTTATGCGGACGAAGCAAAAGTGATGCGGTCTGCACTATTCAGCTTTTGGACTTTGATCAACTCTCTGATTCTTCAATCTTGTGGACCGCATAATAATGATTGCAGCCGCACTTGTCCTTCTGCGGCCGCACATTTTTTGTGCGGTCCGCACTGTCTGAGTTGGCTAACAACCTCATCTCTGAATCTCATTCTGCAGCCGCACTAGAAATGTGCGGTCTGCATTGCTAGCCTCCTTGTCCAGTTTTAGCTCTTGTTCAATTTTGACTCCTTTATGAGTTGGTTTTGACTTATTTGGCTTGTTTCCCAACATTCTTTCAAGTAAGCACATTTTGTTAGTTTTTGGGAATACCTTTAAGTATTTTTGAGCTAAAATGCAAGTAAAATAGAGGAAATAAGCGGTCAAAATTCCTACTTATCACCTTCTCAATTTGGATTCAACTTTCCTGCGTTAGCCGCTTTTGTCGACAGGAACACCTTTTTGAGGACGAAGTCCCCAATCTTGTAGTATCTCAAGTTATCTTTCCTGCTGTAATACCGTTCAATCATCTGTTTTTGAGCCGCCAGTCAAATTATCGCTGCTTCTCTCATTTCTTCTAATAGATCCAAGTTTACTCGCCTCTCCTCCTTATTTGTTTACTCGATAGTATGTGTGTATCTCGTACTTAGTTCTCCTATCTCTACCGGAATCAAAGCTTTTTCACTGTATACAAGTTAAAAAGGAGTCTCACCAGTACTTGTTTTTGTTGTTGTTCGATAAGCTCATAACACTCCTGGTAACATTTCTAGCCATTTGCCTTTAGATTCTTCTAATCGTTTCTCCATGTTATTTACAATAACTTTGTTTGTTGACTCAGCTTGACCATTAGCCTTAGGGCGATAAGATGTGGATGTAATCCATTTAATATGCCAACTTTGAAAAAATTATGTGATTTTCGTGTCTGTGAATTGCGGGCCATTGTCACACACGATTTTCTTTGGAACCATATATATATATATATATATATATATATATATATATATATATATATATATATATATATATATATATATATATATATATATATATATATATATATATATATATATATATATATATATATATATATATATATATATATATATATATATATATATATATATATATATATATATATATATATATATATTTTACTTTTATTTCATGGATTTAGGATGTGAAATGTGTTGATTTATGTTAATTTGATGTGTTGTCTAGGAATGATTCGGGAGCAATCGGGGGCGGAATGTGCAAAATTAAAGCCAAAACGGATGAAAATAGGGAAAGGACATATTTCAGCACCATAGGTGGTGCCCAGCCCTACATGTGGCGCCAGAAGCAGAATTTAAAATATTGGAGCGCCGTGGAGGTCGCCTGGCACTAGCCAGGGCGCCAATGATGTGAATTTTCTCCAATTTCGCCCGGGACAAGGTTATTTCGGCCCTAGACCTACCCAACATGTATAAAAACAAGACTAAACATATTTTTTGGAGGGGAGAACATTTTTTAAAGGAACTTTTGACGAAGGGAGAGCACAGAGCCAATGTGCGTTTGGCCGGGTTTCATCTTCTTCACCCAAACTTAGAAATTTTTATGTTTCTTTGTATGATTTATTGTTTAGCTATCATGTCTATGTGGAGCTAAACTTCACGTTCCAGGGTTGTGGTTCTTTCATGACTATTTTTATTCGAATATTGATTTTGATTTCTTAGTTTATCGTATTGGTTTATTTATTTAATCCTGCTCTTAATTTTTTGAGTGCTTGATCACCAATTGAATACTATCTACAAATCTAGAATTGAACTCGAAAGTGGGAATTGTAGATTGCATATAGGATTGAGTAGCACAAGTTCTTGAACCTAGGCATCGGGGAATAGATTCGCTGTTATGATAGATATATACCTAATTGCCTTGCTTGGTTGATTTACAGGAATTATAAATGCGTTCTTGTTAGTTTCAATTCCATAGACATATAGGTGTTAGGTTAGCTTGAATAGGCGAGTAAGAACTCGACAGATTCTTATGAGCAATATTAATTCTGCCAACCAATAAACTAGATAAATTAGTTAGTCAATTCAATCGAAGAATACAATAGGATTGTTAGATAGCCCGTAACACTAGATCGTTTTCCATACATTGATAACATAAAAATCTACTCTTCCTCTGTTCAAAAGTTCATTATTTATATTTCTTTATTTAATTAGTTTAGAATCAAATACTTCTAGGTTTAATTCTTGTTTAGATAATTAGGATAGTCTAATTTAGTTAATAGTTAATCACAAGTCCTCGTGGGATCGACATCCGACTTTTAGTCACTTTATTACTTGACGACCGCGTATACTTGCGTGTGCGTTTGGCCGCAACAAGTTTTTAGTGTCGTTGTCGGAGACTTAGTTTGAAAGCACCTGCTTCTACCTATTTTGAAAAATAATCTGTTAAAACTAACATAAACTGTACCTTTCCATTAGCTTGGGGCAACGACCCTACAATGTCTATCCCTCATTTCATGAAGGGCCATGGTAAAATAAACGAATGCAACAGCTCTGCTGGGCAGTGCATGTTATTGGCATATCATTGACATTTGTCGCACCTTGATACAAAGTTTTCTGCTTCTTCTTCCATTTTTGGCCAATAATATCCTGCTCTTATTAATGTCTTTACCAATGATTTTCCACTAGCGTGATTGCCACAGTGTCCCTCATGTACTTCTCTCATCACATACTCCGTTTGTGATGGACCGAGGCACCATACTAAACGTCTGCCAAATATTTTTCGGTATAGATTTCCATGAATTAAGCTGTATCGGGCTGCTTTTTGGCGAAGCAATTGTGACTTCTTCTTGTCCTCATGCAAGATACCATACTACAAAAAGTTAACAAATTCGTTTCTACAATCCCAAGTTACCTCACTCTTGTCTTGGTCAAGTGCTGAATGAAACAAGTGAATCACGATAGCATTTTCTTCATTTGTTACATCCGTGACATATGTAAGATATGCTAACGCATCTGCTTCTGCGTTCTCTTCCCTGGGTGTCTGCACGGCCTTCGACGACTGAAATTGTCTAATCAACTCTCGTACCTTTTGCAAGTATTGCTATTGATACCCAATTTTTCCCTCATATATTTTTAAAATGCATATATACTTTCAAAATAGTGCATGAGCATCAACCAATATTTTTCCATAATTTTAGAAGGATTTTAATTAATTTATTCCAGTATTTCATTATCTAAATAATTACTAATTGCATCACAAATAATTTTATAATGATTTATTGCATAGTTTTTATCATTTATATCTATATTGAGCTTTAATCATTTTATGCATAATTTTATTTGTATCTTTAGGCTATAATTGTAATAACTTTGCAATAATAGCCCATATATGCATAATTATATTATTTACATGGAAAATGACTTTTTATATTTTTATAATATTAAATAATTATTTTTAATCATTTTTATCGTTTATTAATTATTTTTATAAATTATTTTAGTAATTCAAATGGGTATTTAAAACATAGCTCCTTTCCTAATTAATTTTTGGACCTACCCAGCCCAATACCCTATCCAGCCCAATAACCCAATAACCAATACACTAACCCAACTATCCATACCCATACCCGTGCAAATAACTCTCCTGACTACTGAAACCTAATCCTGGCCGTTGATCTTCTAAGATCAACAACCCCCAATCCTCCGCCCCTTTTTAATATACCTAAATCCCCTAAACCCTATTTCATTCGCCCCAGCCCGCCGTCTTCTGATACTCTCCTTACCTTTCTCACTCTCTCAAACCCTAGCCTGCCGTCACACTTTCCCTCTTGATTCATGGGATCATCATTTGATTCCCTGCCTTATTTGGCTTTGTTTCTCTACTAGCTACCCGATGTTGATGCTACTTGACCTATTTGCCTCAAAAGGCAACAATATTTCAAGAGACTCGAACCAGATCTAGTTCAAAGTCTCTCATATTTCGATTATTCCGTCTATGTTCATCCCAATACATGTGATTACGATTATTTTCGTATTTAGGGTTTCAAATATCTGGTTCAAACCAGATTTAGTTCAACTTATGCTTATTTTTATGAATCTGGATATTTTTGGTTGAACCTGTTTAGATCTTCCCAAATCTGAAACGATTTTATGTTTGTTTTGGTATTTTTCCTTAAAATTTCAATGCTCCTTTCTCTATATTTCTCTAATATTTTTCTATTATTATTTTATGACTGATTTTATTTACCCTAAAAATTAGGGTTTTGATTTCAACAGATTTTTGCAAAAAAATGTTTTAACCTTTAAACGTTTTCGTCTATGGGTATCTGTTAGGGTTTCCTTATTTATTTTACTGATTCTACTTGTTATATGTCTTTGTATTTCTGCCTATCTTAGGGTTCCGATTATTTGTTCATTCTTACTGTTTCTGCCTATTTGCCTTTAACTCTGGCGACTAATTGCTAATTGATTTTATTTACCTAAATTAGGGTTTGAAATCAGTTTTCCTTTTTCTGTACAGTACTGGTGTTTACTTATGCGGTTACCTGTTCTTACCTTATGTGGACCAATGTTTGATTAATAATTTGTGCTACTTACCTTAACTTAACCTTACTAACCTGATTTTATGTTCTGATTATTAAAATCGGCTTCTAATTGATTTTAGAATAAGTTCTTACCTTATTTAACCTAGTACTTGACTACTGATTGATTCCATATAAGGTTTTCCTTAAATTAAGTGATACTAGCCTAAGTCTACTCGATTCTGTCTTGTTAATTGATTCATGCTGACCTTAATTGATTGTTAAGTTATTTTCATACCTTATTCGGGTAGGACTGGTTTATTAGATTATTTGTTTGCTTCATTAGGGTGCTATTTAAACCCCCTTCCTCACTCCCTTTAGAACAACTCTACAACTCTACAACTCTCGAACTCTCTGTTCTCACAAAAACTTAAGCTCTCCCTTTATTCTCTTATTCTGATTTCTACAATAAGTGGCTATTATTTGGCCGGTTGAAAGCCAAGGCCAAACTCTCTGGAATTTAACTGCTATTGCATTCTTACTTGCTTTCTTCTCAACTGGTATGCCTTAACTCTTACTATTCTGTTCTCTATACTTTATTTTATTAGTATGTTTCAATCCTCAGCATGATTCGGATTTCTATGTGACTACATGATCCTATTTAGTAATAATGTTAAACTAAGTTACTTCAAATAATGTGACCCTTTTTCCTAAGGTAGTTTTGAAGTTCAGTCTGTTTTTCTTTCTAAATCTTGCCAGATACTGTAAGCATGTAATAAAATATGTTTGTGGTCCAGTCTGTTTCTGTCTCTGTGTTTAAGCCATGATTGCTTTAATATTTAGCCTAATCAAATGCCAATTTGTTTGAACTTTGTGCTGAACATGAACTTTGTTTGTTTCTTCGTGTAGTTCTATCTGTAACTCTGTATTCTGAATTTGTTGGCTTCTGAAAAATAAACTATTTTAAAAACTTTCCCCTTACCCTTTATGCACTGTTTTTCAAACTCCTACTCTTAGTCATTTAGATTCTCTCCACCCCCAGTGTGAGCACTGCCTAGGGTCCTTGAGACTCCTCTGAACTCTGACACATTGGGGGCTGGTTTTTCAATCTTTTATGAACTCTTTTTGTGTGGTTCTGGTGTGAGCATTTCCCAGAGTCCCTGAGGATCTTTGGGAACTTTGACACATTAGAAACCTAATTTTATGTGCCATGGATATATCGCTATTATGCTCCAGAGATGTTGTGTTTAAAGGCTTGGTTCGCAGGTTTAGATTGGGCCTAAGAAGGCTCCCTATAATGTAATGGTTACTATTATGTAATTCATTCATTCTATACTATAATAATCTCTGTAATAACAGATTTGGGGTTTGTTAGTAAAAGTTGGGGGGAGGGGGGGGTTTCTTATACCTTTGTTAAAACTGGGTAGAAATTCTGTCTATAGGTTTAATTATGTTGATTGAATTACGTGAATGCTGGACTGTGTTTAGAGATCCTGCCTATAGGATTTTCCTGATTCTCTGCTTGCATTCTAGAAATCCTGCTCAATAGGACTTTTCGCTTGATTCTACATTATAAGTCCTATTCATAGGATCTACACATATTTTCAACCCAATGTGCATTAGTGACCATGTCTATAGGACTTTTGTTGACAATATGTTAATTTCTGTCCAAATACGATTAATAAATATCATGCCTATAGGAATAAAAATCAGTTTCAAACATAGGAATCATGCTTATAGGATTTAAAACTAATAGATATCATGCCTATAGGGTGAAATCAGCTCTGAAACTTAGAAATCCTGCCTGTAGTAGTTTAAATCAACCTCGCAATTAGAAATCATGCCTATTGGGGTTAAATCGAGTCAGCAATTAGAAATCATGCCTATAGGGGTTTAAATCAATGTAACAATTAGAAAGCATGCCTATAGGATCTAAAAGGAATAAATAAAACTATCTTTATGAGTTAAAATCAGTGCTACACTTAGAAACCCTATCTATGGGTCTGTAATTTATAAACTCGTAGAAATCATGCCTATAGGATCCCGTTGGTCGATTCTGAATTCAATCGCTCTTATTAATCACTTAAGCAACATATCTGTAGGCCTTAGTAACGATTCTGGGTCTAAAATCGTTATGTGTTACTACCTGAGGTGCTCAGAGTCACGATGAATAAAATCAGTAGGCAAACAAATAGGTCTTAATGTTGGCCTTAATAAAACTGCCTTTATACTCTGTTTTCTCACGTAGATATCCTACCTATAGGATTCCAGAGTTAATAAAGATTGCTAACTCAATTGCGTGCTTTTGTTGCCTATGTGTGGAAGTCAATGTGAGCCCTTACTTGTTCTTTATCTGAAGTCCTGCTTGTTTTGTTTGTCACCTAGATTTCACATTTTTAAGCAATATAGGTTGGTCTAGAACCATCTCAAATAGAGGCCCTAATACCTCCAGGGCCATAGGTAAAGGACGGGTAGTGCATGCATAAGGAACGAGCAAGAAACTTAAGACCGCTAATGTCATGAGTAACACCCCGACTTGAGGGAGTTACAAAGTATTGCATGGAATGATCCTATAGGCTAAAAAATTTAGGACCACCCTCTATACCCCTATTTAATATAAATTAATATTGTATTTGTACAAATTGTATTCTCTGTTTTTAGACTAATTTGCTTAATTGAGTTCGATCGGGACCCACCGTTGTGGACCTCGAGGGATGTCTATGTCACGACCCTAAAACCAGACCCGGTCGTGATGGTGCCTCTCATGAAGACAAGGCCAGCCGACACTTACCCGTTTTAGTTTTTAAGCAATTAAACAATAAGAATTGAGTCTAAAACGTAATAAATAATTCAAAAGTAAATAGTGAACATTACAGTTTGCGGGAATAAAACCCAACATAGCCCGATACCGGGGTGTCACTAGTCATGAGCATCTATCGATACACTACAAATCTGAAATGTCTACCAAGCTATTACAGAATAACTGAGAAAGAGGAAGAAATGAGATAAAGGGGGAGAAACACGGGGCTGCGGATGCCAAACAGCTACCTCGTGAACTCCGAAATCTAACAGGAGCTCTCAACCCTCACCGGCAGGATCAGCAACATCTGAATCTACACATGGGGTACAGGGAGTAAAGTGAGTACTCCAACTTAGTGAGTAATAATCATAAATAATGACCGAAAGCAAGAAATCGCGTAAGGCACATCATAGGCTATAAGGAAGCAGTAAAAGCCAATAAAACAGTGAAGCAGTAATAATGTGTAAAATCATTTTGTTTCAGTTCAAACTTCATAAAATGTCTTTGTAACAATTAAGCAGATAAATAACAGACAAATAAGACAGATAAGCACATAAAGGATTGCCCCTCGGGCACAATGTTAACGATATCAATCCCTCGGGATATATATCATATCACAATGGATACCCGCGCTCACTAGGAGTGTGCAGACTCCTGGAGGGGCCCCTTACGGCCCAAGCGCAATATCAAGCTAAATCGTGGCATCATCACTAGGCCCTCGGTCTCAGATCAACAAGCTATCTCGTGGCGTATATATCTTAGGCCCTCAGCCTTATAATCATAATCAGTGTTTCCTCACAACATAGGCCCTCGACCTTACTCAATCAGAATCTCACAGCCACTCGGGCAATAATATAACATAGTGCTCACCCCAAAATATCATTTAAAATATTATTTAAGTGTTAAAGCAGAGTAAACATGGCTAAGTTATAAAAACAGTGGAATATAGTATGACTGAGTTCAAGTATAAAGTCAAAACAATGAGGAAATATCAATAAAATCCCCTAAGAGTTCAAATAATTGGCACGAGGCCCAAAGATGGTATTCAGCTCAAAACATGATGATAACAAACATTTTCAGTCAAATACACGGTAAAATAGTCATTCGGGATGGATTAAGTCACAATCCTCAACAGTGCACGACCCTACGCTCGTCATCTAGCGTGTACGTCACCTTAATATAGCACAACGATGTGCAATCCGGGGTTTCATACCCTCAGGACATCATTTACAATTATTACTCACCTCAATCTGGTCAAATCTAGCCCGCGACACCTTTGCCCCTCGAATCGGCCTCCACTCGCGTCGAATCTATCCAAAATTAGAATCACGACATCAAAATATGCTAAGGAAACGAAGCCCAAGCAAAAATAATCAATTTACAACTTAAATCCCGAAATACCAAAACGCGACCCCCGGGCCCGCGTCTCAGAATTCGATAAAATTCACATCAATAGATTCCTTATCTCCCCACGAGTTCATACATATCAGAAGTACCAAAATCTGACCACAAATGGTCCCTCAAATCCTCAAGTCTAGGTCTCAAATACCAAGCCTTAGTTTCCCCAATTTTAACCCTTAAATCCCCTTAATTACAGCCTTAATCCATGAAATAATACCATATGAATGAGTTTTAGGTCCAAAATCCTTACCTCAATAAAGTTCCCTTGAAATCCTTCTTCAAAATCGTCCAAAAAGCTCCAAAACTGACTTAAATATGGTGGAATAGCTCAAAAATCGCGAAGGAAACAATTTATACTTTCTGGCCCAGGGATTTCGCATCCGCAGCCCAATTCTTGCTTATGCAGTACCGCTTCTGCGGTCAAGACCACCGCATCTGCGCTCCTCACTTAAGTCCCACTTTCCGCATCTGCGATGCACAAGCCGCACCTGCGCCATCGCAGGTGCCGTTCACCAACCACTTATGCGGTCACAACCTTTCCAGCCTATCTCCACTTCTGCGACCAATCATCCGCATATGCGGCATCGCACCTGCGGTCCCTAATCCGCAGGTGCGGAAATAGCAAAAACAACAAAAATCTGCAACTCTACCAAACTCCCAAACTCTCCATCAACCATCCGAAATCACCCCGAGGCCCCCGGGACCTCAACCAAAAACACAAACATATCCCATAACCTTATTCAAACTTGTACCAATCTTCAAAACACCTCAAGCAACATTAAAACACCAAGATCACATCAAATTCAAGTCTAAGATTCCAAAAATCTCTGAATTTCACTTTTGATCAAGACCCAACCAAACCACGTCCGAATGACCTGAAATTTTGCACACACATCCCAAATGACCCAACGGGACTAATGCAACTCTCGGAATTCCATTCCGACCCCTATATCAAAATATCACCTATCAACCGGAAAACGCCAAAAATTCAATTTCGCCAATTCAAGCCTATATCTATTTCGGACCTCCAAAACTCATTTCGATCACGCTCCTAATTTCCAAATCACCTCCTAAAGCTATCCGAACCATCAGAACTCACATTCGAGCCCTCTAATACATAAGTCATCATCCAGTTGACTTTTCCAACTTAAGCTTCCTCAAAAGAGATTGAATGTCTCAAACCTTACCAAATCTTTTCCGAACACAAGCCAACCAACCTGATCATATATAGAACTGATAGACAAAGCAATACGAAGCAGAAATGGGAGAAACTGAGCGGTAACTTATGAGACGACATGTCGGGTCGTCACATCCTCCCCAACTTAAAGAAATGTTCATCCTCGAACGAGTCAAGAAACATACTTGAAGCCTCAAACAGGTGAGGATATCTGCTCCGCATCTCCCGCTCGATCTCCCAGGTAGCCGCCTCCATGGGTCGACCTCTCCACTACACTTTCACTGAAGCTATATCCTTTGACCTCAACTTTCGAACCTGACGCTCCAAAATAGTTGTTGGCTCTACATCATAAATCAAATCACCATCCAAATGAATTGTGCTAAAATCCAGAACATGATACGGATCTCCAATATACTACCGGAGCATAAAAACATGAAATACCAGATGCACACTCGACAAACTGGGTGGCAAAGCAAGCTGATAAGACACCTCCCCAATCCTCCGAAGCACCTCAAAAGGCCCAATAAACCGAGGACTCAACTTACCTTTCTTCCCAAATATCATAACACCCTTCATGGGTGAAACCTTCAACAGAACCTTCTCGCGAACCATGTAGGACACATCCCGAACCTTCTTGTCAGCATAACTATTTTGTCTCGACTGCACTGTACGAAGCCTCTCCTGAATTACCTTCACCCTTTCTAAAGCATCCTCCACCAAGTCTGTCCCCAATAGCCTAGCCTCACTCAGCTCGAACCAACCAACTGGAGATCTACACCGCCTCCCATACAAAGCCTAATATGGAGCCATCTGAATACTCTACTGGTAGATGTTGTTATAAGAAAACTCTGTGAGCACGTGATTTTTGCCTTACGAAAACTACTCCAAAATAAATCAAAAAATAAAATAAATTTCTTTTACTGTGTAATTTTTGAATTTGCGTGGTGTTAAATATTTGTGTTATGTCCATAAATGTTTACTTTGTCATAATAAAATGAAAATTAAAATAAAATACATGTTGCATGCATATAGGATTTAATTATGCATTGATTCAAAATAAAATCACAAAAAATATGCATTTTTTTCTATTTTTTAATATTCCACTGTGTGATTAATGTTTTATCTGTATGTTGAATAGTTGTTATGAAGTGATTAATATTATTTAGAAGTTAAAATTGTTTTATAATTAAATTTAGGAATTTACCCCCCCTTAGCCCAATCCAGGCAGCCCAGGTCAGGTCCAATCCAGACGAGCCAAAACGACAGCGTTTGGTCGTAGCTTCTCAGGGACCGTTGGATCAAATCCAACCAACGGTTAAGATCTGACCCCCTTACCCATAACCCGTAACCCGACCCTTTGACCCAATCCAGGCTGACCCTGAACTTAGACCAAACGACAACGTTTGGTTAAGTGGATTGATCTCAACCGTGCATCTTAATTGATCCAACGGATGAGATCAATCCACCCCACCCCTATTTAAGGATCAAACCCCTACCCCGGCCCCTAACTTAACACCCCCCTCCTCTCACTGTTCATCATCGTTCCCAAACCAAACCCCTAACCCTAGCCGCCCTAGAATCCCACCGCCTGAAACCCGGCGGCAACAACGCCGCCGGTCACCAAAATAACACCCTAGAACCCCCTGAACATCCTCTATCCAGATATGCTAGCCACTTGGCTCGAATCTTCTTGAAGGTTCTCGAATCTTCATTTGAAGATTCGAGCCGAGCTTAGATCTAAACCAAACAACCCCTAGTTAACACCATAGTACCCCCTAGCATGCCTCGTTATGGATCTGATGTTTGTTTGGCTCGAATCATTTCCGAGCTTCTCGAATCTTCTTTTGAAGATTCGGACCAAACAAGAACAAACTCAGATCTGTTCTAAACTGACACCAAATGACCCCTAGGCTACCCTCACCCTTGTGTCGTATTTGGTCCCCCTCGAATCTGACCAGAAATGGTTAAGTCCCAAATCGAACCTTCAAGAACCCTAGAAATACCAGACTTTTGGATTTTGCCCAAAATGAATAAAGATTGAGGTTTAATCGACCTTAGTCGAAGTATTTTCAGTGGAAAATACTTCGACTAAGGTCTGTTTGATTTCAAACAAAGTCCAAATCCAAGTTGAGTTGAGTCCGGTTGAATTTGAAGGTTCAGAGGTAATTTTCTGTTTCTTATGTGTATTCTACGTGTATTCTATGTTCGTTTCATTAGTTTGTTTAATTTTTCATAATTTTCTAGTCAATTTTGTTATACTGTCTCCTACCCGTCTACTTGATTCTAAATGTGAATTGTTTTTGTTGGTTGTGATTAGTTACAATGTAAGTAATCGACTCGATTAAGTTCATCGATTAGATATATTATGAATTCTCATTTATGATAATGCTAATTGAAACAGTCTGGTTCTATTGTTTTAGACTGATTATGGACAAATGTTGTAAATAGTCAACTGATTAATACTCGTCAATTGAATCATGTTTGTTTGCAAATCAGTAAATTCAAATGTATGATGTGTATATATTGTTTTCTGAACAGGGCATTGTCAGTATATTGACAATGCTCCTGTGTGTGTTTGATCTTGGTTCAATGTTTAAGTTCAGTTTGAATTATTATACTGAACTCAGTGTAATATTGTTGTGATGTTAAGTTTGAATTCAAGTTTACAAAAAGTTGGTTAAATACAATTGTGTTAAGAGGTTCATAGGATTGGTTATAGCTGTAAATCAGAAGGATAATTAAGTTTGTACAGATTATAGAATCTGTTTTGCAGTAGGTTCTAATTTTTTTCAGTAATAACATTAGGATTTTAGGGGGTACTATTGGGAATGAAATAATGTGATAGTGTGCTGATAGTGGAGTGATAATGGCTGTTAGTTAATGAGTAATAATGGGGAACAAAGGGTAATGGGGCTGCTTAAAGTCAGGGTAGGATCATTTAAATTATTCAAAAGTAGTTTTTAATGGAATTTTTTGATTTTTAAAAGAAGAAGGGGGTCCAAGAAGCACTTAAAAAGATAGGACCAGACCTGTATAAATACAGGGAGCTGGACAGACCTTAAGGGGGCAGATTTTAAGAGCCTTGAAAAAAGAAGAAAAAGAGAGTGTGAGATTGAGGAAAAAAAATCAGATTTAAAGAGGAGCCTTTCAGACAGAAAGAAAGGAAAGAGAGAAAAAAAATCAGATTTTAAGAGGGAATTGAGAGAGAGAGAAATCAGTTTTCAGACAAAGCGTTTAGGACTGAATATCAGTCTTCAGGGAGAGTTTTTAAGAGAGTGAAAAGTCAGATTTGAGTGTGGAAAATCAAGCAGAAAAATCAGAAATGAAAATCTGAAGAGGATAAAGAAACAGAAAAGAAACCAAAAGAGAACAGTCACACACACACACACAGATGCAACAGCAGAAACAGAAAAATCAGAAAAATGGGAATTTGAAACAGAAAAGAAACTGAAATCTGAAATATTGTTCTTTCGTTGAATCTGTTCAAATTTATTTGATTCCATTATTCAGTTAAAATCTGAAGTTTCTTTAAAAATACTGTACTGTGCATCTGGGTTCCTCGGGTCTTATTATTGCTCAAATCTGTGGAAATACTGCTATTCTGCTGATTTTGTTACTGCTGCAACTGCTGAAAATTTACTTCTTCTACCTTCATTTCCAGGTACTTATTCCTTAAATTCTATGTTGGAAAGAGATTCAACATGACAAATAAATAAAGTTTGAATTGTAATACTATCTTCTATTCATTTGAGCTCTTTAGCTAAAAATTCAGTTTTGTTTCTTGATCAAATAAGTAGTATATGTTGACAGGATGACTGTAAGTTAAATGTCCTTTATTGAAGTCTGTATAAGTGTTGTAACAAGGTTAATTTCTAAATTTTCATTAAAGTATAGTTATGATTGAATTGTTAAGATAGGGGAACATGGCATGAAGTTGGCTATTAGTTAAGTCCTATGACATTGTTAGTCAGGTATAGAGTATTCTGAAATATCAAGAAAAATGCATGGTTAGTGTATTTCGATTGTTTGGTTGTGGATTAAGGTTAGATGTTGTTAGTTGAATAAAGAGTAGTATAAAAATGTCAAAAAACCATATTGCTAGTTTATTCTAATACCTGATTTAGTTATGGATTGAATGATGTGAGCTATACGTTCATATATGGCGTGATAACAGGTATATATATAACCATTAAGGGATGATGAGTTGATGTATCTCATTATGATGTTAAAATGCTATGAATGTTTTAGACATACAACTATGTTGCATGTAAGGCAATATTATTAATCGATTTATAATTCCCTTTCTTATCAATTTGATGCCTATTTACCATCCTAAATAAATAATTAGGCCTATTAGATTAAAAGCAAGTATATGAGAATAAGATGAGATGTACAAGCATAAATTGCAATACTTTATATCAATGACAATTAGAAATAGGATTTGCACTAATTAAATAATAAAAATTTGTTCAAAAATACTTCTTCCCTTCATAAATCATTTTTGTTAGTTTCATATACAATTCATTCTTTGGCATATATATGTTGTATTTGCTAAAATCATATTTTTATTCTTTTCTTTGAACTTGAATAGTTGGGCTGAATATAATTTATATCCGGAAATTATAATCGACGGACAACATTTAATAAATTGTGAATTTCTTTTAAAAGAATTCAAAGACATCCCTTGAACATGAATTTCTCAGTATTTTCATATAAAATGTGTAGATATAACAAACAATTTGTGAAAATTCATAATACCATTAAGAATATTTGGTGTAATTAGGGATACGTTCGCGTAACCTGATTATACCGTTAAAAGCAATTCGAATTATGCGTACGCACAATTTCGAGCGAATATTTAATATAAGGGATTTCTTCGAGGATGTTAAAATAATTTCATATAACCTGAGACGTGCAGTTCATTGTCTAAATATAAGGGTGATGACGTTCATAATTTTATTTTAAATCACGCACATATGAATTTGTAATAAAGGAAATAATATGGTCAAATTTTATTGTGTACACGTACGCGTGGCACGATTCCCGGTAATAATAAAGGGTATATAATACGAATATACATACGTATTATACAGAAGAGTAATAATAAATGAGCATCACGCAAAGCCCCCCATCCACGAATACAGAAGAGTTTCTATTTCAGCTTCAAATGTGGTGGTATGATTTAGGCGAAGCTGGTCAAAAATGGGTCGTCAAGCATTTGGGAAATCTCACGGATATTATGAAAGTTAAACCCCGTGATGATCTGATTGCGGCGTTAGTAACTTTTTGGGACCCTGCTCACAATGTCTTTCGTTTCTCTGACTTCGAGCTTACTCCTACATTAGAGGAAATAGCTGGATATGCTGGTTTTGACGGAAGTCTAAGAAATCAAAGCCTGATATTCACAAAGGCTCCTTCGGTACCTCGATTCTTCGGTCTTCTGAACATCAGCAGTCAAATCAGGAAAAGCAATGTCATCAATGGATGTTGTTCCTTCAACTTTTTGTATTCAAGGTTCGGAAAGTCAGATGGGTTCGAAATTCATGAGAAAGGCCTTACTAACAAGCAAAACAAAGACACCTGGCAGATTCACCGTCGTTTGGCCTTCATGGTGGCTTTTCTAGGAATCATGATCTTCCCAAACAAAGAGCGAACAATTGATATTCGCACCGCGAAAGTTGTGCAAATCCTCACCACCAAAGAAAATCACACCCTTGTCCCCATCATTCTCTCAGACATTTATCGGGCTTTGACTTTATGTAAATCAGGAGCAAAAGTCTTCGAAGGATGCAAAATTTTGTTGCAAATGTGGGTGATTGAGCATCTCAAACAACAGCCCAAGATCATACAGTATGGGCCAAGCGACGATAATTTCATCGAGAGTTATGAAGAGAGAATGAAAAATTATCAGGCTCCAGAAGGGATAGAAGCATGGGTGTCTCATCTAAGGGTTTTAACGGCAAATCAAATTGAATGGACCTTGGGATGGCTCCCGATGAGGGAAGTGATACACATGTCAACCTCAAATAGTTATCTGCTACTATTGGGATTGAGAAGCATCCAGCCGTATGTGCCACTAAGAGTCCTAAGACAACTAGGGAGATATCAAGTAGTTCCTGATGATGAAGATTTGAGTATACAAGTAATCGAATTACACCCAGAAGCCACTATTCTCGAGGCTCTACTTCAGCAGATGTGGAATGGATGTCGATACTTGAAAAGTGATACTCAAGTCCCAGACACTACAAAGGGTGAGATAAATCCTGGATATGCAAGATGGTTTGAAAAACGGTCTCGCGTGGATGATGTACCAGAACCTGAGCTAAGAAGGCCAACAAAAAGACCCCATGTTCAAATCATCAATGATAAAATCCAAGAGCGGTTGATCTGGGGAGAAAAGGAAAAAGGGTACAAAGCAACTATCCATGCCCTAAAAGAAAATCTGAGAAGCCTCAGTTTGGAGAAAGATTTGCAAGCACAAGAAGCCGAAGGCGAGAAGAAGAGTCTAGCTTGTGAGAATGAAAATCTTCATGCTCGATTCCAAAAAATGAAAAGAGTTTCTGAGACACCAAAGAGGAGCTGGAAGGATCAAAAAACCATCGCCAATCTTTTTGAAAGAATGCAAGATTATGATTCCATTCTTGCGGAAAATGAAAAGGCGTTGAGCAAAGCAAAAGAAAGGATCCAACAATTAAACGAAGAAGCCAGATCTAATAAGGAACGCCAAGTAAGGCAATCCGAAAAAGACAGGGCACAATTCAAGAAGGAAAAAGACCATTGGATGCGATTAGAAGACCAGCTTCGTGCACAACTAGAAGAGGCAAGAAGATGCAATAGAGAACATCAACAAGCAGACCTCGACAGGGAAAGAGCGCAAGCAAGATTAGAGCAGGCCAGACTCCGAGCTCTATTAGAATCAGCTCTAGATCGGGAAAATCGTGTCATAGATATAGCCACCACTCGTCAGCAGCAATTGCAGAACCAAGACCAATGTATCCAAGATTTCAGGGCACAAATCCACGACCTGGCGGTCTACACTTCTCAAAGTTACGTAAACTATCAAGGAATGGATTATGAAAGGTTTACAGAACATGCACCCACTTTTTCCCGTCATCTAGCATTGGAATTGGAAAGGATGTATCGTACGCTGGGAGGTCATCCAGGTCAAGCCCCACATTGAGCAAATAATCTAATAATATATAACACAAGTGGAAAGTGGGGCACGTTGTGAGATGTTAAGAATTGTATCTTTTATTTTGATTTAAGTATGTGTGTTTCAAGCCATTTTCTTACAAAGTTTTCAAATGTAATGTCTGTTCATCTTTGTATAATGAATAAAAATGATTGCCTTTAGTCCGAACTACGCAAGGTCTGATTCATGTAAGGGCATGATACGTAGGCAATCTCTATAAGATTCGACCACCACGATAAAAGATATATATAATAAATAAAAGTGAATAACAATAAAAATTTCAAGAAAGCTGGGACGACACAAGCAGCTGAGCAAATGCATAATAGAAAGGGATTATTTGTTTAGGAGCATTGCATTTCAACGTGTGATTATATATGTGTTAAACTCTCAAAACTAACAAGTTTGTTCATTTCCAGAATTCAAGCAGTTAGTTTCTCTAAAGAGTATACTGGCATATTATCATTATCACACGAGATCAAAAGGACCACTACCCAAAAGTATGTCTATCCCAGATGTTGACACAGGTATGGAGCTAGAGGAGATGGATGTCGGGAAAATGAAAGAAGAGATGTTTAAACTCAAGCAGCAAATGGCTGAGATGTACCAAGCCTGGTCTACAGGACAGTTACCCCCGTCTTATTCAACTAACCCTGCTCCATCAATGACCCAAACTCAGGATAATATTACCACTGAATTATCCCCAAATTTCCCCATTTACTAGCACTACTGAGGCACCACCTCTCAGACACCGCAGTCTCCACCTCCGAAACCGGTTCCATACTTTCCTCCACCTATGACTCCTGTTTTCGTAGCACCTCCCCCTGCTACATTCCACAAATCTCCTAGTGAGCCTACATTCCAGGCCCAAGACAACCAATATTACCCCCCGGAGCCCACCCTCAAAGCCTCCGAAATTCATTCAAATGCTCCTCATTTTGATTTCCCAACCGAAATTGACAAACCAGCCAAAAATGCTGAACAAGAAGAGATGTTCAGGAAGGTCAAGAGTCTAGAACAATCGTTCAGAGACATGCGAGGATTAGGTGGGCAAGTCAGTGTAGCATACAAAGATTTGTGCTTATTCCCCAATGTACAATTACCAGTCGGCTTCAAGATGCCTAAATTTGACCTATACAACGGGCACGACGACCCAGTAGCCCACTTAAGGGGTTTCTGTAGCAAGATGCGAGGAGCTGGGGGAAAGGATGAATTATTGATGGCTTACTTCAGTCAAAGTTTAAGCGGATCAGCTTTGGAGTGGTATACACACCAGGACCATGGGAGATGGTACACTTGGGATGACCTGGCACAGGCATTCGCATACCATTTCCAATACATATCTGGAAATCATCCCAGATCGACTATCTTTGACAAAATTTGAGAAGAAACACAATGAAAGTTTCAGAGAGTATGGTTTCCGGTGGAGAGAACAGGCAGCACGAGTGGATCCTCCTACGAAGGAGAGTGAAATGGTAGACTACTTCCTCCAAGCCTTGGAACCAACTTACTATGCCCATCTGGTTTCAGCGGTTGGAAAATCATTCAACGAAGTGGTGAAGATGGGAGGTATGGTGGAAGAAGGTCTCAAAACAAATAAAATTATGAGCTATTCAGCAATTAAGGCAACTACTCAAGCTATTCAAGGCGGGGTAGGAGGAATCAGAAGAAAGAAGAGGGAGGAAGAAGCGGTAGTTGATTCAGGAATTTGGTCGGGACCCAGAGGTTCACCGCTTTACTATAATCAACAACGACCTCGCCAATCAGCTTACCACCATGATTCATCCCAACACTACTATCACCCTTCAGAGCCTCATTTTTCCATTAACCATGCTCAAGCATACAATCAGCCACCTGTTCACACCAATTGGCGTGCTCCTGCCATACCAAATACTTACCCACGAGCCTATCCCGGACCAGGTTTCAGGCCTAGGCCAGCATTCAGGGGAGAAAGGGAACAGAAAAAGAAAACTTACACCCCATTGGGAGAGTCTTACACCAGTCTGTTCCACAGGATGAGACAGCTAGACATGCTAAGACCAATACAATCCAAGCTACCCAATCCTCCGCCAAAGAATCTGGATTACACCATTAGCTGTGAATATTGCTCCGGTGCACCAGGCCATGATACGGAGAAATGCTGGCATTTGAAAAATGCAATACAAGAGCTGATTGATACTAATAAAATCGAGGTTCAAACCCCCGAAGCTCCCAATATTAATAGAAATCCAATGCCAGCCCATCAAGAGGCCAATATGATAGAAATCATACAAGCTGATGGGGAGACAAAGAAGCCATCACAAACTGTCATGATGATCAAGTCTCATGAAGCCAAGCCAGATAAGCAGTTAACAGATGAGAAGCCGGTACCTAAGCAGAATAGAAATGGTGATGAACCATCTATGATAGTCGAGGAGGGATCATCGAGCAAAGTTGCCACAAAACAAGAAAGGACGAAAGGTTTAGTACCAGGGGTTGCTAACAAACCCATTGTATTCGTGGAAGGAGCTCGTACAGATCGGGTCATTATCACACCTGTAACCCAGCTGCCAGTTATCAACAATAAAGTCATCCCATGGAACTATGAACGGGTGACCGTAATGTACAAGGGAAAAGAAGTCAAGGAAGAAGTGTGTGAGGTGCAAGGCTTGACTCGTTCGGGAAGATGTTTTACGCCCGAAGAGTTAAGAAAAACTAAAAACAATCCAACACCAATAAAGAGAGCTGTGACGGAAGAAGAGGCGGAAGAGTTTTTAAGAAAAATGAAACTCCATGATTATTCTGTGGTGGATCAATTGAAGAAGATGCCCGCTCAAATTTCATTGTTGTCATTACTGATCCATTCAGAGGAGCACCGTCTGGCTTTAATGAAAATCCTGAATGAGGCTCATGTTCTTGAAAAAATCTCTGTAAATCATTTGGGAAGAATAGCCAACAGAATCTTTGAGACAAACAGAATTACATTTGCTGATGATGAATTGCCTGTGGAAGGTACCGAGCACAACAGAGCTCTTTACCTCACCGTGAAATGTGAAAACTCCGTAGTAACCCAGGTATTGGTTGACAATGGGTCAAGTGCAAACATCTGCCCTCTCTCCACTTTAAGCAAATTAAAAATTAAAGAGGAAAGGATCCAGAAGAATAGTATCTGCGTACGGGGGTTTGACGGTGGAAGCAGAGATTCATTTGGCGACATAGTGTTGGAACTAACAATAGGGCCAGTTGAATTCACAATGGAATTTCAAGTGTTGGACATAACTGTTTCTTACAACTTGTTGTTGGGTCGACCATGGATCCATGCTGCTAAAGCAGTCCCGTCAACACTACATCAGGCTGTCAAGTTTGAATGGGATCATCAAGAAATAGTTGTACATGGGGAAGAAAGTTTAAATGCTCGCAGCAGTGCCATTGTACCGGTCGAGGGAATAGAAAATGACCAGGGACCATGGGTATACCAAGTGTCCGATACAGTGTCGGTAGAGAAAATTCCAGAAGGGAAGTACCTTCCGAATCCAAAGATAACCTCTGCTTCAGTCATGGTAGCTTATGAAATGTTAAAGAATGGTTTTATACCCGGCAAAGGTCTGGGCTTATCTTTGCAAGGAATTATACAACCAGTATCTCTCCCCGAGAACTGGGGAACATTTGGTTTGGGATTCATACCCACTATCACCGATGTGAAAAAGGCCAGAAAGCTGAAACATAAGGCATGGGATCTTCCAAAACCAGTCCCACCTCTATCAAAGTCTTTTGTCAAGACCGGTGCTAAAAATCGCCCAATAACAACAATTCCTAAATCCTGGGTCAATCCTGAGGAGGAATTAATTGAAAGATTCGAGAAATTGTTTGATGATGTGAATGTGTTGGAAAGCGGAGAAGGGTGTAGCAACGCAGAAGTTCAATTCGTTGGGCCAGAAACAAAGCTTAATAGTTGGAAAGCCACTCCTCTCCCCATTCGAAAGGAGTCTTGGTAGTTTATTTTGATTTTCTTTCAAGTTTGTTTGGGTTACTTCAGGGTTGTAATCCCAAAGCTTATCTTACAGTTTGTTTGAAGTGTGCAAACCTTGTTATCTTTCATCATCCAATAAAAAGCAGTTTCCTTTTTATTATCATTCCTGATAGTTTTCTTTTCTTTTTCTTTTTTTGTACAGTTCTTTTTACGCTGGCTCTAGTGATATGGCATGCATGAGGAATCCTCAGCCCAGTCTTAAAAATCAATCTGGTTCCGAAGTAATAATTCAAGAAATATATTGTGATTATGAATCAGAATATGATGAAGATGAGGTTTTTGAAGAGATTAGTAAAGAGTTAATTCACTTTGAGGAAAAAATCAAACCTAACTTGAGTGATACCGAAGACATCAATATAGGGGACACGAGTAATATCCGGGAAACTAAAATAAGTGTCCATCTCGAACCAAAGATCCGAGAAGAGTTAATTAAAGCACTCATAGAATTCAAAGATGTTTTTGCATGGTCATATGACGACATGCCGGGCCTGAGCACTGATTTAGTAGTTCATAAATTGCCCACCGATCCAACGGTGCCTCCTGTCAAGCAAAGGCTGAGAAAATTCAAGCCTGATATGAGTGTGAGGATTAAGGAAGAAATCACCAAACAATTGGAAGCAAAGGTCATTCGAGTCACTCGATATCCTGTTTGGTTGGCTAATATCGTTCCTGTACCAAAGAAAGACGGCAAAATTAGAGTATGCGTCGACTACCGCAATCTCAACAAAGCAAGTCCAAAGGATAATTTCCCATTACCCAATATCCATATTTTGATCGATAATTGTGCCAAGCATGATATAGGATCTTTCGTGGATTGTTATGCCGGGTATCATCAAATTCTAATGGATGAAGAAGATGCAGAAAAGACGGCATTCATCACACCATGGGGAACTTATTGCTACCGGGTAATGCCATTCGGTTTGAAGAACGCCGGAGCAACCTATATGAGAGCGATGACCACAGTGTTTCATGATATGATACACAAGGAGATTGAGGTATACGTGGACGATGTGATCATAAAATCAAAGCATCAGTCCGACCACGTTGGGGATTTGAGGAAATTCTTCTTAAAACTTCGCAGGTACAACCTCAAGCTTAACCCTGCCAAATGCGCATTTGGAGTTCCATCTGGAAAGTTGCTAGGATTCATAGTCAGTCGACGAGGCATCGAGCTAGACCCATCAAAAATCAAAGCCATCCAAGAATTGCCACCTCCCAGGAACAAAACTGAAGTAATGAGTTTGTTGGGAAGGCTAAATTACATCAGCAGATTTATTGCTCAGCTCACAACAACTTGTGAGCCAATTTTCAAATTGTTGAAAAAGGATGCTGTGGTCAAATGGACCGATGAGTGTCAAGAAGCGTTCGATAAAATAAAAGGGTACTTGTCGAACCCACCCGTGTTGGTCCCGCCAGAGCCAGGAAGACCTTTGATTCTTTACTTAACAGTTTTGGAAAATTCATTTGGTTGCGTATTGGGGCAACATGACCTCACTGGCAGAAAAGAACAGGCCATCTACTACCTTAGCAAGAAGTTCACAGCTTATGAGGTTAAGTATACTCATCTGGAAAAGACATGTTGCGCCCTAACATGGGTAGCTCAAAAATTGAAACACTATTTGTCATCCTACACTACTTACCTCATTTCTCGGTTGGATCCATTGAAATACATTTTTCAAAAGCCTATGCCAACGGGAAGACTTGCAAAGTGGCAGATATTGCTCACAGAATTTGACATCATCTATGTGACTCGAACTGCAATGAAGGCTCAAGCACTGGCCGATCATTTAGCCGAAAAACCAGTCGATGAGGAATACGAGCCGTTGAAAACCTATTTTTCTGATGAAGAAACAATGCATATCGACGAGGTGGAGCGAATTGAAAAACCTGGCTAGAAACTTTTCTTTGATGGAGCCGCTAACATGAAAGGAGTCGGGATATGAGCCGTAATCATTTCTGAAATAGGGCATCACTATCCTGTTACGGCTCAATTGCGATTTTATTGCACCAATAATATGGCTGAATATGAAGCTTGCATTTTGGGGTTAAGGCTAGCCGCAGACATGGGTATCCGAGAAATCTTAGTCATGGGAGATTCGGATCTTTTGGTACATCAAATTCAAGGAGAATGGGAAACTCGAGACTTGAAGCTCATACCATACCGACAATGTCTACATGATCTTTGTCAGCGGTTTCAATCAGTGGAGTTCCAACATATTCCAAGAATCCATAATGAGGTTGCCGATGCATTGGCTACCCTGGCATCAATGTTGCATCATCCGGACAAAGCTTATGTAGATCCGATACATATTCAAGTCCACGATCAGCATGCTTATTGCAATATGGTTGAAGAGGAATTGGACGGTGAACCGTGGTTCCACGACATCAAGGAGTATATCAGAATGGGGATATATCCCACACAAGCCACATGAAGATCAAAAGAGGACCATTAGGCGATTGGCAAATGGATTCTTCTTAAGCGGAGGAGTTTTGTATAAAAGAACACCAGATCTTGGGTTATTAAGATGCATAGATGCCAGACAAGCTACAACTGTCATGTCTGAAGTACATTCGGGAGTTTGCAGACCCCACATGAGTGGATATGTGTTGGCAAAGAAAATCCTCCGAGCTGGTTACTATTGGCTCACCATGGAGCGAGATTGTATCAGTTTTGTGCGCAAGTGTCATCAATGCCAGATACACGGATATTTGATTCATTCTCCACCATCCGAGTTGCACACAATGTCGGCACCATGGCCTTTTGTTGCCTGGGGCATGGATGTGATTGGACCAATTGAGCCGGCAGCATCCAATGGGCACAGGTTCATTATGGTAGCCATTGATTATTTTACCAAATGGGTGGAGGCCAAGACGTTCAAATCGGTGACCAAGAAAGCTGTGGTCAATTTTGTCCACTCAAATATCATATGTCGATTCGGAATCCCAAAGGTGATCATCACAGATAACGGTGCTAATCTTAACAGCAACTTAATGAAGGAAGTATGTCAACAGTTTAAGATTACACATCGCAACTCTACCCCATATCGGCCCAAGGCGAATGGAGCAGTAGAGGCAGCCAACAAAAACATAAAGAAGATACTTCGGAAAATGGTAGAAGGTTCAAGAAAATGGCATGAAAAATTACCATTTGCATTATTGGGATACCGCACTACTGTTCTCACTTCAGTAGGAGCAACTCCTTATTTGTTGGTATATGGTACTGAAGCAGTAATTCCTGCAGAAGTTGAGATTCCTTCCCTTCGGATCATCGCCGAAGCAAAGATTGATGATGATGAGTGGGTCAAAACCCGTCTGGAACAGTTAAACTTGATTGATGAAAAATGATTGGCTGCAGTATGTCATGGTCAATTATATCAAATAAGAATAGCAAGAGCATACAACAAAAACGTGCGTCCACGGAAGTTCGAAGTGGGTCAACATGTGTTGAAACGTATTCTTCCACATCAGGTTGAGGCAAAAGGCAAATTTGCCCCGAATTGGCAAGGACCATTCATTGTGACCAGAGTATTATCAAATGGTGCACTATGCTTAACAGATATTGAAGGCAAATGCATAGATATGGCGATCAATTCTGACGCGGTAAAAAGATATTATGCATAACTTTTGAATGTTTGTATTTAGCGTTATTTCGAAGATTGGAATGACAAAAGCAATTTATTCTGCTATCCAAACACTATACCATTTGCTTCCCCTTTTGAGCCATATTTGTTTCGTTCCTACCCTCTCTTGGAATCAATGAAAATCAAATATGAAATAACAATAAAAATAAAAAAAAAATAAAAAAAAAGAAGAAAAGAAAATCACTATTATTAAGTGAACTACGTTTGACCTGATTCCTCAAACAAGGATACGTAGGCGCCTCACGGCTCGGTCATAGGGTGCACAATATACATAATGTGCACAAAAAGAAACATCAAGAGACCCCAATCAAGAAAACTGGGGCAGGAGTTGTATTGGAAATAAGAAAAAGATTCCAAGAGTTGTAATTTTAAACCCATACCAAAGCTATTTAGCTTTTGATACCTTTTCCATTTCCCACCACATACCAAAAAGACCTTTCGACCAATCTTAGAAAAAATGCTGAGTCAAACAAATGAAGATGGTTCATAACGCTCTGGTACAAACAAGAAAATAAAGTAAAAATGAGAGAGTCTTATAGGTGAAAACCCACCCGGGCACCATAAGGCGATGGAAGTTGAGAGAAAGTAAAATGAGAGAGTCTTATTGGTGAAAACCTTTACAGGCACCATAAGGCGAAAAAGAAGTAAGAAATGAACAAATGAGGAAGGTTTATCGGTGAAAACTCTTTGAGATACTGCAAGTCCAATAGGTCTGTAAAATGAAAAATAAAGTTGGATTACGGAAATTTTGGGGAAAACTAAAAATGAGATTGATTAAAAGACTGGGTTGATTAATCCGAAATGCATACCCTGATCATTGGCGCCAGTAACTCCAATCAGATAAGTTTTATTCCTTATCCAACAGTCATCCAAATTTGGATTTTTCTTTTCATTCTATAATTGTCGAAATCAGCGCGTTTCGTCACTAATAATCTTACTTTTCTAAAGCTTTGAGATAAGTTTTGTTCCAAACAAATAAGAAGGAATGTCAAGGTGTACTACCAAGATTCAAGGATTACATGATGCAAAAAAAAAAAACGGCCATGAAAGGCGGGAGATAAAAATAATAAGATATGTGAGGAAGAAAAGTGAAATCAAAAGTGGATCAGCAATGTCAGGATGGACATATGATTACAGTTAAAAGGGTTTGAAGAGGGGAATCCTATAGTCAAGGATCAATTACAAAGACAAAACAGTCTTTTTCAACCATTCCAAGACAATAAAACAAGACGAAAAGAAGCCTCACCATCAGCAAGAATACCCCAGTTAACCACCCTGCTTTAAACTAACGAAGCTTTCTTTGATTTAAAAAAGGGGCAAAGACAATATTTGTGTCAGGAAATACCTGATAAAGAATTAAAGAAGTCAGGCGTCCACCTGGAGAATGAGGATAAAGAATTAAAGAAGTCAGGCGTCCACCTGGAGAATGAGGATAAGAATTAAAGAAGTCAGGCGTCCACCTGGAGAATGAGGACAGAGAATTGAAGAAGTCAGGCGTCCACCTGGAGAATGAGGATGAGAATTGAAGAAATCAGGCGTCCACCTGGAGAATGAGGATGAGAATTGAAGAAGTCAGGCGTCCACCTGGAGAATGAGGATGAAAAGAGAAGAAATCAGGCGTCCACCTGGAGAACGAGGATGAGAATTAGAGAAGTCAGGCGTCCACCTGGAGAACGAGGATGAGAATTAAAGAAATCAGGCGTCCACCTGGAGAATGAGGATGAGAATTAAAAAATCAGGCGTCCACCTGGAGAATGAGGATGAGAATTAAAGAAATCAGGCGTCCACCTGGAGAATGAGGATGAGAATTAAAGAAATCAGGCGTCCACCTGGAGTATGAGGATGAAGAATTGAAGAAGGCAGGCGTCCACCTGGAGAATGAGGATGAAGAAGTTAAAAAGAAGTCAGGCGTCCACCTGGAGAATGAGGATGAAGAAGTTAAAAAGAAATCAGGCGTCCACCTGGAGAATGAGGATGAAGAAGTTAAAAAGAAATCAGGCGTCCACCTGGAGAATGAGGATGAAGAAGCTAAAAAGAAGTCAGGCGTCCACCTGGAGAATGAGGATGAAGAATTAAAGAAAGAAGTCAGGCGTCCACCTGGAGAATGAGGATGAAAGAATTGAAGAAGTCAGGTGTCCACCTGGAGAATGAGGATGAATCCGCAGTCAGGCACCCACCTGGAGAACAAGGGAATACAATTGAAGTATTAAAGTCAAAAGCCCGCTCATATGAGAAAGGAGCACACTTAGAATCAATAAAGCAGAGGAATCCAACAAACGGAATAAGTCAAATGCCCAAGAGTCACCAAGATATCAAGACAACAAGAAATGCAAGGGCATGATCTAGATAAGATTTTTATACCATAGTCTAGTTTAGCTTTTTTGTATTACCTTTGAAGTAAGGTGTAATAAGGAGGTCAGCAAGCAGTAAAAACAGCACGAAGCAGCAGTAACATCACAGTCCCACGGTAGTCCCAGCTACCCAAAACTTCCCGAACTACATTGACCTAATTCCTTTATAGCCAAGGATATGTAGGAAACCATTGAAGCAGAGGTTCGGTCAAATCTTTCAAAAAATGCTTCCCACGGAGTATTCGAACGGGCAAAAATCGCTCGTATCCGCTCACTTTATCTTTGCACGAAAACTTTTCGAGTTTCCGCACAAAGAGGGGCAGCTGTGAGCACGTGATTTTCGCCTTACGAAAACTACTCCAAAATAAATCAAAAAATAAAATAAATTTCTTTTACTGTGTAATTTTTGAATTTGCGTGGTGTTAAATATTTGTGTTATGTCCGTAAATGTTTACTTTGTCATAATAAAATGAAAATTAAAATAAAATACATGTTGCATGCATATAGGATTTAATTATGCATTGATTCAAAATAAAATCACAAAAAATATGCATTTTGTTCTATTTTTAATATTCCACTTTGTGATTAATGTTTTATCTGTATGTTGAATAGTTGTTATGAAGTGATTAATATTATTTAGAAGTTAAAATTGTTTTATAATTAAATTTAGGAATTTAAATTAGAAAATTGAAATAAAAAAATAATAAAATAAAAAAGAATGTGAAAATCGTATAATTAAATTTAGGAATTTACCCCCCCTTAGCCCAATCCAGGCAGCCCAGGTCAGGTCCAATCCAGACGAGCCAAAACGACAGCGTTTGGTCGTAGCTTCTCAGGGACCGTTGGATCAAATCCAACCAACGGTTAAGATCTCACCCCCTTATCCATAACCCGTAACCCGACCCTTTGACCCAATCCAGGCTGACCCTGAACTTAGACCAAACGACAACGTTTGGTTAAGTGGATTGATCTCAACCGTGCATCTTAATTGATCCAACGGATGAGATCAATCCACCCCACCCCTATTTAAGGATCAAACCCCTACCCCGGCCCCTAACTTAACACCCCCCCTCCTCTCACTGTTCATCATCGTTCCCAAACCAAACCCCTAACCCTAGCCGCCCTAGAATCCCACCGCCTGAAACCCGGCGGCAACAACGCCGCCGGTCACCAAAATAACACCCTAGAACCCCCTGAACATCCTCTATCCAGATATGCTAGCCACTTGGCTCGAATCTTCTTGAAGGTTCTCGAATCTTCATTTGAAGATTCGAGCCAAGCTTAGATCTAAACCAAACAACCTCTAGTTAACACCATAGTACCCCTAGCATGCCTCGTTATGGATCTGATGTTTGTTTGGCTCGAATCATTTCCGAGCTTCTCGAATCTTCTTTTGAAGATTCGGACCAAACAAGAACAAACTCAGATCTGTTCTAAACTGACACCAAATGACCCCTAGGCTACCCTCACCCTTGTGTCGTATTTGGTCCCCCTCGAATCTGACCAGAAATGGTTAAGTCCCAAATCGAACCTTCAAGAACCCTAGAAATACCAGACTTTTGGATTTTGCCCAAAATGAATAAAGATTGAGGTTTAATCGACCTTAGTCGAAGTATTTTCAGTGGAAAATACTTCGACTAAGGTCTGTTTGATTTCAAACAAAGTCCAAATCCAAGTTGAGTTGAGTCCGGTTGAATTTGAAGGTTCAGAGGTAATTTTCTGTTTCTTATGTGTATTCTACGTGTATTCTATGTTCGTTTCATTAGTTTGTTTAATTTTTCATAATTTTCTAGTCAATTTTGTTATACTGTCTCCTACCCGTCTACTTGATTCTAAATGTGAATTGTTTCTGTTGGTTGTGATTAGTTACAATGTAAGTAATCGACTCGATTAAGTTCGTCGATTAGTTATATTATGAATTCTCATTTATGATAATGCTAATTGAAACAGTCTGGTTCTATTGTTTTAGACTGATTATGGACAAATGTTGTAAATAGTCAACTGATTAATACTCGTCAATTGAATCATGTTTGTTTGCAAATCAGTAAATTCAAATGTATGATGTGTATATATTGTTTTCTGAACAGGGCATTGTCAGTATATTGACAATGCTCCTGTGTGTGTTTGATCTTGGTTCAATGTTTAAGTTCAGTTTGAATTATTATACTGAACTCAGTGTAATATTGTTGTGATGTTAAGTTTAAATTCAAGTTTACAAAAAGTTGGTTAAATACAATTGTGTTAGGAGGTTCATAGGATTGGTTATAGCTGTAAATCAGAAGGATAATTAAGTTTGTACAGATTATAGAATCTGTTTTGCAGTAGGTTCTAATTTTTTTCAGTAATAACATTACGATTTCAGGGGGTACTATTGGGAATGAAATAATGTGATAGTGTGTTGATAGTGGAGTGATAATGGCTGTTAGTTAATGAGTAATAATGGGGAACAAAGGGTAATGGGGCTGCTTAAAATCCGGATAGGATCATTTAAATTATTCAAAAGTAGTTCTTAATGGAATTTTTTGATTTTTAAAAGAAGAAGGGGGTCCAAGAAGCACTTAAAAAGATAGGACCAGACCTGTATAAATACAAGGAGCTGGACAGACCTTAAGGGGGCAGATTTTAAGAGCCTTGAAAAAAGAAGAAAAAGAGAGTGTGAGATTGAGGAAAAAAATCAGATTTTAAGAGGAGCCTTTCAGACAGAAAGAAAGGAAAGAGAGAAAAAAAATCAGATTTTAAGAGGGAATTGAGAGAGAGAGAAATCAGTTTTCAGACAAAGAGTTTAGGACTGAATATCAGTTTTCAGGGAGAGTTTTTAAGAGAGTGAAAAGTCAGATTTGAGTGTGGAAAATCAAGCAGAAAAATCAGAAATGAAAATCTGAAGAGGATAAAGAAACAGAAAAGAAACCAAAAGAGAACAGTCACACACACACACAGATACAACAGCAGAAACAGAAAAATCAGAAAAATGGGAATTTGAAACAGAAAAGAAACTGAAATCTGAAATATTGTTCTTTCGTTGAATCTGTTCAAATTTATTTGATTCCATTATTCAGTTAAAATCTGAAGTTTCTTTAAAAATACTGTACTGTGCATCTGGGTTCCTCGGGTCTTATTATTGCTCAAATCTGTGGAAATACTGCTATTCTGCTGATTTTGTTACTGCTGCAACTGCTGAAAATTTACTTCTTCTACCTTCATTTCCAGGTACTTATTCCTTAAATTCTATGTTGGAAAGAGATTCAACATGACAAATAAATAAAGTTTGAATTGTAATACTATCTTCTATTCATTTGAGCTCTTTAAAAATTCAGGTTTGTTTCTTGATCAAATAAGTAGTATACGTTGACTGGATGACTGTAAGTTAAATGTCCTTTATTGAAGTCTGTATAAGTGTTGTAACAAGGTTAATTTCTAAATTTTCATTAAAGTATAGTTATGATTGAATTGTTAAGATAAGGGAACATGGCATGAAGTTGGCTATTAGTTAAGTTCTATGACATTGTTAGTCAGGTATAGAGTATTCTGAAATATCAAGAAAAATGCATGGTTAGTGTATTTCGATTGTTTGGTTGTGGATTAAGGTTAGATGTTGTTAGTTGAATAAAGAGTAGTATAAAAATGTCAAAAAACCATATTGCTAGTTTATTCTAATACCTGATTTAGTTATGGATTGAATGATGTGAGCTATACGTTCAATTATGGCATGATAACAGGTATATATATAACCATTAATGGATGATGAGTTGATGTATCTCATTATGATGTTAAAATGCTATGAATGTTTTAGACATACAACTATGTTGCATGTAAGACAATATTATTAATCGATTTATAATTCCCTTTCTTATCAATTTGATGCCTATTTACCATCGTAAATAAATTAATTTCACCTATTAGATTAAAACAAGTATATGAGAATGAGATGAGATGTACAAGCATAAATTGCAATACTTTATATCAATGACAATTAGAAATAGGATTTGTACTAATTAAATAATAAAAATTTGTTCAAAAATACTTCTTCCCTTCATAAATCATTTTTGTTAGTTTCATATACAATTCATTCTTTGGCATATATATGTTGTATTTGCTAAAATCATATTTTTATTCTTTTCTTTGAACTTGAATAGTTGGGCTGAATATAATTTATATCCGGAAATTATAATCGACGGACAACATTTAATAAATTGTGAATTTCTTTTAAAAGAATTCAAAGACATCCCTTGAACATGAATTTCTCAGTATTTTCATATAAAATGTGTAGATATAACAAACAATTTGTGAAAATTCATAATACCATTAAGAATATTTGGTGTAATTAGGGATACGTTCGCGTAACCTGATTATACCGATAAAAACAATTCAAATTATGCGTACGCGCAATTTCGAGCGAATATTTAATATAAGGGATTTCTTCGAGGATGTTAAAATAATTTCATATAACCTGAGACGTGCAGTTCATTGTCTAAATATAAGGGTGATGACGTTCATAATTTTATTTTAAATCACGCACATATGAATTTGTAATAAAGGAAATAATATGGTCAAATTTTATTGTGTACACGTACGCGTGGCATGATTCCCGGTAATAATAAAGGGTATATAATACGAATATACGTACGCGTAATTCGTTTATATAATTGTAAACAATAAGTAAAAGCGGTAATAAAATCATGCAATAAAACGTATTTAGTAAAATCAAGATAATTAAGCCAAGAATGAAAGCAGTTAAGCGACCGTGCTATAACCACGGAATTCGGAAATGCCTAACACCTTCTTCCGGATTAACAGAATTCCTTACTCAGGATTTTTGATTCGCAGAATAATAAACAGAGTCATATTCTCCTCGATTCAGGGATTAAAAATTGGTGACTTGGGACGCCTTAAAATTCCCAGGTGGCGACTCTAAAATAAATAAATAAATCCCGTTTTGACTGTCCTTCAATTTGAGAAAACTCCCCACGCGCCCCGCGGGCGCGGTAAAAAGGAGGTGCGACAAACTCTACAAGTGGTAGAAACTAATCCCATGACCCTCCGAAATCGCTGACACAAGAACACAACATGTCCTTCAATATCTGAATAGTGCGCATGGACTGCCCGTCTATCTGAGGGTGAAAAGCTAAGCTCAACTCAACCTGAGTACCCAACTCTCGGTGCACAAACCTCCAAAACTACAAAGTAAACTAAGTGCCCCTATCTGAAATGATGGAAACTGGGACACCATGCAAACGAACAATCTTCCGGATATAGATCTCTGCCAACCGCTCTGAAGAATAAGTAGTATACACAGGAATGAAGTGCGCGGACTTAGTCAGCCGATCCACAATCACCCAAATAATATCAAACTTTTTCAAAGTCCGTGGAAGTCCAACTACAAAGTCCATAGTAATCCTCTCCCACTTCCACTCTAGAATATCCATCTACTGGAGCAAGCCACCCGGTCTCTGATGCTCATATTTCACCTGCTGACAATTGAGACACCGAGCTACAAATCCCATAATGTCTTTCTTCATTCTTCTCCACCAACAATACTGCCTCAAATCCTGATACATCTTCGCGGTACCCGGATGAATGGAATATCGCGAGCTATGAGCCTCTTCCAGAATAAACTCCCGAAGCCCATCCACATTGGGTACATATATCCAGCCCTGCATCGTCAACACCCCATCATCACCAATGGTCACATCTATGGCATCATCACGATCCTAAACCCGGACTCGCTCGTGATGGCTCCTCTCATGAAGACAAAGGCAGCTGACACTTACCCATTTCAGTTCTTAAGCAATTAAACAATAAGAATCGAGTCTAAAATGTAATAAATAATCCAAAAGCAAACGGTGAACATTACAGTTTGCGAAAATAAACCCAATACAGCCCGATACCGGGGTGTCACCAGTCATGAGCATCTATCGATACACTACAAGTCTAAAATATCTACCAAGATATGACAAAATAACTGAGAAAGAGGAAGAAATGATATAAATGAGGAGAAACACGGCACTGTGGACGCCAAACAACTACCTCGTAAACTCTGAAATCTACTAGGAGCTCTCAACCCTCACTGGCAGGATCAACAATGCCTGAATCTGCACACGGGGTGCAGGGAGTAAAGTGAGTACTCCAACTCATTGAGTAATAATCATAAATAAAGACTGAAAACAAGAAATCACGTAAGGCACGTTATAGGCTATAAGGAAACAGTAAAAGCCAATAAAATAGTGAAGCAGTAATAATGTGTAAAGTCATTTTGTTTTAGTTCAAACTTAATGAAATGCCTTTTTAACAATTAAGCAGGTAAATGACAGACTAATAAGACAGATAAGCACATAAAGGATTGCCCCTTGGGCAAATGTCAATAATACCAGCCCCTCAGACTATATCTCACATCACAATGGGTACCCACGCTCACTAGGGGTGTGTAGACTCCTGGACGGGCCCCTTACGGCCCAAGTGCAATATCAAGCCATCTCGTGGCATCATCACTAGGCCCTAGGTCTCATATCAACAAGCCATCTCATGGCGTATAAATCCCAGGCCCTCAGCCTTATAATCATAATCAGTGTTTCTTCATAATATAGGCCCCCAGCCTTCCTCAGTCAGACTCTCACAGCCACTTGGGCAATAGTAAAATATAGTGCTCAGCCCAAAATATCATTTAAGTATTAAAGCAGAGTAAACATAGTTGAGTTATGAAAACAGTGGAATATAACATGACTAAGTTCAAGTATAAAATCAAAACAGTGAGGAAATATCAATAAAAATCTCCTAAGGGTTTAAATAGTTGGCACGAGGCCCAAATATGACATTCAACCCAAAACATGATGATAGTAAACAGTTTTAGTCAAATACTTGGTCTCGGGACGAACTAAGTCACAATCCCCAATAGTGCACGATCCCACGCTCATCATCTAGCGTGTGCATCACCTCAATATAGCACAACGATGTGCAATCCAGGGATTCATACCCTCAGAACATCATTTTCAATCATTACTCACCTCAATCCGGTCAAATCTAGCCTGCAATGCCTTTGCCCCTCGAATCGGTCTCCACTTGCGTCGAATTTATCCAAAATTAGAATCACGACATCAAAATTTGCTAAGGGAACAAAGCCCAAGCAAAAATAATCAATTTACAACTTAAATCCCGAAATTACCAAAACCTGACCCCCGGGTCCGCATCTCATAATTCGATAAAATTCATATCAATAGATTCCTCATCTCCCCACGAGTTCATACATATCAGAAGTACCAAAATCTGACCTCAAATGGTCCCTCAAATCCTCAAGTTTAGGTCTCCAATACCAATCCCTAGTTTCCCTAATTTTAGCCCTTAAATTCCCTTAATTACAGCCCTAATCCATGAAATAATACCATAGGAATGAGTTTTAGGTCCAAAATCCTTACTTCAATAAAGTTCCCTTGAAATCCTTCTTCAAAATCGTCCAAAAATCTCCAAAACCGACTTAAATATGGTGGAATAGCTCAAAAATCGCGAAGGAAACAATTTATACTTTCTGGCCCAGGGATTTCACATCTGCGGCCCAATTCCTGCTTCTGCGGTACCGCTTCTGCGGTCAAGATCACCGCATCTGCGGTCCTCACTTAAGTCCCACTTTCCGCATCTGCAATGCACAAGCCGCACCTGCGCCATCGCAGGTGAGCTTCACCAACTGCTTCTACGGTCACAGCCTTGACAACCTATCTCTGCTTCTGCGACCAATCGTCCGCATATGCGGCATCGCACCTGCGGTCCCCAATCCGCAGGTGCGGAAACAACAGAAACAGCAAAAATCTGCAGCTCTACCAAACTACCAAACTCTCCGTCAACCATCTGATATCACCCTGAGGTCCCCGGGTCATCAACCAAAAACACAAACATATCCCATAACCTTATTCAAACTTGTACCAATATTTAAAACACCTCAAGCAACATTAAAACACCAAGACCACATCAAATTTAAGCCTAAGATTCCAAAAATCTTTCGAATTCCGCTTTTGATCAAAGACCCAACCAAACCACGTCTGAATGACCTAAAATTTTGCACACATATCCCAAATGACCCAACGAGACTACTGCAACTCTTGGAATTCCATTCCAACCCCTATATCAAAATCTCACCTATCAACCAGAAAACGCCAAAAATCCAATTTCGCCAATTCAAGCCTAAATCTACTCCGGACCTCCAAAACTCATTCCGATCATGTAAGTCCCAAATTACCTCCCCGAAGCTATCCGAACCATCGGAACTCACATCCGATCCCTCTAAAACATAAGCCAACATCTGGTTGACTTTTCGAACTTAAGCTTCCTCAAAAGAGACTAATTGTCTCAAACCTTACTAAATCCTTTTCGAACCCGAGCCAAACAACGCGATCACATATAGAACCAATAGACAAAGCAGTAAGAAGCAGAAATGGGGGAAACAGAGTGGTAACTCATGAGATGACTGGCCGGGTCGTCACATCCTCCCCAACTTAAACAAACGTTCATCCTCGAATGAGTCAAGAAGCATACTTGAAGCCTCAAACATGTGAGGATATCTGCTCCGCATCTCCCACTCGATCTCCCAGGTAGCCTCCTCTACAGGCCGACATCTCCACTGCACTTTCACTGAAGCTATATCCTTTGACCTCAACTTTCGAAACTGACACTCCAAAATAGTTGCCGGCTCCACATCATAAGTCAAATCACCATCCAACTGAACCGTACTGAAATCCAGAACATGAGACGGATCCCCAATATACTTCAGGAGCATAGAAACATGAAATAGCGAATGTACACTCAACAAGCTGGGTGGCAAAGCAAGCTCATAAGCCACCTCCCCAATCCTCCAAAGTACCTCAAAAGGCTCAATAAACTGAGGACTCAACTTACCTTTCTTCCCAAATCTCATAACACCCTTCATTGGCGACTTAGTCAACCGATCCACCACCACCCAAATAGCATCGAAATTCTTTAAAGTTCGTGGAAGTCCAACTACAAAGTCCATAGTGATCCTCTCCCACTTCCACTTTGGAATATCCATCTGCTGAAGCAAGCCACCCGGTCTCTGATGCTCATATTTTACCTGCTGATAATTGAGACACCGAGCTACAAATCCCACAATGTCTTTCTTCATTCTTCTCCACCAATAATGCTGCCTCAAATCCTGATGCATCTTCGTTGTACCCAGAGGAATGGAATACCGTGAGTTGTGGGCCTTCTCCAGAATCAACTCCAAAAGCCCATCCACATTGGGCACACATATCTGGCCATGCATCGTCAACACCCTATCATCACCAATTTTCACATCTCTGGAATCATCATGCAGAACTCTGTCCTTAAGGACAAGTAAATGCGGATCATCATACTGGCGCTCTTTGGTGCGATCATATAAGGAAGACCGAGAAACCACACAAGCCAATACCCGACTGGGCTTCGAAATATCTAACCTCATGAACCGATTGGCCAAGGCCTGAACATCAACTGCAAGAGGTCTCTCCCCAACTGAAATATATGCCAAACTCCCCATACTCACCGCCTTTCGGCTCAAAGCATCGGCCACCACATTGGCCTTCCCCTGATGGTACAAATATAGTGATAATATAATCCTTAAGAAACTCCAACCACCTCCGATGCCTCAAATTAAGATCATTCTGCTTGAAAAAGTGTTGGAGGCTATGATGATCAGTAAACACCTCACAAGACACACCATACAAGTAATGCCTCCAAATCTTTAATGCGTGAACTATGGCAGCCAACTCCAAATCATGAATGGGGTAGTTCTTCTGATGGGGCTTCAACTGACGAGAAGCATACGCAATAACTCTACCCTCCTGCATCAATACACACCCAATACCAACTCTCGAAGCATCAAAATACACGGTATATAAACCTGAAGCTGATGTCAAAACTAACACTGGAGATGAGGTCAAGGCTATCTTGAGCTTTTGAAAGCTCTCCTCACACTCATCCGACCATACAAATGAAACACCCTTCTGAGTCAACTTGGTCAAGGGCGATGCGATAGATGAGAATCGCTGAACAAACTGGCAATAATAACCTGCCAAACCAAGAAAGCTGCAAATCTCTGTGGCTAAGGACAGTCTGGCCAACTCTGAATCACCTCTATCTTCTTCGGACCAACCTAAATACCCTTGCTGGACACCACGTGCTCCAAGAAAGCCACTGAACTGAGCCAAAACTCACACTTGGAGAATTTTACATAAAGCTTCTTCTCTCTCAATCTCTACAACACAACGCTCAAATGCTTCGCGTGCTCCTCCTGACTATGCGAATATACCAGAATATCATCAATGAAGAGTATGACAAACGAGTCGAGATAAGGCTGGAACACGTTGTTCATCAAATGAATGAATGCTGCTTGGGCATTGGTCAGCCCAAAAGACATCACCAAGAACTCGTAATGACCATATCGGGTCCTGAAAGCTATCTTAAGAATATCTGAGTCCCTAATCATCAACTGGTGATAACCTGAATGGAGATCAATCTTAGAGAACACTCTCGCTCCCTGAAGCTAGTTGAATAAATCATCAATGCGAGGCAAAGTATACTTGTTCTTAACTGTTACATTGTTCAATTGCCTATAATCAATGCATATCCTCATAGTGGCATCCTTCTTCTTCACAAATAGAACGGGCGCACCCCAAGGTGACACACTAGGCTGAATGAACCCCTTATCAAGGAGTTCCTGAAGTTGCTTTTTTAACTCCTTTAACTCCGTTGGTGCCATACGATACGGCAGAATAGAGATGGGCTGAGTGACCGACACAGGTCAATACCAAAATCAATATCCCTGTCTAGTGGCATGCTCGATAGGTCTGCAAGAAACACATCGAGAAAATCCCTCACAACTGAAACATAATCAATACTGGGAGTCTTTGCACCGACATCCCTCACAAAGGCCAGATACAAAAGACAACCCTTCCCAACCATACGTTGGGCTTTCAATAATGAGATTACCCTACTAGGAACATAATCAGTCAAATCTCGCCACTCAATCTGTGGCACACCCGGTATAGCCAATGTGACTGTCTTAGTATGATAGTCCAGAATAGCATGATATGGAGATAACCAATCCATGCCCAAAATAACATCTAAATCCACCATACATAATAGTAAAAGATCCACTTGGGTCTCTAGACCCCCAATAGTCACCACACACGACCGGTACACACAGTCTACAACAACAGTATTACCCACCCGGATAGATACATGAACAGATGAAGCAAGAGACTCACAGAGCGTACCCAAATAACGAGCAACGTATGATGACACATAAGAAAAAGGTGGAACCGAGATCAAATAATACAGAGGCATCTATGTGGAAGACTGAAACAATACCTGTGATAACAGCATCAGAAGCAATAGCATCGAGTCTAGCTGCAAGTGCATAGAAATGGGCATGAGCGCCACCTAATCGACCTCCCCCTTTAGGGCGACCCCTAGCTGACTGACCTCTACCCCTAGCTGACTGGGTGGGTGGTGGTGAAGTAACTGGCGTTGAAGCCGATGGCTGACTCCTCTGTTGAGATGAACCCGCAAGATGACAAGGACACTGCCTCCACATATGACCCATCTCTCCACACTCATAGCAACTCCCAGGTGTAGGAGAGCACCGGAATAACTAGCAGATGCACTCGGTATAGAAGAGCCCTGAATTGATAGGGCACGGGACGAACTCTGAGATAGAAGGGCACTAAGTGATAACTGGCCCTCATGAGAACTATAAGAACCATGACCCAATGACGTACCACGTTAACCTGGGCAAGATGGTTGAGCATGCCTGAATGGACGACCTCTGCCATGCTGAAACTGACCTCTCAAAGGAGCACCACTGTAACTACTAGATCCTCGAGGCCTCTTGGCCTCTCTCTCCTCTCGCTCCTGGCGACGAACAAACTCAATCTCACGAGCAATATCCACAACCTCCTCGAAAGTAGGAACAATCACCCTCTCCTAGGTCATGAGAATATGAAGCCGATAAGTGAGGCCATCAGGAAACCTCATAATCTTCTCTCTGTTTGTCGGAACTAACCAAATAACATGACGAGCTAACTCGGAGAACCTCATCTCATGCTGCATCACAGTCAACTCTCCCTGACACAACCACTCAAACTGCTTGCGCAGCTCCTCTCTGTGAGACTACGACACATACTTCTCCAGAAAGAGAATGGAGAACTACTACCTGTAAGCACGTGATTTTTGCCCTATATGAGAATTACTCCCAAAAAATTCAAAAATAAAATGATTTTTCTTTGGTGTACAATTTTGTGATATTTTGAAGAATTATTTGTATTTGTCTGTGCGTGTTTATTCGCTAAATTAATAAAAAATACAAAAATATGTCGCATTTTGCATGTAGGATTTAATTCTACAATTGTTAGTAATTAAAATTGTTTTACAAAAATTAAAAATTACAAAAATAGGCATCGTTTGCATTTTTAGCATTTAATGTCCAAATATACAATTTTATGCTTAATTAATACTTAATTGTGCGTTAATTGTTATTGGGAGTTAATTTGTGCCTTTATAACTTAATTTAGTTCTTAATAATAGTTTAAGTATTTTTATAATTTAGTTTTAGAAAAATAAAAGAAGAAAAGAGAGCGAAAATATAAAGAAAGTCGGAATTGAGCCTCTTCTTCAATTTCAAGCTATAGGCCCAAAAAATGGCCCAATCTTCCCTACGACCCAGTCCATTTCGAACTGGGTCGACCCAGTCCATTAACCCAACACCCCTTCTTCATTTTTGTCCAACACAAAACAAAACCAAAAAAAAAATAAAAAATAAAAAGTGAATTATCACTATTAATAGTTTTATTTTTTGTTTTTTATATATATAAAAAAAATCCGAAAATATTTTATTTTATTTATTATTTTTATTTTTTTTAAAAAAATATATATATATATATAGTAATTTCGGAAATGATTTTAAAAAAATAAAAAATAAAAAAATAAAAAAATTTAAAAGATTGTAGAAAATTTAAAAAAAAAAAGTAAAAAGTTTTAAAAAATTTAAAAGTAAAAGAAGGTTGGAATTAAAAAATAAATATAAAGATATCTGAAAATTTAAAAAATTTAAAGTAATTGAAAGTAGCATTTTTAAAAGAAAAAGAAAAGATAGTGGTTTATTTTTTAAAGAAAAGTTAAGTAAAGTGAGATTCTCTTTTAAAAAAATAAAAAGTGGGATTTTAAATAAGATAAAGTAATTAAAGTTGGAATTTTAAAAATAAAAGTAAATAAAGGTGGGATTTCTTTTTCTAAAAAAATAAAAGCAATTTGTAAGTGAGATTTCTTTTAATTAAAAAAATAATAAAATAATAAAAAACAAATCTGAAAATTTCGAAAATTTTGCTATAAATAGAAAGAGAAAATTTAGGAAGAAGGGTGGAAAAAAAGAGAGGAAAAACTAGATAGAGAGAAGAAAAAAGAGGGGGCGGAGTGAGAAGTATACACCCGATATACATTCTGGATACACTGAATATACAGGGACAAAATTCATTTTGGAGAGTTTTGAAGTTGAAAAGAATAGTTACTGTTTCATTGCCTCGCTTAAGATCTGAAATAGTCAGAACCTTCCTGCCTTTTACTTCTTCTCTATACTTGGAGTCGTTTATAGTCTCCTGGGTTTACTACTATTCCTACTGTTACTGGTCTATTCCTGTGTTGCTGGACTGTCGTTGTTGTGCTACATTGTTACTACTGTTGCTGCTTCTCAGCTTCATCTTCTCTTGTTTTCCAATACCAGGTACATGTCTTTTAAATTTTAAGTTGGAAAGAGATTCAACATGACTCATCAATGAAGTTTGAATTGAAATTCTGTTTTCTATTTGTCCAAGTTCATCAATTTAAATTTCATTTTTGTTTTATGTTAGTTAATTAGTAGTGAATTCAATTTGATAGCTATGAGCTAATTGTCTTACTTTAAAAGTTCGTATAAAGATTTGTAATAATATTAGCTCATTATCTCATTAGTTTAATCATATTAAATTGTCAAAGTAGGGAATATGGCATGAATGTTGGTCATTATTTAATTTTGTTGTTAGTTAAGCAAGAAGTGATGTAGAATTGCCAAGAAAATTACAGTAGTGATATTTATTGTTAAATAAGGTTAAGATGGTGTTGTTGGTATATTTTTATAAGATAATAGATGTGTGTATAAACGTTGGCGAAAGGTGATATGATGTAGCTTGTTACAATGTTAAAATGTTATGAATGTTTACGATATACAGTTAAGTTGCATGTAAGGTAATTTTATTGAATTAACTTGTATAATAATTCCTTTCTTATAAACTCGATACCTATATACCTTCATAAGACAAATTGATCAAATAATTAGGCTTATTAGATTAAAAGCGATTATATGAGAATGAAACGAGATGTATAAGTACCAATTGCAACACTTGATATCAATAGTAATTAGAAATAGAATTTGCATTAAGTAAATCATGAAAAAAAAAATTTGGAAAATATTTCCTTCCTTTATGAATCATTCATTTTCAGTTTTATATGCAATTTATTCTTTGATA
Source organism: Nicotiana tabacum (assembly GCF_000715075.1). Lineage (NCBI taxonomy): Eukaryota > Viridiplantae > Streptophyta > Magnoliopsida > Solanales > Solanaceae > Nicotiana > Nicotiana tabacum. Next base: position 172,382,575 of record NC_134090.1, read on the forward strand.
TATATATATATATATGTCATATTTGTTTTTTTTTAAATAATATTAATCATATTTGTATTCTGTCCTTTGAAATTGAATAGTTGAAATGAATATAACTTATATTCGGAAAATATAATCAACGGTCAACATTTAATAAATTGTAAATTCTTTTCAAAGAATTTAAGGGCACCTGAAATGGGAATTTATCATGATTTTCACATAAAAATGTATAGATATAATAAACAATTTGTGGAAAATCCCTAATATCATTACGAATATTTTGCACAATTAGGGATACGTTCGCGTACCCTGATTATATTTTTAAAAGCAAAAATTCGGATTATGCGTACGCGCAATTTCGAACTAATATTTAATAAAAGGATTTTTCCAAAAGGCGTTAAATCAATTTCATAAAAACCCGAGATGTACGGTTCATTATTCAAGAAAAACAAATATTCTTGATCCAACACAATTTCGAAAAATGATTGCTTAATAAATATATTATAAAAAGTTATTGTGTACACGTACGCGTGACACAAGTCCGCAATTTTTTTAACACGAATATACGTACGCGTAATTCGATTCAAAGAAGGGTCATCAATAAGCGGTAGTAAAAACATGTAACATCAATGTATTTAATAAAATCAAGGTAATTAAGCCAATAATAAAAACAGTTAAGCGACCGTGCTAGAACCACGGAATCCGGAAATGCCTAACACCTTCTTCCGGATTAACAGAATTCCTTACTCAGGATTTCTGGTTCGCAGAATAATAAACAGAGTCATATTCTCCTCGATTCAGGGATTATAATTGGTGACTTGGGACGCCTTAAAATTCCCAGGTGGCGACTCTAAAACAAATAAACAAATCCCGTTTCGACTGTCCTTCAATTGGAGAAAACTCCCCACGCGCCCTGCGGGCGCGGCGAAAAGGAGGTGCGACAGCTCTGGCGACTCTGCTGGGGAACGAACCCAGAACCATTGGTTCAGGGTTTAAAGAATTCGAGCTTAAAATATCTGTTTTTATTGGCTTTACTTACTATATAATTTTCAACTGTTTATATGCTAATATGCTAAATGTTTTTTTTTACCGCTTTAATATTATTTGAATTGTGAATATATACAACTGCTACGAAACCCCCTTCTTTCTGAGTCTTCTGAATTTATGGTGTACACGTGCGCGTGACCCACCTTTCTGTTAAAGTCATACCAAATAAGACGGAGTTGGGACAAGTAACTAGGCCGGGCAGACTTTCGTGCTCCCGGTACGTTACCCCACTTCGGCTCAAACTGTCCGTTTGGGTAAGCCAGGTTTAGAACAATCAACCTAAGGTTTTACACTTAGAATAACTCAGCCATGTACCGGATCCCTAGTAGGAACGAATATTTGCATCATATGCATTTGGCCTTGGAGACTCAACACAGGGGTTGAGTCTGTCTAGGACAGGTGAACCCAAAATTAAAAGACCATCATGATGCATCCTACTTGTTATTTGTGCATTTATTCGCCTCAAACATGCTTGTTGACCAGCTTAAATAAAAGTTTGGTAAGAAGAAAGGAATAAAATGGGTTGCTTTAAAAATTTCGAAAAAATATAGTTTTGAAATAAAGATATTTATAAAAGAAAAAATTTCGAAAATGATTTTTAGTATAAATTTTGATTTTATTAAAATTAAATTTCAGATACAAAATGAGCACTACACAAAGCCCCTCATCCACAAGTACGGAGGAATTTCTATGTCAGCTTCAAATGTGGTGGTATGATTTAGGCGAAGACGGTCAAAGATGGGTCGTCAAACATTTGGGAAATCTCACGGACATTATGAAATTGAGCCTAGGGATGATCTGATTAAGGCATTAGTAACTTTCTGGGATCCTGTTCACAATGTTTTTCGTTTCTCTGACTTCGAGCTTACTCCTACATTAGAGGAGATAGCTGGCTATGTTGGTTTTGACGGAAGTTTAAGAAATCAAAGCTTGATATTCACAAAGGCTCCTTCAGTACATCGATTCTTCGGTCTTTTGAACATCAGCAGTCAAATCAGGAAAAGCAATGTCATCAATGGATGTTGTTCCTTCAACTTTTTGTATTCAAGGTTCGGAAAGTCAGATGGGTTTGAAATTCATGAAAAAGGCCTTACTAATAAACAAAACAAAGACACTTGGCAGATTCACCGTCGATTTGCTTTCATGGTGGCTTTTCTAGGAGTCATGGTTTTCCCAAATAAAGAGCGAACAATTGATATTCGCACCGCAAAAGTTGTGCAAATCCTTACCACCAAAGAAAATCACACCCTTATCCCCATCATTCTATCAGATATTTATCGGGCTCTGACTTTATGTAAATCAGGAGCAAGGGTCTTCGAAGGATGCAAAATTTTGTTGCAAATGTGGGTGATGGAGCATCTCCAACAACAGCCCAAGATCATACAATATGGGTCAAAAAATGATAATTGCATCGAGAGCTATGAGGAAAGAACAAAAAATTATCAAGCTCCAGAAGGGATAGAAGCATGGGTATCTCATCTAAAGGCTTTAACGGCAAATCAAATTGAATGGACTCTGGGATGGCTCCCGATGAGGGAAGTAATACATATGTCAACCTCAAATAGTTATCTACTACTATTGGGATTAAGAAGCATTCAGCCATATGCACCACTAAGAGTCTTAAGGCAACTAGGGAGATATCAAATAGTTCCTGATGATGAAGATTTGAGTATGCAAGTAATCGAATTACACCCAGAAGCCACTATTCCCGAAGCTCTACTTCAGCAGATGTGGAATGGATGTCGATACTTGAAAAGTGATACTCAAGTCCCAGACACTACAAAGGGTGAGATGAATCCTGGATATGCAAGGTGGTTCGAAAAACGGTCTCGCGTGGATGATGTACCAGAACCTGAGCTAAAAAGGCCAACAAAAAGACCCCATGTTCAAAACTTCAATGATAAAATCCAAGAGCGGTTGATCTGGGGAGAAAAAGAAAAAGGGTACAAAGCAACTATCCATGCCCTAAAAGAAAATCTAAGAAGCCTCAGTTTGGAGAAAGATTTGCAAGAACAAGAAGCCGAAGGCGAGAAAAAGAGTCTATCTTGTGAGAATGAAAATCTTCATGCTCGATTCCAAAAAATGAAAAGGATTTCTGAAACGCCAAAGAGGAGCTGGAAGGATCAAAAAACCATCGCCAATCTCTTTGAAAGAATGCAAGATTATGATTTCATTCTTGCGGAAAATGAAAGGGCATTGAGCAAAGCAAAAGAAAAGATCCAACAATTAAACGAAGAAGCCAGATCTAACAAGGAACGCCAAGATAGGCAGTCCGAAAAAGACAAGGCACAATTCAATAAGGAAAAAGACTATTGGATGCGATCAGAAGACCAGCTTCGTGCACAACTAGAAGAGGCAAGAAGATGCAACAAAGAACACCAACAAGCAGACCTCGACAAGGAAAGAGCGCAAGCAAGATTAGAGCAGGCCAGACTCCGAGCTTTGTTAGAATCAGCTCTAGATCGTGAGAACCGTGTCAGAGATATAGCCACCACTCGTCAGCAGCAATTGCAAGATCAAGACCAACGTCTCCAAGGTTTCAGGGCACAAATCCACGACCTGGCAGTCTTCACATCTCAAAGTTATGTAAACTGCCAAGGAATGGATTATGAAAGGTTTACAGAGCATGCGCCTACTTTTGCTCGTCATCTAGCAATGGAGTTGGAAAGGATGTATCGTACGCTGGGAGGCCATCCAGGTCAAGCCCCACATTGAGCAGATAATCCAATATTAGAGAACAAAAGTGGAAAGTGGGGCATGTTGTGAGATGTTATGAATTGTATCTTTTATTTTGATTTAAGCGTGTGTGTTTCAAGCTATTTTCTTAAAGTTTTCAAATGTAATTCCATCTTTGTGTAATAAATAAACGTGATTGACTTTATTCTGAACTACGCAAGGTCTGATTTATGTTCGACATGATACGTAGGCAATCTCTAAGATTCGACCACCACGATAAAGATATATGTAGTAAATAAAAGCGAATGACAATTTTTCAATTTCAAGAAAGCTGGGACAACACAAGCAACCGAGCAAATGCATAATAGAAAGGAATTATTTGTCTAGGAGCATTGCATCTCAACATGTGATTATATATGTGTTAAACTCTCAAGACTAACAAGTTTGTTCATTTTCAGAATTCAACCAGTTAGTTTTTCTAAAGAGTATACTGGCATATTATCACTATCACACAAGATCAAAAGGACCAATACCCGAAAGTATGTCTATCCCAGATGTTGACACAAGTATGGAGATAGAAGAGATGGATGTCGGGAAAATGAAAGAAGAAATGCTTAAGCTCAAGCAGCAAATGGCAGAAATGTATCAAGCTTGGTCTACAGGACAGTTGCCCCCATCTTACCCAAATAACCCTACTCCATCAATAATCCAAACTCAGGATAATATCACCACTGAATTATCCCCAAGTTTCCCCATTTATCAGCACTACCGAGGCACCACCTCTCAGACACCACAGTCTCCACCTCCAAAACCAGTTCCGTACCTTCCTCCACCTATGACTCCTGTTTTTGTAGCACCTCCCCCTGCTACATTTCACAAATCTCCTAGTGAGCCTACATTTCAGGCCCAAGACAACCAATATTACCCCCGGAGCCAACCTTCAAAGCCTCCGAAATCAATTCACCTGCTCCTCAGTTTGATCTCCCAACCGAAATTAACAAGCCAGCCAAAAATGCTGAACAAGAAGAGATGTTCAGGAAGGTCAAAAGTCTAGAACAGTCGTTTCGAGACATGCGAGGATTAGGTGGGCAAGTTAGTGTAGCCTACAAAGATTTATGCTTATTCCCTAATGTACAATTGCCATTTGGCTTCAAGATGCCCAAATTTGACCTATACAGCGGGCACGGCGACCCAGTAGCCCACCTAAGGGGTTTCTGTAGCAAGATGCGAGGAGCTGGGGGAAAGGATGAATTATTGATGGCTTACTTCAGTCAAAGTCTAAGCGGATCAGCTTTGGAGTGGTATACACGCCAAGACCATGGAAGATGGTATACCTGGGATGACCTGGCACAAGCATTTGCATACCATTTCCAATACAATCTGGAAATCATCCCAGATCGATTATCTTTGACCAAATTTGAGAAGAAACACAATGAAAGTTTCAGAGAGTATGGTTTTCGGTGGAGAGAACAGACAGCAAGAGTGGATCCTCCTATGAAGGAGAGCGAAATGGTAGACTACTTCCTCCAAGCCTTAGAACCAACGTACTACGCCCACTTGGTTTCAGCGGTTGGAAAATCATTCAACGAGGTAGTGAAAATGGGAGGTATGGTAGAAGAAGGCCTCAAGACAAACAAAATCATGAGCTATTCAGCAATTAAGGCAACTACTCAAGCTATTCAAGGCGGGGTAGGAGGAATCGGAAGAAAGAAGAGGGAGGAAGCAACCGTAGTTGATTCAGGAATTTGGCCAGGACCCAGGGGTTCACCGCTTTACTATAATCAGCAACGACCTCGCCAATTAGCTTACCACCATGATTCATCCCAACATTACTATCACCCTTCAGAGCCTCATTTCGCCATTAACCACGCTCAAGCATACAATCAGCCACCTGTTCACACCAATTGGCGTGCTCCTGTCACACCAAATACCTACCCCCGAGCTTATCCCGGACCAGGTTTCAGGCCTAGACCAGCATTCAGGGGAGAAAGGGAACAGAAAAAGAAAACTTACACTCCATTGGGAGAGTCTTACACTAGTCTGTTCCACAGGCTGAGACAGTTAGACATGTTAAGACCAATACAATCCAAGATACCCAATCCTCCACCAAAGAATCTGGATTACACCATTAGCTGTGAATATTGCTCCGGTACACCAGGCCATGATACGGAGAAATGTTGGAATTTGAAAAATGCAATACAAGAGCTGATAGATACTAATAAAATCGAGGTTCAAAACCCCGAAGCTCCAAATATCAATAGAAATCCAATGCCAACCCATCAAGAGGCTAACATGATAGAAATCATACAAGCTAATGGGGAGACAAAGAAGCCGTCACAAACTGTCATGATGATCAAGTCTCATGAAACCAAGCCAGATAAGCAGTTAATGGAGGAGAAGCCGGTGTCTAAGCAGAACAAAAATGGTGATGAACCGTCTATGATAGTCGATGAGGGATCATCGAGCAAAGTTTCCGCAAAACAAGAAAGGCCAAAAGTGATAGTACCAGGGGTTGCTAACAAACCCATTGTATTCGTGGAAGGAGCACGTACAGATCGGGTTATTATTGCACCTGTAATCCAGCTGCCGATCATCAACAACAAAACCATCCCATGGAACTATGAACGGATGACCGTAATGTACAAGGGCAAAGAAATCAAGAAAGAAGTGTGTGAGGTGCAAGGCTTGACTCGTTCGGGAAGATGTTTTACTCCCGAAGAGCTGAGAAAAACTAAAAACAATCCAATGCCAACAAAGAGAGCTGTGACGGAAGAAGAGGCGGAGGAGTTTTTAAGAAAAATGAAACTCCATGATTATTCTGTGGTGGATCAATTAAAGAAGACCCCCGCTCAAATTTCATTATTGTCCTTACTGATCCATTCAGAGGAACACCGTCTGGCGTTGATGAAAATCCTGAATGAAGCTCATGTTCCTGAAAAGATCTCTGTAAATCATTTGGGAAAAATAGCCAACAGAATCTTTGAGACAAACAGAATTACATTTGCCGATGATGAATTGCCTGCGGAAGGTACCGAGCATAATAGAGCTCTTTACCTCACCGTGAAATGTGAAAACTCCGTAGTAACCCGGGTATTGGTTGACAATGGGTCCAGTGCAAACATATGCCCTCTCTCCACTTTAAATAAATTAAAAATTAAAGAGGAGAGGATCCAAAAGAATAGTATCTGCGTACGAGGATTTGACGGTGGAAGCAGAGATTCATTTGGCGACATAGTATTGGAACTAACTATAGGGCCAGTTGAATTCACCATGGAATTTCAAGTGTTGGACATGACTGTTTCTTACAACTTGTTGTTGGGTCGACCATGGATCCATGCTGCTAAAGCAGTCCCATCAACACTACATCAGGCTGTCAAGTTTGAATGGGATCATCAAGAAGTAGTCGTGTATGGAGAAGAAAGTTTAAATGCTCACAACAGCACCATTGTACCGGTCGAGAGAACAGAAATTGACCAAGGACCATGGGTATACCAAGTGTCCGACACGGTGTCGGTAGAGAAAATTCCAGAGGGGAAACACCTTTCGAATCCAAAGATATCCTCTGCATCAGTCATGGTAGCTTATGAAATGCTGAAGAATGGCTTTATACCCGGCAAAGGTCTGGGCTTATCTCTGCAAGGAATTGTACAACCAGTATCTCTCCCCGAGAACTGGGGAACATTCGGTTTAGGGTTCACACCTACCGCCAATGATGTGATAAGGGCCAGGAAGTTGAAACACCAAGCATGATTTCTTCCAAAACCAGTACCACAGCTGTCGAAGTCTTTTGTCAAGACCGGTGCTAAAAATCGCCCGATAACAACAATTCCTAAATCCCAGGTCAATCCTGAGGAAGAATTAATTGAAAGGTTCGAGAAATTGTTTAGTGATGTGAATATGTTGGAAGGCGGAGAAGGGTGTAGCAACGCAGAAGTTCAATTCGTTGGACCAGAAACAAAGCTCAATAATTGGAAAGCCACTCCTCTCCCAATTCGAAAGGAGTCTTGGTAGTTTATTTTGATTTTCTTTCAGTTTGTTTGGGTTATTTCAAGGTTGTAATCCCAAAGTTTATCTTACAGTTTGGTTGAAGTGTGCAAACCTTGTTATTTTTCATCATCCAATAAAAAGCAGTTTCCTTTTTATTATCGTTCCTGATAGTTTTCTTTTCTTTTTCTTCTTTCCTATACAGTTCCTTTTACGCTGGCTCTAGTGATATGGCATGCATGAGGAATCCTCAGCCCAGTCTTAAAAATCAATCTGGTTCCGAAATAATAATTCAAGAAATATATTGTGATTATGAATCAGAATATGATGAAGATGAGGTTTTTGAAGAGATTAGTAAAGAGTTAATTCACTTTGAGGAAAAAATCAAACCTAACTTGAGTGATACCGAGGACATCAATATAGGGGACACGAGTAATATCCGAGAAACTAAAATAAGTGTCCATCTGGAGCCAAAGATCCGAGAGGAGTTAATTAAAGCACTCATAGAATTCAAAGATGTTTTTGCCTGGTCGTATGACGACATGCCGGGCTTGAGCACTGATTTAGTGGTCCACAAATTGCCCACCGATCCAACAGTGCCTCCTGTCAAGCAGAGGCTGAGAAAATTCAAGCCTGAGATGAGTATGAGAATTAAGGAAGAAATCACCAAACAATTGGAAGCAAAGGTCATTCGAGTCACTCGATATCCTGTTTGGTTGGCTAATATCGTTCCTGTACCAAAGAAAGACGGCAAAATTAGAGTATGCGTCGACTATCGCAATCTCAACAAAGCAAGTCCAAAGGATAATTTCCCATTACCCAATATCCATATTTTGATCGACAATTGTGCCAAACATGATATAGGGTCTTTCGTGGATTGTTATGCCGGATATCATCAAATTCTAATGGATGAAGAAGATGCAGAAAAGACGGCATTCATCACACCATGGGGAACTTATTGCTACCGGGTAATGCCATTCGGTTTAAAAAACGTCGGAGCAACCTATATGAGAGCAATAACCACAGTGTTTCATGATATGATACACAAGGAGATTGAGGTATACGTGGACGATGTGATCATAAAATCAAAGCATCAGGCCGACCACGTTGAGGATTTGAGGAAGTTCTTCTTAAGACTTCGCAGGTACAACCTCAAGCTTAACCCTGCCAAGTGCGCATTTGGAGTTCCATCCGGAAAGTTGCTGGGATTCATAGTCAGTCGACGAGGCATTGAGCTAGATCCGTCAAAGATCAAAGCCATCCAAGAACTGCCACCCTCAAGAAACAAAACTGAAGTAATGAGTTTGTTGGGAAGGTTAAATTATATCAGCAGGTTTATTGCTCAGCTCACAACAACCTGCGAGCCAATTTTCAAATTGTTAAAAAAGGATGCTGCAGTCAAATGGACCGATGAGTGTCAGGAAGCGTTCGATAAAATAAAAGGGTACTTATCAAACCCACCCGTGTTGGTCCCGCCAGAGCCAGGAAGACCTTTGATTCTTTACTTGACGGTTTTGTAAAATTCATTTGGTTGTGTATTGGGGCAGCATGACCTCACTGGCAGAAAAGAACAGGCCATCTACTACCTTAGCAAGAAGTTCACAGCTTATGAGGTTAAGTATACTCATCTGGAAAAGACATGTTGCGCCCTAACATGGGTAGCTCAAAAATTGAAACACTATTTGTCGTCCTACACTACTTACCTCATTTCTCGTTTGGATCCCTTGAAATACATTTTTCAAAAGCCTATGCCAACGGGAAGACTTGCAAAGTGGCAGATATTGCTCACGGAATTCGACATCATCTATGTGACTAGAACTGCAATGAAGGCTCAAGCACTGGCCGATCATTTAGCCGAAAACCCGGTCGATGAGGAATATGAGCCGTTGAAGACTTATTTTCCTGATGAAGAAACAATGCATATCGACGAGGTGGAACAAATCGAAAAACCTGGCTGGAAACTTTTCTTTGATGGAGCCGCCAACATGAAAGGAGTCGGAATAGGAGCTGTAATCATTTCTGAAACAGGGCGTCACTATCCTGTTACGGCTCAATTGCGATTTTATTGCACCAATAATATGGCTGAATATGAAGCTTGCATTTTGGGGTTAAGGCTAGCTGCAGACATGGGTATCCGAGAAATCTTAGTCATGGGAGATTCGGATCTTTTGGTACATCAAATTCAAGGAGAATGGGAAACCCGAGACTTGAAGCTCATACCATACCGACAATGTCTACATGATCTTTGTCAGCGGTTTCAATCAGTGGAATTCCGACATATTCCAAGAATCCATAATGAGGTAGCCGATGCATTGGCTACCCTGGCATCAATGTTGCACCATCCGGACAAAGCTTATGTAGATCCGATACATATTCAAGTCCACGATCAACACGCTTATTGCAATATGGTTGAAGAAGAATTTGATGGTGAACCATGGTTCCACGACATCAAGGAGTATATCAGAATGGGAATATATCCCGCACAAGCCACAAGAGATCAAAAGAGGACCATTAGGCGATTAGCAAATGGATTCTTCTTGAGCGGAGGAGTTTTGTATAAAAGAACACCAGATCTTGGATTGTTAAGATGCATAGATGCCAGACAAGCTACAACTGTCATGTCTGAAGTACATTCAGGAGTTTGCGGACCCCACATGAGTGGATATGTGTTGGCAAAGAAAATCCTCCGAGCTGGTTACTATTGGCTTACCATGGAGAGAGATTGTATCAGTTTTGTACGCAAGTGTCATCAATGCCAAATACACGGAGATTTGATTCATTCTCCACCATCCGAGTTGCACACAATGTCGGCACCATGGCCTTTCGTTGCTTGGGGCATGGATGTGATTGGTCCAATTGAGCCGGCAGCATCCAATGGACACAGATTCATTCTGGTAGCTATTGATTATTTTACCAAATGGGTTGAGGCCAAGACATTCAAATCAGTAACCAAGAAAGTTGTGGTCGATTTTGTCCACTCAAATATCATATGTCGATTCGGAATCCCGAAGGTGATCATCACAGATAACGGTGCTAATCTCAACAGCAACTTAATGAAAGAAGTATGTCAACAGTTTAAGATTACACATCGTAACTCTACCCCATATCGGCCCAAGGCTAATGGAGCAGTAGAAGCAGCCAACAAAAACATAAAGAAGATACTTCGGAAAATGGTAGAAGGTTCAAAACAATGGCATGAAAAATTACCATTTGCATTATTGGGATACCGCACTACTGTTCGCACTTCAGTAGGAGCAACTCCTTATTTGTTGGTATACGGCACTGAAGCAGTAATTCCTGCAGAAATTGAGATTCCTTCCCTTCGGATCATCGCCGAAGCAAAGATTGATGATGATGAATGGGTCAAAACCCGTCTAGAACAGTTAAATTTGATTGACGAAAAACGATTGACCGCAGTATGCCATGGTCAATTATATCAAAGAAGAATAGAAAGAGCATACAACAAAAAGGTGCGTCCCCGGAAGTTTGAAGTAGGTCAGCATGTGCTGAAACGTATTCTTCCACATCAGGTTGAAGCAAGAGGCAAATTTGCTCCGAATTGGCAAGGACCATTCATTGTGACCAGAGTATTATCGAATGATGCACTATGTTTAACAGATATTGAAGGCAAATGCATAGATATGGCGATCAATTCTGACGCGGTAAAGAGATATTATGCATAACTTTTTGAATGTTTGTATTTAGCACTATTTCGAAGATTGAAATGACAAAGGCAATTTATTCTGCTATCCAAACACTATACCATTTGCTTCCCCTTTGAGCCATACTTGTTTCTTTCCTACCCTCTCTTGGAATCAATAAAAAAAAAAGATCAAAATCTTCACTATTATGTAGTGAACTACGTTTGACCTGATTCCTCAAAGAAGGATACGTAGGCGCCTCACGGCTCGGTCATAGGGTGCACAACATGCACAATGTGCACGGAAAAGAAATATTAAGAGACCCCAATCAAGAAACTGGGGCAGGAATTGTATTGGAAATAAGAAAAGATTCCAAGAGTTGTAATTTTAAACCCATACCAAAGCTATTTAGCTTTTAATACCTTTTCCATTCCTAACCTTAATACCAAAAAGACCTTTTGATCAATCTTAGAAAAATGCTGAGGCAAGCAAATGAAGTGGTTCATAACACTCTGGTACAAACAAGGAAAGAAAGTAAAATGAGAGAGTCTTATAGGTGAAAACCCACACGGGCACCATAAGGCGACGGAGGTTGAGAGAAAAGTAAAATGAGAGAGTCTTATAGGTGAAAACCCACACAGGCACCATAAGGCGAAAAGGAAGTGAAGAAGTGAAAAACAAGGAAAATTTATCGGTGAAAACTCCTTGAGACAATTGAGAGGAGATGGATTAAAAGACTGGGTTGATTAATCCGAAATGCATACCCTGATCATTGGTGCCAGTAATTCCAATCAGATAAGTCCTTTATTCCTTTTCCAACAGTCATCCAAAAAATTGGATTTTTCTTTTCATTCTATAATTGTCGAAATCAGCGTATTTCGTTACTAATAATCTTACTTTCTCCAAGCTTTGAGATAAGTTTTATTCCAAACAAATAAGAAGGAATGTCAAGGTATACTACCAAGATTCAAGGTTACAAAATACAGCCACGAAAGGTGGGAGATAAAATACGGGTGTAAGAAAGATGAAATCAAAAGTGGATCAGCAAAGTCAGAAGAGGCACATGATTACAGTTGAAAGGTTTTGAAGGAAAACACACAGAGGGGAATCCTATAGTCAAGGATCAATTACAAAGACAAAACAGTCTTTTCAATCATTCCAAGGCAATAAAGAGAGACGAAGAGAAACATCACCATCTGCAAGAATACCACAGCCAACCACCTTGCTTTAAACTAACGAAGTTTTCTTTGATTTAAAACAGGGGCAAAAACAATATTTGTATCAGGAAATACCTGGTAAAGAAAAAGAAGAAGTCAGGCGTCCACCTGGAAAATGAGGATGAGAAAAAGAAGAAGTCAGGCGTCCACCTGGAGAATGAGGATGAGAATTAAAAGAAGTCAGGCGTCCACCTGGAGAATGAGGATGAGAATTAAAGAAGTCAGGCGTCCACCTGGAGAATGAGGATGAGAATTAAAAGAAGTCAGGCGTCCACCTGGAGAATGAGGATGAAGAATTAAAGAAATCAGGCGTCCACCTGGAGAATGAGGATGAGAATTAAAGAAATCAGGCGTCCACCTGGAGAATGAGGATGAGAAAAAAAAGAAGTCAGGCGTCCACCTGGAGAATGAGGATGAGAAAAGAAGAAGTCAGGCGTCCACCTGGAGAATGAGGATGAGAATTAAAGAAATCAGGCGTCCACCTGGAGAATGAGGATGAGAATTAAAGAAGTCAGACGTCCACCTGGAGAATGAGGATGAGAAAAAGAAGAAGTCAGGCGTCCACCTGGAGAATGAGGATGAGAATTAAAGAAGTCAGGCGTCCACCTGGAGAATGAGGATGAGAAAAGAAGAAATCAGGCGTCCACCTGGAGAATGAGGATGAGAATTAAAGAAGTCAGACGTCCACCTGGAGAATGAGGATGAGAAAAAGAAGAAGTCAGGCGTCCACCTGGAGAATGAGGATGAGAATTAAAAGAAGTCAGGCGTCCACCTGGAGAATGAGGATGAAGAATTAAAGAAATCAGGCGTCCACCTGGAGAATGAGGATGAGAATTAAAGAAATCAGGCGTCCACCTGGAGAATGAGGATGAGAAAAAAAAGAAGTCAGGCGTCCACCTGGAGAATGAGGATGAGAAAAGAAGAAGTCAGGCGTCCACCTGGAGAATGAGGATGAGAGAAGAAGAAGTCAGGCGTCCACCTGGAGAATGAGGATAAGAATTGAAGAAGTCAGGCGTCCACCTGGAGAATGAGGATGAGAATTAAAGAAGTCAGGCGTCCACCTGGAGAATGAGGATGAGAAAAAGAAGAAATCAGGCGTCCACCTGGAAAATGAGGATGAAGAAAGAAAAGAAGCAGTCGAGGCACCCACCTGAAGAACGAGGAAATGCAATTGAAGTGTTGAAATCAAAAGCCCGCTCATATGAAAAAGGAGCACACTTAGAATCAATAAAACAGAGGAGTCCAACAAGATCCCCAACAAGAAACAACAAGAGTTCCAAAAGGAATACGGAATAAGACCAATGCCCAAGAGTCACCAAGATATCAAGACAACAAGAAACGCGAGAGCATGATCTAGATAAGATTTTATAATTCATGTACCATAGTCTAGTTTAATTTTGTATTTCCTTTACAGTAAGGTGTAATAAGGAGGTCAGCAAGCAGTAAAAACAGCACGAAGCAACAATAACATTGCAGTCCAACGGTAGTCCCAGCTTCCAAAATTTCTCGAACTACATTGACCTGATTCCTGTTTAGCCCAGGATATGTAGGAAACCTTTGAAGCAAAGGTTCGGTCAAATATTTTTCAAAAAAATGCTTCAACGGAGTACTCGGATGGGCAAAAAATCGCTCGCTTTATCTTTGCACGAAAACCCTTCGTGTCTCCGGGCAAAGAGGGACAGCTGTAAGCACGTGATTTTTGCCCTATATGAGAATTACTCCCAAAAAATTCAAAAATAAAATGATTTTTCTTTGGTGTACAATTTTGTGATATTTTGAAGAATTATTTGTATTTGTCTGTGCGTGTTTATTCGCTAAATTAATAAAAAAATACAAAAATATGTCGCATTTTGCATGTAGGATTTAATTCTACAATTGTTAGTAATTAAAATTGTTTTACAAAAATTAAAAATTACAAAAATAGGCATCGTTTGCATTTTTAGCATTTAATGTCCAAATATACAATTTTATGCTTAATTAATACTTAATTGTGCGTTAATTGTTATTGGGAGTTAATTTGTGCCTTTATAACTTAATTTAGTTCTTAATAATAGTTTAAGTATTTTTATAATTTAGTTTTAGAAAAATAAAAGAAGAAAAGAGAGCGAAAATATAAAGAAAGTCGGAATTGGGCCTCTTCTTCAATTTCAAGCTATAGGCCCAAAAAATGGCCCAATCTTCCCTACGACCCAGTCCATTTCGAACTGGGTCGACCCAGTCCATTAACCCAACACCCCTTCTTCATTTTTGTCCAACACAAAACAAAACCAAAAAAAAAAATTAAAAAAAAAAGTGAATTATCACTATTAATAGTTTTATTTTTTGTTTTTTATATATATAAAAAAAATCCGAAAATATTTTATTTTATTTATTATTTTTATTTTTTTTAAAAAAATATATATATATATATAGTAATTTCGGAAATGATTTTAAAAAAATAAAAAATAAAAAAATAAAAAAATGTAAAAGAATGTAGAAAATTTAAAAAAAAAGTAAAAAGTTTTAAAAAATTTAAAAGTAAAAGAAGGTTGGAATTAAAAAATAAATATAAAGATATCTGAAAATTTAAAAAATTTAAAGTAATTGAAAGTAGCATTTTTAAAAGAAAAAGAAAAGATAGTGGTTTATTTTTTAAAGAAAAGTTAAGTAAAGTGAGATTCTCTTTTAAAAAAATAAAAAGTGGGATTTTAAATAAGATAAAGTAATTAAAGTTGGAATTTTAAAAATAAAAGTAAATAAAGGTGGGATTTCTTTTTCTAAAAAAATAAAAGCAATTTGTAAGTGAGATTTCTTTTAATTAAAAAAATAATAAAATAATAAAAAACAAATCTGAAAATTTCGAAAATTTTGCTATAAATAGAAGAGAAAATTTAGGAAGAAGGGTGGAAAAAAAGAGAGGAAAAACTAGATAGAGAGAAGAAAAAAAGAGGGGGCGGAGTGAGAAGTATACACCCGATATACATTCTGGATACACTGAATATACAGGGACAAAATTCATTTTGGAGAGTTTTGAAGTTGAAAAGAATAGTTACTGTTTCATTGCCTCGCTTAAGATCTGAAATAGTCAGAACCTTCCTGCCTTTTACTTCTTCTCTATACTTGGAGTCGTTTATAGTCTCCTGGGTTTACTACTATTCCTACTGTTACTGGTCTATTCCTGTGTTGCTGGACTGTCGTTGTTGTGCTACATTGTTACTACTGTTGCTGCTTCTCAGCTTCATCTTCTCTTGTTTTCCAATACCAGGTACATGTCTTTTAAATTTTAAGTTGGAAAGAGATTCAACATGACTCATCAATGAAGTTTGAATTGAAATTCTGTTTTCTATTTGTCCAAGTTCATCAATTTAAATTTCATTTTTGTTTTATGTTAGTTAATTAGTAGTGAATTCAATTTGATAGCTATGAGCTAATTGTCTTACTTTAAAAGTTCGTATAAAGATTTGTAATAATATTAGCTCATTATCTCATTAGTTTAATCATATTAAATTGTCAAAGTAGGGAATATGGCATGAATGTTGGTCATTATTTAATTTTGTTGTTAGTTAAGCAAGAAGTGATGTAGAATTGCCAAGAAAATTACAGTAGTGATATTTATTGTTAAATAAGGTTAAGATGGTGTTGTTGGTATATTTTTATAAGATAATAGATGTGTGTATAAACGTTGGCGAAAGGTGATATGATGTAGCTTGTTACAATGTTAAAATGTTATGAATGTTTACGATATACAGTTAAGTTGCATGTAAGGTAATTTTATTGAATTAACTTGTATAATAATTCCTTTCTTATAAACTCGATACCTATATACCTTCATAAGACAAATTGATCAAATAATTAGGCTTATTAGATTAAAAGCGATTATATGAGAATGAAACGAGATGTATAAGTACCAATTGCAACACTTGATATCAATAGTAATTAGAAATAGAATTTGCATTAAGTAAATCATGAAAAAAAAATTTGGAAAATATTTCCTTCCTTTATGAATCATTCATTTTCAGTTTTATATGCAATTTATTCTTTGATATATATATATATATATATATATATATATATATATATATATATATATATATATATATATGTCATATTTGTTTTTTTTTAAATAATATTAATCATATTTGTATTCTGTCCTTTGAAATTGAATAGTTGAAATGAATATAACTTATATTCGGAAAATATAATCAACGGTCAACATTTAATAAATTGTAAATTCTTTTCAAAGAATTTAAGGGCACCTTAAATGGGAATTTATCATGATTTTCACATAAAAATGTATAGATATAATAAACAATTTGTGGAAAATCCCTAATATCATTACGAATATTTTGCACAATTAGGGATACGTTCGCGTACCCTGATTATATTTTTAAAAGCAAAAATTCGGATTATGCGTACGCGCAATTTCGAACTAATATTTAATAAAAGGATTTTCCCAAAAGGCGTTAAA
The DNA here is from genome assembly GCF_000715075.1 of Nicotiana tabacum. Classification (NCBI taxonomy): domain Eukaryota; kingdom Viridiplantae; phylum Streptophyta; class Magnoliopsida; order Solanales; family Solanaceae; genus Nicotiana; species Nicotiana tabacum. The sequence goes on from NC_134090.1 coordinate 172,399,566, forward strand.
TCAATTTCATAAAAACCCGAGATGTACGGTTCATTATTCAAGAAAAACAAATATTCTTGATCCAACACAATTTCGAAAAATGATTGCTTAATAAATATATTATAAAAAGTTATTGTGTACACGTACGCGTGACACAAGTCCGCAATTTTTTTAACACGAATATACGTACGCGTAATTCGATTCAAAGAAGGGTCATCAATAAGCGGTAGTAAAAACATGTAACATCAATGTATTTAATAAAATCAAGGTAATTAAGCCAATAATAAAAACAGTTAAGCGACCGTGCTAGAACCACGGAATCCGGAAATGCCTAACACCTTCTTCCGGATTAACAGAATTCCTTACTCAGGATTTCTGGTTCGCAGAATAATAAACAGAGTCATATTCTCCTCGATTCAGGGATTATAATTGGTGACTTGGGACGCCTTAAAATTCCCAGGTGGCGACTCTAAAACAAATAAACAAATCCCGTTTCGACTGTCCTTCAATTGGAGAAAACTCCCCACGCGCCCTGCGGGCGCGGCGAAAAGGAGGTGCGACACTACCAGGTAAGGGTGCTGCACCAACAGGCCTATGCCTCTCAAAAGACTCCCTTCAAGTGAAGGCATCTCCAGAAAATTGATAAGTAGTGAAAGCGACCCCGCTGGTCTCCAGAATACCCGTTGTACGAAGCATCCTCTAACACTTATCCAAGAAACCCTGGGCATCCTCGCCCTCTGCACCACTGAAAGTCGGAGGCTGAAGTCTACCAAACCTCTCCAACCTACGCTACTCATCCTCTAGCATGGCAGGAACTACATAGTCCTGAGTAGCTGTAATTGGCTGGGCTGGATGCGCCCCCGATGTTTGAAGTCCCTGCACGACCTGCTCAGGTGTGCGAGCGGCGGGAGTCTGATTACCTCTACCGGCTTGAGAAGTAGTTGCGGCTGTAGTAACTGAGACCACCTGAGCTAGGCTAGTGAAAACTGATAGGATCTAAGCCAAGGCCTCCTGAAGACCCGAAATCACAATGGGCACAGCTAGTGCCTGAGCTGGTGCTGCTGGAGCATCCACAACTGGGACCTGATCCTAAACTAGGGTGGCTAGTGGATCTGCAGGTGCTGCACTAACTGTTGTGCGGGCCACACCTCTGCCTCTACCGCGACCACGACCGCATCTTCGGCCTCTAGTGGCCACAGATGATGGCACTAGTGGTCGTCCATATTGACCGGTAGTGCGTGTCCTCACCATTTGTGAGAGAATAGAATAACAGAAGTTTAGTACTCGGATCAACCAATTCGCACGATAAGACTTTCAAGAATATGAAGTTTTTCCTAAGGGTTTTGTAGCCTCTCAAGGATAAATACGGATGTCTCTGTACCGATCCGCGAGACTCTACTAAACCTGCTCATGACTTGTAAGACCTATGTAATCTAGGCTCTGATACCAACTTGTCATGACCCTAAACCCGGACTCGGTCGTGATGGCGCCTCTCATGAAGACAAGGCCAGCCAACACTTACCCATTTCAGTTTTTAAGCAATCAAACAATAAGAATTGAGTCTAAAATGTAATAAATAATCCAAAAGTAAATAATGAACATTACAGTTTGCGGAAATAAAACCCAACACAGCTCGATACCGGGGTGTCACCAGTCATGAGCATCTATCGATACACTACAAATCTAAAATGTCTTCCAAGCTATTACAGAATAATTGAGAAAGTGGAAGAAATGAGATAAATGGGGAGAAACACGGGACTGCGAATGCCAAGTAACCACCTCGTGAAATTCAAAATATGCCGGGAGCTCTCAACCCTCGCTGGCAGTATTAGCAACGCCTGAATCTGCACACGGGGTGTAGGGAATAAAGTGAGTACTCTAACTCAATAAGTAATAATCATAAATAATGACTGAAAGCAAGAAATCACATAAGGCACATTATAGGCTATAAGGAAGCAGTAAAAGCCAATAAAACAGTGAAGCAGCAATAATGTGTAAAGTCAATTAAACAGGTAAATGACAGGCAAATAGGAAAGATAAACACATAAAGGTTCGCCCCTCGAGCACAATGTCAACAAATCCGCCGCTCGGGCAATGTCTCAGAACAATACCAGCCCCTCGGGCTATATCTCACATCACAATGGGTACCCGCGCTCACTGGGGGTGTGCAGACTCCTGGAGGGGCCCCTTACGACCCAAGCGCAATATCAAGCCATCTCGTGGCATCATCACTAGGCCCTCGGCCTAATATCAACAAGCCATCTCATGGTGTGTAAATCTCAGGCCCTTGGCCTTATAATCATAATCAATGTTTCCTCACAACATAGGCCCTTGGCCTTACTCAGTCAAAATCTCACAGCCACTCAGGCAACAGTAAAACATAGTGCTCAACCCAAAATATCATTTAAAATATCATTTAAGTGTTAAAGTAGAGTAAACATGGCTGAGTTATAAAAACAGTGGAATATAGCATGACTGAGTTCAAGTATAAAGTCAAAACAGTGAGGAAATATCAATAAAAATCCCCTAAGGGTTCAAATAGATGGCACGGGGCCCAAATATGGCATTCAGCCCAAAACATGATGATAGCAAATCGTTTTCAGTCAAATATGCGGTAAAATAGTCATTCAGGACGGACTAAGTCATAATCCCCAACAGTGCATGACCCCATGCTCGTCATCTAGCATGTGAGTCACCTCAATATAGCACAACGATGTGCAATTCAGGGTTTCATACCCTCAGGACATCATTTATAATCATTACTCACCTCAATCCGGTAAAATCTAGCCCGTGACGCCTTTGCCCCTTGAATCGGCCTCAGCTCGCATAGAATCTATCCAAAATCAGAATCACGACATCAAAATATGCTAAGGGAACGAATCCCAAGCGAAAATAATCAATTTACTACTTAAATCCTGAAATTACCAAAACCCAACCCCCTGGCCTGCATCTCAAAATTCGATAAAATTCACATCAATAGATTCTTTATCTCCCCACGAGTTCATACATATTAGAAGTACCAAAATCCGACCACAAATTGTCCCTCAAATCCTCAAGTCCAGGTCTCCAATACCAAGCCCTAGTTTCCCCAATTTTAACCCTTAAATTCCCTTAATTACAGCCCTAATCCGTGAAATAATACCATAGGAACGAGTTTTAGGTCCAAAATCCTTACCTCAATGAAGTTCCCTTGAAATCCTTCTTCAAAATCGTCCAAAAAGCTCTAAAACTGACTTAAAATGGTGGAATAGCTCAAAAATTGTGAAGGAAACAATTTATACTTTCTGGTCCAGGGATTTCGCATCTACGGTCCAATTCCCGCTTCTGCGGTCAAGACCACCGCATCTGCGGTCCTCACTTAAGTCCCACTTTCCGCATCTGCGATGCACAAGCCCACCTACGCCATCGCAGGTGCGGTTCACCAACCGCTTCTGTGGTCACCGACTTTTCAGCCTATCTCCGCTTCTGCGACCAATCGTCCACATATGCGGCGTCGCACCTACGGTCCCCAATTCGTAGGTGCGGAAACAACAGAAGCAGCAAAAATCTGTAGCTCTACCAAACTCCCGAACTCTCCGTCAACCATCTGAAATCACCCCGAGGCCCCCGGGACCTCAACCAAAAACACAAACATATCCCATAACCTTATTCAAACTTATAACAATCTTCAAAACACCTTAAGAAACATTAAAACACCAAGATCACATCAAATAGAAGCCTAAGATTCCAACAATCTTCCGGATTCCGCTTTTTATCAAAGACCCAACCAAACCACGTCCGAATGACCTAAAATTTTGCGCACACATCCCAAATGACCCAACGGGAATACTATAACTCTCGGAATTCCATTCCGACCCCTATATCAAAATCTCACCTATCAACCGGAAAAGCGAAAATCCAATTTCACGAATTCAAGCCTAAATCTACTCCGGACCTCCAAAACTCATTACAATCACGCTCCTAAGTACCAAATCACCCCCGAAGCTATCTAAACCATCGGAACTCACATTCGAGGCCTCTACAACATAAGTCAACATCCGATTAACTTTTCCAACTTAAGCTTCCTCAAAAGAGACTAAGAGTCTCAAACCTTACCAAATCCTCTTCGAACCTGAGCCAACCAACCCGGTCACATATAGAACCGATATACAAAGCAATAAGAAGTAGAAATGGGGAAAATGGAGCGGTAACTCATGAGACGACTGGCCGGGTCGTCACAGCCTAACACCTTCCCCTCAAGGTAATTTCGAGCCCTTGCCCGATCTCTGGTGATATAAACTGGTTATATGAGTTATTTTCTCTAGGTGCCCTAACACGTCTTAATCCGTTAGGTGGCAACTCTTCCAATTCCAATTCCTTTCCCACTTAGAAAAGAGTTGTCTCAAAATGTCGAAACCCGATTTCGCGAGAAAAAAAAGGCGCGACAATTGTTGCTTTCGCGTTTCTCTTACCACGTAAGTCCCCTGCATCTGGTTAACAACCAATTGCGAGTCACTTTTGATCACAATCTGCTCTATATCAAGTTTTCGTGCCAGTTCCAAACTTACAATCACAGCTTCGTATTCTGCCTCATTGTTAGTAATTGGATAACATTTTATTGCCTGTCTTATGAATTTCCCTGAAGGTGGAATTAGAATGATTCCTAAGCTTGCTCCATTAATGATTGAAGAACCATCGGTAAATAGAGTTCAAGTCTCCGGATTAGCTCCGGTTAATACCTGTAGTTCTTTTTCTGCTTCAGGAACTAAATTCGCGCTAAAATCTGCTAAAACCTGCGATTTTATTGCAGATCTGGGCTGATATATGATATTATATTCACTGAGTTCTATTTCCCATTTAGTTAATCTTCCCGATAGTTCCTGTTTGTGCAATATATTCCTTAGGAGAAAAGTAGTTATTACAGAGATAGGATGTCATTGGAAATAGGGTCTTAACTTCCTAGACGCCATAATTAACGATAAAGCAAGTTTTTTCAAATGAGGGTATCATGTCTCAGCATCTAGCAAAGACTTACTAATTTAATAAATTGGGGATTGTTTACCTTTATCTTCTCGAATCAATACCGCACTTACCGCCACTTCTGATACAACAAGATAAATGAGAAGCATCTCTCCGTCTTTTGGTTTGGCTAGCAAAGGTGGATTTGACAGACATGATTTTAGGTCCTTAAGGGCTTGCTAGCATTCATCAGTTTATTCAAACTTGTTCTGCTTTTTCTGCACTGAAAAGAATTTAAAACTCTTTTCTGACGATTTTGATATAAACCTTCCTAGGGCTTCTATTCTTCCTATTAATCTTTGCACTTTTTTTTTGCACGTGAGTATATCTGGTATTTCCTCAATAGCCTCGATCTACGCAGGATTCACCTCAATACCTTTATTAGAGACGAGAAAGCCTAAAAACTTACCTGAAGCCACGCCAAAAGTGCATTTTTCTGGATTTAGCTTAATATTATACTTGCGGAGAATATCGAAAGTGTCTGATAAGTGTTGAAAATTGTCATGACCCCAGTTCGCCCTCCGTGAACTGCTATGATGGCACCTAGTCTCTACGACTAGGTAAGCCTAACAAATGCTGAAAAATAACAAAACATACTGAAGAAATAATTAAAAGCCAAAATAACCGAATGAAATAGTATTTAAAATGCCGCTCGGCATATACAATACAACTTCTCAAAAACTAACAACATTTCCCAAAACCCGGAATCTCATGAAACCACAAGCCTTGGAATGTCTACCAGTGCCTAACTCCAGAATATCTAACAAGGAAAAGAAAATACAGTAGGGCTAATACAATAGGGAGAGTAGAAAGGGACTCCTCAGTCTTCGGACGCGGCAAATATACCTCGAAGTCTTTGGAACAGTCGTCTTGCCTCAAGGGTGATAGGACTGAGTCAAAGTACCTGGATCTGCATATGAAAAACATGTGCAGAAAGGGCATGAGTACACCACAGCGGTACTCATTAAGTGCCAAGCCTAACCTCGGTCGGGTAGTGACGAGGAAGATCAGGGCCCTACTGAGGTTAAATAAAATATAAAGTTTGATAGTGTAGAACAGAACAATATAAATAAGTACAGTAGTAAAAGTAATACAAGATATAAAGGGAAACAACAACTATTACAGAGGCAAGGTAAATACAGAAAGAAATGCGGCTCAACACCACAATAACAATCGGGGATCTCCCAGGATACCGTCATGTAGTCCCAATATACATATCTAATGGATCTCCTGGGATCCAGTCCCGTAGACCAACTCACAGTGCACGAGGATCTATCGGAATCCCGTTCCGTGGTCCCAAATATAAATACCCAGTACTGGGGAATCTACTTGGTGCAGTCCCATAGTTCCATATAACTATGCAGAGGGATCTACCAGAATTCCACATCCGTAGTCCCAAATAAACAGACAAGGGGGATCTACCGGAATCCCACATCCGTAGTCCCAATGTAAATACACGATAGCAATAGGAAAATATTCAGCAAATGTCAATTCCATATTAAGGCAAACAAATAATTCTAGTCTAGCATGCTGCATAGAATTCAGATAGAGTAGTTTGAGCAAATAAAGCAATTAAATCACTTATACATACTTTCTTACGCTAACAACAGGCTTAAAGTGCAAGTAATATAAACAGGGAAGGAAACATACTAGTAATTACTTAATGAAAACTGGATTTTCAACAACTAGCACAAGTACGCACTCGTCACCTCACGTACAAGGCATTTCAATTAACAATAATACCAAATCCTAAGAGGAAGGTCCCCCATACAAGGTTAGGCAAGTCACTTACCTCGAACCGGCTCAAAATCAACTCGAAACCACGTTCTTGCCACGAGTAATCGACTCCAAATGGCCCAAATCTATTCAATTCAATTGCATAATGTAAATAACACTTCAAGTAACTGATTCTACTATCACACCTCCTTTTTCCTACACCCCGAAAAGGGTATAAAGGAGTTTTTCGATTAAAGGACAATCAAAACGGGATTATTGCAATTAAAGATTCAGAGTCGTCACTTGGGATATTTTATGGTGTCCCAAGTCACCGGTTCAAATCCCGAATCGAGGAAAGATTGACTCTATTTTACAGTCCGCGAATACAGAAATCCGGGTAAGAAATTATGTTAACCCGGAAGAAGGTGTTAAGCATTCCCGGATTCCGTGGTTTTAGCACAGTCGTTCAACTATTTATAACCGGCCTATTATCTGATTTTAATACACTTTTAAGCCCTTGTGCATTTTACCCCTTAACCGCTTTTATTTATTTTTAAAAGAAAATTGCAATGTCATTTATAATATGTCTTGAACCACGTCACATAAATGCATCCGCAGTCTGCAACACATTATATATAACGTTATTAGGATTTGGATTTGGGTCACATAAATGTGCACCCGAATTTATGAAGGTAAATTATTAAAATAACGCGCCTAAAGCAACTACGCGTTTGCAACTTTGCGAGGGCCATAAAAATTTTACTAAATGACATGTCTCGCATTCTAAGGATTAAAACAAAGTTAATTAAACGAGGTCCATGTAGTTGTTATCTTTGTTTGCCATGGCACACCTCACTTCTAATCTTAAGGAAATTCAAACTAAATGCTTGAGGGCCATAAACTATTTTATAAAACATAGCACACCTCGATCAATTAAAAGGACTCGCCAATTAATTATACGACGAGAGGAATTTCTAAGCATTAATGAGAAAGTTTTAGACCAGATATGAGTAATGTTCACTTGTTAAGAAAAACTCGAAGAAATTTCTGACCCACTGGGCCCATTGCACTAATCATCGAAAGACCACAAATGGTCTCTAATGCGAAATCCAAAGTTGGAAGCGTCCGTCAAGGGAATTCTGCTCAACTGGGCCCGATGGCCCAAGCCAGTGACTTCTACATCAGCGTGGCAAGAAAACATATTATCAAAAGGATTCAAGCTTGGACCACTATCTACTGACATCTTGTTCAAATGATTCAACTTTTTAAACTATCCACTCGGATTTCCAAAACAACAATTTGAAGTTTTCGAACAGACTTTAATCATACAATAAATTTTGATCTCATGTCCACATATTTAGACAATCACATAATTTAAGCCTATTAACAAAACATGTAAAGGATTATACTAATTTTGAAGCCTTCTCATAGCCTAAATCAAACTGGCCCTCACTTGAGATTCTTATGCAGAAAAAAAAACAGCACATGAACAGGGGGACCTAAACGTTGACTTGAACAACAATGCACTAATTGACTTTGAAATTCTTAATCCAAAATACCCAAGACCTTACAGCAACAGGTCCTTACAGGACTGTTGAATCAGAACACATCATATATTGCTAGTTAAGTAATTAATCTAAAAATGCTAACACATGCAGTAATACTATACTCACCAATATGCTCAACAGAATTTTTCCAAGATCTTACATCTACAATGTTCAACCAGTTGCAAATCCCAACGATCATAAGAAACAGTAGCTTTACTTCTATTACAAGACCTTCATGGCATGCATACTTCAATCTCAGGCTTATGTCCTTACAGAATCAAGTTAAGGAAGCTAACGTGTATAATTTAAGATTTGCATGCATCATAACATTAAAGGAAAGCAGGAAAAACATAAGAGATCATCTGAAATCGCAACTTGTATCCAAAGTATTCTCTATTTGAAGTGCAGATTCACGTTCTTTACATATTGTTTGTGGTTATAGAAGATACCTGGAAATGGAAAGAAAAGAATAAATGAGGGTCAGCAGTAACACAATAGCAGAAATCAGCAACAACCACACTCAATAAACTACTTTCAATGAAAACAAACTAAAAGAAATTAAACCAGACTGTTAAAGACTCGATTTCAATCCATTTATACCCAGACAAGGCAAAAAACTATCTCAGGAATTTGGAAACTTAAGAAATCCCAGAAAGGTTCAATGAAACAGTAATTTTCAGTGAAACGTTTTTACCCGTATTTGTTTTTCTGTATTTTCTATCACTGATTCTCCTCTTTTGTTTTTCAAAATTAAACTAAAAATCAAAGTTAAAACCTAAAACCAAATTAACCTGAAAAAATACTAATTAAACATAAAATAAAAATTATCACATTTAATTAAAACAAACTAAAAGAAAAACTACTCAAAATCAAAGTTAAAATCAAAAGGTACAAATTAAACTATTTTTGTGATTTTCCCTTTCTATAAAACAACTTAATTACTAAATAATTCTTAAAATGAAAAATTAACTCCTAAATGCACATGCAACGCATTTTTTTGTATTTTTTCACCAATTAAAATGCACAAACAAAAATGCAAACAATTAACAGAAAATGCCACAAAATCCACAAAATTGCAAACACTGAAAGAAATTATTTTGTTTTAATTTATCGGAGTAATTCATATAGGGCAAAAATCGCGTGCTCACAGCTGCCCCTCTTTGCTCGGAAACATGAAGAGTTTTTGTGCAAAGATAAAGTGAGCGGATACGAGCAATTTTTGCCCATTTGAATACTCTGTGGGAAACATTTTTGAAAGAGTTGACACACCCTGCTTCTAAGGTTACCTACATAACCTTGGTTAAAAAGGAATCAGGCTAGTGTAGTTCAGGAATGTCTAGTAGCTGGGACTACCATGAAGCTGCGATTTCACTGTTGCTGCTACTGCTTACTAAACTCCTTATTACACTATGTCAAAATAAAAGACGTTAGACTAAACTATGATCTATGAATTACAAGAAATCCTATCTAGTCTTCAAACTTGATCTTGCAGCTCTTGTTGCCATGTTGATTTGTTGCCGTCTTGAATTGTAATCTGAGATGTTTTCCCTTTTTTCAGGTGGAAGCCTGATTGCTGAACTTGAATTGTATTCCCGTGCTCTCCAGGTGGGCGCCTGACTGCTGAACTTGAATTGTATTCCCGTGCTCTCTAGGTGGGCGCATGACTGCTGAACTTTGAATTGTATTCCCTGCTCTCCAGGTGGGCGCCTGACTGCTGAACTTGAATTGTATTCCCGCTCTCCAGGCGGGCTCCTGACTGCTAACTTGAAATGTATTCCCTGCTCTCCAGGCGGGCTCCTGACTTCAACAAAATAGACAAAAACAAAGAATTTTTCTGCCCCAGTTTAGGAATCCGGGCACATATGTAAGTGTAAAACGAACCACATTACCAAATATCAATAAGAATAGGAGCTGAACTTGAAATGTATTCTCCCTATTCTCCATGTGAGTACCTGATTTCAACAAAAATAGACAAAACAAAGAAAATTTTCTGCCCCAGTCTGGTAGCTGGGCACATATGTGAGTGTTAAACTGAATCATGTTACCAAATATTACTAAGAATTTGATAGCTAGGTCCCATTATCCAGGAGGGTCCTGACAACTCTTGACTAAATGACAATTTTAAATGTAAGCATATCTTTTAAAGGTATAACTTCCGCTAAATCTTGTTATCTAAGAGGGTCTTAAACTACTCTCCATTATCTAGGAGGGTCCTGACAACTCTTAACTAAACGACAATTTTAAATCTAAGTTATATCTTCTAAAGGTGTTACTTCCGCTAAATCTTGTTATCTAAGAAAGTATTAAAGTTACATCCCATTCTCCAGGAGGGTCCTGAAAACTCCTAATTGAATCTTATCTTACACATGCAAACTTTGAAACCAACTTATATTCCTTGGGGTACATTTATGCTAGATTTTGCTACTTATGATTGTTTCTATTTTTAAATTAGGTCCCATTCGGGAGGGTCCTGAAAATTTCAAAATAAATCTCACCTTAAGAGTGACAACTTCAAAGCTAAATCCTATTTCCTAAAGGTAAAACTTACGTTAAATCTTATTTTCTACGAAGGTCTTAGAACTAAATCCCATTGTCCAGGAGGGTCCTGAAAGTTTACGGTCAAACCTAATTAGTGCTTGCTCTTCCCTTATGGAGAGTTCCTCCGAAACAAACGAAATTTTCTGCCCCTGTTTCAATCAAAGGAAAATCTTGTCAGTTTAAAATGGTGGTTAGTTGATGGCATCCTTGCTGAAGGTCTCTCCGCTGCCATGTTTTGTTTCGATCTACTTTTCCGAACTGGCCCTGAACCGCTTGACTTTCTGTCTGACTTTCAAACCCTATGACCTTTGACGACCCGAGTGTTCTATACCCTTGTTGTTGTTTTACACCTCTGACCCCTTTATCTTAACATTTGCATCTCCCCTGAAATTTCCAAAGTATTTCACCGATGAAACTTCTGGTGATTTCTTATATCCCGTTTTACATCATGTTATCTTTGGTATGTTCTGGCCAAACTGTGCTTCGCAATTTTGGAAGTTGGTAGTGAGCTTTGAAACCCTTTCTTTCTTGCTCAAACAAAATCGACATTGAAACATCTTAGAGAAATAAAACCTAAAAGAAAATAAAATGCAATGACTTTGCGAGTTAAGGATAAGAGGAATCCAAAACCGGATGACTGCTAAAAGGGAGAAAGAGAAGAAGCTTATCTGAGTGGAACCAGTTGGTACCAATGATCATGACATGCATTTTGGATTAATCAGCCCAATCTGTCCAACCAATCAACTTTCAGTTTCCATACTTTGTTGCCCCAGAATTCCCATAACTTGACTTCTTCACCAAAACCTTGACCTTGTTCGGCCTGCAGTGCCCTGAAGTGTTTTCACCAACCAGCCTCTCTCATTTGTTCATATCTCAACTCACTTTTTCCTTACGGTGCCCGTGAGGGTTTTCACCAACTAGACTCTCTCATTTTTTATTTCTCTCAGCTCCCGTTGCCTTATGGTGCCCATGAGGGTTTTCACCAATAAGACTCTCTCATTTTCAATATTTTCTGCTTGGACCAGAGTGTTGCCCTTGATATGAATTACCTCCACTTGCTTGACTTGGCATTTCTTGAAGACTGATCGGAAGGTCTTCCTTTGGATCGTAATGTGGGATTTTGGATGGGTTAGAAAGAAAGGGTATCAAAGGCTCAAAACAATTCAAATTGGTTCAAAATTATAGCTTTTGGAATCAGATTTCTTGCAACAACTACAACTTTTGCCCCAGTTTCTTTGCTTGGGGCTTTTAGGGTTTCGTTTGATGGGACCGAACCGTGAGGCTGCCTATGTATCCTTAAAAGGAATCAGGTCGAACGTAGTTCATGTCGTAGAAATTGCTTTGTTGTTGTGATTTTTCTTTTATGTTCTTCCTCTTTCTCTTCTTTCCTTTCTTTCTTCTTTTTCTCTTTTTGTTGCATTGTTGTTTTGTTATTTTGTTTGTTTTTGTCCTTTTCTTTTCTCTCTTTTTTTTTCATTTCTTTCTCTTTTTTTTCTTTCTTTTTCTTCTTCTTCTCTCTCTTTTCATTCTTTTCTTTTCTCTTTTTCTTTACTCATCTTTCACGCTTGCGTTTCTAATCTTTGTTACTGATTCCAAAAGAGGGGTATGAAAGGAAATAAATAAAGCTCAAGGGGATAACAAAGGATAAAGTGTTTAGATAGCAGAACAAAACGCCTTCATCATTCCAATCTTCAAAACATGCCAAGTACAAACAAATACAATTTAAACAAAGAAATCATACATAATATCTCTTGACCGCATCGGAATTGATGGCCATTTCTACACATTTGCCTTCTATATTTGTTAAGTACAAAGCACCATTGGACAACACTCTTGTTACGATGAACGGCCCCTGCCAGTTTGGGGCAAACTTGCCTTTTGCTTCAGCCTAATGAGGAAGAATGCGTTTCAATACTAACTGACCCACTTCAAACTTCCGTGGACTCACCTTCTTATTATATGCTCTTGCCATTCTTTGTTGATACAACTGGCTATGACACACTGCTGCTAATCTTTTCTTATCAATCAAACTCAATTGTTCCAGGCGGGTTTTAACCCACTCATCATCGTCAATTTTGGATTCTGCAACAATCCGAAGGGATGGAAGTTCAACTTCCACGGGTATCACTGCTTCTGTTCCATATACCAACAAATAAGGAGTTGCCCCTACTGAAGTGCGAACAGTAGTGCGATAACCCAACAATGCAAAAGGCAGCTTCTCATGCCATTGCCTGGACCCTTTCACCATTTACCAAAGTATCTTCTTTATGTTTTTGTTGGCTGTGTCGACTGCTCCATTCGCCTTGGGGCGGTATAGGGTGGAATTGCGATGTATAATCTTAAATTGTTGACACACCTCTTTCATCAAATGACTGTTGAGATTAGCCCTGTTATCTGTGATGATAACCTTTGGGATCCCGAACCAACAAATGATGTTTGAGTGCACAAAATCGACCACTGTTTTCTTGGTCACAGACTTGAAAGTTTTAGCTTCCACCCACTTAGTGAAATAATCAATAGCCACTAGAATAAACATGTGCCCATTGGACGCTGCTGGCTCGATTTGCCCAATGACATCCATGCCCCAAGCAACAAAGGTCCATGGTGCGAATATTGTATGCAATTCAGATGGTGGGGAACAGATCAAATCTCCATGCAGTTGGCACTGATGACACTTGCGCATGAAACTGAAACAATCTCGCTCCAAAGTGAGCCAATAATAACCTGCTCGGAGAATCTTTTTTTCCAGCGCATACCCACTCATGTGCGGTCCACAAACTCCAGAATGCACTTCGGCCATGATAGTTGTAGCCTATCTAGCATCTATGCATCTCAACAGTCCAAGATCCGGAGTCTTTTTGTATAGAACCCCTCCACTGAAGAAAAATCTGCTTGCCAAATGCCGAATTGTTCTCTTTTGATCACCTGTGGCTTGTACTGGATACACCCCCATCCTGATATATTCCTTGATATCATGAAACCAAGGCTCACCATCAAGTTCTTCTTCCACCACATTGCAGTAAACATGCTGATCATGGACCTGAATATGCAACGAGTCAACATAAGCCTTATCCGGATGATGTAACATTGACGCCAGAGTAGCCAAAGCATCAGCAACCTCATTATGGATCCTTGGAATATGCCTGAACTCTACTAATCGAAATTGCTGATAAAGATCATGCAAACATTATCGGTACGGTATGAGTTTTAAATCCAGTGTTTCCTATTTTCCTTGAATCTGGTGCACCAGAAGGTCCAAGTCTCCCAAGACCAAGACTTCCTAGACACTCATGTCTGCAGCCAACCTCAAACCCAAAATGCACGCCTCGTACTCAGCCATATTATTAGTATAGTAGAAACGAAGTTGAGCGGTAACAGGGTAGTGATGCCCTATTTCAGAAATAAGTACGGCTCCTATCCCAACGTCCTTCATGTTAGCAACTCCGTCAAAGAAAATTTTCCGTCCTGCCTCCCCAACTGGTCCCCACTCATCAATATGCATGACCTCTTCATCAGGTAAGTAAGTCTTTAAAGGCTCATATTCCTCATACACTGGGTTCTCAACCAAATGATCGGCCAATGCCTGGGCTTTCATCATGGTCCTAGTCACATAGACGATGTCAAATTCTATGAGCAAGATCTGCCATTTTGCGAGCCTTCCCGTAGGCATAGGCTTTTGAAAGATATACTATAACAGATCCAAACGAGAGATGAGGTAAGTAGTGTAAGAGGACAAATAGTGCTTCAACTTCTCTGCTACCCAAGATAGGGCGCAACATGTCCTCTCAAGGTAGGTGTACTTAACTTCGTAAGACGTGAACTTCTTGCTGAGATAATAGATGGCTTGCTCCTTCCTACCGGTGATGTCATGCTGACCCAATACACAGCCAAAAGAATTATCCAGGACCGTCAAATACAAAATCAAAGGTCTCCCTGGTTCTGGTGGCACAAACATAGGCGGGTTTGACAAATACCCTTTTATCTTATCAAATGCTTCTTGACACTCGTCTGTCCACTTGACCGCGGCATCTTTCTTCAACAGCTTAAAGATAGGCTCACAGGTTGTCGTATGCTGAGCAATGAACCTGCTGATGTAGTTCAACCTCCCTAATAGACTCATAACTTCAGCCTTCTTCCTTGGAGGTGGCAATTCTTGGATAATTTTAATCTTTGATGGGTCCAGCTCAATACCTCGGCGGCTGACTATGAATCCCAGCAATTTTCCAGACGGCACACCGAATGCGCACTTTGCAGGATTGAGCTTAAGATTGTACCTGCGAAGCCTTTGGAAGAACTTTCTCAAATCTCTGACATGGCCAGACTGCTTTCTAGACTTTATGATCACATCATCCACATAGACCTCGATCTCTCTGTGTATCATGTCGTGGAATATGGTTTATCGTTGCCCTCATATAAGTTGCCCCAGCATTTTTCAAACCAAAAGGCATGACCCTATAGCAGTATGTTCCCTTTGGTGTGATTAATGTCGTCTTCTCTGCATCTTCCTCATCCATTAGGATTTGATGATTGCCCGCATAGCAATCCACAAAAGACCCAATCTCGTGTTTGACACAATTATCAATCAGAATGTGGATATTTGGCAGTGGAAAGTTGTCCTTGGGACTCGCCTTATTGAGATCACGGTAATCAACACATACCCTAGTCTTGCCATCCTTCTTTGTCACAGGTACTACATTGGCTAACCAAGTGGGATACCGAGTGACCCGAATAACCTTTGCATTGAATTGCTTGGTAACCTCTTCTTTGATCTTCACACTCATATCAGTTTTAAATTTCCTTAGTTTCTGCTTGATAGGATGGAATGTCGGGTCAGTGGGCAATTTGTGAACCACCAAATCAGTGCTTAAACCTGGCATGTCATCATATGACCATGCAAAAATATCTTTGTATTCAACCAATGCTTTATTATCTCCTCCCTGAGTTGAGGTTCAAGATGGACACTTATCTTAGTTTCTCTGATATTGTCTGGGTCCCCTAGATTGATTGCTTCTGTATCACTCAGGTTAGGCTTGGGTTTTTCTTCAAAATGGCTTAGTTCTTTACTAATCTCTTCAAAGGCCTCATCCTCGTTGTATTTTGACTCATTATCACACTCTATTTCTTGAATTACTATTTCCGAATTAGATTGACTTTTAAAATTGGGCCGAAGATTCCTCATGCATGTCATGTTATTGAAACCGGCATAAAAAGAGCTGTACAAGAAAGAAAAGAAAATAAAACTATCAAGAATGAGGAAAAGGGAAATTGTATTTCATTGAAATTAAAAGATAACAAGGTTTATATATCTAAATGGACGAAACATAGAATCTGAATTACAACCCTGGAATAATCCAGATAAACTGAAAGAAAATCAAAGCAAACTACCAAATTTCCTTCCTGGAGGGGAGAGGAGTAGCTTCCCAATTGTTAATATTTGCACCCGGCCCAACAAATTGCACATCTACCTTGCTAGAACCCTCTCCAACTGCCACCATGTTCACCTCGTCGAATAATTTCTCAAACCTTTCAAACAACTCCTTATCAGATCCAACCACAGGACTGAGAACTGTTGTTGCTGGACGTTTTTTGGGGCCGGGCCTGACAAATGATCTGGAGAGACGTGGGATGGGCTTTGGGAGGACCCATGCCCTTTGTTTCAGCTTTCTGGCTCTTTTTATGTCCGCAACTGTGGTCTTGAACCCTAAACCAAATGTATCCAAGTTTTTGGGGGGAGATACCGGCTGTAAGATACCTTGCAGAGATGCACCCAAACCCTTGCCTGGTACAAAACCATTTTTCAATATTTCAACGGCTACCATGACTGCTGCAGCGGCTACCCTCGGCGTTGGAACACACTTCCCTTCTGGAATTTTCTCTACCGATACCGTGTCAAAAACCTGATAAACCCATGGCCTTTTGTCGTCTTCAAACTCTATGAACGGAACAATGGCATCACTGTGGGCACACAAATTATCCTCACTGTGCACAACAATTTCCTATATATCCCATTCAAACTTGACATTTGATGCAGAGTAGACGGGACCGCTTTTGCAGCATGAATCCAGGGCCGACCGAACGGCAGATTGTAAGAAACAGCCACATCGAGCACCTGGAACTCCATGGTAAATTCAACAGGCCTTTTTGTAAGCTCAAGCACTATGCCCCCGACTGAATCTTTCCCTCTACCGTCGAATCCCCGAACGCAGATACTGTTCTTGTGAATTCTTTCATCATCCACCTTCAATTTGTTCAAAGTGGAGAGTGGGAAAATATTTGCACTGGAACCATTATCAACCAGTACTCAGGTAACCACAGAATCTTTGCATTTCACCATGAGATAGAGTGCTCTATGGTGCTCAGTTCCCTCCATGGGCAACTCATCATCAGAAAAAGTGACTCTGTTTACCTCAAATATCTTGTTAGCTATCTTTTCCAGGTGGTTTACTGAGATTTTGTCAGGAACGTGGGCCTCATTCAGGATCTTCATCAAAGCCCGACGGTGCTCACCTGAATGGATCAATAATGAAAATAGAGAGATCTGAGCCGATGTCTTCCTCAACTGCTCCACAATGGAATAGTCCTGCATTTTCATCTTTCTCAAGAATTCCTCTGCTTCTTCTTCGGTCACAGCTTTCTTCACTAGCACTGGGTTGTCTTTGGAGCTTTTAGTCTTCCTCTATTCTTCAGGGGCAAAGCATCTCCCCGATCGAGTCAAACCATGGGTATCACAAACTTTTTCTTTAACTTTTTTCCCCTTGTAAGTCACTGTCACTCGTTCATAATTCCACGGGACCGCCCTGCTGTTGACTATTGGTAATTGAGTTACCGGCTTGATAATGACAGGGTCTATGCGGGCACCTTCCACAATTACAACAGGCTTGTTCGCCACTCCTGGCACAACCACTTTCGCTCTTTCATGTTTCCCTGCAACGTCACTTGAGGACCCCTTCTTGACCACTATAGATGGTTTACTATTTGCCCCATTCAACTTGATCACAGACTTCTCACTTGTTGACTTTTCAAACGTCCTGACTTCACTGGACCGAATCATCATGACAATTTGCGAAGGCTTCTTAGGCTTCCCTTCCTTATGCACCATCTCAATCATATTTGTCACATGATGGGCCGACAATGGGTTCTGGATAATATTAGGTGCCTTCGGAGCTTGGACCTCAATCCGATTAGTATCAATGAGCTATTGAATAGCTGTTTTCAATTGCCAGTATTTCTCTGTGTCGTGCCCTGGAGCACCAGAACAATATTCGCAACTCACAGAGTGATCAAGATTCCTCGGGGGAGGATTTGGCAGTTTCGGCTCCATCAGACTCAGCATACCCAATTGTCTCAACCTGTGGAACAAACTGGTATAGGATTCTCCCAATGGAGTGAAAGTTTTCTTTTTCTGCAACCTCTCATTCTTAAATGCTTGGTTGGGCCGGAAACGTGATCCAGGAGGGTTTCGGTAGGCTTTTGGGGGTGGATAGGCATTTTGTGGAGCTCGGTATGTATTTTGTGGGAATGGTGCACACCATTATGCGTGGGCCGGAGGTTGGCAATATGTTTGGGTATGGTGGACAGAAAATGGGGGGATTGGTGGTGGGTAGTAGTGTTGTGGTGGGCTATATGGGGTATGAGGATAGGTTTGGTGGTGGGGTCGAGGCTGGTTATAGTAATGTGATGGACCCTTGGGTCCGAACCAAGCTCCTGAATCAATCGTTGCTATATCCTCTTTCTTCTTCTTTCCAATTACTCCCCCAGTTCCGCTTTGAATGGCCTGGGTGGTTGCCTTAATAGCCGAATAGCTCATGATTTTGTTTGACTTAAGTCCTTATTCTACCATACTGCCCATTTTCACCACTTCATTGAAGGACTTGCCTACAGCTGATACCAGATGACCGTAATAAGTAGGATCTAAGGCCTGCAGAAAATAATCCACCTTTTCACTTTCTTTCATTGGAGGGTCAACCTTTGCTGCCTGCTCTCTCCACCTAAAACCATATTCCCTGAAACTTTCATTGTGCTTTTTCTCAAGTTTTGTCAAAGATAGACGATCCGTAATAATCTCGAGATTGTATTGGAAGTGGCAAGCAAATGCCTGGGCTAGATCATCCCATGCGTACCATCTTCCGTAATCCTGCCTAGTATATCATTCTAGCGCTGATCCACTCAGACTCTGACTAAAATACGTCATTAGCAACTCGTCTTTCCCGCCAGCTCCCCTCATTTTGCTACAAAAACCTCTCAAATGCGCCACTGGATCACCGTGCCCATCATACAAATCAAACTTGGGCATCTTAAACACAGTTAGTAGCTGCACATATGGAAACAGACATAGGTCTTTGTAGGCCACACTTACTTGAGCTCCCAACCCTCGCATGTCTCCGAATGATTGTTCCAGGCTTTTAACTTTCCTGAACACTTCCTCCTATTCAGGATTTTTAGATGGTTTTTCGATTTTCGCAGGGAGGTCAAAATGAGGAGTGTAGAAATAGGGTTCGGGAACCTTGAAAGTGGGCTCCATGGGGTAATACTGGTTGTCGTGAGTCTGGAACAGAGGCTCACTGGAGGATCGGTGTAATGTAGCAGGTGGAGGTGCCACAAAAACAGGAGTGACTGGTGGAGGAGGGTGCGGGACTTATTTGGATGGTGGAGCTTGTGATGTATGGGAAGTGGTACCATAGCACTGTTGGTAGAGGGGAAAGGCAGGAGATGAATTCACAGTGGAAGGTTCCTGGGTTTGAGCCAATGGCGGGATAAACTGGCGGTGGGTGCCCTTTTGCACATGCTTGGTATATTTCAGCCATCTGCTGCTTAAGCTTATTCAACTCATCTTTCATATTAACCTCTGATTCTTCCACCTCTTTTGACGGATCGACAATACTTGCCTCAAGTTCCTGGTTGGCCATGTTCAGCTTGTTTTTGGACTGGGTGAGTTACCAGAATACCAATCAAACTAACCACCTGCCTGACTGGAATCTCATCAATAACAAACTTGTTAGTGATTATGTTATAACCCATATCCACATGTGTTAGTTCATGCAATATATTAGTTAACATAAATCCAAGAAGGAATTATCTTTGAGATGATAAGAAGTCAATCCTATTGGTCTTAAGTGATACAAGAGTGTATAATGGTGATTAACAAGTATTAGAAGTTAAATGAATCAAGGATGTTGTAACTCGTATTTTCAGGTAAATCTAGCGGTGCTTAATACACTCAAGAGGTCATGTATTAAGGTATTTTAATCATATAATATCCGTATTATAAGTCTTGAAGTCAAACGAGTTATGAAACAAAAGTCGACAAAAGTTGTCGCAACTTAGGTTCATAATTTTACTTAAACATTA
The DNA here is from genome assembly GCF_000715075.1 of Nicotiana tabacum. Classification (NCBI taxonomy): domain Eukaryota; kingdom Viridiplantae; phylum Streptophyta; class Magnoliopsida; order Solanales; family Solanaceae; genus Nicotiana; species Nicotiana tabacum. The sequence goes on from NC_134090.1 coordinate 172,419,692, forward strand.
GGTCAAATGTTTCTAATCATTTATCCTAATTTAAAAGGAATTACGGGGTGATCTACCAACCAAATTAAAAATCTATTAGTCTAGTTTGCAACGCATTAAACCGTTCATCGATACGATCTCTAAGTAGAGAGATATTCGCATTTTTGCGAGACTGCGCCAAACACCTCTCTATGGGGCCCACTAAGGCGGTTTAAGATACTTGGACCTATATAGGATGCCTCCAACCCATTTTAAGTCATTTATTCTCACTATTTTCAGACCTTAGAACCCTAGGAACATCCTCTCAAGGTTCTCTCAAGATTCAAAACCCAAACAAAGGGCAAACAACACAAATCAAGTGTCGGGAATTCCGTGGCGCTAGTAAGTCTCTTGTTCTTCTTGTTGTTGCTAATTTTTGTGTCGTTCCAGCTCGTGTGGGAGGTTGTTTTAAAGGGTTTATGTTCTGTAAATACTCCCTCATGTTATTAATATCAATCCTAGGTGATTTGAAGCCTTCTAAAGTGATTCTAGTGCCGAAAAACACTAATTGATCGCTAGTTTCGCTTTTTCGTTGTTGTGGCAGCATTGGAGGGATATTTCATGGAAATTTAAGGTCAAAGTGGAGTTGTTCTTTCTTTATAAAGGTAAGGAACCTCTTACTATATATGTATTTAAGATTATCCAAGTTGCGGCTAAGCCATTGATGCTAGAACTTGTGAAATATATATCTAAAGGCTTGGTAGTAATGTTATTGTTTTGTGGACTGTTTTGCATTGTTGTTGGGCTGCATATTTTACTACTGTTTTGTGGAGTTTTGGAGGAGGAAGGGTGTGGATAAACACCATATATATTTAGGGTTGTGGGATGATAGTTATTCATAACATTTCCGGGTCGTTTGACACGACTACGGTGGTCATCGTATGTATGGAGTGATTAGGCTGTGCGTGGACTATTTTGGGAGGCTCAATATGTTTATTATTGATGTTGTTTGGGCTGTTTGGTGACTGTTTTGAATGGTGTGAAGTCATATATATAGGGGAGGTGCTGTCCGTTTCATCGTAAAATAGGTTGTGGTCGATACATAATAGTTATGACGCTTAAATGATAACGATAGTATTGTTTCTCTTATTGTAGACTAAGGAGTTTTGACAATTGCATAGCTTGAGATTGGGGAAGTATATACAAGGTATGTGAGGCTATCCCTTTCCTTCTTTTACACGACTCCGATTGTACATAATGTAATGAACGAGCTTCCAAGATACTCTACTCTTAGAGGCTAGCAGTACTTACATTGTTTTCCCTCTTATGGAACGATTGATGTTAATGTTGCTTATCTTATTCTTATCTTATCAATGTTGTTGGTACTTCTTGATTCTAAGGTTCATAGTGAAGAGTTAGTCCTAATAACGTGTACAGAGGATACCGACCTTACGTCACTCCAAAATGTTTAGAATGTGATTCCATGAGTCGAGCATGAATTATATATATGTATCTATTTTACTCTACCGAGCCACGCTATAGTTGGCCGGGTACGGCACCTATTGTGCAACCACTGATCAGTTGGGTTTTACCGAGCTCCACGTGGCCGGGTACGATTCTACCGAGCCATATGATGGTCGGGTACGTTTTTTTACCGAGCCTATTATGGTCGGGTATGATATGATGATGATGATGCCCACAGAGTTGAATGTTTTAAAGGTTTATGTATTTATACATATGTATCATGCATTTCATGTCAGTAGCCCTCAGAGGTACTAAGATGTTACAGGTTGTACATTCTTTATCCTTGCTTACATTACAGATCGTATTTATGGTTCCCTACCTTACATACTCAGTACTTTATTCGTACTGACGTCCTTTTATTTGTGAACGCTGCATGTCATGTTGCAGGTCCTGATAGACAGGCAGGTGCAGCTCCCCCACCACAGTAGGCTGTCCAGCTCAGCGATGATTGGCGATATCCCTTTTTCGGACTTGCCTTGGTCTTGGTATGCATTTTTGTTATAGGCTATGTTGCAGCACTTATGTTCCTTTAGAGGCTCATAGACAAGTGTCGACTCATGTATAGTTTGGTATGCCTTGTCGGCTGGTTTTTGTTATATAGTCTTTCATGGTAGCATGGTAGTTCATATCTTATATGTAGTTTCTTGATTGTCTGGTCATCCCCTGCTATGTATGTTCATGCCGTCATATTTTATTGCTAGTTGTCCATGATCCAGGTCTACCATTTATATTGATCTCGTCAGCCCTAAAAGATAATAATGAAGGTTAGATGAAATGTACATTGGTGCTCGGCAAGTATGGTCGGGTGCTAGTCATGGCCCTCCAGTTTGGGTCGTGACAAACTTGGTATCAGAGCAAGTCTGTCCTAAGGATTGTCTATGAGCCATGTCTAGTAGAGTCTTGATTATGGATGTGTAGCGCGCCACATTTATAATCAGGAGGCTACATGACATCTAGGGTTGTTACCTTCTTTCTGAATCTAGATCGTGCGTAAAGTTGAGTCGTAAGTGTTTGTCTCTAATATTCACCTTGTTTTCTTTCAGCGATGCCTTCGACTAGGAAGCAAACAATTAGTAGACGGCTTGATACAGCTGTGGGAGAGGGTACCAGTCAGGTGCCCCAAGCCAGAGCAGGCCAAAGTGAGGCTCAGAATGAGATGCCGTCTCATATCTCATCTACCCCGTCTCCTCCAGAGGATATTAGGAGGCACCCAGCGCCTCCAGTTCCTCCGTCTGGCACTACAGACCAGGATATGCGGAGTGCTTTGCAGTTATTGACTAGCTTGGTAGTTGCTCAGGCTCAGAGGCAGAATACAGGTGCTGCTGAGAAACCAGTTAGCACGAGAGTTCGTGATTTTATTAATTTAGACCCTCCAATGTTTACCGGATCATACCCCAAGGAGGACCCGCAGACTTTTATTGACCAGGTTCATCGTACACTTCGGGTTATGAATGTTAGTGATACAGAGGTAGTGGAGTTGGCTTCTTATCGGCTACGGGATTTAGTGGTTCTCTGGTATGATAGTTGGGAGAGATCCAGGGGTCCGAATGCTCCTCCAACTGTGTGGAAGGAATTTTTTGAGGCCTTTCTTCGTCACTACTTGCCAGTTGAGATACGATGAGCTAGAGCTGATAAGTTCTTAAACCTTAGACACGGTAATATGAGTGTGCGAGAGTACAGTATGCAGTTTGATTCTTTGGCAAGGTATGCTCCCCATATGGTAGCCGAGATGAGTGATAGGGTGCATATGTTCGTGAATGGGTTGGGACCACATCTGATAAATGAGTGTACGACAGCCTCCTTGGTGGAGGGCATGGATATTTCCCGTATTCAAGCTTATGCCAAGACCCTAGAGGATTGTAAGCGCCAGCAGAGGGCAGTTAGGAAGCGGGATAGGGGCCAGCATAAGAGGGTGAGATTTGCAGGGGTATTCTGATGACTTCAGAGGCAGCGTCAGGCTATAGTTTTCAAGGAGTTCGGCGCCACCTGTAGCTAGTGCTCCTCCACAGTTTCATAGGCCTCGATATGATCGATCCTATTCTGGTCCAGGTCAGAGTTCGCGGGCATCTGGCTCGCAACATCACAGGGATACTAGTCAGATGAGACCCCCAACACCACATTGTGATCAGTGCGACAAGGACCACTTTGGACTGTGCCGTCGAGGTTCTGATGCGTGCTATTCATGCGGACAGCTGGCCATATGATGCGGGATTGTCCTAATGGAGGAGGTAATGGTATGGCTCAGCCGACTGGATCTGTGTCTGGTTTTTCCTCATCAGTTCGACCTCCAGCACGGGGTTTTCAGCAGTCGACAAGTCATGGTAGGGGTAGAGGTGCAGTGCCAAGTTCGAGTGGTGCTCAAAATCGAACCTATGCTCTAATAGGTCGACAGGATCTCGAGTCGTCTCCAGATGTTGTTACAGGTATTATATCTGTGTTTTCTTATGATGTATATGCGTTGATTGATCTGGGATCTACATTATCATATGTTACACCCTTTGTGGCTAATAAGTTTGGTATTGAACCTGAATTGATAAGTAAACCCCTTGCGGTATCTACTCTGATAGGAGATTCTGTGATTGCTAGAAGGGTATATAGAGGTTGCACTATGATGATTTGTAGTCGTCAAACCTAGGCAAATTTATTTGAGTTAGAAATGGTTGATTTTGATGTGATAATGGGAATGGACTGGTTGGCCTCATGCTATGCAAATGTTGACTGTCGTACGAAGATGGTTAGGTTCCAATTTCCGGGTGAACCCATCATTGAATGGAAAGGGAACATTGCTACACCGAAAGGTAGGTTTATTTCCTATCTTAAGGCAAGGAAAATGATCTCAAAGGTTACATTTATCATCTCGTTCACGTTAGGGATGCAGAGGCGAAGCTGCCTACTCTACAATCAATCCCCGTGGTCAATAAATTTCCAGATGTTTTCCCAGATGAACTCCCAGGCCTTCCTCCTGAAAGGGACATTGAGTTTAGAATTGATGTGTTGCCTGACACTCAACTGATCTCTATCCCTCCATACAGAATGGCCCCGGCAGAGTTGCAAGAGTTGAAGGTGCAGTTGAAGAACTTGCTGGATAAGGGTTTCATTAGGCCTAGCACTTCACCTTGGGGTGCGCCAGTCCTATTCGTGCGGAAGAAAGACGGGTCGTTACGAATGTGTATCGACTATCGACAGTTGAATAAGTCTACTATAAAGAACAAGTATCCACTTCCAAGAATTGATGACCTATTTGACCAACTCCAGGGTGCCATGTATTTCTCCAAGATTGATTTACGTTTAGGGGATCATCAGGTGAGGGTTAAGGAGAAGGATATTCCAAAGATGGCCTTCCGGACAAGATACGGGCACTTTGAGTTCTTGGTGATGTCGTTCGGGCTAACAAATGCCCCAACAGCTTTTATGTATATCATGAATACTATATTTAGGCCCTATCTTGATGTGTTCGTGATTATATTCATTGATGACATTCTAGTATATTCTCGTTCGGAGGCGGAACATGCAGGCCACTTGCGGATAGTATTACAGACACTTCAGGATCGTAAGTTATATGCTAAGCTCTCCAAATGTGAATTTTGGTTGAACTCAGTAGCGTTCCTTGGCCATGTGATATCTGACAAAGGTATTAGTGTCAACACTCAGAAGATCGATGCAGTAAAGAATTGGCCGAGACCTACAACACCATCAGAAGTCCGCAGCTTCCTAGGGCTAGCAGGATATTATAGGCGGTTTGTGGAAGGGTTTTCCTCTATATCATCACCATTGACTAAGTTAACACAGAAAGCTACCAAGTTCCAGTGGTCTGACACTTGTGAACGTAGTTTTCAGGAGCTGAAGAATCGATTGACATCCGCACCAGTGCTCACTCTTCCTGAAGGAACATAAGGTTATGTGGTATATTGTGATGCCTCAGGTATAGGTTTGGGGTGCGTATTGATGCAACGTGGGAAGGTGTTTGCTTATGCATCAATACAATTGAAGAAGCATGAAAAGAATTATCCAACCCATGATTTGGAATTGGCTGCAGTAATATATGCTTTGAAGATATGGCGGCACTAATTATACGGCATCCATGTTGACATATACACAGATCACAAGAGTTTATAATACATCTTCAAGCAGAAAGAGTTGAATTTGAGGCAGCGTAGGTGGCTTGAATTATTGAAAGACTACGACGTCGAGATATTGTATCATCTCAGTAAAGCCAATGTTGTGGTAGACGCTCTCAGCCGTAAATCAATGGGAAGCTTAGTACATATTGAGGCAGGTAGATGGGGGTTGACTAAAGAGCTTCATCAACTAGCCAATATGAGAATCAGATTGTTAGACTCTGATGACGGAGGTGTTACTGTACATAATACATCAGAATCATCTTTGGTAGCCGAGGTAAAAGCACGGCAATATGAAGATCCTATCTTAGTACGTTTAAGAGAGAGCATTCAGCAGTGTAAAAGTATGGCTTTTGAGATCGGAAGAGATGGGGCACTGAGATATCAGGGCTGATTATGTGTGCCTAATGTGGCAGGGTTGCGAGAGAAGATTATGAATGAGATTCATCAATCCCGATATTCCATCCATCCCGGCTCGACAAAGATGTATCATGATGTCAAGGAGCAGTATTGGTGGGATAACATGAAGAAGTCTATTGCAGAATTTGTAGCCCAGTGTCCCAACTGTCAACAAGTAAAGATAGAACATCAGAAAACCGGTGGATTGCTTCAGAATATAGAGATTCTGACCTGGAAATAGGAGGTGATTAATATGGACTTCATTATTGGATTACCTCGCTCTTATCATAAGTTTGACTCCATCTAGGTGATAATTGATCGACTTACAAAATGTGCCCATTTTCTGCCAGTTAAGACAACTTACACGGCTGAAGATTATGCGAAGTTGTATATCAAGGAGATTGTTAGGCTTCATGGTGTGCCGATATCTATTATATCAGACCGATGAGCTCAATTTACAGCTAACTTTTGGAGGTCTTTTCAGAAGGGTTTAGGCACACAAGTGAATCTCAGCACTGCATTTCATCCGCAGACTGACGGACAGGCTGAACGTACCATTCAGACACTGGAAGATATGCTACGAGCATGTGTTCTAGATTTTAAGGGAAATTGGGATGACCATCTTCCACTCATAGAATTCGCCTACAATAATAGCTACCATTCCAGTATTAAAATGGCCCCATACGAGGCACTATACGGGAGAAGATGTAGATCACCAGTTGGATGGTTCGAAGTCGGTGAAACAGAATTATATGGGCCAGATTTGATTCACCAAGCTATTGAGAAGGTGAAAGTGATACAGGAGCGATTGAGGACGGCACAAAGCAGGCAAAAATCTTATTCTGATGTCCGACGTCGTGATCTAGAGTTTGAGGTTGGTGATTGGGTTTTCCTGAGGATCTCACCAATGAAGGGTATTATGCATTTTGGGAAGAAAGGTAAGCTGAGTCCAAGGTATATCGGGCCATATAAAATTCTTCGACGGATTGGACAGGTTGCTTATGAGTTAGAATTGCCATCCGAATTGGAATTTGTCCACCTGGTATTCCATGTATCTATGTTGAGGAAATGTATTGGAGACCCTTCTCGAGTCTTCCCTATCAAAGATGTACAAGTTACAGAGGACCTATCATATGAAGAAGTGCCAGTGGCGATATTAGATCGACAAGTCCGCAAGCTGAGAACAAAAGATGTAGCTTCCGTCTAAGTATTGTGGAGGAACAAAAATATGGAAGAAATGACATGGAAAGCAGAAGAGGAGATGAAGTCTAAATACCCTTACCTATTCCAAAATGAAGATAACAAGGATACTGGTGGAAGACAGGATACATTGAAAGGTGAAACGGCTCTATGAGGTAAGCAATAATTTGAGAATACTCCTCCTTAATACAAAATGGTGATATGTAGATAATGTAAATATGCATAATGCTTTGTGTAGCCTTGTGAAGCCATATGTTGGGCTTAATTGCTTGCAAGTTTTGCTAGTGACCATTTTATAGGGGAAAATTGATCGGAAATTTCCATTGGAATCCACGATGATTTAAACTCCCCATGAACCCTTACATTCGAGGACGAATGTTCCTAAGGGGGGAGGGTGTTACAACCCATATCCACATGTGTTAGTTCATGCCATATATTAGTTAACATAAATCCAAGAAGGAATTATCTTTGAGATGATAAGAAGTCAATCCTATTGGTCTTAAGTGATACAAGAGTGTATAAGGGTGATTAACAAGTATTAGAAGTTAAATGAATCAAGGATGTTGTAACTCATATTTTCAGGTAAATCTAGCGGTGCTTAATACACTCAAGAGGTCATGTATTAAGGTATTTTAATCATATAATATCCGTATCATAAGTCTTGAAGTCAAACGAGTTATGAAACAAAAGTCGACAAAAGTTGTCGCAACTTAGGTTCATAATTTTACTTAAACATTAGGTCAAATGTTTCTAATCTTTTCTCCTAATTTACAAGAAATTACGGGGTGATCTACCAACAAAATTAAAGATCTATGAGTCTAGTTTCCAATGCATTAAACCATTCATCGATACGATCTCGGAGTAGAGAGATATTCGCATTTTCGCGAGACTGCGCCAAGCACCTGTCTATGGGGCCCACTAAGGCGGTTTAAGATATTTTGACCTATATAGGATGCCTCCAACCCGTTTTAAGTCATGTCTTCTCACTATTTTCAGACCTTAGAACCCTAGGAATATTCTCTCAAGGTTCTCTCAAGATTCAAGACCCAAAAAAGGGCAAACAACACAAATCAAGTGTCGGGAATTCCGTGGCGCTAGTAAGTCTCTTGTTCTTCTTGTTGTTGCTAATTTTTGTGTCGTTCCAGCTCATGTGGGAGGTTGTTTTAAAGGGTTTATATTCTGTAAATACTCCCTCATGTTCTTAATATCAATCCTAGGTGATTTCAATCCTTTTAAAGTGATTCTAGTGCCGAAAAACACTAATTGATCGCTAGTTTTGCTTCTTTTTTTTTTGTAGTGGCAGCATTGGAGGGATATTTCATGGAAATTTAAGGTCAAATTGGAGTTATTCTTTCTGTATAAAGTTAAGGAACCTCTTACCCTATATGTATTTAAGATTATCCAAGTTGCGTCTAAACCATTGAAGCTAGAACTTATGAAATATATATCGAAAGGCTTGGTAGTAATGTTATTGTTTTGTGGACTGTTTTGCATTGTTGTTGGGCTGCGTATTTTACTACTGTTTTGTGGAGTTTTTGAGGAGGAAGGGTGTGTAGAAACACCATATATATGTAGGGTTGTGGTATGATAGTTATTCATAACATTTCTGGGTCGTTTTACACGACTACGGTGGTCGTCGTATGTATGGAGTGATTAGGCTGTGCGTGGACTATTTTGGGAGGCTCAATATGTTTATTATTGATGTTGTTTGGGCTGTTTGGTGACTGTTTTGAATGGTGTGAAGTCATATATATAGGGGAGGTGTTGTCCGTTTCATCGTAAAATAGGTTGTGGTCGATACATAATAGTTATGACGCTTAAATGATAACGATAGTATCGTTTCTCTTATTGTAGACTAAGGAGTTTTGACAATTGCATAGCTTGAGATTGGGGCAGTATATACAAGGTATGTGAGGCTATCCCTTTCCTTCTTTTGCACGACTCCGATTGTACATAATGTAATGAACGAGCTTCCAAGATACTCTACTCTTAGAAGCTAGCAGTACTTACATTGTTTTCCCTCTTATGGAATGATTGATGTTAATGTTGCTTCTCTTATTCTTATGTTATCAATGTTGTTGGTACTTCCTGATTCTTATAAGGTTCATAGTGAAGAGTTAGTCCTAATAACGTGTACAGAGGATACCGACCTTACGTCACTCCGAAAGGTTTAGAATGTGATTCCATGAGTCGAGCATGCATTATATATATATATATATATATCTATTTTACTCTACCGAGCCACGCTATAGTTGGTCGGGTACGGCACCTATTGTGCAACCACTGATCAGTTGGGTTTTACCGAGCTCCACGTGGCCGGGTACGATTCTACCGAGCCTTATGATGGCCAGGTACGTTTTTTTATCGAGCCTATTATGGCCGGGTACGATATGATGATGATGATGCCCACAGAGGAGAATGTTTTAAAGGTTTATGTATTTATACATATGTATCATGCATTTCATGTCAGTAGCCCTCAGAGGTACTAAGATGTTACAGGTTGTATATTCTCTATCCTTGCTTACATTACTTATCGTATTTATGGTTCCCTGCCTTATATACTCAGTACTTTATTAGTACTGACGTCCTTTTATTTGTGGACGCTGCATGTTGTGCTGTAGGTCGTGATAGACAGGCAGGTGCAGCTCCCCCACCATAGTAGGTTGTCCAGTTCATCAGTGATTGGCGAGATTCCTTCTCCGGACTTGCCTTGGTCTTGGTATGCATTTTTGTTATAGACATTATGGGTATGTCGGGGCCCTGTTCCTGCTATGTTGCAGCACTTATGTTCATTTAGAGGCTCATAGACAAGTTCGACTCATGTATAGTTTGGTATGCCTTGTCGGCTGGTTTTTGTTATATAGTCTTTCATGATAGCATGGTAGCTCATACCTTTTATGTAGTTTCTTGATTGTCCGGTCATCCCCTGCTATGTATGTTCATGCCGTCATATTTTATTGCTGGTTGTCCATGATCCAGGTCTACCATTTATATTGATCTTGTCAGCCCTAAAAGATAATAATGAAGGTTAGATGAAATGTACGTTGGTGCTCGGCAAGTATGGTCGGGTGCTAGTCATGGCCCTCCAGTTTGGGTCGTGACAGATTAGGGCTTTAACAGATAGGCAACCATACATTTGAGGAGTGAATGCACCTAAGCAGTTAACCGTTTCTATTTTCAATCAGACTGAGCGTAGTTCTGGAGAAATAAATAACAAAATATTTTAGGATTTTTAATTTTCATAAAAAGCAAATATTTTGATTACAAAGACTCAAAACTAACAGATTCCAAAAGCAACTAATAGACTCTGATGAAAAGACGCAGTACAGACTCCAAAAATAAACTATCATAATCCACTAAAGAAAATACAGACTTGAAAACAACTGACAGACTCCAGCAGAAAGAAAATACAGACTCAAATCAACAGACAGACTCCAGCGAAAAAGGAAATGCATACTCAAATAAAAATCATGAATACATTAATGCTCCTGGTTCCCGTGGGACATCATTCAGTCTCGCCGCGGGCCTATATGCAAGATCCCTTTGAAGTCTATCCAAGTCACTCATTATCTGTTTAACAAATGTCATCACTACCGCGAAGAATGTGGTGCGAGTCATATCCTCACAGGCTTGGCACTTCACAACAATGTAATCGGCGATGGTTCTAATTCTCTCTCTTATGACACTTTTTTCTTGCAACAAACGCCCGATCTGCTGGGCCCTGGCTTTCGAAGTTTGATCGGTCACATGATTCTGTTCCTGAAGTTGTTGCAAATCTATTTTTAATTGTGCCAATGTTGTATAACAATGTTCTCTTTCAGCCTTGAAATCTTTCGCTTGTTTGATCATTTTGTTCTTCGGGGTAATGACCTTCTTTTTTAACCCTACAACCTCATTGTCGTACATTTCTTTTAATTTGCGCGCTCATTCATCCGCGTTCTTAGCCAATTGTTTTCGAGCCCCGGCTAGTTCATTTTCTGCTTTGTTGAGATCAAAACTGTATTCGCCCACTTTCTGCCTCAATTTATCTATAAGTTTTTCATCTTTAGCACTTCGGGCGGGGTTTCTGCCGCTATTTTCATTTTCTGAATTTGGGCTCGAAGGGCCTCGTTTTCTTTGGCTAGCTTTTTCTTTTCACCTTCGTCCGCCGCGGCATGCAAGCTATTCTCGAATTGAAGTTCTTTGAGTTGTCTTTCCAACTTTCCGATTGTGGCCCTGTACTCATTCTCCTTAGCCAACCAAACCCATTATTCTTGAGACGCCTCAACGAATTCCTGAATGTGAGGCTTTTTGGCTGGTCTTTCTGGTTCGGCCCTTGTAGTGTTCTTCTTTCTATACCAGGCAAGATAGGTGGGTGAGACTTTGCCTCTAGATAGGTCATGCACTCGAGTGTTCACCGTCAAATACTAGCATTCATTCCAAATAGAACGAATTGTTCTTCATGAAATTGGCCGTCAGAACTAACCTCGACCGCATAAGCACCAAGATCTTCATCTGGGTACATCACTTGACACCTTCCCAACTGTCTCATCACCCGGTAAGGAGCATAGCGCTGAATACCTCGCAGACCCATTAGGAGGAAGTAAGGATCAGTGGCGGGCATATACACAATTTCTTGAACAGGAAGTCAACCTAGTGTCCATTCTATTTATCCCGTAGTGATGGAACGAAGATGGGATACCCAATCTCCAAACCCCTCTGGCAGCTTGAACCCTGAAATCCTTGTGTTAAACTCTTCAATGCAACTTTTCTTTGTGGATCCGTAACTCATATATTGAGGGCGATGACACAGGTGCTTGATCATCCACATCTATAATAGCAAATTGCATCCCTCGAAGAAATCTGCCCCAGCTTTACAAGTTGTGAGAGCTCGGTATATCTCAAACACTATCATAGGGGCAAGAGTGCTCTTTGCGTTAATAATCAGGACCTTGATGACTCCAGCCACCCGCAAATTGATATTCCCATCTTTTCGGGGAAACACCACAAGGACTAAGAAAGCTACCATGAAGGAGAAATGCCTATGCTCATCCCATTTTGTTCGGTTCCCTTTGCTACAACCCTCGATTTCCGGATCGTTGAACCCTCCTACTTGCCCGTACCTCTGGTATATAAAACGTAGAGTGGAAAAACCACCCTCTAACTCAGAGTACGGGACTCCCTTGCTTATATTTAGCAAATCCATGAATTTGTGAGAGTTAACGGCTCAGCCCTTCGGTACTTTCCATATAACCTGTTATCTTTTCCAAGGTTGGGGTGAGTTCAAAATCCGAGAAGTGAAATACGTTATGGGTCGGGTCCCAAAACGTAACCAAAGCCTTTATGATGTCTCCTCTAGGTCTGATCTTTAACAACCCGGTGAGACCTCCCAAATGTAGATTGACCTTATCTTGCTCTGATTTTCCCAGATCCTCCCATCACATATGCAACTCCAAAGGGATCTTGTTCCTGGCTATTATCGGCAAACTTGGACTCGTGCTCATTCTGCACATTTATTAGGGTGATTAAGCAAAAATCAAGACTCATTTGACTCAAAGACAAAGTTGACACTTTTTTTTCTTCTTTTTCTTCTTCTTATTTTCAAATTAAAAATAAAATTTGGTTTTGCAAATACGGTCTTTCAGCACCTCGAAGACGAAGATTTTAAGGCTGTGTTGGCTAACCGGCAAAAACCTTGAAAAATGACCACAGGCGGCTGTTCTTGCAGAAGCAGCCTTCCGGCGCCCTTTTAGGGACATTCGACTATTTTTGACAAGAATGGCATCACCCTAATTATTTTCAAATAAGAGTAAAATTTTTGTTCTTTTGGGCTATTTTTGCAAGGGAAGTTGGACCCGATGAGGGTTGCCTAGGTATCCCACACCCTGTGAGAATCAAACTGGCATAGTTCGGGCAATTTTAAAACAAAACCCAACTTTTTTTTCTTTCCTCTCTTTTTTTCAAAATAAAACATTTTTTTTTCTTTTCAAAATTTGGGCAGAGTTTTAGTACCATTTGGACATTGGTTTTTCAAAACAGGTGATTATCTCACTTAGCCCTCACACTGCTATTCTCTTTTTTTCAACTTTATCCTATTATTCAAAACTCGGTCAGCATGCGACACCGAAGCAAATAAATGCACAAGTAGCAAGTAAGATTTATCAGGATAGTCTTTTCATTTCAGGTACACCTGTCCTAGACAGACCCAACCCCTGTGTTGAGTCTCCAAAGTCAAAATGCACATATCCGGCATGAGGTATTGTTATACTAGGTTTAAAAACCTGGGTTTATTTGTTCTAGACCTGGCTTACCCGAGCGAACAACTCGAGCTGAGGGGGGGCTGCGTACCGGTAACCAAAAGATCATCCGGCTTTGCAACTTGTCCGAACCACATTCTATTTGGGATATGACATTAACAAAAAGAAGTCACGACCAGCGTGCACTCCTCGGGAGAGAGAAGAGAGGGGTTTCGTAGCAGTTTATATATACAGTTCAGATAATATCAAAGCGGTAAAAAGTAACATTTAGCACATTAGGCCCAAACATGTAATAAAATCAGATAGTAAATAAAGCCGAATATAACAATTCATCTAAGCTCGAATTCTGAACCCTGAACCAGAGATTCTGGGTTCGATCCCCAGCAGAGTCGCCAGAGCTGTCACACCTCCTTTTTCCTACACCCCGAAAGGGTATAAATAAGTTTTTTCGATTAAAGGACAATCGAAACGGGATTATTGCAATTAAAGATTCAGAGTCGTCACTTGGGATATTTTATGGTGTCCCAAGTCACTGGTTCAAATACCGAATCGAGGAAAGATTGACTCTATTTTACAGTCCGCGAATACAGAAATCCGGGTAAGAAATTCTGTTAACCCAGAAGAAGGTGTTAAGCATTCCCGGGTTCCGTGGTTTTAGCACGGTCGCTCAACTGTTATAACCGGCCTATTATCTGATTTTAATACACTTTTAAGCCTTTGTGCATTTTAACCCCTTAACCGCTTTTATTCATTTTTAAAAGAAAATTGCAACGTCATTTAAAATATGTCTTAAACCACGTCACATAAATGCACCCATAGTCCGCAACACATTATATATATATTAGGATTTGGATTTGGGTCACATAAATGCGCACCCGAATTTAGGAAGGTAAATTATTAAATTATGCGCCTAAAGCAACTACGCGTTTGCAACTTTGCGAGGGCCATAAAAATTTCACTAAATGGCACGCTTCGCATTCTAAGGATTAAAACAAAGTTAATTAAATGAGGGCCATGTAATTGTCATCTTTGTTTGGCATGGCGCACCTCACTTCTAATCTTAAGGAAATTCAAACTAAATGCTTGAGGGCCATAAACTATTTTATAAAACATAGCACACCTCGATCAATTTAAAGGACTCGCCAATTAATTATACGACGAGAGGAATTTCTAAGCATTAATGAGAAAGTTTTAGACCATGAGTATTGTTCACTTGTTAAGAAAAACTCGAAGAAATTTCTGACCCACTGCCCCCGCGCCCATTGCACTAATCATCGAAAGACCACGAATGGTCTCTAATGCAAAATCCAGAGTTGGAAGCGTCCGTCAAGGGAATTCTGCTCAATTGGGCTCGAATTTATGGCCCAAGCCAGTGACTTCTACATCAGCGTTGCAAGAAAACATATTATCAAAAGGATTCAAGCTTGGACCACTATCTACTGACATCTTGTTCAAATGATTCAACCTCTTAAACAATCCACTCGAATTTCCAAAATAACAATTTGAAGTTTTCGAACAGACTTTAATCATACAATAAATTTTGATCTCATGTCCACATATTTAGACAATCACATAATTTAAGCCCATTAACAAAACATGTAAAGGATTATACTAATTTTGAGGCCTTCTCATAGCCCAAATCAAACTGGCCCTCACTTGAGATTCTTATGCAGAAAAAAACAACAACACATGAACAGGGGGACCTAAACGATGACTTGAACAACAATGCACTAATTGACTTTGAAATTCTTAATCCAAAATACCCAAGACCTCACACCAACAGGTCCTTACAGGACTGTTGAATCAGAACACACCATCTATTACTAGTTAAGTAATTAATCTCAAACAGCTAACCCATGCAGTAATACTATACTCACCAATATGCTCAATAGAATTTTTCCAAGATCTTACATCTACAATATTCAACCAGTTGCAAATCCCAACGATCATAAGAAACAGTAGCTTTACTTCTATTACAAGACCTTCATGGCATGCATACTTCAATCTCAGGCTTATGTCCTTACATGATTAAGTTAATGAAGCTAACGTCTATAATTTAAGATTTGCATGCATCATAACATAAAAGGAAAGTAGAAAAAACAGAAAAGATCAACTGAAATCGCAACTTGTATCCAAAGTATTCTCTATTTGAAGTGCAGATTCACATTCTTTACATATTGTTTGTGGTTATAGAAGATACCTGAAAATGGAAAGAAAAGAAGAAATGAGGGTCAGCAGTAACACAATAGCAGAAATCAGCACCAACCACACTCAATAAACTACTTTCAAGCCCAGAAAACTGAGTATGACAGCACATAAATCAATTTTAATCTCACAACCACCCAACAGAAATTAAACCAAACTGTTAAAGACTCGATTTCAATCCATTATACCCCAGACAAGGCAGAAACTATTTCAGGAATTTGGAAACTTAAGAAATCCCAGAAAGGTTCAATAAAACAGTAATTTTTAGTGAAAATTTTTTAGCCGTCTTTGTTTTTCTGTATTTTCTATCACTGATTCCCCTCTTTTTTAAAAATAATTAAACTAAAAATTAAAGTTAAAACCTAAAACCAAATTAACCTGTAAAAATACTAATTAAACCTAAAATAAAAATTATCACATTTAATTAAAACAAACTAAAAGAAAAACTACTCAAAATCAAAGTTAAAATCAAAAGGTGCAAATTAAACTATTTTTGTGATTTTTCCTTTTTATAAAACAACTTAATTACTAAATAATTATTAAAATGAAAAATTAACTCCTAAATGCACATGCAACGCATTTTTTGTATTTTTCACTAATTAAAATGCACAAACAAATATGCAAACAATTAACAGAAAATGCCACAAAAATTCACGAAATTGCAAAAACTGAAAGAAATTATTTTGTTTTGAATTTATGGGAGTAATTCATATAGGACAAAAATTACGTGCTCATATCTACAATTAAAACCTAAGCTAATACGTGAAATTAGGTAAAATGACCAAAACACCCCTCGGGCCCATATCTCGGAATCGGGTAAAATTTATATTTTCAGAATCCTCATACTCTCACGAGTTCATACATACCAAAATTATCCAAATCTAAGGTCAAACCCCCAATCAAAATTTGAATTATAGGTCTAAGAACTTTCTTCCAACTTTTCCCCAATTTTCATCTCCAATCCGAAATTAAATGATAAAACTAACTATACATTGATGGAATATAACTAGAAAGGGTTAAGGAATTGTTACCCAATAATTTCCTCTTCAACTTTCTCCCAAAATCGCCCTCTCCCGAGTTCCAATTTGATTTTTCCAAGTTTTAAACTAAACCCTCAAAATTTCATATTTCTGCCTAGCGATTACCGCATCTGCGGTCAAGGGAGCGCATCTGTGGTCCCGCGCCTGCAAAAGAATGCATCGCAGGTGCAAAAAGTCACTTAATGGGCAGGGTCTGCATCTGCGGTCGCTTGGCCGCATCTACGGCACCACATCTGTGAAAACCCATCTGCACCTGCAGATCCAGGAGCTTGGGCCAAATCTTGCTCCTGCGGCTGTGAGCACGTGATTTTTGTTTCGCGCGACAATCGCTCCAAAAGAAATAAATAATAATAACAATTGGTCCTGCTGTACAATTTTTGGATTTTTACATGGCACTTTGTTAATTATTTATGATTTTTGCCCATTTTATATTTATTAAAACAAAATACAAAAAAAATGTATGTGTCATGCATAATTTGAACCGTAATCCGGTTGTTAAATAGAAAATCATAAATAGGGATCTTTGTCCGTGATTTTGTTTTGTTTGATTTTACCTGTTTTAAAATATTTTAATGTGTGTGCAAATAATTGTAGTAAGTGTTTATTTAATTTTAATTTGATTTACTTAGGTTTTGTTTTTAAAATAAAGAAGAAAATAAAATAATAATAAAAAAAAATCTTTTTCGGACTTGGGCCAATTTTAAACAAATTGGCCCAAACAAACTCAGCCCAAAAACCAGGCTTGCCCGGTCCGTGACCTGCCTACCCCTAGCCATCCAAACGACACCGTTTAATCCAGTATGATCTGGGCCGTTGATCTCAGATTGATCAACGGCCAAGATCTCACACCCCATAACCCACTAATGAACCCGACCCGTCTCACCCGGACCGACCTCAACCCTTTACCCTTGAAACGACGTCGTTCCCTGTTAGTCGAAGGATCCTGGCCCTTCATCATGTTTCATCCAACGGCCAGGATTCACCTATCCACTAACTATATAAACTTGCAACCATACCCTGCCCCCCTATCCAATACCCCGGCCTTCGTCTTCACAGACCCTTCCCCTTCAAACCCTAGCCGCCCCTATCTCCCTTCACCAGAAACCCGGCGGCATGAACGCCGGTGACCTTCACCTTAACACCCTAGAATCCTCTTGCCATCCTGAACATGGATCTGTTAACTACTTAACTCGAATCCCTTCCCACCTTCTCGAATCTTCGTTTGAAGATTTGAGTCGGAACTTGACTTACACCGTTTAACCCCAGTTTCACACCAGACACTCCCCATACCCCCCTAGTGACCAAACCATGCTTGGTTTGGTCCGAATCTGACCAGGGAAGCATGAATCCCAGATCTGATTTTTGGAACCTTAGGGTTCCTCGTCAATGGTCCGTGTCTTGTTCAAGCCGAAGAGATTAAGGTCTAATGGACCTTAATCGAAGTGTTTCTCATCTGAGAAACACTTCGATTAAAGTCCGTTCAACCTTAAGAAAGGTTTGTTCGAGTCCAAGCTAGGGTCTTTTGATTTTTCGGGTTTTAAGGTGAGTTTTGCTTTCTTTTCTTTATTTGTTTTAGTCCATGAGATTGTTCTAAAGTCTGTTCATGTTTCATGAAATCTGTGTTTTGAGTTTTATCAACTGTGTCCTGCCCACTTTGTTTGAACCTACGTGTTTGGTTAGGTCCCTTTTCTGTTCACTGATAATGGCATGTGTAAGCTGTACAATTAAATGAATATTGAATTGGTTCGTTCATTTAGTTCCTAGGGCCTTTCTGTGTTAACATTGCAATATGAACCCCTTGTGTGATACTGTTAAATGTCTGATTTTTGGTTATGATTGTACATGTTATGACTAATATAGTCGAGTCGACATGTGTCGTCAATTAGTTTCAGCTGCCTGAACAATAACAAATCGATTTGCTTCTGGACACATTTGTTTGAATCAATTAGGAACTGAGTTTGTTTACTTATAGTTGTTAATTTGAATCAGAAATGTAAAAGGAATGTTTGTTTAACTTCTGAATTGGAGGGCATGTGCACTTGTGCACAACATGTGCATTTGTGCACCACAGGTGCATTTGTGCACAGCCTGTGCCCTGCATAAGGGCTTTTGAATAAAATAATTGACAGCACATGCTGTCAGATATATTCTGCTGCCCATTACCCTGCTTTAGTTTAAGAAGTATTAAACCTCTTTCAAAAGAGTAAGTCTGCCAGGGAATGTGATGGGGTTCTAATACTTAAATAGCTAAGTAGAACTGAAAAGAAGAGAGCACATGGGAGGGTGTTTGGTGATTGATGAACAGGCTGTTAAAGGGCAGACCTTAGGCTTATAAAAGGAAGAACTTCCATCAGAGAGAGGGGGACTGAACATTTTTGAGAACTAAGTTCTGAAAGACAGAAAACTGGAAAAGAATTCTCTTTGATAACACAGACAGGCAGAATTAGAAATTACATTTTTTGATTTGCTGTTTTGATTTCACTAAATCTTGACCTGTTGGTGCAACACTGATTTCTCCCAAATCCCAACTGAGTCTGCTTGGGTGTTTGTTGTTTCACTCGGGAACTTGGTCTAGTTGGGGTCTTGATCCCACTCCAATTGTTTCGTGAGTTGTTGCTGCTGCTATTCTGTTTCCTGTTGCTGCTGCTATTCTGTGTCCTGCTGCTACTGCTAATTCTGTTTCTTGCTGCTGCTGATTTCCCTATCTTCTTCCTCTTCTCCTTTGCATTTTCAGTATTTCCAGGTACACATCTCGAGTCTCACATTGGTGTAGTTGATTGTAACATTGAAAAGCATGAATAGAAAGATTTGAAGGAGTTACAATCACCTGTTATTTACTGACTGCCTCTTCATAA
This sequence comes from Nicotiana tabacum, assembly GCF_000715075.1. Lineage (NCBI taxonomy): Eukaryota > Viridiplantae > Streptophyta > Magnoliopsida > Solanales > Solanaceae > Nicotiana > Nicotiana tabacum. The sequence goes on from NC_134090.1 coordinate 172,439,227, forward strand.
ATGTTGTTAAGTTGTGTAAATTTTAGTTTATAGCTAATAGAGAATACATTGGTAAGTTTGTACTTAAGTAGAGTTTATGTTAATCTGAAACTGCGGTATTTGATTCGTTTAGTTAGCATACAGGATGTAAATACGATCCATGGAACGTGACACTATTTATACAATTGTTAAACTTAAACTCATTCTTTTAGCATGTTTGAATAGGTAGGGGCAAATGGCTGTTAAATCTAGCCAAATATAATACAGTTTTGAATCATCCAGTTTCGATTTCTTTAGGCAGTTTATAGGACTAGTTTTGAACATCATCAGTAACATCTTTTAATAAGGAACTCTATTAATCCTGTTTAAGCAATTTGATTTAGATTCAACTTAAGGATGTTGTCGGATTAAGTATTGCATTTCATCAATCTCATATGTAATTTCTTTGTTCAACTAAAGCATTTTTGTAAGGTATGACGTCTTTTCACTTTATAAGTAACTAATCAGAAATTGATAGGAGTCCGGTTTAGGCCAAAGCATATACTTTCGATTAGCATACATCTTTCTTTCTTCTATTTCTGGAAACAAAATAATAGAAATGTAGTCACTTTAGGATATCCTCTTCTAAAATAATGAGACGAGCCTCGCTAAATAAAAAATGCAAATTGCGGGGCCCTCAACAACTAATCATAATATTTAGAATTCAAGCTAGGCCGTTTAGTGAATCTCATGGCCTTCTCAAAAAAATAATAACGCGTTAGACTCTTTAGGCGCGGCTTAATTAAATCATATTCTTAAATTCGGGTGCACATTGATGTGACCCAAATCCAAATCTCAACGAAGTCAAAATGTGTTGACGATCACGGGCGCATTGACTGTGACGTGGTTCGAGATGCATTTTCACGACGTTGCAATTCTATAAAAATAAGTGATAATGATAAAAGCGGTTTAAACTTAATAAAAGCACATAAGTCATAACATGTATTTAAATCAGATATTTAGCCATTATAACAATTTAAGCGACCGTGCTAGAACCACGGGATTTGAGGGTGCCTAACACCTTCCCTCGGGTCAACAGAATTCCTTACTTAGAATTTCTGGTTCGCAGACTTCATTTGGAAAAGTCAAATATTTTCCTCGATTTGGGATTCAAGATAAACCGATGACTTGGGACACCAAAAGCCAAACCTTTCCCAAGTGGCGACTCTGAATTAAATAAATAATTCCATTTCGAATATTGTCACTTAAATTGGAAAAACTCCCCTCGCGCATTTTAACCCTTCGGGGCCGGGCGCGCAAAAAGGAGGTGTGACAGCTCTGGCGACTCTGCTGGGGATTTGTACAGAACGGACTGGTTCAGGGTTCAAGAATTCGAGCTTAGAATAATTGTTATATTTGGCTTTATTATCTGATCTTTATTACATGTTTTTGCATAACGTGCTAAATGTTGTCTTTTACCGCTTTGATATTATCTGAACTGTATATAAACTGTGCCGAAACCCTTCTCTTCTTACCTCCGGGGAGAAGCTCGCTGGTCGAGACTCCCTATTCTGTTAGTGTCAATACCTGAAATAAGAAAGAGGTCGGACAAGTTACAAAGTCGGACGATCTCGCGGGTCCCCGGTACGTAGCCCCCTCCTCGACTCGAGTTGTCCGCTCGGGTACACAGTCTAGAACAAATACCCAGGTTACGAACCTAGAATAACTTGACTTCATGCCGGATCCCTAGTAGGAATGCTTATTTGCATCATGTTGCATTTGACTTAGGGGACTCAACACAGGGGTTGGGTCCGTCTAGGGCTAGCAACCTGAAATGAAAAGACCATCCTGTTGCATCCTATTTGTTTTCGTGCATTTATTTGTCTCGGACATGCATGCTGCCTGACTTTGGAGTATTTGAAAAATATCAACAAAAAAAAATAATAATAAAAAATAACAGTGTATAGGGCTAATTTTCTACTTTGAAAAATAGCAATGCCCAATTACTGTCAAAACTCTGCCGAAATTTTGCGATAATAAAAGGGGAAAATGTTCTATTTACTAAGAAAAAGAAAAACAAAAAGATAGAAAAATAGTCTTTTATTTTTGGGAAGTTGTTTGTTGAAAAATAAAAGGAAAGAATTTTGTTCTAAAATAATTCGGTTAATTTGACCGAACTACGCGGGTCTGATTCTCACCGGATGTGAGATACGTAGGCAAACCTCATCGGTTCCGGCCCCAATTTTCAAAAATCCAAAAAAATATATATATTTCCCTTTAGTTCTTTCTTTATAAATTTTTCCTTAGAAAATACAAAAAAAAAGAAATAAAAATTAATATAGAAGTTTTCTTTAAACTCAAATAAAAATAGTTTCCTTCTTTCTGAAGTCTTTCATGTGAAATAATGAAATAAGAATTAAAAATCAGCAATAAAAATCCAAAAAAATACTCTTTGCTTTTTAGTCTCTCTTTTGTAAAATGTTCAAAAAAAAATAGTTGAAAAATTGAATTCCAAAATATTAGGACTTTTCTTTAGAAGTGCTTTTGTAAATAAATAAAACTCAGAAATTCCACATCATTTTCTTAAAAGTCCCTCTTTCAAAATTTAAGAGGCAACATCATAAATCAAAAAATATACATTCTTTCTTCCGTAGAAAAGGTGAAACAAATGAAAAAAAATCAACCAAACACATTTTCTTTTTGTTTAAGAGAAAAATAAGAACATATATATATATATATATATATATATATATATATATATATATATATATATATATATATATATATATATATATATATATATATATATAGTTCAAGTCAAAAGCAAATAAATTTTTAGAAGTCTTTCTTTAAAAAATAAAACAAAAATCAAAAAAAATAATTCTTTCTTCTTTTAAAAGCATTCCTTTCAAAAATTCAAAAAAAAAGGGTTAGTTTAGTTACTCCATTTTCGAGGCGAGAACTACGCCGGTTTGATTCTCACCGGATGTGAGATACGTAGGTAACCCTCATCGGGTTCAACCCCACCTTTTGCTAAAATAGCCAAAAATCAATAAATAAATAAAAACGTATCAAATTTTAAATTTTGCCATAAATAAGTTGGGTGGTGTCCAATCTTCCCTTTTGCTAAAAATAGCCAAAAATATATGTCAAATTTTAAATCTGTCATAAATAAGTCAGGTGATGTTGTTTTGTCATAAATAGCCGAATGTTCCCGGGATCGAGCCAAAGGAGAGACAGCGCCAGGTTACCTTGCATGGTATAGAAGGGAATTTTAGCATGAAAGGCTGGCTAAGAGACCCCACATCCGGAATTTCACCGAATCATCGCAAAGGCAGTGGGATTGGTTAGCAAAGGAAAGAGGCTATTGCGCCGAAATTAGCAGGTTAAAGCAACAAGTAGAAGGCTTAAAATATGAGCACAACGTGCAAGCTGCTACCAATCTGGGAGAGCGGAACAGGTTAATTCAGGTAAACGAAATGCTCAGAGCCTAGATCAAACAGATAAGGGTGGATGCAGATAAACAGCCAAGGCGTCGACCAGACGAGCAGCTGATAAAAAGGTTAAAAAGTGAAATCAGGGAATGGCAAGATAGTTTGGAGAAATCTGAAAACGTCATAGCGGAGCTCAGGGCACAATGGGATACAAGAATAGATAAGCATCGTCGATACCTGAATCAATTGGAAGGCGACCACGAGAAAACTGTTGCTAAAATAAAGAGAGAGATGGCTGCACTTGAGATCAAAGTAGTTAATCAGGCCAAGGATTTCCAAATTGAGAGCAGATACTGGTACGACTCAATAGCCCAGATGAAGTTGGAAGTACGGCGACTGAAGCATCAGCATATACAGGATGCTCAAGTCTTCAAGATATGCAACGATCAGATAAAACACCTACTCGTAGAGAAGAAGCAAACCAGAGATAGGATCAAGGCCATTGCCCCATGCCATCACCAGACGATGTCTACGATGTGAGAACATGTCCAGCGTTACCATCCTCTCGGTAGTAATGGGTCATGTCAAGCAGACTATGCACGAGCTGGAGCAACTTGAGAGGGATCTCACGCCTAGGACTGCGGCGAGGCCGAACGATGCCCCGCGGACACCAATTTTCAAAACCATAATGCACTCATAAGTCAAGCCTGCATCTTAGCATCTTCTGCCTGTTTTTCCCATCAGGGTGAGTTTTAGTCTATTTTGAGTCTAGGTTTATTTTCGAAGTTTGCTTTTTTTTTTGCAAAATGTAGTTTGTAATAGACCATTTCAACAATAAAGAGGTTGCTTCTTTGACGCTCATTTGTGTTTTTCGAACTACGTAATGATCTGATTCACGTAGGCATCGTGATACGTAGGCAATTCTCATCGGATCCGGTCGCATTTCTTTTACTGCAAAATAAAAAAAAAGAAAAACAAAAAAAAATATAATAAAAAGGGGAAAAACTAATAAAGAGGAAAAATGCCGGAATGACGCATGCTCTCGTAGCAAACATGTAGTAATCCACTTAACTGTATAGGTGCATCATGGCCAACGTGAGATTAACTACCTGTTATTCGCTGCAAATTAACCGTGCGTTTGTCGTTGAGTTTCCAGGGTTTTGAAAAGACGGTTGGTTTGGTGAAAGTCTGGTCTCGCACTCATACTTCACAAGGTCAAGGAGTAGTGTTCAACTACCTGTTGTTAGGACCAGAAGCAGTACTCACACTTACTTCACCAGGTCAAAAGGAAGTGTGGAAATGTCTTCAGAAATTCCATTGCAAACAATCCCTGTTTCTGAGGAGAGCTCAATCTCAGCCGTCCTCACACCTGAATCTGCAACTGCGGAGGAAAATAGAATCCTACGGCTCCGCATGTTGGAAATGTTGGACGACTGGAATAATGGGAAAGAACCGCCAAGTGTCGTCCCCGGATTCCCTGAATTATTCTCCAGGTCGAGTGGGACTTCTAATGTCCCCATAAATTATCCTGCTACCCCATTCGGGTACCCAGCCACCTCAGCCTTCTCTGTTGGATCGCCTTCTGAGCCTCATCCCCGAATGTCATCCACTGATGCAAGCATGAACATCTTTACTGCATCGCCTTGCCCGATTACGGCACAACCTACCACGTACAAGCCAAGCTTTGACTCATCCTCTTTTACATTCCAAGCACCATCGTTCTCAATAGAACCAACTAGGTTCGCTACCAGCACTAATCCTCTACCGCCTCAGTGCGAGCTTGCACCCGGGCAGGATCAGAACCCCAGAATTGCAGAACAAAATGAGATTGCCAAAAGAATGAGAAACCTTGAACAAAGTTTGAAGAATATGCAAGGATTGAGCGGACAGAAGAGCGTCTCTTACGCCGACCTGTGCATGTTCCCTCACGTGCACCTGCCAACGGGTTTCAAGACCCCAAAGTTCGAGAAATACGATGGGCACGGTGACCCCATTGCACATCTTAAGAAATACTGCAACCAATTGCGGGAGCCGGCGGAAAAGAAGAACTGCTAATGGCATATTTTGGGGAAAGTCTAGTAGGGATAGCCTCGGAATGGTATATGGACCAGGAAATGTCCCGATGGCATATATGGGATGATCTCGCTAGAGATTTTGTGAAACAATTCCAGTATAACATCGACATTGCGCCAGACCGAAATTCTCTGTCGAATTTGAAGAAGAAACCTTCAGAAAGCTTCAGAGAATATGCTATTAAGTGGCGCGAACAGGCGTCAAGAGTAAAGCCTCCCATGGATGAAGTGGAAATGGTCACTACCTTTCTCCAGGCTCAAGAGTCTGACTATTTCCAAAACATGATGTCAGCCATGGGTAAGCCATTCGCGGAAGCGATCAAGATTGGAGAGATGGTGGAAAATGGTTTGAAAACAGGTAGGATTCTGAGTCAAGCAGCCATAAGGGCGACCTCCCAGGCCGTCCAAAGCGGGTCCGGAGGAACGCCAAGAGGGAAAAAGAAGGAAGAAACGACTATGGCAGCCTCGGAAACAAGGGAGTATCGTCATCCCAGGCCCCGTTTTCCGGAAAGAACCCCACAACACTACTACCCCCACTCAAATTTGGCATATGCTCATCAACCTTATATGGTCATGAATGCCCAACCTTATACCCATCCACCACAACAAGCCAACCGAGGCCCAGCTCCACCTCCCAGAAATCAGCTTCCTTACCGCAACCACTATAACCCACAACCCCCGCAGAATAACTTCCGCCCTCAGGAGCCACCCAGAAGGCGGACTTTCACGCCCATCGGTGAACCATACTCAACTTTGTTCCCAAAGCTGGTCCAGTTGGGTTTCTTGCAACCAATCCCTCAAACAAGGCAAAACCCGACATCACCTTCTTACAAAGCTGGAGTCAGATGCGCCTATCATTCAGGGGCCGAGGGACATGATACAAATGACTGCTGGTCGTTGAAAAGAGTGGTCGAAAATTTGATAGAGCAAGGGAAAGTAGTGCTAAGGGACAAGGAGATCCCGAATGTAACTAACAATCCATTACCTGCTCACAATAATGGGCCGCTGATCGGAATGATTTGTGAAGACAAAGAGTTCGACCCCGCTCTGAAAGCCATAATTGCCATTGTCGACACTGGGAAGAGGCCCGAAGTAGACCAGAAACCAGAAAAGGGGGAGGAGGCCAAAGTTATAAAGAAAGTGCCTGAGAAGAAGGTGGAGAAGAAAGTGGTACCGGTAAAGGGTGGAGTTCTTTACATACCACGAGGTCGAGCTGAGAAGACGCAGAACTTCGGAATCAAAAAGACAAAACCTATGTACGTGCCGAAAGGGGCCTATGTGGTCCGGGGGACGATTCAACCACCTCGGCTGAATGAGCCAGTGGTTATCGGACGCGTGCCACAAAAGCCAATGACCAACCCATCCACAGTGCCGTGGAATTATCAAAAGACATTGGTAATGTACAAAGGCAAAGAGGTCATGGGAGTACTTCCAGAAAATACTTTCATTAGGAGGTATTCAAATACCCAAGAACTGAACAACGCCACACAAAGGCGCTTCCCGCCAAAGAAGCCCGTAAGTGTTGAAGAAGCGGAAGTGTTCTTCCAACAAATGAAAATGCCGGATTACGAAGTGATAGATCAACTGCGCAAGTACCCCGAGCAAGTGTCCATGCTGTCATTGTTAATGAGGTCGACCGAGCATCAAAAGATCTTACTGAAGACCCTGAATGAAGCATATGTGCCAGTTGAAACCTCGGTAGAACAATTAGAGCGGATGACGGAAAGATTCTTCGCCGTCAACCAAATCTCTTTCAGCAAGAACGATATACCCCCGGAAGGAGCAGCACACAACAAGGCTTTGCATTTAACAGTTAAATGCGAAGACTACTATGTCAAGCGGGTAATGTTGGATGGGGGATCAGGTGTTGTCATTTGCCCGCTCTCCACGCTACAAAGAATGGAAATTGGGACCGGAAGAATCCGACCCAACAATGTTTGCGTAAGAGCTTTCGACGGCATCAAGAGGGATACCATGGGAGAAATAGACCTATTGTTGGTCATAGGACCAGTCGAGTTTGAAGTAACCTTCCAGGTGCTCGACATGGACACATCCTACAATTTCCTCCTCGGCAGACCTTGGATCCATGCGGCAGGAGCTGTGCCTTCCACTCTTCACCAGATGGTGAAGTTCAAGTACGAAGACCGAGAGATCGTGGTCCATGGGGAAGACGAGCATGCTATCTATCGGGACCTGTCCATCCCATATCTTGAACCGAGAGAAGGGAGCGAACATACGGTCTATCAAGCTTTCGAGATTGTACTGGCAGAGCAGCACGAAGAGGGAATACCCTGCCCCCAGCCTTTCTTGTCTAACGCCTCGGTTATGGTGGCCAAAGAGATGATCCGGCACGGATTTAGGCCAGGGAAGGGGCTTGGACGAACCCTTCAGGGAATAACAGAACCCATTACCTTGCCAGTCACCAAGAAACCTTTTGGACTAGGTTTCAAACCTATTCCAGCCGACGAAGAGTGGGCAAAGAAAAGGAAAAATGAGGGTTGGAAGTTACCTCGACCACTGCCGGATTTATATGCAACTTTCATCAGGCCAAGGTACGCTGAAGAAGAAGATGATGAGGTCTTCACAGCTGAGGAAATCGAGGAGATATGTGGGGCGATGAGAAAGATGCTCTACGAGGTCCACATGGTTCAACTAGGTGAAGGCACAAGCATTGCTGAGATGATGTACATGGGGCCGAACGCCAAACTTCAAAACTGGGAGGCTACGCCATTCCCGACTAGACGGAAGTCCGGGTAGACCTGTCCTGCCACCTTTCCTGTGTCACAAGTTATCTCCAGGACATAACTTGAACGTTTTCTTCTTTTCCATTGTTGTTTTGAATTCCTAAGTTGTAAACATTGTTGTCTTCCAACTTTTCAAAGAAAAATAAAAAAAATCATCATTGCTTTCCCATTCTTTCTTTTGTTCTGATTTTTGTTGTTTTTCCTTTTATCTTTCTTTTCAGTCATAATAATGCGGCTTTAAATATGACATGCTTGCGGACTTCACGCCCAGATCACAATGAGCTATTTAACTGCGAATTAATGAACCCAGAACCAGAATATGATGCGGAAGAAGCTTTTATGGAGATAAAGCGAGAGCTGGAATATTTCGAGAATAAACCTAAGCCAAATCTGAATGACACTGAACCGGTAAATTTAGGAACCCCGGAAGAAATCCGGGAGACCAAGATAAGCATTCACACGGACAAGAAAACGCAAGAGGCGATAATTCAACTTCTTTTTGAATTTAAAGACGTGTTTGCTTGGTCATATGATGACATGCCGGGACTAGGTGTTGATCTAGTGGTTCATAAATTGCCGATTCATCCTGATTGTCCTCCAGTTCAACAAAAGCAACGAAAGTTCAAAACTGAGGTCAGTGACAAGATTAAAGAGGAGATCACCAAACAACTGAAAACGGGAGTGATTCGGGTAGTCCAATATACAACATGGTTGGCGAATGTGGTTCCAGTACCAAAAAAGGACGGGAAAACTCGGGTATGTGTAGATTACCGAGATCTGAACAGAGCAAGTCCTAAAGATAATTTCCCGCTGCCCAACATCCACATCCTCGTTGATAATTGCGCCAAACACGAGATACAGTCTTTCGTAGATTGTTACGCTGGGTATCATCAGGTATTGATGGATGAAGAGGACGCCGAGAAAACTGCCTTCACCACGCCTTGGGGCACCTACTGTTACCGGGTCATGCCATTTGGTTTGAAGAATGCTGGGGCTACTTACATGAGGGCCATGACTGCCATTTTCCATGACATGATGCATCAGGAAATAGAGGTGTACGTGGACGACGTGATAGTCAAGTCCAGGACACAGGATAATCACATCCAAGACTTGAGGAAATTCTTCGAGAGATTAAGGAAGTATGACTTGAAGCTAAACCCAGCCAAATGCGCTTTCGGAGTTCCGTCGGGCAAACTTTTGGGCTTCATCGTAAGTAGGAGAGGTATCGAGCTAGATCCAACTAAGATAAAATCCATCAGAGATCTACCTCCCCCGAGAACAAAGAAAGACGTGATGAGTCTGTTGGGCAGGTTGAACTACATCAGTCGGTTATTGCCCAGCTGACAAGCACGTGTGAGCCCATATTCAAGCTGTTAAGGAAAGATGCGGCGATTAAATGGACAACTGAGTGTCAAGAAGCCTTTGATAAAGTCAAAGAATACCTTTCGAATCCCCCGGTCTTGGTCCCTCCAGAATCGGGAAGGCCACTTTTCTTGTATCTGACAGTCTTGGAGAACTCTTTTGGTTGCGTCCTCGGGCAACACGACGTAACCGGAAAGAAGGAGCAAGCAATCTACTACTTGAGCAAGAAATTCACCGGCTACGAGGCCAAATACACTCTGCTGGAAAGGACATGCTGCGCTCTCACATGGGTTGCTCAAAAGCTGAGACATTATCTCCAAGCCCACACTACGTTCCTCATAAGCAGGTTGGATCCTTTGAAGTATATATTTCAGAAACCAATGCCTACTGGGAGACTGGCTAAATGGCAAATCTTGCTTACGGAATTCGACATAGTCTATGTCACTCGCACAGCAATGAAAGCCCAGGCGTTAGCAGATCATTTGGCCGAAAATCCGGTCGATGAGGAATACCAGCCATTGGATACCTACTTTCCAGATGAAGAAGTAAACACCGTAGAAGTGGTCTCGGAGGAAGCTCATGTTTGGAAGATGTTCTTTGATGGAGCCGTGAACGCCAAGGGTGTAGGGATTGGGGCAATTGTGATCTCACCTTCTGGTCAGCATTATCCCGCCACAGCTAGACTTCGTTTCTTTTGCACAAATAATACAGCTGAATATGAAGCCTGCATCATGGGCATGCATATGGCAATCGATCAGGATGTCAAAGACTTACTGATTATGGGAGATTCTGACCTGATTATCCGGCAAGCCCAAGGCGAATGGGAAACTCGGGATGTCAAACTTATCCCTTACCGACAGCATGTGGAGGACCTCAGCAAGCGCTTTACCTCAATAGAGTTCAGGTATATCCCGAGGTGTCACAATGAACTGGCAGATGCACTTGCTACTTTGGCTTCAATGCTACCCAACCCGGGCAACGCCCACGTCGATCCTTTGGAAATCCAAATCAAGGAAAGACACGGTTACTGCAATGTAATCGAGGCAGGATCAAATACGCAGCCGTGGTACCATGACATCAAGAGGTTCCTAAAGACACAAGAATACCCCGAGCACGCTACTGGAGATCAAAAGAGGACCATTAGGCGACATGCAAGTGGTTTCTTTCTAAGCGGTGAATTGTTGTATAAGAGGACCCCGGACCTCAATCTTCTAAGATGTGTCGATATCGAGGAGGCAAGAAAGATCATGCACGAAGTACACGCAGGTGTGTGCGGACCTCACATGAACGGTTATATCTTAGCAAAGAAAATCCTTCGAGCAGGTTATTACTGGATGACCATGGAAAAGGATTGCTTTAGCTTCGTACGGAACTGTCATCAGTGTCAGGTGCACGGTGATTTGATTCATGCACCTCCCACGGAGCTGCATCCCATGTCTGCACCTTGGCCATTTGTCGCCTGGGGCATGGACGTCATTGGACCAATCGAACCGAAGGCTTCGAATGGACACAGGTTTATACTGGTTGCCATCTATTACTTCACAAAATGGGTAGAAGCTGTCACTCTCAAGTCGGTCACTAAAAAAGCTGTAGTAGATTTTGTACACTCAAATCTTATCTGTCGTTTCGGTATTCCTGCGACTATCATTACAGATAATGCAGCAAACTTGAACAGTCACTTGATGGGAGATGTATGCGAGCAGTTCAAGATAACGCATAGGAATTCTACTCCTTATCGGCCGAAAGCCAATGGTGCTGTGGAAGCGGCAAACAAAAACATCAAGAAGATTTTGAGGAAAACGATCCAAAGTTCCCGACAGTGGCATGAGCAGTTACCATTTGCATTGTTGGGGTATCGCACTACGGTACGCACATCAGTAGGAGCGACTCCTTATCTTTTGGTTTATGGGACCGAGGCTATAATACCGGCAGAGGTAGAAATTCCTTCGCTTCGAATCATTGTCGAAGCAGAAATCGAAGACAGCGAGTGGGTCAAGACTCGGTTAGAGCAATTGACTTTGATCGATGAAAAGTGAATGGCCGCAGTTTGTCACGGACAGTTATACCAACGAAGGATGGCCCGTGCTTACAACAAGAAAGTCCGACCCAGGAATTTCGAAGTAGGTCAGCTGGTACTGAGGCGTATTCTGCCGCATCATGAGGAAGCAAAAGGTAAGTTTGCCCCAAATTGGAAAGGCCCATACATCATATGGAAGATATTGCCGAGAGGAGCATTGTATTTAGTGATATCGAAGGAAATGACCCCGACACAGCAGTCAATGCGGATGCAGTCAAGAGATACTACGTCTGAATTATACTCCAGTAATCTTGACGCATTCGAAATGACAAAGGTTTTATTCCCCACTACTCCCCAAACACTACCCAATTCTCTCTACAAACCTTTGAGCCGCTTAAAAAAAACATTGATTGAGGCCTGAACTACGTTTGACTTGATTCCGAAAGGATACATAGGCAGCCTCTCCCTGAGGTTCAGTCACACCAACAATAAAATCCCATTCGCCCTGAAATGGAAACTGGGGCACGTTGAACAGTCGAGAAGTTAGTATTATCTACCTCTCGTTACCAAGCACAAGCCTTCAAATTAATTACCAAAGATAGTGGGGAACCAATAAGCGTCACAAATGGAGACCGGCACACTATGAATTGAGAGAGATAAAATGAGAGAGTCTCGTCGGTGAAAACCTTCGGGCACCACGAGGCGACGGGAGTAGAGAAACCAAAATGAGAGAGTTTGTTTAGTAAAAACTCACAAAGAGTGCTATCAAGCGATGACAGGAAGAGAAATGAGAGAGGTCAGCCGGCGAAAACCCGCAAAGGGCGCTGTTGGCCGAAAAGAATGACTCCACCCCAAGGAGGTCTCGGCAAAGTTCCACCGGTTTGGAATCACAGATCCGTTCTGGTTCAGGGAAACGCAAGTTCATGGAAGGTCAGACGTCCAGTCCAAAGAGCATGTCATGTCATTTAAAGCCAGCGTTATCTTCCTCAGATAAGTCTTTCTCGTCCCAAAAGGGACACTCCCTTCCTGAAATTTGTTTTCTCCTTTCTTTGTTTCTTTTCGAATCTCTTTTATGTTTTAACCCCAAGTTCAGGATACACCGGAGAGGGCAGGTGGCAGGTTTGTTTTCACGGAGTTCCGTTTCATGAAGGAAAACACCCCATTTCGTTGGTACGTCTGTCCAAACTTGATGAATCATGACGTTTGATGGCGTTCGAAGTAAAGAGGAAAAAGAGAAATTTCCCCCAGCAAGTCCGCCTTCGGACGAATCCCCACAGAGTCTCTCCTTGTACAGTCCTCCCACAGAGTCTCCCTAATATAAAAATAAAAAAATAAAAAAGAAAAAAATCCTGTTGGAATTTCCCCAGCACATCCCCAGCGAGTCCCTTTGTAAAAATTCCCCAGCAAGCTTACCCCAACAAATCCTAGAAAGCCCGCTTTGAAACAAATATCCAGCATGCCCCATTGTACAAAAATCCACACAAAGAATCCACTTTGTAAATATTCCCCCACAGAGCTCCCTTTTGTTCGAATCCCCACAGAATACCTCCAATAAAACCCCGTTGGGAATCTCCAAGCAAAACGAGACAAAAAAGAGAGAAAAGAAAAAGAGAGCCTTACGAGGCAAATCATCACAGAATCTGGAAATACAAGCCTGAGCAGCCTAAAAGGTTCCGACATATGAATCAAATCAGTGGCGAGACTTTGCAACAGAAATGAAGACGCAACAAAGCAACCGGGAACGATCAAGGTCACCAAACCGACCGTCATTTCCGAACTAACAAATGTTCTCTGTCTGAAAAGTTGAAACAGGTTTAATCCAAGACAACCGTGCAAGAAGCAGGTGTCGCCCAAAGAAGAAGGTACATGGGTACAAGAAACATTTCGGCAATAAGGAATTCACTCGAAAGGTAAGTTTCCACGAAACTCCCTTTTATCTTCTACTAAGACAAGAAAATTCAAAAAAAAAAAAAAGAGGTCAGTTGTTGTTCTCGAATTTCGCCCCCAGCCATCAGCATTAGGGTTTTAAACCCTGAACTGAATTATTCATTTAGTCAGCATTAGGGTTTTAAACCCTAAACTGAACTCTTTTCCTGTCAGCCAGCATTAGGGTTTTAAACCCTAAACTGAGCTTTTCCATTTAATCAGCATTAGGGTTTTAAACCCTAAACTGAACTCTTTTCCTGTCAGCCAGCATTAGGGTTTTAAACCCTAAACTGAGCTTTTCCATGCAATCAGCGTTAGGGTTTTAAACCCTAAACTGAATTTTTCCTTTAGTCAGCATTAGGGTTTTAAACCCTAAACTGAACTTTTTTCCCATTCAGCCAGCATTAGGGTTTTAAACCCTAAAGTGAGCCTTTCCATGCAATCAACATTAGGGTTTTAAACCCTCCTTTAGTCAGCATTAGGGTTTTAAACCCTAAACTGAGCTTTTCCATGCAGTCAGCATTAGGGTTTTAAACCCTAAACTGAATTTTTCCTTTAGTCAGCATTAGGGTTTTAAACCCTAAAATGAATTTTCCTTTTAGTCAGCATTAGGGTTTTTAACCCTAAACTGAACTTTTTCCATTCAGCCAGCATTAGGGTTTTAAACCCTAAACTGAGTTTTTCCATTTAGTCAGCATTAGGGTTTTAAACCCTAAACTGAACTCTTTCCTTTCAGCCAGCATTAGGGTTTTAAACCCTAAACTGAGCTTTTCCATGCAATCAGCATTAGGGTTTTAAACCCTAAACTGAATTTTTCCTTTCAGTCAGCATTGGGGTTTTAAACCCTGAACTGAACTTTTTCCTTTGATCAGCATCAGGGTTTTAAACCTTGAACTGAACTTTTCCATTTAGTCAGCATTAGGGTTTTAAACCCTAAACTGAACTCTTTCCATTCAGCCAGCATTAGGGTTTTAAACCCTAAACTGAGCTTTTTTCCATGCATGTCAGCATTAGGGTTTTAAAACCCTAAACTGAACCTTTCCCTTTCAGTCAGCATTAGGGTTTTAAACCCTAAACTGAATTTTTCCTTTCAGTCAGCATTGGGGTTTTAAACCCTGAACTGAACTTTTTCCTTTGATCAGCATCAGGGTTTTAAACCTTGAACTGAACTTTTCCATTTAGTCAGCATTAGGGTTTTAAACCCTAAACTGAACTCTTTCCATTCAGCCAGCATTAGGGTTTTAAACCCTAAACTGAGCTTTTTCCATGCATGTCAGCATTAGGGTTTTTAAACCCTAAACTGAACTCTCTCCTCTAGTCAGCATTAGGGTTTTAAACCCTAAACTGAACCTTTCCCTTTCAGTCAGCATTAGGGTTTTAAACCCTAAACTGAACTTTTTCCTTTAATCAGCATTAGGGTTTTAAACCTTAAACTGAACTTTTTCCTTTAATCAGCATTAGGGTTTTAAACCCTAAACTGAATTTTTCCCTTTAGTCGGCATTAGGGTTTTAAACCCTAAACTGAACTCTTTCCTTTTAGCCAGCATTAGGGTTTTAAACCCTAAACTGAGCTTTTCCATGCAATCAGCATTAGGGTTTTAAACCCTAAACTGAATTTTTCCCTTTAGTCAGCATTAGGGTTTTAAACCCTAAACTGAACTTTTTCCATTCAGCCAGCATTAGGGTTTTAAACCCTAAACTGAGCTTTCCCATGCAATCAGCATTTAGGGTTTTAAAACCCTAAACTGAACTTTTTCCTTTAGTCAGCATTAGGGTTTTAAACCCTAAACTGAACTTTTTCCTTTCAGCCAGCATTAGGGTTTTAAACCCTAAACTGAGCTTTTCCATGCAGTTAGCATTAGGGTTTTAACCCTAAACTGAATTTTTCTTTAGTCAGCATTAGAGTTTTAAACCCTAAACTGAACTCCTTTCATTCAGCCAGCATTAGGGTTTTAAACCCTAAACTGAGTTTTTTCCTTTAGCCAGCATTAGGGTTTTAAAACCTATACTGAACTGTTTCCTGTAATCAGCGTTAGGGTTTTAAACCCTAAACTGAACTTTTCCTTCAGTCAGCATTAGGGTTTTAAACCCTAAGCTGAACTTTTCCCCAGTTGGCCAGTATTAGAGTTTCAACTCTAAAACTGAACTTCTCCCCAGCTAGTCGGTATTAGGGCTCCAACCCTGAACTGAGCATTTTTATCTTCCTTCATCAATTTTATGAACTTCCTGGCGAATAATTCACGAAATTTTCCTAGTAAAACTGGGGCAGAAAATTGCGTTCATTTGTTTGTTTTCTCCCGCAGGTCTAACCTCGAGCCACACGATTCGAAATGACCTACGAGATGAGTCTCAACTCAGAATCAAAGAAGAAAAAAGACAAAAAGAAGATGTCCCGAGAATATCAGAGTAAATGGAAGGCGGATCGACTCCAACATTTGACTAAGGTCCTGAACTCTGCCAGTCGCATTTCACTCAGTATCCCAAATATTGAACAAGTCGCCGCAACTCGCCAGCATCAAGATTCGGATCAAAGTCTCCAAGCACAATCAGCTAAGACCCAAGATCAAGTCGCAAAAGAATCATAGATAGGAATCTTGTAACTCGCAGTTGACATGCATATAAGTAGTTAGTTCAGTTCCAATTTTCCTTTGGTTGTAATAAGGCGGTCAGTGACGCAGCAGTGACAACAGCAACAGTAGTAACAGCAAGCATTTCAATCCCATGGTAGTCCCAGCTACCGAAGCTTCCCGAACTACATTGACCTGATTCCTGTTTAGCCCGGGATATGTAGGAAATCTTTGAAGCAAGATTCGGTCAGATCTTTCAAAAACATGCTTCACACGGAGTAGTCCATAGGCAAAAATCGCTCATACACGCTCACTTTATCTTTGCACGAAAACTCTTCGTGTTTCCGAACAAAGAGGGGCAGCTGTGAGCACGTGATTTTTGTTTCGCGCGACAATCGCTCCAAAAGAAATAAAAAATAATAACAATTGGTCCTGCTGTACAATTTTTGGATTTTTACATGGCACTTTGTTAATTATTTATGATTTTTGCCCATTTTATTTTTATTAAAACAAAATACAAAAAAAATGTATGTGTCATGCATAATTTGAACCGTAATCCAGTTGTTAAATAGAAAATCATAAATAGGCATCTTTGTCCGTGATTTTGTTTTGTTTGATTTTACCTGTTTTAAAATATTTTAATGTGTGTGCAAATAATTGTATTAAGTGTTTATTTAATTTTAATTTGATTTACTTAGAAGAAAATAAAATAATAATAAAAAAAATCTTTTTCGGACTTGGGCCAATTTTAAACAAATTGGCCCAAACAAACTCAGCCCAAAAACCAGGCTTGCCTGGTCCGTGACCTGCCTACCCCTAGCCATCCAAACGACACCGTTTAATCCAGTATGATCTGGGCCGTTGATCTCAAATTGATCAACGGCCAAGATCTCACACCCCATAACCCACTAATGAACCCGACCCGCCTCACCCGGACCGACCTCAACCCTTTACCCTTGAAACGACGTCGTTCCCTGTTAGTCGAAGGATCCTGGCCCTTCATCATGTTTCATCCAACGGCCAGGATTCACCTATCCACTAACTATATAAACTTGCAACCATACCCTGTCCCCCCTATCCAATACCCCAACCTTCGTCTTCAGAGACTTTCCCCTTCAAACCCTAGCCGCCCCCATCTCCCTTCACCAGAAACCCGGCGGCATGAACGCCGGTGACCTTTACCTTAACACCCTAGAATCCCCTTGCCATCCTGAACATGGATCTGTTAACTACTTAACTTGAATCCCTTCCCACCTTCTCGAATCTTCGTTTGAAGATTTGAGTCGGAACTTGACTTACACCGTTTAACCCCAGTTTCACACCAGACACTCCCCAGACCCCCCCTAGTGACCAAACCATGCTTGGTTTGGTCCGAATCTGACCAGGGAAGCATGAATCCCAGATCTGATTTTTGGAACCTTAGGGTTCCTCGTCAATGGTCTGTGTCTTGTTCAAGCCGAAGAGATTAAGGTCTAATGGACCTTAATCGAAGTGTTTCTCATCTGAGAAACACTTCGATTAAAGTCCGTTCAGCCTTAAGAAAGGTCTGTTCGAGTCCAAGCTAGGGTCTTTTGATTTTTCGGGTTTTAAGGTGAGTTTTGCTTTCTTTTCTTTATTTGTTTTAGTCCATGAGATTGTTCTAAAGTTTGTTCATGTTTCGTGAAATCTGTGTTTTGAGTTTTATCAACTGTGTCCTGCCCACTTTGTTTGAACCTACGTGTTTGGTTAGGTCCCTTTTCTGTTCACTGATAATGGCATGTGTAAGCTGTACAATTAAATGAATATTGAATTGGTTCGTTCATTTAGTTCCTAGGGCCTTTCTGTGTTAACATTGCAATATGAACCCCTTGTGTGATACTGTTAAATGTCTGATTTTTGGTTACGATTGTACATGTTATGACTAATATAGTCGAGTCGACATGTGTCGTCAATTAGTTTCAGCTGCCTGAACAATAACAAATCGATTTGCTTGTGGACACATTTGTTTGAATCAATTAGGAACTGAGTTTGTTTACTTATAGTTGTTAATTTGAATCAGAAATGTAAAAGGAATGTTTGTTTAACTTCTGAATTGGAGGGCATGTGCACTTGTGCACAACATGTGTATTTGTGCACCACAGGTGCATTTGTGCACAGCCTGTGCCCTGTATAAGGGCTTTTGAATAAAATAATTGATAGCACATGTTGTTAGATATATTCTGCTGCCCATTACCCTGCTTTAGTTTAAGAAGTATTAAACCTCTTTCAAAAGAGTAAGTCTGCCAGGGAATGTGATGGAGTTCTAATACTTAAATAGCTAAGTAGAACTGAAAAGAAGAGAGCACATGGGAGGGTGTTTGGTGATTGATGAACAGGCTGTTAAAGGGCAGACCTTAGGCTTATAAAAAGAAGAACTTCCATCAGAGAGAGGGGGACTGAACATTTTTGAGAACTAAGTTCTGAAAGACAGAAAACTGGAAAAGAATTCTCTTTGATAACACAGACAGGCAGAATTAGAAATTACATTTTTTGATTTGCTGTTTTGATTTCACTAAATCTTGACCTGTTGGTGCAACACTGATTTCTCCCAAATCCCAACTGAGTCTGCTTGGGTGTTTGTTGTTTCACTCGGGAACTTGGTCTAGTTGGGGTCTTGATCCCACTCCAATTGTTTCGTGAGTTGTTGCTGCTGCTATTCTGTTTCCTGTTGCTGCTGCTATTCTGTGTCCTGCTGCTACTGCTAATTCTGTTTCTTGCTGCTGCTGATTTCCCTATCTTCTTCCTCTTCTCCTTTGTATTTTCAGTATTTCCAGGTACACATCTCGAGTCTCACATTGGTGTAGTTGATTGTAACATTGAAAAGCATGAATAGAAAGATTTGAAGGAGTTACAATCACCTGTTATTTACTGACTGCCTCTTCATAAATGTTGTTAAGTTGTGTAAATTTTAGTTTATAGCTAATAGAGAATACATTGGTAAGTTTGTACTTAAGTAGAGTTTATGTTAATCTGAAACTGCGGTATTTGATTCGTTTAGTTAGCATACAGGATGTAAATACGATCCATGGAACGTGACACTATTTATACAATTGTTAAACTTAAAATCATTCTTTTAGCATGTTTGAATAGGTAGGGGCAAATGGCTGTTAAATCTAGCCAAATATAATACAGTTTTGAATCATCCAGTTTCGATTTCTTTAGGTAGTTTATAGGACTAGTTTTGAACATCATCAGTAACATCTTTTAATAAGGAACTCTATTAATCCTGTTTAAGCAATTTGATTTAGATTCAACTTAAGGATGTTGTCGGATTAAGTATTGCATTTCATCAATCTCATATGTAATTTCTTTGTTCAACTAAAGCATTTTTGTAAGGTATGACGTCTTTTCACTTTATAAGTAACTAATCAGAAATTGATAGGAGTCCGGTTTAGGCCAAAGCATATACTTCGATTAGCATACATCTTTCTTTCTTCTATTTCTGGAAACAAAATAATAGAAATGTAGTCACTTTAGGATATCCTCTTCTAAAATAATGAGACGAGCCTCGCTAAATAAAAAATGCAAATTGCGGGGCCCTCAACAACTAATCATAATATTTAGAATTCAGGCTAGGTCGTTTAGTGAATCTCATGGCCTTCTCAAAAAATAATAACGCGTTAGACTCTTTAGGCGCGGCTTAATTAAATCATATTCTTAAATTCGGGTGCACATTGATGTGACCCAAATCCAAATCTCAACGAAGTCAAAATGTGTTGACGATCACGGGCGCATTGACTGTGACGTGGTTCGAGATGCATTTTCACGACGTTGCAATTCTATAAAAATAAGTGATAATGATAAAAGCGGTTTAAACTTAATAAAAGCACGTAAGTCATAACATGTATTTAAATCAGATATTTAGCCATTATAACAATTTAAGCGACCGTGCTAGAACCACGAGATTTCGAGGGTGCCTAACACCTTCCCTCGGGTCAACAGAATTCCTTACTTAGAATTTTTGGTTCGCAGACTTCATTTGGAAAAGTCGAATATTTTCCTCGATTTGGGATTCAAGATAAACCGGTGACTTGGGACACCAAAAGCCAAACCTTTTCCAAGTGGCGACTCTGAATTAAATAAATAATTCCATTTCGAATATTGTCACTTAAATTGGAAAAGCTCCCCTCGCGCATTTTAACCCTTCGGGGCCGGGCGCGCAAAAAGGAGGTGTGACAGCTCTGGCGACTCTGCTGGGGATTTGTACAGAACGGACTGGTTCAGGGTTCAAGAATTCGAGCTTATAATAATTGTTATATTTGGCTTTATTATCTGATCTTTATTACATGTTTTTGCATAACGTGCTAAATGTTGTCTTTTACCGCTTTGATATTATCTGAACTGTATATAAACTGTGCCGAAACCCTTCTCTTCTTACCTCCGGGGAGAAGCTCGCTGGTCGAGACTCCCTATTCTGTTAGTGTCAATACCTGAAATAAGAAAGAGGTCGGACAAGTTACAAAGCCGGACGATCTCGCGGGTCCCCGGTACGTAGCCCCCTCCTCGACTCGAGTTGTCCGCTCGGGTACACAGTCTAGAACAAATACCCAGGTTACGAACCTAGAATAACTTGACTTCATGTCGGATCCCTAGTAGGAACGCTTATTTGCATCATGTTGCATTTGACTTAGGGGACTCAACACAGGGGTTGGGTCCGTCTAGGGCTAGCAACCTGAAATGAAAAGACCATCCTGTTGCATCCTATTTGTTTTCGTGCATTTATTTGTCTCGGACATGCATGCTGCCTGACTTTGGAGTATTTGAAAAATATCAACAAAAAAAATAATAATAAAAAATAACAGTGTATAGGGCTAATTTTCTACTTTGAAAAATAGCAATGCCCAATTACTGTCAAAACTCTGCCGAAATTTTGCGATAATAAAAGGGGAAAATGTTCTATTTACTAAGAAAAAGAAAAACAAAAAGATAGAAAAATAGTCTTTTATTTTTGGGAAGTTAGTTTGTTGAAAAATAAAAGGAAAGAATTTTGTTCTAAAATAATTCGGTTAATTTGACCGAACTACGCGGGTCTGATTCTCACCGGATGTGAGATACGTAGGCAAACCTCATCGGTTCCGGCCCCAATTTTCAAAAATCCAAAAAAATATATATATTTCCCTTTAGTTCTTTCTTTATAAATTTTTCCTTAGAAAATACAAAAAAAAAAAAAATTTAATATAGAAGTTTTCTTTAAACTCAAATAAAAATAGTTTCCTTCTTTCTGAAGTCTTTCATGTGAAATAATGAAATAAGAATTAAAAATCCAAAAAAAAATACTCTTTGCTTTTTAGTCTCTCTTTTGTAAAATGTTCAAAAAAAATAGTTGAAAAATTGAATTCCAAAATATTAGGACTTTTCTTTAGAAGTGCTTTTGTAAATAAATAAAACTCAGAAATTCCACATCATTTTCTTAAAAGTCCCTCTTTCAAAATTTAAGAGGCAACATCATAAATCAAAAAATATACATTCTTTCTTCCGTAGAAAAGGTGAAACAAATGAAAAAAAAATCAACCAAACACATTTTCTTTTTTGTATAAATATATATATATATATATATATATATATATATATATATATATATATATATATATATATATATATATATATATATATATATCCCAAAGTTCAAGTCAAAAGCAAATAAATTTTTTAGAAGTCTTTCTTTAAAAAATAAAACAAAAATCAAAAAAAATAATTCTTTCTTCTTTTAAAAGCATTCCTTTCAAAAATTCAAAAAAAAAAGGTTAGTTTAGTTACTCCATTTTCGAGGCGAGAACTACGCCGGTTTGATTCTCACCGGATGTGAGATACGTAGGTAACCCTCATCGGGTTCAACCCCACCTTTTGCTAAAATAGCCAAAAATCAATAAATAAATAAAAACGTATCAAATTTTAAATTTTGCCATAAATAAGTTGGGTGGTGTCCAACCTTCCCTTTTGCTAAAAATAGCCAAAAATATATGTCAAATTTTAAATCTGTCATAAATAAGTCAGGTGATGTTGTTTTGTCATAAATAGCCGAATGTTCCCGAAAGGGACGCCGGAAGGCTGACTTTGCATAAACAGCCACCTTTGGGTAATTTTTTAAGGTTTGGTCCAGTTGACCCACACAACCTTAAAATCTTCGTCACTGAGGCGTTGAAAGGTCGTGTTGGCAATATTGAGTTTTCTTTTTTGAAAAAAAAAATGATAAAAAGAGTCATAAATAAGTCAGGTGATGTTGTTTTGTCATAAATAGCCGAATGTTCCCGAAAGGGACGCCGGAAGGCTGACTTTGCATAAACAGCCACCTTTGAGTCTTGTTTAGTATATTTGTCCAGTTGACCCACACGGCCTTAAAATCTTCGTCCTCAAAGTGTTTAAAGCCGTGTTCAAAACTTGATCCCCTTTGTAAAATATTTTTGAGTCAAAGTCATTTTTGTTGAAATCACCTTAATAAATGTACAGGATGAGCACGATGCAAAATGAACATTTTTCAATAATGACCAAAATCCCTGTCAAGTTACGGCTATGGTGGAATGATCTAGGTGCTGAAGGACAAAATGAGGTCAAGAAATATCTGAAAGGTCTTGTGGGTTTGTTGGAAATCCAGCCTCGGGGAGATATCATAAGAGCTTTGGTTACCTATTGGGACCCGGCGCACAATGTTTTCCATTTCTCTGATTTTGAACTCACCCCGACTTTGGAAGAAATGGCCGGATACATCGGGAATACTGAACTTCCCTTGAGGCTAAAATACTTGGTCGCCCCAAGAGTTGTCACGGTACATAGGTTCCTAGATTCATTGAAGATACCTACAACAGTCCACAACCCAGATCTGGCAGCCGGATTTTGTACACCATGCTTCATATATGATAGGTACGGTCATGAGGGGGGATTCAATAATCCAATCAACAAACTGTGCCGCAAAGGAGTTCGTCAGAAGTGGGACAAGCATAGACGGGTAGCGTTCATGATGATGTTCCTGGGCCTTCTGGTATTTCCAAGGAAAGACGGAAACATTGATTTGAAGATATCCGGGGTCGTCAGCACTTTACTCACGCAAAGTGACAGTACTCTCGCGCCTATGGTGGTATCTGACATCTTTCGAGCTCTTACAGCTTGTAAAGCTGGGGGAAATTTCTTCGAAGGTTGTAACTTGCTCCTACAGATATGGATGACCGAGCACCTCTGCCATCATTTCGAGATTTTGAGCCATGGTTCCCCGGAAAAGACTTGCATAGAAGAATCTTACACGAGAACCAAAGAGATCAGTTTGCCCAAAGGAGTCATGGCATGGACCTCGTTCTTTCAAGCTCTTACTGCCAGCCAAATACAATGGACGCTAGGATGGTTGCCTGTTGATGAGATCCTATATATGTCGGCAACTAAAACTTATTTCTTACTGATGGGGCTTAAGAGCATTCAACCTTACGCACCCTGCCGAGTTTTGAGACAGTTCGGAAGATGCCAGACAGTACCTCATGAGGAAGATCTTAGCACTCAAGCAATTGAGATAAGTCCTAACGGACAATTCCCAGAAGCAAAGATTCGCCAAATCTGGAGTGAGTGTCAATATTTGAAATCAGATACTTGCGTGCGGGATCGAGCCAAAGGAGAGACAGCGCCAGGTTACCTTGCATGGTATAGAAGGGAATTTGAGCATGAAAGGCCGGCTAAGAGACCCCACATCCGGAATTTCACCGAATCATCGCAAAGGCAGTGGGATTGGTTAGCAAAGGAAAGAGGCTATTGCGCCGAAATTAGCAGGTTAAAGCAACAAGTAGAAGGCTTGAAATATGAGCACAACGTGCAAGCTGCTACCAATCTGGGAGAGCGGAACAGGTTAATTCAGGTAAACGAAATGCTCAGAGCCCAGATCAAACAGATAAGGGTGGATGCAGATAAACAACCAAGGCGTCGACCAGACGAGCAGCTGATAAAAAGGTTAAAAAGTGAAATCAGGGAATGGCAAGATGGTTTGGAGAAATCTGAAAACGTCATAGCGGAGCTCAGGGCACAATGGGATACAAGAACAGATAAGCATCGTCGATACCTGAATCAATTGGAAGGCGACCACGAGAAAACTGTTGCTAAAATAAAGAGAGAGATGGCTGCACTTGAGATCAAAGTAGTTAATCAGGCCAAGGATTTCCAAATTGAGAGCAGATACTGGTACGACTCAATAGCCCAGATGAAGTTGGAAGTACGGCGACTGAAGCATCAGCATATACAGGATGCTCAAGTCTTCAAGATATGCAGCGATCAGATAAAACACCTACTCGTAGAGAAGAAGCAAACCAGAGATAGGATCAAGGCCATTGCCCATGCCATCACCAGACGATGTCTACGATGTGAGAACATGTCCAGCGTTACCATCCTCTCGGTAGTAATGGGTCATGTCAAGCAGACTATGCACGAGCTGGAGTAACTTGAGAGGGATCTCACGCCTAGGACCGCGGCGAGGCTGAACGATGCCCCGCGGACACCAATTTTCAAAACCATAATGCACTCATAAGTCAAGCCTGCATCTTAGCATCTTCTGCCTGTTTTTCCCATCAGGGTGATTTTTAGTCTATTTTGAGTCTAGGTTTATTTTCGAAGTTTGCTTTTTCTTTTGCAAAATGTAGTTTGTAATAGACCATTTCAACAATAAAGAGGTTGCTTCTTTGACGCTCATTTGTGTTTTTCGAACTACGTAATGATCTGATTCACGTAGGCATCGTGATACGTAGGCAATTCTCATCGGATCCGGTCGCATTTCTTTTACTGCAAAATAAAAAAAAGAAAAACAAAAAAAAAATATAATAAAAAGGGGAAAAACTAATAAAGAGGAAAAATGCCGGAATGACGCATGCTCTCGTAGCAAACATGTAGTAATCCACTTAACTGTATAGGTGCATCATGGCCAACGTGAGATTAACTACCTGTTATTCGCTGCAAATTAACCGTGCGTTTGTTGTTGAGTTTCTAGGGTTTTGAAAAGACGGTTGGTTTGGTGAAAGTCTGGTCTCGCACTCATACTTCACGAGGTCAAGGAGAAGTGTTCAACTACCTGTTGTTAGGACCAGAAGCAGTACTCACACTTACTTCACCAGGTCAAAAGGAAGTGTGGAAATGTCTTCAGAAATTCCATTGCAAACAATCCCTGTTTCTGAGGAGAGCTCAATCTCAGCCGTCCTCACACCTGAATCCGCAACTGCGGAGGAAAATAGAATCATACGGCTCCGCATGTTGGAAATGTTGGATGACTGGAATAATGGGAAAGAACCGCCAAGTGTCGTCCCCGGATTCCCTGAATTATTCTCCAGGTCGAGTGGGACTTCTAATGTCCCCATAAATTATCCTGCTACCCCATTCGGGTACCCAGCCACCTCAGCCTTCTCTGTTGGATCGCCTTCTGAGCCTCATCCCCGAATGTCATCCACTGATGCAAGCATGAACATCTTTACTGCATCGCCTTGCCCGATTACGGCACAGCCTACCACGTACAAGCCAAGCTTTGACTCATCCTCTTTTACATTCCAAGCACCATCGTTCTCAATGGAACCAACTAGGTTCGCTACCAGCACTAATCCTCTACCGCCTCAGTGTGAGCTTGCACCCGGGCAGGATCAGAACGCCAGAATTGCAGAACAAAATGAGATTGCCAAGAGAATGAGAAGCCTTGAACAAAGTTTGAAGAATATGCAAGGATTGAGCGGACAGAAGAGCGTCTCTTACGCCGACCTGTGCATGTTCCCTCACGTGCACCTGCCAACGGGTTTCAAGACCCCAAAGTTCGAGAAATACGATGGGCACGGTGACCCCATTGCACATCTTAAGAAATACTGCAACCAATTGCGGGGAGCCGGCGGAAAAGAAGAACTGCTAATGGCATATTTTGGGGAAAGTCTAGTAGGGATAGCCTCGGAATGGTATATGGACCAGGAAATGTCCCGATGGCATATATGGGATGATCTCGCCAGAGATTTTGTGAAACAATTCCAGTATAACATCGACATTGCGCCAGACCGAAATTCTCTGTCGAATTTGAAGAAGAAACCTTCAGAAAGCTTCAGAGAATATGCTATTAAGTGGCGCGAACAGGCGTCAAGAGTAAAGCCTCCCATGGATGAAGTGGAAATGGTCACTACCTTTCTCCAGGCTCAAGAGTCTGACTATTTCCAAAACATGATGTCAGCCATGGGTAAGCCATTCGCGGAAGCGATCAAGATTGGAGAGATGGTGGAAAATGGTTTGAAAACAGGTAGGATTCTGAGTCAAGCAGTCATAAGGGCGACCTCCCAGGCCGTCCAAAGCGGGTCCGGAGGAACAACAAGAGGGAAAAAGAAGGAAGAAACGACTATGGCAGCCTCGGAAACAAGGGAGTATCGTCATCCCAGGCCCCGTTTTCCGGAAAGAACCCCACAACACTACTACCCCCACTCAAATTTGGCATATGCTCATCAACCTTATATGGTCATGAATGCCCAACCTTATACCCATCCACCACAACAAGCCAACCGAGGCCCAGCTCCACCTCCCAGAAATCAGCTTCCTTACCGCAACCACTATAACCCACAACCCCCGCAGAATAACTTCCGCCCTCAGGAGCCACCCAGAAGGCGGACTTTCACGCCCATCGGTGAACCATACTCAACTTTGTTCCCAAAGCTGGTCCAGTTGGGTTTCTTGCAACCAATCCCTCAAACAAGGCAAAACCCGACATCACCTTCTTACAAAGCTGGAGTCAGATGCGCCTATCATTCAGGGGCCGAGGGACATGATACAAATGACTGCTGGTCGTTGAAAAGAGTGGTCGAAAATTTGATAGAGCAAGGGAAAGTAGTGCTAAGGGACAAGGAGATCCCGAATGTAACTAACAATCCATTACCTGCTCACAATAATGGGCCGCTGATCGGAATGATTTGTGAAGACAAAGAGTTCGACCCCGCTCTGAAAGCCATAATTGCCATGGTCGACACGGGGAAGAGGCCCGAAGTAGAACAGAAACCAGAAAAGAGGGAGGAGGCCAAAGCTATAAAGAAAGTGCTTAAGAAGAAGGTGGAGAAGAAAGTGGTACCGGTAAAGGGTGGAGTTCTTTACATACCACGAGGTCGAGCTGAGAAGACGCAGAACTTCGGAATCAAAAAGACAAAACCTATGTACGTGCCGAAAGGGGCCTATGTGGTCCGGGGGACGATTCAACCACCTCGGCTGAATGAGCCAGTGGTTATCGGACGCGTGCCACAAAAGCCAATGACCAACCCATCCACAGTGCCGTGGAATTATCAAAAGACATTGGTAATGTACAAAGGCAAAGAGGTCATGGGAGAACTTCCAGAAAATACTTTCATTAGGAGGTATTCAAATACCCAAGAACTGAACAACGCCACACAAAGGCGCTTCCCGCCAAAGAAGCCCGTAATTGTTGAAGAAGCGGAAGTGTTCTTCCAACAAATGAAAATGCCGGATTACGAAGTGATAGATCAACTGCGCAAGTACCCCGAGCAAGTGTCCATGCTGTCATTGTTAATGAGGTCGACCGAGCATCAAAAGATCTTACTGAAGACCCTGAATGAAGCATATGTGCCAGTTGAAACCTCGGTAGAACAATTAGAGCGGATGACGGAAAGATTCTTCGCCGTCAACCAAATCTCTTTCAGCAAGAACGATCTACCCCCGGAAGGAGCAGCACACAACAAGGCTTTGAATTTAACAGTTAAATGCGAAGACTACTATGTCAAGCGGGTAATGTTGGATGGGGGATCAGGTGTTGACATTTGCCCGCTCTCCACGCTACAAAGAATGGAAATTGGGACCGGAAGAATCCGACCCAACAATGTTTGCGTAAGAGCTTTCGACGGCATCAAGAGGGATACCATGGGAGAAATAGACCTATTGTTGGTCATAGGACCAGTCGAGTTTGAAGTAACCTTCCAGGTGCTCGACATGGACACATCCTACAATTTCCTCCTCGGCAGACCTTGGATCCATGCGGCAGGAGCTGTGCCTTCCACTCTTCACCAGATGGTGAAGTTCGAGTACGAAGACCGAGAGATCGTGGTCCATGGGGAAGACGAGCATGCTATCTATCGGGACCCATCCATCCCATATCTTGAACCGAGAGAAGGGAGCGAACATACGGTCTATCAAGCTTTCGAGATTGTACTGGCAGAGCAGCACGAAGAGGGAATACCCTGCCCCCAGCCTTTCTTGTCTAACGCCTCGGTTATGGTGGCCAAAGAGATGATCCGGCACGGATTTAGGCCAGGGAAGGGGCTTGGACGAACCCTTCAGGGAATAACAGAACCCATTACCTTGCCAGTTACCAAGAAACCTTTTGGACTAGGTTTCAAACCTATTCCAGCCGACGAAGAGTGGGCAAAGAAAAGGAAAAATGAGGGTTGGAAGTTACCTCGACCACTGCCGGATTTATATGCAACTTTCATCAGGCCAAGGTACGCTGAAGAAGAAGATGATGAGGTCTTCACAGCTGAGGAAATCGAGGAGATATGTGGGGCGATGAGAAAGATGCTCTACGAGGTCCACATGGTTCAACCAGGTGAAGGCACAAGCATTTCTGAGATGATGTACATGGGGCCGAATGCCAAACTTCAAAACTGGGAGGCTACGCCATTCCCGACTAGACGGAAGTCCGGGTAGACCTGTCCTGCCACCTTTCCTGTGTCACAAGTTATCTCCAGGACATAACTTGAACGTTTTCTTCTTTTCAATTGTTGTTTTGAATTCCTAAGTTGTAAACATTGTTGTCTTCCAACTTTCCAAAGAAAAATAAAAAAAATCATCATTGCTTTCCCATTCTTTCTTTTGTTCTGATTTTTGTTGTTTTTCCTTTTATCTTTCTTTTCAGTCATAATAATGCGGCTTTAAATATGACATGCTTGCGGACTTCACGCCCAGATCACAATGAGCTATTTAACTGCGAATTAATGAACCCAGAACCAGAATATGATGTGGAAGAAGCTTTTAGGGAGATAAAGCGAGAGTTGGAATATTTCGAGAATAAACCTAAGCCAAATCTGAATGACACTGAACCGGTAAATTTAGGAACCCCGGAAGAAATCCGGGAGACCAAGATAAGCATTCACACGGACAAGAAAACGCGAGAGGCGATAATTCAACTTCCTTTTGAATTTAAAGACGTGTTTGCTTGGTCATATGATGACATGCCGGGACTAGGTGTTGATCTAGTGGTTCATAAATTGCCGATTCATCCTGATTGTCCTCCAGTTCAACAAAAGCAACGAAAGTTCAAAACTGAGGTCAGTGACAAGATTAAAGAGGAGATCACCAAACAACTAAAAACGGGAGTGATTCGGGTAGTCCAATATACAACATGGTTGGCGAATGTGGTTCCAGTACCAAAAAAGGACGGGAAAACTCGGGTATGTGTAGATTACCGAGATCTGAACAGAGCAAGTCCTAAAGATAATTTCCCGCTGCCCAACATCCACATCCTCGTTGATAATTGCGCCAAACACGAGATACAGTCTTTCGTAGATTGTTACGCTGGGTATCATCAGGTATTGATGGATGAAGAGGACGCCGAGAAAACTGCCTTCACCACGCCCTGGGGCACCTACTGTTACCGGGTCATGCCATTTGGTTTGAAGAATGCTGGGGCTACTTACATGAGGGCCATGACTGCCATTTTCCATGACATGATGCATCAGGAAATAGAGGTGTACGTGGACAACGTGATAGTCAAGTCCAGGACACAGGATAATCACATCCAAGACTTGAGGAAATTCTTCGAGAGATTAAGGAAGTATGACTTGAAGCTAAACCCAGCCAAATGCGCTTTCGGAGTTCCGTCGGGCAAACTTTTGGACTTTATCGTAAGCAGGAGAGGTATCGAGCTAGATCCAACTAAGATAAAATCCATCAGAGATCTACCTCCCCCGAGAACAAAGAAAGACGTGATGAGTCTGTTGGGCAGGTTGAACTACATCAGTCGGTTATTGCCCAGCTGACAAGCATGTGTGAGCCCATATTCAAGTTGTTAAGGAAAGATGCGGCGATTAAATGGACAACTGAGTGTCAAGAAGCCTTTGATAAAGTCAAAGAATACCTTTCGAATCCCCCGGTCTTGGTCCCTCCAGAATCGGGAAGGCCACTTTTCTTGTATCTGACAGTCTTGGAGAACTCTTTTGGTTGCGTCCTTGGGCAACACGACGTAACCGGAAAGAAGGAGCAAGCAATCTACTACTTGAGCAAGAAATTCACCGGCTACGAGGCCAAATACACTCTGCTGGAAAGGACATGCTACGCTCTCACATGGGTTGCTCAAAAGCTGAGACATTATCTCCAAGCCCACACTACGTTCCTCATAAGTAGGTTGGATCCTTTGAAGTATATATTTCAGAAACCAATGCCTACTGGGAGACTGGCTAAATGGCAAATCTTGCTTACGGAATTCGACATAGTCTATGTCACTCGCACGGCAATGAAAGCCCAGGCATTAGCAGATCATTTGGCCGAAAATCCGGTCGATGAGGAATACCAGCCATTGGATACCTACTTTCCAGATGAAGAAGTAAACACCGTAGAAGTGGTCTCGGAGGAAGCTCATGTTTGGAAGATGTTCTTTGATGGAGCCGTGAACGCCAAGGGTGTAGGGATTGGGGCAATTGTGATCTCACCTTCTGGTCAGCATTATCCCGCCACAGCTAGACTTCGTTTCTTTTGCACAAATAATACAGCTGAATATGAAGCCTGCATCATGGGCATGCATATGGCAATCGATCAGGATGTCAAAGACTTACTGATTATGGGAGATTCTAACCTGATTATCCGGCAAGACCAAGGCGAATGGGAAACTCGGGATGTCAAACTTATCCCTTACCGACTGCATGTGGAGGACCTCAGCAAGCGCTTTACCTCAATAGAGTTCAGGTATATCCCGAGGTGTCACAATGAACTGGCAGATGCACTTGCTACTTTGGCTTCAATGCTACCCAACCCGGGCAACGCCCACGTCGATCCTTTGGAAATCCAAATCAAGGAAAGACACGGTTACTGCAATGTAATCGAGGCAGGATCAAATACGCAGCCGTGGTACCATGACATCAAGAGGTTCCTAAAGACACAAGAATACCCCGAGCACGCTACTGGAGATCAAAAGAGGACCATTAGGCGACATGCAAGTGGTTTCTTTCTAAGCGGTGAATTGTTGTATAAGAGGACCCCGGACCTCAATCTTCTAACATGTGTCGATATCGAGGAGGCAAGAAAGATCGTGCACGAAGTACACGCAGGTGTGTGCGGACCTCACATGAACGGTTATGTCTTAGCAAAGAAAATCCTTCGAGCAGGTTATTACTGGATGACCATGGAAAAGGATTGCTTTAGCTTCGTACGGAAGTGTCATCAGTGTCAGGTGCACGGTGATTTGATTCATGCACCTCCCACGGAGCTGCATCCCATGTCTGCACCTTGGCCATTTGTCGCCTGGGGCATGGACGTCATTGGACCAATCGAACCGAAGGCTTCGAATGGACACAGGTTTATACTGGTTGCCATCGATTACTTCACAAAATGGGTAGAAGCTGTCACTCTCAAGTCGGTCACTAAAAAAGCTGTAGTGGATTTTGTACACTCAAATCTTATCTGTCGTTTCGGTATTCCTGCGACTATCATTACAGATAACGCAGCAAACTTGAACAGTCACTTGATGGGAGATGTATGCGAGCAATTCAAGATAACGCATAGGAATTCTACTCCTTATCGGCCGAAAGCCAATGGTGCTGTGGAAGCGGCAAACAAAAACATCAAGAAGATTTTGAGGAAAACGATCCAAAGTTCCCGACAGTGGCATGAGCAGTAACCATTTGCATTGTTGGGGTATCGCACTACGGTACGCACATCAGTAGGAGCGACTCCTTATCTTTTGGTTTATGGGACCGAGGCTGTAATACCGGCAGAGGTAGAAATTCCTTCGCTTCGAATCATTGTCGAATCAGAAATCGAAGACAGCGAGTGGGTCAAGACTCGGTTAGAGCAATTGACTTTGATCGATGAAAAGTGAATGGCCGCAGTTTGTCACGGACAGTTATACCAACGAAGGATGGCCCGTGCTTACAACAAGAAAGTCCGACCCAGGAATTTCAAAGTAGGTCAGCTGGTACTGAGGCGTATTCTGCCGCATCATGAGGAAGCAAAAGGTAAGCTTGCCCCAAATTGGAAAGGCCCATACATCATATGGAAGATATTGCCGAGAGGAGCATTGTATTTAGGTGATATCGAAGGAAATGACCCCGACACAGCAGTCAATGCGGATGCAGTCAAGAGATACTACGTCTGAATTATACTCCAGTAATCTTGACGCATTCGAAATGACAAAGGTTTTATTCCCCACTACTCCCCAAACACTACCCAATTCTCTCTACAAACCTTTGAGCCGCTTAAAAAAAAAAACATTGATTGAGGCCTGAACTACGTTTGACTTGATTCCGAAAAGATACGTAGGCAGCCTCTCCCTGAGGTTCTGTCACACCAACAATAAAATCCCATTCGCCCTGAAATGGAAACCGGGGCACGTTGAGCAGTCGAGAAGTTAGTATTATCTACCTCTCGTTACCAAGCACAAGCCTTCAAATCAATTACCAAAGATAGTGGGGAACCAATAAGCGTCACAAATGGAGACCGGCACACTCTGAATTGAGAGAGATAAAATGAGAGAGTCTCGTCGGTGAAAACCTTCGGGCACCACGAGGCGACGGGAGTAGAGAAACCAAAATGAGAGAGCTTGTTTAGTAAAAACTCACAAAGAGTGCTATCAAGCGATGACAGGAAGAGAAATGAGAGAGGTCAGCCGGCGAAAACCCGCAAAGGGCGCTGTTGGCCGAAAAGAATGACTCCACCCCAAGGAGGTCTCGGCAAAGTTCCACCGGTTTGGAATCACAGATCCGTTCTGGTTCAGGGAAACGCAAGTTCATGGAAGGTCAGACGTCCAGTCCAAAGAGCATGTCATTTCATTTAAAGCCAGCGTTATCTTCCTCAGATAAGTCTTTCTCGTCCCAAAAGGGACACTCCCTTCCTGAAATTTGTTTTCTCCTTTCTTTGTTTCTTTTCGAATCTCTTTTATGTTTTAACCCCAAGTTCAGGATACACCGGAGAGGGCAGGTGGCAGGTTTGTTTTCACGGAGTTCCGTTTCATGAAGGAAAACACCCCATTTCGTTGGTACGTCTGTCCAAACTTGATGAATCATGACGTTTGATGGCGTTCGAAGTAAAGAGGAAAAAGAGAAATTTCCCCCAGCAAGTCCGCCTTCGGACGAATCCCCACAGAGTCTCTCCTTGTACAGTCCTCCCACAGAGTCTCCCTAATATAAAAATAAAAAAATAAAAAAGAAAAAAATCCTGTTGGAATTTCCCCAGCACATCCCCAGCGAGTCCCTTTGTAAAAATTCCCCAGCAAGCTTACCCCAACAAATCCTAGAAAGCCCGCTTTGAAACAAATATCCAGCATGCCCCATTGTACAAAAATCCACACAAAGAATCCACTTTGTAAATATTCCCCCACAGAGCTCCCTTTTGTTCGAATCCCCACAGAATACCTCCAATAAAACCCCGTTGGGAATCTCCAAGCAAAACGAGACAAAAAAGAGAGAAAAGAAAAAGAGAGCCTTACGAGGCAAATCATCACAGAATCTGGAAATACAAGCCTGAGCAGCCTAAAAGGTTCCGACATATGAATCAAATCAGTGGAGAGACTTTGCAACAGAAATGAAGACGCAACAAAGCAACCGGGAACGATCAAGGTCACCAAACCGACCGTCATTTCCGAACTAACAAATGTTCTCTGTCTGAAAAGTTGAAACAGGTTTAATCCAAGACAACCGTGCAAGAAGCAGGTGTCGCCCAAAGAAGAAGGTACATGGGTACAAGAAACATTTCGGCAATAAGGAATTCACTCGAAAGGTAAGTTTCCACGAAACTCCCTTTTATCTTCTACTAAGACAAGAAAATTCAAAAAAAAAAAAAGAGGTCAGTTGTTGTTCTCGAATTTCGCCCCCAGCCATCAGCATTAGGGTTTTAAACCCTGAACTGAATTATTCATTTAGTCAGCATTAGGGTTTTAAACCCTAAACTGAACTCTTTTCCTGTCAGCCAGCATTAGGGTTTTAAACCCTAAACTGAGCTTTTCCATTTAATCAGCATTAGGGTTTTAAACCCTAAACTGAACTCTTTTCCTGTCAGCCAGCATTAGGGTTTTAAACCCTAAACTGAGCTTTTCCATGCAATCAGCGTTAGGGTTTTAAACCCTAAACTGAATTTTTCCTTTAGTCAGCATTAGGGTTTTAAACCCTAAACTGAACTTTTTTCCCATTCAGCCAGCATTAGGGTTTTAAACCCTAAACTGAGCCTTTCCATGCAATCAACATTAGGGTTTTAAACCCTCCTTTAGTCAGCATTAGGGTTTTAAACCCTAAACTGAGCTTTTCCATGCAGTCAGCATTAGGGTTTTAAACTCTAAACTGAATTTTTCCTTTAGTCAGCATTAGGGTTTTAAACCCTAAAATGAATTTTCCTTTTAGTCAACATTAGGTTTTTTAACCCTAAACTGAACTTTTTCCATTCAGCCAGCATTAGGGTTTTAAACCCTAAACTGAGTTTTTCCATTTAGTCAGCATTAGGGTTTTAAACCCTAAACTGAACTCTTTCCTTTTAGCCAGCATTAGGGTTTTAAACCCTAAACTGAGCTTTTCCATGCAATCAGCATTAGGGTTTTAAACCCTAAACTGAATTTTTCCTTTCAGTCAGCATTGGTGTTTTAAACCCTGAACTGAACTTTTTCCTTTGATCAGCATCAGGGTTTTAAATCTTGAACTGAACTTTTCCATTTAGTCAGCATTAGGGTTTTAAACCCTAAACTGAACTCTTTCCATTCAGCCAGCATTAGGGTTTTAAACCCTAAACTGAGCTTTTTCCATGCATGTCAGCATTAGGGTTTTAAAACCCTAAACTGAACCTTTCCCTTTCAGTCAGCATTAGGGTTTTAAACCCTAAACTGAATTTTTCCTTTCAGTCAGCATTGGGGTTTTAAACCCTGAACTGAACTTTTTCCTTTGATCAGCATCAGGGTTTTAAACCTTGAACTGAACTTTTCCATTTAGTCAGCATTAGGGTTTTAAACCCTAAACTGAACTCTTTCCATTCAGCCAGCATTAGGGTTTTAAACCCTAAACTGAGCTTTTTCCATGCATGTCAGCATTAGGGTTTTAAACCCTAAACTGAACTCTTTCCTTTAGTCAGCATTAGGGTTTTAAACCCTGAAACTGAACTTTTTCCTTTCAGTCAGCATTAGGGTTTTAAACCCTAAACTGAACTTTTTCCTTTAATCAGCATTAGGGTTTTAAACCCTAAACTGAACTCTTTCCTTTCAGCCAGCATTAGGGTTTTAAACCCTAAACTGAGCTTTTCCATGCAATCAGCATTAGGGTTTTAAACCCTAAACTGAATTTTTCCCTTTAGTCAGCATTAGGGTTTTAAACCCTAAACTGAACTTTTTTCCATGCAATCAGCATTTAGGGTTTTAAAACCCTAAACTGAACTTTTTCCTTTAGTCAGCATTTGGGTTTTAAACCCTAAACTGAATTTTTCCCTTTAGTCAGCATTAGGGTTTTAAACCCTAAACTGAACTTTTTCCATTCAGCCAGCATTAGGGTTTTAAACCCTAAACTGAGCTTTTCCATGCAATCAGCATTAGGGTTTTAAACCCTAAACTGAATTTTTCCCTTTAGTCAGCATTAGGGTTTTAAACCCTAAACTGAACTTTTTCCATTCAGCCAGCATTAGGGTTTTAAACCCTAAACTGAGCTTTCCCATGCAATCAGCATTTAGGGTTTTAAAACCCTAAACTGAACTTTTTCCTTTAGTCAGCATTAGGGTTTTAAACCCTAAACTGAACTTTTTCCTTTCAGCCAGCATTAGGGTTTTAAACCCTAAACTGAGCTTTTCCATGCAGTTAGCATTAGGGTTTTAAACCCTAAACTGAATTTTTCTTTATTCAGCATTAGAGTTTTAAACCCTAAACTGAACTCCTTTCATTCAGCCAGCATTAGGGTTTTAAACCCTAAACTGAGTTTTTTCCTTCAGCCAGCATTAGGGTTTTAAAACCTATACTGAACTGTTTCCTGTAATCAGCGTTAGGGTTTTGAACAAGTCGCCGCAACTCGCCAGCATCAAGATTCGGATCAAAGTCTCCAAGCATAATCAGCTAAGACCCAAGATCAAGTCGCAAAAGAATCATAGATAGGAATCTTGTAACTCGCAGTTGACATGCATATAAGTAGTTAGTTCAGTTCCAATTTTCCTTTGGTTGTAATAAGGCGGTCAGTGACGCAGCAGTGACAACAGCAACAGCAGTAACAGCAAGCATTGCAATCCCATGGTAGTTCCAGCTACCAAAGCTTCCCGAACTACATTGACCTGATTCCTGTTTAGCCCAGGATATGTATGAAATCTTTGAAGTAAAAATTCGGTCAGATCTTTCAAAAACATGCTTCACACGGAGTAGTCCATAGGCAAAAATCGCTCATACTTGCTCACTTTATCTTTGCATGAAAACTCTTCGTGTTTCCGAACAAAGAGGGGCAGCTATGAGCACGTGATTTTTGTTTCGCGCGACAATCGCTCCAAAAGAAATAAAAAATAATAACAATTGGTCCTGCTGTACAATTTTTGGATTTTTACATGGCACTTTGTTAATTATTTATGATTTTTGCCCATTTTATTTTTATTAAAACAAAATACAAAAAAAATGTATGTGTCATGCATAATTTGAACCGTAATCCAGTTGTTAAATAGAAAATCATAAATAGGCATCTTTGTCCGTGATTTTGTTTTGTTTGATTTTACCTGTTATAAAATATTTTAATGTGTGTGCAAATAATTGTATTAAGTGTTTATTTAATTTAAATTTGATTTACTTAGGTTTTGTTTTTAAAATAAAGAAGAAAATAAAATAAAAAAAAATCTTTTTCGGACTTGGGCCAATTTTAAACAAATTGGCCCAAACAAACTCAGCCCAAAAACCAGGCTTGCCCGGTCCGTGACCTGCCTACCCCTAGCCATCCAAACGACACCGTTTAATCCAGTATGATCTGGGCCGTTGATCTCAGATTGATCAACGGCCAAGATCTCACACCCCATAACCCACTAATGAACCCGACCCGTTCCACCCGAACCAACCTTGACCCCTACTAAGCCAAACGACACCGTTCCACTTAAGCCCTCAGATCCAGACCGTAGATCTAGATTGATCTAACGGTTGAGATCAAGCCATCCACCCACTATATAAACTTGCAACCATACCCTGCCCCCCCTATCCAATACCCCGACCTTCGTCTTCACAGACCCTTCCCCTTCAAACCCTAGCCGCCCCCATCTCCCTTCACCAGAAACCCAGCGGCATGAACGCCGGTGACCTTCACCTTAACACCCTAGAATCCCCTTGCCATCTTGAACATGGATCTGTTAACTACTTAACTCGAATCCCTTCCCACCTTCTCGAATCTTCGTTTGAAGATTTGAGTCGGAACTTGACTTACACCGTTTAACCCCAGTTTCACACCAGACACTCCCCAGACCCCCCTCGTGACCAAACCATGCTTGGTTTGGTCCGAATCTGACCAGGGAAGCATGAATCCCAGATCTGATTTTTGGAACCTTAGGGTTCCTCGTCAATGGTCCGTGTCTTGTTCAAGCCGAAGAGATTAAGGTCTAATGGACCTTAATCGAAGTGTTTCTCATCTGAGAAACACTTCGATTAAAGTCCGTTCAGCCTTAAGAAAGGTCTGTTCGAGTCCAAGCTAGGGTCTTTTGATTTTTCGGGTTTTAAGGTGAGTTTTGCTTTCTTTTCTTTATTTGTTTTAGTCCATGAGATTGTTCTAAAGTTTGTTCATGTTTCGTGAAATCTGTGTTTTGAGTTTTATCAACTGTGTCCTGCCCACTTTGTTTGAACCTACGTGTTTGGTTAGGTCCCTTTTTTGTTCACTGATAATGGCATGTGTAAGCTGTACAATTAAATGAATATTGAATTGGTTCGTTCATTTAGTTCCTAGGGCCTTTCTGTGTTAACATTGCAATATGAACCCCTTGTGTGATACTGTTAAATGTCTGATTTTTGGTTACGATTGTACATGTTATGACTAATATAGTCGAGTCGACATGTGTCGTCAATTAGTTTCAGCTGCCTGAACAATAACAAATCGATTTGCTTGTGGACACATTTGTTTGAATCAATTAGGAACTGAGTTTGTTTACTTATAGTTGTTAATTTGAATCAGAAATGTAAAAGGAATGTTTGTTTAACTTCTGAATTGGAGGGCATGTGCACTTGTGCACAACATGTGTATTTGTGCACCACAGGTGCATTTGTGCACAGCCTGTGCCCTGCATATGGGCTTTTGAATAAAATAATTGACAGCACATGCTGTTAGATATATTCTGCTGCCCATTACCCTGCTTTAGTTTAAGAAGTATTAAACCTCTTTCAAAAGAGTAAGTCTGCCAGGGAATGTGATGGGGTTCTAATACTTAAATAGCTAAGTAGAACTGAAAAGAAGAGAGCACATGGGAGGGTGTTTGGTGATTGATGAACAGGCTGTTAAAGGGCAGACCTTAGGCTTATAAAAGGAAGAACTTCCATCAGAGAGAGGGGGACTGAACATTTTTGAGAACTAAGTTCTGAAAGACAGAAAACTGGAAAAGAATTCTCTTTGATAACACAGACAGGCAGAATTAGAAATTACATTTTTTGATTTGCTGTTTTGATTTCACTAAATCTTGACCTGTTGGTGCAACACTGATTTCTCCCAAATCCCAACTGAGTCTGCTTGGGTGTTTGTTGTTTCACTCGGGAACTTGGTCTAGTTGGGGTCTTGATCCCACTCCAATTGTTTCGTGAGTTGTTGCTGCTGCTATTCTGTTTCCTGTTGCTGCTGCTATTCTGTGTCCTGCTGCTACTGCTAATTCTGTTTCTTGCTGCTGCTGATTTCCCTATCTTCTTCCTCTTCTCCTTTGCATTTTCAGTATTTCCAGGTACACATCTCGAGTCTCACATTGGTGTAGTTGATTGTAACATTGAAAAGCATGAATAGAAAGATTTGAAGGAGTTACAATCACCTGTTATTTACTGACTGCCTCTTCATAAATGTTGTTAAGTTGTGTAAATTTTAGTTTATAGCTAATAGAGAATACATTGGTAAGTTTGTACTTAAGTAGAGTTTATGTTAATCTGAAATTGCGGTATTTGATTCGTTTAGTTAGCATACAGGATGTAAATACGATCCATGGAACGTGACACTATTTATACAATTGTTAAACTTAAACTCATTCTTTTAGCATGTTTGAATAGGTAGGGGCAAATGGCTGTTAAATCTAGCCAAATATAATACAGTTTTGAATCATCCAGTTTCGATTTCTTTAGGCAGTTTATAGGACTAGTTTTGAACATCATCAGTAACATCTTTTAATAAGGAACTCTAGTAATCATGTTTAAGCAATTTGATTTAGATTCAACTTAAGGATGTTGTCGGATTAAGTATTGCATTTCATCAATCTCATATGTAATTTCTTTGTTCAACTAAAGCATTTTCGTAAGGTATGACGTCTTTTCACTTTATAAGTAACTAATCAGAAATTGATAGGAGTCCGGTTTAGGCCAAAGCATATACTTCGATTAGCATACATCTTTCTTTCTTCTATTTCTGGAAACAAAATAATAGAAATGTAGTCACTTTAGGATATCCTCTTCTAAAATAATGAGACGAGCCTCGCTAAATAAAAAATGCAAATTGCGGGGCCCTCAACAACTAATCATAATATTTAGAATTCAGGCTAGGCCGTTTAGTGAATATCATGGCCTTCTCCAAAAAATAATAACGCGTTAGACTCTTTAGGCGCGGCTTAATTAAATCATATTCTTAAATTCGGGTGCACATTGATGTGACCCAAATCCAAATCTCAACGAAGTCAAAATGTGTTGACGATCACGGGCGCATTGATTGTGACGTGGTTCGAGATGCATTTTCACGACGTTGCAATTCTATAAAAATAAGTGATAATGACAAAAGCGGTTTAAACTTAATAAAAGCACGTAAGTCATAACATGTATTTAAATCAGATATTTAGTCATTATAACAATTTAAGCGACCGTGCTAGAACCACGGGATTCGAGGGTGCCTAACACCTTCCCTCGGGTCAACAGAATTCCTTACTTAGAATTTCTGGTTCGCAGACTTTATTTGGAAAAGTCGAATATTTTCCTCGATTTGGGATTCAAGATAAACCGGGGACTTGGGACACCAAAAGCCAAACCTTTCCCAAGTGGCGACTCTGAATTAAATAAATAATCTCATTTCGAATATTGTCACTTAAATTGGAAAAACTCCCTCGCGCATTTAACCCTTTGGGGCGGGCGCGCAAAAAGGAGGTGTGACAGCGGCCACATAGTCGCTACTGCGGCACCGCACTTGTGGTCCCATACTCGCAGGTGTGGTTATGACCGGAAATCAGCAGCTGAAGCTGCTCAAACAAATCCCAAATTCTTTCGACAACCTTCCAAAACCATCCCGAGGCTCCCGGGACCTCAACCAAAGGCACCAACAAGTCCAATACCACTTTCCAAACTTATACCAATCCTTAAAACACCTAAAACAACATCGAAATGACGAATCAACTGTAGATTCAAGTCTAAGAACTTCAAAACTCTAAAAATACGTTTTCGATCAAAAAGTCTATCAATCCTCGTCTGAATGGCCTGAACTTTTGCACACACGTCACATTCAACACTACGGAGCTACTCCAACTTCCGGAATTTTCCGACCCTCGGATCAAAATCTCACTATCGAACCATGAACATCAAAAATTTGACTTTCGACATTTCAAGCCTAAATTAGCTACGGACCTCCAAAACACAATACGATCACGCCTCTAAGCCCGAAATCACTCAATGGAGCTAACGGAACCTCCGAAATTCCATTCCGAGGCTATCTTCGCACTGCTCCGACTACAGTCTAATTTCTAGAACTTAAACTCTCATTTAGGGACTAAGTGTCTCAAAACTCTCCGAAACTCAAACTGAACATCCCGGAAGATCAAAATAGCAGAAATAACCATGGGGAAAGTAGTTAATAGGGGATAGGGGCGTTAATTCTTAAGACGACCGGCCGGGTTGTCAAAAAATTGAGTTCTCGCCTGCGCTGATTTGACCAACGTATCGTCAATGTAGACTTCCATAATTTTCTCCAGATGCTCTTGAAACATTTTAGTCACCAATCTTTAATACGTGGCTCCAGTATTTTTTAACCCAAATGGCATGACTTTATAATAGTAAGTCCCCCTCTCTGTGATAAATGAAGTTTTTTCTTCATCTAGAGGGTCCATTTTTATTTGGTTATATCCTGAATATGCATCTAAAAAACTCAAAAGCTCATGCCCTGCGGTAGAGTAAATTAGTTGATCTATATGTGGAAAAGGAAATGAATATTTAGGACAATCCTTATTTAGATCAGTATAATCTGCACAAAGTTGCCATTTTCTGTTCTTTTTAGGAACTACCACGGTATTAGCCAACCAATTAAGATACTTTACCTCTCGTATCGACCAAAATTTTAAAAGCTTTTGTACCTCATCTTGGATTACTTGATTTTTGAAATATCTTTGATTCCTCTTCTTCTGCTTGACAGGTGCGTATGATGGGCCCTCACTTAGTTTGTGAGTCATTACCTTTCATTTCTGGACTTAAATTGGCTCTGACGTAAACCTTTTTGTCTGGCCAGTATGTAAATAGCACTACAGCTTCAAGATCTTCAGTAGTTGTTTTGATATTCTCATTTTCTTCTGGCTCTTGAATAATATAGGGCATTGAGTCCACATTGGTCTGTCCTCGTATGTCTTTAGTTAAGTCTTTTGTAGCAGCGTCCTCAATTGAGAGTTA
Source organism: Nicotiana tabacum (assembly GCF_000715075.1). Lineage (NCBI taxonomy): Eukaryota > Viridiplantae > Streptophyta > Magnoliopsida > Solanales > Solanaceae > Nicotiana > Nicotiana tabacum. The sequence continues at coordinate 172,481,255 of NC_134090.1, forward strand.
CCAAAAGTACTAGAATAAGTTATACGTTATAGACACGAGTACCTAGCTTGTAAGATATTGATGTTGCATGCTATTGTAATGTTATTTATACATAAGTATGTTCCCTATGGACGGTCTATGAACGCGTAAGGGTATAATGAAGGTTAATCGATGGACGGTCTATCAAATGCATAGGTAAGATAAAGGTTGGCTATGGACGGTCCCATATGTATACATAGTCCGACCCGAATATTTTGAGCCATACGGACAGTCTGCTTTGCTATGCGTACATGCCACCAGATAGTAATGTTGTAGTATGCCTTACAGACGGTCTACCTTGATACGTGTAAGAGCCACATTGTATTCTTATAATAAGTAACAACGACGATGCAACAAGAGATCACTGAGAACCAATTGATAGAAATAGTTCAGAAATATTATGATAGGTTGAGTTTTTCAATCAGATTGAAGGACCAAGTGGTCCAAATGATATCGATCTAGTAAGTCGATCTACAGCACGTGGTAAGATCACTCTTATTCTTATCATTCAGCAGACTATTTTTGTATTCATTTATGCTTTTCAGTTTTCAGAATTTATTTATATGTATTGATTTCTGCCTTACATACTTGGTATATCTCATTGTACTAACGCCCCGTCGCTGGTGCACTGCACTTCATGCCTGCAGGTGTAAGTAATCAGTTTGACGAGCCTTTAAAGTAGACATGATTGATATTCAGTAGGAAATCGGTAAGATTTCATCTCTTCCGGAGTATATCCGAGTCTAAAGGTCATGATATCGGATTTTGTTATAGACTTATGGGTAGGCCGGGCCCATATCCCGATGATATTTTGATGTAAGATATTCTTAGAGGCTTTGTAGACATAGGTTTAGTATGTACAGTATGTTAGTGGCATTGTGGGCCCTCATTTATGTTTTTTTATAGGTTGTCCAGTATTGATACTCATAATGGCCTCCTTGGCCCAAACATGTATTGTTATTTTGGGTATGATGGCTATGCTTGGTCGCCTACGATATATTACGAGTTGCGGCCATATTGGCCTGTGTATGTTTTGGGTTAAGTCCAGCATTCAAGAGTTGCAAAGTGGTTCGCTCAGGCCAGCATAACACCGAGTGCCAGCCACGCCTCACCTAGGTTGGGGTGTGACACCATTGTTCCAAGTTGCTATTGGAAATTCTCACAAACTTTCCTTCAGATTTCTAGTGTCTTTGGAACTTTTCTTATTTAAATTGCGCACGAACGCCATAGCTGCCCAATTACCAGGAACTCGAGGTAACATCATCCTCTCCCATTGAAATATATCTATGAATTCTCTAAGCAATTATGTACTCCCTTGCTTAACCTTAAATATGTCTTCCACCTTTTTTCAACTTTTTGAGCTCCCGAATGTGCTTTTATGAAAAAATCTACAAGCTCAGCAAAATAATCAATAGAATTTTCAGGTAAAAGAGAATGCTATGTTAATGCTCCCTTCGTGAATGTTTCACAAAACTTTTTGACCATAACCGATTCGATTTCTTGCTTAGTTAAATCGTTGCCTTTCATGCCCATAGTGAATGCAGTCACGTGATCTCAAGGATCAGTGGTTCCATCATATTTTAGAATATCAGGCATCTTAAACTTTTTAGGGATTGGTAAAGGAGCTGCACTTGGCTTCTAGGTTTGTTGTGAATATTTATCGATATCCACTCCCTTAATCACAGGTGGTACGCCAGGTATTTGTTCTATGCGATCGTTTTGCTCTTTCAATTGTTTCTACAAAGTTAGTACTAAACTTTATAAATTAAAATTGTTTGGTGTACCTGACCCTCCATCACGGGAATCGTTAGGAATTTCTCCACTTCCAGAATTGTCAAGCCCTGAGTGTAGGTTTTCTAAGGTTACTGTATTGACCGGTGAAGGAGTTTGTGGTGTATTAGGCAATCTTCTAATAAAAGCTTGTAGTGCACTATTCACATGTTCCGCAATCAATTGCTTTAGAGCGTCTTGATCCACAGTTTATTCGTCCCCTTGTTGACCATCAGCTTGTGACGTAGATCTTTCAGGTGAACCTTCATGGGATTGCCGAGGGGACCCCGTTGGTGATTGGTATGGTGGAGTTTCACCATGTTGGTTCAGCTGGTTATTCTCGTTAACAATTGACATAGTTGGTTGTCAAAAAAGTAAAGTTTGAAAAGTAAAAAGATTATCAGATTCCCAGTAACGGAATAAATTTGTTTAACCAAAAATAGTTTTTTCGGTCAAAGTCAATATTCAAAAGAAAACGAGTTACTGATAACCAAGATTTACTTCACTTTCTTGATAATTTTAAGGAGAACGGACTGTAAAATGGAAATGGGTAACAAAGAGATTGAACTGTCAATTAATATTCAAAATCAAAACTTAGAACTTGTGGAGTAAGCAAAGAAAATAGTATGTATTTCAGCAATAATCGTAACATGTCCTTACAAATGAGATTTCCGTCCTTATATAGGAACTTACAATCATAACATTCCCCACACTTAATTTGATTTATTAATGATATTAATTATATTGATTGTCCGTTATCATATATATATATATATCCATAACTAGCACATTTATGACTAAAGATTCTTTGTAACTACTCTGATTTCCCTTCCTTATTTACTTCTGGTTCGTGCATCTTCCCTTCTTTTTAGTTTTCATTCATTTCGTTCTCGTTTCCCTTTTGACAACTATCAGGTCCAGTTCTTTTCTCTGCGTCATCCCGTGGGTGTTTCTCCCGTACCTTTCGTGCTCTCTTAATTCAGTTAATTGAGAATGCCACTTATCGCTATATAGGCGTTCCACACATCATGCCTCGTCAGCTTACTGATGATCCACGTGTCATGTTTTTTTTACCAATACACATATCAAAACACCATCACAGAAGAGGCGGAAATTCAACAGCTCGCCTCCCTCCATATGTATATGACTAAATATCTGGAGCTTGGATAATATAAGATGGGGGCTATTATCAGGTAATCAGGAATGGAGTTGAACATAATTTTAATATCATGATAAAGAAATGAATTATTTGTAACCTAACTCAATTGTAAAAGCTAGCCCAATAAATGAGGATTGTCCGAGATCATATAAAGATATCATCTCATCCCTAAGAAATCGATGTGAGAACTCAACACAATAATAAGTGAAGGTCATCGTCGCTTAATCGCTCCTTCAGGTTGTTGGCTCGTTCTACAATAGTATGTCCAAATTTTTCTTTTAATCGGATCTTTTTTTGAATTTTGCATGAATGCAGAATATTTCGAGCATCGAGCTATTTTTTTTAGGTTGCGCTCGTTTACATTATACATCCTCGATCCGTCTTTCCTTCGATCGTTTGATTCAGCCCAATTAGGCCTTCATTCAGTTAAACTAATATAGATAGAGATTGTTTCTTTCCTATACCATATATGAAACCTTATTACTAAAAATGTGCATAGTTTCTAATTTACCTGCCCTGTCCATATTTTTCTACAGTTATTATACCAATCATTAAATACTAATTAATAGTAGCTGAATATTCCTAATTTGTCGAGCTAAAATTGAGGAACAGAATATTCTAAAAAGATTTGGCGTAAATCATATCAAATCATATTCTTCTAGATATTCCTATTTAGGTGCGCTACAATTATGGAAGTAAATATTCTTCCAGATATTTTCCACCATTGATAGCCATTAAAAAGCTTTAAAGCTTTGAATTCAAATTTGGGTTTTCAAAAATCATTATTTGTTTGGATTGGGTGTTGTTGAAAATAATGGGAAATATGGTTTGGAGTTTATATCTCAATTTTGAGGGGTTTTGGTGAAGATTAGACTTGGTTTTGACTGAATTTCAGATTGAAACTCAAAGAAGAAGAAGAAGAAGAAGAAGAAGAAGAAGAAGACATATTGCAGAAATTGTAGATAAATTGTAGATTATTTGTATTCTGATTGTAGATGCTTTTTTTTCTGTTTTCACAAATAAAAACGGCTAAAACTCCTACAAATCTTCTGAAAAAATGCAATTATGTCAAAAATCACAATTATGCTACAATTGGATTTGAATTGGGATATAAAAATTCAATGTACCCAGTTTGTAGATATTTTGTTGATAAATTATAGATTATTTGTATTATGATTGTAGATGCTTTGTTTTATGTTTTCACAAATCAAAAATGACTAAAACTTCTATGAATCTTCTGCATAAAACGCAATTACGTCGAAAATGCCAATTATGCTACAATCGAATGGGAATTGAGATATTAAAATTCAATGTACCCAGTTTGTAGATATTTTGTAGATAAATTTTAGACTATTTGTATTCTGATTGTAGATGCATTGTTTTCTGTTTTCACAAATCCAAAACGACTAAAACTCCTACAAAATCTTCTGCAAAAAATGCAATTATGTCGAAAATAACAATTAAGCAACAATTGAATGGGAATTGGGATATTAAAATTCAATGTACCCAGTTTGTAGATATTTTGTAGATAAATTGTAAATTATTTGTATTCTGATTGTAGATGCTTTGTTTTCTGTTTTCACAAATCAATAACGACTAAAACTTCTACAAATCTTCTGCAAAAAATAATCTACAATTTATCTACAGTTTTTCTACAATTGCTGCAATTCTTCTTCTTCTTCTTCGAGTTTCAATCTGAAATTCAGCCAGAACCAAGTCTAAATCTTCACCAAAACCCCTCAAAATTGAGATATAAACTCCAAAACATATTCCCAATTATTTATATCAACACCCAATCAAAACAAATAATGATTTTTGAAAATTCAAATTTGAATTCAAAGCTTTTTAATGGCTGTCAATGGTGGAATTGCTGCTCTCTTGTCTCTTTGAAGGTTTGTTCTTCTTCATTGAGAAAATTTGAAGCTGAAGGTAAATGTGTGTATGAACTTTGAAGATTTGACTTCAATTTTGATGAACTTTGTTGTTCTTCATTGATGAACTTCAACTGGAGTAAAATGGGGAACCAACTTTGTTGAAGGGTCTCTTTAATTTTCTGTGAATTTAGAGGAGAAATTTGGTTTCAGAAGATGGAAAATAGTAAAAAAAACGTGGGTAAGGGTAAAACGTGGGTGAGACTGAGAGGTTAGGAGAGAGAAACGTGCAGATTTCTTTAGTTAAGGAGTAAAAAATGTACATTTAATTATACCCTTAATTAATTATGATATAGAATTGATAATATGGTATACTAAATGTAATTAAGTCAAATCTTAAACATTGAGGGTAATAAGGTTTCTTATGTGGCATAGGAATATAAAAATTCCAAATTGAAATATGGGCCGTAAAATTCTCCCAATTATAAGTATATTGTAAGAAAGTTCCGACTACTTCTGTGTAAATGAAAAACGAGAATAACTTGAATATTTGTCTTTTTCTTAAAACGATTGTCGGTCGTTAATTTTTTTACAAAGAGAAAAAGCAATTTGGCGGAGGCAACACAAAACATCAGGAACAAGTGTAAGATACCTTTTAACTTTATTAATAATTATTATTCATTCATTCACTCATTCATTCATTGAATTTGTAGAAAGAAAAGTGAAGGTGTTAAATTGTGTCAACACAGCTGGTTGCTTGTCGACCTGTCAACCTGTTGGGACCTAGGTTCAGATAATATCAAATTAATGGTGACTCATAAGTTGAGAAGGTTGATTCAAAATTTAAAGTTTATATGTTTTTGAAGTGATTTTAAGTTAATAAATAATAATAATAATTAAATTTATAATAAAATATATATATATATATATATATATATATATATATATATATATATATATATATATATATATATATATATAAAAGGTCATTGTGATTGTTACACACCAAAAAATCACAAGCTATATATATATATATTGTCAGAACTCTCTATCAGAGGCAGAGCTAGGATTTGAAATTTATGGCTTCCGAATTCTAGCACTTTTAAGTTACTGGGTTCTAAATTAAAAATTTATATATATTAAATAAAATTTTGAAGACAAATATAGAGTTGCACCGAAGTTACTGGGTTCGGCCGAACCCGCACCTTGGTCTCTAGCTCCGCCCCTGACTTCGAGTAACAACCATCTTCTATAATAGAATTTCGCTATAGGGGCCAAAAAATTTTTGGAACTAATATTTAATATATTATAATATATATTTTTTATAACAACACTTTATTATATCAGTTAAAAAATTTTGAAACAAATAATATTTGTGTAGGAAGGTTTGACTGTAATACTGAGCTATTGGTGAAATTTATTTATTACTACATTCGTTTCATATTAGATGAGGTAGTTTGACTCGACATGGAATTTAAGAAAAAAGAAGAAGACTTTTAAAACTTGTGGTCTTAAAAGTTTAAGGGGTAAAAGGTTTGTGGGGCCATAATATTTGTGTGGCTATAAAAATATCTCATTAAAAGTAAATGAGTAAAATGAAAAAGTTTAAAGTTGAATTATTTTTAAATTTAAAAATATGTTATTTATTTTAAAATAGATTAAAAATGAAAGTATCCCGTCTAATATGAAACAGAGAGTATTTGGTAGTGGGATATTTTGTTATTCATCAGACAATGGTAGTGGCAAATGCTCCGAGTGTTTCGACTGAGACAGATTTCATTTCAGTTAGAAATTTGATTATTCACCGATTTCGGCTGCATCATCAATTTTGAAGTCTGGTGTAACTTTCTCTCCTCTTTCCAATGTTTGCCTTATCTTTTCTTTTTAACTATTGTATTTTCAAATAAAAAATAAGTGTTAAAGACAAGATTGAAATTAAAACTATTTAACCTTTTGTTATTTTATGGATATCATTTTTAATTTTTAAAATATCGAGGTGCATAGAAGAACAAAGGTTCTTAGGGCAGACAAAACCGGATCTAAAATTTAAAGTTTATAAGTTTTGAATTCCTACTATAAGAAGTTATTGTATAATTTATATACAACAACAATAATAACAAACTAAGCGAAATATTACAAGTGAAGTCTGGGAAGAGTAATGTGTATGCAGACCTTACCCCTGCCCTGGGAGGTAGATAGGCTGTTTCCGGAAGACCCTCGGCTCGAGAGGAAGAATAGAAAACAATCAAATATCAACAACAAAAGCTAAAAAGATAATAATAAAAATGTAAGAACTAGAAAAATAAATGAAAAAAAAAACAATAGCACTAATTATATTATATAATTTGTATATAATAAATAATTTTTTCAAAACAAATATAAAATTTAGACAATCGCTATTGAGTCATGCCGAACCCGTACAATAAACCGTAAATCCGCCCACGAGGGCAGAGAGATCTGTAAAAAAGCAGAACAGGATCTGTTTCGTATAGGGAAATGCAATGAAAATATATAGGTAAAGTGGGATGAATGTGTACTAAAGAATTCATTTCTATTTACCTTTTCCATTTTAGAGTTTAGTCTCTTTCAAAGAAAGAGTATTTAAGGGGGAAGGTTTTGATTTAAAAAAGAAAAGAAAAAGAGGAACATATTATATAGGAAATGGATTTTGTTTTAGAGTGTAAGAAAGAAAGAACAGACCCGTATACATCCACAAGAAACATTTATGGGTAGTCGAACTTTGTGTTTCTCGGATCCTTCAAAAATATTACTGGATGTGTGTCGAATATTATAAAAGTTATTCGATCTTTTAACGGTAAGACAAAGATGGGGCAACATTTCTATGATTAGATATAACGTGATATAAAAAATAAGGTAAATTTTATAAATACATATATAGTAAATTTTATAAACACATATAACGTGTTACTGAATATGTGTCGGATACTATAAAAATTATTCATTTTTTTTAAAGGTAAGACAACGATGCGGCATCATTTTTATGATTAGATATAACATGATATAAAAAAAAAAATAGGCTAAATTTTATAAATACATATATAATTATATTCTCAATACATATGCCTCCGATTTAGGTGTTTTTACTAAAATAAGGTTGATTGAGTGTGTTCTCTTACTTGTGTGTTCAGGGAAGGAAGAAATAATGGCAAAGTGCATTGGCAAAAAATTGGACCTCTTAGAAGACTTAATGGACAGTGCAAAATTCATAGGAGAAATTTATCCGAAATACAACGTTTTGAAGAGTTATTTATAAAATTTATACAACTTCTTATTATATATCATTTTTCTATTCCTTAAATATCTCATTTTAAAACGTGAAAATAGGGATTATGATTACAATTATGAGAATCATAAATGCATAATCATCTAAGATTCTCCTAAAAGTACCTCCACTTAACTTAAAATTAGGGATTTCTTTTATTTCAAATTTATCAAATTTTCTATCTCATTCAATATTTACTTCATAATAGAATCCAATTAACACCGACGTGGTGCTGCTGCCAACAATCCCTTCAGTTGGGATTTCAAGGTTTTTTTAGAGCTTTCCGATGGGGCTGCATTCTTGTGAGCGCTATCGAACACAGTCCAAACTTGTGCATTTAAATTTGATTTTTCATTTACTTCAAATAGTGATAATTTCAACTATTTTCATGATCTTTTCCATTCATGGAATAAAAAAATTTAGGACTTAACTTCCCTAGGCTTCGTTTAAGTTCACTGGCGGAGGATGAATATAAATATTCTTCGTTTAACTTCCCTAAGGACTTTTTCCTCTCCTTTTAATAATATATAGATAATATATATTTGGTATACGAATATAATGAATAAATGTTATATATTGATGCTAATATAAATTATATATATTATGTATACTACACGTATGTAAATAGATTATGTGATTGTGATGATGTCATCACTTGTGTTGCAAGTGCATTCAGTGTTCCGAGGCTTAAAAACCTCCCTTTTACCCCACTTTGATTTGCGTGCGTGGTCCGGACCTATATTCGGAAAGCCTTCTACGTGAAAATATGAGAAAATAAAAATTTTAGAGTTAAAAATTTGATTATGGTTGACTTTGGTAAATATTTTTAGCAAACGGACATAAATTCGGGTTCCGACGATCCCGGGAGGTCCGCTAAATATAGGACTTGGGCGTATGCTCGGAAATGAGGTCCCAAGCCTTAGAAATCAATTTTTGAAAGAAATTGTTTTACTAAATTATCTAAGAAATAAAGAAAAGAATTAATGTTTGAAACCATTGTTATCGGGCCCGTATTTTGGTTCCAGAGCCCAGTACAAACTTGCTATAGTATTTGAAATATAATTGTGAAATTTGGTGAAAAACGAAGTTTATTTGACATGAGTTGGACTTCCGGTTGGAGAGTTATGAACGATGAGAGTTCTTGATGAATATGTTGAGTTTCGAGGTTTAATTCATAATTTTACATGTTATTTTGATGATGTTATCGCACGAGTAGGTCCATACGATGTTTTTGAGGATTTTGTGTATATTTGGTTTGGAGCCCCGAGGGATCGGGTGAGTTTCGGGTAGGTTTTGGGATGCCTTAGGCCTAAAAACACAGTTGTTGCAGGTTCACAGAAATTTGCAGATCTCTGAACCCGCCAGTGCGGTCCGCAAGAAAACGTGTGCGACCGCGGAAGGGGCCAGTGCGGTGTGCGGTGGAGGGCTGTACGGCCGCAATCCATTTTGTGTTATCCGCACAGGGCACTGGACTGCAGTACTCTCAGGAAGGCCTGTGCGGCCGCAGTCCATTTTGTGCGATCCACACAAGAGGTCTGAGAGGGGTATAAATAGACGGGATTTTCAGTCATTGTTCATTTTTCAAAATCCCAAAAACATAAGAGGCGATTTTCAAACAATCTTTCTTCTCCAAATCAATTGTAAGTCATTTTTAACTAGTTTTCTTCAATCATTAACATCTTTTAACATGATTTCAACTTCAAATCAATGATTTTGATGGGGAAATTGGGTGTTTTGGGTAGAACCTAGGTTTTTCAAAAAATTGGGGATTTGGACCTCGATTTGAGGTCCGATTTAAAAACAAATTACATATTGAGCACGTGGGGGAATGGGTAATCGGGTTTTGGTGCGAACCTAGGATTTTGACCACGTGGGCGCGGGGGCGATTTTGACTTTTTGGGTAAAACTTTAAAAAACCCATTTTCATGCATTCAAATTGATTCATTTAGCATTTATTGATGTAATTAAGTAACGTGTGGCTAGATACGAGCGAATTAGCGGAGGAATCAAGGGGTATAACTATAATTGAAACTTGAGTTTTGTTCGAGGAATCGAGGTAAGTGTTCGGTCTAACCTTAGCTTGAGGGATTAGGAGTTGAGTCATATTTGTTAATTGCTTCTTGTTGAGTATGACGTATAGGCATGGTGACGGGTATCTATATGTTGGAGTGGAGCATGACCGTGAGTTTTAAATTGATAGTTGTTGTGTTCTTAAATGTTATTACGGATGCTTTAATTGATGATTCTCGATATTGAGCAAAGATTTAGTTTATTCTCGTGGATTTTATTTATGATTGAGTATTGGTATCAATTGAGCTGAGTAGAAGTTGAGTTAGGATTGGTTATAGCTGATTCTCCCTTGTCGGGATGATTGTTTCGATATTGTTGCTCCCTTGCCGGGAAGTTATTATATTGCTTTTGTTCCCTTGCCGGGATTCCTTGTGATTTTGTGCTGGCTTGTAAATGGGAGCGGGTGGTACGCCTACCATGAGATTTAATAAAATGGGAGCGGGTGGTACGCCTACCACAAGATATGATGAAATGGGAGCGGTTGGTACGCCTACCACAAGATAAGATAAAATGGGATGCGGGTGGTACGCCTACCACAAGATAAGATGAAATAGGAGTGGGTGGTACGCCTACCACGAGGTTTGATGAAATGGGAGCGGGTGGTACGCCTACCATGAGATTTAATAAAATGGGAGCGGGTGGTATGCCTACCACAAGATATGAGCAATGAGATCGGGTTGCACGCCTGCAACAAGATGTAAACTGAAAGTGAAATTTGCCTTTATTTTCCTTATCCTTGTTAGAAGTTAAATCTTGGTTTCATTATAATTTTATTGAGATTCGGTCTTATCTGTTATTCCCCGAAGCATGTTTCCCCTCTCCAGTTTTAATTGTTTGTTTCCGTCTATCTTTCCGTTGTATATATATACATAACTGCAAAGGTTTATCTGGAGTAAGGTCCTAGCTTCGTCACTACTTCACCGGGGTTAGGCCAGACACTTACCATCACATAGGGTCGGTTGTGCTGATACTACACTCTGCACTTATGTGCTGATACAGGAGCAGCGCTTGGTCAGCAGCGGTAGGGGAGCTAGCCTTCAGTCCACCGAGATACTGAGGTAGCCCTGCAGGCGTCTGAAGGCCCGACGTCTCGTCTATCCATTTAGATGTTCTGTTTTCTCTTGTATCCGAGACAGACTATATTTCCTTTTTCAGACACTTGTATGTAGCATTCCTAGATAGTCCGTGAATGTTGTGACACCAGTTTCTGGGTAGAGATATATGTTGGATATTTATTCGTATCGGTTTTGGTATAATATTTATCCAAGTCTTCCACTTAAATTTCATCTTTCGTCATTATTTAAATGCTGATTACCTGCTAATTTAATTGGTTAAAAAGGCTAAAATGAAAGAGGTTGAATTTTTCGCATTTTGTGGCTTGCCTAGTTTCTATGAGTAGGCGTCATCACGACCCCCGAGGGTGGAAAATCCGGGTCGTGACATGTGGAAAACCCGGTTCGTGACAGTGATATATTTACTTCAAATGTGAAACATATATCAATGACATATACGTATATAATATAAATATACCCTATCATTTTAAGGAGAAGGAGATATTGGAGTTGAAATGCAAATACGTATTACGTAGAACTATATCTTGAAAAGGCAGCAAATGAGGAAATATTTGACTGCATTTGATATTGATTTCCTTCGTGTTACCCTAAATAAGGATACTCCCTTATTTTTATGTGTTTGTTTTAATTTCATATATTTTGATTCAGTTTCCTAATTAATAGGGAACTACCGTGAGGGTTAACTTCTATACATTTACCATGGTTATGTTGTAGAATATGTTGTTTAATTAATAGTTGTAGATTGTGGAATATTTTTTCATTTCATTAGTAATTATGAAAATTTCCCACAACAACATTTTTTTCAATTTAGGACTTACTCCCTTTTATTATGGGATAGGATGGTAGAAATATTGCGCAAGTAGGCTCTCTACCTATAAAGTAGAGGCAAGGTCTGCGTATACGTTATCTTCCCCAGATTTCATTTGTAAGATCATACTGAGTATGTTATTGTTGTTGCCAATAGAAATATTAACTAGCCCAATTTAACTTTCCATGACAATAGTTTTTTTTAAAGGAATTTTTACCTCCGATAGCAAAGGTTAACACCTTATTTATTTTAAATAAATACCCTTTTAAAAAATTATCTCCTATAGCTATCTTTTAATTTTTATAGCAAAATATCTATTTATAGTTACTTCCTACCTTTAAGCCATTAAATACGTTATGTATTATTTTTTACCTCCCTCTCTCTTCCCTCTCTCCTCCTTTCTCTTTCCTCTTTCAGTTACACATTTTCACCACCTCCTCGAAACTACCTAATATTTTGCACTTTACTCTGATTTGATTATCGCTGTAAGGAGAAAATAAGTCAATCTCATATTTCTTCCTTCTTTCATCTTCCCAGAAAGCTAATCTAAGCACAATTTCAAGAATTTCTCCAAAAACCCATTTGAATGGAATTAAGTTTGATAATAGTTTCAAAAGGAAAGTTTTCCAGAAGTTTCTGAAGACATGTTTTATCAAATAATGTTGGTTCTGGGACCAACTCTGAGTTGTTTTCAAACTTATCTGCAAATAGCTCTACCTGGAAACCCCGATATCTCCATTTATCTGCTCTCCCTCATCAAACTCATCGCCGACAATATAAATCCTGTGTGATTCTGTGATTGTGCTCTTTGGACGCTCTAGACGAGACGACATTAGGGTTATTCTTGAACAAAGACGATGGAGTTTGGGGCTGGGCAACTTGAAGAGTCTGTTACCTTTTTTTCCATTATATTTCAATATATCTCGCTTTATTCTTTGTATTTCATTATATTCATTGTCTTTTTTTCCCATTGTATTTCAATGTATCTCGCTGTATTCTATGTATTTTATTGTATTCGTTGTCTTTTTCCCATTGTATTTTAATGTATCCCACTGTATTCTATGTATTTCATTGTATTCACTGTTTCTTTGTATTCCACAAATGTATTCATATATATTTTTAATTAATATAATTTATGTATTCAGATGTATTATATAATTTCTTTGAAGATTGCTATGTTTTTGGGGTGTTTTTCGGTTGAGAATCTTTTTCATAACTGGAAATACAAAATTTGTGTGTTATAATTGAGTTTGTTGAGTTATATTAGGAGTCTATTATGTTAATTGATTCACTTTCCGTTTAAAAACAGTGTAATCCCCTGTTTCACGCCGTGAATACAATCGAATACAATAATCTGTCCAGCTGTAATCTCATGTTTCACGTCATGAATACAGTCGAATACACTCGAATACAAAATTCTGTCTAGCTGTAATCTCCTATTTCACGCCTAGAAATGCTACTGTATTCAAATACATCGAATATACTCTAAAAAATCTGAAAATATAGCTATAGGAGGTAATATAGTAAATGATATCTACAACTAGCTAATAACCACTAAAACATAGTGATTTCTGAAAGCTTCTCATTTTTTAATTAGCCAAAAAGTGGACAATAATCACTACTTCTACATATCTATTGGTCCATTCATTATGTGTAGACAATCTGTTGAGGAATATGACTTGGGCTATTATCTGCCTTCGATTTTGGGCCAGATAGATACCCACAAATATTGTGCTTAGATTCATCCAGAATGTCCATTTTGCCTAAAAGAATATGTTGGAAAAAAAAATCAGAAATAGTCGTATTTACCGGTAATTGAAAAATAGTCACAGTTTTAAAAGTAATCGAAATTTAGCAACTTTTTATGTAAAGATAAAATCTGAACAAAAACACTCTTAAAAATCCGAAAATATTCTAGCATATTATGTTGGAATTCGATTTTTTTTTTAACATATCAACTTCCAGCATAATATGCTGGAATTTTATAATGTGTTGGAATTTCATCATAATGTGCTGGAAGTTTATATGCAAGACCTCCATAATCTCGCATATTATGATGGAACTTTCCGTGTGCTGGAGTTCCAACATAATATGCTGGAAATTTATACGCATGAGCTCCATAATTCGGCATATTATGCTGCAACTTTTCGTATTTCAGCAAAATAGTGACTATTCTTCAATAAGTTTGCAAACACTGGATATTTTTCAATTACCCATCCAAAAACTGGTTAGCCCGTACTATTTATATTACATATTACAAAATTCAGGATTCAATTTCACTTTCTTTTTTCGTCAGGATTCAGTTTCACTTTTTCAATTGTACAGCTTTTGTGTTTAGTTCTGAAGTACTATAAGTGCTATTGTGTATCGATTTCATATTCATTGTTCATTTTTTCTAGTCATATACATATATTATACATTAATTATACATAATTATGTACATATAATACATAAATTATGTATATATATTATACTTTCACATGCTATTTTAATTTAAGTGGTTGTATGAGCTGTTATTTCGGTTAATTCTTCAATTACTATTTATCAATTTGCATTACGCAGAGCAAACAACATACCATTGATTTGCAGTATACATTAGGGGCATTTACATCTATACCCGTTTTTTGGATCACGTTTTAATTTGTGCCCGCTTTGCAAAAAAAATTGCAAGTGTACCCACTTTTTTGCGTAACTTCAGCATACAGGGCTGAAGTAGCAAAGACAATCATGCAAAACTTCAGCATTCTAGTAGACGGAACTGGAGTAGCAAGTGTGCTGAAGTTTTTGTTTGTAATTGTTGAACTTAAGCATAGTAGCTGAAGTTTTGTTCTCTATTTGCTGAAGTTTTTGTTTGTAATTGCTGAAGTTTTTGTTTTTGTAACTGGTAGAGCTGAAGTTTTTGTTTTTTGTAACTGGAGAACTTCAACTCTAGAGCTGAAGTTTTTGTTTTGTAACTGGCGAACTTCAGCTCTAGAGCTAAAGTTTTTGTTTTTGTAACTGACAAACTTCAGCTCTAGAGCTGAAGTTTTTGTTTTGTAACTGGCGAACTTCAGCTCTAGAGCTGAAGTTTTTGTTTGTAACTGGCGAACTTCAACACCAGAGCTCTAGGGGGCATGTTATACCCACCCGAAGTAACTTAAAGCAACATTAACAGGAACCAAGAAATATCAACACATTACCAATCCAATCGACAACTGAAATCTCCAATTTCCGCCAGACCCAATTTACCAAACAACAATATAAAATTAATAATTAATTTCTGTTGTCCCATTTTCACATCAAAATTGTGCATAAGATTCAAGTTGCAAAATAAATATAGAACCTTTACAGCTGAGGGTGTCGGCGAAAAGGAAAAAAATGATTGAAAATTTATAGGACTCACCGAAGAAATAAGAAGAAGCATATAAGGATGAACTTTACTTCTGGAAAAAGAAAAGATAAAACTTTGAGGAGGAGAAAGGGGGCTGAAATTGTTTAAAAAGTGGGTACAAGTTAAAACTTTTAAAAAAAATGGGTATAAGTTAAATGGAGGCGACCAAATAAGACGCCCCGTGCAATTTTTACTATACATTATGGTGTTCTGGAAAACACTAACTAGTGTCAGTTTTAGCAATTGCTAAGCTATAATATCTTTGGAGAATTATTATAGCTGTTAAAAGTAAATTACATTTCAATTTGGAATATGAAATAGAGAAACTTTCGGAAACCATTATGTTTTAGTGGTTATTAGCTAGTTGTAGCTACCATTTACTATATTACTTCCTATAGCTATATTTTCAGATTTTTTAGAGTGTATTCGATGTATTTAAGCTACTGTATTCATGAATAAAGTAGTATTCATGGAATGAAACATGGGATTACAGCTAGACAGATTATTGTATTCGAGTGTATTCGACTGTATTCATGGCGTGAAACATGGGATTACAGCTGGACAGATTATTGTATTCGACTGTATTCACGGCGTGAAACAGGGGATTACACTGTTTTTAAACGGAAAGTGAATCAATTAACATAATAGACTCCTAATATAACTCAACAAACTCAATTATAACACACAAATTTTGTATTTCCAGTTATAAAAAAGATTCCCAACCGAAAAACACTCCAAAAACATAGCAATCTTCAAAGAAATTATATAATACATCTGAATACATAAATTATATTAATTAAAAAATATATGAATACATTCGTGGAATACAACGAAACAATGAATACAATGAAATACATAGAATACAGCGAGATACATTGAAATACAAAAAAAAAAAGACAATGAAATAGATGGAAATACAGTGAGATACATTGAAATATATTAACAGAGTTCAGCCCCAAACTTCATCGTCTTCGTTCCTCTTTTTTTTGCAGCTGTTGTTCATTCCCTTTTCTTAGGGTGACTACCAGGTAACAACCCAACGAGCCCACTCTACCATCTGATTTACAAAAGAAGAGTGTTTGCAAGCGCCTTCTTTGTATCTCCAATGTGTAGCGAAACCATATTCAGCTTGCAAGTACATCTTCTTTGTCTAGATCTGAACTTCAAGAGGCACCATGCCTTCCTCGAGCACAACCGTTTGAAGATATTGGTACCTGAAAATTACACACCAATATTAGGGCAAACATTCGAAGAAAAGAAACTCATCTCAAATCTCTCATGCTTTTTACCCGTTGAATTTCGGATTTTCTGTGTAGTCCTTGTATCTCCGCTATTATACAAAGCGTTGAGAGAGAGAAGTTGGAGAAAAAACTGAAAGAATGAGAGAGAAAAATAATACAAAGCGTATTTTACGGCTTAAGGGTAGGAGATGACCATAAATAGATAGGGCTATAAAAATCAAAAGGTAGCTATAGAATATAATTTTTTAAAAAGGTATTTATTTAAAATAAATAAAGTATCAACATTTGCTATAGGAGGTAACTTAAGAACATTTGTCCAAATATTCTCTTTAAATATCGCAATTAGCTAATACTACACTTATTTAATGAGTAGATTTAAAAAGAATAATAAATAATTTTGTGTTCTTCTAAAATGCAATTATTTCAAACAAATCTTTAAGATGACTAACATTAAGAACAGATGGAATAATAACAGTAACTACATGTTAGTCCCCACTAAATTGAGGTCGGGTATACAAATCTTTACTTCTCCATTAAAGCTCAACTTATGTTCGCATTTATACAATACTTATCTTGTGAATATGTTGGCTTCAATGACCCAATATTCATTACCATATTATATACGGTCAAATTCGGGCGTGCCTAATTTTGTATGGCTAACAGAAACCGAGGTGGCAGAGCAAAGCTCGGCCTCGCATCGTACCGAACCTTGGTATAGAGACGGATTGCTGACCTCGTAAATCAATGATCGACCAAGATCGAGACCAGCCATGATCGAGATCGAAGCAAGAAAGAGATCGAGCGAAATCAAATGAAACATGTTAAGTCGAATAACGGAAAGCCGAGATATCCGTGATCGGGCAAGGATGGTGGCGAAAATCTTGGCACATATCGAGTCAGGACCGGTCATTTAGCCAATCATGAGATTTCCTTCCATATTTAGAATTATACCATAAAGAATTCATCTACTATATAAAGGGGGTTCTAATCACTTTGTAACCACATATACTCCACGCATAACCAAGCAATATATTACATTTTTGTCTCGCAAGCTCTGTTGTTCAGTTCATACTTTTCAATAACATACTCAGTTGATTCGAGAGCGATTTAGCTCGAGGGCCACAGTTGTTCATCACATTGGCTTGCTTTATTTTACTATTAAAATCTAACATTAATTATCATATTTATCAGTTTGTGCCAAGTGAAATCACATATCCTTAAAACCACTTATAAATTTAATTGTTATCCAATTTTAAGGATAAAGATATATAATATTATCGATTTATTTAATGAATATTGATCACAAAAGGAAAAATCTACACATAATGTTCATTGATCTAAAGAAATGAAAAAAAAAAAACTAAGTGTGGCATGATTTTCTGCAAAAATATTGGTAGGGTTAGAAAGGAGCATGGACGCAGGTTAAATTAGGCCAACAACTTGCATTAAAGCAGAAATGCGATGTGATATGTTAGCCAATACCTAATGGAGGAAAATCAATATGTTAGACTATTTGGGAACACGAATTTGACCAAAGAATATCACAAAATGTACTTTATTGTTTTTGTCAAAATCTATTTCTGTCTAATTTCTTTGCTAAGACTAGAATCACGGCAAGTTATAATCATTTAAGCGAATTGCCTTCACCATTAATTACTTGCAAATTATTTTAGTATAGCTACAAAATTCAATATTATGAAATCTAATTACTAATAATACTCCACCAAGCACGTTAGAATGAAATTGATCTTCTATAATAGTCAAATTAAATACATATCAAAATTTTCAGTTAATTTATATTGTTTGGATGATTGTTGTCTATAGTATTTTATTGTATTATTATTTTAAATACAATATTTATTTTGATTGTTACTTAAGTTTTATTGTATCGTGTTGTTATATCCATCATTATATAACGACGAAAAGTGTCACTTTATGTAATGATCGATTTGATGTGTGTAAGCACGTGATTTTTGCCCTATGAAAGAATTACTCCCAAAAATTCAAAATAAAACGATTTTCCTTGGTGTGCAATTTTGAGAATTTTTGTGACATTTTGGATAATTATTTGTATTTGTTTGTGCATGTTTATTTGTTAAATTAATAAAAAATACAAAAATATGTCGCATTTGCATTTAGGATTTAATTCTACAATTAGGAATAATTAGGTTTGTTTTACAAGAATGAAAATTACAAAAATATGCATCGTTTGCATTTTTAGCATTTAATGTCCAATTGTACAATTTTATGCTTAATTATTACTTAATTGTGTGTTAATTGTTATTGGGAGTTAATTTGCGTTTTTATGAATTAATTTAGTTCTATATGATAATTTAAGGATTTTAGAATTTAGTTTCAGTTTAAGAAAAATAAAAGAAGAAAAGAGAGCAAAAATATAAAGAAAATCGGAATTGGGCTCTTCTTCAAATTCAAGCCACAAGCCCAAAAATACCCAACCTTCCCCATGACCCGGTCCATCTCAACACGGGTCGACCCGGTCCGCCCCATAATCCCAAATGACCTAACCCCTCTTCATTTTTCATTTTTCCCCAAAAAAAACATAAAAAAACCCAAACCCTAAAAACAAACCTATCCGCCCCCCCTCTCTTTCATCTTCTTCGTCCAAACAAACCAGTGTAAAAAAACCTGCTGCTCCTTCATTATTCTTCGCAACGTCCTCCACCTCAAGCGCTCATGGCTGCCCTTTCTATGTTTCGCTTTCGTCTTCGTCGGAGCAGCCATCTCCTCCACGTCCAGACGAGCTCCAGTCATGTCCGCCTAGCTCCACGGTTGTTGCCTCTTCTGTTTCACCATCCAAACACGCTGCTGCTTCATCTTATTCGTCAAGCTCGAGCTTGAGCTCGACACCCATGGCTGCTGCTGCGTCTTCGTCGTCAACCCGTCGCCATGACTGCCATGGATAGCACACGACTAGCAGCTCCGCCAACAAAGCTTCCCAGCTCGTTGCTGCTACCTCCAGCTGCCTCGACGAGCTTCTGCTTCACCTCCAGCTGCCTCGTCGAGCCCCCAGGTCCAGCAGTAGTAGTGGCTGCTGTTTCACTGCCATCTCCGAGCTCCAGCCCGTCTCCAAACGACAAGCAGCTCCGACATCGTCACGACCATCGTCACCCATAGCCCCACTGTTTTGATCTTTCGTTTTCTTCATCGCCTGCAACGTCCAGCCATGAATGACCCTCCCTCATCACCATAACTGACCATAAAACACACACACACACACACACGCTAAGATCCAACTGAAAACGTTCAAAAATCGCCCAGAAGTTCTGTTCGGGGTGAGGTCCGTTCGAGTTCGTCGTTGGTCAGTCGTTGTTCGTGGTTCCGATCCGGTTAGTGGGTTTTGAGTTTCACTTTTGTCCGTATTTTATTTTTGATATTCTCGAATCTAAAATCGGTAAATGTTTGATTTTTGTTTTGTTCGTATTCATTGTTTTATTAATTTTTCAGTTTGTTCATGTGAAATTGTTAGTTTAATGTCGTTAGATTCAAATTGAAATTTAATTAATTATTTCTTCAGTTTGTTTCATATGTTGTTATGTATTTTTCAGAAATTGTTAATGCTGGTTAAATCATTTGAATCCGTCATGCTTGTTGTTTAAAATAGATTTCATTCATGTTCATCTTTGTTTGAAGTTCGTTTGTAACCCCGGTGATTTAATGTGAGTTTTTGTTTTGGTTTTTGATTTGTTGATTTAGTTTGAATCATGTATTTTGTTGTTGATATTGTTGTCTCTTTGCTCATTCATTTTTGGTCCAAGTTAACCAGGATTAGTTCCCAATATGGTTAACTTATTCCCATTAATTTGAAACTGTATGATTCAATGTGTTCATGAGATTTGTTGTTGAAATTCGTTTAGAAATTGGTCATATTTGCTGTATTTTGGTTGTGATTGATTAGTTGATTGGTTATAGCTGATGGGGTAGTTTGGTAATTTGCAGTACGTTAAGGGGTAAAATGGTAATTTCAGTAAGGTCGGAGGGGTATTTTTGGGATTAAACATTTGAACAATTGTTTAATATAATGGGGGACAAGACATAAATTAGTGGGGGAATAATGTAATTATTTATGTTAAGCATGGGGGACAAGGTTTAAAATAAAGAAAACATTAATTAGTGGGGACAAAGCATGCAATTGGGGGAATATTTGGGGTTGGGGATTCAAGACAAGAGTCTTGTTATAAATAGAGTCATTGTGACACACTTGAAGAGGAGAAAAACTTGAAAGACTTACTTAGAGAGATATTTTTGGAGAGAACATTTTAGGAAGACATTCTGAAAATCTCAAGAGGGTTAGAGAGTTTAAAAAGAGAAAACAAAAACAAAGTGAGAAACAAGTTTAGTTTCGGGTTTAATACACATGGGTTTGAGTATGTTTGTGGTGATGTGGTTTGTTGCTGTTTAAGTCTTTTACAAACTTTTGGGTTTGTTCTATCGAGCATGCTTGATTTTCTTCAAATTTTCCTGGGTTTTGATTCTGGTTCAAATTACTACTGTGGGGTTGCTGTTGCGTTGCTGTGTTACTACTGCTGCTGACGCCTCCTTCTTTTCTTCTTGTACTGCCATTTCCAGGTACACATTTGTACACTCTCGGCTTGAAGCGAAAAATGAAATATTAATCAGGCTTTGTTCCTGTTGAATTCCCCTTGTTTAGATTTGTGTTTGAATAGAATTTTTTTTTCTTCGTATAAAAATGTATTTGACTGATTAATGAGTAATGGGGTTGCATATGTATAACTTCTTCATCTAATAATGTTAGTTTAAATTAATCAAAGACTAGTTAATTTGTTTTGATATTATGGCGTGTCAATCTCATGTTCTAGTATTATTAAATAATAGAATATAGAACGGAAGCAACCTTTCTTTGTACAAACTCGATTGCAATTTTCCATTCGCATTAGCCGTAAACTAATAACTAATAAGTTACGTCTTTTTTAGCATGTAATTAATCGGGAGATTTTCTTTTATTTTAGAGACGAACTTAATAGAAAAAATGTAGTCACAGTTTTATCCTTTTAAATAAAAATGAGACGAGCCTCGCCAAATGAAACGCACAGATTGCGGGGCCCTCAATAAATATTTGCTTTAAAATTGCTTAGACTTCGGGATGGACCATTTAGAAAAATTTCACGGCCCTACCCAAAGTAAATGATATGCTAGTCGCTTTAGGCGCGCCTTTAATAATTTAATTCTCTTAAACTCGGGTGCACATTTATGTGACCCAAATCCAAATCTCAACGGAGTCAAAGTGTGTCGACGACCACGGGTACATTGATTGTGACGCGGTTCGAAATACATTTTCACAACGTTGCAATTCCCTGTAAAAATAATAACAATAATTATGAAAGCGGTAAAAAGTTAAAACTTGCACATAAGTTCATATTTGTATAAAATCAGATAATCAAGCCGAATACGACAGTTGAGCGACCGTGCTAGAACCACGGAACTCGGGAATGCCTAACACCTTCTCTCGGGTTAACAAAATTCCTTATCCGGATTTCTGGTGCGCAGACTGTTAAATAGAGTCATTCTTTTCCTCGATTCGGGATTAAATTGGTGACTTGGGACACCCTAAATCTCTCAAGTGGCGACTCTAAAATAAATAAACAAATTGCATTTCGATTGTCCTTTAATTGGAGAAACTCCTTCACCCCTCGCGGGGGCGGAAAAAGGAGGTGTGACAGCTCTGGCGACTCTGCTGGGGAGAGACGACCCAGAACCACTGGTTCACGGTTAGAAATCGAGCTTAGAATAAATTGTTATGTTCAGCTTTATCTGATTTTGTTACATGATATGTGCTTAATGTGCTAACTAACTGCTTTTACAGCTTTGATATTTATTGAACTGTATATAAATTGTGTCGAAACCCATATCCTCTCTGAGTCTTCTGAATCATGAAGAAGGGTGTACTTCGTACGACTTCTTTTCTGTATAGTGTCAAATCCCAATTTAGAACGAGTTTCGGACAAGTTTCTAAGCCGGTGAAGCTTCTGTATTCCTGGTACGCTGCCCCCCCGGCTCGAGCTGTCCTCTCGGGTAAACCAGGTCTAGAACAAACACCCAGGTTCTGAACCTAGAATAACTCAACTTCATGCCGGATCCCTAGTAGGAACGCTTATCTACATCATATGCATTTTTGACTTAGGGGACTCAACACAGGGGTTGGGTCCGTCTAGGAATAGCAACCTGAAACAGAAAAGACCATCCTGATGCATCCTACTCACTGCTTGTGCATTTATTTGCTTTGGACTTGCATGATGACCGGTTTTGAATATTGGGAAAAATTAAAAAAAAAAAGAGAAAGAAAGGAAAATAGCAGTGTATAGGGTTACTCTTCTGTTTTGAAAAAATAATAATGTCCAAATACTGGCGAAATTCTGCCGAAATTTTGGGAAAAATGAAAAAGAAAAGAAAAATATTTTTTTATATATATATATATAGTTTGTTATGCTCAAAAAGCAAAAGAAAAAAAATAGAAAAGAGTCCCTTATTTTTAGATTAAAGAATAGGTTGGTCATTTTGTTGAAACTAAAAAATCTTCACTTTGTCTTGTCTTCAAAATGAAAAAAAATGAAGAAAAAGAAAAATAGTTTGTCTTGCCATGAAAAATGAAAATGAAAAAAAAGACAAGTAGAAGCCAGTGAAAGTGAAAGAGGAGTAAGCAGGGTACGACGAAGCCCTAGGCCTAAGGGGCAGTACGTAAACAAGTACAGATCACATGGTTTTTTACTGATCCGCTTTCGAGTGACGATTGGCCGAGGGGCCCTTTTTTCTTTTATAAGGGAAGAGATTGTAGCTGGGTACAAATAGGCCGGGACGAGTAGGCAAGCACGCGGGTTGTACCGGTCAGCTTTGAGCTGTCGAGTGACGATTGCTCCATCTCTTAAGAAAGGACGCGGGGGGCCTGTCTTATAATAAATGGGGTACTCTCTTCTCTGATGTGCGCATTTTTATTTATTTATTTGTTTATAAAAATGCCAAAAATGAAAATAAAAAGAGTCTTGCGTTGAACGTGATTTTATTATTTGTTGCAATATATATATATATATATATATATATATATATATATATATATATATATATATATATATATATATATAAATCCAAAAAGTATTTTTCTTTATTTACTTTCTAGAAAAGTTTTTTTTAAACCCCCAATTTTCAAGAAAAAAATACAAAAATATTTTCCATTATTGATGTCTTTAGAAAGTCTTTTTAATTGTTTAAAAAAAAAATTTAAAAAATAAAAATATTTTCTTTTAATTTCTTCCAAAAAAAATGCGAAAATATTTTCATTCTTATTTCAAATTGAAAAGAAAAGTCAAAATTCAAAAATATTTTTAGCAGCATTTCTTTCATCGAAAGTAAAATTCCAAAAATATTTTCTTTCTTCTTTAGAAGTTTCTCTTTCAAAATTCAAAAAATATTTCCTTTAGAAATCCTTCTTTGAAAAAATGCTCCATTTCTTCTTTATAAGTCTTTTCTTCAAAAAATAAATAATAATAATAATAAAAAAAGTTTATTTACTTTATTCATGGTGTCCAGAACTACGCAGGTTTGATTCTCACCGGATGTGAGATACGTAGGCAACCCTCATCAGGTCCAATCTCCCCTTTTGCTAAAATAAACAAAAAACATGTCAAAGTTTTAATTTTGTCATAAATAAGTCGGGTGATGTTGTTTTGTCAAAAAATAGCCGAATGTTCCCGAAAGGGACGCCGGAAGGCTGACTTTGCATAAATAGCCACTTTTTGGGTCATTGTTTTAGATTTGGTCCAGGTGACCCACACAGCCTTAAAAATCTTCGTCTCCGAGACGCTGAAGGGTCGTGTTTGCAACACCAGGTTTTACTGTAATTTGAAAAAAAAATAAAGAGTCAACGACCAGGTGAATACTGTTTGGATTTTTAGTCAAAATAAGCCAAGCCGGCTACTGCAGTGTCTTAAACCGTTCTTGCCGAAATAACCTTAGAGTATCTTTCAGTTGTCGAAAGGCTATTTTCGTAAAAGAACGGACAAGTTTGTGAAATGTCATAAAATAATCTTCCCGGCCTCAAAATTCATTTGAAATTGGGAAGGGGCCATGTTTGCAAAAATTGGGGAGGAATCTGTCATTTTTATTTTGCTTGAATTTGTATTTCTTTGGATTAGAAAGTGTGGACTTTCGAGCCTGTTTTATTGTTGTTTAGTTTTTATGTGTCCGAACTACGCAAGGTCTGATTCATGCGGGAACATGATACATAGGCAATCTACATAAGGTTCAACCACCGCTAAAAAAGGAAAAAGAGTGAATAAAAGAAAAAGAAAGAAAGAAGAAAAGAGGGGTTTCTAAAACACTCGAAAGGGGCACAAATAAAATAAGCCGGGATGATGCCTACGGTTAGAGCAAAAGCATATTAAAAATGGTTACCTGCCTAAGAACATCGCATTCCCCAAAGTGCAATTACAATATCTGTTAAGACTCTAACACTGACAAGTTTGTTGTTTTTCCAATCCAATACCAATTAGTTTGTTAAAACGTACTGGCAACGTACCATTATCAAACAAGATCAAAAGGGCCCACACCAGAAAGCATGACTGGTTCAGACAACAGTGTTGAGTCGGAAAAGACGGCAAATCGGATGCTGAAGGAAGCCATGGAAAAAATGGAAAAGATGAGGCTGGAAATGAATGAAATGCAGATATCCTTAGCTAGAGCCCAAAAGGGGCATTAACTACCTATTACTCCTACTCTCCAACCAGGACACACGTCAGAATACCCATCTCCCGGTCCTTCGACGAGTTTCCCAAGCCATCACTACTATCAGGGAAGAGAGGCCTATGATCCCCAAGCTCCACCACCCAATCAGAATCCTCCTCCACCAAATGTTCCCGTCTTTGTGGTGCCTCCCCCCGCCCCATTGTACAGATCATCCAGTGAGCCGCTGTTTCAGGCTCACGACACACAATATTACCCCCTGAACTCACATTCAAAGCACCCGAGCCACATACCTATAATCCCCACTTTGAGGTCCCGGCGGAGATTGAAAAGCCGGCTAAGAGCCCAGAGCAGGACGAGGTGATGCGGAAATTTAAAAGCCTGGAGCAGTCCTTCAGGAACATGCACGGGTTAGGCAACCAGGTCAGCGTGGCTTACAAGGATCTATGCCCTTTCCCTGACGTCCAACTCCCGGTTGGGTTCAAGATGCCCAAGTTTGATTTATATGAAGGGCACGGTGATCCCATGACACATTTGCGGGGCTTTTGTAGCAAAATGAGAGGGGCAGGCGGCAAAGATGAGCTTTTGATAGCTTATTTTGGTCAAAGCTTTAGTGGATCGGCATTGGAGTGGTATACCAGGCAGGATTCCAGCAGATGGTACACTTGGGATGATTTAGCGCAGGCTTTCGCGGGTCACTTTCAATACAATCTCGAGATAATCCCCGACCGTCTCACGTTACTGAGGACAGGAAAGAATCCTGGGGAAAGCTTTCGTGAGTTTGGTTTCCGCTGGAGAGAACAGGCAGCCAGGGTTGATCCTCCCATGAGAGAGGGAGAAATGGTGGACTAATTCCTGCAAACATTGGATCCAACTTACTTTGGTCACTTGGTGACGACGGTTAGAAAATCTTTCAACGAAGTAGTAAAGATAGGGGTTATGATAGAAGAGGGGCTGAGGTCTGATAAAATCCTGAATTACTCAGCACTCAAGGCAACAACCCAGGCTATTCAGAGCGGCACGGGAGGTGCGCTGGGAAGAAAGAAGAAAGAAGAAGTCGCCACGGTTGAGGCAGGCAGTTGGTCCAGGTCCGGCAAACCCTACTACAACCAACCCAAACCCTACAGGCCAAATTATCCATACAGCCCGCCACAACACTACTATCCACCTCAAGAACCACACTTCTCTGTACACCAAGCCCAGACATATACTCAGCCTCCGGCTCGCCCGTAATGGCACGTGCCGGCACCCCAAAACACGTATCCACCTCCACAAAATACATACCCACCAACACAAAACACCTATCCACCGCCAAGAGCCTACAGGAACCCTCCAGGTGCAGGTTTCCGGGGAAATCAGGCTTTCAGAAATGAAAGAATACAGAGATCATTCACTGAGTTGGGAGAAACCTATACTGTCGTGTTCCACAAATTAAGGCAGTTAGGCTTGTTGAGTCCTGTTGAGCCCAGATTGCCAAATCCTCTTCCAAAAAATATGGACCACTCGGTAAGTTGTGAGTATTGTTCGGGAGCTCCCGGACATGATATCGAGAAGTGTTGGAAGTTGAAACATGCAGTGCAAAATCTTATTGACACCAACAAGATTGAGGTTCAGACACCAGAGGCACCCAACATCAATCAGAACCTGTTGCCGGCACACCGTGAAACCCACATGATCGAGCTAGTGCACGAAGGAGGGGAGCTAAAGAAACCCTCACAAACAGTGATGATGATCCGTGTCGGTTCAAAAGAAAAGTTAACTAGTGGAAAAGCGGTGGTATAGTTGGAAAAGGTGGATGACAAGCCAGTTATGGTGTTGGAAAAGGGTCCAATGAGGCAGATGTGCAGTTTGTGGGGCTGAAAGCAAAAATCAACAATTGAATGGCTACTTCTCTTCCTATACGAAGGGAGTCTTGGTAGTGGGCTCTGATTTTCTTTCTTGTTGTCTGGATTATTCCAGGGTTGTAATCCAGATTTCTTCTTGTGCTCGCCAAAGTGTGAAACCTTGCTATCCCGTATTTTAATAAAGTGAAAGTTTTTTTCCTCATTCCTTATTTTGTTTTAATTTTTCTTCTTCTTTTTCTCTTCTGAACAGTTCTCTTTATACTGGTTCTAATGACATGGCATGCACGACGGATCTTCAACCTAGTCTAAAAAAATCAATCTGATTTCGAACTTATAGTACAAGATTGTGATGATAAGTCGGAATACGATAAGGATGAAGCCTTCGAAGAAATTAACAGAGAGTTGAGCCAATTTGGAAAAAAAAGAGCCCAACTCAAATGACACGGAAGCCATCAATCTAGGGGATGCGGATGATATCAGGGAAGCTAAGATAAGCGTCCACATGGAACCAAACATCAGGGAAGAACTAATCAAAGCACTTACTGAATTCAAAATGTTTTGCATGGTCATACGACGACATGCCGGGTTTAAGCACCAATCTAATGGTTCACAAATTGCCCACTGACCCGGCATTTCCCCCCGTCAAGCAAAATTGAGGAAGTTCAAAACCGACATGAGTGTGAAGATTAAGGAAGAAGTAACCAAACAGCTGAATGCTAAGGTTATTCGGGTCGCTCGCTATCCTGATTGGTTGGCTAATGTGGTGCCAGTGCAAAAAAAAAATGGAAACAAAAAAAGAGAAAAAAAAGAAAAAGAAAAAAGAAGATGGAAAATCCGGGTGTGTGTTGATTATCGCAATCTAAACAGAGCAAGCCCAATGACGCTTTATGATCAACAGATATCGAAGGGAAATGCGTCGACATGACTATCAATTCTGACGCAGTTAAGAGATATTATGTATGATTTCTTGTAATTGTAATTGTTGTTTGTTTGTACTTAGCATTTATCAGAGAATGAAAATGACGGAGGCAATTCTTTCTTCTATCCAAACACTTTAATCTTTGCTTCCCCTTTTGAGCCTTATTTATTCTTTCATACCCCTCTTTTGGAATCAGTAATGAAAATGAAAGAAAAAGAGAAGAAAAAAAGTAATGATAATAAAAACAAAAGAAAAGTCACAAGAAAAAAAAACAAAGGAATTGGGAACTACGTTTGACCTGATTCCTCAAAGAAGGATACGTAGGCGCCTCACGGCTCGGTCATAGTGTAACAAAAAACAAAAATCCCCAAGCAAGAAAAAACTGGGGCAGAAGTTTGTGTTTATAATTTAAAAAAAAAAAGAAAAAAAAAAGTTGATTCCGAGAGTTGTAATGTTTTACCCATCAAAATTATTTTGAACCTCTTGTTACCCCTTTTCTTTTAACCATACACAAAAACCCATATTGATGTCCAAAAAAGACCTCCCGATCAGTATCCGAGAAGTGCTAAATCAATGCAAATGGAAGTCGGGAATAACACTTTGATCCTCAGCAAAGAAGAAGATCATAAACTGGAAATGAATTGATAGCCGAAAGAATCCCCAACAGAGAGAGTCATATCGGTAACACTTCGATCCCTAGTTGAAAAATAAAATAAAATAAGAGAGTCTTATCGGGTGAAAACCTTCACAGGCACCATAAGGCGACGGGAGCTGTGAGAAATGAAAGAGTCTTATTAGTGAAAACCCCTCGAAGGGAACTATGAGGCGACAAGACAAGATTGGCAGAAAAGATCCGCATTTGGCAAAGAGTTGAGTGTCTGTTTATCCCCAGCAACATGAGGCCGTCCGAAAGGATGATTGATACAAATAGACTGGGTTTATTAGTCCGAAATGCGCGACATGATCATTGGAATCGGTTATCTCATTCAGATAAGTTCTTTTTTTCCCTTTTCCCAGCATTTGTTCAGAAAGACTTCTTCTTTTTCTATTTTTTGAGATCACCACTTTTTCATTTCTTGGTTTAAAGACTTTACCTCCCCAACAGTTTGTTTTTAAAAGGATTTTCAGAGCTTACTACCAGTTGCCAAAATGATGCAAAGCAAAATGCGAATAGGACATGCCAAAGATAAGGCGATAAAGCGAAAAGAAGTTGGTCGCAAGACCAAATGATGAAGGGGTCTAGATCCCAAGAGGACCAAATTTCCAAGGGAAGTTGGAGAAAAACAGGAAAACAACAATTGAGAAAATTGTGGACCTAATTCAAAGAGGGCCCCCAGCAGATCATCGAGATGTAGGAGCATCCCCGGCAGATTTTCGACCAAGTTCCAAGAGGGTCGGACAACACAGGGTGGGGAAGGAAGAAAAGGAAAATTCATCCGTAGCAAAATAATCCCCAGCAAGTTTTGATAAAATAATGAAACACAGAGCATGGAAGGGAGAAAGGGAAAAACCATCCCCAGCAGGAGTGGCACGACCACTCACCATGTTTTAAAACTAACAAATTTTCTTTGATTTGAAGCAGGAAAAGGAAATCTTATTAATGGCGAAAAAACATGCCACAAGGAAAAGCACCAAAAATGGGGCAGAAAAATTTATGCCATTTGTCGAAAATTTTCTCGGAGGAACGAGGAAATCAATTCAAGTTTTAAGAGATAGCAAGACAACACGATTTTAAGAAAAACAGTCGGAGGTAAGACAATTTAAAGTTTTGAAGATGGGTCTATCCGCCCTCGAATAGGATATTTTGGGTTCATCCGCCCTCGAATAGGATATTTTGGGTTCATCCGCCCTCGAATAGGATATTTTGGGTTCATCCGCCCCCGAATAGGATATTTTGGGTTCATCCGCCCTCGAATAGGATATTTTGGGTTCATACGCCCTCGAATAGGATATTTTGGGTTCATCCGCCCTCAAATAGGATATTTTGGGTTCATCCGCCCTCGAATAGGATATTTTGGGTTCTATCCGCCCTCGAATAGGATATTTTGGGTTCTATCCGCCCTCGAATAGGATATGTTGGGTTCATCCGCCCTCGAATAGGATATTTTGGGTTCATCCGCCCTCGAATAGGATATTTTGGGTTCATCCGCCCTCGAATAGGATATTTTGGGTTCATCCGCCCTCGAATAGGATATTTTGGGTTCATCCGCCCTCGAATAGGATATTTTGGGTTCATCCGCCATCGAATAGGATATTTTGGGTTCATCCGCCCTCGAATAGGATATTTTGGGTTCATCCGCCCTCGAATAGGATATTTTGGGTTCATCCGCCCTCGAATAGGATATTTTGGGTTCATCCGCCCTCGAATAGGATATTTTGGGTTCATCCGCCCTCGAATAGGATATTTTGGGTTCATCCGCCCTCGAATAGGATATTTTGGGTTCATCCGCCCTCGAATAGGATATTTTGGGTTCATCCGCCCTCAAATAGGATATTTTGGGTTCATCCGCCCTCGAATAGGATATTTTGGGTCTATCCGCCCTCGAATAGGACATTTTGGGTTCATCCGCCCTCGAATAGGATATTTTGGGTTCATCCGCCCTCGAATAGGATATTTTGGGTTCATCCGCCCTCGAATAGGATATTTTGGGTTCATCCGCCCTCGAATAGGATATTTTGGGTTCATCCGCCCTCGAATAGGATATTGTGGGTTCATCCGCCCTCGAATAGGATATTGTGGGTTCATCCGCCCTCGAATAGGATATTGTGGGTTCATCCGCCCTCGAATAGGATATTCTGGGTTCATCCGCCCTCGAATAGGATATTCTGGGTTCATCCGCCCTCGAATAGGATATTCTGGGTTCATCCGCCCTCGAATAGGATATTCTGGGTTCATCCGCCCTCGAATAGGATATTCTGGGTTCATCCGCCCTCGAATAGGATATTCTGGGTTCATCCGCCCTCGAATAGGATATTCTGGGTTCATCCGCCCTCGAATAGGATATTCTGGGTTCATCCGCCCTCGAATAGGATATTCTGGGTTCATCCGCCCTCGAATAGGATATTCTGGGTTCATCCGCCCTCGAATAGGATGTTTTGGGTTCATCCGCCCTCGAATAGGATGTTTTGGGTTCATCCGCCCTCGAATAGGATGTTTTGGGTTCATCCGCCCTCGAATAGGATGTTTTGGGTTCATCCGCCCTCGAATAGGATGTTTTGGGTTCATCCGCCCTCGAATAGGATGTTTTGGGTTCATCCGCCCTCGAATAGGATGTTTTGGGTTCATCCGCCCTCGAATAGGATGTTTTGGGTTCATCCGCCCTCGAATAGGATGTTTTGGGTTCATCCGCCCTCGAATAGGATGTTTTGGGTTCATCCGCCCTCGAATAGGATGTTTTGGGTTCATCCGCCCTCGAATAGGATGTTTTGGGTTCATCCGCCCTCGAATAGGATGTTTTGGGTTCATCCGCCCTCGAATAGGATGTTTTGGGTTCATCCGCCCTCGAATAGGATGTTTTGGGTTCATCCGCCCTCGAATAGGATGTTTTGGGTTCATCCGCCCTCGAATAGGATGTTTTGGGTTCATCCGCCCTCGAATAGGATGTTTTGGGTTCATCCGCCCTCGAATAGGATGTTTTGGGTTCATCCGCCCTCGAATAGGATGTTTTGGGTTTTCAAAGTTGTTGAAGTCAGGAGCCCGCCTAAAGAGAGGAAAGGCGTTTTATTTTTCAAAGTTGTTGTTGAAATGAGGGGCCCGCCTGAAGAGAGGAAAGACGTTTTATTTTTCAAGTTGTTGAAATCTCGCCAACCTAAAGAAAGGAATGACATTTTATTTTCAAAGTTGTTGAAGTCAGGCGCCCACATGTATAACGAGAGGAATACTTTTCAGTCTTTACATTTCATGTCTCAGGCGCCCACCTACATAACGAGAGGAATACTTTTCAGTCTTTACGTTTCATGTCTCAGGCGCCCACCTGTATAACGAGAGGAATACTTTTCAGTCTTATACTTCAGGTCTTGAAATCAGTAACCCCTCCGGAAGGCAGAAGGTTACAATAGGAATCCCCAGCAGGAAACAATAAAAATCCACAGCACCAGAAAGCAGAAAGTTGCAACAAGAGGTCCCAGCACAAATTCAAGCGCCTGAGTCAAAGGGAAGAAAAGACGCGTCCTGAAAGAAGTGGCTTGTGAACGTTAAATTATGCCCAGCATAACAAATCTGATGAAGAAAGTCGTATCCCTAGAGGAACCGCCGAAAAGCTTAATGAAGGAAGCCATATACCCAGTGGACCGAACAAAATGATGAAAACTGGTATTCAGAAAGGCAAAAGGCCAGTGTCGTCCCAAATTCACAAAAAAAACACCGGAGGAAGCACAAGCCGACAAGAAAGCAAGGCAACAAGAACAAGTTGAAGATAGATGAGATCTTATGATCCGTAGTCTAGCCTAGTCTTGTTTTCCTTTTAAGCACGGTGTAACAAGGAGATCGGTAAGTAGTGATAACAGCATGCAACAACAGTAACATTGCAGTCCCATGGTAGTCCCAGCTACCAGAACTTCCCGAACTACATTAACCTGATTCCCCTTTAGCCAGGGATATGTAGGAAACCTTTGAAGCAAAGGTTCGGTTAAATATTTTTCAAAAAAATGCTTCACACGGAGTACTCGAATGGGCAAAAATCGCTCACTTTATCTTTGCACGAAAACCCTTCGTGTTTTCGGGCAAAGAGGGGCAGCTGTAAGCACGTGATTTTTGCCCTATGAAAGAATTACTCCCAAAATTCAAAATAAAACGATTTTCCTTGGTGTGCAATTTTGAGAATTTTTGTGACATTTTGGATAATTATTTGTATTTGTCTGTGCATGTTTATTTGTTAAATTAATAAAAAATACAAAAATATGTCGCATTTGCATTTAGGATTTAATTCTACAATTAGGAATAATTAGGATCCTCACGGCTCGGTCATAGTGTAACAAAAAACAAAAATCCCCAAGCAAGAAAAACTGGGGCAGAAGTTTGTGTTTATAATTTTAAAAAAAAAAGAAAAAAAAAGTTGATTCCGAGAGTTGTAATGTTTTACCCATCAAAATTATTTTGAACCTCTTGTTACCCCTTTCCTTTTAACCATACACAAAAACCCATATTGATGTCCAAAAGAGACCTCCCGATCAGTATCCGAGAAGTGCTAAATCAATGCAAATGGAAGTTGGGAATAACACTTTGATCCCCAGTAAAGAAGAAGATCATAAACTGGAAATGAATTGATAGCCGAAAGAATCCCCAACAGAGAGAGTCATATCGGTAACACTCCGATCCCTAGTTGAAAAATAAAATAAAATAAGAGAGTCTTATCGGGTGAAAACCTTCACAGGCACCATAAGGCGACGGGAGCTGTGAGAAATGAAAGAGTCTTATTAGTGAAAACCCCTCGAAGGGAACTATGAGGCGACAAGACAAGATTGGCGGAAAAGATCCGCATTTGAGAAAGAGTTGAGTGTCTGTTTATCCCCAGCAACATGAGGTCGTCCGAAAGGATGATTGATACAAATAGACTGGGTTTATTAGTCCGAAATGCGCGACATGATCATTGGGATCGGTTATCTCATTCAGATAAGTTCTTTTTTTTCCTTTTCCCAGCATTTGTTCAGAAAGACTTCTTCTTTTTCTATTTTTTGAGATCACCACTTTTTCATTTCTTGGTTTAAAGACTTTACCTCCCCAACAGTTTGTTTTTAAAAGGATTTTCAGAGCTTACTACCAGTTGCCAAAATGATGCAAAGCAAAATGCGAATAGGACATGCCAAAGATAAGGCGATAAAGCGAAAAGAAGTTGGTCGCAAGACCAAATGATGAAGGGGTCTAGATCCCAAGAGGACCAAATTTCCAAGGGAAGTTGGAGAAAAACAGGAAAACAACAATTGAGAAAATTGTGGACCTAATTCAAAGAGGGCCCCCAGCAGATCATCGAGATGTAGGAGCATCCCCGACAGATTTTCGACCAAGTTCCAAGAGGGTCGGACAACACAGGGTGGGGAAGGAAGGAAAGGAAAATTCATCCGTAGAAAAATAATCCCCAGCAAGTTTTGATAAAATAATGAAACACAGAGCAGGGAAGGGAGAAAGGGAAAAACCATCCCCAGCAGGAGTGGCACGACCACTCACCATGTTTTAAAACTAACAAATTTTCTTTGATTTGAAGCAGGAAAAGGAAATCTTATTAATGGCGAAAAAACATGCCACAAGGAAAAGCACCAAAACAGGGGCAGAAAAATTTATGCCATTTGTCGAAAATTTTCTCGGAGGAACGAGGAAATCAATTCAAGTTTTAAGAGATAGCAAGACAACATGATTTTAAGAAAAACAGTCGGAGGTAAGACAATTTAAAGTTTTGAAGATGGGTCTATCCGCCCTCGAATAGGATATTTTGGGTTCATCCGCCCTCGAATAGGATATTTTGGGTTCATCCGCCCTCGAATAGGATATTTTGGGTTCATCCGCCCTCGAATAGGATATTTTGGGTTCATCCGCCCTCGAATAGGATATTTTGGGTTCATCCGCCCTCGAATAGGATATTTTGGGTTCATCCGCCCTCGAATAGGATATTTTGGGTTCATCCGCCCTCGAATAGGATATTTTGGGTTCATCCGCCCTCGAATAGGATATTTTGGGTTCATCCGCCCTCGAATAGGATATTTTGGGTTCATCCGCCCTCGAATAGGATATTTTGGGTTCATCCGCCCTCGAATAGGATATTTTGGGTTCATCCGCCCTCGAATAGGATATTTTGGGTTCATCCGCCCTCGAATAGGATATTTTGGGTTCATCCGCCCTCGAATAGGATATTTTGGGTTCATCCGCCCTCGAATAGGATATTTTGGGTTCATCCGCCCTCGAATAGGATATTTTGGGTTCATCCGCCCTCGAATAGGATATTTTGGGTTCATCCGCCCTCGAATAGGATATTTTGGGTTCATCCGCCCTCGAATAGGATATTTTGGGTTCATCCGCCCTCGAATAGGATATTTTGGGTTCATCCGCCCTCGAATAGGATATTTTGGGTTCATCCGCCCTCGAATAGGATATTTTGGGTTCATCCGCCCTCGAATAGGATATTTTGGGTTCATCCGCCCTCGAATAGGATATTTTGGGTTCATCCGCCCTCGAATAGGATATTTTGGGTTCATCCGCCCTCGAATAGGATATTTTGGGTTCATCCGCCCTCGAATAGGATATTTTGGGTTCATCCGCCCTCGAATAGGATATTTTGGGTTCATCTGCCCTCGAATAGGATATTTTGGGTTCATCCGCCCTCGAATAGGATATTTTGGGTTCATCCGCCCTCGAATAGGATATTTTGGGTTCATCCGCCCTCGAATAGGATATTTTGGGTTCATCCGCCCTCGAATAGGATATTTTGGGTTCATCCGCCCTCGAATAGGATATTTTGGGTTCATCCGCCCTCGAATAGGATATTTTGGGTTCATCCGCCCTCGAATAGGATATTTTGGGTCTATCCGCCCTCGAATAGGACATTTTGGGTTCATCCGCCCTCGAATAGGATATTTTGGGTTCATCCGCCCTCGAATAGGATATTTTGTGTTCATCCGCCCTCGAATAGGATATTTTGGGTTCATCCGCCCTCGAATAGGATATTGTGGGTTCATCCGCCCTCGAATAGGATATTGTGGGTTCATCCGCCCTCGAATAGGATATTGTGGGTTCATCCGCCCTCGAATAGGATATTCTGGGTTCATCCTCCCTCGAATAGGATGTTCTGGGTTCATCCGCCCTCGAATAGGATGTTCTGGGTTCATCCGCCCTCGAATAGGATGTTCTGGGTTCATCCGCCCTCGAATAGGATGTTCTGGGTTCATCCGCCCTCGAATAGGATGTTCTGGGTTCATCCGCCCTCGAATAGGATGTTCTGGGTTCATCCGCCCTCGAATAGGATGTTCTGGGTTCATCCGCCCTCGAATAGGATGTTCTGGGTTCATCCGCCCTCGAATAGGATGTTCTGGGTTCATCCGCCCTCGAATAGGATGTTCTGGGTTCATCCGCCCTCGAATAGGATGTTCTGGGTTCATCCGCCCTCGAATAGGATATTCTGGGTTCATCCGCCCTCGAATAGGATATTTTGGATTCATCCACTCTCAAAATAGGATATTTTGGGTTGTTGAAATCAGGAGCCCGCCTGAAGAGAGGAAAGACGTTTTATTTTTCAAAGTTGTTGAAATCTCGCCAGCCTAAAGAAAGGAATGACATTTTATTTTTAAAGTTGTTGAAGTTAGGAGCCCGACTGAAGAGAGGAAAGGCGTTTTATTTTTCAAAGTTGTTGAAATCTCGCCAGCCTAAAGAAAGGAATGACATTTTATTTTCAAAGTTGTTGAAGTCAGGAGCCCGCCTGAAGAGAGTAAAGGCGTTTTATTTTTCAATGTTGTTGTTGAAATCAGGAGCCCGCCTGAAGAGAGGAAAGGCGTTTTATTTTTCAAGTTGTTGAAATCTCGCCAACCTAAAGAAAGGAATGACATTTTATTTTCAAAGTTGTTGAAGTCAGGCGCCCACATGTATAACGAGAGGAATACTTTTCAGTCTTTACATTTCATGTCTCAGGCGCCCACCTACATAACGAGAGGAATACTTTTCAGTCTTTACGTTTCATGTCTCAGGCGCCCACCTGTATAACGAGAGGAATACTTTTCAGTCTTATACTTCAGGTCTTGAAATCAGTAACCCCTCCGGAAGGCAGAAGGTTACAACAGGAATCCCCAGCAGGAAACAATAAAAATCCACAGCACCAGAAAGCAGAAAGTTGCAACAAGAGGTCCCAGCACAAATTCAAGCGCCTGAGTCAAAAGGAAGAAAAGACGCGTCCTGAAAGAAGCGGCTTGTGAACGTTAAATTATGCCCAGTATAACAAATGTGATGAAGAAAGTCGTATCCCCAGAGGAACCGCCGAAAAGCTTAATGAAGGAAGCCATATCCCCAGTGGACCGAACAAAATGATGAAAACTGGTATTCAGAAAGGCAAAAAGCCAGTGTCGTCCCAAATTCACAAAAAAAACACCGGAGGAAGCACAAGCCGACAAGAAAGCAAGGCAACAAGAACAAGTTGAAGATAGATGAGATCTTATGATTCGTAGTCTAGCCTAGTCTTGTTTTCCTTTTAAGCACGGTGTAACAAGGAGATCGGTAAGTAGTGATAACAGCATGCAACAACAGTAACATTGCAGTCCCATGGTAGTCCCAGCTACCAGAACTTCTCGAACTACATTAACCTGATTCCCCTTTTTCCAGGGATATGTAGGAAACCTTTGAAGCAAAGGTTCGGTTAAATATTTTTCAAAAAAATGCTTCACACGGAGTACTCGGATGGGCAAAAATCGCTCACTTTATCTTTGCACGAAAACCCTTCGTGTTTTCGGGAAAAGAGGGGCAGCTGTAAGCACGTGATTTTTGCCCTATGAAAGAATTACTCCCAAAATTCAAAATAAAACGATTTTCCTTGGTGTGCAATTTTGAGAATTTTTGTGACATTTTGGATAATTATTTGTATTTGTCTGTGCATGTTTATTTGTTAAATTAATAAAAAATACAAAAATATGTCGCATTTGCATTTAGGATTTAATTCTACAATTAGGAATAATTAGGTTTGTTTTACAAGAATGAAAATTACAAAAATATGCATCGTTTGCATTTTTAGCATTTAATGTCCAATTGTACAATTTTATACTTAATTATTACTTAATTGTGTGTTAATTGTTATTGGGAGTTAATTTGCGCTTTTATGAATTAATTTAGTTCTATATGATAATTTAAGGATTTTAGAATTTAGTTTCAGTTTAAGAAAAATAAAAGAAGAAAAGAGAGCAAAATATAAAGAAAATCGGAATTGGGCTCTTCTTCAAATTCAAGCCACAGACCCAAAAATATCCAACCTTCCCCATGACCCGGTCCATCTCAACACGGGTCGACCCGCTCCGTCCCATAACCCCAAATAACCTACCCCTCTTCATTTTTCATTTTTCCCCAAAACAAAAACAAAACAAAACATAAAAAAACCCAAACCCTAAAAACAAACCTATCCGCCCCCCTCTCTTTCATCTTCTTCGTCCAAACAAACCAGTGTAAAAAAACCTGATGCTCCATGGTTGCCCTTTATATGCTTCGCTTTCGTCTTCGTCGGAGCAGCCATCTCCTCCACGTCCAGACGAGCTCCAGCCATGTCCGCCTAGCTCCACGGTTGTTGCCTCTTCTGTTTCACCATCCAAACACATTGCTGCTTCATATTCTTCGTCAAGCTCGAGCTTGAGCTCGACACCCATGGCTGCTGCTGCGTCTTCATCGTCAACCCGTTGCCATGACTGCCATGGCTAGCACACGACTAGCAGCTCCGCCAACAAACCTTCCCAGCTCGTTGCTGCTACCTCCAGCTGCCTCGTCGAGCCCCCAGGTCCAGCAGTAGTAGTGGCTGCTATTTCACTGCCATCTCCGAGCTCCAGCCCGTCTCCAAATGACCAGCAGCTCCGTTATCGTCACGACCATCGTCACCCATAGCCCAACTGTTTCGATCTTTCGTTTTCTTCATCGCCTGCAACGTCTAGCCATGAACGACCCTCTCTCATCACCATAACTGACCAGAAAACACACACACACACGCTAAGATCCAACTGAAAACGTTCAAAAATCGCGCAGAAGTTCTGTCCGGGGTGAGGTCCGTTCGAGTTCGTCGTTGGTCAGTCGTTGTCGTGGTTCCGATTCGGTTAGTGGGTTTTGAGTTTCACTTTTTTCCGTATTTTGTTTTTGATATTCTCGAATCTAAAATCAGTAAATGTTTGATTTTTGTTTTGTTCGTGTTCATTGTTTTGTTAATTTTTCAGTTTGTTCATGTGAAATTGTTAGTTTAATGTCGTTAGATTCAAATTGAAGTTTAATTAATTATTTCTTCAGTTTGTTTCATGTGTTGTTATGTATTTTTTCAGAAATTGTTAATGTTGGTTAAATCATTTGAATCCGTCATGTTTGTTGTTTAAAATAGATTTCATTCATGTTCATCTTTGTTTGAAGTTCGTTTGTAACCCCGGTGATTTAATGTGAGTTTTTGTTTTGGTTTTTGATTTGTTGATTTAGTTTGAATCATGTATTTTGTTGTTGATATTGTTGTCTCTTTGCTCATTCATTTTTGGTCCAAGTTAACCAAGATTGGTTCCCAATATGGTTAACTTATTCCCATTAATTTGAAACTGTATGATTCAATGTGTTCATGAGATTTGTTGTTGAAATTCATTTAGAAATTGGTCATATTTGCTGTATTTTGGTTGAGATTGATTAGGTGATTGGTTATAGCTGATGGAGTAGTTTGGTAATTTGCAGTACATTCAGGGGTAAAATGGTAATTTCAGTAAGGTCGGAGGGGTATTTTTGGGATTAAACATTTGAACAATTGTTTAATATAATGGGGGATAAGACATAAATTAGTGGGGGAATAATGTAATTATTTATGTTAAGCATGGGGGACAAGGTTTAAAATAAAGAAAACATTAATTAGTGGGGACAAAGCATGCAATTGGGGGATTATTTGGGGTTCGGGATTCAAGACAAGAGTCTTGTTATAAATAGAGTCATTGTGACACACTTGAAGAGGAGAAAAACTTGAAAGACTTACTTAGAGAGATATTTTTGGAGAGAACATTTTAGGAAGACTTTCTGAAAATCTCAAGAGGGTTAGAGAGTTTAAAAAGAGAAAACAAAAACAAAGTGAGAAACAAGTTTAGTTTCGGGTTTAATACACGTGGGTTTGAGTATGTTTGTGGTGATGTGGTTTGTTGTTGTTTAAGTCTATTACAAACTTTTGGGTTTGTTCTATCGAGCTTGCTTGATTTTCTTCAAATTTTCCTGGGTTTTGATTCTGGTTAAAATTGCTGCTGCGGGGTTGCTGTTGCGTTGCTGTGTTACTACTGCTGCTGACTCCTCCTTCTTTTCTTCTTGTACTGCCATTTCCAGGTACACATTTGTACACTCTCGGCTTGAAGCGAAAAATGAAATATTAATCAGGCTTTGTTCCTGTTGAATTCCTCTTGTTTAGATTTGTGTTTGAATAGAATTTTTCTTTCTTCGTATAAAAATGTATTTGACTGATTAATGAGTAATGGGGTTGCATATGTATAACTTCTTCATCTAATAATGTTAGTTTAAATTAATCAAAGACTAGTTAATTTATTTTGATATTATGGTGTGTCAATCTCATATTCTAGTATTATTAAATAATAGAATATAGAACGGAAGCAAACTCGATTGCAATTTTCCATTCGCATTAGCCGTAAACTAATAACTAATAAGTTACGTCTTTTTTAGCATGTAATTAATTGGGAGATTTTCTTTTATTTTAGAGACGAACTTAATAGAAAAAATGTAGCCACTGTTTTATCCTTTTAAATAAAAATGAGACGAGCCTCGCCAAATGAAACGCACAGATTGCGGGGCCCTCTGTAAATATTTGCTTTAAAATTGCTTAGACTTCAGGATGGACCGTTTAGCAAAATTTCACGGCCCTACCCAAAGTAAATGATACGCTAGTCGCTTTAGGCGCGCCTTTAATAATTTAATTCTCTTAAACTCGGGTGCACATTTATGTGACCCAAATCCAAATCTCAACGGAGTCAAAGTGTGTCGACGACCACGGGTACATTGATTGTGACGCGATTCGAAATACATTTTCACAACGTTGCAATTCCCTGTAAAAATAATAACAATAACTATGAAAGCGGTAAAAAGTTAAAACTTGCACATAAGTTCATATTTGTATAAAATCAGATAATCAAGCCGAATACGATAGTTGAGCGACCGTGCTAGAACCACGGAACTCGGGAATGCCTAACACCTTCTCCCGGGTTAACAAAATTCCTTATCCGGATTTCTGGTGCGCAGACTGTTAAATAGAGTCATTCTTTTCCTCGATTCGGGATTAAATTGGTGACTTGGGACACCCTAA
Source organism: Nicotiana tabacum (assembly GCF_000715075.1). Lineage (NCBI taxonomy): Eukaryota > Viridiplantae > Streptophyta > Magnoliopsida > Solanales > Solanaceae > Nicotiana > Nicotiana tabacum. Next base: position 172,522,382 of record NC_134090.1, read on the forward strand.
ATCTCCCAAGTGGCGACTTTGAAATAAATAAACAAATCCTGTTTCGATTGTCCTTTAATTGGAGAAACTCCTTCACCCCTTGCGCGGGCGAAAAAGGAGGTGTGACAATGTGGTCGCGTTGTTACCTTGGTTTGTCCTCTCATCTAGCCATTCCTTATCACTAAATTATCGTATTTTATCATTTACCCTACTTTTATATATAATAATTTCATCTAACACCTTATTTTTTCTTTGCAATATTTCAAATTTATTCTTCATATTGCTGGTGTGTGGCATTATGAAACTGTTGGTTTTTTAATTAAAAACGAAAGGAGGTGTGAATGGAAAATGGTGGGAAAATAAATGAAGGGAAATGTAATTTTGAATTAGTCCCTTTTATAAAGGAACTTTGTCCCTCATTGGATAGGAAGAGGAAAATTCTTGTGCTTATATATAGAAGCACTTCTTCTAGCTCTTAAAGAGTTGAGAAGAGAGCAAGCCTTGCGCCGCCGTCGTCATCGCTCGGCTTCGACTTGACCAAATTTATTTTTCATTCCTGTCATTTAATATTTCCTTTATTCAATTCGCAGCATTATTTCCAACGGTCAAATTTGCAACCAGAAATCTGAAAATCTCTCCCCTCTATCTTCTGCATTCTGCATTGTTTTTTCAAAGCAAAAACGTAAGCATTTTGTGTGATTTGCTCCGCCATTTGAGTTCGCCGAAGTTCTGTGATTTGAAGTTCCGCTATCACATTGGGCAACTGTGAGGGAATTATATTCCTTAAGGATACATAAGAAACTTGTGGGCTCAGAATTTTCTGTTTTGTTTTCTTAAACTAATGTTTTCTGGTTTTGAATATCGAATATTAACATAAACGACGACAAACTATACAGATTATTCAACATTGTATTCATTAAAATAATACTACAATATAATATAATTCAATACAATATATTATGAAACAACTATAATAACCATCGAAACTGTTTAACCAAAAAATAAGAATTTCGTTCAAAATCTATTTTTAGAAGTACTCAGGTTATTGATAATCAAGAAAATTGATATTCTTACATTAAGAAAGAAAATTAGAATGGTAAAGTAATCAATAGAAAGCAAAAGCAAATAATTGTGTTCCAATAATAATCAGAACGTGTCCACAAAAATGACATTCTTTCTCCTTATATAGTCATTTCTAAGTACAACGTCTTTTTCCTTTTATGATCGAGTCATTTTGAGCATTAATGACATTAATGAAACGTTATAATTGGTAATAGTAACTATTTCGTGAAAATTCTATAACACTTATTATCATTCATGCCCATTAATTGAAGGTCAATAAACCTGCTCTTTTTATTGTTTTGGTTCATTCCGCCGGTGCCTCTTCAAATCGCTAAAGAGACTCGAGCAACCGTTTCTTCTTGTTTCTTATTCGTTTTGTTCGTGCCTATTAAGACTCGCGTCTTTTTTAATACTTTTCTCCAGCTGTCGTTTTTATAGTGATCCACATGTCTTACCATGTTAGCCGTATAATTAATTCCACGTGTAATATTTATTTTTTCCAATACAGATAGTCCCCCCACTTACAATTATTCAGCAATTGAATATTTGGAAAGTGGATCTCATTTATGGCAAAAATTTTCGCTGCCATTTCCCACGTACCATTATACCTTCTTCTGAACTGATGCGTCGTATGTCACTTCCATTTAATGCCTGTGACATGTGGCAGTCATTTATTGGCTCTGCAACTCTGCAGCGGGTTTTAGGGCTTTTTTGGGGCTGCTTCAGTCATGAAGTAACAGTTTTCATAATGACGTCTCCATCATTACCTTTTTTTGTATGACGGTTGCTTCTACATATAAATATATCCTTTGCCTTTACTTTCACGAAATTTTTTTCTTCATTGTCCTTTATTCACATCTTGTTCTTGTTCTTCAATATGCCTGCTCCTTTATACAACTATATTTTCTTCAAATCTTGATCCTCGAAAAGTCCTCATTGTAGACGAACTTTCCCCTTTCTTCTGCTCCTATTAGAAGTAGGAGAGGTGGTAGGTTGCATAGTTTAGGGTCAGTTTCTGTACGCGGCTCTTTTTATCAACCCAATTCTACTCCTCCATCTTCTTCTAGAACTAGGGCTTCTTTTCCACACAGATCTTCTGCTAGAAATAGAGATTCAAGCGAATTGCTTCGCGAACCTACTGTAGATGAGATTATTCATGCTGAACTTTCTTTTGTCACAAATAGAGAATCAATTAAAAATCAGGTTATTTCTATGACTTCTCATGATCACACTGTTGTTTACCCTTCCCAAATCACCGAGGGTTTAGTTTCTGTTGTGCGTAAGGATTGCCATTGGAAATTTGACTTCCCAATTTTGGTTCCTAATGAGAATCAAAGGATCACTTCCTTTAAGTCTGGTTTTTCCTTTGTGTGTAAATATTCCTTCACATTAGGTTTTAAACCACCTATTGACCCAATGGTCATTGAATTTTGTCGTTTCTTTGATGTATGTTTTGGACAAATTGGCCCTATGTATGGAGGGCAGTGTCATGCCTTAGATATTTATCAAATCTGGCTCAGTTACCCTTTACTTTTTACCATCTAATTCATCTCTACTCTCCCAAGTTATTCCGTCATGGTGTTTTTACTCTCGTTGCAAGAAGTAAGAGAGTTTTGGTTAGCCTCGAAGACGATAAAGACTGTGGCTGATATGCCCGATTTATTGCCGCTCCTACAAGTGGGTTAGTAGGTGAAGAAAACATGCCCTTCCCTGAGAAGTGGAACTTTGCAGGTGAGTTTTTATTTCAATCTTTTATTTCTCTTCTTTTCTTTTCTTTTTTTAAAAAAAGAATTTGTATTCTCATAACTGTTTTACTTTTCTTTCTCAGTAACCATGGGATTTGTTGAGGAAATTTCTAATTTTCATGGTTGGGTAGAAAAATTATTAATAGTTGCTCCAATGGAAGAAAGGTCATGGAAATACCTGTCAAACAGATTTGGATAGAAAGTTAAGACTCACGGTAACTTTCTTTTTCACTTTCTTCTTTTTTTTCATGTTCACCCTGAGACTTATTAACTCCTTTCTTTACTAGGGTTTCCCATTCGGGGTGTGAGTACTGGTTCAATCACTGCTTCGAGGCTTTCTCTATCAAAAGCATAGGACATAATCTTGAGTTCCTCATAAAAAAGAAAAACTGATAGGCCACATGACTCCGAAGATGAAGAGGAGAGGGATGAAGGCTCATTGGTTCGTAAGCCACGGGCTAGAACACGGGTCATTTCAGATGATGAAGTTACTCCTCCTTCTCGTCCTGTTTCCATGTTCAAGCCTGAAAGTGCTACTTTAGTGAGTTCTGATGAAGAGATGTCTGCAGTACCTCGTGACTCTACTGAACACCCCTTCTCTCGTGGATTTGATGAAAAAAGGTTTGGCTTTATTTCTGAGGAGACGCCACTTGTCTCTTTTCCTGTGTCTACTTCAATTGAACCTCAGTTGCATGTACCTACTGTTGTTACTACTACTCCGCCCGTGGCTATTTTGACTTCTTCGACCGTTCCTACTGCCACAACTTCCTATGCTGAAATTGGTTCTTCTAGTGGAAGTAGGGCAGTGAAACAAGCTACTATTGAGGTTCCTGCAGATGGTAACCTATTGAAGAAATCAGGCCAAGCTGACGTGTGGTTGAAACCACTGATAGGACCAGTTGAGAAGTCTAAACTGGAAAGTCACGGCTCTCTAACGTGGATGAACGATATTGTGCATTCATCCTTGAAGGTATAAACCTCGCCTTTTTATTTTATATGATTTTCCTTTTACTAGTATCACATTTCATTTTTCATTACGTAGATCAATCTCATCGGTACGGAGATGATGAAAAGGATTGTCCATACGGAGCAGCTGATGAATGATTATCACACTAAGGCAGATAATTGGAAAGAATAATACGATGGTCTTCAACTTGAATGGAGGTTTTAGAGGAAGATAAACGTACCTTGGAGCAGCAAGTAAACGTTATGGCAGTAGAACTAGCGGTTGAGAGAGCCTCTTCTAATCAGGCGGGCAAAGATTAAAACCTTCTTGAGTTTTTACTTGCTGAACAACTTTCTAAATCCACTAAAGAGATCAGAGGTCTGAAGGACCTATTGAACCAGAAAGAAGTTTACGCTGGTTAGCTTGTTCAAATGCTTATTCAAGCTCAAGAAGATCTCCAAGTGTCTTCCGACAGAGTTCGATTTTTGGACAACTCACTTGCCCCTTGTAGGCTTCTTATAATGCTGCCTTAACTGAGAAGGAAGAACTTAGGAATGAGATTGAGCATTGAGAAAGAGATTACGAAGCTCCTGAGGATAAGGCTGCCGTTGAAGTAAGTTGGGATTTTTTGATCACACTCCATGACACTTTAATAAAAGCAAGTCGGAAAGGTTTTGACTTAGCTGCTAAGATAGCAAAGATCAAAGAAACCATTGAGAAAACCCAACAAAGTCAAAGCTTTTCTTCACCTGTGGCTGACATTTACTAGAGTGATAAAGTTACTCCTGGTGAGGCTACTGTTCAATCTCCTCCTGCTCAAGTTACCCATGCTGCTTCTGATGATGCCGTTACTGGTTTAGATTCTGCCCCTCAGTGAAAGTTTAAGAAAGTTTGAAGTGTTGTTTTGTTATTTTTATTGGTGGAACATTTGGAGGTTTACCCCTGGTCCCATTTGGGGTGATGTTTTGGAAGATCTTGCTCCTAGTCTGTTTTGGGGTTTTTTGTAAAGACAATTAGGTTGGAACTAAGTTCATACTTAGTTTTAACCAAGTTGTTGTGATATTATAAAGTTTTTTGTCCAACTTATATGACATCTTTATTTCTAGTTTCTGTTTTACTCTCTTAGTGGTTTGTCCTTGCCTTTTTCTTTATAAGTATGGAGCTTTATTTTCCACTTAACTTTAATGTTTGGATTTTTGTTTTACCCTTTGTTATTTTAACTTTGCATTTAAAAATGCTTAGTTAATTTCGTGACTTTTTGAACAAGCACGAATTATAAAATAGAGCCCTTTTATATATGACACTTAATGAAGAAGACGTTTTAACTTCATAATAGTGTAAACATACGAAAAAAGAAATAGGAACACACATGTTTCTTTGAATAACTTTGAAGAAAGTCTTGTATTATTCGAACTTTCAAACTAAATAATACTTTACATGTATTTAAGTATCATCCATAACTTTTTCATAACTGTTTTCTTTACAACAGATTTGTAAAAAATTCATAAGGTATGTCTTGGCAACTCATGACTAAATATTTCCTTTAAACTATACATTCGTAAGATTTTGAAATTTGCATCCACGAGTGTATTCTTCATAGGTTATTTGAATCAGGCTTGCGTTTTTGGCTCGTGATTTTGCTCTAAACTTTCGATTTGTTGGGTAGACTTTAGGCTTAACTTGAATTCTGACCCTCAGTGTTTGAGCTTTGAAGTATGAAAGCTCGAGCACTTGATTATTCCTTCCATGTGGTCCTTTTCCTGAAAAAAGAAAAACATACGGGACTCGAAGGTATATATAATTTAGATGATGACTGCTTAACCCTTTTTATTTCCATCAGAAAGGTTGTAACCCTAGACCGGGAATTATGTTACTTCCGCGTGTCTTTCATGTCTAATATCAACATTAGATGAGGGCTAGCTTTATGCCTATCATCTAAAATTGTTAGTACAATTTTAACTGTACAAAATAAAAATTGTAATTAAGGGATACCTGACCGTGGGTATTTCCTTTCCTTAGAAATAATACTTCTTCAAATGAACAACATTCCAACTCGAGGGTAGAACCTTGCCATACATGGTTTCCAATTCGTATGCACCTTTTCCAGCGATACCTCGAACCTTGTAAGGTCCTTCCCAATTTGGACTCAACTTTCCTGCATTGGCTGCTCTTATTGATTGAAAAACTTTCTTGAGTACGTAGTCCCCAATCTTGAAGTACCTAAGATAAACTTTCCGATTGTAATATCGCTCAATAATTTGTTTTTGCGCTGCCATCCTTATCAAAGTTGTTTCTCTTCTTTCTTCAAACAAATCGAGATTTACTCGCATTTCCTCTTCATTTGACTCTTCGGTTGCTTGAGTGTATCTCGTACTTGGCTCTCCTATTTCAACTCGAATTAAGGCTTCAGCACTGTACACAAGTGAAAATGGTGTCTCTCCCGTACTTGTTTTTGTTGTTGTTCGGTAAGCCCACAAGACTCTAGGTAGAACTTTGTCACGACCTTAACCTGGACCCGGTCGTGATGGCGCCTCTCGTGAAGACTATGCCAGCCGACACTTCCCATTTTCCAATTATTAATGGTTAAGCATTTAAGAAACGGTCTAAATATGATAAAATAAATTCGAAATAACAATGATAACATAAATACACGGAAGAACACCCATACATAGCCCTAACTGGAGTGTCACTAGTCATGAGCATCTATAAGTCATAATACAAATTCGCTAAGTCAATAAACTAGTACAACTGTCTGAAAAGAGATAGAAGTGATAAAGGCGTAAAGACACGGGGCTGCGGACGCCAACAACTACCTCGTGAACTCCGAATGTCCGCCTGAAGCTGGAGGGATCAACACTCGAGAGCGGAACCAGCTACGCCTGAATCTGCACATAGGGTGCAGGGAGTAAAGCGAGTACTCCAACTCAGTGAGTAACAAATGTAAATAACGACTGAAAGTAAGAAAACACACAAGGCATAAAGCATTCTATAATAAAGCAGTAAAACCATTTAAAAGCAGTAAACCAGTGAAAAGTTAAGTAACCATCCTTTTTCAACAAGTAAACAGGTAATTGACAGGCAGTTAAGGTAAAGTAAACAAATGGAAGTTTTCCCCTCGGGCACAGTATCAACAAATCTGCCCCTAAGTTAACATCTCAGAACAATACCAGCCCCCGGGCTCAATCTCACATCACAATGGGTACCCGCGCTCACTGGGGGTGTACAGACTCTTGGAGGGGCCCCTTACGGCCCAAGCGCAATATCAAGTCAACTCGCGGCATCATCACTAGGCCCTCAGCCCCATATCAATCATGCCACCTCGTGGCGTACATATCTCAGGCCCTCGGCCACATAATCAGTATCAAATGTTTCCTCACAACATAGGCCCTCAGCCTTACTCAGTCAAAAATCCTCACAAGCCACTAGGCCAGTAGTAAAACATGTTTCTCAGTCCAAAATATCATTTAAAAGATCATGTAAGTGTTAAAAAAGAGTAAACATGGCTGAGTACGAAAAAAACAGTGAAATATAACACGACTAAGTTCAAGTATAAAGTCAAAATAGTGAGGAAATACCAGTAAAAATCCTCGAATGGTTCAAATAATTGGCACAAGGCCTAAATATGACGTTCAACCCAAATAATGATGATAACAAATATATTTCAGTCAAATACGCAGTAAAATCATCAGTCGAGATGGACCAAGTCACAATCCCCAATAGTACACGACCCCACGCTCGTCATCAAGCATGTGCCTCACCTCAATATAGCACTACGATGTGCAATCTGGGGTTTCAAACCCTCAAAACATCATTTACAATCATTACTCACCTCGAACCGGTCAAACCTCTAGCTCGCGACGCCTTTGCCCCTCGAATCGGCCTCCACTCGCGTCGAATCTATCCAAAATTAGAACGAGGATGTCAAAATATGCTAAGGGAACGAAGCCCAAGCGAAGATAATCAAAATATGACACAAATCCCGAAATTACCAAAACCCGACCCCCGGGCCCACGTCTCGGAATTTAATAATTTTTACATCAATAGATTCCTTATCTCCCCACGAGTTCATACATATCAAAAGTTCTCAAATCCGACCCCAAATGGTCCTTCAAATCCTCAATTAAAAGTCTAAATTTTCAAGCCCTAATTCTTCAATTTTGGCTTTATTTCCATGATTTTCTAGGTGGAATTCACATAATAATCGAGTTTTAAGTCCAAGAATCTTACCTTCAAGTGATTACCCTTGAATCACTCTTCAATTTCCTTCAAAAAGCTCCAAAAATGATCCACTATGGATGAAATAAACCCCACATTCGCGGGCAAGACGAACTTTTAAACTTCTGCCCAGGCCTAAAAATCCTTCTTCGCTAACGCGGTCAAAGCCTCGCGTTCACGAAGCACAAAAATAACTTTGACCAAAATCCTCTTACGCGAATGCGACAAGACCCTGGCGAACGCGATGCTTTACCCAGATGAACCTTCGCGAACGCGTTCCATCCATCGTGAACACAATGGGTTAATTCCACTAAAGCTCAACCCCTCAATTCCTTCTTTGTGAACGCGACTACACGCCTGCGAATGCGATGCACAATCTCGTAGCCATTCGTGAATGCGTAACCTGCCTTGCAAATGCAAAGGCTAAGTTTCCACCTCCCTCAACTGACTCTTCGCGAATGCGAGGGTCCACTCGCAAACGCGAAGAGTAAATACCTGCAACTGTTGAACCTGTAATTTCTGCAACTTTATTAACTTCAAAATGATCCGATTGACCATCCGAAACTCATCCGAGGCCCCCGGGACCTCAACCAAAGGCACAAACACATCCTAATACCTTATTCAAACTTATTCCAATCATCAAAACACCTCAAATAATATCAAATCACCCAAAACACATCGGATTCAAGCCAAACTTTTTCTAAAATCTTCCGAATTCTGCTTTTGATCAAAAACCCAACCAAACCACGTTCGAATGACCTAAAATTTTGCACACACATTCCAAATGACTCAACGGAACTACTAAAACTATCGGAATTCCATTCCGACCCCTATATCAAAATCTCGTCTACCAACCGGAAATCGCCAAAATATCAACTTCGCCAATTCAAGCCTAAATCTACTACGAACGTCCAAAATTCATTCTGACCACGCTCCTAAGCGATAAATCATCTCCCAAAACTAACCGATCCCTCAGAACTCACATCCGATCCCTCTAACATATAAGTCAACATCCGATTGACTTTTCCAACTTAAACTTCCTTAAAAGAGACTAAGTGTCTCAAACCTTGCCAAAATTATTTCGGATTCGATCCGACCAACCTGATACCACATAACACGGATAGAAAAACATAAAGAAGTAGAAATGGAGAAAATGGAGCGGTAACTCATGGGACGACGGGCTGGGTTGTCACACACTTCTGGCCACTTACCTTTTGACTCCTCTAGCCTTTTCTTCAAGTTATTAATAATAACTTTGTTTGTTGATTCAGCTTGTCCACTGGCCACTGGATGATAAGGTGTTGAAGTAATCCTTTTAGTTTGCCAACTCTGAAAAAATTCTGTGATTTTTGCACCTATGAACTGCGGGCCGTTATCACACACGATTTCTTTTGGAACCCCAAACCGACATATGATGTTCCGCCAAATGAAGTCCCTGCCTTCTTTTTTACCCACTTGCTTGAAGGCACATGCTTCTACCCACTTAGTAAAATAATCAGTGAGTACTAACAAAAATTGTACCTTCCCTTTGGCGTGTGGAAGTGGACCTACGATATCTATCCCCCACTTCATAAAAGGCCACGGTGCAACAACCGGATGTAATAACTCTGCTGGTCGATACATGTTGTTACCATATCTTTGGCACTTGTCACATTTGGCCACAAATATTTCTTCTCGTTCTTCCATTTTTGTCCAGTAATACCCTGCTCTAATTAGAGTTTTTACTAAGGATCTTCCTCCTGCGTAATTTCCACAATGTCCTTTATGTACTTTTCTCATCACATACTCTGTTTGAGAAGGTCCGAGACACCTTGCTAAAGGACCACCGAATATTTTTCGATATAAATTGCCTCGATCCAAATAATAACGGACAACTTTTCGACGAAGGGCCTGAGCCTTTTTCTTATCTTCAGGTAGTATTCCGTACTGTAAAAAATTTACGATCTCGTTTATCCAATCCCAAGTTAAATTATTGAAATTTACCTTGTTTTTGTCTTGGTCGAGTGTCGAATGAAACAAATGTATTACAGAAGCATTTTCTTCATTTGTCACTTCTGCAGCGAAAGCAAGATTTGCCAACGCGTCTGCTTCGACATTCTCTTCTCTTGGTATCTGCACGATTTTTCAAGTTTGGAATTGTCTAATCAAATCTCGTGTCTTTTCCAAATATTGCTGCATCCTCGCCTCTCTGGCTATATAAGTCCCCTACATTTGATTAACTACAAGAGGCGAGTCGCTTTTGATTATAACCTGCTCTATTCCAAGCTCTTGTGCAAATTCTAAACTTGCAATCACAACTTCATATTCTGCTTCATTATTAGTAATAGGATGGCACTTTATGGCTTGCCGTATATTCTCTCTCGTAGTGGGATTAGAACAATGCCTAAACCCGTTCCTTTAACATTCGAGGAGCCATCGGTAAATAGAGTCCAAGTACTTGGATTAGGCCCGTTAAATACTTGCAGTTCTTATTCTACTTCTGTTACCATCCCGGGGCTAAAGTTTGTCAAAAAATCTGCTAAAACATGTGATTTTATCGCAGTTCTAGGTTGATATGTGATGCATATTCACTTAGTTCTATGGCCCACTTGGCTAGCCTACCTGATAACTCTTGCTTATGCAATATATTTCGTAAGGGGCAGACAGTCAATACAGAAATAGGGTGATATTGAAAATAAGGCCTTAATTTTCTAGATGTCATAATTCGCGCTAAGGAAAGTTTTTCTAAATGAGGATATCTAGTTTCAGCATCCAATAAAGACTTGCTAACATAATAAATCGGAGATTATTTACCTTTGTCCTCTCGAACTAATACGGTACTTACCGCCACTTCTGAAACAACAAGGTAGATGAGTAGCCTTTCTCCGTCCTTTGGTTAAGCCAACAACGGTAGATTTGACAAGTATGCTTTTAAATTTTGAGTGTTTGTTGACATTCTTCAGTCCACTCAAATTGGCTTTGCTTTTTCAATACTAAAAAGAACTTAAAACTTTTGTCCGAAGATATAGAAATAAGGGAAAAGTGCCAGATATATCCCTCTACTATTAAAAATTATCCACATATGTCCTCCGTTATACTATAGGTCTAAATCTACCCGTCCCATTAGCAAAGTAATAAAAAATACCCTTATTTCTAACGGTGATCCACCGTGTCAATCCTAATCCTATATGGTGTGGCATTTGGGTGAGGTGGATGTCATGTGTCATGCCATCTCACCATCTTCTTCCCCTCATACCTTGAAATGGAGGTTTCAAAAAAAAATTCTTTCAAATCTGGACAAATTACTGTTAATCTCCGGATCTGATAAGAGTTGGCTTTTTGAATTGTGAGTAACTGCTTTTCGAAGCAATGCATCAAGTTATTCCCTTGTAAGTCCCAGATGCTTTTCTTAGTTCTAAATACAGTAAGAGCATGTGCATAAATGTTGGAACCCCTTTTCTTGCACTCTTCAACATCAACAACCCAGGTCCTCTTCCTATCTGCTTCCTCAAATCCAATCCCAATAGTGTTATTTTTTATAGCCTGGCAAGTCCCAAGAGAACCGACTCTTTCACATCCTTCGGCCTCCTTCATCCAAGGCTCCCTATCAATCTCCAAATCTCTGCAAAGCCAACTCTGGTTAGATTCAGAGTTGTCCATATTTGAAAGGAAAAAAATTTGGAACCTCCATTTTAAGGTATGGGCAGAAGAAGAAATGGAAGGGGAAGAAGATGGTGAGGTGGCATGACACGTGGTATCCACCTTACCTAAATGTCAAACCATGTAGGATTTGGATTGCCACGGTGGAGCACCATTAAAAATAAGGGGTATTTTTGATTACTTTGCTAACGGGAGGGGTAGTTTAGACCTATAGTATAACGGATGACATATGTGTATAATTTTTAATAGTAGAGGGGTATATCTTGCCCTTTTCCCTAGAAATAAATCTCCCCAACGCTGCTATCCTACCTTTCAATCTCTGCACCTCTTTTTTGCTCGTGAGTATATCCTGTATTTCCTTGATGGCTTCAATCTGCGCTGGATTTACTTAAATTCCTAGATTAGAAACAAGGAAACCTAAAAATTTACCTGAAGACACGCCAAATACACACTTCTCGGAATTTAACTTCATATTGAATTTGTGGAGAATCTGAAACGTGTATGATAGATGTTGGATATGATTCCCCGCCTGTTGCAATTTGACTGGCATATCATCGATATAAACCTCCATGGTTTTTCCAAGATGTTCTTGAAACATCTTCCTTACGAGCCTTTGGTACGTGGCTCCAGCGTTCTTTAGGCCGAAAGGCATAACTTTATAACAGTAAGTCCCTCTATCTGTAATAAAGGAATTTTTTTCCTCATCTAAAGGATCAATTTTTATTTGATTATATCCTGGATAGGCATCTAAAAAACTTAATAGTTCATGTCTTGAAGTAGCATCAATTGGTTGATCTATATGTGATAATGGAAAAGAATTTTTAGGGCAAGCTTTATTCAAATCAATATAGTCTACACAAACTCGCTACTTACTATTCTTTTTGGGTACCACTACGGTATTAGCTAGCCAATTAGAATATTTTACCTTAGGGATAGATCTAATTTTTAAAAGCTTTTGTATCTCATCCTGAATCACCTGGTTTTTGAAGGATCCTTGCTTCCTTTTCTTCTGTTTGACAGATGGATACGTTGGATCTTCATTCAGCTTATGGGTCATCACCTCCGGTGGTATACCTGTCATATCTGAATGCGACCAAGCAAAGAAATTTGTGTTAGCTTTTAAAAATTCAATTAACTTACTTTTCATCTCTGGGCTGAAGTTGGTTCTGATGTAAACTTTTCTGTTTGGCCAATATACAAATAACACCACTGCTTCTAGTTCCTCAATTGTTGTTTTGATGTTTTCATTCTCTTCTGGCTCTTGAATAGTATCAGGCCTTGAGTCTACATCCATTTGTCCATCTACAATTAAGGTTTGTGCTGCTAAATCCTCAAATAAATTTTGTAATTGCTATTTTTCATCTGCAATATCATTTTTTATGCTTGAATCTGCCACTGAGTTAATGCTTCGGGAAGCCTATTGATCACCACGGATTTGTCTTATTCCCCATTGTGAAAGGAGCTTGATAACCTGATGTAAGGTAGATAGTACAATATCCATCTCGTGAATCCAAGGTCTGCCAAGGATTATATTGTACGCCATGTCCATATCTATCACTTGAAATTGGTATCTTTGACTACTCATTCTGCGAATGTGGTGAGCACAGTCTCCCCTTTTGTAACGACGCTCAAGTTGTCAAATCCAGATAAGGTACGTGCTTTGGGTACTATTTTGTCATCAGCTTGCATCTCGTTTACCACTCTTAAAAGTATAATATTTACGGAACTCCCTGGATCAATCAAAACTCGTTTTACATTAGTATGATGTACAAGTAAAGATATTACCAGAGCGTCATTATGTGGAGTTATCATTCCTTCGGTATCTGCATCATCGAACGAAATACTTTCATTTTCTAAAACTTGGCAAACTCGCTTCCCGTGAGTGACTGTGATTTTTGACACCTTCTTTGCAGCTATATATGTTACGCCATTGAGCTCCTCCCCTCTGCTTATGACATTAACTATTCTTTTTTGTGATGGAGGTTTTAGTGGCTCCTGCCTATTCTTCATATATGCCCGCTTACCCTTGTCACTAAACAATTCGGTTAAGTAACCTTGTTTAAATAAGTGATCACCTTTAGTAGTCTGCAATCTGCTATTTTGTGACCGTGATCATTATGAAACTCGCACCAGAAATCGGGGTTTATTCTGTTTGGGTTCGATCTCATTTCCTTTGGCCACCACACTTTAACTCCCATGCTTCTTAAAACAACTACCAACTTCGACGTGCTAACATTGAAGCTGTAACCACCTATCTTTGCTTTTGAACTTCTGTTGTTGTCTCACGTATCTTGCATGTCTCGCTCCTTTCCAAACCTGGACGACGAACCCGAATCTCTGTCCCTTGATCTGGAATGATACCTTGAGTTTTATTTTTTTGAACGTGAATCCCTTCCTGCTGGTCCCATGTAAGGTCCATACCTGTTCTAACCGAACCTTTTTTCAGTTTCAAGCCACCTCGAACTCACTCCTTCATCTCTTCGGGACTGAGTGATAGTGCATTCTTCTGTCTGCAGCTTCGTACTGTACCTGTTGTAAACATCATTCCAAGTTGTTGCAGGGAATTCTCGCAAGCTTTCTTTGAGTTTCCTCGTGGCTTCTGAGTTTTTTTCATTTAAATTACTAGCAAATGCCATGGCCGCTCAATTTTCGAGTACATGTGGCAACATCATTCTTTCCCGCTGGAATCTATCTATGAATTCCCTGAGTAGTTTCGTATCTCCTTGTTTTATTTTGAAGATGTCTTCCATCCCTTTTTCAACTTTTTGAGCTCCCGAGTGTGGTTTAATAATGAATCTGCAAGCTCAACAAAAGAATCAATGGAATTTTCAGGTAAAAGAGAATACCATATAGTGCTCCCTTCGTGATTATTTCACCGAATTTTTTGACCAGCACTGATTCAATCTCTTGCTTGGTCAAGTCGTTGCCCTTCACGCCAGTTGTAAATGTAGTTACATGATCTCGTGGATCGGTTGTACTATCGTACTTTGGGATACTGGGCATCTTAAACTTTTTCGGAATAGGCAAAAGAGCGGCACTTGGCTTCCAAGATTGTTGAGAATATTTGTCCATATCCACTCCTTTGATTATAGGTGGAACACCATGTATTTGTTCTATGCAATCGTTCGGCTCCTTGAGCTGTTTCTGCAAGGTTAGTACTAAACTTTGTAAATCAGAATTAACTAGGATACCTGACCCTCCATCTCGAAATTCGCTGGGGGTTCCTCCGTTGCCCGAATTAGCGAGTCCTGAGCGTGGATTCTCTATGGTTGTGGTGTTGTTTGGAGGCGAAGTTGGCAGTATAGTTTCCAACCCACTAACAAAAGCCCGAAGAGCATTGTTGACATGTTCTGCGATTAATTGCTTCAATGCTTCATCGATAGCTTGATCATCCCCATGTTGGTCATTCACATGTGATTCAGATCTATCAGGTGTCCCTTCTCGAGATTGTCGAGGTGAGTTTCTTGGTGAAGGGACTGGAGTTCCATCCTCTTGTTGATTTTGCTCATTCAACTGATGTTGCTGATTTTGTTAGTTTTGTTGGTTGTTGTCATTGACGTTCAACATGATTTTTTTACGGAAGAATAGATTTGGAAAGTGAAAAGATTATCAGATTCCTGGTAACGGAACTAATTTATTTAACCAAAAAATAAGAATTTCGGTCAAAGCCTATTTTTAGAAGTACTCGGGTTACTGATAATCAAGAAAATTGATGTTCTTACAGTAAGAAAGAAAATTAGAATGGCAAAGTAATCAATAGAAAGCAAAAGTAAATAATTGTATTCCAATAATAATGAGAATGTGTCCACACAAATGACAATCTTTCTCCTTATATAGCCATTTCTAAGCACAACGTCTTTTCCCTTTTATGATCGAGTCATTATGAGCATTAATGACATTAAACGTTATAATTGGTAATCGTAACTGTTTCATGAAGATTCTATAACGCTTGTTATTATTCATGCCCATTAATTGAAGATCAATGAACCTGCCGTTTTTATCGTTTTTGTTCATTCCACCGGTGCCTCTTCAAATCCCTAAAGAGACTCGAGCAACCATTTCTTCTCGTTTCTTAGACGTTTGCTTGTGCCTATTAAGATTCGCGTCTTTTTAATACTTTTCTAGTGATCCACATGTCTTGTCATGTCAGCCATATAACTAATTCCACGTGTAATATTTATTTTCCTCATGTGAAAATTTTATGGGCAAACACTGATTTCGAAAAAATATGAAAATTTTCAAAAAAAAAAAAATCTCTTTTTATGACCAGACGGCTTTAGTAATTAATATCAACCGTGATTACAAAGATAAAAACTTAAGTAATTCATAAGCTCAAAGAAACGCATATAGTTATTTGCGCCAGTGTGTCTGTATATCAAACACGAAAAGGATTCGAGGAACTTAAATCTAGGTGTGGGGACTCTTCTCTAAGTTACTGGTTCCAATGTCAAGCTATCTGCAATATTCTGCAACATGCTTTTGAATTGAGGATACCATTTTTCATTTTCCAAATTTTAAACAAGACTGATTTATCTTAACTTCGTAGTTTGAAAAGGAAATTGAGAATCAGCACTTAAATGAAGGATCAGTCTCGCTCAAAACATTCTTTCTTGCGTAAAAACGAGGAGTGATATATGGACGTTTTTACTCATCCATTAAAACAATATCTAAATATCCCTAAGAAACCTTAAAACTCCTAATGTAATTTATATATATGAGTATTGTAGAATTGCGGATTGTGTCACTGAACATATTGAACTATCCATGTGACCGAGAGCTTTTACAAATTAGGAATAATGGCACAATTATCAAGAGCGCGCTCTACCATTGAGTTAATCGCCTCATCTTCTTATTTAAATATGAAAATGGTTGTTGTCTTTTCGGTTTATCTTGTTCCTCGATTAAAATGGGAGCCTTGAAGTAATGGTAAAGTTGTCTCCATATGACCTATAGGTCACGGGTTCGAACAGTGAACTTAATCACCATTGCATCAGGGTATGTTGCCTATATCACACCTCTTAAGGTGCGACCCTTCTTAAGACCCTACGTGAATGGGAGAAGCTTCATGCACCGGACTGTCCTTTTTGCTCCTCAATTAACAAGATCAAAATGGCTGAAGTATGTAATGCAAATAGATTATGAGTTCGAATTGTGAAAGCAGCCGCTAATATTCATATTAGAATAGAATATCTGCATCACATTTTTTATGGTACGACCCTAACTTTTTCAGATCCTGTATGAATGCGAGATATTTCATGCATTGCAATGCTCTTTTGAAGTATTTAAAGCTGAGGGATAAAAAGAGAGAGTCAAATCTTAAGTCAGGGAACTCGTTTTAGATTATTTCACATAGTTTAAAAGGAAATTTAATTCTTTTTCTGTTATTTAATTTTGGACAGGTAATAACAAATGAAGTAAACAATTTGCTAGACCTTTTTGCATAATTTTTGAGCAATTTGACCACTTCTCTAATTAAAATAAACGAGACTTAAATAGCAGCACATAGAAAACACTCTTAATACCAATTATAGTAAAAACAACAATTATTTTTGTACTTTTGAGAACATGGGGGTGAAGAAAAGGGGAAAGGGAGATGTTTCAGACATTGGCATTCGATACTTTTGTCGTGACTTGTACCCTGTGCACTTTGTCCCCACTACCACACTTTTCTAAATCTTTGAACGGTGAAAGTCCGACCTTAGCTAACCCTAGACATTAATGCAACCAATTTATCGCATGCCACGTCATTATATTGAATTATTGATCAATAGGTCACAAGTTAGAGCCCTAAAAGTAACAATTAATACTTGTATTACAGTAGGCTACTTACAACACACTCATATAGGGATAGACCTTATATAAATACAGAAAGTAGTCATTAATACTTACATTATGATATGTTATTTACATCACACCCATAAGGGTTCAGTCCTTCTTCGAACGTTGTGTGAATACGAGATACTTTGTACATCGAATTGCCCTTCTAATGCTACACATCTTAGATTTGAAGACTAGTTCAAAATTACTTGGAGCTTATTACATGCTCTATACATATATGTAGTTTCAAGGTTAATTAAATTTTACAATAATTAATAATATGAACAAATGACTCCTAATATATTTTCAATGTATAACACAACACTCAACCAAAACAATTAAATCCTCCTTTTATGTATACAAAAAATAGAATGTCGATAAACTGATATTTTAAAATTGAAAAGATTAATGAGCTTAATACTTTGGTATGTCAATTTAAATCGAATTATTAGTAGTCCTAATCACAAGTCCACTTGTCAACGACTGGTAATATTATAATGATAAAAGAAAAAAAGAAGTTTGATACATGCACATGGGAAGGCTAATGTGTCTGATTCTAGGAAAAGTGACATTAAACCGCATCGCAGAAGATTGCAATTTGGGACCTTACTATTTTGACAGCACAAAAATGATTATACCATATAAACCGCAGCCTCTCTACAGAACCGCTTTAAAAAGTTTACGCGTAATGATTTTCCGACCATTTAAACTTGTAGGCTTTTGAAAGTCGATACATGAACTTTAAACTTTTTTATTTAAACACTCGAACTCATGATTCCCTTGAATAATAAATATATTTGATCATTGATTATGCCTATGTGACAGTTACAAATGTGATATGGACAAAATACGTATCCGTCACGCAAAAAATACGCATCAATGTAACAATCTAATTAAAGAAAATACTTTATCAGTAGGGAAAAAATTAAAAAAAAAAAGAAAAAGAAAAGGAAATTACATCCATGTGCTGAAATTATATCCATGGCTGTAACAAAAATGGCTGCAAGTTGACGCCGTCCGATTAGATATCATCATCGAAAATTCTTCTCGGAGTTGCACTGAAAGCGGTGGAGTTTGATTTTTGTAGCTCTCGCATAAAAGGTCCATCATATTACCAAGTAAATTGGGAAATTGGTGCCTTTTGTCCTCAAATACGAGGTTTTCTAAGTTCTCTAGAACCATAGATTCCTATTAATTTTTTTTGAAATTTCAAAATTAAATTTATTTTTCTAGTCTAACCATGAGCATAGTGGTTTTGTGAATTTGATTTAGAAATAAGAGAGAGTAACAACACTAAAGAAAAAAATAAAGAAGAAGAATAAAAATAAGGAAAGAAATGGAGGTAGGTGAACGGATAAGAAGGGAGAGGTGGGTGAACGTAGTAATAGCTTCAGGTCTTTTTCTCTTTTTTTTTTCTTTTTTTAATTTGTAACTTCTTTTTGGCTTATTTAGTATCTAAAAATAGGACCCACAAATAATATATGTGAAGTAATAAATAATTTAGTATATGACGTGTTGTACATATTAGTGTAATTGATATATACGCATTACTTAATATATTTATTAGTACTTATTTTGCTAAATTTAAGTGTTCAAATGAAAAAATTCAAAGTTTATGTATCTTCTTTCAAAAGCGTTACAAATTCAACCGCCGGGCAACTCCAAAAGTTATACTCATAAGCCACTACGTGCCAGGTAAGGCTCGTATATCGTAATAAAAGAAAAGAAAAGTACCTTATTCAGAACCGAGAAAGGGCCATCTTTAATGTACTTGTAAATAGTAAATGAAAAAGTACTAAAAGAAATCAGAGTTACACAGAGTTTGACCCAAAAAACCTAGACCGTACTAGGAGTAATACATCCCATTATGTTAAGGTAATACCAAAAAATAGAGAATGGCTTGGTGACTACTTAAACTCGACGGAATTTTTTAAAAGTTGATACATAAATTTTTAATTTTTTCATTTAAACACTCGAACTCATATTTCTCGTAACTAATAAACATATTTGATCATTGACCATGTCCATATGATGTCAATTGGTCCTAATCAGCAGGCCGCGTGAGGAACACGATGCACAAGAGTGTGAAAGCCCCGCTCAACAGTACAAAATGGATTCTACTTAATTGTCTTCTTATTCATTCCTTCTAAAATACCCTCTACTTCCTCCATTTTTTAAAATCTGAAGCTCCATTTTTTATTTTATTATTTCAGACCGTGAAAATGATGGAGAGTTGTATATTTGTCATTGTGAAGTTGAAACTAAATTTTGTATCACTTGGACCAAACGAAGCTCGATCAGAACAAGATTAACAGATAATAAACGAAAACAAAAAAAATGAGTGAGTAATTATGATCGATTTTGGAAGGAGGTGAGTGATTATGACCGATATTGGAAGTTCATCCAGCACGACTAACCTCATGCCATATCCACCACCATAAACAAGTCTTTTTTAAATGTTGGAGAAGGTGAAAAGAATGTGGAAGATTCTGAAATTTAGCGATCGGAGAAGGTGAAAAGAATATGCTAGAATTTTGATGCAAATGGCAAAGAGGGTCTTAATCGCGAGGAAATGGTAGCTTTGGTGGTTGCTGTAAACCCTAAGGCCAAATTCAGCGATGAGCAGATCATTGCCATTCTCGACGAGGTTTTTCGAACTTATGGAGAGTTCATCGATGACGAGAAGGGCCTTATATATGATGGCCTATGGGCCTTACATATGATCCCGTCACTTTCTAAATTCTTTTCACCTTCTCCGATCATCAAAATTCTGAAATGAACAAGGGAGAGTTTGGTCAGAGAGAGGTTAAAATGGGGGGGGGGGGGGGGTCTACGAAATGAAAGAGGGGACCAGGGTTAGGGTTTTCGCGCCTTGACTTGTAAAACATCCATTGGTCAATTGGTGACTGGATGAACACGTATGTGTATGTGTAATACACACGCATATGGTCTCTTGTCAGATGTGTTTATTAGTTACGGGAAAAATGAGTTCGAGTGTTCAAATGGGAAAATAAAAAGTTTATGTATCTGTTTTTAAGAACCCGACAAGTTTAAGGGGCCAGGAAGCCATTTCGCTTTCCTCTTTCTAAAAATAATTTCTCCCTGTATTTGAGTGTGTATGACATATTTTGTTTATCGATAGTTAATTTAATTAATTTTTAAAGTTAATTGAATTATTATAATTTGATAGTTTAAAATTAAAATGAAATTATTTTATATAAAAAACATTATAAATTATAATTCTTTTTATGTCAATATAATTAAAAAATGTCTTTTAGAATATTAGTCAAGTTTAAAAATAATTTGACCTGAATTTTTATTTTATTTTTATTAATAACTTTTTACGATTAAAAAAATATTATGATATACTATAAGTTTGAAAATATTACACAAGATATTTATAATATATTCAAGTTTACAAATTTTAAAAATTGTCATTTATTGATGAAGTGCTAAAATAAATCTTGCCTCGTATCTCTCATTTCAGAGAAAATTCAGAAACAATAGTTTACTAATTTCCTGCTAAAACTACGAAGGCACACTTATTCTTACATACAAAGAGAGGTAGAGAGAGAGACCATATAAAGAGAGGTAGAGAAAGACCAATCTAAAGCATATAGATCTGGGGTTGAGATTTGCTGGAAAATCCATTAGGGTTTTTCTAGATGAAGATCAAAGAAAGGTATATAGCATATCACATATGGGGTTTCATTATTATGAAGTTTATTTGAGTCTGCTCTTTTTTCTTTGAGGTTCTTGTCATTTGATCTCTGTTTTTTGAACTCATTTAAACAAAGCAGAAGCAGCAAAGCAAGAAAGGAAGAAACTTGTGTTGTTTTTCTCACTCTTTTATTACCCCAATGTAACGTAAGATAGCTAGTTGGTGCGTCCAAGATTACTTTTGGCAGTTTCTTATATATCAAAAGTTCAAAACCCTATTTTTTTATTATATAAAAGGAGAGAGAAACAGTGTTGTTGACTGTAGATAGATAGCTTCTGGTTGAATTCTACCTTGGATAGTGAGAATTTTAGGTAAAGAGTGAAGAACAAGGTATGGCTAATAATCGTTGGTGGGCTGGAAATATAGCGATGAATCCAATGGTTTCATTATCACCAGCTTCAGCTTCTTCTTCTCTTCCCTCAAGAACCAACACACAAGAAAATAACAACCTACTCGGCCAGAGAAGAGAGCAAGAATTCATGGATACGACCGTTGAAGCTATCACCACTACCACCGCCACAACCACCACCGCCACCACAAATAGTAGCGGAAGCAACAATCAAAACCCTAATGAGACGGAGCATGAAGCAGATGAGAACATCCATAGTTCTGGAGGTATGTCCTCTGGGCCGTCCAGCTCTAGGGGAGCCGGACGTAGGCCCAGAGGGAGACCAACGGGTTCTAAGAACAAGCCCAAACCACCAATTGTGGTGACAAAGGAAAGCCCAAATTCACTTAGAAGTCATGTATTGGAAATTAAAAGTGGAAGTGACATAATTGAGAGTATTGCAACATTCGCGCATCGTCGCGGGCGCGGTGTGTCTGTTTTAAGTGGCAGCGGTATTGTGACGAATGTCACATTGCGCCAACCGGCTGCAGCCGGCGGAGTAATTACACTGCACGGGAGATTCGAAATATTGTCGCTTTCGGGTGCATTTTTGCCTGCTCCTTCACCTCCTGGAGCAACTGGATTAACAGTTTACTTAGCAGGAAGTCAAGGACAAGTTGTAGGTGGAAATGTTGTTGGTGAATTAATGGCATCAGGTCCAGTAATGGTAATTGCAGCAACTTTTACTAATGCAACATTTGAAAAGTTACCATTGGAAGAGGAGAATGTAAGTGAAGGAATGCAAATGCAAACCCCAGTAACTTCAGGGGTTAATACTGGAAATTCTGGTAGTATGGCTGATACACAACCTTCTTCTATGCCTATGTACAATTTGCCCACTAATGTTTTGCCTAATGGTCAAATGCCCCATGATGTTTTCTGGTCTCCTCCTCCACGGCCTCCTCCATCCTATTAATCGACTTAACTAGACTATAGTCAGTTACCATTTAGTGGACCTCTCCGTATGATTCGAACTCATATGAAGTTCTGACCATCTATTATAAAAAAGAAGGAAAGGATCTTGTAGGATTCGCGAGAAATTCTTCGGTACGACCAACACTTAAACGTGCTTTTAGTTCTCCTTGTAATCATAGGTAGAATGTTGTTAACTTTCTTGACCCTATTGTATAATGACTTGTGAATCTTTAATTTCTATCTATTAGGTTTTAGTTTATGTTTGTAACTTTGTATCAAGGGTTTATCAATTTGGTTTCTTATTTGGTCAACTATCTTGGTAGAATTGTTGGATTGTCAGTGATGTAGGTAAGATAATCTTGTCTAGACATGGAGATGAAGCAGTATACAAATATCCAGGAATTCAGGTATCATTAAATATTGCCTTGATTTGTTTTTTATATTTGCTATTTTTGTACTGGATGAGTTAAATTTTTTAAACATTAAAGATTTTTGAGTTAAAAATGCTAGTTTTTACAATCAAAATATTTTAGGATAGGCTGCCTACATCAAACCTGCTAACCTGCTTGGGGTGCTGCCTCGGAATGCTTCATGCACGGGCTACCATTTTCGGGATTATTGAATCTATGTTGCATCCACCTTTTCTGCTGTCTAGTCCCTCTTAAACCATCTAATTCTGGTGCACTAATTTTATATTCAACAGCTAACTACTTAGGTAGAGTTATTTCTTTGATAGCTAGCTGTCTAGCTAGAATTATATCTTCAATACCTAGCTATCTTAGATTGAAAGCTTGGAACTTTGTTTCTAGTTGGGTGTCCCTAAGTAGTCCTAATCCGGGTATTAGATTTGGGATTGCAATTATCAATCGCTTGGTTATTGGTAGGTATTAATTATAGTATATCAAAATCTTGATACTATTTATTCCACATAAGTAGAGGATTATAATCGTAATCCTGGTTATAATTATGGGATAACCTTGTTTTGGACCAAATAACCCGAGAGTAGAGAAAAGGACTGGAGCGTTAATTAAGTCTCTTGCCCTTCTTCAACTAAATTTGGATTTGGATTACTAGTCATTCATAAAGGGCATCTTGGTGCACTAAGCTCCCGTTATGAGCGGGATTCGGGGAAGGGCCGGACCATAAAAGTCTATTATATGCAACCTTACCCTACATTTCTGCAAGAAGTTATTTTCACGGTTCAAGCTCGTGACCTTCTGGTCAAATGATAGCAAATTTACCAATTACGCCAAGGCTTCCCTTCATATTTCACGTAAATGGAAAATTTTGCAATATGAATTAGAAGGAGAATGTTAGCTATATCTTCAGAGAATTTTAAGGGGCTCTTTACTTTTCATGCTGGTTGTAGTTCATGACACTTGTTGTTAATATCTAAGTGACATTCTCCCTTTTAGTTTCTATTGCTTTAAGGTGGTGGCTATTTATGCAAGTGAACTGCATTAAGCCAGCATATATATGCCCTTTTCAGTAATTCTCTTTACAACATTTAAGACGTTTCTATTTCTTGAGCCAAGGTCTATCGGAAACCGCAACTCCACATTCACAAGGAAATAAGTCGAAGCGGCTAATTAGGTCTTGCTATCTGACTAGATTTAACTGTTTAAGGATTCATATTGATTATTTGCGCCGTTGTTTATTTTTCTTTTTGAAGCATATGGCTATCTGATTTAAAAGTTTAAACTATCAAACGGAACACATTTTTATATTTCAATAAGTCTCTGACATTCTTGATGAACTCGGATGGTAATTTGTTAAATTGATATGTATATGAATATTAAGGCAATCTATGACATTCTTGATGAACTTAGGACATTTTCTCTTTTTCTGAAAAAAAAATGTGTTTTTGTGTCTTATACCATTAGCAATTTTTTTGACTCATCACAGAAAATGATGATTTTTGTTTCAATTAAATTGGCTTTTTCTGGCAACTACGTAATTGACGTTGGTGGATGGAGGTTTAGCTACTTGTGCCAATGTCAGTATCTCATTCAATACGAGCAATTAGGGCTACGTGGACCAGGTTGATTTGGTTTTTATCAAAATTAATCCAAACCAGCTATATCAGTTTGGATTGGTTCGGTTTTGTCGGGGTTTTCGGATTTTTGGTTTTTTTTTGTTACATGAATATTATTTCAATCTTACTTTGTTAAAATTATAGTTAAAGCTTTGATAAGTGAATATATGTTTAGTAAATATGAAAAAAAATTGACAAACATATGATCTATTAAAATATTTTTGTGGGAGAATTTTTTTAGTAACACATGATAGTTATTTTTTTAGTCATCTAACAATAATTTTTTGTTAATTTACATTTCAAGGTTAATATATGAGAGATCCCAAATATTTCTACATTTTCTAAAGAAAATTCACTATAAAGTCTTAAAAATATTAATAAAATTTATATATTTATGTCGGTTTAGTTCGGATTTTTTTATTCAATACTAAATCAAATCAAACCAAACCTAATCGAATTTTTTAATCGGGTTGGTTTGATTTTTCGATTTGGTGCTATTTTCCAGTTTGGTTTGTACACTACCAGCAATTATTTCTTAGGGCTACATATAGATAGAGATATTATAATTGACAATTGAGACATGACTAGTTTATTTGTCCTTTATTGTGCATTGTCCCTTTTTTCTATACGAATACTTGACTTTTGGTCAGTAATCACTTATTGAATAGTAATTATTTTTATTAAAAAAATGATGATTTCCACTTTGATGACATATTTGTGTGATCATCTGTTAATTATCAATGAGATAGCAAATGGTATAAGGCTAAAATTTATTAGATCATATATATATATATATATATATATATATATAAGGAGATGAAAAAGTATGTATGAGTATTTAATTGCGAACTCAGTAACTAAGATCAAGACGTCACGCGTGAGACACTGAGTATGTTATTATTATTGAATTAATTAACTAAGAGGAGTTATGCGTTTGATAACAAAATTAGAATTTATAAACTTCAAATTTAGGCTTCACCGAAACAAGAAATAAAAAAAATTGGTAACCGTTAAATTGGGGGGAATATTGGAGTTTACCATTTTGGACTGCTGAAACAGAAGGTAACTGTGTCATACTCATATGATGGTGTAATTGATTTTTCACTCGGTGTCCCGTATTGAAGTCCGATTATATTCAAATTCGCATTGCATAAGGTTTCATTCGGGGGAAGCCTTTCCTATCAAAGATTTGTTTTCATACTCAGTGCTCGAACCCAAAATTTCTAATTAAGGGAAAAACAGTCTCGTCCACTGCATTCATTGATATTTGAAGAGCACCAAGCAACGTAGGTATTATTAGCTGTTTGAAGGGCATATAATTAGTTATTCTTCGTCCCAAATTAATAATCATTTTAACTCAAAAAAAGAACTATCACTTTAGGAACTCAAGATTAGACTAAATTAGTTGGATGTTTCTATTATACCCTTAATATGAAAGTGTAATTAGCTTTTTTTTAATACTGCTCAATTTTAAAAAAGCAATTAATTAGATTAACCTAGCAATTTTTGTATTTATTGTTTTCTTAATATGCATCAAAAGATTAAAGCGATAATTAAGGAATTTATCAAAAGATTAAAGCGATAATTAAGGAATTTAAGAGAAAAAAATATTTGTGATATTAAAAGCTTAATTGATAAAATTTTTGTATGATCATAATAGTTGTGTTGCATAAAGTTAAAGGATAAAATGAGAAAATATATTATTTTTGAATATAAAAATATATCATTACAAATTAGTAAGGAAATTAATGTCAGCTACCTTCAGTTTGACCACTTTATTGTATCTGTAGGCTTTGTGGCGAATTTGGTAATTGACTTTTAAATATTTATTGCGTACTGTGGAATTGACATGGACTTCCAAATTCCAATGGATTATAATATATCGTTGAATACCAGAACGAGTCATAGTCAATATTGGCCAACTCTATCTTTGGTTCTCTTAGACTGCAAGCATTGAGTGCTCCATCTCATAGGTCAGAAGCTGAGCCACAATGTAGTTTGACCGAATTTAATAGTTTTAGTTCAAATAATGTATTTATCTTTAAATTTTTATTAAATATATAAATAATTAATTTATAATTCAATAACTTAAAAAGATTATGATTCCAAAACCATAAGCTTAAAATGCCGACTCCGCTTTTATTAAAGGCGGATTTAGAATTTAATGTTTAAGGTTAAACTTTGTAAGTTTTTAAAGGAAGAACTTATTGTATTTTTATAACAACCCGGCCGGTCGTTTCGAGAGTTATAGCCCCGTTCCCTTATTTCCTGCTCCTTTTGTGTTCTACAGCTGTATTATGTCTTATCGGGTCAGTTGGTTCGGTCCAGAGTGGTTTTGGAGTGAATTGAGACACTTAGTCTCTTACTTGAAAGCTTGAATTGGGAAAGTTGACCGGATGTTGACTTATGTGTAAACGACATCGGATTTGAATTTTGATGGTTCCGTTAGCTCCGTTAGATGATTTTGGACTTAGAAGCACGTCCGGAATATGATTTGGAGATCTGTAGCAGAATTAGGCTTGAATTGGCAAAAGTTGGAATTTTGGCGATTTTGGCCGCCAGTGAAAATTTTGATATCGGGG
This sequence comes from Nicotiana tabacum, assembly GCF_000715075.1. Classification (NCBI taxonomy): domain Eukaryota; kingdom Viridiplantae; phylum Streptophyta; class Magnoliopsida; order Solanales; family Solanaceae; genus Nicotiana; species Nicotiana tabacum. The sequence continues at coordinate 172,549,426 of NC_134090.1, forward strand.
TCGGAATGGATTTCCGAAAGTTGGAGTAGTTTTACGGTGTCATTTCTAACTTGTGTGCAAAATTTGAGGTCATTTGGACATGATTTGGTTGGTTTCAGCGACGTTTGTGGAATTTGAAAGTTTAAGAAGTTCTTAGGCTTGAATCCGGGGGTAATTTGGTATTTTGATATTGTTTTGAGTGATTCGAAGGTTCGATTAATTTTATATAATGTTATGGGATGTGTTGGTATGTTTGCAGAGTTTTTCTTCATCGCGTTCGCGAGAGGGTTCTCGCGTTCGCGACCAGGACATCGCGTTTGCATAGAGTCAATGGTTATTAGAGCTTCAGGCATTTAAGCCTATGCGTTAGCGAAGAGGGTTCCGCGTTCGCGTCGGGTCAACCAGTGTAAGGTTCACGTTCGCGAAAGGGTCCTCGCGTTCACGAAGGAGGAATTTCCAGTCTGAGGCCGTTTGTGCTTCACAAACGTTAGGGTACTTTCGCGTTCGCGAAGAAGAAAATCTGGACAGACAATGTTATATTCAAAATCGTGGGTTTGAGCCCATTTTTCATATTTTGAACTAGAGACCATGGATTTAGGAGATTTTTGAAGGCATTTTCAGGGAGTTGATTGGGGTAAGTATTCCTCACTTGATTTTGGTTAAATTCCATGATTGTATCTTGATTTCTATCATTTAAATTGTGAATTGGGGTGAAAAATTGGGGGAAAATGGAAGAGTTGTTGAGATAGAATTTTAAGGTTTTGGATGGAATTTTTTTGGCGGATTTGAGTAAATTTGGTATGGTTAGACTCGTGAGTGAATCGCCTTTATAGTTTTGTGACCTTTGTCGGATTCCGAAACGTGGGCCTGGGGGCCGGGTTTGAGCCAATTTCGGGTTTAGAGCCTAATTTAGCAGTTTTTCTTGTTGAATTGGTTCCTTTGGCATATATTGATTGTGTTGTATTACTTGTGGCAAGATTCGAGACGTTTAGAGGCCAATTCGAGATGCAAAGGCATCGCGGAGTAGGATTTTTGCTAGGATTGAGGTAAGTAACGGTTATAAATCTGGTCCTGAGGGTATGAAACCCCGGATATCGTGTCGTGCGACTATTTTGGAGGTGACATACATGCTAGGTGACGGGCGTGTGGGCGTGCACCGTAGGGATTGTGACTTGGTCCATCCCGTGAGACTATAGAATCGATTAGCCTACTGTTTACTACGTGTTCTCTTTGTTTTTATGGAAATTGACCGCACTTCATGTTAGAAATCATGCTTAGGCCTTGTGACATCACTGTTGAGACCCGTGAGGTCGTGTACTTGCTGAATTAACTGCTATTTGATGTTTTGTTCTCAGTAATGATATTACTTGCATATTTTACCTCTGTCCCCCTCCTACTTATCATTGGTACATGTATTTATCTCTGTTTGGGCTGAATTTTATGCTTTCTAAGAGCCCGAGGGACTAGTGAGGTTGGTGACTGAGATAGAGCCTGAGTGCCGAGCTGTGAGCTATGTGAGTGTATATGGATCAGTTTCACGCTGGAACGAGGCCCAGGGCTATATATGTATATATTGGATCAGGTTGCACTCCTCAACGAGCCTTCGGGCTGATTATCTATATTAGATCGGGTTGCACGCCGCAACGAGCCTTATGGCTATTTATATATTGGATCGAGTTGCACGCTGAAGCGATATAACGCTTAGGCTGAAGGAGCCCCTTCGGAGTCTGCACACACCCAGTGAGTGCATGTACCTATTGAGTATGATTATTGAGGGCTGAGAGTCGAGTGGTTGAATTGTTGAGATGAGCTGAGTGACTGTTGCCTTGAGAGGCTGTACTTGGTTTTAGTTAATTGTTGCACTTAGTTGCTATTTGTCCTTCTTGTACAAATTTCTGGAAGACTTGATATCTGGTTTACTTGAGCACGTACTGATGTGACTTAAACTAATTAATTTGAAAGCATGAATGTTCTTATTTGAAAGATATTGAGATAATTGTATTTGCATAGCTCGTCACTACTTCTCAATTCCTTATTTATTTCTGTTACTTACTAAGTTGGAAGTACTCACGTTACTCCCTGCACCTTGTGTGCAGATCCAGGTGAGACCGGTCGTATAGGTTTCTAAGCTCATGCGTAGTTGACTATCGGAGATCTACGAGGTAGTTGTCGGCGTCCGCAGCCCTTGTCTCTCCTTCCATTGTTGTCTTTCTTTCTGTTTTATGGCATTTGACAGATTATTGTAAACTTTGATTCTAGACTGGTTGTAGATGCTCATGACTTAGTGACACCTCGATGTCGGGCTATCTTTTCTGCATTTTGCTTTCGAGTTGAACTCTTTTATGAAGTTTTTAATATGAAAAAGCTTTGAATTATCTTTTAAATGAAATACTGAAGTGTTTGGAAGTGTGTCGGCTTGCCTAGTACCACGATAGGAGCCATTACGATAGGTTAGAGTTTTGGGTCGTGATAAGTTGGTATTAGAGCCTAGGTTACATAAGTCTCACGAGTCGTGAGTAGGTTTAGTAGAGTCTTGCTGATCGGTACAGAGACGTCTGTACTTATCTTTGAGAGGCTGCAGAACCCGTATGAAATTTCACATTCTTAAATTCTTATCGTGCGAATCTGTTGATACTGGTAACTAAACTTCTGTTATTCTATTCTCTCATAGATGGTGAGGACACGTGCTACCGGTCAGGATAGACAACCACCAGTACCACCAGTTGGGGTCACGAGAGGCCGACATCGCGGTAGAGACCGTGGTAGGGGCAGGGGTGTAGGCCGCATAGCAGCTAGGGTAGCACCTGCAGACCCACTAATTGACCCAGTACAGGATCAAGTCCCAGTTGTGGATGCACCAGCAGGACCAGCTCAGGCACCAACTGTGCCCTTCGCGATTCCAGGTCTTCAGGAGACCTTAGCTCAGATTCTGACTATGTGCACCAGTATTGCTCAGACGGCCTCTGTTTCTACTACAACAGCCACTTCCTAGGCCGGGGGAGGCACTGAGACTCCCGCCACCCGCACACCTGAGCAGGTTGTTCAGGGACTTCAGACACCGAGGGCACCACCAGCCCATCCGGTTGCACCTTCTCAGGACTATGTTGTTCCAGTCATGCCTGATGATGAGCAGCATAGATTGCAGAGGTTTGGGAGACTTCAACCTCCGATTTTCAGTGGTGCAGAGGGCGAGGATGCCCAGGGTTTCTTGGACAAGTGTTAGAGGATTCTCCGTATAGCGGGTATTTTGAAGACCAGTGGGATCTCGTTCACTACATTTCAGTTCACTAGAGCTGCTTTCACTTGGTGGGAGGCTTATGAGAGGCGTAGGCCGGTTGGTGCAGCGCCCCTTACATAACAGCAGTTCTCCAATCTCTTTTTAGAGAATTATGTAACGTAGTCCCACAGAGAGGAGTTGCGCAGGCAGTTCGAGCAGTTTCGAGCAGTTGCATCAGGATGATATGGTTGTGATGCAGTACGAGATGAGATTTTTGGAGTTAGCTCATCATGCTATTTGGTTGGTTCCCACAGACAGGGAAAGGATCAGGAGGTTCGTGGATGGCATCGCATACCAGCTACAGATTTTTATGACTAGAGAGAGGGTGACCGGTGCTACCTTTGAGGAGGTTGTTGACATTGCCCGGGAGATAGAGTCTGTTCGCCGCCAGGAGCGGGCTAAGAGGGAGGCCAAGAGCCCTCGAGGATTAGGTAGTTTTGGTGGCATTCCTTCTGGAGGTCAGTTCTACTACGACCGAGGTCGTCTTTACAAGCATGCTCATATGGCTCACCCAGTTCACTGTGGTGCATCATCTAGCCATGGTTCTCACAGTTCACATCAGGGCCACTCATCTCTCAGCATCGTCCCAGCTCAGAGTTCGACTCATGCACCACCAGCTTAGGGTTCATCCATGTCAGGTTCTTCTACCAGTTATCCCAGTGCTCGGGGCTCTCTTCAGTCCCCACCACCAACATCGAGGAGTTGCTACGAGTGTGGAGAGTTTGGTCATATTAGGAGGCAGTGTCCCCACCTAGTAGGAGGTCCAACTTAGCAGCAGCGGGGTCAACCTTCGACTTCAGCACTAGTTACTTCACTACCCGCTCAGCCAGTTCGGGGTGGAGGTCATTCAGCTAGGTGTCGCCCTAGTGGGGGAGGCCGATCAAGTGGCGGCCGGGCCTGTTTCTATGCACTACCTGCCAGACCCGATGCTATTGCTTCAGATGCTGTGATCACATGTATTATCTACGTTTGCCACAAGGATGCCTCTGTATTATTTGATCCTGGTTCCACTTTTTCATATGTGTCGTCATATTTTGCTCATTATATGGATATGCCCCGCGAGTCTCTTGTTTCATCTGTCCATGTATCTACGCCGGTGGGCGATACCATTGTTGTGGACCTTGTATATCGATCGTGTGTAGTGACTATTAGGGGACTAGAGACTATAGTAGATATGTTGCTGCTTAGTATGGTTAACTTTGATGTGATAATGGGCATGGATTTATTGTCTCCGTGTCATGCTATTCTGGATTGTCACGCTAAGACGGTGATGTTGGCTATGTCGGGGTTGCCGCGGATTAAGTGGCAAGGTTCGTCGGATTATGTTCCTAGTAGAGTGATTTCATTCTTGAAAGCCCATCAGATGGTTGGGAAGGGGTGTCTTTATTATTTGGCCTTTGTTAGGGATGTCAGTGTAGAGACTCCTACTATTGATTCAGTTTCGGTAGTGCGAGATTTTCTAGATGGGTTTCCTGTAGATCTGTCGGGCATACTGCCAGACAGGGATATTGACTTCGGTATTGATTTGGTGCCGGGCATGCAGCCCATTTCTATTCCACCGTATCGTATGGCACCGACGAAGTTGAAGGAATTGAAGGAGCAGCTTCAGGAACTCTTCGATAAGGGGTTTATTCGGCCTAGTGTGTTACCTTAGGGTGCGCCAGTTCTATTTGTGAAGAAGAAGGATGTCACCATGAGAATATGCATTGACTATAGGCAGTTGAACAAAGTCACCATCAATAACAAGTGTCCTTTGCCTCGTATTAATGATTTATTTGACCAGCTTTAGGGAGCGAGCATATTCTCCAAGATTGATTTGAGGTAAGGATATCACCAGTTGAAGATCAGGGACTCAGATATTCTTAAGACAACTTTCAGGACTTGATATGGTTATTATGAGTTCCTTGTGATGTCTTTTGGGTTGACCAACGCCCCAGCAGCGTTCATGCATTTGATGAACAACGTGTTTTGGCCTTATCTCGACTCTTTTGTTATTGTATCATTGCTGACATCCTGGTGTACTCGCATAGCTAGGAGGAGCACGCTAAGCATTTGAGAGTTGTATTGCAGCGGCTAAGGGAGGAGAAGCTTTATGCAAAGTTTTCCAAGTGTGAGTTTTAGCTCAGTTCAGTAGCGTTCTTGGACACGTGGTGTCCAGTAAGGGTATTCAGGTTGACCCGAAGAAGATAAAGGCAGTTCAGAGTTGGCCCAGACCGTCTTCATCCACAGAGAGTCAAAGCTTTCTTGGGTTGACTGGTTATTACCGTTGGTTCGTTTAGGGTTTCTCGTCTATTGCATCGCCCTTGATCAAATTGACCCAAAAAGGGTGCTCCTTTCAGGTGGTCAGATGAGTGTGAGGCAAGCTTTCAGAAGCTTAAGACTTCCTTGACCATAACTCTAGTGTTAGTTCTGCCATCAGCTTCAGGCTCTTATACGGTATATTGTGATGCTTCTCGGATCGGTATTGGGTGTGTTTTGATGCAGGAGGGTAGAGTGATTGCTTATGCTTCCAGTTGAAGCCCCATGAGAAGAACTACCCTGTTCTTGATTTGGAATTAGCTGCCATTGTACTCACGTTGAAGATTTGAAGGTACTATCTCTATGGTGTGTCTTGTGAGGTGTTTACTGATCATCATAGCCTCCAACATTTGTTCAAGCAGAAGGATCTCAATTTGAGGCAATAGAGATGGTTGGAGCTGCTAAAGGACTATGATATTACCATTTTGTATCATACGGGAAATGCCAATGTGGTGGCCGATGCCTTGAGTAGGAAGGCAGTGAGTATGTGTAGTCTTGCATTCCTTCCTGTTGGTGAGATATCCCTTGCAGTTGATGTTCTGTCCTTGGCCAATCGGTTTGTGAGATTGGATATTTTGGAGCCTAGTCGGGTCCTAGCTTGTGTGGTTTCTCGGTCTTCTTTGTTTGATCGTATCAGAGAGTGCCAGTATGATGAACCTCATTTGCTTGTCCTCAAGGACATGGTTCAGCATGATGATGCCAGAGATGTGACTATTGGAGATAACGGGATATCGAGAATGCAGGATCGGATATGTATGCCCAATATAGATAGGCTTCGGGAGTTAATTCTAGAGGAGGCCCATAGCTTGCGGTATTCCATTCATCTGGGTCCAGTGAAGATGTGTGAGCACGTGATTTTTGCCAATATGAATTACTCCCACAAATTCAAAACAAAATAATTTTCCATTGTTTGCAATGTCGAGGATTTTTGTGGCATTTTCTGTTATTGTGTGGATATTGTCTGTGCACGTTTATTGTTTAATTAATGAAAAATACAAAAAATGTGTTGCATGCGCATTTAGAATTTAACTGTGCATTTTAAGAATTAATCAGTAATTAAGTTATTTTATAAAAAAAAAGAGAGAGAAGAAAATCACAAAAATAGTTATTTTGCACCTTTTAATTTTAATTTTTGTTTGAGTAGTTTTTCTTTAATTTATTAATTGTGGTAATTATTTAGGATTAGTTAATATTTGTGATAAGTTAATTTGATTTTATAACTTAATTTAGGATTTTAGTTTTAATTTTTGAAAAAAAGAAAAGAAAATAAAAAGAATTAATTTTAAAATAAAAAGAGAAGGAAAAAGAATAAAAGAAATCGGAACTTGGGCCAAATTCAATTTAATTCTCGAAGCCCAATTCCATCACCCCCAAAACACATCACATACCCGGTCCAAAGACCATTGAAACGATGTAGTATAGGAAGAATACTACGTCGTTTCAAGATCCAAACCATCCGTGTCTGAGACCATTGAAACGGCGTAGTATAGGGAGAATACTACGTCGTTTCGAGATCAACAGATCTCAACCGTCCATTCCCTCACATCTAGTGGTCAAGACCTCACCCCATCACCCGTTTAACCCGACCCATGAACCGGTCCAACACCCATGTAACCAAAACGACCCCATTTTCCATTAATGATTTAATCAGAGCCGTTGGATTCCAATCATCCAACGACCCTAATTAAATCCTCAATTTAATATACTCAAAACATCAAACCCCTTACCCCCTCAGAACCCCCCCTTATCGTCTCTGATCTCTCTTTAGAGATCAGCCAAAATCGCCGCCTCAAACCACCGTTGACCGCCTGCCGAAAATCGCCTATGGCGGCGGTCAACCACCAATCACCCCCAAAAATACACTGTAGAATCCCCTTCGTCTCCTCTTTCCAAATATCTAACCAGCTACCTTCAAACATCCCTAGAATTCTTTGAATCTTGATTCGAAGAGGCGAACTCTAGCGCCGTCCTAATATTCTCCGGTGACGTCGTCGCCTCCAACCCCTCCCAAACTAACATCCTATGACCCCCTAACTTCCCTCTTTCCAAATCCCCGCTCCATTCTTCTCGAACATGGCCAAAACTCTTCGAATATCAAATCTGAGTTCGAGCCCTAGAACCCTAAATTCTGACCAGTGCACGAAAGGTCATTTTGCTGGATTTCTTGGCTTATTCAAGCCTGTTTCAGCACAAAATAATGACGTTCATTTGTTCTCCACCAAGAAAAAATGTTTGGCATTATTTTGGGTTGACTCAAAGTGTCAATTCCAAGTTCGAGCCTGGCCGGTGAGTTCTTTCCTAGTTTCTTGTTTATTCTCATTAGTATTATTCTGTTATTCGTCTTTCCCCATCTCTTTTTCTTTTCTCTAGTCGATTTCAGTTGAAACTCGACCAATCCTCTAGTATAAACTATCTTTTGATCGTTGTTTTATTTTTCAGAATGTTTGGTGAATTTGTTCTTAGTTTCATAAGTTTGTGTGGTCAGTTTGTTTAAAATTTTGAAATCATATCTCGTGTAATAATTTAGTCAGTTTAATTAGTTCATTTCGATTTAATAGACTAGTTTATTCCATTTTTGTGTATGCTATTAATCAGTCATATAGATAATTCTAGTTTTCGAACCATTTAAGTGTTTGTTTTCTTCTGCTTTTGGTAAAAACACTGAATTTGGCCTGGATCAGTTTGATTGTTTGGTCCTTCAGAACATTCTTGATCCCACTTCAAAGGCCTGATAGGTTTTGGGTCAAGATTGACCCATATCCGTCTGGTTTCTTGAAAGTAATTGACAGAAGTTTAAGGGGCAATATTTGGGAATTGTTCAACAAAGGAAGTGTTTACCTAACTTAGGAAGTTTCTATAGTGGTAGGGTTATGAATACACTAAAGATTAGATAGAGATAAGGTTTAAGTGGAATCAACTATTAAAAATGGAAAAAGGGGATTTGTAACGGGGATTTGCACTAATTGGTTGCCTATTTAAAGGTTGAAGAAGAGCAACGGTAGATGAGAGAAAAAAAGGGATAGAAAGAACACATTGAAAGTACTGAAAAAAGAGAACAATCTAAAAAAAAACATCAAATCCAATAGAGAGATAAAGTTTTAAGAGATATAATCCAGAAAATACAAAGGGCTAAAATTTTCTACTATTTCATTGGATCTCTCCAGTTTTTTTTTGAATTCTTTTCAATTTCTGAAATAATCTGGACTCATCTGAGTACAAAAAAGGGTTGAATTTGGTCCTCAAAGTTGGCTTAAAGCTTGCTGGGTTACTGTTTGATTGGAACTGTTTTGCTGCACAACAATTCTTGGTTTAAAGTTGGGCCTGGGAGGTTTATTTCAGTTGCTGCTTACTGCTATTGTTACTTCTAACCTTACTTCCCCTTTCCTTTCATTTCTAGGTATTTGCCAATTCCATGGACACCACTTAAATGTAGTTTGAAGCTTGAGTAACAAATTGGATGATGGTTGCTATTGAATTCTCACTTCTGTCTCTTTCCATTTCATGCATAACGTGTATTACTTAGTTCAGAAATAGCTTGGTCGAAGTATATTTATGGTTGAATAGAGTATGACTATGTTTGTAATCATCTTATTGTTGGGTATACCTGCTAAATTCTTTGTTCTAAAATTAGTTTTGGTTGGAAACATGGAACAAGTTATGGCTTAGTTACTTGGATTTCATGGGTTTGAATTGGTGTATATGTATAAAGGGACTTTCAAGGACATTCATAATAGGTATTTGCATATGTAGTATTCTGTATTACTTTTTTCTGAATTTCAGTTGTTTGTATGAAGTTTCCTTTTAGAAGTCTGGGTTAATAATTTGTTTGCTCGTAAAGACTATTGGTGGTATTAGATGCAGAATGACCAAAAATAATTTGATATTATAACCTCTGTGCAAAAGTAATGTGATTAGCCGTGTTGTTATGATGTTGAAACTATTAAATTCTGCTACCTATTATTAGTTATTAGAATTGGAACTCACAAATTGCTTTCAAGATCAAGTGATTATTGGATGTCATGTAATTGGCTATTGATAAGTTAAAGACGATTCCAAAGTTTGCTTGCATATGTATTAGTCTCGTTGTTGAGCTCCTAAGTTGATGTTACTTCGCTAAATATTTTGAACTCCTTTCTCACATCCTAGTTGTTGTTTGTTTGTTTGTTTCTTATATTTCCTGCTGGAAGGTAATTCATTTAATTAACCTTTATTTGGTGTTACTTTTTTTTGTTGTTAGTTACATTGCATTGTAGTTGTAAATGTGTTGAATGGCTTTGTTGCAAGAAACGTTTCTGTCAATTGTCCTTGGTATAATCTTTAGCTTATAATTTCCATTAAGGAGGAGAGAAATTCTGATCCTTAATTAGTGTAGCTGGATGTCCTTTTAATTAATTTTATATGAAGTTGGAATATCTCAATATCCATATCCAAGTGATTGTATTAGGACAATAGATGGCCGTTTGATTTTGAGTTGTGCTCGAATTGACTGATTAATGCAAATAGCCATTATCATGGTTGTATTATCTCCACTAAGTTACTTATTGCAACAGTATTAATTTCTATTCTACGTGCATCGTTTAAAGTTGTCATTTTATTTACATTGATTACTTCCAGTGTGTTCTCATATTTGGAAATTAGAATGCTTTAGGAATTTCATTCTTTACTAAGTTTATAATGTTGAAAGTGCCAATCAATCATTATACGGACGTGCAATATTAGTATATGAATAATTATGAACATCGGTAGTTTGCTTTACGTTGAGCGCAACTTTTTTGTTTTAAAACAATTTGAGGCGTCCCGAGCCAAATAAAATCTCAATTGCATGGTCCTCGTTTAATTAATCTTGTTTATCCTTAGAATTCGGGGCGTGCCATTTAGTTGAATTTCCATGGCCCTCACAAAGTTGCAAACGCGTAGTTGCTTTAGGCACGTTATTTTACCTTCCTAAACTTGGGTGCGCATTTATGTGACCCAAATCCAAATCTTAACAGTGTTATATAGAATGTGTTGTGGACCGCGAGTGAATTTATGTGACGCGGTTCAAGACATATTTTAAATGACGTTGCAAATCTTTCTTTAAAAATAATTAAAAGCGGTTAAGGTTAAAAATGCACATAGGTTTAAAATTGTAATAATTAGATAATAGGCCAATAGTAACAGTTGAGCAACCGTGCTAGAACCACGGAATCCAGGAATGCCTAATACCTTCTCCCGGGTTAACAGAATTCCTTACCTGGATTTCTGTGTTCGCGGACTGTAAAACAGAGTCAATCTTTTCCTCGATTCGGGATTTGAACCGGTGACTTGGGACACCCTAAATTATCCCAAGTGGTGACTCTGAATTTAATAAATAAATAAATAATCCTGTTTCGATTGTCGCTTTAATTGGAAAAAACTCTCTTATATACTCTCTTCCGGGGGTGTAAGTGAAAAAGGAGGTGTGACATCTCTGGCAACTCTGCTGGGGAAAAGAACCCAGAATCTCTGGTTCAGGGTTCAAGAATTCGAGCTTAGACGAATTGTTATATTCGGTTTTATCTGTTATCTGATTTTATTACATGTTTGAGCCTAATGTGCTAAATCCCGCTTTTTACCGTTTTGATATTATTTGAACTGTATATAAACTGCTACGAGACCCTTCTCTTCTCATCTTCAGGGATGTGCTCGCTGGTCGAGACTCCCTATTCTGTTAGTGTCATACCTTGAAATAAGAAAGAGGCTCGAATGAGTTACTAAGCCGGATGACCTTTTGGTTCCCGGTACGTAGCCCCCTCCTCGGCTCGAGTTGTCCACTCAGGTATACAGTCTAGAACACATACCCAGGTTTTGAACCTAGAATAACTCAGCCTTATACCGGATCCCTAGTAGGAACGTTTGTTTGTATCATGTGCATTTGACTTTGGAGACTCAACACAGGGGTTGGGTCTGTCTAGGACAGGTGTACCCGGAATGAAAAGGCCATCCTGATGCATTTTACTTGCTACTTGTGCGTTCATTTGCTTCGGATTTGCATGTTGACCGGCTCATAGACGAAAAGTTGAAAAGGAAAGTCAATGTGGGGACTGAGAGAGATAATTGTCTATTTTTGAAAACCAATGTCTAAAATATACCGGAACTCTGCCGAAATCTTGAAAAAAAGAGAGTTTTGTGTTTTTTTTTAAAAAAAATTTGTTTCAAAAAATAGTTGGTTTTTGTTTTGTCAAAACTGCCCGAACTACGCCAGTTTGATTCTCACCGGATGTGGGATACGTAGGCAACCCCCATCGGGTCCAACTTTCATTTTGCAAAAATAGCCCTAAAAGAACAAAATTTTGTTTTATTTTAAATAAGCAGGGTGATGTCATTTTTGTCTGAAATAGCCGAATGTCCCCAAAAGGACGCCGGAAGGCTATTTTAGCGAGAACAGCTACCTTTGGTCTCTTTTTTCGAATTTTTGGCCGGTTAGCAAGCACAACCTTAGGTCTTCTCCCCGAAAGTGCTGAAAGGCCGTATTTGCAAAGTCGGTTTTATTTTTGAAATGAAAATTTGAAAAAAAATGTCAGCTTTGAGTTTGAGTCAAAATGAATCATGATTTTTGCTTAATCACCCTAATAAATGTGTAGAATGAGCACGAGTAAAAATTTGCCAATAACATTCATGAACAAGATCCCTTTGGAGTTGCATATGTGATGGGATGATCTGGGTAAATCAGGGCAAGACAAGGTCAATCATTATTTGGGAGGTCTCATCGGGTTATCGAAGATTGGGCCTAGAGGAGATATCATAAAGGCGTTGGTTACATTCTGGGACCCGACCCACAACGTGTTTCATTTCTCAAATTTTGAACTCACCCCAACTCTGGAAGAAATAGCCGGATATATTGGGAGCGCTGAAGTTCCTCTAAGACACAAGTATCTAGTTGCTCCAAGAGTCGTCACTGTGCACAGATTCCTAGATTCCTTAAAGATAAGCAGGGGGTCCATAACCCAGATTTGGTCACAGAATTTTCCACTCCGCAGTTTATATACCAAAGATACAGTCACATAGGAGGGTTTAACAATCTAGAAAACAAAATTTGTAGCAAAGGGAACCGCCTCAAACGGGAAGAACACATGTGTTTTGCTTTTATGGTGGTCTTCTTGGGACTTCTGGTGTTTCCTAGGAAAGATGGAAATATCGACATACGAATAGCTGGGGTTGTCAGCACTTTGCTTACTCAAGCCAAAAGCACCCTCGCACCCATGATAGTAGCTGAAATCTTCCGCGCTCTCACAGCCTGCAAAGCCGGAGGAGACTTTTTTGAGGGGTGCAACTTGTTGCTGCAGATGTGGATGATTGAACATCTATGCCATTGTCCTCAATTCCTGAGTTATGGGTCTACAGAGAAAACCTGCATAGAGGAATTTTATACGAGGGTTGATGGGATCAGCTTGCCAGAAGGGGTTATAGAATGGGAATCACATCTTCATTCCATCAGTGCAAGTCAAATAGAGTGGACATTTGGGTAGCTTCCCGTAGATGAGATCATATACATGCCAGCTACCGGGCCTCATTTCCTTTTGATGGGTCTCAGGAGTATCCAGCCTTATGCCCCATACCGGATTTTGAGACAATTAGGGAGATATCAAATGGTTCTCAGGGATGAAGACATTAGTCACCATGTGGTCGAGATTGGTCCCGATGGTCAGTTTCATGAAGCAGTAGTCCGCCAAATTTGGAGCGAATGTCAGTACTCGACGGCGAACATTCGAGTGCATGATCTGTCCAGAGGTGAAGTTGCACCAGGATATCTTGCCTGGTATAAAAGGGAAGTTGAGTTTGGAAGGCGGCCAAAATACCCCATCTTCAAGAATTTGTCGGAGCATCACAAGAGCAATGGGATCGGCTGGCCAAAGAAAATGAGTACAGAGCCACCATACGCAGGCTAGAAAAGCAAGTGATGGACATTCAGTTTGAGAATGGTTTGCAAGCCGCCGCGGATGAAGGCGAGAAGAAAAAGCTAACTCAGGAAAATGAAGCCCTCAAAGCCCAAAGTCAGAAAATGAGAACAACTGCTAGAAACCCGGAAAGAAGCCGAGCGGATGAAAGGCTTATAAGCAGTCTGAAAAAGAAAGCCCTTGAGTGTCAAGATGACCTGGAAAGGTCTGAGGCCAACCTAGCCAAAGTCCGGGCACAATGGGCAAATGAGGCGAAAGAGCGGGCAAAGTTTGTGCAACAAATAAAAAGGAAGTATGAAGGGACAACCACCAGCCTGAAGAGAAAAATGACTACCCTCGAGAATGAAGCAGCCAAGCAAGCCAGGGACTTCAAGGCTGATAGGGAACACTGTTATTATTTGATAGCTCAGATGGAGGAAGAAATACAATAGTTGAAAAATCAACATCTCCACGACACTCAGGTGTTAAAAGACCGGAATCAACAAGTCGGGCGTCTGCTTCAGGAAAAGGGTAGAATACGAGAGCGAGTCAAAGTCATCGCCGACTACATTGTTGTGAAATGCCAAGCATGTGAGGATATGACTCGCACCATTTTCTTCGCGGCAGTGATGACGTTTGTCCGACAGATAATGAGTTACTTGGAGAGGCTTCAAAGGGATCTTGCATATAGGCCCGCGGCGAGACCGAATGATGTCCCACGGGCCCAGGAGCATTTGAGGCATTAATGTATTCGCGATTTTTACTTGAGTTTGTATTTTCTTTCTGTTAGAGTCTGTCAGTTTGTTTTCGAGCCTGTATTTTCTATTGTTGAAGTATGTTAGTTTATTTTTTTTTGTATTTTTGTCAGAGTCTTTTAGTTTCTTTTTGAGTCTGTTAGTTTTTGAGTCGCTATAATCAGAGTATTTGCTTTTACGAAAATTTGAAACTCCCAAAAATGTTTTACTACTTATTTTTATACTTATACCCTAGAACTACGCTCGGTCTGATTCATGCGGGTCATGATACATAGGCAATCTCCATAGGATTCGACCATAACCAAAAGAAAAGAGAAAGAAAATAAGAAATCGTGAGAACGAAAAAAAATAAGAAAGGGAAATGATAGAATAAAAAAAATAAAGAGAAGTCAAACAAAGAAAGTCAAGAATGAAAAAAAAAGAGAAAAAGGGAAGTTGCACATGGAAATAAGGAAAAGTCGGGATGACACAAGCAATCGATTAAATACATGATAGAAATGATTAATTACTTAGATGCATTTCATTCCACAAATATGCAGTTACCAATCTATTAAGATCTAATCACTAACAAGTTTGTTGTTGATGCTCCAGAACTAAGGCAGGTGGTTAGTTTGTTGAGCATTCTGGCAACCCATCCATACAACACCAGGTCCAAAGGCGAATTGATCATGTCTAACCAAGAACTTGATGCGAGTAGCATCGATCCTTCAAGAGAGGTGGAAGAATTGGATGTTAATTCGATGAAAGAAGAGATGTATAAGTTGAAGCAGCAGATGGCCGAAATGTACCAGGCCTGGGCAAAAGGGAAACCACCACCAGCTTACCCCGCCAACCCTGCTTTCATCCCGCCTTTGACTCAAACCCAGGAACATCCTATTGTTGATTCATCTGTAGGATTTCCTATTTACCATCACTACCAAGGCACTACCTCCCAAACCCCGCAAGCTCCACCACCCAAACAAGTTCCATATCCTCCTCCCCCGATCACTACAAAAAAAACTGGATTTAGCTACGAACGTCGTCGCTAATCTGTTGCTAAAATGCTCGTTGCTAGAAGAATCTTTTGATAATCCGTCGCTAATTCGTCGCTAAATGAGATTAGCGATGGATTTTTCTGTTTAGGTACAGATTTTGTTCGTCGCTAAACCCTGGTTTTTTTAGTAGTGAATCACTCTTGTCTTCGTAGTATCCCCATCTGCTACACTACACCAATCTTCCAGTGAGCCTGTGTTCCAAGCCTAGGATAATCAATACTACCCCACAAAGCCCACTTTCAAAGCTTCAGAAGTTTATACTCCTCGTTTTGATCTCCCTGCGGAAGCTGAAAAACCATCCAAAAATCCCGAACAGGAGGAGATGTTCAGAAAAGTTAAAAGCTTAGAATAATCATTCAGAGACATACGGGGGTTAAAAGGTCAAGTAAGTGTGGCTTAGAAAGACCTGTGTCTGTTTCCAAATGTGCAATTACCGGTAGGGTTTAAGATATCCAAGTTTTATTTGTACGATGGGCACGGTGATCCAGTAGCACACTTGAGAGGTTTTTGTAGCAAGATGAGGGGAGCTGGAGGAAAAGATGAATTGCTGATGGCATATTTCAGTCAAAGTATGAGTGGATTGGCGCTGGAGTGGTACACCTGGCAGGATCACGGAAGGTGGTATACAGGGGATGATCTGGGGCAAGCATTCGCTTGTCACTTCCAATACAATCTTGAGATCGTTCCAGATCGACTGTCCTTGACAAAACTGGAGAAAAAGCACAATGAAAGTTTCAGACATTATGGTTTCCGATGCAGAGAGCAAGCAGCAAGAGTAGACCCTCCAATGAAAGAAAGTGAGATGGTGGATTATTTCCTACAGGCCTTAGAACCTACTTCCTATGGACATTTGGTCTCAACTATAGGAAAATCCTTCAATGAAGTAGTGAAGATGGGAGGTATGGTAGAAGAGGGGCTCAAGTCGAATAAAATCATGAGCTATTCGGCTATTAAGGCGACCACTCATGCTATGCAGGGCGGCACAGGAGGAATTGGGAAAAAGAAGAGAGAGGACGTAGCAATGGTTGATTCAAGAACTTGGTTTGGACCCATAGGCTCATCTCACCACTATAATCAGCCTCGACCCCACTACCAAAGTTACCCTCATAGCCCATATAATCCACCCCAACACTATTACCCCCACCAGAACCTCATTTGTCTGTCCACCATGCCCAAACATACAACCAACCTCCTACCCACGTGCAATGGCGTGCGCTCATTCCCCAAAACACTTATCCACCCCCACGAGCCTACCGAAACCCTCTTGGACCAAGTTTCCAGCCTAATCAAGCATTTAAGGATGAAAGGTTGCGGAAAAAGAAAACCTTTACTCCATTGGGAGAGTCATATACCGGTTTATTCCATAGTCTAAGATAACTGGACATGCTAAGGCCGATACAGTCCAAATTACCAAATCCTCCCCCAAAAAATATTGATTATTCTATAAGCTGTGAGTATTGTTCTGGGACTCCAGGTCATGACACAGAGAAGTGTTGGCACTTAAAAAGTGCTATCCAGGAGCTTATTGATACCAATCAGATTGAAGTTCCAGCTACCGAGGCGCCCAATATCAACCGGAATCCGATGCCAACCCATTAGGAGGAAAATATGATTGAAATAGTGCATGAGGGAGGGGAGCCCAGGAAGCCGTCATAGATGATTCGGTCCAGTGGGGTCAAGGCAGTTGATCAATAAACAAGTGAGAAATCAGTGCTCAAGTCAAGCGAAAGGAGTAGTGAACCATCCGTAACAGTTAAGAATGGGTCTTCGAGTGATGTTGCAGCAAAACAAGAAAGGATGAAAGTGGTTGTGCCAGGAGTGGCAAGCAAACCTGTCGTAATCGTGGAGGGCGCCCACACAGATCATGTCATTATCAAGCCGGTAACCCAGTTACCAATAGTCAACAATAGGGCTATTCTATGGAATTACGAACGGGTGACAGTGACTTACAAAGGGAAAGAAATCAAAGAAGAAATTTGTGAAACCCAGGGTTTGACTCACTCGGGAAGATGTTTTGCCCCTGAGGAGTTGAGAAAAGCTAAGATCTCCAAAGATAACCTAGTGCTGGTAAAGAAAGCTGTAACTAAAGAAGGGGCAGAGGAATTCTTGAGGAAGATAAAGGTGCAGGACTATTCTATCATGGAACAATTAAGGAGACGCCTGCTCAAATTTAACTATTGTCATTGTTAATCTACTCAGACGTGCACCGTCAAGCTTTAATGAAAATTTTGAATGAGGCTCACGTTCCCAATAAAATCACCGTGAACCATCTGGAAAAGATAGCCAACAAGATCTTTGAAGTGAACATAGTCACTTTTTCTGATGATGAATTGCCCATAGAGGGTATTGAGCATAACAGAGCCCTTTACCTTACGATGAAATGCGAGAACTCCGTGGTTACCCGGGTATTGGTCGATAATGGTTCCACTGCGAATATCTGCCCTCTCTCCACTCTGAGTAAGTTGAAAGTGGAAGATGAGAGGATTCATAAGAACAACATCTGTGTCCGGGGATTTGATGGTGGAGGCAAAGATTCAGTTGGGGATATAATGCTAGAGCTGACGATATGGCCAATTGAGATCACAATGGAATTCCAGGTGCTGGATATAGCTGTTTCCTACAATCTGCTGTTAGGTCGACCGTGGATTCATGCCGCTAAAGCAGTCCCATCAACACTACACCAGGTGGTCAAATTTGAATGGGATAGACAGGAAATAGTTGTGCATGGTGAAGACAGTTTATGCGCTCACAGTGATGCCATTGTACCGTTCATTGAAGTGGAAGATGACAAGGGGTCGTGGGTCTACTAGGTTTTTGACACGATGTTGGTAGAGAAAGTTTCAGAGGGGAAATACATTCCAAATCCGAAGATAACCGCCGCATCAGTCATGGTGGCCTATGAGATGTTGAAGAATGGTTTTGTACTTGGTAAAGGTTTGGGCTCATCTTTGCAAGGCATCATACAGCCAGTGTCTCTTCCTGAAAACTTGGGAACATTTGGTCTGGGATTCAAGTCCACTACCGCAGACATAAGAAGAGCCAAAAAGTTAAAACAGAGGGCATGGGTCCTTCCAAAGCCAGTCCTGCATCTCTCTAGATCATTTGTCAAGTCCGGTACCAGAAAACGACCGGTAACAACAATTCCTAGTCCTGTGATTGATCTTGATAAGGAGTTAATTGAAATATTTGGGAAGTTATTCGACGGTGTGAACATGGTGGAAAGTAGTGAAGGTTCTAGCAACGCAAAAATTCAATTCGTCGGGCCAAAAACAAAGCTTAATAATTGGAAAGCCACTCCTTTCTCCACTCAAAAGGAGTCTTGGTAGTTTATTTTGATTTTCTTTTAGTTTGTCTAGGTTATTCCAGGGTTGTAATCCAGATTTTTATCTTTCAGTCTGTTTGAGTGTGCAAACCTTGTTATCTTTTATCATTCAATGAAATGCAATTTCCCCTTCTTCATCATTCCTGATAGTTTCCCTTTTGTTTTTCTTTTCTTTTCTGTACAGTTCTTTTTACGCTGGTTCTAATGACATAGCATGCGTGAGGAATCCTCAGCCCAGACTTAAAAATCAATCTGATTCTGAAAAAATAATTCAAGAAGTAGAGTGTGATGACGAATCAGAATATGATGAGGAAGAGGCCTTTGAAGAAATTAGTAAGGAATTAAATCACTTTGAAGGAAAACCCAAACCCAACCTGAATGATATAGAAGCCATCAATTTGGGGGACACAGATAATATCAGAGAGACTAAAATAAGCATCTACCTTGAACCAAAGATCAGGGAAGAGATGATCAAAGCCCTAATTGAATACGAAGATATTTTTGCATAGTCATACGATGACATGCCGGGTTTAAGCACCGATTTATTGGTCCACAAGTTACCCACTTACCCGACATTCCCTCCCGTCAAGCAAAAATTGAGAAAGTTCAAAACTGATACGAGTGTGAAGATTAAGGAACAAATCACTAAGCAGTTGGACGCAAAGGTCATTCGGGTCACATGATATCCCGTTTGGTTAGCTAATGTTGTGCATGTACCAAAGAAGGATGGCAACATCAGAGTATGCGTTAATTACCACAATCTCAATAAAGCAAGTCCAAAGGATAATTTCCCACTACCCAACATCCACATTTTGATCGATAATTGCGCCAAGCATGAGCTTGGATCTTTTGTGGATTGCTATGCAGGGTATCATCAGATTTTAATAGATGAAGAAGATGCGGAAAAGACGACATTCATCACGCCATGGGGAACTTATTGTTACCGAGTAATGCCATTATGTTTGAAAAACGCTGGGGCAACTTACATGAGGGCAATGACTACTATGTTCCATGATATAATACACAAGGAGATTGAGGTATACATAGATGATGTAATGATAAAGTCGAAGCAGTAGGCCGACCACGTCGGAGATTTGAGGAAATTTTTCCAGAGGCTTCGCAGGTACAACCTCAAGCTTAACCCTGCCAAGTGCGCATTTGGTGTTCCATCCGAAAAATTGTTAGGATTCATAGTCAGCCGTCGAGGCATTGAGTTGGACCCATCAAAGATCCAAGCTATCTAAGAATTGCCACCTCCGAGGAACAAGACTGAGGTGATGAGTCTGTTAGGGAGATTGAACTACATCAACAGGTTTATTGCTCAACTCACAACAACTTGTAAGCCTATTTTCAAGTTGCTGAAGAAGGATGCTACGGTCAAGTGGACTGATGAGTGTCAAGAAGCATTTGATAAGATAAAAGGATACTTGTCAAACCCACCTGTGCTGGTTCCAGCAGAACAAGGGAGACCTTTGATTCTTTACTTGACAGTCCTGGAAAATTCATTTGGTTGTGTATTAGGTCAGCATGATATCACTGGCAGGAAGGAACATGCCATCTACTATCTTAGCAAGAAGTTCATAGCTTATGAGGTTAATTACACTCGCCTAGAAAGGACATGTTGCGCCCTAACTTGGTTAGCACATAAATTGAAACATTATTTGTCATCCTACACTACTTACCTCATTTCGCGCTTGGATCCGTTGAAGTATATTTTTCAAAAGACTATGCCTACAAGGAGGCTTGCGAAGTGGCAGATTTTGCTCACAGAGTTTGACATCATCTATGTGACTCGGACCGCAATGAAAACCCAAGCGTTGGCCGATCATTTGGACGAGAACCTGGTCGATGAAAAAAATGAGCCATTGAGGACTTATTTTCCCGATGAAGAGGTGATGCATATTGACGAGCTAGAGCAGACTGAAAAACCAGGTTGGAAAGTTTTCTTTGATGGGGCTGCTAACATGAAAGGACTTGGAATAGGAGTCGTGCTTATTTCTGAAACAGGGCATCACTATCCTGTTACGGCTCAGCTTTGTTTTTATTAAACCAACAATATGGCTGAATACGACGCATGCATTTTGGGTTTGAGGCTAGCTGCAGACATGGATGTCCAGGAAGTCTTGGTCTTGGGAGAATCGGATCTTTTCGTATATCAAATTCAAGGAGAATGGGGAACACGAGATTTGAAGCTCATATCGTACCGACAATGTCTGCATGATCTTTGTCAACGATTTCGATCAGTGGAGTTCAAGCATATTCCAAGGGTCCATAATGAGGTGGCCGATGCTTTGGCTACCTTGGCATCAATGTTGCACCATCCGGACAAAGCTTATGTCGATCCTCTACATATTTAAGTCCGAGATCAGCATGCTTAATGTGACATGGTGGAAGAAGAACTTGATAGTGACCGTGGTTCCATGATATCAGGGAGTACATCAGAATGAGGGTATATCCGGTGCAAGCCACGTGGGATCAAAAGAGAACAATTCGACGGTTGACAAGTGGAATTTTCTTCAGTGGAGGAGTTTTGTATAAAAGAACTCCAGATCTTGGATTGTTGAGATGCATAGATGCTAAACAAGCCATGGCTGTCATGACCGAAGTACATTCTGGAGTCTGCGGATCGCGTATGAGTGGATATGTGCTGGCGAAGAAAATTCTCCGAGCAGGTTATTATTGGCTCACCATGGAGCGGGATTGTATCAGTTTTGTGCGCAAATGTCATCAATGGCAGGTACATGGAGATTTAATTCATTCTCCACCATCGGAATTGCACACAATGTCGACACCATGGCCCTTTGTTGCTTGGGGCATGGATGTCATTTGACCAATTGAACCAGCAGCATCCAATGGGCACAGGTTCATTTTGGTGGCCATTGATTATTTCACCAAGTGGGTTGAGGCTAAAACTCTCAAGTCTGTGACCAAGAAGCAGTAGTCGATTTCGTTCACTCAAATATCATTTGTCGATTTGGGATACCAAAGGTGATCATCACAGACAATGGTGCTAATCTTAACAATAAATTGATAAAAGAGGTATGTCAACAATTTAAGATTACGCATTGCAATTCCACCCCATATCACCCCAAGGGGAATGAAGCAGTTGAGGCAGCCAACAAGAACATAAAGAAGATACTTCGGAAAATGGTGGAAGGTTCCAGGAAATGGCATGAAAAGTTACCATTCGCATTATTGGGTTATCGCACTTCAGTGAGTGCAACTCCTTACTTGTTGGTATATGGCACTGAAGCAGTGATACCTGCGGAAGTTGAAATCTCGTCCCTTCGGATTGTTGTTGAGGCCGATATTGAGGATGATGAGTGGGTCAAAACCCGCTTGGAGTAGTTAAGTTTGATCGATGAGAAGAGATTGGCAGCAATTTGTCATGGCAGTTATATCAAAAGAGAATGGCAAGAGCGTACAAAAAAGGTGCGTCCCCGAAAGTTTAAAGTGGGTTAGCAAGTATTAAAACGCATCCTTCCACACCAGGCCGAAGCGAAGGGCAAGTTCGCCCCAAATTAGCAAGGGTCGTTCATTGTAACAAGAGTATTGTCCAATGATGATTTGTATCTAACATATATCGAACGCAAATGTGTAGACATGGCTATCAATTCTGATGCAGTCAAGAGATATTATGTATGATTTCTTTGGTTCAATTGTTGATTGTCTGTACTTGGCATTGTTTCGAAGATTGGAATGACGAAGGCAATTTGTTCTACTATCTAAACACTCTACCCTTTGTTTCCCCTTTTGAGCCTTATTTATTTTATTTCATATCCCTCTTTTGGAATCAATAACGAAAAAGAGAGAAAAGAAAAAGAAAAAAGAAGAAGAAAAGAAGCGAAAAGAGAAAGTATAACAACAAGGAAATTTAGGTGTGAACTACGTTTGACCTGATTCCTGTTAAGGATACGTAGGCAGCCTCACGGCTCGGTCATATCATATCAAAATAAAATCAAAAATACCCAAGCAAGAAACTGGGGCAGAAGTTGTGATTGTGGTAATCAGATTCCAAAAGTTGTAATTTTGAACCCGTCTAAGCTATTTTGAGTCTTTTTGATACCCTTTTCTTTCCAAACATATCCAAGAGCCCATATTACTGTCCAAAGAAAGACCTCCCGATCAGTCTTCGAGAGTTGCCAAGTCAAGCAAGTAAAGAGGATTCATATCAAGGGTAACACTCCGGTTTATGCAAGAGAAATCAAAAAATGAGAGAGTCTTATTGGTGAAAACCTTTACGGGCACCTTGAGGCGACTGCAAGTTGAGAGAAAGAAT
The DNA here is from genome assembly GCF_000715075.1 of Nicotiana tabacum. Classification (NCBI taxonomy): domain Eukaryota; kingdom Viridiplantae; phylum Streptophyta; class Magnoliopsida; order Solanales; family Solanaceae; genus Nicotiana; species Nicotiana tabacum. Next base: position 172,572,265 of record NC_134090.1, read on the forward strand.
AAAATGAGAGAGGCTTGATGGTGAAAACCTTCACAGGCACCATGAGGTAACAAGGAATTGAGGATGAACAAATGAGAGAGGTTCGTCGGTGAAAACCTTTCAGGGCATTGCAAGCCGAACAAGGTCTGTAAGTTAGCGAAAAGTAAAAATTGTGTTGAGGAGATCTTGGAGCACAAAGTAAAACAATTGGAAAAGGGATTGGTTAAATAGACTGGGTTGATTAATTCAAAATGCATACTATGATTATTGGTGCCAGTTACTCCACTCAGATAAGTTTCTTTTCCTCTCTCCAACAGTCATCCAAATTTGGATTTTCTTTTTATTCTTAATTCTCAAAATCGTTGCATTTCATTGCTGTTAATTTTGCTCTTCTAAAGCTCTTCCAAGGATAACTTTGTTTCAACAAATAAGAAGGAATTTCAAAGTTTACTACCAGTTTCAAAATTGCACAAAGCAAAATGCTGCTAGGACATGCTAGAGATAGTGTGATGAAAAGTGGGACATAGAGTGTAAGCAAAAGTTAAATAGGTGGAATGGTTTAGTAATGTCGTGTGAGATGCAGAGGTTAATATAGAAAGGTCAGAAATGAAAAACAACGGTTGGGGTGTAGAGCACTCGGGTCATCCAGGGTCCTTTGGTTAAAGATCAATCAGAAGGTCAAACAATTTTCGACCAGTTCATGGCAGCCAGTCAAAGCAAAGCATGACAAAGGAAGAACCACCCTCAGCAAGAATGCCACAACTAACCACCACATTTTAAACTAACAAGATTTTCTTTGATTTGAAACAGGGGCAAAAATCTCATTTGTTTCCAAAAAACCCTCCGTAAGGAAGGGCAAGCACGAGATAGGTTTGACTGTAAACTCCCAGGAACCTCCTGGAAAATGGAACCAAGTTTAAAATTCAAAAAAATCATAAGTAGCATAATCTAGCATAAATGTACCCCAAAGGAATATAAGTTGGCTTCAAAGTTTGCATGTTTAAGATAGGATTCAATTAGGAGTTGGCAGGACCCTCCTGGATAATGGGGCTTAGCTTTAAGACTTCCATTAGATAAAAAGATTTAGTGTAAGCTCTATTGTAGGGCAGTATAATTTAGCCATAAAAATTGTCACTCTTAAGATAATACTTAATTTTTGACTCTCAGGACCCTCATGGATAATGGGCTGTAGTTTTAAGACTCTGTTAGATAACATGATTTAGCGGAAGTCACACCTTTAGAAGATATAATTCAGATTTAAAACTATCGTTTAACTAGAAATTTTCAGGACCCTCCTGGATAATAGGATCTAGATTTCAAATCTTATAGATATTTGGTAGCATGATTCAATTAACACTCACGGATATGCCCGGCAACCAAACTGGGGCAGAAAATTTTCTTTCGTTTTGTCTATTTTGTGGAAGTCAGGTGCCCATCTGAAGAGCAGGGAAGGACATAACTAGTTTCAAAGAATTGAAAGCAATTCATACCCCAAGCAATCAGGCACTCACCTGGAGAAACAAGGGAGGACAAGTCAAAGAAATGTAGTCTCAAGAAGAAGACAGTTCAAGTTTCAGTAATCAGGAGCCCGCCTGGAGAACGAAGGGAAGAAGTACAATTTAAGTTTTAGTAATCAGGAACCTGCCTGGAAAACGAAGGGAAGAAGCAATTCAAGTGTTGATAATCAGGAGCCCGCCTGGAGAACGAAGGGAAGAAGCAGTTTAAGTGTTGGTAATCAGGAGCCCGCCTGGAGAATGAAGAGAAGCAGTTTAAATGTTGGTAATTAGGAGCCCGCCTGGAGAACGAAGGGAAGAAGTAATTTAAGTGTTGGTAATCAGGAGCCCGCCTGGAGAACGAAGGGAAGAAGCAATTCAAGTTCGGCAATCAGGAGCCCACCTGGAGAACAGAGGGAAGGCGACAATGGTCAAAGGAAGACAGTTCAAGTTTCAAGGGGAAAGCAATTTGAGTTTCATAGGAATGGAACACACAATTCAAGTATTGGCAATCAAGAACCCACCTGAATAACCAAGGAAAGGCAATAGCAGTCAAAGGAAGATGGTTAAGTGTTCAGCAATCAGGCACCCGCCTGAAAAACAAAGGGAAAGCACCTCAGAATACCATTCAAGACATGCAATAAAGGAATCTTGCTTGGAGAATACAAGTCAAACAAGCGGCAGAAACTACAAGATCAAGTTGAAGATACAAAATAAATCTTTGTAATTCATAGATCATAGTTTAGTCTAACTTCTTTTATTTTTTCAGGATGTAATAAGGAGGTCAGTGAGCAGTAGCAGCAACAACAACAGTGAAATCACAGCTTCATGGTAGTCCCAGCTACCGAAACTTCCCGAAATACACTGACTTGATTACTTTATAGCCAAGGATATGTAGGAAACCTTTGAAGCAGAGATTCGGTCAAATCATTCAAAAATGCTTCCCACGGAGTATTCAAACGGGTAAAAATCGCTCGTATCCACTCACTTTATCTTTGCGCGAAAACTCTTCATGTTTCGAGCAAAGAGGGGTAGCTGTGAGCACGTGATTTTTACCCTATATGAATTACTCCCACAAATTCAAAACAAAATAATTTTCCATTGTTTGCAATGTGGAGAATTTTTGTGGCATTTTCTGTTATTGTGTGGATATTGTCTGTGCACGTTTATTGTTAATTAATAAAAAATACAAAAAAATGTGTTGCATGTGAATTTAGAATTTAATTGTGCATTTTAAGAATTAGTCAGTAATTAAGTTATTTTATACAAAAAAACAGAGAAGAAAATCACAAAATAGTTATGTTGCATCTTTAAATTATCATTTTTGATTTTTGAGTAGTTTTTCTTTAATTTACTAATTGTGGTAATTATTTAGGATTAGTTAATATTTGTGATAAGTTAATTTGGTTTTATAACTTAATTTAGTATTTTAGTTTTAATTTTTGAAAAAAAGAAAGAAAAAGAATTAATTTTAAAATAAAAAGAGAAGGAAAAAATAATAAAAGAAATCGAAACTTGGGCCAAATTCAATTTAATTCTCGAAGCCCAATTCCATCACCCCCAAAACCCATCCCATACCATCCATCTCTGAGACCATTGAAACGACGTAGTATAGGAAGAATACTACGTCGTTTCAAGATCCAAACCATCCGTCTCTGAGACCATTGAAACGACGTAGTATAGGGAGAATACTACGTCGTTTTGAGATCAACAGATCTCAACCGTCCATTCCCTCACATCTAGCGGTCAAGACCTCACCCCATCACCCGTTTAACCCGACCCATGAATCGGTTCAGCACCCATATAACCAAAACGACCCCGTTTTCCATTAATGATTTAATCAGAGCCGTTGGATTCCAATCATTCAACGACCCTAATTAAATCCTCAATTTAATATACTCAAAACATCAAACCCCTTACCCCCTCAGAACCCCCCTCATCATCTCTGATCTCTCTTTAGAGACCAGCCAAAATCGCCGCCTCAAACCACCGTTGACCGCCTGTCGAAAATCGCCTACGGCGGCGGTCAACCACCAATCACCCCCAAAAATACACTGTAGAATCCCCTTCGTCTCCTCTTTCCAAATATCTAACCAGCTACCTTCAAACATCCCTAGAATTCTTTGAATCTTGATTCGAAGAGGCGAACTCTAGCGCCGCCCTAATATTCTCCGGTGACGTCGCCGCCTCCAACCCCTCCCAAACTAACACCCCATGACCCCCTAACTTCCCTCTTTCCAAATCCTCGCTCTATTATTCTCGAACATGGCCAAAACTCTTCGAATATCAAATCTGAGTTCGAGCCCTAGAACCCTAAATTCTGACCAGTGCACGAAAGGTCATTTTGCTGGATTTCTTGGCTTATTCAAGCCTGTTTCAGCACAAAATAATGACGTTCGTTTGTTCTCCACCAAGAACAAATGTTTGGCATTATTTTGGGTTGACTCAGAGTATCAATTCCAAGTTCGAGCCTGGCCAGTGAGTTCTTTCCTAGTTACTTGTTTATTCTCATTAGTATTATCCTGTTGTTCATCTTTCCCCATCTCTTTTTCTTTTCTCTAGTCTATTTCAGTTGAAACTCGACCAATTCTCTAGTATAAACTATCTTCTGATCGTTTTTTTGTTTTTCAGAATGTTTGGTGAATTTGTTCTTGGTTTCATAAGTTTGTGTGGTCAGTTTGTTTAAAATTTTGAAATCATATCTCGTTTAATAATTTAGTCAGTTTACTTAGTTCATTTCGATTTAATAGACTAGTTCATTCCATTTTTTTGTGTGTTATTAATCAGTCATATAGATAATTCTAGTTTTCGAACCTTTTAAGTGTTTGTTTTCATCTGCTTTTGGTAAAAGCACTGAATTAGGCCTGGATCAGTTTGATTGTTTGGTCCTTCAGGACATTCTTGATCCCACTTCAAAGGCCTGATAGGTTTTGGGTCAAGATTGACCCATATCCGTCTGGTTTCTTGAAAGTAATTGACAGAAGTTTAAGGAGCAATGTTTGGGAATTGTTCAACAAATGAAATATTTACCTAACTTAGGAAGTTTCTATAGTGTTAGGCTTATGAATACACTAAAGATTAGATAGAGATAAGGTTTAAGTGGAATCAACTATTAAAAATGGGAAAAAGGGGATTTGTAACGGGGATTTGCACTAATTGGTTGCCTATTTAAAGGTTGAAGAAGAACAACAGTAGAGGAGAGAAAAAAAGGGATAGAAAGAACACATTCAAAGTACTTAAAAAAGAGAACATTCTAAAAAAACATCAGATCCAATAGAGAGATATAGTTTTAAGAGATAAAATCCAGAAAATACAAAGGGCTAAAATTTTCTACTATTTCATTGGATCTCTCCAGTTTTTTTTAATTCTTTTCAATTTCTGAAATAATCTGGACACATCTGAGTACAAAAAAGGGTTGAATTTGGTCCTCAAAGTTGGCTTAAAGCTTGTTGGGTTACTGTTTGATTGGAACTATTTTGCTGCACAACAATTCTTGGTTTAAAGTTGGATCTGGGAGGTTTATTTCTGTTGTTGCTTAGTGCTGTTGTTACTGCTGACCTTAGTTCCCCTTTACTTTCATTTCCAAGTGTTTGTCAATTTTATGGACACCACTTAAATGTAGTTTGAAGCTTGAGTAACAAATTGGATGATGGTTGCTATTGAATTCTCACTTCTGTCTCTTTCCATTTCATGCATAACGTGTATTACTTAGTTCAGAAATAGCTTGGTCGAAGTATATTTATGGTTGAATAGAGTATTATTATGTTTTAATCATCTTATTGTTGGGTATACCTGCTAAATTCTTTGTTCTAGAATTAGTTTTGGTTTGAAACATGGAACAAGTTATGGCTTAGTTACTTAGATTTCATGGGTTTGAATTGGTGTATATGTATAAAGGGACTTTCAAGGACATTCATAATAGGTATTTGCATATGTAGTATTCTGTATTGCTTTTTTCTGAATTTCAGTTGTTTGTATGAAGTTTCCTTTTAGAAGCCTGGGTTAATAATTTGTTTGCTGGTAAAGACTATTGGTGGTATTAGATGCTGAATGACCAAAAATAATTTGATATTGTAACCTTTGTGCAAAAGTAATATGATTAGCCGTGTTGTTATGATGTTGAAACTGTTAAATTTCGCTACCTATTATTAGTTATTAAAATTGGAACTCACAAATTGCTTTCAATATCAAGTCATTATTGGATGTCATGTAATTGGCTATTGATAAGTTAAAGACGATTCCAAAGTTTGCTTGCATATGTATTAGTCTCGTTGTTGAGCTCCTAAGTTGATGTTGCTTCGCTAAATATTTTGAACTCCTTTCTCACATCCTAGCTGTTGGTTGTTTGTTTGTTTCTTATATTTCCTGCTGGAAGGTAATTCATTTAATTCACTTTTATTTGGTGTTACTTCTTTTTTGTTAATTACATTGCATTGTAGTTGTAAATGTGTTGAATGGCTTTGTTGCAAGAAACATTTCTGTCAATTGTCCTTGGTATAATCTTTAGCTTATAATTTCCATTAAGGAGGAGAGCAATTCTGATCCTTAATTAGAGTAGCTGTATGTCCTTTTAATTAATTTTATATGAAGTTGGAATATATCAATATCCATGTTCAAGTGATTGTATTAGGACAATAGATGGCCATTTGATTTTGGGTTGTGCTCGAATTGACTGATTAACGCAAATAGCCATTATTATGGTTGTATTATCTCCATTAAGTTACTTATTGCAACAGTATTAATTTCTATTCTACGTGCATAGTTTAAAGTTGTCATTTTATTTACATTGATTACTTCCAGTGTGTCTCATATTTGGAAATTAGAATGCTTTAGGAAATTTCATTCTTTACTAAGTTTATAATGTTGAAAGTGCCAATCAATCATTATACGGACGTGCAATATTAGTATTTGAATAATTATGAACATCGGTAGTTTGCTTTAAGTTGAGCGCAACTTTTTTGTTTTAAAACAATTCGAGGCGTGCCAAGCCAAATAAAATCTCAATTGCATGGTCCTCGTTTAATTAATCTTGTTTATCCTTAGAATTCAGGGCGTGCCATTTAGTTGAATTTCCATGGCCCTCGCAAAGTTGCAAACACGTAGTTGCTTTAGGCGCGTTATTTTACCTTCCTAAACTCTGGTGCGCATTTATGTGACCCAAATCCAAATCTCAACAATGTTATATAGAATGTATTGTGGACCGCGAGTGCATTTAGGTGACGCGGTTCAAGACATATTTTAAATGACGTTGCAAATCTTTCTTTAAAAATAATTAAAAGCGGTTAAGGTTAAAAATGCACATAGGTTTACAACTTGTAATAAAATCAGATAATAGGCCAATAATAACAGTTGAGCGACTGTGCTAGAACCACGGACTCGGGAGTGCCTAACACCTTCTCCCAGGTTAACGAAATTCCTTCCCCGGATTTCTGGTTTGCGGACTGCAAAATAGATTCAATCTTTTCCTCGATTCGGTATTTGAACCGGTGACTTGGGACACCATAAAACTATCCCAAGTGGCGACTCTGAATTATTTAATAAAATGATCCAGTTTCGATTGTCACTTTAAGTTGGAAAAAACTCCCTTATACCCTTCTATGGGTAGGTAAAAAGGAGTGTGACAAGATGTACTAGGATTTGAGACAACACTATTAGTGGAGGAGAATGAAGAAAGATATAGTTGGGTTTGCAGCTTAGTGCCTCAACTGTTAGCATGTGAAATACGAGAATTAGAGATCGGGTGGCTTGCTTCAGCAGATAGAGATTCCAGAGTGGAAGTGGGAGTGAATCACCATGAATTTCGTAGATGGGCTCCCGTGGACCTCAAGGAAGTTCGATGCTATTTGGGTGATTGTGGATCGGCTGATCAAGTCCGCACACTTCATTCCTGTGAGCACTACCTATTCTTCAGAGCGGTTGGCCGAGATTTACATCAGAGAGATTGTTTGCCTACATGGGGTGTCAGTTTCTATCATTTCAGATAGAGGCACATAGTTTACATCATAGTTTTGGAGGGTCGTGCAGCGAGAGTTGGGAACTCAGGTTGAGTTGAGCACAATATTTCACCCTCAAACGGACGGACAGTCCGATCGCACTATTTAGATATTTGAGGACATGTTACGTGCGTGTGTCATTGATTTTGGTGGTTCATGGGATCAGTTTCTTCCACTCGCGGAGTGTGCTTACAACAACAGTTATCAGTCGCGTATTCAGATGGCTCCGTATTAGGCTCTATATGAGAGGCGGTGTAGATCTCCAATGGGTTGGTTTGAGCCGGGTGAGGCCAGGCTTTTGGGTACATACTTAGTTCAGGATGTATTGGACAAGGTGAAATTGATTCAGGAGCGGCTTCGCACGTCACAGTCCAGACAAAAGAGTTATGCTTACAGAAAGGTCCGTGATGTGTCTTACATGGTTGGGGAGAAGGTCTCGCTGAAGGTTTCACCCATAAAGGGTGTTATGAGATTTGGGAAGAAGGGAAAGTTGAGCCCTCGATTTATTGGGTCGTTTGAGTTGCTTCGGAGGATTGGGGAGATGGCTTTTGAGCTTGCTTTGCCACCTAGCTTATCGAGTGTGCATCCAGTATTTCATGTTTTCATGCTTCGAAAGTATATCGGCTACCCGTCTCTTGTTTTGGATTTCAGCAGGGTTCAGTTAGATGGTGATTTGACTTGTGATGTGGAGCCAGTGGCTATTTTGGGGCAGCGGGTTCGAAAGTTAAGGTCAAAGGATATAACATCAGTGAAAGTGCAGTGGAGAGGTCAGCCCATAGAGAAGGCTACTTGGGAGACCGAGCGGGAGATGTAGAGCTGATATCCATACCTATTTGAGGCTCCAGGTATGTTTCTAGACTCGTTCGAGGATGAACATTTGTTTAAGTGGGGGAGGATGTAACGACCTAGCCGGTCATTTCGAGAGTTATAGCCTCGTTACCCCATTTCCTGCTCTTTTTGTGTTCTACAGCTGTATTATGTCTTACCGGGTTAGTTAATTTGGGCCCGGAGTGGTTTTGGAGTGAATTGAGACACTTAGTCTCTTACTTGAAAGCTTGAGTTGGAAAAGTTGACTGGATGTTGACTTATGTGTAAATGACCACGGATTTAAATTTTGATGGTTCCGTTAGCCCTGTTAGGTGATTTTGGACTTAAGAGCGTGTCCGGAATGTGATTTGGAGGTCCGTAGTAGAATTAGGCTTGAATTTACGATTTTGGCTGGCAGCGAAAATTTTGATATTGGGGTCGGAATGGATTTTCGGAAGTTGGAGTAGATTTGTGCTGTCATTTCTGACTTGTGTGCAAAATTTGAGGTTATTCGGACGTAATTTGATTGGTTTCGGTAACGTTTGTGGAATTTGGAAGTTTAAGAGGTTTTTAGGCTTGAATCCGGGGTAATTCTGTGTTTTGATGTTGTTTTGAGTGATTCGAAGGTTCGTCTAAGTTTGTATGATGTTATGAGATGTGTCGGTATATTTGGTTGAGGTCTCGAGGGCCTCAAATGAGTTTCGAGTGCTTAACGGACCATTTTTGGACTTTATAAGTTGGCAGATTTTCTGGTGTGTTGTTGCAAAGTTTTTATTCATCGTGTTCGCGAGAGGGATCTCGTGTTCGCGTAAGGCATCTGAGCAGGGCAGCTGGGTTGTTCTTCGCGTTCGCAAAGTGGTTCCCATATTCGCGAAGGTGTGGAATATTAAGGCTACGCATTCGCGACCAGGACATCGTGTTCACGTAGAGTCAATGGTCATTGGAGCTTCAGGTATTTAAGCCTACGCGTTCGCGAAGAGGGTTCCCCATTCGCATAGGTTCAACCAGCGAAAGCTTTGAGTTCGCGAGAGGGTCCTCGCGTTCGCGAAGGAGGAATTTTCGGTCTGAGGCAGTTTGTGCTTCGCAAACGTTAGGGTACTTCCACGTTCGCGAAGAAGAAAATCTGGACAGACAATGTTATATTCAAAATCGAGAGTTTGAGCCCATTTTTCATATTTTGAGCTAGAGACCACGGATTTAGGCAATTTTTGAAGGCATTTTCAGGGAGTTGGTTGGGTAAGCGTTCCGCACTTGATTTTGGTTAAATTCCATGATTGTATCTTGATTTCTATCATCTAAATTGTGAATTAGGGTGAAAAATTGTGCGAAAAATGGAAGAGTTCTTGAGATAGAATTTTGAGGTTTTGGATGGGATTATGTGTCACGACCCGCGTTCGCCCTCCGTGAACTGTCATGACGGCACGTAGTCCCTACGACAAGGTAAGCCTAACAATTCGCGGAAAAAGGAAACGAAAGATAAAACTAGCCAAAAATTGCGGATAAAACATAAATAAAATGTTTATGATGCCGCTCGGCATATACAAATATAAATTCTCAAACTGAAACAACTCCCAAAACCCGGAATCTCATGAAATCACAAGCTATTGAATAACTACAAGTGTTCTAACTCCAGAATGTCTAAACAAAAGTAAATATATGAGAGCTTAAACTAGAGGGAAGAATAGAGAGGGACTCCTCGGTTTGCGGACGACAGATATACCTCGAAGTCTCTGAAGATTATTTCGCCTCACTGATGGTATGGCTGAGCCGAAGAACATATATCTGCATACGAAAAATATGTGCAAGAAAGGGCATGAGTACACCACGCGGGTACCCAGTAAGTGCCAAGCCTAACCTCGGTCGAGTAGTGATGAGAAAGGTTAGGGCCTTACTAGTTATAGATGAAAAAAGGTAAAACAGTATAGAATAAGACAATATAATTAAAGTGCTAACAGTCTATAACGAATAAAATCGCAGAAAGAATCTAACTCAGTACACAGAAATAGCAAAAGGGGATCTCCCGGGATATCGTCCCGTAGTCCCAAACGTAAATATCCAGAGGATCTCCCGGGATATCGTTCCATAGTCCAAATCATAAATGTGCAAGAGAAACTCCCGGACTACCAAATCCGTAGTCCCAAAGTAAATATCCAGTACGGAGAATCTACCGGGTGCTGTCCCGTAGTCCCAATCATAAATGTGCAGGGGGATCTAATCCGTAGTCCCAAAGTAAAAAAGCAGGGGGATCTCTCAGGATATCGTCCCGTAGTCCCAAAGTAAATACACAACCATCTATGAAAAATATACAGTTCTATTCAAGAATAAGACAGGAATTTCTACTCTAATTAAAGAAGGAAAGTCAATTAAGTCACGTAGGTATGCTTTTCCTAATCTAAACAAGAGGATTCAAGTACAAGTATTTGCTAAACTACAAGAAAAGATGGTATTGGTGATGATAGGCTATAATTGCATATTTTAGTCGCTTATTACACTCTAACTTACTGCACTTTAATTGAGTTTGAGCTTTAATCGCTAGTGTTTTGCACTAATTGTGTATGTTATACCTTGTATGAGTGATTCCGAGCTATATAGATGTTAAGGAATTAATTTAAGTAATTTGGAGCTTTGAAGTCTGAGTGAAAAGCCAAGGAATTAAGCCAGAATCGTGTTCGGGGATCAATGGATGATAGTTAAGAACGAAACGGAGAATCGAGCGGGTATACGACGCACTGTCTAGTAAAATGCACATAAGATTTTTCTCAAACGTCCGTTTGGGAACATATCATTGGAAAGCTATTTTAAAGGGATACAACTTTCATGTTTTGCGTTTGTGCAAATTTTCACTACCGCGTGCATAAAGCGGAACGCAATGCGCCACGCCTGTGGAAATTTCTGCAGCCTGTCAAAATTAGCAATCTGAGCTTTTCCACTACCGCCCCGCTTAACGCATCGCCCCATGCGGTGTGGTAGTGCAAATTTTACAGAGTGAGTATTCTATTTCGCGTGGGAGAATGTATTTTCATCTGGGCCCGACCCTACTTGATATAAATACATGTAAAAATGCTATTTTGGAGAGGTTGGACATACTTTAGACACACTTTAGACCTATGAAGAGCACGGAGCCGTCGTGGAGACCGGAGATTCGACCTAAGGAGTCAAGAACACAATAGGAGCAAGGTGAGAAATTTTTCTACAAGGTTTTCCTTCCTTTTCCTATTTTTCATTGTTGGTTATGACTTTTAGTATTGTAGTTTTACATACTATTATGAATAGCTAAATTGTTATCTAGGGTTTTGATGGAACCTTTTGTAGGATAAATTCTTGTTATGTTTTTATATAATTGAGCTATAGTATAATCTCTATTTGTTCAACTACGTTCTTGTTGTAGTTAATTGATAGGATCCTCAATCAGCTGTGCGTATTTAGTATGTATTACTCAGGAGAGAGTGTATATTTAGGTAGTTATTGAACAACATCACTCTCGACGTATGTGAGGAATCAATAACCAAGGGTTTAAAGGTGGGATTAGGGATAACGAAACCTTGGGTACGATCTAAGTGGGCTGTAATTAAAGCCAACTAGCGTAACTCAGGAGAGTATGTGTAGTAAATTGTCATAATTACTCGGGAGAGAATTACAACATGTAGAGCGCTCATGATCGGTAGAGAATACTTAGGCAAAATTATAGAAGACATAGTGGGAAGGATTCCGACAATTGGGGAAATCATAACTCTAGACCTCCTTAATATTTTCTCCAACTCGTAGTATCTTTAGTTGTTAATCCTAATTTAATTATTGAGTTAATTAATTAGATATAAGAATCTTAATATTTATAACTTAGGAATTGTTCGAACTTGTCTTCTTAGCAATATTGAACAGTTGTAGCTAAGCCTTAGTTCTCTTTGGTATTCGACTCTGGACTTGTAAACTGGATTATATTTGCAACGACCGCTTAGTCCTTTTTATAAGGCATAGTTGGGCGTGATCAAATTTTGGCACCGTTGCCGGGGAACTAATGGTGTAGTTGTAGGTGTACATATTGCTAGGTTTCAAGTTTAACTTTTATTTTATTTTTAGTATTTGATTTTTTAAATTTTTTTTATTTTAGTTTTATTTGAGAAACATGGCATCAAGGAATTATGAGAATTTTGATGTTGGTAATTCTACTTTTAATCCTCCTTATGCATATTGTGAAGGAAACTATCTAGGGCAAAATTATCAAAATATTTCCGAGAGCAAGTTTTGTGTACTAACTCAATCTTATGTGTGGAATGCACGTGATATGTGTGGTAGTAAAGATGGTCACTTTCACGGTTGTTCTTACATTTCTTACCTTCCCCCATCCCCTTACTTTGACGGTTCTACTTTTTCTGGTGAAGTTAATAGGTTCAAACAACCCTGGGAAGCTGACCTGAAGAAAATCGAAGATATGTTAAAACTGACCATGGATATGCTAAAGTGCCATGTGGAACAATATGATGAGAAACCATGGTAAATACAAAAGTCAATAGGCAACTATTCACAACTTGGAGGCTCAAGCGAATAAATTAATTGAACCTTGTAAAGTGCAACAAGTTGACATTGTGGATAGGAGCCAATATGAGCATGAATTGGCTTCAGAAATTGCCTTTATACTGGAGGATATAAAAAATACGAGGATGAGCTAGAGGAGAAGGCCAGAGTAGAATACCAATAATCAATCGATCGAACTAGATTTTGAGGATGCCAATGTCGTAGAAGAGATACTAGAGTCAACCAAGGATATTGAGGATACATATTTAGTTGACTCTATTGTCATTAGTGTTGAGAATGTAGACAGTCCCAATGTTCATGTAGTTGAGCGCATTGGTCTACACTCTAAACATTTTTCCACATTGTGTTTGGATGATGATATGGAAATAGAGTCATTTGAGCCACTTGAGGAGTCAAGGAATGAGGAACAAGGTGCTTACATTCTGGAATTCTTCTTGCTAGAAAGTCGGGATTACGCACCTCATCCAAAGGCCAAGAAATGCAGAATACTACATTATTTTATTGGGCTAGTCAAATTCGTTCTACCACCCCAGGAGCATGATCACAGAGGAGAATCAAAACTTGGGGTCCAATTCATAAGTTCAAAGTGGAGGCAAAAAGTGATTCGCGTCATGCCGCGACGTTAAATCAAGCGCTTGTTGGGAGGCAACCCAGCTTTACTGCTTTCTTTTAATTTTTTTAATTGTATTATTTTTTTAGTGTCAATTTTTTTATTTTCTAGGAGCATGGAAAGCAAAGCTATTGGAAGGATGCAATAGCAAACCAGATGGTTGGAACTAAGTGTAAGGTATCCGCACGAAGGACCAAGCCCGGGAGAAGTCTGGGTACCCCATGAGTTGCTAGTGCTTCGGCCTTTGGCCTACCAGGGAGTTTAATTTACCCTCTTACTAGTATGGTGTGCATTGGGGACAATGCACAATTTTAAGTGTGAGGTGAGGAGATTGTCTGGGTGACTTTCTATGCTATTTTAGTTATGTTAGTTTAATTGAATATTTTTTTTAAAATAGAAAAGATTGGACTTTTCCCGACGATGGATATCCTTGACAATTTTCTTGAGGGATTTAAGTCTAAAAAAAAAGACAATTTTTTTTCTTTTGTTAGATAGTGTAGTAATTACCCCTTAGTTTTTCTTTGTGTCGCGGTTCTTTTCCAAGGGTTTTATTTGAACCGGGTGTAGTTAGTTTTTTTAGGAATAGGAGCCATTGTGTTATGTTTTGAAATGAAGCAATATCTCTTGACTTTGTTAAGCCTTAAGAATAGTGAGTACTTTAGTTGTGACACTTAGGCTTAGTTTTTGACTCTTGTATAAGTACCTTAAATTGTATGATTTTAACTTTGCTTAACTGCTTTGACTAGAGTGTCTTGATGAAACCAATTCTGAGTGAGTTATGTGCCATGTGTGTGTGTGAGAGGTTTTGTGTTATTCTATGCATTGCATTTGATGCCCAGAACTTGCCCTGTGTGTTTGCAAAGCGAAATAGTAGTTTTGTTCAGTCTTGGAAGTGATATAGACATTTCTTTGTTGAGCCAGATATGTATATTTTAACCGCCTAATTGTTATGCATCGTAGTTAACCCCTTTGAGCCTGTAATCCTGTTTCTTTGGCAACCACATTATAAGTCTTACCCATTTGTTCGAATTAACCATCTTTTTGAACCTTTTCACATCTCATGAGCACTTGAATTGTTATGAACTTTGTAAAAATTAAAGTGTGGGGTGGTTGGTTTGACTTTTGAGTGGAACTAATAAAATAAGGAGAAAGGTGCACTGTTTTAAAAAAGTAAGAGCCACTTGAATTGAAAAATAAAAAATAAAAAAAATAGTTATATTGTTGTGAAGAATATTCCTTGTGGTGGGGGCTTTTGATGTAATTGTGCTTAAAGAAGTATGGAGTTAATATACATTGATGTGAAGGTGAAGTTTGGGTTTAACATAAGCATGGGCTTGAATGTTAAAGTATATGTATTAAAGTGCTTAGGGAGGTGTTGTGACTCTTATATCCAAATGTATCCTATCCGTCCCCTAACATACATTACAACCAAATAAAGTCCTACTTGATCCTAGACTGAATGAGCTCTATTAGTAGAGTAGTACACTACGGGCAAGCCTATGGTGCATCTTTTGTGGCATATGAATGTTATTTCAGAGAGTGAGTGAATTCTTTCTATCTTGAGTCCCTAAGTGTTCTTAAATTTTTTTGTGTGGAACTACTCTCTTTGTTGTGTGAGGGTACTTGATTTATGAAGGAAAGTTAATATCAGTGACCTCTATGTTAGAGTAAGTAAGTAAGTTGTGAATAATGCGCCGTACTTGTGAGTCAAATCTTGAGGTGAAGATGATACACTTTTGTGCTTAGTCTATTTTAAATATTCTTGGTGTGATGAGTTAGGAGAATTGTTTGAAAAAAAAAGGTCGTGTCTATATAAAGTGTAGTTTGATTGCTCGAGGACGAGCAATGGTTTAAGTGTGAGGTGCGGATGATAGGCTATAATTGCGTATTTTAGTCGCTTATTACACTCTAATTTACTGCACTTTAATTGAGTTTGAGGTTTAATTGCTAGTGTTTTGCACTAATAGTGTATGTTATGCCTTGTAGGAGTGATTTCGAGCTATATAGATATTAAGGAATAAATTTAAGTGATTTGGAGATTTAAAGTCTTAGTAAAAGCCCAAGGAATTAAGCCAAAATTGTGTTCGGGATCAATAAATGATAGTTAAGAATGAAATGGAGAATCGAGAAGGTATACGACACACTGTCTAGTAAAATGCACATAATGTTTTGCTCAAAAGTTTGTTTGGGATCCAAAATATATTGTTGGAAAGCTATTTGAAAGGGCTACAACTTTCATGTTTCGCGTTTGTGCAAATTCTCACTACCACGGCGCACTATGCGCGCGCCTGTGGAAATTTCTATAGCCTGTCAAAATCAGCAATCTGAGCTTTTCCACTGCTGCCCCACATGGCGCGTCGCCCCATGCGGCGTGGTAGTGCAAATTTTACAGAATGAATGTCCTATTTCGCGCGGGAGAAGGTATTTTTGTCTGGGCCCGACCCTACTTGGTATAAATACATGTAAAAACGCTATTTTGGAGAGGTTGGACATACTTTGGACACACTATAGACCTAGGAAGAGCACAGAGCCATCGTGGAGATCGGAGATTTGATCTAAGGAGTCAAGAACACAATAGGAGGAAGGCGGGAAATTCTTCTACGAGTTTTTCCTTTCTCCTTCCTATTATTCATTGTTGGTTATGACTTTTAGTATTGTAGTTTTACATACTATTATGAATAGCTAATTTGTTATCTAGGTATTTGATGGAACCTTTTGTAGGATAAATTCTTATTATGTTTTTATATAATTGAGCTGTAGTATAATCTCTATTTGTTCAACCACGTTCTTGTTGTAGTTAATTGATAGGATCCTCAATTAGCTGTGCCTATTTAGTATGTATTACTCAGGAGAGAGTGCATATTTAGGTAGTTGTTAAACAACATCACTCCCGACGTATGTGAGAAATCAATAACCAAGGGTTTAATGGTGGGATTAGGGATAACGAAACCTTGGGTGCGATCTAAGTGAGCTGTAATTAGAGTCAGCTAGCGTAACTCAGGAGAGTATGTCTAGTAAATTGTCGTAATTATTCGGGAGAGAATTACAACATGTAGAGCGCTCATGATCGGTAGAGAATACTTAGGCAAAATTATAGAAGACATAGCGGAAAGGATTCCGATAATTGGGGAAATTATAACTCTATACCTCCTTAATCGTTTCTCCAACCCGTAGTATCTTTAGTTGTTAATCTACTAATTTAATTATTTAGTTAATTAATTAGATCTAAGAATATTAATATTTATAACTTAGGAATTATTAGAGCTTGCCTTCTTAGCAATATTGAACAGTTGTAGCTAAGCCTTAGTTCTCTGTGGGATTCGACTCCAGACTTGTAAATCGGATTATATTTGCAATGTCCGCTTAGTCCTTTTTATAAGGCATAGTTGGGCGTGATCAATTAGCTTAATGAAAATGGGATTTTCAACAATTAGCACATGTACGCACTCGCCACCTCACGTACACGACACTCATATAACAACAATACCAAATCCTAAGGGGAGTTCCCCCACACAAGGTTAGGCAAACCACTTACCTCGAACCAGCTCAATCAACTCGAAATCATGTTCTTGTCGCGAGTACCCGACTCCAAATGACGCAAATCTATTCAAAGTAATTGCATAATGTAAATTTAACTTCAAGTAACTAATTCAACTAATTAATTCGAAGCTAACACGCGAAATTAAGAAAATCGCCCAAAAAGTCCCCCCGGGGCCATGCCTTGGAATCGGATAAAATTTGCAAAACTAGAATCTTTACACTCTCACGAGTTCATACATACCAAATACATCAAAATCGGACCACAAAGAACCCCCTAAATCCCTAAATTGAAGTCTCCAATTTCAAACCCTAAACCCCCAATTTTAACCCTCTTTTCCCATAAATTTCTTGCCAAAGCAGTAGAATAATACCATATAACGAGTTTTAGTTCCAAAAATTTTACCTCCTCGAAGCTTCCTTGAATTTTCTCTCAAAAACCTCCCAAAAAGCTTCAATCCCGGTTGAAAATGGTGAAAGATAGAGCTGAATTTTGTGAAGGGACCTTTATATAGGTTTTGGCCCAGGGTTTCTGCACCTGCGGTCCCAAATGCGCATCTGCGGAATTCACTTATTGCACCGGGGCCGCACCTGCACTTCACTTACTGCACCTGCGGACTCGCAGGTGCGGTTACGACAGAAGTTCAGCAGCTGAAGCTGTTCAAACAAACTCCCAATTCTTCCGACAACCTTCCAAAATCATCCCGAGGTCCCCAGAACCTCAACAAAAAATACGAACAATTTATATACTACGATTCAAACTTAGACCAATCTTCGGAAAACTCGAAACAACATCGAATCATCAAAACACCCTCGGATTCAAGCCTAAGGATTCCAAAACTTCCAATTTTCGCTTTCGATCAAAAAGTCTATCAAACCTCGTTCGAATGACCTGAAATTTTGCACACACATCCCAAATGACACAATGGACCTACTCCAACTTCCGAAATTCCATTCCGACCCCTATATCAAAATCTCATTATCGAACTGAAAACTTCAAAAATTCAACTTTCGGCATTTCAAGCCTAAATAAGCTACGAACCCCTAAAACACAATCCGAACACGCCCCTAAGCCCGAATCACCCAACGGACCTAACAAAACCGACGGAATTCTATTCTGAGGCCGTCTTCACACTGCTCCAACTACGGTTCAAATTCTAAAGCTTAAACTCTAATTTAGGGACTAAGTGTCGCAAAACACTTCGAAACTCAAAATGAATCATCCCAGCAAATCAAAATAGCAGAAATAAATACAGGGAAAGCAATTAATAGGGAATCAAGGCGTTAATTCTTAAAACGACCGGCAGGGTCGTTACATCATGTTGGAGGATTTGAGTAAATTTGGTATGGTTAGACTCGTGAGTGAATGTGCTTTATTTTTGTGATCTTTGTCAGATTCCGAGACGTGGGCTCGGGGGTCGGGTTTGAGCCAATTTTGGGTTTTAAGCCTAATTTAGTAGTTTTTCTTGTGGAATTGGTTCCTTTGGCATATATTGATTATGTGGTATTACTTGTGGCTAGATACGAGACGTTTGGAGGCCAATACGAGAGGCAAAGACATCGTGGAGTAGGATTTTTGCTTAGATTGAGGTATGTAACAGTTATAAATCTGGTCCTGAGGGTATGAAATCTCGGATATCATGTCGTGTGACTATTTTGGAGGTGACGCACATGCTAGATAACTGGCATGTGGGCATGCACCATAAGGATTGTGACTTGTCCATCCCGTGAGACTATAGAATCGATTAGCCTACTATTTATTATGTGTTCTCTTTGTTTTTATGGAAATTGACTGCACTTCATGTTAGAAATCATGCTTAGGACTTGTGACATCACTGTTGAGACCCGTGAGATTGTGTACTTGCTGAATTAACTGCTATTTGCTATTTTGTTCTCAATCATGATATTACTTGTATTTTTACCTCTGTCCCCCTCCTACTTATCATTGATACATGTATTTATCTTTGTTTGGGTTGAATTCTACGCTTTCTGAGAGCCCGGGGGACTGGTGAGGTTGGTGACTAAGATAGGGCATGAATGTCGAGCTGTGAGCTATATGAGTGTATATGGATCGGGTTGCACGCAGCAATGAGCCCCAAGGCTATATATGTATATATTGGATCGGGTTGCACTCCGCAACGAGCCTTCGGGCTGATTATCTATATTAGATCGGGCTGCATGCCGCAATGATCCTTATGGTTGTTTATATATTAAATCGGGCTGCACACCACAACGATATAGCGCTCGGGCTGAATGAGCCCCTCCGGAGTTTGCACACCTCCAATGAGCGTAGGTACCTATTGAGTATGATTATTGAGGGCTGAGAGCTGAGTGGTTGAACTATTGAGATGAGCTGGGTGATTGTTGCCTTGAGAGGCTGTACTTGCTTTTAGTTAATTGTTTCACTTAGTTGCTATTTGTCCTTCTTATACAAATTTCTGGAAGACTTGATATCTGGTTTACTTGAGCACGTACTGATGTGACTTAAACTAATGAATTTGAAAGCATGACTGTTCTTATTTGAAAGATATTAAGATAACTGTATTTGGATCGCTCGTCACTACTTCTCAGTTCCTTATTTATTTCTGTTACTTACTAAGTTTGAAGTACTCACGGTACTCCATACACCTCGTGTGCAGATCCAGGTGAGACTGGTCACAAAGGTTGTTGAGCTCGTGTGCAGTTGACTATTGGAGATCTAGGAGTAGCTGCCGTCGTCCGAAACCCTTGTCTCTCCTTCCATTGTTGTCTTTCTTTATGTTTTTATGGAATTTGATAGTTTATTGTAAAATTTGATTCTAGACCGGTTGTAGATGCTCATGACTTAGTGACACCCCGATGTCGGGCTATCTTTTTCACATTTTGCTTTTGAGTTGAACTCTTTTATGAAGTTTTTAATATGAAAAAGCTTTGACTTATCTTTTAAATGAAATATTGAAGTGTTTAGAAGTGTGTCGGCTTGCCTAGTACCACGATAGGAGGCATCACGATAGGTTAGAGTTTTGGGTCGTGAAAATTTTATTATGAGTTTAAATATACTATTTGTTACAATAAAAGTGTTAGGTTAAAACGAACCCGTGATCGGGTTTTACACATGTCTCTCTATATCTTTTTCTCTCCCGACAGAGGGTTGATGCGAAGGGGGGAGGGAAATCTGTGGTTCCGACAAATAGGAGGAGTGTAACGACCCGACCGGTCGTTCCCTAAGTTACAGCCCTATTTTTCCCATTTCTGCTTCTTTATGTGTTGTTCAGCTATATTGTATCATAACGTGTTGGTTGGTTTAGGTTCGTAGTGGCCTTGGGGTGGAATGAGACACTACGTCTCTAATTTAGGAGCTTAAGTTGGAAAAGTCAACCGAATATTAACTTGTGGAGGTTTAGAGGAGATAACTTATGGTCAACCGGAGGTTTAGATTTTTTTATTGAAGCCAGTTTCACCTCAAGCTATATTGACTTGTAGGTGTGTGTGTGGGGGGGGGGGGGCATTGACCCCCTACCTCGTATATTAATATCCAAAAATGAACACATGAAGGAAGGGGATATGAGACCTTACCTCCTCGAGTTACACTTGCGAATTGGGTATCCCCAATTCATTTACACTTTTAAGCTCACAAAACAAGACTACACTAGTGTCTCTGTACCAGTAACAACCAAAAAGTTTTGGTCCTAGTGTTAATACTACAGCTAGGGTTACATTATGTACCACAAAATTAGCATGGGAAAAGCTCGTCCTGTTACACTGTAACATCATATACATTAAGAAGAAAGATGAAATATAGAACTATATTTAGCTTTCTTGATTCTTAAAGAAGGTACTCCCGCTTTGTCCAAAGTGTATGGACCTCTGGCCTCTGCCAGCATATCTTCCTTCCTATAATAGATTTTAGGGGAGTAGAATTATTGTAAGGTTGCACCATGTTTAGCTAACACATCAGCTACTTGGTTAGCTTCCCTATAACAATATTGAATCATGATATTTTGCTTCATTATACCAATTTTCATTGATTGGACTGCATATTCAAGACTCGATGGAACATTGATCTTTCCTAGTAACATATACACCACAAATTGTGAATCTAATTCTAGGATAACATGTTGTTTGTTCATAAGTACACACTAATTTACAGCAAAGGAAGCTGCCTCAACTTCAGCACAGTTGTTAGTGCAGAACCTTAGAGCTTTAGCAAATGCCTGAATTAACTCTCTATTTCTGTTCCTAACAACTCTTCCTAGTCCTGATGTCTTGTTTGTGGTATTGCTGCTACCATCAGTATTTATCTTCAATAGTAAATCAGGAGGTTTGTTCCAATTTACAATTCTATATATAAGATTGACAGTGATAGACTCCATCTCCCTACAGATCTTTTGCCAATCCCATGATAAGTCAAAAATAATTTCTCTCTTCTTCATTAGAACTTTCGTATGGAATAGAACTTCGCTAATTATTCTAGATGTAGATATTCTTTTTTTTCATATCTGGCAGAGCATCTTGTTTTCCATAATTCCCAGAATATAAATATTGAGATTGATTAGACCAGTAGCCTTTGCTAGGAATTCCTGCACTTGGTGCTATTCCAGTTATGCATCATAGAGATTTCATTCCGACTTCCCATATGGACACCCATAGGACCTGAAAAAAAGTTCCATATATTAGTAGCTAGATCACCAGTGATAAAGACATGTTGAATAGTTTCATCCTTGGGTTGATTGCAACAGCCACAAATTGGTATAATAATTTGCCCAAAATTTCTGATAATTTCATCAAGAGGAATTTTTCTTTTAACCACCCTCTATAACATAAAAGATATCTTGAAAGGGATATTTTTGTCCAAATTTCTTTCAATAGTTGCAGCTTTTCATTTTTTTTGTCTAAGAAGATCCCATGCGAAGCTACATGAGAAAGCTCCTGAAGTGGTAAGTTGCCATATTGGTTGATCCTTTATGTTTCTATCACCGATGGGGGTTTTAAATATGACCTGTGCCAAGTAATTTGGCATTATACTTTTAATGAAATCCATGTACCAGTTATTATTTATAATACAATCTTCAACCATTAGATTTCTTGGTCTGCCTTCAAAATTCATAAGAGTTGCCAATGGTCCCTGACCATTCCAATTATCCAACCAAAATGATATTTTGGCTTCATTTAGCTTCCATAGTATATGTGATTCTACACTATTTCTTATCATAGTAAGATCTCTCCAGGCTGCAGAATGTCCTAATTGTACTATCCTTGTCACAGGGTGACTTCTTTGACAATATTTTATTTTTAGAAAGAATGACCATAAGTTATCTCCTCTAGAAAGAGTGACCATAAATTATCTCCTCTAGAAAGAGTGACCATAATTTAGGAGCTTAAGTTAGAAAAGTCAACCAGAAGGTCTCGGATATGTATTCTGATGGTTTGGATAGCTCCATTAGGTGATTTTAGACTTAGGAGCATGTTCGGAATGTAATTTAGAGGTCCGCGGTTGAATTAGACTTGAATTGGCAAAATTGGAATTTTGGCATTTTTCGATCGGTAGTGGAAATCTTGATATCGGGGTCGGATTTGAATATCAAGAATTGGAGTAGGTCTGTTGTGTCATTTGTGACATGTGTGCAAAATTTTAGGTAATTCAGATGAGGTTTGATAGGTTTTTGCATCGTTTGGGGAATTCAGAACTTTTAGAATCCGAGGGTGATTTGATGCTTTGATGTTGTTTTGAATGTTCTGAAGGTTGGAATAAGTTTGAATGATGATATGCGACTTGCTGGTAGGTTTGGTTGAGGTCCCGAGGGCCTCGACATGAATTTGATTGGTTATCAGAGAGTTGAAAAATGGAGTTGCAGCTGAAGCTGCTGTATTTCTGTCATAACTGCACCTGCGGAATGGGGACCGTAGGTGCAAGCCGCAGAAGCGGCATTTTGATCGCAGGAGCAGAAGTTGATTGGCTAGGGATGCATCGCAGATGCGGAAAGTGAGTCGCACCTGCGAGCCCGCAGGTACGGTGTATTGATCGCAGGTGCGTATAGGGGGTTTAAGTAAAGTTCCTCAAATGCGGACATTTTGTCGCAGGTCCGGGGGCCGCAGATGTGGTATTTGGACCGCAGATGCGGAACCCCTGGGTAGAACATATAAATTCTTGCCTTCACAAAATTTGGTCATTTTCCCACCATTTATGTTCGGACTTGGAGCTTTTTGAGAGGATTTGAAGGGGGATTCGAGTGGTAACACTTGGAGGTAAGGTTTTTGAACTCAATACTCGATTTTATGGTGATTTCTAATTGATTAGACATGAAATTTGTGAGATTTAAGGGTTCAATTGGAGAACTTTGGGCTTGTAATTGGAGAGTTTAAATTGGGGATTTGAGGGGCCATTTGAGGTTCGATTTCGATGTTTTTGGTATGTGTGGACTTGTTGGAGGATAAGGATTCTAGTGATGTGATTTTTATCGAATTATGAGGCATGGGCCCGAGTGTCGGGTTTTGCCAATTTCGGGATCTTTGAGTTAATTTGATTATTTTCGCTTGGGCTTTGTTCCTTTAGCGTATATTGATGATAATATACTTATTTTGGTAAGATTCGAAGAATTTGGAGGCCGAGTCGAGAGGCAAAGGCATCGCAGGTTAGAGTTTGGACCGGTTTGAGGTAAGTAATGATTGTAAATGTTGTCCTGAGGGTATGAAACTCTGGATTTCACAACGTTTCACTACCTTGAGGTGACACACACGCTAGATGATGAGCGTGGGGTCGTGCACTGTTGAGGATTGTGACTTGGTCCGTCCCGTACAACTATTAAGTTGCGTATTTGATTTAAAACCATTTGATACTATTGTGTTTGGAAAGTACGACTATGTTTAGGCTAGATACCATATTTGGGACTCGTGCCAATTGTTTGGACCCTTAGAGACTTTCTTTACTGAAATTCCTCACTATTTTGATTTGATCACTGTTCTCAATCATGCTATGTTTTACTGATTTTATAACTCAGTCTTGTTTAATTTGATTTGATGCATAAATGATATTTTTAGCCGAGCACCCTTTTTACTGTTAGCCTAGGTGGCTTGTGAGGTTTCTGACTAAGTAAGGCCGAGGGCCTGTATTGTAAGGATATTATGGGATCGGGCTGCACGCCGCAACAGGTTGTTACTGATTCATGATATTATGAGACCGAGGGCCTGATTGATTTATACCACAAGGTGGCTTGTTGTTATGAGGCCGAGGGCCTGATTAATTTATGCCAAGAGATGACTTGTTATAGCGCTTAGGATGTAGGAGCCCCTTAGGAGTCTGAACACCCCCAGTGAGCACGGGCACCCAGCGTGAGTGATATGTTGTTGCCCGAGGGGCTAATTTTGATATATTTTATGCCCGAGGGGCTGATTACGAGTGATTGTGAGGTAGCCCGAAGGACTGGTTCTGTTGATATTATGCCCGAGGGACGGGTTATGATACATGTCTTGCCCGAGGGGCTATTGGTGATTTATGTTGCCGAAGGGCTGTACACGAGTGAGTTTTGCCCAAGGGGCTGATTATGTTTTTAATATTTTATCACTTCGTTTTGAAAAATCGTTGAAAGGCAGTTTCAAAGGATTTTTACTTAAATTTGATTTTAATGAGATGAGTTGATTTATACTGTTTTGGAAATGTACAATATTTTCTGTAGTTCTATGACGTGGAATTATCTATTTTCTTATTGCTCAGCTTTTATTTAGTTTTATTACTTACTGAGTTGGCATACTTACATTACTCCCTACACCTTGTGTGCAGATCTAGGAGTTGCGGGTCACGATCGTGAGTGCTGATCATTGTTCCAGCAGGTCTTCGGAGTTGGCAAGGTAGCTGCTTGGCATCCGCAACCCGGCACTTCTCCTTCCTACCTTACTCAGACTGTTCTTAGTATTTCATTTCCGGACTATGATAGACTTTCTTGTACTTAGATAGATCTTGTGGTTGCTCATGACTTGTGACACCATGATGTCGGGCTTGTGTTATCTTCTTTCGCACTGGTTATTTAGATGCATGTTATGATTTTAGTAAATTTATAGCTTAAAGATGACATTTTATGAAATACTGGTTGATTTTGGGAATTCTGTCAGCCGGCCTAGTTTCACGATAGGCACCATCACGACCGAGTCGGTTTTAGGGTCATCACAAGTTGGTATTAAAGCCAGGTTACATAGGTCTCACGAGTCATGAGCAGGTTTAGTAGTGTTTCGCGGATCGGTACGGAGACATCTGTACTTATCTTCAAGAGGCTCCAGAAACTTTAGAAAATCCCATATCTTGAGTTCTTATCGTGCGTCATTGATTCAACCTTAAATGTAACTCTTGAAATTCCTTCCACGCATTCGTATGCACGCATGAGCGCTCGGTACCAGTTGTACAGTGATGGCTTGTGATTTCCTTATCGAGGGGCGAGATGTGATATCTGTGTGTTGATGTTAGGCTAGTCTGGAGAACTTGAGGCCGGGATTTGCCTGTAGCTTGAGCACTGATGTGTTGATTGTGTTACCTATGTTTTTGGATTTATATGTTCGGTAGTGCCCCTATTAGTGGAAATGATGACTGGATAGCTACGTGATGAGTATGATATGACTGGGAGATGCGTTCCTATGATTTGAATGTGACGAAGAGGGTCTGCTCTTGGGTAGAAAGACTATCTGGTGCTTGATTTCCATCGTGATTTGATGCATAGCCCCCAATTGTGGGTGTGTTGAATGATCTTTTCATGTTGTCTAGTTGGGGAAGTGAAATAGATTATATGTTGTGATATGAGTTCAGACTCAGGAAGATTAAGTGATTGTGTGATGTTTATGACGGTGGAAGGGTATGAAGAGATATTAGTTTGAGGCAAAGCAGGTGGGTCATCTCCTGCAGGGTGTTCTGAGGTTGGTATGATCCCTATGTTGTTTGTTGGAAGTCCTCTTTTACCATATGTGTTGAAATTTGAGTTTAGACCGCTTATGAGAGCGGGCTGGACTGTTAGGAGGGTGAATGCGAGATTGCAGATGGTTTGAAGTACTAGATAATTGTGTTGCACGAGCTTATGAAGGATTTAGTTTAATCTCCCTATAATATTATGATAGTAATAGAGTATGGGCATTGTGAGTTTTGTATGTTTTGATCTATGGCTTTGATCCAAGTGGGGGAGTCTATTATTGATCAGTTAATTGCACTATATGTGTTGTATTGGTTCCGGTTTTAGGTATATTAGTGAATCAGTTATGGCTTACAGAAGTTGAGATGGAGGATGAATTGAGTAAAGGAAATTTTGGGATAAAGGTTGTGTTATGCTTTATGGGTATATGAGAGATGTTGGATGAATTAGTTGTTGTTGTAAGGGATGTAACAGGTATGGAGTAGGGAATCACTCGGATGCTTAGAAGGAGGGGTTACTTCCATAGGTGTATCTCTACTAATAGAGCACAGGTCGTTTGATCCATTTGATCAGTCAAATTAAGGTTTGAGCAGAGTGGATGACTCCCGAGAATGGTTCTAATGGATTCAAGATGTATATGTAACAATTGGGGGATTTTCAGGAGGTGCATTTGGCTAGAAACTGAGGTTTACATTGGAGGGTGTCAAGACTTGTGACATTTCTATATTATTATGGATTCTATATATCAGTATCAGGAAGGTGAAGGTAATGGCTTTAGATTCATAAGAAGTCTCTTCAGGGTAAGTATTCGGGATGTGGTGCTTTTGGGGATATTAGAGAGAGTATTCAGTAGCTTATAAGCCTTAGATGGTATGGTTTTATGCTCGAGTCTCGTGTGGTGAGTCTGGGTTGAGGATTGCAGCATTATGGCAAGGAGAAGTATCAATTCGAAGGTGATTTAGAAGGAACTTAGATAAATAGGACAGCTTGGTAGTAGGTCGGATCTGCATGGTAAGGGATATGATTAGTTCTTTGGCTACTTATGAGATAATGAGTTTCTACAGGTGTTGTGTGACAATGCTCTTGGGGTTTTAGTGACCTGCGTAGCTTGGTTGAGCTAGAAGGATTCAGCCCTAACGGTTTGGCTTTGTGCAACTGGGATTCGGAGAATTCTTGATGGTTTCTACCAAGGTTAGAAATGTATATTTTCTACTGGCGTGAAAAGCATGTGATGTATAGTGATTTTCTTCAAGATGGGACCAAATAGAAAGTTCTTGGTTAGTTAAGTACGTAGTGCTTGTGGCTCTGAATGGATTATGAAGTTCTCATATTTGTCATAGGATCGCATGGTATATGCAGTATGTTGTGCAGGATTGAGATTTGCATGTGTAAGGTCATGGTTCAGTTCTGGAAGGGAGGTCATGAGTTCTTATGCAACATGGACAGTTTCAAATGGCTAGGTAAATGATATTACTAACTGGTATGGTAGATGAGAGTATACATTTCAGAAAGGGCTATGTGTGTGAGTTATGGATACCTCATTAGTATTGCGACACTCTCTTGTTTGATTGACTGCTGATATTCAAGTTTGCTTGGTGCCACAGAAGAATTACAGGAGTATCCCTTGTGTAATGATTGGGTATTAGAGGTGTGTTATATATTCGGATGGTGGAGTTGGGATAGGATATGGTGATTCGTGTGCTATATGGATTTGGAGACTAGGAATTCTCACAAACAGGCTATGTCGTGGTTGTGGACCGTGTATATTGGTCTTGTATGGCGACTATTGGGGGTCTGGAGACCTAAGTGGATCTTTGTCGCTTAGTATGGTAGATGTTGACATGATATTGGGTATGGATTGGTTATCTCCGTGTCGTGCTATTCTGGACCGTTATACTAAGACGACGACGTTAGCTATGCCAGGGATGCCACAGATTGAGTGGCGAGGCTTGATGGATTTTGTTCCCAGCAGAGCGATTTTATTTTTGAAGACCCAACGGATGGTTGGGAAGGGTTGTCTTTCTTAATTGACCTTCATGAGGGATGTTAGAGCAGAGACTCCTACCATTTATTTAGTCCCAATAGTGAGGGATTTTCCGGATGTATTTCTTGTAGACCTGTCAGGCATATCATCAGACAGGGTTATTTGTTTCGATATTGATTTGGTGTTGGGCACTCAGCCCATTTTCTATTCCATCATATCGTATGGCACCAACGGAGTTAAAGGAGTTGAAGGGGCAGCTTCAGGAACTCCTTGATAAGGGGTTCATTGGTAGGCCAATATGGATGTGTGTCCTGCATCGAGTCGATTTTGTTGACTCCGAGTTGCTATTGTTGAGGGATGTGTTGATTCTATTGTTATTGAGATTATTCGTGTGATGGGGTGATCTATGAGTTACCTTTCCGTGTTGCGAGGAGTTGTGATTTGTTGATTTTATGCACAAGTTTTATGATTCTAATTGGGCTTTACAACAAAATTTGAGCGAGATAGGTATTTGGGTGTTGCATGATGGATTGCACATTGGATATGTTCTTTCGAACTAGTATGAAATTGCGTCGTTTGCTTCTCCATGGCTATGGTGATTCACTTTTAGTACTAGACATCAAATTGCGCATGGTTGCTGATTTTGAGCATGGTGATTTGAGGTGTTTCATGCGGATCAGTGCTTGGATAGGGTTGCGCATTGCAGCGAAGTTATGTTGATATATGATCCATCGGGTTATATTCGTGTGTTATGGTTCTACAAGGTGTGATAGGTTCTCAGCATTATGTTGTGGTGGTACCAGTGAGCTTGTGGTACAACTCTCTTATTTGAGTTATTTTTCCATGATTTGAGTACATTTGGACTGTTGCTTATTGGTACGCGGTCACACGGTTTGTAGTTTTAGATTGTATCGATATGTCATGTCACTAGAGTAGTCGTATTGGGCGAGATGAGGTCGTTGGGATCTTGAATGAATACTATCGGATTCGATTTCAACATATTGGAAGGATAATATCGAGATTCGGCTTAGAAATTTACTATGGTCCTTGCTAAAGGAGAGGGAGCTTCATGAATGGTTGATTTGAGAAATGGTTATGACTTTCTGCGTGTTTCTTTCATCATTGTCAATATACGAAAGAGTTGGAATGAGGCTTTGTTTGATAAGAGGTTTATTAGCGGTATTGGTGTTTGAGCAGCTGCTGTGATAAGAAGTTATCGCTACGAGTGGTTGAGTTATGTGGTATATCGTGTAATTATATTCAGGGGTGCAAATACGGTTTGTTACAGCTTGTTTAGACTTATTCAGATTATAAATGTGATGTTCTAATCTTACAGATAATTTCGGAGGTGGAAATTTGGTTCTAAGGTTAATGGGCTAGGTTGGATTGTGAAATTTCAGTTATATTGTGCTATCGAGCCTATATGAGATAGGGTGATGTGGGATCACCCCCGAGTATGTGCATGGTAAGGTTATACAGTTATTTGTTGGTTTTTGGAACAACTCTGGGCACGTTCGAGGACGAACATATGTTTAATTGGGGGAGGATGTAACGACCCAGCCGGTCGTTCCCTGAGTTACATCCTTGTTTTCCCTATTTCTGCTTCTTTATATATTGTTCAGCTATATTGCATCATAGCATGTTGATTGGTTCGGGTTCGGAGTGGCCTTGGGGTGGAATGAGACACTTAGTCACTAATTTAAGAGCTTAAGTTGAAAAAGTCAACTGAATGTTGACTTATGCGTAGAAGGTCTCGGATGTGAATTCCGATGGTTTAAATAGACCCATTAGGTGATTTTGGACGTAGACTCGTGTTCGGAATGTAATTTGGAGGTCTGCGGTAGAATTAGACTTGAATTGGCGAAATTGAAATTTTGGCATGTTTTGGTTGGTAATGGAAATCTTGATATCGGGGTCGGATTGGAATATCAGGAATTCGAGTAGGTCCGTTGTGTCATTTGTGATGTGTGTGCAAAATTTCAGGTAATTCAGATGAGGTCTGATAGGTTTTTGCATCGTTTGCGGAATTCAGAAGTTTTGGAATCCTTAAGCTTGAATCTGAGGGTGATTTGATGTTTTGATGTTGTTTTGAATGTTCCGTAGGTTGGAATAAGTTTAAATGATGATATGTGACTTGCTGGTAGGTTTGGTTGAGGTCCCGAGGGCCTCATGATGATTTTGACAGGTTATCGGAGAGTTGGAAAATGGAGTTGCAGCTGAAGCTGTTGTATTTCAGTCATAACCACACCTGCGGAATGGGAACCGCAGGTGCAAGCCACAGAAGCGGCATTTTGACCGTAGGAGCGGAGGTTGATTGGCTGGGGAAGCATCGCAGATGCAGAAGGTAAGTCGCACCTGCGAGCCCGCAGGTGCGGTGTATTGATCGCATGTGCGAATAGGGAATTTAAGTGAAGCTCTGCAGATGCAGAAGTTTTGTCGCAGGTGCGGGGGGCGCAGATGCGGTATTTGGACCGCAGATGCGGAACCTCTGGGCAGAACATATAAATTCTTGCCTTCGCGAAATTTGGTCATTTTTCCACTATTTGTGTTTGGACTGGGAGTTTTTTGAGAGGATTTGAAGGGGGATTCAAGGGGTAACACTTGAAGGTAAGGTTTTTAAACTTAATACTCGATTATATGGTGATTTCTAACTGATTAGATATGAAACTTGTGAGATTTAAGGGTTAAAATTGGAGAAATTAGGGCTTGTAATTTGAGAGTTTAAATTGGGGATTTGAAGGACTATTTCAGGTCCGATTTTGATGTGTTTGGTATGTATAGAC
Organism: Nicotiana tabacum; assembly: GCF_000715075.1. Taxonomy (NCBI): domain Eukaryota; kingdom Viridiplantae; phylum Streptophyta; class Magnoliopsida; order Solanales; family Solanaceae; genus Nicotiana; species Nicotiana tabacum. The sequence continues at coordinate 172,602,851 of NC_134090.1, forward strand.
TCGTGAGAGGATAAGTATTCTAGTGATATAATTTTTATCGAATTCCTAGGCGTAGGGCTGGGGGTCGAGTTTTGCCAATTTCGGGATTTTTGAGTTAATTTGATTATTTTTGCTTGGGCTTTGTTCCTTTAGATATTGATGATAATATACTGATTTTGGTTAGATTCGGAGCATTTGGAGGCCGAGTCGAGAGGCAAAGGCATCGCGGATTAGAGTTTGGACCGGTTTGAGGTAAGTAATTATTGTAAATGTGTTCCTGAGGGTATGAAACCCCGAATTTCACAGCGTTTCACTACCTTGAGGTGACGCACACACTATATGACGAGCGTAGGGTCGTGCACCGTTGAGGATTGTGACTTGGTCCGTCCCGTATGACTATTAAGTCACGTTTGATTGAAAACTATTTGATACTATCGTGTTTTGGAAAGTACTACTATGTTTGGGCTGGATGCCATGTTTGGGCCTCGTGCCAACTGTTTGGACCTTTAGGGGCTTTCTTTACTGAAATTCCTCACTGTTTTAATTTAATCATTGTACTCAGTCATGCTATATTTTATTGATTTCATAACCCAGTCTTATTTACTCTGATTTGATGCATAAATGATATTTTGGGCTGAGCACCTTTTTTACTGTTAGCCTGGGTGGCTTGAGAGGTTTCTGACTGAGTAAGGCAGAGGACTTGCGTTGTGGAGATATTATGGGATCGGGCTGCATGCCACACCAGGTTGTTACTGATTCATGATATTGTGAGGCCGAGGGCCTGATTGATTTATGTCACGAGGTGGCTTGTTGTTATGAGACTGAGGGCCTGAGTGATTTATGCCACGAGATGGCTTGTTATAGTGCTTGGGTTGTAGGAGCACCTCTGGAGTCTGAACACCTCCAGTGAGCACGAGTACCTAGAGTGAGTGATATGTTGTTGCTCGAGGGGCTGATTTTGATACATGTTATGTCTGAGGGGCTGATTACAACTGATTGTGAGTTAGCCCGAGGGGCTGGTTCTGTTGATATTATGCCCGAGGGGTGGTTAATGATACATGTCTTGCCCGATAGGCTGTTGGTGATTTATGTTGCTCGAGGGGCTGTACACGAGTGAGTTTTGCCCGAGGTGCTGATCATGTTTTCACAATATTTACTCACTATTTTATCACTTCATTTTGAAAAATTATTGAAAGGCAGTTTCAAAGGATTTTTACTAAATTTGATTTGAACGAGATGACTTGATTTATATACTGTTTTGGAAATGTACTATATTTGCTGTAGTGCTATGACATGGAATTATCTATTTTCTTACTGCTTAGCTTTCATTTGCTTTTATTACTTACTGAGTTGGCGTACTCACATTACTCCCTACACCTTGTGAGCATATCCAGGAGTTGCGGGTCGCGATAGTGAGTGATAATCGTTGTTCCAGTAGGTTTTCGGAGTTGGCAAGGTAGCTGTTTGGCGTCCGCAGCCCTGCACTTCTCCTTCCTACCTTACTCAGACCGTTCTTAGTATTTCATTTCCGGACTATGATAGCCTTTCTTGTACTTAGATAGATCTTGTAGTTGCTCGTGACTTGTGACACCCCGATGTCGGGCTTGTGCTATTTTCTTCTGCACTAGTTATTTAGACGCATGTTATGAGATTCTAGTAAATTTATAGCTTAAAATGACTTTTTATGAAATACTGGTTGATTTTGGAAATTGTGTTGGCTGACCTAGTTTCACGATAGGTGCCATCACGACCGGGTCGGTTTTAGGATTGTGACAAGGAGGCCACCAACAGAGGAATAAAGACTAGTTTTTTAGACATCAGATGGTGTGGAACCAATCAACAACTTTGATTATTTTCACTTTTAGCTCGTGAAAGAAACTATTTATATTTGGTAGTAGAAAAATGTATAAAATTTGTATAATATTTATATACAACATATACATATATATATAATATATATATACATACAAAATATATATATTATTTTGGCTATTATTTTGAGAGAAACTATATATAGTGTCATTTTCCTTTAAAGATGTCATGTTAAAGGAATTTATGAATATGGGTTCGAAAAGCCGTTGGCGATACAACAACGTGTCGTATTGCCTATTTTATCGGGGATAAAATTGCAGAATAATGCAATCAAAGTTGACCTTGCAGTATTTTAGCCCAGTTACAAGTTTGCAAATGTGTAGCCAACTATCAATATGCTTAGATCCAATTTTTTTTGTTTTTTATTCTCTATATCTTCAGGCGTGAAACATCCGTGATTTTTCATTCTCCTTTTTCCTCAAGTTTATACATACCTATAACAACAACAAAAATACAAAAACAAATGCAATATACCTAAAATCCCATGCCCTTTAATGCTAATCTTGTTAAATTTCGAATATGATTTTTGAGAAATTTTGAGCGAGTAATGTTTGAACTTATTAGAAATAGACTAAGTAGTATATATATATATATATATATATATATATATATATATATATATATATATATATATATATATATATATATATATATATATAGAGAGAGAGAGAGAGAGAGAGAGAGAGAGAGTTGTATAAAATGTATAAGTACAGTAGTGAAAAAGTTCATGATACATTATGTATGTGTATAGAAACCCACCAAATACGTGTAAATAATGTATCAACCTTGTATACAATAACGTATAATAGGTATTTATACACCACTTATACAATATTATGCACTATTATACAAATTCTATCAATGGAGCTTCACGGATTCTTGTTTTTCCTTGGGCATCTTCTGAAATTTAACTAAAATCTAGCTTAAATCTACTCCAAATCACTTCAAATTTTAGTTTTGAACTCCACTTGATGATCCCAATCAATTGGGACAACATCCAATCCAAACAACTAACAAATCGAAAAATCTATTTTCTGAAATTGAAGCTTCGAACGACCTTTAATGGTGATTTCTATTTTTTAACTTTTTAAACAACCACTGAGATTAAAAATTACATGTGTAATGATGATAAGACTGAGACAATGCCAACATCTTCTTTCTATTTTTATGATCCAACAACCTACCAAGTGAATCTCATAGTTCTTTCCATTCCAATGGAGTAAGTGATCTTCATATAACTCAAAAAATTAATAATTCTTTTACGTAGTATTTTTTCTTCTTATCTAAATAGTGGTTATCAACTTTGAATCTGGAAAGAGAATTGAAAAATAAATATAATGGTAGAGAAATTTTAGGCTGCAGAGTCGTGATACAGGGAGAAGAGGAATGAAGAAAAGAAAGACACAATTAAATATGGTGGGCTAACTAGTGAAAAGTAATTTTCAGATGGGATATTTACCTTTATATACTATATATAAAATTTAATTACCCTCTCTAATCAAGTTTTAACTTAATTATATAGTCATATACAATTTACCAATTATAAACAAATAACTTTTAAATGAGTATCCCTTTATATTAGGAATTGAATAAGGAATATCGGTTATTTCCCCATCCTTTTATACTTGCCTCTCTCTCCCTCTCTTTCTCTCTCTCTCTCTCTCTCTCTCTCTCTCTCTCTCTCTCTCTCTCTCTCTCTCTCTATCTGTCTACCTGTCTATCTATCTCTCCTTCTCTGTTTTTTCCCAATTTTTCTTTCTTTGATGTTCTCTGTTTTTTATGCTTTCTTGTTGTATATAGTTTTAATAGAATTCATCAGTGGATTTCAATCGTTTTACTATAGAGTTTTTACTTAGAAATTTTCTTTCATGTTGCACAATTAATGTTCAAATTAAAATTGTCACTCAATTAATTTTGAAGGTGTTTGATTCTCCACCATTGACAGCCATTAAAAAGTTTCGAAGCTTTGCATTCGAATTTGAGTTTTCAAAAACTATTATTTGTTTGGATTGAGTGTTATTGCAAATAATTGAGAATATTCTTTGATGTTTATGTCTCAATTTTGAGGGTGTTTAGTGAATATTAAACTTGATTTTGGCCAAATTTCAAATTGAAAATGGAACGACCCGATCGGTAATTTTACTTTATAGAATCCCGTTCCCCTAAATAAAACTCTCCGTATGTGCTTTTACTGTTTTATGACATGCAAGGATGCTTAGTTCGGGATTTGGAAGGGTTCAGGTTGAAATCGGAACACTTGGTTCCTTAAGGTTGGCTAAAAAGGCTAAGTTTGACTTCGGTCAACGTTTTGAGTAAACGACCTCAGAATCAGGATTTAATGTTCCAATAGGTTCATATGATGATTTCATACTTGGGCGTATTCGGATCGAGTTTTGGATGACCCGGGAGAGTTTTGGCACCTAATAGTGAAAGTTGGTTCTTTGAAGGTTTTGAAGTTCTTTAAATTTGGTTTGCAATAGATTTTGGTGATATCTAGGTCCAAATGGGATTCCGAGGTCGGGAATAGTTCCGTATGATGATTTAAGACTTGCATGCAAAATTTAGTGTCATTCCGAGTAGTCCAAATATGATTCGGCGCATTCAGAGCGATTTGGAAACTTAAAGTTCATATTTTGATTCAATTTGATTTTTGGGGTGTGATTATTGGTTTTGTTGTTATTTTACGCATTTTGAGAGTTCGAGCAGGTCCATATTATGTTTATATACTTGTCGGTGTAGTTGCACGGGGTCCCAAGGGGCTCGGGTGAGTTTTAGACAACCTGGAGCTAAGTTGAGGAAACCAGATTTTTCCAGTTCGTGAAGAAGGATTTGGGGGCAGTGAGCAATTGCTCTTCATGTTCGCGGTCAGGCTCTCGCGTTCGCGAAGCCCCTCTCGCGTTCGCGCAGGGAAAAGGGGCGGGGAAGGGTCAGTACACTTTTCCCTTTGCGTTCGCATAGGTGTTGTCGTGATGCCCAGGAAGCTTAGGCCTTCGCGAATGTGAGGCTTCTTCCGTGTTCGCGAAGGAGGAAAATTTAGCTGGGTAGAACCTCATTTTTAAATACGGGACTTAGGCCATTTCCTCTCATTTTTCACACACTTGGACGATTTTGGAGCTTCAAAAAGGGGGGTTTCGACCTAGCCATTGAGGGTAGGTAATTTCTACCTATTGTGAGTTAAATACATAGTTTATGGGAAGATTATAACATGTAAATTAGTGAAAATCATGAGTTTACGTGAAAGCCTATGTTTTTCATAAAAATGGGATTTAACCACGAAATTTGTTATGGACTTTAGTAAAAATTATATATTTGAGTTCATGAGGTTATGGATAACAACTTTCTTTGAAAATTTCCGGAATCCGGGCACTTGGGCCTGAGGGTGAATTTTAGGAATCCTACATTTGGGGTTGGGTAATCACTTTAATAGTTAGAATATGAACTTTTGAGTATGTATTGATCAATTTATATACCATTTGACTAGTTTTGGAATGTTTGGCACCGAGTTGAGGTTTTAGAGTGAATTTGAGGCCGGAAGGTTGAGCTTTGAGATGAGGCAAGTCTCTTTTCTAACCTCGTAAGAGCGAATTAACCCCATAGGTAAATTTAATTAATATGTGCGTCTATTTGTGGGGCTACATATGCACGAGGTGACGAGAGTCCATACGTAGCTACTAATTATGCTTCTGTCCGGGTAGTTTTAGGTTTACGCCATCCTTTGTTGACACCGTTATTTGATTATGCTTACTAATTGCCTTTGTGATGACCCAAAAGATCATCTCTTATTTTAGAAGTCAAATCGGTATTTCGAGGCCTTAAACCTCCTTTTATCTCTCTTCGATTTGCGTGTGTAGTTCGGGCGCGATACCGGAAAGCTTTTGTATGAAAAACTTGAGAAATAATGATTTTTGACTTTAAAAGATGATTTTAGTTGACTTTTGTCAACATTTTGCGGAAACAGAACTGGACCCGTGTTCCGATGGTCCTAGATGGTCCGTAGTAAAATATGGGACTTGAACATATGCCCGAAATCGAATTCCAAGGTCCCTAGTCCGAGAAATAAATTTTTGAAGAAAATTATTTAATTGAAAATTTATTGGTTTTTGGAAATCTAAACAGATTGGATCTTGCTGGTATCAGGCCTGTATTTTGGTTCCGGAGCCCGGTACAGGTTCGTTATGGTATTTATACCCAATTTGTGAAATTTGGTGGAAAACGGAAGTAATTTGACGTGATTCGGGCCATTGATTGAGAAAATAGGAAGTTTAAAACTATATTGAAAATTTCATGAGTTTTGGTGCTAAATTCGTTGTTTAAGATGTTATTTTGGCGATTTAATTGCACGGGCAAGTCTGTATGATGTTTTTAGACTTGTGTGCATGTTTGGTTTAGATCCCTGAGGGCTCGGGGTGAGTTTTGGATAGGCCACGAAGAATTTTGAGACCTAAAGAAAGTGCTGGTGTGTTGCAGACCTGTAGACTTCGCAATGGCTCACAAATGCGAGCATCGTATTTGCTAAGTATCATCGCATTTGCGATCAGAGGGTAGGGAGGGGGACCTTCGAGTTTGCGAAGTTCACCGTCGCAATTGCGACTCCAACAGTCACAGCATTTGCGAACAATAGTTCGTATTTGCGAAGGCAGCAGGTCAGGCCAAGCTTCGCAACTGCGATGCATTGGTCGCATTTGCGAACCTGTGATCGCAAATGCGATATCTGCAACTGTGTAAATCATAACTTAGCCGGGATTTTCATCCATTTTTCAATTCTCTCAAACCCTAAACCTCCCTAGGCGATTTTTCAAAGACCCAAACTTCTCCAAATCATAGGTAAGTGATTTCTAACTCTACTCTTTCAATCTATCTAATCTTTTTGCAAGATTTCACACTAAATCTAGGGATTTTCATGGGAAATTGGGTGTTTTTGGGTGAAATATAAGAATTTTGAAATTTGGGGAATTAGACCTCATTCCAAAACCAATTGCATATTCGGGCTCGGGGATGAATGGGTAATTGGGTTTTGGTCTGAACTTTAAGTTTTGACCAAGCAGGCCCGGGGGCGGGTTTTGAATTTTTGGAGAAAATGCTAGAAAACATATAATTATGCTTTGGAGTTGAGTTATTTAGCATTTATAGATGTTATTGAATTAATTATGACTAGATACGAGTGAATTGGTGGTAAATCGAGAAGTAAAGAGGTGATTGAGTGTTGAAATACCCGTTGGCTTGAGGTAAGTGTTTGGTCTAACTTTGACTTGAGGGAATAGGAATCCCCGACTTATTTGCTATGTGAAATTCCATGTGTGTGGCGTATAAGTATGGTGACAAGTACCTATGTGCCACCAAATTTCCATTTTTAGCTTGTTCCCTTCCTCGTTTCCTATTATACTATTCTTGCCTTAATTGCTATTTGCTCAAAATTGCTTCCATGTCTTAATTGCTACTTGCTCATATATGTTCCATGTCTAATCGCTTTATATTAACTGTCGTTCTCTTTATTGAAGTATTTAATTGTTTCATGATTTCATTTTATTACACTGTTGGCTTATATTGGCTTGTTGGTGCCCTATGGCACACCTTAGTTGGTCTCGCTGAGTAGTTTACACCGGTGAAGTTTCCTAATCATAGTAATATTCCATTGTGTGGATTGCGGTATAAGTATATTGGGGAAATTGAATTTAACTATGAAACACTTGTCTTTATTCATTTGTGATTGGTTTTGATATATATATATTGGGATCAGGTTGCACACCGCAACAGGAGGAATAAGGGTGAAAATGTGATTGTCTGGTGGGATCGGGTTGCACGCCGCAACAAGGAGTAATATGGGTGGACATGTGGGATCGGGTTGCACGCCACAATAGGAGGAATACGGGTGATATGTGTTTATGAGTAATAAGGATGGACAAGTGGGATCGGGTTGCACACCGCAACAAGGAGGAATAAGGGTGAATATTGTTTATGTTGTTGTTTATTTGATGGGATCGGGATGAACACCGCATCAGTTGTTGTTAAGTGTTCATATCTGTTGAGGTCCATTATTGTGCTATTGAAACACCCCTAAGGATTGGTTATAGCTGAATACTAGTAGAACAGTTGGGTTCCGAATTTATTTAATGCCAGTTATTGCATTACTACATTCTTTATTTCCTTTGTGTTTAGTATAAACTGTTGCAGGTTGTATATGTTGTATGCCCCGTTGTAGCCTCGTCACTACTTCGTCGAGGTTAGGCTCGGCACTTACCAGCATATGGGGTCAGTTGTACTGATACTGCACTTTGTTCTTCTTGTGCAGATTTCGGAGCTAGTTGTTGATCAGAGTTCTAGGGTGTTGCCTTCAGTTCACAAGAGACCCAAGGTAGTCTTGTAGGCGTCCGCAGTCCCTGGTGTCCCCTTCTATCTTTATTGTATTTTGTTTTTACTTTTCCTCCGAAAAAGACGTATATTTTTCTTTCAGACCATTACTTGTAGTATTCATAGACAGTTCATGAGTTGTGACTCCAGTTCTAGGTGGATTTTATTTCGGATTTCGCTCTTAGTATAAAGATAGTCTTTTAAACTGTGATCTTCCGCATTTATTTCCACTGATTTAATTTTGTTATGTTTTTAATTAATAAAAGATAAAGGAAAAAAGGTGTAGTAATTTGTGACATTGGCTTGCCTAGCGAGTGCAATGTTAGGTGCCATCACGCCCACGAAGGTGGGAAATTCGGTTCGTGACAAGTTGGTATCAGAGCTCTAGGTTGCTTAGGTCTCACAATTCACGAACAAGGTTAGTAAAGTCTGAGGGATCGGTACAGAGATGTCTGTGCTTATCCTAGAGGCTACAGAGTTAAGAACAATTTCACTTCTATTCATCGCTGTCGTGCGGTTTGATCTCTCAATACTAATTGAACTTTCTACTCTATTCTTTCGCAGATGGCGAGAACAAGTACCGTTTCATTAGCATATCAGCAGCCCGAGCCCCCAGTGGCAGCTCTTATGAGAGGCAGATGACAAGGCCGAGCCCATATTAGAGGCCGCGACAAGGGCATGGCTCAGCCCAGATCTCGAGCAGCAGCACCAACAGGGGAGCCTCAGGTAGAGTTTGATGATGAGGTTTCGGCCCAGACCGTTCCAGCAGGGCCAGCTCAGGTTCCAGAGGGGTTCATAGCTACCCAAGTACTTCAGGATGCTTTGGTCCGACTAGTGGGCCTTATGGAGAGTGTTACTCAAGTCAGCATACTTCCTGTAGCACCAGCCGCCTCTCGAGTTGGGGGAGGAGCGCAGACTCCCACTACTCGCACTCCGGAGCAGATGGCTCCTCAGCTTCAGACTCCAGCAGCTCAGCTAGTTGGGGTAGTCCTCGCCGGGTGTTGTAGCTTGGACCGGTGATGGAGCAGCTATGTCTTCTGATGCTTTGTGGAGATTGGATAGGTTCACCAAGCTTTTCACAAATACCTATGGCGGTACATCCTCAGAGGATACCCAGGACTATTTGTACAGCTATCATGAGGTTTTACGGAATATGGGGATAATGGAGACTAATGAGGTCGACTTTGCTACTTTTCGTCTATCGGATTCCGTCAAGAATTGGTGGAGGTATTATTGTTTGGCCATACTAGCTGGGTCACCTGTTTTGACTTGGGATCAGTTCCCTCAGCTATTTCTGGAGAAGTTTCTCCCTATCACTTAGAGAGAGAATTATCGGAGGCAGTTTGAGCGCCTCCAGCAGGGTTCTATGAAGGAATCTGGTCTCGTACGGGCGCTGAATCCTTCAAATATCCTCTCAGCTATTAATTATAGGTTTTATAGCATTTTCCCCAAAAAGTCAAAACCCGACCTCCGGCCCGCTTGGTCAAAACTCAAAGTTCGGACCAAAACCTGATTACCATTCACCCCCGGATATGCAATTGGTTTTGGAATCCGACCTCAATTTGAGGTCTAATTCCCCAAATTTCGAAATTCCCAAATTTCGCCCAAAAACACCTAATTTCCCATGAAATCCCTAGATTTAGTTATGAAATCTTGCAAAAAGATGAGATAGATTGAAAGAGTTGAGTTAGAAATCACTTACCTATGATTTGGAGAAGTTTGGGTCTTTCAAAAATCGCCTAGGAGGTTTAGGGTTTGAGAGAATTGAAAAATGGATGAAAATCCCGGCTAAGTTATGATTTACACAGTCGCAGATATCGCATTTGCGATCACAGGTCGCAAATGCAACCAATGCATCGCAATTGCAAAGCTTGGCTTGACCTGGTACCTTCGCAAATGCGAACTATTGTTCGCAAATTCGGGTGACTGTTGGAGTCTCCCTCTGATCGCAAATGCGATGGAACTTCGCAAATGCAATGCTCGCATTTGCGAGCCAGACTTTACAATTGCGAAGTCTGCAGGTCTGCAACACACCAGCAATTTCTTTAAGTCTCGAAACACTCCGTGGCCTATCCAAAACTCACCCCAGTCCTCGAGGCTCTAAACCAAACATGCACACAAGTCTAAAAACATCATACGGACTGGCTCGTGCGATCAAATGGCCAAAAATAACATCTTAAACAATGAATTTAGCACCAAAACTCATGAAATTTTCAATGTAGTTTTAAACTTCCTATTTTCTCAACCAATGGTCCGAATCACGTCAAATTACTTCCGTTTTCTACCAAATTTCACAGATAGGGTCTAAATACCATAATAGATCTGTACCGGGCTCTAGAACCAAAATACGAGCCCGATACCAACAAGATCAAATCTATTTAGATTTCCAAAAACCATTACATTTTCAATTAAATAATTTTCTTCAAAAATTCATTTGTCGGGCTAGGGACCTCGGAATTCGATTCCGGGCATACGACCAGGTCCCATATTTTATTACGGACCCTCTAGGACTGTCGGAACACGGGACCGGGTATGTTTACCCAAAATATTGATAGAAGTCAACTAAAATCATATTTTTATGCCAAAAATCATTATTTCTCAAGTTTTTCATACAAAAGATTTCCGGTATCGTGCCCGGACTGTGCACGCAAATCGAGGGGAGATAAAGGGTGGTTTTAAAGTCCTCAGAACACAGATTTGACTTCTAAAATAAGAGATGACCATTTGGGTCATCACATTTTCCACCTCTAAAACAATCATTAGGCCTCGAACGAACATAGAAAAGTACCTAAATTCGGTGAAAAGATAGGGATATCGGCTCCGCATATCGGAATCAGACTCCCAAGTAGTTGCCTCAACAGGCTGACCACTACACACGAACCGAAGGATAACTCTTCGATATCAACTGACGAACCTGCCGGTCTAGAATGGCTAACGGCTCCTCCTCGTAAGTCAAATCCTTGTCCAACTAGAAAATGCTGAACTCTAACACGTGGGATGGATCACTGTGATACTTCTAAAGCATGGACACATGAAACACTAGATGTACTACTGATAAAACTAGTGGCAATGCAAGCTCGTAAGCCACCCCACCCACCCTCCGAAGGATCTCAAAAGTCCGATGAATTTAAGGCTTAGTTTGCCCTTCTTCCAAATATTATCACGCCCTTCATGGGCGACACCCGAAGCAACACTCGCTTGCCAACCATGAATGCCACATCACGAACCTTACGGTCGGCATAACTCTTTTGCCTGGACTGAGTTGTACGAAGTCTATCCTGAATAATCTTAACCTTATCTAAGGCGTCCTATACCAAATCTGTACCCAACAATCGAGCCTCCCCTCGCTCAAACCACCCAACCGGCAATCAACACCGTCTACCATATAATGCCTTATAAGGAGCCATCTGGATGCTCGACTGATAGTTATTGTTGTAGGCAAACTTCACTAATGGCAAAAACTAATCCCAAGAACCTCCAAAGTTAATAACACATGCTCGGAGCATATCCTCCAAAATCTGAATAGTACGCTCGGACTCTTCGTCCGTCTGAGGATGAAATAATGTGCTCAACTTGACCCACGTACCCAATTCACGTTGTACTGCCCTCCAAAAATGCGAGGTAAACTACGTATCGCGATAAGAAATGATAGACACGGGAACACCATGAAGACGAACAATCTCCTGGATGTAGATCTCAGCTAATCACTCTAAAGAATAGGAAACTGCCATAGGAATGAAATGCGCTAACTTAGTCAGCCTATCCACAATAACACATACTGCATCAAACTTCCTCTGAGTTCGTGGGGGTCCAACAACAAAATCCATAGTAATTTGCTCCCAGTTCCACTCAGGAATCTCAATCTGCTGAAGTAAACCACCAAGTCTCAGATGCTCGTACTTTACCTGCTGGCAATTCAAACACCGAGATACATATTCAACAATATCTTTCTTCATCCTCCTCCACCAATTGTGCTGCCGCAATTCCTGATACATCTTAGTGGCGCCTGGGTGAATAGAATACCGAGAACTATGGGCCTCCTCTAGAATCAACTCACAAAGTCCATCCACATTAGAACATAAACATGACCCTGCATCCTCAAAACCCCATCATCTCCAACCGTAACCTACTTGGCACCACTGTGCCGCACTGTTTCCCTAAGGACAAGCAAATGAGGGTCATCATACTGCCAATCTCTAATACGCTCAAATAATGAAGACCGAGCGACTGTGCAAGTTAAAACACGGCTGGGCTCAGATATATCCAACCTCACAAACTGATTGGCCAAAGCCTGAACATCCAAAGCAAGCAGTCTCTCACTGACTAGGATATACGCAAGGCTGCCCATACTGGCTGACTTCCTACTCAAAGCATTGGCCACCACATTGGCCTTCCCGGGATGATACAAGATGGTAATATCATTGTCTTTCAGTAGCTCCAACCACCTCCTCGACCTCAAATTTAGATCCTTTTTATTGAACAATCACTGCAAACTCTTATGATCCGTGAACACCTTACATGACATGTCATATAAATAATGCCTCCAAATCTTTAACGCGTGAACAATGGTTGCTAGCTCCAAATCATGAACTGGATAGTTCTTCACGTGGATCTTCAACTGACGCGAAGCATATGCAATAACTTTGCTATTCTGCATCAATATTACACCAAGTCCAATAGGAGATGCATTATAATATACTATATATGGCACTAAACCTATGAGCAATACCAACACCGGTGCCATAGTCAAAGCTGTCTTGAGCTTCTGAAAGCTCACCTCACACTCGTCTGACCATCTGAACTGGGCACTCTTCTGTGTCAACCTGGTCATCGGGGCTGCTATAAATGAAAAATCCTCCACAAACTGATGGTAATAACCCGCCAAACCTAAGAAACACCGGATCTCTGTAGCTGATGTGGGTCTTGGCCAGTCCTTGACCACCTTAATCTTCTTAAGATCTACTTGAATACCCTCTGTTGATACAACGTGACCCAAGAATGCAACTAAACTCAATCAAAACTCGCATTTCGAAAACTTAGCATATAATTGGATGTCTCTCAGAGTCTAGAGAATGACTCAAAGATGCTACTCATGCTCCTCTCAGTTGCGGGAGTAGATCAAGATATCATCAATGAAAACAATCACAAAGGAATCCAGGTATGGCTTGAACACTCGGTTCATCAAATCCATAAATGCTGCTGGGGCATTTGTCAACCCAAATGACATCACTAGGAACTCATAATGCCCATATCGAGTTCGAAAAGCTATCTTAGGGACATCAGATGCCCTAATCCTCAACTGATGGTAGCCAGATCTCAAATCAATCTTCGAAAATACTTTGGCACCCTGAAGCTGATCAAATAAATCATCAATCCTCGGCAATGGATACTTGTTCTTGATGGTAACTTTGTTTAACTGCCGATAATCTATACATATCCTCACCGATCCACCCTTCTTCTTAACAAACAACACCAGCGCACCCCAGGGCGAGACACTAGGTCTAATAAATCCCTTATCCAGCAAATCCTACAATTACTCCTTCAACTCTTTCAACTCTTGCGAGGCCATACAATACGAAGGAATAGAAATAGGCTGAGTGCTTGGAGCCACATCAATACAAAAGTCAATATCCTTGTCGGGTGGCATCCCCGGTAGGTCTGCAGGAAATACCTCGGGAAACTCCCGAACAAGTGGCACAGAATTCGTAGAAGGAATCTCATCACTAGAATTATGAACATAAGCCAAATAAGCTAAACATCCCTTCTCGACCATACGTCGATCCTTCATATAAGAGATAACCCTACTGGTAAAGTGACCAGGAGTCCCCCTCTACTCCAATTGAAGCAACCCCGGTAATGTTAAGGCCATGGTCTTGGCGTGACAATCCAATATAGCATGATAAGGTGACAACCAATCCATCCCCAAAATGACATCAAAATCGATCATATCGAGAAGCATGAGATCTACACTAGTCTCAAGACCCCTAATAACAACCACACACGAACAAGAGACACGATATACAATAATAGATTCCCCTACTGGCATAGACACATATATGAGAGCACTCAAAGAATCACGAGGCACAGCCAAATATAAAGCAAAATAAGAAGACACATAGGAGTATGTAGACCCTAGATCAAACAAAACCGAAGTATTTCTACTACAAACCAAAACAGTACTTGTGATAACAGCATCAGAGGACTCAACCTCAAGCCTGACCGGGAAATCATAATATCGGGGCTGGGCCCCACCACTCTAAACTATATCTCTGGGACGGCCTCTTGCTGACTGGCCTCTACCTCTAGCAGCCTGGCCTCCACCTCTAACGGCCTAACCTTTGCCTCTAGCAGGCTGACCCCTACCTCTAGCTGGCTGGGTAGGTGGTGCAGGAATCATGGCACGAGAACTCTGATGTTGCGACTGAACACCCACTAATCTCGGACAAGCCCTCCGGGTATGCCTATACTCACCACACTCAAAACATCCATCTAAATACTACGATTGAGAAAATTGAGACTGACCCTAACGGGACGCTGACCAAAATAATAACTCTGAAGAGGAGGTGCCCTATTAGGAGTTGGCGGTGCAGTATAAGTTGGCTGCCCTGAAGGAGGTACATAAGGATCATGACCCCCTGAAGCTCCATGGGATGTCTGGAGTGCTGAATGAAACTGCCTGGGAAGATGGCCCCTACCAAAAGTACCTCGACCTCCAGATGAGGTCCCACTGAATCCACCGGAATGAAACGACCTCTTTTCAGAACTCTGACCACTCCCCTGTGATAGAACCATCTCAACTCGCCAGGCAATATTGGCTGCATCCTGGAAAGAAATCTCACTCCCTATCTCCTTAGCCATCTGCAATCTGATAGGCTGAGCTAGTCCCTCAATAAACCTGCTCACCCTTTCTCTCTCTCGGTGGGAAGTATAAGAAGAACATGACAGGCCAAGTCAATTAATCTGGTCTCGTACTGAGTGATGGTCATAGGAAGAGGCACGAGAGGATATTTGAAGGATTCAGCGCCCGTACCTATTTAAGTCATTTATCAAAAGGAATGGATCCGACCATAATAAAGAGCGCAGATACGGAATTCGACAGACATTAAATACTGGATACGTTAGAGAATTTTTAGTGATTACAATGATTGTGTAACGTAGCATTCAATGTCTTTAATTATTCATAATAGCCTCATTATGATTTGGAGGAAACGCATATCTTCAAGATACCTATAAAATGGAGGTATCTGGTCACTTGTAATCACAAGACACAATTGGAATATACTTTGATTCACTTGTTTTTCTACTGATTATACTTTGGTTACTCTAAATTACTTTCTTCTACATATTCTTTTGATTATCAGTAACCCGCGTTCTTCTAAATTCTAACTTTGACTGAAATTCTATTTTTTGGTTAAACAAATTGGTTCTGTTACCGGGAATCTGATAATCTATTTTCTTTTCACTTGACCTTCCTTGTTACATCAATTATGTCGAATAACAATGACAACACCCTAGGAAACCAAGAGAACCAACAAAGTCATAAATATAAATACTATTTATTCTTGTTAATTAGTAAGTTTACTTCTAACTTCTAATGTTTTGCAATACGCTGCGCATCTCCTATTTCTTAAAAGTTCGTGTTGGTGAATAAAACTTTTATTAGTGTGTAATTTTTGTCAAAATTTCAAAAGTTATACAAAAGGCACGTGTGTTTGGAGTTAACTAAGGTAATGAACCGAGATATGATGTTAGCTTAAATCATAATATAAATGGAATTTATAAATTACGAGTTATAAATCACATTTCAGAAATGTGACTTATAATTGTCATTAAGTGTTGATTCGCAGGTGCGACCTTTAAAACACAATTGCTGAATAAGATTTCGCAATTGGTGAACGCGATTTATAAATCGCAATTGGTGAATATTTATAAGTTTTGTTTAGTGAATGCGACTTATTTGTCTCAATTTATAGGTTTGTAGATACTCGCGTGACTTCAGATAGAAATAGCTATAAGTAACTCCAAATATACTATACTGTTAAAACTTAATTGGTTCAATAGTAATTAAGTCAGTAAAATATAATACTCCTCTTGATTGAGATGAGTAATTTTATTTTAATTTCTATACTTTTTGGGAAAATTTAATCAAAGATAGACACATTTTAATAATGCTACGTTCCGGTCCTCTAGACAAACATATTGCAATTTACAAAGATATTTAGTGATGTTCATATTTACAAGTAGCTAAATTTCGATTACTTTTGAAACTGTGGTTATTTTTCAATTATCACTTATAAATCTGGCCATTTTTTATTGTCATCCTCAGCTATGTGATACTGATAACTATTTAGATCGGACATAGGTTAGTACATGTTTTACGAGACACATCCTACACAATGTGATTCATTATATATTATGTGTTATATATATTAAAAATTTATTATTCTACAAAATAATACTCCCTCGGTTTAAAAAGAACGAACTTATTATTATTTGTGGAGTCAAACAAGATTTTTATTGCTATATTTTTTGCAAATAATTTTGAATATCTTGAACTATTGACTATTGTGACTTATACTACTTTTTATGTAACTTCTAAATACGTGAATTTTATTTCAAAAGATTTAAAGAATCTATTGACGAATTCACATAGAAAATTATTCAATTTTACCCTCATATTCCGAAACAATTCAATCAAATTGAAACAGAGGAAATAACTGAGACAACAACTCTTTAGAAAAGTACCGATAATTAACTAAATTGTACCAATACCGAAAGGAATCGAAATGATTGGAACAATTTTAAAAAATCTAATTATAATTACATAAAATAGAGTAATCGAAAAATCAATATGAAATAAGTTTCTTAGAATAACGGACGAAACGGAACCATAGACACCCTTACCTGTGTATTAATGTAATATTAATGATTCGTACCTCATCAGAAGATTTTGTATCGACAACTTAGCAAAGGAAGGGGGCAATCACGGAGGTTTTTCCAGTACCAAATTGGGCCTGAACGCTGTCGTTACGACCCGATAAAGGGAGAATTACACTCCTTCTCACTTGGCCGAATAAATCATCAGAAATGGCCTACGTTTGAAGCCCTTACTTTATATGGCCCAGATTATACGTAATATGAAAAGGGTTTTTTTTTTCTTTCCTATACATTATATGAAATTTTATTACCTAAATTGTCCCAGTTTCCTATACATTACTCCTTCTCACTTGTCATGTGTTTTTCTTCTTCGATTTTCTGTCACGACCCAATTTTTTCTATAGGCCGTGATGGCACTCAACGTTATCGCTAGGCAAGCCTACAGTGAACTAACCCTGTGATCCTTTTTTTAAAAGATTTAAAATTGTTGATTTTTAGTTTGTGCATAAATAAGAAGTAAGAATTTAAATAAAATGAGTTATCAAGATTTTTAAAAGCAAGCAAGATAAATAAAATAACCCCAAAATCATCAAGTGTCTACTAGCATAGATCACCAAGACCTGCTGTCACAAGTGTATGAGCTACTAGTATACAAAAGAATACTATACTACTGTCTGAAGTGAAATAGACAGAAAATAAAATAGTAGGAAGACTTCGGCTGTTGCAGAACGGGCTCAGAAGGCAGCTCACTGCAAAGTCTCGAAGTAGTTAAGGATGTGCGCCGGACTGATATCGAGATGCACCTGCCTCAGATCCTGCACATTTAGTGCAGAAGTGTAGCGTGAGTGCATAAACAACATGTACCCAGTAAGTATCTAGTCTAACCTCGAAGAAGCAGTGACGAGGGATCGACTTCGACACTTACTATGGGCCAACAATAAATTATATAAAATTCTAATTAAACATGATATATAAATGATAATAGAACTCGGAGCAAGAAATAAATAAATAATCCTTTCACCGTTAGTAAGTACTAAATATTTTTCCTCATTTAACCATTTAACCTCTCAAGCAAATGATACAATATCAAATATAATAAGGCTTCTGATGGTAGGCTATAATTACGTATTTTAGTCGCTTATCGCACTCTAATTTACTGCACTTTCATTGTGTTTGAGCTTTAATCGCTAGTGTTTTGCACTTATTGTATATTTTATGCCTTGTAGAAGTGATTCCAAGTTATATAGATGTTGTGAAACTAATTCGAGCTATTTGGATCTTTGAAGTCTGAGTAAAAGCCCAAGAGATTAAGCCAGGATCGTGTTTGGGGGTCGATGATCAATTCTGGACGTCAAAATTCAAGGAAGAAGCAAATGCTGAAGAAATGCACTAGTGGGAGGCACTGTGCGACGTATTAGTACAATTTTTTATCAAAAATTTTCAAAGTTCAGAGACTAGGTTTTTTGTGGTCTAACAGGAAAAGGCACTAGTGCGACGCACTGGACGACACACAGTGCGACGCATGAAAAATATTAAGTTTGCAAGTTTTTCTATTATTTCAGCTAAGAAAGGGAGATTTTGTCTAGACCCTAGCCTACTTGGTATAAATACATGGAAAAATATTATTTTCGGAATTTTGACATACTTTAGACCTAAGGAGAACATACCACGCTTGGAGGAGGCTTCTAACTAGTTTTTCTTCTCTTCTCTTAATTTCATAGTTTAATAGTTCTAGAGTTATGGGGTGCTATATGATCCTTGTAGTTTGAAGTTTGAATTATTCTTTTTATTTTATCATATTGGTTTATTTATTCAATCGTGCGCTTAATTATTTGATTGATTGATCACCTATTGAATACTATCTATGAATGTAGGATTGAACTTGGGAGAGGGAATTCTAGATTGAATATAAGATTGAGTAGAGCAAGATCTTGAACTCGAGTATCGAGAACGGATTTGCGGTTAGGATAGGAATATACCTAATTGCCTTGCTTGGTTATTATACGGTAATTATAAATGCGTTCTTGTTAATTCGAATTCCATAGGAATATAGGCGTTAGGTTAGCTTGAATAGGCGAGTTATGCTTCGGGAGAAGGCTACGAGCAATATTAACCCCATCAATCAATAAATTAGATAAATTAATTAGATAAATTAGGTAGAAAACTCAACGGGATTGTTAGCTAACCCATAGCTCTAGAATATTTTCTCCCATTGAATTCGTCATTAAGCTTGTCGTTGTTTTCTTTGTCTCTTAATTTGTTACTCGAGATTAATTTTAGTTAAATATTCATACTTTAGGATTCTCTTGAATAGATTAATTGTTTGGTTTAATTTAGTTGATAGTTAATCACAAGTCCCTGTGGGTACGATATCTGAACTTACAGTCCTATATTACTTGCCGACCACGTATACTTACGTGTGCATTTTTGGAGCAACAAGTTTTTGGCGTCGTTACTGGGACTTAGAAATTAACTGTTTTTCTAGATTAAACTTTTACTTTTTATCTATTCAAGTTTTTTTTAGTTTTAGTTTAGTTTAGTATTTTATTATCTTTTTTTTGGCATCTTGGAATGAGAATTGGTCGAATATTGGTATTCTTATTTTGATGATCCATGTCCTTATTGTGAAGGACCACACTTGTGGAAAAATTATGAATCTCAATCTTATGTGTGAAATTTTTATAATGTGTGCAGTTGTCAAGGTGGCCATTGGGATGATTGTCCTAATTCTTGTTACCCTTCTCAGAGCTCCTATTATGATGTTTCTAACAATGTTTATGAGTTTAATAGGAGCAATGAAGTGGAGTATATAGAACACATTGCTCGTATTACGGACATGATGAGGCAAGTAGCAGAGCAACAAGATGTGATGAGGCAAGTAGCCGAGCAACAAGATGGATTTCACAAAAAGACTGACTTAATGATCGACTGTGGGCTAGAATGGACGAATTAATGGCCAATTTTCAAGAAGAACCTCAACTCGACGAAGAGAGCGAGTTCCCACAAGAAGATAACTTTGAAGAAGCAGATATCGTGAGCCAATCTTGGCTAGAGGAACAAGCTCAACTGGTAAACTTTTATGAAGTTCTACGTAATGGTCTTTCAAATATGACAAAACAACTGATAGAAGGAAGAACTTAACTCAGGCAAGAGATAGACCAACTTGGCTCAGATATTCATGACCTGAGGCAAAATCGAATAAAAAGGTTGAGGTTTCTGATGTCCTACGACCAATTTTTGTGGATACAAGCCAGATTGTGGAGAATAAAGATAAATCCCTACTATTCAACCAAAATGATATCAATGATGCCAAGGTCGACGAAGTGTGCACAAGTGAGGATGTCAAAAGTGAAGCGATTCTAGAGTTTGAGCACATTGGGCCCCATTCTAAACATTTTTCAACATTGTGCTTGGTTGGTGACACGAGAATTGATCCATTCGAGCCTATGGAGGATTCAATGAATGGGGAACAAAGTGCATATATTCTAAAATTTGTGATGCCAAGGAGACAAAATGACATCCCTCACTTAAGGGCCAAAAAGTGCAAGAAGCGATATCTATTGGTTGGTTCCTTTATTTTTACACAACTGCCCCAGGAACGAGACAAAAAAATTGATGCAAAATTGGGGATGCAATTCATACCCTCAAGGTGGAGGAAAAAGTGGTGAAAGTGATGGCGTCGTGTCATGACGTTAAATCAAGCGCTTGTTGGGAGGCAACCAAATTCTATTTTTTTCTTTTTCTTTTTGTTTATTTTGTTATTGTGTTATTTTTTGTAGTGTTGTTTTTGTGTTTATTAGGAGTAGGAGCATGGAGTCAAAGCTAACAAGAATGCAAAAGTGAGCATGTGGTTGGAACTAAGTGAGGGGTTACCCACACAAAGGATAATAATCGGGAGAAATCTAAGTATCCCGTGAGCTGCTAATTCTTCGCCCTTTGTCCTACCAGGGAGTCTATTTTATCCTCTTGTTATTTATAGTGTGAATTGAGGACAGTGCAAAATTTAAGTGTGAGGTGAGGAGATTGTCTGGGTGATTTTCTGTGCTATCTTAACTTAGTTGTTGTACTCGTTCTTAGTGTAGTAGTTTCTGCTAAAAAAAATCAGAAAATTGAGATTTTTCCCGATGATGAATCTCCTAGACAGTTTTCTTGAGGGATTTAAGTCGAAAGAAAAAGGACAAAAAGATTTTCTTTGTAGGTAGTGTAGTAATTTTCCCTTGGTTTTTCTTTATGTCGCATATCTTTTCCAAAAAGTCAAAACCCGATAATTCTGCATGTGCTATGAATTTATGAAAAGATATGCAATTAAATTCATAGCACATAATTATCTCGCTTCAATGCATATATATAAATTAACGGCTCGTTTCTATTGCTGCCCGTGCCTCTTGACTAATTATAATTCTTTGACTATTTGACCAGTCCACGTGTCTCAACATGTCACTTACATATATAAATGCAATTTTTCTCAATACAGATAGTCCCCCCACTTTTCATTTATTCATCAATTGAATATTTAGGAAGTGGGTTTCATTAAAACGAGAATTTTTGTCACCATTAATGCTATGACAAAATTGACGCTTCAATTGTCACTTCCATTTAATATTTCGTACACGTATCAATTTTCTATTGGCTCTGCAGTTTTTGCAGCCTTTTTCAAGGTTTTTATGGTTCCACTATTAATGAAGTGTCAGTTATCATAATTATGGTCTTTCCACCTCCGCACTTTTACCTTTGGCAGTTGCTTATCGGTATAAATATATTTTTTTCCCTTGACTTTTAGCATATAAAGCTTATTGAACACTTATTTCTCCAAATTTTTGTTTACTTCTTCCTTAAATCATTCTTCTTTGATATGTCTTCTCCAAGCCCTAACCCTGAGAGAGTTTCCATTACTGACTCCTTAGGCACAGAAAGGGGGGTAGACTTCGTAGTTTAGGATCTACTCGAGGTGGTTCGTCTATGCCTTCTTCTGGTTCTGGTCCTTCCTCTAGAACCAGAGGTTCCCTTCCTCACAAATCTTCTTCTAGGGGTAAAGATCATTCTGAACCTTTACGCGAACCTTTAGTAGATGAGATAGTCCCTTCAGAATTATCTTTTTACCATGACAGGGAACCTCTTAGAAACCAGTTTTCCGCATTAGATCGTGTCGATTCTTACCCCACTCAAATTATAGAGATTTTGACTCTTGTGGTTCATAAGGACTGTCATTGGAGTAATGATTTTCCCATTATTATCCCTAATCCGAATCAGAGAATTACTTCCTATTTAACTAGGTTCTCTTTTGTTTACACTTACCCTTTTACTTTAGGGTTTAGACCAGCAATCGACCCAGTCATTCTTGAATTTTGCCGTTTCTTCAATGTCTGCTTGGGTCAAATTGGCCCATTGATATGGAGGGTTGTTGCTTGTTTAAGGCATTTAGCCACTAAAGCTGAAGCTCTTTTTACTTTCCCTCACTTGATTCATCTTTACTCACCTAGGCTTTTTCGTAATGGTGTTTTTACACTAGTATCCAGGAGTAAGAGGGTTTTGGTGAGCCCTGAAGATGACAAGGATCGTGGCTGGTATGCCCGATTTATTGCTGCCCCCACTGTTGGTTTAGTGGGTGAAGATAATGTTCCCTTCCCTGAGAAGTGAAATTTTGCACGTAGGTCTTTTATCCCTCTCGTACCTTCTTCTTTCAAGTTTATCAGCTTTTCTAATTTTACCCCCCCCCCTTTTTAGCAACCATGGGAGTGGTGGGGAATGTTCCCAATTTCCATCATTGGGTAGATAAATTACTGAAGATCGTGCCAATGGATGGTAGATCTTGGAAAACACTTTCTAACCGCTTTGGTTGGAAGGTAAAGACTCATGGTAAGAGTTCATATTTTGTTATTTTCGTGCATATATTCTCCTTTATTTTTTTAACTTTATCCTTCTTTTTGTCATGATTTGCTATTCGAGGGGTTACTGCTGAACCAGTTGCATCCCCTCGTGTCTCTTTGGAAACTCGTACTCCTTCGGAAACCCCTATCTCTTTAGAGAGAGCCCAAGAAATAGTCTTGGGTTCCTCTTCTGCGAAAAGGAAGGCTGCTGAAGAGGAAAATTCTGAAGAAGAGGAAAATGAGAGTTCCTTGGTAACGAGGCCACGAGTTAGGAGACGCATCGTTTTCGATGACGAAGCTGAAGTTTCAGTTTCTCTTACCGAACCTGTTGAAACCCCAATAATAATTCTTGATGATGACGTCACTCCCCACGATACTCGTGAGTCTATTGAAAAACTTTTCGTCAGTGGATTTGGTCGTGAAGATGTCGGGCCTGTTATAGACGAAGTACCTTTATTGTATTTTTTATTACCCGTGCCTGTGATTCCTTCTTTACCAGCCCCAGCTATTTATGTTCCTTCTTCTACTGCTCTTACCTCTTCTCCGGCTCCTCCTTTGACTATTCCCCCTCCTATCATTCATCATACTGAAGCGGGCTATTCAAGTAGAAGTGCCGCTATGAGACGGGTAATTATTGAAATTCCTGTTGAGAGCAGCCTTTTGAGAAAGTCAGGTCAGGCGGATTTATGGCTGGAGCCTCTTATTGGCCCAATTAAAAAAGCAAAGCTGGAGAGCCACAGTTCCCTGACTTTAATGAATGATATCGTGCATGCCACTCTGAAGGTATTTTCCTTTTTTTACTTTGCAAAATTTTACATCTTTGGGATTCTTATTTCTTCTTTTTTTAGGCCAATCTTATCGGCACAGAATTGATGAAAAGAATTGCCCCTTTGGAGAAGATAGCATGCGACTCTCAATTGGAAACAACCAATTGGAATGGGCAATTTGAGAGTGCTCAGCTTGATATTTTTAGAACTTACAAGAGAGCAAGAATACCTTAGAGCAGTGAGTACGGGCTTTAACTTCAGAATTGGCGGTTACAAAAGCCTCTTCACACCAAGCAGAAAAAGAAAAAGAGCGTCTCGAGTCCTCCTTCTCAGAGCAGCTATCTAAAGCTAGTGAAGAGATCAAAGAATTAAAGGCTCTTTTAAACCAAAAGGAAGTTTACGCTGGGGAGCTTGTGCAAAATTTGACTCAAGCACAAGAAGACCTCAGAATCTCTGCTGATAAGGTGCGTGCTTTAGAATGCTCTCACGCCTCTCTTCAAGCTTCCCACAGCTCCGCCTTGGCTGAAAATGAAGAGCTAAAAAATGAGATCGTTGCTTGGGAAAAGGATTATGAGATCCTTGAAGAAAAATCTGATGTTGAGGCAAGTTGGGCTTTTTTGAATTCCCATCGTGATACCCTACTTGAAGTTGGCCAAGAAAACTTTAACCTGGAGTTGGAGTTAGCTAAAATCAACCAAACCATTGAAAAGGCTCAACAAACTCAGGACTTCCCTTCTCCCGTGGATAAAGTTCCCGTGGCTGAAGCTCTCATGAATGTTGAAGCTGATACGGGTATCATGACTATTTCAAACCCGATCGAGCCCGTTGTTGTAAGCCAAGTTGCAATCGTGCCTACTGATGCACCTGCCCAAATTGAGCCTGTTGCTATTGACGTTCCTGTCTCAATACCACAAACTTCTCAGTGACCAGTTTTAATCATTCAAATGATTTTGTTTTTGTTTTGATTTTGGAAGATTGTAATCAAACCCTTAAGTTCATTTAAGGGTTGATTTTAGAAACGCCAGTCTCCAAGTCTTTTAATGGGGCATTCTAAACAATTTCGTAGTTTTATGACTAAGTTCGAACTTAGTCTTAGATATTTTTTACATATTAAGAAGTTTTTTATCTTAAACTTCTACTTGCTTTATTCTCGCCTTTATTTTTAAGGACTTACAGAATAATTTGCATTTTTGTTTTCCGAAAAATGCTTTTGTTAACTTCATGATTAATTTAAACATGAGTTTTATAAAAGAGGGCCCTTTTTATATTCCAATACTTAATGAAGAAGACGTCTCAACTTCATAATGGTATTATCATACGATAAAAGAAATAGGAATATACATGTTTCTCTGAAATAACATTGACAAGTTTTTATTTTTGAACCTTGTCTAGTTCCGAATAAAACTTTACATGTATTTGAATTACATCTATAACTTTCTCGTAACTGTTTTTCTTGTAACAGATTTAAAAGAAAAATAACAAACACGGGGGTTTTCCTTATAACCCGTTTTAGTACATATCCTTTACCCTAACTATAGTGAGGTTTTTCTTTGTCCTTAGCTCGTGGCTTTATGACTTTTACTCTGTACTTGACTTTTTCAGGCTTGATTATTCCTTAATCTGCTTTGCCTTCTTTATACATATGTCTGTGTATATTATGTAGTCCCCCAAGTGTTTGAGTGTTGAAGTATGAAGCCTCGAGCACTTGATAGTTTCTCTCGTTTGGTCCTTTTCCTGAAAAGGAAAAACATACGGGACTCGGAGGGAATTATAGATGAAGACTGCATAACCCGTTTGCATTTCTATCAGAATAATTGTAACCTTAGGCCTGTCATACCTCCTTTTTGCGCGCCCGGCCCCGAAGGGTAAGATGCGCGAGGGAGTTTTTCCAATTTAAGTGACAATATTCGAAATGGGATTATTTATTTCAGAGTCGCCACTTGGGAAAGGTTTGGCTTTTGGTGTCCCAAGTCACCGGTTTAATCTTGAATCCCAAATCGAGGAAATTTTTGACTTTTCCAAATGAAGTCTGCGGACCAGAAATTCTAAGTAAGGAATTCTGTTGACCCGAGGGAAGGTGTTAGGCACCCTCGAATCCCGTGGTTCTAGCACGGTCACTTAAATTGTTATAATGGCTAAATATCTGATTTAAATACATGTTTTGACTTATGTGCTTTTATTAAGTTTAAACCGCTTTTATTATTATCATTTATTTTTATAGAATTGCAACGTCGTGAAAATGCATCTCGAACCACGTCACAATCAATGCACCCGTAGTTGTTAACACATTTCGACTCCGTTGAGATTTGAATTTGGGTCACATAAATGTGCACCCGAGTTTAAGAAGGTAAGATTTATTAAGTCGCGCCTAAAGAGTCTAACGCGTTATTATCTTTGGGGAAGGAAATGAAATTCACTAAACAGTCTGTCCCAATTTTTAAGCATTCAATATATGCACATTTATGAGGGCCCCGCAATTTTTGCGTTTTTACTTGGCGAGGCTCGTCTCATTTTTTTTTTAAAAGGGCGGACCTGCAGCGACTACATTTTCTATTATATTTGTCTCTAGAATGAATGAGAGAAAATCCTAACTCGTTACAAGCCTAAAGGAGGCCTACCATATCAATTGCTAGATTGAGGCGCACATTTCCTGAAGGGAACATTACTAGAAATTATAAGCAAAATTGAGAATGATGAAATAATATATCCGAACATGATTAATTATCCTATAGCTAGATTAGCTCCTCACAATTAGGTGAACAAACGAATAATCGTCTGCGACTATTAGTGCTGAGATTAACCTTATTTATTAATGCACATTCGGGAGTTTGTTTGATCTAAGCGCCAGACCATCTTACCCAACTCATACCTATTAAATTAGTGTTTTCTTAAAATTGTTGCGTTATTTCGTGCTTCAAAAATAGGTAAAGACCTGATGATCCTATTAATAGCTACTTTGTTTAAATGGTGGGCCGATGCCAATAACAGTTATTATCACACTTATATCGAAGCAGGGAATCCAACAAGAGAACTGGCGTACATGGCTAACTTAAGTATGTTTTCTTGAAAACGTATTGGACCGGATATAACAAGTTTGACAGCTCAAAGGTCCATACAGGAATACATACAGATTCTTTCCATGATTCTATGTTATACTAAATCAAACTAAATTGTTGTGCACGTGGAGATACACCTGATCTAACAACATGTTATTTTGCAGTTCATCTTAGTTGGGATATATATCCATTTATACAGAACTAATGCAGTTGGAATGAGCTTAACAAATACAGGCTAACTATCATTCAAACTATTGTTATGTCTTGAACATGAGTACTGTGAAGCAAATGACGTTCATTATTTCTACTTCAAAACTTCAGGTTTTCGACAACACATAGTTTTAGATGTACCTGGAAGTGCTTACAATTGAAGAAGAAGAGAGGTCAGTAGAGTAACAGTAGCAAACGAACAGCAGCAGTAACAAACAAGTAACAGCAGAACAAGTTCCAGGGCAAGATGCAGTTATGGCCGATGGAAAAAAGTAGCAAATGACAGCAGTAATTAGTGGCGTAGGATCAGAACTCAGACAGACCCAATCCAGGAATAAACTAATGCAACACACAACCAGTAACCTCAGTTAGGACTTGGAAGAATCAGTATTGATTAAACAGGTTGAAACAAGTGAAATCAAAACAACAATAGGAAGAACAGTTTTTGATTTTGTCTGTATGTTTTCTATCTCTTGCTCTCTATCTATCTGTGTGTTTTTCTAACTGTCTCCTGTATATATGCTTCTCTCAATGTGTATCTGTATATGCCTCTCTCTCCTTCCTCCCCCTTTTCTTTCCAGTCTCCCTCTCTATTTATACCTAACATCAGGCCAATTTACAGCCTCTAAAACAATCAGAAACCCCTCCTTTTCTGCTGTTTTTCCACTCAAACATTTAAAAGTAGAAACCCTCCCATGAGATTCCCTGACAGCCCTTTTATCACCTTATTAAACTAAAACCAGACATGGGCAGCAAGAATATAATCTGACAGCACATGCTGTCCAATTATTTTAATTCCTTAACAGCTGACCATACACATGCTGCCCAAAATCTAAACCAAGTGAACATGCTATCCATTTAAAACCAAAGTCTGAATTGCAACTATAACACCACCCTTAAATGTTTTCTGATTCAAATTGAACAAATCACATGCAACATACTCAGTTCCTAATTGAATTCAAACAAAATTTCAGCAGACAAACCAATGACAGGGATCAGATTATCACCATTCCAAGCTGAACTAATTGACGACGTATATCGACTCGACTATACTAATTGTAATACATACAATCGAAGCCAATGATCAGAAATCCAAAAGTATCAACATGTGATTCAAATTGTACTGACTAAACAAAGTTGTAGTGGGGACTAATTAATCAATCAAATTTAAATTGATTGTACAGCTTACACACATACACCTGATCAGTAAATGGAGAAAACTTGGCCAAATACAGAGGTCCGGGCAAGGTGGACAACACAGTCGACAAAAATTCAAAACATAAATTAAACAAAACTTTTGGACATATGAACAGACATTCAATTACAACAGGCAAGATGAACTGATAAAGAAAAAGAAAACAAAAATTACCTTAAAGCCTTGAAAAATCAGAAAGCCCTAGCTCGGATTTGAATCGACCTTTCTTGGGGTTGAACGGACTTTAATCGAAGTGTTCTCTACTGAGAACACTTCGATTAAGGTCCATTAGACCCTAATCATTTAGTTCAAACGGACACAGATCGGGCTCAAGAACTTCTAGGGTTCCTAAGGGAAAATTTGGGATTTATGTTTCCCTGGTTAGATTCGGACCAAACCAAACCTGGTTTGGTCATGGAAGGAGGTCCGGGGAGTGTCTAGTGTGAACCTGGGGTAGGTCGGTGTAGATCGGAGTTTTACTCGAATCTTCAAATGAAGATTCGAGAACCTAGGGGTTGATTCGAAGCAAAGGGATAACAGATTCATGTTCAGGGTGGTGAGGTGGTCCTATGGTGTTAAGGTGGTGGTCACCGGCGTCCTTTCCGCCAGGTTTAATGGTAAGGGGAAAGGAGGCGGCGTTAGGGTTTCGTGGGATTGGGGTTTGGTGAGGACGACCTAAGGGTAGGGGGTCTTGGATAGGGGGGCAGGGTATGATATGGAGGGTTTTATACGGGGTAGATGGTTGGGTCTTGGTCGTTAGATCACTCGAGATCAACAGCCTGGATCAAAAGGTTAATCCAAACGGTGTCGTTTGGTTTAGTATTGGGGTCGGGATGGTCCGGGTGGAATGGGTTGGGTTCAAACAACGGGTAGGTGTATGTGATATTGGCCGTTGATCATTTTGAGATCAACGGCCCAGATCAAGCAAGATCGAAACTACGTCGTTTGGACGCCCCTGAGGTCAGCTGGTTTGGACCGGGCAAGACACACGTTTTGGGCTCGATTTGGTTCAATTGAGCCGGCCCAATTCTAAATTCAAACCCATTTTCTTCTTTTAATTTGATTAAAAAAAATGAAATTCCTAATAAAAATGTAAAAACCAAAAACTAAAAATCACACAAATATTAATTAATACTCAAACCACAATTATCACTCATATTAAACATCCAATTGAAATAAAATCACTTAACGACAAAAATAGAATAAAAGATGCATATTTTGTGATTTTTCTTTTATAACCGAATTATGGTCTAACTACACACGACATATATTTTATATTTTGTTTGAATAAAAATAAAAAATGGACAAGGTCACAAATAGAAAAAATGCCACGTAAAATTCGAAAATTGTACAGCAAGACCGTTTGCTATATTTTTTTTTCTTTTGGAGTAGTTGTCGCGTAAACAAAAATCACGTGCTCACAGCTGCCCCTCTTTGTGCGAAAATACGAAGAGTTTTCGTACAAAGATAAAGTGAGCGGATATGAGCGATTTTTGCCTATTGGAATACTCCGTGTGAAGCACATTTTGAAAGATTTGACCGAATCTTTGCTTCAAAGATTTCCTACATATCCTGGGCTAAACAAGAATCAGGTCAATGTAGTTCGGGAAACTTCGGTAGCTGGGACTACCATGGGATTGCAATGCTTGTCGTTACTGTTGTTGCTGTTGCCGCTGCTGCTTACCGTCTCCCTTATTACAACCAAAGGAAAATTAAAACTGAACTAACTATGTATGCATGTCAACCGCTAGTTACAAGATTCCTATCTATGATTCTTTTGTGACTTGATCTTGGGTTTTAGCTGATTCTGCTTGTAGACTTCGATCCGGATCTTGATGCTTGCAAGTTGTAGGTGCATGTTTATTTCTGGGATACTGAGTAAGACGGGATTGGCAGAGCTCGGGACCTTGATCAAATCTTGGAGCGATGCGCCCTTCGTTTTCTCCAGTATCTCGGAGCATCTTCTTTTTTGTCTTTTTCTTCTTTTCTCTATTCTGGGTTGGGACTCATCGCGTGGGTCGTCTTGATCCATGCGTCTCGAGGTCAGACATGCGGGGAAAACAAACGGACGAAATTTTCTACCCCAGTTTTACTAGAAAAATTTCGTGAGTTAATTGCCAGGAAGTTTATAGAATTGATGAAGGGATCGGAAAATTTCAGTCTATCAAATGCAACTCCGGGATTGGAGCCCTAATGTCGCCATAAGGTAAAAATGCTCAGTTCACGGCTGAAACCCTAATGCTGGCCAAATGGAAAAAGTTCAGTTCAGGGTTGGAGCCCTAATGCTGACTAACAGACAATGCTCAGTAAGAGGTTGGAGCCCTAATGCTGGCCAAATGAAAAAGTTCAGTTCAGGGTTGGAGCCCTAATGCTGACTAAATGGAAAAGTTCAGTTCAGGGTTAGAACCCCAATGCTGACTAAATGGAAAAAGTTCAGTTCAGGGTTGGAGCCCTAGTGCTGACTAACGGACAATGCTCAGTTTAGGGTTGGAGCCCTAATGCTGACTAACTGGGAAAAAGTTCAGTTTAGGGTTGGAGCCCTAATGCTGACTAAATGGAAAAAGTTCAGTTCAGGGTTGGAGCCCTAATGCTGACTAAATGGAAAAAGTTCAGTTCAGGGTTGGAGCCCTAATGCTGACTAACAGACAATGCTCAGTTCAAGGCTGGAGCCCTAGTGCTGGCCAAATGGAAAAAGTATAGTTCAGGGTTGGAGCCCTAATGCTGACTAACAGACAATGCTCAGTTCAGGGTTTGAGCCCTAATGCTGGCCAAATGAAAAAGTTCAGTTCAGGGTTGGAACCCCAATGCTGACTAACAGACAATGCTCAGTTCAGGGTTGGGGCCCTAATGCTGGCTAAATGAAAAAAGTTCAGTTTAGGGTTGGGGCCCTAATGCTGACTAAAGGGAAAAGTTCAGTTTAGGGTCGCAGCCCTAATGCTGACTAACAGACAAAGTTCAGTTTAGGGTTGGAGCCCTAATGCTGACTAAAGGGAAAAGTTCAGTTTAGGGTTGGAGCCCTAATGCTGACTAAATGGAAAAAGTTCAGTTTAGGGTTGGAGCCCTAATACTGACTAAAGGGAAAAGTTCAGTTTAGGGTTGGAGCCCTAATGCTGACTAAAGGGAAAAGTTCAGTTTAGGGTTGGAGCCCTAATGCGGACTAAAGGGAAAAGTTTAGTTTAGGGCTGGAGCCCTAATGCTGACTAATTGGGGATAAGTTCAGTTTAGGGTTGGAGCCCTAATGCTGACTAAATGGAAAAAGTTCAGTTTAGGGTTGGAGCCCTAATGCTGATTAAAGGGAAAAGTTCAGTTCAGGGTTGGAACCCTAATGTTGACTAAAGACAATGCTCAGTTCAGGGTTGGAGCCCTAATGCTGGCCAAATGAAAAAGTTCAGTTCAGGGTTGGAGCCCTAATGCTGACTATCAGACAATGCTCAGTTCAGGGTTGGAGCCCTAATGCTGGCCAAATGAAAAAGTTCAGTTTAGGGTTGGAGCCCTAATGCTGACTATCACACAATGCTTAGGTCAGGGTTGGAGCCCTAATGCTGGCCAAATGAAAAAGTTCAGTTCAGGGTTGGAGCCCTAATGCTGACTATCAGACAATGCTCAGTTCAGGGTTGGAGCCCTAATGCTGGCCAAATGCAAAAGTTCAATTCAGGGTTTGAGCCCTAATGCTGACTAAATGGAAAAAGTTCGAGGATACTAACTGAAACCCCTCTTTTTTGTATTTTCTGGTTTCAGTAAAAATGTAAAAGAGAATTTCGTGGAAACTCACCTTTCGAGTGGATTCCTTATTGCCAAACTGTTTCTTGCACTCACGTGCTTTCTTCTTTGGGCGACACCTGCTTCTTGCACGGTTGTCTTGGATCATACCTGTTTCAACTTTTCAAACAAAGAACAATTGTTAGCTCGGGAATGGCGGTTGGTTCGGTGACCTTGATTGTTCCAGTTGCTTTGTTGCGTCCTCATTTCTGTTGAGAAATTCTGCCGTTGATCGGATTCAAATGGAGAAACCCTTTTAGACTGCTCATGCTTGCATTTCCCGATTCTGTGATTGATTTGCCTTGTAAGGCTTTGGTTTTTTCCATCCCGTTTTGCTTGGGGATTTCAATGGGGATTTTATTGGGGAGACTCTGTGGGGATTTTCACAAGGGAAAACTCTGTGGGGATTTGTCTGAAGGCGGTTCTGTGGGGATTTTTTTACAAGCGGACTTGCCGGGGATTTGTTGGGGCAGGCTCGCTGGGGAATTTTACAAAGCTGATTTGCTGGGGAAATCTTTTTTTTTATTTATTTATTTTTTGCAAAGGGAGACCCTGTGGGGATTTGTACAAAAGGGAAAATCTGTGGGGATTTCGCTGGGGCAGACTCTTTGGGGAATATTTACAAAGCGGATTCTTTGTGGGGATTTGTACAAAGTGAAAAACCTATGGGGATTTTGCTGGTTTTGTGACTTACTTTGAAGTCAGCCGACATCATGATCCATCGGGTTTGGACAAACGTACCAACGAAGCGGGGTATTTTCCCTTACGAAACGGAACTCCGTGAAACCAATCCTGTCACCTATCCTTTCCAGTATATCTGGAACTTGGGGTTAAAAATGAAAGGAATTTTGAAGAAAAGCAAAACAAAGAAACGGAGAAAGCAAATTTCAGAAAAGAAGTGTCCTTTTCGGGACGAGAAAGACTTATCTGAGGGAAACAATGCTGACTTTAAATGGACATGACATGTTTTTTGGACTGGGCGCCTGACCTTCAATGAACTTGCATTCCCTCCCGAACCAAATCGGATCTGCGTTTTTAAACCGGTGGGACATGCCAAAATCTTCCTGAGGTGGAGTCATCCTTTCGGCCAACAGCGCCCTTTGCGGGTTTTCTCTAGTCGACCTCTCTCATTTCTCTTCCTGTCGTCGCTTGATAGCACTCTTTGCGAGTTTTTACTAAACAAGCTCTCTCATTTTGGGTTCCTCTACTCCCGTCGCCTCGCGGTGCCCGAGGGTTTTCACCGACGAGACTCTCTCATTTTATTTCTCTCAATTTAGAGTGCAACGGCCTTCATTCGTGACACTTCTTGGCTTCCCCCTACCTTTGGTAATTGATCCGCAAGGCTTGTGCTTGGTAAAGAAAGGTAGATGATACTACGACTTTTAAAACGTTTAGCGTGCCCCGGGTTCAATTTCAGGGTAAATGAGATTTTATTGCTTGTGTGACTGAACCTCAGAAGAGGCTGCCTACGTATCCTTCCGAAATCAAGTCAGACGTAGTTCAGGCCTCGATCAATGTTTGTTTTGTTTGTTTTTTTTTTGATTGGTAACCAAAGAACTGTAACCGGCTCAAAGGCTTGTAAAGTGAGTTGATAGTGTTTGGGGTAGTGGGAATAAAACCTCCATCATTTCAAATGTGTCAGGATCGCTGGGGTGTCACTCAGACATAGTATCTTTTGACTGCATCCGCATTCACTGCTGTTTCGGGATCATTTCCTTCAATATCACCTAGGTACAATGCTCCTCTCGGCAATATCTTCCTGATGATGTATGGGCCTTTCCAGTTAGGAGCAAATTTCCCTTTTGCTTCCTGGTGATGTGGCAGAATGTGCCTCAGTACAAGTTGACCCACTTCGAAATTCCTGGGTCGGACTTTCTTGTTGTAAGCACGGGCCATTCTTCGTTGGTACAGCTGCCCGTGACAAACCGCAGCCATTCGTTTCTCGTCAATCAGAGTCAACTGCTCCAATCGAGTCTTAACCCACTCGCTGTCTTCGATTTCTACTTCGACAATGGTTCGAAGCGAAGGAATTTCTACCTCTGCTGGTATTATAGCCTCGATCCCATAAACCAAAAGATAAGGGGTTGCCCCTACTGACGTGCGTACCGTAGTGCGATATCCCAACAATGCAAACGGTAACTGCTCATGCCACTATCGGGAACTCTGGATCGTCTTCCTCAAAATCTTCTTGATGTTCTTGTTTGCTGCTTCTACAGCGCCATTGGCCTTGGGCAGGTAAGGAGTGGAATTCCTATGCGTTATTTTGAACTGCTCACATACATCTCCCATCAAGTGACTATTCAAGTTCGCTGCGTTATCTGTGATGATAGTTGCAGGAATGCCGAAACGGCAGATAAGATTTGAATGTACAAAATCCACTACAGCTTTTTTAGTGACCGACTTGAGAGTGACAACCTCTACCCATTTTGTGAAGTAGTCGATGGCAACCAGTATAAATCTATGTCCATTTGAGGCCTTCGGCTCGATCGGACCAATGACGTCCATGCCTCAAGCAACAAATGGCCAAGGTGCAGACATGGGATGCAATTCCGTGGGAGGTGCATGAATCAAATCACCATGCACCTGACACTGATGACACTTCCGAACGAAGCTAAAGCAGTCCTTTTCCATGGTCATCCAGTAATAACCTGCTCGAAGGATTTTCTTTGTTAAAACATACCCGTTCATGTGAGGTCCGCACACTCCTGCGTGTACTTCATGCATGATCCTTCTTGCCTCCTCGGCATCAACACATCTTAGCAGATTGAGGTCCGGGGTCCTTTTATACAACAAATCGCCACTCAGAAAGAAACCACTTGCATGCCGCCTGATGGTTCTCTTTTGATATCCGGTAGCATGCTCGGGGTATTCTTTTGTCTTCCAGAACCTCTTGATATCATGGTACCATGGCTGTATGCACGATCCTGCCTCGATTACGTTACAGTAACCGTGTCTCTCTCTTATTTAGATTTCCAAGGGATCGACATGGGCGTTGCCTGGGTAGGGTAACATCGAAGCCAAGCTAGCAAGTGCATCTGCTAGGTCATTGTGACATCGCGGGATATACCTGAACTCTATTGATTTAAAACGCTTGCCGAGGTCCTTCACGTGCTGTCGGTAAGGGATAAGCTTGAAATCCCGAGTTTCCCATTCACCTTGGGCTTGCCGGATAATCAGGTCGGAATCTCCCATAATCAGTAAGTCTTCAACATCCTGATCGATCGCCATATGCATGCCCATGATGCAGGCTTCATACTCAGCTGTATTGTTCGTGCAAAAGAAACACAGTCTAGCTATGGCAGGATAATGCTGACCGGAAGGCGAAATCAAAATTGCCCCGATTCCTACACCTTTGGCATTTACGGCCCCATCAAAGAACATCTTCCAAACATGGGTGTTTTCCGAGACCACTTCTACAGTGTTTATTTCTTCGTCCGGAAAATAAGTGCTCAATGGTTGGTATTCATCATCAACCGGGTTTTCGGCCAAATGATCGGCTAACGCCTGGGCTTTCATTGACGTGCAGGTGACATAGACTATGTCGAATTTAGTAAGCAAGATTTGCCACTTGGCCAGCCTTCTAGTAGGCATCGGTTTCTGAAATATATACTTCAAAGGATCCTGCCTACTTATGAGGAAAGTAGTGTGAGCTTGGAGACAATGTCTCAGCTTTTGACCAACCCACGTCAGAGCATAACACGTTCTTTCTAGCAGAGTATACTTGGCCTCGTAGCCGGTGAATTTCTTGCTCAAGTAGTAGATCGCTTGTTCTTTCTTCCCGGTTATGTCATGTTGCCCGAGGGCGCAACCGAAAGAATTTTCCAAGACTGTCAGATACAAGAACAGTGGTCTCTCTGGCTCTGGTGGGACCAAAACTGGGGGATTTGAAAGGTATTCTTTGACTTTGTCAAAAGCTTCTTGACACTCAGCCGTCCATTTGATCGCCGCATCTTTCCTCAACAGCTTAAATATGGGCTCACACGTGCTCGTCAGCTGGGCAATAAATCGACTGATATAGTTTAACCTGCCTAACAAACTCATCACGTCTTTCTTCGTTCTTGGGGGAGGTAGATCTCTGATAGATTTTATCTTTGTTGGATCTAATTCGATACCTCTCCTGCTTACTATGAAGCCCAAAAGCTTGCCCGATGGGACTCCGAAAGCACATTTGGCTGGGTTCAGCTTCAAGTCGTACTTCCTCAGTCTCTCGAAGAATTTCCTCAAGTCTTGGATGTGATTATCCTGCGTCCTGGACTTGACTATCACGTCGTCCACGTACACCTCTATTTCTTGATGCATCATGTCATGAAAAATAGCAGTCATGGCCCTCATGTAAGTTGCCCCTGCATTCTTCAGACCAAATGGCATAACCCGATAACAGTAAGTGCCCCAAGGTGTAGTGAAGGCCGTCTTCTCAGCGTCTTCTTCATCCATCAATACCTGATGATACCCAGCGTAGCAATCTACGAAAGATTGTATCTCATGTTTGGCGCAATTATCAACAAGGATGTGGATGTTGGGCAATGGGAAATTGTCTTTGGGACTCGCCCTATTCAGATCTCGATAATCCACACATACCCGAGTCTTCCCATCTTTTTTCGGTACTGGAACTACGTTCTCCAACCATGTTGTATACTGGACTACCCGAATCACTCCCGTTTTCAGCTGCTTGGTGATCTCCTCTTTAATTTTGTCACTGAACTCAGTTTTGAACTTTCTTTGCTTTTGTTGAACTGGAGGACAATCAGGGTGAATTGGCAATTTATGAACCACTAGATCAACACCTAGTCCTGGCATGTCATCGTATGACCAAGCAAACATATCTTTAAATTCAAAAAGGAGTTGAATTATCGCGTCTCGCGTTTTCTCGTCCGTGTGAATGCTTATTTTGGTCTCTCAGATTTCTTCAGGAGTTCCTAAATTAACTGGTTCGGTGTCATTCAGATTTTGCTTAGGTTTATTCTCAAAGTGTTCCAATTCTCGATTTATTTCCCTAAAAGCCTCTTCTTCATCATATTCTGGTTCTGGGTTCATTATTTCACAATTAAATAGCTCGTTGTGATCTGGGCGTGAAGTCCGCAAGCATGTCATATTTAAAGCCGCATTATTATAACTGAAAGAAAAGATAAAGGAAAAATAACAAAAATCAGAACAAAGGAAAAAAATGAGAAAACAATGATGATGATTTTTTTTATTTTTCTCAGAATTTGGAAGACAACAATGTTTACAACTCAGGAATTCAAAACAACAATTGAAGGGAAGAAAACATCTAAGTTATATCCTGGAGATAACTCGTGATGCAGGAAAGGTGGCAGGACAGGTCTACCCGGACTTCTGCCTAGTTGGGAATGGCGTGGCCTCCCAGTTTCGAAGTTTGGCGTCTGGCCCCATATATAGCATCTCGGCGGTGTTGGTGCCTTCTCCTGGTTGAACCATGTGAGCCTCGTAGAGCATTTCTCTCATTGCCCCACATATCTCCTCGATTTCCCCGGCGGTGAAAACCTCATCGTCTTCTTCTTCAGTGTATCTTGGTCCGACGAAAGTTTCATATAGATCTGGCAATGGCCGAGGCAGTTTCCACCCCCCATTCTTCCTCTTCTTTGCCCATTCTTCGTCTTCTGGAGTGGGTTGAAAACCTATTCCAAAAAGTTTCTTGGCGGAAGGCAAGGTGATGGGTTCCGTTATTCCTTGCAATGTTCGTCCGAGCCCTTTCCCTGGCCTGAATCTGTGCCGGATCATCTCTTTAGCCACCATGATTGAGGAGTTAGACAAGAAAGGTTGGGGGCAAGGTCTTCCCTCTTCATACTGCTCTTCCAATACAACTTCAAAAGCCTGATAGACCGTGTGCTCGCTCCCTTCCCTTGGTTCAAGATATGGGATGGATGGGTCCCGGTATATAGACTGTTCGTCTTATCCGTGGACCACAATTTCCCGGTCTTTGTGCTCAAACTTCACCATTTGATGAAGAGTGGAAGGTACAACCCCTACCGCATGAATCCAAGGTCTGCCGAGGAGAAAATTGTAGGACATATTCATGTCAAGCACTTGGAAAGTTATTTCAAACTCCACTGGCCCTATGGTCAACACCAAGTCTATTTCCCCAAGGGTGTCTCTCTTGACGCCATCAAAAGCCCTTACGCAGACATTATTGGGGCGGATTCTTCCGGTCCAAATTTCCATTCTCTGTAGCGTGGAGAGCGGACAAATGTCACCACCTGAACCTCCATCCAACATTACCCGCTTGACGTAGTAGTCTTTGCATTTAACTGTTAGATACAGGGCTTTGTTGTGTGCCGCTCCATCTGGGGGTAAATCGTTCTTGCTGAAGGAGACCTGATTAACGGCGAAGAACCTCTCCGTCATCCGTTCCAGTTGTTCAACTGAGGTTTCAACTGGTACGTATGCTTCGTTCAGGGTCTTGAGCAAGATCTTTTGGTGCTCGGCCGACGTCATCAGTAGTGATAGCATGGACACTTTCTCGGGGCATTTGCGTAGTTGATCTACTACTTCGTAGTCTGGCATTTTCATTTGTTGGAAGGAAACTTCCACTTCTTTAACGCTTACAGGCTTCTTTGGTGGGAAGCGTCTCCGTGTGGCGTTGTTTAGCTCTTGAGTGTTCGAATACTTTCCAGTGAAAGTATTTTCCGGAAGTTCTCCTGTGACTTCTTTACCTTTGTACGTAACCAACGTTCTTTGATAGTTCCACGGTACTGTGGACGGGTTGGTCATCGGCTTCTGTGGCACGCGTCCGATAACCACTGGCTCATTCGGCCGAGGTGGTTGAATCGTCCCCCGGACTACATAGGCCCCTTTTGGTACGTACATTGGCCTTGCCCTTTTGACTTCGAAGCTCTGCGGCCTCTCTGCTTGACCTCGCGGGACATAAAGAACTCCATTCTTTACAGGCACCGTCTTTTTCTCCACCTTCTTTTCAGGCTCGCTCTTCACAGTACTGACCTTCTTTTCCCCTTTTTCTAGCTTTGGGGTTGTTTCAGGCCTTTTCCCTGTGTCGACGATGGCGATTATGGCTTTTAAAGCAGGATCAAATTCTTTGTCTTCGTAGATCATTCCGATTAGCGGCCCGGTTATGGGCAGGCAACGGATTGTTAGTCACATTTGGGACCTCCTCGTCCCTTAGCACTATTTTCCCTTGCTCTATTAAATTCTCGACTACCCTTATCAAAGCCCAGCAGTCATTTGTATCATGTCCTTCTGCTCCTGAGTGATAGGTGCATCTAATACCGGCTTTGTAAGAAGGTGATGTCTGATTGTGCCTTGTCTGAGGGACTGGCTGCAAGAAACCCAACTGGACTAGTTTCGGGAACAAAGTAGAGTAT
Organism: Nicotiana tabacum; assembly: GCF_000715075.1. Taxonomy (NCBI): domain Eukaryota; kingdom Viridiplantae; phylum Streptophyta; class Magnoliopsida; order Solanales; family Solanaceae; genus Nicotiana; species Nicotiana tabacum. The sequence goes on from NC_134090.1 coordinate 172,642,118, forward strand.
GGTTCACCGATGGGTGTGAAGGTTCGCCTTCTAGGTGGTTCCTGAGGGCGGAAGTTATTTGGAGGAGGTTGTAGGTTATAGTGGTTGCGGTAGGGAGGCTGATTTCTGGGAGGTGGAGCTTGGCCTCGATTGGCTTGCTGCGGAGGATGGACATAAGACTGGGTGTTCATGACCATGTAAGGTTGAGGAGCATATGCCACATTTTGGTGGGGGTAGTAGCATTGTGGGGTCTTTTCTGGAAAACGGGGCCTGGGATTACGATATTCCCTTGCTTCTGATGCTGCCATGGCCGTTTCTTCCTTTTTCTTCCCTCTTGCCATTCCTCCGGACCCGCTTTGGACGGCTTGGGAGGTTGCCCTTATGGCTACTTGACTCAAAATCCTACCAGTTTTCAGACCATTCTCCACCATCTCTCCAATCTTAATCGCCTCTGCGAACGGCTTTCCCATGGCTGACATCATGTTTTGGAAATAGTCAGAATCTTGAGCCTGGAGAAAAGTAGTGACCATTTCTATCTCGTCCATGGGAGGATTTACCCTCGATGCCTGCTCGCGCCACTTAATAGCATATTCTCTGAAGCTTTCTGAAGGTTTCTTCTTCAAGTTTGATAGAGAATTTTGGTCTGGTGCAATGTCGATGTTATACTGGAATTGTCTCACAAAGTCTCTGGCGAGATCATCCCATATATGCCATCGGGATATGTCCTGGTCCATATACCATTCTGAGGCTATTCCTACCAGACCTTCCCCGAAATATGCCATTAGCAATTCCTCTTTTCCGCCGGCTCCCCGCAATTGGTTGCAGTATTTCTTGAGATGAGCAATGGGGTCACCGTGCCCATCGTATTTCTCAAACTTTGGGGTCTTGAAACCCACTGGGAGGTGCACATGAGGGAACATGAATAGATCGGTATATGAGACGCTCTTTTGTCCGCTCAAACCTTGCATGTTCTTCAAACTCTGCTCAAGGCTTCTCATCCTTTTGGCCATCTCATCTTGTTCAGCAATTTTGGGGTTCTGATCCTGCCCAGGTGCAAACTCGCACTGAGGCTGTGGAGGATGAGTGCTAGTGGCGAACCGAGTTGGTTCCATTGAGAAAGATGGTGCTTGGAAAGTAAACGAGGATGAGTCAAAATTTGGCTTGTACGTAGCAGGTGGTGCCGTGAACGGGCAGGGTGGTGCAGTAAAGATGTTTGGGTTTACATCCGTTGTTGACACCCGGGGATAAGAATCAGAGGGCGATCCAACAGAGAAGGCCGAAACGGATGGGTATCCGAATGGGGCAGCCGGATAGCTTATGGGGACGTTAGAAGTCCCGCTTGTCCTGGAGAACAACTCAGGGAATCCAGGGACGACACTTGGTGGCTCTTTTCCGTTATTCCAGTCATCCAGCATTTCCAACATGCGGAGCCGCAGGATTCTATTTTCCTCCGCAGTTGCGGACTCGGGCGAGAGGACGGCCGAAATCGAACTCTCCTCGGAAACAGGTAATGTTGGCAAAGGAATTTCTGAAGACATTTCAATGCTTCCTTTTGACCTTGTGAAATAAGTGTGAGCACCGCCTCTTGACTTAACAACAGGTAATTGAACACTCCCTTTCGACCTCGTGAAGTATGAGTGTGAGGCCAGACTTTCACCAAACCAACCGCCTTTTCTAAAACCTGGAGGAACTCAACAACAAACGAACGATTAATTCGAAACAAATAACAGATAGGCAATCTCACGTTGGGGCATGATGCACCTATACAGTTAAGTGGATTCCTACATGTTTGCGACGAAAGCATGCGTCATTCCAGCTTCCTTTTTAGGATTCTCTTTTTTTTATTATTATATTATGTTTTTTATTTTTCTTTCTTTCTTCTTTTGTTACTGTTTTGAATTTTTGTGGTTAAAATGCGACCGGATCCGACGAGGATTGCCTACGTATCACGATGCCACGTGAATCAGATCATTACGTAGTTCAAAACAGATGAATGTAAAAGAAACACACATTTTATTACTAAAACGGTCTATCACAACCTATATTTTGCAAAAGGAAGAGCAAACCTTGAAAATAAACCTAGACTCAAACAGACTAAAACACCCTGAAGACAGACAGAAGATGTTAAGATACAGACTCGACTTATAAGTACATTATGGTTTTGAAAATAGGTTCCCGCGGGGCATCGTTCGGCCTCGCCGCGGTCCTAGGTGTGAGATCCCTTTCAAGTTGTTCTAACTCGTGCATGGTCTGCTTGACATAACCCATCACTGCTGAGAGAACGGTAACGCTGGTCATGTTCTCACATCGTAGACACCGTCTGATGATGGCGTGGGCAATGGCCCTGATCCTATCTCTGGTTTGTTTCTTCTCTATGAGCAGGCGTCTTATCTGATCACTGCACGTTTTCAAAACCTGAGAATCTTGTATATGCTGATTCTTTAGTCGCCGCACTTCTGTCTTCATTTGGGCCAACAGGTCGTAACAGTATCTGCTCTCAAATTGGAAATCCTCGGCCTGTTTAACTGCCTTAACCTCAAGTGTAGCCATCTCTCTCTTCATTTTGGCGACAGTTTTCTCGTGGTCGTGTTTCAATTGATTCAAGTATCGGTGATGCTTATCTGCTCTTGTACCCCACTGTGCTTTGAGCTCTGCCATGATGTTTTCAGACTCTTCTAAACCATCTCGCCATTCCCTGACTTCACTTTTCAGCCCTTTTATCAATTGCTCGTCTGATCGACTCCTTGGTCGTTTATCAGCATCCATCCTCATCTGTTTGATCTGGTCCTTGAGCATCTTGTTTTCCTGAGTCAACCTGTTCTGTTCTCCCAGATCGGTAGCAACTTGCATGTTGTGCTCATATTTCAGGCTTTCCACTTGCTACTTCAACCTGCTGATTTCGGTACTATAGCTTCTTTCTTTAGCCAACCAATCCCACTGCTTTTGCGATGACTCGGCAAAATTCAGGATGTGGGGCCTTTTAGCCGGCCTTTTATGTTCGAGTTCTCTTCTGTACCATGCAAGGTAGCCTGGTGCCATCTCGCTTTTGGCCCGATCCCGAACGCAAGTATCTGCTTTCAAATATTGACATTCATTCCAGATCTGGCGGATTTTTGCTTCAGGAAATTGTACGTCAGGACTTATCTCAATTGTTTGAGCACAAAGATCCTCCTCGTGTGGTACTATCTGGTATCTTCCGAGCTGTCTCAAGACTCGGCAGGGCGCATAAGGTTGAATGCTCTTAAGACCCATCAGTAAGAAATGAGTTTCAGTTGCTGGCATATATATGACCTCATCAACAAGCAGCCATCCCAGTGTCCACTGTATTTGGCTGGGAGTAAGAGCTTGAAAGAATAAGGTCCATGCCATAACTCCTTTGGGCAGACTGATCTCTGTGGTTCTCGTGTAAAATTCTTCTATGCAAGTTTTCTCCGAGGAACCATGACTCAAGAACTCGGAACGATGGTAGAGATGTTTAGTCATCCACATTTGTAGCAGCAAGTTACAACCTTCGAAGAAATTCCCCCCGGCTTTGCAAGCTGTGAGAGCCCGAAAGATATCAGATACCAACATAGGTGCGAGAGTGCTATCGTTCTGGGTGAGCAAAGTACTGACTACCCCGGATATTTTCAGATCAATATTCCCATCTTTCCTTGGAAATACTAAAAGGCCCAAAATGTTATCATGAAAGCCACCCGTCTGTGCTTATCCCACTTCTGATGACTGCCTTTGCTGCATAGCTTGTTAATCGGATTGTTGAATCCTCCTACATGACCATACCTGTCGTATATGAAGCGTGGATTGCAAAAACCGGCGGCCAAATCTGGGTTGCGGACCGTCCTGGGTATTTTTAGTGAGTCTAGGAATCGATGTACCGTGACAGCTCTTGGGGCGACCGGGTATTTTTGCCTTAACGGAAGTTCAGCATTTCCGATGTACCCAGCCATTTCTTCCAGAGTCGGGGTGAGTTCAAAATCGGAGAAGTGGAAAACATTGTGTGTCGGGTCCCAGTAGGTGACCAAAGCTCTTATGATATCTCTCCGAGGCTGGATTTCCAATAAACCCACGAGACCTTTCAGATATTTCTTGACCTCATCTTGCCCTTCAGCACCTAGATCATTCCACCATAGTCGTAACTTGATAGGGATTTTAGCCATTATCAAAAAGTGTTCATTTTGCATCGTGCTCATCCTGCACATTGTTAAGGTGACTTTTTTAAAAAAAAACAATTTGACTATTTTTTCAAAAAAAAAAAGAAGGTCAGATTTTCGAACACGGCCTTTCAGCATTTCTGGGATGAAGATTTTAAGGCTGTGTGGGTCAACGGGACAAAAATCTAAAACATGACCCAAAAAGTGGCTGTTTATGCAAAGTCAGCCTTCTGGCGTCCCTTTTGGGAACATTCGGCTATTTATGACAAAACAACATCACCCGACTTATTTTGACACATTATTTTTGTTTTATTAGTTTTGTCTATCTTAGCAAAAGGTGGGGTTGAACCCGATGGGGGTTGCTTACGTATCTCACATCCGGTGAGAATCAAACCGGCGTAGTTCGGTGCATCGCGAATAGAGTAAATCAATTAAACCCTTTTTTTTTTGGAATACAACAATTTTTAAAGAAAAAGCAAGAACATATTTTTGGACTTTTATATATTATTATTATTTTTTATTTTTCTTTCAAAAAGAGATAAAGAAAATATTCTTAAGGACTGCTAAATAGCATGTTTTTTTTTGGATTTTTAAAATAAATCAAACTAAAAGACAAATTTTATTTTTTTAGAAAAATACCGGTGAGGTTTTGACATTACTTGGACATTGGTTTTATTTTTTCCAAAAATAAGTAATTATCTCCCTACACTGCTATTTTTCTTCCCTTTTTAAGTTTTCTTCTTTTTTTAGGAACCGGTCAACATGCATATCCGAAGCAAATAAATGCGCAAAACAAACGGGATGCAGCAGGATGGTCTTTTCATTTCAGGTTGCATGTCCTAGACAGACCCAACCCCTGTGTTGAGTCCCCTATGTCAAATGCAACATGATGTAGATAAGCGTTCCTACTAGGGATCCGGCATGAGGTTTTGTTATACTAGGTTTATAACCTGGGTGTATGTTCTAGACAGTGTACCCGAGCGGACAACTCGAGTCGAGGAGGGGGCTACGTACCGGGGACCCGCGAGATCGTCCGGCTTTGTAACTTGTCCGGCCTCTTTCTTATTTCAGGTATCGAAACTAATAGAATAGGGAGTCTCGACCAGCGAGCTTCTCCCGGGAGGTAAGAAGAGAAAGGTTTTGGCACAGTTTATATATGGTTCAGATAATATCAAAGCGGTAAAAGACAACATTTAACACGTTATGTCAAAACATGTAATAAATATCAGATAATAAAGCCAAATATAACAATTATTCTAAGCTCGAATTCTTGAACCCTGAACCAGTGGTTCTGGGTTAAATCCCCAGCAGAGTCGCCAGAGCTGTCACACCTCCTTTTTGCTCGCCCGGCCCCGAAGGGTAAGATGCGCGAGGGAGTTTTTCCAATTTAAGTGACAATATTTGAAATGGGATTATTTATTTCAGAGTCGCCACTTGGGAAAGGTTTGGCTTTTAGTGTCCCAAGTCACCGATTTAATCTTGAATCCCAAATCGAGGAAATTTTCGACTTTTCCAAATGAAGTCTGCGAACCAGAAATTCTAAGTAAGGAATTCTGTTGACCCGAGGGAAGGTGTTAGGCACCCTCGAATCCCGTGGTTCTAGCACAGTCGCTTAAATTGTTATAATGGAAATATCTGATTTAAATACATGTTGTGACTTATGTGCTTTTATTAAGTTTAAACCGCTTTTATTATTATCATTTATTTTTATAGAATTGCAACGTCGTGAAAATGCATCTCGAACCACGTCACAATCAATGCACCCGTAGTTGTTAACACATTTCGACTCCATTGAGATTTGAATTTGGGTCACATAAATGTGCACCCGAGTTTAAGAAGGTAAGATTTATTAAGTCGCGCCTAAAGAGTCTAACGCGTTATTATCTTTGGGGAAGGCAGTGAAATTCACTAAACAGTCCGTCCCAATTTTTAAGCATTCAATATATGCACATTTATGAGGGCCCCGCAATTTTTGCGTTTTTACTTGGCGAGGCTCGTCTCATTTTTTTTTTAAAAGGGCGGACCTGCAGCGACTACATTTTCTATTATATTTGTCTCTAGAATGAATGAGAGAAAATCCTAACTCGTTACAAGCCTAAAAGAGGCCTACCATATCAAATGCTAGATTGAGGCGCACATTTCCTGAAGGGAACATTACTAGAAATTATAAGAAAAATTGAGAATGATGAAATAATATATCCGAACATGATTAATTATCCTATAGCTAGATTAGCTCCTCACAATTAGGTGAACAAATGAATAATCGTCCGCGACTATTAGTGCTGAGATTAACCTTAATTATTAATGCCCATTCGGGAGTTTGTTTGATCTAAGCGCCAGACCATCTTACCCAACTCATACCTATTAAATTAGTATTTTCTTAAAATTGTTGCGTTATTTCGTGCTTCAAAAATAGGTAAAGACCTGCTGATCCTATTAATAGCTACTTTGTTTAAATGGTGGGCCGATGCCAATAACAGTTATTATCACACTTATATCGAAGCAGGGAATCCAACAAGAGAACTGGCGTACATGGCTAACTTAAGTACGTTTTCTTGAAAACGTATTGGACCGGATATAACAAGTTTGACAGTTCAAAGGTCCATACAGGAATACATACAGATGCTTGCCATGATTCTATGTTATACTAAATCAAACTAAATTGTTGTGCACGTGGAGATACACCTGATCTAACAACATGTTATTTTGCAGTTCATCTCAGTTGGGATATATATCCATTTATACAGAACTAATGCAGTTGGAATGAGCTTAACAAATACAGGCTAACTATCATTCAAACTATTGTTATGTCTTGAACATGAGTACTGTGAAGCAAATGACGTTCATTATTTCTACTTCAAAACTTCAGGCTTTCGACATCACATAGTTTTATAAGTATGTACCTGGAAGTGCTTATAATTTAAGAAGAAGAGAGGTCAGTAGAGTAACAGTAGCAAACGAACAGCAGCAGTAACAAACAAGTAACAGCAGAACAAGTTCCAGGGCAAGATGCAGTTATGGCCGATGGAAAAAAGTAGCAAATGACAGCAGTAATCAGAGGCGTAGGATCAGAACTCAGACAGACCCAATCCAGGAATAAACTAATGCAACACACAACCAGTAACCTCAGTTAGGACTTGGAAGAATCAGTATTGATTAAACAGGTTGAAACAAGTGAAATCAAAACAACAATAGGAAGAACAATTTCTGATTTTGTCTGTATGTTTTCTATCTCTTGCTCTCTATCTATCTGTGTGTTTTTCTAACTGTCTCCTGTATATATGCTTCTCTCAATGTGTATCTATATATGCCTGTCTCTCCTTCCTCCCCCCTTTTCTTTCCAGTCTCTCTCTCTATTTATACCTAACATCAGGCCAATTTACAGCCTCTAAAACAATCAGAAACCCCTCCTTTTCTGCTGTTTTTCCACTCAAACATTTAAAAGTAGAAACCCTCCCATGAGATTCCCTGACAGCCCTTTTATCACCTTATTAAACTAAAACCAGATATGGGCAGCAAGAATATAATCTGACAGCACATGCTGTCCAATTATTTTAATTCCTTAGCAGCTGACCATGCACATGCTGCCCAAAATCTAAACCAAGTGAACATGCTATCCATTTAAAACCAAAGTCTGAATTGCAACTATAACACCACCCTTAAATGTTTCTGATTCAAATTGAACAAATCACAGGCAACATACTCAGTTCCTAATTGAATTCAAACAAAATTTCAGCAGACAAACCAATGACAGGGATCAGATTATCACCATTCCAAGCTGAACTAATTGACGACGTATATCGACTCGACTATACTAATTGTAATACATACAATCGAAGCCAATGATCAGAAATCCAAAAGTATCAACATGTGATTCAAATTGTACTGACTAAACAAAGTTGTAGTGGGGACTAATTAATCAATCAAATTTAAATTGATTGTACAGCTTACACACATACACCTGATCAGTAAATGGAGAAAACTTGGCCAAATACAGAGGTCCGGGCAAGGTGGACAACACAGTCGACAAAAATTCAAAACATAAATTAAACAAAACTTTTGGACATATGAACAGACATTCAATTACAACACGCAAGATGAACTGATAAAGAAAAAGAAAACAAAAATTACCTTAAAGCCTTGAAAAATCAGAAAGCCCTAGCTCGGATTTGAATCGACCTTTCTTGGGGTTGAACGGACTTTAATCGAAGTGTTCTCTACTGAGAACACTTCGATTAAGGTCCATTAGACCCTAATCATTTAGTTCAAACGGACACAGATCGGGCTCAAGAACTTCTAGGGTTCCTAAGGGCAGATTTGGGATTTATGTTTCCATGGTTAGATTCGGACCAAACCAAACCTGGTTTGGTCATGAAGGAGGTCCGGGGAGTGTCTAGTGTGAACCTGGGGTAGGTCGGTGTAGATCGGAGTTTTACTCGAATCTTCAAATGAAGATTCGAGAACCTAGGGGTTGATTCGAAGCAAAGGGATAATAGATCCATGTTCAGGGTGGTGAGGTGGTCCTATGGTGTTAAGGTGGTAGTCACCGGCGTCCTTGCCGCCGGGTTTAATGGTAAGGGGAAAGGAGGCGGCGTTAGGGTTTCGTGGGATTGGGGTTTGGTGAGGACGACCTAAGGGCAGGGGGTCTTGGATAGGGGGTAGGGTATGATATGGAGGCTTTTATATGGGGTGGATGGTTGGGTCTTGGCCGTTAGATCACTCGAGATCAACGGCCTGGATCCAAAGGTTAATCCAAACGGTGTGGGTTTGGTTTAGTATTGGGGTCGGGTTGGTCCAGGTGGAATGGGTCGGGTTCAAACAACGGGTAGGTGTATGTGATATTGGCCGTTGATCATTCTGAGATCAACGGCCCAGATCAAGCAAGATCGAAACTACGTTGTTTGGACGCCCCTGAGGTCAGCTGGTCTGGACCGGGCAAGACACACGTTTTGGGCTCGATTTGGTTCAATTGAGCCGGCCCAATTCTAAATTCAAACCCATTTTCTTCTTTTAATTTGATTAAAAAAAATGAAATTCCTAATAAAAATGTAAAAACCAAAAACTAAAAATCACACAAATATTAATTAATACTCAAACCACAATTATCACTCACATTAAATATCCAATTGAAATAAAATCACTTAACAACAAAAATAGAATAAAAGATGCATATTTTGTGATTTTTCTTTTATAACCGAATTATGGTCTAACTAGACACGACATATATTTTATATTTTGTTTGAATAAAAATAAAAAATGGACAAGGTCACAAATAGAAAAAATGCCACGTAAAATCCGAAAATTGTACAGCAAGACCGTTTGCTATATTTTTTTTTCTTTTGGAGTAGTTGTTGCGTAAACCAGAATAATTGTAACCTTAGGCCAGGAATTTTAGGTTACTCCATGTGCCTTACAGGTCGTGACTCATCATTTAGTACGGGTTAGCATTTTGCCTATCATCTAAAATCGTTAGTAAAATTTTAACAATTCAAAAATGAAATAAAATGGTTATACCTGACCGTGGGTTTTCTTTAGAAATAGTATCTCTTTAAATGAACAGCATTCCAATGCGAAGGTAGTATCTTGCCATCCATTGTTTCCAGTTCATAGGCTCCTTTTCCTACAACATCACGCACTCTGTAGGGTCCTTCCCATGTTGGACTTAATTTCCCTGTGTTAGCTACCTTTGTAGACTGAAAAACCTTTTTAAGCACGAAGTCCCCAATTTTGAAGAACCTGAGGTGTGCTTTTCTATTGTAGTATCGTTTTATGACTTGCTTTTGTGCTGCCATTCTTATTAAAGTAGCTTCTCTCCGCCCCTCGAGTAAATTTAGGTTGACCCGCATCTCCTTGTCATTAGATTCTTGTATCACCTGTGTGAACCGTGTACTTGGTTCCCCTATCTCAACTGGAATTAAAGCCTCAGCTCCATAAACCAATGAGAACGGTGTTTCTTCTGTACTTGTTTTTGCAGTTGTGCGATATGTCCATAAAACTCCAAGTAACACTTTAGGCCAGTTTCCTTTTGATTCCTCTAGTCGTTTCTTTAAATTGTTGATAATGACTTTGTTTGTTGATTCTGCCTGTCCATTACCCACCGGATGATAGAGTGTTCACGTAATCCTTTTAATTTGCCAGCTTTGAAAAAATTTCTTGATCTGAGCTCCAATAAACTGAGGACCATTATCACATACGATCTCCTTTGTTACGCTGAATCGACATATGATATTCCGCCAAATAAAGTCTTTGACTTCATTTTCTCTCACCTGTTTGAATGCTCCTGCCTCTACCCATTTAGTAATATAATCAGTGAGAACAAACAAAAACTTTACCTATCCTTTTGCTTGCGGTAATGGACCTACGATATCCATTCCCCATTTCATAAATGGCCATGGCGCAATGACCGGATGTAATAATTCCGCAGGTCTATGCATATTGTTACCGTACCTCTGGAATTTATCACATTTGGCCACGAAACTTTCTGCCTCCTCTTCCATTTTAGGACAATAATAACCTGCCCTAATTAAGGTTCTTACTAGTGATCTTCCACCTGCGTGATTCCCGCAATGACCCTCATGTATTTCTCTCATTACATACTCTGTTTGCGAAGGTCCAAGGCATCTTGCTAAGGGTCCACCGAACATTGTACGATATAGATTGCCTTGTTTTAAGCAATACCGAGCGGCCTGCCTTTGAAGCGCATAAGCTTTTTTCTTGTCATCAAGGACGGTTCCATACTGCAAAAAAGCAACAATTTCGTTCCTCCAATCCCAGTTTAAGTTATTAAAATTTACCTCATTCGCATCAGGATCAAGAACTGAATGAAATAAATGTATCACTAAGGCATTTGCATCGTTTGCCACGTCGGCCGCATATGCGAGATTTGCTAGGGCGTCTGCTTCAAGATATTTGTCCCTGGGTATTTGTCTAACTTTCCAATCTTGAAATTGTTTTATCAATTCCCGTACCTTTTCCAAGTACTGCTGCATCCTTGCTTCCCTAGCTGTATAAGTCCCCAACATTTGATTAACTACGAGTTATGAATCACTCTTGATTATAATCTGATTTATGCCAAGTTCACGTGCCAGTTCTAAACCTACAATCATAGCCTCATATTCTGCCTCATTGTTAGTTATGGAATGACATTTAATAGCTTGCCGAATGGTTTCACCGGAAGGTGGTACCAATACTACCCCAAACCTGCTCCTCTCACATTAGATGAGCCATCAGTGAATAAAGTCCAAGTTCCTGGGTTAGCTCCATTGAACACTTGTAATTCTTTTTCTGCTTCTAACTGTATTTCCTGACTAAAATCAGCCACAAAATCAGCTAATACTTGTGATTTTATAGCAGTTCTAGGTTGGTATGCAATTTCGTATTCACTTAACTCTATTGTCCACTTAGCTAACCTACCTGATAACTCATGCTTATGTAATATGTTACGTAAAGGGTAGGTAGTTACCATAACTATAGGATGACACTGAAAGTAAGGTCTTAACTTTCTAGATATCATGATTAACGTAAGTGCAAGTTTTTCTAACTGAGGATACCTCGTCTCTGCATCTAACAAAGATTTACTTACGTAATAGATAGGTGATTGTATACCTTGCTCTTCTCGGACCAAAACAGCACTTACCTCCACCTCCGAAACAGCAAGGTAGAGGAGTATCTTTTCCCCAGCCTTTGGTTTTGCCAATAAAGGTGGATTTGATAAGTACGTTTTCAAATTCCTAAGTGCTTGTTGACATTCCTCATTCCATTCGAAATGATCCTACTTCTTAAAGGATGAGAAAAATTTAAAATACTTCTCTGATGATTTAGAGATGAATCTTCCCAAGGCCGCAATTCTCCCTATTAATCTTTGAACTTCTTTCTTGTTTGAAAGTATGTCAGGAATTTCCTCAATAGCTTTAATCTGTGCAGGATTTACTTCAATAGCACTTTTAGAAACAAGAAAACCTAAAAACTTGCCTGATGCAACACCAAATGCACATTTTTCGGGATTTAACTTCATATTAAATTTGCGCAAAATTGAAAGTGTGTTAGGTAAGTGTGATATGTGATTTTTTGAGTATTGAGTTTTAACAAGCATATCATCTATATATACTTCCATTTTCTTTCCTAAATATTCCTGAAACATTTTGGTAACTAACCTCTGATACGTTGCACCTGCATTCTTTAGACTAAATGACATTACTTTATAATAGTAAGTCCCCCTATCTGTTATGAATGAAGTTTTTTCTTCATCTGCCGAATCCATTTTAATCTGATTATAACCTGAATATGCATCTAAAAAACTTAACAATTTGTGACCTGCAGTTGCATCATTCAATTGATCTATGTGTGGTAGCGGAAAAGAATCTTTAGGGCAGGCTTTGTTAAGATCTGTATAATCTACACAAACCCGCCACTTACTTTTTTTCTTTGGAACCACAACAGTATTGGCTAACCAGTTAGGATATTTTACCTCTCGAATGGAACCAATTTTTAGCAATTTTTGGACTTCTTCTTGAATCACCTGATTCTTGAAAGTTCCCTGCTTTCTTTTCTTTTGCTTCACAGGAGGATATGACGGATCTTCATTTAGTTTATGAGTCATTACCTCCGGTGGTATTCCTGTCATGTCGGAGTGGGACCAAGCAAAGTAGTCTATATTAGTTTTCAAAAATTCAATTAACTTACCTTTTATTCCTTGGTCAAGATTAGCTTCGGCATAGACTTTTTTATCAAGCCATTGAGCGAATAACACGACAGGTTCTAATTCCTCTATCGTTGTTTTGATATCTTCATTCTCTTCTGGTTCTTGAATGGTATCTGGCCTTGAGTCTACATTTGTTCGCCCTTGTTCAGTTGAGGTTTGTGTTGTGATGTCCTCAACTGCCTTCTGTGATTGCTATTTGCCTCCACTTCTCGTGCTTATATCTGCAACGGAGTTAATAGCCCTGGATGTGTTGATCTTCGCGAATTTGGCAGATTTCCCATGGCGATGGAAATTTGATAACTTGATGCAAGGTTGAAGGAACAACATCCATTTCATGGATCCATGGTCTCCCTAGAATCATGTAGTAAACCATCTCCATGTCTACTACCTGGAACTTTGTATCTTTGACGACCCCTTCAGCAGAAGTGGTGAGTGTTACCTCTCCTTTCGTGACGACACTGGAATTATCAAATCCAGATAGAGTATGCGCCTTTGGTATTACTCTATCTTCAGCTTGCATCTCACGTAGCACTCTTAGCAAAATAATGTTCACGGAACTACCTAGATCAATCAAAACTCATTTCACATTAGTATCATGCACAATTAAAGATATTACCAGTGCATCGTTATGAGGGATTAATACGCCATCTGTATCTGCATCATTGAATGTAATATTGCCTTCTTCTAAAACATGTCGCACCCGTTTCCCTTAGATAATAGTTACTTTGGAAGTTTTGTTAGCTGCAGTATATGACACACCATTGATGTCTTCACCCCCACTTATAACGTTAACAGTTCTTTTGGGAGAAGGTGGTTTTGGAGGCTCTTTCCTGTTCTTCACGTAAGCTTGCTTGCCTTTCTCGCTGAACAACTCAGTAAGATATCCCTGTTTTAATAAATGATCAATTTCACTTTGTAAAAATCTGCAATCTTTTGTTTTATGCACGTGATCATTATGGAATTCGCACCAATGGTCAGGGTTGCACCTGTTTGGATTCGATCTCATTTTCTTTAGCCATCGAACCTTATCTCCCATGCTTTTTAAAACAGCTACGAGCTCGAAGGTGCTGACATTGAAGTTGTAACCTCCGAATCTGCTTTTAAATTTCTATCATCATCCCATGACTCATAGTTGTTTTGCTCGTTCCTAAATCTTGATGAAGAACCTGATTCTCTGTTTCTTGATCTGTGATCGTGCCTTTGATTATCCTGTTTTTACCGCGAGTCTTTCCCCGCAGGTCCCATATAGGTCTCGTACCTATTTTTACCGGATCTTTTTTCGTTCTCTCCACGTCTTGAACGAATACTTTCTTCTTTTTGATATCGTGGAACAGTATCTTCCTCAATCCTCAACTTTGTGTTATACCTGTTATAAACATCATTCCACGTTGTAGCTGGGAATTCTCGAAGTTTTTCCTTGAGTCTCCTCGTAGCTTCCGAGCTTTTTTCATTCAAATTGCTTGTGAAAGCTATAGTTGCCCAGTTATCAAGTACACGCGGCAATGTCATTCTTTCGCGTTGAAATCTGTCCACGAATTCTCTAAGCAATTCTGAATCTCCTTGCTTGATTTTGAAAATATCCTCCATTATTTTTTCCACTTTTTGGGCTCCCGAGTGTGCTTTGATGAAAGAATCTGCAAGCTCAACAAAAGTTTATAGAATTTTCAGGTAAAAGGGAATACCATGTTAGTGCTCCTTTGGTGAGTGTTTCACCAAATTTCTTGACTAATACCGATTCGATCTCCTGCTTAGCCAAATCATTGCCTTTTACGCCCATTGTGAATGCAGTCACGTGGTCTCGTGGGTCTGTTGTTCCATCATACTTTGGAATATCAGGCATTTTGAACTTTTTTGGAATTGGGAGTGGGGCAGCACTTGGCTTCCAGGGTTGTTGCGAATATCTGTCCATGTCTACCCCTTTGATTATGGGCGGCACCCCGGGTATCTGCTCTATGCGTTCACTTTACTCCTTGAGCTGTTTCTGCAAGGTTAGTACTAAATTTTGTAAATCAGAATTAATTACATTACCTGGTTCTCTCTCCTGCGATTTACTGGGAGTTCCACCGCTGCCTGAGCTAACAAGCCTGGAACGAGGGTTTTCTATAGTGTTATTATTTGGAGAAGGTGTGGGTGTTGCAACAGGTAACTGGTTAACAAGTGCCTCAACAACTTTGTTGACCTGAGCAGTAATTAATTTCTGCAAAGCTTCATCAATAGCTTCAGCATTTTCAAATTGAGCATACTCGTTTATTTGAGATCCATCAGGAGTACCCTCACGACATTTCCATGGAGAGTCCTGCAGAGTAGGAACTTGAATGTTAATATTCTGTGGGCCTCCCTGACTTTGTTGGTTCTCTTGGTTTCCTGGGGTGTTGTCATTGTTATTTGACGTAATTGATGTAACAAGGAAGGTCAAGTGAAAAGAAAATAGATTATCAGATTTCCGGCAACGGAACTAATTTGTTTAACCAAAAAATAGAATTTCAGTCAAAGCTAGAATTTATAAGAACGCGGGTTACTGATAATCAAAAGAATATGTAGAAGAAAGTAATTTGGAGTAACCAGAGTGTAATCAGGAGAAAAACAAGTGAATCAAAGTATATTCCAATTATGTCTTGTGTTTATAAGTGACCAGATATCTCCCTTTTATAGGTATCTTGAAGATATGCGTTTTCTCCAAATCATAATGAGGCTATTATGAATAATTAAAGACATTTAATGCTACGTTACACAATCATTGTAATCAATACAAATTCTCAAACGTATCTAGTATTAAATGCCTGTCGAATTTCGTATCTGCACTCTTTATTATGGTCAGATCCATTCCTTTTGATAAATGACTTAAATAGGTACATGCGCTGAATCTTTCAAATATCCTCCCGTGCCTCTTCCTTTGCCTTTGCTCGTTTTTATTGTTGCCCGTGCCTCTTGACTAATTATAATTCTTTGACTATTTGACCAGTCCACGTGTCTCAACATGTCACTTACATATATAAATGCAATTTTTCCCAATACATCTACTTCTTTATATTTTGATTTTCCTTTGTAAATCCTGTGTGACATTTTGGCTTTCTTGTACTACGTTTTAACGTAAAGTGTGTATTCTGGATGATGACTTTTAACATAGGCTATCTTGAGTAAGCTTGTGTTGTGAGTGACAATCTTTTGCTTAATTGGACATTGGGTTGTGTTAGCGGGAATCGAGGCTGAGATGGTTCGGGCATATGAAGAGCAGAGACATAAATGTTCCGGTCAAGATGTATGAGAGGTTATCTATAACGGGTCTGAGAAAGGAAAGTGGTAGATCTAGATGACCTATCCGGTGATCTATGCATCCAGGTGCCGCCAAGATGTATCAGGACTTATGACAACATTATTGGTGGAAGAGAATGAAGAAGGATATAGTGGCATATGTAGCTCGGTGTCTAAATTGTCAGCAGGTAAAGTATGAGCATCAGAGACCTGATGGTTTGCTTTGGAAGTTAGAGATTCCTGACTGGAAGTAGGAGCGTATCACTATGGATTTCGTTATTGGACTCCCACAGACTCAGAAAAAGTTCGATGCAGTTTGGATCATTATGGACAGGCTGACCAAGTCAGTGCAGTTCATTCCTGTGGTAGTTACCTATTCTTTAGAGTGGTTGGCTAAGATCTACATCCGCGAGATCGCCCGTCTTCACGGTGTGCCCGTGTCTATAATTTCTGATCGAGGTACGCAGTTTACCTCGTACTTCCGCAGGGCAATACAACATAAGTTGGGCATGTAGGTTGAGTTGAGCACATCATTTCATCTACAGATGGACGGTGAGTCCGAGCACACTATTCAAATATTGGAGGATATGCTCCGCGCTTGTGCTATAGACTTTAGAGGTTCTTGGAATCAGTTCTTGGCACTTGCGGAGTTTGCTTACAACAACAGCTAACAATCGAGCATTCAGGTGGCTCCCCAAGAGGCATTATACGGGAGGCGGTGCCGATTGCCAGTTGGATGGTTCGAGCCGGGGCAGACTCGGTTGTTAGGTACAGATTTGGTATAGGATGCCTTGGATAAGGTCAAGATTATTTGGGATCGACTTCGCACAGCTCAGTCCAGGCAGAAGAATTCTGCCGACCGTAGAGTTCGTGACATTGCATTCATGGTCGAAGAGAGGGTATTGCTCCGAGTTTCACCCATGAAGGGTGTGATGAGGTTCAGAAATAAGAGCAATTTAAGTCCTAGGTATATCAGATCTTTTGAGATTCTTCAGAGAGTGGGTGGGTGGCTTACAATCTCGTATTGCCACCTAGTTTATCAGCAGTCCGTCCGGTGTTCCACGTTTTCATGCTCTGGAAGTATCACGATGATCCGTCCCATGTGTTAGATTTCAGTTTATTCCAGTTGGACAAGGATTTGACTTATGAGGAGGAGTCGGTGGCTATTCTAGCCCAACAGGTTTGTCAGTTGAAGTCAAAAAGTTTCCTTCAGCTTGAGTGCAGTGGAGAGGTCAGCCCATCGAGGCTACTTAGGAGTCCGAGTCGAACATGCGGAGTTGATATCCATAGCTTTTCACTAGTCCAAGTACTTTTCTATGTCCGTTCGAGGACGAATGATTGTTTTAGAGGTGGAGAACGTGATAACCCGTAAGGTCATCTAGATATTTAGAATCAAATTCTGTGTTTCAAAGCCTCCAATACCTTATTTTTGCCTTTCTCGATTTACATGCACAGTCCGGGGTATTTTTTCGAAAGTACTTTATGTTAAAAACTAATAAAATATGAAATTTTGCATTAAAAATTTAGTTGGATTGACTTCGGTCAATGCGGACTCAGATCCGTATTTTAACGGTCCCAATGGATCCATATCGTGATTTTGGACTGGGGCGTATGCCGGGAATTGAATTCGGAAGTCCCTAACTCGAGTTTTTGTATTTTGTTGAAAAATTAAAGTTTGAAGGCTTGATGAATCTAAAAGTTTGACCAATGTTTGACTTTATTGATATCGGGTCTGTATTTTATTTTCTAAACCCAGTATAGGTCCGTTACTATGACTTGCTTGTCGAATTTGGTGAGAAGCGAAGTTGGTTTGACGTGATATGATCGGTTGTTAAATTAGAAGTTCATCAGTTTTCTTGAAAATTTCATTTGATTTGGTGTCCCTTAGGTATTATTTTGGCGATTTGATCGCGCAAACAAGTTCGCATGATGTTTCTGGACTTGTGTGCATGTTTGGTTTGGAGCCCCGAGGGCTCGGGTGAGTTTCAAATATGCTACGGAGTAAGTTTTGAACTTAGGAAAATAGCTGATGTTTCTGGTCCTGGTGCTGGTCTTTGATCTCGCAATTGCGAACATTTAAATCCCTACCAATTTTCGCATTTTCGAACCGTTTCTTCCAATTTGCGAGGAATGCCTGGGTCAGTAAGGGATCGCAAATGTGATCAAAGGGTTGCATTTGCAGGGAGACCAGAATTCACATTTGCAAACATTTCATCGCAAATGCGATGAAAGCCGAAAAAGCGAGGACTTCGCAGTTGCGAAGGTTTTCTCGCATTTGCGGATTACGACATCTACAACTAGTCAAATTCAAGTTAGATGTGATTTTCTCTCATTCTTCAAATTTTCAAAACAAGAGAACCCTAGAGGCGATTTTTCCAAGAGTGTTTCTTCCCTAATTCATTGATAAGTGATTCTATCCTATTTTCTTTCAATCTTTCATTACATTTAATAAAATTTCAACCTAAAATCTAGTATTTTCATGGTGAAAATTGAGGGTTGGGTAGAATTAGGGATTTTTGAAAAATTGAAATTTATACCTCAAATTGAGGTCAAATTTCGAAATAAATTACCTAACCGGGCTCGGGGGTGAATGGATAATCGGGTTTTGGTCCAAATTTGGGTTTGGACCAAGCTAGTCCGGGAGTTGACTTTTGTTGACTTTTTCAATAATGACCTAAATTGAATTGTTTTCATTTGCCGGTAGTTCCTAAGGCTTATTTTGAATCGTTTGGTTGGCAAATATGCTAGATTTTGTTGGTACGAGAGCTTGTTTGAAAGGCAAAATTGTGGTTGAGCTTTGAGTTGATCTTTGGAGCGAGGTAAGTGTCGTGGTTAAGCTTCACTTGAGGGATTAGGATTTGTTTGTCTTTTTGCTACTTATTTAAATGTTGGGTACAACGTATATGTGAGGTGATGAGTACTTATGCGTTGTTGTTGGGTTAAAGCATGCGGGTGAGACTTGTTTCTTGTAAATTATTGCTTTCTTTGATCATGATATCCGTACTTAGACTTGTTTAATTACTAAATTAATCGTTCTTTATGCATTTATGGACTGTCTATGGTAATTGAGTATTGTTTCTGAGGTTGAGGTTGGTATTGTGGAACCATTTTTGACATAAAGCTTGTCCTTGTTCATTCTAGCTCCCTGTTCTTATGTGTTCATTGTCATATGGTAAGGGAGAGTGTTAATGCACGAAGGGTGATGTCGTGCTGTATTTGAGTGTTAATGAACGAAGGGTGATACCATGCTATATTGCGAGAGTTAATGCACGAAGGATGATGTCGTGCCATATATTGACAGTTAATGCACGAAGGGTGATGCCGTGCCATATTTTGAGAGTTAATGCACGAAGGGTGATGACGTGCCGTATCTATTGATTTATGATGAATTTGAGAGTAAAAGAACAAAAGGTGATGCCGAGCCATTATTTCTGTTTCATAGTGAGGTCGAGAGTAAAAGCATGAAGGGTGATGTCATGCAGTTTTATTCATTATAATTGTTTTTTTCTGGTTAAAGGCATATTGATTGTTATGGTTATCATTCCTGCTGTAATTATCATATCTTGCACCACTTTCGCATGTCCCCTTCCCAATAGTATATGTTTAGCCTTTAATTGTTGTTATATTGTACATATATTATTATCTGCACAGGTTTATTTACATGGGTGTCTTGTCATAGCCTCGTCATTACCTCGTCGAGGTGAGGCTCGACACTTACGGAGTACATTAGGTCAGTTATACTCATACTATACTATGCACTTCTTATGCAGATTTTGGTACGGGTCCCAGCTATCCGTGAGGCGTTTTAGTTCGGAACTGCTTTTGGAGACTCAAGGTAGATCTGCTGGCATCCACATATCAAACTCCGTATATTGAAATTCTAGAAGCTCGTGAGTTGTGACTTCATATCCGGGTTGTACTATATATTATTGGCTTTTATGTTATTCCGCACTCAGTTTTAGTTTTATTTCAGCTTAATTGATTTCGCTTATTGAAATTGATTAAAATTGGCTTAAAGATCCTCTAACATTGGCTTGCCTAGCAAATGAAATGTTAGGTTCCATCACGGTCCCGAAGGTGGGAATTCCGGATCGTGACATTGGGCCTAAGAAGTATCTATGAGAGGTAATTAGACAAGAGATACCATTGTTTCAGCTTACCGAGGATATGACCCATGATATGAAAGTGTGGAGGTCGAGGATTAGGGTTGTAGGTTGACACATAGTAGCGTGTTCCTCCTAGACCAACCAGTAGTACTAGGACTATTTTTATAATTTTCTATGTATGGTTCTTTATTATGCATGTTGTGGCATTCACGCCCGTTACCATGTTACATTATTGCTAATATTCTTGCTACTTGGTTACTTTATCTTCACTGTTCCTTCAATCGAGGGTCTTCGAAAATATCGTTTCTATCTCTATGAGGTAGGGGTAAGGTATGCGTACACACTACCTGGTGACATTCTCATTAGTGTCTTAGGAACCATAAGTTTTATCATTTGTGACCATGTTCTTGCCTCAATTAACAACTCATCTTTACTTCTCTTTGCTGCATATCGTCGATTTCGAATACAAATTGATCATCTTTGAGACTTTGGATCAGGTGTATTGACTCAAGTTTTAATGATCCTAATGTGGAGGAAGTGAGATTGACCAAATGTCCTAGACTCATTTACGGGATCAAACTGAATTTTTTGTTGTTGGATATTGGGTTGTGTTAATTAGTTTCGTCTTGTTGGATTTTTCAAGCTTGGTTTAGCTTAAAAGAGGGTGAATGGAAAATGAGAGAAAAATAAAATATTTGAATTTCCCTACTTCACAAAGGGACATTGTCCCAAATTGGAGGAGAAAAAGACTTTTGATGAGTATATATATATTTGCTTTTCTTCTAGCTCTAAAAGAGTTAAGAAAGAAGGCAAGCCTCGCGTCGTCATCATCGTCGCTCGCTCGGCTTCGCCTTCGTCTTTGGTCATATGATTGATTGATTAATTTTTTGAACCAAATTTATTTGTTAATATTAATATTAACATAATATTATTTTAATCCAAATTAGTCATTTTTGTAACGGTAAATTAATTTTTCTCAGTATTTTGATTTCCCGTTTTATTTTACGTAAGTAGCCATTTACTTAATAGTTGTTATTACACAACCAGTCACTTTGAAAAGTTGCACCTCTTCACTTAAACCCAACCTGTTGGCGATAAATAGCAGACCATTCTCTCATATTTTCCTTATGCAATTTCTGAATTCTCCTCCTCCTTTCTACATTGTTTTCTTACAAAACAAACAACGTAAGTGTGATTTACTGCCGCTATTTGTGTTCATTGAAACACTAGGGTTTGAGGTACAGCTACACCAATGTGTAATCTGTTCTATCTTGGGAGAAAATAATCCACAACCTCGGGTACTATGAGGGGATTAAGTTTCTTAAGGAAACACTGTGAATTCAATGGGCTCGGATTAAATTCTGTTTCTCCTACATTTTCTATTTATACGTTATTTTCCATCTCCAAAATTATTTTACAAATACAGTTTACGAACAAGCTTAAGGAACTTAATTATTTTTTGTATTCGTGTTATACTCATTGTCATGGAGACTAAAACCTTTGTGGTTTTCTACTCCAGTTTAGAGATTAAAGCCTTCGTGGTTTTCTACTCCATTTGTTTACTTTAACGTATATTCTGTTTTGGTTTACTATCTATTATTTGGAGATTAAAATCCTAGCGATTTTCTACTCCGTTGGAGATTAAAATCTACATAATTTTCTACTCCAGTTTTATTCGGTTTGAAGATATAAAACTTCACCATTTTTTAAACGTTTGCTTGTGCCATTCGTTTACAGAAATGACGACTAAGAACGGAAACCAGGCTATTCCTATGGTGACTGCCAATGCATCGACAAACCGAACAATACCGGCATTGGCATCGGCATCGGCACCGGCACCGGCAGAAAAGCTCGAAAAATTTTCGGAGTTGATTTCAATTGGTGGCAGAAGAAAATGTTCTTATACTTGACGACTTTAAGTCTATAGAAGTTCATTAAGAAAGATGTTCCTCTTCTGCCCGACGAAACTCTAGACAACTCTAGACAATGAACACTTTCTCGTGACTGAGGCATGGAAGCATTCTGATTATCCGTGCGAGAATTACATTCTTAGCAGACTGTAGGACGATCTGTATAACGTCTATAGTAATGTGGAGACGTCAAAAGAATTGTGGATTGTGCTTGAAAAGAAATAGAAACTGAGGATGCCAGGTTGAAGAAATTTGTTGTCGTTAAATTTTTGGACTACAAAATGGTAGATAGAAAGTCTACTATTACCCAAGTCCGGGAATTACAAGTGATTATTCTTGATCTCCTTGCTGAAGTTATAAGTCAAATTAATACTTATGTTGAAAGTATTAATTATATTATTATTAATAACAGAATTTTCATTGAAGGTCTTGTCATCAATGAAGTATTCCAAGTTGCAGCGATGATTGAGAAGTTGCCTCCTTTGTGGAAGGAATTCCAAAATTACTTGAAACACAAAAGCAAGGAGATGTCGCTTGAAGATCCAATTGTTCGGCTGAGAATCGAAGAGGACAACAAAGCTGCTGAAAAGAAAGGTCGTAGAAACTCAACAATAATGGGAGTAAACATTGTTGAGTATCCTCCTCAAAATAATCAAAATAGGAAGAAGTCTTCTGGATTGAAAAGCAACCCAAGCAAGAAGCGATTCAAAGGAAATTGCTACAACTGTGGGAAAGTTGGACACAAATCTGCAGATTGTCGTGCTCCAAGGAAAGACAAGAAGAAGGGTCAAGAAAACATTCTTGAAAAGCACGAGGATATCGATGACTTGTGTGCTATGCTTTATGAATGCAACCTGATAGGAAATCCTAAAGAATGATGGATTGATTCTGGAGCCACTCGCCATGTTTGTGCTGTTAGAGAAGTGTTTTCTACTTATGCCCCCGTTGGACCTGAAGAGATGCTTTGTATGGGAAATTTAGCAACGGCCAAGATTGAAGGATGTGGCAAGATATTTCTAAAAATGACTTCTGGCAAGGTGGTGACTCTGAACAACGTCCTTCATGTTCCTGAAATTAAGAAGAACTTAGTTTCTACTGCACTTCTCGTTAAGAACGGGTTTAAGTGCGTTTTTGTATTTGATAAAGTTGTAATAAGTAAGAATGAGATGTTTGTAGGAAAAGGTTACCTCACTGAAAGTCTTTTCAAACTGAATGTAATGGTCATCGAGAATAATAAAATTTCAGTTTCTTCTTACTTACTTGAATCAAATGATTTAAGGTATATACGTTTGGGACATGTCAATTATAAAACCTTGCGAAAAATAATTAATTTGGAAGTATTGCTTAAGTTTGAATGTGACAAATCGAAATGTCAAATATATGTGAAATCTAAATATGATAAACATTCTTATAAGTTAGTTGAAAGGAATTCAAATCCTTTAGACTTAAGTCACACAAATATTTGCGACATGAAGTCAATACCATCTCGCGGTGGAAAGAAGTATTTTATAACTTTTATTGACAATAGTACTCAATATTGCTATGTATACTTACTTAATAGTAAAGATGAAGCAATAGATGCATTCAAGCAATACAAAAATGAAGTTGAAACGCAACTTAACAAGAAAATCAAAATGATAAGAAGTGATAGGGGTGGTGAATACAAATCTCCTTTTGAAGAAATATGTTTAGAACATGGAATTATTCATCAAACAACGGCCCCTTACACGTCCCAATCCAATGGGATTTCGAAAAGAAAGAATTGTTCATTAAAGGAGATGATGAATGCCTTATTGATAAGTTCTGGTGTTTCACCAAACCTGTGGGGGGAAGCCATTCTTACGGCTAACCGGATACTAAATCGTGTACCCCATAGAAAAATGCAATCCATTCCATATAAAAAATGAAAAGGAAGGAAGTCCAACTTGAATTATCTTAAAGTGTGGAGGTGTTTGGCAAAAGTGCAAGTATCTAAATCCAAAAGGGTGAAGATAGGAACAAAAATCATTGATTGAATTTTCATAGGATATGCAACCCATAGTAAAACATATCAATTTTTGGTTCATAAATCAGAAAATCCCGACATTCATAATAATACAGTTGTAGAATCAGATAATGTTGAGTTCTTCAAAAATATATATCCGTATAAAAAGGAATGTGAGTCGATTGGTGAATGATCTAAACGACTCTCGGGAACAAAAGAAAGTACGTATAATTAGGAAGATCCAAGACGTAGTACATGTCAAAGAACGTCTACTTCATTTGGACAAGATTTTGTGACTTTCTTATTAGAAAATGAGCCTCTAACATTTAAAGAAGCTACGACTTCTTCAAAATTATTATTTTGAAAAGAGGCAGTCTATAGTGAAATAGAATCCATATTGAAAAGTCATACATGGGAATTAGTTGATCTTCCTCCAGGAAATAAACCGTTGGGTTCTAAATGGATTTTTAAGAGGAAAATGAAAGATGATGGCACTATTGATAAATATAAGCCAAGACTTGTAGTCAAAGGGTATGGACAACGAGAAGGTCTTGACTACTTTGATACATACTCTCCAGTTACAAGAATTACGTCCACACGAACACTAATAGCTTTAGCTGTGGTTTATGGTCTTGAAATTTATCAAATGGACGTTAAGATGACTTTCTTAAATGGAGATTTGGAGGAAGAAATTTACATGGAACAACCTGAAGGGTTTGTGGTTCCAGGTAAAGAAAAGAATGTATGTAGACTTGTTAAGTCCCTTTACGGACTAAAACAAGTACCCACACAATGACATGCGAAATTTGACCAAACAATATTGTCAAATAATTTTAAGATAAATGAATGTGATAAATGTGTGTACATTAAAAATGTTCCAAATTACATAGTCATTGTTTGCTTATATGATGATATTGTTACGACCTAAAATCCCTCTGAATGAGTCATGATGGCATCTAGTCTCTAAAACTAGGTAAGCCTAACATTAACAGAAATAACGATAATATTTACTAACTTCGGACAATTTTGAAATAAAACTTTATGTACAATTTATAATCTCAAAACTGGTAGTACAAGTCATAAGCCTTTCTAGGAGTAGTTATACATAATGAATACATCACTGTTCAGGAAAAAAAGGAAATAATGGAAATAAATACAATATAAGGTAACTTCGGAGCCTGCGAACGCCCAACAGGTGTACCTTGAAGTCTCCAGCCACACTAAGCAATAGTCTCAAAACCAACTCGATTCGAAATACCTGATTCTACACAAAAAGATATGCAAAAGTGTAGTATGAGCACACCACGGTGGTACCCAGCAAGTATCGAGCCTAACTTCGGTAGAGTAGTGACAAGGCCAGGTCAAGACACCTACCGAACATATAAACCTGAGCAAGATATGACATAAAACTAACAACATAGGGATATATATCAAAATAATGTCAACAGCAGGAAGAAATCAAATTACAAAACAGTAGTAACGATAAGGGGAAAACACGAATGGCAACGAGAAATAACCAAGTAATTAAACAACAACATAGTTGGGATACAAATAAATGTAAATATGCTCAAGTAGGAAAAACGATGTCAACTCAACCAAACAAATTATTTCTAATACACGATTCCAATAATTTCATTCCTCATAATCTCATACCGTAAACCACAACTTTCAACCCTTTAACACACACACGACACCTTGTGCCCATATCCTTCTATCGCACTTTGCACGGCAAAATTCACGTGCTACTCAGTACATAATATCCGTGTCAATTGCTAATTAAGATGTTCAAGAGATTCCATTTATATATCATAAAGTAAATTTACAGTTTCTAGACCAAATAAGAAATCAGCGAGAAAGATGAGTTTTGTTTTAGAAATCATTTGAGTGAAGAGAATAACATTTTCAAATAAAATTCAACATCGAATAGTTATTGCATTTAATATAGAAATTATTAAGTTAAAACATAATAACAATTTCTTTTTAAGTAAAATAAAAAACCTCAGACAGGTTAAGAAGATTAAACTGGGGAAGCAATTGAAATAAAACATAACGATTATTAGAAATAGTAGATACTGAAATATACGACGAGTTCTAACTTAAAGTCACACAAGGTAGCATGATATTAGCTCTTTCTTTTAAATCACTATATTACTAATGACTCAACAGGGAAGGAGGAAATGACTCAACGTAGTAAGTTTACTTTGAAAATCAATTCACCAGAATAATAGTATTGGGAAAAGAGATCTGGAAATGACGGCAAGACAATAAGTCAATGACAATAACTCGATCCTCAAAACTCAGTGAAAACAAGAAACACAAATTATCAAAGTCTCGCACAAAGTAACTAAAGTTAATACATTAAAACAGGGGATACCAAAATACGAGATATGTTGCGGCGCGCAACCCTTATAATGTCAATATCATATGTCACCCTTATTCCACCATATCAATTCACCCTTATTTCACATGTTACAACGTGCAACCCTGTAATGACCCGACTTGTCGTTTGGTTTTTTAGAACCCCGTTCCCTTAAATAAACTTTCCACGCTTTCTTTAACTAATTTACGACTTGCGGGGATAGTTGGTTCGGGATTGGGAAGAGTTTTGAGTGAAATATGTCCATTTGATTCCTTGGGATTTTCTTAAAAGACTAAATTTGACTTTAGTCAATATTTTGAGCAAACGGACCCGGATTCGTGATTTGACGGTCCCGGAGGGTCCGTGGAAAAATATGGGACCTGGGCGTATGCCCAGAATTGAAATTCGAGGTCCCTAGCCTGAGTAATGAATTTTTATTAGAAATTGTTAATCTGAAGTTTTAAGGATTTAGAAACTTATTAATGATTGATTTCATAGGTATCGGGATCGTATGTTGGTTCTGAAGTTCGGTATAGGTCCGATATATCATTTAACACTTGCCCGTAAAATTTGGTATCAATCCGAGTAGTTTAAGGGTGTTTTGGCCCATTAGAGGAAAGTTAAGAACTTGAAGTTCATAAGTTTGATTCAATTGATTTTAAGGGTTTATTCTTAGATTTAGCATTGTTTTGGGTGTTCCGAATGTTCGAGTAGGTCCGTTTCGTGATTTCAGACTTGTCGGTATGTTCGGGCGGGGCCCGGGAGCCCTGAGCATCAATCGGACGAGGCTCGAGTGAAGTTGAAATTTTTGAGAAGTGTTGAAGCTGTTGCTTCTATCATAACCGCACCTGCAGTTGGTGGACCGCAGGTGCGAGACCGCAGATGCGATCCATCTATCGCAGATGCGGCCCAGGGAAGGCCAGGCCAAATCGCAGAAGCGGCTCCGCATAAGCGACCTCAAGACCGCAGAAGCGGTCCCAGCACTTTTAGCCCCTTTTGCAGATGCGACCCTTTATTGAATATGCGGGACCACAGATGCGGTCCCCTGACTGCATATGTGGTCCCCTAATTGCAGATGCAGAAATCGCTGAAGCAATGAACTTCATTTAATACGGGTTCTAAGTTAATTTTTACCATTTTTCACTCTTCCATTGGCGATTTTGAGGGCTTTTGAGAGAAGACTTACACTTAGCATCTTGAGGTAAGTTTATCCCACCTATTCTTAGTTCAATAGTTGTGTATTAGGCAGATTAAACACTAGAATTTGGGTAAAATCAAGGGGTTAGAGCAAAACCTAGGATTTTAATAAAAGTTAGATTTAACCACGAAATTTGTTATGGAATGAATTAGAAATTATATATTATTGATCCTTAGGTTATAGAGAACAACTTCCTTTGAAAAATTCCGGAATCCGGGCACGTGGGCCCGGGGTCGGATTTTTGGAAACTTGTGTTAAAGAATGGGAAATTGCTTAAATAGCTAGAATTCGATCTTGTGAGTCTATATTGACTAGTTCCTACCTCATTTAACTAGTTTGGGATCGTTCGGCTCTGAATTGAGGGCTTGGACTCGTTCTTGGGATTGGAAGTGCACTTTGGAGCGAGGTGAGTCTCCTTTCTAACCTTGTAAGAGGGAATTGTTCCCATAGGTGCAATAATTGAGTAATTTGCTGCTAAATGCGGGGGCTACGTACGCACTAGGTGACGAGAGTCCGTGCATAGATACTATTATGTTAATTGTCCGGGTAGTCTAGAACCTGCATCATGTTATATTTGTGAATGTCTCTATATTTTCTTGTTAATGTGACCACTTAGGGCATGCTAGAGACTTGGAAAGGAATATAAGCAAATGAATACAGTTGTTGGACACTTGTATGAATTTACTTGGAATTAAATGCGCATTCATGTATTTTCTTGATATTAATTGATATTTGTGGATCGGGCCGATTGCCTCGGTAGAAATAGATGCATCTATGGTTCGCGCCATTCGAACCTCTGGCAGTGCACAGTTTATTTTCTGTTAGATCGAGCCATCGACCTCGGCATAGTGTGCGCATGATATCTATATGAAATCTTATCCATGACTTGACCGACAAAATATTTGAAATGTAAATGGCTAATCGTAAAATTATTAAGAACATGACATATTACCTCTTGCTACAAACTGTTGATTATTTGTGACTTCCATGCTTAGTGTAACACTTCATTGTATTATTTGACCTTAGTGAGTATCAAGTCAACCTCTCGTCTCTACTTCTTCGAGATTAGACGAGATACTTATAGGGTACATATTATTTATATACTAATACTATAGTTCTGTACTTAATTGTACAGGATCTGAGGAAGGTATATCTGGCTATCAGACGGGTGTGCGCCCCTGATTCATAGACCAAGACTTCCACGGTGAGTTGCTCCCTTCCTGTGCCGTTCAGCAGCTTGATGGGGTCTTTCTTTACTTTTGTTGTCTATTCTATCCCGGACAGTAGGATAGTATTATTCTTTTGTACATTCTACTAGTTGCTCACTACTTGTGACACCGGGTCTTAACACACACATTAGTAGACAGTTCTTTTGGGTTGTATAATTATTATTACATATTGCTTATCATCACCTGTTTTTAATTGCAAATTAAGAAATGTTGTAACCGCTTCGGGTAAGTAAAATAAGAATTTACTAATACTTCCGCGTTGGCTTGCTTGACAACAATGTTGGGCTCCATCATGACCCTTGGTGGATTTTGGGTTGTGACAAACCCGATCCCACCGTACAATATCAATATCATAACAATAAACATAATATGTTGCGGCGCGCAATCCGGTCCCACTATATAATATCAATATCATAATTCACCCGTATTTTACCATAATAATCCACCTTTATTTCACCTGTTGCGGCGTGCAACCCGATCCCACAGTACAATAACAATATCACAATATAAATATCCTCCCTTATTCCACCACCTCCCTTATTTCGCCTTTTGTCACGACCCGGACTTCTCACCCTCGGGAGTCGTGATGGCACCTACTAGTGAAAACTAGGCAAGCCAACCAATTGAATTATTTACCTTGTTTCCATTATAAATTCATTAACAATTAAGAACCAACAGTTATCAATCAACAAAATTAACTAAGCGGAAGATTAAATTTCAAGTTTAATAATACTGCAAATACCATTCCATAACAATTCTATCCAAGACTGGTGTCACAACTTAACAAACTGTCTAGGAGTATTACAAATAAAGGTATGAAAGAAATAAATACAACACTGTCTCTGAAAATACATGAAAGAAATAGGAATAGTAGATAGAAGGAGATGCCAAGGCCTGCGGACGCCTGCAGGACTACCTCGGGTCGCCGTTGAACAAGAAACAACAATCTCACCGCAATCTGAAATCCACAGCACTGGGATTGGCACAAAAGAGTGCAGAGTGTAGTATTAGCACAACCGACCCCATGCGCTAGTAAGTGCCTAGCCTAACCTCGACGAAGTAGTGACGAGGCTAGAAACAGACTACCAAATAAACTTGTACAATTAAATCATATACATCGGAAATAGAAGCAGATAATTACAACTAAAGTTGGGCGGGGGAAACATACTACGGGGAGTATCAGATAATAATAGAATAACAGTAGAGAAATGTAAGGAATGCCATAAATCAATTACTAGTAAAGATAAGGAAATAAGAAGAACAAATACACATGTAATACTGTTGCAGGCGTGCAATCCGATCCCATTTTATAAAGTACTGTTGCAGGCGTACAACCCGCTCCCATTTCATATTGTACCATTGCAGGCGTGCAACCCGCTCTCATTTCATATATTACCGTTGCAGGCATGCAACCTGCTCCCAGTTCATATAATTACCGTTGCAGGCGTGCCACCCGCTCTCATTTCATATATTTCCATTGCAGGCATGTAACCCGCTCCCTTTTCATATGTTACCGTTGCAAGCGTGCAACCCGCGCCCATTTCATATGTTACTGTTGCAGGCGTGCAACCTGCTCCCTTTTCATATATCAATACCAATCATAACAGAATCCCAGCAAGGGAACAACAATATGACAACAACATTACGACAAGGAACAATAATGATAATCCTCATATGAAGCACAATAAATCTCAACGGAGTCACAACAATTACAATACAAGACTCACGGGCATGCTTGACACCGACGTCTAGATACTCGTCACCATGTCTATACGTTGTACTCCACAATTAGCACATAGCAAATAAGACACAACTCCTAATCCCTCAAGCTAAGGTTAGACCAAACACTTACCTCGATGCCATGAACACAATTCAAGCCTCAACTATCGCTTTACCTCTTGATTCTACTACTTACTCGCTCGTATCTAGCCACAAGTTACTTAATTAAATTAATAAATGCTACATGAATCAGTTCTAATGCATGGAAATAAGTTTTCTAAAGTTTTTTCCAAAAAGTCAAATATCGACCCCGGGCCCGCTTGGTCCAACCCCGAAATTCGGACCAAAACCCGATTACCCATTCACCCCGAGCCCGGATATATAATTGATTTTGGAATCCGACCTCAATTTGAGGGCTAAATCCCCAAATTTTAATATTCTTAGGTTTTACCCAAAATTCCCAATTCCACCATGAAAACCCTAGATTCTAGGATGAAACCTTGTAAAAATAAGTGAATGAGTAAAGAAAATGAGTTAGAAATCACTTACTAATGTTTTGGAGAAGAAAGGTTGTTTGAAAAATTGCCTCTTATATTTTTGGGGTTTTAAAAAATAAAAAATAACTGAAAATTCCGTTTAAATATACCCCTCTCAGACCCCCTGTGCAGACCGCAAAGAGGAGTGCGGCCGCGGAGCTCACAATGTTGACTATAGTGATATGCTTTAGTATTTTGTCCATATCTTTCTCTACAGATGTCAAAATTATGATTTCTTTACCTTTCTGGAAACTAGACATTAAGGGCTATAACTTTCATTTTTGAATCATCTCAAAATTCCTTGTAGATCAAAAGATATAGGTTTTCGAATTCAGACCAATGAAATTCTTCCTCACCGTGGACCGCACGAAAAGAAGTGCGGCCGCAAAGGCCCCTCCGCGATCAGCACAAAATCAATGCGGTCAACACTGGTGGGTTCAGAGATCTGCAACATCTCTAGACCTACAACAACTATGTTTTAAGCCTAAAACGTCCCGGAACCTACTCGAAACTCACCCGAGCCCTCGGGACTTCAAACCAAACATGCATACTAGCTCAAAAAAATCATATGGACCTACTCGTGCAATCACATAATCAAAATAATATGTAAAATCATGAATTAAACCTCAAAACTCAACATTTATCAAGAACTCTCAAAGTTCATAACTCTTCAACCGGAAATCCAACTCACGTCAAATAAACTCCGTTTTTCACCAAATTTCATAGTTATCTTTTAAATACTATAACAAGTTTGTACCGGGCTCCGGAACCAAAATACGGGCACGATACCAATGGTTTCAAACATTAATTCTTTTCTTCATTTCTTAGATAATTCCGCAAAATAATTTCTTTCAAAAATTGATTTCTAAGGCTTGGGACCTCAGAATTCATTTTCGGGCATACGCCCAAGTCCCATATTTTACTGCAGATCTCTCGGGATCGTCGGGACACGGATTCGGGTCCATTTGCTCAAAATGTTGACCAAAGTCAACCAAAAATCAAAATTTTAACTCTAGAAATTTCTATTTCTCATCTTTTCACATAAAAGGCTTTTCGAATATGGGTCCGGACCATGCACGCAAATCAAGGTGAGGTAAAAAGGAGGTTTTTAGGCCTTGGAACACTGAATTTACTTGCAACACAAGTGATGACCTTTTGGGTCATCACACCTATTGCGACGTGCAACCCGATCCCCCGTATAATAATTTAAATCAACAACTCAATTACAAGAATTTCTACAACCAAGAGTATGAGTACACGGCAACAAGGGAACCACCTAAAAATCAAAGGAATACAACAACCTTTGCAAAACAACAAAACATATAAGGCACGTGATAACTATGCAGGCAATCACAACAATTTGGACATGTAGCATATATGTACAGAGTCATAGAGGAACTCACAATCAAGAAGTAACAAAACAACGAGGAGGGCAATAACTTTAACTTAGGCAAATAAGGGCCAAACAACGAGCAAGAGGTAAATAAGTGCTAACAACATCATATAGAGCATGTAAGAGTAGCCTAACAACAAGATACCACATATTATGACAATTTGATCAGAGGCATGGAAAGAGACTAGACAATCTAACCAGCCAATACCACATATAGATTGTGTACCCACACATCACCTTGCGTACATGACTTTCACATATCAAGATAACACAATTGACTTAACTCCTAAGGGATGGTTTCCCCTACACAAAGTTAGACAAGATACTTACCTTAATTCGGCCAACTCAATACTCAATTTAGATTTTTTTTTACCAATTTACCATCGCGCGGCCCAATCTAGCCAAAGATGACTTAAACATATCATACAATTTCAATTAATAAAGCTACGATCCTTATACAATTTATAAAAAAGTCAACAAGAGTCAACTCTTCGGGCCCGCACCTCAAAACCCGACAAAATTTACAAACCCGAACTCCCATTCCGATACGCGTTCAACCATACAAAAATTATTAAGTTCCGATACTAATTCATTCTTCAAATAATCATTTTTTATTTTTGAAAGATTTTACAATTTTTCCCAAAATTTCCTTTAGATTCTCATGAATTTGATGTTAAATATAAGATATAATCACAAAATATAGTTAAAAATTGATTAGAGGCACTTACCCAATGATTTGATATGAAAATTCTCTCTCAAAATCACCCACTCTCGGACCTAGGGTTCAAAATATGATAAAAATGAAGCTAAGATTCAGAATGCCCAGCTTTTAGCAGGCTACAGATGTTGCATTTGCGACACTAGGGTCGCAAATGTGAACTCGCAAAAGTAAAGAATCCTTTGCAAAAGCGAAGCATGGAACAGTCCTGCCTTCATTGCAAATGCGATAGGGAGTTCGCAAATACGAACTCTGAAGGCTTCGCAAAAGAGTACTTTCTTCGCAAATGCGACCTAATCCCCAGCAGCCCAGGTTCGCAATTGCAGAGACTACCTCACAATTGTGGTAGTCGTATTTGCGACCAAAACCTCGCAAATGCAAGAAAATCAGAATCGACACACAAAAAGTTAATAAAACAATCCGAAGCTAATCCGAAACTCACTCGAGTCCCCGAGGCTCCAAACCAAATGCCCACGCAAGTCTGAACACATAACACGAACTCGCTCGTGCAATTGGAACACCAAAATAACCTCTAAAACCACGAATCGGATGCCAAAACACATGAAAATCACCTTGAATTTCAAGAACTTCTAGAATCGCAACCAAGCGTCTGAACCATATCAAATCAACTCCAAATGACACCAAATTTTGCAGGAAAGTCCCAAATGACATAACGGAGCTGTTCCAACTCTCAAAATCACATTCCAACCTCGATATTGCCAAAGTCAACTATCGGTCAAACCTTTCAATCTTCCAAAACTTCAACTTTCCAATTTTCGCCAAATTGCTTTAAATTATCCTACGGACCTCCAAATCCAAACATACGCCTAAGTCCAAAATCACCACCCGAACATATCAGACCCATCAAAACTCCAATCCGAGGTCAAATAATTAAAAGTTAAATCTTGGTCAATTCTTTAAACTTCAAGCTTCTCAAATGAAAGTCACTTCTAAAAATCATTTCCGAACTTCTTAAAACCCCGAACCGATGATGCACGCAAGGTCATAATACATTGTGTGAAGCTACTTGTGACCTCAAACTGCCGAACAGGATGCATTTGCTCAAAACGCCCAGTCGGGTCATTACAGATATGCTGCTAATGCGTAATGACATTGCAACATAAATGCGACTAAGCGTATGTTAACTAGCAAATTTGATATGAAGGACTTAGGAGTTGCTTATTTAATTCTGGGTATTAAGATCCATAAAACTCCTCAAGGTCTGACATTGTCACAATCTCATTATATTAAGACAATACTTGGAAAATTCAAGTACTTAGATTTTAAGGTTGCAAAGACTCCAATTGACGTGAATCTTGCACTAGCAAAGAACAAAGGCCAAAACATATCACAATTGGATTATGCTCGTGTGTTGGGATGTTTAATGTATATCATGAATTGTACACGATCAAATATAGCTTGTGCTATAAGTAAATTAAGTCGATACACGAGTAATCTAGGTCAATCTCATTGGATGGCAATGAAACGAGTTTTGAGATATTTAAAACACACCCAAGACTTTGCTTTGCACTACAGTAATTATCCTGCGGTGACTTAGGGATACTGTGATACAAATTGAATCACCGGTTCAACTGATTCTAAGTCCACAAGTGGATATGTATTCACTATTGGTGCAGGAGTTGTATCTTGAAAGTCGTCCAAAAGAACTTGTATTGCCCGCTCTACAATGGAGGTTGAGTTCATAGCCTTAGATAAAGTCGGTGAAGAAGCTGAATATGCATGCATTGTGATAGTCAAGCGATAATTGGAAGGGTCGGGAGCATTATGTATAACGGTAAATATCGTCATATACGACGAAGACATAAAACTGTTAGGCAATTACTCTCTAGAGGAATTATCACAATTGAGTACGTAAAGTCATCAAGCGATAATGTGTTGGATCCACTTACGAAAGGCCTAACTAGAGAGGTAGTTGAGAAATCATCGAGGGAAATGGGACTATGGCCGAGGACAAGTCATTGTAGCAATAACTCTACCTAGAATACTGGAGATCCCTAGATCTAGGTTCAAGGAGATCAAACAAAGTCATTAATGGCAGTTCAACATCGTCAACTAAGATTTTGGTCCATTCTCGTAATGAGACAATGTTCAGTACCAAAGATAAAACATTAAGGCTTTTTAATGGTTTCTAAATTTGATATGGGGTATATCAAATAGTGTATCTACAGGATGATACGTTTAGGAATCACCTATGTAAGTGTGAAGTGTTAGCCGTTTCAAGGAGAATTTTGTAAGGCCAGTTCTCTACGCACTTATGAAATCAGGCGATGTTCATGGCAGAAACGAACACAACAATGAGTACCAAAGACGGTTAACGGTTGATTGTGTGACTTATGGTTGTCTAAGTATATACCAAAGTTCGATGGTTCAAAGATATCAAATCTACTGATTGACCGAGTATATCCGACATAAGTTCACTACGGAAAGTTCAAAGGGAAACCTACTTATCCAGATGCAATTAATCCTTGCTTGCGAATCACACAATTTTCATGCATATTTCCGTGATATAGCCATTCCCTATTCATGTAGGGGATTGTTGGGTCTTATGTATTTAATTATATTAAATACTTAAAAGATGGTGAATGAGAAATAGAGGGAAATGAAATTTTTGAGTGAAATTTTGACAAAGGGAAATTGTCCAATATTGGAGGAGAAAAAGAGTTTTGATGGGTATATATACAATTGCTCTTCTTCTAGTTCTTAAAGAGTTAAGAAGAAGGCAAGTCGCGTACCGTCGTCGTCTTCGCTCGCTCGGCTCAGCTTCGGTCAAATGATTGATTAATTTTTTGGACTAAATTTATTTGTTAATATTAAGATTAACGTAATATTATTTTAATTCAACTTTGCCGTTTTGTAATGGTAAATTAATTTTTCTCTGCGTTTTGATTTACACCATTTACGTAATAGTTGTTCTTACGCAAACGGTCGCTCTGAAGAGTTTCACATCTTCATTTAAACCCAACCTGTTGCCTATAAATAGTAGACCATTCCCTTAGATTTTTCTTACGAAATTTCTGAATTCTCCTCTTCCTTTCTGCATTGTTTTCTTACAAAACAAACAACGTAAGTGTGATTTGCTGCCATCAATTGTGTTGTTGAAACATTGGGGTTTAAAGTACTGCTATACCAGTGTGTAATCCGTTCTATCTTGGGAGGAAATAATCCACAACCTCGGGTGCTAAAAGGGAATTAAGTTTCTTAAGGAAACACTGTGAATTTAGTAGGCTCGAATTAAATTATGTTTCTTCTACATTTTCTGTTTATTCGTTATTTTCCATCTCCAAAATTATTGTACAAATACACTTTGCTAACACGTCTCTCAAGATGTACAACCATTGCCTGAAACTTCTCTTGAATGTGGTGACAATGTGCGTATTTTCCTTTCTACGGTCTGAAGGGGAAAAGCCAGTGAGTACTACTAGTTGATGGTGGAGGCCAACAGTGTTAATAATACTATACAATATGTAAAAAAAATGAAATCATTATTTTTGAATAGATAATCTTGAGGTTCATCCAATAATACTTCACAAGCGTGAAAAAAAAATGAGCATGTTGCATGTACAGTGTGAGTTGGTTAAAACAGAGAAGATTAACAACATTTTCAATGGAGAGCTTTGGCCTGTATAAAGGAAGAGAATGTTGAATGTATAAAAAGAACAAGACATTAAAACGCCCACCGTGGGGCTCGAACCCACGACCACAAGGTTAAGAGCCTTGCGCTCTACCAACTGAGCTAGACGGGCAACATATTAACAGATATTTTTTTTTAACTAACTATATTATTTAGCAAAAACAATGTACACATTACAATATTACTTGTGTCTACTTTTGCAACAATTTTTTTTGATTTCCCACACGGTTCCGATACCCGTATTGGAGCCCGACTATATCCAAATTCACTGCCGCATAAGGCCCCATTCGGGGAGAAGTGCTCCTTACCAAGAATTTTTCCATACCCAGAACTCGAACTCGAGACATCTGGTTAAGGGAAGAGCAGTCTCATCCACTGCACCACAACCTTTGGTGGTTACTTTTGCAATAGGTTAAATAAAGATTGTCTGAATACTAAAAGTAAAGTAGCAGGAGATGACACTTGTAAGTCGCATTTCGCAAATGGATGAATATCAATAACAAATGCGATTTTGTACGTCGCATTCAATTGCAATTTTTAAGTGTGGTTTCAATACATAATGATAATTATATGTCGCCTTTCTGTAATGTGATTTATAATTCACAATTTATAAATTGTATTTAAATTACGATATAAGCTAACGTCATCTCTCGGTTCACTACCTCAAATAATTCAAAACGCATATGCGTTTCGTATATTTTGAAATTTTGACAAATCATATACACTAATAAAAAAAAAATTATTCACCAAAATGAGCTCTTAAGAATAAGGAGATGCTCAAGTGTATTGCGAAACATTATAAGTTAGAAGTAAACTTACTAATTAACAAGAATAAATAGTATTTATATTTATAGTTTGTAAAAAATAGTAACTTAATTTTGCACATTTCATTGTTCTAGATTTTTGTTCAAGCTATGACTTTTCATTGGTGTGACTTCTTCATCTCAAGGAGCTAGCATATTCAAGAAATTATACTATCAATGTATAGAACTTATATCGGTCAGACGGTAACACTTGTCCGTCCATGTTATTTCTTATTTCTCCATATCCATCTTTTTTTCTTTTTTTATATATTTAGTGGATTGCAATAATTTGGTAAAATGACAACTTGTCTAGAGGTGAAAAAGAAAGAAAATGGACAATCAGAGCACAACAATATTAACACGTTACAAACACCATCTACATATTTGGATATGCTTTGGAATCTCATTTAAAAATTAACAGTCTTTCTTTCGACCAACATTTCTAATTTCCTAATCCCGAGTAAAATTTAAAAATAGTTAGATTTACAGGTGGTAATTAAAAAATAGCCACAATTTTAAAAGTAATTAAAATTTAGCCACTTTTATGTAAAGATAAATTTGAACAAAAATATTGTTCAAAATCCGGAAAATATTTCAGCATAATATACTGGAGTTCGAATTTTTTCCATGTGAACTTCCAGCATAATATACTAGTTCAGTATAATATGCTGGAAATTCATACACAATTGCTCCAATATCCAGTATATTATGCTGGAACTTTCCGTGTGCTGGAATTTCAGCATAATATGCTAGAAGTTCATACACAGGTGCACCAATCTCCACTATATTATGGTGGAACTTTCCATATTGCAGCAAAATAGTGACTATTTTTCAGTGACTTTGCAAACGCTGGCTATTTTTCAATTACCAGTTCAAAAACTGGCTAGCCCGTGCTATTTTTACCCTAATCCCTATCATGATATAAATCACTTTCATTTTACTTTCATTTGATTTTCTCTCCACATAGAAGCTACGACAATCTTCTCGGGCGCAAATAATAAATTATAATTGATTTTTTTAACACTATTAAAACACCTAAAAAATATTTACAGATAAATTTTCTTAAAATTTGAATTTATAATCTTAAAAATAAAATAAGTTAATCGCTACAAAAGTTAAGGTAATTTGATGGCTAATAGTGCAAGCTACATGATGGATGATTAGAATTTACAAGAACTTGCTTCATTAAGTTGGCTACAATAAACAAATGTAACGCTTTCAATTAATTATTATGTAAAGACTTATAAGTTGAACTAGTTATTAGACACACGCATTGTACGTGTATCTAATACCTGCAATGTTGATAGACTAATACTTCAAATTTGCAAAAATTTACAATCTGTATTTTTATTATTTTTTTCTATGTTATTAGACTAATACGGGACTTAATGAATATCTTTTTATTGAAGTTGTAATTTTTGCCAATCTTCATGACCTCCCACTTGAATCCGACAATTCTGTCTATCATTTTTGGTAAGTTTACTAGATAGAAGTCAACAGAGGACAAACTTGAATAATACAAACATCTAACTACAAATATTACAAGATTTTAAATATTAAAAAATATTAAATCTATTCCGATTGACTTTGTGTTTCACTGCACCTATTTTATTTTTCTCTCTACCAAATGGTTCTAAATTCTAATACAACTGCACTTATAAGTAAAAGGGAAAAGGCTCTAATATACCCCTGTATTTTGAAAAATAGTACATTCCTCTCCCCCGTTATACTATTAGGTCATTTAAAGGCCTACCGTTAGAAAAGTAATTAAAAATACCCCTATTTTTAACACCCGTCCAACAAGGCAATTAAAATGCCAACTGAAAAGTCACGGTGGACAGATCCGACCCGTAACCCATTAATATAACCTATTACTTAAATACTTAGTGACCCATTTTTAATAAAGAAAAGGGTCATTTTTTCTTGTTAGCTGAGAGAACGACTGTAAGAGGCGATTTAGGGTTCCTCCTATATGCATCAATTCTCTTCCAAATTTTCTGTAAAATCATTCAAAGGTATAGTTCTATTAAACTTGATTGCTGTTATTTCGCCTATTTTCTTTGTTTTTCCAATGTTAATCTTCTTTTTACTGAAGGTGATTTAGGGTTTCTGTTAACCTTTATAGTTTAGTGTTTGCATGTGTGTTTTCTCGGATGTAGTAAGTCTCTATTATGTGGATTTTGTATGGCAGTTTCTTTAGTGCAGGATTTACATGCGGGGCTGCATTTTATCTCTTTTTGGGGAGAGGGGGCTTTTGTTTCTGGCAAAGATAATTGTATATGGTCCCCAGGTGGGATATTTTTCTGTTGTTCCTTTATTGAATGCTGTAAATTTTTGTTATTTCTTTACAATTTATGGTCCACCAATAGATTTGTTTAATAATATCGTGACTCATGTGCCTGCCCTTTAGTTCTTTATACTATTTTGTCTGATTCATATGTGACTGACCTTTATTATATTTAATTTTGTTATAAATTCTGCCCTTTATTGGTTTGTACTATATTATATTCAATTCTGTTAACCCCTTTCTCTTATTTATTTTGTAGGTTAAGATGGTTAATGTGGACTTGTTATTTAATTATGGAGGTGATTGGAAAATAATTCCAAAAGTATTATATACAAGAAAGTTGGTGCACACTTGGAAACAGTATGATTCTGACCTTCTGTCTTTCATAGATTTAGTAAATGAATATACCTCATCTACTATAGGGTATGTTGGTGTCCAACAATTGATAATTTATGGTCATTCTGGTAGATTTTATGAAGTAATAGAGGATGATGGTATTAGGACTTTACAAAATATGATTTCTGTCCATTTCAATGTAATTAATGTATATGCTGTAGCGGATAATGAAATGAGGGTTCATGTTCCTAATATTGTCGACCATAATGAATCACAAATAGTAGATTGTGAGGTTGCAACTGATTGTAGTTCAAATGAGAGTGAAGATGAGACTCTTCTTTCCGAATATGACTCTGATGATTTAGAAGTAATTGCACTACGAAAAAGAGGGAGATTTCTGAAAAGTTGATTGAATACAAAGAGTTATACAAAAGAATAACATTCAAAGATATACCTGAGGCTAGAAAAGTGATAAATTTGTATTGCTTAGCCAACTGTTATGGTCTAAAATAACTCAAAAGTGATAACATTAGACTGAGGTATAGGTGTGAGGTTGGATGCCCCTTTATATGTCTAATTTTTTAGGATAAGAATGGTGGTGGGGTTAAGATCAAAACTCTTAAGTCAAAACACAAGTGTAACCCTGCATATGACAATCCTAGGATAGACAAAAATACCATAGCAGAATATTTTAAGAACAAGCTGCAAGAGAATCCTATGAAAAAAGTTAAGGATATGAAAATGACCTTAAAAAACACTTTCAACATCAATGTTAGACATGCAAAGTGTAAGAGGGCCAAGAGAATGATACTTGAATCCCTTGCTGGTAGTTTTACTGATGAGTATTGTCACACCTCCTTTTTGGCCCGCACCCACAGGGGCACAGAGGGAGTTTTTTCAATTAAAGAACAATCGAAACGGGATTTTTTGTTTAATTCAGAGTCGCCACTTGGGAGATTTATGGTGTCCCAAGTCACCTGTTTAATCCTGAATCGAGGAAAAGAATGACTCTGTTTAACAGTCAGCGTACCAGAAATCTAAGTAAGGAATTCTGTTAACTCGGGAGAAGGTGTTAGGCATTCCCGAGTTTCGTGGTTCTAGCACGGTCGCTCAACTGTTATATTTGGCTTGAATTATCTGATTTTAACAATTATGAACTTATGTGCAAATTTCTAAATCTTACCGCTTTTATTATTATTATTATTATTATTTTAAAAGAGAATTGCAACGTCGTGAAAACACATCTCGAACCACGTCACATCAATGCACCCGTGGTTATTGACACATTTCGACTCCGTTGAGATTTGGATTTGGGTCACATAAATGTGTACC
Organism: Nicotiana tabacum; assembly: GCF_000715075.1. Classification (NCBI taxonomy): domain Eukaryota; kingdom Viridiplantae; phylum Streptophyta; class Magnoliopsida; order Solanales; family Solanaceae; genus Nicotiana; species Nicotiana tabacum. The sequence continues at coordinate 172,683,763 of NC_134090.1, forward strand.
CGTGTTTAAGAAAGTAAATTATTAAAAGCGCGTCTAAAATGACTAGCGCATTGTTATATTTGGGGAGGGCCATGAAATTTTGCTAAACGGCTCATCCCGAAGTCTAAGTATTTAAAATAACCATTTATTGAGGGCATTGCCATTTGTACGTTTTATTTGGCGCGACTCGTCTCATATTTTATTTAAAGGATATCCTAAAGCGACTAAGATTTTTCTATTTTTTTTTCTCTAAAGATAAATAAAAGGTCCTAATTAGTTAATATTATAAAAGCGGGTTTCGAGTTCAAGTTCGAGTCCAAACAAAAGGACGGACCTTTTAATTTGAACCCGCTACCTAACTCAAAGCCCCAAACTTATATTGTGTTAACTATATACTGAAACCTTTAAATCAAGCCCAAATTAAATGGGCCAACTAATTCTACTTGTGAACGAACAACAACAGGTGGGCCTTGAGGCAAGCCCAAAACCGAATGGGGCGTGCCAAGCTGTGTAGGAGAGATTGAGGGATCGAGCCCCTGAAGTCAAGCATTTACTTATTCATTTGCATGTCGTTAGGTAAGCATCCTGATTTTATAGTGAAAGCAGTACGTCGTTCTACTTGGAACAACTTGAACAAAATAACCACAACACTCTTTATGGGCCAATTTTAACATGCCATGATGTAGCAAATAGACAGTCTTATTTTAGTACAAAACACATGACGACCATTACTAAAGGTTTATTGCAATGTGAATCGCTTTCAAATGACTTCACGAAACAAATTACCAAAACTGAACTTAATCTAACTATCCTATTAACCTAACATAAAACTAAATACAACCACTGCTCGAGATCACAGGCTTATATACATTCAAGACATATCGAGTGATAATCTAGCTAATAAAGAAACAGTTTCAATTTATTTATACAGTCATGTCAAATAGAACTAACAGCTGCATTTCCATTTCATCTCAACTTCAACTTCAAATTCGAGCTTACATCAACACAGGTTTTTTAGAATGGGTACCTGGAAATGGAATACAATGGAGAAGAAGAAGGAATGATCAACACAATAGATAGCACAGCACAACAGCAACAGTAACAAATATCCAGCAGCAACTCAGGAAAACCAGTTAAAAATTCCCCAGCTATACCAAACAGCAACACAAATAAACCAACACAACAATAACAGCACCCGAAATAAACCTAACTTGAAACCAACTTCAAACCAAAAAAGTAGCAGAAAGCAGTCCAAGAGTCAACTTTAACTAGACAGCACACTAGTTTCAACTTCAAGAAGGAAACCAAACAGCTACAACAGACCCAACTTACTCAAAATCAAATCAGCAACAACTCCGGACCCCAATGGCACAGTAACAAACTCCATGAATGCCTAACCTTTTTTCCTGTTTAAACTGATTCTCCCCAGCTAAAGAAGAAACAAGAACTGACTTAACATCTATCCTATACTGATTTTAGGACCCTTTTCCATTGATTTTCAAACGTGTGACTTCTTGAAAGAGTGGTGTTTTCAAAAGCCAACCCTTTTTAAACTCTCAAACAGTGATCTTTTTTTCAGATTCAAAAGCCCCTCAAGATTTCCAGCCTTCAGATTTTTTGACCGACCCTTTTTCTTCTAAAGTCTGCCCAAAAGAACAGCCAGACCAGATTCTAAAAGTCCCCCCCCCCCTTCTAATTCTGTCTAAACCCCTATTTATACCCAAACCTCAGCCCCTTTCCAGCTCTAAGGAGCACTTAGCTAATTAAGAAAGTATTTTCTGCCCACTACTACATGTTTTGTTTTAATTCACTTGTTCCCCACTAAAGTATGTTTCTTCCCATTATCCCTTGTCCTTCCCTTTATTTAATTGTTCAAACATATATGGGCAACATATTTTAATCAATCCCTTTTTAAGCCTTTCATACCATTATGTTTTGTTCCCCATTAACACTAAACAATTGCATTAGTTTAATGGTATTTTAGTACCCTACTGTTAGCTCATTCATCTTAAGCCATTTTCAAACCTTTTAAACCCCAAAATACCCTCCTAAAGTCCCTGAAATTACTGTCCTACCCAATCCCTTTCACTCTGCATTGAATCTTTCAACTCTAACCTATTCAAACTTACCAACTAACTAAGCTGAATCCAACAAACTACAATAGCTATAACCAATTCAAATCAGTTAGTAATTCAGGATATCAAATCAAATGGCAGCACATATTGAACTAACTATTTTGGGGAACCAATCATATTTAGCTCAGCAACAGATGAACTAAAATCAACTAGACGAGCATATGCCTTAATCAGATTGGAATACAAAAGAAGAAACAACCAGAAGAGCCTTTAGGGGATTGCCAAATTCAGGATAACAAATGACCAATAAATTCATTTCAATGAACTGAATATACCAACAGGCTCAGTTCTAAGTTCAAATATACCAACGAGCTCATTTTAACACAAAATTTAGAATACAAACGAAGCAAGAGGGGAAACAGGCAGGAATGAGCTATGAAATCAAAACCAAAATTAAACTACTATCGTGTTAAACTAACACTCAAACCTACCGGACTAATCGAAGAAACTTATTCGATTGATTAAACAGTTATAACATATAATCAACAACAGAAAATTTAGACCAAGAAAAAGGTCCGAAGAGAGGAGGAGGAAAATCATTGACAAAACCGGGCTACAATGAGACTTTAAACAGATAAACAACAAACAAAAAAATGAAAAAAGAAATGGAAAGGAAATACCTCAAAATCTATAGATCGAACTCCAATCAGTATGACCTTCGACTTGAACCTTTTTAGGTAAAAACGAACTTTAATCGAGTGTTCTCGACTGAGAACACTCGACTAAAGTTGATTAAAACCCCAATTTCTTTTTCCCCTCGGATCGACTCCAGGTTTGGTTCTTCTAGGGTTTTTCAATCGATTTAAACTTCGACCAGTTCTAGCAAGACTCGAGCCAAAGTAGGGGTGGTTTGGGAATGAGGGAGGTCAGGTGGAGCTGGGGTGTGAACTTGGGACTGGTTGGGTAGGTTTAGGGTTTTGCTCGAATCTTCGATTGAAGATTCGAGACAGACTGGGATGATTCGAGGTTAAAGGGATAGGGATCTGGGTTGAGGGTGGTTAGGAGGTTCAGTAGTGTGAATTTCCTGGTCACCGTCATCGTTGCCAGCGGTTTTCAGGCGAAGGGGTATGAGGGCGTCTAGGGTTTCAAGGGTTGTTTGGTCTCTGGTTCTTGGAGACGAAGGGGAGGGGTTTGGCTTGGGGGGGACGGGTAAAGGGTTAGGCTTATATACCAGATGGTGAAATGAATCCTGGCCGTTTGATCTGATGAGATCGACAGCCTGGATTGATCATTTAAGTGGAACAGCGTCGTTTAGGCACTCCTGAGATGACCGGATCGGTCTTGGATGGGAATGGGTCGGGTATTGGAGGAGTTGATCTGGACTATTCGATCCAATCAAACGAATGGTTGAGATTGGCTGAGTTAAAATGATGTCGTTTGGATTAGTCGCAGGTGGACTGGATTTGGGGCGGGTATGGGCTGGTTTTTGGCCAGGTTCGGGCTGTGTTTTGGATTTGGGCTTGGCCAAATTGGCCCAACTGAATTTTCCTCTTCTTATTCTTCATTTTTTGTTTTCTTTTCTTTTATTTTCTTCCTAAATTATTTTCTAAAATTATAAACTAAGTTAACTTATTAAAAATACTAATTATCTTCTAATAACATTTATCACATATAATTAAATGCCAACACAATTCAACATTAAACGCTAAAAACAAAAAATGCAAAGTACATTATTTTTTATGATTTTTCCATTTTGTAAAACAAACTTGATTGTTTAATTAATTCCTAAATTGTAAAATTAAATCCTAAATGCACATGCAACACATATTTTTGAAATTTTTCTTAATTAAAGTAGAAATAAACATGCACAGACAAAAATACAAATAAATCACAAACAACACAACACCATTTTAATTTTTGAATTTTTTGGGAGTAGTTCTCATTGGGCAAAAATCACGTGCTCACAGCTGCCCCTCTTTGTCCGAAAACACAAAGAGTTTTCGTGCAAAGATAAAGTGAGCGGATACGAGCAATTTTTGCCCGTTGGAATACTCCGTGTGAAGCATTTCTGAAAAGATTTAACCAAACCTTTGCTTCAAAGGTTTCCTACATATCCCTGGCTAGAAGGGAATCAGGTTAATGTAGTTCGGGAAGTTTTGGTAGCTGGGGCTACCATGGGACTGCAACGTTGTTGTTACTGCTGTTGCATGTTGTTACTACTGCTTTCCGACCTCCTTATTACACCATTGCTAGAAAGAAAACAAAAAGCTAGACTAAACTAATGATTACAGAATCTTATCTGTCTTCGACTTGCTCTTATAGTCTTCTTTCTGATTTCTGAAATGGGATTCATGTTGGGGGTATTTTTGTTGTAACCCTCCGCATTACTGACTTCTGACTTGATCTTGAAATGTATTCCTCTGTTCTGCAGGCGGGCTCCTGACTTAAACTTGAATGTGTACTCCTTTGTTCTACATGCGGGCTCCTGACTCCAATAGCGACCTTGAAAATAAATCAGCCTCTATTCTCCAGGCGGGCTCCTGACTTCAACAACAACTTTTAAGTAAACGACCTTCATTCTACAAGCGGGCTCCTGACCCCTTCAACTTAAAATATGACAACCTCCGTTCTACAGGCGGGCTCCTGACTTCATCAACTTCAAATATAACAACCTCCGTTCTAACAGGCGCGCTCCTGTTCTTCAACTTAAAATATAACAACCTCCGTTCTACAGGCGGGCTCCTAACTTCAGCTACTTCTTAAAAATATAATACCTCCATTCTCCCGGCGGGCTCCTGACTTCGTCTGCAACTTGCAATGATAACAACCTTCATTCTTCAGGCGGGCTCCTGACTTCCAACACAACTTAAAAATATAACACCTCCATTCTCCAGGCGGGCTCCTGACTTCAACAATGACTTAAAAATATAACACCTCCATTCTCCAGGCGGGCTCCTGACTTCATCAACTTCAAATATAACAACCTCCGTTCTAACAGGCGGGCTCCTGACTTCTTCAACTTAAAATATAACCTCCGTTCTACAGGCGGGATCCTGACTTCTTCAACTTAAAATATAGCAACCTCCATTCTACAGGCGGGCTCCTGACTTCAACTACAACTCAGAATGTAATACCTCCATTCTCCAGGCGGGCTCCTGACTTCACTACTTCCCAAAACATAATACCTTCATTCTCCATGCGGGCTCCTGACTTCAACTACTTCTTAAAATATAGCACCTCCATTCTCCAAGCGGGCTCCTGTCTTCGACTACAACTCAAAAATACAACACCTCCATTTTTCAGGCGGGCTCCTGACTTCGACTATTTCTTAAAGACATAACACCTCCATTCTCCAGGCGGGCTCCTGACTTCAACAACTTCTTAAAAATATAATACCTCCATTCTCCAGGCGGGCTCCTGACTTCAATAAACAATTTAGAGATAATACCTCCATTTTCCAGGCGGGCTCCTGACTTCGACAATTTCTTAAAAACATAACACCTCCATTCTCCAGGCGGGCTCCTGACTTCAACCTTCTCAAGAAATATAACACCTCCATTTTTCAGGCGGGCTCCTGACTTCAATTATGACTTAAAAAATATAACACCTCCATTCTCCAGGCGGGTTCCTGACTTCAACTTCTTCTTAAAATGACAGCAGCCTCCATTCTCCAAGCGGGCTCCTGACTTCAACTACAACTCAGAATGTAATACCTCCATTCTCCAGGCGGGCTCCTGACTTCACTACTTCCCAAAACATAATACCTCCATTCTCCAGGCGGGCTCCTGACTTCAACTACTTCTTAAAAAATGCGTTTTATTGCTGTTGCTCCCTCCTGCCTCCTAGACCATTTTCCTTCTAACTTGAAATTATCTTCTTTTAGAACTGCTTCCCTCAAAACTGGTGTTTCATTCCTCTGAAAACTGCTGGGGATAACACCGGTGTTTTATTCAAAAATATGTTATTTTCCTCCTTCAACGATTACTTCCTTAAAAGCTAGTGCTTTCCTTCCACTGGAACTACTTCCCTTAAGACTTGTGTTATCTTCCTTCCAAAATTGCTTCCTTTAAAACTTGTTTGGCCTTCTTCCGAAAACTGCTGGGTATACCATTTTTCCCAAAACTTATGTTATCTTGCTTCGTCCCCAAGTGGGTATCGGACTTCCTGAAATTTTCAAAATGAAAGAAAATTTTCTGCCCCAGTTTGACAATCTTTCTTGTATCATGATGTCTTTTCATCATCTATAACATTTCCTGTCCCTGCTTCAACTCAAAGAAAAAAAAATTGTTAGTTTAAAACGTGATGAATGGTCGTGCCACTCCTGCTGGGGATGGTTTTCTCTTTCTTCTTTCCCAGCTTTGTGTTCCATTACATCACCAAAGCTTGATGAGGATGAGATTATTTGTTGGGGATGATATTCCTACTGGCGATCATATTCCTGCTGGGGATGGTTTTCCCCCTCTTCTTTCCCTGCTCCGTGTTGTCCGATCCTCTTGGAACTTGGTCGATAATCTGCCAGGGAAGCTCTTGTTTCTTGACGATTCTTTATTCACCAATTGTTGCTTCCTACTTTTCTCCATACCCTCCCCGAAATCCTAGACCAATCCATCATTTGGTCTTGCAACGAACGTCTTTCTTGTTCCATTGCATTATCTTTGGCCCGTCCTATCCACATTGTGTTTTTGCACCATCTTGGCAACTGGTAATAAGCTCTAAAAATCCTTTTAAAAAACAAACTGCTGAGGAGATAAAGACTTTAAACCAAGAAATGAAAAAGTGATGATTTCAAAAGATAGAAAAAGAAGAAGTCTTTCTGAACAAATGCTGGGGAAAAAGAAAGAAAAGAACTTATCTGAATGATATAACCGATCCCAACGATCATGTCGTGCATTCTGGATTAATCAACCCCAGTCACGTGTATCAATCAATCTTTCGAACGGCCTCATCTTGCTGGGGATAAATAGGCACTCAAATCTTTGCCAAATGCGGATACTTTCTGCCAATCTTGTCTTGTCGCCTCATAGTGCTCTTTAGTGAAAATCACTAATAAGACTCTCTCATTTCTCTCAACTCTCATCGCCTTATGGTGCCTGTGAAGGTTTTCACCGATAAGACTCTCTCATTTTATTTCTCTCAACCTACGTCGCCTTATGGTGCCTGTGGAGTTTTCACCGATAAGACTCTCTCATTTTTTATTTTTTTTCCAGTTGGGGATTTGAGTGTCACCGATATGACTCTCTCTGTTGGGGATTCTTTCGGCCATCAATTCATTTCCAGCTTATGATCCTCTTCTCTACTGGGGATCAGAGTGTTATTCCCGACTTCCGTTTGCATGACTTGGCACTTCTCGGATACTGATCGAGAGGTCTTTTTTGGACATCAGTATGGGTTTTGTGTATGGCTAAAAGAAAAAGGGGTATCAAAAGGTTCAAAATAATTTTGATGAGCAAAACATTACAACTATTGGAATCAAACTTCCTTCCCAAAATTACAAACACACCTTCTGCCCCAGTTTCTTGCTTGGGGATTTTTATTTTTGTTACACTATGACCGAGCCGTGAGGCGCCTACGTATCCTTTTTGAAGAATCAGGTCAAACGTAGTTCCCAATTCCTTTGTTTTTCTTGTGACTTTCTTTTGTCTTTATTATCATTATTTTTCTCTTCTCTTTTTCTTTCATTTTCATTACTGGTTCCAAAAGAGGGGTATGAAAGAATAAATAAGGCTCAAAAGGGGAAGCAAAGGTTGAAGTGTTTGGATGGAAGAACAAATTGCCTCCGTCATTTCATTCTCCGATACCGTGCCAAATGCAAACAAACAACAATTATAATTAAAAGAAATCATACATAATATCTCTTAACTGCGTCAGAATTGATAGCCATGTCGACGCATTTCCCTTCGATATCTGTTAAACATAAAGCGCTATTGGACAACACTCTGGTTACAATGAATGGCCCTTGCCAATTCGGGGCGAACTTGCCCTTTGCCTCAGCCTGATGTGGGAGGATGCGTTTCAGCACTTGCTGGCCCACTTCAAACTCTCGGGGACGCACCTTTTTGTTGTATACTCTTGCCATTCTCTTTTGATATAACTGGCCATGACACACAACTGTCAATCTTTTTTCATCAATCAAGTTCAACTGCTCCAGACGAGTTTTGACCCACTCATCATCATCAATCTCAGCTTCAACGACAATCCGAAGGGATGGGATTTCGACTTCCGCCGGTATTACTGCTTCAGTTCCATATACCAACAAATAAGGAGTTGCCCCTACTGAAGTGCGGACAGTAGTGCGATAACCCAGCAACGCAAATGGTAATTTTTCATGCCATTGCCTCGAACCTTCTACCATTTTCTGAAGTATCTTCTTTATGTTTTTGTTGGCTGCCTCAACTACTCCATTCGCCTTGGGACGATATGGGGTAGAATTGCGGTGTGTAATCTTAAACTGTTGGCATACCTCTTCCATCAATTTACTGTTAAGATTAGCACTGTTATCTGTGATGATCACCTTCGGGATTCCAAATCGACAGATGATATTTGAGTGAACAAAATCGACCACTGTTTTCTTGGTCACAAACTTGAAAGTTTTGGCCTCAACCCATTTGGTGAACTAATCAATGGTTACCAGAATGAACCTATGCCCGTTAGATGCTGCTGGCTCAATTGGTCCAATGATATCCATGCCCCATGCAACAAATGACCATAGTACTGACATTGTATGCAATTCTGTCAGCGGAGAATGAATCAGATCTCCGTGTATCTGACACTGATGGCATTTCCGCATGAAACTGATACAATCACGCTCCATAGTGAGCCAATAGTACCCTGTTATAACTGTCGTGGCTTGACTAGCATCTACACATCTCAGCAATCCCAAATCTGGTGTTCTTTTGTACAACACTCCTCCACTGAGGAAAAATCCATTTGCCAGTCGCCGAATGGCTCTCTTTTGATCTCTGGTGGCCTGCTCAGGGTATATCCCCATCCTGAGGTATTCCTTGACATCATAGAACCATGGTTCGCCATCCAGTTCTTCCTCTAACATGTTGCAATAAGCATGTTAATCACAAACCTGAATATGCAACGGGTCAACATGAATTTTGTCTAGGTGGTGAAACATTGATGCTAAGGTGGCCAAAGCATTGGCAATCTCATTATGAACTCTTGGGATGTGTCTAAACTCCACTGATCGAAATCGCTTGCTCAGATCGTGCAAACATTGTCGATATGGTATGAGCTTCAAATCCCGTGTTTCCCATTCACCCTGGATTTGATGCACCAGGAGGTCTGAGTCTCCCAAGACCAAGATGTCCTGGACATCCATGTATGCAGCTAACCGTAAGCCCAAAATGCATGCCTCATATTCAACCATGTTATTGGTACAATAGAAATATAGCTATGCCGTAACAGGATAATGATATCCTGTTTCAGAAATAAGTACCGCTCCTATTCCAACTCCTTTCGCATTTGCAGCTCCATCAAAGAAGAGCTTCCAACCTGGTTCCTTGGTCATTTCCAAATCATCTATATGCATCACGTCTTCATCGGGAAAATACGTTCTCAAGGGCTCGTATTCTTCATCAACAGGATTCTCGGCCAAGTGAACAACCAATGTTTGGGCCTTCATAGCCGTCCTCGTCACATAGACGATGTCAAATTCTGTGAGTAAGATCTGCCATTTCGCCAATCTCTTTGTGGTCATAGGCTTCTAGAAAATATACTTCAGTGGATCCAAGCATGAAATGAGATAAGTAGTATATGATGACAGATAATGCTTCAATTTCTGGGCCACCCGAGTTAGGGCGCAACATGTCTTCTCGAGTTGAGTGTACTTAACCTCATAGCATGTAAACTTCTTGCTGAGATAATAGATGGCTTGCTCCTTCCTTCCCGTAATGTCGTGCTGCCCCAGTACGCAACCAAATGAATTCTCCAGGACCGTTAGATAAAGAATTAACGGTCTTCCCGGCTCAGGTGAAACCAACACAGGTGGATTTGATAAATATCCTTTGATTTGGTCAAATGCTTCCTGACATTTTGCCGTCCATTCTACCACAACATCTTTCTTCAGTAGCCAAAAAATGGGTTCACAAGTCGCCGTGAGTTGAGCGATGAACCTGCTGATATAATTCAACCTTCCCAACAGACTCATTACTTCTGTTTTTGTTCTTTGGCGGTGGCAATTTCTGGATGGATTTGATTTTTGACGGATCCAACTCAATGCCTCGCCGACTGATGATGAATCCCAACAGCTTTCCAGATGGAACACCAAATGCACATTTGGCCGGGTTAAGCTTAATGTCGTACCTTCGAAGTCTTTGGAAAAACTTCCTTAGGTCTGCCACGTGGTCTTCCTGACGCTTAGATTTTATGATCACATCATCTACGTACACCTCAATCTCTTTGTGTATAATGTCATGAAACACCGTAGTCATTGCTCTCATGTACGTTGCCCCAGCGTTCGTCAAGCCAAAAGGCATTACCCGGTAGCAATAAGTCCCCCACGGCGTAATGAATGCCGTCTTTTCCGCATCTTCTTCATCCATCAGAATCTGACGATACCCAGTATAGCAATCTATAAAAGACCCGATCTCACGTCCGGCACAATTATCGATCAAGATATGGATGTTGGGTAATGGAAAGTTGTCCTTGGGGCTTGCCCTGTTCAAATTGCGGTAATTGACACACACTCTGATTTTCCCATCTTTCTTCGGCACTGGCACCACATTAGCCAACCAATCAGGATATCGAGTGACCCGAATAACCTTTGCCTGCAGTTGCTTGGTTACTTCTTCTTTAATCTTCACACTCATATCTGTCTTGAACTTCCTCAATTTTTGCTTGACGGGAGGGCACGCCGGGTCAGTGGGCAATTTGTGAACCACTAGATCGGTGCTTAAGGCCGGCATGTCATCATACGACCATGCAAAAACATCTTTCAATTCAATGAGTGCTTTGATTAGTTCCTCCCTAATGTTCGGCTCAATGTGGATGCTTATTTTGGTTTCCCTGACATCGTCTGCATCCCCTAAATTGACAGCTTCAGTGTCGTTCAAATTGGGCTTGGGTTTCTCTTCGAACTGGCTTAATTCTCTGTTTATCTCTTCAAAGGCTTCATCCTCATCGTATTCCGATTCATCATCATAATCGACCTCTTGTACAATTAGTTCGGAATCAGATTGATTGTTTAGACTAGGTTGAAGATCCGTTGTGCATGCCATATTATTAGAACCAGTATAAAGATAACTGTTCAGAAAGAGAAAAAAAGAAAATAGAATAAAAACAAAATAAAGAGAGAAAACTTTCACTTTATTAAAATGCGGGATAACAGAGTTTCACGCTTTTGTTGAATACAAAAATAAAACAAAACTGGATTACAACTCTGGAATAATCCAGAAAACAAGAAAGAAAATCCAGAGCCTACTACCAAGACTCCCTCCGGGTAGGAAGAGGAGTAGCTGTCCAATTGTTGATATTGGCCCTAGGCCCCACAAACTGTATATCTTCCCTACTGGAACCTTCTCCAGCTTCTATCACGTTGACATCGGCGAACAGCCTTTCAAAACCCTGATTCAAGTCTCCATCTGACCCAATCAGAGGTCCGAGAATTTTGGGGACTGACAACCTTCTGATACCTGCTCTGACAAAGGATCTGGAAAGACGTGGAACTGGCTTGGGAAGAACCCAAACTTTCTTCTTCAACTTTCGGGCCCGCCTTACATCTGCTGCCGTAGGCTTGAATCCTAGCCCAAAAGTGTCCAGGTTCTTGGGCAAAGAAACTGGCTGGACCATACCTTGCAGATCAACCCCCAAACCTTTTCCTGGTACAAACCCGCTGTTTAGCATTTCCGAGGCTACCATGAAGGTCGCAGCTGCGATCCTGGGAAGTGGAAGGTCCTCGCCTTCAGAAATTTTATCCACTGAAACCGCGTCGAAAACCTGGTACACCCGCGGACCTTTGTCGTCATCAGTTTCTATGAATGGCACAACGGCATCACTCACAATGCCTGTGCCGTCATCCCCGTGCACCACTATCTCCTGCCTGTACCATTCAAATTTCACCATCTGGTGCAATGTAGAAGGCACTGCTTTGGCGACATGGATCCAGGGTCTCCCCAATAGAAGATTGTATGATACTGTCACGTCTACCACTTGGAATTCCATGGTGAATTCCATTGTACCAATGGTCAATCCCAGTATGATATCACCCACCGTGTCGGTACCACCTCTATCGAAACCTCGGACGCAGACGTTGTTCCTGTGAATCCGGTCATGATCAACTTTCAGCTTGTTCAGAGTAGTCAAAGTACAGATGTTGGCGCTTGATCCATTATCAATCAATACTCGGTGACCACCGAGTCTTTGCATTTCACGGTCAAGTATAGGGCTTTGTTGTGTTATGTACCCTCTGCTGGCAATTCATCATCAGAAAACGTCACTCGGTTTACCTCGAAGATTTTGTGCACTATCCTCTCCAAGTGATTTACAAAGATTTTATCCGGAACATGGGCCTCGTTCAGGATTTTCATCAGTGCCTGGCAATAATCGCTGGAATGGATCAACAGTGATAGTAACGAAATCTGTGTTGGGGTCTTTCTTAACTGCTCCACAATGGAGTAGTCTTGTGCCTTAATTTTCTTCAAAAACTCCTCAGCCTCTTCCTCCGTCACTGGCTTCTTTACCACCGCTGGGTTGGACCTTCTTAACTCTACGGGAGCAAAACACCTTCCCGAACGAGTTAAGCCCTGGGCCTCACATACTTCTTCCACAACCTCCTTCCCTTTGTACATTACCATCACTTTACTGTAGCTCCATGGCACGGCTTTCTCGTTGGTTATCGGCATCTGCATTACTGGCCTGATGACAACTGGCCCTATGCATGCTGGCTTGATTGGTACCCCTCGCACCGTTACTTTGATCGGCTCTGGATTCTTTGCAACAACAGGCGAACTCTTCCCCATCACCACTATTGGCTTGACGTCTACCTTTTCCAACTATACCACCTCTTCTCCACCTGTCGACTTTTCTTTTGGACTGGCATGGATCATCATCACCGTCTGTGAGGGTTTCTTTAGCTCCCCTCCTTCGTGCACAAGCTCGATCATGTGGGTTTCGTGGTGTGCTGGCAATGGGTTCTGATTGATGTTGGGTGCCTCCGGTGTCTGAACCTCGATCTTGTTTGTGTCAATAAGATCTTGCACTACACGTTTCAATTTCCAGCATTTCTCGGTATCATGTCCGGGAGCCCCCGAAAAATACTCACAACTTACCGAGTGGTCCATATTTTGGGGAAAGGGATTCGGTAATCTGGGCTCAACGGGACTCAACAAACCTAACGGCCTTAATTTGTGGAACAAAGCAGTATAGGTTTCTCCCAAATCAGTGAATGTTCTTTGTCTCTGCACCCTTTCATTTCTGAAAGCCTGATTCCCCCGGAAACCTGGCCCAGCGGGATTCCTGTAGGCCCTTGGTGGTGGATATGTGTTTTGTGGAGGTGGATAGGTATTTTGGGGAGTCGGTCCGTGCCACTATGGGTGAGCCAGAGGCTGGGTATATGTCTGGGCTTGATGGACGGAGAAATATGGTTCTTGTGGTGGGTAGTAGGGCTGTGGAGGGTAATTTGGAGTGTGTGGGTAATTTGGGTGATGGGGTCTGGATTGGTAGCGCGGGAAAAGACCTCTCAATCTGGACCAATTACATGCCTCTATTGTTGCGACCTCTTCTCTTTTCTTCTTCCCGAGCGCACCTCCCGTGCCGCTCTGAATGGCCTGAGTTGTTGCTTTGATTGCCGAATAGCTCAGGATTTTGTTGGACTTAAGTCCCTCTTCAATCATACCGCCCATTTTCACCACCGCGTTGAAAGATTTGCCAACTGACGTTACCAAGTGACCAAAGTAAGTTGGCTCTAGAGTTTGTAGAAAGTAGTCAACCATTTCCCCCTCTCTCATCGGAGGATCAACTCTTGCTGCCTGTTCTCTCCACCAGAACCCAAATTCTCTAAAGCTCTCTCCCGGGTTCTTCTAAAGCTTCAGCAATGTGAGACGGTCAGGGATGATCTCAAGGTTGTACTGGAAGTGACCTGCGAATGCCTGTGCTAGATTGTCCCGGGTGTACCACCTGCTCGGATCCTATCTTGTGTACCATTCCAGTGCAGATCCACTTAGACTTTGACCAAAGTAAACTATTAGCAGCTCATCTTTACTACCTGCTCCTCTCATCTTGCTGCAAAAACCTTGCAAATGTGCCATAGGATCGTCGTGCCCCTCGTATAGATCAAACTTTGGCATCTTGAACCCTGCCGGCAATTAAATGTCAGGGAAAGGGCACGGATCTTTGTAGGCCACACTGACTTGGTTGCCTAACCCATGGATATTCCTGAAGGACTGCTCCAGGCTTTTAAACTTTCGAAGCACTTTGTCTTGCTCTGGGCTCTTAGTCGGCTTTTCAGTCTCTACTGGGATCTCGAAGTGAGTATTATAAGTATGAGGCTTGGGTGCTTTGAAGGTTGGTTCAAGGGGTAATATTGGTTATTGTGAGCCTGAAACAACCGCTCGCTGGATGATCTTTGCAGCGTGGCTGGTGGGGGTGCCACGAAAACAGGAACATTTGGCGGAGGAGGATTCTGATTGGGTTGTGAAGCTTAGGGATAATAGGAATGTCTTTCCTGATAGTATTGGTGACTGGGGGAGGGTATTTCGGCGAGTGTCCTGGTGGGAGAGTGGGAGTAACGGGAGGGTTAGGCACTTTTTGTACCCTAGCTAAGGCCAGCTGCATTTCTTTCATCTCCTATCTCATCTTATCCATTTCCTCCTTCAGCATTTGATTCTCCGTCCTTTCATCCTCGACACTTTGGTCTGAACTAGTCATGCTTTTTAGTATGGGCCCTTTGGATCTTGTTTGGTAATGGTAATCTGCCAGAACGTTCTAACAAACTAACTGGTTCGAAATCTCTGGAAGGACAACAAACTTGTTAGCGTTAGAGTTTAACACATATTGCAATTTCACGTTGGGGGATGCAATGTTCCTAGGCAGTTTAACCATTTCTAACATGTCTTTGCTTCGACCGCATGCGTCATTCCGGCTTACTTTGTTTGTGCCTCGTTTAAGTGTTTCTGAAACTTTCTTTATCTCTCTTTTTATTTCTTTCTTTTCCTTTCTTTTATTCACTTTGCCTTTTCTCTTTTTTTCTTTTTAGTGGTGGTCGAATCTTATGTAGATTGTCTACATATCATGTCCCCGTATGAATCAGACCGCGCGTAGTTTTGCCACGAGTGCGGAACATAAAGACACCATTTTTGGATTTTTCAATCTTCGCTAGCAAAACGTTTTATTACAAGGCAAAACATTTTTGAAAAGAAACTGACAGGCTTGATACAGACTACAGACACTATGCAAAAGGGAAATACAAACTCCAACGGACAACAGACTCTGAAGACAAGGAAAATACAGACTCAAACTATGAATGTTTCAAAGTTTTGAATTTTGGCGCCCGCGGGGCGTCGTTCGGCCTCGCCGCGGGCTTTGGTGAAAGGCCCCGTTGTAGATCTTTCAAATCTTCCATGATCTGGTGGACATAAATCATTATTGAAGCAAATAAGGTGGTACGGGACATATCCTCACAAGTTAGGCACTTCATGGTGATGTAGTGCCCGATATCGTCGATCCTTCCCTAGATTCTGTCCCTTTCCATAAGCAATCGCTCTATTTGTTGATTCCGCGTCCCCAGCATTTGTGCGTTGTAAAGGAGTTGATCCTGAAACTCATTCATTTGTTTCTCCATTCGGGCCATTAGATCATAGTAGCGCTTCCTATCTTCTCTGGCATCTAGGGCTTGTCTGAAGATCCGCTCTTTGAGAGTGGATATTGTTTCTCTCAATATAGCGATGTTCCTTTCGTAGTCCCTCTTCATTTGTTGCATAGACCGTGCTCGCTCTTCTGCCTTCTTTATCCATTTCACCTGGATTCTCGCTAGACCAGTTTTAAATTTTTCCAGGTCTTCTTGATATTAGAGGACTTTCTTCTTTAGACCGTTTATGAGCCTTATCATCCCGGCTTCTCTTCGGGTTTCTGGTAGCTATTTTCATTTCCTGGATTTGAGCTTTGAGGACCTCGTTTTCCTGAGCTAGTTTTCTCTTTTCTCCCTCATCTGCAGCGATATGCAAATCTTTCTCAAATTTCAAATCTATAACTTGCTTCTCCAACTTGCCTATTGTAACTCTGTACTCGTGCTCTTTATCCAACCAATCCCACTGTTCTTGCAGCGCCTTGACGAATTCCTGGAGATGGGGTCATTTAGCCGGCCTTTCGTGCTCAAGTTCTCTCATGTACCAAACAAGGTATCCTGGTGCCACTTCGCCTTTGGCCTGATCCTGCACACAAGTATCTGTTTTTAAATATTGACATTCACTCCAGATCTGACGGACTCTTACTTCAAGGAATTGTCCGTCAGGGCTAATCTCAATTACTTGAGCACTAAGATCTTCCTCCTGTGGCACTGTTTGGCATCTCCCGAGTTGTCTCAAAACCCGATATGGCGCGTAAGGCTGAATGCTCTTGAGCCCCATCAATAGAAAGTGGGTCCTAGCTGCCGGCATATGGATGACCTCGTCGATGGGCAACCATTCTAGTGTCCACTGTATTTGGCTGGCGGTGAGGGTCCGAAAGAATGATGTCCACACCATAACTCCCTCGGGTAGACTGACCCCCTTGATTCTTGTGTAGAACTCTTCTATGCAAGTTTTCTTCGGGGAACCATAACTCAAGAGCTGGGAACAGTGGTAGAGATGCTTAGTCATCCATATTTGTAGCAACAAGTTACACCCCTCGAAAAAGTTCCCTCTAGCTTTGCAGGCTGTGAGAGCTCGGAAGATATCAGATACTATCATAGGTTCAAGAGTGCTTTCATCTTGAATGAGCAAGGTACTGACGACCCCGGCTATTTTCAGATCAATGTTTCCGTCTTTCCTTGGAAATACCAAAAGGCCCAAAAATATTATCATAAAAGCCACTCGTCTATGCTCGTCCCATTTCTGACGGTTACTTTTGCTGCAAAACTTGTTACCCAGGTTGTTGAATCCTCCGACATGACCGTATCTGTCGTATATGAAGCGCGGATTACAAAAACCTGCGGCAAAATCGGGGTTATGGAACGTCCTGGGTATCTTTAACGAATCTAAAAACCGATGCACAGTGACAGCTCTTGGAGAAACCAGGTATTTTTTCCTCAACGGAACTTCAGCATTTTCGATGTACCCGGCTATTTCCTCCAAAGTCGGAGTGAGATCAAAATCGGAGAAGTGGAAGACATTGTGTGCCGGGTCCCAGCAGGTGACCAAAGCTCTTGCGATATCCCCCCAAGGCTGGATTTCCAATAAACCCGTAAGACCTTTTAGATATATCTTGACCTCATCTTGCCCTTCACCACCTAAATCATCCCACCATAGCCGCAACTTGAAAGGGATTTTAGTCATTATTGAAAAAGGTTCATTTTGCATCGTGCTCATCCTGCACGTTTATTAAGGTGATTAAAAAAAAAAAATTTATCTAACTCAACCAATTGGCTATTTTTTTTTTGTAAATTTTTTTTTCTATTTTTTTTTCACAGATTAAAAGAAAGATCCGGCTCCGCACATGGCTTTTCAGCACTTCGGGAACGAAGATTTTAAAGCTAGGTGAGTCAACCGGTCAAAAATCCCAAAAATGACTATGAGTGGCCGTTTATGCAAAGTCAGCCTTCCGGCGTCCCTTTTGGGAACATTCGGCTATTTTGACAAAAACGGCGTCACCCGACTTATTTATGACGAAAATTAAAATTTTGACATTTTTGTAAAGGGGAGGTTGGACCCGATGAGGGTTGCCTACGTATCCCGCACCCTGTGAGAATCAAACCGGCGTAGTTCGGGTAGATAAAACAAACTTCTTTTGAAAACAAGACTCTTTTCAATGGCAAATAAAACCATTTTTCATAAACAAAACCCTTTTTTTTCTCAAAAATCCGACAGAGTTTCGACGCTATTTGGACATTGATTTTTTTCAAAACAGGCGATTAACTACCTCTATCTATCTTTCCTCAAAGTAATCAAAAGCCAGTCAGCATGCAAGTCCGAAGCAAACAAATGCACAGGTAGCAAGTTGGATGCATCAGGATGGTCTTTTGTCGTTTTGGTACACCTGTCCTAGACAGACCCAACCCCTGTGTTGAGCCTCCTAAGTCAAATGCACATGATGCAAACAAACGTTCCTACTAGGGATACGGCATGAAGCTGAGTTATTCTAAGTTCGTAACCTGGGTATTTGTTCTAGACTGTGTACCCGAGCGGACAACTCGAGTCGAGGAGGGGGCTACGTACCGAGGACCCACGAGATCGTCCGACTTTGTAACTTATCCGGCCTCTTTCTTATTTCAGGGTATGACACTAACAGAATAAGGAGTCTCAACCAGCGAGCACATCCCCGAAGACGAGAAGAGCAGGGTTTCGTAACAGTTTATATACAGTTCAAGATAATATCAAAGCGGTAAAAGCATCACTTAGCACATTAGGCCCAAACATGTAACAAAATTAGATAAAGCCAAATATAACAATTTATCTAAGCTCGAATTCTGAACCCTGAACCAGAGATTCTGGGTAATATCCCCAGCAGAGTCGCTAGAGCTGTCACACCTCCTTTTGGCCCGCGCCCACAGGGGCACAGAGGGAGTTTTTCCAATTAAAGGACAATCGAAACGGGATTTGTTGTTTAATTCAGAGTCGCCACTTGGGAGATTTATGGTGTCCCAAGTCACCGGTTTAATCCCGAATCGAGGAAAAGAATGACTCTGTTTAACAGTCAGCGTACCAGAAATCCGGATAAGGAATTCTGTTAACCCGAGAGAAGGTGTTAGGCATTCCTGAGTTCCGTGGTTCTAGCACGGTCGCTTAACTGTTATATTTGGCTTGAATTATCTGATTTTAACAATTATGAACTTATGTGCAAATTTCTAAATCTTACCATTTTTATTATTATTATTATTTTAAAAGAGAATTGCAACGTCGTGAAAATACATCTCGAACCAAGTCACATCAATGCACCCGTGGTTATTGACACATTTTGACTCCGTTGAGATTTGGATTTGGGTCACATAAATGTGCACCTGAGTTTAAGAAAGTAAATTATTAAAAACGCGTCTAAAATGACTAGCGCATTGTTATCTTTGGGGAGGGCCGTGAAATTTTGCTAAATGGCCCATCCCGAAGTCTAAGTATTTAAAATAACCATTTATTGAGGGCCCCGCCGTTTGTACGTTTTATTTGGTGCGGCTCGTCTCATATTTTATTTAAAGGATATCCTAAAGCGACTAAGATTTTTCTATTTTTTTCTCTAAAGATAAAGAAAAGGTCCTAATTAGTTAATATTATAAAAGCGGGCTTCGAGTTCAAGTTCGAGTCCAAACAAAAGGACGGACCTTTTAATTTGAACCCGCTACCTAACTCAAAGCCCCAAACTTATATTGTGTTAACTATATACTGAAACCTTTAAATCAGGCCCAAATTAAATGGGCCAACTAATTCTACTTGTGAACGAACAACAACAGGTGGGCCTTGAGGCAAGCCCAAAACCGAATGGGGCGTGCCAAGCTACGTAGGAGAGATCAAGGGATCGAGCCCCTGAAGTCAAGCATTTACTTATTCATTTGCATGTCATTAGGTAAGCATCCTGATTTTATAGTGAAAGCAGTACGTCGTTCTACTTGGAACAACTTGAACAAAATAACCACAACTCCCTTTATGGGCCAATTTTAACATGCCATGATGTAGCAAATAAACAGTCCTATTTTAGTACAAAACACATGATGACCATTACTAAAGGTTTATTGCAATGTGAATCGCTTTCAAATGACTTCACGAAACAAATTACCAAAACAGAACTTAATCTAACTATCCTATTAACCTAACATAAAACTAAATACAATCACTGCTCGAGATCACAGGCTTATATACATTCAAGACATATCGAGTGATAATCTAGCTAATAAAGAAACAGTTTCAGTTTATTTATACAGTCATGTCGAATAGAACTAACAGCTGCATTTCCATTTCATCTCAACTTCAACTTCAACTTCAAATTCGAGCTTACATCAACACAGGTTTTAAGAATGTGTACCTGGAAATGGAATACAATGGAGAAGAAGAAGGAATGATCAGCACAACAGATAGCACAGCACAACAACAACAGTAACAGATATCCAGCAGCAACTCAGGAAAACCAGTTAAAAATTCCCCAGCTATACCAAACAGTAACACAAACAAACTAACACAGCAATAACAGCACCCAAAATAAACCTAACTTGAAACCAAAAGAGTAGCAGAAAGCAGTCCAAGAGTCAACTTTAACTAGACAACACACTAGTTTCAACTTCAGGAAGGAAACCAAACAGCTACAACAGACCCAGCTTACTCAAAATCAAATCAGCAACAACTCCGGACCCCAATGGCACAGTAACAAACTCCATGAATGCCTAACCTTTTTTCCTTTTTAAACTGATTCTCCCAAGCTAAAGAAGAAACAAAAACTGACTTAACATCTATCCTATACTAATTTTAGGACCCTTTTCCATTGATTTTCAAACGTGTGACTTCTTGAAAGAGTGGTGTTTTCAAAAGCCAACCCTTTTTAAACTCTCAAACAATGATCTTTTTTTCAGATTCAAAAGCCCCTCAAGATTTCCAGCGTTCAGTTTGACCGACCCCTTTTCTTCTAAAGTATGCCCAAAAAAACAGCCGGACCAGATTCTAAAAGTCCCCCCTTCTAATTCTGTCCAAACCCCTATTTATACCAAAACCTCAGCCCTTTTCCAGCTCTAAGGAGCACTTAGCTAATTAAGAAAGTATTTTCTGCCCACTACTACATGTTTTGTTTTAATTCACTTGTTCCCCACTAGAGTATGTTTCTTCCCATTATCCCTTGTCCTTCCCTTTATTTAATTGTTCAAACATGTATGGGCAATATATTTTAATCAATCCCCTTTTAAGCCTTTCATACCATTATGTTTTGTTCCCCATTAACACTAAACAATTGCATTAGTTTAATGATATTTTAGTACCCTACTGTCAGCCCATTCATCTTAAGCCATTTTCAAACCTTTTAAACCCCAAAATACCCTCCTAAAGTCCCTGAAATTACTGTCCTACCCAATCCCTTTCACTCTGCATTGAACCTTTCAACTCTAACCTATTCAAACCTACCAACTAACTAAGCTGAATCCAACAAACTACAATAGCTATAACCAATTCAAATCAGTTAGTAATTCAGGATATCAAATCAAATGGCACCAAAATGAAGACTAAGGGCCAGGGCAGCACATATTGAACTAACTATATTGAGGAACCAATCATATTTAGCTCAGCAATAGATGAACTGAAATCAACTAGACGAGCATATGACTTAATCATATTGGAATACAAAAGAAGAAACAACCAGAAGAGCCTTAAGGGGATTGACAAATTCAGGATAACAAATGACCAATAAATTCATTTCTATGAACTGAATATACCAACAGGCTCAGTTCTAAGTTCAAATATACCAACGAGCTCATTTTAACACAAAATTTAGAACACAAATGAAGCAGGAGGGGAAACAGACAGGAATGAGCTATGAAATCAAAACCAAAATTAAACTACTATCGTGTTAAACTAACACTCAAACCTACCGGACTAATCGAAGAAACTTATTCGATTGATTAAACAGTTATAACATATAATCAACAACATAAAATTTGGACCAAGAAAAAGGTCCGAAGAGAGGAGGAGGAAAATCATTGACAAAACCGGGCTACAATGAAACTTTAAACAGATAAACAACAAACAAAAAAAATGAAAAAAGAAATGGAAAGGAAATACCTCAAAATCTATAGATCGAACTCCAATCAATTTGACCTTTGACTTGAACCTTTTGAGGTAAAAACGAACTTTAATCGAGTGTTCTCGACTGAGAACACTCGACTAAAGTTGATTTAAACCCCAATTTCTTTTTCCCCTCGGATCGACTCCAGGTTTGGTCCTTCTAGGGTTTTCAATCGATTTAAACTTCGACCAGTTCTAGCAAGACTCGAGCCAAAGTAGGGGTGGTTTGGGAACGAGGGAGGTCAGGTGGAGCTGGGGTGTGAACTTGGGACTGGTTGGGTAGGTTTAGGGTTTTGCTCGAATCTTTGATTGAAGATTCGAGACAGATCGGGATGATTCGAGGTTAAAAGGGTAGGGATCTGTGTTGAGGGTGGTTAGGAGGTTCAGTGGTGTGAATTTCGTGGTCACCAGCATCGTTGCCGGCGGCTTTCAGGAAAAGGGGTATGAGGGCGGCTAGGGTTTCAGGGGTTGTTTGGTCTCTGGTTCTTGGAGACGAAGGGGAGGGGTTTGGCTTGGGGGGGAGGGTTTTGGCTTGGGGAGGGGACGGGTAAAGGGTTAGGCTTATATAACAGAGGGGGAAACGAATCCTGGTCGTTTGATCTGATGAGATCGACAGCCTGGATTGATCATTTAAGTGGAACGGCGTCGTTTAGGCACTCTTGAGATGACCAGATCGGTCTTGGATGGGAATGGGTCGGGTATTGGAGGAGTTGATCTGGACCATTCGATCCAATCAAACGAATGGTTGAGATTGACTGACTTAAAACGACGTCGTTTGGATTAGTCGCAGGTGGACTGGATTTGGGGCGGGTATGGGCTGGTTTTTGGCCAGGTTCGGGCTGTGTTTTGGATTTGGGCTTGGCCAAATTGGCCCAACTGAATTTTCCTCTTCTTATTCTTCATTTTTTGTTTTCTTTTCTTTTATTTTCTTCCTAAATTATTTTCTAAAATTATAAACCAAGTTAACTTATTTAAAATACTAATTATCTTCTAATAACATTTATCACATATAATTAAATGCCAACACAATTCAACATTAAATGCTAAAAACAAAAAATGCAAAGTACATTATTTTTTATGATTTTTTCATTTTGTAAAACAATCTTGATTGTTTAATTAATTCCTAAATTGTAAAATTAAATCCTAAATGCATATGCAACACATATTTTTGTATTTTTTCTTAATTAAAGCAGAAATAAACATGCACAGATAAAAATACAAATAAATCACAAACAACACAACACCATTTTATTTTTTGAATTTTTTGGGAGTAGTTCTCATAGGGTACAAATCACGTGCTCACAAGTATAATAAGATAGAGGCATATGCTAATGAATTGAGGCTGAGTAATCCAGGGAGTGATGTAATAGTTACCTTATCAAAGGATGCACTTGCTGAAGGAAAAAGAAGATTTTCTAGGATGTATATCTATTTTCATGCTCTAAAATGGGATTTAAGAGTGGGTTGAGGCCCTTTATTGGCTTGGATGGAACCTTCTTGAAAGGAAAGGCCAAAGGTCAGCTTTTAGTTGTTGTTGCTCATGATTCAATGAATCATTTTTATCCTATTGTTTGGGCTGTTGTGGATAAAGAAACAAAGGTCACCTGGACCTGGTTCTTGACATTGTTGAACAATTCATTAGACCTCAAGCTAGGGGAAGGATACACATTCATGTCAGATATGCAGAAAGTAATTATTCTATTTTACTTCAATGTTATTCTTTTAAAATTATTGACTATTTCCTTTTTATTTTTAGATGTTTAATTTTCTACATCTTATATATGTAGGGCTTGATTGAGACAGTTTAGGCAGTAGTTCCTGATGTACACCACAGATACTGTGTGAGGCACATAGAGGTTAAATAGTGTAGAAGATGGGGTGCTGGAGATTTGAAGAAAAAGTACTTGTGGTGGTGTGCATGGAGTAGCTGTGAAGAAGACTTCAAGGATCATTTGAAAAACTTGGGAGAAATTGATGAAGAAGTTGCTGAAGACTTGTTGAGGTATCCTCCACAATCATGGTGTAGAGCATACTTTGACACAGTATACAAGAACCAACAAGTGGACAATAACCTAACAAAATCCTTCAACTCATAGATACTAGATGCTAGGCATAAGCCAATTATCAGAATGCTTGAAGACATAAGAGTTAAGGTGACGAATATGTTGAGAGAGCATGAAGGTGAAGTGATGACTTGGACTGAAAATGTAAGTCCTCCTACCATGCAGTTATATTATCAATTCTTGAATAGTGCACAAAAATGTACTGTTGATTCTAATGGAAAAGATGGTTATGAGGTGAATGAAGGAACTACTGAAAAGCATAGAGTGAAAATCAACATGAAAAAATGCACTTGCAGAACATGGGACCTCACTGGGATCCCATGTCCTCGTGCAATCAGAGCATTACTATACAAAAAAGTGAATCTTGTGTCTGAGATTCATTGATGGTTCACCAAGGAGGCTTATCTCTCCACTTATGCACATAAGTTAGAACAAATTAGAGGAGAGGCGTTCTAGAATATAGAGCCAACTCATGCAATGGATCCCCTCTGCTAGTGAATATGGCTGGTAGGCCTAAAGTGAAGAGGACTAGAGAAAAAAATAAGACAATAAATAGGCAAGGGGAGTGGTCCCAATCCAGAAAAGGCAGGGTGATGACTTGTTCCACATGTGGAAAGCCTGGGCATAATGCTAGGGGATGTCAAAAGGTAACCTGACACCCTTACTATATTACTTGTTAGCTGAATTAACATAATGTCCTAATTATGTTACTTTATATCCTTGACAGCAAAGCAAGGGAAAGCAGCCAGAGTTTGGTAAGAAAACAAAAAAGAGGTCGAGGACATTGGTTGATGAAGAACATGAGGAGAACATGGCTAGATCTCCAGCTGTTGCAGGGCTGTCCTTAGAAGAGGAGCTACAACTGACAGCACCATAAACCAGTCAGGCCAGCCAAGCAAGCAGCAATTCTGGATCTCATTACATGTTTATGCCAACACCATCCCTGTCTAGGAAGCAATCCATCAGCAATGCAGAAGCAGATTTTGACTATCCAGAAGTAGATAATCCAGACCCACCTATGATGCCAAGGTGTGTATCAGAAGCAAAGACTAGACTCCAAAGGAGGGAGCAACCGGGCACAACAACTGGAACAAGGACTATTAACTTTGTTGGTGATGCCAGTGGTGTGAGTTTGCCAATACAACTTCCTTACTCACCCAATACATGGAGAGGAAAAGCTTCCATAACAGAAAACCAATTAGAGAGGCAACGACTAGCCAAGATGAAGTCAAGAAAGGGAAATGGCAATGCACAGAACTAGTCAAGTTCTGAACATGTGATAGTTTTTTGTGTCTTGGATTGATGTAATTACTGCATGTGACAGTACTTTTAACTTAACTGTTAGGTCCTTTAACTTAAACTTTTCAATGTAGATGTTATTTTATTATTTGGGTGGTATCAGTATTTAGGGTTATAAAGTGACATCCCTTTTGGGTCCTTTCAACAGAATGATGTTGAATTATGTTGTCTATGAATGAAGTTATGTAACTATTATGTTTATGTTGTTGAATGAAGTGAATGCTGAATTTTAATGAAGTTATGCTGACTGTCCAGCTATGTATTTCATTATGTTGTTGAAATATGTTGTGTTTGTCACAAAGGGATATACATTACAAAGGGAATTATATTGAAGATATGTTGTGTTTGTGATAAAGGGAATCATGATACAAGAAAGCTTTATACTTAAATAACAAAAATAACCAGTAAAACATAGTAGGAAACGTTAACAATACAAAGCAGCTAAGTAGCAATGCAACCTAATATTAGACACCCACAAGTTAGACACATACAAGTTAACTCCCAACTACAGCTAACATTACAATGAACACATCTCCTAAGCCAATCATTTCTTCATTGAAGCAGCAACGAACCCCAAAAATAGTCCTAATATTATCAATAGAATGATCTACATCTTTGATACTTTCTCTTCCAATATTCAAACTTTAATCACTTGAGAATGGTTTTTAGCCTCCATGGCAGCTACTTCTTGCTTCAATTTCTCTATGTCCAACATAACAACATCCATTGACGACCCCAATTCTCTATTTGCATTCATAGGATTAACTGGGAAAACTTCATCTTCCCACAAGAAAAACCGACATGAATAATCCTATCAATAACAGTAAATTGCATTTAGACTAAAACACTTATAGTTTATACAATTGAAAAGCTTAATTTGTAGTTATACATTATACAACTGGAAAAAGAAAAAACCAAACTTAGAAGATGAGACCAACAAACCTTAGGCTTAGGGCATTTATAAAACTTCCTTCCAGGATTAGCAATAGTTTTCGAAGTTAAGTGGCTGGCTATCAAACCACAATGACACTTAATCTGAGAAGAGACGAGAGTAGATAAGCTTCCTTGAGACATTTCACATTCGAGGAAAGAAGGAGAGAAGATGAGCAAAAAATTTCTCTAATATGAACCCTAAAATTTTTGCAATGCACAGGTATTGGGAAGAAGAAGACATCTAATGGGTTATATTAACGGGTCGGATCTGTCCACCGTGGCTTTCCAGTTGGCATTTTAATTGCCTTGCTGGACGGGTGTTAAAAATAGGGATATTTTTAATTACTTTTCTAATGATAGGCCTTTAAATGGCCTGATAGTATAATGGGGGAGAGGAATGTACTATTTTTCAAAGTACAGGGGTATATTAGAGCCTTTTCCCTAAGTAAAAAATTACAACTAAGTATTGAGAATCTAAAAGGTCTAAGTTTACAAAAATGATAATGACAAAATAAAAGCTTAGGTTTGACACATCTTTTGGAATTTCAATTTGCACATGTTTTCTTTAAATCCCAAAGCAAGACTTTAGGACCATTTGGCCATAGATTTTGTCAAAATAAAATTGAATTTTATTTGGCAAATACATGTTTGGTCGTAGATTTTGCCTATATTTTTGCAAAATCCGTCAAATTTTTTACAAACACTAATAATATACATGTTTTTTCCAAAATAAATTTGGAAAATATGTGTTGAAAACGTATGTCCAAACACAATTTCATCTTCAAACCAAACTTTGAAGACAAATAATTTTAGATTAGATAAGAAATAGCTAATCTGTCAGTATGAGGTTTTGTAGTAATAAAAAACGCCTCACAAAGACAAATAATTTTAGTACTGAAGGATACTTGTGAAAATAAAAGACAAACTAAAAATTAACTTCATAAAACATACAAAGAATCATGAAACATAAAAAATTAAAACTCCAATGAAGCACTAATATGGAACTCACCAACATGAAGTTAAATATGAGAGACGCAAGTTTGCTGTGAGAGAACCTTTATTAAGCCTGTCATCTGAATAAAAATGTGACGAATAATGGGCACTTTTTTAGGTTGCCTTCAAGAATCTTTGCGCGACCCTCCTTTTTCTTGTTTTACATTTCTCTTTTGACAGTTCCACTACTCATTTATTGGATGAAAATAATTTGAGTTCATGGAACTATTTTTGGATGAAATTACTGTGGATATCTTTCAAGAGATGTATAACCAAGAAATAATAAAAAGTTCATTAACTTGACAAATGATAAAGCAGACCGTTTAATGTCTGCTTGTGTTCCAAAAAAAAAAAGTTACACAATTGCAAATATTTGTAATTAATTCATTTGACTAAATTTGCATACAATTCATTCTGATAAATGATGATTAATCAAACTTCTACGATTCGGAAATAACTTATTTTATGTTGCTGTAATATATTTTACAACTAAAATGTGACAAAACTCGCGGTACTACTTTTACTCAAAAACAACAAAAATCTAATACTACTTTAAGCTGGTTAAAAAATTTAAAAACTTAATCAACGGAATGAAAATTTATGGGGGAGTAAATTTTTAGGGTTAGATAAATATTTGTGCCATTCATCTCACCTCATGTGTGTGTATAGGAAAAAAAGACGGGCACATCAAAAGTTGTATTGGAATAGATATAATAGATATAATTCGTTCAATCTTAACGAAAGGTCTCATAATGTTCGAGTCGTGGGAGTAAAAAAGTCATTGTAGGAAACGATCTTATATAGGGAGAATCTGAATTAATCGAATCCTAAAGCAGATATCAGATTGGGGACGAGAAAAAAAATAGGAAACTCAAATCAACTTCTTCTCTTCAACCTCCCCACAATCATCCCAACCCCCCCCACCCCGACCCCACCCCACCCCACCCCCTTTTCCCTTTACCTTTTTGCACGCTACTAAGGATCCATTTGTCCATTAAATTTTTTTTAATTAAAAAAAATGTGTTTGTCCATGAAATATTGCAAGTTTTTGAAAAAAAATTCAAAAATGAGTTTTTCAAAAATCAAAAAGTGATTTTGACCACCTTTTTACAAAAATTTTAAATTTCTTTTTTTCACCTCTCACAAAACTAAAACAATTTTTCAAGTGAAATAATTGTCCATGAAGTAATTTCAGCTCTAAAACTTCCAGTTGCAAATACTATTTTTCAACTTAATTCCAA
This sequence comes from Nicotiana tabacum, assembly GCF_000715075.1. Lineage (NCBI taxonomy): Eukaryota > Viridiplantae > Streptophyta > Magnoliopsida > Solanales > Solanaceae > Nicotiana > Nicotiana tabacum. The sequence continues at coordinate 172,712,229 of NC_134090.1, forward strand.
ATACTATTTTTTTTTTCCAAAAGCTATACTCCAGCCGTTTCAATTTAGATGATGTAGTTTGACTTGACACAAAGTTTAAGAAAAAAAAAGAAGACTTTTGAAACATGTGGTGCTAAAAACCTAAGGGAAAAAAGCTAAGTGGAGTCATGAGATTTGTGTGGCTATAAAAACTTCTCATTAGTAAAGTGGATAAAATAAAAAATTTAATGTTAAATTATTTCTAAGAGCCCGTTTGGCCATGAAAAAAATTTCACTTTTTTTTGAAAAAAGTTTTTTTTTTAAATCAGTGTTTGGCCGTAAAATTTCGAATTTTCACTTGAAGATGAATTTTTTAAAAATTTAAAAAATTCCAAAAAGCAGTATTTCAAAATTTTCATTAGATTACTCACAAAAGTTCAAAAACAACCCAAATTATATTCATGTCCAAATACAACTGTAATTTTCAAATACCATTTTTACTTGAATTTTTTTTATTTTTTTCGAAATTTTACAATTCTTATGTCCAAACGTTCACTAAATATAGAAAGATGTCCTTCTTTTTGGAACGAACTAATAAGAATCGTATGTCATTAAATTAAAACGGCGGAATAGTTATTTTTATGGTGGATTTGCATCTATACCCGTTTTTTGTGTCACGTTTTAACCTGTGGCCGCTTTGCAAAAAAATTGCAAGCGTACCCGCTTTTTCGCATAACTTCAGCATACGGGGCTGAAGTAGCAAAGACAATCACGCAAAACTTCAGCATTCTAGTAGTCGGGCCTGAAGTTCAGCTCTAGAGCTGAAGTTTTTGTTTTGTAACTGGCGAACTTCAGCTCTAGAGCTGAAGTTTTTGTTTGTAACTGGCGAACTTCAGTTCTAGAGCTGAAGTTTTTGTTTTGTAACTGGAAAACTTCAGCTCTAGTGGTATTAAATAAAATGTGATTTTGGTATGTATGATAATAAAATGGAGGAAAAACAAGAAGCTTTATTAAGCGTTTTACATAAAATATTGGTCTGTATATTGCTTTGACCATGTGCATTTCTAATTCTTACTGTCAAGTAAAAAATTTTGTAATATTGGTTCTATCAGAATGATGTTTGGCTTAAAGACAGTATAACTGTTTGGTTTGTTTCCTACATATAATGTAAAAAAGGTTTGGATAATTTTTATTTGAAATGCACTACAAGTACTCTAGCAGAGGAGAAAAAGTTCTACCTTATCCTAAAAAGCTTACATCACATTTATTTGAGATTTCAAACAGATGACAGTTTCAGATGGATAGAACATAGTGTTGCATTAACTTTAGAAGATATATTTCGTTTTTAAACTTTCAAATTTTGTGTAATTATAACTTACTAATGGTACACGAAATAATATTGTATATCATGTAACAGTATGGTATTCTCAAAAGGTTGTGTACAATATGGTATAGAGCTGAAATTTTTGTTTTTGTAACTGGCGAACTTCAGTTCTAGAGCTGAAGTTTTTATCTTTGTAACTGGCGAATTTTTGTTTGTTTATAATTTCATTTGCCACACCATCTTGACCAAACTGAAAGAAAATTAATTAGAGGAGGACCTAGATATATAGACAGCGGGAGAACACTGCACCACAAACTTGCAAATTGTGTTAGATTATTTACTTTGCATAAGATCCACGAAACACTGTAAATATCCTCAGAGAAATTAGAGAGGCAGATTCAATCTCATCATTCATTCATTCACTTTTTTGGCCTTATACAGAACTGCACGATTATTTGCCGGAGTAGTTTCATGACTTTTATTGCTGCTACTTACCAGATTAGGTAATTACGAGTAGTAATTAATCAAACAAATCACCAAGTCAGTTGTGTATATATGCATGTCACGTGATAAGAAGTGACGAAGAAAGCAAATTGGTTGTTTCAGATATATAGGTTGGCGTAAAAATTTATAAGACTCACCGGAGAAATAAGAAGAAGCAGATAGGGATGAACCTTACTTTTGGAAAAAGAGATAAAATTTTGAGAAGGAGAAGGAGGAGGAGAAAGGGGGTTAAAGTTGTTTAAAAAATGGGTACAAGTTAAAAGTATAAAAAAAATGGGTATAAATTAAATGGGGCGACCAAATAAGACGTCTGTGCAATTTTTACAATTTTTATGTCCAACGCCTACTAAGTCAATGCCCTTTAAAAATGGAAATTAAGTACATCGCCCTCTTAATGTGTGGGGGATGCTATCAATAGCATAATAGCCGAAAGCGAGTTGCACCTAAAAAATTTAAACTGCTTTTCAACCCTACACTTAACTTTCTACTTAGAAAAGAAAAAAATAAAAAATTTAAATTACTTTTCAACCCTACACTTAATTTTCTACTTTGAAAAGAAAAAAAAAAACTTTCTACTTTTCGGGTTGGCTTAGGGCACTTAGAAAATAACTTCCATTGACTTTAATTTATGTTATGAAATTTGTATTGATGGAGACACTCCTTAAATACGGACCACATATATATTTTTTTCTGGAAAAATGATACTGTATAGCCGTTGTAAATACAGACAGTTAACTACTCTATTGTAGTTAATGATGAACCTACAAGACCTTTCAATGCTGCAAAAGGGCTAAGGCAAGGTGATCCCATGTTACCTTTTCTTTTTGATATTGCTATGGAATATCTAAGCAGGAACCTAGATAGTTTGAAAGAGGAGAAAGAATTCAGATTCCATCCTAGGTGTGCAAAGCTTGGGATCACTCACTTAAGTTTTGCAGATGATCTTCTACTGTTTGCTAGAGGTGATTTGAAATATGTACAATCAATGCAACAGAAGTTCAAACAATTCACTGAAGCATCTGGATTGCAAACTAATCTAAGCAAGAGTGAAGCATATTTTGGAGGTGTTCAGGAGACAAACAGACATCAAATTCTACAATGCTTAGGTCTTACAAGTGGAGAACACTCATTCAAATATCTAGGAGTTCCTTTATCTACAAAGAAGCTGAGCCTAATGCAATGACAACCACTGATTGAGAAAATGACTAAAAGAATTACTTCTCGGACAGCTAAAACCTTTTCATATACAGCAGAGTGCAACTAGTTCAGAGTGTTCTATTTGGGGTGCAAGCATTCTGGGCACAGATATTTATCCTACCAGCTAAGGTGATTAAAGTAGTAGAGGGGATGTGCAGATCATATGTTTGGTATGGGGCAAATGAGATTACAAAAGGGCTCTGATAGCATGGGATAAAGTATGCTTACCAAGGGTAGGTGGTGGACTCAACATAATCAATTTGAAGCTATGGAACAAGGCAGCTATTGTAAAGACATGCTGGGATTTAGCACACAAGCAGGACAAGCTATGGATCAGATGTATACATGCTTATTATGTCAAGAATCAGCAACTGAAGACAATGAAAGTTCCTCAACAAGCATGCTGGATGGTAAGAAAAGTGATTGAGTCATACAGTATACTTGAAGAGGTGCAGTTCTCACAGAGTTGGAAGAAGAGCATGATCAGACAAATATACCTGCACCTACTGGGAGATTAGAGAAGAATGGAATGAAAGACATTAGTGTTTCAAAATGCAGCAAGATCAAAAGCAAAATTCATCATGTGGCTGATGATCCAGGACAGGTTAATGACTTGTGACAGGTTAGTTAGCTGGAAGGTCAATGTAGAACCTGAGTGTGTGATGTGTAAAAAAGAAAAGGAAACAAGAGATCACCTATTCTGGCATTGTGATTATGCAACCCAAGTGTGGAACAGAATGTGCAGATGGCTTGGAAGACAGAAATTGGGAAATGGCAACTGGCAGCAGTTTCTTCAATGGACCATAAGTCAAGCAAAAGGGAAGTCTGCTTATGTGAATATCATCACAATGATGTATGCAGAAGTTGTTTATCATATATGGCTTGAAAGAAACAGAGGAGTATTTAAGAAAAAAAGCAGAAACGACTGTAAGCACGTGATTTTTGACCCTCCCCGAGATTTTTCACATTTTTAGCGTGAATATGTGAAATTGGGTCTAATATAGCCATTTTAACTATTTTTACTTTATTTCGTTGCAAAAAGAAAAAATCACAAAAAAAATACATATATAAATTTTAGTTTATGCATTTCTCATAAACGTGGAAAAAATACAAAAATTGTACTTTATTTTGGTACTTTATATAAATTCAAAAATTACTAAAATATATAGTTCTATTAATGTTTGCAGTCATTATAATTTTGAAAAATACAAAAATTGTACTTTATTTTGGTACTTTATATAAATTCGAAAATTACAAAAAATATATATAATTCTATTAATGTTTTGTAGTCATTTTAATACAAAAAATATTATTTTATATTTTGTCTTTATTAAAAAACGAAAATTACAAAAAATAGTTTTATTAATATTTTATAGTCATTTTTGCTTTGAAAAAATACAAAAAAAATATTACTTCATATTTTACCTTAATATTTACGAAAATTACAAAAATAGTTTTATTAATATTTTAGAGTCATTTTAACTTTGAAAAAATACAAAAATATTACTTCATATTTTATCTTAATATTTACGAAAATTACAAAAATAGTTTTATTAATATTTTGTAGCTATTTTAAATCCTTAAAAATATTTAAAAGATATAGTTTTGTTAAATACTAGTCTTATTTTTGGTAGTTATTTTTGCTTACATAGGACTAGTCAAGCAACGTGTTCCTATTTCTCGGGTCTGGGCAAAAGAATAATATTCGGGTTCAAACTACCCGGTTTTAGGCCTAATTTTCGGACCTAGCCCATAATAAACCGTGTCCAGGACACGTGGGGAACCCCACCACACGTGGGGGACATATGCCTTGAACCCCACCACGCGTGGGGCTCATTTTTCTGGGCAAAACACTACAAAACACGGACAAAGGCAAAAGCATAAAGGAGGACTTTTGAAAAATTGGCAAAAAAACTATTGTTGCTCTTTCTTCTTCAAAAGAAGAAAGTAAAAAACCTACTGTAAAAAAAAGAAGCTCCGACCATCACTTACCCGGCGTCAAAAAAACCACGACGACCCTCCTCCTCGCATCGTTCAAACCCAAAGACCTCCCCGTCACTTCCCCCACGCTCGACCCCTCCGGTAAACCACCCCGCTGACCCCTCCCCGTCACCTCCACCATAACCGATGACCAAACGACCACCCGTCCCCTCCCTTCACAAACGCCATAACCATCGAACAACAACCACCCTACTGCCCCCCAGCGTCAAGACCAAACCGGACCACCCTCCTCCTCCTAAGCTTCCCACCGGAAAAACAAGTCTGTCGCATCCCCGTCACCTTCCCCAGCTCCGTCCGTCCATAACCACCACCCAAACGAACGCCATAACCACCACCCCCCACGTCCAAACACCGACGGAAACCAGTCGCCCCCCACAGCTGCTCCCCGTCATCCCTGTCCAACCGCTACCAGCTCCCTCCATCGCTGCAACCCCGACGACCACTGCTGGTCGCAGTCCCCAGTCCAGCATCCAAACGACCCCTTGTGTTTCATATTCGCGTATCAGTCTGTTGCGTCGAAACACAGAAATACAGCAGCAACCAACATTTCATGCGTTGGCAGTCTTGGCCGAGGTTTCAGTCTCCATTGAGGTCGTCGTTGTTCGTCGAGGTCCGGAACGTCGAGGTTGTTCCGAGTTTTCGTTGTTGTTCCTCGTTCCGTGAAGTCCAGCTTGAGTCCCGTCGGGGTCTTGTTTGTCGTTCTAGGTTTGTCGAGGTTCGAAGGTTAGTATTCTTCATCCTTTGTTTCATTCCGTTCATTTCGCATATTATCGTTCAAGGTGAATAAGAGTATTATTTGATATGGATGTATGTCAATAATGCATTTTCGTTGTTTCTTTTGTAAAAAAAAAAAAAAAAAGCTTATTTCATGGTTAGTTACCGCATATGCTTAAAGTAAATGAGAGAATATATCGTGGGCTTAAGTTTTTTTTTTTACGAGAATGTTTACTTCTATGCATATATTTGTGTTTATTAAGGGAACAATTTGACATCCAGTGAATTGTTGCGAATGTATGTACTCACGTGTATTATGTACTCTCGTTGCAATAAGTATGTGGACGTCTGAATGAAAAAATCATGACTACTGGCGTTAAAGCCATATTTCTCATTTTTAGTAATAGAAGTTAGATTTAATAACAATAACAATACGCTAGCAAAGTTGGGATTAATAGGAGCCTTATTAAAATATTTAGGTTCTGGGACGGGCCGTTTAGCAAATTTCACGGCCTTACCAAAAAAAAAAAATAATGCTCTAGTTGCTTTAGGCGCGCTTTTAATAATGTTATCTCCCTAAACTCGGGTGCACATTTATGTGACCCAAATCCAAATCTCAACGAAGTCGAAATATGTCTCTAGTCACGGGCGCATTGATTGTGGCGTGGCCCGAGATGCATTTCCATGACGTTTCAAATTCTTTAAAAAATAAGAACGAGATGAGCCTCGCCGAATAAAAATACAAATTGCGGGGCCCTCAGTAAATACTTGTTTTAAATTACTTAGAATTCAGGAGGGCCGCTTAGTGAATTTCGTGGCCTTCCCAAAATAATAACGCGATAGTCTCTTTAGGCGCGTGTTTAATAATTTACTTTCTTAAACATGGGCGTGCATTTCATGCGACCCAAATCCCGATCCCAAAACATCAAATAAAATGTGTTCCGGATTATGGGCGCATTTCATGTGACGTAGTCCAAAGACGTGTTTTAAATGATGTTCACATCCTTGTAAAAAATAATAATTATAAAAGCGGTAAAAAGTTAAAATTTGCACATAAGTTCATATTTGTATAAAATCAGATAATCAAGCCGAATATAACAGTTGAGCGACCGTGCTAGAACCACGGAACTCGGGAATGCCTAACACCTTCTCCCGGGTTAACAGAATTCCTTACCCGGATTTCTGGTACGCAGACTGTAATATGGAGTCATTCTTTTCCTCGATTCGGGATTAAAATTGGTGACTTGGGACACCCTAAATCTCCCAAGTGGCGGCTCTGAAATAAATACACAAATCTCGTTTCGATTGTCCTTTAATTGGAAAAAACTCCCCCTGCGCCCCTCGGGCGCGGAAAAAGGAGGTGTGACAACGAGGAGCAAATTTCAAAAGATATAGCATATATAGTTAGTGTTAGAGTCACTTCTAGGAACAAACATTATGTGTATAGTTTATGTTTCTAGGAAGATTAGTATAAGGAGTAAGCAAAAGATTAGCAAGCTGTGTTAGCTTTGCTTTGTTATGTAAATACTTTTTGGTGATTAATATAAAGAAGTTAGTTACCAAAAAAAAAGAGAGAAACTAATATATTATTCGAATTCAAATTGATGTACATAATGAACTAAAATCTCTTCTATTTTAATATGATGTCAAATTATATATATATATATATATATATATATATATATATATATATTTAAATCAATTAGTTTAAAAAGAGGCTAAGCTTCAAGAAAGGACTTGTAGCATTTATTGTAATAAGATGTATAGCTCAACCTAGGGGGTAGTTTGAGGGGTAGTATTGATGTGAAGTTTTGGGTGGCACTTATTTAAAACTTTTAATATAATATAGATTTAGCAAAAAATTAAAATTCAGGTCAAAATAATACAGGCTATAAATACCATAACCAATCACTACCATTGAAATATATGAAGTTCAAAATTAAATTATTGTTAAATATTGAAAGATATTATTCTTTTGTGACAAACTAAAAAGAGAAATATATTACATAAATTCGGATGGAGAGAATAGTTGTTAGCATTCTTTGAATCATTATTGTGACAACGAGTTGGTTATACCTTGGAAAAGTGCAATTATGCATTGTCCAATAAAAATAAAATTTATAAGTTCATAGTGTTATAAATATACTATCTTCATTGTAAATAAGCTTCCTCAAGAAGCTTATCTATATGAAATTCCGTCGTTTCCCCTATGGTTATATCTTGGAAGAAAGTGCAATTATGCATTGTCCACTTGACAAGAAAAATAAAAATAAAATCCATAAGTCCATAGTTTTAAGTTGTTGTTTAATAGATTAGTTCCTTTAGTTCAACAGCCTCCATCTGGTCAATTAAAAAAAATTAAAGGATAAACATTGTTAATTTATGAGGAAGCAGATAATAAATTAATGGGTAAAGACTGGTACTTTAAGCCAAAGAATATTTATACAATAATATTCCTTTCTCCTTGTTCCCCAAGTGAAGCCAAAACTCATTTGTTAGAAACTAAGAAGTCAAAAATTGCCAAGCTGTTAATATTCCTTGTGCAAATAGAGCTATGCTCATTGGCTCAATAAGATATTAAAAAAATTATGACTTGACTTATCTTGATGATACTACTGAAAATGCAACTTTACTGACTTGGTGTTGATTTCAACAAAATTAAACAATAATATACTAATGAACTTAAAGGGGAGCGTTGGAGTAACGGTAAAGTTATGGGGGAAAATCGAAAATAGACATATTTATAATTGGTAATTGAAAAATAGGTAGAGTTTTAAAAGTTATCAAAATTTAGCCACTTTTTCATATAAAGATAAAATATGAATAACAACAACCTTAAAAATCCGAAAATATTCCAGCATCATATGCTGGGGTTCGAATTTTTTACCTAATGAGTTTCCAGCATAATCTGTTGGAGTTCCAACATAATATACGAGAAATTTATATGTATGAGCTCTATAATCCCGCAATATTATGCTGGAACATTCCATCTGCTGGAGTTCCAACATAATATGCTGGAAGTTTATACGCAGGAGCTCCATAATCCCGCATATTTTGCTGGAACTTTCCGTATTTCAGCAAAACAATGGCTATTTTTCAATGATTTTGCAAACACTGGCTATTTTTCGATTACCAGTCCGAAAATCGGCTAGCCCGTGCTATTTTCACTAAAGTTGTCGAAATGCACAATTTATCCGACACGCACCTGATTATATTTTTGAAGAATACGAGCAACATAGATTATCTTAATGGTACTACTGAAAATGCAACTTTAATGACTCAGTATTGATTTCAATAAAATTAAACAATAATATATATACTAATGAACTCCACATTTTCTGCATTGTCCTATTTTTGTTCTTTAATCAGAAACTTTTGAATGGAATTAGTTAAGATGGATCTCTCTTGTGCGATGAATGAACTGATACAAGGAACTGTTGCAGTGTCTATTTCAACATTTCAATTAACATTATATTTTATGGAGTTGTTTTTTCAAGATGAAATTGAGAGATTTGAAACTAAATAAAATTTTGATTTGCATTGCAAAACATGACACTACAATTTGCAACAGGAGACTAACCTTGCACCAGCAATACCATAACATCAACATACTATATGTTTCGTTCATCTATTCCTAAATAAGCTAAAATCCCAATAATTTCTGTAGTTTTTTGTTTTCTCAATCTTCAATATATCCTTTTAAAGGGAGCCTTAGAGCAACAATAAATTTATTTCCATGTGATCTATAGGTTACGGATTCGAGCCGTGGAACCAGCCACTAATACTTGTATTAAGGTAGGTTGTTTTTACATGACCAGATGCGGATTCATGATTTAAACTTTATGGGTTCAATATTTAAGATTTTTAGCAGTGAACCCATTATATTTTTAAAGTTATGAGTTCATATCTTTTTTGTTGTTGCAAATTTAATGAATTTTTATATATAAATTATACTATGTGTCAAAAGTTATGGGTTTAATTGAACTTGTCACTTTAACACTACGTAGCCAGAGGCGGATCCAGGATTTAAATTCTATGGGTTCAATTTTAAGGTTTTTAACATTGAACCCATTATATTTTTAAAGTTATGGGTTCATATCTACTATTTTTACAATTTTAATGAATTTTTACATACAAATATTTACTCCGCGTCAAAAGTTATGAGTTCAGTTGAACCCGTAGGTAGTACACTATATCCGCCTCTGACGTCAGCCACTGTATACATCATATATACGCATCACTTTGTTCTATTCCCTTCCTTCAAATTTTCAGAACATTAAGGAAATTGCAAGAATAACATACATTCGGGATTTTTGGCTAGAATCAATTAAGGTAATACAATATATTTTCTATCAACATGTAAGCTCTTATTATTTGCACAAAGGAATGGTATCCTAGGTTTGTGCCATCTCTATCAGTGCTTTTTTCTTTCTTTTATTCTCCCCTTATTCGTCCTTTTTCTTTTTCTTTTTCTTTGTTTCTTTTAATATGTTTGTCCTAGTGCTTCGAGAAACATATTTTTAGATAAATAAAAAGAAATCACGAAATATAATTATGTTAAAATTTAATTAATATTTAATTAAGTGTATTTTTCTGTCCAAAAATACTATAGCAATCATCCACTCAACATACAAAACGTAAAGTCAATTTCTTGGAACCAAGTGTCAAATGACCCAACGTGTAGTTGGCTACTCATGGACTGTAGTGTGCTATAGTGGTAAGTCTGCATTTATTTCCAAAATCATAAACATAAAAAATCCCATGTGAAATATTATATACCACAATCTCTTCTCTCTTCTTCCACTTTATTCCATTATAGTACTTTGCTAAACACCCACCCTCCCCCCCCCCCCACTTCCCCCACCCCACCCCATCTTTCCTCTTTTATCAGACAAATCACATGTTACAAATCAGAAGCAACTTAGTGTCTAGATTCAGCCATAAATCATAACACCAGTTCTTGAATTCTACAACCAAAAATTCAGCTTTAGCTATGCTATGGCTAAAGATATTAGACTAATATTTTTCTTGGTATTTTTTATTTTGATATCAAGAAAAGTTTTTTCTGATCAAGAATTTGTTTACAATGGTTTTAGTGGTATTGTAGCTAGTTATTTAAGTGTAAATGGTATAGCTGAGATTGAAAAAACTGGTGCTCTAAGGCTAACAAATGAAACATCAAGAAGTGTTGGTCATGCCTTTTATAAAAGTGCAATCAATTTCAAGAATTTCTCAAATAGGAAAGTTTCTTCATTTTCTACTGCTTTTGCTTTTGGGATTGTTCCAGAATATGCTAAATTAGGTGGCCATGGTTTTGCTTTCACAATTTCAAGGTCTAAAGACATGAAAGGTGCTCTTCCTAGTCAGTATTTAGGTCTTTTAAATTCAAGAAATATTGGTAATTTTTCAAATCATTTATTTGCTGTTGAATTTGATACTGTTCAAGATTTTGAGTTTGGTGATATTAGTGATAATCATGTTGGTATTGATATCAATAATTTAAAGTCTAATGCTTCAGTTAATGCTAGCTATTTTTCTGAAGGAAATTCTACTAAGCAAAAGCTTTTTCTTCAGTGTGGTAAGACAATTCAAGCTTGGATTGACTATGATTCAAATAGAAATGTACTGAATGTTACACTCTCACTATCTTCAGTAAAACCAAATTATTCAATTTTGTCATTTCCAGTTGACCTTTCACCAATTCTTGAGGAATTTATGTATGTTGGATTTTCTGCTTCTACTGGTTTGCTTGCTAGTTCACATTATATATTTGGTTGGAGTTTCAAAATGAATGGAAAAGCTCAATCTTTGGATCTTGATTTATTGCCTAATTTACCTGGACCTAAGAAGGATCAAACAACCTTAATTGTAGCAACGTCTTTATCTGCTGTCGTCTTTCTTGCATTTGGTGTTGTTTTGACCTTGTACATCATTTGGAAAATCAAGAACATAGACGTGATTGAGCCTTGGGAACTTGAAATAGGTCCACATAGGTTTTCGTATAAGGAGTTAAAGAAAGCTACAAGGGGTTTTAGAGATAAGGAGTTACTTGGATTTGGTGGATTTGGTCGAGTTTATAAAGGAACGTTGCCTAAGACTAATACTGATGTTGCTGTTAAGCGAATAAATCATGATGCAAAACAAGGTCTCCAAGAATTTGTGTCTGAAATCGCTACTATTGGTCGCCTTAGACATAGGAATTTGGTTCAGCTTATAGGATGGTGTCGACGAAAAGGTGATTTGTTACTTGTTTATGACTTTATGCCTAATGGAAGCTTAGACAAGTATATCTATGATGAACCAAGAGTCATTTTGACGTGGGATCAGCGATTCAAGATTATCAAAGGTGTGGCTTCGGGGCTGCTGTATTTACATGAGGAATGGGAACAAACTGTAATCCATCGAGATATCAAAGCAGGGAATGTGTTATTAGATGCGGAAATGAATGGACGACTTGGAGATTTTGGACTTGCCAAGTTATATGAGCACGGGGCAAATCCTAGCACAACACGAGTAGTGGGCACGTTGGGTTACTTAGCTCCAGAATTGACCAAGACCGGAAAGCCTACAACAAGCTCGGATGTTTTTGCCTTTGGTGCATTGCTGCTAGAAGTTGCTTGTGGAAGGAGGCCAATTGAGGCAAAAGCATTGCCCGAGGAGTTAATTTTAGTTGATTGGGTTTGGGATAAATGGAAGGAAGGTGCCATTCTTGAAGTGGTTGATCCGAGGTTAAACAGCAAGTACGATGAGATGGAGGCTGTGGTGGTGCTTAAATTAGGACTAATGTGTTCAAATAATACACCATCTAAGAGACCTAGCATGAGGTTAGTGGTGAGATACTTGGAAGGGGAAGTAGCGCTGCCGGAGACACTGGCAGTGCCCGATGAATATGAAGGGAAAAAAGGCGGCGCTAGTGGTATGGGGTTTGAGGACTTTGAACATTCATATCCATCCTCGTCTTATTTCGAGAAAGTAAGCACGTGGTCATCGGTTTATGATGGTGAAGGAGATATTGACATTGAAGCTAATCCGATAACGCCGTTAACGGATTCTGGCAGAGAGGACAGCAGGTAGCGTATGCAAAATGGAGGGACCATTCCACCTTTTCTCCCAAACTCCCTCCATATTTTAGTACTTAATTTTTCGGTTTGATTCTTAGTCTTAAATGTAAATTATGGATCTTGAAAAGAAAATGATATTAATATCAACCATTCTCTGTTTTTGAGAAAATTGGTGTTAGTAGGATGTGAATATATAGTAGAAGCCAGTTCTCTTTGAATCTTGATTATAACTTTGTGATTGAAAATATTCTAACTTCATTTGGTTCCTTTGTTTGTTCTCTTTTACTGATCTGTAATGGTTACTGAATCTTGATTATAATGTGGTGAACTGGTCCAAGTAGAATGTTATAGCCAAATTCAAGTTAAAGGAGATTGCAATGTTATTTTGAAGTCGAAAATCATTACATATGCCAGAAGTAGTTTTCTTAGTACTTGTGGAATGGGTCTAGGCTGATGTCTTTTGCTGCCTGTGGGAGTTTTTGGTTGAGCTGTTAACATTTGGCATAACAAGATTCAAATTGCTCCTCCTCCTGCAACATTCAACACATTCTTGGAGAATGACGAGAACGCACTGCAACCTATGTTGCGTATACTCTCCAAAATGCTGGCCGCACCCGTGTCGGATCTTCAAAAAAGCACTACTTTTGGAGGATCCACCACATGCCTGGCGAAACTTTCAGAGAGTCCGAGCAACATAGACTGCAACTGGTTAACCCCATAAAACAAGTAGGATTATTAATTCTTATGGCATGCTTAGCCGGTTATTTTTCGCAGATGTTTAGTATTGATACTTTCTTCGTAATATCTCTCGTTCTTCATTATACAGATAGTAAAAATGTATGTAGTACTTACTATATGTGAAGTATCACAGATTTCATAAGAAAATCTCAGTCTTTTAGTTATATAATTTCATGTTTATGTATTCTAATCAGTTCATTAGAACATATAATGTTACTAAGTGAGATTTACGATACTTCTACTTGTTTCGTAGATTTTATTCGCAGTGAGAGCCGATGAGATTATGGAAGTAAATATTCTGGCTGTAGTAATTATCATATATATGAAGTCTCTACCTATGATACTGCTTCTGTTTCATGTTTTTTTTTCACTACTGTATTTCTTTTTAGAACTGCTATGAATATGCTTTGCTTGAGTCGGGGCTCGGGGTCTATCAGAAACAGCCTCTCTACCTTGGTAGGTGGGGGTAAGGCTGCGTACCCACTACCCTCCGTAGATCCCACTTTTGGGAGTACCCTGGCTTGTTGTTGTTGTTGTCTTGTAATGTCCAATGTTGTGTAGTGTCTCTAAATCTTTTCTTAGCCCACCTATGAAATGATATGGACAAGCCAGCAGCATAAATCATACTATACTAAAGGTGACAATCATATTTATATATGGACAAAATCTCCAACTGTAAATTATACGTATGTAAGCTTTCTTGCACTGCAGCTTTGTTATTTATTCTCCTTTCTCTCTGTTCAAAACCTTCATCATACTCTTAAGGCTCGTTTGGTAGGATGCATTAGATAAATTAATGCATGCATTAGCTTTGTGTATTAATAATACATTGTTTGGTAGACATTTTAAACATATGCATTAGTTATACATCCTATTTGGTATTATCCTCTGCATAACTAATGCATAGAAAACAATGGTATTAGCAATGCAATGGATTTTAATGCATGCATTAGCTTAGTTAAAGACAAAATTGTCCATCAAAATTTATGTTTTATTAAAATATACTAGTTAGTATATTAATGCAAGTTCAAAATAATCCAAATAGTGAAAAATAAAATTATATCCCTAGTAAATAAATAAATACTTAGCATATTTCCTTTTTTATAAATAAATATTTAATTTTATTTTACAACATAGGTAGACAAATAAAATAATTTTTTTAAAAAATTTTCATATAAAAATATTTCTCAACATATGTTTCTTTTAAAAAGTTAGAGTGTGGACTAGACTTGAGGGCATTTTTGTAAACAAATAATTCTTTTAGAAATTGTGCAATACTTTAATACATCAAACCAAACAATGAATAAGAAATATGCAAGCATAACTAATGCAAGCATAACTAATACACCATATTCAGCATACCAAACGACCCCTTAGAGAAAAAAACAGAGAGAAGCAAGTTGATTATAGCATTTTGTGACAGAATATATTACCAGCAAATTATTACTATATATTTATCTTTTTACTTGCACTTTTAGTTAATTTTGGTTAAGATAGATAAAATGAGTTGAGCTAAACGAAAGAAATAAGAATTTATATTGCCGCCAACTTATTTGGGACTGAGGGCGTAGTAGTAGTTATTGTAGGATAAGCCTTTTATGGTCAATTAAAGCACATTTGGGATCACAAAAATGAAGATAAAATCTAGGTTCACACCTATCAAATCTCCTGGCTCAGATTTGCCAATTCCTAACTTTGATGTAATTTCAGAAATACTAAGGGAAGGACTTCAACGTGCTCCCTCCGGTCCACTTTAATACTAAGGGAAGGACTTCAACGTGCTTCCTCCGGTCCACTTTAATTGATTTTTTAATTATTTTTTTGTGGTCCATAATATTTAATTTTTTCAGATATCAAGAAGGAATTAGCTTTTTTTTTTCAAAGTTGTCATTGGAGTAAAGAACCTAGGAATATTTGTTATATTTCCAATGAACAAATTAAGGTTAATATGATCAACTTCATTGTTAATTAATACTAAAATATGAATTCATTAATGTATAAAAACAACTAAAAAATTAATTAAAATAGACCGTAGGAAGTATTTTTTTTGAAACTTCACCCATGGGCAGATCTAGTGTATAACATATGACTTTATCCGGATTTAATAACTATGGTTAAGGCCCTGTACACGTGTTCAAATATCTAAGTACAAATAATAGATTCCGAACCCACTAAATCAAATATTTTGGGTTGAATTCTGAACTAGAAACATAATGTTGAGATCCTGGATTCGTCTTGTGATTTCACCTAATTAACATCAAAAGCACATTTTTTTAATGTAAGGACAAAATTCAACTAATTACATGATGAAAGCTCTCTTGCACTATAGCTTTTCTATTTATTCTTTCTTCTCTCTGTTCAACACCTTCATTATACTCATGAAAGAAAAAAAAAAAAAGAAATTGGCAAGTCAATAATACAAATTATTAGTGCACAGAATTAACTTGTTATAGTCAATAAGCATGTTTTGGATCACATCAATGAAGCTAAGATCTATGTAACAGACCAGAGCCAAGTTAAGAAGGTTAATGCTCAATCTTATTAGTATCAATGCTCGGCCAGTGGCGGATCTAGAGTAGACGTAGCGGTTTCAAAACCTACTGTAACCAGAGGCGGACCCAGGATCTTTTAAATTATTGGATTAAAAAGGGCAATTCAGTGCACTAAGCTCCCGTTATGGGCACGGGTCTGGGGAAGGGCCGGACGCTAAGGGTTTATTGTATGCAGCCTTACCCTGCATTTCTGCAAAAATCGGTTTCCACGGCTAGAATCTGTGACCTCCTAGTCAATGAATTTCTTAAGACGAATATATGATTTGGATCAAAGCTACTAGATTAGTTCGAACCCGTAGCTTCTACTCTCCCTCCACCCCTGACTGTAACTAGCTCAGACTCTATACAATATAAGAATTCGCCGACTCTAAATCCTATATTTTTCAATAAATGCAGCACACCTTCAACAGATTTTTTAGAGGATTAACATTGGATATTATCAAAAATTGTTGTTCAATATTCCAGATCAAAAGAATCTTAAGGAGGAAAGAAATAGTAATTCACTCCTAGCTAAGGGAGAAAGTGGAACTTGTAAAAGCACTAATTCTTCAAACTAAATTTTTTCTAGAAAACATTATATCATGTGAATCTGAGACGTACCTGGCGAAAGAGAGTCCCGTTTCAAATTCTTCGATAGTGCGAAAATTCTATCCGTATCCACACCGAGACCGATCCTTGCTATCAACTCTTTGATCAATGAAACCTGCGAACAAATTGAACGAAAAACTTGTGCTGACATTTTTCTCAAAAATCTCAACTCAAATTAGAAGAACAAGAAGCACTTTTCTTGTAATTGTATTTTCTCTCTTGGCTTTGTATTGCAATTTTACTTTTACAAAGTGGTTTTTCTTTTTCATGTAAAACTCGTTACAGCACTTCGTTCATCACCATATATATCATCACATATGATCCCTTTTCCTATTAGACTAAGAAAAGGTTCGAAGCTATTTACTTAGTGCACAAGTCTAATTCCAAAGTTAGACTTTGAAAAATATTTCTATAGGAAAATAGCCTCTCATTCCAAAAAAGGATATCATATTGCCGACGAGTCCCTTTATGGACGTTCACTTTGCTAATCTAATTCGAAATTGGATTCAATCAAAAACTTCCATTAATATTTTATATAAATAAATATGTGTTATATATATCACATATATATTTCAACCAAGAGATATAATTTAATTTCTATTCCAAATAGAAAAGTTTAATTTGTTCACAATATTAATTATATCCTTTGTGCTAGCAAAGACTATAATAATATTTTATTTGGACTAATAACTAAATTATTTGACTGATTAAATTCTTTAATTTAATTAACAAATAATAAAGTAATTAATCCTTTAACAAAGATCAGAACACTCGTTAGTATGCAACCCCATAGGTTCAATACTAAACCAGTAGTAAATTGATCATATCAATATACAAATCAAGGGTGGCGTCTAGCAACACTCCTTAACAACCGAATAACATGAAGTATACAATTTACTCTCAAGAACTAGTAGAAGAATAATGTAGTAATTCCTTCTGTCCTTATAGCTCTAGATCACCCTAGGATATGGTTCAACTGTCAAATCCTAATAGGCGACCAACTATGTGTTCATGTCAAGTATAATCGACCATTGAATGACCTAAGAAACTCATTTCTTCTTTCATTCAATTGCCCTGGACAAGGTCTTAATTTGGCCGTTTATAATTCATGACAACATGTAGCTTAAACTCATTACCAAGAGTTGACAGATTCCATCTTGATCAATCACTAATTCTACAAGTATTCAATCGTGCCCAATATCCTTTCAACTATCGCCCTAGGGCCATAGGTGTTGTGAGCACGTGATTTTTGTTTTTGCGCGACAGTCGCTCCAAAAGAATAAAATTGGTCCTGTACAATTTTTGGATTTCTGTGCGGCACTTTGTTGATTTATTTGTGACTTTGGCCCGTTTTTATTTATTTACTTTATTAAAACAAAATTCAAAAAAAATGTGTGTACGTGTCATGCATAATCTGAACCGTAACACGGTTTAAATAGAAAAGCATAAACAAGCATCTTTGTCCGTGATTTTGTTTTGTTTAATTTTACATGTTTTGAATTATTTTAATGTGTGTGCAAATAATTGTACTAGGTGTTTATTTTTAATTTGATTTTACTTATTTTTGTATTTTTATAATAAAGAAAAAATAAATAAGAAAAAAAGTAAAAATAATAATAAAAAAAAAAGAGAAAGGACCCCTTCTTCTTCCGGATTGGGCCAATTCAATAAAATTGGCCCAAACAAACAATGCCCAAAACCCAGGCCTGCCCGGTCCAGACCACTTAGTACCCAGGGTGTCCAAACGACGTCGTTTGGATCGTGCCTGATCTGGGCCGTTGATCTCAGAGTGATCAACGGCCAAGATCAATTCCCCGTAACCCACCAACAAACCCGACCCGTTTACACCCGGACCGAACCCAAACCCTCAACACTTGAAACGACACCGTCCCACTTAACCATCAGATCCAGACCGTAGATCTAAATTGATCTAACGGTCGAGATCCGTCCACCCACTAACTATATAAGCCCATAATCCTACCCTGCCCCCCTATCCAATACCTCAGCCTCCGTCTTCAACCTCATCCCCCATCAAACCCTAGAGCCGCCCCTGTATCCTTCACCATGGAAGCCGGCGGCATGAACGCCGGTGACCTTCCCCTTAACACCCTAGAACGCCCTTGCCATCCTGAACCCAAATCTATCAACCATGTAGTTCGAATCCCTCCCCACCTTCTCGAATCTTCATTTGAAGATTCGAGTCAAAACTCGATCTACTCAGTTTAACCCCAGATTCATACCAGACACTCCCCAGACCCCCCTCGTGACCAAACCATACTTGGTTTGGTCCGAATCTGATCAGGGAAGCCTGAATCCCAGATCTAAGTTTTGAAAGTTTTGTGTTCCTCCGTCACTGGTTCAACCGAAGAGATTAAGGTCTAATGGACTTTAATCAAAGTGTTTCTCATCTGAGAAACACTTCGTTTAAAGTCCGTTCAGCCTTAAGAAAGGCCTGACCAAGTCCGAGTTAAGGTTTTGATCTTTTGCGGTTTAAGGTGAGTTTCTTTCTTTTCTTAGTTTGTTTTGGTTCGTTTGATTGTTGTAAGGGTCTGTTCGTTTTCTGTCCTTGACCTCTATCAACTGTGCTTCAACCGCTTTGCCTGAACCTCTGTTTGTTTGTCTAAACTCCCCCCTCCTATTCTGATAAGACATATGTATTTGTTGTACAATAATTGAGCTTCAAATGTTGACTGAGCAATTGGTTCCTCGAGTACCACTTTGCTCAGTCAGTATAATTCGAATTATGGGTCGATACTGTTAAATGTCGGATTTTTGGTTACGATTGTGTATGTTAATGCTAATATAGTCGAGTCGACATGTGTCGTCAATTAGTTTCAACTGTCCGAACAATAACAAATCGACTTACTTCTGCTAAGCATGTGTTGAGTCAATTAAGAACCAGTTTTTGTTTACTTATAGCTGTTGAATTGATCAGTAATGTAAAAAGGGATGTTTGGTTTAAATTCTGAATTGGGAGGCATGTGCACTCGTGCACAGCATGTGCATTGGTGCACCTCATGTGCTTTGTGCACAGCCTGTGGCCTGCATAAAGGTCTTTGTTAAGTTTTAAACAATTTGACAGCATATGCTGTCAGATACATTCTACTGCCCATACTTGGCTTTAGTTTAAAGAAGTATTTAAACCTTTTAAAAGTTAAATCTGCCAGGGAATGTTGATGGGGTTTAATACTTAATTAGCTAAAGTGGAACTGAAAAGAAAAAGGCATATGGGAGGGGTGTTTGATATACTCTAAACAGGCTGTTAAAAGGGGAAGGCTTATAAGAGGAGGACCGGGGGACACAGGGAGATGGACATAGATATACAGAGGGATTAGAGATAGACATATACAGAATTAGAAAGGGGCTGATAGAAGAAGAGAGGAGGAAAAGGGATACCATCTGATATTAGAGTAATACACAGAGAGAGGGAGATTGATATATACAAAGATTTTGATACACACACACACACACACACACATAGATAGAGATTGATAATAAAGGGAGGGGAATACACTGATAGAAGAGTGATTTGATAAGAAAACAGGAAAAGAGAGTTGTCTGAAAACACACGGACAAAAATAGAACAAAAAGAGGCCTAACACAAAAAAGGGGAACTGCATTTTTCTCATCTTTTGTCTTGATTCTCAACTGGTCTGGATGTGCCTGTTCCATATTGACTTATCCTGAGTCTTGTTTGAGATTACTGGTTGTGTGAAGTGTCAGTCCAGTTCTGGACCCATTCTGGTTAAAATCTGATTCCATTTTGCTGGGAATTCGCTACATTCTGCCATCTTTCATTGGTTCTAAGTTGCATTCTTGCACTGGGTTTTGCTTCTATTTGGTTACCTGTTGTTGCTGCTGCTATTTGGTTTCCTGCTGCTGCTGACCTTTCTGCTTCATTTCTTCTTTGCATTTCAGTATTCAGTGTTCTCCAGGTACACATTTCAGATCCAATTTTGATGTTAACTGTAACAATTCAAAAGCATGAAATGAAAGGAGTTCTTGAAGAAGATTTAGATGTCTGTTTCGTAATGTTTGTGATATACTGATTTCTGTTGTATAAATTGATTAGCTTGATTCAGTAATGAAAGATTAGTTAGATAATACTTAATCAAGTTTAGCCTCTTGCATCTTAGTTCATAGTTGTTTGCCAGTACAAGATGCAATAGTATAATATGTAGAATGCATGAATAATTGACATAGAATTTTCGACCGGATTCCTGTTTAACTATAATGAGATGCATACAATAGAGAACTTCCGTTTTTACGCAATGATATTTGGTGTTATTTTTTTTAGTTTTCCTTTATCAGAACCCGCTAGGCAGCATATAGCAGCACGTTCGAATCCCTATTAGTAATAAGACGTAGTAGTTAGTTCCCTTAACCCAGCCTAAATAAATCTAGTTAAATTCAATTCAAGAAAGGTTTTGGACGCACGTATAGCATTGGGTCAATCTCGAATGTAACTTCTTTGTCCAATTGAAGCATGTCTCACAAGGTATGACGCCTCTCCACTTTGTAAATAACTAATCAGAAATTGATAAGAATCCAGATTAGGCAAAAGCTTATAGTTGAATTAGCATGTACCTTTTCTTCTAGTTTTAGAGACAAATGCATTAGAAATGTATCCACTTTAGGATATCCTTTCTAAAATAGAGATGAGCCTCGCCAAATAAAAAATGTAAAATTGCGGGGCCCTCAATAAATAACCATGATAATTATTTAGAATTCAGGATAGGCCATTTAATAAATTTCATGGCCTTCTACAAAATAATAACGCGTTAGACTCTCTAGGCGCGGCTTAATTAAATCATATTCTTAAATTCGGGTGCACATTGATGTGACCCAAATCCAAATCTCAACGAAGTCCAAATGTGTTGACAATCACGGGCGCATTGATTGTGACGTGGTTCGAGATGCATTTTCACGACGTTGCAATTCTATAAAAATAAGTGATAATAATAAAAGCGGTTTAAACTTAATAAAAGCACATAAGTCACAACATGTATTTAAATCCGATATTTTGCCATTATAACAATTTAAGCGACCGTGCTAGAACCACGGGATTCGAGGGTGCCTAACACCTTCCCTCGGGTCAACAGAATTCCTTACTTAGAATTTCTGGTTCGCAGACTTCATTTGGAAAAGTCGAAAATTTCCTCGATTTGGGATTCAAGATAAACCGGTGACTTGGGACACCAAAAGCCAAACCTTTCCCAAGTGGCGACTCTGAATTAAATAAATAATCCCATTTCGATTATTGTCACTTAAATTGGAAAAACTCCACCCGCGCATCTTACCCTTCGGGGCCGGGCGCGCAAAAAGGAGGTGTGACAGCTCTGGCGACTCTGCTGGGGATTTCGAACCCAGAACCACTGGCTCAGGGTTCAAGAATTCGAGCTTAGAATAATTGTTATATTTGGCTTTATTATCTGATCTTTATTACATGTTTTTGCATAACGTGCTAAAAGTTGTCTTTTACCGCTTTGATATTATCTGAACTGTATATAAACTGTGCCGAAACCCTTCTCTTCTTACATCCGGGGAGAAGCTCGCTGGTCGAGACTCCCTATTCTGTTAGTGTCAATACCTGAAATAAGAAAGAGGTCGGACAAGTTACAAAGCCGGACGATCTCGCGGGTCCCCGGTACGTAGCCCCCTCCTCGACTCGAGTTGTCCGCTCGGGTACACAGTCTAGAACAAATACCCAGGTTACGAACCTAGAATAACTTGACTTCATGCCGGATCCCTAGTAGGAACGCTTATTTGCATCATGTTGCATTTGACTTAGGGGACTCAACACAGGGGTTGGGTCCGTCTAGGACAGGCAACCTGAAATGAAAAAGACCATCATGCTGCATTCCTATCTGTGTTGTGCATTTATTTGCTTCGGTTCGGCATGTCGACCGGTTCCTAAAAAAAGGGGAAAATAGCAGCGTAGGGGAGATAATTACTTATTTTTGGAAAATAAAACCAATGTCCAAGTAGTGTCAGAACCTCGCCGGAATTTTTCTAAAAAAAAACTGTCTTTTTATTGAGAGTTATTAAAAAAAAATATAAAAATTTTCTTTTATCACTTTCAAAATCAAAAAAACAAAAAGGGTATTTATTTTAAAAGTAAAAAAAACGGAAAATTCATAATTCAAAAAATATGTTGTTTCTTTCGTAGTACCCCTTTTATGAATTCAGATTAATAGTCCAAATTTTTCCTAAAAAAAAAAGAAAGATAAATAGTTTCTTTAATCTTTATCTCTTTTCAAATATAATAAAAGTACATCTTCTTGATTTCTAGGTTTATTTGATTTTCTCTATTCACGATAGACCGAACTACGCGGGTCTGATTCTCACCGGATGTGAGATACGTAGGCAAACCCCATCGGTTCCGGCCCCAATTTTTAAAATCCAAAAAAATATATATATTTTTCTTTAGAAAATACAAAAAAAAAAAAGAAATAAAAAAAAATAGAAGTTTTCTTTAAAATCAAATAAAAAAAAATATATAAAATAATAAATAGTCTTCTTCTTTCTAAAGTCTTTCATATGAAAAATGAAATAAGCAGCAACAAAATCAAAAAAAAATAATACTCTTTGCTTTCTAGTCTCTTTTTGTAAAATGTCAAAAAAAAAAAAATTGGAAATTGAATTTCAAAATATTAGGATTTTTCTTTAGAAGTGCTTTTGTAAACTCAGAATTCTGCATCATTTTCTTAAAAGTCCCTCTTTCAAAATTTAAGAGTCAACGTCATATACATTCTTTCTCCCGTAGGAAAGGTAAAACAAAAAAAAAACCCAAACATATTTTTTTTTAATTTCCAGAATTCAAGTCAGAAGCAAATAAATTTTTAGAAGTCTTTCTTTAAAATAAAACAAAAATCAAATAAACAAAATTTTCTTTCTTCTTTTTAAAGTATTTCTTTCAAAAATTTCAAAAAATAAAATAAAATAAAAAAAAAATTTGAACCAGTAAATAAATAAAGAATGGTCAAATCTTTTGAGTCCTATGCTAGATGAGCACTTACTTCTTTATTTTTGTACTTGTTAGCTTCGAACTACGTAATGATCTGATTCACATAGGCATCGTGATACGTAGGCAATCCTCATCGGATCCGGTCGCATTTCTTTTACTGAATTAAAAAAAAAGCAGCAACAAAAAAAAAAAAAACTAATAAGAGGAAAATACCGGAACGACGCATGCTCTCGTAGCAAACATATAGTAGTCCACTTAACTGTATAGGTGCATCATGCCTAACGTGAGATTAACTATCTGTTATTTGCTACAAATTAACCGTGCGCTTGTCGTTGAGTATATCCAGGGTTTTTGAAAAGACGGTTGGTTTGGTGAAAGTCTGGCCTCGCACTCATACTTCACAAGGTCGAGGGGAAGTGTTCAACTGCCTGTTGTTAGGACCAGAAGCAGTACTCACACTTACTTCACCAGGTCAAAAGGAAGTGTGGAAATGTCTTCAGAAATTCCGTTGCAAACAACCCCTGTTTCTGAGGAGAGTTCGATCTCAGCCATCCTCACGCCTGAATCCGCAACTGCGGAGGAAAATAGAATCCTACGGCTCTGCATGCTGGAAATGCTGGACGACTGGAATAATGGGAAAGAGCCGCCAAGTGTCATCCCCGGATTCCCTGAATTATTCTCCAGGTCAAGTGGGACTTCAAATGTTCCCATAAATTATCCTGCTACCCCATTCGGGTACCCAGCCACCTCAGCCTTCTCTGCTGGATCGCCTTCTGACCCTCATCCCCGAATGTCAGCCACCGATGCAAGCATGAACATCTTTACTGCATCGCCTTGCCCGATTACAGCACAGCCTGCCACGTACAAGCCAAACTTTGACTCATCCTCTTTTACATTCCAAGCACCATCGTTCTCAATGGAACCAACTAGATTCGCTACCAGCACTAATCCTCTACCGCCTCAGTGCGAGCTTGCGCCCAGGCAGGATCAGAGCCCCAGGATTGCAGAACAAAATGAGATTGCCAAAAGAATGAGAAGCCTTGAACAAAGTTTGAAGAATATGCAAGGACTGAGCGGACAAAAGAGCGTCTCTTACGCCGACTTGTGCATGTTCCCTCATGTGCACCTGCCAACGGGTTTCAAGACCCCAAAGTTCGAGAAATACGATGGGCACGGTGACCCCATTGCACATCTTAAGAAATACTGCAACCAATTGCGGGGAGCCGGCGGAAAAGAAGAACTGCTAATGGCATATTTTGGAGAAAGTTTGGTGGGAGTCGCTTCAGAATGGTATATGGACCAGGACATATCTCGCTGGCATATATGGGATGATCTTGCCAGAGACTTCGTAGGGCAGTTTCAATATAATATTGACATCGCACCAGACAGAAATGCTTTGTCAAACTTAAAGAAGAAACCCTCGGAAAGTTTCAGAGAATACGCCATCAAATGGCGTGAGCAAGCGTCAAGGGTAAAACCTTCCATGGACGAGATAGAGATGGTCACTACTTTTCTCCAGGCTCAAGAGTCCGACTATTTCCAAAACATGATGTCGGCCATGGGAAAGCCTTTCGTAGAAGCGATTAAGATTGGAGAGATGGTGGAGAATGGTTTGAAAACGGGAAGAATTTTGAGTCAGGCAGCCATAAAGGCAACCTCCCAAGCCGTCCAAAGCGGGTCTGGAGGAATAGCAAGAGGGAAGAAGAAAGAGGAAACATCCATGGTAGTGTCAGAAGTGGGAGAATATCATAATCCCGGGCTTTGTTCTTCGGAAAGAACCTCGCAACATTATTTCCCCCACCAAAATGCGACCTACGCTCCTCAGCCTTACATGGTTATGAGCACCCAGCCTTATATCCAGCGGTCACAACCAGTCAATCGGGGGCAGGCCCCACATCCTAGGAATCAGCCTCCTCACCGAAACCACTACAATCCTCGACCTCCTCAGAATAATTTCCGTCCTCGGGAACCACCTAGGAGACCCAACTACACACCAATCGGTGAACCCTATTCCACCCTATTCCCTAAGCTTGTCCAAATGAATTTGTTGCAGCCCATACCACCAAACGGGCAGAACCCGGGATCACCATCATATCAGCGAGGTGTCAGATGTGCATACCATTCAGGGGTAGAAGGGCACGACACCAACGACTGTTGGACATTGAAACAAGCTGTATAGAATCTGTTAGACCAAGTGAAGATTGTGTTGAGAGACGAGGATATCCCAAATGTGACCAATAATCTGTTGCCCGCCCACGACAATGGGCTGATAGTTGGGATGATTTGTGAAGACGAGGAAGTCGATCTGGCACTGAAAGCCATAATTGCTATTGCTGAAACAGAAAAGGGACCCAGGGTAACTCCGGAACAAGAAAAAGGAATAAGTGATGTATTCAAGCAGGCCTCCATGGTATGGGGGACGGTCAAAACACCTCGGCCGAACGAGCCAGTGTTTGACGGACGCATACCACAGGAGCCAAAATACAACAAAAAGGGAGATGATGAGGTATCCCCGCTCGACGAGAGCAAGGAAATATGTGAGGCGACAAGGGAAAAGCTATGCGAAATACACGTGGTCTAGCCAGGAGAGGGCCCTAGCACCGTTGAAGTATCGTACATGGGACCAAGCACCAAGCTTCAAAACTAGAAGGCTACACCATTCTTGATCAAACAGAAGTCCTAATGAACCTGTCTTGCCACTTTTTCTGCATCACGAGTAACCCCCGAGGATGACTCAGATGTTTTTCTTCAGTTTCATGTTTTTAAATTTCCTGAATGTCGACCTTTTTCCTTATCTTCCCCAAAATGCCAAGAAATGAAATCATGCTTGATTACTCACTTTCTTCTTCTATGTTTTCTTTTGTGTTCTCTTCAATTCTGATAAATGCAGCTTTCAATAACATGACATGTTTGCGGACTTCATGCCCGGATCACGAGAACTCCGATCAGACTTCAAAGAATGAGTCAAAATTTGAGATATAAAGAATTTGAAAAGTAAGAACAACCACAGAAAATTGGTTCATGGTTTGGAAAATGTCCGTCACTAAAGCAGAGTTTGAGAGCAGTAAATGGGTTTAGACCCGTACAGAATGATAACCTTAATAACTGCGGTTTGTCACGAGCAATTATACCCGGAAAGAATGGTCCAATACGTCATTGAAGAACGTTACCAAATGGAGCATTTTTATCTGGGGCGACGTCGAAAGAAACGACGTCAACCTTGCTTGGAAAGCAGGTGCGGCAATATGTCTAAATCACCCTGGCGATATCTTTGCACAGTTTGAGATGACGAAGGCTTTCATTCTCGCTACCCAAACACTATCAACCCTTTGCAAAACCCATTTGAGCTGGTTACTCTTCTTTGATTACCCTTTTTGGAACCTGAAAATATTGTTGAAAATAAAGTGAAAAAAAAACAAAAACAAAAAAAACAAAAACAAAAACAAAAACAAAAATCCAAAAACAAAAGTAGCCTGAACTACGTTTGACTTGATTCCGAAAGGATACGTAGGCAACCTCTCCTTGGGGTTCAGTCACACCAACAATAAAATCCAGGAATTCCCCCCGAAAGTAAAAACTGGGGCAGAAGTTATAATAATTCGGCAATAATCACACCCGAAAGGTTCCAAAGTTGTAGTTCAATCCAAATTCTTTTCACCCCAAACCTTTTTTAAGTCCTTCTGATCAATCAGCGAAGTATTTCAAAATAGGAAGATGGAATTATTTGGACCCGATACAACAAAATGAAGGGAATAAAGATGAGAGAGTCTTGTCGGTGAAAACCTTTGGGCACCATGAGGCGACGCGAGAAGAGAAATTGAAAATGAGAGAGTTTGTTTAGTAAAAACTCGCAAAGAGTACTAGCAGGCGACAGTAAGAAGAGAAATGAGAGAGGTCGACTAGCGAAAACCCGCAAAGGGCGTTGTCAGCCGAAAAGGTGATTCCACCTCAGAAAGTCCGGGCAAGGTTCCCGTTATTTGATTCATGAGGAAATGCAAGTTCTCGGAGATCGGGCATCCAGTCCAAAAGGCATGTCATGTCAGTTGAAGCCAGCATACACTCCAGATAAGTCTTTCTTTTCTCCCCGAAAGGGGCCTTTCTCTTTAAACTCATATATTCTCCTTTACATAGTTTTCTTTGAGTTCTTTTTGATATAACCCTTAATTCCGTAATAATCACAAAGAAAGGTGGCAGGACCGGTTTTATAGGGCTCCGTTTGGCAAGAGTCAAATAAATGTACGACCTCAGTGGCGCGTCAGTCCCATCCCGACTGGCCATTTTAGTTGATTACTCCCAAAATCGACAAATCCCCACAGGGTATCCCTTGTTACAAATCCCCCATGGAGTCTCCCCTTGTACAAATCCCCAAAGAAGTCCACCCCAGCACGTCCCCAACAAAGTTTGCTAAAAAAAAAAAATCCTCACAAATCCCCACGGGGTTTCTCTTGTACAAATCCCCACAGAATCTCCCTGATAAAATCCCGCCAAAAATCCCCAAGCAGAACGGGACGGAAAAACCAAAGCCTTATAAGGCAAATCATCACAAAATTTGAAAACGCAAGTCTGAGTAGTCCAAAGGTTTTTGCATGTGAAATCCAATCAATAGCAGAGTTTCTCAACAAGAATTGGGCCAAGACAAAGCAATTGGAACAATCAAGGCCCCCAAACCAACCGCCGTTTTCAAACTAATAATCTTTCTTTGTTTAGGAAAATTGAGACAGGTGCGACACAAAGCAGCTGTGCAAGAAGCAGGTGTAGCCCAAAAGAGATAAAGCGCGCAAGCATTGAAACAACCTTGCAGCAGAAAACGGCCAAAGGTAAGTTTCCCATAATATTTTCATGCATTTTGATTGAAAACCATGGATCTCCCTGGCATAACCCAAGGGGCTTTATCTACCCAAATCTCTTCGGCATAACCCAATGAATCTTCCCGGCATAACCCGATGAATCTTCCTGGCATAACCCGATGAATCTTTTCGGCATAACCCGATAAACCTCCCGGCATAACCCGATGAATCTTCCCGGCATAACCCGATGAATCTTCCCGGTATAACCCGATGAATCTTCCCGGCATAACCCGATGAATCCTCCCGGCATAACCCGATGACTCCTCCCGGCATAACCCGATGAATCTTCCCGGCATAACCCGATGAATCCTCCCGGCATAACCCGATGAATCCTCCCGGCATAACCCGATGAATCTTCCCGGCATAACCCGATGAATCCTCCCGGCATAACCCGATGAATCTTCCCGGCATAACCCGATGAATCTTCCCGGCATAACCCGATGAATCTTCCCGGCATAACCCGATGAATCTTCCCGGCATAACCCGATGAATCTTTCCGGTACAACCCGATGAATCTTCCCGGCATAACCCGATGAATCTTCCCGGTATAACCCGATGAATCTCCCCAGCATAACCCGATGAAGCCTCCCGGCATAACCCGATGAATCCTCCCAGCATAACTCAATAAATCTTTTCGGCATAACCCGAGAACCTTTCCATGCAATCATCATTAGGGTTTTAAACCCTAAACTGAATTTTCCTTTAGTCAGCATTAGGGTTTTAAACCCTAAACTGAATTCTTCCTTTGTTCGGCTTTAGAGTTTTAAACCCTAAACTGAACCTTTCCCCAGCTAGCCGGTATTAGGGCTCCAACCCTGAACTGAGCATGCATATCCTCTTTCATCAATTTTATGAACTTCCTGGTAAATAATTAACGAAATTTTCCTAGTGAAACTGGGGCAGAAAATTTCGTTCGTTTGTTTGTTTTTTCCCGCAGGTCTAACCTCGAGCCACACGGATCGAAATGACCCACGAGATGAGTCTCAACTCAGAATCAAAGAAGAAAAAGACAAAAGGAGACATCCCGAGATATCAGAGTGAATGGAGAGCGGATCGACTCAGGTCTTAAACCCTGCCAATCGCGTCTCACTCAGTATCCCAGAGGTTGAACAAGTCGCCGCAACTCGCAAGCATCAAGATTCAGATCGGAGTCTACAAGCAGAATCATCTAAGACCCAAGATCAAGTCGTAAAAGAATCATAGATAGGAATCTTGTAACTAGCAGTTGACATGCATATAAGTAGTTAGTTCAGTGTCCAATTTTCGTTTGGTTGTAATAAGGCGGTCAGTAACGTAGCAGTGACAACAGCAGAAGTAGTAGCAGCAAGCATTGCAGTCCCATGGTAGTCCCAGCTACCAAAACTTCTCGAACTACATTGACCTGATTCCTGTTTAGCCCAGGATATGTAGGAAATCTTTGAAGCAAGATTCGGTCAAACCTTTCAAAAAAAATACATGCTTCATACGGAGTAGTCCATAGGCAAAAATCGCTCATATACGCTCACTTTATCTTTGCACGAAAACTCTTTGTGTTTCCGAACAAAGAGGGGCAGCTGTGAGCACGTGATTTTTGTTTTTGCGCGACAGTCGCTCCAAAAGAATAAAATTGGTCCTGCTGTACAATTTTTGGATTTCTGTGCGGCACTTTGTTGATTTATTTGTGACTTTGGCCCGTTTTTATTTATTTACTTTATTAAAACAAAATTCAAAAAAAATGTGTGTACGTGTCATGCATAATCTGAACCGTAACACGGTTTAAATAGAAAAGCATAAACAAGCATCTTTGTCCGTGATTTTGTTTTGTTTAATTTTACCTGTTTTGAATTATTTTAATGTGTGTGCAAATAATTGTACTAGGTGTTTATTTTTAATTTGATTTTACTTATTTTTGTATTTTTATAATAAAAAAAAAATATAAATAAGAAAAAGAAGTAAAAATAATAATAAAAAAAAAAGAGAAAGGACCCCTTCTTCTTCCGGATTGGACCAATTCAATAAAATTGGCCCAAACAAACAATGCCCAAAACCCAGGCTTGCCCGGTCCAGACCACTTAGTACCCAGGGTGTCCAAACGACGTCGTTTGGATCGTGCCTGATCTGGGCCGTTGATCTCAGAGTGATCAACGGCCAAGATCAATTCCCCGTAACCCACCAACAAACCCGACCCGTTTACACCCGGACCGAACCCAAACCCTCAACACTTGAAACGACACCGTCCCACTTAACCATCAGATCCAGACCGTAGATCTAAATTGATCTAACGGTCGAGATCCGTCCACCCACTAACTATATAAGCCCATAATCCTACCCTGCCCCCCCTATCCGAACCCCCCAGCCTCCGTCTTCAACCTCATCCCCCATCAAACCCTAGAGCCGCCCCTGTATCCTTCACCATGGAAGCCGGCGGCATGAACGCCGGTGACCTTCCCCTTAACACCCTAGAACGCCCTTGCCATCCTGAACCCAAATCTATCAACCATGTAGTTCGAATCCCTCCCCACCTTCTCGAATCTTCATTTGAAGATTCGAGTCAAAACTCGATCTACTCAGTTTAACCCCAGTTTCATACCAGACACTCCCCAGACCCCCCTCGTGACCAAACCATACTTGGTTTGGTCCGAATCTGATCAGGGAAGCCTGAATCCCAGATCTAAGTTTTGAAAGTTTTGTGTTCCTCCATCACTGGTTCAACCGAAGAGATTAAGGTCTAATGGACTTTAATCAAAGTGTTTCTCATCTGAGAAACACTTCGTTTAAAGTCCGTTCATCCTTAAGAAAGGCCTGACCAAGTCCGAGTTAAGGTTTTGATCTTTTGCGGTTTAAAGTGAGTTTCTTTCTTTTCTTAGTTTGTTTTGGTTCGTTTGATTGTTGTAAGGGTCTGTTCGTTTTCTGTCCTTGACTTCTATCAACTGTGTTTCAACCGCTTTGCCTGAACCTCTGTTTGTTTGTCTAAACTCCCCCCCTCCTATTCTGATAAGACATATGTATTTGTTGTACAATAATTGAGCTTCAAATGTTGACTGAGCAATTGGTTCCTCGAGTACCACTTTGCTCAGTCAGTATAATTCGAATTATGGGTCGATACTGTTAAATGTCGGATTTTTGGTTACGATTGTGTATGTTAATGCTAATATAGTCGAGTCGACATGTGTCGTCAATTAGTTTCAACTGTCCGAACAATAACAAATCGACTTACTTCTGCTAAGCATGTGTTGAGTCAATTAAGAACCAGTTTTTGTTTACTTATAGCTGTTGAATTGATCAGTAATGTAAAAAGGGATGTTTGGTTTAAATTCTGAATTGGGAGGCATGTGCACTCGTGCACAGCATGTGCATTGGTGCACCTCATGTGCTTTGTGCACAGCCTGTGGCCTGCATAAAGGTCTTTGTTAAGTTTTAAACAATTTGACAGCATATGCTGTCAGATACATTCTACTGCCCATACTTGGCTTTAGTTTAAAGAAGTATTTAAACCTTTTAAAAGTTAAATTTGCCAAGGAATGTTGATGGGGTTTTATACTTAATTAGCTAAAGTGGAACTGAAAAGAAAAAGGCACATGGGAGGGGTGTTTGATATACTCTAAACAGGCTGTTAAAAGGGGAAGGCTTATAAGAGGAGGACCGGGGGACACAGGGAGATGGACATAGATATACAGAGGGATTAGAGATAGACATATACAGAATTAGAAAGGGGCTGATAGAAGAAGAGAGGAGGAAAAGGGATACCATCTGATATTAGAGTAATACACAAAGAGAGGGAGATTGATATATACAAAAATTTTGATACACACACACACACACACACACACACACAGATAGAGATTGATAATAAAGGGAGGGGAATACACTGATAGAAGAGGGATTTGATAAGAAAACAGGAAAAGAGAGTTGTCTGAAAACACACGGACAAAAATAGAACAAAAAGAGGCCTAACACAAAAAAGGGGAACTGCATTTTTCTCATCTTTTGTCTTGATTCTCAACTGGTCTGGATGTGCCTGTTCCATATTGACTTATCCTGAGTCTTGTTTGAGATTACTGGTTGTGTGAAGTGTCAGTCCAGTTCTGGACCCATTCTGGTTAAAATCTGATTCCATTTTGCTGGGAATTCGCTACATTCTGCCATCTTTCATTGGTTCTAAGTTGCATTCTTGCACTGGGTTTTGCTTCTATTTGGTTACCTGCTGTTGCTGCTGCTATTTGGTTTCCTGCTGCTGCTGACCTTTCTGCTTCATTTCTTCTTTGCATTTCAGTATTCAGTGTTCTCCAGTACACATTTCAGATCCAATTTTGGTGTTAACTGTAACAATTCAAAAGCATGAAATGAAAGGAGTTCTTGAAGAATATTTAGATGTCTGTTTCGTAATGTTTGTGATATACTGATTTCTGTTGTATAAATTGATTAGCTTGATTCAGTAATGAAAGATTAGTTAGATAATACTTAATCAAGTTTAGCCTCTTGCATCTTAGTTCATAGTTGTTTGCCAGTACAAGATGCAATAGTATAATATGTAGAATGCATGAATAATTGACATAGAATTTTCGACCGGATTCCTGTTTAACTATAATGAGATGCATACAATAGAGAACTTCCGTTATTACGCAATGATATTTGGTGTTATTTTTTTTAGTTTTCCTTTATCAGAACCCGCTAGGCAGCATATAGCAGCACGTTCGAATCCCTATTAGTAATAAGACGTAGTAGTTAGTTCCCTTAACCCAGCCTAAATAAATCTAGTTAAATTCAATTCAAGAAAGGTTTTGGACGCACGTATAGCATTGGGTCAATCTCGAATGTAACTTCTTTGTCCAATTGAAGCATGTCTCACAAGGTATGACGCCTCTCCACTTTGTAAATAACTAATCAAAAATTGATAAGAATCCAGATTAGGTAAAAGCTTATAGTTGAATTAGCATGTACCTTTTCTTCTAGTTTTAGAGACAAATGCATTAGAAATGTAGCCACTTTAGGATATCCTTTCTAAAATAGAGACGAGCCTCGCCAAATAAAAAATGTAAAATTGCGGGGCCCTCAATAAATAACCATAATAATTATTTAGAATTCAGGATAAGCCATTTAATAAATTTCATGGCCTTCTACAAAATAATAACGTGTTAGACTCTCTAGGCGCGGCTTAATTAAATCATATTCTTAAATTCGGGTGCACATTGATGTGACCCAAATCCAAATCTCAACGAAGTCCAAATGTGTTGACAATCACGGGCGCATTGATTGTGACGTGGTTCGAGATGCATTTTCACGACGTTGCAATTCTATAAAAATAAGTGATAATAATAAAAGCGGTTTAAACTTAATAAAAGTACATAAGTCACAACATGTATTTAAATCTGATATTTTGCCATTATAACAATTTAAGCGACCGTGCTAGAACCACGGGATTCGAGGGTGCCTAACACCTTCCCTCGGGTCAACAGAATTCTTTACTTAGAATTTCTAGTTCGCAGACTTCATTTGGAAAAGTCGAAAATTTCCTCGATTTGGGATTCAAGATAAACCGGTGACTTGGGACACCAAAAGCCAAACCTTTCCCAAGTGGCGACTCTGAATTAAATAAATAATCCCATTTCGAATATTGTCACTTAAATTGGAAAAACTCCACCCGCGCATCTTACCCTTCGGGGCCGGGCGCGCAAAAAGGAGGTGTGACAGGTGTCTAGTATTAAAGTACAACAAATAACTTGTCAATTACTATGACGATCTCAGGTCAAAGGAAAATCTTACATCACATTCTTCAAGAGAATATCCTATTGACAGTTTATGGTAATTCTAACCATTAGGAATTATCCAATGAGTCGGTTCAATGATCATATCTCTATATGCATCATCTATCTATGTAATTTAGTTAATGAGATCAACTAATCTTTATCCCATAAAGACGATCACATAAATATTGATCTAACCGGATTACTAATGTCCAAATTAATAATCCTACGATCAAGAACAAATTTAGATTAAATTATAAGAAACTTTACTCTTATTATCATGATCTCCATCATCAATGTCAAGTCTCAAAATTTAATCAAGGACCTTATCAAATTAATCAAGCAATTAATAACAATGATAAAAGAATATCAAATGCCATATATATTTTATATCAAATAACATTCACAAAAATATAATTTAAATCATCAAATGTGAGATTGAATCTAGGGCATATGTGACGACCCGACCCGTCGTCTCGTGAGTTACCGCCCCGTTTTCCCCATTTCCTATTTCTTTATGCTTCATTATCAGTGTTGGGTGTGAACGAGTTGATTTGGATTGGTTTTAGTAGGAAATGAGACACTTAGTCTCTTTAAGGAAGGTTTGTTTTGGAAAAGTCAACCGGACGTTGACTTATGTGTTAGAGGGCTCGAATTTGAATCCCGATAATTCGGTTAGCTTCGAGGGATGATTTGTGACTTAGGAGTGCGATCGGAAGTAATTTTGGAGGTCCGGTGTAGAATTAGGCTTGAATTGGCGAAGTTAGTATTTTGGCGAATTCCGGTTGATAGGTGAGATTTTGATCTGAGGGTCGGAATGGAATTCCGAAAGTTTCTGTAGCTTCGTTATGTCATTTGTGATGTGTGTGCAA
The DNA here is from genome assembly GCF_000715075.1 of Nicotiana tabacum. NCBI lineage: Eukaryota > Viridiplantae > Streptophyta > Magnoliopsida > Solanales > Solanaceae > Nicotiana > Nicotiana tabacum. The sequence continues at coordinate 172,747,275 of NC_134090.1, forward strand.
AATTCAGGTCATTCGGACGTGGTTTGGTTGGGTTTTTGATCGAATGCGTGTTTTGGAAGTTTTAAAAGAACTTAGGCTTGAATTCGATGTAATTCGATGATTTTAGTGTTATTTGAGGTGTTTTGATGATTGAAGCAAGTTTGGATGATGTTTTAAGATATTTTGGCATATTTGGTTAGAGTCCCGAGGGGCTCGGGTGAGTTTCGGAATGGTTTTGGGCCATTTTTAGGCCAATTTAACTTGCTGGATTTTTGACAGCAAGGTTCGAAAAGTTTGATGCGAGGAGCATAATTTGGAAGCTTATATCTCGTAATCTATAAGGAATCGAAAAATGTATAAAACATGAAAGTTGTAGCCCTTGTATTCTAGTTTCCAGAAATATAAACTATTCATCATTTGGATATTTGTATAGAAAGTTTTAATCGATTGAATAAGGGCTAGTAAAGCTGTTTTGAAATTTCCCAGAAATTTCTGATGCGAGGAGGCTAATTTGGAAGCTTATATCTCAAAATATATATGGAATCGGAAATGTATAAAACATGAAAGTTGTAGCCCTTGTATACGAGTTTCCAAAAATATAAACCATTCATTATTTTGATATTTGTACAGAAAGTTATAATCGATTGAATAAGAGCTAGTAAAGCTGTTTTGAAATTTCCCAGAAATTTCTGATGCGAGGAGGCTAATTTGGAAGCTTATATCTCGGAATATATATGGAATCGGAAAATGTATAAAACATGAAAGTTGTATCCCGTGTATTCGAGTTTCCAAAAATATAAACCATTCATCATTTGGATATTTGTACAGAAAGTTATAATCGATTGAATAAGAGCTAGTAAAGCTGTTTTGAAATTTCCCAGAAATTTCTGATGCGAGGAGGCTAATTTAGAAGCTTATATCTTGGAATATATATGGAATCGGAAAATGTATAAAACATGAAAGTTGTAGCCCTTGTATTCTAGGTTCCAGAAATTTAAACCATTTGTCATTCGAACATTTGTACATAAAGTTATGATCGATTGAATATGGCTGGTAAAGCTATCTCTAGTGGACTTTTAGTGACGACTTTTAGTGACGAAACTGGACTTTTAGTGATGGGCGGACAGAAACTTAAGGACCAAAAATGCTGATTTCTTCATTTTCGTTTTGGGATTTTTGGAGCTCGGTTCTTGGGCGATTTTTAGGTGTTCTTCACGATTTCAACTCAAGTAAGTGTCCTATACTCGAAAGTGTTTATATTACATAAATCCATGGTTATTTTCATCGTTTAATTCGGATTTAAATGGAAGAAATCAAGATTTTTGCAAAATCTTCCAAAAATGAAAAAATAAGATTTGGAGGTCGAGTTGTTGTCGGAATTTGATAATTTTGGTATGGTTGAACTCGTATCGGAATGGGTTGTCGGATTTTATAAGTTTCGCCGGATTCCGAGACGCGGGCCCCACGGGCGAATTTTGAGTGCAATTTCGGATTTTTAATGGAAAGTGTAGAATTCCATATGGAATTAATTCCTATAATTTTTATTGATTGAATCGAATTATTGTGGCTAGATTCGAGGCATTCGGAGGTCGATTTGAGAGGAAAAGGCATTGTGGAGTAGTATTTTGCTTGGGCTTTTTGCTAATTTCGAGAATTTTGGTATTTTTCGATTATTTTGATTGGGCTTTGTTCCTTATCATATTATGACATATTCGTTCTGATTTTGGATAGATTCGACGCACGTGGAGGCCAATTCGAGGGGGCAAAGGCGTCGCGAGCTAAAGAAGTAGCCGGTTCGAGGTGAGTAATTGGTGTAAATGATGCCATGAGGGTTTAAAACCCCGGAATTAACATTGTAACACTATATTGAGGTGACTTGCACGCCGGATAACGGGCGTGGGGTAGAGCACCATTGGGGATTGTGACTTGGTCTGTCCCGAGAGATGTTTTTACCGTGTTTTCTACTTGAACTAAATTGAGAATCATCCTTACTTGGATTTAACTGTTACATTTGGGCTTCTTGACAATTATTTGAATCCTTCAGGGATTGACATCACTGTTTTCGCATACATGCATATCATTTGATCTCAGTCCAAGGTTTTTAAATACTATTTTGCAAACTCAGCCATCTTTTTAAGATTTAAAAACTTAAATGGTATTTTTAAATGATATTTCGGGCTGAGAACTACTGTTTTACAAATGCCCAAGGGGCTTATGATGGTTTCTGGACTGAGCATGGATCGGGCTGCGTGTCGCAGCAGTATTACAATTATATTGAGGTCGAGAGCCTAGTTGAGTACAATGATATGATTATACTGAGATTGATATGAGGCCGAAAGCCTAGATTTGATGCCATGAGATGGCTTGCTATTGCGCTTGGGCTGTAGGAGCCCCTCCGGAGTCTGCACACACCCCTAGTGAGCGCCGTCGACGATAAATAAATGGATAGCTCGGGCTGCACGCCGCAGTGGGTACTAGAGTGTACGATCATATGTATTGCATTGCACTCATGCATTTGTTTTTTTTTATCTGTTATACCTGTCTCAGTATTTGCTACTCTGACTTAATTGACTTGTTGCTTCACTATTTTTGTTCTAAACTGCCAGTTATAGTTTACTTTGTAATTTTTTTTATGATTTCTTATTCTCAGCCTTTATTTATGTTTATTACTCACTGGGTCGGAGTATTCACATTACTCTCTGCACCTTGCGTGCAGATCCAGGTACACCACAAGCTAAGTGAGGAATTGTTTAGCTGAGCAGGCAGTATCCGGGAGTATTGAGGTAGCTGCATGGCGTTCGCAGCCTTGATCTCTCCCCTCTATCTCTATCTTTTATTCCGTATTTTTCCTAGACATACTTGTAATAGGTGGATATTCTGTATTAGAGGCTCATATTCGTGACACCGGATTCTGTTGGGCTATGGTGTGGTATTTTAATTGAACTTCCGCAGATTTTATTATTAATTATACACTTGAATGAAATGACTTAGTAAATTCTCTGTGATATTTATCTATAATCTGAATAAGAATTTGGGATAATGTTGTTGAATGGTCGGGCTTGCCTAGCAGTGTGTTGGGCGCCATCATGACCAGGGTTGGGGTCGTGACACTAACAATCTCCCACTTGCACTAGAGCCAATAGCTCTTGTACCTCATTCCCAATTTCCACTTGTGCTTGTCAAACTCCTTTGCGCCAAGAGCTTTAGTGAATGGGTCTGCAGCATTTTCTTTTCCGTTAACCTTTTGAATCTCGACGTCTCCACGTTCAATGATCTCTCTTATCAAGTGATACCTTCACAGAATGTGTTTCGATTTTTGGTGTGATCTTGGTTATTTTGCTTGAGCAATGGCTCCAGTATTGTCACACAATAGTGGAATCGCACCTTCTATTGAAGGAACTACACCAAGTTCAGTTAAGAACTTTTTCATCCATACAACTTCCTTAGCAGCTTCACTAGCTGCTATATATTCTGCTTCAGTCACTGAATCAGCTACTGTAGCTTGTTTTTGAAACTTTTCCAACTCACTGCACCACCATTTAAGGTGAATACATAACCAGAAATAGATTTGCTATCATTTCTATCTGAAGAGAAACTTGCATCAGTATAACCTTCAAGTTTTAACTCAGAATCTCTATAGATGAGGAATTGGTCTTTAGTCCTTCTTAAGTACTTAAGAATGGTCTTCACCACCTTCCAATGGTCCTCACCAGGATTTTCCTAATATCGTCTAGTCACTGATCCTACTCATGCATTCTCTATCTTCAGGTGTTTCAGGACAATCCTCCCTACTGAGAGTAATTCCAGTGCCTATCGGTAGATAGCCTCTTTTGGAATTATCCATATTATACCTCTTTCAGATGGTATCAATGTACAAAGACTGGGAATGTCCAAGCAGCTTCCTAGATCTATCTCTATAGATCTTTATTCCTAATATATAAGCTGTTTCTCCCAAGTCTTTCATGGAAAACTGTTCAGATAGCCAAATCGTGGTACTTTGTAATGCCGGTATGTCATTCTCTATGAGCAATATATCATCAACATACAACACTAAGAATATAATTGTTCTCCCACTAACCTTTTTGTACACACAAGGTTCTTCTTCGCATCTAACAAAATTGAACTTTTCAATTGTCTTGTTAAAGCGAATATTCCAACTTCAAGAAGCTTGCTTTAGTCCATAAATGGATCTTTGTAGCTTGCAAATTTTATTATGATCAGATGAAGATGTGAAACCTTCAGGTTGTGTCATGTACACATCCTCTTCTAGCTCACCATTAAGGAAAGCTATTTTCATATCTATTTGTCATATTTCATAATCATAGTGTGCTACTATAGCAAGCAAAGTCTGAATAGATTTGAGTATTGCCATGGGAGAGAACGTCTCGTCATAGTCGACTCCTTCTTTCTGATGATATCCCTTGGCAACAAGACGGGATTTTTAGGTCTCCACCTTTCCGTCTGCTCCAATCTTTTTCTTAAAAACCCATTTACAACCTATAGGTTTTATATCCTTTGAAGGTTCAACTAAAGTCCATACTCTATTTTCCTTCATAGATTCCATTTCGGATTCCATGGTCGTTTGCCACTTCTCTTAATCAGAACTTTGTATAGCCTCTTCATAGGTCTTAGGGTCATCATCATTATGATCAACCTCATTTGATACATCATCTTGTACCATTAAATTTAATCTAGTTGGTACATGACATTCTCGTGTAGACCTTCTAAGAGGTACGTGTACAACCTGTTCACCTTGTGCTGGATTTGGTTGTTGTTCAATTTGGTTTGGAACTGATTCATTAACCTATTCTTGAACTTCATTTAGTTCTTCAACTTCAACCGTTGAAGATGGCAACTTCCTTGGCAACTTCAAAACATCCAATAAAGGTTCTTCAACTTGGGTCTCATGATCTTTATATTGTGTTGATTCATTAATTTCTTAAACTTCATCAAGTTCTATTTCTCCATTATAATTTCCTTCTAAAAGAAATTCCCTTTCCAAAAAGGTCGCTCCTCTGGCCACAAACACTTTATGGTCAGAATGGTGATAAAATTAATATCCCATTGTTTCCTTGGGATACCCAATGAACCTACACTTATCAGATCTTGAGTCAAGTTTATCAGACTGTAGTCTCTTAACATAAGCTGGACAACCCCAAACTTTAATATGTTTAAGGTTAGACTTACATCCTTTCCATATCTCATATGGTATTATAGAGACTGACTTAGTATGAACTTTTTGTAAGTAAGTACGTTGCTGCTTCCAAAGCATATCCCCATAAATTTATTGGAAGATCAATGAACCCCATCATAGATCTCACCATATCTAATAAGGTTCGATTTCTCCTTTCAGACACACCATTGTGTTGTGGTGTTCCTGGAGGTGTCCACTGTGAGAGAATCCCATTCTCTTTGAGATATCTGGTAAAATCTTCACTAAGATATTCTCCTTCTCTATCAAACCTTAGTACTTTGATACTTTTACCAGTCTGCTTCTCAACTTCACTACGGAACCTTTTGAACATTTCAAAAGATTCAGACTTGTGTTTCATAAGATACACAAATCCATATCTTGACATATCATCAGTGAAGGTGATGAAGTAAGAATATCCACTTCTAGCTTGAATTTTCATGGACCCACAAACATCTATATAAATTAGTCCCAATAATTCAGAAACTCTTTCTCCACTTCTAGTAAATGGAGATTTGGTCATTTTTCCTTTGAGACAAGATTCACAAGTTGGATATGATTCAAAATCATACTTGTCAAGGTACCCTTCCTTGTATAACTTGTTAATTCTTTTCTCTACAATATGACCGACCCTACAATGCCAAAGATATGTATGATTTATATGATCGTCTCTTTTCCTCTTAAGACTTGAAACATGCATAATCGAATTAGCATTCACATTAGGTAAGACATAAACATCATGTTGGAGATAGCTATTCACATATAAATTATCACTATAATTAATAGAGCAAATACCATTGCCTATAATAATGCGAAAACCACATTTGTCTAACATAGAAGCTGAAATTATGTTCGAAACAAATTTAGGAACGTAATAACAATCATCCAACATAAGTACTTTGCCCGTAGGCATTATTAAAGAAATTGATCCTACAGTTACGGCCGCAACTTTTGCACCATTTTCAACTTATAGATTAACTTCTCCTTTCTTTAGCCTCCTCCTTATCTTGAACCATTGCAACATATTACATATGTTATAACCACTTTCAGTATCTAATACCCACAGTGAAGAATTAGTAGTAGCTAAAGAAACCTTGAAAACATTTTTCATTAATGTCTCGCCTTGTTTCTTGTCCTTTAGATTTGCAAGATACTCCTAGTAGTTTCTCTTCCAATGCCCTTTCTTCTTACATTGAAAACATTCAGGAACATATACTGACTGCAAGATCAAATCTTCAGAAATCTCTTTACCCAGCTTGTACCCCAACTTCTCAGGTTCTTCGGTAAGAACAATCATATGATTGACAAGGGGTCCAACTGGAGAGTTTTCAATATTCAACTGTGTATCAACCATCTTCTTAAGATATTCAATGATTGCAGTCGGATCCATATTCTGATGTTTCCACTGGAGTTCAGAACTCATAGAAGCGAGAATGATGTGTTTAATAGCAAGGCATTCTTCCAAGCGTTTCTGATAAACTTTGGTGCCTTGAACATCATTCTCTGGTGGAATTATCTTTGCAGGCTTATCGATCACATCAATGAGCTTTTCATGCATGAGAACAATTCTCAAATTTCTATACGAGTCATCAAAGTTTGGTCCTACCAACTTGTTGGTCTCAAGTATTTCACGCAGTGATATAACTGACATATTGAGAAATCTAAAATATAGAAAAGAAAAGGCAATGATATAAGAACATATTTGCATATATCATAAAGACATGGACTTTTATCTAAATGATATTTTAACTAATTATTTTAAGCTATATACCCTCATTATAGATTACAAAATCTTTATTTCTGTCAGTGGAGTAAAGGAATCCTTTAACAATATATATGAGCCCCTTGGAAGTCAAGTCGTTTCTCACATATATTTTAAAGGTAGGTACTCTTACCAATTGTATTCACATACAATTTTCTTAAATAGCTCTATGTCAAATAGTCCCCTGGTAGTCAGGTCGATCATATTGGCATAGTTGAGTTCAACCATCATGATAGCAAAAGAACTTTTTAAATTTTATACTCCACGGGTAGTCGAGGCGTCTAGTAAAAAATTGAATAATTCTTTCAATCCATGCATCTAATGCAATAAATAATTTTAACATGTTCTCGAACTATAAGTCTCCAGGTAGTCAGACCGCTCCTTATAAACAAGAAATAAGTAAAATTATTTACTTTGATGGATAGCTCTATAATAAAATATCTTATATTTTATTATTTAAGAACCCAAATTTTAGTAAGAGGGAATTGTTACTAAAATAGCTTTTAATAACATGAAGATCAAATCTTTATATCATGTGAATTTAGTTCAGGTTGTCTACATGCTTAGTCCTAAATTGATTTACATCACATGTAATAAATAATTCAAAATTAAGTAACGAACAAGCACGTGACATAAAAACAAAATTCAACATTCTTCTAACATGTTTAATCTATATCACATATATCACAAAAAAGTAATTAATGCCAGAATATCATTATTAATTAACATCTCATGAACTAATAACAATTAAAAATAATAATAGAATCATGTAACCTATTATAGATTCCCGTCGTATCTAATACAAAATTTTAAATTCAAGTTATGAACTATATCAATAGTTATATGAATACATATTTTATCCACAATAAAATAATATCAGCATTCAAACGATTTGACTATTGCACAAGACACATGCATTATGGTTTGAACTCTTCAAATATAATATTAAAATATTTCGTAAATAAATTTTAGACACAATAAACCACGGCTCTGATACCACTGAAGGATTGCGTATAGGTGTTCGTAACAAGCAGCGAAAGACAATAACAACCCTAGATAGATCTTTTCGTGTTTAAAATTTATTTACATGTCAAAGATCGAATCTGAGACGTACCTGGCGAAGAGAGCCCCGTTTCAAATTCTTCGATAGTGCGAAGACTCTATGCGTATCCACACCGAGACCGATCCTTGCTATCAACACTTTGATCAATGAAACCCGCGAACAAATTGAACGAAAAACTTGTGCTGAATTTTTTCACAAAAATCTCAACTCAAATTAGAAGAATAAGAAGCACTTTTCTTATAATTGTATTTTCTCTCTTGGTTTTGTATTGCAATTTTACTTGCACAAAGTGGTTTTTCTTTTTCATGTAAAACTTGTTACATCACTTCGTTCATCACCATATATATCATCACATATGATCCCTTTTCCTATTAGACTAAGAAAAGGTCCGAAGCTATTTACTTAGTGCACAAGTCTAATTTCAAAGTTAGACTTTGAAAAATATTTCTATAGGAAAATAGCCTCTCATTCCAAAAAAGGATATCATGTTGCCGACGAGTCCCTTTATGGACGTTCACTTTGCTAATCCAATTCGAAATTGGATTCAATCAAAAACTTCCATTAATATTTTATATAAATAAATATGTGTTATATATCACACATATATATTTCAACCAAGAGATATAATTTAATTTCTATTCCAAATAGAAAAGTTTAATTTGTTCACAATATTAATTATATCCTCTGTGCTAGCAAAGAATATAATAATATTTTATTTGGACTAATAACTAAATTATTTGACTGATTAAATTCTTTAATTTAATTAACAAATAATAAAGTAATTAATCCTTTAGAAAAGATTAGAACACTCGTTAGTGTGCGACCCCATAGATTCAATACTAAACCGGTAGTAAATTGATCATATCAATATACTAATCAAAGGTGGCGTCTAGCAACACTCCTTAACGACCGGATATCATGAAGTATACAATTTACTCTCAAGAACCAGTAGAAGAATAATGTAGTAATTCCTTTTGTCCTTATAGCTCTGGATCACCCTAGGATATGGTTCAACTGTCAAATCCCAATAGGCGATCAACTCTGTGTTCATGTCAAGTATAATCGACCATTGAATGACCTAAGAAACTCATTTCTTCTTTCATTCAATTGCCCTGGCCAAGGTCTTAATTTGGCCGTTTATAATTCATGACAACATGGAGCTTAAACTCATTACCAAGAGTTGACAGATTCCATCTTGATCAATCACTAATCCTACAAGTATTCAATCGTGCCCAATATCCTTTCAACTATCGCCCTAGGGCCATAGGTGTCTAGTATTAAAGTACAACAAATAACTTGTCAATTACTATGACGATCTCAGGTCAAAGGAAAATCTTACATCACATTCTTCAAGAGAATATCCTATTGACAGTTTATGGTAATTCTAACCATTAGGAATTATCCAATGAGTCGGTTCAATGATCATATCTCTATATGCATCATCTATCTATGTAATTTAGTTAATGAGATCAACTAATCTTTATGCCATAAAGACGATCACATAAATATTGATCTAACCAGATTACTAATGTCCAAATAAATAATCCTACGATCAAGAACAAATTTAGATTAAATTATAAGAAACTTTACTCTCATTATCATGATCTCCATCACAATGTCATGTCTCAAAATTTAATCAAGGACCTTATAAAATTAATCAAGCAATTACTGACAATGATAAAAGAATATCAAATGCCATATATATTTTATATCAAATGACGTTCACAAAAATATGTTCAAATCATCAAATATGATATTGGATCTAGGACATATCTACTATATCCCTAACAGTATGTTCATTTCACATGGTTTTTGGATGTGTTCGCGAAAAAATTGGAGTATGAAAAAAAAATGTAATCACAAACAAATTATAATTTTATTAGTAAATTGTTGTGAGCACGATTCTGTATATCCTTTTATTATTCTCTCTAAGCTATTTGCCTTGAATCCGGGGCTAAAGCAGCGCCTTTTGATCTCTTTCTGAATCTCCTAAGAGTCTATAGAACTTTTAATATGCTTCTTCAAGAGAATATGTACCTTTTTTATTTTTATTTATTTTTATTTTTTATTTTATATATGTGAGCTATGGCTTAGTGAAGAGTAACCCCAGTTTACTGGTTTAACCATTGGATTTCATTTAGTTCATGCAATTACTCTCTTCGGTCCATTTTAGTTGTCATATTTTTCTTTTATAGGTCTCTTAAGAAAATATGAATGAAAAGAGTTTTACCTACTATCCCTTATTCACTCTTCCCATTTAGTTCTTTTTATGCTATGTAATCAATACTTTTACTTTCAAGAACAATTAATACTAAGGACAAAATAAAAAAAAAATTATCTTAATTTTCTAAAATGATAAATATTTTAGATCAATTATTTTTAGTAATCACGAAAACCAAAATGGACAGGAGGGAGTATGAATTAAATAATTTATCTGAACTTATTGACTCAAAATATTCACTTGAATCAAAGTATCTTGAGTTTAAGATTTAGTCCAAATTTTATATGAACTTGGTCAAGCAATATTTTATTATCAACATAACGTGAAAAATGGGGTATTATCACTTTTAGCTCGCGCCATAAATTATTTATATTTGGTAATCGAAAAAGTATATAAAATTTGTATAATTTTTGTATATAATATACATGATATATATATAAAAAATATATATATTTCGGTTATTATTTTAACAACGGCTATACAGAGTCACTTTTCCATGAAAAAAAAAAGGTGAATGTGGGCTGCCGATTTCAGTTTACAAGTTGGTTGCCATGAGACTACTCATTTGGAGATTCAAGAATTGCTCTTCTTTTTCTCCTCGAGATCTATAATTGTAGGAATAAGTGCAAAATAACTTTATCAATCTCAAAACATAGTTGCACTTGCACACTAAAAAGCTCCTTTATTAACGAGAACCTACCACACTCGGACTATTTAAATTAAAAAGTAAGAGGTGTCATTGGATTTCTTTGAAAAATTAATCACTTTTTTCAGTGGATGACCCAGCAAGAAGTTATTTAGGAATTTATTTTTAACTTTTTCACTAAACTAAGTGGAAAAATTAGCTAAATCATTTCCATCCATATCCTTAAAATTTAATGTGACTGCCAGCTAAACCAGATAAAAAAATTAGGGCAGTCCGATTCACAAGGCATCCCACATTTACGGGAAGGGCTGCACTCCAAGAATGTGACGTAAATAGTCTATCCTAACGCAAACATTAGCAGCTGCTTCCACGGCTCGAACTTGTGACCTATAAGTCACAAAAAAACAACTATACCGTTACTTCAAGGTTTCCCAGATAAAATAAATAGATTTAAAAAAATAAATAAGCAAAAGTAGACATGATCATGATAGATTATCCTGTAAAGATCATATAAATAACGAGCAAAGATGAATTTAATTATGGCTAAATATCTATTAAAAAACCAGAGAAAATTATCATATTTTTTCCTTGAAAAGTGGAACATGGAGAAAATGCATATCGAGTACCTCCCCTTAACTGCTACCACCTCTTCTACATGACCTATGCAGTTTTTTTATATAAATAACAAAGAATTTTTCACACGTTTGAACTCATATTTCCTCCGTTTACATAGTCATCTTTTGCTTACTTTCTCAATTTGTCAAATCAAGAATAACATTCAGAAAAATATGAGAACTTATTCACATCTCTTGATCTTCCTATGTTTGTCCTTTTATCTATCTTTTTCAAGTAATAATTCACTCCCTATATTTTTTCAATGTTTTTTAAGTTTTCTATAGCTAAGAATTTATTAAAATATTTAGACTTTTCTAATGTTGTTTATGTTATATGCAGATGGAACTCAACTAATTATAGTGAACAATTGCAAAGAAAGCATATGGCCTGGAATTCTTGCAACAGCAGGGCACGAGACGCCGAGCAACGGCGGATTCCATCTCAACCTTGGCCAACAAGTAACACTTGATGTTCCTGAGCTATGGTCAGGTAGATTATGGGGTAGACAAGGTTGTTGTTTCGACAAAAATGGTAAAGGAACGTGTCAAACAGGGGATTGTTCCGGCCTTCTGAATTGTTCAGGGGCCGGAGGAATCCCCCCTGCAACGCTCGTTGAGATGACATTAGGAACCCCAACTAATTCAAGACATTATTATGATGTTAGTTTAGTTGATGGATTTAATATTCCTGTTTCTATGATTCCGATTGGTGGTACTGCTGGTTGTGGTGTTGCTGCTTGTGAAGCTGATCTGAATCAATGTTGTCCTGAATATTTAGCGATAAAGAGCAAAGGTAAAGTTGTTGGATGTAAAAGTGCTTGTCTTGCTACGAACTCTCCAAAATACTGCTGCACAGGAGAATATGCTAATAAAAATACATGCAAACCAACCGCGTTTTCGCGGCTTTTTAAGACTATTTGCCCTAGGGCATATAGCTATGCTTTTGATGAATCTACTGGACTTAAGAATTGTAAGGCGCCGCGGTATCTCATTACCTTTTGTCCTCCCAATTAATGGATCGAGCATCTCTATAGTCGCGGTATAGTGCATTCTGCTTAAGAAAATAGACCTTGGGCCTAACGTGTACGTTCAAGTGTTAATTCACTGTATGTAATTTCTTATGTTTTTCTTATTAGTCTGTGTATTCTGTGTTTTATCAGCAAATAATTCTATATGAATTAGTATTTACACAGCTTTAGTATGTCATATTGTCATGCATTAGCCCATAGGCTTGTTGTCTATTTCTCTTTTCCTAATCCGATGGCTATAAGTGGCTTTAACGATGAATAAAGCTTCTACCAAGATGGAGTTCAATTCTAAAACTAAGTTAGTTAATAATAATAAAAAATGGGACAGTATAAATATTCTCACAGGAAATCCTATTTCTATTTGAGTAATACTAATTAATTGCAAAGTTAATCTTTAGATGCCTTTTTTCGTAATTTGTTTGTTAGAATACTTTTTGAAAAGATTGCCTGAAGACAAATTGTTTCTCTAATACTCAAGAAAAAACACTTCTTAAATAGTTTAGCCAAATATAAATTGCTACTTTTCTAAGTACCTCTTCTCAAAGACTGAAACTCCATTTGAAAAGAAGTCACTCAAATCACAAACTTTGGGAGTTTTGCCAAACGGGCCCTTTGGTTGGGAATCTTCAGTTGTGCCCATTGTATCACATACTCCCTACGTTTCAATTTATGTGAACTTATTTTCTTTTTAGTCCGTGCCATAAAGAATGACCTCTTTCCCTATTTGAAAACAATTTACCTTTATGCAATGATTTATAGCCACACAAAATATATGTGCTTCATTTTACACCACAAGTTCAAAAGTCTTCTCTCTTTTCTTAAACTTCGTGCCCAGTCAAATGGGTTCACATAAATTGAAACGGAGGGAGTAGTTAGGTAAAAATAGCACGGGCTAGCCAGTTTTTGGACTGGTTATTCAAAAATAACCAGCGTTTGCAAAGTCATTAAAAAATAACCACTATTTTGCTGCAACACGGAAAGTTTCAGCATAATATACTAGAGATCGGTGCATTTATATATGAACTTCCAGCATATTATGCTGGAACTCCAACACGCGGAAAGTTCCAGCATAATATACTGGAGATTGGAGCACCTGTGTATGAACTTCCAGCATATTATGCTGGACCGGTATATTATACAGGAGTTTCAATATATTATAATGGAATTCCAATATATTATTCTGGAGTATTTTCCAGATTTTGAACAGTGTTTTCGTTCAGATTTATATTTACATGAAAAGTGGCTAAATTTTGATTACTTTTGAAACTGTGACTATTTTTGAATGACCACTTGTAAATCTGGCTATTTTTAAATTTCTCCCCATAGTTAGGGGTGATTGATAGGAATGGCCCTGTAAGGAGCTGGTCTTCGCCGAATATCCTCAAAATTGAGGGTATTTAAAAAATAGACCCTAACTCGCACACAGTAATTGCTCTTCAGTATTTTTCTACTGGATTGATAGAGTTTATGCTATATTTACTCTACATATCTGTTAAGTTGTTCATTAAAGTCTATCCAATTGGCATAATTTTTTTGTGTTGTTTTAACAAAGTGTCGAACTTGCAATTTCAATTTCGATCAATCCACCCCAAACCTGCTCCAAATAATCTCGAATTTGAAACAAAGCTTTTAATTACCAATACAAACAATATTCAAACACCAATTTAGTCAAATAACACCAAATCAAAAAGATTCACTTTGTCTTCTCCATCAGTTTCTCGTGGGTTTAAATGAGGTCTATGCGGATATTAGAAGCAATTTGCTGACGATGCATCCTTTACCATCTCTTGATTGTGTTTATAACATACTTCTACAACATGAAAAACAAAGGCAAGTAAGTACAAATCCTCAGTTTCACCCTGAATCTGCTCCCTTCAATGTCAATTCTAATAATGTCAAGTTCACTCAACCTCAGCCACAACAGAGATAGTATAATCAAAAGGTGATCTTTGATCAACCTAACTCTGGTCTTTTCTGTAAATATTGCAAGAAGTCAGGGCACTTGGTTGATAAGTGCTACAAACTCAATGGATTTCCGCCAAACTTCAAATTCACGAAAGGCAGAAAGACAACTGCAAATGTAGTAGAATCTGGCAACTCTTCTTCTCAGAATATTTCTACCAATTCTATGTCAAATCCCACTCAAAATCAGGTTGATCAAGGATCTATGGTACATGGATTGACATTGCAGCAGTATGCTCAATTGATATCCTTGCTTTAGCAGACTCATGTTTATGATTCTGGACCTCAACTCAGCACCTTAAATTCTGCCAACTTTGCTGGTACTTTACTGCCTAAGAATGTTGTATATAGTTTTAATTCTTCTTTGCTAAGTAAATCAGACTTTTTAACCTGGATAGTTGACTCAGGTGCATCTGACCATATGACATCTAATAAAGACTATCTCATTAACATCACACCTTTACTTATTCATTTTCTTGTCTCTTTTCCAAATGAATACAAAGTTAAAGTTACATGTACATGATCTTTTATTTTACTTGAGTCCATTATCCTTCACAATGTTCTTTATCTGCCTTAATTTAAACATAATCTTATTTCTGTACATAAAATTACTGAATAATTTGACTGCATAGTTCAGTTTACTAGAATCTCATATATTATATAAGGCTCTTCTCTGAAGAAGCCTCTGGATCTTGGTAAACTGGATAACGTCTTGTACAAGTTTGTTTGGGAACAGTCATCTCAACTCCAACACCCTTTGACAAATGTTTCAAACAGCAGCAACTTTTCATCTTTGTGTAACTCTAGTTCTTTTCCTTCTTCTTCTGTACATATAGATTCTGCCACCTGTAATAAAGCTGCTATGAATAAAATGGATGGTGTTTGGCACAACAGACTTGATCATGTTCTTTTTGTTAAAATGAAAAGCATTTCTGAAATCTCCTCCAATATTTTTTCTACACAATCCTTTCCTTGTACAATTTGTCCTATGGCTAAGCAAACTAGACTGCCATTTCCAGAAAGTTCCATTCACACTTCTGAACCTTTCTAACTCATTCATGTTGACACTTGGGGACCATACCATACTCCTACTTATTCTGGCTCTAGAGATTTCCTCACCATTGTTGATGATTTCTCTAGAAGCACTTGGACTCATCTCATAGGGTCTAAAAGTAATGCCTTTTCCTTGCTTAAATATTTTGTTGCTATGGTAAAGACTCAGTTTCATGTTACAATACAGAACATTAGATCTGATAATGCATTAGAATTAGGCTTTGCTCTTGCTGCTATTTTCCTTTTCTCTAAACATGGGATTATTCATCAGAGTAGTTGTCGCCACATAGGGATGGCAATAGGGAGGTGCGGGTTCGGGGATGGTTTGGAAAAACCCACAAAAATTTCAAATCGCCTCGTCCCGCTTAATTCTTTTTCTAAAACAAACTAGTTTGACATTTTATTATTTTATAAAATGAAGAGTTTAATAGAATCACATAAACATAAAATTGAGAGAGTATTATGATGATCTTCCAAAATAAATGGGTTACTTTCATTTCCTATTACTAATACGATATCTTGACTTATGTAATATCATTTTGGTGAGACTTATGCAAATTGGTTAATTATAAATCAAAATAATATTCGTGCTAGTGAAGAAGAATGTAAAATTGTAGTTGAAATGATTGCTTTGTTCCAAAAAAGATAAAATTCAAAGTTGTCCCGCATTTAACCCACAATCCGTCCCGCTTTAAAAAATTTAAAACTTATTTTAATCCGCCCCGCACCCGTATATGAGTAAAACCACCCCGCTCTCCCCCATTACCATCCCAACCCCTACACCTCTCAACAAAATGGTTTGGTGGAAACAAAACATAGAACATTACCTGAAGCCTCTAGGGCTTTACTGCTTCAATCCAAAGTTCCTATAAGATTTTGGGGGTGGGGGGGGGATTGTCTATTAACAACTACCTATATTATCAACACATTTCCTTCTAGATTACTCAACAATAAGTCTCCTTATGAGTTGTTGTATGGTAAAGTACCAAGTTACTCTCACCTTAGAACTTTTGGGTGCCTTTGCTATGCCACCGTTCCAATTCTCCAAAAGAAACAAATTCAAGCCTAGAGATTTTCCTTGTATGTTTTTTGGTTACTCATTTACTAAAAAGGGATACAAATTGTATAATTTGCAGTCTAAACAATGCTTCATTTCTAGAGATGTGGTCTTTCATGAACACCATTTTCCTTTTTCTTCTGATTTCTCTTTCCCTGTTTCCTCCAAGTATTCTCTACCACCTGCATCACAATCTCCATCTTCTGCTACTAATCCTGATTCTTTTTCTGATGTTCCTGGTGCTGCATCACAATCCCTACCTTTTGCTACTAGTTCTGCCTCTAATCCTGTTACTAGTCCTGCTCCTATCTTACCTACCTCTATTCCTGAGGTTCTTCTTTCTCCTATTTCTTTCAATCTTGATATCAATCCTGCCATTGTACCTGCTGTCTCTCCTAATATAACCTTTTCTGCCTCACCACTTTTAAGAAAATCCAGTAGAATTCATTCTCATCCTCCTATATGAAGGATTATATTTACTAACTTCCCTCTTTTCTCTCTTATTCCGTTACTCAACATGAAGATTTTGAACCTTACACATATTCCCACACAGCTCCTATCCTAGCCTAACTGTAACGACCCGGCCAATTATTTTGAGAGTTAGAGCCCCGATTCCCCCATTAATTACTTTTTCCTTATCTTTTTCTGCTATTGTTACTTTCCAGGAGGTTTCGTTTTGGTTTTTGAAGTATTTTGGGACACTTAGTCTCTAAATGGAAGCTTAAGTCTTAGAATTCAGACCGTAGTCGGAATAGTATAAAGACTATTTCAGAATAGAATTTCGTTAATTCTGTTAGATATGTTGGGTGATTTTGGATTTATAGGCGTGTCCGAATTATGTTTTGGAGGTCCTTAGCTCATTTAGGCTTGAAATGGTGAAAGTCAATTTTTTGGAGTTTTGGACCGGTAGTGGAATTTTTGATATTTGGATCGGAATCCGATTCCGGAAGTTGAAGTAGGTCCGTAGTATTGAATATGACCTGTGTGCAAAATTTAGAGTCAATTGGACGTGGTTTGGTTGGTTTCGGCATCGGTTGTAGAATTTTAAAGTTTAAAGTTCTTAAAGTTTGGATTGGAGGGTGATTCGTGATTTTAGCAATATCTGATGTGATTTGAGGGCTCGACTAAGTTTGTATGGTGTTTTAGGATTGGTTGGTATATTTAGTAGAGGTCCCAGGGGCCTCGAGTGTGTTTCGGATGCTCAACGGGTCATTTTTGGACTTCAAAGGATAACAGATTTTTGCTGGTTTTTGTTGTAGAGATTTGTTATTCGCGTTCGCGAAGAGAAGCCCGCGTTCGCGAAGAAGAGTTGGGGCAGAAGAAGAAATTGCTCTTCGTTTTTGCGAATAAGGGGATGCATTCGCGAAGGTTTGGACTTTAATGTATCGCGGACACGTGAATGGCATCACGTTCGCGTAGAGGAAACGAAACAGCTGGGACCTCAGGAATTTGCTCTTCGCATTCGTGAATAAGGGGTCGCATTCGCGATGGTCTTGGCAGATGAAGCTACACGTTCGTGAGAGGGAACTCGCGTTCGCGAAAGAGGAAAAATTGAGCAGTGGACTTCTGTTCTACGCGAACGCGAAGTGGTGGTCGCGTTCGCGAAGAAAGGCGTACCTGGGCAGATTTAAAGTTAAAAAAATGAGAGTTTGAGTTCATAAAACAAAATTTGATTGAGAGCTCGATAGAAGGCGAAATTTGGAGAGATTTTCGGAGGAATTTATTGGGTAATGATTCCTAACTCCTTTATGATTATATCCCACTAATCTATGCTTGATTTCATCATTTAATTTCGAATTTGGGGTGAAAATTGGGGAAAATTGAGAGTTCTTAGGCCGAATTTTGGAATTTTGATCGTGATTTTGGTATCGTATTTGAGTGAATTTGGTATGGTTAGACTCGTGAGTATGTTCATAATTTGTGACTTTTACGCGATTCTGAGTCGTGGGCTCTGGGAGGCTTTTTGGGCGTTTTTCTATTTTCTTGCATTAGCTTTGATTTCATTAGCTAGATTAGTTGATTGTAGCTATATTTACATTATATAATTGATTTGGCTAGATTTGGGCCATCCAGAGCCGGATATTCGTGGAAAGAGCATAGTTTCGGATTGATTGAGCTTTGTTCGAGGTAAGTGGCTTGCCTAACCTTGTGTGGGGGAGCACCTATTAGCATTTGGTACTGTTTAGTATATGAGTGTCGTGTACGTGAGGTGATGAGTACGTACACGGCCTATTTGTGGCAAAACTCCATTTTTCCCACTTAGACATAACATGTTTTCTCCTTGTTTGAACTACACTAGCATATGTACTATCATGTTTAGATTAGAAAAGCATGCCTACGTATTTTTAACTGTCTATTTGAAATACTGTGCAGCATGTTTAGTGAAATTTATTGCTTTTCCTTTGATTTGAACTTAGTCTAAACTGTAGGTTTTTGTGTTATACTGTTGTTTATAACGGTTGAGCTGCATATTTACTTTGGGACTACGGAACAGTATTCTGAGAGATCCCCATTTTCTGCATATTTACTTTGGAACTACGGAATAGTATTTTGAGAGATCCCCCGGCACTGCATATTTTCTTTGGGACTACGGAACGGTATTTCAGGAGATCCCCCCTGCACATTTACGTTTGGAACTACGGGACGGTATCCCGGAGATTCCCTGTTGTTACCCTTGTGTTTCTGAGTTGTTGTTCTTCTATGCTTATTTCCAAGTTAAATTTCAGTATTTATTTTTACTGCGATATCTCTTTCTGTTAAATTTTATTATATTTATACCAGTAGGGCCTTGACCTGATCTCGTCACTACTCGATCGAGGTTAGGCTTGGCACTTACTGGATACCGTTGTGGTGTACTCATGCCCTTTTCCTGCACATGTTTTCCATATACAGATCCAAGTACTAGCTATCAGGCTCGAGTCTAGTTGCGTGGTTACTGCTTTAGGAGACTTCAAGGTATATCTGCCGCGTCCGCATATCTTGGAGTCCCGTTCTATCCCCTTGTGTTGATTTTCCGCTTATTTTCTTCAGACATAAATGTATAGAGCAGTTAGAAACTCTTAGAAGCTTGTGATATTGTGACATTCTGAGTTTTGGGAAAAGTGATTATTGTATATGCCGAGCGGCATCGTTTCTGCTTATTAACTATATTCGTTAGCTGTTACCTTTGTGTTTCTATTTCATTTCCGCAATATTAGGCTTACCTAATTGTAGAGACTAGGTGCCGTCACGATAATTCACGGATGGAGAACTTGGGTCGTGACACTAGCAGGATGCCATAAGAAAAGAATTTGAAGCTCTAGAAGCAAATCGCCCTTGGGATATTGTTGAGTTACCACAGGGTAAGAAGCCCATTCGGTGCAAATGGGTCTATAAAATTAAGTATAAGGCTGATGGTAGTGTAGAGAGATACAAAGCTAAGCTTGTTATTCGAGGAGATACACAAGTTGAGGGGGTGGACTTTAATGAAACATTTTCTCCTATGGTAAAATTAGATCTACTATTAAATGCCTTATTATTGCTGCTGCTATTAAGAAAAAGTGGTCTCTATTTCAACTTGATGTTAATAATGCATTCCTTCATGGTGATTTGGATGAAGAAGTCTACATGAATCTGCCTTTGGGTTTTTCTGTTTCCCCTTCCAACTCTTCTGTTTCTACTTCTGCTCACTTGGTCTGTAAACTAAGGAAGCCTCTTTATGGTTTGAGGCAAGCTTTAAGACAATGATATGCTAAATTGTCCCATGCTCTTTTGCTCTAGAGGTTTCAATCATTCCCTTAATGATTCTTTATTTATTAAAAGGTCTCTTGGTCATCTAGTCATTCTAGCAGTATATTGATGACATAATCCTCACAGGTGATGATTTGCATGAGATTGCTTCTTTGAAATATTTTCTGGACAATGAATTCAAGATTAAAGATTTGAGGTCCTTACACTATTTTTTGGGTATTGAAGTCAATGTTGTACCCGGTGTCACACCTTCTTTTGGTGTCCCAAGTCACCGGTTGAATCCCGAATCGAGAAAAAGAATGACTCTGTTTAACAGTCTTTGCACCAGAAATCCGGATAAGGAATTCTATTAACCCGGGAGAAGGTGTTAGGCATTCCTGAGTTCCGTGGTTCTAGCACGGTCGCTCAAATGTCATATTCGGCTAAAAAAATTTCGGACTGGGCCAATTTTAAAAGAAAAATCCAGGCCCAATATCACCCCAAGTCAGCCCAATACCCGCCCCAATCCAACCCGTCTCCAGCCTCTATCAAATGATGCCATTTCAGGCATCTCAATCTGGACCGTTGATCTCAACTGATCAAACGGTCCCAAAGCCTTGACCAAACCTGACCCCCGACCCGTCACTTCAATACCCGGACTGCCCCAGTACTACTCCAAACGACACCGTTTGAGTTAAGTGAACTGATCTGGACCCTCGATCTCTCTTGATCGAACAGTCAAGATCAAACCACCCCCACTATATAAATGAAACCTCCTACCCAGCCCCCCCAGTCCAAACCCCTGTTCATCATCGTCTCTCAGAGACGAAACCCTTCCCCAAAACCCTAGCTGCCATAGCATTCCTTCGCTTGAAACCCGGAGGCAACGACGCCGCCGGCCACCAAAATAACACCCCTGAAGCTCCTAACCACCCCCAATCCAAATCCCTCACCCGTTTTGCTCGAATCAACCTGCAGGAGCAAAACTTGAAACCCACCCCAACAGTCCCAAACTCACACCAAGGCACCCCTGACCACCCTCGTTACGGATCTATTGATTGCTTGCCTCGAATCAACCTCCAACTTCTCGAATCCTCAATCGAAAGGCTGTTCGCTGATGTCAACATGATAGAAGCTGGAGAAGGTTCCAGTAAGGCAGACATACAGTTTGTGGGGCCTAGGGCCAATATCAACAATTGGATGGCTACTCCCCTTCCTACCCGTAGGGATTCTTGGTAGTGGGCTTTGATTTTTCTTTCTTGTTTTTAGATTATTCTAGGGTTGTAATCCAGTTTTATTTTGTATTCGGCAAAGTGTGAAACTCTGTTACCCCGTATTTTATCATCATCTCTGGGAGATTTTTGCCAAAATTACATGTTGATGATATCATCATCTCGGCAAAGTGCGTTCTGTGGTTATCCATTTAAAATTGAATAACAAATTACATGTTGATGTTGGTGATGTTCTGCCTAACGTAGAAAAGTATAGGAGTCATTTTGGCAAGCTACCTTTTCTAATACACACAAGACCCGATATTACTTTTAGGGTTCAACACTTAAGTCAATTTTTAAGCCCATAGACTTCCTCATAGGGTTGCTGCTCTTCGATATCTCAAGGGTACTACTGATGTTGGCTTGTTTTATTCTGATTCTTCTGATTCTTCTGATCTTTCTGTGCATGCCTACTCTGACAGTGATTGGGCTGCCTGCCCAGACACACGCAAATCTGTCATTGATTTCTGTATTTTTCTAGGTGATAGTCTTATTGGGTGGAAGTCTAAGAAGCAACCAGTGGTTTCTTTGTCTTCAACTGAAGTTGAATATCGTGCTGTGAGCAAAGTAGTTGCTGAATTAACATGGTTATTCAGACTTTTGCATGATATTGATGTTCTTGTTTCATATCCTATTCTTGTTTTTTATCATAATTTGGCAGCCATTCACATAGCCAAGAATCTGATATTTCAAGATCATACCAAGCATATCGAGGTGGATTGTCACTTCATTCGGGCTAAGTTGCTTGAAGGGATGATTCAGTTACATCATGTACCTACTGCTCACCAACTTGCTGATGTATTCACCAAACCATTGCCTGGTGCTCTCCATCATTCATTCCTGGGCAAGTTGAAGGTGTTATCCCCCTTCAACTTGAATGGGGTGGGGTGGGGGGTTGTTGGGCTATCTGAGTATTTGGCCTCAGGCCCAAAGTAGAGAACATGAAAGCTTAGACTCCGCCCCAATACATATTTATTTGTACTAGCATCTTTTCTTAATAGAATAGCCTTTCCTTTTCTTTTAGTTTGAGCTGTGGACTGATATATTGTATATGGTGGTGGACCGGGTTACTGGGTATTTTTGTAAAGAAGAAGGCCCAACTTTAATGGGTTGACCGACTTATTTTATTTTTCCATTTTCTTTGTTGGTCTCAATCTTCTCTGATGAGAAGCTTCTCGAACCTTAACCGAATAGCCTAAATGACAATTATTCTTGTGCCACTTTGTCATGCCGGTCCCCAAACTTATCATTTTGCCAATTGAACACTTACACTCGTTCAAAAATAATTTTCTAAATCTCTCTAAACATTGACCAACCTTATGTGGCTTTGACATAGCTGAGGTGGACAAATTATGTGTAACGCGCGTGCGTAAAGAGAGTGATACTAGTAACTTTGATTAAAAATGAATTAAACTAAAAAAAAGTAAAGTTAATAAGCTAATCGAAATTACCACCCTCACCCTCCTAATTTTCTTCTCTTGCTCAGTTTCTCCCACCTTTCTTCTCGCCCCCAATCCCTCTTTCCCCCTCCCTCTTTTCCCCTCCACACCACTGTAAACAATGGATGAGCCTTCAAAATCACAAAATTAGGTAGAAATATACTATTTTTCTCTATTTCTTTAACAAAAGAATCCTTTAAATTTCTTATTTCTTTTTCTGTTTAATCAAAACCCAACTAATTAGGGTTCCGGCGAGTTTCGTTCCCCTACGACGCTGCTTCAGTACTGTCCTAGCCATGGTAGTAACGTCACTGATTCTGACGACTCTTTAGGTTGACGAACGGATCTATTTTGGTTATTGTTGCTGTGTTACGCTATTTGGATCTTTATTCGGATTTTGGAGAGGAGATTCAAGGTTTGTTTGTTGAGAATTTTCGAAATTCCATTGCTGGTCTTGCGAAGAACGAATCTAGTAGTTTGAAACCTCAAGTTGTTGCTTACCTAGTACTAAAACTCAGTTGGGTATTGAAATTTAGACTAGAAAATGCGATAAACATTTGTGTTTGAGGATCAAAACCGGAGGGACAAGCAGAGACGCCATTAAAGCTCGCTTGAAGCTTCTGGGTATATTCAGGTTTAGAATTATTTTTTTGTGAAATAAGATGTGTGTGGTTCCTAATAAACGAAAGAAGAAAGAACCTATTACATTTCTTTTCTATGGGTTCGGTATTTGTGTAGCGGCCAGTCCTATTTTTCAATAGTTTATTTTCCTACGTGGCACTAGTAATGATGTGGCGTCCTATGTGTAGGAGATTGTATTACACGCACTGGTAACATCCTGTCATGAGCGTTTATTATACACGATTTGGACTAGAGTAAATGTTCAATTGGCAAAATAATAAGTTTGGGGATCGGCATGATAAAGTGGCACAAGTATAAGTGTCATTTAGGCTATTCTGGCTTAATGAAATCTTCAATCACGTCTGATTTTGCAAGTTAACAGTTGTACCAAATTTTCTTAACTAGTGTGACAAATATTGAAATAGTCAGCTTTCTGTTATAATTCCCTCCGTAAAACAAAGAGCATATCTTGAAAGAAAGAAAATTCCATAGGCAGTCCAATGATTATTTAAAAATCCAAAAAAAAAAAAAACGTGGTGAGAAACAGTTGAGCTACCAGTATAGCTTGAGATTAGAAACTTATACTCGGTATGAATATTTGGTGGACGAACTTTCACTTTTTGACCTCTCATTAATTTACAGCTTTTTATTCTCCACAAACGGAAACCAAGGTTTGAGCTTAATTAACTTCAAATTTAATAAGGTTGGATTTTCCAAATTCAAAGTTTTTATAAAGGGAAACTGCCGAGCAGCTAGCAGTTGGTAATTTTTACACGAAACACTACTTTAACTAGTGGTATTAAAACTCAATTTAATGAATTCATTTAAGTCATAATTAAGTGTGATATAATTAATCTAAGCACTTTAATTAGGTAAAGCTATTTAGTTGGGTTGCAAAGCTGCTAGTCAACCATTTTCACATCCACTACGTCTCCTGAAAGATTAAAAAAACGAAAAAAAAATGAAAAAAAAAAACAAAAGAAAGAAAGAAATGCTAGTCTATTTAAAGCTAGAACCCTCAAAATATCTTGAAAGTCTAGGTTGGCATGAGCATTCCATTTGCGACGGCTGTCAATTACCAATGTTGCAAACAACGACAGAGCTATGATTTTATTATAGGTGTCAAAATATAAAGAAATAAACATACGAATAAATTAAAAAAAAGTCAATGTATAATAACATATACATATAAAAAAATATTTATCTAACTACACAATATAATTTTTTTGATAAAAGGTGTCTTGGATAAGGTAGCTTCGCCACTATCTGCAAAACTTGACACATAGGAGGGCCAAAAATAAAATGATTATAAATCTAAAGAATGAAAAAAAAAAAAAAAGGAAAACAAAAAGACACAACGTGTGTGCATAGATAAGGAGCAATTTATAGTCAAGCTGACGAGAGAGTTGAATCAAAATCTTCGATTTGAATGTTGTGAAACACAAATCCTACTGCTTCAATATGAAGAAACTAATTATTCAATTAATGACACAGAACTATCCACGTGGCCCTAACAAATGGCCACAAATAATATGCCACGTGTATTATATAGTTTACTAATCCTGTTATCTATGCCTAAAAGTGATCCAAGTAACCTAATAATGAGGTGGATACATGACCCCACTCTAATGACTCCCACAAATTATATCTAAAAAATGTATGTAGAAAATATTAAAATAGTTGGTAGAGTTAAGTAACCAATCTTTGCATGTAAACGTGGCGTATTGCCCTAATATTCCACGTAAAATATATCCACCTTATAAAATTAATGTAAATTGGGCTTATAGCTGAATATAAATAAGGATTTTCTATCCATTAAACGGTAGTTGTAAACAGATAAACAAACTCATTCTCATATTAGAGCATAGTCAAAAATACGTTCACTTTATAAAACCTACAATCCTTATATTCACTACTCTTCTACTCAACCAAAATCATTTCTTGATTTCAAAGTTTCCTTAGGAAAAATACAAATTTAACACCAAAAAAGTTTGAAGAGTTTATAATCAGAAAGTTAAAAATGGAGTATGTTGTTTCTGAGCTCGAAGGAATTCTCTTGAAAAATCATGATCCTTTTTGTTACTTCATGTTAATGGCTTTCGAGGCATCGGGGCTAATTCGATTTGCTATATTGCTAATGTTATGGCCAATAATTCGAGTTCTCGAGCTATGTGGAAAAGGAGATGTTGGATTAAAAGTTACTATATTTGTTGCCACTGTAGGAGTAAGAATATCTGAGATTGAAGCAGTGGCTAGGGCTGTTTTACCTAAGTTTTATTTTGATGATATTAATATGGAGGCTTGGAAGATATTCAGCTCATTTGATAAGAGATTTGTGGTTACAAAAACTCCAAGAATTATGGTTGAGAGATTTGTGAAAGAACATTTACGAGCTGATGATGTTTTTGGTACTGAACTTGTTGTTAGCAAATCTGGTTTTGCCACGGGGTTTATTAAAAATGAGTTTGACTCGATTTCAGATCGGATTGCTGCACTATTTGGTGACGAACAACCTAGCTTAGGCCTTTGTAGGCCAAAATCTGATTATTCCTTCCTTTCTTTGTGCAAGGTATGTAAAGAAAAAACTACTATAGTGGTAGTAGTAATTATATTTACCAAAATTTGCTATCACAAAATGATAGAAATATGCTAAGAATTATATTGGTCACGTAAATATAGGATTTAATTTAAATACGCTAACAATATTATGATTTTTTATATTAGTTATGTAATTTAACCTATTATTGTAGATTACCCTACTTACTTTTTCGTTTTGCTAACTTTACTTATTACAGGCTGTAACATATTTATTTCATAGGTGATCTAATTGTGTAAAGTTTTTTTTACACTACAAATATATTGAAGTTCAACTCATAATTTAAGGAATATAACTTATAGTATACTGTATTTAACATGTTATAGTAAGTATCGGCCTTTATTTTGTAAGTGACTAGTCTTACTTTTTACGAAGTAATATTTTTAATGCCCTAATAGTGTTTTTTTTACACTAGAGAAGTTAAACTCATTGTTTAAAATGTTGTATTGAACAGGAACAATTACAACCACCATTCTTGAGCAGCAAAAATCAAGATCACCACCAAATTATTATCAAGCCATTACCAGTAATTTTTCATGACGGTCGTCTTGTTATTCGTCCAACACCATTTTCATCACTTCTAATCCTTCTATGGATTCCATTTGGCATTATATTGGCTATAATTCGAATTTCCATTGGCTTAATATTTCCATTTTGGATAGTTCCCTATTTAACTCCTTTATTTGGTGGAAAAATTATTGTTAAAGGAAAACCACCACCACCTGCCTCAATCACCAACTCGGGCGTGCTATTTGTATGCACTCACCGTACTCTCATGGACCCTGTCGTCCTGTCCACCGTCCTTCAACGTAAAATCCCAGCAGTAACTTACTCAATTTCCCGATTTACCGAAATTTTATCACCAATACCAACAATCGGTTTGACAAGAATTCGAGATATAGACGCACAGAGGATCAAACGTCAACTCGAAAAAGGAGATTTAGCCGTTTGTCCTGAAGGAACAACATGTAGGGAACCATTTTTATTAAGATTTAGTGCACTATTTGCAGAATTAACTGATCGAATTGTCCCAGTGGCTATGAATTATAGGGTTGGTTTTTTTCATGCAACAACAGCTAGGGGATGGAAAGCAATGGACCCAATTTTCTTTTTTATGAACCCTAGACCAGTGTACGAGGTAACATTCTTAAATCAGTTGCCAATGGAAGCCACGTGTTCATCTGGAAAAAGTCCACATGATGTTGCAAATTATGTTCAAAGGATTTTGGCTGCAACATTAGGGTTTGAGTGTACAAATTTTACAAGGAAAGATAAGTACAGAATTCTCGCTGGTAATGATGGAACTGTATCACAAAATTCCAGCACTAATTATGGGATTAAGAAATTGTTAAGCACGTTTCTACATGTGGCGAGCACAAGAAAGAAGATGATTATGAGCTTGTTTTAGTGATATATATTTTACTTTGTAACATTTAAGTTTTATTCTTTTAATTATTTTTC
Source organism: Nicotiana tabacum (assembly GCF_000715075.1). Taxonomy (NCBI): domain Eukaryota; kingdom Viridiplantae; phylum Streptophyta; class Magnoliopsida; order Solanales; family Solanaceae; genus Nicotiana; species Nicotiana tabacum. Next base: position 172,774,947 of record NC_134090.1, read on the forward strand.
CCCTCCGGAAGTGTTGAATAATGTACATTATTGCTACTGCTAGTGTGTAATTATTTTACTATTTACATTAAGAGTGAGATTTTGTAAGCAACTAATTATTCAATTAATGACATATAAAATTTCCACGTGGCCCTAACAAATGGCCACAAATAATATTCCACGTGTATTATATAGTTTACTAATCCTGTCATCTATGCCTAAAAGTGATCCAAGTAACCTAATAATGAGGTGGATACATGGACCCCAATTTATATAAACACTCCCACAAATTATTTCTAAAATTTTTTTGTAGAAAGATTAAAATAGTTGGTAGAGTTAAGTAACCAATCATTGCATGTAAACGTGGCGTATAACCCTAATATTCCACGTAAATCTGTCCACCTTATAAAATTAATGCAAATTGGGCTTATAGATGAATATAAATAAGGGTTTTCTATGCATTAAACTGTAGTTGTAAACAGATAAACGAATTCATTCTCTCATTAGATCATAGTCAAAAAAAGGTTCACTTTACAAAACCTACAATCCTTATATTCACTACTCTTCTACTCAACCAAAACCATTTCTTGATTTCAAAGTTTCCTTAGAAAAAATACAAATTTAACACTAAAAAGTTTGAAGATCATCGAATACTCAGATAGTTAAAAATGGAGTCTGTTGTTTCTGAGTTCGAAGGAATTCTCTTGAAAAATCATGATCCTTTTTGTTACTTCATGTTAATGGCTTTCGAGGCGTCGGGGCTAATTCGATGTGCTCTTTTGCTTATGTTATGGCCTATAATTCGAGTTCTCGATCTATGTGTAAAAGGAGATGTTGGATTAAAACTTACTATTTTTGTTGCCATTGTAGGTATAACAATATCTGAGATTGAAGCAGTGGCTAGGGCTGTTTTACCTAAGTTTTATTTTGATGATATTAATATGGAGGCTTGGAAGATATTCAGTTCATTTGATAAGAGAGTTTTGGTTACAAAAACTCCAAGAATTATGGTGGAGAGATTTGTGAAAGAACATTCACTACAACAAATATGAAATTTAGCTACGAAACTATTAGCTACAATACAAAATTCGTCACTAATTATTCACTTTTTGTGACAAAAATTATAAGTCGTCTTTAAATATATGAACCACATACTTTTAGTGACGAAACATAAACTTTCGTAGCAAAATTTCGTCCACTAAAGTTTTCCACCAAAAAATGAGTTGGTGCCATTTATTGAGTAATATTAGCCACAAATTTAAAGTTATCGATAACGTATTGTTTTGTCACTATTGATGTGCTCAACTAGCTACGAACCACTATTTGTCTTAAAATTAGTTAAATTTTTTACACGAAAAATTTTCGTCGAAAAAAATATGTTGTTATTATAGCGACGAATTAGAATTTGTAGTTAAATATTTTAAAATTTAGCGATAAAATTTTATATTTAATTGTGACCTTAGTTTTTGTCACTAATAGTGTAAACAATTAGTGACAATTAGGCCTCATTTGTTTGCACTTAATAGAGGTCTGAATCTTAATTATTCAGATCTAAGACATTAAGTGCGTTTGTTTTAAAAGTCTGAATCTTAATTATTCAGATCTTAATCAATAAGTGTGTTTGTTTTTTTACTTCACAACCACTTAATGGGTCTGAATAGGTCTCTATGATTAAGATCTGTAGTAGAGAGTTAATTTCATTAAGATGCTATCACATATTCATTATTAACTGCCGTCACCGCCTACCATTATCAACTACCACCATGTCGCCACCACAACTACCATACTCAACCACCACCAGCATCCCCACCACCACCACCTCCACCACCACTACGCCATCATCATCCCCAATCATAACCGCCACTATTATCGACCATTACCATCCACTATCCGCACCACTCCGACCACCATATATCATTCTCACCCACAATCAATACTCATCCACCTCAATTACTACAACTGACCAGCCCATCACCATCAACAACCACAACCGACACTGCCCATTATTATAACCTACCATCACTCACCCACCACCTTTCTCAGTCACAACTACTACCACCAACCGTCATTATTAGCCGTTTGTCCTAAAGAACAACATGTAGGGAACCACTTCCATTAAGATTTAGTGCACTTTTTGCAGAATTAACTGATCGTATAGTGTCAGTGGCTATGAATTATAGAGTTCATTTTTTTCATGCAACAACAGCTAGAGGATGGAAAGCAATATTAATGGACCTAATTTTCTCTTTTATGAACCCTACACTAGTTTATGAGGTAACATTCTTAAATCAGTTGCCAATGGAAGCCACGTGTTCATCTGGGAAAAGTCCACATGATGTTGCAAATTATGTTCAAAGGATTTTGGCTGCATCATTAGGGTTTGAGTGTACAAATTTTACAAGGAAAGATACGTACAGAATTCTTGCTGGTAATGATGGAATTGTATGACAAAATTCCAGCACTAAATATGGGATTAAGAAATTGTTAAGCACGTTTCTACATGTGGCGAGCACAAGAAAGAAGATGATTATGAGCTTGTTTTAGTGATATATATTTTACTTTGTAAGATTTAAGTTTTATTATTTCAATTATCCCCCCCCCCCAAGTGTTGAATAATGTACATTATTGCTACTGCTAGTGTGTAATTATTTTAACTATTTTCATTAAGAGAGAGATTTTTGTAATGTTTTTCTTTTTTGACTAATTGATGTTATTTTTTCATTAATAAGTTTTTGTTCCCTAATTAATTAAGCTTCGCCATCTTGCAATTTGATCTAATAATATAAGTCAGATTAAAGTAATCAACGAATTTATTATGTATCAACCTAGCTAGTATCCACTGTAATAATCCGTTCAAGTAATATATATTTGATTTAATATTTCTTTTATTGAAGGTTTCTTTTTCTTTTCTTTTTTTAATAGTTCGCACTGTAATATTTCGAGCACTAACAACAACACTGTATAGAGAAAATATGATATGACATGTGGTCACCTAAAGGAAGGATACGTGGAATCCAAGACAGAGATGATCATTATAACAGCTCTTCCGCTTGTCATCGGGAGAGAATGTTCATAAAGGTGTATTAAATGCTTTGCGTCCGGTAGTATTTAATAGAGAATAATCTGCAGTATTAAGAATGACAACCCGTTACAAGGAATTTGGCATTTATTTTCATTGTTACACCTTCATCAATGACTCTCAAAATTGACATTAAAGGATGGCACAATCCTACGACCTCCTTCCCAAGACATAGCTATAAATAGAGAGCTCAGTTATCATTGTAAGGACATAAATTTTCTGGTAAACTTATACTACATTTTATACAAAGCTTAATATCATTTACTTTCTTGCTTTTTGATCTCATCGTTGCTTTAACCGGAAGTCTTGCTCCCGGAATCATTATTTATGCTATTTTATCTACATTCTGAGGCTAAGTATCATATTATTTCTCCAATTACTTTATTATTTCTCGATCAAATTAGTCCATTTTTCTAGAAATCACGTATAAATTTAACTGTACAATTTTATGGGTAAATAGTTTGGCGCCCACCGTGGGACCTAGACAGCCGTGCAATTAAATTGATCCTTGTCTTTTTTACTAACGTAATTTGATTTTTTGTCTTAAGGAAAAACCATAAAAATGGTAGATAACACCATCAATAACACACACAACCCCGAGATTTAAGGAGATCAGCCTCACTTTGAGGACTCAATTAGTGACATTCGTAATGAGGAGAATAATGCCACACTAGTTCATAATAGGCAGTATCCTCGACAAGTTCGGGAGGCAACTCCCGATAATGTTGATGAGGAATATGTTGTTGACGCGGTAAGGTTTTTACAACAGCAATAAGAGATCATCTTAGGCCATCTCATGCGGCAGGATAAAGTTATGACGGAGTTAAAGCAAGCACTATCAGGTGCTTCAAACAATGCAAACAGATGAGATCCAATTCCTCCTGGTAAACCCCCTCCCCCCTAAAATCAAACAACGCAGAGGGTCGGTAACAACATTCCTAGGAGTGAGGTTGGTTCCGACAGGGCTGGGGGAGCAGGTCCGGTCTCAATAACGATGTGATGACCCGGCCGGTCGTCTTAAAAATTAACGTTCTGATACCCTATTAACTGCCTTTTCCGTATTTGTTTCTACTATTGTGAGTTGTCGGGAGTGTTTATTTGGAGTTTTGGGACACTTAGTCCATAAATGAGAGCTTAAGTTTTGAAAATTTGACCGTAGTCGGAACAGTATGAAGACGTACTTGGAATGGAATTCTGATGATTCAGTTAGCTCCGTTGGGTGATTTCGGGTTTAGGAGCGTGTTCGGATTGTGTTTTGGAGGTCCATAGCTAATTTAGGCTTGAAATGCCAAAAGTTGAATTTTTGAAGTTTCCGGTTCGATAGTGAGATTTTTATCCGAGGATCAGAATGGAATTCCAGAAGTTGGAGTAGCTCCGTCTTGTTGAATGTGACGTGTTTGCAAAATTTCAGGTCATTCGAACGATGTTTGATAGACTTTTTTATCGAAAGCGTATTTTTAGAGTTTTTGAAGTTCTTAGGCTTGAATCCGATGCTAAATTGGTGTTTTGATGGTGTTTTGAGCATTTCAAAGGTTAGAACAAATTTGAATGATGATATGGGATATGTTGGTAGGTTTGGTTGAGGTCCCGGGGGCCTCGGATGTGTTTCGGATGCTCAACGGATCATTTTTGGAACTTAGAAAATTGCAGAAAATGTTGCAGCATCAGTTCTGGTTTAATTCTTCGCGTTCGCGAGTGGGGTCTCGCGTTCAGAAAGAGGAGCTGGGGCTGGTTAGGAATTTATGCTTCTCGTTCGCGAAGCTGGGAGTTCTATACCTACGCGTTCGCGATGGTTTTCCCGTGTTTGCGTAGGAGGAGGAAGTTTTGAATCGCGTTCGCGACCTGGGCATCACGTTCGCGATGAAGAAATTGGGCCCAAGTGAAATTGTGCTTCGCGAACGCGAGGGGCCTTCCGCGTTCGCGAAGAAGGAATATCTGGGTAGTATTTAAATAGACCATCTGCGACCCTTCTTCATGTTTTCACCATTTTTGAACGGGATTGAAGCTTTTGAGGGTGATTTTTGAGGGAACCAAAGGGGAATCACTTGGAGGTAATATTTTTGACTTTAAAACTCATTTATATGTGATTAAAGACCTAATTAGTGGTGAAAAATTCGAGAAAATGGGTAATTAGGGCTTGAGACTAAGAGACCTTAAAATGGGTACTTGAGGGGTCAATTGAACTCTGATTTCAGTGTTCTTGTTATGTATAGACTCGTGAGAGTATGAGGATCTGAAAATATAAATTTCACCCGATTCCGAGATGTGGGCCTAAGGGATGTTTTGGTTATTTTACCTAATTTCGCGTATTAACTTAGAATTTAATTGTAGAATTAGTTACTTGAAGTGTTATTTACATTATGAAATTTAATTGAATAGATTTGGGCCATTTGAAGTCGAGTACTCGTGACAAAGACGTGGTTTCAGGTTGATTTTGAGCTGGTTCGAGGTAAGTGACTTGTCTAACCTTGTGGGGGGAACTTCCCCTTAGGATTTGGTATATTTGATAATTGAAATGCTTTGTACGTGAGGTGACGAGTGCGTACTTGAGCTAATTGTTGAAAATTTGATTTTCCTTAAGTAATTTCAATTGTGTTCCTTTTTCCTGTTAAATACTACTTGCAATTTAAGCCTGTTGTTAGCTTAGAAAAAGCATGTTTAATTGACTTAATTGTTTATTTGCTTAAACTTCCTTAATTGTATTATATGATGCATGTTAGGTTAGAATTACATGTTTTACTTGGTACGAAATTGAGCTTAATTGAGTATTCTTTGTGTTGTGGCTGTGTGTTTTACTTTGGGACTACGGGACGACATCCCGGGAGATCCCCTGTACATATTTATGATTTGAGTTGAGGTGCGGGATACTGAGAGATCCCTGGCACGTATATTGAGGATACCAAGAGATCTTTGGAATACCAAAAGATCCCTAGCATATATTGAGGATACCAAGAGATCTCTGGCATATATTGAGAGTATTAAGAGATCTTCGTGATACTGAGAGATCCTCGGTTATTATCCTTGCGAAGAGTGGTATTTCCTTGGGATTGTTTTCATCTCTGTTCCCGTTATTGTATTTCCTTAGCATCCTGTATTCAATTCTTATTGTCTGCTTTCAACTGTACTGCTCATCTTATTCTGTCATCCCTTATATTTTATTTAATCTCAGTATGGCCCTGACCTTCCTCGTCACTGCCCGACCGAGGTTAGGCTTGGCACTTACTGAGTACCGCTGTGGTGTACTCATGCCCTTTTCTATGCATGTTTTCATGTGCAGATCCAGGTACCTCCATTCAGACTTTCCACGCTTGAGACGAGGCATTTTGTAGAGACTCCTAGGTATATCTTCCGCGTCCGCAGACCGAAGAGTCCCTTTCTACTCTCCCTTTTAAGTATTAGGCCTTCTGTATTTTTCTCTCCTTGTTAGATATTCTGGAGTTATCTACTGGTATATATTCAAAGGCTTGTGTTCGTGAGATTCCGGGTTTTAGGAAAATGTATTAGTTTTGAGAGTTGATATTGTGTATGTCGAGCGGCACTTTTAAACGCTGTTTTTACTTCACTATTTTGTTTTTAATTTTTTTCTTCCGCAAATTGGTTTATCTTTCCGCATTTTAGGCTTACCTAATCGTAGAGACTAGGTGCCGTCGCGATGGTTCACGGAGGGCGAACCAGGTCATGACAAATGAGAACGATCATTTCAAGAGTGACTTTTACAGTTTATGAGGGAGGTAAACTCCCGCATGGACAAAATCCCGCGCGCTCCACCAATATTGAAAGGCCAAATTCGAAGAAGTATACTCAATTGTCGTACAAGCTGAGCGTTGCATCAGAGTTGATCCCTAAACAGTTCAAAATGCCTGAAGTGCCAAAAAAATATGACGGAACTTCAGACTCTCAGGAGCATATTACCACTTACACAACAACGAAAAAAGGAAATGATCTAGCTCCTCACGAAATTGAATATGTGTTGTTAAAGAAATTTGGAGAAACTCTCACGAGAGGACCTCTAACGTGGTATTCATTATTACCCGAGCATTCAATTGACTTTTTTGAAATGCTCGCGGATTCTTTTATCAAGCGTCATGCTGGGGCCAAGAAGGTATAGGCCCAAAGGTCCGACATATTCAGAATTACACAAGGAAAGTCCGAGTTTCTACGCGAATTCGTCACTCATTTCCAGAAGGAAAGAATGTTGCTCCTGGCTATCCTGGATGAATTGGCGGCTGAAGCATTCAGTAAAGGACTGAATCCGAGAAGTTCATACACTTCCCGAAAGTTGAAGGAAAACTTTCTTGAGTTTCAGGCTACGATTTGGGCAGATGTCCACAACCGGTATGAGTTAAAGATAAGAATCGAAGATGATCAAAGTTGGCTTTCCGTCGTCGGCCAAAGGACGAGAGAAGGATAGAGGAAAATCAAAAGATGACTATGACAAACGGACTTCGAGGGGCCAGTTTTTTCCCTACAAGTAGACTGAAGGCCATAGTAGAAACCTACGAATAGTAGATAAGTTCAACGTTGATAGAAGGACCGATCGTGGTCGGAATAACAGATCGCTGCAGGAGAAAGAAACATTAGGGTCACGAGAGCTTTCTTACCCCAGGTTATCAGAACACAACTTCAATATCAGCATAGTGGAATTCGTGTCGGCAATTAGATTCATCAAAGAGGCACGGTTCCCAAAACCAATGAGGTTCGATCCCGAACAAAGGGATCCCAATTTATAGTGTGAATACCATGGGACAAACGGTCACCAGACAGGGGACTGCCGACACCTTCGGGAAGAAGTGGAACGTTATTAAAGAATGGTCACCTCAGAGAATTCTTGAGTGACCGAGCCAAAAAACGATGGTCGGAACAAAGTCAATGCAGAACCCTCGAAAGTAGGAGAAGAACCCCCACGCCAAATGATTAATATGATCTTCAGGGGGAATGAGATTAATGGGGTCACCTTTTCGGCAGCGAAGAAGACGAAAGTTTCAATAACTCATAGTAAAAGGCTCAGGGAAGATGATATCACTTTCATGGAGGAAGATGCAGATGGATTGTTGCTTCCACACAATGATGCATTGGTAATTTCTTTAAATGTATTAGATTTTAAGATTAAACATGTTCTAGTGAATCCAGGAAGTTCAGCTAATATTATACAATAAGGAGTACTAGAGCAAATCAAACTCATCGGAAGCATTATTTTGACAACAAATGCTGAAGTAGTAATGAAGACAACCTTGGGAGAGATTTTGATGCTCACAAATGCTGAAGTAGTAATGAAGACAACTCTCTTTGAAGTTGTAGACGGAGACATGGGGTACATATTATCCTAGGAAGGCCATAGTTACATGAGATGAAAGTTGTGCCTTCAGCATATCACCAATTGTTGAAATTTTCTATCATGACCCAAAATCTCACTTGTCGTGATGGTGCCTATCGTGGAACTAGGCAAGCCTCAACTTGACATCTCAAAACAGTAGAACTTTTAAATAAAAGCGAAAGCAGTTAATATTAAAGAAATCCTTTTAAAAATAGAATATAACTCCAAAATTACTATAAAATCCATCCCCAAAACTCGGTGTCACTGAGTGCATGAGCATCTAAATGATAACAACATCCGACTGATTTAACACTGTCTGAAAATATAGAACAATACAACATGAAAGGAAAAGAGAGTCAAGGTCAGTAAATGCCATGCAGCTACGTCAATAGTCTCCTAAGTCTAACTCCTCAATCAGCAACCGCCATGACCAGAAGTGTCTGGATCTGTACACGAGGTACATGGGGTAACGTGAGTACACCAACTCAGTAAGTAACAGAAATAAATAAGGAATTGAGAAGTAGTGACGAGCTATGCAAATACAGTTATTTCAATAACTTTCAAATAAGAATAGTCATAGTTTCGATTTAACAGTTTAAGTCTCATCAATGTATACTCAAATAAACCAGATATCAAATATTCCAGAAATATGTACGACAGGGACAAATACCAACTAAGTGTAGCAATTAACTAAAAACAAATATGGCATCTCAAGGCAACAGTCACTCAGCTCATCTCAACAGCGTAATCACTCAGCTCTCAACCCTCAATAATTATACTCAATAGGTACATGTGTTCACTGGGGGTGTACAGACTCCGGAGGGGCTCTTTTAGCCCAAACGCTATAAACTGCACTGACAACTCATGTGCTGCACGGACAACTCACGTGCTATCATATACCTGCACTCATTGGGGGTGTGCAGACTCCTAGAGGGGCTCCTTCAGCCCAAACGCTATAATCTGCATGGATAACTCACGTGTTGCATGGACAACTCATGTGCTATAATATAATATCTGGATCCGCACAAACAACTCACGTGCTGCACGAACAACTCACGCGCAAAGACAACTCATGTGCTGCATGGACAACTTACGTGCTATAGTATCAATATCTGGATCCGTACGGACAACTCACGTGTTGCACGGACAACTCACGTGCTATAGTATCAATATCTCACAACTAGGCCCTCGGCCTTACTCAGTCATCAATCTCTCTAGTCTCTCGGACTCTCAGAAATCATATAAACAACCCAAACAGAAGTAATATCATGTGTCAACAATAAACAGTAAGAGACAAAGGCATAATAAGCAAGAAAAGCTATGACTAAGTACAAACAGTAATTTAGCAGCTAATTCAGCAAGTACACGACCTCTCAGGTCTCAACAGTGATCACATAAGGCCTAAACATGATTTCTAACATGAAGTACAATCAATTTCTATGATTCCACAATCTCGTGGGACGGACCAAGTCACAATCCCTACTGTGCACGCCCACACGCCCGTCACCTAGCATGTGCATCACCTCCAAAATAGTCATACGACACAATGTCCGGGGTGTCATACCCTCAGGATCAGATTTATAACCGTTACTTACCTCAATCCGAGCAAAATCCTACTCCACAATGCCTTTTCCTCTCAAATCGACTTCCTAATGCCTCGAATCTAGCCACAATAATTCGATCCAGTCAATAAAAATTATAGGAATTAATTCCATATGAAATTCTGCATTTTTCATTAAAAATCCAAAATTGCACTAAACATTCGCCTGTGGGGCCCATGTCTCGGAACCCGACAAAAGTCACGGAATATGAACCTCCATCCAACCACGAGTCCAACCATATAAATTTTACCAAAATCCAACATCGGATTGGCTTTCAAATCTTAAAAATCATCTTTATGGAATTTTAGAAAATTCCTCCATTTCTCTTTAAATATCAATAATCTAACACCAAAGATGAAGATTTATTCATGAAATATAATCACAAGGGAGTCAAGAACACTTACCCCAAGTTTTGTGGTGAACTTTGCTTATGAAAATCGCCCAAACCAAGCTTGGGAGTCCAAAAATAAAAGAAAACTCGGACTGCTCATTATGCATTGTCCAGAATTTTTCGCGGTACTATTCACGCGTGTTATTGTTCATGGATACTATACATGGCTACTATTCACGCAGGTGCGGTCACTATTCACACGTGCGAAAAATGCAGAAAGTGCCCAGAAAATTTCAGCAGATAAATACAAGTCTGAATTGATCCGTTAACCTTCCGAAATCCACCCGAGGCCCTCGAGACCTCAGCAAAATATATCAACCAATCCTAAAACATCATATGAACTTAGTCGAAACCTTAAATCACATCAAATAATGCTAAAACTGTGAATCGCACCCCAATTCAAGCCTAATGAAATTAGGAATGTCCAACTTCTATATTCGATGTAAAAAACCTATCAAATAAAATCCGATTGACTTCAAATATTGCACACAAGTCATAAATGACATAACGAAGCTATAAATTTTCAGAACTGGATTCCGACCCCGATATCAAAAAGTCAACCCTCGGTCAAACTTTCCAAGCTGAATTATCCTACAGACTTACAAATCTAAATTCGAAGATGCGCCTAAGTCCGAAATCACCATACGAAGCTATTAGAATCATCAAAATTCCAATTCGGAGTCATTTACTCAAAATGTTGACCGAAGTCAACTCAGTTGAGTTTTAAAGCTCTAATTCACAACTTAATCCATTTTTCACATAAAAACCTTCCAGAAAATTATACGGACTGCGCACGCAAATCGAAAAATAATTAATAGCGCTTTTCAAGGTCTTAAAACACTGAGATGATTATTTAATTTAAAGATAACATTTTAGGTCATCACATTCTCCACCTCTAAAACAAACGTTCATCGTCGAACGTACTAAGAATTATTCTCAGGTTACCAAATTGATGATTTTACTTTTATACAAATATTTGTGATTGATCCCACATTACGGCATTCGACATAAGTCTGACAATACCATTTCAATTGAGATTATTTCCTTTATCCATATTTGTAAACTTGAAGACCAAATTTCTTACACTCCAATCATTTCAAGAAAGGTCTGATTTTCACGTCAACACATGATATTAGTCTCGACTGGCTATAGCAACTCGTGCCTATGCACCCATCAAATATGGGGTATTACATTCTCCCCTGCTTAGGGTCATTCGTCCTCAAATGAGAAGTAGAGTCCGTCTTCAAACACATAATGTAACTTATCTCTTTCTTTGCACATCTCAATATCCCAAAATTTTCTTACTCCCAAATTTTTCAGAAATTTTGGCAGAGTCTCCCCTGTAATTGGGCCTATCCATCTGTCAGAGTAACACCAAAACAACTCCTAACAACATGTACGCAACCCAACAAATCACCACAAGGTATATAACAATAACACTAACCTGCGCATTACAAGCATGACATTATCACAATGATATCTTGACATAAAACGCATTATATGTATGACCATAACCACATTTGTAGTCTTAATAGTTGTTCATAATAGATTATAACATCGCCAATTAACCTCATATTAATAAAATATCATTTCAAACCTCCAGTTTACTAACAACTAGGCATGAGGATCTCATAATTACTTATCCGGATTAACGAGTAACAATTTACATCTCCCGGGCACTCACCTCGTAGTCTAAAACTCAATAATTACAATATAAATCTGGCAAATTATGCACAAAGATATTCATACAAGAATTTTCAAATAAGTCTAATAGTACTATAAATCTGGAAAATAAGTCGAATTTTCAATACGACTCACTATAAGTACTATAGTACAAATTTTAATTTCACAAAGGGAGAATTTCAACACATAATTTCTTTTTCACCACAAGGACCTCGTCTTTATATAATATCTACCGCAGCTTGTAGCCCAGTTTAAATATTTTTCATATATTAAAATGTGAGGGTCTCGTCCTTAGTTCTGAATCACAAGTATTATGCACCTCGTGCCAAGCGAAATATTTCATTTTCTTCTTTCAAATATTTTTTGTTTAACAAAATCACAACACATAATGATGGACATAGCTATCTCAATCGAATCTCCCAACAGGAGTATTCACATAAGCAGATTTCAGAATTACGAAGCTCACTCATAAGGGGAGCACAATAGGAGGACTTGCCTCGATACTCATAACCGAATCAAGTTAAGAAAATTATTACCTTATAATAATTCAAGACCATACTTGTAACGATACCATCTAGTGTTGCGACCTCAGGCATACAATAGAAAAATATATCAACGGGCTGGATCTCCACATCTAGGAGTCTCACCTCCACCTCTAACATCCTGATCCCTACCTCTGACTAGTCATTTAAGTGGAGTAGTAACTACAATGGGGCGCGTAGCCTGAGTGCTTTTAAAAATTATGTTTCTCCCAAGTCTAGGACAATTTTCCCATGATGTGCGTAGTACTACCACATTCATAACAATCCCTTTGAGGGTTCAGCTGCTCATACTGAGTTTATGATAGATAACTAGAATAACCATTATATGAACCTCGTATTGGTAGTGCATTAAAAGAACTTACTGGAGCACCCCGAGTAATCAAATATATTGACTGGGCTGCCCGAGCCCCTATCATAATGATTTGTAGTTGTAGAGTAGAATCCGCTGAATCTTTTGAAACCTCGATACCTCTTGGTCTTCTTAGCTTCTTCTTTTCCTCGTCCAGAACATATTCTAACATTTTGGAAATTTCTACCACTAGCCGAAATGAAGCATCATCCTGTAGCTTCCCGGGTTTTACTAAATTTCAAGATCATAATTGAGTCCTTTAATGAGTCTGTGGACTCGCTCTCTAGCTTAGGAACCAAAGTAGGAGTATTACGGCTAACTTATTGAACCTGCTGACATATTCTGACACTGTCATGGTGACCTGAAACAACCGTTCAGACCACATATACCACATATTACAGAGAATCCGGGAGACAAACTCCTTCAAAAACATTTCTGAGAACGGAGCTGAGTAGGTGGTGTTGCATTGGCTAGTCTGCCCTCTTCATAAGCTTGCCACAAACATCGGCAGCTAATTTCTTCTTTTGCTATGTTGACTCAACACTGCTGAGCTAACCTATTTATTCATATACTCTTCGATTCTTCTTTGGGGTAACTTTTTCCCCTAATTATGCACAATAATCACAAAAGTATAGCTCCATCAAGATAAATCTTGGAACAAACTACATAGTCCAGAAGATCGTCAACCACTTTACTTCCTTTGAAGCATCCGAAAATCTGCAACCTTGACTTCCACACTAAGCGGACCTTCAATAAATTTAAGGTTTTTTTCTAACTCCTTTGATACTGAAGTATTTGATAATTAAAAAGGCAGACATACCGCAAGTCCCAACCTTATCTGCTACATGTCTCAGGCCTTAAATATGTGTAAATTATTGGGGAGCCTTTCAGTACCATATATATATATATATAACTATATACATTTTATATATATATATATATATGCATTTCAGGTCAAAATTGATATAACACATGACCATTCGATCCATTCATTGATAGTAGACATCCCCATTTGGCGCAAAGTTATGGGTCACAACGTTCGATAATCCACAATGTTGACATTTGTAACTCATATAAATCAACCACACGTCAAGGTCCGTTACACCCCTACATGATTCACTAGGTGATATTCGCAATACGTTCGCATCTTCAGATGGAACTATAACGGGTCTAGTAAATACCTAATTTTTTGCACCACCTCTTGGTAGAACCCGTCATCTGAAACACAGTAAAATCAACCTCTATTGCTTTCAACTATTCTCATATTCTGCAATACTTCATAGAAGCAGTTCAAAAAATCCCACGGGTCCTTAGAAGGTGTACCACTGAAATGGACTGGAAATAGCTAGGTAAACTTATCCAATCTCAGCAAAGCCTCAAAAGACAAGGCAGGCCTGTCATCGGCCTATGTCGCAATAACTGGTTGAGCTGCCCCAACTAGATGAGATTAAGCTAAATCCTTCATAAGCTCATGCAACATAACCCATCTAATTCCTCAAACCATTTGCAAATCTCGCATTCACTCTCGTAATAGTCAAGCCCATTATTATAACCGATCCAAACTCAAATTGCAACACGTATATTTTACTGGTAAAAGAGGACTGCCAACCAACAACAGAAGGATCACACAAACTTCAAAACATCCCGCAGGAGATAATCCACTTGCTTAGCCTCAAACTGGTATCTCTCTATACTCTTCCATAATTATAACTATTACATAATCATTTAACCCCCCTCTGAGCCTGAACTCATAACACAACATGAAGATTTACTTTGCTCCACAACTAAACTACACGAGAGGTCCTTCAATACACCCATAGCTCGAGGCCATATGCCAACTCAAGACAGAAGTCAAACACCCAATAATCCTTGCTACATCCTCAGCAAACTCTTCCCGTCACATTCAAAAAATTTGAACACATCTCGCAATCATACTCACCCCTAGTCATCCAGTCACAAATCCTACCAGTAAGGACACAAACGGACATATAAGTCCCAAATACACGTGCTCACACAATCAAAATCTCAATACTCAAGCCACAGACAAAACCTGGCCTCAAGTCCTCCAAACTGGCCCAATATCACACACATAAATCACATCTCGCACCTCATCCTGGGAATCACAAGCTGTCGATGCACAGCAGATACCGAGTGCTCATGTGTGCACACGATGCGTGGAAGGAATTCAAGGAATTACGCTTCAAGTTTAATCAATGTCGCATGATAAGAATTCAAGAATGTGGAATTTCCTAAAGGGTTCTGCAGCCTCTTGAAGATAAGTACATACATCTCCGTACCGATTTGCAAGACTCTACTAAACCTGCTCATGACTCGTGAGACCTATGTAACATAGTGCTCTAATACCTGTTGATACCCAATTTTGTCCTATATATTTTTCAATACATAAAGTACCTTCAAAATGGCATATATATAAGCATGTTCAAATGTTTTATTATTATTTTCATAATTTTTAAAGGTTTTTAAATCAATTTATTTCCCCCTTTTATCAATAAAAATCCAATAATTATTTCCAAATTCATTATTTTGGTAATTCATTTGTTGGACTTTTATATTTATGCTAAAATATAGCTAATTTAATTTTTGCATATCTTTAGAAATTTATTTAGTATTTTTTAAGCTTAATTGCATATAATTGCAATATTAGCCCTTTTAAGATTCAATTGTATTTTATACTCATAAAATTGAGTCCTATATTTTTAAATTGTTAACTATATGTCATAAATCATTTTAGTGCTTTCAATTTATTTCCAAAAATTAATTTACTATTTTTATAAATTTGAAAGGTAAAAATTGGCTATTTAAATAACAACCCAATTATATTTCAATTATAGCCTAAATCTGACCCCAATTTAAACCTAATTTCCCAGCCCAATCCCGTTTTAAACCCGACCCCCAACCCAATTAAACCGACCCAAACCCGGATTCCCCACCTACCCTTTTAAATCTAGGACGTTGATCATTTAGATTAACGGCCACCGTTCCCCCTTACCTTTTTTTAACCTTAAACGGCCCCTTACCCTACCTCATTCTTCACCAAATGCCGCCATTGAATTCCCTTTCCCTCTCAATTCTTTCTGAAACCCTCATGAACCCTAGTCGCCGCCATCTAATCCCACTCTAATCCACCCTAAACCCTGCCTAATCCATGGTTTCCCATGGCAATTGGATATGTGTAGTGGCCTCCTATGGCTCCTGGGTGGTTATTTCTGTGGGTTCATTGGCCAGACCTCGAGGTAATCTGGTCCAGTCCTTCCTCGACTTCTGTTCATGGCTTTTCTCCGGTCATCCATGACCTTTCTCCGGCCAGCCATGGTCATTCGAGTCAGATCCTTGACTCTCTTGGTTAGATCGGTAACTTTCAAGGTCTTTCTAACATTTTCTAGGTCTTTCGAAACCCTAATCTTTAAGATCTTTTGGTTTTCTTTCAGATCTACCATAGATCTATGCTTACTATGAATTTCTTAAGTGTTTTCTCGAAGGTTCTTCAACTTTTCTTTTAAAACGAATATTCATTTTTTTCGACGATTAGGGTTTTCCTTTAAGTTATTTCAAAAGATCTCTTCTCTAATTTTAATGTGTTTGTGATTTTGCTATGTTTTGCTCATGTCGTTCTTCTATCTGTTTCAGCATGTTAAAACCCTAGTCCCATTTTGGTCCTATCCGAATTCTGAAATTGTTTGCCTAAATGTATACTTGTTCTTTGTTTCTGACTCTCTTTTCTTTGTTTGAATTGTTTGATTTTGAGTTCTTATCATCACTAAAAACTCGACTACTATCAAAGCCCTAATTTCTTAAAAGGTTTTCCTCACTTGATACTGTGAGACCTTTACTTGTTTCTAATTCTCTTTACCTGTTGCTATGTTTTCTTCACTGTTGATTCTATGTGACTACTTGACATACTTGACTACTGTGCTTCGAATATCTTTCTTACTACTGAATCCTAGCTTGTTTCTACCACTACTGTATGATTGTGTTATCTCTTTTGCCAATATGTTTGGCTTCGCATGTCTGATGCTTCTATACACTCTATTTATATATTGAAGTGCAGAATTATGTTTCTTCCTTGATTGATTTTGATCTTGTGACTGATTGCAAAAGCTTCTCTTTTATGAGCCCTAATTTCATTCGCTTATTTAAATTAATTGATTCCTTTCCCTTTACTGTGATGTTTTACCTTGCTGAATCTTTTCCAAAATAAGCATATATTTCGTACTTAGACTTGATTGTTTGCTTCATGCTTTTACTGCCCCTTTTATGGCAACAATCAATCTGTCCCCAAACAGATTTTCTTTCCTTAATTAGACCTGTTGCTACCCGTTAAATAATGATTCCTTAATTAAAGGGAATCACTTGTGGTAATTGATTCTGACTTGTGATTGTTTCCATGTTTGTGTTAAGACTTTACCTATTACCTTATTCTTCACCTTTTTTCAAAACTATAAATACCCACCCTCATTTCTTTCAAAGAAACGAACCATCTGAGTTCAGAACACACACTTCACTTAAAACTCTCTCTTTTCTCTACTACCACTTGTGCTACTACTTTGTCTAGCCGACTGAAAGCCAAGACTAGGCTGTGAAAATTTGCTTACTTTTCCTTTCTGCACTTTGCTTCTTACTGGTATGTCCTAGTTAATTTTGAAGCACCAACAACAACATGTTTCTTTAATTGTTCCAACTTCTCTCATTCTTGTCTACTTTTGCTTATGTTTCTGCAATCAAGTTATATTACTAACATGTGAAATATGTTTCTTGCCCCTTTTAAATTAATGCCCTCCTATGTGTATGAATCCCAAACCCCACATCCCCTTTATGTGTTTGCATTCTTTGGCTGGTTTATGGGCATGCCAGCATCATCTATTATTGTGCATGACCAAACCTGACCCTTTCTGGGATCATATGCTTCATGCAATGTAATCCCAAAACCCCTGACCCCTTTGTGTAACTGCTGATTTTGTGTAGTTTGAGTTTTATTGCTACTGTTTTCAAATCACCCTTATCACTTACTATTTTCAACCCAGTTTTAAATAATCTTTATATTCTGGACTTCCACTATATTCTTAGAACCTAAGTTCTACCCCTCTTGTGTGAGCCTTGCCTTAGGACCCTTGAGCTCCCTCTGAACTTGGACACATAAGGGCTGGCCCTTCCACACTGCACTCATCTCTGTCTGGTTATGCAACCTAGGTGTAAGCACTGCTTGGGGTCCCTTGAGACCCTTAGGAAAATTTGACACACTCAGGTCTAAGAAAGGCTTTGAACAAGTGGTACTTGAGGTGGTTTATTCCATAACTCAAAGAGGAAGTCAGAATCATGCTTCTTATGGTTGTAACTTCTTATTTTGCTTTTCTGGTGTAATTCATTCATTTTTGGTCTGTAATGATTTGTAACAATTATTGGGGTTGGTTAGTGACGAAGGATGGTATAATTATGCATGTTTTAGCTATTAGGAGGGTAGATACCATGCTTATAGGATCTATTTTTTAATAATTCTGCATGTTTTACTTCCACACTTAGATACCATGCCTATAGGATCTGTTTTTAAATTTTGCATGTTTTACTTTCATACTTAGATAACATGCCTATAGGATCTGTTTTTTTAAAATTCTGCATATTTTAATTCTACACTTAGATAACATGCCTATAGGGTCTAAATGGCTATAATCATACATCATGTCTATAAAATTGAAATTAGTATTTTTAATAGAAATCCTGCCAGTAGGAATTTTGCTTTAACCAAATAAATCATGCCATACTTCACTTCATGCTCAATTAGATATCATGCTTATAGGACCAAAATCAGCTTTTAATACGTAGATACCATGTCTATAGGAATTAAAATCAGCTATAATAGAGAGCATGTCTATAAGATCTGAGACCATTTTAGTTTAATTAAAATCAGTTTGACTCGTACTATTCTGAATCAGTTTAAACAACCTGCTCCTTTTGCTAATACGGTTTAGATATCATGCCTATAGGTTCCAAATCGCCTGTTTAAACTTAACTGCTTTACTGCATTCCTAATCAGTAATAGACATCATGATTATAGGACATCACCAATACACACTCAGGCAAGCCTTAAGTAATAATGATAAAACTGAATCCGCCTTTGTTTAATTAGCAACTTCTACAACCAGCAGGCAGACCTGATTCAGACTTCTTATTTGAGTTATGTAATAAATTGTTCTACTTCAACAATTAAAACGACCCTGCCTTAGTACTTTAAATTCTGACCCTAAATGTGTTTAAGTCATGCTATTTATATGCTTTACTTGATAAGGTATATATGAGCCTCTTAGTTGTTTATATGTTTCCCCTAATATGCAATCCTATGTGTTTTGAATGTCACCTTAGTCTTTTTACCTTTAAAAACTCAAGAGTCAGCCTAAAATCCTCCCTCTTATAGGAATATTAGTCATAAATTCCTCCGGTACTAATAGGAATGGGACAGATAATAGCATGCAATAGAGTTCGAGACCAATCCATGCTTTAATACCTTA
This sequence comes from Nicotiana tabacum, assembly GCF_000715075.1. Lineage (NCBI taxonomy): Eukaryota > Viridiplantae > Streptophyta > Magnoliopsida > Solanales > Solanaceae > Nicotiana > Nicotiana tabacum. The sequence goes on from NC_134090.1 coordinate 172,794,406, forward strand.
ACGGGGTGGGAAGGGTAGATATAGATATGATGACCGGTACGCTAATACCACGTGTATCCCCTCTTCTGAGGAGTGTCATACTGGATATCGCATTGATGTGATCCATATTATAAATAAACCTAGGACCCCCCCCCCCCTCCTTTCCTTTTATTTTCTCAAGTATTTGTAGAACTATAACTCATCTTTTTCAAAATTTTCCTTTTAATTATTTTCAAACTCTTATGTGTTCAAACTCAAATCCCCTACTACTTGAGCCTATACTTGTCTATTTGCTAATTGTACAAAATTTACAAAACTGTCTGGCCGGGAACCACACTAGTGGATCCTGAGGGGTGCCTAACACCTTCCCCTTGGGATAATTTCAAGCCCTTACCCTATCTTTGGTTATCAAGCAAACTTAGAAATGAACCCTATAGGTGTCCTAATGCATCTTAAATCATTAGATGACGACTCTTCAAATGCAAAACCCAGTTCCCAAAAGGAATGAGTTGTCCTATACCAAAAATTTCATAAACCCGATTTTCCGATGCGAAGAGGGAAAAAGTGGGCGCGATAGCATGACGACTCCGCCGGGGATATTTAGGCTTTTACCATTTCAAATTGTTATTGTGAATTTGTGTCTCCCTTATGTGCAATTACTTGTTTAGATTTCTTTAAGCATTTACTTTCTTTTTCAAGATGCGAAACTGACTTATCTTCTTTGTTTCCTTCCTTTATTGCTACATTAAATTATGAAACTGCTGTATTTATCGCTTTCTTAACGTGCAAATATGTGACAACATGTTTAATTATTGCATAATCATGATCAACATCATACTCCACTCGTGCCAAACAAATACCATAGCAATGCTTATAATGAGTGGTTGCGCTCTTCCTATATCATTACCCCCTAAATTCGGAAAGGAATATTTGCGGTAAAACCAGTCAATCAGCGGTGATTCCGTGCCTTCCCCCTTGAATTGCCTGCTCAAGGGTACCAGTCTAAAACCCCGTACAAACCTTACTCTGTTCAAATTGAGCATGCATCATAGTCAAACCTAGCCGGGTCAGTTATTTTGTCCACATAATGATCCTTTAAGATAGCATTGTCCAAAGTCCACTGGGTTTTCCTGAACCCAAACGGACACTACCACGTTCTGTGCATTTATTTGGAGAACTAAATGCTTTATGGCAATTGTTGATATTAAATAGTCGAGTCTGTTAGGGGTAAGGGCCTAACCATTTTGTCTTGCAGAAAATGAGGCACGAAGTCCCTAGATTCGGCATGGTCACCAATATCCACCCAAGACTGCTAAGCTGGTGGAAAGATCTTCACTCTAGTGATCAAACCCTCATCCGAAAATATCTGGAAAATCTACCATCCCTTCTAGAGATCCAACCTAACAACAAGATCATAGAAGCTGCCACACTGTTTTGGGATTGTGAAAGGGTTGTATTCCGCTTTGGGGACATTGAAATGACACCCTTGCTAGAGGAGATAGGAGGAGCGGCTGGTCTAGTATGGGTAACTCCGGGTTTGTTGCTGCCTAAGAACCGTAAAGGCAGGGATTTCCTCAAAATGATGGGTTTAAAGAAGAATCCAGAATTGACATGCCTGAAGGAATCCTACATTCCTTTTGACTATTTGTATGAAAGGTACGGTCACAGAAAATCCCACCATACCTACCCTGACAAGTTTGCCATCACATTCTTGGGGCACATCCATCGAAGGGTCTTCGTCTTCATGTTTTATTTTCTGGGGCTGATCGTGTTTCCGATGAAGAAAGCAAGAATCCACAGGTAACTAAGACCCTAATGAAAGGGATTTGTGGGCAGCCATTCAGCATCGTGCCCATGATCATTGCAGACATATACCGAGCCTTAGAGAAGTGTCAACGAGGAGCAAAGCACTTCGAAGGCTGGAATTTATTACTTCAACTCTGGCTCATGGAGCATCTCCAAAAGGGTGAATACCGATAAGAGATTCAACAAAGGGACTAGAATGATCACATCGCTTTCCATCATCCAAAGTGAATGAATTATGTCCCCTATATGTTCGCTCAACCGGAGGATGCCAAAGGATGGGTGGAGCTATTTGATAATCTAGCGGAAGAACTGGTTCAATGGATGTTTGAGTGGTTTCCGACCGAGGAATTCATCGCCCGATCTAGAGATGCTCCTTTTCTGATACTGATTGGTCTGAGGGGAACATATCCTTATGTCCTTCTCCGAGTTATGAGACAAGCTGGTAGAAAGCAGGTTATACCCAGGGTCAACAAGATGAGTCATTTCCGGGCTAACTTCCAAAATGATGATAATCCTTACAAGTGCCAAGCTCAGCATATGTAGCACTGCAAGATTATAATGGGGAGAGATACCATCGAGCCAGACAGGTATCATGCTGGTTGCGCTCCTTTCTACTCCGATTGGTTGGAAGACAATCATGATGGTCTGGGCCAACCAGGGTTTGCTCGAGGTCACAGGATTATAGACAAAAGGGCCGAGGCACAGGTCAAATACAACCAACTGCGCAAAAGGATCCGGGAGTATGAAGGCGAACACCACGAGATACAAGAGTCCAACCAGAAGCTGATTGAGGAAGGGAAGGACATGACTGTTAGTGCCAACAAGCGACTAGGATACTTGGAGCGAGGTATAGTGGAGAGAGAAAGTTTCTCAGAAGGGTCGAAGATTGTCAAAATGTTGAAGGTGGACATCTAGCCAGAGCCTACCTGTTGGTGGGACTTCGCGAGTCGGGAAAGCTATTCGACAGAGCCAGTGATGCCGAATTTGGGGAAGGTCCTTTTGGGACCAAATAGATAGGAGTTTATCTTTTCGCTTTATAAAATGTAATAAGGCCAAGGGCCATTAGTGACTTTTTATTTCCTATTTATTTAGTGTCAATTTGGGATTCGTATACTTTTTATCAATAAAATGAGGCATTTAGCATCCTAAGTTCTCCAATATCAATTTTTGTTAGCCCACCTCAAGCATACAGAGGTCCCCCAATTAGGACGTGATTTACATTCCCGCACTATGTGTTTAAATAGTGCAATACTTTTTATATTCCTCACTAACTTGGTTACCTTTTTATTTTATTCTTTGTTTTTGTCTTTATTATTCCCTTCCCCGAAGGTTAGTTCGTGCACTCTGGCAACATCATCCTATTCCACGAGATCCAGGGGCCCTCCACCCACTCCTTCTCTTAGTCCTGTCAAAAACAAGAACAAAGGCAAGATGGAAGATTTGAACAACGTCAGAAAGGAGAATCCAACTGAACGGGTAGAGGCCACTAATGGCCATGGTACTCAGGTTCCTAAGGATAATGTATCCCAACTTGAACAAAAGCTATTGAAATTCCAAGAAGAGCTCGATCAGGTTCGGAATCTATCAAGCTTGTCATCTTCCCTCAGCACCCCAGATATCACCTTTCCTAATACTCAAAACCCTACACCGCCTCAAAACATCCCAAAACAACAGAATCATCCCACCCCTCACACTATTCCACTAAAAACCCAATGCAACACCTGACATACCCCAAACAACACTCCACTACTCATCCCAGAACTCCAAAACTTCACAAAGGACCACTCTCACCCGCCATAACACCCTTATCTACGTAGAGACCATGTCACACTCCACCCAACCTATCTCAAGCACATTCAAGTCTGATGAAAAAGACCTGTTCATCAGAAACCTGGCTGAGGAACTTAAGAAATTGACTAGCCAGATTTAGGGCGTTGAAGGAAGTAAAGGAATCGAGGGGCTGAACTATGAAGATCTTTGCATACAGCCCGATGTCGAACTGCCCGAGGGGTACAAACCTCCGAAGTTCGAAATGTTTTATGGTACAGAGGATCCAAGGGTCCATTTGAGGACGTATTGTGACAAGCTGGTTGGAGTAGGGAAAGATGAGATAATTCGCATGAAGGTGTTCATGAGGAGTTTGAAAGGAGATGCGTTGTCCTGGTACATCAGCCAAGATCCAAAGAAGTGGTCAAGCTGGGTAGGCATGACATTCGACTTTATGGACAGGTTCAGGTTTAACATAGAGAATGCGCTAGATGTGTTGTATATTCAGAATCTAAAGAAGAAGCCTACAGAAATGTTTCGCGAGTATGCTACTCACTGGAGGTCCGAAGCTGCTAAGGTCAGACCTGCCTTAGAAGAGGAACAAATGAACAAATTCTTTGTTTGGGCTCAAGACTCGAAGTATTATGAACGACTAAGGATGATCGAGAGCCACAAATTCTTCGACATTATCAAATTTGGTGAAAGGATTGAAGAAGGTATCAAAAGCGGAATGGTTACAAACTTCGAGGCCTTGCAAGCTACAAATAAGGCCTTACAGTCTGGTGGTGTGTCCAAGAAAAGGGACGTAGGGGGCATGATAGTTGCACAAAGTACAAGAGCATCATAAACATAAAAGGGTCCTCTCTTATAAAAATTCTCACGTTAAATGGTTGGTTTCGGAAGAATCTATGCCCGAAACCAAAATGCCTTCGGGCAAAGAATGCACCCAAAGATGTATACAAAAAGACACAAAAAAGTAAACTTGCGCAAACATTTATAGAAATACTTATGTAAAAGGGATAATGCTCGGAATCAAAGTACTTCAAAGAAAGCACATCCAAAACCATAGTAAAGCACGAAATGAAAACGTATGCAAAATTCTTAAGCAAATGCAAAAATTAAAGACTTGAATGGATATTCCAACGAAAATAAGACTCAAACAATACTCGAGCAAAAATGTGTACTTATTTACAAAAACGTGCCAAAAATGGCAAAGAGACAAGAATGGGAAAAAGAAAGGAAAAGTTAAACTGCAGCATCTCCGGAACGAAGAGGAAGAGAAGTGTCTGGGCCCCCAGGAGAAATAGGTGGATTCGCCGATGACTCGACATTTTTCCCAGTTTGGTCTTCAGCATCATTATCCTTCATTTCCTCTTCAGTTCCCGAATACTATGAACTTGAACAAGAAGAACCAGAAGCATCAAACTGCGTCAGGATTCTATTTTTAGCAGCTAACTCAAGCTCTCGGGCCCTATCAATTTTGGCATCAAAGTCAATGATGCATGCTTTGGGCTCTTCTAAGGTTTTCTCCTCATGATGTACATGGCATAATTTTTTTCAACAATGAGGGAAGCCGCTCGGCGTTTGAGTTTTTCTTTGAGTTGGGTTACCTCCTCAGAGAGGCTTTTCCGGGCGGACCTAACGGATTGGAGGCTAATATCAAGGTCGCAGATAGTTGAACTAAAAAGCCTATTATGCTCGATAGGTTTTTTGTACTTCTCCTCCAACTGGGCACACTCGACTCCATTGCAGCAAGCTCTTCGATTTTGGAGTCCAAGGCTGCTTTTAAGTCAATCACTTTTCATCAATGGTAGCCTCATGCTCGATTGCAACAAGAACGACATCCTGGACTTCTGCCTATTTAGCCTTAGCTTCATCGAATCGAACCGTCAACAGCCCAATTTCTTGGCTAAGGTTCACCACCTCCAACTCGCTTTGCTGCAAATGAGCCTCTAACATAACTACTTCAGTGGCTTTGGTTTCCAGTTCCAAGAGGTAGAGGACAAGCTGGTCCCGTTCCGCCAAAAGCTGATTCTGTTCAGAAGTAAGTTACTCTTTCTCGCGAATCAGCTTTTGAAGTCCCTCAGAAGCAAGAAAGTTGGCCTACAAAATAAGAGACATAAAACTTAGAATACATTTAGGCAAAAGTAGAAGAAATTACAAAGGAAGAAAGGAACATATTGTTGCAGCATTATGCATGACATTGTTTATCAAACACTCTCCCGAGAGTGCTTGGATCCTTTTCCAATCTCTTTCCGAAGCCAAAAGGCTTCAGATAATTAGCAAGCTTCACCATCCAGGAAATCAAATTACACCCGATAGAGATCAAAAAGTTACATTCCTCCTCCTTTGTGGATCTTCAAAATGGGCAGCGTAAATTTTGCCCCAAATTCCCTTGAACTGGGGAATGGGGAGGAGGAACATCTCATTCATGACTAGATGCGACTGATGGAGATGATGTAGCAATTGTTGTTGGAAGAGTAGATAAAAATGGAAATGATATAGCAATTACTGGTGGTGGTGAAGATGGAAATGAAGCTGATGGAGTAGAAGGATGTGAAGTACTTGCATCAAGTGCAGTGCTGGTGCGATGCTCGGCAACCAAAAACGGCAGGGACTCGGTACTCGACCCCGCAGTACTGGGCACAGTTATTGGTACCCGATAGTAGGAGTTGGCATTTTCTACCAAATCAAACCCCCTAGAGCACCGAGACGTCGTCCTCGATTGGAATAGTTAACTTAGTAGATGGAGCATTCTGTTGAGCTAATGATGAACGTTTCCTTCAGTGTAGAGAAGCCACATCATCACTGGCTTCTCCATCCTCACCAATCATCACGATGTCTATGACCGGCCCAGGAGGAGGGCCAGTGATCACAACTTCCGAAGATGACACGGGGGCAGTAGTCTTCACCCTCTTATTCTTTTCCCTGGCCGCATAGGAACGTTCTCTTTGGTTGCTTGTTCTTTGGCCGGGGATTCCGTAATGAAACATATATGCCCGAAGTAGGCTTAAAGACACCTATTCGAATAAGCACCTCCTAAAGCATCCTTGTTGCATTAGCAGGATCAGCCAAAACGTCCTCCTAGGGGATAACAACTGAGCCTGCAGGTAAACTTATTTCAAGAAGAAGATAAAAGAAATTAGGCAAGTTCTTCACATGAAAAATTGAAATCAGGTAAGTATGAATTACTATGATTTTTGACCTTCCACCTGTACTTAAGGGCTAGTTCTTTCCACAAACGAGTTTCGGATGTCGTATTGTCCAAAATCTTCTAAACCCATCGGTCCAGGCCTTCCACCGCCAGTGGGGTCTATCGAGTTATTGAAACATATAAATAATAAAGAGTCAATGCAGGCATAGAAGAATATTTAGCAAAAGAAAATATACTGAATAAAGGTCTTACGAGTACGATTCCAAGCTGCCGAAAAGGATGATGTCATTGATGGAATAATATTATTGGTGGCAATTGCAACAAACCGTTCCATCCACCCACGGTCGCTATTATCATCCATGCTAGTCAACAAAGCATGGTGGCCACATTTGCAGAGGTTTATCATTCCCCCGCGGAAAAATCTTGGGGGAGTAAAGATTCATCATACAAGCTAATGATAGCTCTTCTCCAATTTTCTAGCACAGGCGTCGAAGGAAGGCAACCGTCCTCTGCACTGAAGGGCTCACATGTGCCAAGCATACTTGGTAGAGAAGGTAAAACTCCGCAATCACGGAATCAATCTCTCCGCTCAAAGAAAACGCACCCAAAGTAAAGGGATACATGTAAAAATATATAAAACCTTCCCTGGGAAGGGTCACTCGCTCCTATAGATCAGGAGCAATGATGTCCGACTCATGGCAGCGGCAGTCTTCCTTCATAATAGGAATATTGGAGGGGCGAATTGAAGAAGGATACCTACTGACAGCCCATGAACGAGGGTTAGTAGTAGAGAGTTTCTCTTCGAAGTCTTTTGTGGTGTTAAGACTTCGAGGGATAATGGAACCTACCATTGAAGGAGCAGAATCCTCAGCCTTGTTCTTTTTCTTCGAAGAGTCAGTGCATTTGGAAAAAGAAGCCATTGAATAAGAAGAAGGAGAAGGGTTTTAGTTCGAAGAGAATTAGGAAAAAGATGCAAGTTAGAAGTTTGAGAAATTATGAAGTAGATAGGAGAAGGGTGATGCGTATAAGTAAAGTTTTGGCGGCTAAATTCATGGTCATGATTACCTCGATAATCGGCAAAAATTGTGTTGAATCGTGGGATGACGCGTGTTCAGGTCATTAAATGCGGAGAGACGTGCGTCTAATCAACTGTCACAAGCATACAAAGAGAATTATATTAATTCCCGCCAAAAGGAGTATTTCTACCAACTTCCCGGTAATACAAGATTGTGTCATCGAAAAGCATGGGGACTATTTGTGTAGGAAAGAATATGATATGACACGTGGTCACCTAAAGGAAGGACACGTGGAACCCAAGATGGAGATGGTCATCTTACGCAGCTATTCTGCCTGCCAACGGGAGAGAATGTTCATAAAGGTATATTAAATGCTTTGCGTCCGGTAGTATTTAATAGAGAATAATCTGCAGTATTAAGAACGGTATCCCATTACAAGAAATTTGACATTTATTTTCACCGTTACACCTTCATCAATGGCCCTCATAATTGATACTTACATTCCGTTTTTAACCTCCTTCCCAGGACATATCTATAAATAGAGAGCTCAGTTATCATTATAAGAGATGAGAATTTTCTGGAAAACTTATATTACATTCTATACAAAGCTTAATATCATTTATTTTCTTGCTTTTTGATCTCATCATTGCTTTAACCAGATATCTTGCTCCCAGAATCGTTATTTCTGCTATTTATCTACATTCTGAGGCTAAGTATAATATTATTTCTCTAATTTCTTTATTATTTCTTAATCAAATTAGTTCATTTATCTAGAAATCACGTATAAATTCAATTGTACCATTTTACGGGTAAACAAAGACACCACTAGTCCCAAACAAGGACATGATCGTCTATGGCTAGTGAAATTTAAATCAAAAAATTTATTTACATAAAATTCTTGTATTTTAATTTATTTATAAATCTCCTATAACAAAATGAAAACAGAATATTTTGGATGTTTTGTTTGATGACACCATTCAATATGTTTGAAATATGCCCAATTGAAAAATTGCTTGTTCCGAAATAACCAATTGAACCAAGTAAGAGCTTCACCATCAAGGTAGAATGAAGGAAGAGGTAGCCAGTCCTTCTCGGAGAACCCAAGGTAGGTGAAGTACTGCTCATTTCGAAAAATCCAGCTCTCTGGATTGCCGATGCCATTAAATCGATCTAGTACCACCGCTGCCATTGGAGTCTGAATGGATGAAAGCACCAATGTAACAATACCGAACTTCCTCACTATATTGATAAGAACTGGAATACTGGTTACAACCTTGAGATATCAAATGCAACACTCAAACTAATGAATTACAAAGGAAACTATTGAAATAACAAGTAACTAAGGATAAAGATAAGAATAGGGATGAGAATCAGAACTCAGACGAAGGGGATGGGGAATACAGATACTTCATAACATTTCGCATAATTCTCAAAACTGTCGATAAATCCCTTTTTATCCATTTATCACGTGCTTCCTTACTCAACCTGGATTCCAAGCAAATCTCTTGTTGGGCTGTCTAATTTCTTGGCCTTTTCCTCGCAGGAGATTTTTACATTGTAGGTCACTAACAAAAAAGTATTTGTATTAATATTACTATTTTTGGTTTATTTCAATAAAAGCAGATTTTATAACAAATGTAGCACGTTCAAACAAAATACAATTTTCCTTTAATTGTATGTAACTTACGTAACTCTTCCACAAGATTAGGGATTACATGTATTATCTTATTTCTCTTTCTCTTTCATTTATCATGAACTATATCACATTTCTTTTCCATTCAAAACCTTAGCAGCCACCTGTGCTCCACAATGACCTTTCCACCGTGGCTAAAAAAACGAGAAGAACGTTAAAGAGAAACTAATATGATAACATATAAAATTAACATACTAGAATATCACTGTAATTTATTTATTTAATTATCGTTGGTATACTGTGTATATAATATACTAGAATATCGTTGTAATTTATACACTATTAAATACCATCATTATATCGTGTATATATATTTATACATAATTATTTACTATTATAATACCGTGTATATATTTATTCCATATATATATATATAATTATTCACTAACATTAACATTAATATACATTCTATATATACAATGGCTGAAGAATTTGTGAATGACTATAACAGTATAATTATATCATATTGTGTATACCATAAATACGTTGTATATGATAGTAGTATAATACATACATATGAATATGTATCATTAATTTATTATGAATATATGCTATTCATCATGTATTCAACAATTATACAACACAATGAATTATTCAATTTAATATATTACAAAGTATAATAAATAGAAATGAGAGCATCTTGGGGTAATGCATTAAATGAGGAAGAGAAAGTTGTGTGAATGGATTCGGAAGATTTGTGAAGTGCTATCAAATAGTAATCCCTATTTTAATGGGATTGTGCTACAAATGTAGTTAATTAGCTGCCATATTTGTTAATTACTTATTACTGCTAAGATTTTGCAAAATGTTCTCGATTATTGTCTAATTATGTTTTTTCCCTTTAGCCCTAGGCCAACAGCTTGGCTAGCCTCCGTCCAAATAACTGGCCCATAAGCATTATTGGACAACACTATATGCTGTACATTTTATATAAGAGTTTCATGCACATTTTATAGCCGTGGATAAAAAAATATAAGCATGTTATTGTAAGATAGTTTGGTATTGGCAAGTTGGAAGTGGGATTCTTCCCACATCGGAAGAAAGAAGTTTCGTGCCTGTCATGTGAAACACTCCCGGGATCGACCTTACTCGTATCGTGCATGTTAGCCTCGGAACTGATCATTATGAAATAACACATAACAGGCACGAGACTGTCTCAACAGGCACGAGACTGACTCAACAGGCACGAGATTGTCTCAGCAGGCACGAGACTGACTCAACAGGTACGAGATTGTCTCAACAGGCACGAGACTGACTCAACAGGCACGAAATTGACTCAACAGGCACGAGATCCTAAAGTTAATTTTTTTTTAACAGAAAAATCAAATTTATTTGAACTTTAAATTCAAAATTCGAATAAATAGTCGTGTCTGTTTGTGAAACAAGACATCTTTTCTGAAAAGGTCTGTTGGTTGCCTATAAATACACAAGAATTCCAACGAAATGAGATAGAAAATCACAAGTGTTACTGCAGGCTTTGTTGTATCCTGAAGAGAATCGTTTTGTATTTTCCCTAAATTAGTATACAGGCGATAACTCTTTAAGGACAGTCGATTTTCACGCCTCAAAGCCAATTTTGTTTATTATTATTTTCTAACAATCTTAAAGAGTTATTCTGCTATGGAGAAATTGATGTCTGTTGTTGAGAATCCGAAGGAGTTCATCAAACTTGATCGCTTTGATGGAACGAACTTTACCCGTTGGAGAGACAAGATGATATTCTTGTTGTCCACTCTCAATATCTACTATGTTCTTGATTCTGCCTTGCCTCCGATGCGTGAGCCCACAACAGAAGATTCTGACGTAGTTAAGGAAGAAAGGAAGAAACGAGAACATGATGAACTGTTGTGTCGCGGCCATATTCTGAATACTTTGACAGATCGACTCTATGATCTTTACTGCAATCTGAAGTCGCCAAGAGAGATTTGGACTGCTCTACAAACTGCATACCAGAATGAAAAATGAGGTATTGACAAATTCCTGGCTCTGCAGTACTTTGAATTTAAAATATTTGATACTAGGCCTATAATGGATCAGATTCATGAACTGCAAATCTTAGTATCAAAACTAAGTGATCTTGAAGTTAAAATTCCTGATGCACTTTAAATAGGTGCTATTCTTTCGAAATTGCCTTCCTCTTGGAATGACTATAGAAAGAAAATCCTACATTCTATGGATTAAATGACTGTGGAATAATTTCGTACTCACATTCAAATTGAAAGTGAGACTCGTGCTCGTGATGTTGTTAGTCAGCCTTCGAGTTCTGCAGTCAATTTTGTCAGTCAGAATGGTTCAGGAAGTGGGAATAAACATCTGAAAGTTTCCAAAAAGTTTTCTTTTAAAAAGAGAAAGAACTTTAGTTGTCATCATTGTGGAAAGAAAGGCCATATGGTTCGGGACTGCAGATATAGAAAGGCAGGAACAAATTTCAATGCAGGCAATACCGAAAAGTCTGGAAAGATTGAAAAATGTGGAAATTCTGAAAAGGCAAACATAGTGGAAAATTCTGCCCAAGGACTGGTTGTCATGGTTTCTGCAATGCAAATTGGTATGGTCACAGAGTTGAATGTGGCTATCGCTACTACAAATACTCAATATTGGTGGCTAGATTCGGGTGCTACTATTCATGTCTATTATGACAAGAAGATGTTCAAGACATATGCAAAAGTGCAGGATTCTGAACAAGTCTGATGGGAAACCATGTTGCGGCAGATGTTGCTGGAAAAGGAAGTATTGAGATTAACTTCTCATCTGGCCAGAAGTTGACGTTACTGAATGTGTATCATGTTCCTGATATGAAGAAAAACTTAATGTTCGTTGCTTTGCTGTCAAAGAAAGGCTTCAAGATAGTTATTGAGTCTGATCATGTAATAGTGTCTAAGAATGGTGTTTTTGTTGGAAAAGGCTATAACTGTAACGGCATGTTCAAATTGAGTATTAATGAAATAAATTATGTTTCTGCTTACATCGTTGAGTCTGATTCTTGTTTATGGCATGCTAGACTAGGACATTTAAATTTTGGCTCCTTGAATTATATGTCCAAAAATGGTTATATCTCATGTAAAACTCAACATATAAAATGTGAAATTTGCATACAAGCAAAGATGACAAAGAAACCATTTCGTAAAGTTGAAAGATCCACAGAACTATTAGATTTAATACATTCAGACTTGTGTGAATTAAATGGAGAATTAACTAGAGGAGGCAAAAGATATTTTATTACTTTTATAGACGACTTCTCTAGATTTACATATGTTTACCTACTTAGAACTAAGGACAAAGCTTTTCAAAAGTTTAAAGAATACAAGTCTGTTGTGGAAAATCAAAGGAGTAGGAAAATTAAAATTATTCGAAGTGATAGAGGCGGAGAATATTTTCCTAACAAATTTAATAAGTTCTGTGAAGAGCATGGCCTAATACATCAAATGAGTGCCCCTTATACTCCTCAACAAAATGGGTTAGCGGAAAGAAAAAATAGAACTTTGGTGGATATGGTTAATGCTATGTTACTTAATGCACATTTGCCACATAATTTATGGGGTGAAGCACTACTAACTGCATGTTATATTTTAAATAGAGTGTCTTCAAAGAGTATGCATATTTCGCCTTATGAGCTTTGGAATGGTAGAAAACCAAATTTAAATTATTTTAAAATGTGGGGGTGTATATCATATTATAGAGTACCTAACCATCAAAGAACAAAATTGAGTCCTAGAGGAATTAAAAGTATTTTTGTAGGATATGCACAACACTCCAAAGCTTATAGACTGCTAGATCTAGAATCTAATGTCATTATAGAATCTATACATGTTGAATTTATTGAAAATAGATTTATAAAAGACAATGTTGATGAAATGACTGAAATAAATGGAAAACGTATCGATGCTAATAAATTGTCGCTTTCTGAGATTATTAAAACTAAGGAAAGAAGTGATGATATGCAGATAGAACCAAGGAAAAGCCAAAGAATAAGAAAAGAAAAAAATCTTGGTTCTGATTTTATTTCTTCACAATCTATAGTATTTCTTGTTGAAGGAGATAGGACAAACGTTTGTAATCAAATTCCTGTTGTATTAAATGTTGAAGAAGACCCAAAGACGTTTCAAGAAGCAATGTCTTCTAGAGACGCTGCCTTTTGGAAAGAGGCCATTAATGATGAAATGGACTCAATTGTATCCAACAACACTTGGGTTTTGGTTGATCTTCCTCTTGGATCAAAACCTATAGGTTGTAAGTGGGTCTTTAGGAGAAAGTACAATACAGATGGTTCTGTCCAAACCTTCAAAGCAAGATTAGTTGCAAAAGGTTTCACTCAAAAGGAAGGCATAGACTATTTTGATACATATGCTCCTGTTGCAAGAATAACATCCATTAGAGTCCTTTTATCCTTGGCCTCTATCTATGATCTTTACGTACATCAATTGGATGTTAAAACAACCTTTTTAAATGGGAACCTTAGTGAAGAAATATATATGCAACAACCTGAAGGATTTGTTCTTCCGGGAAACGAGAAGAAAGTTTGTAAATTAATAAAGTCTCTTTATGGTCTTAAACAAGCGCCTAAACAGTGGCATGAAAGATTTGATAGTGTAATACTATCAACCGGATTCGTACATAATAATGCAGACAAGTGCATTTACTCTAAATTTACAAAAGAATATGGAGTAATAATTTGTTTATATGTCGATGACATGCTGATTTTTGGTACGAATCTACAAGGAATTACCGAGACCAAGAAGTATCTAACCTCAGTTTTTAAAATGAAGGATTTAAATGAAGTTGATACTATTTTGGGAATCAAGGTCAAAAGAGATAACAAGCAAGTGACTTTGTCACAAGCACATTATATAGATAAAATCCTTACTAAATTCAGTCATTTAGGAATAAAGGGGTATAATACTCCTTATGATTCTAGTGTTAAGCTAACTGCAAATACTGGAAGAGCAGTAGCACAGTTGGAGTATGCAAGTGCGATAGGTAGTATGATGTATGCAATGCATTGCACTAGACCCGACATTGCATTTGCTGTTTGTAAACTTTCAAGGTTTACCAGTAATCCAGGTAATGATCATTGGAAAGCAATAAGTAGAGTACTTGGATATTTAAAATATACAAAGCACTTAGGCATTTGCTATAATGGTTTTCCTAATGTATTAGAGGGATATTCTGATGCAAGTTGGATTACAAGTGTTAATGATAATAAATCCACAACAGGATGGATATTTACTCTAGGCGGTGGAGCCATTAGTTGGGCATCCAAGAAACAAACATGTATTTCCCATTCTACTATGGAATCTGAATTTATTGCATTAGCAGCTGCTGGAAAAGAAGCAGAATGGCTGAGGAATATGTTAGTTGATATAAAGTTGTGGCCACAACCTATGCCAGTCATTTCCATATTCTGTGATAGTGAGACTACAATGTGTGTTGCTCACAATAAAATATATAATGGGAAATCGAGACATATAAGCTTGAGACATGCTTATATAAGAGAATTAATTACAAATGGAGCTATAGCTATAATATATGTGAGATCAAATAAGAATTTGGCTGATCCACTTACGAAGCCATTAGGTAGAGATGTAGTACAACAAACTTGTGGAGGGATGAGGCTGAGACCCTTAAATTAAATACAAGGAATAGGAACCCCACTTTGAGTTAGTATACACTCTAACAATATAAGTTCAATGGGTAATAACAAGTTACTTGTATTGTTTAAGCACTGATCTCCTCTTTAGGAGCCCTAATTCTATTGTACTACTTACTGTTATATGAGGAGTTAAGGAGTTGTTAAATGCTTGTTATAACAGGGGCATAAAGACAAACTCCAAAGTGCATACTGTTACATGAAGAGGTTGACTAATCTTAATGAAATTATTAATGTCTGGAGTAACAGGGACATAGTAACTAATTCCACCTATATGAATATTGAAGTGGTGCCGCTTCTAGTAAGATTTAAAGGGTTGATCTTGTAAATATTCATGAATTCAGGATGAGCACATGGCCGTAAACGTGCTAAAGCGAATACTGGATTTTCTAAGCTACTAGATAACGATGTGTGTGTGGTACTTTCGGTTTTGGCACAAGAATTTGTGGTTCAAATCTTAAGATACCATTAACTTCGTCAAAACTTTAATATACTTACACTAAAGGAAAGTTCAAATCTGTAAAAGATACTTTCAATTATTCACAAGTGTTATAAAGTGAAATAACAAACTAGTGGGGGATTGTAAGATAGTTTATTATTGGCAAGTTGGAAGTGGGATTCTTCCCACATCGGAAGAAAGAAGTTCCGTGCCTGTCATGTGAAACACTCCCGAGACCGACCTTACTCGTATCGTGCCTGTTAGCCTCGGAACTGATCATTATGAAATAGCACATAACAGGCACGAGACTGTCTCAACAGGCACGAGATTGCCTCAACAGGCACGAGACTGACTCAACAGGCACGAGATTGTCTCAACAGGCACGAGACTGACTCAACAGGTACGAGATTGTCTCAACAGGCACGAGACTGACTCAACAGGCACGAAATTGACTCAACAGGCACGAGATCCTAAAGTTAATTATTTTTTAACAGAAAAATCAAATTTATTTGAATTTTAAATTCAAAATTCGAATAAATAGTCGTGTCTGTTTGTGAAACAAGACATCTTTTCTGAAAAGGTCTGTTGGTTGCCTATAAATACACAAGAATTCCAACGAAATGAGATAGAAAATCACAAGTGTTACTGCAGGCTTTGTTGTATCCTGAAGAGAATCGTTTTGTATTTTCCCTAAATTAGTATACAGGCGATAACTCTTTAAGGACAATCGATTTTCATGCCTCAAAGCCAATTTTGTTTATTATTATTTTCTAACAGTTATTAAAATTAAACAAATATCTAATATGATCCGACAAATAAAGATCATATGTTAAATTACTGTAGCATTCGACTTGCGACTTTGAAATAATTTCTAGTAATGGAACCGCATTTAAATCACCAGAAAAAAGGGGGCGAGTTTTCATTTTCCTCCTTCCTTTTCTATCAAATAAAAGTTACTACCTTCGAACAAAAATACAATTACATCAACATATTTGACGTTCAAACGTATGCATATTTGATTATGAATGTTCGAGTTTCGTATTCTAATTTTTTTTATGAAACTAAGTATTTGTACGTTTATGTCTTATATGTTAAAACACATAAATATGGGTACATAGTCATGTTTTTCTTATGAAACCAAACTGGTATTAGTACCCGCGCGATGCGCGGACACAAATCATATCAAATGTAATTAAATTATCTGAATTATGTGTAAATAACCTTGAAATATAAATCTTTCAGATAGAAATTATATATAATTGTTAGATATTAATTAAGAAGTGAGGCATGAAACTATTTCTCAAATCTCGCAAAAGATAACCTGTTTTCTTTTTATTATATTTGTAACAACTCAATCTCTTGATTTTAGTACTTGCATATATTTTGTTTTGCTGTCAATATTTAAAAATAATATTAAATATGTTATGTTGTAATCTGTCTTGTGTGAGCATATTAGATCACATTATTATGACTAAATTCTTACTATCAATTTATTTGTCATCTCAAATTCGAATAAATCTTATTCTTCTATATTTTTACACAATTCTTTTTTTTTTGCTCTTTGCTTATAATTATTGTACTGTTTATTACTTAATATTAATATATTATCATGTTATCTTTTATTAGCTTACCTATCGACTTAATGTCTTGCTTACTACCCTTTTAATAACCATCGATAAATATAAATTATTTTATTTTTAAAATTTAATATATTTTAAGCTTTTATCCTCTGGAACTCTTTTATCATTTAAATCTATCAATAATATTTTTAAGTATAATTTAATTAATTTATTTTAAAATTAATTTAAAGTATGAGATTCCACGTACAATCTCTATTTCCTCTTTGTACATTCTCTTCCGTACTATAAAATTTAATAATTTTTTTACATTAATATTTTACCTATAATTGAAATAATATCACATTTTATTTTTAAATTATATCCTTGAACAACAACAACAACAACAACAATAACGACCCAGTATAATCCCACAAGTGGGGTCTGGGGAGGGTAATATGTACGCAGACCTTACCCCTACCCCGAAGGGTAGAGAGGCTGTTTCCAGGAAACCCTCGGCTCAAAAAGCAACAGGAGCCGATATATTAGTACCATAAAAATGCATAATAAAATAACAGCAATACAAGAGATATGAAATACAGAATACGAAATACGAAAAAGATGGCTGGTATAGTAAAACTAGCATGTAAAGCCCTGCATCAATAGACGACCAATGACATTCTTAGTCTAACTCCTAACTGGCTAGTCTCACTCTATTGTGCTGTAGAAATATTCACAACTCTCCCCTAACCTACAACCTTAATACTCGACCTCCATAATTCCCTGTCAAAGGCCATGTCCCCTGTAATCCTAAGTCGCGCCATGTCCTGTCTGACCACCTCTCCCCAATACTTCTTAGGTCGTCCTCTACCTCTCCGCGTGCCCACTACAGCCAGTCGCTCACACCTCCTCACCGATGCATCAGTGCTCCTCCTCTGAATGTGCCCGAACCATCTGAGTCTTACTTCCCGCATCTTGTCCTCCATGGGGGCCACGCCCACCTTCTCTCGAATATCTTCATTCCTTATCTTATCCATCCTTGTATGCCCGCACATCCACCTCAACATCCTTATCTCTGCTACTTTCATCTTCTGGATGTGTGAGTTCTTTACCGGCCAACATTCAGTTACATATAGCATGGCAGGCCTAACCACTGCTCTATAAAACTTACCTTTTAGTAACGGTGGCACTTTCTTGTCACACAAGACTCCTGACGTTAACCTCCACTTCATCCACCCCACCCATATACGGTGTGTGACATCCTCGTCAATCTCTCCGATCCCCTGAATAACCGATCCAAGGTACTTGAAACTACCCCTCTTGGGAATGACTTGAGAGTCAAGCCTAACTTCAACTCCCGCTTCCGTCGGCTCAACTCCAAATTTGCACTCGAGGTATTCCGTCTTCGTCCTGCTCAACTTGAAACCTTTAGACTCAAGAGCATGTCTCCAAATCTCTAGCCTCTCGTTGACGACGCCTCGTGTTATATCCTTGAGATAGTCCAAATTATTAATACATAAGTTCTTTGATTATTATGTTTCAAATCTATTGAGTTTTCTCAAAATTATCTTTTGTATTACATTCAATTAAATTTTCTTTCGTTTTTAGTTTCATTATTAAATTGACTTTAATTTTTATAAGTAAAATTACTTACATTAGACATTTATTTTATATTTTTTATTAATGTTTTTGTCTAGTAACACTTAATTCCGTGTTCCTATTATATCTTGAGCGTTCTCATCTATAATTTAAGAACTTTTTAATTTTAAGCTTAAATAATCTTTCCCTTCCATTTCTAATATTGAATTTTTAATTAATTTTATTAATTTTACGTTGTCGAATATATAGTATTATCACATTTTCATATTGCTTTTATTAACTTACCATTTATTTAATATCATTATCCACTACTATAATATAGACAAATATGTATATTTTAAATTAAGAAGTAAATACTTATTTTATTTTAAAAATATAGCTCGAAATTCTTAGATTGTTTAAATTTATCAATAGTATTTATAAGTAGTGTACATTTTTTTTGTCTAGTAACACTTTAGTTCCGTGTTCCTATCATATCTTGAGCATTCTCATCTATAATTTAAGAATTTTCTAATCTTAAGCTTAAATAATCTTTCCCTTCCATTTCTAATATTGAATTTTTAATTAATTTTATTAATTTACGTTGTCAAATATATAGTATTATCACATTTTCATATTGCTTTTATTAACTTACCATTTATTTAATATCATTATCCAATATCATTATCCACTACTATAATATAGACATATACATATATTTTTTAAATTTAGAAATAAATATTTATTTTATTTTAAAAATATAGCTCGAAATTCTTAGATTATTTAAATTTATCAATAGTATTTATAAGTAGTGTACATTTTTTTTACTGTATTTTATTTTCTAAACTAATTCTCTATATAAATATTCTCACATTATCTATAATTTATTTTTATTATTTAATATTTTTTATTTTATCTATTAGACTTGTGTTATGTAGTTGTATTCACAATATGACCCTTTTAGAATAATAAAAAAAAAATTCTCATCTCAAACTTAAATAAAGTTTATCCTTCTTTTTTCTTTATGATGAATTTTTAAATTTTTTATTTTCTTTATTTGTTTTTTATTTTTGCTATAACATTATTCAATACTTATGTAACGACCCAATTGATTGTTTTAAGCATTTGTACTTCGCTCGCCAGTTCTCAAGCATGACTAGCCCCGTGTGATGTATTATGACTTATGTAAATCGTCAGTTTTGATTTTCAGGATAATCCGAATAGATTTGGAAGAACAATTCTCAATTTGAAGCTTTAAATTTGAAAGGTTTGACCAAGTTTTGACTTCTTAGTATTCGATCTTGGATTTGGATTTTTATGATTTGGTTAGATCCGTTGGGTGATTTTGGACTTGGGAGCGCGTCCGGAATGTACTTTGGAGGTCCGTGGTAGATTTAAGCTTGAATTGGCGAAATTGGAAATTGGGCGTTTTCTAGTCAGCAGTGAAAATCTTGATATCGGGGTTGGAATAGAATTCTGGAAATTGGAGTAGGACTGTAGTGTTATTTGTAACGTGTGTGCAAAATTTCAGGTCATTTGAAGTTGATTTGATAGGGTTAGGCGTCGTTTGTGAAAGTTTTTAAGTTCCTAGGTTTGAGTCCGAGGTTGATTTGATGTTTTAATGTTGTTTGGAGTAATTCAAAGGTTCGATTACGTTTGAATGATATTATGGGATATGCTGGCATATTTGGTTGAGGTCCCAAAGGCCTCGGGTGAGTTTCGGGTGGTTAACGGATCAATTTGGACTTTGGAAAGGCATCAGATTTCTGGAATTTCTGTTGCAGAGGTTTGTTCTTCGTGTTCGCGAAGATTGTCCCGCATTCGCGAAGAAGATCTTGGTCTAGGGGAGAAAATTCTCTTCGCATTCACGAGTCAGGGGATGCGTTCGCGTAGGTTTGGATTCCAGTGAATCGTGAATGCGTGAGAGGCGTCGCATTCGCGTAGGGAAGTTGGAGCAGCTGGGACCCTGGGAGTTTGTTCATCGCGTCCGCGTAGGAAGGACCGCATTCGCGAAGGCTTGGGCAGTTGAAGCTCCACGTTCGTGAGAAGGAGCTCGCGTTCGCGAAAGAGGAAAAGATTGAGCAGTATTCTTGTGCTTCGCGAACGCGAGGCTTTGACCGCGTTTGCGAAGAAGGGAGCACCTGGGCAGAAAGTATAAATGGAGGACTTCGCGATTTTCAGCTCTTTTCTCACCATTTTTGAACGTCCTTGAAGCTTTTTGAGAGGATTTGAAGAGGGATTCAAGGGGTAACACTTGGAGGTAAGGTTTTTGAACTCAATACTCGATTTTATGGTGATTTCTATCTAATTAGACATGAAATTAGTGGGATTTAAAGACTAAAAATTGAAGAATTAGGGCTTGTAATTGGAGAGCTTTCATTGGGAATTTGAGGGGTCATTTGAGGTCCGACTTTGATGTTCTTAGTATGTATGAACCCATGGGAGGATGAGGATTCTTGCGATGTAATTTTTATCGAATTCCGAGACGTGGGCCCGAGGGCCGGTTTTGGCCAATTTCGGGATTTTGAGTTTAATTTGATAATTTTCGCGTGGCGTTTGTCCCTTTGGCATGTATTAATAATATTATTCTGATTTTGGATAGATTCAGGGCGATTTGAGGCCGAGTCGAGAGGAAAAGGCATCGCGGTGTAGATTTTTGTCCGGTTTGAGGTAAGTAATGATTGTAAATCTCTTCATGAGGGTATGAAACCCCGGATTTCACTTTGTTTCACTATATTGAGGTGACGCACACGCTAGATGATGAGCGTACGGACGTGCACCATTGGGGATTGTGACTTGGTCTGTCCCGTAGTGACTCTTAAGTTGCGTATTTGACTGAAAACTATTTGATACACTTGTGTTTTGGGAAAATATTACTATGTTTTGGGCTGAATGTCATATTTGGGCCTCATGCCAAGTTGTTTGGACCCTTAGGGGCTTCTCCTTATTATTTTCTCACTGTTTTGACTTAAGATCTGTACTCAGTCATGTTATATTTTTACTGATTTCATAACTTAGTATTTATTACTCTTTTGATGCATAAAAATAATATTTTGGGTTGAGCACCCTATTTTACTAATAGCCCAAGTGTCTTATGAGGTTGATGACTGAGAGAGGCCATGGGCCTAATTATGAGGTTGATGACTCAGAGAGGCCGAGGGCCTGGTTGTGGTATATATTTATGGATCGGGCTGCATGCCGCAACTATATATGGATCGGGCTGCACACCACAGTGATATGTTGGATCGGACTGCACGTCGTAGCGATATAGCGCTTGGGCTGTAAGATCTCCTCCGGAGTCTGCACACCCCCAGTGAATGCAGTCGACTATATATATTTATGGATCGGGTTACGCGTCGCAGCGTTGTTATAAGGTACCTATTGAGCGTGAGTTCTGAGTGTGAGCGCTGATTGATGAGAGTTGAGTCTCGAGTGACTGAGAGGCTTGCCCGAGGAGCTATATATATATATGAGTGATGCTTTGCCCGAGGGGCTTGTTTTTGTGAAATTACTATTTTCACTTTTAAACTGCTTTCATTGAAACTGGAGTTTTTACAAGATGTTCGGAATTTGATCACTGATTTGGCTTTGTTATTTCCACTGAGATTTTTATGTTATGAGATGTATATGATTTATGTTTGCCTGAGGGGCTGTAAACGAACTATGTTTTGCCCGAGGGGCCGATTATGATTTTCATCACTTTTACTATAAACTGTATTGAACCTCTATTGAAACTGTTGGAAAGCATCTTCAAATGATTTTTACCAAAAGCTGGATTTTAAATGAGACGATTGACTCATATTCTGATTTGAAAGTTGGTTGTTCTTACTGAGTTTATCATGATGTGGATTTGTCATTTCCTACTGCTCAGTCTTTATTTACTTTTATTACTTACTGAGTTAGTGTACTCACATTACTCCCTACACCTTGTGTGCAGATCCAAGTATTTCTGAGCTCGGTGGCAGGTTCATCGAAGTTAGTAAGGTAGTTGTTTGGTGATCGTTGCCCTGCTTTTCTCCCTTCTTATTCTCCCTTAGTTTATTTTATGATTTTCCCCAACCATGTTGGTCTTGAGGTTGTCAGACAGTTGTAGTAGATGCTCATGACTAGTGACACCCCAATGTCGGGCTTTCTTTCCGCACTGCAGTTTTGTTTTAAACACTATATAAAGGTTTATTATTAAATAAATTTGATTTTATCCTAAGAATAGAAAATACTGATTGGTTTTGGGTCTGTGTCGGCTGGCCTAATTCCATAATAGGTGCCATCACGGCCGTGTTGGTTTTGGGGTCGTGACAAGTTGGTATTAGAGCCTAGGTTACATAGGTCTCACGAGTCATGACAGCAGGTTTAGTAGAGTCTCGCGGATCGGTATAGAGACGTCTGTACTTATCTTCGAGAGGCTGCAAAACTTTTAAGAAATCACACATCCTTGAATTATTATCGTGCGTCATTGATTCAGCTTGAAATGTAACTCCTGAAATTCCTTCCACACGTTCGTGTGTGCATGAGCGCTTAGTATTAGATGTGCATCGACAGCTTGTGATTCCCTAATCGAGGGGCTAGATGCGATCTCTATGTATTGATGTTGGGCCAGTCTGGAGGACTTGAGGCCGGGTTTTGCCTGTAGCTTGAGCACTGAGGCATTGATTGTGTGAGCGCATGCTTTTGGATTTATATGTTCGATAATGTCCCTATTAGTGGGAGTGATGACTGGATGGCTATGTGATGAGCATGATGTGACTGCGAGATGTATTCATATGATTTGAATGTGACGAGAAGGGTTTGCTTGAGGATAGAAAGAACTGTTTAGTGCTTGATTTCCATCTTACTTTGATGTATAGCCCCGATTTATGGGTGTGTGAAGGATCTTTTCATGTTGTCTAGTTGGAGAATGGAGTAGATTTCAGGTTATGATATGAGTTTAGACTCAGGAAGATTAGGTGATTGCGTGATGTTTATGACGGTGGAAGAGTATGAAGAGATGTCAGTTTGAGGCAAAGCAGGTGAGTTATCTCATGCGGGGTGTTCTGGGGGTTGTGTGACCCCTATGTTCTTGGTTAGGAATCCTCTCTACCAGTGAAATATATATGTTGTTGCAATTTGAGCTTGGGTCACTTATGAGAGTGGGCTTGTCTGTTACGAGGATGAATATGAGATTTGGAGATGATTTGAGGTACTAGATGGTTTGTGTTGCATGAGCTTATGAAGGATTTAGTTTAATCTCACCACGGTATTATGGCAGTAGTAGAGTATGGGCATTGTGAGTTCTATGTGTTTTGACCTATGGCTTTGAGCCAAGTGAGGGAGTCTATTATTGATTAGTTGATTGCACGGTTATGTGTTGTATTGGTTTTAGTTTGAGGTATACTAGTGAATCAGTTGTGGCTTGCAGGGGTTGAGATCGAGGATGGCTCGAGTAAAGAATTTTTTTTATAAAGGTTATGTTATGCTTTATGGGTGTATGAGAATCACGGAATGACTTGAGTTGTTATTGGTAAAGGATGTACGGTGGATAGAGCATGAATTCATTTGGTTGCATTAAGGTGGGGTTACTTCCATAGGTGTTTTTATTCTAATAGCGCACCGGTCTTTCGATTTATTTGATCAGTCTAATTGAAACCTGAGTAGAGTGAATGCCTCCCCAGAATGGTTTTGAAGGATTCAAGATTTACATGTAGTGATTGGGAATCTGCAGGATGTGTGTTGGCTAGAAACTGAGATTTATATGGGAGGATATCAGTACTTGTGACATTTTTGTATCATTATGGATTCTACATACCAGTATTAGGAAGGCGAAAGTAATGACTTTAGATTCGCAGAAGGTCTCTTCAGAGCGAGTATCTCAGTTGTGATATTTTTGGGGGTGCTTCAGAAGAATACAATGGTTTATGAACCTTAGGGCGGTGTGGATTTATGCTTTGGTCTCGTGTGGTGAGTCTGGGTTGAGGACTGCGGTATCATGGCAAGAAGAAGTATCAATTCGAAGGTAAATCAGAAGAAACTTGGGATAAATAGGACAGCTTGGTAGTAGGTCGGATCGACATGGTAAGGGATATGATTAGTTCTTTTGGTGCTTATGAGGTAATGAGTTTCTATAGGTATTTCGTGGCAATGCTCTTGGGTTTTTGGTGAACTGCATAACTTGGTTGAGTTAAAAGGATTCAATCCTGACGGTTTGGTTTTGTGCAAATGGAATTCGGAGAGTTCTTGATGGTTTCTACTACGGTTAGAGATGTATATTTTCTACTGGCGTAAGGAGCATGAGATGTATAGTGATTTTCTTCTAGATGGTATCAAATGGAAAGTTCTTAGCTAGTTGAGTATGTAGTTGTTTGTGGCTCGGAATGGATATGAAGTTCTTACGTTTATCCTAGGATGGTATGGTATATGCGGTAAGTTGTGTAGGATTGAGATTTGCATGTGTAAGGTTACGGTTCAATTCTGAAAGGAAGGTCATAAATTCTTAGGCATCACTGGCAGTTTTAGACGATTAGGCAAATGATATTGGTAATTGATATGGCTTGATGAGGGTATACATGTTAGAAAGGGCAATGTGATTAAGTTATGGATACTTCATTAGTATTGCGACACTCTCTTGTTTGATCAATTGCTAGAGTTCAGATTTTGCCTTGTGGCACAAATTTTTTTAGGAGTATTCCTCGTAGGATGACCGTGTAATCGGAGAAGTGTGGATATTCAGGCGGTGGAGTTGAGACCAGAAATGGTGATTCATATGTTCTAATGGAGTTGGAGACTGAGAGTTTTCGTGAGTAGATGGTTTCGTGGTTGTGGACTGTGGAAATGTAGTTAAGGTTAGTCAGAGGGTAGTATATGTTGTGATTCAGTCACTGTGGACTTTCAGAGGGTTATTTATCTGTTATGGGTGACCAGAGTTGACTTGGGGTTCATTGATAGGCCCAACATAGATGTGTTCTGCACCAGGTCGGATTTGTTGACTCCGAGCTGCTATTGTTGAGAGATGTGCCATTCGATTGTTGTTGAGCTTATTAGTGTTCTGTAGTGATCTATGAGTTACTCTCCTGTGTTACGGGGAGTTGTGATTTGTTAGTTATATGCACATATGGTGCAGTTCCATTTGGGCTTTATAGCGGGATTTGAACGAAACAGGTATTTGGGTGTTGCATGATTTGTTGCGCATTGGATATGTTCTTTCGGACTAGTATGGCATTGCGTCATTTGCTTCTCCATGGTTATGGTGATTCACTTTTGGGTGCTAGGCATAAAATTGTGCTTGGTTGATGATTTCGAGCATGGTGACTTGGGGTGTCTCATGTGAACCAGTATTTGGATAGGGTCGCATATTGCGGCGAAGTTATGTGGAGTTATGACCCTTCGGGTTAGATTCGTGTGTTTTGGTTCTACGATGTGTAATGGGTTCTCAGCATTGTATTATGATGGTACTGGTGAGCTTGCGGTACAACTCTCACATTTGAGTCATTTTTCCATGATTTTAGTACATTTGGACTATTGCTTATTGGTGCGCGGGTCGCACGGGTTGTGGATTTAGATTGTATCGATGTGTCATGTCACTAGAGTGGTCATGTTAGATGGGATGAGGTCATTGGGATCTAGAATGAATACTATCGGATTCGATTTCAGCATGTTGGAAGGATAATAACGGGATTTGGCTTAGAAACTAACTATAGTCCTTGCCAAAGGAGAGGGAGCTTCATGAAAGGTTGATCTGAGGAATGGTTATGACTTTTTGCGTGTTTCTTTCATCATTGGCAGTATACGGAAGAGTCGGAATGAGACTTTATTTGATAAGAGGTTTATTATCGGTATTCAGTTGTTGTGTGCAACTATCGTGAGTTAAAATTATCGCTATGAGTGATTGAGTTATGTGGTATATTGTGTAATTGCATCTTGAGTTGCAGATATGGTTTGCTACAGCTTGTTCGAACTTATCCAGCATACAGATGAGAGATTCTAATATTATAGATAAGCACGGAAATGGAAATTTGGTTCTAAGGTTCATGGGCGTGGTTGGATTGCGAAATTTCAGTTATGTTGCGCTATCAGACCTATATGGAATGGGGTGACATGGGATCACCCCCAGGTATGTGCATGGTAAGGTTACACAGTGATTTGATGGTTTTTAGAACAACTCTGGGCACGTTCGAGGACGAACATATGTTTAAGTGGGGGAGGATGTAACGACCCGACCGGTCATTTTGAGCATTTGTACTTTGATCACCAGTTCTCGGGCATGACTAACCCCGTGTGATGTATTATGACTTATGTAAATTGTCTATTTTGGTTTTCAGGATAATCGGAATAGATTTGGAAGAACAATTCTCAGTTTGAAGCTTTAAATTTGAAGATTTGACCAAGTTTTGACTTCGTAGTATTCGATCTTAGATTTTGATTTTTATGATTTGGTTAGCTCCGTTAGGTGATTTTGGACTTGAGAGCGTGTCCGGAATGTATTTTGGAGGTCCATGGTAGATTTAAGCTTGAATTGGCGAAGTTGGAAATTTGGCGTTTTCCGGTCGGCAGTGAAAATCTTGATATCGGGGTCGGAATGGAATTCCGGAAATTGGAGTAGGTTTGTAGTGTTATTTGTGACGTGTGTGCAAAATTTCAGGTCATTCGGAGTTGATTTGATAGGGTTCGGTGTCGTTTATAGAATTTTAAAGTTTTTAAGTTCTTTGGCTTGAATCCGAGGTTGATTTGATGTTATGATGTTGCTTGGAGTGATTCGAAGATTCAGCTAAGTTTGAATGATGTTATGGGATGTATTGGCATATTTGGTTGAAGTTCCGAGGGCCTCGGGTGAGTTTCGGGTGGTTAACGAATCAATTTGGACTTTGGAAAGGAATCAAATTTCTGGAATTTCTATTGCAGAGGTTTGTTCTTCGCGTTCGCGAAGAAGAGCTTGGTCTGGGAGAGAAAATGTTTTTCGCATTCGCGAGTCAAGGGACGCGTTCGTGTAGGTTTGGATTCCAGTGAGTCGCGAACGCGTGAGAGGCGTCGCGTTCGCGTAAGGAAGTTGGAGCAGCTGGGACCGTGGGAGTTTGTTCATCGCGTCCGCGTAGGAAGGACCGCGTTCGCGAAGGCTTGGGCAGCTGAAGCTTCGCGTTCGTGAGAAGGAGCTCGCGTTCGCGAAAAAGGAAAAGATTGAGTAGTATTCTTGTACTCCGCGAACGCGAGGCTTTGACCGCGTTTGCGAAGAAGGAAGCACCTGGGCAGAAAGTATAAATGGAGGCTTTCGCGATTTTCAGCTCTTTTCTCACCATTTTTGAACGGCCTTGAAGCTTTTTGAGAAGATTTGAAGAGGGATTCAAGGGATAACACTTGAAGATATGATTTTTGAACTCAATACTCGATTTTATGATATTTTTTATCTAATTAGACATGAAATTAGTGAGATTTAAAAACTAAAAATTAGAGAGCTTTAATTGGGGATTTGAGGGGTCATTTGAGATCTGATTTTGATGTTCTTGGTGTGTATGGACTCGTGGGAGGATGATGATTCCTGTGATGTAATTTTTATCGGATTCCGAGATGTGGGCCCGGGGGTCGGGTTTGTCCAATTTCGGGATTTTGAGTTTAATTTGATAATTTTCGCGTGAGCTTTGTCCCTTTGGCGTGTATTGATGATATGATTCTGATTTTGGATAGATTCGGGGCAATTTGAGGCCGAGTCGAGAGGCAAGGGCATCGCGGTGTAGATTTTTATCCGGCTTGAGGTAAGTAATGATTGTAAATCTTGTCGTGAGGGTATGAAACCCGGGATTTAACTTCGTTTTACTACATTGACGTGACACACACGCTAGATGACGAGCGTGTGGACGTGTACAGTGGGGATTGTGACTTGGTTTGTCCCGTAGCGACTCTTAAGTTGCGTATTTGACTGAAAACTATTTGATACTCTTGTGTTTTTGGAAAATATTACTATGTTTTGGGCTGAATGCCATATTTGGGCCTCGTGCCAAGTTGTTTGGACCCTTAGGGGCTTCTCCTTATTATTTCCTCACTGTTTTGACTTATGATCTGTACTCAGTCATGTTATGTTTTTATTGATTTCATACCTCAGTATTTATTACTCCTTTGATGCATAAAAATGATATTTTGGGCTGAGCACCCTATTTTATTAATTGCCCGAGTGGCTTGTGAGGTTGATGACTGAGAGAGGCCGATAACCTGATTGTGAGTTGATGAATGAGAGAGGCCGATGGCCTGATTGTGAGGTTGATGACTGAGAGAGGCCGAGTGCCTGGTTGTGAGGATTATATATTTATGGATCGGGCTGCACGCCGCAACGATATATATACATATACATATACATATACATATACATATACATATACATATATATATATACACACACACACATATACTTATATGGATCGGGTTGCACGCCGCAGCGATATAGCGCTTGGGCTGTAGGAGCCCCTCCGGAGTCTGCACACCCCAAGTGAGCGCAGTCGACTATATATATTTATGGATCGGGTTGCGCGCTGCAGCGGTTATTATAAGATACCTATTGAGCGTGAATGCTGAGTGTGAGCGCTGATTGATGAGAGTTGAGTCTCGAGTGACGAGAGGCTTGCCCGAGGAGCTATATATATATATATATACTTTACCCGAGGGGCTTATTTTAGGAATTTACTGTTTTCACTCCTCTTTATATTGAGCCTCTGTTGAAAATATTGAACAAATGCTTTTAAACAACTTTAATTGAAATTCGAGTTTTTACGAGATGTTCGGAATTTAATCACTGATTTGGCTTTGTTATTTCCACTGAGATTTTTATGTTATGAGATGTATATGATTTAAGTTTGCTCGAGGGGCTGTAAACGAACTATGTTTTGCCCGAGGGGCCGATTATGATTTTCATCATTTTTACTATAAACTGTATTGAACCTCTATTGAAATTGTTGGAAAGCATCTTCAAATGATTTTTACCAAAAGCTGGATTTTAAATGAGACGATTGACTCATATTCTGATTTGAAAGCTAGTTGTGCTTACTGAGTTTATCATGATGTGGATTTGTCATTTCCTACTGCTAAGTCTTTATTTACTTTAATTACTTACTGAGTTGGCGTACTCTTATTATTCCCTGCACTTTGTGTGCAGATCCAGGTATTTCTAAGCTCGGTGGCAGGTTCATTGGAGTTAGTAACGTAGTTGTCTGGCGATCGCAACCCTGCTTTTCTCCCTTCTTATTCTCCCTTAATGTATTTTATGATTTTTCCCGACCATGTTGGTCTTGAGGTTGTCAGACAGTTGTAGTAGATGCTCATGACTAGTGACACCCCGATGTCGGGCTTTCTTTCCGCACTGTGATTTTGTTTTAAACACTATGTAAAAGTTTATTGTTAAATAGATTTGATTTTATCCTAAGAATGAAAAATACTAATTGGTTTTGGGTCTGTGTCGGCTGGCCTAGTTCCATGATAGGCGTCATCACGACCGTGTTGGTTTTGGGGTCGTGAGAGCTTAATAGTATAATATTGTCATGTGGCTTTTTATTAGCTTGTTTGAATTTAATTTCCACCTCTACCACACTTATTTTTATATAATACATATAAATATTAAAAATTATTTCAATAGTATCTTTGACTTTATTGCTCATATTCCAAAATGTAATTTTTTTCTTATCATATTTCAAAAGAGAAAAAATTCATCTCAAATTCAAATAAGTCTTATCCTTTCTATTTATTAAATCGGACTGCCTTTTTAAAAAATTCTCTTGTGCTTTCAAACTTAAAGTAACCATCACTCAATTAAGATAATAATCATAAAAAAATATTTTCTAATTTGTTTGAACACATTATATCTAATTGAGGTAATGATATTTTTACTATCATTTTACTTTTTAATGTAATGTTTCTAACTATAAGAATCCTTATTTTAGAAAAGCTTTCAAAATCTATTTACTATAAATATATGTGTCAATCTTAATTGATATTTTAGCATAAATTAATTCTGACCAAATCTAATTTGTCTTAATACTTGTTAGATTTGTCTAAATCTATTTAGATTATGTTGTAAAAGTGCCAAGTGGTATTTTCTCAATAAGCCACTTGGCTTAATGTTATGTTTCACTACCTTCCTTTTAATATAATATAGATTATTAGATTTGTCTAAATCTATTTAGATTATGTTTTAAAAGTGCCAAGTGGCATTTTCTCAATAAGCCACTTGGCTTAATGTTATGTTTCACTATCCTCCTTTTAATATAATATAAATATAGATATACGATAAACATATTTCAGTTTTCATATTCATATTTGACAATTAGAAAATACAATTACAGCTTATAAATATTTCCAAAGTAACATGTTTAGGATTTTAAAATACCTAAATCTAACTCGAATTTGTTACTCGTGAAAAGTGTTTGGAATTGGAGTTGATAGTGAGGACTCCTATAACTGGAATGAAATTGAAAGTACTTAAATTATTATATTTATATATTAAAAAATAATTAAATAACTATTTTATCTTGTATGAGTTTTATTTTTAAATAAAAATTTTGAACGATATTTCACTAAGGATCTTTGTATTTTTAATATAACTAGTCTCTATATACTCGTGCATTGCACGAATATCTCAAGTCAAGTATCACATAATGTTACCAAAATAGTAAAATTTTAATAGCATATGTATTCTAATAGTATCATTTGGTAGAATAATAAAATAGAACTAATTTATGTTTATAATTAATTACTACTATTGGTAAAGTAGTATTTCAATTCAAAACGTACTTGGCTACTACTTGTCCCTCTAAAGAATCACCATAAAAAAAAAGGTTACATATAATTGTGATTATATTACCTTTATTTATAAGGTACAAACATGTTATTTAACAGTATTTTTCTTAATTTGTTTTGTTCTTGGTATATATTTGTAAGTGCTCTTTTATTGATATCACTAAGGTACAAACTTTTGTTGTTATTTCATCATTTAACTTTGTCTTAAATCAATTTGATTAGGTTTAAATAATTAACCCAATTATACTGGTCCATAATATTTATTTGGACTAATATATATATTTACTTTTGAGATAAAATCCAAATCTTTTATGGATTTAAATTTAATAAAAATTTAATTTTCTACAATGAAATCACAATTCTAAATCAAAATCGGAGACCTTCCAAAATTAATTTATTCGCGCTTTGAAGTGCCTTTGAAACCAAAAATCGTGTCCCAATTTTGCACCACATCAATGCTTAATTGCTTATATACATAAGTAGTGCGAACTATAATCTTTTTATGTCTTTTTTTTTTTTTTTGTAATTTGACATTCCAAAGAATACTTTATAAAAAAAATTGATCAATAAAAAAAATATATTTTTTGTATTAAACATAAAATGTTTATCTCTCCAAATATTTTTGTTGAAACACCATTTATAAATAAAATAATTAAACAACAGATTTTGACATTTGGGCTTTGGGCCAAGAGAAGGACCCTTTGGTCTCTAACCAATTGGCCAGCCGAAGGGAAATTGTACCAAAACGATGCCGTACCAACGTAGCAACCCGATTTTAAAAACCACTCACGATTTCAGACACACATTTTACTGCGGTGCGTGTGCGTCCGAGTCAATTTCTGGGTCTTTTCTGACTCGTTCGCTCATCATTCATCAAATTCCTTTATTCGATTTTCGATTCCAATTATTCGTCTTAGTTAAAGCGCTGTAAGTAATTAATCTCCTCTCTGAATCTCTCTTTTCCATTTTGTATAAATTCTAGAAGCTTCCGTCATACGAAGGATTCATATTTGATGCACGGAAAATTTTGTTAATTGTATAAACTATGTAACTCTTCCCGAATTTTCTTTATTCGTGCCGAATATTAGCTGTTTATTGGTAAATTTTGGGATTTTAGGCGAAATTGCCTCAGTTTTGGGCAATTGTTAAGTTTTTTAATCATATTTTGAGTATCATAGGTGTATTTTGCTTGTAATTTTGATTTTTGTTGTATATAGAAGGTAATAAACATTTTCTATTGTGCTTTATGAAACTAAACATGTTATAAATTATAAGCTATGGGTTAAGCTAAACCCGGTAGCTTTGGCTGAGACCTTGTATATGTGTTGAATTTGGGTGTTTTTGGGCGAAATGCGCAGTTTTAGCAATTGTTAAATGTTTTATGATATTTTGATTAAAATGTGTATATTTTGCTTGGAATTTTGATTTTAATAGTATAGAAGGTAATTTCTGAGAGACAGGGGTGAATGTACAATATAAGCTATGGGTTAAGCTGGCTTGCTGAATCCAGCAGGTTTCTCTCAGCCGCTGTATATGTGTTAAATCTTTTTGCTATATTTGTTGTCAGTATATAAGTATTTTTTCATATTGTGATTATAATAGGTGTATTTTGCTGGGAATTTTGTTTTTAGTAGTAGAGAAGGTAATGAACATTTTCTATTGTACTTTATGAAACTAAACATGTTGTAAAATTTCCAGTGAGAGATGGGCGAATGTACAATATAAGTTATGGTTTAAGCTAAACCCAGTAGCTATGGCTTAGACACTGCATGTTTTAAAAAAATCTACTAGATATATACAAAATACAAATATTAAATTTCGAATCCAGTGACTGTAGTCCGTGGGCTAAGTGGCATCCCAAACCCATAAAGTTTTAATCGTGGATCTGACTATACTTGGAGACTCTTAAGAAAAATTTCTTTTGTGTCATTGTGGAAGTAAAGGGATTCTAACTTGTTGTGGATGGAACTTTTGTATTCGATAAATCATGATACATTGGCTTCCTATAATGTACTGACAAAAAAGTGGACTTTTTGCTTGCTAAAGATGCTCTTTAACAGCCAATTACGAGTCTCTTAGTGTGAAATCTCGGAGTTGATAGTTTACAAGTCTTTTAGCTTAAGAGTTGTATGAATTCATTTATGTTATGAGTGCAATACTAATATTACCTGGTTTACTTAGTCCCTCTTTCTAAAACATTGTCTTAAGACAATGTGAATATCCTGCCTGCTGCTCAGCTTATAGTTACTCCATTGTACTCCTGGAGGTATTAAATATGCTCGAGCATCCCTTGTGTTGGAAGATACAGTGGCATGGCTATGTTATTAGGTGATGGCTGTGAGGAATGATAGACGACAGAGGTGTAGTCAATTGGGGCACGTGTGTATACATTAGAAAATTTGCAGTTACTATACATATAGTACTCTTCTTGCTTAAATCAACACATTCTCTCCTCCTCAATATTTCTTGTACTCAGTCCATCTTTTATCTTCTTGGTAATTGTTCATTTGAAATGATATCATGGTATCAGAGCATTCAAACTCTGCATTGATTCTTCCATTGCATAACTGCATTTAGATAAGCTTGAGATAGCTTCATCACATGGTTACCTAGATCGAATTTTTGAAGGTCTTCAATGGCTAATTCTCAGGTTTCAATTGTGATTATCACAATCATGCCCTATATTTCCATATGTCTGACTCTAAAGGTGCTAGTCTAGTTTTGATTTAGTTTATTCGCTTGGAAAACCGTTAACTCTTAGCTAGATGGTTTTTTCTCCTAGCTAAGAATAAGTGAGGCTGGTGATAAAAGATATAGTCAAAGAAGATCTAAATCAAGAGACATTCTCACTTGTACTTAGACGGTCACTGTCTGGTCAATTATAACACTTGTGGCGGTTGAAAATTGGAATTATTCATACTGAATGTGTACAATGCATGCCTTCTTGGAGACCTCTATGGGGTGGTGTATATGGAATGCCTCGGGTGTCAGTATATAGGGAAAGATCAAAGTTTTAAAACTATTAATATCCTTGCATAGCCTTAAATAGGCGTCAAATTAATGCAACTTGAAACTCACGAGGTCTTCGATGGAATCTAGGATAATCCAAAGCCACTATGACTATTCTTTGTTCAGTAATGAAGAGGGAATAGGGTTGTCAGTATTCTCATCTATGTAGATGATATTTGATGACACAGAATGATATTGAGTTAAAACAAGAAGCAAAGAGGAGCTTGCGGCAGAAATCTAAGATCTAGGGGAATTATGATACTTCAGAGGGATGGAGTTTGCAAGGTTAAAAAGAGGAATATTGATGAATCAGCAACAATATGCTCTACTGCTGATATCTGAACTGGCTAGGGAAGCGAAACCAGTCATACCCACTAGAGCATAAACTTTAATTGATTCTCTACAAAATATTACCAGTATGTGAAGATGGAAAGACATACTCCTTTGAAGGATGTGAGTTGTTATCAAAGATTAGTTGGCAAATTGTTGTATCTAACCATGACAAGACTTGATATAGCTTTTGTATATAAAAATCCAAACACTTTGGTTATTCATGGAAATCATGCTTGGAGGTTGCTTTAGTGGTAGTCAAATACATAAGAAGGAGCAAGGTATACTGATGGCTGCAGATTGTTCCAAGTACAGTGTGGTTCAATGTGACTTTAATTGGGTTGCGTGTTCCAACACTAGAAAATCAATCATGGGATACATGATGAAGCTTGGAGTTCTTTGCTTTCTTCGAATTCAAAGATACAAGATGCTGTACTAGGAGCTAAGCAGAGGCAGTAGCATGAATTCTGCAGTGGCTGAAGTTTTGATACTGTATTAGCCATTAGGAGCTAAGCAGAGGCAGTGGCATGAATTCTGCAGTGGCTGAAGTTTTAGGTTGAGTGACGTTTTAAGGCAGCTGGGAGTTGAAATGCAAAAGCTTGGGAAGCTCTGTATTGTGACAGTACGTCTGCAATCCAAATCGGGGGAAATTCATTTCAAGAGATGACAAAGTATATTAAAATTGATTGGCATTTTGTGGGAGAAAAAAATTCCACAAGGTTTCATATAAGCCAAACAAGTATCCACTAAGGAGCTAATAGCTGAAATTTTAGCAAAAAGATTGGGCAGGACACTAGATGATCATTTTCTTGGCAAGGGGTGTTAAACATTCTACTCTCTCAAGTTTGAGGAGTGTTGAAAAAGCCACATTGGCAGTGATTCTAGGTGGTAACATAATCGATTGCGGCGAGGAAGTATATAATACAACGACATAAGATAGTCAGTAGGTCGTTATGGGTAGAAAATTGGTATTGTACATACTTTACTCTTCTTACATAAATGGACACATTCATTTTTCTCGGTATTTCTTGTCCAAGTCCATCTCTGCTTCTTGTGAATTGAGCTATTAATCTTCATTGATTACAGTTTGCATTGGTGTTGTTTGGTGTAGTAGATTAATGTTTTTACTGGGCATGGTTTCTCACTTCACTTTCTCTGGATTTCCAGTTAATTTCAGCTCTTCAGTGGTATTTGGGTGCTGGACCTTCTATGAACTATCAATTTTTTTGTGCTGAAATAGCTTTTGTACAACTTCAAACATGAGTTTTGTTTTCCGAGGCACTAGAGCAGATATAGAACCTGGTTTTCCAGGATTGATCCCCGAGCGCCGTGCAGTGGTAATTTCCTACATCTCCTCTTGATGTTGATCTAGATTACTCTAAATGCTTCTAGTGATAATTACATTCATTATCTGTTTTACTCATCTCGGTGTACCTTTTTTTTTTTCTCTTCCACATTCAGCGAGTCCATGCAGCCCGGCCGGTTAATACTAACTCACTAGCTTTTCTTGTCACGGGTACCTGTAGCTTAGATCCCTTTGTTATTTTTATTTTCTGGTCTGATTTACCTACAACT
This sequence comes from Nicotiana tabacum, assembly GCF_000715075.1. NCBI lineage: Eukaryota > Viridiplantae > Streptophyta > Magnoliopsida > Solanales > Solanaceae > Nicotiana > Nicotiana tabacum. The sequence goes on from NC_134090.1 coordinate 172,830,699, forward strand.
TTCAGTGTAACCACTTTGTTATGACAGTGCTCTTGCTGTTCATGATTCTAAACTCTCATCAAATGTCACCCAATTTTCTGGTAAGTAGCCTCTTAACGAGTGATATTGGAGCATGTGTATTTTATTGAATTAAATCTGGTCCTTATTTTATTTAATTGGAACTTTGTCTATTTTGCAGCTGTGGTTGGTGCTCGGTGTCTTCTTTATGGCAACGACCCTTAGGATGTATGCAACCTGTCAGCAGCTTCAAGCCCAGGCACAAGCTCATGCTGTTGCTGCCAGTGGCCTTCTTGGTCCTACGGAGTTGCGGCTACATATGCCCCCATCTATAGCACTTGCAACCAGAGGACGGTTGCGAGGGCTCAGACTACAGCTTGCACTTCTTGACAGGGAGTTTGATGACTTAGGTGAAAATGCAAGCATCTCTATTCTTGAGCATTTTATGGCTTTATAAAATCCAGAAACCAAATCTTGTCTTAAAATAATCTTAAAAGGTCTGGGAAGTTTATTGATATTTTTCTGGTACTAGCAGATTATGAAACATTGAGGGCACTGGATACTGATGATGTTCCTACAACACCATCAATGACCGAGGAAGAGATAAATGCTCTTCCTGTTCACAAGTACAAGGTTTCTGGACCCCAAAGGTCTGTCATGTGAAATTTGTTACTACTTTTAGCTTCCCCATATTTTTGACTTCCAGCGTTTGCTGTACCAAGTTGACACCTATAACAGTCGACTGCCTTCTTCCGCTCTTCTTTGTTAACTTCCATCTGTGGCTTGTGATTTAGCGAAATGAGGAGGTTGATGCCAGTTTTAATCAGTTGTCAGAAGATTACCAAACTATGGTTTCAACTTGTGATCTCTCAGGTTGCTGGTGTCCACCTTGATTTGGTCACTTGCATGCTGGAAATTTATTAACTACAACATAGTTTTGTATTATATCTAGTCAAAACCTAAAATTCTGCGCAGCGAGCTTTGTTAGAATGCATAAGTTATAGTATTATTTTCACTGTTCTTGCTCCTTTTTGGAAGGTTAGGAATTTTTTTATCTCAATTTCTCTGATGAAGTTATGGGCTATTAAGTATCCGTATGTCAGTTCTCTTTTTTTATTTGTGCCGGAGACTCCCTTCCTCGTAAAATATTTTTTTGCAATAATCTTGTTAGAATTGATTAGTGTTTATCTGATAATATGATGCCATGACTCGCATTCAGTAATATCTTGGCTTCTCTTGATCCTGATGATTGCTCTTCTTGACAGTGCTGGTTCATCAACACACCCGGCATCTTCTTCAGGGTCCACTGAGGTACCTCATTTTCTAGCCCTTTCTTGAAGCTTGTAAAAGAAATGCCTACCCAATAGTTTATCTTTTGAAGTTGTTTTTGACCTTGCATTCTAGTGTCCTTTTCGAGTGAACAATTGATTTGCAGGAATGGCATTTGCATGACTTATCTATAAGACACAATGTGTTGCTGCATCCTATTTTCACTACTCCCTCTGTTTTATTACATGGAGGTGTTTGTATGGGCACGGAATTTAAGAAAGAAAGATTGACTATTGGAACTTGTGGTTTTAAACATACCATAGACATTTTTGGCTATAAAAAGCTTGTCATTAAGGATAAAATGAGAAATTTGAAGTTAGATTATTTCCAAAAGTAGAAATGTGTCATTCTTTTTGGAACATATTAAAAAGGAAAGAACACCACATAAAATGGAACAGAAGGCGTATGACTTTTTTAATTATGACTTTTTTCATAAGTTCCAAATGTATTTACCACAATTTATGTTTTGATGACAAACTGATCCTTGTCCAGTGACATGAAGTGTGTGCGCAAAGTTAAATCTAATATTAGAGAGGTGTTTCGGTTGCATTCAAGTGAATCATTGATCTAATTTCATGTTTTACAGTAGATGCTGCTCCTATGCTCATGGCATTGTGCAGCCCCTAAGCTGTGTACCTAACCTAGCCATTTCTTATTTCTTTCCTTTTGGGATGTCTGTCTCTTCGTATTGAAACTAGTCTTTCTGAGAGAGTCTTCCTCCAGAGACGTTAGAGCTCATGTTCAGACAGAAAATATAATATGGAGCCTCGTCGGAGAAGTTCTCAACCTTTGGTAGGAACCTCCCGGCTCTTTGAGAAACTGCTTCATTTACTTTATATTCTGAGGTTCTTCTCCTCAACTCTACCATAAACCAAGATTCTCAAAAAGATTGGAGCACATTTTGATCTATGACTATTAAGCCTATAGCAATGAAGCTCTTTCTTCATCTAGAGGATGAAAAGCTAACCATTGAAGAAGGCAGAATAAAAATTAATGGAAGAGTAAATTTGAAGGAGGAGATTATAGCTTCATAAAGACAATAAAAGACGAGAACTACCTTGCTGCATTGGCATCCTTTACTACTAAACCTTCCCTTCTTTTTCCTCATGTTTGATGAAATAAAAACCAAGTCATGTCGGCGATCTGTATTTTGCGTGACTGACTTATATTATTTGCCAACTGTTTTTTATTCATCAAAAGTTTATTGTTTCATTACGAGAAAAATGATGAACTCATTATTGTATTTCAAGCAGAAGAAGCAAGAACCTGCAAATGCTGTAGGAGGTACAAAGAACCCCGATGACGAACTAACTTGCAGTGTCTGCTTGGAACAAGTCGATACTGGGGAACTTGTTCGTAGCTTGCCGTGCTTACATCAGGTTAAGTATTTTGATAGTTACTTTTATTTTTGTGTCCAGCCCATGAGAAGGGTAGTCTTCTAGCATCAAAGTATATCATAACTATTTTGAGATCTCAACTTCCATAGATTAGTAAGAGTTTTTGTTTTCTTTTTTACTATTGACAATCATCTCAACTATTTTGAGATCTCACTTTATTATTGTAAGTATCATTAGACAGGGAAGAGATTTATGGTTTAGTTACCAACAGGCACCTAGAAGAACTTGTGGATAGTCTTGCATAGAGAAAACCAAGTGTTGTCTCTTTTTTCTGTTTTATTTATTGGTATAGTATAGTTTAGCTCTATTATCAGGGTCCCACGATTTATGCTTTCAAGTTTTCAAGGAGATCCTTTCTGTTTTTCAACTGACGGTTTTCTTTTTTTCTTTCTCTTCTTTTTTGGGGGTGGGGGCGGGGGGGTACGTAGGAATTTTGACAAGCTGTGTCAACATTTGAAGAAGTTAACAAATAAATAAATCACTATAATAACAAGCTGTATCATTTTATATATTTATACCAAATATTTTCATTTTTCTTATGAACTTTACATACATATTTACGAAAAAATTTGACGAAACGGTGTCACATGACACCGCTTTAGATAAGGTGCCTACGCCCATGGGTGGGGGTGTTGTTGAGGATAAAAATTTCCCTAGTTTAAGCTAGTAGCAGCGGAGTTAATAGTATTTAGTATATGTATATGTGTATATTGTCGCAGAGCAGGTGTGTATTTTAATTTATATCTTTTGTGTTTGCAGTTCCATGCAAACTGCATTGACCCATGGCTAAGGCAGCGGGGAACTTGCCCTGTCTGCAAATTTAGGGCCGGGTGGGATGAGAATGGACAAGGAGAAGTTGATGCTTATGATATGGTGTAGTTTCTCTAGGGTGATAGACTACTGTATCTCTAACTTATTTGTAATACCAACGCCAATACACATACATGTATATGCACGCAGAAGCCTGAGAGTCTCGTATGGCACTCTGTAATTGTGCAAAGTAGCAGAAATATGTCACATTGGTAAATATTAGCTTAGTCTTCTAATCTTAATCAGGCTGTAGAGGTGAGAGCTCTCGATCGAGGACTCCACGAAATACATGTACCTTTTGGCCTGTGCAGATTAATGTATCTGTTTCCTCCCATCGTTGTCCTGAAAATTTTGTTTTCTGAAAATTTTAGCTGTTGAGGGAATGTATTTGTCGAATGTGGCTATTTTTATACACGAGTCGATGCTTAATCCGATCGCTATATGGCGGATTAACCAAAAATATTGTATTGCAACAAATGCATCAAAAGGAGGAACTCAAAGTAGAAATCCCTGTACTGATTACTACTGCTGATTGGCTATGGAACATCAACTCCACAGATATACAATGTCAGCCGTCTATATATTCCTCCATGGTGAAAGCCAGGTCTGATTTTTCTTGCCCCTTAGATTTTTGTCGACATGATTTGGCTTTCATTTGATTGATGCGACTACCTAAAAAGATTCTTCACAATATTTCCATTCGCATAGGAGTATTAGTCTTTTCACATCACTGCGGAAATTAGTGTTTGATCATACTATGTTTAAGGCCATTTTTCTTACTTCATAAAAGAAAGTGATACGGGAGTGTTATTGGACCTTAAAGATGTCTAACATATTCGTAACACGGCTATTGCAAAAGTGCGAATACTAATAGCCCGTTTGGCCAAGCTGCAAAAATCAGCTTATTTTGAGAAATGTTTTTTTTTTAAAAGTGCTTTTCTCAAAAGTACTTTTGGTGAGAAGCAGTTTGTGTTTGGCTAATTAGTTTGAAAAGCACTTCTGAGCAGCAATTAGTTTTTGGCCAAGCTTTAAAAAACTGCTTCTAAGTGTATTTTTCTCAAAAGCGCTTCTCAAAAAAGTGCTTTTGGAGAAAAGCTATTTTTTCTGCTTCTCCTCAAAAGCACTTTTTTTCCTTCCAGAAGCTTGGCCAAACACCTCAAATTGAGGCCAAAAGTGTTTTTGGCAAAAAAAAAAAAAAAGTACTTTTGACCAAAAATAAGCTTGGCCAAACACGCTATCAAATGAATGTACGATATGATTAAAAATGATCACATTGCAAGTAGCCTACACAGAGGATACAATCAGAGAAGACTGGTGGATGATATGGTTTGGTCATGCAGTAAGCCTAAAATCACATGGACCGAAATTGTCCCTAAAAAAATGACAATTATAGCAAACATAGATCATGCATTTTGGTCAATCAACATTAAAGTGAAGGATTAGTACTACCAGATCAATGGTTAGCAACATAAGTCTTTGGATTTATTAAAATAATGAATGACAAATGTAATCTTGTTTACACGGATCCTCTTCCAATATCCAGGGCCAAATGTAGAGTACTCATTATGGGTTCCTTTGAATTCAGTAAATTTAGCTCAAATGCAGTATATGCATTTTAAAATTCACTAAATAAGTACAAATAATAAATTGCGACCAAGTAAATTAGGTGGGCGGGTAAATTCCAAAAAATTACACCCATAAAATTCAAATCATGAATCTGCTCTAATATATATATAAATTCAATTTATATATTTTCCGTCAATTCAGTTTAAAAACTAGCACTTCCTGATATATATAAAATTCAATTTATGATTTATGCTACTCCTATAACAATTGGGGTTTAAATGTTTAATGAAATCACAATCACAAAAATGTATGGGGAAAAAAGGCCAAAAAAAAATGTTAGCATTATAGTGGAGTACTTTAAATTCTATGCACTGAAGATACCTAAAATATCCATGCAATCAGGTCAATAACAAAATTCTACGTGTAAAACTCGATGATAATCAACAATGGCAACCTGATAAAAACGAAAACTAATCTTATATAACATGTTTAAAAATACACTGATAATGTAAATAAAAAATCTACATTATCAATGCATATAATTTAAATCCTTAACGTATAAAAGAAAAGAGAGACAAGTAGGCAAAGGACAATAGAGTTTCCTAATTAAGAAAGCTAAATCTAGCAACATAGGGCGCAAGCAATGAAGTACTCGTTGTGTAGTATGTGTCAACTTCCCATGTGTATGTTATCAGCGAGATTTCTGGGCTATCTTTCTAATGCAGATTTCAACTCTACTCATTAATATGCAAACATCACTTTTTACGATTTCTGAGGTTATTGACACAAGTACAAATTCATATCTAAATGTAGGTTGGCCTAATTAAGCTCATAACTTTTATAACCTTCATGTGAATTTCTCCGTCAAACGGCAACAATAACGTACCCAATATAATCCCGTATAGTAGGGTCTGGGAAGGTAGTGTGTATGTAAAACTTACCCTTACCTTGTGGAGATAGAGAGGTTGTTTTTAGTATACCCTCGTCTCAAGAAAGCAGAAGCACAATAGTACTGGGAAAGAAAAACGACAGTGTAGAAGTTATGAATCGAAACAATAACAACGACGATATAGTAAGATGACCAAAACGAAAGAAACCATAGGTAGCAATAGGAACCTAAGAGTAAGAAAATATGAAAATACGTACTAATAGTACTGGTATGAAGAAGAATAACACTCGACTGCCTACTAATCTTTTATCCTAGCTTTCGACCTTCACACCCTCCTAACCTTAAAAAATGAGACGTTCTATCAAACCCCTTTGTCATTTTAGAACGGACTATCTCTCATCAAAGACAACATATTTTTTTACCTTCTCGTGAGTGATGCTAAAATGTGGTTGAGGTGGTGAAGAAAGGAGAAAGTGAAGGGAAAAAAAAAGATTAGGGCAGTCCGGTGCACAAATTATTTCATGTTCACGCAGTGGCCGCACCCCAAGAGGTGTGATATAAATAGCCTACTCTAATGCAAATATTAGTGACTGCTTTCACGACTGGAACTCGTGATCTATTGGTCATATCGAGACAACTTTACCGTTCTCAAGGCTCGCCTTAAAAAAAGACTTAATATTGAGAAACGTGATATATTCTAGAGGTAAGCAAGTTAATTAGAGATCAATTAGTCCCAAAGCTGAGTCGATTAGTACATAAGAGCTAAATTAGCCAAGTTTTGTAACGACATGGATATTTTGACTAGTGACCCCAACTATTAACGGTAAAATAATTATGGGTAACCCTAACTATTAACAGAGGGCTAATGTTGATCACTTATGAGACACTTTCTCTTCTTAAATTAGTTACAAAGAAATTGATAACGTTTATACATTGCTTAGATTTTATATAGTATGGTCCATTTTTTATTTTTTCGGTACATATGCTCAAATATTTTACATAATGATATAAGAGTAATAGTTCGGGTCACCCCAAGAGCAAGATGGGGAGTTCTTGGAAGGAAGGATGTCGAGGGTCTATTAGGAAACAACCTCTTTACCCCAGGGTAGGGGTAAGGTCTGCGTACACAGTACCCTTCCCAGACCCCAATAGTGAAATTATACTGGATTGTTGTTGTTGTTTTTGATATAGGAGTAATAAAATTACTTGACATGACTACTAAAATTATGTACAAATTGAAAAGCAAAACTCGCCGCATCATTGGCTACTAGGTGTGGACGAGGAAAAACCAAGTCGTCACAAATTGAGCTACTCCTTTTACTTCTTTTTTTGTTTTTTTATAGAGTATGTTTTATATCTGGGAATCTTTATACAAATAGCCGGCTCAAATTACTTTTCTATTTAATATTATAAATTTGTTTGTTATTTTTAATTTAAATGATTGGATGAATGGTTAGTTCTGATGGTTTTACGGTCAATATTGTAGTTTTTCTTATCTTAGATTGCTAGTAGTTTAGGCTGTTTTCCTATTATTTTCCACCTGGATTTCTTAGTATTCTATTGTTGTTACAACTTGTTGCTAATATTACCTTTTGTTGTCATTATCTTTTTGGCAGGGGTGTTTATAAGAACCCGAAAAATCGAATCAAACCAAAAACCGAGCTAAATCGGCCAAAAAATCGATACTTTTTAGGTTTGGTTTGGTTTTGGTTTCGGCTTTTTAAAAATTGATCAAATTTGGTTTGGTTTTGGTTTTATTCAAAAAATAACCGAAAAAACCGAACCAACCCGACTATAAAAGTAGTTATTTAAATTTATTATTACACACTTATATATATGTATATTTTTATATAAAATTTCAAAAAATTTATGGTACATATTAGTTATTTGTATTTTCAGTCTAATTCTTTGCTATTATAATAATCTAATTATTTACCTTTACGTTCTAGTTGGTAGTTTTCTTTTAATAAGTACAAGAATTTATTTCATGTTAAAAATAATTGATTTATAATTGAGTATTTAAATTCTTCATCACCATTTGATTCAATTATCATCAATATATCTTGAAAATGATAGATTTCTCAAAGAGCAATTGATTTGATAGTGTTACGTTGAAAATGTAGTTGTCGGAATATGCGTTTGGTAGTGTATGTCTCATATTAAAAAAATGATAAATAACCGAAAAAATCGAAAAACCGACAAAAACTGAATTGATAAAAAACTGGCTCAATTAGTTTGATTTGGTTTCAATATTTAAAAAATCGACTTACTTGATTTGGTTTCTTTTTAGGAAAAAACCGACCCAAACCGAACCATGAACACCCCTACTTTCTGGCCCTATTTATTGATATTACATTTTTGTACTTTTTATTTTATTTTCTTGACCCGAGATTCTATCGTAAAAAATCTCTCCATCTTTCGAGAATAGAGGTAAGGTCTGCGTACATACTAGCCTTCGTAGACCGTACTTGTGGAACTCCACTGAATTATTGTTTATGTTGGATGAACGGTTATTTGAATTAGTTTTTACTTCTTCTTTTTTATTTTTTATTCCTACCAAAACAATGAAAATGAAAAAGTTTTGATTGGTGTTAGCTTCGGCGGTAGATGTTCACGGTAAAGGTAACAAACAACTTTGATTTGACAAACAAATTTATTGTCCTGTCCAGACATAAATCAAATAGACTTCTCATGAGAATCCTTAGGTAATATACATAGGTAAGAGTGAAAAAGCTAAGGCATTTTAAATGAGAATAATCAAACCTACGATGATAAGCAAAGGTACATTAGTTTCTCCGAAGTTCAATGGTCATGTCATTGCACTTGATCATGAAACTCGTGCTTGTGTTTTGTTTTTCGACAGTAACAATGGATTTACTAATATTTAGTTTATATAAAAAAATCACCATCAAATTATCTTAGTAGATATAACAACAATGATAAAAAAAAAATTTAGTAAAATCTCACCGGTGAAGTATGTGGAAGATAGTGTGTTCGCACGCCTTATTCCTACCTTGTGAAAGTTGAGATGTTGTTTTTGATACTTGTTGTTGTAGATAATCTATTTTATTTTATAATTACAAATCTCGCATTTCAAGAAGATTTAGAGCCCGTTTGGACATAAGAATTTTTTTTTTAATTTTTTTTAGAAATAAGCGTTTGTTCATAAAATTTCCAATTTTCCCTTGAAGATACATTTTGGAATTTTTCAAAAATTTGAAAAACTCAAAAAAAAACTGTTTTTCAAAATTTTCACTCAGATCACTCACAAAACTTCAAAAATAACCCTAAATTATATTCATGTCCAAACACAATTCTAATTTTCAAATACCATTTTCACTTGAAAAATTTTTCACTTTTTTTTTAAAATTTTACAATTCTTATAATGTCCAAACGCCACTTACTTTCAAATATCCTTTAAATGGCCCAATAATATAAAAAAATTATCTTGATGGTGTATACAACTCTTAAACTTATTTGTGGATGCAAATACTGGTTTATAACATATTACTTACTATATATTTTATATGTTGTCAACTTATATATGTTTAGTGTTGACAGTTACCTTTAATAAGTTTTTGATAGATTTCAATATGGATCTAATTTAACTTAAGGAAATTTAGATAACAATAGGATAATTGATCTAATTTTCCTTCTTAAATATCACTTGTTATACGTTTGATATTATTACCTTTTCTAGATTAAATAGGTCATCATGAGAGTGTGATTTTGGTTTTCAAATTTGGGGCTCATACAAGAACACAATTATAACTTAACTTTAAGATTTTTGGTATCAACTATATGAATCCTCGTTATAGTTTCATTTATATCTGTTCTGTCCAAATATTGAAGAATTCAGCTACTTATTTAACAGCAAAAAAACCTCATACATTTTCTTCCCATAGATACAGACCTTCACGAAATTGGAAAGATTTCTAGGAATGTGACCAGGAGGTCACGGGTTCAAGCTGTGGAAACAGTCTTTTGCAGAAATGTATGGTATGGCTGCATACAATAGACCCTTATGGTCTGATCCTTTCTCGGATCCTGCGCATAGCGAGAACTTAGTGCACCGAGCTACTTTTTTTATTTTATTGAAGAATAGGGGAGTGGAGAGCATAGTCTACCTATATACTGGTATATATCTCACTAGAAACAATATAAAAAATGAAAGGCATCCCAAAAGATGGAAAATAACAAAATATTACCTAGATCATAGTATTTGTTCTTTTAAGAATTTGACACACCCTTCAATAGTTTTAGTTATACGTGTACTTGTCTCAACTATTTTTTTTTTTAAGAATCTAGATTAATTAGAACTGCAATAATTTTTATATAAATTTAATTAATTAAAGTGACAAATATTTATTTAGTGTAATAAACAAAGAGTTAATCATATTCCGGAGCATGGATGTTTAGAAGTCGTTTGGTATAATGGTGGAATAAACAAGGATATTGTTTACCTTTAAAACGGATAACAATTAAATTTGTACGCAGTTTTAAGGATATGTGGATTGATTCAACACAAGTAATCAAGAATGTTAGATAAACGAATTAAAGATAAAATAAATAACCAAACTAGTTGTAACGTTGAGTCCGGGCTCGGATTTAAGCTTAACAATCGCTCTACCCTCGACCGTACCCTCGATTCAAAGCCAAATATGTAAGAAGAACTATGATTAAAATAAGAACTTTTCAATAGATAGAAAACAAAGATATAAGTTTTTATTGCCTTGATATGCGTGTTATAATGTGTCCATTGAATAAAAAAACTTCCCCTTTATATAATAGGGAGTTTTACCCCTCGTACAATTCTAAAAAAGGTAAAAATCCTCTTTGTACATCAATCACTGTTGCACTACCGAGCTCCGTGCCGTGATATCCGATTGGATGCGGATATCACGACCCTCTGTTAGTCGTGTGCAACTGTTTGTAGTTTTTTCCGAGGTCTTATAGCTCGTTCCAGGTTTGGGGTGCCGCCTTGTCAGGCCCAGTGGCGAGCACCCCGTTCTAGCCTTGATTCAAAGGTCCTCGGATTCGGTATCTACCTCATACACTCATGCTTCTTACTTCGTTTGACTCTCCGGGAATTCAGAGCGTGTGCTAACCCCGAGTTCACCCGTATACAGATATCTTATGGGATGGAATATCACATGGAACTAGTTATACCACATTTTATATAAGATAGTCAATCCCACCATTTTAATATAAAAATTTATTTCGGAACTAACTAAATTTTATAATCAAATATGAGATAAATACAAGTCTAAATTCTATCCCGAAATTATTATTCTTGTTCCTCGTACCAAACCATCTCTCAGAGAAAACAAACATTCATCAGTGCTAGCGTGGAAAGTAATGAAAACTGTGGGAATAATTCAAAGAGACCGTACGGAAATGAGAGGTAATGTGAGGAGTTGGGCTTTGGCATTGCTGCAAATATCTGCACAGATTCTAAACATTGCATTGAATTGTGGCCCAAAAGGCCCCTCCCCACTACGCCGTGTTCGCCGCTTATTGTCCCCGTGCCGGTGTTAGGTCAGCTACATCTTCGACAAAATTTAATAGTTTTTGCTCAAATAATATTTATATTAAAAAATTTATTAAATATATATAAAAATTAAAATTTAAACCTAAGTATTACAACAATAATAACGATCCAGTGAAATTTCGTTAGTGGAGTTTGGGGAGAGTAGTGTGTATGTAGACCTTATCCTTATCCCGAAGCAGTAGAGAAGCTATTTCCGTAGACCCTCAGCTCAAAAATATAAAAAAAAAATCAAAAAGAGGAAAGAAACAGCATATCAGTACTATCAACAGAAACCATAGGGGGAAAAATACCAGCATCACGAACACCAATAAATAGATGAAAAGCAAAACAATAATCAGTAACCAATAAATAAGATCTAACGCTATGAAAAAGGGGAGAATAGTATAAAAATATTAATCACTAGCAAACGTAAGACAAGAACCTATCAGACTAATATCAGAAATCATAATATTGAAATTTTGGCTACGGCTCTGATTGTCACTATCTCTGCGTTAATAATTATTATTAGCATTCTCTGGTCCATTGGGCACATCTACTAATTAAGTTTCACAGAGACTTTACTATATATTGATTAGACTTGTACTGGTTGACCTTATAGGCAGGCTTTATTGCAGACTAATAGTTTGTTTGACCAAGTTTCTAAAATTAATTTATTTTGAGAAATGATTTTCTCAAAAGTACTTTTAAGCATTAATTAGTGTTTGACCAAGGTTTGAAAACTGGTTCTAAGTATATTTTTCTCAAAAATGCTTCTCAAAAAAATGTTTTTGGAGAGAAACTACTTTTTTCTGTTTCTTAAAAACTGCTTCTGTTTCTCCTAAAAAATAAGTACTTTTTTTTCCTTCCAAAAGCTTGGTCAAACACCTCAACTTTTGGCCAAAAGTGTTTTTGGCTAAAAAAAAAACACTTTTGGCCCAGAAAAAATCTTGGCCAAACAGGCTATAAATATCACATTTTGTTAAGAATAATATTATTTCACTATTTTCTTATTAGTCCAATGTTTTTGAAAAGTGATACTCTATTCATTTTAATTTATGTGATGTTGTTTGATTGGATATAAAATTTAAAAAAAGAAAGAAATACTACTTTGAAATTTATGATCTAAAACAAGTCAATTAAAATTTTGTGATTATAATTCATTTCATTAAGGATAAAATAAAAAGTTTAGAGTGAAATTATCACTACATAAAAAAAATATGTTATTATTTTTTAAACTAATTAAAAAGGAAAGAATATCACATAATTGGGACAAATAGCAAACTATTTCTTAATTTAATATAAACTTCTTATATTCATTTTCAATGAGAAGCTATTACGATCATATAAATATTATGACATGTTTAAAATTAAAAGTTTCAAAATTTTTGTAGCTCCCGATCATTATAACATATTCAAAATCATAAGATTCAAAAGTATTTATTTTTTTAATCATTGTAACATTGCCTTAACGTTTACGGTTGCCCCCAAACTCTTCGTTGTACCATAGCCTAACGTGAAACCATAATATTTTGGTCTTCTTTTAACTAATTTTTTTGTCTCAACGACCCGTCTATAGCTAAATACAATGGTTAAGTGTAGATTATAATAATAATAATCAACATTATAGTGGTGGCGTAATATAATATTTTGCCAGGGTTTAGATAACACACATAAGTTTTGAAAAGAGTGAGTACTTGTTAATAGGGTTTAGTGAAGGACCAAAATGGAATGAGTGATGTGTTCGAACTAATTGAGTAATTTTTATTTGTTTAAAACAATTATTATATATATAAATATTTAATGCAAATTCACTAACTAAGACGAGAAAGGGAGCATTTGAAAAACGGTAAAATAGTCTCCATGATCTATAGATCACGAGTTCAAGCTGCGAAAGTAAAAACTAATGCTTGCATTAAAGTAGGTTGTCTACAACATAATACCCTTTGAGGTATAGAGACTTTCTTCGGACTCTACGTGAATGCGACCCATAAACATATATCAAACTACTGAAGCAAACCTTAACAACTTGTTTGGGTGGTTGTTATGTATTGTTTCATATTGCATTGTATTATAATGTATTGTTTTGATGTATACAATGTTGGATATATTGTATTATTTGACGTCGTTTCATGATGTCATGCTCCAATAATAACGAATAAACTTGCAATATTATAAATAAAAAGTAAATTACATATATAATTATTACATAAAACATAGGGTAAAAAATAAAATAAGATTATTATTTAATAATAAGAAAGGGCAAGATGAGAAGGAAAAAATTAAGGTAACGACGCGATCATACCAAATCAATCGTTACATAATGTAACATTTTTTGTAATTACGTAACAATAGATTTAACGATATAATAAAATTTAAGTTACAGTTAAAACAAATACTTCATTATATGTATATGTATATTATAGAGAAGTACTTCACGTGTCTTCCTTCAATACAAATCGCCGTCAGTCAATTATAAAATTCTTTTGCAGGACGCTACAGTTCATATTCCCCCAGTAAAACCTAAATGCCACCATTACAAGGTAAGTCTTTATTTTCCATATTAAGTTAGCAATTATTCTCTGTACATCTGTAGAAATTAAACTGACTCAGTAAATATTAAATTTCTCAGTAATTTTTAGTACCTCGGATTGTGAAGTTTAACTGTTCAGCTACACCTTAATAATCTCTCTCTCTCTCTCTCTTTTAATTGACAGTAACTTTTTGGAACCAACCAATCCTAATATCTCGTATTCAATACTCATCACATCACTTTTATCTGATATTTTAGTAGTATTTATAGATCCCTCTTTAACTCCATATTGCTATCTCTTTCTCTTTTCCCTCCCTCTTAACTTAGGGTTTTTGCCCTATTATTTTATCATCTTCTTTATCTTTTGTTATGTTTTGTCTCGAAGTTATTAGATTCAGACGAATTTACTAGTTTAGTGTGGATCGATGTCGATCATTGTTGCATAAGTATACATATAGATCTAGAGCTTTAACAAGGTTCCTTTTCAGTTCTTTTCCTTATTAACCTTTGTAAATCTAGCCTTTTTTTGTTGACTATTTAGGGTTAGGGTTAGAGATTTCAAGAACCCTTTTTTTCCTTTTATTGTTTTTGTTCTAATTATTGCATGGATCAATGAATATTATTGCCAAAGATCTCATACCCTCAGTCAGTTTTTGCTGGTGGAGCATCATCAAGATTCACATAGCATTTTTAGGGCTTTTTAGCCCTATGGTTTATTGATATGGGAATCTTGATGATGCTGCAGCGGCGAAAAAATGGCTATTTTTGTAACGTTTTTCATGGTCGTGAATCCAGATTCTGGGATATAACATATTTGAAGCTGAAAGAGGTACTAGAACAACAACCCAGTATAATCCCACTTAGTGGGGTCTGAGGAGGATAGTGTGTACGCAGATCTTACCCCTACCATGGGATAGAGAAGCTGAAAGAGGTAAAGGTATTTCAATGTCTTTTCATTTTATGGTTTTCTATTTTGCCCTATATAAATTCTTTTATTAAGTATGAAAACAATAGTCACTGAGAAACAAATTATCTTACCATTAGATGACAAAGGGTCAACGGACCAAATAGATCCATGATTTAAATTTAATGGATTCAAGGCTGTGAGTAAGTATGAGTTAATATTTACATTATTGTTTTGGATTCTTACTTATGCATACGTTCAATCGAACCAGCCCCTAATCAAAAGAAAGGATACGTGTTTATAACAACAACTCAGTGTAATCGTACTATTGGGGGGAGAGCAGTACAAATGCACAATTTATTTCTTCACAGAATTTTTGGCCATCATTTTGTTTTATTTTCTATTATTAGCTTTAGGAGGGAGAGAGGGAAAGCAGTTATCTCTTATTCCACGTTTCATAATAATAAAATATTTCTTACCATTTATTTAAACGAAAATGCAGATCAAGTCCTTTGGACACTTTCCCCAGGTAGTGGGGAAGAGTTTGTAAATTTCTATGAGGGGTTTTCCTCCGTTATAATTTATGTGAATCTGTTTGATTGAGCACGAAGTTTAAGACTTTTAGAATTAGTGGTTCTAAATAAGTAAGAGGGAGTATAAATTTTTTTTTTCTCTTTTTTTGATTAATTGTTCTGAACTTTGCCGTACTAGTGGGATGCAGTAGGCAGTGAGTATGTCTGTACTTCAATTTCAATAGTATAAATTCACTAAAGAAAGTGAAATTATTTTTGTGTCAGTTTTGGATTCTGCAACTCCACTAACTATTCTGCTTACTGTTTTCTTTCTCTTTCTACTCATAATCTCTGCTTGACAATCTCTTGCTATTGTTTGTTATAGTTGATATATAGTAGGTGTACTTCTTTTGGGGCCTTGAGTAAATAATGCCTTCAGATTTTGTATAATAACAGACCAATCTACAGTTCCAGGTCAGTAGCATATAAGTATATAGTACTCTTATTACAAGAAGTGAGGGGTTTTTGGTACCCGGCCTAAATTACCCCGGAATTATATCCTTTGACTAATCCCACCTAAGAGGTGGGATAAAATAATCGCAAATTTGATCGGATAAGTTGAGATATGCAGGATCAAGTCTGGGATGAAAGTTATACTATTTTTGATTGACGATTGTTAACCAAATACTATATAAATTTAATCACACATTTTATCCCACCGATTTAGTCGCTACAAAAGAGAGTATAGTAGTAGTTTTCCTTATTAATAGAGTCCCATTTCTTGTTGTGGTTATTTTGTCCAATCTTTCAGGAAAATCTTGGAGGTCATATTTTTTTTTTCTTTTTAGCTAGATTTAATGTGCTTAGGATATTATTTTGACTATTATGACGTGATATTATCCGTTTCTTTGGTATAAAACGGAATTGAGGATTTTCTGTTTACAGCCGGTATGGGAAGATTTGTTGCTAATAGGTACTAGTATTAGTATTCGTGTATTGTGCGGATAATTAAAAATACGATCTATATCGTAAAGTTTTTAATATGTGAGTGTTAATACCATCTTTACAACCAAACATTAACGACATTTTAAGACTCCAGTAGAATTTTCATTCCATCTCCTAATAAATATTTCATAAAAAATAATGATACTATACAACTTGTTTGATATGAATGTTCCACGAAAAATAATGATAATATACAATTTGCTTGATATGAATCAAGTGCTTAAGGGAATATTTTTGTAGCAAATGCTCATGATATATTGCAGTGCATTTTTCAAAAGTTGTCTTCTATATTGAGGCAATATATTATGTCAAACATTAGCTTATTCAGAATCAAAATGTATGCATCAATGCATATGCAAAAACTAATTTCCTGCTAAGGCTCTCTCTTTATTATTGTCTGGCATTTGTGGTAATTGAAACTTTTTACTCTTTCTACCATTCCATTGGCTTTGTCTATTAGCCTAACACTAACTAAAGCCAAAGTTGAGGTAGAAAAAGGACAGGTCAATTGCGGAGAGCTGATAAATTCAGCTATTCAAACCATAGATGAAGCTGGTGGAAGGGTTGATTATGTTGAGGTGAGAACTTAAACAATAATAATATATTTCATATGGATATAAACAATAGAATACCAACTGGGAACTCAATCTGTTCTCAATATCAAAAATTGATGAAACCCTTATAATTTTCAGTTTCAGTTTATATGCCTGCTGGTTTTAATTTCAGATTATTTGGTCCAACCACAAGGTTTTTCACAACGTACAATCCCATTTCATGTATTTTTATTTCGAAAATACGCATAACATCTCTTCCAATAGTTGCATGAATTCGATCTCCCTAAAATAAAAAATGTGGAAAGAAATTTAAGTTAGTAAGGTGCATAAGTTGAAAAAATACATCACAACTCGAAAAAAATAACATGTAAAAGAGTATGCATCTTTTCATCTTGAATAATTAATTCAATTGAATTAGAATTTTCTGGTTTCTCGTGGTCTGGAATGTGCCATAATCTAACAACACGAACCTTCAAATTCCAACTCATTTTGGACATTGATATTTCGCTGATATAGTTATAGTTTGGAGCCATACTTTGCAGAAGTTTGTGTGGAAGCTAACCTAAGCAATGTAGAGAAGTCAACCATAAAGAAAAGTTGCTTAAATAAAGTTTTTGTAAGGAAAGACTATCATTGTAAATCAATTTTTATGTATATGAAATCCTAATATTTAAAAAAGGCACGGGTAAATCAATTTGTATGTGTGAGTTCTGAAGAAATGATACGAATCTTTTAGTTTTTAGCTTTTGGCATTTTTTAATTTTCAACGTTTTTTTGTGGTTATTTAAAACATATTAACCACCAAACCTTAATTTTTCTTTTCTTTTTCCTTTGTCCTCCTGTTCGTTTTTCTAATACTATTTCCTTTAATATAATATAATATAAATGTAAGATACAAAATATTTATTTAATTATTTCTTTCTTAAAAAAGAATATCTACCATAACTGAATTATACACAAAAGTTAATTAAAGATAACAATAATAATGTATATGATACCTATATTAATGTATATATTGTTCTCAAATAAGGTCAGATACAAAGATTGTACTAAATATAGAATTATTATTTCAACTTATAATTAATGTGTAAGATACAAAAAAGAAATTTTAATTGATTCTTTCTCAAAAAAGATACCGACCATAATTGAATTATACACAAATTTAAGTAAAGATACCTATAACTATAATATATTTGTTTGCTTAATGAAAATTGCATTCCTCTTTGTGTACGTCCAACATATTCTCAAAAAGAGAACATTTTTAGTTTAAAAAGGAATAAATTATACACAAAATTTAATTAAAAATACTTATAGTAATGTATATGATACCTATTTTAATGTATATTGTTTGCAAATAAGGTCGGATACAAAGCTTGTACTAAATATAGAATTATTATTTCAACTTAAAATTAATGTGTAAGACACAAAAGGAAATTTTAATTGGTTCTTTTTCAAAAAAAGGATACGTATAACTGAATTATACATAAATTTAAGTAAAGATACCTATAGCTATAATATATTTGTTTGCTTAATGAAAGTTGCATCCCTCTTTGTGTACGTCTAACATATTCTCAAAAAGAGAACAATTTTTGTTTAAATGTTAAAATAATTGGCTTTGATTAATTAAAGAATGAAATTCAATTTACAGAAAATCTTGGACTACTACTTTCATTAAATATTTTTCCATTTATAATTCAATTTTTTTATGTTGTCTTAAAATTGCCAAGTGACTTCATTTTAGCTTGCCACTTGACTTAATCACATTGCAAACTAGTCTCCTTTTAACATAATATAGATATAAGAACTCTAAACTTCTTGGGCTTTTGATTAGATTCTGCTTTCCTAGTGCCCCGTATAGAGGCCAAGAACTAAAAAATCCGAGGAGTTGACCTTCATAAACTCACGACTAATGACCCCATAAGATAAGAAAGTCGTGCAGTGCATTTGGGATGAATTTCTTGTGGTAATACTTGCAAATGAATTAGGAATCTGAGCAAGCAGTGACAAAGCCACATGGTTATAAGGGTGGTGAGTTAACCACCTTTCGTCGAAAAAATTGCACTGTGTATATAAATAAAATATTACGTTGTAGAGGTATATAACACATATTAAATACTCTTTGGCGGAATTTTTTTTACTTCTTTCAAATTTGAATATCCTAGGGTAAATTCCTAGCTTCGCCACTATGAGCAAGCTCAATATTTAACCTTGTGGCTGTTAGAAGGGCATAAAGTGCATGATGCAATGGTTGCAAATAGTCAGGAATTGCTACTTTTTCTAGGGTTTTCCTGTAATTTTGTGTTCATTGAGTATCAAAGACTTTGATTTTGCAGTTACTCTCATAGTCATTGTATATTTTCTGTTTACCTGCTTAATACTAATCATTTCCTAAAATTTTGTCATCTCCATTGTATTCTAGGATCATTTCTCGCTTCGTGTGTGTCATCCTTATACAAGGGTCATGTTAATCTCTCAATCGTTCCAAGCCAAACTTAGGGCTTGTTTGGCCATAAGAAATTTTTTAATTTTTTCGTAAAATTTTCACTTTTTTCGGAATCCGTGTTTGATTATAAAAATTTTAAATTTTATTCAAAGATGAATTTCGGATTTTTTTTGAAAATTTAAAATAATCCAAAAAGTTATTTTTCAAAATTTTCACTTCAAATCACTACATAAAAATTCAAAACTAGTTCCAAATTGTATTCATGTCCAAACATAACTTTAATTTTCAAATATCATTTTCACTTGAATTTTTTTTACTTTTTTCAGAAATTTCACAATTCTTATGTCCAAACGCCCACTTAGTCTTGCAATCTTCTTTCAGTTCATTTGTTACTTATTTTCGTTTAGAAAATGTTGGAAGGGCTTTATGTAAAATGTTGTTCCGTCCTACGTTTAATTTTATTATTCACCATATACTTTTCATTTCCTTTAAAATTTCTTCTTGTGCTTGTGTGGGCAGAGAAATTAGCGACAAGTACGTAGAATAGAAACAATATTATCTCAGTATTTTTTATCTCTAATTTCCTCATGGAAGTTTGACGTTTTTCTATAACTAGGTTTTAACGTTTCTTCTTGTTATATATTGTTATTCGAATAGTTTTTCTTGTGAGGTCATTCTCTATCCACAATTACATCAATTTTAGAGCTAGTTTGGCTTAATTGATTGGAAATAGATAGGCATGAATTAAGCGTTGAAAAGCATATTAAATAAACATGTTTGAATGAAAGAATTCTTTCTATTAAAATGATCAAAATGCTCTTAAATATTAAATATATAAATTTATATTTTAGGAAAGATATTTCAGGGATTACACAAAATATTAAATATATAAATTTATAATTTTAATCAAATCAAAAGTGCTCTTAAGTTGAAAAACATAAATTGTGAGAATGATAGAGCCGGATATAGCTTTTTGGTTATAGGTTCATCGTGTGTGTGTACGAAAAGCTACTAATATTAATTTAATATAACAAATATTAGATCTCAATTGTTATAATGAGTCGATGCCAAAAATCTTAAAAGTTAAACTTATTAAATTTTAATTCTGGATCCGCCCGTAAAAAATGACAGTCCATTGGCTTGGTTGTTTGATACGTCGAAGGTTTTGATGTACCATACTGAATGACAGGTCTTAGAAGGAAACACAAATGTCTGGATGGGAAGTGACTGCAGCAAAATTGGAATTAATAATGCAACATAATTTCATTGAAATAGTGTACTTCATTAAAGCCTTTACTATTGCTCTAGTAGAGTTAGGTCCATGTCCTAATAAACCTTATATTGATATAAAGATGGCTAAAGTAATCTTGGATTTTACTTTTATTGACCTGTTGGTGAAATTTTTTATGGACCCTACATGTATATTATTAGTCATGTGTGAATATTCGTGAGAGGGTAGGTACACCACATGAGAAGCGGATATAACATTACGAGTTCAATTGAACCCATAATTTTTGACGTGCAAGATAAATATATATATAAAAATTAGTAAAATTGTAAAAGATTATAGCAAATAGTATGAACACAACGCTTTAAAAATATATGTGTTTAATGCTAAAAACCTTAGAGATTGAACCTTACCGCAAATAATATGTTTCTGCAATGCATAAACATATTATTTTATATACAAAAATGCAGTCAAACAAGCACCCCGAGCATTCATTTCTCTCCAAGAGCCAATTTAGAAACCTTAAAGATAGTATTTTTGGAGTCCTTTAGATTATGTTCCAATTTAACTATTCAGTAATAAAAATTTACTGAGTCAAATAATCAAATTTATTTCGAAAAGTTTACTGAAGAGTATAGCACACATACCCTGTCTGAATTATTCATTTTGGGTACGTAAGAAAGCTACAAACTAGTTTTCCCCGTTACGAAGAATTTCAACATGGTACGTTTAGATGCGGATTCAGAATTTGAAGGTTTCGGATGTCAAATTTTGAACCTAGACATTTTATAATTTACATGGTCCAAATAAGACACGCTTTGTGCTGTACTCCTTTAGCTTTAAACTAGCTACAAATGAGATTTTTACCTAGCTAAACTATAATAGAAATTTATTTATTACCTTTATTTGGGTTTATTGTCAATTACTTTGTATATCTATATTTACTAGTTATATACAAAATCACAAAAAAGATGAAATTCAAGACCCCTTAAATTTAGCCTATCAGTTACATGACACCCAACCCTCATTTTCAATAATCCTTCCTACATTTAAGATTCTTTCCATTTCCAAAGGATTACAAAAATATTTTTCTCTTTTTTTAACAGTTACCCAAAATTATTCTTACCCACAGTAAGAAATCTCGCTTACCCACTGTTATTGAAAATCTCGCTTATCCACTATTATCCAAAATTTCGCTTACCCATTGTTATCCCCCAAAATTGCAGATTCTTTTCCTCTTCCAAAGCTTTTGAAATTCAACTTCTCTCTTTCTTACTAATCACCTAAAATCTCTGTTTCTTATTGATACAATGCAGACGAAATTAGAAATATTACTCTAGAATCAAGTTGTGGGTAAATTTTGAATTTTATTTTCTTTCTTTCTAAAATCTTTATTATATTTGACTTGTACATACATCAATACTCAAAACAATACTCGATACAATACTAATACAATTATATTAAAGTTTTAGCGTAGAGTTGTGATTGAAACTTAAAGAAGATGAAGATCATAATTGTATCGCGATTGTATTATAATTGTATATGCATCATAATTATTGCAGGAATTGTATTACAAATGAATGATAATTGTATATTCATTGTATATTGTTACGAGCGGTTATGAGTTCGTGACGAATTTCACATTTTGTATCACAAATATGAAAATTATATATTAATTTATTAGTACTGTATCATGTATTATTTTAGGTATTAATATACCTGATACAAGTTAGATGCAATTGTAATACAAGTATGATACATTTATGTTTTAGGAATTTATGTATCTGATACAATTCAAATACAATTATGATACAATTATCATACAATTTTAATTTTTTTTAATAATATAAAGCTGTCAGTAATGGCGGGAAGGGAGAGGATGAAGATTCTAGGTGTAGATTAAGGAATTTTGATATAAGAAAAAAAGGAGAGAGAAAAGGAGAGGGGGTTAAAAGGAATGGATGTAATTGAAGGCACTAATAATGGGTGAAAGCTTTTTAAAAAGCAATGTATACAATTTGTAAGAAAAATCTAGATACTTATTAAAAACTGTAAAACATAAAAAATATAGGTAAATAAATTTCTAATATAGTATAGCTAGGTAAAAATCCCTTAAACTCTGTCTTTGGTCGTTAAATTTACAAAATGAGCATGCTACAAACTGGTTAAATGGGCTTTTTGTAGAAAACAGAGTTCACTCTAGGCCCAAGTAGAATGCTAGAAATAAGTGTTGGACCACTGCTTCTGTCCAAGTTTACTGGATTTTTTCGGACTTTGGGGTAAATCGTTTATTTATTTATTTTTTCAGTTTGGAGTCAATGATAATAGGGGTGGGCATCGGTCGGTTCGGTTATGAATATTTATCGATTTTACCTATCAGTTATCGGTTTACAAATATGATAAACCGATAAGATATTGGTTATCGGTTAATCGGTTATTGTTCATTATCGGTTCGGTTATCGGTTTACCCGATAAGATAAACTAAAACAGATTCTGCAAATGAGAACAATTTTGTTTTACGTTGCTTAGATATATTGGCATTCGTTCTCCTTTTCAATTGAACAATATTCTTTTGATAGAAAATGTTTCTTCAAATTATAAGATTTTCTTGCTGCCAAAAGCACCCACATCATCTGATTGAGTAACAGAACAACCAGTTAAAGTTCCATCTTAGTGCAACTTGACTTGAGTCTTCCAAGAAAAACTTTGATTTAAAAATCAGTGGTTGAATTTGCAAGCAAAGGTAATCCATCTGGCGGAGAACTGGTGAGGGCGACAAGGTGTGAGGCGGAGAAACTGAGAAGTCAGAACTATGTATATGAAACCCTAGTATGTATATACTTAAGAGTAAACTAGTAAATTAGTTAACCCTTATTGGGTTATCAATTTTACCCAACAGAATTGCCAAACTGAGCCCGAACCGATAACCCAATAAAAAAAATTACTCGTTACCGAACCGTTAACCCAATACCGATAACTCATTAAATAATTAACAATTCGGGTTATCGATTTTACCCGATATATGCCCGCCCCTAAATGATAATTGCACAAACAAGGTCAGTTGTGTTTGTTCGCCAAAAAGATAAGATAGAGCTTTCTCAACAGGCGCAACAGGCATAACAGAATGCTAGACCCAAAGCGGAGCCAGAATTTGAAACCTATAGGTTCGAGATTCAAATTCTTTTAAGTTACTAAATTCTAAATTAATAATTGTATAAATTCAATGAATTTCTTATAACAATTACTTAATTTGGACCAATAATATTAGTTTCGGCCGAACCCGTTAATCACATACTAGCTCCGCCCGTGATGCTAAGCCAATTTCTACATTGTACAAAATCTGAGACACTTTAAAAAACAGAGCAAACATACTATCTATATACCTTCATATTGCTGCAATATACACTACAAAAAGAGTACCAAAACGAGCCGTTTACCTTTTTTTTCTTTTCTTCTTTTTAATTAAAGAACCAATATTTAAGCACAAGCCTCTCTCCTTACAATGGCAAAGAAAAGCTCAAGATCAGGTGGTTGAAAATAACCTTCCTTAGGCGGAGGACGCTGTTGTTTGACATAAACTCGTTTCTTTTTCGGCGGCGGCGGCGGGCACAAAGAATTCACCATTATCCTACACGTGTCACGCCTCGGAGTCATGCATCCTTCTTCCACCACCTCGCAATCACTATCTACCCCCTCCATCAATTCAACAATGACGTAAATATAGGTGACGGTCGAAGTTTTTATTGAATGTTTCAACCCTGTTGACTATAACAACAGTTGCGACTGTAAACAGATTTGTAACAATGAAAATAAAAAGTTAAATATTATCGACGATACGTACGTGCTACAAATGTAGAGATTACAAGATAGTAATTCTTTTCTACTAAAGCTTTGAGATAGTAGTACAAAAGTGAATAAATTTGTAGGAATAAAATGTTTTTTTGCAGCATAGTGTGTGTGTGTGTGTTTTTATAGTAGTAATATGGTTGGACTACTTTATATTGGAGGGAAAAGGGGAGCGTTTGTGTGGGCTGTCAAAGGGAAAAGGCTTGTTCCAGAAGCTGCTTTTCTGACTTATATCCAATCGTGTGATGGAAGCTTTATTATGATTATCTTACGTGGCATAAAGTGTAGCAACTTTAACACGTGGAAGCTTCTGATTTGTTGGCTGAAAGGTTAGATTCCCGCGAAAATGCTGAGAAATTGTGGGTATGAATCTAGACCACTCGAATTTTAATTTTTATTCATGTTGTATTTTTCTCTCCTAGTGAAATGGGAACATAATGGGCTTTATTCGATGCTTATTCCTTCTGTGGGCCAAATAAGTAATGGGCTATGGGCCCATGACGACAGAGCTGTATGGCACGAAATGGGTAAACGCGTTGAAGTAGAGCAAAATACAAAATTGATTGGTCTAGATTTTATCGGTTATTATTTTATAGTATATTTTATCAATTATTATTTTTTAGAATAGCTAATACTCCCTCCGTTCCAGTTTATGTGAACCTATTTCCTTTTTGGTCCGTTCCAAAAGAATAACCCCTTTCTAAATTTGGAAATAATTTAGCTTAAACTTACAATTTTACCCTTAATGAGAAGCTTTTATAACCACACAAATACTCTGAGTCCCCTTTTAACTTGTTTAGGACCACAAATTCCAAAAGTTTTCATTTTTTCTTAAATTCCGTACCCAGTCAAACAGGTTCACATAAATTGGAACGGAGGGAGTAATATATATTTCTCAGAGAGATAGCTTCATTAAAGTCGTTTTCATGGGGGCCGTCACTACAGGAACAGACGTTAAAGTCTGTAGTCTCTAAAGTCTACAGACTCATCATCGTGCAGTTCGCAGTAGAAATGACACCAGGTAGTCACTTTAAAGGGTCGCTAATTAAGAATTAAATAGTGTATCTTGATTTTTAGTTTTAGTTTAATTTTTATGACAAAATTATCCTGAAATTAAGATTTTTAGTTTAAAATTGCAAGACAAAATAAATATTGGCTAATCCCTAAATAGCATCCCTGAAAATGGTAAAAATAGCATGGGCTAGCCAGTTTTCGCATTGGTAATTAAAAAATAGCCAGCGTTTGCAAAGTCATTGAAAAATAGCCATTATTGTGCTGCAACACGGAAAGTTCCAACATAATATACTGGAGATTGGTGCACTTGTGTATGGACTTCCAACATATTATGCTGGAACTCTAGCACACGAAAAACTATAACATAATATACTGGAGATTGGAGCACCTGTGTATGAACTTCCAGCATATTATGCTGGATCGGTATATTATATTGGAATTCCAGTTTAATATACTGGACTTCCAGCATAATATATTGGACTTCCAGCATAATATACTAGAATATTTTCCGGATTTTGAACAGTATTTTCGTTCAGATTTATCTTTACATAAAAAGTGGCTAAATTTCAATGACTTTTGAAATTGTGGCTATTTTTCAATGACCACGTGTAAATATAACTACTTTTGAATTTTCTCCCTGAAAATGGCTATATGTTCACTTACCCCGTATGGCATAAAGGCCCAATGAGACTTTTTGTCCGTCTTATTTTTTTTTCCTTTTTCACATTTACTATCTTAATTAATTTTATCAAACGTTATTTGAATCAACAAGAAATTTGAGACGTTAATTTAATTCACATAAATATTAGGTCATGATGAAAGAGAATACATAAAAGCAACATTTGAAATCAATCTAAAATGTAACAGATTTTAAAATTATATTAATGCCTGCAATTATGATGATATATTACCTTTTCAAATAGTATCTTAATTATATAATCAACGAGTGGGAATCTTTCACAACGTCTCTTTACTGGCTAATAACATGGCCAGTTCACCACACTAATCTTATAGCCTGTCATCTCCAATATCTGAGCTGTTTTTTCAACAAATCCATCTCTTTACTAGCTGTCCATTTTGTTGCCTTACTACTATAAATATACTCCATTTTCCACTCTTCATTTTCACCATCATTTTGTGAATTGTGAATAAATCTCTCCTTCTCCATTCAATTTTCAAAATCACTATAAATAAAATCTCTTCATTTCTTCATCAAAATGGCTTCTGTTAGCATCATTAAGGCGTTCGTGATTTTCGTCTTTTTCGTTGTTGTTACTGTTTCGGCTCAGGAGCCTAGTCTTGCACCAGCTCCGTCGCCTGATGCTGGGGCGGGTTTCTCATTGCCGGTTTCTGGTGCTTTGATTGGAACTTCTTTGCTCGTGTCGTTGTTTGCTGTATTAAGGCATTAAGAAGCTTGAGACTTTGGATTTGCTTGAATGATGAAATGTTATTGTATTGATTCTTTGTTCTTTTGTATATGGGATTTTGCAATGTGATGAAATAATATAGTCATTTGATTCTTCTTCATAACAAAAATGTTAGCTTTATTATTGTCTTCAGTGTGAAAAGGAGAAAACTTCGAGCATAATGTCAATATTGGCCAAGTAGAACAACACTAAAGATAGATAAAGAACAATGCTAATATTGGTCAAAAATGACTTTTAGGGGTCGTTTGGTCCGAAGATAAGTTATGATGTGATTATTTTTTATTGACTCAATTTTACTGCTTTATTTTAGGACAACGTATCCTGTGATTACTCCACCCTCTGGCAGGTATAAGTTATTCTGGTATTATTTTTAATCATGGCATAAGTTATCCCAAAATTAGTAATCAAACAAGGGATAAGACGGTACTAAATTTTTATCCCTAGATTATTTTTGCTTATCCATGGTACCAAACGACCCCTTATAGTGTTTAAGTTATAGAAGCATATTAGTCAGCAATTCTTTTATATAGGTTGCGCTATCTTGTAGAAGAAAGGCTGCGGAGAAAATTGGATAGAAGAGGAGCCTTGACGTAACTGGTAAAGTTGATGCTATGTGACCGAAAAATTGGATCTATTTCTCTTACATAAAAATCATGTTGGAACTCGCCTTTATTAGTAGAGAAGATACCTATAACAACCTCACAAATCATTGTATATGCTACATATAACTAACATGATTGATGTAAAATACAAATGAAAAGAAGCCAATACACACACTGCTACCTTCATTATTGCCTATTTGCTCAATACTGTTAATATTATGTCCTGGCAAAATGAGTAGTACCGGACACAGATGCTGCTCCAACATTGTGTCACCATTCCTCTCTAGTGTTGTGATTGTCGCAGCTAATTGCATTAGGGAGGGTAGTGCATATGCAGACCTCCTTACCCCTACCCTGGGAGGGCAGAAAAGCTGTTTCCAATATACACTCGGCTAGAGAGTAGAGACACATTAAGGAAGGAACGCAGCAATAAACGTTCTGTTTCCGCTCCCCCATAAGCAAAACAGTGTTATGAACATAGCTTTTCACAGTTGTACTTGTTAACACTAGAAAGGTGATAAAATTTGTTGCCGGGCATTAGACAAAAGGTGGCCAGATAATAAATAACTAGCACTTGGAAAAGTGAATACCATTCATCAGCTCATTTAACAAGCTGCTTTCCATGTTGAAAGTGCATATCCGATACGACCCTTCCATCCTTGCAGTAGCCATTCACTATCTACATCGATCACGAAATTCTTGTCGTACACCTTGAATCGTTCCGTTGCCATCCTCATGATCTCCTCATCCAAAGGTAGCTGTCGAAAACCAGCTTTCATAATTCGGACTTGCCACTGCTTGTATGTTTCTGGCCGTTCAATTCTCTCAGCTGCTTCACACGCGATGACATTCATTGCCTCCCGACCAAGTATATTCTTTTCAATCAGCATCCTCTCGTGCACTTCCCGGGGAATATTAGCTTCAAGCATATCAAACAAGGATGAGTAATGGAAAAGAGCCTCGCGGAATCGTGTGATGAAAAATGGGGCATTATAAGCACCATTTACTATCCCCAGTATGAAAACATCTGGATTCAATTTCCCGATAAGATTCAGAACAACATTTCTTGGACTATTTACATCCACAGTCTCATCGAGCAGATTCCTAAAACGGTACAAACAGTTCACGACAAAAACCTCACCGTTATTGATCTTAAGATCCTCGAGTTTAATCGTTTCCCACTTCTGCGCTATAGCATTGAACTCAAAAGGAACATTGAAACTCTTTGCATAATTAGCTAACCGTCTCCCCGTTTCCTCAACCCTCACTGCTGGTCGAAAACCAGGATGTGGAAAATCAATCCCAGTTATACGAAGCTTGGGAGGTCCACCCGGTCTAGAAGAGAGACGTTGTATGAGGGCAGGCCATTGAAAACCCCACATAATACCAATATCTATAATATGTACTTTTGAAGCATTTTCAGCTAAATTCATAATCGCCTTATTTGAGAAAAAGCTAGAGATCTTCCTGAACGGGCAGGCAGCGAGCAGTAGCTGGTAACCTTTCAAGACATCAGCGGCTGATACAGGCCGTGTAATAAGGGCTCTATAGATATGAGTGCCAGAACCCGCCATCCGTGCCTCAAGACCATCAGCAAAATAATAGGCTAACCTCTGCATCCCGTCCCCCATTGGAGAAGAACTTTGTCTGATCTGCTTTAGAAGCTCATTTGCTGTCCTTTGATTTTCCACAGCAACAGCTTGTGCACAAAGTGTCAAGAGTGTTCTCAAGTCTACTACATCTCTTTTACCCCCTTGTTTCTTTGCTTGTGAATTCTTATTCAATTCCACTACATCTCGTTTACTCCCTTGTTTCTTTCCTTGTGACTTCTTACCATTAGATCCCTTTGAAACGCCGTTCTCCAACGCATTTCGCCTAGATATAGTCTGCCAGGTCTTGCGAAGAGCAGATTCAATTTTTCCTGCACTGCATAGCAGCACCCTATCGAACATTTCTGATCAAACAGTCGATTCAGAAAACACTGCTGAGTGCTTGCTATTTCTCTCCTCCGTTAAATCTACTACATCTTCTTGAAGAGTGTTTTTCTTCCCTCTTGACCTTTCAGGAGATTGCTTTTCTCCATATTTCTCAACTTTTACTACTGCATCTTTTTTCTCTTCATTCTGCTCGTTCCCCACGACATTATACCTCACATCAGCAAACAAACTATTGCCCGTAGGAATGAATTTACTTGCCTCCTCCACCCCTTTCTTAAACTGCATAATAGACTCGCTGTCACAAAATATATCAGGAATCCTAAGTGTGCTCACAGGAGAATCCACCAGCACATCCGGGACAGTGTTTGACGAACTGTGAGGCGACCAAGAAGTTGAACGCAAAGCAACACCATCCAGAAAATGTGGCACGTGTGTCACGTCATTCCCACCGAGATCAAGATTCCAATTAGGGCATAGTACGCCATCACATCCATCATTTCCACTATTGTGAAAACCACTATGGTCCATACTATTATATCCATTCTGATCTAAATTGGACGGTTTCTCAAGACTCGGGGGAGGAGGATACTCCTCTCCGATAACTTCATAAAACGATCTTTCAGCAGCTCGGAGAGCTGCAGACTGTTGAAACATACAAGACGTTTCTTCAATATCCTCTTCCATAAGCATCTGATTTATACACTTAAGCACCACATCACTAAAATCATAATCCTCATCTGCAGTTGATGGGACTAAAGTATTTGATTGAGATGGACTAATATCAACATGATTATTGTTGACTAAATTATCACTAACTCTGAGATTATTAATAGGGAAAAATGAATGAGCTTCATCCTCTAATATAATTGCAGATCCTGCCTCATATAATCCCATGAAACCTCTATCAATTTTAATCTAGTCTGCAAGAAATAAGAGTCAAAACCCCAAAAAAGTCAACAACAAATAAAATCCTTCTTTGAATGATAAAAGTAACCTTAAGTCCTTAACAATAACAACAACAAACCTCGTTAAGATAGAGAGCTTGTTTCCGGTAAATCCTCGGCTCAGGCCAACATTGTCATATCACGATAAAAGTAACCTTAAAAGAAGGAATATTCACAACATTATTTAGTGGACACACAGTTTAAGAAAGAAAGACATACTTTGAAACATGTTGTCTAAAAAAACAGATATTTGTGTGGCTATGAATTATTTTATTAACGAAATTGTTCTAAATACGAAGTTTAAAGCTAAATTGTTTCTAAATATAGAAATTTACCAAATCATATCACATAAATTGGGAAAGATGGAGTAAATTTTTAGCTAGATCACCAGAATTGAGCTGACTACCAATACAGCAAAAGAAAATACCTACACTTGTTTTTTTTTTTTTTTTTACATGAAGAGCGTAAAGGAATAAAACAGAAGCAGAAAGCTGAAAATTTGGTGGATGAATTTCTCAAGAAAAAAGCAGAAAAGAGGAATTTACCTAAGAGTCAAAGCAGGGAGCAGAGCAGAGGGAAAACCAGAGAAAGAGAAAATGGGTATTAAATGAGAGTTCATAACTTAACTGTCTGAATTATAGTACTATTTTTTTTATTTGTAACATAGAAAATGCCTATATTATTTCAAAATGGCTGGAAATATTTATTTCTCAACCTTTGTCTTTCTTTACTTTTAAAAAAAGATAGTAATAGTTTTGTAATTTATATTATAAATTTATTGTTGTTGTTTTTATTTTTATTATTTTCAACATGGCTTCTTTACTACTATTTTTTTTTAAACCTACTGAGATTTGCTTTTTTTGAGTCGAGGGTCTATCGAAAATCGTCTCTCTACCTCCACAAGTTAAGCATAAGGTCCACGTACACATTAGTCTCTCCAGACCTCATAATGTGGGAATATACATATTATATTCTTATTAAAAAGGGTAGCCCAATGCACTGAGCTCCCACGGGATCCGGAGATGGATCGGACCACAAGGATCTATTGTACACAACTGTTTCTACTGCTCGACCGAGTATATTCTTTTTATTGTTGTTATATTATGAACTTATTTATGAAGTAAATAAATTTAAAATAATATTCAATATATATATATATATATAATAAAATTATCAAGCACAAAGTGACTGGCACTGCAAAGTCTACTGTTAAGGTCTCCATGAAATGAAAATAAAAGGAAAAAGGTGTCGAGGTCTGTATCTAGTATGGACGAGGCAGTCGTTACAAAAAAAACCAGTCCATTTTGGTTAGTTTGACCCGTTTGGACATAAATGTGACCAGTACAGACTTTCAGTGCACATAAATGCATTAAAATGGCATGAGCGAGTTAGTTTTCGGACTGGTCATTCAAAAATAGCCATCGTATATTGGATCGGTATATTATACTGGAACTCCAATATAATATACTGGAGTTCCAGTATATTTATGCTGGAATTCCAATATATTATACTGGAGTATTTTTCCGGATTTTGAACAGTATTTTCGTTTAGATTTATCTTTACTGAAAAAGTGGCTAAATTTCGATTACTTTTGAAACTGTGGCTATTTTCGAATAACCACTTGTAAATCTAGCTATTTTTGAATTTCTCCCCATAAATGCTGAATGTTAGTATTTGAAATTTTTTGTTTAGCTATGAGTACAATAATAACAATAACAACAAACTCAATATATTTTTATAAGTAAGGTTTCGAAGAGTAGTGCATACTTAAGTTGCTCGGACACATATGCAGGTGTTCGACACAAGTGCGGATCTAGAAGTTGGTTCCTTCGAGATGTAAATCCTAAGATTCGGGAATACAAATCCTAGTACGGATACGGGTGTGGGGATCTGGCTAAAAATAATTCAAAAAAATAAAAATATAAAAATATGTCTAAATTATGAGAAATTTTGAGGAATACTTATTTATAACTTGCAAAGCATGAATTTCTTTTTTAATCTCAAGTTGTAGATAAGTAAAGGATTTATTTTCTATATAAAATATGCTATTTTCTTCCCTAGTTTTGGTTCTTATTTTCGGAATCAAGTTGCATCTCGTCTTGAATTTTTCCGTCCGTCGTGATCAAAGTACCCAAAATTATTTACCAAAAATTATGGCAGCCACCAAATAATAAATAAGATAATAAAGCAACAATAAAAGGAACACCAGAATTTACGAGGTTCGGCCAATTTTGCCTACTTCCTCGGACACAACTAATATTTTATTCCACTCCAAAAATACAAGTGAAATAATACTAAAGAGAGAAAATACAAATGCTTTAAGAAGATAAGAAGGCAAATGAGAGGTGTGTTTAAATCCTAAACATTAGGCCTCCTTTTATAGGAAAAATATCTCTACCAAATGGCTAACCCACCGATGTGGGATTTGCCAAATTCAACAAATCTCCACCTTGCCAAAATTCCACATCTTCAATTTTTCTCTCAATAACAAATTTTGGTTATGTCTTCATCTTCAATCTTCAGTGTTTAACAATGTTGATCAAATCCAAACAATGTTGAAACTTGATCACAATTACCACCTTTGTCAGCATATCAGCAGGATTTAGGATTTAAACACACCTCTCATTTGCCTTCTTATCTTCTTAAGGCATTTGTATTTTCTCTCTTTAGTATTATTTCACTTATATTTTTGGAGTGGAATAAAATATTGGTTGTGTTCGAGGAGTAGGCAAAATTAGCTGAACCTCGTAAATTCTGGTGTTTCTTTTATTGTTGCTTTATTGTCTTATTTATTATTTGGTAGCTGTCATAATTTTTGGTATAGTAGTTGTGACTTATTCACCCTATATACATTTGGCTTCCGCAACAGGAGCAACTTAGGTGTGTACGCATATCTTATCCTTATTTATAAATATTTTGAAAATCAAACTTCAAAATTTGAACATCAACAACAACAACAACAAACCAGTATAATCCCACTTAGTGGGGTCTGGGGAGGATAGTGTGTACGCAGACCTTATCCCTACCCTAGGGTAGAGAGACTGTTTCTAAAATTTGAACATCAAATGAAATATTAAATTACTTATTCAGAGCAGAAAAGAAAAAGAAAAAGAAGTAGAAGAAATTAATACTTTCATGACCTATAAAAATCTCTAAAATGGACAACAATGATGTTGGAACTCGTCTTTATTAGTATAGATACCTATAACACCCTCACAAATCATTATATATGCTACATACAACTAACATGGTTGATATAAAATACAAATGAAAAGAAGCCAATACACACATTGGCCTACTATTATTGCCTATTTGCTCAATACTGTTAATGTTATGTAATGGCAAAATGAGTTGTACCAGGCACAGATACTGCTCATTCCTCTCTCCTGTTGTGATTGTCGCAGCTCATTGCATTAGGGAAGGAACAACAACAACCCAGTATAATCCCACTAGTGGGGTCTGGGGAGGGTAGTGTGTATGCAGATCTTACCCCTACCTTGGGAGCGCAGAGAGGCTGTTTTCGATAGACCCTCGGCTAGAGACACATTAGGGAAGGAAGGCAGCAATAGACGTTCTGCTTCCGTGCCCCCATAAGCAAAGCATTGTTATGATTTATGAACATAGCCTTCACAGTTGTACTTGTTAAATTGACACTAGAAAGGTGAAACAAATTTGTTTGCAGGGCATTAAACAAAAGGTGGCTAGATAATAAATAACTAGCAATTGGAAAAGTGAATACCACTCATCAGCTCATTTAACAAGCTGATTTCCATGTTGAAAGTGCATATCCGATACGACCTTTCCATCCCTGCAGTAGCCATTCATTATCTACATCGATCACGAAATTCTTGTCGTACACCTTGAATCGTTCCGTTGCCATTCTCATGATCTCCTCATCCAAAGGTAGCTGTCGAAAACCAGCTTTTATAATTCGGTCTTGCCACTGCTTGTATGATTCTGGTCTCTCAATTCTCTCAGCTGCTTCACACGCGATGACATTCTTTGCCTCGCGACCAAGCATGTTCTTTTCAATCAGCATTCTCTCGTGCACTTCCCGGGGAATATTAGCTTCAAGCATATCAAACAAGGACGAGTAATGGAAAAGAGCCTCGCGGAATCGTGTGATAAAGAATGGGGAATTATAAGCACCATTTACAATCCCCAGTATGAAAACGTCTGGATTCGACTTCCTGATAAGATTCAGAAAAACATCTCTTGGACTATTTACATCCACAGTCTCATCGAGCAGATGCCTAAAACGGTACAAACAGTTCACGACAAGAATCTCACCGTTATTGATCTTAAGATCCTCGAGTTTAATCGTTTCCCACTTCTGCGCTATAGCATTGAACTCAAAAGGAACATTGAAACTCTTTGCATAATTAGTTAACCGTCTCCCCGTTTCCTCAACCCTCACTGCTGGTCGAAAACCAGGATATGGAAAATCAATCCCAGTTATACGAAGCTTGGGAGGTCCACCCGGTCTAGAAGAGAGACGTTGTATGATGGCAGGCCATTGGAAACCCCACATAATACCAATATCTATAATATGTACTTTTGAAGCATTTTCAGCTAAATTCATAATTGCCTTATTTGAGAAAAAGATAGAGATCTTCCTGAACGGGCAGGCAGCAAGCAGTAGCTGGTAACCTTTCAAGACATCAGCCGCTGATGCAGGCAGTGTAATAAGGGCTCTATAGATATGAGTGCCAGAACCCGCCATCCGTGCCTCAAGACCATCAGCAAAATAATAGGCTAACCTCTGCATCCCGTCCCCCATCGGAGAACAACATTGCCTGATCTGCTTCAGAAGCTCATTTGCTGTCCTTCGATTATCAGCAGCAACAGCTTGTGCACAAAGTATCAAGAGTGTTCCCAAGTCTACTACATCTCTTTTACCCCCTTGTTTCTTTGCTTGTGAATTCTTACTCAATTCCACTACATCTTGTTTATTCCCTTGTTTATTTCCTTGTGACTTCTTACCATTAGATCCCTTTGAAACGCCGTTCTGTAACACATTGCGCCTTGGTATGGTCTGCCAGGACTCGCGAAGAGCAGACTCATTTTTTCCTGCACTGCATAGCAGCACCCTATCGAACATTTCAGATCGAACAGTTGATTCAGAAAACACCGCAGACTGCTTGTTATTTCTCTCTTCAGTTAAATCTACTACATCTTCTTGAAGAGGGTTTTTCTTCCCTCTTGACCTTTCAGGAGATTGCCTTTCTCCATATTTCTCAACCTTTACTAATGCATCATTTCTCTCTTCATTTTGCTCGCCCCCCACGACATTATACCTCACATCAGCAAACAAACTATTACCCCGAGGAATGAACTTACTTGCCTCCTCCACCCCTTTCTTAAACTGCATAATAGACTCGCTGTCACAAAATATATCAGGAATCCTAAGTGTGCTCACAGGAGAATCCACCAGCACATCCGGGACAGTGCTTGACGAACTGTGAGGCGACCAAGAAGTTGAACGCAAAGCAACACCATCAAGAAAACGTGGCACCTGTGACACGTCATACCCACCGAGATCAAGATTCCAATTCGGGCATAGTATGCCATCACGACCATCATTTCCACTATAGTAAAAGCCGCTACGTTCCCTACTATTATATCCATTCTGACCTAAATCGGACAGTTTCTCAAGATTCGGGGGAGGAGGGTACTCCTCCCCGATAACTTCATAAAACGATCTTTCTGTAACTCGAAGAGCTGCAGACTCTTGAAACATACAAGACATTTCTTCAATATCCTCTTCCATAAGCATCTGATTTATATACTTAAGCACCACATCACTAAAATCATAATCTTCTTCTGCAGTTGATCGGACTAAAGTATTTGATTGAAATGGACTAATATCAACATGATTATTGTTGACTAAATTATCACTAACTCTGAGATTATTAATCAGATTTGGATCAGGTAAAAATGATTGAGCTTCATCCTCTATTTTAATTGCAGATCCTGCCTCATATAAACCCATGAAACCTCTATCAATTTTCATCTAATCTGCAATAATCAAGAATTTGAAACCCAAAAATGTCAACTCCAAATAAAATCCTTTTCAATGGATAAAAGTAGCCTTAAAAGAAGGAATTTTCACAACAACATGCTAATAAGGGGGAAAAAAGGGCAGCCGGATGCACTAAGCTCCCGTTATGCGGGAGGTACGGGAAGGGTTAGACCACAATAGTCTATTGTACGCAACCTTACCCTACATTTCTGCAAGAAGGTGTTTCTACGGCTCGAACCCGTGACCATGGTAGTAACTTTACTAGTTACGTCAAGGCTCTCCTTCTACAACAACGTGCTAATAATACATCAAAATACAATATTCTCAAGCACTGACTGGACACGGTATTTAAAAAAAAAGACGTGGTCTAAAAAAAATCACATATTTGTATGGTTATGAATCATTTCATTAAGGCTAAAATGAGAAGTTTGGTAAATTATTTTCTAACTATAGAAAGTTAACAAAATACATCACATAAATTGGGACAGATGAAGTGAAATTTTAGCTAGATCACCAGAATTGAGCTTACTATCAACATAGCAAAAGACAACGTTATCTTCCAAATGAAAAATATAACCAATAAATAGAAAAATACCTTGTAATAACGTACACTTGTTTCAATTTGTATAATGTAGTAACTGTTGGTGCGAAGAATTGACGAAGATAGAGGAATTTACCTGCAATTTTGAGGAACATAAGAGTCAAAGCAGGGAGCAGAGCACAAGGAAAAACAGAGAAAAAAAAATGGTAGTATTAAATAAGAGTTAATTAATGGTTAATTAACTATCTGAAATTAAATTACACTATTTCTTTTATTTGTAACACAAAAAATCACATATTTATGCCTATATTACTTCAAAAGTAACTTGGCCGGATTCTCAAACTTTTGATGTCTAAATATTATTTCTCAACCATTCCTTTTTTTTTTACATTTTAAAAAAGATGGTAGTTTTTTTAATTTATATTATGAACTTATTGTTATTATTTTTGTCTTAGTTATTTTCAGATGATTTTTTACTATTATTTTTCTTTATTAAAACGGCTCTTATAGAAATAGAGGATAATATTACGTACAATAGACCCTTGTGCTCCGACCTTTTTTCAACCCCATATATAGCGGGAGCTTAATGCATCGAATTGCCCTTTTTAAACTTATTAAGATTTGCTTTTCTTGAGCCGAGGTTCTTTTGGAAACAGTCTCTCTATCTCCACAAGATAAGAGTAAGGTTTGCGTATACATTAGCCTTTTTAGACCCCATAGTGTGGGAATAACCGAGTATATTTTATTGTTAATGTTATATTATAAATTTGTTTATAAAGTAAATAAATTAAATAATAATGTCAAATACATATAATGATAAAACAATAAAATTATTAAGCACAAAGTGACTGGCAGTGCAAAGTCTACTTTTCAAGTCTCTCTGAAATGAAAATAAAAAGGAAAAAGGTGTCAAGGTCTCTATCTAGCATGGACGAAGCAGTCGTTACAAAAAGGCAGTCCATTTTGGTTAATTTGACCCGTTTGGACATAAATGTGACCAATACAGACTTTTAGTGCACATAAATGCTAAATGTTACTCCCTCCGTCTCATATTATGTGTAGTGTTTGTACGCTTATTAAAAAATATTAATGAGACAAGAGATTGGATTATTCTACCCTTATTTATGTCTTAAAATATAATTTATGTTCATTAAATATTTATTCTATTTATGTGTTATTTCCATCTTCAAGAACAATTATTACTAAGGGTAAAAAAGAAAAAAATAATCAATTTTGTCTTGAGCTTCCAAAATGACAAATAATTTGAGACAACTATTTTTAATAACCACGACTGTTAATATAAGACGGAGGGAGTAGTATTTATAAATTTTTGTTTAGGTGTGAGTAAGGGTGTATTGTGGGTCGGGCCCAGCCCGGGACCGTAAAAAGTGCACGGGGCGCCCTATTTGGTCGCCCCCATTTAACCTATACCCACTTTTTTAAAAACTTTTAACTTATACCCACTTTTTAAACAACTTCAACTCCCTTTCTCCTCCTCCTTCTCCTCCTTCATTTTCTTTTTTCTTCTTCTACAACGATGACTTTAACATTGTTCTTTTGATTAATGAAGCTAAAGCAAATATACTGAGGAAGCGAGTTTTCACCCATTTACATACGCAAAAACTTCAGCATCCCTGGAACATATTTAAGAAGGCTATATTTATATATTATTAATAACATTGCAAGGTGCTAACTTTCTGCTGCGTGCTACAGATGAGATGACGACTTTAGACGCAGTACATATGTGCAGCTATTGACAGAGATACAAAGATGCTCACCCATGATCTAAGAGTTTTGAAATTGGATTTTGGATGTAACTTCGATTGCTCTGGCTGAAAGGTTATTACAATGGTAACTTTGAACTCTAGGGAAAATGGACTGCAAAGATGATTATATCAGCAAATATACCCAGTGAAGTTTCCCAGTTACAACACAAAAAGAGCTAAAGTTTTCCAATTTACAACAAAAAATTTCAGCTTTCGCCAGTTACAAAATAAAAACTTCAGCTCTAGAGTTGAACTTCAGGCCCGGCTACTAGAATGCTGAAGTTTTGCATAATTGTCTTTGCTACTTCAGCCCCGTGTGCTGAAGTTATGCGAAAAAGCGGGTACGCTTGCAATTTTTTTGCAAAGGGGGCACAAATTAAAATGTAACACAAAAAGCGGGTATAGATGCAAAAGCCCCCCGGGACCGCGTGCCAAACAGGCCGGTCTCTAGTGGTGTAAAAGCCCATAGCGGGCCGGTCATTACCAAAAAGCCCGGGACCAGCAGGCGGGCCTGGGCCGGTTCAACTGGGCCAAACGGCTATTTTTTAATAAAAAAATTAAAAAGGGACAACAGTCAGATATTTAAAATGTAGCCGTCGGACTGTATTTTTAGCCGTTTGGCACTTTCAAAAATAGCCATTTGGCCCCCAAACTTTGTTTTAACTCCAAACTTTTTATAATTACACTTTTTCCAAATTCTCAACTATAAATACCCCCCCCCCCATTCTTTCATTTTTACTCACAAATTCATTAATCTCTCTCATTTCTCAAACTCAAATTGAAGTATTCAAGTCTTCACTCATCTCTCATTTCTCAAACTCCAATAATTAATTCAAGTTAAATCATGCCCGGTGATTCTAGATTGTACCCATTTGTTTTGGAACACTTTAATGTGGTAGAAGAAAATGAAGAAGTTTACATAATAAAGTGCAAGAACTGTGGTCGAGTCTACACTCGTCGTCGAAAGGAGGGCACATGCTCTTTAAGCAGGCATATAAAGAGTTGTCTTGCACGTTCTCCAGACATTCGTATTTAAGATTTTAAGTTGATTTGAGATAATTTGTGTTATTTTAAAATTATTAGACGTATTATGCTTAATGTTCTAGTTTGTTAGATTAATTTGAAGTATTAAATGTAAACTTTAATTTACAGCTTTGATACTAAGTATTAAATGTAAACTTTAATTTGAACTATATCTATAGCTTATATATATTATATATAATATATCTACATATTGCACTATTATATATATAAATATATATGTAACGATCCGACCGGTCGTTTTGAGCTTTTGTACTTTGACCGCCAGTTCTCGGGTATGACTTGCCCCGTGTGGTGTATTATGACTTATGTAAATCGTTGGTTTTGGTTTTCAGGGTAATCGGCATGAAATTTGGAAGAACAGTCCTCAATTTGAAACTTAAAATTTGAAAGGTTTGACCAAGATTTGATTTGTTTGTATATGATCTCGGATCGGGATTTTTATGATTTGGTTAGCTCCGTTAGGTGATTTGGGACTTAGGAGCGTGATCGAAATGCATTTTGGAAGTCCGTGGAAGGTTTAGGCTTGAATTGGCGAAATTGAGATTTCGGCGTTTTCCGGTTGGTAGGTGAGATTTTGATATAGAGGTCAGAATGAAATTTCGGAAGTTGCAGTATTTCCGTTGTATCATTTGGGATGTGTGTGCAAAATTTCAGGTCATTCGGACGAGATTTGATAGACTTTTTGATCGAAAGTAAAATTTAAGAGTTCTTGGAGTTCTTAGGCTTGAATCCTGTGTTAAATTGGTGATTTGATGTTGTTGTGAGAGTTCCGAAGTTTTGAACAAGTTTGAACAATGTCATGGGATGTGTTGGTACAATTGGTCTGAAGTTCCGGGGAGTTCCAGGTAGGTTCCGGGATGTTTTAGGCTGAAAATCATAGTTGTAGTAGGTCCAGAAAAGTTGCAAGCCTCGGAACCCACCAGCGCGGTCCGCACAAAATGAAGTGCGGCCGCGGTAGGTGTTGTGCGGACCGCACAAAATGCAGTGCGGCTGCGGTGGGGAACATTTCACTTGTCCTACTTCGGAAGCTCATATCTTTTGATCTATAAGAAATTTTGAGATAATTTAAAAATGAAAGTTGTAGCCCTTCGTGTCTAGTTTCCAGAAAAGTAAAGATATCATAATTTGGACATTTTTAGCGAAAGTTATGGCCAAAATACTAAAGCATGTCACTGTAGATGAAAACATGTGCGGCCGCAGTCGTTTTTGTGCGGACCGCGGTCGTTTTTGTGCGGTCTGCAGAGGTGAAAATCTGTGGGGTACTCTATAAATACAAGGTTTTGGATTTTATTTAATATTTTGACCTAGAGAGCTCGGATATTGGCGATCTTTCGAAGGTTTTTCAAGAAATTCATCGAGGTAAGTGATTCTAACTTAGATTTGGCTAGAACACATGAATCTATCATTGAATTCATCATTTAATTCGTGAGTTGGGATGGAATTTGGGAAGAAAAGTTGTGGAATCTTCCAAAAATATAAAATGATGATTTGAAGGATCAAATAGTACCGGAATTGGATAATTTTGGTATGGT
Organism: Nicotiana tabacum; assembly: GCF_000715075.1. Classification (NCBI taxonomy): domain Eukaryota; kingdom Viridiplantae; phylum Streptophyta; class Magnoliopsida; order Solanales; family Solanaceae; genus Nicotiana; species Nicotiana tabacum. Next base: position 172,872,068 of record NC_134090.1, read on the forward strand.
TAACTCGTGAGGATATGAGGATTCTGAAAATATAAATTTTACCCGATTTCGAGACGTGGGCCCGGGGCTCGAATTTTGGTAAATTCGGGAATCGTGCCCTTTGTTGGTTGTTTTCGCTTGGGCTTTGTTTCCTTAGCATATTGTGACATATTCATTCTGATTTTGGATAGATTCGATGCGTGTGGAGGCCGATTTGAGGAGCAAAGGCATCGCAGACTAGAGTTTGGACCGGATCGAGGTAAGTAATGATTGTAAATACTGTCCTGAGGGTTTGAAACCCCGAATTACACATCATTGTGTTACTTTGAGATGACGCACACGCTAGATGACGAGCGTGGAGTTGTGCACCATTGGGGACTATGACTTGGTCTGTCATGTACGACTGTTAAGTCACGTATTTGATTTGAAATCTTATGATATTTCATGTTTTAGAGATTTATATTATATTTTGGGTTGTATGCCATGTTTGGGGCCTTGTGCCGACCTGCTGAGACCCTTAGGGCACTTTCACTATTTTTCCTCACTCTATTTGTTTTGAAAGCATGTCCTCAGTCATGTTTTACATGTTTATTGTTTAAATCTGGTTTTATCACTTTATTTCTTAAAAATATGAAAACTGTTTGGGCTGGGTTACCTGTTTTACTGATGGTCCAAGTGATCGTGAGTTGATGATTGAGATAGACCGAGGGTCTGACTGTGAGGTTGATGACTGAGATAGACTGAGAGTCTAATTGTGAGGTTAATGACTGAGAGAGGCCGAGGGCCTGGTTGTGAGGATTATATTTCTATGGATCGGGTTGCACGTCGTAGCAATATATATATGGATCGGGCTGCACGCCGCAGCGATATATGGATCGGGCTGCGCGCCGCAGCGGTTACTATATGGTACCTATTGAGCGTAAGTGCTGAGTGTAAGTATTGATTGGTAAGAGTTGAGTCACGAGTGACTGAGAGGCTAGCCCGAGGGGCAATAGATATATATACATGCACCTGAGTGATGCTTTGTCGGAGAGACCTGTTTATGAACTTATTGATTTTTACTCCTCTTTAAGTGAGTTTCTATCGAATATGTTGATTTATTGATTGCTTTCACTCATCTTTATACCGAGCCTCTGTCGAAAACATTGAATAAATGTTTCTAAACAACTTTCATTTAAGCTGGGGCTTATGAGATGTTCAGAACTTAACCACTGATTTGGCTTTTGATATTTCTACTGAGATTTTCTTGTTATGAGGTATTTATGACTCCTGTTTTGCCTGAGGGGTCGATTATGGTTTTCATCTCCTTTATTAAAAAAATGGTATTGAACCCCTACTAAAACCGTTGGAAGGTATTTTTAAATGATTTTTTTACCAAAAGTTGGATTTTAAACGAGACGATTGACTCGTACTCTGATTTGAAAGCTTGTTGTACTTATTGAGTTTAACATAAATGTGGATTCATTGTTTCTTACTGCTCAGTCTTTATTTACTCTTATTACTTACTGGGTTGGCGTACTCACATTACTCCTTGCACCTCGTGTGCAGATTCAGGTATTTCGGAACCCGGTAGCGGGTGTTGGATGCTCAGACGCGGAGTCATCAGGGTTAGCAAGGTGGTTGTACGACGTTCGCAACACTGCTTCCTTCCTCTCATTTCATTTCTGTACTTAGTACATTTTGACTGTTTTTGTAGTATTCAGACCTTGGTAGATGTTCATGGCTAGTGACACCCTGATATCGGGCTTGTATGTTATTTCCACACTGTTCATTCAGACTTATGTTATGAGATATTGTTTAATTAAAGGCTTAAAAATGACTCTTAATGATTAAGGGGTTAATATGGGTGTTGTGTCGGCTGGCCTTGTCTTCACGAGAGGTGCCATCACGACGGGCCGGTTTGGGGTCGTGACATATTCTAAAGAGTATATAATATATAGCTTATATATATTATATATACTATATCTATATCTATAATATATATATATATATATATTATAGATATATATTATAGATATAGATATAGTATATATAATATATATAAGCTATATATTATATAAGGCAATATATAATTATATATACATACTATATATACTATATATATTTATATAGCTATATATAAGCAATTTATATTAGTATATACATATATAGTTTACAAGAAATTGCCTTAGATAAAAAAAAAAAGCCCCTTTAGGCCCGACCCATTTAGCTCGGGACCATGTGGGCTTAGAACCGCAGTGGGCCGATTCCACTCATTTGGCCCGTTAGGCCCGGGACCGTTTGGCCCGGGACCGCCAAAGCCCCGACCACCAAAGCCCAGGCCCGTTTGTCCTGGACCACAATACAGCCTTAGGTATGAGTACAATAATAACAATAACAACAAGCTCAATATATTTTTATAAATGAGCTTTAGAAAGAGTAGTGTATACCTACAATGGCGAAGCTCAGAATTTTTCTAAGGGCGTTCAAATTTGAAAGAAGTGAAAAAAGTCCCTACAAAGGGTGTTCAATATGTGTTATATACCTCTAAAACGTAATATTTTACCAACATATATAGTGTAATTTTTCGATGAAGGGTGGTCAATTGACCACCCTTGTGACCATGTGGCTTCGCCCCTGATGAGCAAGTTGCTCGGACACAGATACGGGTGTCCGACACGAGTGCAGATCTAGAGGTTGGTTCTTTCGAGATGTAAATCCTAAGATTCCGGGATACAGATCCTAGTACGGATACGGGTATGGGGATATGACTAAAAGTAATTCAAAAAATTAAAAATATAAAATATGTCTAAATTATGAGAAACTTTGAGGAATACTTATTTATAGCTTGTAAAGTGTGAATTTCTTTTTTAATCTCAAGTTGTAGATAAGTAAAGAATTGATTTCCTAGATAAAATATGTTATTTTCCTCCCTAGTTTTGGTTCTTATTTCAGGAATCAAATTGCATCTCGCCTTGAATTTTTCCGTCCGTCGTGTTCAAAGTACCCAAAATTATTTGACGAGACCGGTACGGATCTCATACCCACACCAGTCCGGCAGATCAAGAACGTCGCCCGGTGCCCATGAAATCGCTGCAGAGGAAGAGAGGAAGGCACGATTACAAAACCAGCTTTCGCCATAGACAGAACTGATAAAGCACTAGATGCACCACTTACGAGCGTAGCTCCATTCCTCAGCGAAAGGCACCACTTACGACACATGCTAGCGTCGTGTCGACACGGGTGTATCACCTAAACTGCCGTGTCGGAGCAACTTAGGTGTGTACGCATATCTTATCCCTATTTATAAGTATTTTTAAAAATCAAACTTCAAAATTTGAACATCAAACGAAATATTAAAATACTTATTCGGAAAAGAAAAGAAAAAGAAAAAGAAGTAGACGAAATTAATACGTTCATGAACTATAAAAATCTCTATTTTAATGTGTGAGTTTAATACTCTGATTGTCTGCCATCCCTTCTTCTTCTTCTTCTTTTTTTTTTTTTTGAATTTTTGTTATCCCAATATAACAGAAAATAAATATATTTTTGAGAAAAATATCCCACTTTATTTGCATGCCACGTCACTATTGTTATCCACTGGACTTATCTATTATCTCACTGTCTGAATATTCACTGCAACGTTTTAGTTGCACGAACTCGGAACTGAACTTTACTTATATTCTGAATTTCTGATTTAAATTATAAAACTTTAGAGATTCATTTGAAAATGCATTCATCTACTATTTCTCTATCTTTTCCTCCTAATTGTTCAGTATTTAAGAGATCACACAAAAATCAGCTCTTCTTAATAATGAGGGACACTCCCTTTTGAAATATCCACTAGTTTCTCCAACAAATATTAGGAGAATTGCAACTCATTTCGTGTAGCTTCTGAATATCTATATTAACTTCTCGAGATAAATTAATCTTGTTTGATTCAAATCCAGCAATTAGTCAAATTGATTTTCAATAAGGAAAAGTGCTAAGCAAATTGAGACAGAGGGAGCATAAATTTTTTAATTTTTATTTACATTTTCACGGGGCAAAGGGGGTTCATGAATGGAAATGAAAAATAATGGTGACCTTGGACGTGCAATTTCTTTCCAACTCATTTTGCTTTTTCTAGATTTTTCGCACATTTCTAGAACTTTGTTCTTTGGGTATCACTAATCTCTTGCGAAGTTAAAGTTCTTAGTAATATCCTCGTTAGCATTAGGATTCTTTTGATTAGTACGATTCGTCTGGTATTCTCGTTAAAAAACAAGGCCTTTTACATTCTAAAGGAGCTGAAAACAATTCTATGACCTCAAATCCAAAGAGCAATTTTGCAGCTAATTTTGAGAACCTCATGCTCTTTGGCACTTCAATTGCATTAATAGCATTATTATTACCTTGAGTATGTTGGCTATCCAAAGTTACTAGTTAGTTTTCTTGTATCTCTGACGACTGGAAATTTGTATTATCCTTTTAGGGTCTTAAGACAGCAATCATTGAAGGAGATGTAGTGGGCGGAACTTGTGTAAACAGAGGCTGTGTTCCTTCTAAAGCACTTCTTGCAGTTAGTGGTCGGATGCGGGAACTTAAGAATTTGCACCATTTGAAAGCTTTGGGTTTGCAGGTGATTTCAACTCTTATGCTAAATATCTCTGCATGACTTGGACGTGTTGCAGCATCGAGTAGTTAAATATTCGACCTCACATATATAAGTACTTTCTACAAAAAACTAATCTTTCCTTTGCATTCTATATGATGTTATTTGTGTACAATAGTGTTTAAAATATCAATTTGGTTTATGTATCATATTATTTGTAGCATAAGAAAATATTATAGTGTCCGAAAAGTTAGTTTGATAGAGAAACATCACATCAAGTTTTAAATTTTGAAAAGTTAAATGAATTAGACTTCTGGCAAATTGTGAAAGTTGTATAGAATAACATTGCTAGTGGAATGATGGCAAACATTTTTGAATATCCCAAAAATGGAAAAAGTATCATATAAATTGAAATCGAGGTAATATAAATAGTTTGTTACTTATGCTTCCATAGCATCCTATATATCATTTGGACGTCATCTTGGAAAACTTGGTGTGCCATTTAAGCAGCTTGTCTAAAAGTTGGCAAATATTGTCTGTTCGCCCTACACTTCCAATCCCCATTCTTCAGTTTACTTAAATACCATATTTCCTTTTAGACATCGTCATAAATCTGGCCAAGTCTGCTGATTGATTAATCTCTTTCCATGTCTAATGACAGGTTTCAGCCGCTGGCTATGACAGGCAAGCAGTGGCTGATCATGCTAATAATCTTGCCTTGAAAATTCGTAATAACTTGACAAACTCAATGAAGGCACTTGGTGTGGACATTTTGACCGGAGTGGGTACCATAGTGGTAAGTCGACAAATATCCAAGGGAACTTATTCTAGTTTCAATCTTGACCTACATGCTGATGGTTTCAGTCTTTGAACTCCATAATTATTTCAGGGTCCTCAAAGGGTGAAGTACGGAAAAGCTGGTTTTTCTGACAATGAAGTTACCGCAAGGGATATAATCATCGCTACTGGTTCCGTCCCTTTTGTTCCCAGAGGCATTGAAGTTGATGGTACCTTTTTCTTTGTTATTTCCTGCTTTCCGATATTGTTGTCTGAGATTCCTTGAAAACTCATACTTGGGATATGCTTCTTTTTAGATGCAGTACCCTTTGGAAGGTGAATCCTCGCCATTTAGTCATTTAATTCTTGTTTATTTTCAGGGAAGACTGTTATTACGAGCGACCATGCTCTCAAACTGGAATTTGTCCCTGAATGGATAGCTATAGTAGGAAGTGGTTATATTGGACTTGAATTTAGTGATGTGTACACTGCACTTGGTAGTGAGGTAGTTTCACCTCTTCCTCTTAGTCTCTTCTCTGCAATTCATATATTACGAGCGACCCTGCATTGTGCTTGTTGTTTCAATGCTCTTTAATCTTGATCTTCCTACGATAGTACCTAAACACTTTTAAATTCTCTTAAATGTCAACTTACGCCTAATGGTCATTTTCTTCACAGGTTACCTTTATTGAAGCTTTAGATCAACTTATGCCCGGATTTGATCCTGAAATTAGTAAGTTAGCTCAAAGAGTTCTCGTAAATCCAAGGAAAATTGATTATCATACTGGAGTGTTTGCAACGAAGGTATTGCTCGCTCTGTTTTACGTTGTTTGCATTACAAGTTTCCAGATATCTAAACTATCTTCCCTAATAAATTTTACAGATTACCCCAGCAAAGGATGGGAGACCAGTTGTTATTGAGCTAACTGATGCCAAGACCAAAGAACTGAAGGAAACTTTGGAGGTAACACAATATTACTATTATTCTTTTCTTTTTGCTTTTTTTTCTCAAAACAGGTAGGGGCATTTCACAAACTGTCTGGAGGACATTGCTATAGGCATTTCATGCCAGGGTGGAGGTACCATATAAGCTACGGGTTCGGCAGAACCCAGTAGCTTTTGGCTCGGACCCTGTGTATGTGTTAAAAAAAATTCCTAAATATGTACAAATATTAAATTTCGAACCTAGTAACTTAGATAATCAATGAGTTTAGTGGCATTTCAAACCCATAAACTTCAAATCCTCGCCCTGCCTTTGCTTCACTCTACTATTTTCTATTTATAGGTTGATGCAGCTCTGATTGCAACTGGTAGAGCTCCCTTCACGAATGGTCTAGGGCTGGAAAATGTACGTCTTTGTATAAAAACACATACAAGACTCTACATCTTATGACTGGTTTTTTTGCATTCTAATGGTCAACTTTTGCAGATTAACGTGTTGACACAACGAGGTTTTATTCCTGTTGATGAGCGCATGCGAGTTATTGATGCTGATGGAAAACTGGTTAGTTGGAACTACCCTATGGTCAATATGCTTTTCACATGGCTGTTGATTTTGTTCTTATACTACTTTTACCACTAGGTCCCTCACCTTTATTGTATTGGCGATGCGAATGGTAAAATGATGCTTGCTCATGCAGCCAGTGCTCAGGGAATATCTGGTGTGTGTGGAATTCTGTTATTAATATCTTCTGTATAAGTCAAATATTTTCCCTCAAAATCAATGTCATGTTACTGCTCACAATGATCTTTTCTTATGAAATAGTTGTCGAACAAGTCTCTGGAAGAGATCACGTGCTTAACCATTTGAGCGTTCCAGCTGCTTGTTTTACTCATCCTGAAATCAGCATGGTTGGACTGACTGAGGTGAAAACCGAACTTCTTTCAGTTGGGTACATCATTGCTGATATGCATTTCGTCTCAAATCAGTCATTTTATTTTCCAAAATAATACTTTTCTTGTGAATCAGCTTGTTATGTCAACATATAACTCACTGACCACTTAAATTTTGTTGTGTCTGTGTTGGTAGTACTGTTGTTATGTTCAAGTTTCTTCGCAAACTTCTCTTCATGTTATGCTTCTAATTTATCTCTGTGGGTGTTTGTTAAGAATCGGAGGATGTTAACTATTTGCCATGGTTGATGAGGAGTTGTAGCGAACTGCTTATAATTAGTTTTTTGACGGGCTTCTTCTTTTGCAGCCACAAGCTCGAGAAAAAGCTGAAAAGGACGGGTTTGAGATAAGCATTGCAAAAACAAGTTTTAAGGCAAACACAAAAGCACTTGCAGAAAATGAAGGGGAAGGACTTGCAAAGGTTCTACTCTATCTTTTGGTTCTTTCTTCCCATCACTTTAACGAACAGATGAACTCCGCTAGCTTCCAATATGATTCAATTTCCTAGTTCTCTTGCTACCTTCCTTTTACACGATACGACTAGAAAAATGACTCATGCTGTTGGTAGTGTTTCTGAAGCACGCCGTTAGTTACTACTACTAATTAAGGATTTCGAACATCAGAAAACAACATGCCTGCGATTCCATGTGCTAGAGATTTTGTTATATTGTAATTAAGGTGGCGTATTTTTAGATTCAAATTTATCAGTGTCTAACTTTCAGACCGTTTGTCATCAATCTTTCATATTCTGATTGCGATTATGTAGGATTTGAGATTTTCTGACTTCATTATTGCATATTTGATACAGTTGATATACAGACCGGACACGGGGGAGATTCTTGGAGTTCATATCTTTGGTATGCATGCTGCAGACCTCATTCATGAAGCATCCAACGCCATGGCATTGGGAACAAGAATTCAGGTTATCCATTACACAAGGCTACTACTAAATAATTTATCTCTGAGAAAGTTTATCTATTTCCTCTATGGGTAGGGACTTTCAGTGCTCATGTCCTTTAAACTCCCCACAATACATTGAGCTCTTCTCTTCTTTCCTCTTGGAAGGAAGTATATCTAGACTCTAGAGTTATCCGTTCAGCGGGAAATAAGCCACTACTTGCTTTGTTTATCAATCTTATGAGAGTTAAGGTGACAAAGCAACAGAATGTTGACAATTATTTTTCTGTTGCCCGTCAGGATATAAAGTTTGCAGTGCATGCACATCCAACATTGTCTGAAGTCCTTGATGAACTATTCAAATCAGCTAAGGTAAGCCATCTGAAAAATCTGGGTAATGGTTTTCTTTTGTTCTTAGGAACTTTTGCCAGGCTGGACGAGTAAGAAAGTCAAGACTTTATCGTATATTTAAACTTGATAAATTTAGAACTTTTCGGCCTACATTAGCTAATGGAATTGGAAACTTGTTCCACCAGGTAAACACTCAAGACCATAGCTCAGTGCGCGAACCAATTGCTATCTAGAATTGTGAAGTCTTGGAAGTTTAGAGGAAACAACTGCTTTGCGGGTCTCAGCCAAAGTTCATCTTCCATAAAACATAGAAAGGGGATAAGGATAGATTTGGATAAATCGCTGCATTTCAGGGATGTCAATGGATCTCAATGGGAATCGATATACTGATTCCAGGATATTTTACAAGGCCTAGGAATGACAATAAGGTGAGGTGCAAATCAACATTCAAACTGCTGCTGTACCCAAGAGCCTGTCCTCACATTTTAAAATCTTCACCAATCATATTAGGTTGTATTTTGCATTGGGAGTCCTGCAATGTACAGGGGATGTCCATAGGCAATGCCTCTATTGTTTTATGCTTTGGATGGGTAGTTGTGTGTATTATTTTTTCATCTTCCTTTATCAAGTGAAGCTCTAATAAATTTACTGAAATGACCATCTCTCCTGCAATCTTCTTCTTTGTTCCTTCTGCTCCTTCCCAGAACAAGAGATTCAGGGGTTAATGTTACTTCCTTTTTTTTTTGTTGGGGGGGGGGGGTAGTGGACATTTTATCTAAGAACTACGAAACATTGTTCAAGGATCCATAGGATCATTACACATAGCTGAGATACCCTCCAAGGCATTCAGATTACCTAGTTTTGCTAGAGTTCTACAATTGCTTTCTAGCACTGTTTTCATACAAGAAACTCCATCCTTGTCCGCGGGCATCTGGGCAGTGGGCACAACAAAGGGTGGAGGGATAACAAAACAGTTGAGCTTATTAGGGTGGCCTTCTTGGTTGCTTCCTTTTGCCAGCAGGTGAGCTACTTCATTCCCGTGTCTGAAATTATGCCGGACCACTAGTTCTTTATTCTTCATGGATATCAACCACCTGCAATTACAGGTTGTCCATTTTCTAACAGGTTTATTACCTGGGTCGAGTCAGTTTCGATTTCAAGTGGAAAAAAGATTTTTTCCAAGGCAAACTCCAAGTGGAGTTATTATTAAATCGCCATTTTTTGTTGAGGAGTCTTTATTTAATGGGCCCTCTATGCAACTTCTAAGATGTGGGGGTGGGGGGTGGGGGTATTGGGGATCCATCTAGCATCCCAAATGTCTATATAGACCATAGTTTTCCTTTGTTACAGAAGTGCCAGCCTTTAAGGATACAGAAGGAGTGGCTCGTTCTTTAATCTGTAATATATGTTTGGATTACGAGCTTTGCCCATGGTGCAAGAGGATTATTTAACATCTTCAGGGCCAGGTTTGTTAGAAGAGCAAGATTGAAAAATTACTTCACATGCCTCATGTTATAGCCTTTCTTACAATTAAATTCCGTAGATTGAAAAATTACATAAAGGTGACCCTTGAAGCAAGTTCATTAGTACTATTAACTAATTCAGCAAAACTTGCATTCGTAAGTTTAGATCAACATCTCAAGTGGTAATTGTGGAGATGACAAAATTTGGAACTGGAACACGAACTACTTTTGGTCCAATAATAGACATGAGAACCACCCAACAGCCGAAGAAAATCTGTCAAACCAAAATAAAAAAAACCCAATTTTTGGTCCCATAATGATGCACATGAAAGAATCAAACACGATAATACTTAAAGATAGCAACTTATCTCAGTTGCCAACATGGGTGCTAATGACATCTGATTAAGGAACTGCACTTCCAGGATAAACAAGAAAGCAACTGCACAAAAACTTCCTAAAACCATAAAACGATAATGGGAGAGGAACAAGAAGCCCTTAACAATGAAGTTGTGTGATTGGTGCCTCACATTAACATTTACAGAAGCTATTTGATGAAACATGATCAGTGTACCACCTTTTGTCTATGCTCAAATACATGTTTGCATGTAATTATCGAGCAACCAGTATTGACATAGTATTAATAAGGCTCAAAGAACTTGAGCTAGCTCGAGTCTGCAGAGACTCATCATTATAAACTACATGATCAACTAGTGCATTTTCCCTTTTTGCCAATTAGGCAGTTCTATCACTGTGATATAACTAAGCAAAACATCCAAATAAAGATATCCAGATCGAAGATCGAACACGATAAAGAACAGAAATTGGTGAGTAATGATAAAAATGAACTGCTAAGAGGCATTGATTAAAAGGAAAAGTTGGTCTCCATACTTGATAAAATACTAGTTCGAATAAGTATCTGCCAAAACTTCAAAACAACCAAGATAAAGATCCCAATATCAAAATACAGTGCCAGCAATAAACAGAAGGCGGCCTGTTACTCTAAATTCTTTTACTCTTCATTAGCAGAGTCCACATTCTTGTTGTTGTTGTGCTTCCTAGCATACCTCTGGTTCCTCAAGAACTTGGGATCCATCTGCATTTACATAAAAATTAACAAACTTAGAATCCAAAGAGATACGCTTTTACATCCTTACATGTAGATATCGACCAGTGTTTTTAAAAGTAAAAGGGACAAAAAGCCAAGAAGGTCCATGCGGCTTAAAGCAAAAAGAGTGTAGTAACAGGCATGCTTCTTTGAAGTGAAGCACTGACAGAGGCAGATTCGGCTTTAGGCGTAGGGCGCAAATAAAGCATGGGCTTTGATGAAAAAAGGCACAGATGAAGAAAAAAATACAAATATGTATGTGTAATGTAAGACTAATAATTATAAGCATGAATAACGAATATATGGACGCTGAAGCGCCCGGTTCCCGGTAAGCGAGGCAAAGTGCTCAACATATTTTGTGTCTCGCTTTAGGGCTTAAGCACTTTAAGCACGCCTTTGACAACAGTGGTTCCTACCACGACCACAAGTTAAGATACAACAAAAATTGGATTCATAGTGAAATATTTATAGATATTTAGTTGATTTCTTAACACATAAAGAATTCTGAGCAAAAGTTAATGGGTTCGGGTGACCCAAAACTTCCAAGCTAGGTCTGCTTGCGGAAGCACATATTTCAGATAAATTTAAAAAAAAAAACTATATGAACTTAGACGAATAATATATTAATTAAAAATCACTAATTTCAGCATTAAATATTTAATACTGATATCAATCTAACTCCTCAACTTTGAGATTCAAAGAACCCGTCTTTTTGTTTGGTTTTGTGCTACGGCTTGTATAACATAGACATCACATACACCATCATTCATCAGTCCCAACATGTTTCACCTGCTTTGCGTACCAACATTATAATTTTTTTTCCAAACATTTTGAAATGAAAAGATTGCTACAGCTTCCGAATAACCAAATTTCAATTCTTAAAAAAATTAATCTATATCTCGATTTAGCTGTGAAAGTTAGTCAAATTGATTTTAAGTGAGCTAAAAGTATCAAATAAATTGGAATGGAGGTTATATATTTCACAATAAACAACATCAGCAAATAAAATAAAATAAAAAGTGGATTTATTTATAGATACCCCTTTGGTGGAGCTGTGACGGTGTTTCCTGGGTTTCTTGATTCCATTCCTGTGAGCCTTGTACGACTGATTGTGAGCTGTGTGATTCTTCGACTTGGCCATTTTTGGTCCTTGATTTCACAGACAACTGCAGAGATTTAATAGAAAGAGCAAAATCCAACAGAATTAGAACAAAATTTCACAGTTAGAATGCACGAAAAGGAGCAGGAGAAGAGATTGAAATACCTGCAGCCGGCGTTAGGGTTTTCAGTAGTGATGAGGAAGTGAAATAGAATGGCTTAGGGTTCTTATTGCTGCCCTATAACAAAATGAAAGGCCTGGATTTTCTATTTTAGGCCTTGGGCTTAACTGACAGAAGCCCAATCTTACAATTCCACATTATAAATTAAAAATAAATAAAATTTCACCGAACCTTTTACCACGAAAATTGAAAAGACAGGTGAAAATGTTTCTAGAGTAAAGTAAGGTATTAAACGTAGAGCTGGTTTGGATTATTATCGATTCAAATAAGAGCAAATCTTTTTATAATAGTCTTATTTTATTTCGATATTTTTTAGGAGCTACAGTGAGGTACTGTTATAAAAAATATATATTACAATATAATATAAAAAATTAGTTATGAAGAAAAGTTAGTCATTATGGTAAAGTAGTGTTATGAAAGGTAATTGTGATCTGAAAACAAATAATTGTGAATTTCAATAGAAGAACTCAATTTAATATTGTTTTTATCCCAATTTATGTGAAGGTATTTGATTGATCACATAATTTAAGAGGTCATTCTCTTTGAACTAATTAAAAAGGAAAAAGTGGCATAAAATGGGTTTGTTTGGTAGGATATATTAGAAAAAATAATACAAGTATTGGCTTTGGTATTATTAATCCCTTGTTTGATTGTATTTTCCAATCTATATAACTAATATATACATCATATTCAGTACTATTCTTATGCATAGCAAGTCATGGCATTAGCAATACCATGCTTTTTAATACATGAATAAGCATGTATAAAGATAGAACTACCCTTTCAAAACCTTTTAATACACCAAATTAAATCGTTGATAAGAATTTATTCCAATATATTTTATTTTATAGCCACATAAAAATTATTGCAAGTTTATGATTACAACAACAACAACAACTTAGTAAAATCTCACTAGTGGGGTCTGCTGAGGGTATAGTATACACATACCTTACCCCTACAATAGATCTATGACAACAGAAACAAGAAAAATAATATTAGCAACATGAGAGACATCAAATAAATGGAAAAGCAATAACATAAATACTATGCAAAAGTGTGAAACACAACATAAATCGCCAACAGTGCTAGACAAAATACTATCAGACTAGCCGGTACAAAGAGGAAAACTGAGACAAAGAGGAAACCACTTAACTACCCCTTAATCTACAACTCTAATGCTTGACCTCCACACCTTCCTATCAAGAGTCATGTCCCCGATTAATGGAGTCGTGTCACGTCCTGTCTGATCACCTAAACCGGTCGCCCCAATACTTCTTAGGCCGCCTTATACCTCTTCTCGTACCTGCCACAGCCAACTGCCCACACCTCTAAACTGGGGCATATAGGCTTCTCCTCTGGACGTGCCCGAACCATCTAAGTCGTGCTTCCCGCATCTTGTCGCCCACCGGAGCCACGTCCACGCTCACCCAGATATCTTCATTCCTAATATTATCCAGCCTAGTGTACCCGCAAGTTTATGCTTACAAATTTCAAAAAAATTTACTATTTTTTCTTCAAAAGCCAATCAAACTGGTTCATATAAATTAGAGTCGTGGAGGAAATAAATGATTTAATATCCTATTAGGCCAAACTTCTTATATAGCTTTGTGTTAAAAAGTAATTTTCTCAAAACAATATGTGTTAAGCCACTTAATTTAAAAAACATTTTTGTGCCACAATTAATATTTGTTACCAAGCTGTTAGAAAGTATTTCTAAGTGTAATTCTTAAAAGTATTTTTTTTAAAAGTGCTTTTAGGAATAAATTACTTTTTTCAGCTTCTCAAAAATAATTTATGCTTTTACTCGAAAATACTTTTTGCCTTCTAAAAGCTTGACCAAATATCTTAACTTTGGAAAAAAGTTTTTTTAGCCCATGGACTCCCCATGCTATAAGAAGAAGATTCCAGAGAAATCAAAGTTGGGGCCTTAGTGTAGTTTCCCATAGTTCGTGGGGTTCTTCTATAATATAAGGAAAGAAAACCAATATATTCCTTAAACCTCCATTAGACCCCCCCAAAACGCAGAGCAGAGTATAGAACAAATCGCTATTTTCCCTCTAAAAGCTAAACGATTCAAAACAAAAACTCGCGAAAATGAGTACTATGAAATTTTGCCGAGAATGGTTTGAATATTTTTGCATTTATTTATTCTCACATTAATTATTATTAACTTCAATAAAAAAAGTGACCTTTTTTTTTCATGGATTGGCTTTGCAGTAACAATATTTTGTATCCTAAAGAAGACAAGGAGCAGAAGATCCTCCTTTATGCTTGCCGTAATTGTGATCATCAGGTTTTACCCTTTTTTTTTCACTTTTATTTTTGTTTTTGCTTTTTCTGCAGAAATTTGATATAGTTGCATAGTACTATAAATAGGGTTTAGGGTAGTCAAAGAAAACCCAAATGTGGTGCGTTTACTTTTGGCAATTGGGCTAATTAGCAGAAATTGCGTGGAAGCTGAGCGGATTTGTTTCTGAAAGAATTGAAACTTTTGTTGCAATTACAGTTATTAACTTCTGAAAAAGTATCTTTTTTTGTGACGGTGGTCGGTTTGCGCGCACCTCGAGTACTTCAGTAGGTACCTGCTACCTTCTACCATCTCAGGTGGTCATGGCGAGTACCCTGGCCATCAACTTTTGAACAAATATATTTAGGGCAAATTTTATCTTTTTCATTTTGTTAAGACTATATTGGTAATGTATGGGACAGATCGAGTGCACTAATCTACCGAGCAGCCTGTTCAATGTAAAAGCACAGGTTGTGAAGGTAATATTTGTCCACCAAGTTTGTGTTATGGATGGCATTTGAATTTGGGATGTTCAAGTTGTTACTCTCAATGCCTCAACCACTGGGCTGAGTTTATTGTTTATTTTTTATTTATATGTTTCCTAAAGGTTTCTAGATTATTGGATGTATAAAAGTTTAGTTGCATTGTTTCACATCTCGTAGTGCATTTAACCTGAAAATAAAGTATACTCCTGCAAACTTATTTTACTCGTTAAGGAATCTCAGGTGTCAAAGTGTGAAATAAATTTATTGCATTGATGACATCGATCTTATCCGTGCATCTATTAAACCAAACATCCTAGCACTTTCCTTTTTGTACTTGGATTTTCTAAGTTTTATGGTTGAGCTATTTTGTTGAAGCCCCTATGTAACTAACGTGTTTGCGCCTTCAACCTTTCTGCAAGTCTGAGTTTTGCAACAGCATGTTCACTGTATTTCTCAGCAATAAGAGCTTAAGTGGCATAAAGAGCATAGTGAAAAAAGGAATCAACTCATAACTATCATATAATCACCAAAGCCAAACTTCAATTTTTTTTTATGCGCTCTTAATTTCTTTTTTCCTTTTTTAAATCTTTTTCATCTGATCCCTTGTCAGATAGGTATGCTGAATATGATATCTTCTTCTGTCACCTCTAAGCTATCTATTATCTGAGTTGTATATTTTGACTAGATGTACCTAATATTTATGTTACATGGACTAGTTTATCCATTTGATACAGTGTGTATGAATCTGGTGCGGACAATTTTGGTGTAATTGAAGAAACTGCATAAAGCACCCGTATTTATATTACACCTGTTGGAGATGGGTAATCCAGCAAAACGAAGATCCATCTTCAGAAAAAGCTTTCTGCTTATCAAAATTTATAAAAAAAAAAAAAAAAAAAAAAAAGGAAAATGAAGATCCATGTAACATAGTCTAGTCCTACATCTATTTGTAGATTTATATACATAAAATTTGTATCTCTGTGTATGTGTGTGTTGGGAAGGGGGATGTGTATTGGGGGGGGGGGAGTGTGTGTAGCTAGAAGGCATGCAGATCAGATCATTCAGGTCCCATAAAGCTAAGAATGAAGTCAAGGCTGAATCTTGACTCTTAGTGCTGGATGTTGTCAAACAAGTTTATCAGCTCATTTATTCAGATTGGACTTGAATAGCTTGCAGCGTCCTGCCATCAAAATGAGTTTAGCACGATTATTGTTATAAATCTATATTTTACTAGCCTGCATATCATGTTCCTTTAAAAGGTGGCAATTTATATGGATACACCTAATATATGCAGCCGTTTTTTCTCCCTTTTGTGCTTCTTAATTTACCATGCTTTTATCAGCATAGGCCCTTTCTTTGATGGGATACTCCTTGTTCTCTCCTATTGATGCATAATGGCTGCTCCATATTAGCAGTTTTTAGCTGCTTGGAGTAGTAACAAGTGTTAACTGGTCAAGGAAACACTTAGTGATTTTATTCCATCTCTTAATTTCTCGTATGGAATGCCATCCATTCTTTAAGCTAAACAAAGATTACCTTTCACTTCAGCTGTCTTTTATTCTGGTAGACTTCTCTATCCAATTATTAATAATTAGTCATTTTATTGGAGCTATCTGATAGTACTTCTGCTCCTTCACGTTATTTACTCTGCTGGAAATTTTTGTTTGTTCAGAACTTGAATTCCCTTTCTCATTAAAAAAAAAAACCTTGAAATCCTTTGTCCAAGAATGAGGGCTTGTAGACATTGAAATTTTTAAATCACCTGTGTTTTGACAAATACATGTAATCAGTAACTTGTCTAATGCTCCTTTTACTTTGCTTGTCTTAATTGCTTTTCTTTACCTTTAAGCGCCGCTTATACTAGCTGTCAAAGTTAAGTTGCTAAGAGCTAGAAACATAGGCAAGCTTTTGAGTTCCATGTAACTCATTTTCATATTCTTTTAGGAGCCTGCTGAAAACAATTGCGTGTATAGAAATGAGATACATCATTCTGCTGCGGAGCGCACACAAGTGTTGCAGGATGTAGCAGCAGATCCAACTTTGCCTCGTACAAAATCTGTTCGATGTTCTCAATGTGGTCATGGAGAAGCAGTTTTCTTCCAGGTCATTTTCCTTTGTCCGTGCTTTCTTTAGTATTTAAGCCACCAATAGTTGCTATGACTGCTTTAACATTTATAAATATGCCCGAAGTCTGGTTCCTGTGGCTGGTCAATTTAAAGCTTATTGTCTCGTCATATTTGCTTTTTGATCTTATGCGGATTAGTTTTATCTA
This sequence comes from Nicotiana tabacum, assembly GCF_000715075.1. NCBI lineage: Eukaryota > Viridiplantae > Streptophyta > Magnoliopsida > Solanales > Solanaceae > Nicotiana > Nicotiana tabacum. Next base: position 172,889,430 of record NC_134090.1, read on the forward strand.
ATCTATGCTGAAGATAAATGGTTTTGGATATTCCCAGAAGGCCTGATATTGGCAATCCAAATCGTGACCTATATCCTGTTATGTCTTGTTTGAGATGTCCGCTTTTGGAATATTTAAAAGAAAACAACCTGATTGTGGTAGAAAAGCAACTTGTTGCCACAGATAAGTTGACCTGCAATTGGTGAAGCTTGGTCGATATGTGCCTCAAGAAATTTCGTTGTCCTCACCTCTGGAAAATTTTCACTGTTCCCAAGCAAAACCGTCCAACTTTTCTGGTCCAATAAATCCTTCCTTCCTAAAAAGCTTGGAAAAAGTCTTGAAACTCATTGGGTTAGGATATCGTACTCCTTTTCTTGGAATTTACAGTTCTGCTACCTGAATAATATAGAAGGGAACAATCTGAGTACCTTTTACTTTTAGCTTCTCATACCTCATTCGGTTGTGGTATGTTAGGACTTAGGAGCTTCTGTTTGACTTCTTTATTTGGAAGACAAATGACGACTGAAGATGAAGGCTCTATCTTTTTCTGGATCAATCAAATGAAGGCACTTATCTTGATAGAGATTTTTGGTGCAATGACCTTTATTTGCTTGCTTGTTATGCAATATCTATTTGCTGGATATTGTTTTACAGTTGTCTGAAACAATTGATATATGTGCAGGCAACTGCAAGGGGAGAAGAAGGTATGACACTCTTCTTTGTTTGCTGCAACCCGAATTGTGGACACAGGTGGAGAGATTGAGATCACATTCAGAGTTATGGTGGGTGCAGTGTTAGTTATTGACGTATTTGAAAAAACTGATTCTGACCTAAACTGCAACTGTTCATCATCTAGTGTATGTAAAATGTAATGAATCTTGTCTTGTGTTGGATTGGAACACATGGTATTACTCAGCGAGATTCTAAAGACTCGCATGCTCCCTAAGTTTCTGTTAACCAAGCTCTTATCGCGTTTTCTTAAAGAAGTGAAAACTGCTGTTACGCTGAATAGCTGAACTGTGGAGTAATACTAATGTTTCTGGCTTTAGAACATTATCTTGGTGTTCCCATTTTTTGAAGAATTTTAGTTACCCTGTTTCTTGTGTATCATTGAAGTTTCATATTCCGATTTAATGCAAATATCATTCACTTTCTCCGTGAGCCTTCCTGGTGGAGGGAGCTCTATTAATTCATATGTTCATTTTGCAACACTGATCCTTTCTCCAGGTATGTCCATGCCAAATGACTTTTTGCTGTGATTGACAGCTCAGTGAATGGGCAACTGCATAATACTTGTGTTGACTTGTGAAAACATATAATACTTGTTGATCTGTAGCAAAAAGGAAAGGAAAGAATGCGCCTCTGTATATAGAATGGGTGCCAAAGATAGCCTCAAGGTACATTCTAAAATGAATTTTGAAAACTGAACTGAACATTTTAAACTGACAGTTATCCTAATTATAAAATTGCTCGTTAGAAAATTTTCCTTTTTACTGTTTGAAAACTTTCCAATAACTTTTGCAGAATAATATTTGTCCAAATGTCATATAATAACAATAACACTCCCTCCGTTCACTTTTACTTGGCATGTATATTAAAAGTAAATTTTCATTTTTACTTAGTAATGTGTTCACTTTTACGTATACTACACAAATTTTTTTTCTTGTTATACTCATAGTATTTATTACTCATTTCAAATTATTTTCTTAAATCCAATAAAATATGCATCAATTAATATGGGTATGATAGTAAATTATGCACTTCATTTATTGTTTCTCAAGGGGCGTGAAAAAGTCAAAACGTTTCAAGTAAAAGTAAACGGGAGAGAGTATAACATTTCTTAACCAGCTAGTATTTCTCTAAAAGGATCCATCAGGCACAAATTATTGGAAACTTAACTACTTTGTTTATAAGAATCTGCTTTAAGGAAATGGTACATATATATTGAGTGATACATCAAAAATATAGAATTTGTGTCATGTAGGCTCAATAAAGGAGAAGACGTTCTCTGCCAAGAATTTTTTTAACATGAACAAAGTAAAGGATAAGACGCTTCCTACCAGGAATTTTTCAACATGAACAAAGTAAAGGGACATAAACGCTAGGATTAGGAGATGCATATGCTAGAAAATCTTCATCATTCTCCAACTCAACCATTTCCTCATTGTTTCTAAGAATCCATGCCTCAATTCCACCACTCAATCAATTCTCCACAAGAACAATATGAAGCAACAGAGTCAATAAAGGGAGCAACCAAAATAAGCTTTCCTCATCCAAAATCAACATCATAAAGTCCAAAACAACACCAGCTTGAGAACTTATACGTGTCAAAATTTGGGAATAAATTCCCAATATTTGATGCCATTTCCATAATATAAGCAAGTACTGCACCATCTCCTTCCAAGAGCTACAAGTTTTCACTATTGACATTCTCAATCATTTATCTTACTATCCCACCAAGTGAGACAACTCTAATATTTCACTCATTTTTGAACATTCACTAGTGGCAAACAAGATTAAATTCCAAAAAATATTAGGCATTTTTGGGTCAAGCCTTGGCCTCAAGTTCACAGAATGTGTCACCATACATGTTCTTGATATATTATGTTTGGTTTACGGCATAAATTTATTGCGCTGTCAACCAAACATAGTATAAATTTAGTACCACACTTTATCCTACCTTATCCCATGTACCAAACGACCTCTTAAGGTTTTGAGTTGTTCAAATTCTTTTACACAGTATAACATTCATTAAACAGCTTATTACATATCAAGAAAATGTCCAAGCAGAAAGTGAACTGAGAGGGGTACCTTTCCATCCAATGAGCAGACAATATTGGTTCATTTCCAGAGTGCAAGAACTCCCACAAGCAAAATTCTTTAGCACCAGATTTGCCTGATACAATGAAGACTTGCTCAGCTCAACTTCCTCCATACCATATCGCGCGAAAAACATCCTCCAGACATCGATTTTCACGTGTCTGATTGTTCTTTCCTCACCCTCAGCTGCCACAATGATCCTTATTCCTTGGTTCAAATGTTCTGATTCTGTAGCTGTCCTGCTTTTTTCGTCGTGCTTCATACAATCCTCTAACGCGTCAAAAAATGCACCGTAGAAGAATAGAGCTTCCACAAACCGGTCTACGAATACAGGTGAATTATGGTTTGCTTCCACTTCTATAACGATCATTGCTCGAGGATTAATACCTTTGATCACTCTCATCAACGCGTCCAATTTATCTGGTCGCGCTAACATTCTCATGAGGAAGTATTGCGCGAAGATAACAACAGCTTCCTCATCATCTAGCTCAAAATATTCTTGCTTTAGTTCCATGATATCTTCAACCATTACAATGTTGAAAGAAAAGGACAAGTTCAAGGACTTCGCGAAGCTCATTAATCGCTCACATGTATCCTCAATTTTATGCCTTAATTTGGTACATAAAGCAGTTAACTTGAGATGTTTAAATGATGATTCACATTGATTTGTGGCAAGAGCTTGCATCAATATTGTCCATTGCATCCCACTACCAATCTCAAGATCTATTATATGAACCTTTTCGGATTCTACTACATGATCGATGATGGCTTGAACACCGGCAAACTGAGTCACCTGACTTAGAGGTACACTTTGATGTGCTGCAATCATAGAGGAGTTTAAGTTCATTAACGAATCCTCTATATAAGCTAATCGTTTCATTCCAATTCCTTTCGAGGTACCTCTTCCCGTTTCCCAGTTAATTCTGTCATGAAGTGCTCGACAAAAATAGTATACCAATCTCTGTATCGGATTTCCTTTCTTGGAACATGACTTGTCACACTCATTAAGAAGGTTTTGTGCACGATCAAACTCCTTCTGCCCTACTTTCTCAGCAGAAGCTAGAAGGTATTCGACGAGTGCTATATTTCTAGTGTCATCCTCAGAAAGGCTAAGAAATGAGCTAGCAAATGGATGGCTAAACATGTATGCTTCTTCGCGACTTATAGTAAATGATTGGATGAACTTTTCAGCACCCAAACGAAGGATTTCATCGGTAGATAACTTACATTTACTCTTATCTGTTTGCATACTAATAATATTGTTTTCTGCCTTTGATCTTCTGAACCTGTTGTTATAATCTTTCAAGATCTTGAGTGCTGAAGGCAATGGAGTTTCCATACTCTTTTTTGATTCAGTAATCTCATACGATTTCTTCGTTTGGAAAGTTTTCTCCACATTAGACTGATGTTGTAAAGGGACAACATCAAAATCCCAATCATCAAGACTAACAAAATCTACAAGGAGTTGCAACTCGTCTTGTTGTTGTTGTTGTTCTTCTTCTACTACTTGATCCTTCCCGAGGCCGGAGGCAAACAAGTCCAAGTCCATTTCAGTTGATTCTATTGTGTACAGCTTAGGTGAATCCCACATCGACAAAACACAGGAGAGATGCTGAGTATATAAGAGATATGCCTTATATTCTCGTGACACGTTTTAAAGCCGTGCTGGCCTTTACTCAAATCTTGAAAGTATTGAAAGGCAAGCCTAACAGTTTTCCCAACAGATGCTACATTTTTAAGGAGAAAGTTTTGGAGATTTTGATGATATTGTCTGCTATATTCAACACTTGTAATATAATTTATATAAGATAATTTTGGAGATATTGATGGTGTTGTCTGCTACATCCAACACTTTGATATTGACTATGATATGATATTCACCATAAATTAATAAAAATAAACGTACTCAAGTACATAATCACTTGAAAAACAATCACCTTGATTCCAACGTATTCGATATTTTCTATTTAAATTGTTTTGTAAAAAGGGCCTATATAAATAACAACTACGCCTCAATCCCAAACAAAAAAGTCTATATATGCCAGATTTATTTTTTGGGGGTATAGGTCCACGTGTAGTGAAAAAAGGATTATATTTTTAGAATGTAGTTGTCACTTGAATATTTTAGAATTATACTTGACAGGAAGATATGGAGGTCGAAGACTAGGGTTGAAGAGTAATAGGTCGTAGTATGTTTTTCTGATCTGTTCTAGGTTTATTAGGACTAGTTGACTAGTGCATTGTCTTCGACTCTTAGAGTGTTAGTATTAGAGTTATTTTTTAGTACTATCTTTCGCTTCTTTTTTCTAGTACTCTGTCGTGTTACTGCTTCTTGCTATTGCTTTCTTCCATTTGCTTTTTTTCCCCGGTTCATACATTGCTGGTACCATTTTCATGACCTTGTTTTTGTTATTTCCTTGTTCTTATCCCCGCCAAGCATCTTTCAGAAATAACCTCTTTACCTCCCAAGATAGGGGTATAAGATCTTTGCCGTCCTATATGTAGTTTAGTGCACTTAAGATTCTTAAGTTACCATACCATTTGTTGAGCTTCCTGAAAATTAGTAACTTAGGTCCTTTACCTTTAGTTAGTACAAAGCAATGAAGATACCATCTGTTAGTGGAAAATGTCGTCCTTGTAAATATTTTCTGGCCACCAAACATCAGAAAATAAGTATTTTTCGTCATACCAAACACACGGTCTTGACCGAGTTATCATGCCACCCTAAAATCCGGATTCTCCCATCCAAATCCATGGTGCAAGGACTCCAACATGTAGACTGTTGCAGCAATGGACTTGTGTTTGCTCGAATTCTCCAAAATATTATCGCACCAGTGTCGAATCCTCTAAAAATTCATAAATTTCAACATAGTTTTTCACAATACCAACAAGTCCCTTCAAAAGCCAGTTCTTGCGTACCAATATCTCTACTTGAATCATTGCCTTCATGCAACTTGAAAGCAGGGGCGGATATAGAGTAGTATAGAGTAGCGACGCCGTGTTTATCTAAACCCAGTATTTTTAACGCGTACAAAAATTTATGGATAAAAGTTCATCGACAAGTTTAAAAATACAATAGGTTCAATTTTAAAATATTAAAGATTGAACTTTAAATTTTGCACACTTCTCTATAAAGTGAAAAAAGAAAGTTTATGTGTTTATTCTGACTCAGCTTCACCTATCACTACTACAGAAAGCTTAATGCTTTTAATAACCCCTATTAGATTTTCCAAGTGATTAGGCCAAGCTAACACAGTCTACGGACGAAATTCTATGTAAATTAACAGAGATCAAGAGAGTTTTTAAAGGGGTAGAGATGAACTTTGTTAAGTAGATGAGTATCCTTTTATCCCATATTTCTCTTTGATGCGCTCATGAAATTCCGTGTTGTATAGAAGGCTGTGTCTTTCGTAGAAAATCAAAACGTTTCTGATGACCTACAAAGTTTTAGGTAATTCGGAGCCTCTTGCCTGAGTAAATAAAGATGGCACGGATATTAGCACACATAAAATCGGAAATCGTCCTGAATTCTAGTAATGACTATTGTTCATTAGGTCGGAGCCCGTCGTCCGAATTCATGAATATAGCGTAGATATTAACACACGAAAAATTGAAAATCGTCCTAAATTAATATTTTATGGCCCTAAAATACCAAAAAAATAAGGAATAGTCATGGTGAAACAGTGTTTATTGTTTATTAGGTCGTTTCTGATGGGCCCACAAATTTAAGGTAATTCGGAACCTATCTCCCCAATTCATGAAGATGACATGGATATTAGAACACAAAAAATTAGAAATCGTACTGAATTTCTGTTTTATGGCCTTAATAGGCCAAAAAAAAGATGAACGGTCATGGCAAAGCTATGACTATTGTTCATTAGATCGTTTATGAAGGGCCAACAAAATTTTAGGCATTTCACAGTCCGTCACCTGAATTCATGAAGATGACGTGGACATTAGTACGCGAAAAATAAAAAATTGTCCTAGATTCCTGTTTATGGTCTTAAAATGCAAAAATATGAGGAACAGTCATGACGAAGCACTAACTATAGTTCATTGTATAGTTTCTGATAGGCCCACAAAATTTTATGCGATTTGGATCCCTTCGCCCGACTTCATGAAGATGACGTGAATATTAGCACTTAAAAAAATTAGAAATCGTCCTAAATTCATGTTTTATGGTCCTAAAACACCAAAAAAGAAAAACGGTCATGGCGAAACAATGATTATTATTCATTAGGTCATTTCTGATGGGCCCACAAAATTTTAGATAATTTAGAGCCCGTAACCTGAATTCATGAAAAAGGTGTGGACTAATGCACACAAAAAATTGAAAATCGTTCTGAATTTTTGTTTTATAGCCCTAAATCGCTGATAAATGAGGAACAATCATAGTGAAGAAATGACTATTGTTTATTAGGTCATTTCTGATAGGCACACAAAATTTAAGGAGATTCGGGGCTGGTCGCCTGAATTCATGCAGATGGCATGGACTATAGCACAAAAAAATGTGGAAATCGTCATAAATTCATAATTTATGGCCCTAAAACGCCAAAAATGAGGAATGGTCATGACGAAGAAATGACTCTTGTTCATTAGGTCATTTTTGATAGGTCCACAAAATTTTAGGAGATTCGGGGCAGGTCGCCCAAATTCATGCAAATGGCGTGAACATAACACATAAAAATCTAGGAATCGTCCTTAATTTCTATTTTATGGCCCTAAAATGCCAAAAAAGAGGAACAGTCATGTCGAAGTAATGACTATTGTTTATTAAGTCATTTTTGATAGGCCCGCAAAATGTTAGGAGATTCTGGGCCGATCGCTCGAATTCATGCAGATGGCGTGGACTATAGCACATAGAAATTTGGGAATCATCCTAAACTCTAGTTTCATGGCCCTAAAATGTCAAAAATGAGGAACAATCATGACGAAGAGATGACTATTGTTCATTAGATCACTTTTTATGAGCCCACAAAATTTTAGAATATTCGGTACCGGTTTCCCGAATTCATGCAGATGTCATGGAGTATAGCACACGAAATCTAGGAATCATCTTGAATTTCTGTTTTATGGCCCTAAAACAACAAAAATGAGAAAAAGTCATAGAGAAGCGATAACTATTGTTCATTAGGTCATTTTTTATGGGCACGCAAAATTGTAGGAGACCCGGGGCCGACTGGCCGAATTCATACAGATGACGTGGATTATTGCACACGAAAATCTAGAAATCGTTTTGAATTCCTATTTTATGGCACTAAAATGCCAAAAATGAGGAACGATCATGGCGAAGTGATGACTATTGTTCGTTAGGTTATTTTTTATTAGCCCGTTAAATTTTAGAAGATTCGGGGCCAGTCGCCCGAATTCATGCAGATAGCGTGGATTAAGCACATAAAAATCTGGGTATCGTATTGAATTTATGGCCCAAAATACCAAAAAATAAGAAACGGTCATGGTGAAGCAATGACTACTATTCATTAGATCATTTTTATGGCCCCGCAAAATTTAAGAAGATTCAAAGTCGGTTGTCCGAATTCATGCAGATGGCGTGGACTGTAGCATACAAAAATCTGAGAATAATTACATTCCTGTTTTGTTGCCTTAAAATGCAAAAAAAGAGCAACGATCATAGCAAAGCGATGACTATTGTTCGTTAGATTCTTTTTTATGGGCCCTCAAAAATCATAGGAGATTCGGGGCCATTCACCTGAATTCAGGCAGATGGCGTGGACTATTGCACACGAAAATCTGGGAATCGTCCTTCATTCTTGTTTTATGGACCTAAAATGCCATAAAATAAGGAAGGTCATGGAAAAATGATGACTATTGTTCATTAGGTCGTTTTTTATGCGCCGGTAAAATTTTAGGTGATTTAGAGTCGGTCTCCCGGGTTCATGCAGATGATGTGGACTATAGCACACGAAAATTTGGGAATCGTCTTGAATTCCTATTTTATGGGCAGGAACGCTTATGGTGAAACGATGTATGTTATTCATTAGGTCATTTTTTATGAGGCCGTTTTTCATAGGCCTATAAAATATTAGGAGATTCGGGGTCGGTCGTCTGAATTCATGCAGATGGTATGGACTATAACACACGAAAATCTGTAATTGTCCTAAATAATATTATGGCATTAAAATATTAAAAAATGTGAAATGATCATGGCGAAACAATGACAATTGTTCGTTAGGTTATTTTTTATGGGGGCACTGTCACACATCCTTTTTACCTACACCCCGCAAAGGGGCGTAAAGGGAGTTTTTCCAATTAAAGGGCAATCGAAACGGGATTTTATTTAAAGATTCAGAGTCGCCACTTAAGAGATTTATGGTGTCCCAAGTCACCGGTTAAATCCCGAATCGAGGAAAAGATTGACTCTGTATTACAGTCCGCGAACCAGAAATCCGGATAAGGAATTCTGTTAACTCCAGAGAAGGTGTTAGGCATTCCCGAATTCCGTGGTTCTAGCACGGTCGCTCAACTTCATATTTGGCTTATTTATCTGATTTTAATACATTTTGAACCTATGTACCAATTTTAACCTTGAACCGCTTTTATCATTTATTATTTAAAGAATTGCAACGTCGTGAGAATGCATCTCGAATTGCGCCACATAAATGTACCCGCAATTCTCGATACGTTCCAACTTCGTTGAGATTTGGATTTGGGTCACATAAATGTGCACCCGAGTTTAGGAAGATAACATTATTAAATACGCGCCTAAAGATACTAACGCGTTGTTATTTTGAGAAAAGCCGTAAAGTTCGCTATGCGGCCTGTCTCGAAATCTAAGCATTTGAAATAACTATCTGTTGAGGGCCCCACAATTTGTAATTTATTCGGCGAGGCACGCCTTACTTATTTTTTTAAAAGGGCTAATCAGCCACTTCTATTATTTATTATTTTTAAAGAGATTGCAACGTCGTGAGAATGCATCTCGAACTGCGCCACATAAATGTACCCGCAATTTTGATACGTTCCAACTTCGTTGAGATTTGGATTTGAGTCACATAAATGTGCACTCGAGTTTAGGGAGGTAACATTATTAAATATGCGCCTAAAGATGCTAACGCGTTATTATTTTGAGAATGCCGCAAAATTTGCTAAGACGGCATATCCCGAAACCTAAGTGTTTATCATAAGCACCTATTGAGGGCCCCACAGTTTTCAACTTATTAGGCGAGGCACGCCTCGTTTATTTTAAGGATATCCTAAAGCGACTATGGTTCTCTATTTACTTTTGTCTCTAAAGATAGAGAAAAAGGCCTAATTAATTACAAGCGTGCAATGTCCCAGCTTTTGTTGTTCGGACCAACAACTTAACGATGACGCACCTCAACGACAATGCATACCTTCATTTTTAATTGACAGACATGAACTCCAAAATTCCTAAACCAATTTATCATACCCATTATCTATTACGAACTATGGGTTTTAATGAACCGATTTAATGTAAATGAGCCTTTCTTTTCCTGACTTTTAACTGATTTCAACACTAATCTACCAACAACAATTCAGGTTTTGCTTACTATCGAATTCAGAAACTGTTATTCAAACGAAGACATCCTAATACACTAGCATGATTAATGATAAAATTACTAGCGAGTAGGATGAATATTACTAGATCAGCTCATGAATTGAAATCCTATTATAAGTTCATTACCCTTTTAACCTGACATTAATCTAGATCCACCTATTACTGATGACAATCGAGTTCCTCCAAACTGATTCAACAATCCCATTTCACAAACCTATTGAACTGACTACACTTCATGCCATTCCAAGGGTTCAATTTAACAGTTCAATGTTATACAATGTTTAACAGATAACCCACCTTAAGAAACAGTTTTGATTATACACATAACTACCATCTATATAGTAGGAAAACATCTAAACTACTATCAATTAAAATACAGGCAGTCCTCAGTTGAACAATAAATGTGTTCGAACATTTCATTTCAAACTTCAACGAGCTTACATCAATGTGGCTCAGGGTGGTGTACCTGGTATTGGAATACAAGAAGAAGAAGATTAGCAGAGTAGTATGTAACCCAGCAACAACAATAACAAACAGCAATAACCAGTAAACAGAACACCCAGTGACAGATTTGAAAACCAACAGGATCCCAGCACACTCAATGAAACAGTACCAACATAAACCAAGACCAGAAATAACAACTCAAGAAACCACTTAAAACCTCAGCGAAATCCCATAAATAACCAGCAATTAGAACAGAACCAAAATGTATTTAGAAGTGCAAAGGATGCAATGGACAGTTCTGATTTTTTTTAACACTCAAAATAGAACACTCTCAAAAAAACTCTCAAACTACTGGTCTCAGGACAAAGACAGTCTGTGTTCACTCTCTAAAACTGAACTTTTTTTAATTTTAAGACCAACCTATTCTTTGCTTTTTTAATTCTGAATTCTTAGTGTCAAAAATCCAGTCTAACCTTACTCTATCTCTCTGACCTTTTTTCAGATACAAAAAAAAGCCCCCCTCTAATTCTGTCCAGACCCCTATTTATATCCAACACTTGACCTTGCCCCCCTCTCAAAAGCACTCAGGCAGAATTTTTTTAAACTAATTCTGCCCATGATCTCTTTTTCAATTCCACTAGAATATGTTTTGTTCCCCACTAAACTTCTTTTTATTTATTAATCCCACGCGGGTATGGGCAGCCTATTTTTCTATTCAAATTCCTTAAACCTTGTGAAATGGTGCCCATGATCCCTTACACAGTCATCAACCCCCCACTACTGTTTTAAACTATTTCATTAGTTTAATGGTACTTTAATGTTACTGACAGAACACTAAGTCATTTTCAGGTTTCAAGCCCAAATTACCCCCTTGGGAATATGAACTACTGCCCTGTTCTAAACCTCCTAATCTGATTTCTAAGTTACAAACCCAATAACTGATTTCTAGCTGATCACTAAAGTACTACAGCTATAACCAATTCACAACTAAGTTCAAATAATGACTCAATCAAAATTTAAGCAGTATGAATCAAATTATTATCAGGTTATTCTAACATTCAAGACTGTAAAACTAATCGGCGACACTTATCGAATCGACTACACGAACACATACAATCAATAGCAAATAATCAGAATCGAACAGGCACAGAGGTGATTCGAGTCATATTGATAGAAACATGGATTTATAATGAAACTTAACTAGTCGACGGAGCTCATTCGAATCGATTATATAGTTTATTATATACTCGACCATGACCAGAAAAAGTTCGACCAAATAAAAGGTCTTTGAAGAAGGACAGAATCAATCGACAAAAACTTGAAAAATTAATAAAACTACACTAAACAAATAAACAGATATAAACAAACACAAAATGGAACAAACAGGAAAGGAAAAATACCTCAAGAACTCGAAAACTGGACGACCCTGATTCTAACTCAGACTCGAACTCTTTGAGGTCGAACGGACCTTAATCGAGTGTTCTCAACTGAGAACACTTCGACTAAGGTCAATTAGACCCCAAATCATCCTTTAATTTGGACAGATTTCAACCTTTGGTTTTCTAGGGTTCTTGGTTCCATTTGGGGTTCGAATGGTTCTGGTCTGATTCGAACCAAGCCAAAGGTATTTTGGGCACGAGGGAGGTCAGGGGGTGCCGTGTTGTGAGTTTGGGACTGGTTAGGATAGGTTTAGGTTCTGCTCGAATCTTCGATTAAAGATTCGAGAAGCTGGAGGTTGATTCGAGGCAAACGATTAACAGATCCGTAACGAGGGTGGTCAGATGGCTTAGGGGTGTTAATTTGGTGACCGACGGCGTTGTTGCGGCCGGGTTTCAGGCGGATGTGTAACAATGGCAGCTAGGGTTTGGGCCTGGTCCGTCTCTGAGCTTGAGAGAGACGATGGGGTAAGGGGGGTTTGGTTTGGGGCGTGGGGTAAGGGATTAGGGTTATATACGGGAGGGGGCATTTGATCTTGGCCGTTGGATCAATCACGATCAACGTCCTGGATCATTTTACTAATAGGGAACGACATCGTTTGGCCTGCTACGAGACTGGGTCGGCCCGAGGTGAAATGGACCGGGTTATGGGGGAAGCCTGGGATCGTTAGATCAAAAGGGACGGATGGTTCAGATTTTGCGCATCAAAACGATGTCGTTTGGGTGGTCTTGGAGACAGACCAAATTGGACCGGGTGATGGGTGTTGAATTGGGCCTGGTTTTGGGTTGTTTTGGACGGCCCAGTTCCGATTTTATAGGTATTTCCACTTGTTTTTCTTTTCTTTTCTTTTAATTTCTAATTAGCAAAAAATTCTACAATAAATTGTAAAAGCAAAATTAACCTACAAAATATTAATTAACACTTAACTACAATTAACACACAAAATTTAACACCAATTAGAAACAAAAATCACACAATTGTACACTAATTGACAAAAATAGAACAAATACATATTTTTGTGATTTTCTTTCTTTTAAAACCAAACTATGGTTTAATTAATTCCAAAATACACAATTAAATCCTAAATGTGCATGCAACATGTATTTTTGTATTTTTTAATTAATTAAACAAAATAAACACTCACAGACAAAATAATTACGAAAATGTCACACGAAATTCTTAAACTTGTACCCAAATGACATTTGTTTTATTTTTCGATTTCTTTTGGAGTAGTTTTCGTAAAGCAAAAATCACGTGCTCACAGGCACAAAATTTAAGGATATTCAGGATCAATCGCCTGAATTTATGCAGATGGTGTGGAGTATAACACGCAAAAATCTGGAAATTGTCCTGAATAACTTTTTTATGGCCCTAAATCGCCAAAATGAGGAATGGTCATGGCAAAGCGATGACTATTATTCATTAAATCGCTTTTGATGGGTCCGTAAACTTTTAAAATATTCGGGGTCGGTCGCACGAATTCATGCAAAAGGCATGGACTATAGAACAAGGAAACCTAGGAATCGTCTTGAATTCCTGTTTTATGGCCCTAAACACTAAAAATAAGGAACAATCATGGTAAATCTATGACTATTGTTCATTAGGTCATTTATGATGGCCCGACATAATTTTAGTAGATTCGGGTTCGGTCGCCCGAATTAATGCAGATTGCAAGGAATATACCACATGAAAATCTCGAAATCGTCCTAAATTCGTATTTTATGGCCCTAAAACGCAAAAAATGAGGAACGCTCTTTGCAAAGCGATAACTATTGATATTCAGATCATTTTTTATGGGCCAGCAAAATTTTAAGAGATTCGGGGCCGGTCGTCCGAATCATGCAAATGACGTGGACTATAGCACACGAAAATCTGGAAATCATCTTGAATTTATGTTTTAGGGATTAAAACGCTAAAATATTGGGAACGGTCATGGCGAAGCGATGACTATTGTTCTTTAGGTTATTTTTATGGGCACACAAAATTTTATGGAGATTTGGGGTCAGTCGCCCAAATTCATACAAATGGCGTGGACTAGCGCATTAAAATTTGGGAATCATCCTAAATTCTAGTTTTATGGCTCTAAAATGGCAAAAAATGAGGAACGGTCATGTCGAAGCGATGACTATTATTCATTAGATCATTTTTTATGAGCCCGCAAAATTTTAGGAGATTCGAGGCCGGTCGCTCAAATTCATCCAGATGACATGAACTATAGCACACGAAAATTTGGGAATTATCTTGAATTCTTGTTTTATGGACCTAAAATGCCAATAAATGAGAAAAGATCATGGCAAAGTGATAATTATTGTTGATTAGGCAATTTTTGATAGGCCCACAAAATTGTAAGAGATTCGGGGCCGGTAGCCCGAATTCATGCATATATCGTGAACTACAAACACGAAAATTAAGGAATCATCCTGAATTTCTATTTTATGGCCCTAAGACGCCAAAAAGTGAGGAGCGATCATGTAGAAGTGGTGAATATTATTATTAGGTTATTATTTATGGGCTCGCAAAAATTTAAAAGAATCGGTAACGCTCGCTCGAATTTACGCAGATGACATGGACTATAGCGCACGAAAATATGAGAATCATCCTGAATTCCTGTTTTATGGTCCTAAAATACTAAAAAAGAGGAACGGTCATGACGAAGCGATACCTATTGTTCAATAGGTCATTTTTATGGGCCCGTAAAATTTTAGGAGATTCAAGGCTAATCGCCTGACTTCATGCAGATGATGCAGATGATATCACACTAAAATCTAGGTATCATCGTGAATTCCTATTTTATGGCCATAAAATACCAAAAATTAGGAACGGTTATCGCAAAGCAATGTATATTTTTCATTTAATCGTTTTAAATGGGCCTGTAAAATTTAAGAAGATTCGGGCCCGATCGCTCGAATTCATGCAGATGGCATGGATTATAGCATATGAATATCTAAGAATCGTCCCGAATTCATGTTTTATGGCCCTTAAACGCCAGAAAATGAGGAAAGGTCATAGCGAAGCGATGACTTTTGTAATTAGGTCATTTTTATGGGCCCACAAAATTTTAGGAGATTCAGGGACGATCGCCCGAATTCATAGAGATGGCGTGAACTATTGCACACAAAAATCTAGGAATCATCTTGAATTCCTACTTTATGGCACTAAAATACCAAAAAATAAGGAATGATAATGCGAAGCAAGGTGACGATTGTTCCATAAGTCATTTTTGATGGGCCGATAAAATTTTAGGCGATTCGGGTTCGATCGCCCTGATGCATGCAGATGGCGTAGGCTATAGCACACGAAAATTCTAGAATTGGGCGGTACTTTAATTTTATGGCCCCAGAACGCCATAAAATGAGAAACGGTCATGGAGAAACAATGACTATTGTTCCTTAGGTTGTTTCTGATGGACCGAACTTTTTTAGGTGATTCGGGTTCGGTCGCCCGGATGCATGCAAATGACGTGGGCTATAGCACAAAAAGATCTTGAAATCGGGCGAAATTCCAATTTTATGGCCCAAAAACATAAAAAAATGAGAAACGGTCATGGCGAAGAGGTAACTATTGTTCCATAGATCATTTTTGATAGGCCAAAAAACTTTAGGCGATTCAGGTCCGCTCGCCCGGATGCATATGGATGGAGTGGGCTATATCATATAAAAATTCAAGAATCGAGCAGAATTACAATTTTATGGCCCTAAAATGCCAAAAAATGAGGAACGGTCGTGGAGAAGCAATGACTATTGTTCTTTAGGTTAATTTTGATGATCCGACAAAATTTTAGGCCATTCAAGTCCGGTCTCCTAGATGCATGCAAATAGCGTGGGCTATAGCCCACGAAAATTTAGGAATCAAATGGAATTTAAGTTTTATGTCCCTAAAATGCCAAAATATGAGGAACGGTCATGACGAAGCAGTGACTACTGTTCCTTAGGTCATTTTTGATGGGTCAAAATTGTTTTTAGGCGATTCGGGTCTAGTTGCCCGGGTGCATTCAGATGTCGTGGGCTATAACACACGAAAATCTAGAAATCAGGCAGAATTTCTGTTTCATGGCCCTAAAACGCCAAAAAACGAGGAACGATCATGGAGAAGTGGTGACTAGGGGTGTTCATAAAAACCCGAAAAACAGAACCAAACCGAAAACCAAACCAAACCGAACAAAAAAACCAATACTTTTTGGTTTGGTTTGGTTTTGGTTTTGAATTTTAAAAACCGATCAAATTAGGTTTGGTTTTGGTTTTAATCCGGAAAAAATCAAAAAAACCGAACTAAACCGACTATAGGATTAGCTATTTAAAATTTATTATTATACTTATATATATATGTATATTTTTATACAAAGTTTCAAAAAATTTATGGTAAATGTTAGTAATAGTTTGCACTTTTAGTATAGTTCTTTACCTTTACATTCTAGTTTGATTAGTAGTTTCTTTTGTTAAGTGTAAGAATCCATTTCGTATTAAAAATAATATATTTTTAATTGAGTCCTTAAATTATTCATCACTATTTGATTAAATTATCATCAATATATCTTGGTAAATAATAGATTTCTCAAAGGGCAATTGATTTGACAGTGTTACATTGAAAATGTGGTCGCCGGAATATGTGTTTGGTAGTGTATGTCTTATATTTAAGAAAAAACCGACAAATAACCGAAAAAACTGAAAACCCGACAAAACTCGACATAAACCGAATCGAGGAAAAACCGACTTAATTGGTTGGTTTGGTTCTAATATTTGAAAAACCGACTTACTTGGTTTGGTTTCTTTTAGGAAAATCCTATCCAAACCGAACCATGAACACCCCTAATGGTGACTATTGTTGCTTAGGTCATTTTTTATGAGCCGACAAAACTTTTGGCGATTCTGATCTGGTCACCCAGATGCATGCAAATGGCGTGACCTATAGCACACGAAAATCTGGTAATTGGCGGAATTCCAGTTTTATGGCCCTCAAACGCCAAAAAATGAGGAATGGTCGTAGCGAGACAGTGAATATTGTTCCATAAGTCATTTTTGATGGACTGGCAAAATTTTAGGCGATTCGGGTCCTGTCACCTAGATGCATGCAAAGGACATGGGCTACAACATACGAAAATCTAGAAATCCGGCGAAATTCTAGTTTTATGGCCCTAAAATACCAAAAAATTAAAAACGGTTATGGCGAAATGATGACTATTGTTCCTTATGTTATTTTTGATGGGTCGGCAAAATTTAGTCGATTCGGGTCTGATTGCTTGGATGTATGCAGATGGTATATAGCACATGAAAATCTGGGAATCAGACACAATTCCAGTTTTATGGACCTAGAACGCCAAAAAAAGAGGAACGATTGTCGTAAATCGATGACTATTGTTCCTTAGGTCATTTTTATGGCCCGATAAAATTTTAGGCGATTCGGGTTTAGTCATCTGGATGCATACAGATGGCATGGGCTATTGATGGTAGGTTATAATTTTGTATTTTAATCGCTTATCGCACTCTAATTTACTACACTTTAATTGAGTTTGAGCTTTAATCGCTAGTGTTTTGCACTTATTGCGTGTTTTATGCTTTGTAGGAGGATTCCGAGCTATGTAGATATTACGGAATGAATCTGAGTGATTTGGAGTTTTGAAGTTTGAGTAAAAGCCCAAAGAATTAAGCCGGGATCGCGTTCGGGGATCGAGCACCACGTCTGGATATCAAAAAGTCAAGAAAAATCCATATTTTAAGAAAAAGCCACCCCCGCGGCACGTGGGGCGCCGCGCCTGTAAAAATTTGTTGCCTATTGATTTTACCTTCTTTCTTAATTTCCCCACTAATGCCCTGCATAGCGCGTCGCCCCATGCGATGCGCCTGTGCAATTTTTACAGAGCTGGAATCCTATTTCGCTCAGGAAAATGTGTTTTCGTCTAGGCCCGATCCTACTTAGTATAAATACATGTAAAAATATTATTTTAAGGGATTTTGACACAACTTAGACCTAAGGAATCCAATGAGGAGGTGGATAAGCAAAAACACACAGATTTCATCATTCAATCCTCACTTAAGACAAGAGTTTGGATCGTTTATGTTTTCCTTTAACTTGAACATATTTGTGATGAATTACTCCATATCTATGGAGTAATTCTCTTTAGGGTTTGATAAATTTGATGTATTGATACTTTTTTGTAGATATTTAACTCTAGTTTTTATATATTGAATCGTTTTGGATTTTTAAGCGTTGCATCTATATTCACTTGTTCATGTAATCAAGAGAGACATAACTTGTGATATTTTTGCATTATATTTTGTTGGTTGAAGTCATTAATTCTTCTTAGTAATCGGAAAATGCTAGTTGAATTGTTGATTACACCTAGTTAGGAGGATAATCGAGAGAGGTTCTCTTAAAGACCAATCCACTACGAATTTGTGCATATCTTCACGTGCTTAAAATTGGTTAATCTTATTAGGTTGAGACTTAATCGAGAAAGGAGTTTCTACTAATCAATTGAACTAATAACCAACTGAATTCGAGAGATTCACTTGAACGTTAGAAGTGGATTATCTAGAGTTAGATCCCAACCATTTATCCTGCACCTATCCTATCAACCCTATCTTCTCCTAATTGATAACATTCTTTGCTTATTACTTGTTGATTGTCATTAGTCGACAGTTTAGACTCTTAGCTAAATTTAGTTTTAATCACATAAATCTCAATTGTTGATCATCTTGGATAGCAATAAGCTATAAACTATGAAAATACTGTTTAACTCCAATCCTTGTGATACGATATTATACTTTACTATATTCGACTAGCGAGCATATTTAAGTGTGTGTTTTGCGCTCGTCAAATTTTGGCGCCTTTGTCGGGGATTGACAATCAATAGTTTTTGAAATAGTGTGTAGTGCTAATTCAGGAATTTTTATTTTTATTTTTCTCTTTTAACGTTGGGTGTTCTTTGACTGTGCGCAGGCTACAAGTTATATTGGTGCATGACTCGATCTTCTGGTAAGGAATTACAACCATATGAACCAGAATTCGAGAACAACTACGATAGTTCAAAAAGAAAATCTTCCTGAGAAAATAGAGAAGGTTGGGCAATCCTCAACCAAAGAAAATATGGCTGGAAATGATGATTATGTAGATTTCACTGCAAGGGAGGCAGCTCAACTGTAACGACCTGACCGGTCGTTTTGAGCTCCGGCGCGTCATTCAGCAGTTTGAGGCCATGAGCAGCTTCATCTCAGGTATATTGACTTGAGTGTATGGTCAGAATTAAAATTCAGGAAGTTTGGAGTCAAATCTAAATGGAAATTCTCATTTTGAAAGCTTAAAATTGAAGAAATGAACTAGGATTGGAATTTTGAGTAAAAGACCTCGGAATTGGGATTCGAAGGTTCCAACAGGTTCATATGATGATTTCGTACTTGGGCGTATGCCCAGATCGGGTTTTGGATAACCCGGGAGTGTTTTGGCGCCTATTGTGGAAGATATCATTTTAGAAGAAATTTCATCAGTTTGGCTTAAAATGCATTTCAGTGTTATTGATGCCCGTTTGGAATTCCGAGACTGGGAGTAGCTCCGTATGGTGATTCTGGATTTGGGAGCGCGATCGAAAGTGAATTCGGAGGTCCGTAGGTCATTTTGGAGCCGTTTGGCTAAATATAGAAATTTGAAGGTTTTTGAGAAAATTCGATCGGAAGTGGAAATTTTGATATCGGGGTCGGAATGCAATTCCGAAAGTTGGGGCAAGTACGTAATGTCGAATGTGACTTGTGTGCAAAATTTGAAGTCATTCCTGAATGATTTTGGTAAGGTTTGATACACTTAGTCTCTTTTAAGGAAGCTTAAGTTGGAAAAGTCAACCGGATATTGACTTATGTGTTAGAGCGCTCGAAATGCGAATTTTATGGTTCAGATAGCTTTGTTAGGTGATTTGGGACTTAGGAGTGTGTCCGGAATATTTTTGTGATGACTAGTGTAGAATTAAGCTTGAATTGGCAAAGTTAGTATTTTGGCGAATTCCGGTTGATAGGTGAGATTTTGATCCGAGGGTCGGAATGGAATTTCGAGAGTTTCTGTAGCTTCGTTATGTCATTTTGGACTTGTCTGCAAAATTTGAGGTCATTCGGACGTGGTTTGGTTGGGTTTTTGATCAAAAATGGAATTTGGAAGTTCGTGAGATTTATAAGCTTGAATCCGATGATGATTTGATGTTTTGATGTTTTTTTGGGTGTTTCGAAGGTTGGGACAAGTTTGAATGATATTGTGGGACATGTTGATATAATTGGTTAAGGTTTCTAGGGCCTCGGGTGAATTTCGGAAGGTTAAAGGAATGAAATTCGGACCAAAAAGAAAAGAAAAAGCTACAGAAATTTCTACTGCAATTTTCTGCAGAAGGTCTTTGGACTGCAATCGTGGAGCGTACTTCGGAGGTCTATATCTTTTGATATATAAAGAATTTTGAGATGGTTCAAAAACAAAAGTTGTATCCCTTCATGTCTAGTTTCCAGAAAGCTAAAGAAATCATAATTTGGACATCTGTAGAGAATATTACGGTCGATTGAATATGACTGGTGGAGCTCATTCTCCAGAATTTTCTGATTTCGGGGAGCCTACTTTAGAAGCTCATATCTCGGGATATATAAAGAGTTATATGGTGTACAACCTATCAAATTAAAGATTTTTGAGTCTAGTTTCTAAATCTTCAAACCGTTTGTCATTTGGATATTTATACAAGACGTTATGGGCGTTTAAACAGAAGGTTTCCGACAAGGAATAATTTTAATAGGATGTACAACTTGTATAGCACAAGTACAAGGTACAACTCGATGAAGCACAGACAGATTCTTTTATACACGGATTTAGCTCACTTTTCTTCATTTCTTCAAAATATGGACGATTTTTGGGGAGCTTCAAGAGGGGATTTTCATCATCAATGTGAAGGTAAGTTATCCCCACCTATTTTGAGTTAAGTACATCAATTATGTATGGATTTGAGCATGAAAATTGTAGAAAAATTGAGGATTTAGGTCTAGGGATTTGAAAATAAGTTTTGGTGATTTGAGGGGTCAAATGAACTCCGATTTTGGTAAATTTTATATGTACGGACAGTGACGAGACGAAGAATCCGGTGATGTGACTTTCGCAATTTTTCGAGAAGTGGGCCCGGGTTTTGCAAATTTCGTGATTTTCGATATTTTTCGAGTCTTTTCGATTGGGTTATATTCCCTTAGCCTATTGTAATATATTCCTTGTGATTTTGGCAAGATTCGATGCGCGAGGAGGTCGATTCGAAAGGAAAGGGCATCGCGGAGTAGACTTTTGGCCATCTTGAGGTGAGTAATAGATGTAAATGTTGTTCTGAGGGTTTGAAACCCCGGACTTTCACATCATAACGCTATATTGAGGCGTGACATGCACTCCATGGCGAGTGCGGGGTCAGATACTATTGGGGATTGTGACTTGGTCCATCCCGTGTGATGTTTATACTATACTGGTGATTGATACACATACTTCATTGATATTACTGGGCTTGATGCCATGTTTGGGGCCTTGTGCCGATTTGTAAAATCCTTCGAGGATTGATATTACTACTTAGCATGATTTGCATATCATTTAATTTCAGTCCAAGGTTTTAAATGCTGTTTTGCAAACTCAGCCATAATTCTAAGTGTTGAAAACTTAAATGATATTTTTAAATGTATTCCGGGCTGGGAACTTCTGTTTTGTAAATGACCAAGGGGCTTATTATATTATTTTCTGGACTGATTATAAAGTAACTTGAAACAGTGGTAACAATGACACTGTGTGATATACTTGAAACAGTGGTAACAATGACAGCTGGGAACTTCTGTTTTGTAAATGCCCAAGGGGCTTATTATATTATTTTCTGGACTGATTATAAAGTGACTTGAAACAGTGGTAACAATGACACTGTGTGATATACTTGAAATAGTGGTAACAATGACACTGGATGATATACTTGAACAGTGGTAACAATGGCACTGTATGATATAAATTGGTCAGGTAACAATGGCTGACCGGTCAGGTAACAATGACTGACCAAGATATTGCGCTTGGGCTGTAGGAGCCCCTCCGGAGTCTGTACACACCCCCAGTGAGCGCCGTCGACGATAAATAAATATGGATGGCTCGGGCTGCACGCCACAGTGGGTACTAGAATGTACCATCATATGCATTGCATTGCATTCATCTATTTCTATTTATACTGTTGTTTAGCTGCTCAGTTCCATATTTTGTTGTATATTTGGATTTTAGCTTACTTTGTGTATTTACTGGATTTTCTTATCTTCGGACTGTAGTTACTTTTATTACTCACTGGGTCGGAGTACTCACTTTACTCCCTGCACCTTGTGTGCAGATCCAGGGCAGTCTCAGGCTCAGTAGATATAGTTGATCAGCAGATCCAGCTTCTGGGAGTATCGAGGTAGCTGCACGGCGTTCGCAGCCATTGATCTTCTCCCTCATATCCTATCTCTTTATTTCCGCATTTTCAAACTTTGGATATACCATGTATTAGGATGATATTCTGTATTCTAGAGGCTCAGATTCGTGACACCGGGTCCTAGTGAGATTATATTGTGTATTTTGTTAAAATCTTCAGTACTTTAATCTTGCTTAATTGATATTTCTTTCCGCTATTTTTGATAAATTGGGTTAAGTGTTGAATAATGGTCGGGATTGCCAAGTAGTGTGCTGGGCGCCATCACGACCGGGATTTGGATCGTGACAAGTTGGTATCAGAGCCTAGGTTACTTGGTCTCGCGAGTCATGAGCCAGTTTAGTAGAGTCTCGCGGATCGGTACGGAGACGTCTGTACTTATCCTCGAGAGGCTGCCGAACCTTTAGGAAAACTTCACATTCTTGAATTCTTATCGTGCGTCCTTGATTCAGCTTGAAAAGAAACTTTTGAAATTCCTTCTGCGTGATCGTATGCACCAACGGGCGCTCAGTATCAGATGTGTCTCGATGGCTTTTGATTCCCCGATCGAGGGGTGAGATGTAATCTCTGTGAGTTTGAAGTTAGACCAGTCTGGAGGACTTGAGGCCAAATCTTTGCCAATGGCTTGAGCACCGAGGTGCTGATTTTGTGAGCAAGTGTTTTGAACTCATATGTTCATTATTGTCCTTGTTAGCCGGAATGGCGGTTGGATATCCACGTGATGAGTATGTTAGTGTTGCGAGGTGTATTTGTACGACTTAGTAGTAGCGAAGAAGCCTACTGGATAGTAGATGAACTGTTAAGTGATTCGTTTCTTATTGATCTGTTGAGTAGCCCGAGTTATGGGCGCGTGAAGAATATTTTTCGTGTCTCCTAGTTAGATAAGTCTAGGAGCTGAGATCGCTTCCGTAAATGTATTATGACGAAATCATTGAGTCAAGGAGACCACATTGAAGGT
Organism: Nicotiana tabacum; assembly: GCF_000715075.1. Lineage (NCBI taxonomy): Eukaryota > Viridiplantae > Streptophyta > Magnoliopsida > Solanales > Solanaceae > Nicotiana > Nicotiana tabacum. The sequence goes on from NC_134090.1 coordinate 172,913,037, forward strand.
CGAAAATATTAAATAAAGAATATGTTCCTACTTGGTTGAATAGCCCAATAATGGAGGGTTGAAGGGTATTTTCTATGTGTTATGATTCAAATAGGTGCAACACATGTCCATGTATCAATTTAGATTTATGTAATTGATATGCATTGTGATGCTTTGTCAAGTTGTGGATGTGTTTTTAGGATGGTTTTGGTGATTCTCTGGCAGGTGGATAGGACCAATTATAAAGGAGGCTCTGCCGAAATTTTTGAAAAATTTAGGACTTAAAAAAAAATAAAAAAAATCTGTCTCCTAGAGAGTGGGCTTAACTGTTGTGTGAGTAAATGCAAGAATTGCAGAATAGTTAAAATTCTAGATGATTCGTGTTTCCACGAGCTTATGATGGAGTGAGTTTAATCTCACCATGATATTATGACAGCAATAGAGTATATGTGTTGTGATCTATGGCTTCGAGCCAAGTTGGGGAGCTTGTTGTTGATTAGCTGATTGCACGGTTTATTACCTGCGTGAATTCTGGTTATTGGCGTATTGGTGGGTTATTGCAGCTACGGAAAAGGACCATGAGTGGTAATTTGAGTAAATGAATTGTTGGATGCATGTTATGGTTAGCCTTATTGGCTCATGTTCAGACTTGAGGGAAGATTCATGATTTATGCCTCGTATAGGTGCAGGCTTCGAGGGAAGTGATCCCTCTAGGTGCTTTATCGAGAGGGTATTCATATGTTATAAAATTCAGTAGAGTTGGTTGCATTCGGGGCCAAGTCAGAGCTGGGTGGCTCTCAATAGCGGTCCTAGTTAATTCAAGAGGTAAAGTGTGGTGCCTAATGATTTTGAGTCTATAAGTACGGTTAAGAGTCAAGCTTTTGAAGCAGCTTATGAAGAAAGGCACAGAATGTTCTATGATGTTTTGACTTGCGGTGTAGCATTTGAGAGACATGAAATGGTCATGGTATTTGAGACAGCATGGTCTCGTGATTTAAGGTCACTCGGGGTGAGTTTGGTTGAAATAAGTTAGGTGTTAAAGGGAGATATTATTATTTCTAAGGCAATCAAGGATAAATTGGAAGGAAGTAGATTGATTAGCCATAGTTGAGTTGGTATACTGGTGTCAGTGATCGGTTCGTTCAGCGTGATCGAGTTATGCATGTGAGGCTTGTCGGCCGCAGTGATTGATGTTATTCTGAAGCATTCTTTTGTTAGGGCCTATTATGAGTAGGCGGATCCCAGAAAATGTTATGGTGGCTTGGACAACTACTTAGAGATTGGCATATTCGACGATTATGAGGATTGTCACACCTCCTTTTTCACCCGCGCCGCCGCAAAGGGGCTCGGAAGGGAGTTTTTTTCAATTAAAGGACAATCGAAACGAGATTTATTTATTTGTTTTAGAGTCGCCACTTGGGAGATTTATGGTGTCCCAAGTCACCGGTTTTAATCCCGAATCGAGGAAAAGAATGACTCTGTTTAATAGTCTGCGCACCAGAAATCGGGATAAGGAATTCTGTTAACCTGGGAGAAGGTGTTAGGCATTCCTGAGTTCCGTGGTTCTAGCACGGTCGCTCAACTGTCATATTCGGCTTGATTATCTGATATAATACATGTTGAACATATGTGCGAATTTTAACTTTTAACCGCTTTTATCATTATTATTATTTTTTTTATTATTATTTTTATCGAGAATTGCAACCTCGTGAAAATATATCTCGAACCACGTCACAGTCAATGTACCCGTGGTCGTCGACACACTTCGACTCCGTTGAGATTTGGATTTGGGTCACATAAATGTGCACCCGAGTTTAGGAAAATAACATTATTAAATACGCGCCTAAAGGCTAACGCGCTGTTATTATTTTGGGTAGGGCCGTGAAATTTGCTAAACGGCCCGTCCCGGAATCTAAGTATTTTAAACCAAATAATTATTGAGGGCCCCGCAATTTTTGTATTTATTTTGGCGAAGCACGCCTCATTTATTTTAAGGATATCCTAAAGTGACTACATTTCTATTAAATTCGTCTCTATAATAAAAGAAAAAAAATCCTAATTAATTACATGCTTAAAAAACATAACATACTAAATGCTAGATTAAGACAAATGTTAACAGAAAGGAATATTACTAAAATTGTAATTATAAATAAAATACGGAATCGACAAATAATATATTCAAAAGAAACTAATTATCCTATAACTAGATTAAACTCGCATTGTTAGATGACTTGAACCGTTGGAATTAATTATTTACAACTATTTGAAACTAGAATCAATCTTAATTACTAATGCATATTCGAAAGTTTATTAAATTTAAACGTTAACTCGTCTTGTTTGAACTCAAATCATGTCATAATGCCTAATTCGCGAAGTTAATTTAAATTCATGCTTTAACTAAATTTAGCTACATGTTCACGATTAACCTAATGTTGACAATATTAAAACCTTCATAGCCAGTGAACTTAATCAGTTTTGCCAAGCCGATTCACTAAAGACCAACTTATGTTATTTTCCTCTTATTCCAATTATTAAACAGTTTGACAGTAATGAGCATGCTTAAATATATACTACCTAACAATCAAGTTAAAGCAAAGTATTATTTAATACATCACTACAAGATGCCTAGTTATGCAAAGCGACAAAAATTTACAGAATAATAATACATGAAATAATCTAAATACAATTAGTAAAAGAAACAAAGAAAAAGCTAAATTAAAACTTCAAAGTTCCATTCTTCATATGTGTTCATGCTTTCACATTTCAGCTCACAATATGCCAAAGTTACAGTTGTGTACCCGGTATTGTCAATACAAGAAGAAGAAGGTCATCAAAGTAGTATGTAACACAGCAACATACAGCAGCAGAAAGCCCAACACAATAGCTTCAACACCTCAATCCAGAAATCCCAGCAACACGGAGAAAACTAGTAAAAACGGAGAAGAAAAATAGTCCGGAAATCTCTCTTTGTTTTTTCTTTCTAGCTTTGAACTCTCTATGGTGTTCTTCCGCTCTCAATATTTCAGAAAATTTGGTTCTATCGTTTTTACTCTCCAAAATAAATTCTGTCCCTGTATGTCCTGTGTATCCAGAGTGTATATCAAGTGTATACCTCTCTCTCCGCCCCCTCTTTTTTTCTTTTCTCTTTCTAGTTTTTCCTCTTTTTTGAATTCCCCTCTTCTTAAATTTTCTCTTCTATTTATAGCAAAATTTTCAAAATTTTCAGATTTTTTTTATTTTTTTATTTTTTAATTTAAAGAAATCCCACTTACAAGTTGCTTTTATTTTTTTAGAAAAAGAAATATCACCTTTATTTACTTTTATTTTTAAAATTCCAACTTTAATTACTTTTATCTTATTTAAAATCCCACTTTTTATTTTTTTAAAAGAGAATCTCACTTTATTTAACCTTTCTTTAAAAAAACAAACCACTATCTTTTATTTTTCTTTTAAAAATGCTACTTTCAATTACTTTAAATTTTTTAAATTTTCAGATAGCTTTATGTTTATTTTTTAATTCCAACCTTCTTTTACTTTTTAATTTTTTAAATATTTTCACAAAACTTTTTATTTTTTTTAAAAGAGAATTCCACCTATTTTTACTTTTATATTTTTTTTATTAAATACTTCCCTTTTTCTTATTTTTTAAATCATTCCCGAAATTATTATTTTTGTTTTAAAAAAAAATATTTTCGGATTTTTTTATATAAAAAAACAAAAAATGATAAAAAAAAGTAATAGTGATAATTCAGCTTTTAATTTTTTTTGGTATTTTTATCCTATAATAAAAAGTGTAATAAAGCTAAAATAATAGTAGGTTAAAACCCCCTAAAATATTTACATAAAATAAGTGATAAAAAATTAAATGTTGTCAAAAATTAGGTGTTCACAGCTGCCCCTCTTTGCTCGAAAACACGAAGAGCTTTCGGGAAAAGATAAAGTGAACAATGCGACTAATTTTTGATCATATCGTTATTCAAAAGAGGAAGAAGATAAAAAAGGAAAGGCGCAACCGAGTCCTTATTTTGGACAACCTACATATCCCTGGTTATAAGGGAATCAGGTCGCATGTAGTTCAGAAAGTTTTGGTAGCTGGGACTACCATGGGATTGCGATGTTACTGTTACTGATGTTGCATGCTGTTACCACTGCTTTTCGATCTCCTTATTACACCATTTCTAGAAAGAAAACAAGAAGTTATACTAAGCTATGATCTATGAATTACAAAGATTTATTCTCGAGCTTGGTCATGTGATTGTTGCTGCCTTGTTGCTTTGTGTTTCCTCTGGTATTTCTTTACTTCTAGCTCGACTTGTTGTCTTCCTTCTAATTTCTACTGGAGATTTTTGTTGTAACCCTCTGCTTTACCGACTTCAAACTTCAATGTATTCCCCTATTCTGCAAGTGGGCTCCTGACTCCACCTTGACTTTTGAAAGATGACACAACCTCCATTATCCAGGCGGGCTCCTGACTTCTTCAACAATCTTAGAATTTAACTCCCTCCATTCTCCAGGCGGGCTCCTGACTTTCATCAGCAACTTTGAAAATAAAATGCATTTGGCAATGATTTATGAAAATATATATTTTGGCAATGTTTATACAAGCAGGACTACTCGGGTCGAAATAAATTAAATGTCCTTTTGAGGAAAGTTTAAATTCAATATCCTATTCGAGGGCGGATAGACCCATCATATCCTATTCGAGGGCGGACAGACCCATCATATCCTATTCGAGGGCGAACAGACCCATCATATCCTGTTCGAGGGCGGACAGACCCATCATATCCTGTTCGAGGGCGGACAGACCCATCATATCCTATTCGAGGGCGGACAGACCCATCATATCCTATTCGAGGGCGGATAGACCCATCATATCCTTTTCGAGGGCGGATGAACCCAAAAATATCCTATTTGAGGGCGGACGAACCCAAAATATCCTATTCGAGGGCGGATGGACCCAAAATATCCTATTCGAGGGCGGATGAACCCAAAATATCCTATTCGAGGGCGGATGAACCCAAAAATATCCTATTCGAGGGCGTATGAACCCAAAAATATCCTATTCGAGGGCGGATGAACCCAAAATATCCGATTCGAGGGCGGATGAACCCAAAAATATCCTATTCGAGGGCGGATGAACCCAAAATATCCTATTCGAGGGCGGATGAACCCAAAATATCCTATTCGAGGGCGGATAGACCCATCATATCCTATTCGAGGGCGGATGAACCCAAAATATCCTATTCGAGGGCGGATGAACCCAAAATATCCTATTCGAGGGCGGATGAACCCAAAAATATCCTATTCGAGGGCGGATGAACCCAAAATATCCTATTCGAGGGCGGATGAACCCAAAATATCCTATTCGAGGGCGGATGAACCCAAAATATCCTATTCGAGGGCGGATGAACCCAAAATATCCTATTCGAGGGCGGATGAACCCAAAATATCCTATTCGAGGGCGGATGAACCCAAAAATATCCTATTCGAGGGCGGATGAACCCAAAATATCCTATTCGAGGGCGGATGAACCCAAAATATCCTATTCAAGGGCGGATGAACCCAAAATATCCTATTCGAGGGCGGATAGACCCATCTTCAAAACTTGAAAATGTCTTACCTCCGATTGTTTTTCTTAAAATCGTGCTGTCTTGCTATCTCTTAAAACTTGAATTGATTTCCTCGTTCCTTCGAGAAAATTTTCGACAAATGGCAGAAAATTTTCTGCCCCAGTTTTGGTGCTTTTCCTTGTGGCATGTTTTTTCGCCATTAATAAGATTTCCTTTTCCTGCTTCAAATCAAAGAAAATTTGTTAGTTTTAAAACATGGTGAGTGGTCGTGCCACTCCTGCTGGGGATGGTTTTTCCCTTTCTCCCTTCCCCGCTCTGTGTTTCATTACGCTATCAAAACTTGCTGGGGATTATTTTGCTGGGGATGAATTTTCCTTTTCTTCTTTCCCCACTCTGTGTTGTCTGACCCTCTTGGAACTTGGTCGAAAATCTGTCGGGGATGCTCCTACATCTTGATGATCTGCTAGGGGCCCTCTTGGAATTAGGTCCACAATTTTCTCAATTGTTGTTTTCCTGTTTTTCTCCAACTTCCCTTGGAAATTTGGTCCTCTTGGGATCTAGACCCATTCATCATTTGGTCTTGCAACCAACTTCTTTTCGCTTTATCGCCTTATCTTTGGCCTGTCCTATTCGCATTTTGCTTTGCATCATTTTGGCAACTGGTAGTAATCTCTGAAAATCCTTTTCAAAAACAAACTGCTCGGGAGGTAAAGTCTTTAAACCAAGAAATGAAAAAGTGATGATCTCAAAAAATAGAAAAGAAGAAGTCTTTCTGAACAAATGCTGGGGAAAAGGAAAGAAAAGAACTTATCTAAATGATATAACCGATCCCAACGAGCATGTCGCTCATTCCAGATTAATCAACCCAGTCTATTTGTATCAATCAACCTTGACGGCCTCATGTTGCTGGGGATAAACAGGCACTCAACTCTTTTCCAAATGCGGATCCTTTCCTCCAATCTTGTCTTGTCACCTCATGGTGCCCTTCGAGGGGTTTTCACTAATAAGACTCTCTCGTTTCTCTCAACTCCCGTCGTCTTATGGTGCCTGTAAAGGTTTTCACCGATAAGACTCTCTCATTTTATTTCTCTCATCTTTTGTCGCTGTATGGTGCATGTGAAGGTTTTCACCGATAAGACTCTCTCATTTTATTTTATTTTTCAGCTGGGGATTGGAGTGTTGCCGATATGACTCTCTCTGCTGGGGATTCTTTTCGGTTATCAATTCATTTCCAGTTTATGATCCTCTTCTCTGCTGGGGATCAGAGTGTTATTTCCGACTTCCGTTTGCATGACTTGGCACTTCTCGGATACTGATCGGGAGGTCTTTTTTGGACATCAATATGGATTTTTGTGTATGGCTAAAAGAAAAGGGGTATCAAGAGGGTTCAAAATTATTTTGATGGGTAAAACATTACAACTCTTGGAATCGAACTTTCTCCCCAAAATTACAAACACAACTTCTGCCCCAATTTTCTTGCTTGGGGATTTTTTTTGTTACATCATGACCGAGCCGTGAGGCGCCTACGTATCCTTCTTTGAGGAATCAGGTCAAACATAGTTCCCAATTCCTTTATTTTTTTTTCTTGTGACTTTTCTTTTGTCTTTATTATCATTACTTTTTTTTCTTCTCTTTTTCTTTCATTTTCATTACTGATTCCAAAAAGAGGGGTATGAAAGAATAAATAAGGCTCAAAAGGGGAAGCAAAGGTTAAAGTGTTTGGATAGAAGAAAGAATTGCCCCCGTCATTTCATTCTCCGATAAATGCTAAATACAAACAAACAACAATTACAATTACAAGAAATCATACATAATATCTCTTAACTGCGTCAGAATTGATAGCCATGTCGACGCATTTCCCTTCGATATCTGTTAAACATAAAGTGTCATTGGACTTGCTCAGTTCAGATTGCGATAATCAACACACACCCGGATTTTCCATTTTTTTTCTTTTTTTTTTTGGCACTGGCACCACATTAGCCAACCAATCAGGATATCGAGCGACCCGAATAACCTTAGCATTCAGCTGTTTGGTTACTTCTTCCTTAATCTTCACACTCATGTCGGTTTTGAACTTCCTCAATTTTGCTTGATGGGAGGAAATGCCGGGTCAGTGGGCAATTTGTGAACCACTAGATTGGTGCTTAAACCCGACATGTCGTCGTATGACCATGCAAAACATTTTTGAATTCAATAAGTGCTTTGATTAGTTCTTCCCTGATGTTTGGTTCAATGTGGACGCTTATCTTAGCTTTCCTAATATCATCCGCATCCCCTAGATTGACGGCTTTCGTGTCATTTGAGTTGGGCTCTTTTTTTTCTTCAAATTAGCTCAACTCTCTGTTAATTTCTTCGAAGGCTTCATCCTCATCGTATTCCGACTTATCATCACAATCTTGTACTATAAGTTCGAAATCAGATTGATTTTTTTTAGACTAGGTTGAAGATCCATCGTGCATGCCATGTCATTAGAACCAGTATAAAGAGAACTGTTTAGAAGAGAAAAAGAAGAAGAAAAATTAAAACAAAATAAGGAATGAAGAAAAAAAACTTTCACTTTATTAAAATACGAGATAGCAAGGTTTCACACTTTGGCGAGCACAAAAAAAAATCTGGATTACAACCCTGGAATAATCCAGAGAACAAGAAAGAAAATCAGAGCCCACTACCAAGACTCCCTTCGGATAGGAAGAGGAGTAGCCATTCAATTGTTGATTTTTGCTTTCAACCCCACAAACTGTACATCCGCCTTGCTGGACCCTTCCCCCATCACCATAACTGGCTTGTCATCTACACACTGCACCACTACTTTTCCACTGGTCGGTTTTTCTTTCGAACTATTTTCACTGGCATGGATCGTCATTACTGTTTGTGAGGGCTTCTTAAGCTCCCCTCCTTCGTGCACTAGCTCGATCATGTGGGTTTCATGGTGTGCCGGCAACGGGTTCTGATTGATGTTGGGTGCCTCTGGTGTCTGAACCTCAATCTTGTTGGTGTCAATAAGATTTTGCACTGAATGTTTCAACTTCCAACACTTCTCGGTATCATGTCCGGGAGCCCCCGAACAATACTCACAGCTTACCGAGTGGTCTATATTTTTGGGAAGGGGATTTGGCAATCTGGGCTCAACAGGACTCAACAAGCCTAACTGCCTTAATTTGTGGAACACGGCAGTATAGGTTTCTCCCAACTCAGTGAATGTTCTCTGTATTCTTTCATTTCTGAAAGCCTGATTTCCCCAGAAACCTGCCCCTGGAGGATTCCTGTAGGCCCTTGGCGGCGGATAAGTGCTTTGTGGGGGTGGGTATGTATTTTGTGGAGGTGGATATGTGTTTTGGGGAGCTGGCACGCGCCATTGCGGGCGAGTCGGAGGCTGAGTGTATGTCTGGGCTTGGTGTACAGAGAAGTGTGGTTCTTGTGGCGGGTAGTAGGGTTGTAGAGGGTAATTTGGAGTGTGAAGGTAGTTTGGGTGATGAGGTCTAGGTTGGTAGAGAGGGGAAGGACCTCTCGATCTGGACCAATTGCCTGCCTCTATTGTCGCGACCTCTTCTCTCTTTTTCTTTCCAAACGCATCTCCCGTGCCGCTCTGAATGGCCTGAGTCGTTGCCTTGATTGTCGAGTAGCTCAGGATCTTATTGGACTTAATTCCCTCTTCTATCATAACTCCCATTTTCACTACTTCATTGAAGGATTTGCCAACTGACGTCACCAAGTGACCAAAGTACGCTGGCTCTAGAGTTTGCAGAAAATAGTCCACCATTTCGTTTTCCCTCATTGGAGGATCAACTCTGGCTGCCTGTTCTCTCTATCGGAACCCAAATTCCTGGAAGCTCTCCCTGGGTTTCTTCTCAAGCTTTAGCAATGTGAGACGGTCTGGGACTATCTCAAGGTTGTATTGGAAGTGTCCTGTGAAAGCCTGTGCCAGATCATCCCAGGTGTACCACCTGCTCGGATCTTGTCTTGTATACCACTCCAGTGCCGACCCGCTCAAACTCTGGCTAAAGTAAGCTATCAGTAGATCATCTTTGCCCCCCGCTCCCCTCATCTTGCTACAAAAGCCCCGTAGATGTGCCATAGGATCGCCATGCCCTTCGTATAAATCGAACTTGGGCATCTTGAACCCTGCTGGTAACTGGACGTCAGGGAAAGGGCATAGATCCTTGTAAGCCACGCTGACCTGGTTGCCTAACCCGTGCATGTTCCTGAAGGACTGCTCCATGCTTTTAAATTTCCGCATCACCTCGTCCTGCTCTGGGCTCTTAGCCGGCTTTTCAATCTCCACCGGGACCTCAAAATGGGGATTATAGGTATGTGGCTCGGGTGCTTTGAATGTGAGTTCAGGGGGGTAATATTGTGTATCGTGAGCCTGAAACAACGGCTCACTAGACGATCTGTGCAATGGGGCTGGGGAAGGCGCCACAAAGACGGGAACATTTGGTGGAGGAGGATTCTGATTGGGTGGTGGAGCTTGGGGATCATAGACCTCTCTTCCCTGATAGTAGTGATGGCTTGGGAAACTCGTTGAAGGTCCGGTAGAGGGGTATTCCGGCGTGTGTCCTGGTTGGAGAGTAGGAGTAACGGGTAGTTCATGTCCCTTTTGGGCTCTAGCTAAGGCTATCTGCATTTCATTCATTTTCAGCCTCATCTTTTCCATTTTTTCCATGGCCTCCTTCAGCATCTGATTTGTCGTCTTTTCCGACTCAACACTGTTGTCTGAGCTAGTCATGCTTTCTGGTATGGGCCCTTTTGATCTTGTTTGATAATGGTACGGTTCCAGTACACTTTAACAAACTAACTGATATAGATTGGAAAAACAACAAACTTGTCAGTGTTAGAGTCTTAACAGATATTGTAATTGCACGTTGGGGGGATGCAATGTTCTTAGGCAGTTAACCACTTCTAACATGTTTTTGCTCCGACCGTATGCATCATCCCGGCTTATTTATGACTTCCCTTTTTTTTGTTTTTTTAAAAAAAAAAAAATAAAAGACCTGGTATAGCAAACACTGCCTTTCAGCGCCTCGGGGACGAAGATTTTAAGGCTGTGTGGGTTAACTGGCCAAAATCTAAAAAAAATGATCCAAAGGTGGCAGTTTATGTAAAGTCAGCCTTCCGGCGCCCCTTTCGGGAACATTAGACTATTTTTGACAAAAAACGGCATCACCCGACATACTTATGACGACAATTAAAATTGACATTTTTTTTTTGGCTATTTTAACAAAAGGGGAGGTTGGACCCGAGGAGGGTTGCCTACGTATCTCACATCTGGTGAGAATCAAACCAGCGTAGTTCGGGCAAATAAACTAACTAATCTTTTGAAAACAAACATATTTCTTTTATAGCAAAAGAAACTATTTTTTCCTTTCCGTTTTTTTAAAAAAACAAAGCAAACTAAAATAAAGGACTCTTTCCTACACACTTTCTGTTTTTTGGGTAAACAAACAACTTTTAAAAATAAAATATATTTTTTTTCAAAATTTCAGCAGAGTTCCGACAGTACTTGGACACTGGTATTTTTTTTTCTAAATTAATCATCTAACTCTCCCCTTGCTATTTTCTCTTTTTCTCAATTTTTTTTTCCAAAAATTTTCTAACATTCCCTTAGATTCAGAAGCCGGTCAACATGTGTGTTCGAAACAAATAAATGCACAGAGCGTAAGTAGGATGCATCAGGATGATCTTTTCTGTTTTAGGTTGCTATTCCTAGATGGACCCAGCCCCTGTGTTGAGTCCCCTAAGTCAAAAAATGCACATGATGCAGATAAGCGTTCCTACTAGGGATCTGACATGGAGTTAAGTTATTCTAGGTTCAAAACCTGGGTGTTTGTTTTAGACCTGGCTTACCCAAGCGGACAGCTCGAGCCGAGGGGGGGCAGCGTACCGGGGATACAGAAGCTCAACCCGACTTTGCAACTTATCCGAACCTCGTTCTAAAAAAGGGATTGACTCTAAACAGAAAAGAAGTCACACGAAGTGCACCCTTCTTCATGATTTAGAAGACTCAGAGAGGAGATGGGTTTCGGCACAGTTTATATACAGTTCACAAAAAAACAAAGCGGTAAAAGCATCATTTTGCATATTAAGCACATATCATATGAGAATATCAGATAATAAAGTCAAAATACAAAAAATTATCAAGCTCGAATTTCTAACCCTGAACTGGTGGTTCTGGGTAAAGTAATCCCCAGCAGAGTCGCCAGAGCTGTCACACCTCCTTTTTCACCCGCGCCACCGCAAAGGGGCTCGGAAGGGAGTTTTTTCCAATTAAAGGACAATCGAAAAGGGATCTATTTATTTGTTTCAGAGTCGCCACTTGAGAGATTTATAGTGTCCCAAGTCACCGGTTTTAATCCCGAATCGAGAAAAAGAATGACTCTGTTTAACAGTCTGCGCACTAGAAATCGGGATAAGGAATTCTGTTAACCTGGGAGAAGGTGTTAGGCATTCCTGAGTTCCGTGGTTCTAGCACGGTCGCTCAACTGTCATATTCGGCTTGATTATCTGATATAATACATGTTGAACATATGTGCGAATTTTAACTTTTAACCGCTTTTATCATTATTATTATTTTTTTTATCGAGAATTGCAACCTCGTGAAAATATATCTCGAACCACGTCACAGTCAATATACCCGTGGTCATCGACACACTTCGACTCCGTTGAGATTTGGATTTGGGTCACATAAATGTGCACCCGAGTTTAGGAAAATAACATTATTAAATACGCGCCTAAAGGCTAACGCGCTGTTATTATTTTGGATAGGGCCGTGAAATTTGCTAAACGGCCCATCCCAGAATCTAAGTATTTTAAAACAAATAATTATTGAGGCCCCCGCAATTTTTGTATTTATTTTGGCGAAGCACGCCTCATTTATTTTAAGGATATCCTAAAGTGACTACATTTATATTAAATTCGTCTCTATAATAAAAGAAAAAAAATCCTAATTAATTACATGCTTAAAAATCATAACATATTAAATGCTAGATTAAGACAAATGTTAACAGAAAGGAATATTACTAAAATTGTAATTATAAATAAAATACGGAATCGACAAATAATATATTCAAAAGAAACTAATTATCCTATAACTAGATTAAACTCGCATTGTTAGATGACTTGAACCGTTGGAATTAATTATTTACAACTATTTGAAACTAGAAGCAATCTTAATTACTAATGCATATTCGAAAGTTTATTAAATTTAAACGTTAACTCGTCTTGTTTGAACTCAAATCATGCCATAATGCCTAATTCGCGAAGTTAATTTAAATTCATGCTTTAACTAAATTTAGCTACATGTTCACGATTAACCTAATGTTGACAATATTAAAACTTTCATAGCCAGTGAACTTAATCAATTTTGCCAAGTCGATTCACTAAAGACCAACTTATGTTATTTTCCTCTTATTCCAATTATTAAACAGTTTGACAGTAATGAGCATGCTTAAATATATACTACCTAATAATCAAGTTAAAGCAAAGTATTATTTAATACATCACTACAAGATGCCTAGTTATGCAAAGCGACAAAAATTTACAGAATAATAATACATGAAATAACCTAAATACAATTAGTAAAAGAAACAAAGAAAAAGCTAAATTAAAACTTCAAAGTTCCATTCTTCATATGTGTTCATGCTTTCACATTTCAGCTTACAATATGCCAAAGTTACAGTTGTGTACCTGGTATTGTCAATACAAGAAGAAGAAGGTCATCAAAGTAGTATGTAACACAGCAACATACAACAGCAGAAAGCCCAACACAGTAGCTTCAACACCTCAATCCAGAAATCCCAGCAACACGGAGAAAACTAGTAAAAATGGAGAAGAAAAATAGTCCGGAAATCTCTCTTTGTTTTTTCTTTCTAGCTTTGAACTCTATATGGTGTTCTCCTGCTCTCAATATTTCAGAAAATTTGGTTCTATCTTTTTTACTCTCTCCAAAATGAATTCTGTCCCTGTATATTTTGTGTATCCAGAGTGTATATCGAGTGTATACCTCTCTCTCCGCCCCCTCTTTTTTTCTTCTCTCTATCTAGTTTTTCCTCGTTTTTGAATTTCCCTCTTCCTAAATTTTCTCTTCTATTTATAGCAAAATTTTCGAAATTTTCAGATTTTTTTTTAATTAAAAGAAATCCCACTAACAAATTGCTTTTATTTTTTAGAAAAAGAAATCCCACCTTTATTTACTTTTATTTTTAAAATTCCAACTTTAATTACTTTTATCTTATTTAAAATCCCACTTTTTATTTTTTTAAAAGAGAATCTCACTTTATTTAACTTTTCTTTAAAAAAACAAACCACTATCTTGTCTTTTTCTTTTAAATATGCTACTTTCAATTACTTTAAATTTTTAAAATTTTCAGATAGCTTTATGTTTATTGTTTAATTCCAATCTTCTTTTACTTTTTAATTTTTTAAAAATTTCCACAAAACTTTTTATTTTTTTAAATTTTCTACATTCTTTTACTTTTTTTAAAAGAGAATTCCACCTATTTTTACTTTTATATTTTTTTTATTCAATACTTCCCTTTTTCTTATTTTTTAAATCATTCCCGAAATTATTATTTTTTGTTTTAAAATAAAAAATATTTTCGGATTTTTTTTTTATATAAAAAAACACAAAATGATAAAAAAAAATTATTAGTGATAATTCAGATTTTAATTTTTTTGGGTATTTTTATCCTATAATAAAAAGTGTAATAAAGCTAAATTAATAGTAGGTTAAAACCCCCTAAAATATTTACATAAAATAAGTGATAAAAAATTAAATGTTGTCAAAAATTAGGTGTTCACAAGGATTCGCCTGTATGCTGCTATAGTTCTCCTGAAGTGAGTTAAATGGAAAGTCTTATGTGATGAAGTATTAGCCTATCGGCGGTTCCAGAGTTGTGATGGAAATCACGTCTATCGTATATTGGCACGTGAGGTGCAGTGAGTGGTATGGAATTTGAAGTAAGGACCAAGGTTGCAGTTTGGTCAATGACTGTGATGTCACGATCTCGGATGAGCAGTATATGAGTTTCAGTGTTTTGAGTAAGATGGGTATTGACGTCAGTATCACCTGAGGTCGGTGTTCTGTGAGAAAGGCTTTGCATCCTGGTTAGGGATTCTTGATCGCTTTTCAGCGTTAGTGTAGCCGGTGGTTTGGATGTGCAGACCCGTTAATTATTTCGGAAGATGGTAGGAGCTTGTCCCACAGGAATATTGTATAAGTGTGACATGTAGTCACTTGATTAATTAGAAATTTAAACCAAGTATGAGGATTTTGGTAATATCATCCATTTGAGAATTTATGCCTGGAGGGCACTCTGTTTATTGGGTTATGGGCCTTTGAAAGATTATTGACTTAGCTTGGCACGATCAGGATCGACTTGAGGTCGGTGGATAGATTTAAATGTGGAAGTGAGCCTTACATCAGGCCAGTTGTGTTTATTTCAGCAATGCGCTCTTTATAGAAGGATAGTCGCGGTCTTATTTCGTGGTCAGTTAATTCATGTAAAGATATATTGCACCGTATTAGTTGTGAGACGGCTTGGTAAATTCCTTATGTGTTGAGGTTCCGCTCAGCGGTGATGCTATATGAGCAGGATGAGACTTAGATCATGTATCACACCTCAATTGTGCTTGAGTTTGTAGCCTATAGCGCTATATGTTTCCTTGGGAATGATATTATGCACCTTATTGTGTTTATGACCGATATTCAGTATTTTGATGTGATGAGCTATTCAACTCGACGTATATCTCCTTATGTGAGTTCTATATGTGGATCGGGTGGCACACCGCCATGGGTATGTTGTTTGGATCGGGTTGCACGCCGCAACAGTGTAATGTTCAATTCAGTGCCCATAATTGCTTTTGTGTGTTCTGTTTCCCTATTTTCTGAGGAAGTTTATGTTAGTGTGCGAGTTGAGTAGTTCCTCCCAGAGTTCGCCTTCCTTTTGCATCGCGTTCGAATTGGTAGCCCACTGGCACATTGTGGCGTCTTGTGGGATTTTTGATTATGTCCGAGGTGACTTATTGCCTGAGCAGTTCGTACTGGGTGAGACGAGGTTACTAGATTTGGGGTCAGTGCAAACTGATTATATGAAGTATATTATAGAGCAAAGATCATTCTTTGGTTTGAGACAAGGTAATGGAACTTGTCAGGAGTATAGATCCAATGAATTGTTGATTCAACAGTTGATTATGAATTTCGGCACATCTCTTCAGTCGTATCGGTGTTGTAAAAACTAGAGCAAGACCTATGTAGGTCATGAGATGCAATGAGAGCATCAGATTTGTGGAATTTCGACTATTATGTTTAAAAAATGTTATTATGGTCCTATGAGTAAAGTGATGCAATGTGTGAATTCAGCAAAGTTATGCAGCCATATTGGGTACAGCGTGTGGAGATTGATATGGTGGTCGTATGATGGAAACAGGCTTGTCAGGAAATTCAGGATGTTGGAATTGGGCCTAATGGCTTATTTGCTTGAATAAATAAGTATATCTACAGAATTATCGAGCTAATGTGCTCAACAGAGTAGCGGTAGCATGGGAAGGTGCATGATGTGTTAAACAAGTGATTTCAGACTACTTCAGTGTAGTTCTTAGCACGTTCGAGGACGAACGTATGTTTAAGTGGGGGAGATTGTAACGACCCGACCGGTCGTTTTGAGCTCCGGTGCGTCATTCAGCAATTTGAGGCCATGAACAACTTCATCTCAGGTATATTGACTTGAGTGTATGGTCAGAATTAAAATTCAAGAAGTTTGGAGTCAAATCTAAATGGAAATTCTCATTTTAAAAGCTTAAAATTGAAGAAATGAACTAGGATTGGAATTTTGAGTAAAAGACCTCGGAATTGGGATCCGAAGGTTCCAGCAGGTTCGTATGATGATTTTGTACTTGGGCGTATGCCCGGATTGGGTTTTGGATAACCCGGGAGCGTTTTGGCGCATATTGTGGAAGATACCATTTTAGAAGAAATTTCATCAGTTTGGCTTAAAATGCATTTCAGTGTTATTGATGTCCGTTTGGAATTCCGAGACTGGGAGTAGCTCCGTATGGTGATTCTGGATTTGGGAGCGCGATCGGAAGTGAATTCGGAGGTCCGTAGGTCATTTTGGAGCCGTTTGGCTAAATATAGAAATTTGAAGGTTTTTGAGAAAATTCGACCGGAAGTGGAAATTTTGATATCGGGGTCGGAATGCGATTCCGAAAGTTGGGGCAAGTCCGTAATGTCGAATGTGACTTGTGAGCAAAATTTGAAGTCATTCCTGAATGATTTTGGTAAGGTTTGAGACACTTAGTCTCTTTTAAGGAAGCTTAAGTTGGAAAAGTCAACCGAATATTGACTTATATGTTAGAGCGCTCGAAATGCGAATTTTATGGTTCAGATAGCTTTGTTAGGTGATTTGGGACTTAGGAGTGTGTCCAGAATATTTTTGTGATGACCGGTGTAGAATTAAGCTTGAATTGGCAAAGTTAGTATTTTGGCGAATTCCGGTTGATAGGTGAGATTTTTATCCGAGGGTCGGAATGGAATTTCGAGAGTTTCTATAGTTTCGTTATGTCATTTTGGACTTGTCTGCAAAATTTGAGGTCATTCGGACATGGTTTGGTTGGGATTTTGATCAAAAATGGAATTTGGAAGTTCGTGAGATTCATAGGCTTGAATCCGATGATGATTTGATGTTTTGATGTTATTTTGGGTGTTTCGAAGGTTGGGACAAGTTTGAATGATATTGTGGGACATGTTAATATAATTGGTTAAGGTTCCGAGGGACTCGGGTGGATTTCGGAAGGTTAACGGAATGAAATTCGGACCAAAAAGAAAAGAAAAAGCTGCAGAAATTTCTGCTGCAATTTTCTGTAGAAGGTCTTTGGACTACAATCGTGGAGCGTATTTCGGAGGCCTATATCTTTTGATATATAAGAAATTTTGCGATGGTTCACAAACAAAAGTTGTATCCCTTCATGTCTAGTTTCCATAAAGCTAAAGAAATAATAATTTGGACATCTGTAGAGAATGTTACGGTCGATTGAATATGTCTGGTGGAGCTCGTTCTCCAGAATTTTCTGATTTCGAAGAGCCTACTTTAGAAGCTCATATCTCGGGATATATAAAGAGTTATATGGTGTACAACCTATCAAATTAAAGATCTTTGAGTCTAGTTTCTAAATCTTCAAACCGTTTGTCATTTGGATATTTGTACAAGACGTTATGGGCGTTTAAACAGAAGGTATCCGACAAGGAATAATTTTAATAGGATGTACAACTTGTATAGCACAAGTGCAAGGTACAACTCGACGAAACACATGCAGATTCTTTTATACACGGATTTAGCTCACTTTTCTTCATTTCTTCAAAGTATGGACGATTTTTGGGAAGCTTCAAGAAGGGATTTTCATCATCAATGTGAAGGTAAGTTATCCCCACCTATTTTGTGTTAAGTACATCAATTATGTATGGATTTGAGCATGAAAATTGTAGAAAAATTGAGGATTTAGGCCTAGGGATTTGAAAATAAGTTTTAGTGATTTGAGGGGTCAAATGTACTCCGATTTTGGTAAATTTTATATGTACGGACTCGTGGAGAGACGAGGAATCCGGTGATGTGACTTTCGTAATTTTTCGAGAAGTGGGCCCGGGGCTCGGGTTTTGCAAATTTTCGTGATTTTCGATATTTTTCGAGTCTTTTTGATTGGGTTATATTCCCTTTAGCCTATTGTAATATATTCCTTGTGGTTTGGCAAGATTCGACGCGCGAGGAGGTCGATTCGAAAGGAAAGGGCATCGCGGAGTAGACTTTTGGCCATCTTGAGGTGAATAATAGATGTAAATGCTGTTCTGAGGGTTTGAAACCCCGGACTTTCACATCATAATGCTATATTGAGGCGTGACACGCACTCCATGGCGAGTGCAGGGTCGGATACTATTGGGGATTGTGACTTGGTCCATCCCGTGTGATGTTTATACTATACTGGTGATTGATACACATACTTCATTGATATTACTGGGCTTGATGCCATGTTTGGGGCCTTGTGCCGATTTGTAAAATCCTTCGAGGATTGATACTACTACTTAGCATGATTTGCATATCATTTAATTTCAGTCCAAGGTTTTAAATGTTGTTTTGCAAACTCAGCCATAATTTTAAGTGTTGAAAACTTAAATGATATTTTTAAATGTATTCCGGGCTGGGAACTTCTGTTTTGTAAATGCCCAAGGGCTTATTATATTATTTTCTGGACTGATTATAAAGTGACTTGAAACAGTGGTAACAATGACACTGTGTGATATACTTGAAACAGTGGTAACAATGACACTGTGTGATATACTTGAAACAATGGTAACAATGACAACTGGGAACTTCTGTTTTGTAAATGCACAAGGGGCTTATTATATTATTTTCTGGACTGATTATAAAGTGACTTGAAACAGTGGTAACAATGACACTGTGTGATATACTTGAAATAGTGGTAACAATGACACTGGATGATATACTTGAACAGTGGTAACAATGACACTGTATAATATAAATTGGTCAGGTAACAATGGCTGACCGGTCAGGTAACAATGACTGACCAAGATATTGCACTTGGGATGTAGGAGCCCCTCCGGAATCTGTACACACCCCCAGTGAGCGTCGTCGATGATAAATAAATATGGATGGCTCGGGCTGCACGCCGCAGTGGGTACTGGAATGTACCATCATATGCATTGCATTGCATTCATGTATTTCTATTTATACTGTTGTTTAGCTGCTCAGTTCCATATTTTGTTGTATATTTGGATTTTAGCTTACTTTGTGTATTTACTGGATTTTCTCATCTTCGGACTGTAGTTACTTTTATTACTCACTAGGTCGGAGTACTCACTTTACTCCCTGCACTTTGTGTGTAGATCCAGGGCAGTCTCAGGCTCAGTAGATCTAGTTGATCAGCAGATCCAGCTTCTGGGAGTATCGAGGTAGCTGCACGACGTTCGCAACCATTGATCTTCTCCCTCCTATCCTATCTTTTTATTTCCGCATTTTCAGACTTTGGATATACCATGTATTAGGCTGATATTCTGTATTCTAGAGGCTCAGATTTGTGACACCGGGTCCTAGTGAGATTATATTATGTATTTTGTTAAAGTCTTCAGTACTTTAATCTTGCTTAATTGATATTTCTTTCCGCTATTTTTGATAAATTGGGTTAAGTGTTGAATAATGGTCGGGCTTGCCTAGTAGTGTGCTGGGCGCCATCACGACCGGGATTTGGGTTGTGACACCAACTCAGAGAGAAATCTGCTCGGGATGATGAGGAAGCAGCACTGAGAGATGCACAAATTGCTTATAAAGAGGAGAGGGCTCGAAGAATGGCTTAAAATCAGCCTTTGCATGTAGACCAGTTCGGAAACATAGCTCCCGACCAAGGGAAACCACTTGGCGATTTTGATAGACAGGTATACAACCAAGACTTATCTAGTGTGAGACCACCTCCACTTGCAGCCAATAATTTTGAGTTAAAGCAAGGGTTGCTCCAAACACTCCAAAACAATTATATTTTGAGAGGAAAGAGGAACAAAGATCCAAACAATCATCTAATGGACTTCAAGGAGATTATAAATACCTTTCAATACAACGATGTGTCACAAGATGCAGTTTACTTAAGGGCATTCTCCTTACACTGAAAGATGATACGAAACATTGTCTTCGAAGCTTGCCCTAGGGATCAATTAGAACATGGGATGAGATGACCAAAAAAATTTCTTGCTAAATATTTCTCCTCAACTAAGATGGGCAAGTTTAGAAAAGAAATCCATAACTTCTGCCAGAATGACACTGAAACAGTGTTTGAAGCTTGGGAGAGGTTTAAAGAGATTGTCAGAAAGTGTCAACACGACAAAATTGAACTCTGGATGCAACTCCAGGACTTTTGGGATAGTTTGACACCGTTTTCACGCAGAACATTGAGCAATACAGTTAGAGGTCCGTTGATGAAAAAGACACCAGAGGAAATAGTCACTATTCTAGATGAGTTGTTTGAAGATGCAAATCAGTGGCCCTCTGAGATTGTTGAAAGAACAAGATCAACTGGTGTTCACCAGGTTGATGCTGACACATATGTGCAGGTACATCTTGATGCCATGGCGAAGGAAATAAGGAAGCTGACCTTAGCTTTAATACATAATGAGCCTCATACAACATGTGATATATATGGAAGAGGACACCCTACTCATGGGTGTCAAGCTCAACTGAGGAAGTTATTGCTGTGGGGAATTACAACTTCAATGCAATGGGTTAGAAGCACCCTGATTTTTCATGGAGTTCACCTGGTAGTAAGCAAATGCATGGCAACAAAATAACTCCAGAGTTCAAGGAGCTCCTGGTTTTGCGAATCAGCCGAGGCCGCAGTTTTAGCCTCAACAACCAATTCAGTCTGGGTTAGAAGATTAAATAAAGTCCTATATTGTCAAGGCAGATGAGAGGCTAGATGCTCATGGTGCAACTATTAAAGAACTTGTGACAGATTTGCGAAACTTGGAGAGACAAGTGGGACAAATTACAACTATATTATCTGAGAGAATCCCAGGTACTCTGCCAGCTGGTACTGAAAAGAATCCCAAAGAAATGGTAAATGTTATGACCTTGAGAAGAATACAAGTATTGAAAGATCCCACTCCAATTCACAAAGAAGCTGCGCCTGAAAAAGAAAGTGAGAAGGAGCTGAAAATTGAAGATGATAAAAAGACTGAGAAGAAGAAAGGCAAGAAGGGAGTGGAGAAAAAGAAGAAAGAAGAAACTTCAAGGAGGGAGGAATCTGATGATGTGAGCAAGCATATGCATGCTCTACCTTTTCCCCAAAAGCTCTATAGAGAAAGCTGGACAAGTAGTTTGAAAAATTTCTAGACATGCTGAGACATGTTAATTTAAACATGACATTCACTGAAGTTCTCTCACAAATGCCAGCTTATGTAAAGTTCTTGAAGGAGATTCTTACAAAGAAGAGAAAGATAGAAGAGACCAAGGTGGTTACGTTCACAGAGTATTGCAGTGCAATCTTGCAAAATAAACTCCCACAAAAGTGTGGAGATCCAGTGATTTAACTATTACCTTGCTCTTTAGGCACTCTTAACTTTGATAAATCTTTATGCGATTCGGGTGCCTCAATTAATCTAATGCAATTGTCTATTTACAGGAAGTTGGAGAATCAAATTGGTGAGATAAGGTCGGTGCCTATTGTAGACATGTGATTTTTGACCTTACCCAAGATTTTTATATTTTAGCATGTAAATATTTAATGTAGGTCTAATATAGCTATTTCAACAATTTTGGACTTCTTTACTTTATTTTCGTCATAAAAATGAAAGATTACAAAAAAATATTTTAGCTTACGTATCTTTCATAAATTTAAATAAAAATATACAAAAATAGTACCTTATTTGTATCTTTACATAATCTTGAAAATATAAAAAATATGTTGCATTCGCATCTAGGATTTAATTTTTGCTTTTTAAAATCAGTTAGTAATTTATCTGCTTTACAAAATTGAAAAAATCACAAAAAAATGTATTTTGCATTTTTATTGTTTAATTTTGAATTTTTGTAATTTTATTTAATTAGGTGTGGTAATTATTATTCAGAGATAATTAAGTTAATTTGGTAGAATAATTTGGTTTAGGGGTTGTTCAATAAAGGTAATGTTTACCTAACTTTAGGAAGCTTCTACAATGGTAGGGTCTAGGAAATGCACTACTAAATTAAATAAAAGCACTAAGCTAGTGTAAATAATTGAAAAATGGGAATGGGTAATGGAAATGACACTAACTTAATGCCCATTTAAGGGCTGAAAAACATGGTCAGAGGGGGAGAACATTCAAAGAGGGTAGAAGGCTAGGAAATTCGGAGAGGAAAAAAAGAGAAGGGGGCGGAGAGAGCAGTATACACCCGATATACACTCTGGATACACTGGATATATAGGGGCAGAGAGCTAAGAAAACTTGGAAGAGATTATGAGAGAGGGAGACAAGAAAACTTTCTGAAAATACTGGAAAAAAACTGGAATTTATTTTCATTGATTTCTATTTTCTGGTTTTCAATTTCGAATTAGCTGAAACCATCTTCCATATACTGTTTCATTGAACTATTTGGGGTTAATAGCTGGATTAAAACTGGGACTGTTTTGTTGCTGCTGGTGATTGCTGTTGTTTTTACTTCTGATCTCACCCCCTTTTGACTTTCATTTCCAGGTATTCCTTCATACCCTTTGCTAACAAATGAAGTGCCACAAGTTGGAACCAGATTGAATTTGTATACAGATTTGGATGTTCGAATTGGAATTTGAATAAGAGTCTTGTTTGAATGTTAAATTCTATTAGCTTCTGCTGTTTATACTTTTGTTTTCTTGTTATGATTCATGTGTTAAGTTGTCCAACTGTGCTCAAGGTATAGATTGTATACAACAATAGCTTCTGCTGAAATTTTGGCTATGTATGTATAGATTGCCTGGTCTTAACTGTAACCAATTGATGTTTCCATATAGTTTATGCCTTAGTTTAAAAGGGGATTATTGTTGATTGATATATATAAAGTTCTTATTCATGCCCCGACTCGTTTTTCTCCCCTCCTCAACGGTTAAAAAGATTATGAGAGATCACTGGTAGGTATGGCTTCAGGGATTCGATCCTGAAGTCCTTGCTTGCAGCCGGCGTTGCCAAAATATTCAGGCCCTTCCGCTAATAAAATGGTTTAATAAAGCCTTGTTGTTTGGAAGGGACTTCTCAAGTACTTTAGTGTTAAATAATTAGGGTCTTAAAAAATGGAAATTTGAGGCAAGCCATAGTTAGACACTTAGTAACAAATGGCTCTTGTGTTAATTTCATAATGTAGAGGTAAAATAATAAATATTCCTAGAGAAACCTTTAGGGCCGTTTAAAATATTATCGTGATTGTGGACATGTTCGCGTGACATAATTACGAATTTTCAAAAATAAATTAAGGTTCGCGTCCGCGCGACTTTGACTAAGTTTTTTTTTCTCAAATAAATTAAGTGTTGTGAATTGTGTACACGTACGCATGACATGACTCTTGACACGCCAAATCACACGAGTATACGTATGCGTAACTCGATAATTCTTTAAGTACGAGTAAATCACGTAATTAAAAGCGGTAAAGGTAAAAATGCATGTAGTTTCTAAACACATAATTAAATAATTTAAGCTAAGTATAAATGATAAAGCGACCGTGCTAGAACCACGGAATTCGGAAGTGCCTAACACCTTCTCCCAGGTTAACAGAATTTCTTACCCAGATTTCTGGTTCGCAGGCTACAATACAGAGTCAATCTTTTCCTCGATTTGGGATTCGAACCGGAGACTTGGGACACCATAAATTATCCCAAGTGGCGACTCTGAATCTTTAAATAAACGAATCCCGTTTCGATTGTTCTTTGATTGAAAAAACTCCCTTATACACTCCTTCGGGTGTAGGTAAAAAGGAGGTGTGACAGCTCTAGCGACTCTGGTGGGGATCGAACCCAGAATCTCTGGTTCAGGGTTCAAGAATTCGAGCTTAGAATAATTGTTATATTTGTCTTTATTTATTGTCTGGTTTTATTTACATGGTTGGGCCTAATGTGCTAAATATTGTTTTTACCGCTTTGATATTTGGTTGGACTATATATAAATTGTTACGAAACCCTCCTCTCTCTGAGTCTTTTAAATCATCTGGGAAGTGTGCACTTCGTATGACTTCTTTTCTGTTAGAGTCATATCTCAATTTTAGAACGAGGTTCGGACAAGTTGCAAAGCCGGTGAAGCTTCTGTATTCCCGGTACGCTGCCCCCCTTGGCTCGAGTTGTCTGCTCGGGTAAGCCAAGTCTAGAACAAACAAACCCAGGTTTTTAAACTTAGAATAACATAGCCTCATGTCGGATCCCTAGTAGGAACGTTTGTTGCATCACGTGCATTTGACTTTGGGGACTCAACACAGGGGTTGGGTCCGTCTAGGACAGGTGTACCCAAAATAATAGACCATCTTTATGCATACTATGTGCTACATATTGCATTTCTTCAAGGGTAAAAGGGTCATTTGGCGGACCAATGATAGTTGAGGGTAGATAAAAAAGAAAAAAGAAAAAGAGAGGTGAAGTGTGAGGATAAAGCGAGGAGGGCCCAATTATGTTTTCTGTCATATTGTTGTTAAGAAAAGAAAAGGAGCTTGAAATTTCAAAAAAAAAGAAAAAGATTTTGTACTTTTTCATCATTTTCCGAAATTCAGAAAATCAAAAAAAGGAAAAAGAAGAAAATCCAAAAAGAGTTTACATGTTTCATCATTTTTCAAAACAAAAGATAAAAAATATTTTTCTCTGAATTAGTTGTTATTTTTATTTCTCGCCCGTATCCAATCTACCCGAACTACGCATACCTGATTCTCGTCTTTCGGGGCGTGATACGTAGGCAACCCACATAGGGTCCGGTCTTTCTAGTAAATCTTAGGTTCTTGGCTTTGCGGGGTCTTAGCCAAATTTTGCACTTCTAACCACCTTTTGGCCAAATAAGCTATTTTTGCAAAAATAACCTCAATCATGTCTTGCGTGTGTCTAGTAGGGAATGTTTTTGTCTCACATAGTGTTGGTTTACGTTTTCTCATACAGGTGTGAATTTACTTGCCGGAGTTTGGGCATGACAGAGCCTCAGGACCATCTAGTCAGGATCGTTCATTCAGGATTGGATCAAAAGAAGATTTTCTGTTTTTTTATGTTTGCAGTTTGTTTTCTTTTTATGTTGTCTTTTTACCTTCTAGTTTTGTATAATAATGTCGAGGTTTTTATTATTATTGTACTTACTATTTTGCATTTGGAAAAAGTGTGTTATGAGTCAAAAATCAAAAAAAAAAAAAGAAAAAAAAAAGAGAAATTTCGTGTTTTTATATTTCCGTTATAAGTTTTCTTTAGAATACTAATTCTAGAAATGGAAAAACAAATTTGAGGTTGTTTCTCCTTTAGGCAATTAATATCTAGGACTTCAGATGAATTGTTTTTGTGTTTCCTTTAGTATATTAGGGCCAAATTAAAAAAAAACGAGAATTTTCTTTTAGTACTTCTTTAAAAGTTTTCTTTAAAGTATTAATTCCAAAATCCAAAAAGATTTTCTTTTGAGGTGTTTCTTTGGGGAATTAACAAAAAATGAAAAAAAATTCTTTTTATTTCTACTAGAATGTTAGGATATCGTACATAGAAGAAAGAGAAAAAAATAATGTATTTTATCTTTGGTTTATTTCAGAGTTTCTCTCTTAATCAAAATTGAAATCCAAAAACATTCTGTTTTATCTTTTTCATTGCTTGCTTCGAAATCTTGCATTAGGATATCAAATGAAAATTCAAAATATTTTTTCGTGGTTTATTCTTTCGATCTTCTTCCTAACAAAAGAATCAAAAAAAATATTTTTGTTTTCTCTTCTAGGATTTTCCTACATAATTTCCCAAGGAGTGTTTGTTCAAAAAAAAAAAAAAGAAAACAAAATATATGCTCGTTAAGCTTGAGTTTGCAATAGGTTATAGAACATTAAGTCTAGAAATTTAAAAAAAAAGAGATTTATTTCCCCTTTTCTCGTCAAAGTCAAAAAGAAAAGAAACAAAGAACGTCAGTTTGCTTCCTTTATTCCTGATCTTCCAGAACTACGTAAAGATCTGATTCATGCGGCGTCATGATACGTAGGCAACCTACATAGGGTTCGATCGAATCATTTTATTTTTTTAAAAAAGAAAAAAAAAGAAAAAAAAGGAAAGAAGAAAAGAAAAAAGGGTGAAATTATGGGACGTGAGAAATGAGAGGAAAGAAAAGAGTGATAATTAGAAAAAAAGATGAAGGAAAATGATCAAGCAAGTGCTAGAAAAGCAATGAAAAGGGAGGTTGAAATGAACAAATTGGGATGATGTCAAGTGACCTTATGACCCTCGAAGTCATTCTAGAACCGTTAATTGTAGCTACGTGCATTCCACACAATGTGATATTTTTGTTGTTAAATGCCCTAACGCTAACGTGATGGCCTCATTTTGTTATATTCATAACAAAAGGGTGGTTGGTTTGTGATTTTTAAAGTGGTAACTCTTCTCTACAACACAAAGTCAAAACGCAATGACAGACAACAACAGAACTGAGTTGGTTGATACCGGTGCCCGAAAGCAGTTAGTTGAACAGGACAATGGGTTGGTTGAAGAGGTAGAGATGTTAAGACAACACATGGCGGGCATGTATCAGGCTTGGATGACTGGGAAGTCCCCACCCCCGCCACCACCTAGCTTCCTAGATGTTGCCCTTACCCAAACTCCGGACACAATGCCAGTTGATCCTCCATACTCTCCAGATCTACCCACTTATCACAACTTTCCCAACCACCCTAGTAACTCCATCACTTGTCTTCCAACTATATTTTCCCAAAAGTGCCCTCCTGTCATATCCACTATTCCCAACAATGAATATCCACTCAAAGCTCACGACCAAAACTACTCCGTAGAGGTTGCCTACAAGGTTCTTGACTCATACAAGAAGAGCCCTCGGGATAAGCTTCATGTTGAAAATGAAAGGTTCACAGGAAGAGAAGGGAAAGAAGGGATACCCAGGAGGCTGAAAGGCATAGAAAAATCCTTGAAGAACAAACAAGGAAGGGAAGACCAGGGTAGCATGGCTTACAAAGAACTATCTGTGTCCCCTGAACGTTCGCCTGCCCGCGAGGTTCAAAGTGCCAAAATTTAACTTGTATGATGGGTGTGGAGATCCGGTAGCCCACCTGAGGGTCTATTGCAGTGAAATGAGAAGCGTTGGAGAGAAAGATGTCCTGTTGAGGGCATATTTCAGTAAGAGCCTAACTGGGGCAGCTTTGGACTGGCATATTCGTCAAGATGTTGGTAAGTGGCCTACATTGGGAGACATGGCTCAAGATTTTGTTCGATACTTTCAGTACAGATCAGGCGTTACCCTAGACCGCTCCTCCCTATCTAGAATGGAAAAGAAGCCGGAGAAAAGCTTTAGAGAGTTTGGGCTCAGATGGAGGGAACAGGCTTCTCGAGTCAATACCCCGATTGGTGAAGAAGAAATGGTTGAGCTTTTCCTACGAGCCCAAGGGCCCACCTACTTCAGTCATTTGATCCCGGCCTTGGGAAAGCCTTTCAAAGATGTGTTAAAAATGGGGGAGCTAGTAGAAGAGGGAATCAAGTGAGGCAAAATCATGAGTTGTTCGAAAGACATTCAGAACATCCCAGTAAGCTTGGGTGGAAGAAAGAGAAACAGAAAAGATGATCCGATGGGCTTTCTCGATCAACACATCCAACCTCGACACCGTCCCCATGGATATCCTGATGCACCTGGTGATCCTCCCCAATGCCACTTATCTCCACGGAACTCCCAAAATCGTACATCACTCTCTTAGTACCCAGCTCCACAAAATGCCTATCCACCCCTACGAGCCTATCGAAAACCCCCTAGATCAGGTTTCCGGCCCAATCAAGCATTTAAGAATGAGAGGTTGCTGAAAAAAGAAAAGGCTTTCACCCCATTGGGAGTGTCATACGCCAGTTTGTTCCAAAAGTTGAAGCAACTGGACATGTTGAAGCCGATCCAGATAAAAATGTCAAACCCTCTTCCAAAGAAGTTTGATTTTTATCAAAGGTGTGCATATTGCTTAGATGCCCTAGGGCATGACATAGAGAAGTGTTGGAATCTGAAGAAAGCAATTCAGAAGCTTATTGATGCAGGCGACATTGTTGTGCAAAATCCAGATGCAGCAGACACTAGCTAAAGTCCATCGCCTATGCATAATGAGATGCATATGATGGGTATGATTTATTTTGAAAAGGAATATGAGAATTATTCTGAGAACCTCGGAGGTCCACATGCTATAAAGCTTTCAGTGCTATTAGAGGTTGATCCTAAGAAAGAGTAGGCAAAGGGAACCCAAAAGAAATTTGCTAAGAACAATGTGATGGAGACTTGTGAAGGTCCTAGTATTGTTGATGTAGAAGTCAGTGGTTAAAATGTTGAGTTTGGTGATTGGAAAGACGCTCTTTTCTTGGTTAGCCAGGAAGGAGTTTGGTGGTTTATTTTGTTATCATTTCTGTTGTCCGGATTCTTCTAAGGGTTGTAATCCGGATATGGTCTTGTGACTCAAACCCTTCTATCCTTTTATTTTTCCCTGGTTTTTTTAGTCGTAGTAACTTCTTTAGTGCTGTCTAGGTTGTTCCAGGTTTGTAACCCCAGTTTAGTGCTTATTTTGTTGTTCAAAAGCCTTCACCATCTATCTAATGCAAGTTTTCGTTTTCTATGGTCATTTTGTTTAGTTCTCTTTTCTTTTTACAGTTCTTTCCCTGTTGACTCTAGTGACATGACATGCATGTGTAATTCTCAGTCTAGTCTTAAAAAAAGAGTCAGTTTAGTCATGAAGCAATGAAACAATTTTATAGATGATAGGAACATTTGAGGGAAATAAGTAAAGGCATTTTGAGATCATTTCAAGCCCGAATTGCGTGAAACTGGGGCAGATAGAACATAGAGAAACCCTATTGAAATGCATCCTGCCGCATCAGGTTGAAGCCAACGACAAGTTTGCCCCAAATTGAGAGGGGTCGTTCGTGGTAATGAGAGTGAGTGTTGTCCAATGGTGCTTTGTATATAACAAATATAAAAGGCGAATGTGTGGGTACGATCATCAAGTCTGGCGCAACCAAAAGATATTACGAATGTTTTCCTTGGTTTGTTTAATTGTGTTGTTTGTACTTGGCATGTTTTGAAGGTTGGAATGACGAAGGCATTTTGTTCTGCTATCTAAACATTTTGTCTCTCGTCATCCCTTTTGAGACTTATTTATTTTCTTTCATACCCCTCTTTCGGAATCAGTAGCGAATATCAGAAACACAAGCATGAAAGATAAGAAAAGGAAGAAAGAAAAAGAGAAATAAAAGGAAAGATAAAGAAAGAAAGAAAGAAAAAGAGAAAAAAAAGAAAGAAAAAAGAAGAAAAGAGAAAAGAAGAAGAAAAATAATAAAAAGAAAAAGAGAAAAGCAAAAGAGAAAAAAGAGAGAAGAAAGAGAAAAGAAAAAAAACACAACAAACAAAGTAATTTCTATGACATGAACTACGTTCGACCTGATTCCTTTTAAGGAGACGTAGGCAGCCTCACGGTTCGCATCAAAATAAAAATCCAAAAGTCCCCAAGCAAGAAACTAGGGCAAAAATTGTGGTTGTTGTAAGGAATCTCGTTCCGAAAGTTGTAATTTTGAACCCATGATGAGTTTTTTTGAGCCTTTTGATACCCTTTCTTTCTAACCCCATCCAAAAGCCCACGTTACGGTCTAAAGAAAGACCTTCCGATCAGTCTTCGAGGAATGCCAAGTCAAGCAAGGAGAGGTAATTCATATCAGGGGCAACACTCTGGTCCAAGAAGAAAAATAATAAAAATGAGAGAGTCTTATTGGTGAAAACCCTCGCGGGCACCATTAGGCGACGGTAAGTGGAGAGAAAGAATCAAAAATGAGAGAGGCTTGATGGTGAAAACCCTTCGGGCATCACAGGTCGAATAAGGATTGTGAATCAGATTGGATAATCGGAGCATTGAAGCTCAGTTTTACGGTTTAGGGGTGTAATAGGAGTTGAACATCAGACTTGCTCAACAGAATAGGCCACAGGTGCATGTCATGGTCATTAGAGTTGGTATCCACATTTGATAGATTTCTACTTTGTAGTTTTCTTGTTAGGAATCATTTCTTTCCTTTGTCCTTTACTCTGTTCCTTTTGTCTTGTTTACTTCCTTTTTCTGAGTCAGTTTGGTCAGAACAAGTGAGAAATGACTTCAAAATTTGCCGCCAACTTGACAATTGCACAAAACGGGATCTGGCCAGCACATCAAGGTGGCATAAGTTAAGAAACAACAACAAGCGCACTGAGTTGGTAGCAATCAACATGCTTTGGGGTCCATGAGAAATACAAAGGTTTGGTATATTTCAACTCGTGAACAGTACACAGATAGAGGATGTTGGGTGAACGGATCAAAGGTATTCTCTGTGATGAGATCAACAAAGAACGTGTTTAACGAGTGACAAACGAGGTCTTTCAAGCAAAAATCAAAGTTGTCATGGCAAGTTAAGGAGCAATAGACCTCAAGGTCAATGCCAGTGGGTTAAGTCAGGAAAGAACAACATGCACATTGAGTGGACGGTAATGGATGTGCTTTAGGATTCATGTGAAATACAAAGGTTTGGTACATATCAATCCAAGAACAATGCAACAAGATGGAGGGTATTAGGTGAACGAATCAAAGGTATTTTCGGTGAAACACAAAGGTTGGTAAATGTCAGTTCATGAGCAATGCAACAGATAAAGGGAATTGGGTCTGAACGGGGAAGGGGTATTTTCTGTGATAAGGATGACTGAGAAAGTGGTTAGTCCATAAGCAAGCAAGGTCCTCTAGTGGAAATCAGTTATCATTGGAAGTGAAGGAGCAATCGCCCTCAAAATCAAGGCCACAAACCAACCACCACATTTTAAACTGACAAAATTTTTCTTTGATTAAAACAGGGGCAGGAAATTTCGGTTGTTTCGGAGAAACCCTCCGTGGAGAAAGGCAGTCACTAAACAGGTTTGATTTTTGATTTTCAGGACCCTCCTGAAAAATGGGACTTAGTTTAAAATTCAAAACAATCATGAGTAGTAACATCTAGCATAAATGTACCCCAAAAGAATATAAGTTGGTTTCAATTTTTTTTTCTGTAGATAGAATTCAGCTAGGAGTTGTGAGGACCCTCCTAGAAAATTGGACCTAGTTTAAAAAAATGAAACAATCATAAATAGAAAAATCTAGCATAAATGTACCCCAAAGGAATATAAGTTGGTTTCAAAGATTGCATGTTTAAGATAGGATTCAATTAGGAGTTTTCAGGACCATCCTGAATAATGGGACCTAACTTTAAGATTTTCATTATATAACAAGATTTAGCATAAGTTCTGTTGTAGGGTAATATAGTTTAGCCGTAAAATTGTCACTCTTAAGATAAGACTTGATTTTTGATTGTCAGGACCCTCCTGGATAATGGGACGTAGTTTAAAACTGGCTTGGATAACAAGATTTAACATAAGACATACCTTTAGTAGATATAATTCAGCTTTAAAATTGTCGTTTAATTAAGAGTTGTCAGGACCCTCCTAGATAATGGGGAATAGTTTAAGACCGACCCTTTTAGATAACAAGATTTAGCGGAAGTAACACCTTTAGAAGATATAACTTAGATTTAAAATTGTCGTTTAGTTAAGAGTTGTCAAGACCCTCCTGGATAATGGGGAGTAGTTTAAGACCCTTTTAGATAACAAGATTTAGCGGAAGTAATACCTTTAGATGATATAACTTAGATTTAAAATTGTCGTTTAGTTAAGAGTTGTCAGGACCCTCTTAGGTAACAAGATTTAGCGGAAGTCATACCTTTAAAAGATATAACTTAGATTTAAAATTGTCGTTTAGTTAAGAGTTGTCCGGACCCCCTGGATAATGGGACATATCTTTCAAATTCTTAGTAATATTTGGTAATATGATTCAGTTTAACACTCATATATGCGCCCAACTACCAAACTAGGGCAGAAAATTTTCTTTGTTTTGTCTATTTTTGTTGAAATCAGGCGCCCACCTGGAGAGCAAGGGAATACAATTCATGTTTTGGCAATCAGGCGTCCACCTAGAGAACAAGGAGTAACAGTTCGAGTTTCAGCGATCAGGAGCCCGCCTGGAAAGCATGGGAACACATTCAAGCGCAGCAGTCAGGAGCCCGCCTGGAGAACAAGGGAGTATAATTTAAGTTTTAGCTTTCAAATTCTTGGTCTATCTATTTTGAAGTCAGGAACCCGCCTGGAGAGCAGAGAATACTTTCAAGCATAGTAGTCAGAAGTCCATCTGGAGAACAAGGGGATAAAATTCAGATTTCAAGTAATCAGGAACCTGCCGGAAAAACGAAGGGAAGAAGCAATTCAAGCTCAAGTAATCAAGCGTCCACCTGGAGAACAAGGAAGGGCAATAGAAGATTCCGCAATCAGGCGTCCGCCTGGAGAGCAAGGAATACATTCAAGTTCAGCAGTCAGGAGCCCGCCTGGAGAACAAGGGAGTACAATTCAAGTTTTAGTTTTCAAGTTCTTATTGAAATTTGGTAATGTGATTCGTTTTACACTTACATATGTTCCCAGATACCCAAACTGGGGCAGAAAAATTTCCTTTGTTTTCGTCTATTTTGGTTGAATTCAGGAGCCCGCCTGAAGAGCAGGGAATACATTTCAAGTTAGCAGTCAGGAGCCCGCCTGAAGAGCAGGGAATACATTCAAGTTCAATAGTCAGGAGCCCACCTGGAGAACAAGGGAGTACAATTCAAGTTTTAGTTTTCAAGTTCTAATTGATATTTGGTAATTTGATTCGTTTTACACTTACATATGTTCCCAGATACCCAAACTGGGGTAGAAAAATTTCCTTTGTTTTCGTCTATTTTGGTTGAATTCAGGAGCCCGCCTGAAGAGCATGGAATAAGCAGTCAGGAGCCCGCCTGGAGAGCAAGGAATACATTTCAAGTCTAGCAATCAGGTACCCGCTTGGAGAACAGGGAGAAGCAGTTCAAGTTTAGCAGTCAGGAGCCCGCCTGGAGAGCAGGGAATACATTTCAGTCTTTACATTTTTCAAGTTTTGAAGTTGGGAGCCCGCCCATATAACAGAGGAATACATTGAAGTTTGAAGTCAGTAAAGCGGAGGGTTACAACAAAAATCCCCAGCAGAAATCAGAAGGAAGACCACAAGTCAATCCAGAAGTAAAGAAACAGCGGAGGAAGCACAAATCAACAAGGCAACATCAGTCACAAGATCAAGTTTGGAAATAAATCTTTAACCCGGGAGAAGGTGTTAGGCATTCCCGAGTTCCGTGGTTCTAGCACGGTCGCTCAACTGTTATATTCGGCTTGATTATATGATATAATACGTATTATAAACTTATGTGCAAATTTGATCCTTTAGCCGCTTTTATTATTTTTTATTTGTTGTTATTATTTTACGGAGAATTGCAACATTGTGAAAACGTATTTCAAACCACGTCGCAATCAATGCACCCGTGGTTATCGACACATTTCGACTTCGTTGAGATTTGGAAGGTTACATAAATGCACACCCATATTTAAGAAAATAATTTTGTTAAAGACGCGCCTAGAGCGACTAGCGTATTGTTGATTTGGGAAAGGCCGTAAAATTTCACTAGACGGCCATCTCATTTGTGAAGGCCCCGCAATCTATACATTTTACTAAGCGAGGCTCATCTCATTTATTTTAAATGGACAAATCTTAAAGCGACTACATTTTTCTATTAAAATTAGTCTCTAAAATGAAGAAAGAAAATCCTAATTAATTACGTTTTTTTATTATTTTAAGAAAACATGGATTCTATTGCTAGATTAATACAAATATTGATGAAAAGGAATTTTACTCAAAAAATTCGAAATTATAAATAAAATAAAAATTCGACAACTAATATTCAAAAGAATCAAATATAGCTAGATTAAACTCAGCATTGTTATATAAAAAAAACTATTGAGAATAATTATTCACAACCATTTGAAACTAGATTTAACCATAATTACTAAAACTTATTAGTTCTTCTAATCTTGCTTGAACTCAAATAATGCCTTAATGCCTAATTTATGAAATTTAATTTAAATTCATGCCTTAGCTAAATTTAGCTACTTGTTCATGATTAACCTACTGTTGATAATCTTGAAACTTCCATAACTAGTGAATTAACCCGTTTTGCCAAACCGATTCATTAAAGACTAACTTATGTTATTTTTCTTATTCCAATTATTATTCAGTGATACATGAAATAACTTAAATACAATCAATAAAAGGAACAAAAAAATGAAATTAAAACTTCAAAATTTCATTCTTCATATGTATTCATGCTTCCACATTATTAGCTTGCAATAGCTAGTATTACAGTCGTGTACCTGGTATTGGAAACAAAAGAAGATGAAGATGAAAATCAGTAGCAGTAATAACAATACAGCACAGCAACAACAGTCCAGCAACAGTAACAACCCAAGAACAAAGTTTGCAAACCGGTGGAGTAGTAATCCCAAAACAAAAGCTTCAAGCTTTGATGAAACAACCACAATTAATGCTGATTTCAAACAATGAAAGAAAGCAGAAGATTTTTTTTTAGTTTTTTTTATTTGAAAGTTCTAATATTTTTCGGAATTTTTCTTTCTCTCTTAAATATTCAACTCTTTTTTTTTCTCTCTTATTCTCTCTATTCTTCTCTGTTCGTCCTTCTGTCTCTTTCTTCTCTATTCTCCTCCCTCAAAATCTGATTCAAGTCCTTTTATTTATATCCCATCCCAAACCCTTTAATCAATTAATAAAACCACACTTTCTCCTACCAAACCCATTATCTTCCCACTCATCCCCCACTACATTAAACAAATATATCAACCCACCCCATTACATCTTGTCCCCCATGCCTACCATAAACAATTACCATATTCCCCTCCACTATATTATGTCTTGTCCCCCATTATATTAAACAATTATATCACCCACACCCCATTACATTTTGTCCCTCATGCTTAACATAAAGAATTATTCAAAATGTTCAATTCCCAAACTACCCCTCCGACTTACTGCAAATTACCAAACTACCTCCATCAGCTATAAACAATTCACCTAATCAATTTCAACCAAAATACAGCAAATATGACCAACTTTTAACAATGTTCAACAACAAATTCAAACTAAATGATGAACAACAAAGAAACAACTAAAATTATCTTGATTGAACAACATTTTTAACAACAAACAAACCTACTTTCAGATTCAACAACGACAACAACAAACAAGTATATTCAGATTTCTAAATTCAACAATCATTTGAACTTAAAATTAAATCTAACAACATTACAACCAACAATTTCTATATTAAAACTAAACAAGATCATGAAGCAAACTGAAGAAATAATCATAAATGATAAACAACAAACAAGAAAATCAAACTTATACTAATTTCGGATTCAAGAACAATCAAACAAAGTATGGACATAAATGAAAAGATTCAACAACAATAACAAGCAAGTTTTATTCAAATTCGAATTAAACTTGTATTAAGCTTAAACAAAACAAATAAACTTATTCAAATCACTAAACTTCAAATAATCAATTGATCTTTTGAAATTAAATCCAACAAAATTATAACAAAGATACATGATTCCAAAAAAATTAAAAACCAAAACATAACTTTACATTAAATTACTGAATTAAAAACGAACTTCAAACAAGATGAACACGAACTAAATCTATATTAACAACAAACAACGGATTCAAACGATTTAAGCTAACACATTTCTATATTAAAACTAAATCCTCTTAAAATTAATAAAACAAACTGAAAAATAATTAAATTTGAATCTTCAACTTAAATCTAACAACAATATAATTAAACTAACATTTTTTATCTAAAAATAAATAAGAAAAATAAAGCAAACTTATAATAATTTCAAATCTGAAAATATCAAACAAATTACGAACGAAAATAAACTTAGAACAACTAACCGTAAATGACCAACGACGAACTCGAACGAACTTTAAACGAAACCAACAAAACTTTGACATAAACGAACTTGAAGACGACGAAGCGACAAGCTGCGATGGCAGCCGTGGCGAAAGAAACGAAGATGAAGGAGCAGCAACACAAAACAGTAGCAGCAGCACGGAGATGAAGACGGAGCAGAAGCAGCCACACAGCAGCCATGGCGGAGAAGCGGGCAACAGCAACATGGTGGAGCAGCGGGCAGTAGCAGCAGTGGTGGAGCAACGGGCAGCAGCAAACGCAGCAGCAGCAGCAGGCAGCAGCAAACGCAGCAGCAGCAGCAGCAAGCAACAGCAAACGTAGCCATGGCGGACAACAACATCTCCAAGACTGTTGCTTCTTCTTTTTCACCTCATGCTGCTCTTTGGTTTTCTGTCCAACGGCGACGAGGTGGTTTGGCTGGAGGTGAGCGACGAAGATGAAACAAGAACACAGCAAGGGAAGCCATGGGAGGAAGGTTTGGAAGTTTGGAGAAGATGGAGAGAATGAGGGGGGGGGGGGCGGATCTCTTTAGTTTTTTTTAGGGTTTTTGTTTTGTTTTGTTTTTGGTAAAAATTTGAAAAAATAAAAAATGAAGAGGGGGAATTGGGTTGTTGGTATTGGACTGGGTCGACCCATTTCGAAATGGACTGGGTCGTTTGGGAAGATTGGGTCTCTTTGGGCCTATGACTTAAATTTGAGCCCAATTCCGATTTTCTTTATTTTTTGCTCTCTTTTCTTCTTTTATTTTTCTAAAACTAAATTCTAAAAATGTTTAAATTATCATATAGAACTAAATTAAGTTATGAAAGCGCAAATTAACTCCCAATAACAATTAACACACAATTAAGTAATAATTAAGCATGAAATTGTCCAATTGGACATTAAATGCTAAAAATGCAAAAGATGCCTATTTTTGTGATTTTCATTTTTTGTAAAACAAACTTAATTACCAACAATTGTAGGATTAAATCCTAAATGCAAATGCGACATATTTTTGTATTTTTTTATTAATTTAACAAATAAACATGCACAGACAAATACAAATAATTATCCAAAAATGTCACAAAAATTCTCAAAATTGCACACCAAGGAAAATCATTTTATTTTGAATTTTTTGGGAGTAATTCTCATATAGGGCAAAAATCACGTGCTTACAGCTGCCCCTCTTTGCCCGAAGACACGAAGGGTTTTCGTGCAAAGATAAAGTGAGCGATTTTCCCCAGCAGAAATCAGAAGGAAGACCACAAGTCGAGCCAGAAGTAAAGAAACAACGGAGGAAGCACAAAGCAACAAGGCAACATCAGTCACAAGATCAAGTTTGGAAATAAATCTTTGTAAAGCATAGATTATAGCTTAGTCTAGCTTCTTCATTTTTGTCATGGTGTAATAAGGAGGTCAGTAGGCAGTATCAGCAGCAGCAACAACAGTAACAGTAAAACAACAGCTTCATGGTAGTCCCAGCTACCGAAACTTTCTGAACTACATGTGACCTGATTCCTTTATAGCCAAGGATATGTAGGCAGCTCATATATCAGGGCTCGGTCACATTCTCCTTCCTCTTAGTTTTTTTGTCTCCTCAATAAAAGGGTCGAGTCAAAAATATGTCTAGTCGTTCTTTGTCTAAAAATACTTCGTATTTTCAGTCAAAGAGGGGCAGCTGTAGACATGTGATTTTTGACCTTACCCAAGATTTTTATATTTTAGCATGTAAATATTTAATGTAGGCCTAATATAGCTATTTCAACTATTTTTGACTTCTTTACTTTATTTTCGTCATAAAAATGAAAGATTACAAAAAAATATTTTAGCTTACGTATCTTTCATAAATTTAAATAAAAATATACAAAAATAGTACCTTATTTTTATCTTTACATAATCTTGAAAATACAAAAAATATGTTGCATTCGTATCTTGGATTTATTTTTTGTATTTTTAAATCAGTTAGTAATTTATCTGCTTTACAAAATTGAAAAAACCACAAAAAAAATGTATTTTGCATTTTTATTGTTTAATTTTGAATTTTTGTAATTTTATTTAATTAGGTGTGGTAATTATTATTCAGAGATAATTAAGTTAATTTGGTAGAATAATTTGGTTTAGGGGTTGTTCAATATGGGTAATGTTTACCTAACTTTAGGAAGCTTCTACAATGGTAGGGTCTAGGAAATGCACTACTAAATTAAATAAAAGCACTAAGCTAGTGTAGATAATTGAAAAATGAGAATAGGTAACGGAAATGACACTAACTTAATGCCCATTTAAGGGCTGAAAATCATGGTCAGATGGGGAGAACATTCAAAGAGGGTAGAAGGCTAGAAAATTCGGAAAGAAAAAAAAAGAGAAGGGGGCGGAGAGAGCGGTATACACCCGATATACACTCTGAATACACTGGATATACAGGGGCTGAGAGTTAAGAAAACTTGGAAGAGATTCTGAGAGAGGGAGACAAGAAAACATTCTGAAAATACTGGAAAAACTGGAATTTACTGTTTCATTGATTTCTATTTTCTGGGTTTCAATTTCGAATTGGCTGAAACCATCTTCCATATACTGTTTCATTGAACTATCTGGGGTTAATAGCTGGATTAAAACTGGGACTGTTTTGTTGCTGCTGGTGATTGCTGTTGTTTTTACTTCTGATCTCACCCTCTTTTGACTTTCATTTCCAGGTATTCCTTCATACCCTTTGCTAACAAATGAAGTGCCACAAGTTGGAACCAGATTGAATTTGTATACAGATTTGGATGTTCGAATTGGAATTTGAATAAGAGTCTTGTTTGAATGTTAAATTCTATTAGCTTCTGCTGTTTATACTTTTATTTTCTTGTTATGATTCATGTGTTAAGTTGTCCAACTATGCTCAAGGCATAGATTGTATACAACAATAGCTTCTCCTGAAATTTTGGCTATGTATGTATAGATTGCCTGGTCTTAACTGTAACCAATTGATGTTTCCATATAGTTTATGCCTTAGTTTAAAAGGGGATTATTGTTGATTGATATATATAAAGTTCTTATTCATGCCCCGACTCGTTTTTCTCCCCTCCTCAACGGTTAAAAAGATTATGAGAGATCACTGGTAGGTATGGCTTCAGGGATTCGATCCTGAAGTCCTTGCTTGCAGCCGGCGTTGCCAAAATATTCAGGCCCTTCCGCTAATAAAATAGTTTAATAAAGCCTTGTTGTTTGGAAAGAATTTCTCAAGTACTTTAGTGTTAAATAATTAGGGTCTTAAAAAATGGAAATTTGAGGCAAGCCATAGTTAGACACTTAGTAACAAATGGCTCTTGTGTTAATTTCATAATATAGAGGTAAAATAATAATTATTCCTAGAGAAACCTTTAGGGCCGTTTAAAATATTATCATGATTGTGAACATGTTCGCGTGACATAATTACGAATTTTCAAAAATAAATTAAGGTCCAAGTCCGCGCGACTTTGACTAAGTTTTTTTTTCTTAAATAAATTAAGTGTTGTAAATTGTGTACACGTACGCATGACATGACTCTTGACACGCCAAACCACACGAGTATACGTATGCGTAACTCGATAATTCTTTAAGTACGAGTAAATCACGTAATTAAAAGCGGTAAAGGTAAAAATGCATGTAGTTTATAAACACATAATTAAATAATTTAAGCCAAGTATAAATGGTTAAGTGACCGTGCTAGAACCACGGAATTCGGGAGTGCCTAACACCTTCCCTCGGGTTAACAGAATTCCTTACTCGGATTTCTGGTTCACAGGCTACAATAGAGAGTCAATCTTTTCCTCGATTTGTTATTCGAACCGGTGACTTGGGACACCATAAATTATCCCAAGTGGCGACTCTGAATATTTAAATAAATTGATTGTCCTTTGATTGGAAAAACTCCCTTATACACTCTTTCGGGTGTAGATAAAAAGGAGGTGTGACACCTATATCATTACAGCTGGCAGATCAAACGACGATAACACCTAAGGGGATGGTAGAAGGTGTTTTGGTACGGGTGACTAAGTTTGTATTTCCTGTGTATTTCATAGTGGTAAAGATGAAGGATAATAAGGAGATACCGCTAATCTTAGGAAGACCATTCTTAACAACGGGTAGAGAATTATTAGATATACATGATAGAAAACTCATGCTGAGAGTGGGTGATGAGACCGTAAATTTTAAGATGAATGTATAAACGAGGGTGAAGAAGGAGAAGCCAGCTAGAAGTGTTGAGCGGAAAGTGAAAAGCCCAAAAGAGAAGGCCCAGTGATTGAGAAAGACAAGTGTGGGATGTACCCCAAAAAGGCCGAGAAGAAGTTGTCGGCATGGATGTGTGCGCTAGTTTGGGCACATGGAATGGAGCCTGACTTTGACTCAGACCACGACTAGAGATTCAGGGAAGTTTCCTCTACCTTATGCTTTTTAATTGTGTGTCATGGGGACATACCACTACTTTAAGTGTGGGGTGGGGAATAAGTGTATGTTGTATGTATATGTGTTAGTTTTTGCCTTTTTGTAAATAGAAAAAAAATTGACAAAAAACCATAAAAATTTTAAAATTTTTACTTTTCCCGATGATGGATATAATTCGACAGGTTTCTTGAGGGAGTAAAGTTGAAGAAAAAAGACCAAAAAGATTTTCTTTTATAGGTAGTGTAATAATTTTCCTTTGGTTTTTCTTTGTGTCGCGGTTCTTTTTCAAGGGTCTTGTTTGAACCGGATGTAGTTAGTTTTTATTTTTGTTAGAAGTAGGAAACCTTGTGTTGTGATTTGAATTGAAAGCACTATCTCTTGACTCGGTTGTATCTTCAGAATAGTGAGTGCTTTAGTTGTGACGTTTAGGCTCAGTTTTTGAATCTTGTATAAGTACCTTATATTGTATGATCTTAACTTTGCTTAACTGCTTTGACTAGAGTGTCTTGATGAATTCAATCCTGATTGAGCCATGTGCCACGTGTGTGTGAGTTTTTTGTATGATTCTGTGCATTGCATTTGATGTCTAGAACTTGCCCCGTGTGTGTGCAAAGCGAAATAGTAGTTTTGTTCAGTCTTGGAAGTGATATAGGTGTTTCTTTGTTGAGCCAGTTATTTGTTATTGCCCACCTAATTGTTATGTATCTTAATTAACCTGTGAACACGTGATTTTTGCCCTATGTGAGAATTACTCCCAAAAATTCAAAATAAAACAATTTTCCTTTGCGTGCAATTTTGAGAATTTTCGTGGCATTTTTGGATAATTATTTGTATTTGTCCGTGCACGTTTATTCGTTAAATTAATAAAAATACAAAAATATGTCGCATTTGCATTTAGGATTTAATTCTACAATTAGGAGCAATTAGGTTTGTTTTACAAAATGAAAAAATTATAAAAAATAATGTACGTTGCATTTTTAGCATTTTATGTCCAAATTGTGTGATTTTATCTTAATTGTTATTTAATTATGTGTTAATTGTTATTAAGAGTTAATTAGCACTTTTATAAATTAATTTAGTTCTATAGGATAATTTAGGATTTTTAGAATTTAGTTTTAGTTTAAGAAAAATAAAAGAAGAAAAAAAAAAGCAATGGAAATAAGAAGAAAATCGGATTGGGCCACTTTTTAATTTAAATCAACCAGGCCCAAACCAAATAACCCCTTATCCAACCCAAAAAACCCCCACCGGGTCGACCCGACCCGGTCCGCCCCATAACCCCAAACAAACACCCCCCTTCTTCCATTCTTCCATATTCATTTTTTATTTTTTGAAAAAACCCTAACCTAAAAAACCTAAAAACCATCCGCCCCCCTCTCTTTCTCCTTCTCCAAGCAGCCCCTCAAGCTCCCATGGCCGCCCTCCTTCCCCCTCACCACGTCGCCTCAAACAACCCCACTGCCATCTCCAAGCTTCGTCGTCGTCGAAACCAACAGCCCAGCGACGTGACGCAGTCCGACGACCCCCCTCGTCGACCACAGTCGCGAGCTCCAGCCAGCCCGCCATGGCAGCTGCTGCCCTTTCTCCTTCTTCTTCGAACTACCCTCCCATGGCTACCTTCATCATCGTCCTCCAGCTGACCACAAACAGCCTCCTCATGTCCACCATGTCCATGGCTTCCCTCCTCGTCGTCCCCTTCACCCCTCGTCCCAAACGACCATGGCTGCCTTCTCCTTCGTCTGCTTCGACGCCCAACACCCCAGCCATCCCCATCGCTTCTGAGCAACCACCAAGTCGACGACAAAACAAGCCAAACGTTGTTGCTTCTTCTTCTTCGTCATGGCTGCTGCCTCGTCGACCTCCAGCGAACCAAACGCCCAAGCTCCCTTCGTCTTCAACCAGTCAGCTCGCCTCCAGCTCCATCATGTAACGACCATAACCATCTCCACGTCCACCAGCTGCTCCACCAAGCAACCAAACAGTACGTCGAGGTTCCGTTCGAACCCGGATTTTAAACTAGTAGGTTTTCGTTCTCTTTTCTTTTAGTTTTCGTTCATTGTGTTTGTGTTCCGATGGGTTAGTTTGAATTCGA
Source organism: Nicotiana tabacum (assembly GCF_000715075.1). Classification (NCBI taxonomy): domain Eukaryota; kingdom Viridiplantae; phylum Streptophyta; class Magnoliopsida; order Solanales; family Solanaceae; genus Nicotiana; species Nicotiana tabacum. The sequence goes on from NC_134090.1 coordinate 172,955,664, forward strand.
ACCCAGGTCTTTGTTTGTATTAGAGATAATTCATGTTCATTTTTGTTTGAAGTTCGTTAGTTTTTAATCAAGTGATTTAATGTCGAGTGTTTATGTGCTGGTCTTTAGTTTTTGATTTAGGTTGAATCATTCATCCTTGTTATGATGTTGTTTGATTTAGTTTGAACTCAACTGATGATTGAGTTTAGTGTTTTGAATCTACTTGTTTGTCCTATTAAGTTTGTTGATATGAATCTGACCATGATAAACGGAATTAGGAGTTAGTTTCATGTGTTTAATTTGTCAATTGTCAGGCTTGATTTGGTTGCTGTAGTTTGGTTAATTGACTTAGGAGGATTGAATATAGCTGATGGGGTAGAATGGTAATTTTAGTAGTTTCAAGGGCATTTTCGGGATTTTAAGTTTTAAAAAATGATTAATTCGAGTGCTCTGTCCACTAAGTACTAATAATATTAAAATAATACATTCTTTAATACATAGTGGGGGACAAGACATGTGGTAGTGAGAATTAATACATTGTTTAATATAGTGGGAGACAAAGCAAGCGGTAGTGGGGAATAAGGGAATTAAATAAATAAAAGACATGTGGTAGTGGGAATTAATACATTGTTTAATATAGTGGGGGACAAAGCATGTGGTAGTGGGGAATAATGGAATTAAATAAAGAAAAGATATGTGTTAGTGGGAACTAATATATTTGTTTAATATAGTGGGGGACAAAACATTAAGTAGTGGAAGTTAAAGAGGGATGAGTGGAAGAATATTTCGGATTAGTTTAAGTCTTTCAAGGAAAGAGTTTTGATATAAATAAAGTGATTAATAAGCAGTAAGGGAGAGACTTTTTGAGGAGAGTTTTTGAGAAAGGATAAGGGGGATTTTCTGAACATTAAGAGAGAATTGAGGATTTTTCGGAACGGAGAAAGTCATTCTGGAAATCTGGAGAGGGGTTGAACATTTTTCTGAAAAATCTTAAGAGAGTGCTGGAGAGTTTAAAAAGAGAAAACAAAAACAAAGTAGTCTACGAGTTTAGTTTTGGGTTTAATACACGCGTGGTTGAGTTTGATTGTGGTGATGTTGGTTGTTGTTGTTTAGTCTTTCCCAAACTTTTGGGGGCGTTTCTATCGAGCTTGTTTGGTTTTCTTCAAATCTTTCTGAGCCTCGAATCTGGTTTGAATTGTTGTTGTTGGGTTGTTGTTATCTTGCCGTGTTATTACTGTTGCTGACCGCTCCTTCACCTTCTTGTATTTTCGTTATCCAGGTACACTTTCGAATCAATACTGATGTGGCTGTGAGATGTGAAAGTGAAATGAAATGCTAGGGTGTTTGATGAATTAGTGTTGTATCTATAGTTTAATAAGATATGTGACAAGTATTTATATAGTTTAGTTTTATAACTCAACTGGAATGCATGACGTAGTCTTGTATTTACCCGGAACTGTTTGGTTTTCAAACTATAGTTTGTAGTTGTCAATTACAGACTCCATGTAGTTAAATATGTAATTTGTAGAATGAACAAATAAGTTAAGGGATTAGTTGTCATATTTCATCTCTAGCTTTCTTTTGTATTTGAGGCAGATTTTAAATAGGCAGTGTTCGATTCTGTTAGGCAGCATATAGGCCAATATTCGAATCTGTGTTGATAACATTTCCTAGCCATTAATTCCAATAGTTTAAATCAATTTTAGGAATGTTAGTTTAAATCAATTTGGAGAATGGTTAGTTTGTTTTGAACATCTTGACAATTTTGTATGCATTTTGTAATTTCAGGTTTAGTAGTTAACTTATAGAATAAAGGCACGAAACATTTCTCCATTTTTACGAGTTCGAGTGTAAATTACCATTATCATCTACTGTAATCCAATAACTACTTGTCAAGCATGTAATTAATTAAGACTTTTCTCATTTCTTTTAGAGACAAACTTAATAGAAAGGTAGACACTTTAGGATTACCCTTTAAAAATAAATGAGCCGAGCCTCGCCAAATAAAACGCAAGTTGTGTGGCCCTCATTAAATGGTTAATAATTAATTAGACTTCGGATGGGCCGTTTTAGCAAGATTTCACGGCCTTCTCAAAAATAATAATGCGCTAGTCACTTTAGGCGCGTCTTTAATAATTTACTTTCTTAAATGCGGGTGTACATTGACGTGACCCAAATCCAAATCTCAACGGAGTCGAAATGTGTCGCTAATCACGAGTACATTGATTGTGACGTGGTTCGAGATGCATGTCCATGACGTTGCAAATTCCTTTAAAAAAATAATGAATGAGACGAGCCTCGACAAACAAGAATACACAAATTGTGGGGCCCTCAACGAACAGTTATTTCGAATGCTTAGATTTTGAGACAGGCCGCATAGCGAACTTTACGGCTTTTCTCAAAATAACAACGCGTTAGTCTTTAGGCGCGTATTTAATAATGTTATTTTCCTAAACTCGGGTGCACATTTATGTGACCCAAATCCAAATCTCAACGAAGTTGGAACGTATCAAAAATTGCGGGTACATTTATGTGGCGCAATTCGAGATGCATTCTCACGACGTTGCAATTCTTTGAATAAATAATAACAAAGCGGTAAACAGTTAAAATTTGCACGTAGGTTCATAATTGTATAAAATCAGATAATCAAGCCGAATATGACAGTTGAGCGACCGTGCTAGAACCACGGAACTCGGGAATGCCTAACACCTTCTCCCGGGTTAACAGAATTCCTTATCCGGATTTTTGGTTCGCAGACTGTAATACAGAGTCAGTCTTTTCCTCAATTCGGGATTCAACCGGTGACTTGGGACACCATAAATCTCCCAAGTGGCGACTCTGAAATAAATAAAAATAAATTCCGTTTCGATTGTCCCTTAATTGGAAAAACTCCCCTTCTGCGCCCCTTTGCGGTGGCGCGGGTGAAAAAGGAGGTATGACAGCTCTGGCGACTCCGCTGGGGAATACTGTTCAGAACCACTGGTTCAGGGTTAGAAATTCGAGCTTAGAATAATTGTTGTATTTGGCTTTATCGTATGATTGAGCTTAAATGTGCAAAATGATGCTTTTTTACCGCTTTGATATTATTTGAACTGTACATATAAATTGTGCTGAAACCTTCTCTTCTCACCTCCGGGGATGTGCTTACTCGTTGAGACTCCCTATTCTGTTAGTGTCATACCCTGAAATAAAAGAGGCTCGGAAAGTTTCTAAGCCGGCTGGATTTTGGTTCCCGGAAAGGAGCTTCTTCCTAAACTCGAGTTGTCCGCTCGGGTACACTGTCTAGAACATATACCCAGGTTGAACCTAGAATAACTTGACTTCATACCGGATCCCTAGTAGGAACGTTTATTTGCATCATGTTGCATTTGACTTAGGGGACTCAACACAGGGGTTGGGTCTGTCTAGGACAAGCAACCTGAAATGAAAAAAGACCATCATGTTGTATCCTGTTTGTTTTGCACATTTATTTGCTTCAGATCTGAATGCTGACCGGTTTCTGAAATCGGGAATTTTTGAAAAATTATGAAAAAGAGAAAAAGAAAAATAACAGTGTAGGGAGATAACTTCTTATTTTTAGAAAAATAAAACCAATCCAAGTAGTGTCAAAACCCTGCCGAAATTTTGAAAAATAAAAAAAAAAATTGTCTTTTTAGTTTGATTTATTTGAAAAACAAAAGAATTGAGTCTTGTTTATAAGTTTAGTTTATGTTGGGCAAACTACGCGGGTCTGATTCTTACCGGATGTGAGATACGTAGGCAAACCTCATCGGTTCCGGCCCCCAATTTTCAAAAAATCCAAAAAAAAAAAATTCTTTTACTTCCTTCTTTAGAAAAGTTTTTCTTTGCGACCCCAACTTTTAAAAATAAAAAAAATATTTTCTTTTAGTTGCTTCTCACAATCAAAAAATACAAAAATATTTCCATTCTTCTTTCAAAAATTGAAAAGAAAATTCAAAATTCGGAAATATATTTTTAGAAGCATTTCTTTCATAAATTCAAAATAAAATTCCAAAAATATTTTCTTTCTTCTTTAAAAGTTTTTCTTTCAAAATTCCAGAAAACAAATTCAAGAAAAAAAATCTTTCTTCTTTAGAAGTCTTTCTCTTCAAAAAATGCTGAAGAAAAATCAAAATCCAAAAAAAAAACTATTTTCTTTCTTCTTTATATGTCTTTCTTTCGAAAAGTTCAAAATCCAAAAAAAAGTTGGTTTATTTACTTTGTTCCTGATCTTTCCGAACTACGCAAGATCTGATTCATGTTCACACATGATACGTAGGCAACCCACATCAGGTTCGATCAACCGTTTAAAAAAATGATGAAAAAAAAGAAAAGAAAAACAAAGGTAAAAAAAATATTGATAATAATAAGGACCGACTGAGTCCATTCTAACATGTTTTGTTTTGAATTGTTGAAGAAAGTTGAGGTGGTCGGTTTGTGGTAAGCGGCCAACACAAGATCCAAGAAAAAATGATAACTGACGTCGAAGCTATTACAAGTGCTCAAGAGACTCAGGGTCAGAGGGTTCAACAAGAGTCTACTGTGGTTGAGGAAAATAGAATATTGAAACAGCAAATGACCTAAATGTGTCAAGCATGGGCAAGTGGTCAAGGACAGCCTCGTCATGAGTCACAATTTGCGACACGACAAGAGCAGTACCACTCTCCTGAGTACCACTCGTACTCGTTTGATCTTCCTGCAAAGATTGAGAAGCCTGCCCGAAAGATAGTACAGGAAGAAATTACCCAAAGAGTGAAAAGCTTAGCACAATGGTTGAAAAATATGCAAGGGTTGGCAGGTCAAAAGAGTATTGCCTTCAAAGATCTATGTATGTTCCCCGATGTCCACTTGCCGTCTGGTTTCAAGACTCCCAAATTTGAAAGGTACGATGGACATGGATATCCCATAGCTCACCTGAAAAGGTATTGCAATCAACTGAGAAGTGCGGGAAGAAATGAAGAATTGTTGATGGCTTATTTTGTGGAAAGCCTTACGGGAGTAGCCTCCGAATGGTTTATGGATCAAGACACGTGTCGCTGGTATGTCTGGGATGGCATGGCACAGGCCTTTGTCAAACAGTTTCAATACAACATCGACATTGCCCCAGACCACATTTCCCTTTCAAACCTGAAGAAGAAACCAAGTGAAAGTTTCAGGGAATATGCCATTAAATGGAGAGAGCAAGCAACTCGAGTTAAGCCACCCATGGATGACCACGAGCTAATAACTGTCTTCCTTCAAGCGCAAGAGCCAGATTACTTTCAAAACATGATGTCCGCAGTTGGCAAATCCTTCTCGGAAGCAATCAAAATGGGAGAAATAGTAGAGATTGGTCTTAAGACAGGCAAAATTATAAGTCAAGCAGTTTTTAAAGCCGCAACTGAGGCTGTCCGGGTTGAGTCTGATAATTTTAGCGACACAAATGAGAAGATTGAAGAAATCATGATGACATCAGGGTCGAGAAGAGGTCCTAAGAGAACATCTCAAAGGTATGAGTAGCCTCCTCAAGCTTTCCATGACTCCCCTGAGCAGTATTATCCTCCTCAAAACCCTCAATACTCTGTCGCTCCACCTCAGTATGTTGTCCAGCCACCAAAACACCCCAGAAGGCGAGCATGAGCATCACGAAACCTCCAACAGCCTCCACAAAACATTCAGGTGCCCTATAACCCACATCCAAACCAGAGGTATAAAGGGGAACAAAGTTTGAAAGATAATTTTACGCCAATAGGAGAGTCCTATGCAAGCTTGTTTGAGAAGTTAAAGTATCATGACATGATTGCACCTATTCCTCCAAATCATGTGGACCCCCGTGCAAGAAGCTTTGACCCTTCTAAAAGGTGTGAATACCATTCCAATGCCCAGGGGCACAATGTTGAAAGTTGTCGGGATTTGAAAAGAGAAATAGAAAGGATGATCCAGGAAAATCTGATTGTGATCCAAGATAGTGACACCTAGAATATCGCGCAGAATCTTTTACCTTCACATCATGATGCACACTTTGTGGGGAAGATGCCTGGTGACATGGAGTTTGAGAATCCTCTCGGGAGCTTGTTAACTGAAGTTAATGATGTTGAAATTGTAGAAGGCTCTCCTAATTCTGATAAGCAAATTTGTGGCTAAATGTCAAGTCTAGCAATTGAAAAGTCATTCCCTCCTCACTAGGAAGGAATCTTGGTAGCTTGTTTTGATATTTTTTCTATTATCTGGGTTATTTCAGGGTTGTGATCCAGATTTTATTTGTTTTATTGAGTCAAACCCTTCTATGCCTCCATTCTATTTGTATGAGTCTTGTCTGTTCTGTTGCTATTTTCATTAGCCGGGTTATTTTAGGGTTGTACTCGGATTTTAGGTTGATTGTTCAGTTGTCAAACCCTTCCATCCTTATTCAATAAAATACAGTTTGTCCTTTTGTGTCATTCTATTTCTAGTTCTTTATCGCTAGTTCTAATGACATGACATGCATGCGGAAATTTTGGCCAGATCTTAGAAACTGATTTAATCTGAAATTGGATAAAAAAACACTTTTGAGGATAAATAAATAGTTGAAGTACTTTGGAACTAAGTTCGAGTAAAATTCACCTTCAAAACATTGTGAAGATCGGGCTTGAGAAAGAATCAATTGAAGTTTGTTGGAAAGTTTGACATTAAGGGATGGAAAGTGTCTTGTAACCACGACACACCAAGAAGACAGACATGTTCGTCAATGCTGGGATCGCGAAAAGATAGCATAATTGGCATTCTCAAGGCTAGGAGGCCCTTTTTCCGCTACCCAAACACTTTATATCCTTTACCACCCCTTTGAGCATGTGTTATTTTCTTTGACTACCCTCTTTTGGAATCAAATTTAGAGTAAAAAAAAAACAGGTCCCAAGAGTACAAACTGGGGCAATTCTTAGAAAGTTAAAAAAAAAAAGATTTGTTAAAGGTCCATGCCCTAATAAATAGGAGCTGTGGCAATTTGTTTTGAAAAAAAAAGAGAGAAAAGAAAAGAAAAGAAAAAACAACAGAAATAAAAATGAAAAAATTAGTTAGGTCAGATGTTTGAACTACGTTCGACCTGATTCTTTAAAAAAGAAGGATACGTAGGCAGCCTCACGGTTCGGTCCAACCAAATAAGAATTTAGAAGAAAAGAAAAAATAGAAAAATCCAAAAATCCCCAGCATCTGAAACTGGGGCAAAGATTTTATTTCACTTTTGAAAGAGTCGGTTCCAAGAGTTGTAAGTCCATAACCCCTCATTTTGAGTCTCCTTTAAGCCTTCATGCCAACCTTTTTGTCCAACCCTATCCAAAAACCTTCCAAATAAATACCTCCCGATACACCTTCAAGAATGTCAAGAGAAGCATGCAATGAGCAACGACGGTCACGCGATATAGAACACTGTCAGGATGCTCGCACAAGAAAAGCGAAAGAAAAAGAAAAAGGAAAATGAGAGAGTATTATTAGTGAAAACCCTCACGGGCACTGTAAGGCGACAGTAAGCAGAGATGAATAAATGAGAGAGACTTTTTGGTGAAAACCCCTCGGGCGCTACTAGTCGAAAGTGAGTCGTGAAGCTGATGCAAAGGATTGGCACGGATAGGCCCAACTTCAAAGATCATAAGAATGGTAAAAGGGAAGATTGGATTAGTTTGATAGATCAGGCCGTTGAGTCCAAATGCATGTCATGATTATTAAGGCTAGTTATTGAAAAAAAAATCTTCCTTCTGTCCTTCTGACAGGGGCATTTCTTGTTAATATTTGTTTTTTTGCGTCATTGTGTCTTTCACCCTGAGTCAGTCCTTCTCAAAACAAGCAAGAAAAGATTTCAAAATCTGCTACCAGCTTTTCAGTGGTACAAAGTAAATTTGGCCAGCAAACTCAGTTGTTAATGTCAACATGCCTTGAGGATTCATACAAAGGCTTCCCCAAAAGACTCTTGTCAGCCTGGTTGGCGCAAACAAAAATAACTTGTGATTCTCTCTGACAGACAGATTGCTCAGATATCAGAAAAGATCATCTAAGAAAAGATCTTCAATTCGAATAATGCTGATTGAGCCAAAAATACAAATGGTACCGGGTGTGAAACAGTCAGAGTTGGTGTAGAACAAAAGTTTCTTGAGACTGACTCAAGATGATCGAGCAAAAGCCAAGCTGCTCAAGACTCCCGGCCACAAACCGACCACCATTTTCAAAACTGATAAATTTTTCTTTGCATGAAACAGGAACAAAGCGGTGCAAGGAAGATAACTGGTGATTCTCTCTGACAGACAAATTGCTCAAAGGCAAGAAGTCATTCAAGATATCAGAAAAGGTCACCTACTCAAAGATCTCCAATTGGGATAAGGCTGTTTGAGCTACAAATACAAATGGTACTGTGTGTGAAACAATCAAGGTTGGTGCAGAACAAAAGTCTCTTGAGACCGACTCAGGCTGATCGAGTGAAAGTCAAGCTACTCAAGACTCAAGTCCACAAACCGACCACCATTTTCAACACTGACCAATTTTTCTTTGTGTGAAACAGGAACAAAGCAGTGCAAGGAAAGTGTTTTAAAAAAAGAAAAAAAAAAGAAAAAAAAACAAAAAAAACAAAAAAAAAGAGAAGGAAAATAAAAGACGAGAAGAGCCGACAAAGGGAAGTTTCTCAAATCTTTGCCTTTATTTGTCTTGCTACTATGCATAAAATCTTGCCATTGATCTTTACATTTTTCCTCCTAGGATAAAAAGTCCTAGTTTGATGGATTTTCCTCCCAATATAAATCTTAGTCTGATGAATATTTCTCCTAAGATAACAAAAAGATGACCTAGTCTGATGAAGTTTCTCCTAGGATCAAAATCTTAGTCTGATGAATCTTTCTCCTAAGATAGAAGACCTAGTCTGATGAATTTTCTCCTAGGATAAACGTCTTAGTCGGATGAATCTTCTCCTAGGATCAAAATCTTAGTCTGATGAATTTTCTCCTAGGATAAACGTCCTAGTCGGATGAATATTTTCTCCTAAGATAATAAAAAAGAAACCTAGTCTGATGAATTTTCTCCTAGGATCGAAGTCTTAGTCGGATGAATCTTTCTCCTAAGATAATAAAAAAAACCTAGTCTGATGAATTTTCTCATAGGGTCGAAGTCTTAGTCGGATGAATTTTTCTCCTAAAATAATAAAAAAAACCTAGTCTGATGAATTTTCTCCTAGGATCAAGCTTAGTCTGATGAATTTTCTCCTAAAATCGAAGTCTTAGTCGGATGAATCTTTCTTCTAAGATAATAAAAAAGAAAGAAACCTAGTCTGATGTATTTTCTCCTAGGATAAACATCTCAGTCTGATGAATTTTCTCTTAGGATAATTTGAAAAAAAAAAGTTTGAATTTGAAAAAAAGGAGTCATTTTTAGTTTTCTTAAGATTATCAATGTTTAGTTTTCCTAAAATCAGGAGCCCCGCCTGAAGAAAGGAATGACGATTTATTTTTCGAAGTTGTTGTTGAGGTCAGGAGCCCCCCCTGAAGAACAGAATGATGATTTATTTTTCGAAGTTGTTGGTTGAAGTTGGGAGCCCGCCCATATAACAGAGGAATACATTTCAGTCTTTACATTTCCAGTTTTGAAGTTGGGAGCCCGCCCATATAACAGAGGAATATATTTCAGTCTTTACATTTCCAGTTTTGAAGTTGGGAGCCTGCCCATATAACAGAGGAATACATTTCAGTCTTTACATTTCCAGTTTTAAAGTTGGGAGCCCGCCCATATAGCAGAGGAATACATTTCAGTCTATACATTTCAAGTTTTGAAGTTGGGAGCCCGCCCATATAACAGAGGAATACATTTCAGTTGTTAAATTTCAAGTTTTGAAGTTGGGAGCCCTCCCATATAATAGAGGAATACATGGAAGTTTGAAGTCAGTAAAGCAGAGGAATACAACCAAAACCCCCACCGGGAAACAACAAAAATCCCCAACAGAGGAAGGAAGTTCAAGATTCGATGGAAAAATAATGCGAAGCTCACGAGAATGAGGTAAGCAGTTCGAGATCGGCAGTCAAGGGAGAATACAGGACAAATCAGAAGTAAAGAAATATCCGAGGAGTCACCGAGACATCAAAGCAACAAGAGACACAAGAGCACGACTGAAGATCTAGATAAGATTTTGTAATTCATAGACTATAGTTTAGTCTAGCTTCTTGTTTTCTTTCAGCATGGTGTAATAAGGAGGTCGGCAAGCAGTAATAGCAACATGCAATAGCAGTAACATTGTAGTCCCATGGTAGGCCCAGCTACCAAAACTTCCCGAACTACATTAACCTGATTCCCTTCTAACCAGAGATATGTAGAAAACCTTTGAAGCAAAGGTTTGGTTAAATCTTTTCAAAAAATTGCTTCACACGGAGTATTCCAACGGACAAAAATCGCTCGTATCCGCTCACTTTATCTTTGCACGAAAACTCTTTGTGTTTTCGGACAAAGAGGGGCAGCTGTGAGCACGTGATTTTTGCCCTATGTGATAATTACTCCCAAAAATTAAAAATAAAACAATTTTCCTTTGTGTGCAATTTTGAGAATTTTCGTGGCATTTTTGGATAATTATTTGTATTTGTTCGTGCACGTTTATTTGTTAAATTAATAAAAATACAAAAATATGTCGCATTTGCATTTAGGATTTAATTCTACAATTAGGAGCAATTACGTTTGTTTTACAAAATAAAAAAATTATAAAAAAATAATGTACGATGTATTTTTAGCATTTTATGTCCAAATTGTGTGATTTTATCGTAATTATTATTTAATTGCGTGTTAATTGTTATTTAGAGTTAATTAGGACTTTTATAAATTAATTTAGTTGTATAGGATAATTTAGGATTTTTAGAATTTAGTTTTAGTTTAAGAAAAATAAAAGAAGAAAAAAAAAAGCAATGGAAACAAGAAGAAAATCGGATTGGGCCACTTTTTTAATATAAATCAACCAGGCCCAAAGCAAATAACCCTTTATCCAACCCAAAAAACCCCACCGGGTTGACCGACCCGGTCCGCCCCATAACCCCAAACAAACACCCCTCCTTCTTCCATTTTCATTTTTCATTTTTTGAAAAACCCTAAACTAAAAAAAACCTAAAAAAACACCCGCCCCCCCCCTCTCTTTCTCCTTCTCCAAGCAACCCCTCAAGCTCTCATGGCTGCCCTCCGTCCCCCTCACCACGTCACCTCAAACAACCCCATTGCCATCTCCAAGCTTCGTCGTCGTCGAAACCAACAGCCCAGCGACGTGAGGCAGTCCGACGACCCCCCTTGGTCGACCACAATCGCGAGCTCCAGTCAACCCGCCATGGCAGCTGCCGCCCCCTCTCCCTTCATCTTCAACCAGCGAACCACCCCCCTTCTTCATCGTCCGCCAACTGACCACCAACAGCCTCCTCACGTCCACCATGTCCATGGCTGCCCTCCCCGTCGTCCCCTTCACCCCTCGTCCCAAACGATCATGGCTGCTTTCTCCTTCGTCTGCATCGACGACCAACACCCCGGCCAGCCCCATCACTTCTGAGGAACTACCAAGCCGGCGACAAAACAAGCCAAATGTTGCTGCTTCTTCTTTTTCGTCATGGCCGCTGCCTCGTCGACCTCCAGCGAACCAAACGCCCAAGCTCCCTTCGTCTTCAACCAGTCAGCTCGCCTCCAGCTCCATCACGTAACGACCATAACCATCTCCACGTCCACCAGCTGCTCCACCAAGCAACCAAACAGTACAACGAGGTTCCGTTCGAACCCGAATTTTAAACCAGTAGGTTTTCGTTCTCTTTTCTTTTAGTTTTCGTTCATTGTGTTTGTGTTCCGATGGGTTAGTTTGAATTCGAACCCAGGTCTTTGTTTGTATTAGAGATAATTCATGTTCATTTTTGTTTATAGTTCGTTAGTTTTTCATCAAGTGATTTAATGTCGAGTGTTTATGTGCTGGTCTTTAGTTTTTGATTTAGGTTGAATCATTCATCTTTGTTATGATGTTGTTTGATTTAGTTTGAACTCAACTGATGATTGAGTTTAGTGTTTTGAATCTACTTGTTTGTCCTATTAAGTTTGTTGATATGAATCTGACCATGATAAACAGAATTGGGAGTTAGTTTCATGTGTTTAATTTGTCAATTGCCAGGCTTGATTTGGTTATAGCTGTTGTAGTTTGGTTAATTGATTTAAGAGGATTGGATATAGTTGATGGGGGTAAAATTGTAATTTCAGTAGTTTCAGGGGCATTTTCGGGATTTTAAGTTTTAGAAAATGATTAATTCGAGTGCTCTGTCCACTTAGTACTAATAATATTAAAATAATACATTGTTTAATACATAGTGGGGGACAAGACATGTGGTAGTGAGAATTAATACAATGTTTAATATAGTGGGGGACAAAGCATGCGGTAGTAGGGAATAAGGGAATTAAATAAAGAAAAGACATGTGGTAGTGGGAATTAATACATTGTTTAATATAGTGGGGGACAAAGCATGCGGTAGTGGGAACTAATTTATTTGTTTAATATAGTGGGAGACAAAACATGCAGTAGTGGGGAACAAGGCATGCAAGTGTAGGGAGAATATTTCGGATTAGTTTAAGTCTTTCAAGGCAAGAGTTTTGATATAAATAAAGTGATTAATAAGCAGTAAGGGAGAGACTTTTTTAGGAGAGTTTTTGAGAAAGGATAAGGGGGATTTTCTGAACATTAAGAGAGAATTGGGGATTTTTCGGAACAGAGAAAGACATTCTGGAAATCTGGAGAGGGGTTGAACATTTTTCTGAAAAATCTTAAGAGAGTGCTGGAGAGTTTAAAAAGAGAAAACAAAAACAAAGTAGTCTACGAGTTTAGTTTTGGGTTTAATACACGCGTGGTTGAGTTTGATTGTGGTGATGTTGGTTGTTGTTGTTTAGTCTTTCCCAAACTTTTGGGGCCGTTTCTATCGAGCTTGTTTGGTTTTCTTCAAATCTTTTTGAGCCTCGAATCTGGTTTGAATTGTTGCTGTTGGGTTGCTGTTGTCTTGCCGTGTTATTACTGTTGTTGACCGCTCCTTCACCTTCTTGTATTTTCGTTATCCAGGTACACTTTCGAATCAATACTGATGTGGCTGTGAGATGTGAAAGTGAAATGAAATGCTAGGGTGTTTGATGAATTAGTGTTGTATCTATAGTTTAATAAGATATGTGACAAGTATTTATATAGTTTAGTTTTATAACTCAACTGGAATGCATGACGTAGTCTTGTATTTAACCGGAACTGTTTGGTTTTCAAACTATAGTTTGTAGTTGTCAATTACAGACTCCATGTAGTTAAATATGTAATTTGTAGAATGAACAAATAAGTTAAGGGATTAGTTGCCATATTTCATCTCTAGCTTTTTTTTTTGTTTTTGAGGCAGATTTTAAATAGGCAGTGTTCGATTCCGTTAGGCAACATATAGGCCAATATTCGAATCCGTGTTGATAACATTTCCTAGCCGTTAATTCCAATAGTTTAAATCAATTTTAGGAATGTTAGTTTAAATGGAGAATGGTTAGTTTGTTTTGAATATCTTGACAATTTTGTATGCATTTTGTAATTTCAGCTTTAGTAGTTCACTTATAGAATAAAGGCACGAAACATTTCTCTATTTTTACGAGTTCGAGTGTAAATTACCGTTATCATCTACTGTAATCCAATAACTACTTGTCAAGCATGTAATTAATTAAGACTTTTCTCGTTTCTTTTAGAGACAAACTTAATAGAAATGTAGTCACTTTAGGATTGCCCTTTAAAAATAAATGAGACGAGCCTCGCCAAATAAAACGCAAGCTGCGGGGCCCTCAATAAATGGTTAATAATTAATTAGACTTCGGATGGGCCGTTTTAGCAAGATTTCACGGCCTTCTCAAAAATAATAATGCGCTAGTCGCTTTAGGCGCGTCTTTAATAATTTACTTTCTTAAATGCGTGTGTACATTGATGTGACCCAAATCCAAATCTCAACGGAGTCGAAATGTGTCACTAATCACGGGTACATTGATTGTGACGTGGTTCGAGATGTATGTCCATGGTGTTGCAAATTCCTTTAAAAAAATAATGAATGAGACGAGCCTCGACAAACAAGAATACACAAATTGTGGGGCCCTCAACGGACAGTTATTTCGAATGCTTAGATTTCGAGACAAGCCGCATAGCGAACTTTACGGCTTTTTTCAAAATAACAACGCGTTAGTCTTTAGGCGCGTATTTAATAATGTTATTTTCCTAAACTCGGGTGCACATTTATGTGACCCAAATCCAAATCTCAACGAAGTTGGAACGTATCAAAAATTGCGGGTACATTTATGTGGCGCAATTCGAGATGCATTCTCACGACGTTGTAATTCTTTGAATAAATAATAACAAAGCGGTAAACAGTTAAAATTTGCACGTAGGTTCATAATTGTATAAAAGCAGATAATCAAGCCGAATATGACAGTTGAGCGACCGTGCTAGAACCACGGAACTCGGGAATGCCTAACACCTTCTCCCGGGTTAACAGAATTCCTTATCCGGATTTCTGGTTCGCAGACTATAATACAGAGTCATTCTTTTCCTCGATTCGGGATTCAACCGGTGACTTGGGACACCATAAATCTCCCAAGTGGCGACTCTGAAATAAATAAATAAATTCCGTTTCGATTGTCCCTTAATTGGAAAAACTCCCCTTCTGCGCCCCTTTGCGGTGGCGCGGGTGAAAAAAGAGGTGTGACATAACCCCTTTGAGCCTATAATCCTGTTTCTTTAGCAACCATATTACAAGCCTTACCCATTTGTTTGAATTGACCATCTATTTGAACCTTTTAACCTTCATAAGCACTTAAATTGTATGAACTTTATAAAAGTTAAAGTGTGGGGTGGGTGGTTTGCCTTTTGAGTTGAACTAATGAAATCAGAAGAAAGGTGCATTGTATTGGAAAAGTAAGAGCCACTTGAGTTGCATCTATTATCACTTGTTCATGTAATTGAAAGGTGCATAACTTGTGATATTTTTGCATTATATTTTGTTGGTTGAAGTCATTAATTCTTCTTAGTAATCGGAAGAGGCTAGTTGAATTGTTGATTAAACCTAGTTAGGAGGATAATCGAGAGAGGCTCTCTCAAAGACCAATCCACTACGAATTCGTGCATATCTTCACGTGCTTAAAATTGGTTCATTTTGTGAGGTTGAAACTTAATCGAGAGAGGAGTTTCTACTAATCAATTGAACTAATAACCAAGTGAATTCGAGAGACTCACTTGAACATTAGAAGTGAATTATCTAGATTTAGATCCCAATGATTTGTCTTGCACCTATCCTATCAACCCTATCTCCTCCCAATTGATAACCTTCTTTACTTATTACTTGCGTTGATTGTCATTAGTCAATAGTTTAGACTCTTATTTAAATTTAATTTTAATCACATAAATCTCAACTGTTGATCATCTTGGATAGAAATCAACTATAAACTACGAAAATGTTGTTTAACTCCAGTCCATGTAGATACGATATTATATTTTACTACATTCGACTAGCGAACATATGTAAGTGTGTGTTTTGCGCTCATCAGCTATACAAAAATCTAAGAATCGGGCGGAATTCCAGTTTTATGTCCCTAAAAATCACAAAAATGAGGAGTGATCATGGAGAAGCGGTGACTATTGTTCCTTAGGTCTTTTTTTATGGGACGACAAATTTTGGACGATTCGGGTGCGGCCGCTGGATGCATTCGGATGGCGTGATATATAGCATAAGAAAATCTGGGAATCGGGCAAAATTTCAGTTTTATGCCCCTAAAACGCAAAAAAAATGACAAACGGTCATGGCGAAGCGGTAACTATTATTCCATAGGTAATTGTTTATGAACCGAAAAACTTTATGCGATTTGGGTCCACTCGCGCGGATGCATAGAGATGACGTAGGTTATATCATACGAAGTTTTGGGAATAGGGCGGACTTTTATTTTATGGCCCTAAAATGTCAAAAAATAAGGAACGATCATGGAGAATTAGTGACTATAGTTCCTTAGGTCATTATTTATGGGCCTGCTAAATTTTACGCGATTCGGGTCCGGTCGCCCGAATGCATGCAGATGGCGAGCACACAAATATTTTGGAATCAGGTGAATTCTAATTTTATAGCCCTAAAATGCCAAAAAAATAAGGAACAACCATGGCGAAGAAGTAACTATTGTTCCTTAGGTCGTTATTGATGGGCCGTCAAAATTTTACGTGATTTATGTCCGGTCGCACGGATGCATGCAAATGGTGTGGGCTAAAGCACACGACAATCCAGAAATCGAGACGGAATTCCAATTTTATGGCCCTAAAACGCTTAAAAAATAAGGAATGGTCATGGCAAAACGGTGATAATTGTTTCATAGGTCATTTTTGATGGGATAGCAAAATTTTAGGCGGTTTGGGTCCGATCGCCCGAATGCATGCAGATGGCGTAGGCTATAGCACACAAAAATTTAAAAATCGGGCGGAATTCCAGTTTTATAGCTCCAAAACGCCAAAAATGAGGAATATTCATGGTGAAGCGGTGACTATTGTTCCTTGGGTCATTTTTGATATTCGATAAAATTTTAGGCGATTCGGGTCTCATCGCCCGAATCTGGTGGAATTCTAGTTTTATGATCCTAACACACCAAAAAATGAAGAATTAGGTCATTTTTTATGTGGCGGCAAAATTTTAGGCGATTCGTGTATGGTCGCCTGGATGCTTACAGATCGGTGGGCTATAGTACAAGAAAATCTAGGAATCGGACGGAATTTAAGTTTTATGGCCCTAAAATGCAAAAAATGAGGAACGGTCATGACGAACTAGTAACTATTATTCCATAGGTAATTTTTTATGAATAAGATATCTTTAAGAGATTTGGGTCCGCTCGCACGAATATATGTAAATGGCGTGGGCTATAGCACACGAAAATTTGGGAATCAGGCGGATTCCAGTTTTATGGCCCTAAAATGCCAAAAATGAGGAACAGTCGTAAGGAAGAGGTGGCTATTGTTCGTTAGGTCATTTTTGACGGGCCGGTAAAATTTAGGTGACTCGAGCCCTCTCGCTTAGATGCATGTAGATGGCGTGGGCTATAGCACACGAAAATTTGGAAATCGTGCGAAATTCTAGTTTTATGGCCCTAAAACGCCAAAAATGAGGAACGGTCGTAGCGAAGTGGTGACTATTGTTCCCTATGTCATTTTTTATGATACGGAAAAAGTTTAGGAGATTCGGGTTCAGTCGCACGAATTCATGCAGATGGCGTGTGCTATAATGAAAATCTGGAAATCGGGAGAAATTCCAGTTTTATAGTCCTAAAATACCAAAAAATGAGGAACGGTCGTAGCGAAGCAGTGACTATTGTTCCTTAGGTCGTTTTTGATGGGCTGTCAAAATTTTAGGTGATTCGGATCCGGTCGTCGGGATGCCTGCAGATAGCATGGGATATAGAACAAGAAAATCTAGGAATCAGACGGAATTCTAGTTTATGGCCCTAAAACACAAAAAATGAGGAATGATCATAGCAAAGCGGTAACTATTGTTCCATAGGTCATTTTAGATGGACCGGAAAACTTTAGGCGATTCGGGTCTGCTCACTCGGATGCATGTAGATGGCTTGGGCTATAGCACACAAAAATTTGGGAATCGGGCGAAATTCTAGTTGTATGGCCCTAAAACTCCAAAAAATGATGAACGGTCGTGGCGATGAGGAGACTATTATTCCTTAGCTCATTTTTTATGGGCAGACAAAATTTTAGACGATTCGGGTCTGGTCGCCCGGATGCATGTAAATGGCGTGGGCATAGCACACGAAAATTTAGGAATCTGATGAAATTTTAATTTTATGGCCATAACATACCAAATAATGAGGAACGGTCATGGTGAAGCGGTCATTATTGTTCGTTAGGTCTCTTTCGATGGGCTAGTAAAATTTTAGGCGATTCAGGCCCGATCGTCCGAATGCATGTAGATGGTGTGGGCTAACACACGAAAAACTGAAAATCGGGCAGAATTTTAGTTATATGGCCCTATAACACCCAAAAATGAGGAATTGTTATGGAGAAGATGTGACTATTTTTCCTAGTATGGGAATCGTCCTAAATTCATGTTTTATGGCCTTAAAATGCCAAATAACTAGGAACGGTCATGGAAAAATGATGACTATTATTCATTAGGTCATTTTTATGGGCCCGTAAAATTTTAAGTGATTCGGGGTCGATTTCTCGAATTCAACATATGGCGTGGATTATAAGACACGAAAATTTAAGAATTTTCATGAATTCCTATTTTATGGTACTAAAACGTCAAAAATGAGGAACGGTTATGGCAAAACGATACTTGTTGTTCATTATGTTAATTTTTATGGGCCCTCAAAAATTAAGGAGATTTGGGTTCGGTCGCCCGAATGCATGAGATGACATGAGCTATAACACGCAAAAATCTAGGAATCGGGAGAAATTTCAGTTTTATCGCCCTAAAATGCCAAAAAATGAGGAACGATCATGGCGAAGTGGTGACGATTATTCCTTAGGTCGTTTTTGATGGGCCGGTAAAATTTTAGGCGATTCGGGTCTGGTTGCCCGGATGCATGCAGATGACGTAGGCTATAACACACAAAAATTTGGAAATTGGAAGAAATTCAAATTTTATGGCCCTAAAATGCCAAAATATGAGGAACGGTCATGGCGAAGCGGTGAATATTGTTCCTAATCTGGGAATCATCGTGAATTCTTGTTTTATGACCTTAAAACGCCAAAAAATTGCAATGGGCATGGCGAAACGATGACTATTATTCATTAAGTCAATTTTGATGGGCCCTAAAATTTTAGGTGATTCGGGGCCGGTCACCTGAATTCATGCAGATGGCATGGACTATATCACATGAAAATCTGAGAATCGTCCTAAATTCCTATTTTATGGCCCTAAAATGTCAAAAAACAAGGAATTATCATGGCGAAGCATGACTATTGTTTATTAGGTCATTTTTTATGGGTCTGAAGGAGATTCGGAGCTGGTCGTCTGAAATCCTGTAGATGACGTAGACTATAGCACCTAAAAATCTGAGAATCATTCTGAATTTCTTTTTTATGATCCTAAAACGCCAAAAAATGATGCAGTTGTGGTCGAAAACTATATCCTCTCAAAGGCAAACAACCTAATTCTCAACGTCGATGGTGCCATTGGTTCAGTGGAATGTTCACCAAGCCCGAACTCGATGAAATCGTGGAAATTGGCTACCTCAATGAGCTGTTTGTGTTGGCCTGGTCAATTGATCTTATCGAGTAAGTTGAATTATGTTTCAAATGTCGTTTGATGATGCAATTTCCGGTTACTATTCAACTTAGTTTTAGTGGGCGTTTGGACATAAAGAATTGCAAAATTCCAAAAAAAGTGCAAAAATAATTTCAAGTGAAAATGGTATTTGAAATTTGAGTTGTGTTTGGACATGAACATAATTTTAGGTTGTTTTTGAAGTTTTGTGAGTGATTTGAGTGGAAATTTTGAAAAACAGTTTTTTGAAGTTTTTCAAATTTGTGGAAATTTTCAAAATGCATCTTCAAGTGAAAATTGAAAATTTTCTGAACAAATACTGATTTCGGAAAAAGGTAAAAAAAAATTGGAAAAGGGGAAAAACTTCTTATGTCCAAACAGGCTCTTATTCTCTAATCGATTGTCTTAACTAGGGGTGTTCATAAAAATCCGAAAACCCGAACCAAACCGACAAAAAAAACCGATGTTTTTTGGTTTGGTTTGGTTTTGGTTTTGAAATTTAAAAACCGATCAAATTTGGCTTGGATTTGGTTTTAATTAAAAAAAACGAACCAAACCGAATATAGGAATATCTATTTTAAATTTATTATTACACCTATATATATGTATACTTTTATACCTAGTTTTAAATTTTTTATAGTAAATATTAATCGTTTGCACATTTAGTACAGTTCTTTACCTTTACATTCTAGTTTAATTGGTAGTTTTCTTTTGTTAAGTGTAAGAATCTATTTCATGTTAAAAATAATACTTCCTTCGTTTTACTTTATGTGAACCTATTTCATTTTTAGTCCGT
Organism: Nicotiana tabacum; assembly: GCF_000715075.1. Classification (NCBI taxonomy): domain Eukaryota; kingdom Viridiplantae; phylum Streptophyta; class Magnoliopsida; order Solanales; family Solanaceae; genus Nicotiana; species Nicotiana tabacum. The sequence goes on from NC_134090.1 coordinate 172,975,680, forward strand.
GCCAAAAAGAATGACCCCTTTTCTTATTTAGAAACAATTTACCTTTACACAATGATTTATTATCACACAAAATATATGTGCCTCATTTTACACCACAAGATCAAAAGTCTTCTTTCTTTTCTTAAGCTCTGTGCCCAGTCAAATGGGTTCACATAAATTAAAACGGAGGGAGTATATTTTTAATTGAGTCTTTAAATTATTCATCACTATTTGATTCAATTATCATCAATATATCTTGGTAAATAATAGATTTCTCAAAGGGCAATTGATTTGATAGTGTTACATTAAAAATGTGATCGCCGAAATGTGTGTTTGGTAGTGTATGTCTTATATTTAAGAAAAAACCAACAAATAACCGAAAAAATCGAAAAATCGACATAAATCGAATCGAGAAAAAACCGGCTTAATTGGTTTGGTTTGGTTCTAATATTTAAAAAACCGACTTACTTGGTTTGGTTTCTTTTTAGAGAAAAACCGATCCAAACCGAACCATGAATACCCCTAGTCTTAACACATTTTTTGTACCTCATGCACACGTTCGACCAGAAGAGATTGAAACAGCCAATATACCGTCACCATGGGAAGATGTTCTATACATTAAGGGGTCGTTTGGTTGGAAAAAAGTTATCCCGGGATTAATTATTTCGGGGTTGGTTATCTTGGGATTAGTTATTTCACCTTTTTATGAGGATAAAAAATACTACAATCCGGGATAACTAATTCCGGGATTAATTTACCTCAACTTTTTACCAACCAAACATGGGATAAACTTTTCTTAAATTTAGTCTTGGGATTAATTATTCTTTATCCTTCATACCAAACGAGCCCTAAGGAGTGTTTGGTATGCGGGATAAGATGGGATAAAGTGTGGTACTAAATTTATACCATGTTTGGTTGATAGTATAAATTTATCCCGGAATAAAATTATACCGTCAACCAAACACGGTATAAACCTAGTCTTATACTTAATCCTGGATATCCCATCTTATCCCACTTTATACCATCAAACTTGGTATTATTTTATCACACCTCCCAAGTGGGATAAATTAGTCTAGAGATTATGATCCCAGGACTATAATACCGGGATAATTTAGTTCGCATACCAAACGATCCTTAGTGAATATTCTCCAGCTAGCAACACGCGGAAAGTTCTCTTCTCCTGTTCTAGCATTTCCATTCAAAATAGTAATCATCGTTCATGTGTTCTACAAAGTATGTTGTGCGTACTCTCCAAAATAATGTTATACCCGTGTCGGATCCTCCAATAACACTCTAGTTCTGAAGGATCTGACACGAACCCGACGATATTTACGGAGAATCCGGACAATATAGTCTACATATATTTCATTCCTAGGGACTTGGCCGAGCATTTCATTTTGCAAGTTCGCGTGGGAGTCAACAAAGAGTCAACTCCCAATTTTCATTCATGATCAATTCTTAGTTTCACACAAATTAAAGGAGAGTTTCTGTATATCCAACTTATGAAGAATATAACACATCCATTGTTGTTGTATGATATCTGGTCCCTTGTCCCTTTTGTACTGATTCATGTATTATTCAAAGATGAAATAAAATGTGTTTTGAAACAATTATGTTGGGTTTCACTGCTCTGATTGGTTAAGATGTGAACCAATTGTTGGACACACAGTACAATAATTAACTGCATCATGCCAGAAAGTAGGAGATACTGAGAAGTTTTATTGTGTTAGTTGTGTTTGACTGATTTTTGTCTCACAAATTTGTGGACCCTAGTCTACACTTCTGGGTCTACAAAAAATGTGGGTTCACAAAACTGTGAGACAAAAAAGATGTCTCATACAACTGATAATATAACTAGTATCAGTTGTATGAGACACAAAATAAAATTTTTCGCAGATACTACTAATTTTGTACCTTTGGTCAGAGTAGTGTTCAAAATGTAAACTAAAATGGTTTAAGGTTCTTATAATTAGGTGTTCTTGGGTTACGAGCGATAATAATTTCGGAATAAAATTTAAGAATATTTTATCTTGCGTTTGCGGCACTACTAAAATAGGGCATTTTTTGTCCGAGCGCGGTCAATTTTAAAAGATTATCGACCAGAAATCTACTGAATATAGTGAGTCGAAAAATCCTAGTCGGTATAAAAAATCGATCGATTTAAAAACCGACCGAGACAGACGGTTAATTGGTGCAAAAAATTAATTTTTTTAAAAAAGATCGACTAACTCTCTCGGCACAAAAAAATTAACTTATTCGGTCGGAGGTCTATATGGTGGCAAGTTACTATTCTACCACTAATTATTGATATTTGTTAAGATTTTTTTTTAATTTATACTCTTCAATCATATTATTGTGCAAAAATATCGACCGACTCGATAATTTTTTTTTTCTAAAATCAAATTAACGACTGCATTGATCGAAAATACAATTTTTCGCATTTTAGCGCTAAAACATCGACTGATTTGATCGGGTTCGTCAAAAAAAGTATGGTCACTGCATCATTTTGTCAATTATTTAATCTCAAATTATAATGTCAATATAACTTGCTTACAAACTGAATAACTTCTAATTTTATTTAAACTAAATTTAAAGTTTTTATAATATTTTTATCAGAATATTATGTGATTATGCTACTAAGAATAATGGGTTCAATTTGTTATAAATATATTATATTATGGATGTTCATTTAGTACTCCGTTGTAAATAAGCTTCCTGAAGAAGCTTATCCATATGGGACTCCACCGTAAATATGTTTATCTATTTAAGTACTCTATTGGAAATAAGCTTCTTGAAGAAGCTTATCACTTCGATACCCGGTTATGATAAATATTACCCCGGTAGAAGATTATCCATACCGGATATAATAAGCTTATCCTTTCAGTACCCAGTTATGGATAAACATTACCTCCGGTAGAAGATTATCCATATTTGATATAGTAACAGCTTACACAACAGCTTCCTTTCTTCTATAAATAGAAGAGATTTCAGTTCATTATGTACATCAGTTTGAATTCGAATAATATATTAGTTTTTCTCTGTATTTGTCTTTATTTTATACTTGAGATTATTCCCAACACTCAACACTTGTCAAGCTCTGACTTTGTAAGCTAAAGGACAAATAACTCAAATAAAATTCATTGTGTTTTGGGGTGTCAATTATTGTACGAACTTCACGTGAAGGAAATGTGATCCGAAAGGGATTAGACATTACTTGCCCCCCACCAATTTGCATGTCATTTTCATCCTTTTTTTCTTTCTTTGTTTCTCCTCATAAGCAACATCTTATTTTTTTGTCCGTATTTACGGGTTCCAACCGTAGAAACACTCACTGATATTTGTTTTAGGACATGTCGTGTATACCTTACCCTTGAGATGCGGATTATTCTTAAACTTTACATGAATGTGAAATATTTTGTACACCAAACTATTCTTTTTGATCCATTTTTAACTTAACCTGATCAAGGGATTTCTTAAATTCCACAACAACTTAGAGCCCGTTTGGCCATGAAATTATTTTTACTTTTTTTCGAAAAAATTTCAGTTTCTTTCGAAATCAATGTTTGACCATAAAATTTTCAATTTTCGCTTGAAGATGGATTTTGAAATTTTTCGATAAATTGAAAAACTCCAAAAAGTTATTTTTCAAGATTTTTTCTCAGATCACTAATAAGAATTCAAAAACAACCTAAAATTATATTCATGGCCAAATACAACTCTAATTTTCAAATACCATTTTCACTTGCAAAAATTCGAAATTTTACAATTCTCTATGTCCAAACGCCCACTTAATATGATGCGGCGAGGATTTGTGCTTTGTGTATATATATTTTATTCTAATAAATTATTCGTTGTTTTAAAAAGAAGGAAAAAGAAAGAAAGGCGAAATCATTTTATATTTTGAGTTTTATTTTCTATTTTTTCCTCTTTTTGGATGATCAATATTTCTCAAAACATAAAAGTTTGAATCAAACTCATATTTGAATTGAAATTGAGATATTAATGCAAGTTCTTCCTTTCTGAATCAGATAGATTCGTACTTGTCACACCTCCTTTTGCGCGCCCCGCCCCGAAGGGTTAAATGCGCGGGTGGAGTTTTTCCAATTTAAGTGACAATATTCGAAATGAGATTATTTAATTCAGAGTCGCCACTTGGGAAAGGTTTGGCTTTTGGTGTCCCAAGTCACCGGTTTATCTTGAATCCCAAATCGAGGAAATTTTCGACTTTTCCAAATGAAGTCTGCGAACCAGAAATTCTAAGTAAGGAATTCTATTGACCCGAGGGAAGGTGTTAGGCACCCTCGAATCCCGTGGTTCTAGCACGGTCGCTTAAATTGTTATAATGGCTAAATATCTGATTTAAATACATGTTGTGACTTATGTGCTTTTATTAAGTTTAAACCGCTTTTATTATTATCATTTATTTTTATAGAATTGCAACGTCGTGAAAATGCACGTCGAACCACGTCACAATCAATGCACCCGTGATCGTCGACACATTCGGACTTCGTTGAGATTCGGATTTGGGTCACATCAATGTGCACCCGAATTTAAGAATATGATTTAATTAATCCGCGCCTAAAGAGTCTAACGCGTTATTATTTTGTAGAAGGCCATGGAATTTATTAAATGGCCTATCTTGAATTCTAAATAATTATCATGGTTATTTATTGAGGGCCACGCGATTTTGCATTTTTGTTTGGCGAGGCTCGCCTCTATTTTAGAAAAGGATATCCTAAAGTGGATACATTTCTAACTATGTTCAATCTAAAATAGAAGAAAGAAGATACATGTCAATTCAAGTATATGTTTTGGGCCTAAATCTTATCAATTTCTGATTAGTTATTTGTAAAGTAAAAGACGTCCTACTTTTATGAGAAATGTTCTACTTTGATAAAGAAATTACGTGACGAATGCTATGCTCGTATCCAAAACATCTCTTGAATTGAATTCAAACTAGACTCATTTAGGCTAGGTTAAGGGAATTAACCCACTAAGCATTATTATCACTGGGGGTTCGAACGCGCTCCTATATACTGCCTAGCGGGTTTTGACAAAAGAAACTAAAATAAAACAGAACATCATTGTGTAAGGTGGAAGTATCCTATCCTATGCATATCATTATAGCTAAAACAAGAATCTGATCAGTCACTGTGTCAAATATTTGTACATCCTACGTACCACACCATTACTTAACCCATAGCAACAAACAGCTATAAACTAAGATACAAGAGGCTAAAACTCAGCTTGAGCATTAACTAACTGGCATTTTTTTTACTATTGAATTATACACTGATCAATTCATACGAAAGGAGTAATAGACCACGAGCATTACAGACAGACACTTAAACTTCTTGGAATTCCTTTCATTCCATGCTTTCGAATGGTTACAGTTTACACCCACATAGGATTTGAAATATGTACCTGGAATGCTGAAATGCAAAGAGGAAGAAGAGAATGACAGGGAAAGGTCAGCAGCAGCAGGAAACCAAATATCAGCAGCAGCAGCAGGTAACCAAATAGAAACAAAATCCCAGTGCAAGATGCGGTTGGAACCAATGAAAAAATGACAGAGTGTGGCAAGTCCCCAGTGATATGAATCAAAATTTAGGCAAAACAGATCTGGGGATGCACTGATGCTACACACAACTAAAAATCTCAAGCAGAACTTAGAAGAAATGATATGGAACAGGTAAATCCGGCCAGGTGAGAATCAAGACAAAGAGGAAAAAATGCAGTTCCTCTTTCCTGTGTTATCCTCCCTCTATCTATTTCTGTCTGTGTGTATATACCTGTATGTATTTCCACTCTCTCTTTCAAAACTCCTCACAGTGTGTTTTCCCCCTCCCTCTGTATTTTCAGATCTCTCCCTCTTATCTCTGTATGTCCTCCCTTTTATAAGCCTTCATCTTACCCCTTTTACAGCCTGATAGATTATCATCAATACCCCTCCCATGTGCCTCCCATTTTCCATCCCAACTTTAGCTAATTAAGTATTAGACCCCATTCACATTCCCTGGCAGATTCAACTTTTCCATTTTATTAACTAAAAGCAAGTATGGGCAGTAGAATATATCTGACAGCATATGCTGTCAAACCATTTTAAAATTGAAAGCCCTTTATGCAGGAAAAATAGGCTGTGCACATGCTGTGCACAAGTGCACATGCTATCAACTCAGATTTCAATTACAGATCAAGCCTTAGGTTTCTGAAATCATATTAACAACTATAAGTAACTGAACTTGGTTCTTAATTGATTCAGGCAAATGTTCGACAGAAGCAAATCGATTTATTTTGTTCAGGCAGTTGAAACTAATTGACGACTCATGTCGACTCGACTATATTAGCATTAACATACACAATCGTAGCCAAAAATCAGACATTCAAAGTATAGGGCACATGACTTGAATTGTACTGGCTAAACAAAGTGGTGCTCGAGGAGTCAATTGATCAGTTCAAATTTTGAGAATCAGCTAATTGCACACTACTTACATCAGGGCAAATAGAAAGACTCATTCAAACAAGCAGAGGTTTAGGCAAAGTGGACGGGGCACAGTTGACAAAATTCAAAGACACAAAATCAAAGTATGAACAGACTTTTACCACAATCAGATGGGCCAAAACAAATAAAGAAAAGAAAGGACTCACCTTAAACCTTGAAAAATCAAAACTTGACTCGGACTTGGACAAACCTTTCTTAAGGCTGAACGGACTTTAATCGAAGTGTTTCTCAAATGAGAAACACTTTGATTAAAGTCCATTAGACCTTAACCGCTTCGGTTTGAACGGATATGGACCAGTGACGAAGAACCACCAAGTTCCAAAACTCAGATCTGAGATTCATGCTTCCCTGATCAGATTCGGACCAAACCAAGTATGGTTTGGTCACGAGGGGGGTCTGGGGGGTGTCTGGTGTGAAACTAGGGTTAAACTGAGTAGATCGAGTTTTGACTCGAATCTTCAAATGAAGATTCGAGAAGGTGGGGAGGGATTCGAACTACATGGTTGATAGATTTGGGTTCAGGATGGCAAGGGCGTTCTAGGGTGTTAAGGGGAAGGTCACCGGCGTTCATGCCGCCGGTTTCCATGGTGAAGGATATAGGGGCGGCTAGGGTTTAGGGCTGTTTGTTTGGGGAGACGAAGGCTGGGGTTCGGATAGGGGGGGCAGGGTAGTGTTAGGAGTTTATATAGTTAGTGAGCAAATGGATCCTGGCCGTTAGATGAGATGAGATGAAGGGCCAGGATCCTTTGGCTAAACAGGGACGACGTCGTTTCAAGGATAAAGGTTTGGGGTCGGTCCGGGTGAGACGGGTCGGGTTTGTTGGTGGGTTACGGGAGATTGATCTTGGTCGTTGATCAATCTGAGATCAACGGCCCAGATCACACTGGGCTAAAACGTCGTCGTTTGGATGTTCTGGGTATCAGGTGGTGTTGGACCGGGCAGGCCTGGGTTTTGGGCTGTTTGTTTGGGCCAAATTTTTACAAATTGGCCCAAGTCCGGAAGGGAAGGGGTCCTTTCTTTATATTTTTATTTTATTTTATTATTTATTTTCCTTTTTATTTTAAAACAAAACTAAACCAAAAATCAAATTAAAATTAAATACACACTCAATACAATTATTTGCACACTAAAATATTTCAAAACAGGTAAAGTTGAACAAAAAATAAAATCACAGACGAAGATGCATATTCATGATTTTCTATTCAACGACCGAATTACGGTTCGAATTATGCAGGACACATATATATATTTTTTTTGAATTTTGTTTTAATAAAGTAAATAAATAAAAATGGGCCGAAGTCACAAATAAATTAACAAGGTGCCGCACAGAAATCCAAAATTTGTACAGCAGGGCCAATTATTATTTTTTACTTCCTTTTGGAGCGATTGTCGTGCGAAACAAAAATCACGTGCTCACAGTACTTGAAAGAGGATAGATAATAAGTTCTTACAAATTTGATTATCTACCCGTCTATTAGACGTGTTACAAAAATACTTGCGATCGAGTAAATAGCAAGCTACGCCTGGCCTCCTTTTCAGTGAATGAGATTAAGATAAAATGACTTTCTTTCATTAGCATTCATGAATGTGCATAGCTTCTTTGAACGTCCCACTGATTGATTATTATATTTAAAAATAGAATTGACCCCGAAAGAGAAATTTTTTATGGTTATGAAATCGCTTAAATTGAAAAACAACAGGTTTTTCTGTTGATTGTCTGTGAGCATGTACAACTGACTATTGTGCAACTTAAGTGCATGGTACTTCCCCATTATTCGCTAAGGGTCTTTTGGAAATAACTATTTTACCTATATAAAATAAGAGTAATGTCTGCGTATATATTATCTTGTTCAGACTTTACATATAGAATTACATCGAGTATATTGTTGTTGTTGAACTTCCTCATTATTTGCTTGTTTATACCTCACCTACATAAGGGAAAAAAGGATAAGGATATGAAAGTCTTTTCCATTTATTATATCCTTGTTTGATTATTCTACCTTTTCTTTTTCTCTTTTATTTTAAGAGTTTGTGTGATATATAAAAACTCTTTCCTTCACTCATAAGTTACTTCCTTGATATTTCCTTTCTCAACTTGTAATTGCATAATTAACTTACTTCCCTCTGAAAAATACTAATCTTTTCACATTATTGTAGTTGAACAAAATGTGTGAAATTGAACATTAAATTCTTACCCAAATGTGACATTTGCATATAATAATCAGAATAGGGTTTTTCGCAGTGATTTGGATACTTGAAAACAGTAAGATCATTATTAATTAATACATTAATGGATCGTTTGGTTTGAATACCGCTTACGCAGGGATAAGTTATACTGGTATAAGTGGCACGACCCAATTTTCTAACCCGGTCGTGATGATGCCTCTCGTGAAGACAAGGCCAGCCAACTAACCCAAATCGTATCTTTAACAATTATTAAACATAAATAAATAAATAAATAAATACAGCTTAACGACAATAATAACCAGTGTTTAAAGCCCAACATAACCCGACCGGGGTGTCACAAGTCACGAACATCTAAAGAAATCCTGAACACAACTACAGGGCCAATAATATACAAAATTAAATTCTGAAATTCTAAAGACAATGTCCGGTGCCGCGAACGCTGGCGGTAACCTTGCTCAGCTACAATAGTAATACCTTCAATGAGCTAATATCCCGCTACCGGGTGATCAATACCTGCAGTTGCACGCGAGGTGCAGGAGTAAAGTGAGTACTCCGATCCAGTGAGTAATAAAAGTAACTACAGTCCGAAGATAAGAAAATCCAGTAAATACACAAAGTAAGCTAAAATCCAAATATACAGCAACATATGGAACTGAGCAGCTAAACAACAGTATAAATACAAATACATGAATGCAATGCAATGCATATGATGGTACATTCCAGTACCCACTGCGGCGTGCAGCCCGAACCATTCATATTTATTTATCGTCGACGGCGCTCACTAGGGGTGTGTACAGACTCCGGAGGGGCTCCTACAGCCCAAGCGCAATATCATGGTCAGTCATTGTTACCTGACCAGTCAGCCCATTGTTACATGACCAATTTACATCATACAGTGACATTGTTACCACTGTTTCAAGTATATCATACAGTGCTATTGTTACCACTATTTCAAGTATATCATACAGTGTCATCGTTACCATTATTTCAAGTATATCATACAGTGTCATTGGACTCCGGAGGGGCTCCTACAGCCCAAGCGCAATATCTTGGTCAGTCATTGTTACCTGACCGGTCAACCCATTGTTACCTGACCAATTTACATAATACAGTGCCATTGTTACCACTGTTTCAAGTATATCATACAGTGTCATTGTTACCACTGTTTCAAGTATATCATACAGTGTCATTGTTACCACTGTTTCGAGTATATCATACAGTGTCATTGTTACCACTGTTTCAAGTCACTTTATAATCAGTCCAGAAAATAATATAATAAGCCCCTTGGGCATTTACAAAATAGAAGTTTCCAGCCCGAAATACATTTAAAATGTCATTTGAGTTTTCAACACTTAAAATTACGGCTAAGTTTGCAAAACAGTAATTAAAATCTTGGACTAAAATTAAATGATATTAATCCCCGAAGGATTCTACAAGTCAGCATAAGGCCCCCAAACGTGCCATTAAGCCTAAATATCATCAATACATGTGCGTATCAGTCGCCAACATATTATAAGTATCAATACAATGTGCGAATCAGTCGCCAATATACTATAATTATCACTCGGGATGGACCAAGTCACAATCCCCAATCATATACGACCCCGCACCTACCATGGGATGCGTGTCACGCCTCAATATAGCGTTACGATGTGAAAGTCCGGGGTTTCAAACCCTCAGAACAACAGTTGCATCAATTACTCACCTCGAACCGGCTACTTCTTTAGCTCGCGACGCCTTTGCCCCTCGAATTGGCCTCCACGTGCGTTGAATCTGCCCAAAATCGCAACGAATATGTCGCATTATGCTAAAGGGCCAATACCCAATCGAAAGAAATCGAAAAATATCGAAATTCACGAAATTTGCAAAACCCGAGCCCCGGGCACACTTCTCAAAATCCAGAAATTTTTACATTAAAATGTTCCTTATAGCGCCACGAGTCTATACATACCAAATTCACAAGAATCGGAGTCCATTTGACCCCTCAAATCCCAAATTTAGAATTTCAATTTCAAGCCCTATTTTCTTACAATTTGGCTATATTTTCATAAATTTCAAGGATGATTGCACAATATAATCATGTATTTAGTTCATAGGAATTACCTCTAATCACTTCCCATCAAAACTCCTTCAATTCCCGTCCAAAAGCTCTCAAGGTTGCTAAAAAATGGTGGAAAAATGGGTTGGGTTCGCGGATGAAATGTTAATATTTCGGAAATACTGTTTACGGGTCACTATTTACGACATTGTTCACCCGTCACTGTTCACGGGTCACTATTCACCCGCGCGGTTAATGTTCACTGCTGCAGAAAATACAACAGCTTTTTATGAAATTTGCAGCACAACCATTTTTTACTAAAATGGCTCTAACTCCATCATACAAACTCGTAATTAGACGATTTTTGTTCTTATGAGTCACAAATAATAATACGAATACAACCCTTCAATCGAAACTCAATTCGGATCTCGTTTGGCCAGTTCAATACCCATTTCGCTCGTTAAACAATTAACTCACATTTCACGTCAAAAATCCAACCTCGACTTGATGAAATTAAACCAAAATTTCCAGATCAGTCCTATAATTCATGATTTAAATTTTGGAAGTCTCGAAATCAAATTTGGATCTATAGAACTACAAATGAACCTTTAGATCATTACATTTATGCTCAAAACGGCAAAAATCTACCAAAAATGACCCGTTGGGCATCCGAAACACACCTGAGGCCAGTGGGACCTCAACCAATCATGCCCACACAATTCATAACATCATTAAAATCTGCTCCAATCATCAAAACACCTCAAACAATATCAAATTATCCAAAACTCATCGAATTCAAGCCTAAGTTTCCAAAAACTTCCGAAAATACACTTTCGATCAAAAACTCGACCAAACGATGTCCGAATAACCTGAATTTTTTCACACACATCACAAATAACATAAAAAAGCTACAGCAACTCTCGGAATTCCATTCCGACTCCCGGATCAAAATCTCACCTATCAACCGGAATTCGCCAAAATACTAACTTTGCCAATTCAAGCTTAATTCTATCCCGGTCATCACAAAAAATATTCCGGATACACTCCTAAGTCCCAAATCACCTAACGAAGCAATCCGAACCATAAAATTTGCATTTCGAGCCCTCTAACACATAAGTCAATATCTGGTTGCCTTTTCCAACTTAAGCTTCCTAAAAAGAGACTAAGTATCTCAAACCTTACCAAAACTAGTCCGAATGACTTCAAATTTTGCACACAAGTCACATTCAATATTACGGACTTTCACCAACTTTCAGAATCGCATTCCGACCCCGATATCAAAATTTTCACTTCCGGTCGAATTTTCTCAAGAACCTTCAAATTCCTATATTTAGCCAAATGACTTCAAAATGACCTCCGGACATTCGAATTCACTTCCGATCGCGCTCCCAACTCCAGAATCACCATACAGAGCTATTCCCAGACTTGGAATCCCAAACGGACATCTATAACTCTGAAATGCCTTCCAACCCAAGTTTATGAAATTCTTCTAAAATACTAACTTCCACAATACACGCCGAAATGCTCACGGGTTATCCAAAACCAAATCCGGACATACGCCCAAGTCCGAAATCATCATTCGAACATGCTGGAACTTTCAGATCCCAATTCCGAAGTTGTTTACTCAAAATTCCAATCTTAGCCATTTTCTTCAACTTAAGGTTGCCGCAACGAAAAGTTTCTTTCCAATTTGACTCCGAATTTCTTGAAATTCAATTCTGACCATACGTACAAGTCAATATACCTAAAATGAAGATGTTCATGACTTCCAACTGCTGAACGATGCGCTAGAGCTTAAAACGACCGGTCGGGTCGTTATAATAAGTTATGCTGGGAATAATTATGCTGGGATTGTTTTTTATCCATTGTTTAGTATGTTGTATTAAATATGACAATTGCATAATTTATAAAAAGAATGTATAAGTTATATCGGTGCTAATTACCCCGCCCTCTATAAGGTATAAGTTATTCCGGTATTAATTTTAATCCCGGGATAACTTATACCTAGTTTGCTAACCAAACGAAGTATTAAGATGATATTAAATTTTTATACCAGCACTATACCTTCTTATACCTCATACCAACCCACCCCTAAAATGATTAGGGGTGGATCCATAATATAATATATAAGTTCAAATGAATTCAATAGTTTTTGTCAAATCTTAAATATGTATTAAAAGATTCATATAATATCTACAACAACAATAACAACAAAGACAACACGAACCTGTGAAATCTCGCTAGCGGGATTCGGGAAAGGTAGTGTGTATGCAGACTTTACCCCTACCCCCAGAGATTAGTGAGACTGTTTCCGATAGACCCTCTGCTCAAGAAGACGAAAATAGACAATATATTAGTACCATAATTAAAAGCCATAGGGAAAAAAATAACAGCATCACAAGAACCAGAAAATAAATGAAAGAATATAATATCTATTCATATTAAATTATGAACTCAATTAACGAAAGGGCAGCCCCATGTCCAAGGAAAGGATCGCATTCTTAGGGGGTGATACGTAGATAGTCTACCCTAATACATGCATTAATGATTATTTTCACAGCTTGAACCTGTGATCAATAGATCACACGGCTTGAACCCATATTATCGTTGCTCCAAAGCTCCCTTTGTATGAGCTCAATTATTATTACTATTATTATTATAATTATAAACTTCAATTCTTGTTGGGACGACACCGTTTTACTATAAGATGGGGGAAGAGTGTGGACTTCATATTTCCCACATGGTCTCAGCAAATGCAGCCAATGAAAAGATCTGCTTTTATTGTCAAATAGAAATTCATGTCACCACATCCACAAATATATCCAGCTAAGAAAACAGAGAATAGACAAAATCCAGATAATTATTAAATATCCAATTTATGCATAAAAAAGGAGGAAAAAGAAAAGATTCATGAATGAGTCCAAAGTAGTGGAGAGAATTGTACTTCTAGATCATGACGTCTCAGGTTTCTTTGCCACGTTTTCATGCTCAATTTTTTTTTATCCGCATTGGAACCCGACTATATTCGAATTCATGTTGGATAAGGCCCTATTTGGGAGGATTTTTTCATACCCATGACTCAAACCCGAAATCTCTGATTAAACAAGAGATAAGTAGCCTTATTCACTACACCACATCCTTTGGTGGTTGTTCAACTTTTATTTACTTTATCTAATTGAATATTATTTTTCAAATTATTTGTTTGTGTTAGTGAATTTATTTTACACCAATTGATACATTGTATATTTGTAAATAATTATACTTTGTGATAGAAGAAAAAGAAAAATCTCACGATATTAAAAAATATAATCAAGAGTTATACTTATCTCAATCCGATGTTTGCATTAAATTAAATAATGTAATCCTAGCATTTTGCCATTCTTAAATTAGAGTCACTTTACATAGTGAAAGTGTCAAAGTTTTTTTTTTTTTACTATTATAATTCACAATTCTTTTACTTATGATAACATATTATTAACTTTATTTTCTATGTAATCATATTAAGCTTATTACAAATAGTTAGGGGTAGACTTAGAGTTTAACATACCATTTTATTTAAACCCAATAATTTTGGTGTGATATATATTTAGATGATATATTTTGTTTATCAAGAGTCAATTTGACTAAACTTTAAAGCTAACTTAGACTAATTTAACTCAATATTTTAAAATTAAAATTAAAATTTTTTAAAACTTTACGAAAAAATTATAATTTTTCTCATGTCAATATGATACAAAAAAATACATTTTAAAATATTGACCAAAATTTACAATGTTTGACTTTCGATAAGCACACTATATCATTTAAATTGAAACAAAAAAATTAATACTTAAATATCATTGTTCTAGCATCACAAACTCATAAAATTTAAATTCTCAATCCGTTTTTTTAAATTGTTATTGTGGGTCACTTTTAACTTGTTATTAATCTTTAAAACAACATCTGTGTTAATTATTTGTACTTATTACTGTACTATTTTTATTTATATTCCTTGTCTCTCTTTTTTCCTATAATAGAAAAAAGAAGAAAAGCATCTTCAGTCGGTATTTCTTGATCACTTAGCTCAAAAATGGCTTCTGGAAGTGGAAGCAGAGGAAAGCATGCTCGTAATCACAAACCAAAACTACATCAAGCTCAATTTTCAGGTACAAGTAATAACAATAATAATAATCATAATAATACATCAATAAGTAAAGCAGTAGCACAATATACTACAGATGCTAGACTACATGCTGCATTTGAACAATCAGGAGTTTCAGGAAAATCATTTGATTATTCACAATCTGTTAGAAATACAAATGAGTCTGTTCCAGAACATCAAATTACTGCTTACTTGAATAAAATTCAAAGAGGTGGTCATATTCAACCATTTGGTTGTACAGTAGCTGCAGATGAGTCGAGTTTTTGTGTTATTGCTTATAGTGAAAACGCACGCGACATGCTCGGTATAATGCCACAGTCAGTTCCAAGTCTTGAAAAAGTTGAATTTTTGAAAATTGGAACTGATGTTAGGACCCTTTTTGCTCCTTCAAGCTCTGTTTTGCTTGAAGGTGCTTTCGGGGCGCGTGAGATTGCTTTGTTGAATCCGATTTGGATTCATTCCAGGATTTCGGGGAGGCCATTTTACGCGATTTTGCATAGGATTGATGTTGGTATTGTAATTGATTTGGAGCCTGCTAGAACAGAGGACCCTGCATTGTCTATTGCTGGAGCTGTGCAATCACAGAAACTTGCTGTAAGGGCTATTTCGCTCTTGCAATCGCTCCCCGGTGGAGATATTAAGCTTTTGTGTGATACTGTTGTCAAGAGTGTGAGGGAGCTCACGGGATATGATCGAGTTATGGTGTACAAGTTTCATGAGGATGAGCATGGGGAGGTCGTGGCAGAGAGTAAGAGAGATGATTTGGAGCCTTATATTGGTTTGCATTATCCGGCTACTGATATTCCACAAGCATCGAGATTCTTGTTTAAGCAGAATAGGGTTAGAATGATTGTGGACTGTACTGCCAACCCTGTGCGGGTTATTCAGGATGAATCGCTCGAGCAGCCTCTGTGTTTAGTTGGTTCAACACTTAGGGCCCCTCATGGTTGCCACCCCCAGTACATGGTCAATATGGGCAATGTTGCGTCACTAACACTGGCTGTTATTATAAATGGTAATGATGATGAAATTGTTGGAGGAGGCCGAAATACAATGAGATTATGGGGCTTGGTCGTTGGACACCACACTTCTGCTCGGTGCATTCCTTTCCCCCTTCGTTATGCCTGTGAATTCCTTATGCAGGCGTTTGGGCTCCAACTAAACATGGAATTACAATTGGCATCACAGTTGGCTGAAAAACATGTCTTAAGGACACAAACATTGTTATGTGACATGCTTCTTCGAGACTCACCTACGGGGATTGTTACTCAGAGTCCCAGTATTGTCGACCTTGTGAAATGCGATGGGGCCGCTTTGTACTACCAGGGGAAGTACTATCCTATGGGTATTACACCTAATGAATCCCAGATAAAGGGAATCGTGGAGTGGCTATTGACCTATCATGCTGACTCAACAGGTTTGAGTACTGATAGTTTGGCCGATGCAGGGTATCCTGGGGCAACTTCACTTGGTGATGCGGTTTGTGGGATGGCTGTTGCTTATGTAACTTCACAAGATTTCCTGTTTTGGTTCCGCTCACACACTGCGAGTGAGTTAAAATGGGGTGGCGCAAAGCATCATCCAGAAGACAAAGATGATTGGCAGAGAATGCATCCACGCTCTTCCTTCAAGGCATTTCTGGAAGTTGTTAAGAGCCGCAGTTTACCATGGGAGAATCCAGAAATGGATGCAATTCACTCTTTGCAGCTTATTCTACGTGATTCATTCAAGGATGCTGAGGCAAGTAATTCTATGGCTGTCGAGCATGCTCAGCTCGGGGAAGCGGAGTTGCAAAGGATGGATGAGCTGAGATCTGTTGCCAGAGAAATGGTTAGATTGATAGAGACTGCTACAGCACCCATATTTGCCGTTGATGTTGAAGGTCGCATAAATGGATGGAATGCCAAAGTGGCAGAGTTGACAGGGTTATCAATTGAAGAAGCAATGGGGAAGTCCTTGGTTCATGATCTTGTCCACGAAGAATCACAGAGAACTGCTGAGAACCTTCTCTTCAATGCTTTAAAAGGTTATACCAATCCATTCTACATTTCTTTCATTTCAACTGGTGCATTTCATTGCATGTGGAGTTCCCTTAAGCTATATTGAGTGATTATACTCTCACTTGCTTTTCTTTGTTTTCTGAAATTTCAATGGAAAAGGCATCACAGTCTTTAGTGATATTTACTTAAGTTCCCTCCTGTAATCATGCAACAAAATGCTGGTTTCTTATATTCTTTCTTCCATTAAAGTCAACGAAATCGTGAGTCTTATGTTGCGGAAGCCAAATGTATATAGTGTGAATAAGTCACAACTACTATACCAAAAATTATGACAGTCACCAAATAATAAATAAGACAATAAAGCAACAATAAAAGGAACACCAGAATTTATGAGGTTCGGCTAATTTTGCCTACTCCTCGGACACAACCAATATTTTATTCCACTCCAAAAATACAAGTGAAATAATACTAAAGAGAGAAGATACAAATGCCTTAAGAAGATAAGAAGGCAAATGAGAGGTGTGTTTAAATCCTAAACATTAGGCCTCCTTTTATAGGAAATAATTCCCACCAAGTTTACTTCCCAACCGATGTGGGATATTGTCATATTCAACAAATCTCCACCTTGGCAAAATTCCACATCTTCAATTCTCTCTCAATAACAAATTTTGGTTGTGTCTTCATCTTCAATCTTCAGTGTTCAACAATGTTGATCAAATCCAAAAAATGTTGAAACTTGACCGCAGTCACCACTTTTGTCAGCATATCAGCAGGATTCTCCGTAGTATGAATTTTCTTCACTGTGACTCCACCTTCTTCTATGATTTCTCGTACGAAATGATACCGAACATCAATGTGCTTCGTCCTTGCATGATAAACTTGGTTCTTCGCTAATTGAATAGCACTTTGACTATCACAAAAAATTGTGATACCTTTTTGTTCAACACCAAGCTCCTTTAGCAATCCTTGAAGCCAAATTGCCTCCTTTACAGCCTCTGTAATAGCCATGTACTCTGCCTCTGTTGTAGACAAAGCAATTGTTAACTGCAAAGTAGACTTCCAACTAACTGGAGCCTTTGCAAAAGTAAACACATAACGAGTAGTTGATCTTCGTTTGTCCAGATCACCCGCAAAATCTGAGTCACAATATCCAATTACAGACTGATTGCATTCCTGCTCAAAAACTAACCCAACATCTACAGTATTATGAATATACCGTAGAATCCACTTCACAGCTTGTCAATGCTCTTTTCCTCGATTATGCATATATCTGCTAATAACTCTAACAGCTTGTGAAATGTCAGGTCTCGTACGGACCATTGCATACATCAAGCTACCAACAACATTTGCATATGGTACCCTTGACATATACTCCTCTTCAGCTTCATCATTTGGCGACATAGTAGTACTTAGCTTAAAATGGGGAGCAAGTGGAGTACTAACTGGCTTAGTCTTTTTATCTATGCCAAAACGTTGTAGTACTCTTTTCAAATATGCTTTCTGAGATAAACAAAGTTTCTTTGAACGTCTATCTCTTATTATCTCCATGCCAAGAATTTTCTTTGCCTCGCCCAGATCCTTCATCTCAAACTCCTTCTTCAGTTGAATCTTCAACTTATCAATTTCTTCCGAATTCTTGGAAGCTATCAACATATCATCAACATATAAGAGAAGATATACAAAGGAACCATCTTTAAGCTTGCGCAAATACACACAATGATCGTATTTGTTCCTCTTGTACCCTTGCCGCAACATAAACTCGTCAAATCGCTTGTACCATTGTCTAGAAGATTGTTTCAATCCGTACAACGATTTTTCAAGTTTGCACACCATATTTTCTTTTCCAGCAACTTTGAATCCTTCTGGCTGAGTCATGTAGATTTCCTCCTCCAAGTTTCCATGTAAAAACGCAGTTTTTACATCCATCTGAACTAGTTCCAAATTCAATTGTGCTACCAAAGCCAACATAATTCTAATGGAGGAATGTTTTACAACTGGAGAAAACACTTCATTATAATCAATTCCCTCCTTTTGAGCATATCCTTTGGCCACCAATCTTGCTTTGTAGCGAACATCTACTTGGTTAGGAAATTCTTCCTTCTTTGCAAATACCCATTTGCACCCAATTGCTTTCTTTCCCTTCGGGAGATTGGCCAATCTCCATGTATGATTCTGATGAAGGGACTGTATTTCATCATTCATGGCAATCCTCCACTTATCTTCTTCTGAACTTTGGACTGCGTCTTTATAAGTGGTAGGAACATCATCAGCTACAATTGAGGTTGCACAAGCAACCGTCTCTATGAGACGAACAGGTTTTGTTATTGTTCTTTTTGGCCTGCTGGTTGCTATTGATTCAAGTTGTTGTTGAGGTTCCTGAGTTGGAATCTCCTCTACTGGCTCTCCTTCCAGAGGGTAATCTTCATTTGTTTCCTCCTCTGCTTCTTGTGTAGGAAAAATAAATTTTCCCTCAAACTCCACCTGCCTAGAAGCACCTTCATTTTGTTTGGTATCTTCTGTTACCTTATTTACCATAGCAGATTCATCAAAGGTAACATCCCTGCTGAATATTACTTTCTTTGTCATAGGACACCATAAGCGATATCTTTTGACTCCAGAAGTAATTCCCATAAAAATAGCCTTCTTTGCCCTTGGATCCAATTTTGACTCTGTCACATGATAATATGCAGTTGAGCCAAACACGTGCAAAGAGTCATAATCTACAGCAGGCTTTCCATACCATTTTTCAAATGGTGTCTTGCCATCAATAGCAGCAGATGGTAAGCGATTAATGAGGTGGCATGCATATGTAACTGCCTCAGCCCAAAATTCTTTGCCCAAGCCAGCATTGGACAACATACACCGTACCTTCTCCAGCAAGGTCCGGTTCATACGTTCTGCCACTCCATTCTGTTGTGGTGTATGTCTGACAGTGAAGTGTCGGACGATGCCATCATTTTCACAGACCTTATTGAAATGATCATTTTTGTATTCACCTTCATTGTCCGTGCGAATACACTTGATCCTCCTGCCTGTTTGATTCTCCACCATCGTCTTCCATTTGAGAAAAATTCCCAATACTTCATCTTTGCTCTTCATTGTATACACCCACACTCTTCGGGAAAAATCATCAACAAAGGTTACAAAATAGTGCTTCCCACCCAATGAAGGTGTTTTGGAAGGACCCCAAACATCAGAGTGTACATAATCCAAAATACCTTTAGTATTATGGATCTCTGTACCAAATTTAACCCTTGACTGTTTCCCTTTGACACAATGCTCGCAAAACTCCAAGTTGCAAGCCTTTACTCCTTTTAACAATCCTTGATCTGACAGAGTTTTCAAGGATTTTCCTCCAGCATGTCCCAAGCGCATGTGTCATAGCTTGGTTGCTTCTGCCTCTTTGTCGTCACTGGATGTCATTGTCACTGTCCCAATAACTGTACTGCCACGATAGCGGTACATATTATTATTCTTCTGATTAGCCTTCATTACCACTAGTGCACCGGAGCATACTCTCATCACTCCATTTTCTGCAATGATTTTGAACCCTTTTGATTCTAGGGCTCCCACAGAGATGAGATTCTTCTTCAAGTCCGGTACATATCGAACATCTGTTAATGTTCTGATCATTCCATTATGGTTCCTTAATCGTATTGAACCAATTCCATATGAGGTAAGAGGGCTGTTGTCCGCTGTGTGGATGACTCCATATTTTCCTTCTTGAAAATCCATAAACCAGTCCCAACTCCATGAACCAGTCCCTGTTGGGACACATATGATAGCTACAAGCCGAGTCCATCAACCATATGTCTGATGATGTTGATGACTCTGTTGTAACTAATGAGAAGTCTGAATCATCACAATCAGCTACATTTGAATCCATAATGGCCTTTCCATTGTTATGTTTGGCCTTATTCTTCAACTTCGGACAATCTTTCTTCCAGTGTCCTTTTTCTCGACAAAAGGCACATTCATCTTTGCTAGGTCTGGATCTTGACTTGGATCTTCCCTTCTTTGTCCTCGTTTGATTTTGAGGACGACCCCTCACAAATAGTGCTTCTCCTTCTCCGCCCTTCTGTTTTTCTCGCTTTCTTTGTTCATAGCTGTACAAAGCCGAACAAACTTCTCTGAGAGAAACTTCGTCATTTCCATGGAGTAGAGTAGTTTCAAGGTGCTCGTACTCATCAGGAAGTGACGCCAACAACATCAAGGCCAAGTCACCATCATCATAAGTTGTATCCATATTTTGCAAATCTGTGACCAACTTATTGAAACTGGTGATATGTTCATTCATCGTGGTACCAGGAACATAGGTGAAGTGAAACAGTCTCTTCTTCATGTACAATTTATTTTGACTGTTTTTCTTCAAAAATTTATCCTCCAGTGCTTTCCATAATTTACTTGCAGAAGTTTCCTTTGTGTATGGATATTTCTGCTCTCTAGCAAGGTAGGATCGAATGGTACTGCAAGCAACATGGTTGAGAATCTTCCAATCTTCTTCTCCAATAACATCTGGTTTCTTTTCTTCAATGGCCAGATCTAGCCCTTGTTGAAAAAGGACATCTAGAACCTCGCCTTGCCACATCCCAAAATGTCCGGACCCATCAAATATTTCTACCGCAAATTTCGCATTTGACACAATTCTTGTCATAAGCGAAGATGCCAATGATGACGTATTGTTGACACTTCATGTAGATTCTTCTTGTTTATTGTCTCCCATCTTTGACACAAATATTATTTAATAGCTGACGACACAAATCAAGATTATTTCCTTTCTGGTGTGGAAGGTCAGACTAAGCTGCAACCACAGAGCATACTTAGACAGAACCTTGACTCAGTTACCAAGATAAATCTTTTCTGATGTGGAAGATCAGACTATGCCGCAACCACAGAGCATACTTAGACAGTACCTTGGCTCTGATACCAATTGTTGCGGAAGCCAAATGTATATAGTGTGAATAAGTCACAACTACTATACCAAAAATTATGACAGCCACCAAATAATAAATAAGACAATAAAGCAACAATAAAAGGAACACCAGAATTTACGAGGTTCGACTAATTTTGCCTACTCCTCGGACACAACCAATATTTTATTCCACTCCAAAAATACAAGTGAAATAATACTAAAGAGAGAAGATACAAATGCCTTAAGAAGATAAGAAAGCAAATGAGAGGTGTGTTTAAATCCTAAACATTAGGCCTTCTTTTATAGGGGAAAATCCCCCCCAACTCTACTTCCCAACCGATGTGGGACAATTTGACATCTTCAACACCTTAGTCTTTCTTTTTCAGGATAGAGGGTGGGTGGGATTGCAAGTTTCATTTATTTGGCAATTTTCTTTCCATTGGATAGATGTTTTTAGGGATAAGAAGCTCAATTTAGCAAGAAGTATTCTTTTCATCCTCATGTTTGTGTTGAAAATTAGCTAGTTTTTTGGCACTTCCAATGCATTAAATGTCTATTGTCCTTATCCTTTCATAAACTACAGGTTGTAGGTGTTCTGATAGATTTATATGCTGCTGTTCATAAGGATTGACTAATCTATAATATCCATAAGCATGTATTTACCCTGGTCTGTCTGACAGAAATTTCTAATCTTTTACAACCTGTTATTTTTTTTTCTTTTGTTTCAAAATAATCCAATAGATTGCCTCCCATATTTAAATACATTTCACTAATTAGTTCTGTTAATTTAGTACTGTTGCTTTGACACCACGCACTTAGAGGTTCAGCACATATGAAGTGTTGATTAGATTGTGATAAGCTATCCCAGAAACCATATCGTGTCATAAGCCACGTAATGGAAGCATGAGAAGTAATCAAGATTTTTTTGTTGATCATAAAGCATGTAACAAGTTGCGTCAGAGCTTTCTAATGTAATCATGACACAGTTTTATGCCTTTTGGAGGTCAGTTTCAATCTTGAGTTTTCGATGTGGATTAACTCTAGGTGATTTCAGAGAACATGGGCGTGATTGTTGTGGATATATATCTTATCTGGATTACAAAATGAAATTATATTTAAGATCAGATTCAGGCTAATCCGGACAGTGGGGTGGCAATATTCTCTTTGTACTCTGTATGCAGCTTGACTTTGTTGCATTTTATAATTGAAACTGATTGGTATCCACCCTCTCAATGTCCAGCCATTCTATGCAAAATAAAATAATATTGTTGCTAAACTAATCACAGGTGAAGAAGATAAGAACATAGAAATAAAGTTTAGGACATTTGGAGCTGAGCAACTGAAGAGGGCTCTTTTTGTGGTGGTTAATGCTTGCTCTAGCAAAGACTACATGAATAACATTGTTGGTGTCTGCTTCGTTAGCCAGGATGTTACTGCCCAAAAAGTTGTAATGAACAAATTTATTCGCATACAAGGTGATTACAAGGCTGTCATGCACAGCCCTAATCCTCTGATCCCGCCCATATTTGTATCAGATGAAAGCACTTATTGCGTCGAGTGGAACACTGCGATGGAAAAACTTACTGGTTGGAACAGAGGAGAAATCATTGGAAAAATGTTAGTTGGTGAGATTTTTGGCAATTTTTGTCGGTTCAAAGGCCCAGACACCATGACTAAATTCATGATTGTGTTGCATAATGCAATTGGAGGCCAGGACACGGAAAAGTTTTCATTTTCTTTTTCCGACCGAAACGGAAAATTTGTTCATGCTCTTTTTACTGCTAACAAGAGAGTCAATATGGATGGCCAGATTATTGGGGCCTTCTGTTTCTTGCAGATTGCAAGTCCTGAATTGCAGCAAACTCTAAGCATGCAGAGACAACAGGAGAGGACAAGTATTTCTCAGATGAAAGGGTTGGCTTACATTTTTCGGGAATTAAAGAATCCGCTGAATGGTATACGCTTTGCAAATTCATTATTAGAGGCCACAGATTTGACAGAAGACCAGAAGCAGTTTCTGGAAACAAACGTTGCTTGTGAGAGGCAGATGTCTAATATCATAAGGGATGTTGATCTTGACAATATTGAAAACGGGTGAGTTTGTATTCAATTGTGCTTGCTATCATCCAAGTTAAAAGAATCTGTTTACCATGATATAGTATACTCCAGTACAACTTTCATAGTCCTTGTAAAAATGTGGTAATGTTTTATGAGCTACGGTTGAAAAGCATGAAGACTTTCCTGTATCATAAACATTGCAATGAACAACTACTGTTCTTTAGTTGTTTTAACATTCAAGACGAAAGTACACAAGGTACATGTTTGGTCCTAGTTGTCATTTGGCCTTAGGATCCTATAGACAATCTATGAAATATGCTTCTCAAGTTTGTATCATATCTGAATTATAGCTTGTTAAGCTAGTTGTGGTTAGTGCACAAGAACTCACTTCGCAGCAGTATGTGACTGAAAAATTAACTATTCAAGAAATCTGGATAGTTAAATGAGGGTATTGGTCCCGCGTGACAGTATATTTCCATGTCAATATCAAATGTAGGAACATAAACCTTATATTTTCGACTTGCAAGGTAGTTCCCATGAGACACAAACAGAGTTTGGTCTTTGTAGAGGCATTTACCATGTGTTGCCTTGTCATGTAATGTTTGAACAATTTTTTATTTTTCCTTCCTCTTCATCATCCTCCCTATTCTTTTTCTATTTTCCTTTTTTCTTTTGTGGATGCGGAGGTGGGTGGAGAAATGCATGTTACCTCTATGTAAGAAGGTAGCTGACTTCAATTTGTAATGTTCCTTGCCCCTCTTCAGAAGATGATTAACCTTCAAAATTTTAACAGTTCACTGGAGCTTGAGAAAGCAGAATTTTTTCTTGCGAGTGTGATAGATGCTGTTGTTAGCCAAGTGATGTTATTGTTGAGGGAAAGAGGTGTGCAACTGATCCGGGATATTCCAGAGGAAATCAAGACATTAAGGGTCTACGGCGATCAAGTCAGAATTCAGCAGATCTTTGCTGATTTCTTGCAGATTATGGCAAGCTATGCGCCATCCCCAGAAGGGTGGGTAGAAGTCCATCTTCGACCAAGTATGAAGCAAATTTCTAATGGTGTAACTATCGTACGTATTGAGTTCAGGTATGTTCTACAATTTTCTTTACTTTACTTTTGTGGTGGATGAGCTATACCAACATGCTTCTACTGTCATCTGAATCTTGAAGCGTTGTTTCCTTAAAAGATCCTTGAATGGAAGATCTTATGCATTCCTTCATGTGCACTTCATCAGCTCTAGCTGTTACTGTGTTGCTGTTCAAATATTTTTCTTGAGTATTCGTGTAGAACTGAATAGTCCCTAACATCTCGACAAGTTTGCGTGGAATTGGTGGATTATATGTTATGATCACAGATTGATCATAATGTTTGATTTGGACTTTGTTAGCAACTACTCACTAGTTTACTGCTACCACTTCTCTCGGGGTGGAGCATTTAGCCCACCTTCCTTCTCTTTGCTTTTTATCATTTGATCAATATATTGGGGTCCTAACATTTTTCCAAATCACTTTTATGGTGATTGGATGCACTGCACTACTTTATTTAAAATAACTGCCAACTATTCTTTTCGGAGGTGTAACATATGCATGTATATTATGGTATATTGCTAGCATTCTATGACATACTTGATTTGCTTTTTAATTTGAAGGCGAGCCTTGTCGTAACTGGTAAAGTTGTTGTCATGTGACAAAGAGGTCACGGGTTCGAGCCGTGGAAACAGCATCTTGCAGAGATGCAGGGTAAGGCTGCGTACAATAGACCCTTATGGTCCGGCCCTTCCGCGGACCCCGCGCATAGCGGGAGCTTAGTACAGGGCTACCTTTTTAGACTCTTGATGAAGGTGACAATATATAACCAGATACTAATATTTTTCAGCATTTCAATGTTGTTTGGTCATACTATCTCAGTTAATTTGATTTTATCTCTTTTTTTTCCTGGAAAAGGATTGTTTGCCCTGGTGAAGGTCTTCCTCCTGAATTAATCCAAGATATGTTCCATAACAGTAAGTGGGTAACTCAGGAAGGCCTAGGGCTGAGCATGTGCCGAAAAACCTTAAATCTTATGAATGGAGAAGTCCAGTATATCAGACAATCAGAAAGATGTTTCTTCCTGATTATACTTGAACTACCTATGCCTCAAAGAGGTTCAAAGAGCGTTGGCTAGGTTACTAGCTATTAGATTCAATCTTGAAGTCGCGCAGTGTGCAAATCGTGCAATCTGGTAGAATGCTGGGATGTCTCAGATGCTTAGCGCGGAACTTGGAGGAGTGTCAAGTTTCCAATACCAGGATTAGTTTTTACCGGGGTACATTTTTAACATCCTAATTGGGTCACTTCCAAATTAACTGCAAATCTGCAATACAGGTAACGTCAATATGCTTCTTGGCTTAACGGTTTCAAGCAGTTGTGATTACTATCATTCTATTTTAAGTCACTTCGATGTACTAAAGTTTGATAAATATATACTCCTATAATGCTGAGTGATGGTCCGGTAGAATAAATATCTTTATTTGTAATGATATAAATTTCGATGTTTCATGTAACATGGATATGCCGACTATCTTTTATGTATAAGCTCCTCTTGCTAGGGAAGGCTTCATCAAGAGGGAGTTAATTTATCTATTATTTTGGCTATTGTTTTACTCTTGAAATCCGCACACTTATAGCATGTTTGGTCAAGCTTCTCCAATTCTAGAAGCACTTTATGTTTTGTTTTTTTTAAGTCGAAGTGATTGGCCAAGCTTTTGGAAGATAAAAAAAATGCTTTTGAGGAAAAGGAGAAGGAGTTTTGGAGAAGCAGAAAAAAGTAATTTCTCTCAAAATACAAACTGTTTCTCGCCAAAAATACTTTTGAAAAAACATTTTTCTCAAAATAAGCTAATTTTTGCAACTTGGCCAAACAGACTATTTGTGTAGTAAATTGTTTATCATCTTATATTTTTTATGTGTGTTACAGCTGAACTTTGTAATTTTAACAAATACATTTTCTTTTCCTGTCAAGGTTCTCTAAATGAGCTCTCTTATTTTTAACATCCTTATTAGATATGTTTGTTTAGAAAGTCATTTGTCCTAATTATGTAACTAAATTCTCAAGTTAAACTTATTTTCACTTTGCCACCGTCTCCGCCATTGACCTCTTTTAGAAGACCGCTTGGGTAGTTCCGATATGTGGGAGATGCAGTATGTTAGCTATGGGAGATGTCCTATAAAAATAGGACATTTTCCATTTTTATAGGAACTTCTGTACCAAAAACAGTTGTATCTCCGATTATAAAATATATCTCTTCTCACCATCCCGTAGTGTACGAGACAAATGCATGCATTTCGATTAGGGTCCGAGTGTGACTGCATTCATTGCCCTCAATATATTTGTACTAAGTTTGTGTTCATTCACAAAGTAACATAGAAGGTATGATGGTACTTGGCATCCACCAACTTAAAATCTTAAATCACCCTCTAGGTAGATAATATGGGAGCTATAGTTTCTCTGTGAGAAACATTCCTTTTCACGTGAAAGTTTTTCTCACAACTTATACTAATTGTGTGAAGCTTTCTTTTGTATAACAACAAAGTGAACCTAATTCTTACATATTTGGGTCCATTTTGCCGTGAGACAAAACAAAACATCAACAAATGCGTGAGGCTTTCTTTTCATGTGTTTAAAAGAAAATGTGTGCCACCCAAAAGGGGAAAAAACAACAGTAGTCATGATTTTTGAACGTGGTCAACGAGGTCAAACCGTTCAAAAAAGAAGTCATGATTTTTGAAGACATTTTGAAGAGTTGGGACAATGATGACAAAGAATTACAAATTGAAGAATTTACAAGTTTGGGCAAGAAGGGACAACAATTTAATTCCTTCTTCATTTTATTCTACCATTATGTTAGTATACTCATTTGTAATATCATCACAGAGTATGTTATAAACTCTGTGATGATCATTGAATATTTGGTACTCTCCAGTTCTTATTTTTTACATGCATGCTAGTAGGTGAGGCTTTTTTACGCCTCAATAGGATTAGTAAGATAAGGTCTAGCCCGGTTTGTGTTATCTTGGTCCTATGCCTTTGGAAATTATCCACACGGCTATGAGATTATATGCCCTCGTGAGACTTTGCAGGCAGCTGCACCATGAATCCTCTACATGAGGCTGCCATAGGCTTTGTGAGGCGCAGAGGAGTGATTATATAGCCAAGGCATATGGGTAACAATAACGGTGCTATTGTCCCCCTTATTTGTACTATTCCTAATTGTTGTATTTTCTTTTCTTTTTATTAATAAAAAAACTAGCCCTAAGCGCTTGCCTAGCGGATTGCGGAAAAAAAAAAACAATAGTTGGTCCTTTAGCATATTGACAAACTAGTGAGAGTATGCCCGGGCTAAGCCCGGGCCCAATGGCTAGAGTGAAGCTTGACGTTAACAGATCCATTGGAATTATCAAAACGAATAACGGAAGTAGTAACTACATGTAACATTCTGCTGGTGTTGTTACTGAAGATAACATAGATTCGAGATACATCAACACCTAACAAGGAATTAGTGGAGGGTTTATGAAACTTTAAGAATAAACAAACAAACAAATAAATAAATAATCATCTAACCATATAGTTAAAGAACAGTTTGGTAACCCGAGATAATGAATATTGATGCCAAATAAAAACTCAAGAGTTAGGTACATGTTGGAAGAATTTGTGTCAAGGGTATACGATTCTACCTTTCTGTTAACAGTTCTGTCAAGTACAGATTACAAGAAACTAAAACACCCAAAAAATAATATAATTTGCTAAAGAATCAATCTTGCATAAAGTTTTTAACCTTAAGTTTCAAAAAGAAAAAAAATGTCAGCTCTTGGTTGGTCCTAATATGAGGAGAAACAACTCTAGCAAGTGAGAAATTCAAGTTATTTACCAGAAAATATAATTGCTCCAACAGTAACAGTTCTTTCTCAATTAGATGTGGTTGTATAGCAAAAGCAACATCACATATAATAAATAGGTTACGAAAAGAAATCAACAAGAAGGGAGTGTGATCGTTCTAAAAAGAAATCATGAATTTTGAATACTTTTTGAAGAATTGGGAGTGTGATGAAAAAGAATTACAAATTGAAGAAATTACAAGTTTGGACAAGAAGGGACAACATTTTAATTCCTTCGTCATTTTATTCTACCATTATGTTAGTATTCTGATTTGTAATATCATCACAGAGTATGTTATAAACTCTGTGGTGATCCCTGAATATTGATTGTAGCTAGTTCTTTCTTTTTATATGCTTTCTAGTGAGGCTATTTTATGCCTCAATTGGATTAGTAAGGTAAGGTTTAGCCCGGTTTGTGTTATATGGGTAACAATACCGGTGTTACGTGCTCTAAACTACCAATATCATCAAATCATTTTATATCAAGGTCACACCACAAGCTCATAATGTAAGAGTAAACTAATGTTTCTACAAATAAACCAATTCAAAACAAATAGAGATCTCTGTAGGCTTTATACCATTGAGGGACAATAATTGATTCCTGATATAAGTTATTGGAAGAAAAACCTTGGATGAAGAGAAATAATCACGATAGGACAAAGTGAAAGAATTAGCTAGTAAAATTTTAATATCAGCAAGATCATTCTTGAGATTCTTTTTCTTATACCGCAGATAAATTTTATGTGACTAAACAGTAAACACTAAGTTACCTACATGTATATATCAATTTATGCTAATGGGGCATATCAGTTAACAGATAACGTTATATACAGAGTTTAACTTTTGAGTATCATCTGCACCCAGCTGTCTTACAATCATGTCATAGACAAACAGCAAGTAAATCAATCAATAACTCTTTAGCTTTGAAGTAAGTAGTGAATGCATCATTTAGACGTGTACAGATCTTCAGAATTGTCAGTTAGGTGCTCCAGGAAAAAAATGAGAAACACAATTATATGCAGAACTTTCAGATAAGCAGATATGGTACATTAACATTGGGGACTATTTGCTCTGCATATACTTGCAATCTTGTGGAGAATCAATACAGAAAAAGATCAAATTTCATGTCTCAAATGACATGGACTGTAAGAGCAATGCAAGTTTATAGTTTAACATGCTTGAAATCCTGGGATTCTGAAAATTCAAGGAAATCCCGGGATTCTGAAAATTCAAGGAAATATAATATCAGTACAATAAACCTTGTGTTGTTATTATTTTTTTACATTGAAAACAAGGAATCTGCATCAGGTTCTATTTAACATTTTGTGGATACTACAAACAAAGAGCAAGTAATGTGGATCAACTTCTTCCCGTAATTAAAAAAGGGATTAAATGGCAGTAAACACCCCATTTCTAATCATTAAAAGTGTACTACGTTCTTGGTTAATACAGTAGTCTCCTGATATACCAAACAAAGAGCTATTTAAATTATGATTACAATCAGCCATAGAATGGAAAATATCATCAACACTAAGAAGTCATAACATAACTAAAAATACATGTACAACATCATTCCACATAGAAGTTTTGTTATTCCAAGTGATAGTACCCACTGTATGGAACTCTAAATAAGTACAACTACAGATCTCTTGTATAACATAAATATTTCATGAGCATTCATGCAACAAATCAAGAAGGAAAGTAACTTTATCCTTTTTCTGATCAAGTATTACAATAGCCAACCTCCCTTATGTGCCTCATCCTTTCCCTTCAGAAGCTGCCATAGCTTAAAAGCAGTAACGAAATAAGGTAGTAGATTTTCTCTACCATTGTTGTCTTAGGCAAAAAGAGTAAGAGAGATGACGCATAGAAGGTTTGAAAATAAAATTTTAGTATTTCAAACAGATGCCCCACACCCTGGATTTCTTTCGACATTCTAATGATGCCAAGTGAATGTAGAAATTTGGAAGTTGTAAAAGATGGATCTCTTCTCTTTGTTCCAAGTTGGCTGATTCCTTGGTGTTCTAGATATGGTTTATTTAAGACCTGTAGTGTAATTTGGAAAATATTTGAAGTTGGAAAAGTGAGAGTCAGTAGTACTGCATGTTATTGCATCAAATGTACTCTAGCTAGTTTGTTGTATGTATCAGCACAATATCTATTGTTTGTAAATAAAAAGTTTACCTTTGTAATCAAAGGAGACATAAGGAGAAAATATGGATAAAGAATATAAAATCAGGGTTGATTAGCACACTTATCCTGAAACAAAAAGAAAACTTGCTAAAAAGATTGATTTTATCTGCTCAAGCTCAGCTAAAACTATACTTCCCCCTAAATTAGGATTAGGATTGTTCTGAAAATCCACATCACGAGATTTATAAAAGAACAATCCAAATAATTCATTGGTTGTTTTCCCAAAGAAAGGTTTAAACATTCAAAATCTCTACAAGAAGACAAAATGGAAGGAAAGCTGAAGTATTTTTCTTTGTTAAGCATTTAAATGTTAAAAAAAACACATTTGAGACTTCAGTTTACTATTTCAGTATTGCAGAAGTAGCCTTGTAAAACATGAATTCTGATAGTCTAATATACAACCATTTTATGTTAGTACAACTGTTGAGGAATATCGTGGGTTAACTAGCACACAATCACACACAAAGCAAATAGAGAAGAAAAATCAACACAAGAATTTAACGAGGTTCGGCCAAGCCTAATCATCGGGGCAAAAACAGAGAGAGTTTTCCACTATGAATGAGAAAAGAAGCACAATACCATCTATAGAATTCCCAACTACAACACTTATATATAGATCCCAAAAGGTCCCAAACATATATGAAAAAGGTTTCCCAATTTGACAAGGACTATAGGTTTTTCTTTCCCAATTCTATTAGGACAATGGGTTTTCCTAAACCTATATTACAAGGAAATAATTCAAGCCACATATAACAAATCTTCCCCTTGGCTTGAATTCTCTTCATCAACAGGAACAACGTCTCTCTACCTTGCCTTCAGCCCTTGCAAGGGCTCTATCCATTTTCGCACGCATCAACCAAGTCTAGGAAACACCTAAACTTGTTAAGAGACTCAATCTCTTTACTCATAGCACTAATCCGTCGATTTGGTTCTATACTCGGAATAGCTTCTAGATAGCTATAACACTCAAACGCATCGACGGTCTCTGCAACTGCCAAAGCAAATCCCACTGGATTCGTATATCCAAGAAGATTCCCATCAACTACGTTTGCAAACCTTTGCGGTCGGTTGATCACTCTCTTCTCCCTGCCTGTTGCAATGCTATATGGTTGTTGTTGCGCAGGTGCATCAACATTATCGTCTTGATCAATATTTTGTACCTCTTCCACTTCCTCTACTTTAGAACTACTGGGCTGAGCTAGTGGAGATTCAATTTCTAGCTCTATGCGGTCACTGACACCATGATCTGTTTCTGCTATTGCCTTCTCCCTCTGACAGTCCAGTGAGGCAGATTCATTAAATGTTACATCCATACTGATAATTAGCCCTGGAGTCTTTTGATCTGTGCAGCACAACTTTTAACCTTTCACTCCAGTTGCATACCCTAGAAATATGCACTTCTTTGCCCTCGGCTCAAGTTTTCCATCCCTCACATGAGCATAAGCAGGACAACCAAATATCTTTAAATTTGAATAATCAGCAGGCGAACTGGACCATACCTCAAAAGGCGTTTTGAACTCAATAGCTGTGGATGGAGATCTATTGACCAAATAACAAGTTGTATTGATTGCTTCAGCCCAAAAATCTTTGCTAACACATGAGTGTGAAAGCATGTTTCGTGCCCTATCACAAAGCGTTATATTCATACGTTCTGCAATACCATTTTGTTGTAGTGTTCCGACACAAGTGCGGTGTCTCACTATGCCCTCCCTGCTGCAGAAATTGTCGAACTCAGAATTGCAAAATTCCAACCCATTGTCAGTTCGAAGACGCTTAACTTTTCTTTCCGTCTGCCTCTCAACCATCGTCTTCCATTTAACAAATGTCGAAAATGCCTCATCTTTTGTTTTCAGAAAATACACCCACACCATCATTAAGTAATCATCAATCAAAGTCATAAAATACCTGGCACCACTCTTGGAGGGAACTCTGTTTGGACCCCACAAGTTAGAGTGTATATAATCTAACTTGTCTCTGGTCTTGTTCTCGACCTTCTTGATGAACTTTATCCTTGTCTGTTTACCAAACACACAATGCTCACAAAAACTCAAAGCTTGATTTTTGTACCCATTCAGCAAATTCTGCTTACTTAACAAAGACAATCCATTATCACTCATATGGCCAAGTCGCAAGTGCCACAACTGAGACTGATTCAGATCACTTTTCCCAGAAGCTACAGCAGCTTCCCCTTCAACTACACTGGCCTGAAGATGATACAATTTAGAATATAGTTTACCCTTCATGAGTACCATGGAGCCTTTACACACTTTAAGTATTCCATTCTCGGAGTGAAATTTATACCCTTGATCATCCAAAGTCGAAAGAGAAATCAAATTTCTCTTTATCCGAGGAACATGCCAACACTCAATGTTTCTGATGATTTCGTCGAACATTCTCAATTTGATGTTACCAATCCCCTCTACTGGTAATGGATTATCATCTCCCATATAGACAATCCCACTCATTTGTTTGTAAGTTGAAAACCAATTCTTGTGTGGACTCATGTGGAAAGTAGTACCAGAATCAAGAACCCAAGAATTTTGCCCATGACTAGAACTCACAGCACAAACTTCCCCTACATAATCACTATCATCAGAATTATTGCCAGTGTCAACAATATTTGCCGAATTATCTATTTTCTGCTTCCCTCTTTTCTCCTTCAGCTTAGGACAATCTCTCTTGTAGTGACCTTGCTCCCCGCACTCATAACAGTTTTGCTTCCTTACTCTAGACTTTGATCTTGCGGTTGACTTTTTCCTGTTAAAGTCCTTTTGTTGTGTTCTTCCTCTAATCACAAAACCCTCGCCCTCAATTCTGTTGTCTGGAAAGCTCTTTTTCAACTTTTTAGATTTTAGTACATTACTAACATCTTCTAGTGAAATGCTATCGTTTCCATATAGCAATGTATCAACAAAAGTATCATAAGACTGTGGTAAAGAACATAACACAATCAAGGCCTGATCCTCACTCTCAATTCTGATATCCACATTCTTCAGGTCCATTATAATTGAATTAAACTCATCAAGGTGAGTTTTAACAGGTGTACCTTCGTTCATACGGAGAGTATAACCTCTTTTTCAGGTAGAGGCGGTTTGTCAGCGATTTCTTAGAATACAGATCTTCCAGCTGCTTCCATGTCGTTGCTGCAGAAGTTTCTTCAAAAATTTCCCGAAGAACGCTATCTGTAACACTCATGAAGATTGCACTCAAAGCCCTCTCCTTCAGGTATTCCTTCTTTGTCTCTTTCATATCTTCAGAAAAATCCTCATCAATTGCATTCCATAATCCTTGTAACACCAAGGACGATTTCATCCTAATCTTCCATAGACTGAAACTAGAACCTCCATCAAATTTCTCTACTTCGTACTTTGTTGAAGATGATGAAGACATCTTAACCCTAAATTATGTGTAGAAACCCGAACTTTGCTCTGATACCAATTGTTGCGGAATATTGTGGGTTAACTAGCACACAATCACACACAAAGCAAATAGAGAAGAAAAATCAACACAAGGATTTAACGAGGTTCGGCCAAGCCTAATCCTCGTGGCAAAAGCAGAGAGAGTTTTCCACTATGAATGAGAAAAGAAGCACAATACCATCTATAGAATCCCCAACTACAACCCTTATATATAGATCCCAAAAGGTCCCAAACATATATAAGAAAGGTTTCCCAATTTGACAAGGACTATAGGTTTTCCTTTCCCAATTCTATTAGGACAATGGGTTTTCCTAAACCTATAGGGAATATGGGTTTCCTAAAAATACAAGGAAATAATTCAAGCCACAAATAACAACAACAATCCTATAAAGCATGCATCAACAAACCATCAAAAGTCAGATAAATACTACTTCTCCTGGAGCTAGTTCTTAATTTCTCATAGACTAAAGCATGTAAGAATACAGAATAATAGTGCAAACTTGCAAGGCTAAGGTAAATTTTTATATGCACTAATTACTACAGAACACCTGCCAAACTACTGGTTATGTAGGTTCATTTCATTAATCATGTCATCTTTGAAGGTCATTACTGTATGTCTCTATCTTTTTTCTTTTCTGATGTAGTTCATCAACAAAGTCATTTTTTGTTGTTAAAATAACACGAGAAGATATTGAACATGAATCAGAAAAGAATGTACTTACATTTGGATATGTGATGTTAAATAATTCATCTAAAGATTCTTCTTCAGATGTAAAAAGAATAAATATAGAATCTGGAATTTCAATTTTGTTATCGCAATTGACTTTTTCTGTTCCATTTCCAATTCTCATAAGATATTTACAAAAGCAGGATCAGTTTTGGCACGCATATTTTCAGATAACTGTAATTTTTCAAGTCGATTCCAAATATTACAATATAACAAGCTTTCACGGATAAAGTCTTCTTTTTTTCCATTTCGAACTACAGGAAGTGTTTGTCTAAAATCACCTCCAGAAACAACAACTTTTCCACCAAATAGTTCATGTGTACCCATAATATCATTCAAAAGCAAATCGAAGACTTCAAACATTTTACTCTTCACCATTGATACTTCATCCCATACACTCAGCTTTGCATCTTGAATTAAATATGCTAGCGAACTTTGTTTACTAATGTTACAACTGTAGTTTTGATCAATATCAATAGGGATTTTAAAACGTGAATGAGCAGTTCGTCCTCCAGGAAGGATAGAAGCTGCAACACCTGAGCTTGTTGTTGCTAGCACAATGAATCCTTTAGATCGCAAGGTAGCTAACAAAGCACGATATAAACAAGATTTTCCTATTCCTCCAGGACCGTCAATAAAGAAGGCTCCCCTTTATTTGAAAATATTCTGGCAATAATTACATTGTATGCTCTTCGTTGTTCAACGTTTAGCTTTTTTTCTAACAATATGTCTGCCTCAGAAACCGAATTGTTTTTTCAAAGTGAACTTCTTTTGCTTCTTTAGAAGTCCGCATAATTTCAGAAATAAGTTTGTACTCATTAATATTATGTCCCATAGAATGTAAAATCTCGTTAATATGGATCAAAACTTTATGTTAAATATCTTTCACTTGAAGATCTGGCAAAATCTTAAAGTCTTCTGACATCGAATCTTCAAACTTTTCCCATAAGTCTCTTGGATTAGTAGGACAACAATGTACCAACAATGTGGCAAATAGGCGTCTTAGACTGTAAGGCATCTGATAGCTCACCGCCTCTAACATACAATCAATCAAATTATTATCATAATGTAATAATCCTATCTTCTCTGCGGCCTCTCTAAATGTATCACAACATACTCCGTTCATTGTTCGTATATCTTCATATGATTTTGGACCTCTTATATTCATTAATAATAATCTAAGATAATATCTTTCTCCTTCAGTAGGGTGACATGTTACCATACGTCTAATAGTACATTGTATCTTGTGGCGACTCCACATTTTGTCACTTACTGACCACACAAAGTGTTTTGGGAATTCTTTGTATAGCAAGTTAAGCTCAATAGCATCATCATTTGTTTCATTCATTTAGAAAAATTCAGTTAGCATCGTTTTTCTAATCATTGGGTTGTTTACCACTGTGTCTATATTTGCAGTGCTTTTAAAAGAAACAAATTGTTGTCCATCAAGATGTAACTGAAGATGGTAAACACTTGGATTCATTTCACTTATAGAAAAATCAAATAAACGCCACATAGCTTCAGGAGGTGACACCCATCTAGTTGATTGATATTCTTTTATTTCATCTATTTCTATAGTTGTGTTATTGTGTACAAAAAATGCAATTTTGTCATGCCCTTTACAAATATATTTGTAGAGATACTTGACGACTTTGATATCTGAACATATTTCAACAATTCTTGTGATAATTGAACTTACCAAGTTGTCACACCTCCTTTTTGCGCGCCTACCCCGAAGGATAAATGCGTGAGGGAGTTTTTCCATTTTAAGTGACAATATTCGAAATGTGATTATTTATTTATTTCAGAGTCGCCACTTGGGAAAGGTTTGGATTTTGGTGTCCCAAGTCACCGGTTTATCTTGAATCCCAATTCGAGGAAAATATTTGACTTCCCAAATGAAGTCTGCGAACCAGAAATTCTAAGTAAGGAATTCTGTTGACCCGAGGGAAGGTGTTAGGCACCCCCGAATCCCGTGGTTCTAGCACGGTCGCTTAAATTGTTATAATGGCTAAATATCTGATTTTTATTCATGTTATAACTTGTGTGCTTTTATTAATTTAAACTGCTTTTATTATCATTATTTTTTTAATAGAATTGCAACGTCGTGAAAATGCATCTCGACCCACGTCACAATCAATGCACCCGTGGTTGTTAATACGTTCCGACTCCGTTGAGATTTGGATTTGGGTCACATAAATGCGCACCCGAATTTAAGAAAGTAATATTATTAAAAACGTGCCTAAAGAGACTATCACGTTATTATTTTTGGGGAGGGCCGTGAAATTCGCTAAACAGCTCATCCCAAATTCTAAGTATTTAATATATACATTTATGAGGGCCTCGCGGTTTGTGCGTTTTATTCGGCGAGGATGGTCTCATTTATTTTAAAAAGATAATCTTAAAATGACTACATTTTCTATTTTTGTTCGTCTCAAAAATGAAAGAAGAAAATATATGCTAATTAAATTACATGCTTGGCAAGTTCGGGCCTCTTATCAATTATTAGACTACAAAAGAT
Source organism: Nicotiana tabacum (assembly GCF_000715075.1). Classification (NCBI taxonomy): domain Eukaryota; kingdom Viridiplantae; phylum Streptophyta; class Magnoliopsida; order Solanales; family Solanaceae; genus Nicotiana; species Nicotiana tabacum. The sequence continues at coordinate 173,013,271 of NC_134090.1, forward strand.
GCTAACGCAAAATTGCGATCGAATTTGCTCAAAAGAATTGTTTCGTGTCTTATTCTATAATTAAATATTACCAAAAAAATGAAATTATAAATAAAATATGGAATTGACGAACAATATTATCGAAACAAACAAATTATTCTTTAACTAATTTAGACTTCACATTATTAGATGAATTGAACCATTGAAACTAATTTTTTTTATAAAACTATTTGAAACTGAACCAACCTTGACTACCAATGCATATGAAAGTTGTTAAAACTTAATCGACACTTTGAAAATCTATTACATTTAAGGAACTCTAACAAGCCTTGTTCGAAATCAACTCATGTCTAATCAAGTTAATGACCTTAGCCTTACTACATCGAATCAAACTTCAAATACGGCAGACCTACTGATTCTGCAAAATTACTGGCTTAATATCAACAACAACAACAACAACAACAACAACAACCCAGTATAATCCCACTTAGTGGGGTCTGGGGAGGGTAGTGTGTACGCAGACCTTACCCCTACCCTAGGGTAGAGAGACTGTTTCCAAATAGACCCCCGGCATCCTTCCCTCCAAGAACTTCCCACCTTGCTCTTGGGGAGACTCGAACTCACAACCTCTCGGTTGGAAGTGGGGGTTGCTTACCATCAGAGCAACCCCTCTTGTATCAAATTTGAGTCAACATTTAACATGCTTATTTTCAGATTACCACTATGGGATATGACATTTATAAGCTATCTACATAATTTAACATTCTCTCACAAAAATCTACACACCTAAAACAGTTCCAATTATACAGTCACGTTTCTATTATTCATACAGAATATAAAAACAGAGCTAATATTGGATAAATCTACTTCAATTAACATCTATAGCATTAAAGACGACAAATAGCATCCAAATGTGCAGGTTTGCTGCATAATTCCGTTTCAACTTCAGCTCAGGTTACATCAAGGTGATTCGAAATATGTACCTGGAATTCAATGTTCAAAGGAAGAAGAAGAAAAAGTCAAGCAGGAGCAGTAGCAACAACACAGCGACAGCAGGTTCAGCAACAGCAAAACCAATAACGACCAGTGGAATAAACCAGTAACAGATTGAAAACCAGCAGTACCAAAATGCAATCGCAGTCAAAGCAGCAGAGAGACGGATACAAGACGCAGTAGTTAACTGATTTTGAATGACACTCAAGGAAAAACAAACGAAAATTATTCAAGTAAAAGTTCAACTTGTTTTTCTCTTTTGCTCTCAAATTCTGATTTCTCAAAATTCAGTCAACTCTCTCAACTTCCTTTTTCTATCAATCTCTTCTTCAAAAGTCCCTTCTTTTTTTATATCCTCTAAGTCCTCCCTTTTGTGTCAAAGAATGACTCTATTTATAACAAGACTCTTGTCTTGAACCAAATTATATGTCGCTTTCCGCATATCAAAATTCAATATTTGAAATGTATTTTTTACTATTTTAAACTTTGTATATAATTTTTTGAATATTTATATTTAAAGTTTCATATTAAGTTGATCTAATCCAATTTTGCTTGGACAATAAGCCAATTGACTCTTAAAAAGGAAAGTGATGAGTATTTTCAAGACAACATTAGTCTTCTTTTCCCCTTTCTCTTGCTTCGGGGCTGCTTTAGGCTTTCTCTCTACATCGACAATGGTGATTATAGCTTTTAGGCCAGGATCAAACTCCTTGTCCTCACAGATCATCCCAATGAGTCAATTGGCTTATTGACAATGAGTATCACTTTCCTAATAACAAGACTCTTGTCTTGAACCACTCCCCGAAATATTCTCATCATTGCATGCTTTGTTCCTCACTACCTTAAACAAATGAATTATTCCCCCCTATTTTGTGTCTTGTCCCCCACAATATTAAACTAAAGAATTATATTTAAAGTTTCATATTAAGTTGATCTAATCCAACTTAAGAGTATTTTGACTCTTAAGTTGATCTAATCCAATCGACAATGAGTATCACTTTCCTAATAACAAGACTCTTGTCTTGAACCACTCCCCGAAATATTCTCATCATTGCATGCTTTGTTCCCCACTACCTTAAACAAATGAATTATTCCCCCCTATTTTGTGTCTTGTCCCCCACAATATTAAACTAAAGAATTATTCTCCACTATCTTGTGTCATGTCCCCCACTATATTAAATAAATGCATTATTCCTAACCCATTATGTCTTGTCCCCCCACCATGTACTATTGTAATATTATTAATGCCTAGTGGACGGAGCACTTAGATTAAATAACTGTTCAAATTTTTAATTCCAAAAATACCCCTTCGAACTTACTGAAATTACTATTTTACCCCTGAAAATACTGCAATTTAACATTCTACCCCATCAGCTATATCCAATCCGCCTAATCAATTCTAACCAAAATACAACAGCTATAACCAATTCCTAAACAATTTCAAATAACAAATTCAAACTAAATGATGAACAACAAAGAAACAAACTGGAATTATTTTGACTGAACAATATTTTTATTTTATTTTTTTCTATTAACAACAAACCTACTTTCAGATTCAACAACAACAACAACAAACAAATAGATTTAAATCACTAAGCTTCAATAATCAATTTGAACTTCAAATTAAATCTAACAACATTATAACAACACACTTCCATATTAAAACTAAACAAGAACAAATGAATAAAAACAAACTGAAGAAATAATTAATTGAACTTTGTCACACCTCCTTTTTCCGTATCCGAGAGGGTACAAGGGAGTTTTTTCCAATTAAAGGACAATCGAAACGGGATTGGTTTGTTTATTTCAGAGTCTCCACTTGGGAGTTTTAGGGTGTCCCAAGTCACCAACTTTAATCCCGAATCGAGGAAAAGAATGACTCCATATTACAGTCTGCGTACCAGAAATCCGGATAAGGAATTCTGTTAACCCGGGAGAAGGTGTTAGGCATTCCCGAATTCCGTGGTTCTAGCACGGTCGCTCAACTGTTATATTCGGCTTGATTATCTGATTTTATACAAATATGAACTTATGTGCAAATTTTAACTTTTTACCGCTTTCATAATTGTTATTATTATTTTCTACAAGGAATTGCAACGTTGTGAAAATATATCCCGAACCACGTTACAATCAATGTACCCGTGGTCGTCGACACATTTTGACTCTATTGAGATTTGGATTTGGGTCACATCAATGTGCACCCGTGTTTAAGAAGGTTAAATTATTAAAGGTGCGCCTAAAGCAACTAGCGTATTGTTATTTTGGGAAGGCCGTAAAATTCGCTAAACGGCCTGTCCCGAATTCTAAGTATTTTAATATATACATTTAGAGGGCCCCACAGCTTGTGCATTTTTGTTTGTCGAGGCTCGTCTCATTTTTATTTAAAAGGATAAACCTACAGTGACTATATTTTCCTATTAAGTTCGTCTCTAAAATAAAAGAAAATCTCTTAATTAATTACATGCTAAAAACGTAACTTATTAATTATTAGTTTACGGCTAATGCGAATGGAAAATTGCGATCGAGTTTGTACAAAGAAAAACTGCTTTCATTCTATATTCTATTATTCAATAATACTAAAACGTGAGATTGACATACCATAATATCAAAACAGATTAACTATTCTTTGATTAATTTAAACTAACATTATTAGATGAAGAAGTTATACATATGTGACATCGTTACTAATTTAATCAATCAACTACATTTTTATACAAAGAAAAGAAAATTATATTCAACCACAAATCTAAACAGGAGGAATTCAACAGGAACAAAGCCTGATTAATATTTCATTTTTGCTTCAAGCCGAGATTGTACAAATGTGTACCTGGAAACAGCAGTACAAGAACAAAAGAATGAGAAGTCAGCAGCAGTAATAACACAGCAACAGCAGATTCAGCAACACCGCAAACCAGTACAGTAGGAATAGTAGAAAACCCAGGAGACTATAAACGACTCCAAGTATAGAGAAGAAGTAAAAGGCAGGAAGGTTCTGACTATTTCAGATCTTAAGCGAGGCAATGAAGCAGTAACTATTCTTTTTCAACTTCAAAACTCTCCAAAATGAATTCTGCCCCTGTATATTCAGTGTGTCCAGAATGTATATCGGGTGTATACTTCTCACTCCGCCCCCTCTTTTTTTCTTCTCTCTATCTAGTTTTTCCTCTTTTTTTCCACCTTCTTCCTAAATTTTCTCTTCTATTTATAGAAAAAATTTCGAAATTTTCAGATTTGTTTTTTATTATTTTATTATTTTTTTAATTAAAAGAAATCCCACTTACAAATTGCTTTTATTTTTTTAGAAAAAGAAATCCCACCTTTATTTACTTTTATTTTTAAAATTCCAACTTTAATTACTTTATCTTATTTAAAATCCCACTTTTTATTTTTTTAAAAGAGAATCTCACTTTATTTAACTTTTCTTTAAAAAAAAAACCACTATCTTTTCTTTTTCTTTTAAAAATGCTACTTTCAATTACTTTAAATTTTTTAAATTTTCAGATACCTTTATATTTATTTTTTAATTCCAACCTTCTTTTACTTTTAAATTTTTTAAAAATTTTTATTTTTATTTTAAAATTTTCTACATTCTTTTACTTTTTTTTTTTAAAAAAAAAAGAAGAGAATTTCACCTATTTTTACTTTTATATTTTTTTTTATTCAATACTTCCCTTTTTCTTATTTTTTTTAAATCATTCCCGAAATTATTATATATATTTTAAAAAAAAAATATTTTCGGATTTTTTATATATAAAAAACAAAAAATAAAACTATTAATAGTGATAATTCACCTTTTATTTTTTATTTTTTTGGTTTTGTTTTGTGTTGGACAAAAATGAAGAAGGGGTGTTGGGTTAATGGAGCGGACCGGGTCGACCCGGTTTGAAGTGAACCGGGTCATGGGGAAAGTTGGGCTATTATTTGGGCCTGTGGTTTGAAATTGAAAAAGTGGCCCAATCCGATTTTTCTTTGTATTTTTGTTCTCTTTTCTTCTTTTATTTTTCTAAAACTAAATTATAAAAGTACTTAAATTATTATTAAGAACTAAATTAAGTTATAAAAGCGCAAATTAACTTCCAATAACAATTAACGCACAATTAAGTAATAATTAAGCATAAAATTGTTCATTTGGACATTAAATGCTAAAAATGCAAAAGATGCCTATTTTTGTAAGTTTAATTTTTGTAAACAAATTTAATTACTAACAATTATAGAATTAAATCCTACATGCAAAAATGCGACACATTTTGTATTTTTTATTAATCAAATAAACATGCATAGACAAACATACAAATAGTTACACAAAATATCACAAAAATTGCACACCAAGAAAAATTATTTTATTTTTGAATTTTTTGGGAGTAATTCTCATATAGGGCAAAAATCACGTGCTTACAGCTGCCCTTCTTTGCCCGGAGACATGAAGGGTTTTCGTGCAAAGATAAAGCGAGCGATTTTTGCCCATCCGAGTACTCCGTGTGAAGCATTTTTTTTTGAAAACGATTTGACCGAACCTTTGCTTCAAAGGTTTCCTACATATCCTGGGCTAAACAGGAATCAGGTCAATGTAGTTCGGGAAGTTTTTGGTAGTTGGGACTACCGTGGGACTGCGATGTTACTGCTGTTGCATGCTGTTATCACTGCTTACCGATCTCCTTGTTACACCGTGTTTAAAAGAAAACAAGAAGCTAGGCTAGACTAAAATTTGTTCTTGTTGCCTTGCTTTCTTGTCAGCTTGTGTTTCCTCCGGTGCTTTTCTTCAGATGTTTTTCTTCCTTTTGACACATGCACTTGAGTTTGTGCTGGGACCTCTTGTTGCATCCTTTTGCTTCCCGGTGCTGGGGATTTTTATTGTTTCCTGCTGGGGATTTCTGTTGTAACCCTCTATTTTATTGTCCTCTGACTTGATCTTGAAATGTGTGCCTCTGTTGTATGGGCAGGCTCCCAACTTCAATACTTGAAAATTAATGCTGAAATGTGTGCCTCTGTTATCTGGGCGGGCTCCCAACTTCAACGCTTGAAATGTAAAGACTGAATGTATTCCTCTCGTTATACAGGTGGGCGCCTGGCATGAAATGTGAAGACTGAAAAGTATTCCTCTCGTTATACAGGTGGGCGCCTGGCTTCATCATCTTGAATTTAACAACCTCTATTTTCCAGGCGGGATCCTACCACCAAAACAAACAAAACAAACGAAAATTTCCTAACCTCAGTTTGCACTGGGAAGATTTGTGAGTCGTTAGCAAAATTGTAACCTATTTATACTACTGATGCAATGATGAGAGTAAACTAAAGACTAGACTAGGATGTGCATCTCCTACGAGTAAAACCAAAAACTCTTGCTAGCAAATGTGTCTGCTAAAATAAAAACCTCGATGACTCAAACTAGAAAGTGCTTCTTATATGGTTGAATCGAGGATATCCTATCCGAGGGCGGATGAACCCAGGATATCCTATCCGAGGGCGGATGAACCCAGGATATCCTATTCGAGGGCGGATGGACCCAGGATATCCTATTCGAGGGCGGATGAACCCAGGATATCCTATTCGAGGGCGGATGAACCCAGGATATCCTATTCGAGGGCGGATGAACCCAGAATATCCTATTCGAGGGCGGATGAACCCAGAATATCCTATTCGAGGGCGGATGAACCCAGAATATCCTATTCGAGGGCGGATGAACCCAGAATATCCTATTCGAGGGCGGATGAACCCAGAATATCCTATTCGAGGGCGGATGAACCCAGAATATCCTATTCGAGGGCGGATGAACCCAGAATATCCTATTCGAGGGCGGATGAACCCAGAATATCCTATTCGAGGGCGGATGAACCCAGAATATCCTATTCGAGGGCGGATGAACCCAGAATATCCTATTCGAGGGCGGATGAACCCAGAATATCCTATTCGAGGGCGGATGAACCCAGAATATCCTATTCGAGGGCGGATGAACCCAGAATATCCTATTCGAGGGCGGATGAACCCAGAATATCCTATTCGAGGGCGGATGAACCCAGAATATCCTATTCGAGGGCAGATGAACCCAGAATATCCTATTCGAGGGCGGATGAACCCATCTTCAAAAACTTGGAATTGTCTTACCTCCGACTGTCTTTCTTAGAATCGTGTTGTCTTGCTATCTCTTAAAACTTGAATTGATTTCTTTGTTCCTTCGAGAAAATTTTCGACAAATTGTAGAAAATTTTCTGCCCCAGTGTTGGTGCTTTTCCTTGTGGCATGTTTTTTCGCCATTAACAAGATTTCTTTTTCCTGCTTCAAATCAAAGAAAATTTGTTAGTTTTAACACGTGGTGAGTGGTCGTGCCACTCCTGCTGGGGATGGTTTTTCCCTTTCCCTCTTCCCCGCTTTGTGCTTCATTACGCTATCAAAACTTGCTGGGGATGAATTTTCCTTTTCTTCCTTCCCCACTCTGTGTTTGCGACCAACTTCTTTTCACTTTATTGTCTTATTTTTGGCCTATTGTATTTGCCTTTTGCTTTGCATCATTTTGGCAACTGGTAGTAAACTCTGAAAATCCTTTTCAAAAACAAACTGTTGGGGAGGTAAAATCTTTAAACCAAGAAATGAAAAAGTGAAGAATTTCAAAAATAGAAAAAGAAGAAGTCTTTCTGAACAAAATGTTGGGGAAAAGGAAAGAAAAGAACTTATCTAAATGATATAACTGATCCCAACGATCATGTCACGCATTCCGGATTAATCAACCCAGTCTATTTGTATCAATCAACCCTTCGGACGGCCTCATGTTGCTGGGGATAAACAGGCACTCAACTCTTTGCCAAATGTGGATCCTTCCCGCCAATCGTGTCTTGTCGCCTTATAGTGCCCTTCGAGGGGTTTTCACTAATAAGACTCTCTCATTTCTCTCAACTCCCGTCGCCTTATGGTGCCTGTGAAGGTTTTCACCGATAAGACTCTCTCATTTTATTTTATTTTTCAGCTGGGGATTGGAGTGCTGCCGATATGACTCTCTCTGTTGGGGGATTCTTTCGGCTATCAATTCATTTCCAGCTTATGATCTTCTTCTTTGCTGGGGATCAGAGTGTTATTCCCGACTTCCATTTGCATTGACTTAGCACTTCTCAGTTACTGATCGGGAGGTCTTTTTGGACATCAATAGGGGTTTTTGTGTATGGCTGAAAGGAGAAAGGGTATCCAAAGTTCAAAAATAATTTTTAGGGGTAAGATAGTACAACTCTTGGAATCAAACTTTCTTGCCAAAATTACAAGCGCCAACTTCTGCCCCAGTTTTTCTTGCTTGGGGATTTTTATTTTGTCACACTATGTTATCTTATGCACACTATGTTACACTATGACCGAGCCGTGAGGCGCCTACGTATCCTCTTCGAGGAATCAGGTCAAACATAGTTCCCAATTCCTTTGTTTTGTTTTGTTTTTTTTGTGACTTTTCTTTTGTTCTTATTATCATTACTTTTTTTTTTCATTTTCATTACTGATTTCAAAAGAGGGGTATGAAAGAATAAATAAGGCTCAAAAGGGGAAGCAAAGGTTAAAGTGTTTGGATAGAAGAAAGAATTGCCTCCGTCATTTCATTCTCTGATAAATGCTAAATACAAACAAACAACAATTACAATCATACATAATATCTCTTAACTGCGTTAGAATTGATAGCCATGTCGATGCATTTCCCTTAGATATTTGTTGATCACAAAGCGTCATTGGGCTTGCTCTGTTTAGATTGCAATAATCAACACACCCCCGGATTTTCCATCTCCTTTATTTTTTTTTTATTATTTTTTTACACTGGCACCATATTAGCCAACCAATCAGGATATCGAGCGACCCGAATAACCTTAGCGTTCAGCTGTTTGGTTACTTCTTCCTTAATCTTCACACTTACGTCAGTTTTGGACTTCCTCAATTTTGCTTGACGGGGTGAAATGCTGGGTCAGTGGGCAATTTTTGAACCACTAAATTGGTGCTTCAACCCGGCATGTCGTCGTATGACCATGCAAAATGTTTTGAATTCAGTAAGTGCTTTGATTAGTTCTTCCCTGATGTTTGGTTCCATATGGACGCTTATCTTAGCTTCCCTGATGTCATCCGCATCCCCTAGATTGACAGCTTCCGTGTCAGTTGGGCTCTTTTTTCAAATTGGCTCAACTCTCTGTTAATTTCTTCGAAGGCTTCATCCTTATCGTATTCCGACTTATCATCACAATCTTGTACTATAAGTTCGAAATCAAATTGATTTTTTAGACTAGGTTGAAGATCCGTCGTGCATGCCATGTCATTAGAACCAGTATAAAGAGAACTGTTCAGAAGAGAAAAATAAGAAGAAAAATTAAAACAAAATAAGGAATGAGAAAAAAAACTTTCACTTTATTAAAATACGGGATAGCAAGGTTTCACACTTTGGCGAGCACAAGAAAAATCTGGATTACAACCCTGGAATAATCCAGACAACAAAAAAGAAAATCAGAGCCCACTACCAAGACTCCCTTCGTATAGGAAGAGGAGTAGCCGTTCAATTGTTGATTTTTGCTTTCAACCCCACAAACTGCACATCTGCCTCGTTGGACCCTTTTCCAACACCATAACTGGCTTGTCATCCACCTTTTCCAACTATACCACCGCTTTTCCACTGGTTAACATTTCTTTTGAACCGACACGGATCATCATCACTGTTTGTGAGGGTTTCTTTAGCTCCCCTCCTTCGTGCACTAGCTCAATCATGTGGGTTTCAAGGTGTGCCGGCAACGGGTTCTGATTGATGTTGGGCGCCTCTGGTGTCTGAACCTCAATCTTGTTGGTGTCAATAAGATTTTGTACTGCATGTTTCAACTTCTAACACTTCTCGGTATCATGTCCGGGAGCCCCCGAACAATACTCACAACTTACCGAGTGGTCCATATTTTTGGGAAGGGGATTTGGCAATCTGGGCTCAACAGGACTCAACAAGCCTAACTGCCTTAATTTGTGGAACACGGCAGTATAGGTTTCTCCCAACTCAGTGAATGTTCTTTGTATTCTTTCATTTCTGAAAGCCTGATTTCCCCGGAAACCTGCCCCTTGAGGGTTCCTGTAAGCTCTTGGCGGTGGATAGGTGTTTTGCGATGGTGTATGTGTGTTATGGGGAGCCGGCGCGCGCCATTGCGGGCGAACCGGAGGCTGAGTGTATGTTTGGGCTTGGTGCACGGAGAAGTGTGGTTCTTGAGGTGGATAGTAGTATTGTGGTGGGCTATATGGGTAGTTTGGCCTGTGGGGTCTGGGTTGGTTGTAGTATGGTTTACCAGACCTGGACCAACTGCTTGCCTCAATCGTGGCAATTTCTTCTTTCTTCTTTCTTCCCAGCGCACCTCCCGTGCCGCTCTGAATAGCCTGGGTTGTTGCCATGAGTGCTGAGTAATTCAGGATTTTGTCAGACCTTAGACCCTCCTCTATCATGACCCCTATCTTTACTACTTCATTGAAGGATTTCCCAACCGTCGTCACCAAGTGACCAAAGTAAGTTGGATCCAGTGTCTGCAAGAAGTAGTCCACCATTTCTCCCTCTCTCATGGGAGGATCAACTCTGGCTGCTTGCTCTCTCCAGCGGAACCCGAACTCGCAAAAACTTTCCCCGGGCTTCTTCCTGGTCCTCAACAATGTGAGACGGTCAGGGACTATCTCGAGATTGTATTGGAAATGACCTGCGAAAGCCTGCGCCAGATCATCCCAAGTGTACCATCTACTGGAATCCTGCCTGGTATACCATTCGAGTGCCGATCCGCTCAGACTTTGGCCAAAATAGGCTATCAGCAGTTCATCTTTACCGCCTGCCCCTCTCATTTTGCTACAGAAACCCCGCAAATGTGCCATGGGGTCACCGTGCCCTTCATATAAATCAAACTTAGGCATCTTGAACCCAGCCGGGAGTTGGACGTCCGGGAAAGGGCATAGATCTTTGTAGGCCACACTGACCTGGTTGCCCAATCAGTGCAGGTTCCTGAAGGACTACTCCAGGCTTTTGAACTTCCTCAATACCTCCTCTTGTTCTGGGACGTTAACCGGCTTTTCAATATCTGCCGGTACCTCCAAGTGTGGATTGTAGGCATGTGGTTCGGGGGCATGGAATGTGGGCTCAGGGGGATAGTATTGCGTATCGTGAGCCTGAAACAATGGCTCGTTGGAGGATCTTTGCAACGTGGCTGGCGGAGGTGCCCCGACGACGGGGACGATTGGCGGAGGAGGGTTTTGTTTGGGTGGTGGAGCTTGGGGATTATAGGAAGTATCCCCTTGGTAGTATTGGGCAACGGGGAAGCTCGTTGAAGGGCCGGGTAAAGGGTATTTCGGTGTGTGTCCCGGTGGGGAAGTAGGAGTGACGAGTGGTTCGGGCCCCTTTTGCGCCTTAGCCATGGCTAGCTGCATTTCATGCATTTCCAATCTCATTTTTTTTATATTGGCCATCGCCTCCTTCAGCATCTGATGTGCCGCCCCTTCCGACTCAACACTATTTTCTGAGCCAGTCATGCTTTCTGGTATAATCCCTTTTGATCTTGTTTGATAATGGTATGGTACCAGTATGCTTTAACAACTAACTGTTTGGATTTGGACAAACAACAAACTTGTTAGCGTTAAAATTTTAACAGATATTGCAATTGCATGTTGGGGAACGCAATTTTCTTAGGCAGTTAACCATTTCTAACATGTTTTTTTCTACCGCGTGCATCCTCCCGCGTGAAACCCTTCATTCCACCCTTTTTTATTTATTCTTTGTGCCTTTTTTATTTATTCACTTTCTTTTTCTTTGTTTTTTTTGTTGTGGTCGAATCTTATGGAGATTGCCTACGTATCATGCCCCCGCATGAATCAGACCTTGCGTAGTTCAGACCAATAATAGATAAACAATAATGAACATTTTTTTTCAATTTTCATATTAAAACAAACTGAGTTTCAAAGGTTTGAAGATGACCTACAAACTCGAAAATCAAACAACCCACATATTCTAATCAAAATATTTACAAACTCAAAAACAAACGGTCAGCTTCCTTTCCCCGTTTGTCAAATGCAACCAAACGGCTATTTTTGCAAATGTTGCCCCTTCCAAATCTCACATGAATTTTGAGGCTGGGGAGGATTATTTTGACACTTTATAAACTTGTCAATTCTTTTACGAAAATAACCTTTCGACAACTGAAAGATACTCTAAGGCTATTTCGGCGAGAACGGTTTAAGACGCGGCCGAAGCTGGCTCGGCTTATTATGACAAAATTCAAACGGTATTCACCTGACCGCTGACTCTTTGTTTTTTTTTCTTTTCAAAATTACAAAAAAAACTGGTGTTGCAAACACGGCCCTTCAGCGCCTCGGGGACGAAGATTTCTAAGGCTGTGTAGGTCCACTGGACAAAAAATCCTAAACATGACCCAAAAGGTGGTTGTTTATGAAAAGTCAGCCTTTCGGCGTCCCTTTAGGGAACATTCGGCTATTTATGACAAAACAGCATCACCTGACTTATTTATGACTCTTTTTATCAATTTTCAAATTAGAAAACTCAATATTGCAAGCACGGCCTTTCAACGTCTCGGGGACGAAGATTTTTAAGGCTGAGTGGGTCAACTGGATCAAAATCCTAAAATGACCCAAAGGTGGCTATTTATGCAAAGTCAGCCTTCCGGCGTCCCTTTCGGGAACATTCGGCTATTTATGACAAAACAATATCACCTTACTTATTCATGACTCTTTTTATCGTTTTCAAATTAGCAAACTCAATATTGCAAACACGGTCTTTCAACATCTCGGGGACGAAGATTTTTAAGGCTGAGTGGGTCAACTGGATCAAAATCCTAAAATGACCCAAAGGTGGCTGTTTATGCAAAGTCAGCCTTCCGGCGTCCCTTTCGGGAACATTCGGCTATTTATGACAAAACAACATCACCTGACTTCTTTATGACATATTATTTTTATTATTATTTATTTGTTTTTGGTTATTTTAGCAAAAATGGGGGTTGGACCCGATGAGGGTTGCCTACGTATCTCACATCCGGTGAGAATCAAACCCGCGTAGTTCGGGTCATAAAGAATAAGTAGATGAACTAACCCTTTTTTTGTGTGAATTTGTGAAAGAACTACTTTACACGAAGAAAGGAACTATTTTTTTGGATTTTTGATTGATTTTCTTTTTAAAAGAAATACTTCTAAGATATATTTTTTGAATTTTCATTTGCTTTTTTATTCTAAAGAAAAAGAAAAAAATATTTTTCGGATTTTACCTTTAATAAAAGAAATGCTTTAAAAAAATGTTTTTTGAATTTTGAATTTTCTTTTCAATTTTCAAAGAAGAATCAAAATATTTTCGGATTTTTTTATTATTATTATTTTTTTAAAAAACAATTAGAAAGACTTTCTAAAGAAGTCAATAATGGAAAATATTTTTGGATTTTTTTTTGTTTTGAAAATTGGGGTTCTAAAAACTTTTCTAGACTTTTGGCAAGACAAATGTTCTTGCAACAGATAAAGATATATATATCTTTTGGAAATAAAAAAAAACCATTTTTAAAAATAAGGCTCTTTTTCATTTTCATTTTCATGGCAAGACAAACTATATATTTTTATATTTTTATTTTTGAAAAACAATAACAGAACAACGACTTTTTTTTTCTTTTCTTAGCTTTTAATAAAACAAACTAATAAGACATTTTTTTTCATTTTCTTAAAATTTCGGCAGAGTTTTGACAGTATTTGGGCATTTGTTTTCTTTTCAAAAATAAACAATCAATTCCCTAACCGCTATTTCGTTTTTTTTCAATTTCAAAATATTATTCCTGATATTCACAAGTCAGTCAGCACACAAGTCCGAATCAAATAAATGCGCAAGTAGTAGCAAATAAGATGCATCAGGATGGTCATTTTCATTTTTGGTACACCTGTCCTAGACAGACCCAACCCCTGTGTTGGGCCTCCAAAGTCAAATGCACGTGATGCAAACAAACGTTCCTACTAGGGATCCGGCATGTGGCTTTGTTATACTAGGTTCAGAACCTGGGTGTTTGTTCTAGACCTGGCTTACCCGAGCGGACAGCTCGAGCCGAGGAGGAGGCGGCAGTCCGGGAATACAGAAGCTTCACCGGCTTTGCGACTTAACCAAACCTCGTTCTAAATTGGGACTTGACACTACACAGAAAAGAAGTCGTACGAAGTACACCCTTCTTCATGATTCAGGAGACTCAGAGAGAAGATGGGTTTCAGCACAATTTATATACAGTTCACATAATATCAAAGCGGTAAAAGCAACATTTAGCACATTAGGCTCAAAACACATGTAAAAATCAGATAAAGCCAAATATAACAATTTATCTAAGCTCGAATTTCTAACCCTGAACCAGTGGTTCTGGGTGTTCGTCCCCAGCAGAGTCGCCAGAGCTGTCACACCTCCTTTTTCCGTACCCGAGAGGGTACAAGGAAGTTTTTTCCAATTAAAGGACAATTGAAACGGGATTGGTTTGTTTATTTCAGAGTCGCCACTTGGGAGTTTTAGGGTGTCCCAAGTCACCAATTTTAATCCCGAATCGAGGAAAAGAATGACTCCATATTACAGTCTGCGTACCAGAAATCCGGATAAGGAATTCTGTTAACCCGGGAGAAGGTGTTAGGCATTCCCGAATTCCGTGGTTCTAGCACGGTCGCTCAACTGTTATATTCGGCTTGATTATCTGATTTTATACAAATATGAACTTATGTGCAAATTTTAACTTTTTACCGCTTTCATAATTGTTATTATTATTTTCTACAAGGAATTGCAACGTTGTGAAAATATATCCCGAACCACGTTACAATCAATGTACCCGTGGTCGTCGACACATTTTGACTCTATTGAGATTTGGATTTGGGTCACATCAATGTGCACCCGTGTTTAAGAAGGTTAAATTATTAAAGGTGCGCCTAAAGCAACTAGCGTATTGTTATTTTGGGAAGGCCGTAAAATTCGCTAAACGGCCTGTCCCGAATTCTAAGTATTTTAATATATACATTTAGAGGGCCCCGCAGCTTGTGCATTTTTGTTTGTCGAGGCTCGTCTCATTTTTATTTAAAAGGATAAACCTACAGTGACTATATTTTTCTATTAAGTTCGTCTCTAAAATAAAAGAAAATCTCTTAATTAATTACATGCTAAAAACGTAACTTATTAATTATTAGTTTACCGCTAATGCGAATGGAAAATTGCGACCGAGTTTGTACAAAGAAAAACTGCTTTCATTCTATATTCTATTATTCAATAATACTAAAACGTGAGATTGACACACCATAATATCAAAACAGATTAACTATTCTTTGATTAATTTAAACTAACATTATTAGATGAAGAAGTTATACATATGTGACATCGTTACTAATTTAATCAATCAACTACATTTTTATACAAAGAAAAGAAAATTATATTCAACCACAAATCTAAACAGGAGGAATTCAACAGGAACAAAGCCTGATTAATATTTCATTTTTGCTTCAAGCCGAGATTGTACAAATGTGTACCTGGAAACAACAGTACAAGAACAAAAGAAGGAGAAGTCAGCAGCAGTAATAACACAACAACAGCAGATTCAGCAACACCGCAAACCAGTACAGTAGGAATAGCAGAAAACCCAGGAGACTATAAATGACTCCAAGTATAGAGAAGAAGTAAAAGGCAGGAAGGTTCTGACTATTTCAGATCTTAAGCGAGACAATGAAGCAGTAACTATTCTTTTTCAACTTCAAAACTCTCCAAAATGAATTCTGCCCCTGTATATTCAGTGTATCCAGAATGTATATCGGGTGTATACTTCTCACTCCGCTCCCTCTTTTTTTCTTCTCTCTATCTAGTTTTTCCTCTTTTTTTCCACCTTCTTCCTAAATTTTCTCTTCTATTTATAGAAAAATTTTCAAAATTTTCAGATTTGTTTATTATTATTTTATTATTTTTTTAATTAAAAGAAATCTCACTTACAAATTGCTTTTATTTTTTTAGAAAAAGAAATCCCACCTTTATATATTTTTATTTTTAAAATTCCAACTTTAATTACTTTATCTTATTTAAAATCCCACTTTTTATTTTTTTAAAAGAGAATCTCACTTTATTTAACTTTTCTTTAAAAAACAAACCACTATCTTTTCTTTTTCTTTTAAAAATGCTACTTTCAATTACTTTAAATTTTTTAAATTTTCAGATACCTTTATATTTATTTTTTAATTCCAACCTTCTTTTACTTTTAAATTTTTTAAAACTTTTTATTTTTTTTAAATTTTCTACATTCTTTTACTTTTTTTTTAAATCAAAGAAGAGAATTTCACCTATTTTTACTTTTATATTTTTTTATTCAATACTTCCCTTTTTCTTATTTTTTTTTTTCAAAATCATTCCCGAAATTATTATATATTTAAAAAAAAAAAATCGGTTTTTTTATATATAAAAAAAAACAAAAAATAAAACTATTAATAGTGATAATTCACCTTTTATTTTTTATTTTTTTGGTTTTGTTTTGTGTTGGACAAAAATGAAGAAGGGGTGTTGGGTTAATGGAGCGGACCGGGTCGACCCGGTTTGAAGTGGACCGGGTCATGGGGAAAGTTGGGCAATTATTTGGGCCTGTGGTTTGAAATTGAAGAAGTGGTCCAATCCGATTTTTCTTTGTATTTTTGTTCTCTTTTCTTCTTTTATTTTTCTAAAACTAAATTATAAAAGTACTTAAATTATTATTAAGAACTAAATTAAGTTATAAAAGCGCAAATTAACTTCCAATAACAATTACGCACAATTAAGTAATAATTAAGCATAAAATTGTTCATTTGGACATTAAATGCTAAAAATGCAAAAGATGCCTTTTTTGTAAGTTTTAATTTTTGTAAACAAATTTAATTACTAACAATTATAGAATTAAATCCTACATGCAAAAATGCGACACATTTTGTATTTTTTATTAATCAAATAAACATGCATAGACAAACATACAAATAGTTACACAAAATATCACAAAAATTGCACACCAAGAAAAATTATTTTATTTTTGAATTTTTTGGGAGTAATTCTCATATAGGGCAAAAATCACGTGCTTACAAACTTCATCTTAAATCTAACAACATTATAATTAAACTAACAATTTCTACATAAAAATAAACAAGAAAAAAAATGAAACGAACTGAAGAAAAATAAATAAAAAAACGATAAACACGAAATTAATATCAAACATATATTGATTTCAGATCCGAAAATATCAAACAAATTAAGGAAAGAAACGAAACTTAAACCAACTAACTGGATCGGAACAACGACGAACTCGAACGAAAACAAATCTGCCCGAAAACAATTATCGTACCAAAATAACTTGACGCCGAAGACGACCACGAACGGATGATCGAAGAAGATGGTCGTTTGGTGTCGTTTGAAGACGAAACAGTGGCGGCGAAGAGGCGGTGAAGCAGTAGCAGCTGCTACTGCTGAGCATGCTCGACGGAGGGCGGCTTTGGTGGTTGTCCATGGCTGGACGTAGCAGAAGGCAGCAGTAGCGACGCTGCAGCTCATCCATGGCTGGACGTAGCAGGAGCAACAGTGGCGACGGACATGGGAGGTCGACGGATGTAGCAGGAGCAACCACACGCAGCCATGGATGAGCTTGGAGCAGCTGCGTGTGGTTGAAGACAATGGAGAGGCAGCCATGGTCGTTCGACATGGACCTGGTCGAGCTGCTGGACATGACAGTGGTGAAGCGGTAGCGATAGGGTGCTGGTTCAAAGGCAGTCGAGGGGAAGACAGCCATAGTTGCCGGAGGTGAAGCTCGTTTTGGACTGGTTCGCTGCGTGCCGAAGAAGATGACGAAGCAGCGGCAGGCAACCATGGTTGCCGGAGGTGATGGTGACGTTGAGGAGGCAGCCATGGCTACTAGGGTTTGGAGGGATTTGGAGAAGAAGAAGAGGGAGGGGGCGGGTAGGTTCTTAGGTTTTTTTGGGGTTTGTTTTTTTGTGAAATAAAAGATAGAGAGATAGGGGTGTTGGGTTTATTTGGGTTATGGACTGGGTCGACCCGGTTTGAAATGGACTGGGTCGTAGGGGAAGGTTGGGTATATTTGGGCTTGTGGTTCAAAATTGAAGAAGAGGCCCAATTCCAATTTCCTTTGTATTTTTTGCTCTCTTTTCTTTTGCTTCCTAATTAATGAAACTAAAAATTCTAAATTAAGTTATAAACTAAATTGACTTATCAAAAATACTAATTAATCCCTAGAAACAATTATCGCACATTTGAATAGCAATTAACGATAAAATTGCACAATTTGGACGTTAAATGCTAAAAATACAATGTGCATTATTTTATGATCTTATTCATTTTGTAAAACAAATTTAATTACTCCTAATTGTAGAATTACATATTAAATGCAAATGTGACATATTTTTATATTTTTTATTCATTTAACAAATAAACATGCACAGACAAAATATAAATAATTATCCAAAAGTGCCACGAAAATTCAAACATTGCACACAAAGGAAAATTATTTTATTTTGAATTTTTGGGAGTAATTCTCATATAGGGAAAAAATCACGTGCTCACAACTACCCCTCTTTGTCCGAAAACACAAAGAATTTTCGTGCAAAGATAAAGTGAGCGGATACGAGCGATTTTTGCCCGTTTGGGTACTCCGTGTGAAGCATTTTTGAAAGATTTGACCAAACCTTTGCTTCAAAGGTTTTCTACATATCCTGGGCTAAACAGGAATCAGGTCAATGTAGTTCGGGAAGTTTTGGCAGCTGGGACTACCATGGGACTGTAATGTTGCTGTTACTGTTGTTGCATGCTATTACTACTGCTTTACCGACCTCCTTATTACACCAAAGGAGAATTAAAACTAAGCTAGCTATGCCTATCAACTACTAGTTACAAGATTCCTATCTATAATTCTTTTGCAACTTGATCTTGAGTCTTAGCTGATTCTGCTTGTAGACTTCGATCTGAATCTTGATGCTTGCAAGTTGTAGGTGCTTGTTTATTTTTGCAGCATTGAGTGAAGCGGGATTGGCGGAGCTCGTGACTTCAATCAGATTTTGAGCGATCGGCACTTTGTTTGCTCCTGTATTTGGGCTCATCTTCTTTTGTTCTTTCATTCCTTTCTTTATTTTGGATTGAGACTCACTCCGTAGGTCATCTCGATCCCTGTGCTTCGGGGTCAAACCTGCTCAGACAACAAAACAAACAAACGAAATTTTTTTGCCCCAGTTTTACTAGGAAAATTTCGCGAGTTAATTGCCATAAAAATCTACAGAATTAATGAGGGGATTGGAAACCTCAAGTCTAAAAGGCACAACTCAGGGATTGGAGCCCTAATGTTTGCAAAAGGCAAAACGCTCAACTCAGGGATTGGAGCCTTAATGTCGGCTAAAAGAAAATCGCTCAACTCAGGGATTGGAGCCCTAATGTCGGCTAAAGGAAACTTGCTCGACTCAGGGATTGGAGCCCTAATGTCGGCTTAAGAAAATCGCTCAACTCAGGGATTGAAGCCCTAATGTCGGCTAAAAGAAAATTCGCTCAACTCAGGGATTGAAGCCCTAATGTCGGCTAAAGGTGACTAGGGAATGGAGGCCCTATGTCTAAAATCTCAACTTAGGGATTGAAGCCCTAATATTGGTAAAGGAAACTTGCTCGACCGAGGGATTGGAGCCCTAATGTCGTCTAAAGGAAAATTGCTCAACTCAGGGATTGGAGCCCTAATGTCGGCTAAAGGAAAAATCGCTCAACTCAGGGATTGGAGCCCTAATGTCGGCTAAAGGAAAATTGCTCAACTCAGGGATTGGAGCCCTAATGTCGGCTAAAGGAAAATTGCTCAACTCAGGGATTGGAGCCCTAATGTCGGCTAAAGGAAAATTGCTCAACTCAGGGATTGGAGCCATAATGTTGGCTAAAGGAAAATTGCTCAACTCAGGGATTGGAGCCCTAATGTCGGCTAAAAGAAAAATCGCTCAACTCAGGGATTGGAGCCCTAATATTGATAAAGGCGACTAGGGAATGGAGGCCCTATGTCTAAAATCTCAACTTAGGGATTGGAGCCCTAATATTGATAAAGGCGACTAGGGAATGGAGGCCCTATGTCTAAAATCTCAACTTAGGGATTGGAGCCCTAATATTGGTAAAGGAGACTAGGGAATGGAGGCCCTATGTCTAAAATCTCAACTCAGGGATTGAAGCCCTAATGTTGGCAAAAGTGACTAGGGAATGGAGGCCCTATGTCTAAAATCTCAACTCAGGGATTGGAGCCCTAATATTGGCAAAGGTGACTAGGGAATGAAGGCCCTATGTCTAAAATCTCAACTTAGGGATTGGAGTCCTAACGTTGGCAAAAAATAGGTTGATATTGGAGATTCTAAACTAACCCTTTTTTGGAATTTTCTTCTTATTTCTCTTTTTGTTTTTATTTTTTATTATTATTTTTTTAATTATTTTTTGTTCAGTAAAAATGCAGGAAAGAATTTGAAGGAAACTTCCCTTTTGGGTTGATTCCTTGCTGCAAAGCTGTTTCTTGCACTTGTGCATTTCTTTTCCCTTTTGGTTGCACCTGCTTCTTGCACGGTTGCTTTGGATTGCACCTGTTTCAATTCTCCAAACAAAGAACAATTGTCATTTTGAAAACGGTGGTTGGTTCGGTGGCCTTGATCATTCCAATTGCTTGGGCCCGACCTCATTTCTGTTGCGAAACTTCGCCATTGATTGACTTCAAAGGCGACCCCCTTTCGAACTGATAAGACTCGTATTTTAGGATTTCATGATGATTCTCCTGTGTAAGGCTTTGGTTCTTCCATCTCATTCTGCTTGGGGATTTTTACTAAGGCAGATCTCAGTGGAGATTTTTTTTAATGCCTTTACTTTGGAGGTAATCAACATCATGATCAGTCGGGATTGGACTGACGCACCACTGAGGTTGGGTATTTTCTTCACTTCTTGCTAGATGCAGCTCTGTGAAACCGGTCCTGCCACCTTTTCTTTCTAACACATTTGGAATTTAGGGTTAAACCGAAAGGGATTCAAGGAAAGGTAAACAAAGAGGGGAGAAACGAATTTAAAAGAGAAGCGTCCCTTTCGGGGAAAAGAAGGACTTATCTGAGGTGCATGCTAGCTTTAAACTGACATGACATGCCTTTTAGACTGGATACCCGAACCTCACGAACTTGCATTTCCTCATGAACCAAAAACGGATCTATGTTTCCCAACCAGGGAACCTTGCCAGAACTTTCTGTAGTGAAATCATCTTTTCGGCCGACAGCGCCCTTTGCGGGTTTTCGCTTGTCGACCTCTCTCATTTCTCTTCTCACTATCGCCTGATAGTACTCTTTGCGAGTTTTACTAAACAAGCTCTCTCATTTTCGATTTCTCTGCTCGCCATTGCCTTACGGTGCCCGTCTGGGTTTTCACCAATAAGACTCTCTTATTTTATTTCTCTCATTTTCTTGCCTCGGATCCAAGTAGCTGTATCCTCTGATCCTTGACCACTCTCACTGATTGATCATAAAGACTTGAAAGGATTTGGGTAAAAATGATTTGGATCGATTTACAACTTTGGAACCATTCAAAACGGGATTATCGCGGGACCATTATACATCTGCCCCAATTTCATTTTGAGGGAATTTGGATTTTTATTTTGGTGTGACTGAACCCCAGAGAGAGGTTGCCTACGTATCCTTTCGGAATCAAGTCAGACGTAGTTCAGGCAAATCAATTGTTTTTTTTGGATTCCAAAGAGGGTAGCCAAAGAAATGTAACCGACTCAAAGGTTTTGTAGAAAGAGTTGATAGTGTTTGGGAAGCGGGAATAAAAAGCCTTCATCATCTCAAATGTGCCTAGACGTCACCGAAGTAAACTCAAACATAGTACCTTTTGACTGCATCCGCGTTCACAGCTGTTTCAGGATCATTTCCTTCAATATCACCCAGATACAATGCTCCTCTTGGTAATATCTTCCTGATGATGTACGGACCTTTCCAATTAGGAGCAAATTTTCCTTTCGCTTCCTGGTGATGTGGAAGAATGCGTCTTAACACTAGTTGACCTACTTCAAAATTCCTGGGTCGCACCTTCTTGTTGTAAGCGCGAGCCATTCTTTGTTGGTACAACTGCCCGTGACAGACCGCAACCATTCGTTTTTCATCAATTAAGGTCAACTGCTCCAATCGAGTCTTAACCCATTCGTTATCTTCAATCTATGCTTCAATAATGGTTCAGAGCGAAGGAATTTCTACCTCTGCCGGTATCACAGCCTCGGTCCCATAAACTAACAAGTATGGGGTTGCCCCTACTGATGTGCATACTATAGTGCGATATCCCAACAAAGCAAAAGGTAACTGTTCATGCCATTGTCTGGAACTCTGGATTGTCTTCCTCAAAATCTTCTTGATGTTTTTGTTTGTTGCTTCAACAGCGCCATTGGCCTTGGGCCGATAAGGAGTGGAGTTCCTATGCGTTATTTTGAACTATTCGCGTACATCCTCCATCAAGTGACTATTCAGGTTTGCCGTGTTATCTGTGATGATAGTTGCAGGAATACCGAAACGACAGATAAAATTTGAATGTACAAAATCCACCACGGCTTTCTTAGTGACCGATTTGAGAATGACAGCTTCGACCCATTTTGTGAAGTAATCAATAGCGACCAATATGAATCTGTGTCCATTCGAGGCTTTTGGCTCGATTGGCCCAATGACGTCCATGCCCCAAGCAACAAATGGCCAAGGTGCAGACATGGGATGCAGTTCTGTGGGAGGTGCATGAATCAAAACACCGTGCACCTGACACTGATGACACTTTCGAACGAAACTAAAACAGTCATTTTCCATGGTCATCCAGTAATAACCCGCTCGAAGGATTTTCTTTGCTAAAACATACCCGTTCATGTGAGGCCCGCATACTCCTGCGTGTACCTCATGCATGATTCTTCCAGCCTCTTCTGCGTCAACACATCTCAACAAATTGAGATCCGGGGTTCTTTTATACAATACCTCGCCGCTCAAAAAGAATCCACTCGCATGCCGCCTAATAGTTCTATTTTGATCTCCAGTAGCATGTTCAGGGTATTCTTGTATTTTCAAGAACCTCTTAACATCATGGTACCATGGATGGGTACTTGGTCCCGCCTCGATTACATTACAGTAACCGTGTCTTTCCCTGATTTGGATTTCCAAGGGATCGATGTGGGCATTGCCTGGATAAGGTAACATTGAAGCTAAGGTGGCAAGTGCATCGGCTAGTTCATTGTGACACCGCAGGATATACCTGAACTTTATTGATTTGAATCGCTTGCTAAGATCCTCCACGTGCTGCCGGTTAGGAATAAGCTTGACATCTCGAGTTTCCCATTCACCCTGGGCTTGTCGGATAATCATATCAGAATCCCCCATAATCAACAAATCTTCAACATCTTGATTGATCGCCATATTCATGCCCATGATGCAGGCTTCATATTCAGCTGTATTGTTCGTGCAAAAGAAACGAAGCCTAGCTGTGGGCGGATAGTGTTGACCAGTGGGTGAGATCAAGATTGCCCCAATTCCTACACCTTTGGCGTTTACAGCCCATCAAAGAACATCTTCCAAGCATGAGCGTCTTCCGAGATTACTCCTATGGTGTTTATCTCTTCATCTGGAAAATAAGTACTCAACGGTTGGTACTCATCATCAATCGAGTTCTCGGCCAAATGATCCGCTAACGCCTGGGCTTTCATTGCCGTGCGAGTGACATAGACTATGTCGAATTCAGTAAGCAAGATTTGCCACTTTGCTAGTCTCCCAGTAGGCATTGGTTTCTGGAATATGTACTTTAAAGGATCCAACCTAGTTATGAGGTAAGTAGTATGAGCTTGGAGATAATGTCTCAATTTTTGAGCGACCCACGTCAAAGCACAACACGTTCTTTCCAACAAAGTGTATTTGGCCTCATAGCTGGTGAACTTCTTGCTTAAGTAATAGATCCCCTGCTCTTTCTTTCCAGTTATGTCATGTTGTCCGAGGACACAACCGAAAGAATTTTCCAAGACCGTTAGATACAAGAATATGGGTCTCTCTGGCTCTGGCGGGACCAAAACTGGAGGATTTGAAAGATATTCTTTGATCTTGTCAAAAGCCTCTTGACACTCAGCCGTCCATTTGATTGTTGCATCCTTCATCAATAGCTTGAATATGGGCTCACACGTGCTAGTCAGTTGGGCAATGAATCGACTGATATAGTTTAACCTGCCCAATAGACTCATCACGTCTTTCTTCGTTCTTGGAGGAGACAGATCTCGGATAGACTTTATCTTTGTTGGATCTAACTCGATACCTCTCCTGCTTACTATGAAACCCAGAAGCTTGCCCGATGGGACTCCGAAGGCGCACTTAGTCGGATTCAGCTTCAGGTCGTACTTTCTCAGCCTCTCAAAGAATTTCCTCAAGTCTCGAACATGATCGTCTTGAGTCCTGGACTTGACTATCACGTCGTCTATATACACCTCTATCTCTTGATGCATCATATCATGAAAAATGGTAGTCATGGCTCTCATGTAAGTTGCCCCGGCATTCTTTAAACCGAATGGCATAACCCGATAACAGTAAGTACCACAAGGTGTAGTGAAGGCAATTTTCTCGGCATCTTCTTCATCCATCAACACCTGATGATATCCAGCGTAACAATCTACGAAAGACTGTATCTCATGTTTGGCATAGTTATCAACAAGGATGTGGATGTTGGGCAACGAGAAATTGTCTTTGGGACTTGCCCTATTCAAATCTCGATAATCCACAGACACCCGAGTTTTCCCATCTTTCTTCGGTACCGGAACTACATTAGCCAACCACATAGTATACTGGACTACCCGAATTACTCCTGTTTTCAACTGCTTTGTGATTTCTTCTTTGATCTTATCGCTGGTATCAGTCTTGAACTTCCTCTGCTTCTGTTGAACTGGAGGACATTCAGGGTAAATTGGCAATTTATGCACCACTAGATCAACACCTAATCCTGGCATGTTATCGTATGACCAAGCAAACACATCTTTAAATTCAAAGAGGAGTTGAATTATTGCATCTCGCGTTGTCCCATCTGTGTGAATGCTTATTTTGGTTTCTCGAATTTCTTCAAGAGTTCCCAAATTAACCGGTTCGGTGTCATTCAAATCCGGCTTAGGTTTATTCTCAAAGTGTTCCAATTCCCGATTTATTTCCCTAAAAGCCTCTTCTTCATCATATTCCGGTTCTTGGTTCATTATTTCATAGTTAAACAGCTCGTTTGGATCTGGGCGTGAAGTTCGCAAGCATGTCATATTATTTAAAGCCACATTATTATAACTGAAAGGAAAAGATAAAAGAAAAATAGCAAAAATCAGAAAGAATAAAGAAAAATGATGAAATACTGATTTTATTCCTTGGAATTGGGAAGATAACAGAGTTTATATTTCAGGAAATTAAAACAGGAAACTAAAGAAAAACATCCGAGTTACACCCTGGGATAACCCGTGATGCAGGAAAGGTGGCAGGACAAGTCTACCCGGACTCCCGCCTGACTGGGAATGGTGTAGCCTCCCAATTTTGAAGCTTAGCATTTGGCCCCATGTATAGCACCTCAACGGTGCTTGTGCCTTCTCCCAGTTGAACCATGTGAGTTTCGTAAAACATTTCTCTCATTGACCCACATATTTCTTCAATCTCTTCGGCCGTAAAGGCCTCGTCATCTTCTTCTTCAATGTACTTTGATCTGACAAAAGTTTCGTACAAATGTGGCAATGGTTGAGGCAACTTCCATCCCTCATTTTTTCTCTTCTTTGCCCAATCTTCATCTTTTGGAGTAGGGTGGAAGCCTATCCCAAAGAGTTTCTTAGTGTAAGGCAAGGTGATAGGTTCAGTTATTCCTTGCGACGATTTTCCAAGTCCTTTTCCCGGTTTGAATCCCCGTCGGATCATTTCTTTAGCAACCATGATTGAAGCGTTAGACAAGAAAGGTTGGGGGCAAGGGCTCCCTTCTTCATACTGCTCCGCCAGCATAACTTCAAAAGCCTGATAAACTGTGTGCTCACTCCCTTCTCTTGCTTCAAGATATGGGATGGATGGGTACCGATAAATAGACTGTTCGTCTTCTCCGTAGACCACAATTTCCTTATCTTCATATTCAAACTTCACCATTTGGTGGAGAGTGGAGGGTACAGCTCCTGCAACATGAATCCAAGGCCTTCCGAGGAGAAAGTTGTAAATAGTGTCCATATCCAGTACCTGGAAAGTTACTTCGAACTCCCCCGGCCCGATAGTCAATATCAGGTCTATTTCTCTGAGGGTGTCCCTCTTGATGCCATCGAAAGCTCTTACACAGACATTATTGGGGCGAATCCTTCCGGTCCCAATTTCCATTCTTTGCAGCGTAGAGAGCGGACAAATGTCAACACCCGAACCCTCATCCAACATTACTCGCTTGACGTAGTAGTCTTCACACTTGATTGTCAGATGTAAAGCCTTGTTGTGAGCTGCTCCCTCCGGAGGCAAATCGTTCTTGCTAAAAGAAACTTGATTAACCGCAAAGAACCTTTCTGTCATTCTTTCAAGTTGTTCAACTGAAGTCTCAACCGGCACATACGCTTCATTCAAAGTTTTCAGCAGGATCTTCTGATGCTCGGCGGACCTCATTAGCAAAGATAGCATAGACACTTGTTCAGGGTATTTGCGCAACTGATCCAACACTTCATAGTCAGGCATATTCATCTTCTGGAAGAAAGCCTCTGCTTCTTCAGCGCTTACAGGTTTCTTGGGTGGGAAGCGCTTTCGTGTGGCATTGTTCACTTCTTGAATGTCTGAATATCTTCCAGCAGAAATATTTTCTGGAAGTTCCCTCGTGATTTCTTTGCCTTTGTTGATAATTCCACGGTACCGTAGATGGGTCCGTCATTGGCTTCTGTGGCACGCGTCCGATAACCACTAGCTCATTCAGCCGAGGTGGTTTAATCATCCCCCGAACCACATAGGCCCCTTTCGCCACGTACATCGGTATTCCCTTTTTTATTTCGAAAATCTGTGGTTTCTCTGATTGACCTCGTGGAATATAGAGAACTTCATTCTTCGAAGGCAACATCGTCTCCGTCTTTGTCTCAGCCTTCTTTTCGAGCTCAGCCTTGACAACATTAGTCTTCTTTTCCCCTTTCTCTTGCTTCGGGGCTGCTTTAGGCTTTCTCTCTACATCGACAATGGTGATTATAGCTTTTAGGGCAGGATCAAACTCCTTGTCCTCACAGATCATCCCAATCAATGGCCCATTATTGTGAGCGGGCAACAGATTGTTGGTCACATTTGGGACCTCCTCGTCCCTTAATACTATCTTTCCCTGTTCTATTAAGTTCTCTACCGCCCTTTTTAAAGTCCAACAATCGTTGGTATCATGCCCTTCTGCTCCCGAATGATAAGCACACCTGACATCGGCTCTGTAAGCAGTTGATGCTGGATTTTGCCTTGTCTGAGGGACTGGTTGTAGGAAACCCATCTGGACCAGTTTTGGGATTAGGGTAGAATACAGTTCACCAATGGGTGTGAAAGTTTGTCTTCTGGGTGATTCTTGAGGACGGAAGTTATTCTGGGGTAGTTGTGGATTATAGTAGTGTCGGTAGGGAGGCTGATTTCTGGGAGGTGGAGCTTGATTTCTGTTGGCTTGTTGTTGTGGCCGGACATAAGGCTGAGTATTCATAACCGAGTATGGCTGAGGAGTATAGGCCAAATTTTGGTGAGGGTAATAATGTTGCGGGGTCCTCTCTGAGAAAAAGGATCTGGGAGTATAATTTCTCCTTGTACCCGACGCTGCCATGAATGTTTCTTCCCTTTTCTTTCATTTTGCTATTCCTCCAGACCCACCCTGAATGGCTTGCGAGGTAGCTCTGATAGTAGATTGGCTTAGAATTCGACCCGTTTTTAGCCCATTTTCTACCATTTCTCCGATCTTAATCGCTTCTGCGAAAGGTTTTCCCATGGCCGACATCATGTTTTGGAAGTAATCTGATTCTTGAGCTTGGAGGAAAGTAGTGACCATTTCTATTTCATCCATGGGAGGTTTTACCCTTGATGCTTGCTCGCGCCATTTAATAGCGTATTCTCTGAAGGTTTCTGAGGGTTTATTCTTCAAGTTTGACAAAGAATTCCTGGGAATCACTCGCAAAAATTAGAAAATAACTCCAAATCATATTTATGTTCAAACACAACTTTAATTTTCAAATATCATTTTCATGACTTGAAAACAATTTCACTTTATAGTTTTCTTTGATTATGATGTTTTTGAATATTTATAATTATAAAAATTATGTATCGTAATTGTTTATTACTTGGTTTTGAATATGTAAGTTTCATTCTTAAAATAATATACAAATAATTATGAAAATTAGAAGTATTAGATATTATACTCAAGAAACATATATTCTTTGATACAAATTACTCTTCTTATAGTCTACAGTCATAGCTAAGTTTTATTTTGATTCTTGTCATATCTTGTTAAGTATATTTAATCTTTTGATTAATTGACATGTGCACTGTTAGTCTATCCCCCTATGAAATTCTTCAAACATAACATTTAAATGATGTGAGTACTATATATTATACAACATTTCTACTTTACGTCGTATTTGAAGGTATAATATAAACTAATATAGTCTCAATATATATACTCTCCTTCTCAAAATACTCATCACTTTCCTTTTTAAGAGTCAATTGGCTTATTGTACAAGCAAAATTGGATTAGATCAACTTAATATGAAACTTTAAATATAAATATTCAAAAAATTATATACAAAGTTTAAAATAGTAAAAAATACATTTCAAATATTGAATTTTGATATGCGGAAAGCGACATATAATTTGGTTCAAGACAAGAGTCTTGTTATAAATAGAGTCATTCTTTGACACAAAAGGGAGGACTTAGAGGATATAAAAAAAGAAGGGACTTTTGAAGAAGAGATTGATAGAAAAAGGAAGTTGAGAGAGTTGACTGAATTTTGAGAAATCAGAATTTGAGAGCAAAAGAGAAAAACAAGTTGTACTTTTACTTGAATAATTTCCGTTTGCTTTTCCTTGAGTGTCATTCAAAATCAGTAAACTACTGCATCTTGTATCCGTCTCTCTGCTGCTTTGACTGCGATTACATTTTGGTATTGCTGGTTTTCAATCTGTTACTGGTTTATTCCACAGGTCGTTATTGGTTTTGCTGTTGCTGAACCTGTTGTCGCTGTGTTGTTGCTACTGCTCCTGCTTGACTTTTTCTTCTTCTTCCTTTGAACATTGAATTCCAGGTACATATTTCGAATCACCTTGATGTAACCTGAGTTGAAGTTGAAACGGAATTATGCAGCAAACCTGCACATTTGGATGCTATTTGTCGTCTTTAATGCTATAGATGTTAAATGAAGTAGATTTATCCAATATTAGCTCTGTTTTTATATTCTGTATGAATAATAGAAACGTGACTGTATAATTGGAACTGTTTTAGGCGTGTATATTTTTGTGACAGAATGTTAAATTATGTAGATAGCTTATAAATGTCATATCCCGTAGTGGTAATCTGAAAATAGACATGTTAAATGTTGACTCAAATTAGTAAAGTAGGATATTAAGTTAGTAATTTCGCAGAATCAGTAGGTCTGCCGTATTTGAAGTTTGATTCGATGTAGTAAGGCTAAGGTCATAAACTTGATTAGACATGAGTTGATTTCGAACAAGGCTTGTTAGAGTTCCTTAAATGTAATAGATTTTCAAAGTGTCGATTAAGTTTTAACAACTTTCGTATGCATTGGTAGTCAAGGTTGGTTCAGTTTCAAATAGTTTAAAAAAAAAATTAATTCCAATGGTTCAATTCATCTAATAATGTGAAGTCTAAATTAGTTAAAGAATAATTTGTTTGTTTCGATAATATTGTTCGTCAATTCCATATTTTATTTATAATTTCATTTTTTTGGTAATATTTAATTATAGAATAAGACACGAAACACTTTTCTTTTGAGCAAATTCGATCGCAATTTTGTGTTAGCATCTTTTGTAGTCTAATAATTGATAAGAGGCCCGAACTTGCCAAGCATGTAATTTAATTAGCATATATTTTCTTCTTTCATTTTTGAGACGAACAAAAATAGAAAATGTAGTCATTTTAAGATTATCTTTTTAAAATAAATGAGACGAGCCTCGCCGAATAAAACGCACAAACCGCGAGGCCCTCATAAATGTATATAGTAAATACTTAGAATTTGGGATGGGCCGTTTAGCGAATTTCACGGCCCTCCCCAAAAATAATAACGTGATAGTCTCTTTAGGCACGTTTTTAATAATATTACTTTCTTAAATTCGGGTGCGCATTTATGTGACCCAAATCCAAATCTCAATGGAGTCGGAACGTATTAACAACCACGGGTGCATTGATTGTGACGTGGGTCGAGATGCATTTTCACGACGTTGCAATTCTATTAAAAAAATAATGATAATAAAAGCAGTTTAAATTAATAAAAGCACACAAGTTATAACATGAATAAAAATCAGATATTTAGCCATTATAACAATTTAAGCGACCGTGCTAGAACCACGGGATTCGGGGGTGCCTAATACCTTCCATCGGGTCAACAGAATTCCTTACTTAGAATTTCTGGTTCGCAGACTTCATTTGGAAAGTCAAATATTTTCCTCGAATTGGGATTCAAGATAATCCGGTGACTTGGGACACCAAAAGCCAAACATTTCCCAAGTGGCGACTCTGAAATAAATAAATAATCTCATTTCGAATATTGTCACTTAAAATGGAAAAACTCCCTCACACATTTATCCTTCGGGGTAGGCGCGCAAAAAGGAGGTGTGACAGCTCTGGCGACTCTGCTGGGGACCGAACTCAGAATCTCTGGTTCAGGGTTCAGAATTCGAGCTTGGAATAATTGTTGTATTTGGCTTTATCTGATTTTGTTACATGACCTGTGCTTAATGTGCTAACTAACTGCTTTTACCGCTTTGATATTTTGTGAACTGTATATAACTGTGTCGAAACCCATCTCCTCTCTGAGTCTTCTAAATCATGAAGAAGGGTGCACTTCGTGTGACTTCTTTTCTGTTTAGAGTCAAATCCCATTTTTGGAACGAGGTTAGGATAAGTTGCAAAGCCGGGTTGAGCTTCTCTATCCCCGGTACGCTGCCCTCCCTCGGCTCGAGCTGTCCACTCGGGTAAGCCAGGTCTAGAACAAACACCCAGGTTCTGAACCTAGAATAACTCAACTTCATGCCGGATTCCTAGTAGGAACGCTTATATGCATTATGTGCATTTTTGACTTGGGGGACTCAACACAGGGGTTGGGTCCGTCTAGGAATAGCAACCTGAAACAGAAAAGACCATCCTGATGCATCCTACTTACGCTCTGTGCATTTATTTGTTTCGAACCTGCATGTTGACCGGCTTCTGAATCTAGGGGAATGTTAGAAAATTTTGAAAAAAAATTTGAGAAAAATAGAAAAAATCTGCTGCTTTGAAAAAAAAAATAATAACAATGTCCAAATAGTGTCGAAACTCTGCCGAAATTTAAAAAAAATAATTATTTTTAATAGTTTGTTTTACTAAAAGCAAAGGAAAAATAGAAAATGAATCTTTATTTTTGGAAATTGTTGAAAAAGAGTCTTATAGAAAAAGAGTTTGTTTGTTGAAAATGAAAAGAAAAAAAAGAGTCGTTATTCTGTCTTGTTTTCAAAAAATAGAAAAGGAAAATAGTTTGTCTTGCCATGAAAAATGAATAAAGTCTTGTTTTTTTTAAAAAATAATAATTTTTTAATATAATTTGTTTTATTACCGAACTACGCGGGTCTGATTCTCACCGGATTTGAGATACGTAGGCAAACCTCATCGGTTTTGACCCCAATTTTCAAAAAATAATCCAAAAATATTTTCTTCCAGTCCCTTCTTTGAAAATATTTCCTTAAAATTTAAAAAAAAAAACAAAAGAAATTAGTTTTCTTAAACACAAAAAAAAAATGGTTTCCTTCTTTCTAATATCTTTCGTACGAAAAAAAAATCAATAAAAATCAAAATCTAAAATACGGGTTTCCTTCATTCTAAAGTATTTTTCCAAAAAAAATATCAGAAACAAAAATCCAAAAAAAATGCTCTTTAGCTGTCTTTATTTTGTAAATATCCATAAAAACTTTGAAAATATGAGTCCAAAAATATTTTCGCTTTTCTTTAGAAGTGCTTTTGTAAATAAATAAAAAATTCAAAAATCCAAAATATTTTCTTAAAAGTGCCTCTTTCAAAAATTAAGAGGCGACAGCCAAAATCCAAAGAAAATATTTTCTTTCTTATTTAGAAAAAGAGAGAACAAATGAAAATTCAAACAAAAATATTTTTTTTACTTCTAAAATTCTCAAAGTTCCAATCAAAAGAAAAGGAATTTTTAGAAGTCTTTCTTTCAAAAAATAAAAATAGAGTCAAATTCAAAAATCCAAAAAAATATCCTTTTCTTCTTTTAAAGCATTTTTTTTAGAAAATCCAAAAGAAACAAAAATCCAAAAACAAGAAAAAAAAATCTTTATTCTTTTAAAGCAATTTTTTTTAAAAAAAAATTATTCCAAAAAAAAAAGTTAGTTTACTTACTCTATTCACAATTTCTTGCACTACGCAGGATCTGATTCATGCGGGGTCGTGATACGTAGGCGATCCTCATCGGATCCGGTCACGTTTTAAACTTCAAATAAACAAAAATAATAAGAAAATATAAATAAAAGGGAGTCGAAATGACGCATGCCATCAGTGCAAACATGTAGAAACTCACTTAACTGTATAGGTGCATCACACCCCAACGTGAGATTACCTGTCTGTTATTTGTTTCAAACTAACCGTTTGCTTGCTGCTAAGTTCAGGTTTTTAGAAAGGTGGTTTGGTTTTGTGGAGGTCTGGCCTCACATTCATACTTTACGAGGTCGAAAGGAAGTGTTCAGCTGCCCGTCACTAAGTCGAGAGGAAGTATTCACACCTACTTCACAAGATCAAAGGGAAGTGTAGAGATGTCTTCAGAAATTCCTTTGCCAACGATTCCTATTTCCGAAGAGAGTTCAATCTCGCCCATCCCAACTTCCGAATCAGCAACTGCTGAAGAAAACAGAGTCTTGCGGCTTCGCATGTTGGAAATGTTAGATGACTGGAACAATGGAAAAGAGCCACCGAGTGTAATCCCTGGATTCCCCGAGCTGTTCTCTAGGACAAGTGGGACTTCCAACGTCCCCATAAGTTATCCAACTACCCCATTCGGGTACCCTACCATTTTAGCCCACTCCGCTGGATCACCCTCTGATTCTTATCCCCGGATGTCAACGACAGATGTGGCTACAAACATATTCACTGCACCACCCTGTCCAATTGCGGCACAACCCGCTATACACAGGCCTAATTTTGACTCTTCCTCATTCACATTTCAAGCACCATCCTTCTCGTTGGAACCGACTCGGTTTACCACCAACGCTCACCCTCAGCAGCCTCAATACGAGTTTACGCCTGGGCAAGAACGAAATCCCAAAGCTTTTGAACAAGATGAAATGACAAAAAGAATGAGGAGCCTCGAGCAGAGTTTAAAAAATATGCAAGGTTTAAGCGGGCAGAAGAGTGTCTCCTATACTGATCTGTGCATGTTCCCTCACGTGCACCTGCCCGTAGGGTTCAAAACACCGAAGTTTGAGAAATATAATGGACATGGCGATCCCATTGCTTACCTCAAAAAGTATTGCAACCAATTGCGTGGGGCTGGCGGCAAAGAAGAATTGTTGATGGCATACTTCGGAGAAAGCTTGGTGGGCATAGCCTCAGAATGGTATATGGATCAGGACATATCTCGATGGCACATTTGGGACGATCTTGCCAGAGATTTTGTAAGGCAGTTTCAGTATAATATTGACTCCCCGAAATATTCTCATCATTGCATGCTTTGTTCCCCACTACCTTAAACAAATAAATTATTCCCCACTATATTAAACTAAAGAATTATTCTCCACTATCTTGTGTCTTGTCCCCCACTATATTAAATAAATGCATTATTCCCAACCCATTATGTCTTGTCCTCCCACCATATACTATTGTAATATTATTAATGCCTAGTGGACGGAGCACTCAGATTAAATAATTGTTCAAATTTTCAATTCCAAAAATACCCCTCCGAACTTACTGAAATTACCATTTTACCCCTGAAAATACTGCAATTTAACATTCTACCCCATCAGCTATATCCAATCCGCCTAATCAATTTTAACCAAAATACAACAACTATAACCAATTCCTAAACAATTTCAAACAACAAATTCAAACTAAATGTTGAACAACAAAGAAACAAACTGGAATTATTTTGACTGAATAATATTTTTATTTTATTTTTTTCTATTAACAACAAACCTACTTTCAGATTCAACAACAACAACAAACAAATAGATTCAAATCACTAAGCTTCAATAATCAATTTGAACTTCAAATTAAATCTAACAACATTATAACAACACACTTCCATATTAAAACTAAACAAGAACAAATGAATAAAAATAAACTGAAGAAATAATTAATTGAACTTCAACTTAAATCTAACAACATTATAATTAAACTAACAATTTCTACATAAAAATAAACAAGAAAAAAAATGAAACGAACTGAAGAAAAATAAAATAAAAAAACGATAAACACGAAATTAATATCAAACATATATTGATTTCAGATCCGAAAATATCAAACAAATTAAGGACAGAAACGAAACTTAAACCAACTAACCGGATCGGAACGATGACGAACTCGAACGAAAACAAATCTGCCCGAAAACAATTATCGTACCAAAATAACTTGACGCCGAAGACGACCACGAACGGATGATCGAAGAAGATGGTCATTTGGTGTCGTTTGAAGATGAAACAGTGGCGGCGAGGAGGCGGTGAAGCAGTAGCAGCTGCTACTGCTGAGCATGCTCGACGGAGGGAA
The DNA here is from genome assembly GCF_000715075.1 of Nicotiana tabacum. NCBI lineage: Eukaryota > Viridiplantae > Streptophyta > Magnoliopsida > Solanales > Solanaceae > Nicotiana > Nicotiana tabacum. The sequence continues at coordinate 173,048,177 of NC_134090.1, forward strand.
GCTTTGGTGGTCGGCCATGGCTGGACGTAGCAGAAGGCAGCAGTAACGACGCTGCAGCTCGTCCATGGCTGGACGTAGCAGGAGCAACAGTGGCGACGGACATGGGAGGTTGACGGACGTAGCAGGAGCAACCACACGCACCAATGGATAAGCTTGGAGCAGCTGCGTGTGGTTGAAGATGATGGAGAGGCAGCCATGGTCGTTCGATGTGGACCTGGTCGAGCTGCTGGACATGACAGTGGTGAAGCGGCAGCGGTAGGGTGCTGGTTCGAAGGCAGTCGCGGGGGAGGCAGCCATAGTTGCCGGAGGTGAAGCTCGTTTTGCACTGGTTCGCTGCGTGCCGAAGAAGATGACGAAGCAGCGGCAGGCAGCGATGGTTGCCGGAGGTGATGGTGACGATGAGGAGGCAGCCATGGCTGCTAGGGTTTGGAGGGATTTGGAGAAGAAGAAGAGGGAGGGGGGCGGGTAGGTTCTTAGGTTTTTTTTTTGGGTTTGTTTTTTTGTGAAATGAAAGATAGGGAGATAGGGGTGTTGGGTTTATTTGGGTTATGGACTGGGTCAACCCAGTTTGAAATGGACCGGGTCGTAGGGGAAGATTGGGTATATTTGGGCCTGTGGTTCAAAATTGAAAAAGAGACCCAATTCCGATTTCCTTTGTATTTTTTGCTCTCTTTTCTTTTACTTCCTAATTAATAAAACTAAAAATTCTAAATTAAGTTATAAACTAAATTGACTTATCAAAAATACTAATTAATCCCTAGCAACAATTATCGCACATTTGAATAGCAATTAACGATAAAATTGCACAATTTGGACGTTAAATGCTAAAAATGCAACGTGCATTATTTTATGATCTTATTCATTTTGTAAAACAAATTTAATTACTCCTAATTGTAGAATTACATATTAAATGCAAATGTGACATTTTTATATTTTTTATTCATTTAACAAATAAACATGCACAGACAAAATATAAATAATTATCCAAAAGTGCCACTAAAATTCAAACATTGCACATAAAGGAAAATTATTTTATTTGAATTTTTGGGAGTAATTCTCATATAGGGCAAAAATCACGTGCTCACACAAGTAAATAGGGATTATAAGGAACAACCCAAAAATTGTCTAAAAAGTATCCTCTGACTTTTACCTTTTCTCCCGTATTTCTTCTCCTGTAAACTAGGTATGAGTTTTTTCCCTTCGACGTTTGATAAGAGTACTCTTTTGGATATTCAAATTTACAGTAATCGTTTTTTTTCATGCATGAATTAGTAGGATTTAGTTCTCCACATGGACCATGCATCATGTGTTGAAGAACAAGTGAATAAAGATCTGGTTCTGTATCTTCATTAGGTATTTCAGCACTGATGATATTATCATAAGAGTCAGGTGTCAGCAATTTATATTTGTCAGTCAATATGATTAGAAAATAAGCATGCGGAAGACCTTGCTTTTGAAATTCCACGGTATATATTAAAGCAATAACTTCTCCAAATATGCTTCGTTTCACTATGTCCTTTTTCAATTCATCTACTTTGGCTCTAAGTACTCTACTGATTAAGTCGGGTCTATTTGAACTTCATTAGTTGATAGTAAATGTCCTTCTATTTCTGGCCAGGATGGGTTGCAAGTCATAGTTAAAAATATATGAGGTTTTCCAAATCGTTGCACTAATGCTATAACGTCCATATATCGTCGACGTATATCCCTTGGTCCACCTATAAATGTAACAGGGAGGAAATTTTGTCTTCCAATGTTAGCAGCTTCCCTCTCACCAAATCGCAAAGCATCAACAATTCCCTGTAATATATCGACTCTGAACAAATCTGGATTAAGTGAGATAAAGTATAATCTTTATGTTTCAAGTTTTATATATTCATCTACAGAATATTGCTGAAATAATCTTTATGTATGTAAAACATCATCTTCATCGTCATTTCTCATTTGAAGTTTATAACAATAATACTCACGAATTGAAACATTGTCTCTTTTTCGTTTTTTCCGTTGTAGGACATGCTCTTCCATTTCAAGATATCCATCAATTGAACATATGTTCCTAATATTTTGTAAGTCTTCATTTTCACAAGAAATAGTTTGTCCATGAGTTCTAGTTGCAGGCATAATCTTTTTAATTCCACAATGTCATCCCCCTTGACCATATGGAAATAATAATGGATAATGTAAAGGATCATAACAACCATAATAATAATTTACTAATTGTGACATGTTACTATTAGTGTAAATTCGAATATGAGGTGCTCAAATAACATTACTACTATTTTCTTCAACCCATATTGCAGCAACTTCTGATATAGGGAGGTTATATATTCATTGATCTAAGCCTGCATCACATTTAAGTGCAATATAGAAGTTTGGCCGGTTTGAAACATTAGTCAACGATCTTAAAAAAATAGAATATGGATTATTTCTCAGCAACTCCATCAAATTTCTGACTATACTTTCATCAATCCTATCGGAATAAACCATGCTTTTTGCTAGTTCATTATCATTGTCATAGAAGTATAATTGCAGATTTTTTGCCTTTTGGTTCACAGGGAATATATCATCTATGAAATGATACATTTGTCCTTGAACTCTAAAAGTATAAATACCATAATATCATTTGTCCTTGAAATGATACATCACACCAAGTGATGTAAATGCAAAGATATTATTGTATGTTCAAATGTATGTGCGAAAGCATTTAGATTCCTTAGTATTTCCTATATATAAATTCCGCAATTCTGCGGGCATTTTGTGTGTAGTTAAGCTAACTGAACCATTGCAACAACAAAATCCAGGAGGATCAAACTAAAATTTCTTAGCTCGCATTTGGCTAATGGCTATGTTGCCTGTTTTATTTACCTTTGCACCTGCAGCTACCAAAAGGTCACAATGAATAAAAGCAAAGGTAAAGCCAGATTGGTAAGAAATAATACTGCAATATCTGATTTTGTTCATTAGTCGTACCAGACGTTGACCCTAGTAAAAGATAATTTTAGGAAATATAAGTAAATATTTTCTCAATTGAAAAATGGTGAAAACTTTTTCCATAGAGGAAACTAATTATTGATCAGGATTTTCTTTCAATGATCGGAATTTAATTGCAAATTATGATATTCTATATTGGTTTATAGCGTACAAAAATTTACCCATCCTTAGAAAGCACAACTTAGCAAACTAACATGGGACGACAAAGTTAAATCTTAGAATTGCGTATAGTTTGGACTTATGTTCAGCTGATTTAGTTGGAAATATTCAAAAGCTAAAATTAAACATTAAGCTTCACACAATATACAATTACAACTCAATCTCAACAAAATTTGTAACCAGTTACCGTAAAACAAATTAGATAAGATATTTTCCTTTTTAGTCTCTTCCAAAATAAATATAACACATTTTTACATTTAAAAATAATTTAACTTTAGATTATTCATTTTACCTATTTAGAAAAGTTAATAACCACACACATCATGCCCCCACAACTTTTATCCCGACCACAAATTTCAAAAGATTCTTTTTTTTCTTAAAATTAATGCCTAGTCAAACTACATAAGTACATATTAATATGAATCCTCATTAATAGTATTTTTCTATTTAAGTTCAACTAATATTATTATTATTACCAAATAGGAATAATAGTGAAAAATAAGTTCAAATATATAAATAATGATACTAAAATTAAAAGTTTTCCATCAAAAAAGAGTGTGATCAGACGTAGTTTTCTAGGCTGCATTTATGCATCAATATAATGCAGTTTCCTAAAACTGCTCAGAGCCCAGTGCAATCATCATCTCAACAATAATATAATACTACCCAAAATCATTTTTTTCCATTCAACACAAATAAATATAAAAAATTATAAATAAAAAAAAGGATATACATCATATAAAAACAAAGAAAATATTTTACAGTTTTTTTTTTTGAAAGTGGGGAAATCCTCAGAAAAATGCTTGTAGTTGTCATCAAAATAGAGAATTCAGGTCTCAAAGATTTCATGCCATCATAGGAAAATCCCCACACAGAAAATTTTCAGAACAATAATAAATAGGAAAAAAAAAACAAAAATATATTGAATAATGTTGCAGGATCTTATTCACTAAGCCTAGAAAATAATAGAGGCAAAGCGACTCAACGATCCTGCAAAAACAATTTCTGCCTTTTTTATTTGCATAAAAAATGCAAACTTGGAAAAAACCCATATCGTTAATTATTTCAAGGGTGCCAATTCAAAGGCAAAGAATATAATTCAGTTGAAAATTGAAATTAAGAATAGAAACTTATAAATTTGCAAGCAAAGAAGAGACGAAAAGAGAGTTAATGAAGGATGGAGCGTAAGGCTGTAAGACGAAGACGAGTACATATACTGCAGAGAGTGGAATTAGGGTTTTGATGAGGGAAACAATTGATACATTGGGCCAAGCACGGCCCATTTGTTAGGCCTGGAAACTTGTTTGAAAAATAATAGCCGATAAAATAGAAGCATTTGTATCTATATCCGCTTTTTGGATCACGTTTTAACGTATACTCACTTTGCAAAAAAGATTTGCAAACGTATCCATTTTTTCGCGTAACTTTAGTATACGGGTCTGAAATAGCAAATGCAATTACGCAAACTTCAGCATTCTAGTAGACAGGCTTAAAGTAGCAAAAATTGCTAAACCAAGTGTGCTGAAGTTTTTGTTTGTAATTGCTGAACTTAAGCATTCTAGTGCTAAAATTTTGTTCTCTATTTGTTGAAGCTTTTATTTGTAATTGCTGAACTTAAGCATTCTAGTGCTAAAGTTTTGTGATGCTGAAGTTATTTAGTTCATTTGTAAAAACTTAGCACTAAATAAACTGAAGTTTTTTTGTCCTAGATTCATTAGTTTTGTCATTAAGCTTTTTCAAAAAATTTCAGCAGAAGATGCTGAAGTTATTTAGTTCATTTGTAAAAATTTCAGCACTAAATAAGCTGAAGTTTTTTTTTGTCTTGGATTCATTAGTTTTGTCATAAAGCTTTTTAAAAAACTTCAGTACTATATAAGCTGAAGTTATTTAGTTCATTTGTAAAAACTTCAGCACTATATAAGTTGAAGTTTTTGAAAAAGCTTTCTAACATACTAGATAAATAATCACTTTATTCTTTCATAGTGTATTACTACTATAAAATAATCAGATTGCCAACAGTATCTAAATCATAAATTTTTGAAACAATAAACGTGAAAAGAACAGAATTATTATGAAAAGAATCACTAAGTGTGACCTTAAACTTCCCGTACGTGGAAATATTCACAAATTATTGTCTACTAACTTACGTAATTATTTATAATTTATTTTTAAATAATCTGATAAACATACTTGTGGCATTCATTTCATGAATTGAAGTTTCATAGCAGCACCAACAACATTAGAAGAAAGAAAAAGAAGAAAAAGAAGAAAACGAAGGATGAGAAGGAGGGGGAGAAAGGGGATTGACGTTATTTAAAAAGTTGGTACAAATTAAAACTTTTTTTAAAAAATTGGTATAAATTAAATGGAGCCGACCAAATAAGATGTCCCGTGTAATTTTTACGACAAAATGTAGGAGTATGTTTTTTTGTATATATATTATATATATATACAACTGAAGAGGCAACGCTTTGGAATATTAACCTAGGAACTTGGTACCAGCCCTTCATCTTTACAAATGGTGAGATTGAGGCTCTGGACCATTTCTAAATAAGAGCAAATATAAGCCATTATATAAATAGATGTTTACACAAATAGCCATCTGATTTTACTGTCTACTTTATTGGTTATATTAAGGACCCGTTTGGTCATAGATTTTGCCAAAATTTATTTGGCAAATACATATTTATTCATAAATTTTATTCATATTTTGGTAAATTTTCAAAATCTAAATTCCAAAACCAGCTTATTATTATATTTTTTAAAAATTGCTCCAAATTTTTGTATTTTATAAAAGAGCCCACCATTTATTATTTTGTAACAATGTTGCTTCATCTTCTTGGTCATCTGATAGTGTATTATGTAATTTATTATTAAAACTATAATTTTATACCAAATTTATTTATGTTCAGGACGATAGTTTGTGATAATATAATGAATGTTATTGATGAAGGTACTGTTGAGTATTTATGATAATTTTTAGAACTTGTAGGTATAAGTTATATTTTATATATTTTTTTTTAAAAAAGGTGAAATATATTTTAAAAACTGATATCCAAACACATTAATCTATGACCAAACACTAGCTGAAGCACATAGTATACATTTTATACACGTACATCTATGTTTTTTATTTTTATTTTATTTGTATTTGCAATTTAAACAACTAAATCAAATCCGACTTGCAGACACATTTTACTCAAAAACCAATTTGTTTTTTGTTCTTTTCAATTTTCTTACTTATTATTACATACGGAGACGTTTTGACAGGTAGACCGACCTAACGTCGTCGTTTTCCTTTATGCTTTCTGCTTTCTTCACTCGTCGAGCAAAAACAACTGAGAAAAATCTCAGAATAATCAGAGTAAATTAATTACACAAACTGTAAACTAGCTTTGGACGGAGATGGCGGAAGCAATAACGGAGAGAAGGGGAATACCGGCGGCGTCATTTGTACAAGATGTTCAGTCCTATCTTACCCAGTCTGATCTTGATGTTAACTCTGCTCTTGCTTTTCTCCAAGAAAGGTCCGTTTTTAATTCTATAATTTGGTGTATAAAATACTTAGGTGACATTTAAATTTCGCATAATGAATTGTATAGAGTATAATGATAGTGATTTTATTGATATTTTTTCAGTATTTTAGTTTTATAGGTTGACAATAATAAGTGAGATATAGACAAATGTTTAAATAATTTGAATTACAGCAATTACCTTTTAACTGAACTGATTGTGTAAATAGTTTTCACACGTCGGTGCATAGAACTTGAGCTATTTTCTATGACGACATTAATTAATTAGAAATTGGTTGTTCACTGTCATGTGAAGTTTCAGTCTTTACTGAAATTGTAACTGCTTGGGAGTTCTGTATATTTCCCTTTTATCTTTTTAATCTGGGTATGGAATAAAAGGTAAATATCAAACCTTTAATGTGCTGTTCTTGTGGGAGCGTACAACAATAACATGCCTAGTGTAATCCCACAAGCGGGGTCTGGGAAGGGGTAATTTGTACGGAGACCTTACTTTCACCTTGAGAGTGTAGAGAGACGGTTTCCGATAGACCCTCGGCTTAAGGAAAGATTCTTGTGGGAGCTTACTTGTTACATTAACTCCTTTAAAAAAAAATTGTAGCAAATGGTTAATAGGACCTTTACCCCTAAATTTGTTGTTCCTTATTTTACTTTTAGGGCTGCTGAGAAATCAAATGCAATGTGAATTTTTGGAGATCATACTTTAATAGGCATTTGGATTTGACATTTGTTGGCCTGAAATCGAGTTGAATAGCTGACTATGTGGTTGAGTAAGTTTTGTTGAAAGATGATGATTAAAAAGAGGCTAAATATGTAGTTTACCCCCTGATCTTGTACCGAAATCCCTTTGGTGCACCCCTATTTCACGGGAAACATTTTAAAAACCAAGTGTTTTCCCGAGTGTGTCTAAACTGAATAGGCCTAAGAAATACTGATTCACTGATAATAAGTGCGGTGAGATCTTATTTTAGTACGACGGACTAAAGAGGACAAGAAGTAGAGAAGGAGAAGCTGAAGAGGGATAATAGGCCATTACAGCCTTACAGAAAATAAATCAAATCTTGTTCAATTAGATTCTTAAATCTGTTCATGACTAAATAAAACTAGTATGACTACAAACATGGAAGTGTGTATACATCTGTTTGTAATGACTGGAATTTGTGGTTCTTCAGAATCTGTGTTGTTCTCGTTTTTAAAGCCCCATAATCTTTTTGTCCTTTTATCGTGTTACTGAGTTTCTTGCTCTTCCAAAATGTTGCTAATCTGAAGTTATAGTTTCTCATTCGCTTTCAGATTTGCTTACCATTTCTTGTATCGTCTACCTAAAGCATCAAACCAAAGTGCATGCTCTTAATTGCATGAAAGTTCACTAAAAGCAGATTACAGAATTTTGACTAAAGAGACCTCTGAATTCGGTTGGTCATACATATTTGGCCATTGCATGTCGTGTCCATCTTGTCATTCAAAATGACAAGTCCAATAAGACATACATCTTTTAACCCACAAAATAATGAAATTGTTCATTTTGTTGTTTTGGGTTTTTTGGCCTATAATACAGTCAAACTGTAGAACACATATAACAAAACTTTATTAATACCTATCTTGTGCAGGCTGTTATCTTGTTCTATTACTAATAAATCATAAGCACCAGATCAGAGTCCAGTACACAAGCACACACTAATTTAGTCCTGCTATGGAAATTTTAGTCAGTGCTTAGTTTACTTATTGGCTCCTTTTGTTTCCTGAATACATGTTGTTTGTTTGCAGACTTCAGCAGTACCGAGTGGTTGAAATGAAACTTCTGGCACAGCAGAGGGACCTTCAGGTACACTGTTTTGTCTATTTTCATAGTATTCATTTCAATTTAAGTAACTGTTAATATGAGTTCCCAGGGTTTGTCACATACTTGAATTGAGGAAATAGGCCATAATGCAATTCAAATGGAGAATGTGTTCATGTGTCACTCTATCCTTGATTCTTCTGGAAGGTGGAGCAGAAGTTAGAGAATTATACTTTAGTCTTTGCATCAGGTGGCCAAAGTATAGACTGCTTCATACATTTTGCCAATTGTCGTTCCCGCCATTTATAAGTTGTTGTTATGATGTTGTATTGCTCAAAGGGGTTGAATTATACATGTTTGACATCTCTTCTGCGATCAGTCTAAGTGATTTTGAAAGTTTCTCGCTTTAGCTGGCTTGATGCTTTTATATTATTGTCTTGCTAACACGTGGAGAATTGTCTTATCCTTATTCACTCTACACAGGCAAAGATCCCCGACATAGAGAAATGCTTGGATATAGTTGCTACTTTGCAAGCTAAGAAGGGCAGCAGTGAGGTTTGTCCCAGTGCTATTGTTTTTAACTTTGAGTGAAATTTGCTTGATGCACTCCTAGACATTTGCGTATTAGGTAATTTTTAAGTTGGTAGTCTACCTTTCTGTTTCATTTATTTAGGTCTGTAATGTGAAAGTGAGAAAGCATAAAATTCTCAATTCAAAAATTGTATTTAGATGATATAGACATATAGTGGTGAAGCAGTTCAGAAAGATGGATACTTTCAGATGAGATTTACCGTGGGAGAGAGTTATCCAGTATTCTCTAAGTACGGTGATAACTGCTATTAGCTAACAATTGGTTACAATCCTGTATCCTTCATTAGCCTAACTTGGGCATCCTTGTCCATGGGTTAGAAATAAGATAATAATGGTGCTGAAAGTACTATTTGAAGACGATTAAAAGGTTCAGGATTTTCAAGGAGCTACAACCAGAAAAAATTTCTATTCTAGAGAGAAGTAAGAGCCTCTCTCTCTATAGTACTTCCTTCATTTTCTTTCATTCACTCCAACCACCACACTGCCACCGTTATAATGGTGCTGAAAGTACTATTTGAAGACGATTAAAAGGTTCAGGATTTTCAAGGAGCTACAACCGGAAATATTTTCTATTCTAGAGAGAAGTAAGAGCCTCTCTCTCTATAGTATTTCCTTCTCTTTCTTTCGTTCACTCCAACCACCACACTGCCACCGTTATATTGCTCCTTCAATGACTGCATTCCCTCTGTTCCATCATTTGCTTGGCCATTCTGTTTGAAGGAGTTATTTGTCTCACGTACCCGGTGGATAGTCGAGGTGTGCACACTAGATAGGACACCATCATATCAGAAAAATAAAAGGAAGAAAAGGACGAAAGATATGTCTCCGAAGAATGTATTATCTTTGGTCCATTCTTCTGCCATTTCTCTCTATTGCAGTTGAGATTTCTGCATTGGAATACCAATCAGGCTGCTAGATGAATCTACTTTTGAAAACATTAGAAAATGCTGAAACTCCCATCTATTCTGGCCCTTTCTAGAATTTAACCTGCCAAATTTTCTTTTAATTCTCCTACAACTTCCCATTCTATTACTGTACTTGTCATCGTAGAATTCAAGTCCAAGTTTGTGTTTCATGCCTACACGCATAATGTTCTCCAATTCCCGTAATTTTAATACTAATGTTGTGCTTGATACCAGTTCACTACTTATTGTTTCTTCCCTGAATGGAGCTAATGACAAGTTGTAGTTGCAATCTTTATTTGAAGGATGTTTATTTGTGAACTTGGACACTCTAAGATGATGACAGGGAAGAGGTAAAAGAGAACGGGAAGGGAGAATTGGAGGACGGGATCCTTTCCTCTCACGTTTAATCTCGATTAATATTTTATTTGTCACTCTATAATCTATATGGAGGTATATTTTACTCTGTAGATCACTTTACTCAAAGAAGCTTCTCTTGTGGTTAAGTTTAACATTTGATGGGTAAGAATTGGATGGCTCATTGCTTACACTGCATTACTTTAAGAGTTGAATTGGTTACTTTTAAATGGTTAATGGCCTAAGCAGAAGTCAGACAAGGTTTCAATCATTTATCCCTGGTTTACTTCACTAATAACTTCCAGCCGATGTTCAGCCCCAAATTTTTAACTTGCCATGTTTAATTTGATCTTGGTTTGACTCGTTGGTTGCAGGCGCTAATCGCTGATTTTGAAGTGGCAGAAGGTATTTATTCCCGGGCTAAGATTGAAGATGCTGAATCTGTGTGCTTATGGCTAGGGGCAAATGTTATGCTGCAGTATTCATGTGAAGAGGTATGTAACTTGCTATTGTAAGATTTCGGAAACATGCACTCTTGGATATTTGAAGTATTGGTCTTCACATCTTGTTCACTGTACAGGCTACTGCCCTTCTTCAAACGAACTTGGAAAATGCAAAAGCTAGTTTAGAAGTTCTTGTGGCTGATCTACAATTTCTGAGGGATCAAGTGACAACAACTCAGGTCAGTTCTGCTCTGACTCTCATCTAGGACTAAGAACTTAGCTTGTATTCAAGTGCTGCTGGCTTGCAAGCTGTTGCCTGTAAATTGGCTTAAGTAAATTTTTAGTTACTTACTGATTTTACTTTGTTAGGGAATATACCACTAATTTTTACTGATGTATTTGGTGAATGTACCTAATTATGGAACTTGGGCAATTTCTCAATTATTTAGCTAATTGATGTTAATTACTTATTTTACTTCATCTTTGGAAACACGTTGATTCTGGAATGCTAGTTGTTGCTATTTGTTGCTTTTGTGCTTATTCTTTTAGTTGCTATGGCTCAGGTCACAACTGCTCGTGTATACAACTGGGATGTACATCAACGTCGACTTCGACAAGCTACTACTCCCAAAGAATCATGAGAAACACCTATCTTTCATTGAAAGAGGTGGTGGATGCTGCTTCACAGAGTACGATTCAGATCTTTTTGGTTCATCTTTGTAGGTTGATTTTTGAATTATCCTTCCAAGATCATATATTGGTTTGGTTTTGCCATCATTAATGGGTTCAATCTTTCAATTTGGCTCCTACATGTAACAAACAGATATGCGAATTTGCCAAAGAAACAAAATGTGAGTTGGATGCATTCATCGTGCTTTTGTGAGATGATTTACAATGTAATGTTCACTTTTTGTGAAGATTGTTGAATTATGGGATAACTATGCATTTGGTGCTAACGGACTAACCCTGTTCTACCCCGACCATGTCAGTATTTCAAGCTTAAACCTTGTCGTTAGAGTGCTTTCTGCCAACGCTATGAATGAGATCGAGATAATATAAAGTTATGTAAGTGTATCTTTAGTCTAAAGAGCGAGAGTTAGAAAATTCTTAACTGCGAATGATCATCATTCACCCCATGCGCTGTGTGCCTCATACCATGTGAAAATATATGTACTCACATTCAACTTCACAAACGTACTCGTCAGGTAACTATAGATAATGTTGCTGGTGCCATGTTCTATGTTGGAGTCAACAACAACAACAACAACAACAACAACACAGTATAATCCCACTTAGTGGGGTCTGGGGAGGGTAGTGTGTACGCAGACCTTACCCCTACCCTGGGGTAGAGAGGCTGTTTCCAAATAGACCCCCGGCATCCTTCCCTCCAAGAACTTCCCACCTTGCTCTTGGGGAGACTCGAACTCACAACCTCTTGGTTGGAAGCGGAGGTTGCTTACTATGTTGGAGTCACTCAGCTAGAAATATTGGTTCTTATTTATTCATTTCTATATAACACAACCTAATCTATTGTTGCTTCCTGCTAAACAAAATGGAACCTTAATATGCCAGAAATACAGGTTCTTATTTATTCATTTCCGCGTAGCACATTTTAATTTATTGTTGCTTCCTGCTCAGGAAGGTCACGGGTTCGAACCGTGGTAACAGCCTCTTGCAAAAATGCAGGGTAAGGCTGCGTACAATAAATCCTTGTGGTCCGGTCCTTCCTCGGACCCCGCACATAGCGGGAGCTTAGTGCACCGGGGCTGCCCTTTTTGTAGCTTCCTGCTCAATTTTCAGACTCTGCTTAAACAAAATGTAAGCAGAATATGGTGTGATAGCCTGGTTTTTAAATTGAATGGCATAAGAAGGAAAAGACTGAATAGTACCATGCTACTTTTCTATATAAAGCTAAGTGCACTAGTATTTGTGGAAAGTGTTTATTCCAGATTCCAGATTTACTTATTCTAAGTATTAGGATTTTCTATTATAACTGGCAGTCATTTTTTGTAAGCTAAGAGACAGTCTTTGACCTGTTTTCTTGTTTTTATGTTGTTTTCAAATGTACCATAATGTTAGTAGCCGCATGTACTGGTTTGAGTTCACACACTAGGTCAATACTCAATATCATTTTGATTCACATACTTCTATTTTAAGCAGCATGGCTTTACTGAATGATCAGAAAACGCGTCTGATGCTGTTGGGGTTGGAGACGGGAATTGGCGATGCACAGGCGTAGAGGTGCACAGGCGTAGAGGCAGGATTTACGACAAGGGGATTCAAAAAAATGCTAAAATGTCATAGTTGGGAGTTGAAAGTTAAAAACTCATGACTTCAAACATTTTTTGAACCCCCTTTGCCATTGAATTGGAAACTTTCTTAGTATTAGTGATTTACATCATTTTTATCTTGTACTTCTTCAGAGTGTAACTTTTTAATAAGGGGCATTCAATTGACCACCCTTGGGACAATCCGACGATGTCGCCCCGTTGGGGTGGGGTATAGTAATACAACAACAACGACAACAAACCCAATGTGATCCTACAAGTGGGGTCTTGGGGAGGTAATGTCCAGGGGCGGATTTAGGGGGGCGAAAGGGGGTTCGCGTGAACTCCCTTCACCGAAAAATTACACTATGTAATATAAGGCAAAATCTGTTTTTTATCTCTATATATTATGTTTTGAATTCCCTTGACATAGATTAAAAGCATAGCTCAGTGGTCAAGGGGGTTCAAAACCTTTGTGAGATCACTAGTTCAATTTCTACTGGCCACAATCTCTTCTAATTTTTCAACTTTTTTCTTTTTTGAACCCTTGGCGAAAATCCTGCCTCCGCCACTGGTAATGTTTATAGAGACCTTGCTCCTATCTTGAAAAGATAGAGAGGTTGTTTTCAGTAGACTCTCGGTTCAGGTACGGTAATAGAAAAGGGAGTAAAATGCAGCTGAATTGATACCTTTTTGACAAAATAATTATTGTTCCCTGATGGTGATCTTTGTAGTATTTCTAAACTACGTGTTGACAAATTTAATTGATATAGAAACTACTTTGCATCAAAACATGAATGCTTTTGGTATCATGGATACATTCTTTCTCAAAAATCATGTACTTTTTCCATGTAAATACAAACATATCTGTCTATTATTACTAATTAACTAGTGAAAAAGACTACTCTTCTGCACAGAGGCGGATCCAGAATTTTAAGTTTATGGTTTCTATAACAATCTCATGTTAATCTACATGATAAATGAACCAACGAATTGGGTTCCAAGCTAAATATTCTTATACTTTTAATGAACTTTTTAGTATAAATACAGGGTATATGCAAAAGTTACCTACAATGACTGCTTTCTTGACCATTTATTTTCTATGTTGTATAATATTAAAGTCTAAGGGAAGAAAGTTGACGCAACCTTTTCTTATGGCCTTTTACACTTGGTACTGACCACACTGAGAAACATGAAAACAGGCTAGTTGGCAAACGCTATTAAGGCATGGAAAAATGACACTGTATAGTCGTTTTTAAAATAATAGCCGAAAAAATATATTTTTGGTATATATATACATTCTATATGTTATATAAAAAAATTATACAAAATTTATACACTTTTTTCGGCTGTCGAATATAAATAGTTTCTGCCGGGGTAAAAGTGAAAAAAGCCACATTATATAAGTATTATGCTAAAAACTTATTCTCACTCACTATTTACACCAAGCAAATCAATATATGACACTTATCTTGCATATAAATTATTTAATACTTCACCATGGTTATGTAATATGCATGTGCACTTTAATTGGTTGCTCTCATAATTAAACTGTTTGGTTTGACGTAAACACCGGACGTGAGTAAATATTTACCGAAGTATTATAGTAGAATAAAGAAATGCCATGGCCATTACCATAATGAGAAAAAGTAGTACAGATATAGAGTAAAGAAATTACACATGCCCATTGCCATATTGAGAAAAAAGAATAATAGTGAGATAGAGATAGATCAGACGAATCCAAACATAAGGTGGGAAAACGAATAGCCGCGTGAAACGCAAGTAAATCCTGGCCTATGGAAATAGAAACTTAGAAATTAAATTCATTTACGAGTTTAAGTTATATACACGATAGTATACAAATATTTCCAAGGTAAGATTATTTATAAGATAATTATACGTAAATCTGTATGTCAAATAATACTAATTAACAATCTGATAAAAATAGTTGTAACTTGCTATCACATATGAAATTTATATTGCCAATGTAAAAAATCATTACGATGTTGTGTATAGGGGTGTTCAAACCGAACCGGAAAACCGTACCAAATCGAAAAACCAAATCAAATCGATTAAAAAACCCGATTAGGTTTGGTTTGACTTGGTTTGGTATTGAGTAAAAAAACCCGAACCAAACCGACATATAAATATATAAATTTTATTTATATTTTTAAGACTTTATAGTGAATTTTCTTTAGAAAATGTAGAAATATTTGGGATCCTCTCATGTATTAACCTTGAAAGCGTAAATTAACGAAAAATTATTGTTAGACGACTAAGAAAATAACTATCATGTGTTACTAAAAAAATTCTCCCATTAGAATATTTTAATAGATCATATCTTTGTCAATTTTTTTTTCCATATTTACTAAGCATATATTCATTTATCAAAGGTTTATCTATAATTTTAACAAAGTAAGATTGAAATAATATTTATGTAACAAAAAAACCCTAAAACCCGAAAAATCCGACAAAACCGAACCAATCCAAACCGATATAATGGTTTGATTTGGTTTTGATAAAAACCCGAACCAACCCGGTCTATGTACATCCCTAATTGAGTATATTTATAATAAATTAAATGGCTACATCACAAGCTAAGCAGAAACCGCGTCGACAAGATTCGCATGTGCATTTGTCTCTAAACAATACAGTAATAACATTGTTGTTGGAATCGAATATATATATATATATATATATATATATATATATATATATATATATATATATATATTATGAGCCGTCTGTTTGCCACGTACATGGATATTGGAATCTATAGAGGTAAGATTTTGTTGCTCAATAGCTCTATTAACACCATCAAATTATGATGCACAATGACAACATACCCAATATAATCCCACCAATTAGGTATGGGGAAGATAGTACGTACGTAGTGTTGAAGTTTGGCAAAATGCCAAAGTCCCACATTGGTTGGGAGTTAAGTTTGGAGGGGATTTTTCCCCTATAAAAGAAGGCCTAATGTTTAGGATTGAAACACACCTCTCATTTGTCTTCTCATCTGTTTAAGGCATTTGTATCTTCTCTCTTTAGTATTATTTCACTTGTATTTTTGGAGTGGAATAAAATATTTGGTTGTGTCCGAGGAGTAGGCAAAATTAGCCGAACCTCGTAAATTCTGGTGTTCCCTTTATTGTTGTTTTATTGTCTTATTTATTATTTGGTGGCTGTCATAATTTTTGGTATAGTAGTTGTGACTTATTCACACTATATACATTTGGCTTCCGCAACAATTGGTATCAGAGCCAAGGTACTGTCTAAGTATGCTCTGTGGTTGCAGCATAGTCTGATCTTCCACATCAGAAAAGATTTATCTTGGTAACTGAGTCAAGGTTCTGTCTGAGTATGCTCTGTGGTTGCAGCTTAGTCTGATCTTCCACACCAGAAAGGAAATAATCTTGATTTGTGTCGTCAGCTATTAAATAATATTTGTGTCAAAGATGGGAGACAATAAACAAGAAGAATCTACATCAAGTGTCAACAATACGTCATCATTGGCATCTTCGCTTATGACAAGAATTGTGTCAAATGCGAAATTTGCGGTCGAAATATTTGACGGGTCCGGACATTTTGGGATGTGGCAAGGCGAGGTTCTAGATGTCCTTTTTCAACAAGGGCTAGATCTGGCCATTGAAGAAAAGAAACCAGATGTTATTGGAGAAGAAGATTGGAGAATTATCAACCGTGTTGCTTGCGGTACCATTCGATCCTACCTTGCTAGAGAGCAGAAATATCCATACACAAAGGAAACTTCTGCAAGTAAATTATGGAAAGCACTGGAGGATAAATTTTTGAAGAAAAACAGTCAAAATAAATTGTACATGAAGAAGAGACTGTTTCACTTCACCTATGTTCCTGGTACCACGATGAATGAACATATCACCAGTTTCAATAAGTTGGTTACAGATTTGCAAAATATGGATACAACTTATGATGATGGTGACTTGGCCTTGATGTTGTTGGCGTCACTTCCTGATGAGTACGAGCACCTTGAAACTACTCTACTCCATGGAAATGACGAAGTTTCTCTCAGAGAAGTTTGTTCGGCTTTGTACAGCTATGAACAAAGAAAGCGAGAAAAACAGAAGGGCGGAGAAGGAGAAGCACTATTTGTGAGGGGTCGTCCTCAAAATCAAACGAGGACAAAGAAGGGAAGATCCAAGTCAAGATCCAGACCCAGCAAAGATGAATGTGCCTTTTGTCGAGAAAAAGGGCACTGGAAGAAAGACTGTCCGAAGTTGAAGAATAAGGCCAAACATAACAATGGAAAGGCCATTATGGATTCAAATGTAGCTGATTGTGATGATTCAGACTTCTCATTAGTTACAACAGAGTCATCAACATCTTCAGACATATGGTTGATGGACTCGGCTTGTAGCTATCATATGTGTCCCAACAGGGACTGGTTCGTGAAATTTCAAGAAGGAGAATATGGAGTCGTCCACACAGCGGATAACAGCCCTCTTACCTCATATGGCATTGGTTCAATACGATTAAGGAACCATGATGGAATGATCAGAACATTGATAGATGTTCGATATGTACCGGATTTGAAGAAGAATCTCATCTCTGTGGGAGCCCTAGAATCAAAAGGGTTCAAAATCATTGCAGAAAATGGAGTGATGAGAGTATGCTCCGGTGCACTAGTGGTAATGAAGGCTAATCGGAAGAATAATAATATGTATCGCTATCGTGGCAGTACAGTTATTGGGACAGCGACAGTGACATCCAGTGACGACAAAGAGGCAGAAGCAACCAAGCTATGGCACATGCGCTTGGGACATGCTGGAGGAAAATCCTTGAAAACTCTATCAGATCAAGGATTGTTAAAAGGAGTAAAGGCTTGCAACTTGGAGTTTTGTGAGCATTGTGTCAAAGGGAAACAGACAAGGGTTAAATTTGGTACAGCGATCCATAATACTAAAGGCATTTTGGATTATGTACACTCTGATGTTTGGGGTCCTTCCAAAACACCTTCATTGGGTGGGAAGCACTATTTTGTAACCTTTGTTGATGATTTTTCTCGAAGAGTATGGGTGTATACAATGAAAAACAAAGATGAAGTGCTGGGAATTTTTCTCAAATGGAAGACGATGGTGGAGAATCAAACAGGCAGGAGGATCAAGTGTATTCGCACAGACAATGGAGGTGAATACAAAAATGATCATTTCAATAAGGTCTGTGAAAATGATGGCATCGTCCGACACTTCACTGTTAGACATACACCACAACAGAATGGAGTGGCAGAACGTATGAACCGGACCTTGCTGGAGAAGGTACGGTGTATGTTGTCCAATGCTGGCTTGGGCAAAGAATTTTGGGCTGAGGCAATTACATATGCATGCCACCTCATTAATCGTCTACCATCTGCTGCTATTGATGGCAAAACACCATTTGAAAAATGGTATGGAAAACCTGCTGTAGATTATAACTCTTTGCACGTGTTTGGCTCAACTGCATATTATCATGTGACGGAGTCAAAATTGGATCCAAGGGCAAAGAAGGCTATTTTTATGGGAATTACTTCTGGAGTCAAAGGATATCGCTTATGGTGTCCTATGACAAAGAAAGTAATATTCAGCAGAGATGTTACCTTTGATGAATTTGCTATGGTAAATAAGGTAACAGAAGATACCAAACAAAATGAAGGTGCTTCTAAGCAGGTGGAGTTTGAGGGAAAATTTATTTTTCCTACACAAGAAGCAGAGGAGGAAACAAATGAAGATTACCCTCTGGAAGGAGAGCCAGTAGAGGAGATTCCCACTCAGGAATCTCAACAACAACTTGAATCAATAGCAACCAGCAGGCCAAAAAGAACAATAACGAAACCTGTTCGTCTCATAGAGACGGTTGCTTGTGCAACCTCAATTGTAGCTGATGATGTTCCTACTACTTATAAAGACGCTGTTCAAAGTTCAGAAGAAGATAAGTGGAGGATTGCCATGAATGATGAGATACAGTCCCTTCATCAGAATCATACATGGAGATTGGCCAATCTCCCGAAGGGAAAGAAAGCAATTGGGTGCAAATGGGTATTTGCAAAGAAGGAAGGATTTCCTAACCAAGTAGATGTTCGCTACAAAGCAAGATTGGTGGCCAAAGGATATGCTCAAAAGGAGGGAATTGATTACAATGAAGTGTTTTCTCCAGTTGTAAAACATTCCTCCATTAGAATTATGTTGGCTTTGGTAGCACAATTGGATTTGGAACTAGTTCAGATGGATGTAAAAACTGCGTTTTTACATGGAAACTTGGAGGAGGAAATCTACATGACTCAGCCAGAAGGATTCAAAGTTGCTGGAAAAGAAAATATGGTGTGCAAACTTGAAAAATCGTTGTACGGATTGAAACAATCTTCTAGACAATGGTACAAGCGATTTGACGAGTTTATGTTGCGGCAAGGGTACAAGAGAAGCAAATACGATCATTGTGTGTATTTGCACAAGCTTAAAGATGGTTCCTTTGTATATCTTCTCCTATATGTTGATGATATGTTGATAGCTTCCAAGAATTTGGAAGAAATTGATAAGTTGAAGATTCAACTGAAGAAGGAGTTCGAGATGAAGGATTTGGGTGAGGCAAAGAAAATTCTTGGCATGGAGATAATTAGAGATAGACGTTCAAAGAAACTCTGTTTATCTCAAAAGGAATATTTGAAGAGAGTACTTCAACGTTTTGGCATAGATGACAAGACTAAGCCAGTTAGTACTCCACTTGCTTCCCATTTTAAGCTAAGTACTACTATGTCGCCAATGGATGAAGCTGAACGAGAGTATATGTCAAAGGTACCATACGCAAATGTTGTTGGTAGCTTGATGTATGCAATGGTTTGCACAAGGCCTGACATTTCACAAGCTGTTGGAGTTATTAGCAGATATATGCACAATCCAGGAAGGAGCATTGGCAAGCTGTGAAGTGGATTCTACGGTATATTCATAATACTGTAGATGTCGGGTTAGTTTTTGAGCAGGAAGACAATCAGTCTGTAGTTGGATATTGTGACTCAGATTTTGCGGGTGATATGGACAAACGAAGATCAACTACTGGTTATGTGTTTACTTTTGCAAAGGCACCAGTTAGTTGGAAGTCTACTTTGCAGTCAACAGTTGCTTTGTCTACAACAGAGGCAGAGTACATGGCTATTACAGATGCTGTGAAAGAGGCAATTTGGCTTCAAGGATTGCTAAAGGAGCTTGGTGTTGAACAAAAAGGTATCACAATTTTTTGTGATAGTCAAAGTGCTATTCAATTAGCGAAGAACCAAGTTTATCATGCAAGGACGAAGCACATTGATGTTCGGTATCATTTCGTACGAGAAATCATAGAAGAAGGTGGAGTCACGGTGAAGAAAATTCATACTACAGAGAATCCTGCTGATATGCTGACAAAGGTGGTGACTGCGGTCAAGTTTCAACATTGTTTGGATTTGATCAACATTGTTGAACAC
Organism: Nicotiana tabacum; assembly: GCF_000715075.1. NCBI lineage: Eukaryota > Viridiplantae > Streptophyta > Magnoliopsida > Solanales > Solanaceae > Nicotiana > Nicotiana tabacum. The sequence goes on from NC_134090.1 coordinate 173,068,662, forward strand.
TGAAGATTGAAGATGAAGACACAACCAAAATTTTTTATTGAGAGAGAATTGAAAATGTGGAAATTTGCCAAGGTGGAGATTTGTTGAAGTTTGGCAAAATGCCAAAGTCCCACATTGGTTGGGAGTTAAGTTTGGAGGGGATTTTTCCCCTATAAAAGAAGGCCTAATGTTTAGGATTGAAACACACCTCTCATTTGTCTTCTCATCTGTTTAAGGCATTTGTATCTTCTCTCTTTAGTATTATTTCACTTGTATTTTTGGAGTGGAATAAAATATTTGGTTGTGTCCGAGGAGTAGGCAAAATTAGCCGAACCTCGTAAATTCTGGTGTTCCCTTTATTGTTGTTTTATTGTCTTATTTATTATTTGGTGGCTGTCATAATTTTTGGTATAGTAGTTGTGACTTATTCACACTATATACATTTGGCTTCCGCAACACGTAGGACCTTACCTCTATGTCAAGAAGACAGAGAGTCTGTGATAGATAGACTTCCTCCACCTTACTAAAAGCTGTTAGGTTCAAGAATTGAAAACAGTTTTTTTTTTTGGTAAAGAGCGCTCACCCATTTTGTAGGCCTTACGAGGCTCGAATTCATATTCGTCGGGACCGTAATTTGGATACTAAAGACTAGATAGAGGGGCAAGTGCACAGATAGTCATTCTCAGGAATGCTATTTAGAAATTAGCCAGTACTTATTTTGTCCTGAAATTTCGCACTAAAAATCTTAACTTCAAGACAATTTAAGATATTTTTATCCCGAAAATTAAAACTAAAAAATTAAAATTCATGACGTACTAACTAATTTCTAAATTGCAACTCTTTAAAGTGGCTACTTGGTGTCATTTCTACCCAGCTAGATAGAAAACAAAAAAATAAAAATAAAGCTATGATGACGCTGAACATATCCTTTCATTTTCTCCCTTAGCAAAGTTTTGGAGGCTAAGAAAGTCCAGCAGGGTGTGTATCACGCCTAAGTTTATTCAGATTTTTAAAAATTATTATTCACTATTTTATGTACATGATTTCTTCGTGCATCACCTTAATTAAACTCTCGTCAATTTTGTCACATGATTGTACAATTAGGTCTGATATAAATGTCTAAAGATCTTTTAATTGGCTAATGTTAATTAGTCAACATACAATAAATGAAAAGTACGAGACAAAAAAATTAAACAACTTGCATATATAGGTTTATGATTTTATGAAATAAAATTAAAAGTCAATCTTCTAGAGGAACGTTCACTCTTTGCTTTCTATGATCTAGATTTCTTTCTCATAATTAATCACATTATATTTCTTAATCACACGAGAAAATGGATTTTGTCATATTTTTTTTCCTGAACCTATGCTCGATACACGTATTAGAACCCTGATTAATTTAAATTCACGCCGCGTAAGCTCATTAAAAGAAAAAGTCTCCTTACCAATTCTTTTTCGTTGCTTCAACCAACACTTACAACATTATTTGTACAACAATAACCCAGTAAAATTTTATAAGTGGGGTCTGGGGAGGGTAGTATGTACGCAGACCTTACCCCTATCCCAAAGAAGTAGAGAGGCTGTTTCCGGATGACCCTCGGCTCAAGATAATAAGAAAAACAAAAAGGAGAGAATATTAGTTTCACCACAGAGATCATAGGAAAAATAGGAACATAAAATGCAGAAGGAAAAATACAAAACAAAAATGATGGCTAGTAAATAGGTCCTGCACCGAAAAGAGAAAATAGTAAGACACTGCAACGCCCCTAGCTATTTCAGGCAAAAACCCTACCAGACTAGGCTCACAACAGTACAAGGTAACGCAAGACTCAGCTACCTCCTAACCTACAACTGTAATACTCGACCTCCATAACTTCCTATCAAGTGTCATGTCCTCGGAAATCTGAAGCCTCGTCGTAATCATTAATATAAAAACTCTGACCATTTGTTATTATTATTATTATTATTATTATTATTATTATTATTATTATTATTATTATTATTATTATTATTATTATTATTATTATTTTAGTATGACTGAAGAATGGGGACGGACATTCTTGTTCCCTAAGAAAGAATTTTCCATTAAAAGAAGTGGAAAAAAGCATAAGGATTTAAGAGCACACATATATGTACCCTTTAAATTTCCCTCGAACATGTAAGCAAAACCAGTTCACACTCTTCCCGGTAACCGGTCAACAACAACGCGTAAGAAAGCGCCAACTATTTGGCTGAAGCGGTGGTCTTCTTCCCCACATCATTGCCAACAGTTCTCTCCTTTTCCCTTCAACACACACCTGCTAATTCTGCCTTCTGGTCTTAGTTAAATTAATTCTATTAATCAAATTAATTAGACTAATTATGAGAAACTTCTTATTGGTTATTTTAATTTTAATTTTAATTTATGAGTTAATATTAAATAATTTTGAAAGATTACTTTTGTGTTAGATAGCTGGTTGTCACTATTTAATACATGTGCTATATATACATATATATATATACACACACAATAATTTATAGTGCATTGTGAGCATGTGTTTTGAGTTCGGAATATGAAGTCGCCTGAGAGCGCTTTATTCCTTGATACAAGACTTTTCGATGCAAATTCAAATTTAACCAGGGTGCGATATAGGTATCGAACACCTGATGCGAAACCTGATGCAAGTCGTGTACCTTGACGAGTGTCTGGCGTGTGTATAAATTAAACTCGTACTCTGTCAAATTATAGTATAGAAAAATGTTGAACCCACAGAGATTGGTTTATCTATTCTATAGACGTTTCTTGTTTTAATTACTATTTGAGAAAATCAGAGAGAGTTGAGTTGTAAATTAACTAACTAAAAATGCATGAATAAAGCAGTAGAATTTTTTTTGGTTTTTCACAAATATAATAAAAAGTGTTGGGGATCTTGACTTCATTTAATATTTCTATTATATAGTAGAATTATTATTCTTCAATTTCTATTTCTCAAAAAGGTATAAATGCTTCTCACGATTAGAAATATATATTATAACTCAAGCTGAATAATTAATTGCACTCCTCTCGGTTATACAAATTAATCTTCAAAATAGTAATACTGAAGAACCAGAAATATATGATTGAACTAAAACATGCTCTTGATAGTAAGTCCCTTTCGGTTACCCTATTTGGTATAACTGATTATTACACTATTCGCCTCTCTCGGTTACAAATAAATGTAAAATTAATTATAACATAAAAAAGATAGATGTTACTGAATGAAATATTAACATTTATCAATACTATTTAACTATTATTTCTTCCGCCTCTCTCGGTTACAGAGTTAATAAACAGTGAATATGTAGTACAAGATAGATAGATATTAATAAATTAAATAACGTCTAACTGTAAAAGCAGATAAAAGTTAAATAAATTCTAGCTCAAGCACGTGAATTTGAGGAATAATATCTACTATTATATAAAAATATTAAGATCCGTCTTTCTCCCAACACAAGAAAAGTTACTCCATACTGGAACTAGTACTAACAATGGAAATATTCTTGTCCATTAAATAAGAAAATAGAAAGAAATATTCAAGAAGAATAATTTTTCCTATTTAATTAAAAGCATGAACTAGAGTAATTTCCTACATTGGAATTTATTTAGAAACAACAACTAAACCACTATTGTGATTTAAAAGAAAAGATAACTCGATACTAGTGAAAGAAATAAAACAGAGAAGCTTATAAGAATTTGGATTCAGATTTCTAGCTCTAAGCTTTATCTCCACGGTCATGCTCTTCTGATTGGCAACATCTTCTTATATAAGAAAATTTCATGATGACTTCTCGATTTGGTGCTAGATTTTCATGGCAAATCTAGATTTTGCATTTGAAGATATGAGAATTCGAATTCTCGATTTGGTGTTAGATTCCCATGGCAAGTCTAGATTTAAATTTGCAGAGATGAGAATTCTGCAATTCTAAGGTTAGATTTCATCATGGCAAATCGAGACTTGGTGCATTGTCATGGCAGTAATGAATCATAGCTCGATCTTAAACTTCTTTGTTGTATTTTTCTTGAATATTTATTTTTCTTTTTTTTTTATGTTGGCACAATAATTCTGCTATAATTATTCCTGTAAAATAAAGTTAAGAATATGGAGGAAACATGATAATTTATATATTTTTATGAGAGAAATTATGTGGTTAACATCTGGTAAAATATACTTATCATACCTTAACTCATTCGTTACAGTCTTCATTATGAGCAGTAATTTTTGCTAAGCAATATTTCACAATTCGATGGTAAAAATTACTCTCTCTGTTCCAAAAAGATTGACATTATTTTCTTATTAGTCTGTTCCAAAAAGATTAGCATCATTCAATATTTCCTTAATTAGAAACATTTACAGTCACACAAATGTTATGACAGGTTTTAGCTCACACATTTTTAAAAGTTTTACAGCCACATAAATTGATGGCTTATTTAAGATCATATATAGGGGTATGCATTCGATTTATCGATTTGACCCTTATCGATAATTACTTATCGATTATCGATTTGTACATATGCTTATAGTTATCATTTCAATAAGGTTTCGATTTTTTCGATTTCGATTTATCGATTTTTTAGGCTTATTGATTCGGTTATCGCTTACACAAATAAGAAAATTCGCGGGATTCCACGGAAAGTATATCGCTATAAACACGCCTAACTAATATGGACAAAAAGAAGCTAAAATAAGATGAACACCGTTTATAATATAAAAATTGTGTCAACAAGCACACGCAACGAAACTAAAGTAAGAGATTAAATGTATGCCACCAACACTCCAACGGTATAAAAAAACAAAATCGGTTATATTTGTCTTTTTAGTATATCTTATCGGTTTAACCGATAACCGAAAAGGACAAAATCGAAATCGAAATTGATAACTCGATAAGGAAAATTTCAAAATTGAAATCGAAATCGATAGCCCGATATCGATAAACCGATAACAAATAATCGATTCGATTTATCGATAAACCGATTCGAATGCACACCCTAATCATACATCTCAAAATTCTTCCATTCATTATTAAAATTTATGTCAAAGACAAACTAAGACAATCTTTTTGGAACGAAGGGATTATTTTTTTGCTCTCTACTAGTATACATTTTCATAATTTACTAAACTTCATAGGGTCTGTTAGCGGAGGTCGAGCATTAGAGTTGTAGGTTAGGGAGTGGTTGAGCATTTTTCTAGCTAGTCTGATAGAGTTTTGTCTAGGTCTGCTAGCGGTTTTTGTTCATCACACGGTTTTAATTTCTAATTTTTATTTTTTTTCTATTTTATTATTAGAATACTTATTGTTCTTCTAAGTAACCTCCACTTCCAACCAAGAGTTTGTGAGTTCGAGCCACCCCAAGAGCAAGGTGGGGAGTTCTTGGAGGGAAGAATGTCGATGGTCTATTTGGAAACAGCCTCTCTACCCTAGGGTAGGGGTAAGGTCTGCGTACACACTATCCTCCTCAGACCCCACTAATGGGATTATACTGGGTTGTTGTTGTTGTTGTTATTGTTTTTCTACTTATTTGTTGTCTCTTACGGTGCTGATACTATTTGTCTGGTTTCTGTTGTTGTTACAGATCTTTTGTCTCTGAGCCGAGGGTCCCCGGAAATAGCCTCTCTACCCCTCGGGGTAGGGGTAAGGTCTACGTACACTCTACCCTCCTCAGACCCCGCCAGTAGAATTATTACGGGTTGATGTTAGATGTTGATGTTTACTTCATAAGCCAAAATTTACATTTAATTTAGTTTGGACCACCGGCATTTTCCGGTCAAGTGTAAAAAACTACTTTCCCCTGGCTATCTTGGACCAACCTCTTTTCCCACACACAAAACCCTTTAAAAAGTAACCAAAAGAAACAACAAAAGTTCTCTTCACACCTCAAAAACAAGACTACACAGCTGAGAACCAGAAGACTTCATTTGAACAAGAACTTAGTCCAATATTATGGAGAAGGAAAACAAGCTAAAAGCAGAGACTTCATTAGAAAATCCGATGTTTTCACAACAGATTCAAACTAGCTTTTCTTTACCAAACATCTTTGATATGTTGTGTGAAACTGAAAAGGATTCTTTAGGTTTGTTAGATACTACAATGTTTGGTGCTCATCTTCTTGATTTCAATACTACTATTCCTTCCATTTTCGATTTGCTTCAAACTTCACCACCTCAATCACTGACTAATATTCCATCTCCCACTTCCACATTTCAAGAATCATGTGAGGTGGAGGTGGTGAATAATAATCCGACGACCCCCAATTCGTTGTCTATTTCTTCATCATCAACTGAAGCTGCCGATGGTGATCAGCAGCGTAAGAGAGTTGATCAACAGAATGACGAGCAAGATCAGGACAAGTATAAGAAACAGTAAGCTTTAAATCTGCTTCTTTACAATAACAACAACATCGATAATTATATTACAATAATTATATTAAGTAAAATATAATTATTTACTTAATTATATTTTCAATATATGTGTACTCATGCGCTTGACTCCTGCTCCCAGGGGCGGAGCCAACATGTGGCTCCGGGTTCGACGAACCCAGTAGCTTTGGTTCAATTTTTATATTTGTCTTGAAAAATTGATTAATTAGTTATAAATTAATAGTTTAGAATCGAGTAACTTAAAAAACTTAGAATACTGAACCCATAAGCTTGAAATTCTAGCTCCGTCTTGTTGCGGAAGCCAAATGTATAGAGTGTGAATAAGTCACAACTACTATACCAAAAATTATGACAACCACCAAATAATAAATAAGACAATAAAGCAACAATAAAGGGAACACCAGAATTTACGAGGTTCGGCTAATTTAGCTTACTCCTCGGACACAACCAATATTTTATTTCACTCCAAAAATACAAGTGAAATAATACTAAAAAGAGAAGATACAAATGCCTTAAACAGATGAGAAGGCAAATGAGAGGTGTGTTTAAATCCTAAACATTAAGCCTTCTTTTATAGGGGGAAATCCCCCCAACTTTTGTTTTCCCACCGATGTGGGACAAACATTTTGTCAAATTCAACAAATCTCCACCTTGGCAAAATTCCACATCTTCAATTTTCTCTCAATAACAAATTTGGTTGTGTCTTCATCTTCAATCTTCAGTGTTCAACAATGTTGATCAAATCCAAACAATGTTGAAACTTGATCGCAGTCACCACCTTTGTCAGCATATCAGCAGGATTCTCCGTAGTATGAATTTTCCTCACTGTGACTCCACCTTCTTCTATGATTTCTCGTACAAAATGATACCGAACATCAATGTGCTTCGTCCTTGCATGATAAACTTGGTTCTTCGCTAATTGAATAGCACTTTGACTATCACAAAAAATTGTGATACCTTTTTGTTCAACACCAAGCTCCTTTAGCAATCCTTGAAGCCAAATTGCCTCTTTCACAGCCTCTGTAATAGCCATGTACTCTGCCTCTGTTGTAGACAAAGCAACTGTTGACTGCAAAGTAGACTTCCAACTAACTGGTGCCTTTGCAAAAGTAAACACATAACCAGTAGTTGATCTTCGTTTGTCCAGATCACCCGCAAAATCTGAGTCACAATATCCAACTACAGACCGATTGTCTTCCTGCTCAAAAACTAACCCGACATCTACAGTATTATGAATATACCGTAGAATCCACTTCACAGCTTGCCAATGCTCCTTCCCTGGATTGTGCATATATCTGCTAATAACTCCAACAGCTTGTGAAATGTCAGGCCTTGTGCAAACCATTGCATACATCAAGCTACCAACAACATTTGCGTATGGTACCTTTGACATATACTTTCGTTCAACTTCATCCATTTGCGACATAGTAGTACTTAGCTTAAAATGGGAAGCAAGTGGAGTACTAACTGGCTTAGTCTTGTCATCTATGCCAAAACGTTGAAGTACTCTCTTCAAATATTCCTTTTGAGATAAACAGAGTTTCTTTGAACGTCTATCTCTAATTATCTCCATGCCAAGAATTTTCTTTGCCTCACCCAAATCCTTCATCTCGAACTCCTTCTTCAGTTGAATCTTCAACTTATCAATTTCTTCCGAATTCTTGGAAGCTATCAACATATCATCAACATATAGGAGAAGATATACAAAGGAACCATCTTTAAGCTTGTGTAAATACACACAATGATCGTATTTGCTTCTCTTGTACCCTTGCCGCAACATAAACTCGTCAAATCGCTTATACCATTGTCTAGAAGATTGTTTCAATCCGTACAACGATTTTTCAAGTTTGCACACCATATTTTCTTTTCCAGCAACTTTGAATCCTTCTGGCTGAGTCATGTAGATTTCCTCCTCCAAGTTTCCATGTAAAAACGCAGTTTTTACATCCATCTGAACTAGTTCCAAATCCAATTGTGCTACCAAAGCCAACATAATTCTAATGGAGGAATGTTTTACAACTGGAGAAAACACTTCATTGTAATCAATTCCCTCCTTTTGAGCATATCCTTTGGCCACCAATCTTGCTTTGTAGCGAACATCTACTTGGTTAGGAAATCCTTCCTTCTTTGCAAATACCCATTTGCACCCAATTGCTTTCTTTCCCTTTGGGAGATTGGCCAATCTCCATGTATGATTCTGATGAAGGGACTGTATCTCATCATTCATGGCAATCCTCCACTTATCTTCTTCTGAACTTTGAACAACGTCTTTATAAGTAGTAGGAACATCATCAGCTACAATTGAGGTTGCACAAGCAACCGTCTCTATGAGACGAACAGGTTTCGTTATTGTTCTTTTTGGCCTGCTGGTTGCTATTGATTCAAGTTGTTGTTGAGATTCCTGAGTTGGAATCTCCTCTACTGGCTCTCCTTCCAGAGGGTAATCTTCATTTGTTTCCTCCTCTGCTTCTTGTGTAGGAAAAATAAATTTTCCCTCAAACTCCACCTGCTTAGAAGCACCTTCATTTTGTTTGGTATCTTCTGTTACCTTATTTACCATAGCAAATTCATCAAAGGTAACATCTCTGCTGAATATTACTTTCTTTGTCATAGGGCACCATAAGCGATATCCTTTGACTCCAGAAGTAATTCCCATAAAAATAGCCTTCTTTGCCCTTGGATCCAATTTTGACTCCGTCACATGATAATATGCAGTTGAGCCAAACACGTGCAAAGAGTTATAATCTACAGCAGATTTTTCGTACCATTTTTCAAATGGTGTTTTGCCATCAATAGCAGCAGATGGTAGACGATTAATGAGGTGGCATGCATATGTAATTGCCTCAGCCCAAAATTCTTTGCCCAAGCCAGCATTGGACAACATACACCGTACCTTCTCCAGCAAGGTCCGGTTCATACGTTCTGCCACTCCATTCTGTTGTGGTGTATGTCTAACAGTGAAGTGTCGGACGATGCCATCATTTTCACAGACCTTATTGAAATGATCATTTTTGTATTCACCTCCATTGTCCGTGCGAATACACTTGATTCTCCTGCCTGTCTGATTCTCCACCATCGTCTTCCATTTGAGAAAAATTCCCAACACTTCATCTTTGCTCTTCATTGTATACACCCATACTCTTCGGGAAAAATCATCAACAAAGGTTACAAAATAGTGCTTCCCACCCAATGAAGGTGTTTTGGAAGGACCCCAAACATCATAGTGTACATAATCCAAAATGCCTTTAGTATTATGGATCGTTGTACCAAATTTAACCCTTGTCTGTTTCCCTTTAACACAATGCTCACAAAACTCCAAGTTGCAAGCCTTTACTCCTTTTAACAATCCTTGATCTGATAGAGTTTTCAAGGATTTTCCTCCAGCATGTCCCAAGCGCATGTGCCATAGCTTGGTTGCTTCTGCCTCTTTGTCGTCACTGGATGTCACTGTCGCTGTCCCAATAACTGTACTGCCACGATAGCGGTACATATTATTATTCTTCCGATTAGCCTTCATTACCACTAGTGCACCGGAGCATACTCTCATCACTCCATTTTCTGCAATGATTTTGAACCCTTTTGATTCTAGGGCTCCCACAGAGATGAGATTCTTCTTCAAATCCGGTACATATCGAACATCTATCAATGTTCTGATCATTCCATCATGGTTCCTTAATCGTATTGAACCAATGCCATATGAGGTAAGAGGGCTGTTATCCGCTGTGTGGACGACTCCATATTCTCCTTCTTGAAATTCCACGAACCAGTCCCTGTTGGGACACATATGATAGCTACAAGCCGAGTCCATCAACCATATGTCTGAAGATGTTGATGACTCTGTTGTAACTAATGAGAAGTCTGAATCATCACAATCAGCTACATTTGAATCCATAATGGCCTTTCCATTGTTATGTTTGGCCTTATTCTTCAACTTCGGACAGTCTTTCTTCCAGTGCCCTTTTTCTCGACAAAAGGCACATTCATCTTTGCTGGGTCTGGATCTTGACTTGGATCTTCCCTTCTTTGTCCTCGTTTGATTTTGAGGACGACCCCTCACAAATAGTGCTTCTCCTTCTCCGCCCTTCTGTTTTTCTCGCTTTCTTTGTTCATAGCTGTACAAAGCCGAACAAACTTCTCTGAGAGAAACTTCGTCATTTCCATGGAGTAGAGTAGTTTCAAGGTGCTCGTACTCATCAGGAAGTGACGCCAACAACATCAAGGCCAAGTCACCATCATCATAAGTTGTATCCATATTTTGCAAATCTGTAACCAACTTATTGAAACTGGTGATATGTTCATTCATCGTGGTACCAGGAACATAGGTGAAGTGAAACAGTCTCTTCTTCATGTACAATTTATTTTGACTGTTTTTCTTCAAAAATTTATCCTCCAGTGCTTTCCATAATTTACTTGCAGAAGTTTCCTTTGTGTATGGATATTTCTGCTCTCTAGCAAGGTAGGATCGAATGGTACCGCAAGCAACACGGTTGATAATTCTCCAATCTTCTTCTCCAATAACATCTGGTTTCTTTTCTTCAATGGCCAGATCTAGCCCTTGTTGAAAAAGGACATCTAGAACCTCGCCTTGCCACATCCCAAAATGTCCGGACCCGTCAAATATTTCGACCGCAAATTTCGCATTTGACACAATTCTTGTCATAAGCGAAGATGCCAATGATGACGTATTGTTGACACTTGATGTAGATTCTTCTTGTTTATTGTCTCCCATCTTTGACACAAATATTATTTAATAGCTGACGACACAAATCAAGATTATTTCCTTTCTGGTGTGGAAGATCAGACTAAGCTGCAACCACAGAGCATACTCAGACAGAACCTTGACTCAGTTACCAAGATAAATCTTTTCTGATGTGGAAGATCAGACTATGCTGCAACCACAAAGCATACTTAGACAGTACCTTGGCTCTGATACCAATTGTTGCGGAAGCCAAATGTATAGAGTGTGAATAAGTCACAACTACTATACCAAAAATTATGACAACCACCAAATAATAAATAAGACAATAAAGCAACAATAAAGGGAACACCAGAATTTACGAGGTTCGGCTAATTTAGCTTACTCCTCGGACACAACCAATATTTTATTTCACTCCAAAAATACAAGTGAAATAATACTAAAAAGAGAAGATACAAATGCCTTAAACAGATGAGAAGGCAAATGAGAGGTGTGTTTAAATCCTAAACATTAAGCCTTCTTTTATAGGGGGGGAAATCCCCCCAACTTTTGTTTTCCCACCGATGTGGGACAAACATTTTGTCAAATTCAACACGTCTCCTCCGCCTGCTCCAATACTATATTAAACTATGCGACTAACTCATCTACAAACTTAATATACTATCAAGAAAGCATATTATTTTTTCCCTTAATTATATTTACACAATATTGAATTATGTGACCAACATATCTAAAAACTTAAATTGTCTTTAGAAGAGAGCCTGGTTTAATATAAGTTTCAATGAATGCATCATCTGATTATGTGAAATGCTTTCTGAGTTTCTCCATTTAACAATCTCTTGTTTATTTATGAATGTTTTCCCTTTGTGCAAAGTGTGATATTCTTTTTTATATGTTGGCTTAGGTTAAAACCTAAAAAGAAGAATGTCCAAAAGAGGCAAAGAGAGCCAAGCTTTGCATTCATGACCAAGAGTGAAATTGATCATTTGGATGATGGTTTTAGATGGAGGAAATACGGCCAAAAAGCTGTGAAAAGCAGCCCTTTTCCAAGGTATATATATATTCAAAAGAATAACACATTTTTATATCTGATTCTCCGTTAACTTTATAACATGGACGGAGTATAATTTATCTTAATGGGAAAATTTTCTTTCTAGCTTTTGAAAATTTCCTTTTTTCCTTTCTTCAAGTAGTCCATTATTTGGTATAATTTAAGTGTAAGATGCATAAATTTCTTCTGCAGGAGCTATTATCGTTGCACAACTATTTCATGTGGTGTAAAAAAGAGAGTGGAAAGGTCAATTAAAGATACTTCAATAGTTGTTACAACTTATGAAGGTACTCACACACATCCGTGCCGCATTACGCCGCCGCGCGGAAGCATTGGCGGCGTTCTGCCACGAACCACCGCCTACTACGGTGGCGCCAATGGTGGTGGTAATGGTGGAGGAGGAATTTGTAGTAATTCCTCTTTGTCTATCCCACAACTGCATTATCAAGAACAGCAGCAGCAAACACTCCATTTCCCTACTACAACTTCACCTTTAAATAACTTTAGCGTTGGCTATACTTCCTTATTTTCGACTAATTCACTCCAAGAAAGAAGGTACTCGCCCTCCCCGTATTGTTCCTCTTTGACCGGAGACGATGGGCTTCTTCATGATATGGTGTCATCACAGATGAGAAGAGATACTAAAGAAGATTAGGAAAAGAGAGGTTTTTATTTTATTTTATAATTCGTATTTTCTTTCTTGCACGGTTAATCAATTAGAAACTTTTCCAGATATTGTACAAGGACTAGTTTAATTAGCTTATAGTTAACCTTAATTAGCAAGTTCATATATAAATGGTGTTATTCTTTCATGTTGTCCAATTCTTTCATTGTACTTAAATAGTTTAATTCAAGGATTTTGGACGTTCTTTATATATCCAATTATTCCTAATTTTAGCTCTCACATTAATCTTGTTTAATTTATATGTACTCTTCTTCAGTTGCATGAGTGTGTTGTCCAATAGGTTAGGGTTTCTTTGAGTTAAGGAAATCAATTATGATGTAAACAATGAAAAAACATGGACAAATGGAACGGGATCCCTTAGTTTGTTAGTAATGTTAGATAGATTCTTAATTCTCTTTATATTGTGATAAAGTTTATATTGCAGTTTAACACCAAAATTTTTTAATTTATTCTTATTAGAATCCCTTAGTTTGTTAGTAATGTTAGATGGGTTCTTAGTTCTCTTTATATTGTGATAAAGTAAATATTGAAAGGACATGAGGAATAAAACCTAATTTTTCTTATCTTTTTGTTTCTTTTCAGCGTATATATCTTATCTTTCTCAATTTTTAGTTCTTAGTTTCTTTCAAAATCTAAAGTTGCATTGAGATCACATCGGCTCATATGCAACAAGGTATACAGTTAGATCCATAATTTATCATAGAACGCGTGTCACCTTTAGCAATGGAAAAGTTGCCTACAATTACTAAGAGGGAAAAGATAGGAACTAAAAGAAAAATAAGGCGCAGAGTGCAACGGTGGTAACCATGAGGAAATGTTAAATTCCATTTTGGCCCTTCATCCATGCCAACTGCGACATCTATATAATAGAAATGCCCTTTTGCAGAATATTCTCGAGGCAATGCTCTTATTGTTTTTACTAATAAATTACGTAGCAACTCTTGTCCATTAGTATTTTTAAAAACTGGCTAGCCCGGGCTATTTTCACATTATTTAACCCGTCCCAATGTGACGATCCGACCGGTTATCTTAAGAATTAACGCCACGTTTCCCTATTAACTGCTTTTTCCAAATTTATTTCTACTATTTTGATTTGCTGGGATGCTCGGTTTTGAGTTTCGGAGAGTTTTGGGACACTTAGTCCCTAAATGAGAGCTTAAGTGTTGGAAAGTTGACCGTAGTCGGAACAGTATGAATACGACCTCGGAATGGAAATACGATGGTTCCGTTAGCTCCGTTGGGTAATTTCGGGCTTAGGGGCGTGTTCGAATTGTGTTTTGGAGGTCCGTAGCTAATTTAGGCTTGAAATGCCGAAAGTTGAATTTTTGAAGTTTCGGTTTGATAGTGAGATTTTGATCCGAGAATCGGAATAGAATTTCGGAAGTTGGAGTAGCTCCGTGGTGTTTAATGTAACGTGTGTGCAAAATTTCAGGTCATTCGGACGAGGTTTGATAGACTTTTTGATCGAAAGCGTATTTTTAGAGTTTTTGAAATTCTTAGGCTTGAATCCGATGAAAAATAGGTATTTTGATGTTGTTTTGAGCGTTCCGAGGGTTGAAACAAGTTTGAATGATGTTTTAGGATTGGTTGGCAGGGTTGGTTGAGGTCCCGGGGGCCTCGGGTGTGTTTCGGATGCTCAACGGGTCATTTTGGAACTTAGAGAAATTGCAGCAGCCCAGTTCTGGTTTCTTTCTTCGTGTTCGCGAGTGGGGTCTCGCGTTCGTGAAGAGGAGCTGGGGATGGGGGAGGTTTAATGCTTCGCGTTCATGAAGCTGAGAGATCTTATACCTTCACGTTCGCGATGGTGTTCCCGCGTTCGTGTATGAGGAAGAGACTGTGCACCGCGTTCGCGACTAGGGCATCGCGTTCGCGAAGAAGGAAAGCTGGACCAAGCGAAGTTGTGCTTCGCGAATGCAAGAGTCCTTCCGCATTCACGAAGAAGGAAATACCTGGGCAGAATATAAAATTTCAAAATCGAGGGTTTAGCCATTTTTATCAAAACTTAAGCTTGGGAGCTCGGATTTAAGCGACATTTTGAGGGATTTTCAGAGATATCGATTGGGTAACGATTCTTAACTCCTTTTTGCTTGTAGCCCATTAATCCAAACATGAATTCATCATTTAATTTCGGATTGGAGATGAAAATTGGGGAAAAGTTGGAAGAAAGTTCTTAGACCTAAAATTTGACTTTTGATTGGGAATTTGACCTTAGTTTTTCGGTATGCATGAACTCGGGAGAGTGTGAGGATTCTGAAAATATAAATTTTACCCGATTCCGAGACGTGGGCCCGAGGGGCATTTTGGTCATTTTACCTAATTTCGCGTATTAGCTTAGAATTTCTTTGTAGAATCAGTTATTTGAAGTGTTATTTATGTTTGAAATTGAATTGAATAGATTTGGGCCATTTGGAGTCGAGTACTCGTGGCAAGAGCGTGGTTTCAGATTGATTATTGAGTCGACTCGAGGTAAGTGACTTGTCTAACCTTGTATGGAGGACCTTCCCCTTAGGATTCGGTATATTTGATATTTGAAATGCCTTGTACGTGAGGTGACGAGTGCATACTTGAGCTAGTTGTTGAAAATCCGATTTTCCTTAAGTAATTTCAATTGTGTTCCTTTTCCTGTGTCATTTTACTTGCAATTTAAACCTGCTGTTAGCTTAGAAAAAGCATGTCTACTTGACTTAACTGTTTATTTGCTTAAACTGCCTTAATTAAATTATGTAAAGCATGTTAGATTTGAATTACCTGTTTACTTGATACGAAAGCTTAATTGAGTATTCTTGTGTTGTTGCTGTGTGTTTTACTTTGGGACTGCGGAACGGCATCCCGGGAGATCCCCTATACGTATTTATGATTTAAACTGAGGTGCGGTACACGAGAGATCCCTGGCACGTATATTGAGGATACCGAGAGATCCTTGGGATACCAAGAGATCCCTAGCATATATTGAGGATACCGAGATATCCTCGGGATACCAAGAGATCCCTAGCATTTATTGAGTATATCGAGAGATCCTTGGGATACCAAGAGATCCTTGGCATATATTGAGGGTACTAAGAGATCCTCGGGATATTGAGAGATCCCTGGTTATTTCCTTGTGATTGTTTTTGCCTCTATTTCAGTTATTGAATTCCTTGTTTTTCTGTATTAAATTTTTATCGTTAGTTTTCAACTGTACTGCTTATCTTATACTGTCATGTCTTATACTCTTTATTTTATCTCAGTAGGGCCCTGACCTTCCTCGTCACTACTCGACTGAGATTAGACTTGGCACTTACTGTCACACCCCTTTTTTCACAACCTCACTTAATCCTCTTAAATAAATAAAAAAAATTCGCAAAGCTCGAAAGGGTTTTTCAATTTTGAAAGTACAAAATTGTGTTCAAAAGGATTAACTCAGAGTCGCCACCTGACATTTGATTTCGGTGTGTCAGGTCACCGTTTTTTCTAAAAATAATTTTTTTCCTTTCAAAACACTTGAGACTCCAAAACTAAGTCTGCACCAGAGATTCGGGTAAGAGGGTTCATTTGACTCGGGGAGAAGGTGTTAGGCACTCCTCAAGTCCCGTGAAAGTCACGGTTGCATACTTGATCTAGTCGGCTTTTAAAATGTTCAAGTTTGACGTAAAATCACGGAAAAGCAAAATAAACACACACGAAGCTCGAGGCCGTCCCCACCTAATAAAAGAAAAAGAAAAATGAAAATAAAATAAAAATACTACAAGTTTCTACTTTTGGCCTCCATTTACATTCACTTCGGAGCATACCCCAAAATAAAATATATACAAATCCTTCGGGGCATTCCCCAGATAAATTTAACTAAGGGAACAACCTCTCGCCTCAAAATTAACAAAAATCCTAAAGTTTGCATACCCAAGTGGTCGGTCTAAACATGCTCTTTGCGGGTAAGTGATAAAATAAATAAAGTAAAACTAAGAAGAACAATTCAGCATATGCTTCTTTGTTTAATTTCTAATTATGAAGAACGACGTGAATTAAATACTAATGAGCTCGATTTTTCCCTGTCCCCCAATTCATCTTAACCCATATGCATTCAAGCAATTTCAATGTCCAACCAAAAATACTAGGCCGTTATCACGTAATTCAATTATAACGCATGAAAATTAACAACACACATAACAAATAGGAGGGGACGAGATGGACCTGCAAATTGGAGTTTATATCGATAAGAAATTTCAGTAGTTACACGAGCAAATGAACCCAACTGCTACGACCAAAGTCGAAATGGTAGTCAGACTCGATTTGAAACCACGAACCACAATTCAAACCCTCGACGGACAATGACGACCTCAAACCGACCTCGGATTAAACTAAAACCAACAAACAACAGAGTAACGACTACCAAACAAGGGCCTAAAGAAGAAGAATGATGTTCGGCTTCCAAACAAACGAAAAATCAGCAACGGAAACATCAAAAAGAGCTAAAATTCCAGCAACAGCCTTGATTTTAAACCCAAAAGAAACTGAAAACCCAGAACTAATTTCAAACTATTTTCATTTTTTCTCGTTCCCAGATTCTGTCCCGTTTTCCTGATCCCTGCCTCTGTTTTTTTGATAATGTGCATGTGTGTGTGTGTTAACGGGAGACGAGGGAACTTGGAGGAGTCGTTGGTCCGTTGAGGGTGTTCGCCGACGATTTTGAAAGGTGAAGAAGGTGAGGTCGCAACTGATTTGGTTCTGTTGTTGGGCGTGGAGGATATGGAGATCAGGGGTCGTTGGTTGAAGAGTGACCGACGACGAGAATGATGGTGTGACGCTAATTTCCGGCGGTTTTCTTTGGTAAGGGAGGTGTTCAGTTGAATATGGAGATGGAGAGCAGGGTCGTTCGTTGGGATTGCTCTCTTCTCGTTGGTGTTTTTGAAGTGAGGGAGCGGCAGATTTTGAGAGGAGGGAGTGGGGTGATGGCTGGAAAATGGGGTTCTAGGGTTTTTTGTTGTAGTGTCTAGATGAAGAAGAAGAAGAAGAAGGCAGCCATGGGTGTCCTCTGAGTTCTGCGGCTGGTCTCTTCTTTTTTGGGTAAGGATTGTTTTTAGGTTTTTTTTTAAATGTGAGATCAAGGGGTCTTTAGTTGGGGGTATGGGCTTATGGGTTAGAGAAGAAAGAAATTAGGCTTGGCCAAATTTTTGGGCCAACTTTTGTCTAAAGAATGACCGTCTCTTGGACCTTCTTTTGATTTTAAAACCAAAACCATGTCATCTTAAAATTAATTTGGTTTTTGTTCTTAGAAAAGAACAAATTAAAAATACAACTATTACTAATTTATGCTAGTTAAGTAAATAATTATAATGCAAAAATACTAAAGTTACACATTGAGGTAACAAATAAAATTATTTTTGTATTTTTAAATTTTATAAAAGGTAAATAAATTGAAAGTAACAAGATAAAATATCAATTACCTAAAAAAAGAAAATATTTTTTTTTGTAATTTTTATTTTGTGACAAATGAAGTAAAAGAGTCACAGCTAATTGAAATAGCGATATTAGGCCTAAACTAAATATTTAAATACTAAAATATGTAATATCTTGGGGAGGGTCAAAAATCACATGTCTACACTTACTAAGTACCGTTGTGGTGTACTCATGCCCCTTCTACGCATGTTTTTCATGTGCAGATCCAGGTACTACGACTCAGTCCTATCACCCTTGAGGCGAGGCGACTGCTCCGGCGACTTCGAGGTATATCTGCCGCGTCCGCAAACCGAGGAGTCCCTTTCTATTCTAGCTTTTAAACATTTACCCTTCTGTATTTCTTTTCCTTGTTAGATGTTCTAGAGTTAGAGTACTGTGTAGTGATCCTTAGCTTGTGATTCATGAATTTCTGGGTCTTGGAAGTATGTATTGGTTTGAGCGTTAAATATTGTGTATGCCGAACGACACTTTTAAATACTGTTTTATCATTCTTCATTCTGTTTTAATTTGTTTTTATTCCGTACTTGGTTTATCTTCCGCAATTTAGGTTTACTTAGTCGTAGAAGACTAGGTGCCATCATGATGATTCACGAAGAGTGAACCGGGGTTGTGACAACCAATATACTGCTTATTCCGTTGGATTTCTCCTTATCTCATTTAACTTTGTTAAAAAAAAAAGTTAATAAAAGTTAGATAAATTTGGCGAGGTAAAAGGATTAGTCCTAGAAAATCTGGAGTCATCTACAAAATATATCCATAATCTTTCGTATTCCAGATTCAGTTTATTTTATCTCAATCCAAAGAACTACCTTATATTCTTACTCTTGTCACCTTTTATATATTCCTATATTCACTTGTTCCTTTATTTTAGAGCCCGTTTGGCTTAGCTGATTTATAGTAGGTGATAAACATTAAGTGCTGAAAATTATTTTTAAGTGCTAAAGCTGATTTAAAAAATAAGCAGTTACGTGCTTGGATAAAAGTGCTGAAATTAATAATAAGCAAGAACTGAGTGTACGAAGAGTTTGTTTTAAAAATAAGTATTTTAGGGATAGAATATTAAATATTTTGGTCAAACCTAAAGTGCTTATAAGCTGAAATTTGATAAGTTGGGGGAGACCAACTTATGACTTTTGACTTATTTTTGGCTTATAAGCACTTAACTTATAAGCACTTTTAATTTTACCAAACGCATAGATAAGCCAAAAAGTGCTTATAAGCCAATTTAACAAGCTTATAACCTTAGCCAAACACCCTCTTAGTCTTGTACAAAAAGATTTATAGAAACGTATTATTACAATGGGAGAAGTTTCACTGGTCAAACATGAAGAATTACCAGTTCCAATTTACTCTACACTGGTGCCTGTTTATGGCAGTGAAGCACTACTCAAAGAAGCTGAAATTCGGTTCAAGAATTTGAAGTCCAAGTTCATTGACTTCTTTGGCCAATCTCCTGATATTTACGCTCGATCCCCAGGTTAATTCAAACATTCAAAAAATTTTGCTTTTTATGTTAGTTATATATAAAAGGACAGCACGATGCATAAAATATCCCGTATTCATGCAGAATTCGGAGAAGGGTCACATTCAAAGGATGTGATATAGACAGTGTTGCGGAAGCCAAATGTATATAGTGTGAATAAGTCACAACTACTATACCAAAATTTATGACAGCTACCAAATAATAAATAAGACAATAAAGCAACAATAAAAGGAACACCAGAATTTACGAGGTTTGACTAATTTTGCCTACTCCTCGGACACAACCAATATTTTATTCCACTCCAAAAATACAAGTGAAATAACACTAAAGAGAGAAGATACAAATGCCTTAAGAAGATAAGAAGGCAAATGATAGGTGTGTTTAAATCCTAAACATTAGGCCTCCTTTTATAGGGTGAAGTACCAACCAAAATTGGTACTTCACCGATGTGGGATTTCTGCCATTCAACAAATCTCCACCTTGGCAAAATTTCACATCTTCAATTTTCTCTCAATAACAAAATTTTAGTTGTGTCTTCATCTTCAATCTTCAGTGTTCAACAATGTTGATCAAATCCAAACAATGTTGAAACTTGACCGCAGTTACCACTTTTGTCAGCATATCAGCAGGATTCTCTGTAATATGAATTTTCTTCACCGTGACTCCACCTTCTTCTATGATTTCTCGTACGAAATGATACCGAACATCAATGTGCTTCGTCCTTGCATGATAAACTTGGTTCTTCGCTAATTGAATAACACTTTGACTATCACAAAAAATTGTGATATTTTTTGTTCAACACCAAGCTCCTTTAGTAACACTTGAAGCCAAATTGCCTCCTTCACAGCCTCTGTAATAGCATGTACTCTACCTCTGTTGTAGACAAAGCAACTGTTGACTGCAAAGTAGACTTCCAACTAACTGGTGCTTTTGCAAAAGTAAACGCATAACCAATAGTTGATCTTCGTTTGTCCAGATCACCCGCAAAATCTGAGTCACAATATCCAACTACAGATTGATTGCCGTCCTGCTCAAAAACTAACCCAACATCTACAATATTATGAATATACCGTAGAATTCACTTCACAGCTTGCCAATACTCCTTTCCTGGATTATGCATATATCTGCTAATAACTCCAACAGCTTGTGAAATGTCAGGTCTCGTACAGACCATTGCATATATCAAGCTACCAACAATATTTGCGTATGGTACCTTTGACATATACTCTCGTTCAGGTTCATCCTTTGGCGACATAGTATTACTTATCTTAAAATGGGGAGCAAGTGGAGTACTAACTGGCTTAGTCTTTTCATCTATGCCAAAACATTGTAGTACTCTTTTCAAATATTCTTTCTGAGATAAACAGAGTTTCTTTGAACGTCTATCTCTTATTATCTCCATGCCAAGAATTTTCTTTGCTTCACCCAGATCCTTCATCTCGAACTCCTTCTTCAGTTGAATCTTCAACTTATCAATTTCTTCCGAATTCTTGGAAGCTATCAACATATCATTAACATATAGGAGAAGATATACAAAGGAACCATATTTAAGCTTGCGCAAATACACACAATGATCGCATTTTCTTCTCTTGTACCCTTGCCGCAACATAAACTCGTCAAATCGCTTGTACCATTGTCTAGAAGATTGTTTCAATCCGTACAATAATTTTTCAAGTTTGCACACCATATTTTCTTTTCCAACAACTTTGAATCCTTCTGGCTGAGTCATGTAGATTTCCTCCTCCAAGATTCCATGTAAAAACGCAGTTTTTACATCCATCTGAACTAGTTCCAAATTCAACTGTGCTACCAAAACCAACATAATTCTAATGGAGGAATGTTTTACAACTGGAGAAAACACTTCATTGTAATCAATTCCCTCCTTTTGAGCATATCTTTTGCCACCAATCTTGCTTTGTAGCGAATATCTACTTGGTTAGGAAATCCTTCCTTCTTTGCAAATACCCATTTGCACCCAATTGCTTTCTTTCCCTTCGGGAGATTGACCAATCTCCATGTATGATTCTGATAAAGGGACTGTATTTCATCATTCATGGCAATCCTCCACTTATCTTCTTCTGAACTTTGGACTACGTCTTTATAAGTGGTAGGAACATCATCAACTACAATTGAGGTTGCACAAGCAACCGTCTCTATGAGACGAACAAGTTTCGTTATTGTCCTTTTTGGCCTGCTGGTTGCTATTGATTCAAGTTGTTGTTGAGGTTCCTGAGTTGGAATCTCCTCTACTGGATCTCCTTCCAGAGGGTAATCTTCATTTGTTTCCTCCTCTGCTTCTTGTGTAGGAAAAATAAATTTTCCCTCAAACTCCACCTGCTTAGAAGCACCTTTATTTTGTTTGGTATCTTCTGTTACCTTATTTACCATAGCAGATTCATCAAAGGTAACATCCCTGCTGAATATTACTTTCTTTTTCATAGGACACCATAAGCGATATCCTTTGACTCCAGAAGTAATTTCCATAAAAATAGCCTTTTTGCCCTTGGATCCAATTTTGACTTTGTCACATGATAATATGCAGTTGAGCCAAACACGTGCAAAGAGTCATAATCTACAACAGGCTTTCCATACCATTTTTCAAATGGTGTCTTGCCATCAATAACAGCAGATGGTAGACGATTAATGAGGTGACATGCATATGTAATTGCCTCAGCCCAAAATTCTTTGCCCAAGCCAGCATTGGACAACATACACTGTACCTTCTCCAGCAAGGTCCGGTTCATACATTCTGCCACTCCATTCTGTTGTGGTGTATGTCTAACAGTGAAGTGTCGGACGATGCCATCATTTTCACAGACCTTATTGAAACAACCATTTTTGTATTCACCTCCATTGTCTGTGCGAATACACTTGATCCTCCTGCCTGTTTGATTCTGCACCATCGTCTTCAATTTGAGAAAAATTCCCAGCACTTCATCTTTGCTTTTCATTGTATACACCCACACTCTTCGAGAAAAATCATCAACAAAGGTTACAAAATAATCCTTCCCACCCAATGAAGGTGTTTTGGAAGGACCCCAAACATCAGAGTGTACATAATCTAAAATGCCTTTAGTATTATGGATCGCTGTACCAAATTTAACCCTTGTCTGTTTCCCTTTGACACAATGCTCGCAAAACTCCAAGTTGCAAGCCTTTACTCCTTTTAACAATCCTTGATCTGACAGAGTTTTCAAGGATTTTCCTCCAGCATGTCCCAAGCGCATGTGTCATAGCTTGGTTGCTTCTGCCTCTTTGTCGTCACTGGATGTCACTATCGCTGTCCCAATAACTGTACTGCCACGATAGCGGTACATATTATTGTTCTTCCGATTAGCCTTCATTACCACTAGTGCATCGGAGCATACTCTCATCACTCCATTTTCTGCAATAATTTTGAACCCTTTTGATTCTAGGGCTCCCACAAAGATGAGATTCCTCTTCAAGTCCGGTACATATCGAACATCTGTTAATGTTCTGATCATTCCATCATGGTTCCTTAATCGTATTGAACCAATTCCATATGAGGTAAGAAGACTGTTGTCCGATGTGTGGATGACTCCATATTTTCCTTCTTGAAAATCCATAAACCAGTCCCTGTTGGGACACATATGATAGCTACAAGCCGAGTCCATCAACCATATGTCTGATGATGTTGATGACTCTGTTGTAACTAATGAGAAGTCTGAATCATCACAATCAGCTACATTTGAATCCATAATGGCCTTTCCATTGTTATGTTTGGCCTTATTCTTCAACTTCGGACAGTCTTTCTTCCAGTGCCCTTTTCTCGACAAAAGGCACATTCATCTTTGCTGGGTCTGGATCTTGACTTGGATCTTCCCTTCTTTGTCCTCGTTTGATTTTGAGGACGACCCCTCACAAATAGTGCTTCTCCTTCTCCGCCCTTCTGTTTTTCTCGCTTTCTTTGTTCATAGCTGTACAAAGCCGAACAAACTTCTCTGAGAGAAACTTCGTCATTTCCATGGAGTAGAGTAGTTTCAAGGTGCTCGTACTCATCAGGAAGTGACGCCAACAATATCAAGGACAGGTCACCATCATCATAAGTTGTATCCATATTTTGCAAATCTGTGACCAACTTATTGAAACTGGTGATATGTTCGTTCATTGTGGTACCAGGAACATAGGTGAAGCGAAACAGTCTCTTCTTCATGTACAATTTATTTTGACTGTTTTTCTTCAAAAATTTATCCTCCAGTGCTTTCCATAATTTACTTGCAGAAGTTTCCTTTGTGTATGGATATTT
Source organism: Nicotiana tabacum (assembly GCF_000715075.1). Classification (NCBI taxonomy): domain Eukaryota; kingdom Viridiplantae; phylum Streptophyta; class Magnoliopsida; order Solanales; family Solanaceae; genus Nicotiana; species Nicotiana tabacum. The sequence goes on from NC_134090.1 coordinate 173,092,651, forward strand.
CTGCTCTCTAGCAAGGTAGGATCGAATGGTACCGCAAGCAACACGGTTGATAATTCTCCAATCTTCTTCTCCAATAACATCTGGTCTTTTTTCTTCAATGACAAGATCTAGCCCTTGTTGAAAAAGGACATCTAGAACCTCGTCTTGCCACATCCCAAAATGTCCTGATCCGTCAAAAATTTCTACCGCAAATCTTGCATTTGACACAATTCTTGTCATAAGCGAAGATGCCAATGATGATGTATTGTTGACACTTGATGTAGATTCTTCTTGATTATTGTCTCCCATCTTTGACACAAATATTATTTAATAGCTGACGACAAAAATCAAGATTATTTCCTTTCTGGTGTGGAAGATCAGACTAAGCTGCAACCACAGAGCATACTCAGACAGAACATTGACTCAGTTACCAAGATAAATCTTTTCTGATGTGGAAGATCAGACTATGCTGCAACCACAGAGCATACTTAGACAGTACCTTGGCTCTGATACCAATTGTTGCAGAAGCTAAATGTATAGTGTGAATAAGTCACAACTACTATACCAAAAATTATGACAGCCACCAAATAATAAATAAGACAATAAAGCAACAATAAAAGGAACACCAGAATTTACGAGGTTCGGCTAATTTTGCCTACTCCTCGGACACAACCAATATTTTATTCCACTCCAAAAATACAAGTGAAATAATACTAAAGAGAGAAGATACAAATGCCTTAAGAAGATAAGAAGGCAAATGAGAGGTGTGTTTAAATCCTAAACATTAGGCCTCCTTTTATAGGGTGAAGTACCAATTTAAACAGACAGCTCCTTTTACATTGGTACTTCACCGATGTGGGATTTCTGCCATTCAAGAGACAATATATTAGGCTGCTTCAACAGCTCGAACCCATGACCTATAGATTGAATTCCCTTGATATAGGTTGACGTTATTATATTTTTTTAATCTCCATATCGAATTCCTGGTTCTGGCATTAGTTTCATATCTCAAGAGTGATATTTTTATGTTTTTTTAATCCCTTGATAAAATTTCTGGCTCCGTTACGGGATGTATAGTCCTATGTTTTTATTTATGTGACACACACCGGCATATCATATAAGTCAAATTAATTTTAAACTTGATGTGATTTCAATTAATTGAGATTAAGTTTTAGTCATGTTAATATGTTTACTTTACGTTTATTGCTTCTTAAGAGTTTCTTATATGCTACTAAAAGTATATAGAACTTCTGTAGCAATATTTTTCTTATTTTTGATTTTATCGTATAGTATATATTTTGAGTGACATGAGATTAAATGGAGCGACATGGACAATGATAATTTATATACGGAACTTGCTTGGGATTAAGGCATATACATTGTTATGTCTATTCACACACATTTTTTCACATAGAAATTGGTTGACACTAAGAATTCTAGTTCATTATACTTTTTCCCCCCCTTCTAATATGATGTTTTATTCTAATTGATTTTTAACATCTTAAACTTTTTATTCATTTGAAAACTTTGCATTTAAACTTTCATGTTGATGTCTTTATGGTTAAATATGTAGGAAGAGTGAATTTGATTGGAGAACACATTGACTATGAGGGGTATTCTGTATTGCCGATGGCGATTCGACAAGATACGATTGTGTGGCTATAAGGAAGTGCGATAGTAATAAGTCTGAGAAGCTTCTTCGAATTGCAAATGTAAATGGTGACAAGTACACATTGTGTGCACTTACCCTGCTGATCCACTGCAGGTATTACATTATTGATGATCATATTGTTATTTTTTATTCATTTATTTATTTGGTTTGATGGTGGCATGAGTTGAGCTTAAATGGAGAAGTGAGGGTTCATATAGTCGATCTAACTTGTTTATCGCTGAGGTGTAGTTGTTGTTATTATTGTTACTACAGCTGGTAATAGAAGCATAGTATTGGTTGCTCTTTATTTTAAATATTTGCATTCTATCTGGAATTTCGTCTTGGCGTATTTTGGTAAAGTTGTTGTCATGTGACCAGAAGGTTACGGGTTCGAGCCGTGGAAACAGCCTCTTACAGAAATGCAGGGTAATGCTGCGTACGATAGACTCTTGTGGTCTGACCTTCCCCGGACCCGCACCTAACGGGAACTTAATGCATCGGGCTGCCCTTATTTATGCATTCTGTCTTGAATTCCAGTTGGTGATACATTTTCATATGTGAAGAGTTCATTAAAATATGTTGGGGTGGCGGAGATGGGAGTTTCTTGATTCATTTCGGAGGGCGGAAAATGAAAGAAACGGAAAAAGTTATGGAGTTTGATGGATCTTGAGAATTTTCATTACCTTTTTCCTAGCATTTTAAACTTCCATATTTGCAGGACATTGATGTGAAAAACCACAAATGGGGTCATTATGTCATTTGCGGGTAAGTATTTACTTTCTATTGGTTTTTCTTGTTACATGATTTTACGGTTGTTTTAGATCGAAGCATATTGATGGACACTAAGTTTTCTTGTTTTAGTACTCATACATTGCATAAACTCTTGGGTGATAACTGATAAGGACTGCCTGAAGTTTGAATTATCCAAAAAATGAATCCTTTTCATAACTTTTGTCATGGTAAGATGATAAGCAATGTTGTACAGGTACAAGGGTTTCTATGAGTATGTCAAATTGAAAGGAATCGATGTTGGTGAACCAGTCGGACTTGATATTGTTGTTGATGGTACAGTTCCGACAGGTATATGCTTTGCTATCTTAGATCAATGTCTGTGTACCAGTCAGTTCTTTGTCATATTTCAAATATAGTGAGGTCACGGGTTCAAGTCGTGGAAACAGCCTCTTGCAGAAATGTAGGGTAAGGCTGTGTACAATAGACCCTTGTAGTCCGGCCCTTCCCCGGACCCCGCGTGTAGCGGGAGCTTAGTGAACCGGACTACCCTTCTTTTGTCATGGATTTAATTTTGTCGATGTAGGTTCTGGTCTATCAAGCTCTGCAAAACTTGTTTGCTCTTCGACTATTGCTATAATGGCTGCATTAGGTGTTAACCTTCCCAAGGTAATGTATAACCATCTTCTAAATTGCTATAACATGAATATTGTGAATCTAATTTCTTCTCCGTTATGTATTTACTGTTGAGTTTTGGATTGTTGAGTTTTTGTTTAAGATGAAATAGTCTTAAAATGAGAGTGAATGGGAAATGGGATTTGGATTTGGATTTGGATTTGGATTTGATCAAATGATCGATCGATTGATTAATTATTTGGATCAAATTTATTTGTTAATAGTGAATATTAACGTGATATAATCCGTGTTTGTAACAGATGTTTTTCAATCCGTGTATTGTGTTGCACCAAGAAAGCAACAAGATGCCTAGTGCACCTCCCACCATGGCCAAGTGCTCCTCCCACCAAGCAAGTGTTCATTCCACCGTGTAAGTGCTTCCTCCATGATATCCTAATGCTTGTTCCACCATGGAGGGGGCAGATTTCTCTCACATGACTGCTATAAATAGAGCAGAAGTTGTAGAGAAAGAAGAACACGCCGGAAAAAAACACTCGAAACACTCAGTATACCATTGATATACACTCTGTATATAATTGATATACACTTTGTATACATTCAAACTACACTCTGTATACACTGTGTATACACTGGAAAAACGAATTGCAATCTGATATCCTCTTCAGTAAGAATTCAACATCGGCTATACATTGCATTCCTTCCTCTCAGAATTTTCATTCGACTTATGAGTTCTCCCTTGTTCTGCATTTTTTTAAAACTACAAACAAAGCAACTGTAAGTGTGATTTGCTGCCGAACTTTGCGTTCGTTGAAATACTGGGGTTTGAAGTACCGCTACACCAGTGTGTAATTCGTTCTATCTTGGGAGTAAATAATCCATAACCTTGGGTACTAGGAGGGGATTAAATTCCTTAAGGAAACACTGTAAATTCAGTGGGCTCGAATTAATTTTTGTTTCAGTTATATCATTTATATTTACGTATGTTACTGCTGTATGTAGCTGATAAAGAGGATAATATATATCTAAGAGTGGAAAAGTTAAAACTTGATCTTCCATCATTCCATATTTATACCAGATAAGAAGTACTATACAGGAAACAACAAACAACATTTACTGCTATATTATACGACCGCAGAATTGAAATGCTGTATCCAACCTGAGCATTTGATTAGACATGTTCCTTTTCCTCTTAGAAAATTCTTCTAAAGGAGATAATCTTTCCTTAAGGCGACGGATAGAAAAGTGACAATTTTGCTTTTTCCTGCAGAAAGAAATTGCACAACTTACTTGTGAATGTGAAAGGCATATCGGCACACAATCTGGTGGAATGGATCAGGTATTGTTTTCAAACTCTACATTTTGATCCTTTAGTCATATGTGTATCTTTATGCTGAAAGCCAGTTAATCCTTTTGCAGGCCATATCTGTTATGGCGCAATCTGGAATTGCTGAGCTGATTGATTTCAATCCTATTCGTGCAACGGATGTACAACTACCTGCTGGTGGATCTTTTGTAATAGCCCATTCTTTAGCCGAATCACAAAAAGCAGTTACTGCAGATGCTGCAGTTAACTACAATAATCGGGTTGTTGAATGTCGTCTAGCTGCAGTAAGTTTATTCATCCTTGCTGTCATAATTGCAGCGTCTTCGAGCACAAATGATCAACGTGTCTCACAACACGTAGTTCTACTTATCTGTTTACTACTGGTTGTTATGACATTTGAAAGTTGGCTTTCAAAAATGTATTGATGCAACAATTTGAAAGCAATATGCTACGATTTGACAAATAGTAGAATACAACAACAACAACACAGTATAATCCCACAGGTGGGGTATGAGGAGGATAGTGTGTACGCGGACCTTACCCCTACCCGGGGATAGAGAGGTTGTTTCCGATAGATCCTCGACTCAAGAAGATGATATAGGATATAACTTATATACACTGACGGTAAAAATACGTGTTTAGTTTATGTTAACATGTTGTAGCAGGTTAATTTATTCCGACTTATTATGAATGGTTGCCTATAATTATCCTTTTCAGGTAACTTGATAGTGTAAAAATCTATTTATACTATCAGTGGATAAAAGTTAAACTCGTCGGAATATGCCTAATAGATTAACTCGTTCTCAATTTGCTGCTTTTCCCCCCTTAATGGCGGCCGTTTGATCTTTTACAGATTGTGTTGGGCATAAAGCTGGGAATGGAACCTCAAGAGGCAATCTGTAATGTAAAAACACTTTCAGATGTTGAAGGTTTGTGTGTATCATTTGCTGGTACACTTGAATCTTCTGATCCTGTCCTCGCCGTGAAGGTATAAATTTCGTCTCCACTCAGGTCAATCTATCTATCTTGATTTCGTTGTTTTTCAAGTCTAGTATCCTTACTCCCATTTGTTAGGATGCTTGTCTCGGGTTGTATGTCTGTTGATGCGAATGATCATGAATCTAAGTTGCTCGGACAGGGGTGTGGGTGTCCGACACAGGTGCGGATCTAGAGCTCGGATCCTTCGAGATGTAAATTCTAAGATTCGAGGATACGGATCCTAGTACGGATATGGGTGCGGGGATCCGGCTAAATAATTCAAAAAAATATAAAAATATCTCTAAATTATGTGAAGTACTTACGTATAACTTGTAAAGTGTGGATTTCTTTTTTATTGTCAAGTTGTAGATAACTAATGGATTGATTTCCTAAATAAGGTATGCTATTTTCTTCAAATTTTCCCTATTTTTGGTTCTTATTTCGGGAATCGAATTGTATTTTGTCTCGAACTTTTCCGCCTGTCCTGGTCAAAGTACCCAAAATTATATCCCATACCAACACCTATACTAGTGTCGTGTCGATACGGGTGTGGCACCTAAACTGCCATGTCGGAGAAACTTAGTCGTGTATAGCAGGATATTCAGTTTTAATTCAATCTTGGAGGAAAATCATTGTAGTTTACCATATAAAACAATTGTTTGCATGATCTTTCGCTTGTTTTACAGTAAGCTTTAACATGTTCTGTTGCTGCTATAGGAATTTTTGCATGAGGAACCATATGCAGCCGAAGATATTGAGAAAATCACACAAGAAAAGTTGGAAACTATCTTTGCCAATTCTTCTACTTCTTTGGACGTGCTTAGAGCGGCCAAGTATTACAAATTGCATCAGGTGTTTATATGTTCGTTTAAATGATTCTAATTTTCCATTTTCTATGCACTTATCTCTTGGACGACCCTTCCTCGGACCTTGCGTGAATCGGGATGCTTCGTGTACCGCGCTGCCCTTTTTTTTACCTCTGGGACGTAGGTTAGATAATAGGATACTTATGATTGCAGAATTCTCTACTTCTCCCTGTTAAAATTCATTGCTAGAACTCCTCCAATGTTGCTGCGGCTTTGAAAGTTGAAGATTATTGATGGATTTTCTTCCCATGCACAACATAGAACTACCAGGTTCAACTGAACCCAAAACTTTTCTTGCGGAGCATAAATTTAGTAAAGAATCACTAGAACTATAATAAAGAGTGGATATGAACCCATAACTTTATTGCTGAACCCATAGAACTGAAATCTTAGATCCGCCTCTCTCTGCATGTTGAGTGTAATTTATAATCAATCAGTACATTTGACTGATGATGCTTCATCTTTAAGAGGGCTGCTCATGTATATTCTGAAGCGAAACGTGTCCATGCTTTTACAGACACTGTATCCTCAAAATTAAGGTAAGTCATCCATTCATAACGCCCTTGTTTTTTAACGTCGTTGTCCAGATTAATGTAATAGTTTAACCTTTAAACACAATCTTGTATATTTGCAGTGAAGAAGACATGCTGAAAAAGCTTGGTTTCCTTATGAATGAGAGTCATTACAGCTGCAGTGTTCTCTATGAGTGCAGGTAATTTAGTTTCTTACTATAATGTTGCTATTGTAACATGTAACTAATGATTATCGTCACACAAATAATAACAATTACATAATCAAGACGTTAAATATATTTTCTCGGTGTCTCTGATTTTGATATATCAAATATGATTTTAACCTATGTACATTAACAATCTAAAGAATTTTACACTATCAATATATTTTAACATGTTATAGTAGGTCGCCCGATCTTATTTTCCAGGTTACTAATCTACGTTATATAGATAGTTACCTGTAATTATTTTCAAAATTCTTTTTATCGAATATAGATAGTATATAGAAGTTAAGCTTATCGAATACTTCTTTTTATCAGTTGTCCCGAATTAGAAGAGCTTGTTAAGATTTGTCGGGATAATATATGGTGCTCTCGGAGCGAGGATTACAGGAGCTGGATGGGGTGGATGTGCTGTGGCTTTAGTGAAAGAGAGTCTTGTTCCACAGTTTATACTCAATTTGAAGGTTAGTTTCATTATTCCCCGAGGTTGAAAAATGTCAATCCGGTACACAAAGTATCATGCATTCACGTAGGGTCCGGAAAAGGGCCGCACCTCAAGGGATGTGATATAGACAACCTCCCCTAATGCAAGCATTAGTGCCTGCTTCCAAGGCTGTTCTCGAGGTTGAAAATCTCCAAAATATGACTAGATCTTAACGCAATTTGTTAACTAAAATAGTTGTTATTTTGTTTCAGGAGCAATTCTATCAATCAAGGATTGACAAAGGAATAATCAATAAGGATGATCTTGGTCTCTATATTTTTGCATCAAAGCCCTCTAGTGATATTAGCCTGTTAACCTCCTTATTAAACTTAGGTCATGGGTTCAAGCCGTGAAAGTAGCTACTAATGCTTGCATTAGAGTAAGCTGTCTACATTTCATTCCTTGGAGTGCGGCCCTTCCCCGACCCTGCTTGAACACGGGATATTTTGTACACCGTACTGCCTTTTTAACCTCCTTAGTGAACTAGCTAAATTCATTATCATCTACTATATTTCTAGTCAGGAAATAAGGGTAATACTTCTCCATCTTATGAAATCTATGGTGGTTCTAGTTAGCTACTTTTTGTACATACTACCTTTATTAGAAAATAGAAAATGGATTGACTTGCTTTAAGTACTTGTACTGCACTGAATGTGAGTGGCACAGGAATGCTTTTGTCAACTTTTCCATATATTCATAGAGTATTTTTAATCATACAAGTTATATATATAATAATTTCTCTCTCTCTCTCTATATATATATATATATATATATATATATATATATATATATATATATATATATATATATATATATATATATATATTTATATTTATATATATTAGTTTTTATATTTGACTTGAGACAGATAATTGCTGCAAACACTATTGCAGGCTAAGGATAACAACATACAATATTTGTTAATTTCAACCAGGGACAGATATAGTTGAACCCAGTATTTTCTACCAGAACCATTTATCTGTGTGTATGCGTGAAAATTCGCAAAGATTTCAACAAATATTTAATTTTGAACCCATAATTTTCACGAACAATAAATATCAAGCCTATTAAGTTTAAATGCTGGATCTGCCTTTAGTTTTTGCTCCTAATAATAGCCACCTCTGGGTGCAGGATTTTCTATTTTTTTTTAAAGAAAAAAATTAAACAACAACTGCCCAATCTCAAAGCTTCATATTATTAGTTTTACATCACGTTAGTAAAGTCACACATTATATTGCAAAGCAAAAGAGGAAAGACGAAAAAAAAACCTTCAAGAAAAAGAAAAAAAGATAACAGAATTTTTTTTAAAAATATTATTGCTAGAGAACACAGGCCAATCACCACAAATTTTTTATAGATATATAAGTATAACAATCTTTCAATCGCCTTACAATAAGAAAACAACTAATGTGAAACCATCACAAAAATCCCCCTACTAAATTCGGTACGAATTCAAATTTAGTCGATCTCGATATAAATATCGAATTTCAAATAAAAAATAAAAAAAAGACCATCACAACAATCCTACGTATTAAACATGACCCTTACAAAATAACTTGAACTTAAAATTGGAAGACCTAGGATCCCAATATAGTCCAATTTCATCATCAACACTTAGTCCACGATCTTTAAACAAATCCAAACACACAAGTGCATAATCATTATTAGGCAACATCTCAAAATAAGCCAATTCATCATGATACTTCTTAGGGTTTTTCTGATTAGTTTCGTCCCATAAATCGATATTCTTCTTGCGCCCTGTCTCAACAACGTTAGCCATATCCAACGTCCAATATCGAAAAATATGGTCGAAAGCTTCAGCGGAAGGCACGATCAACTTCCCGACGACTGCCTCGTAATGCGTGATGAGTTTTTTAATTTGCCACGGATCCTTTAAATCAATAATTGGAGGAGGGTATATGTCCCTAATTTCTTTTATTTGACGAGTTACTATCCACGGCGTGTTGCTAGCTTTACATGCTTCTTCTTCTGCTTTTGTCGGGATGAAATTGTAAACTAAAGTCTTTTTCATGTTGCGGATTCGAGTCACCAAAAAAGAAAGAAAAATTATTTGATGAATTTTACCAAAGAAGTGAATTTCAGACAATGTTTTGAGGAAAAGTTTAGGATTTTATAGGGATGTTTTGGTATTGAATTTGGAAAGTTAAAATAGTACTAAAGAATATTTTCCTACTAAGACTGGGATTCACATTTTTACTGTATATAGAATGAACAATTTAGGTCGGTTATGATTCTTTCCTTGTGTATAATTGTACACCAAAGGAAATATTATTAGGCATTATTTTGATATTTTCTCAAACTGTGATTGTCGTGTTATTTTTAAAAAAAATTCAATTTTAATAATGTCACTTTCCTACTACAAATAAGTATTATGTATACGGGCTTTTCATTTTTTTTTTGGTAATAAAACTAATATTATTAATTACTAAGTAATATTACATCTATTAATTAAGTATTAAGTATTTGTAACACTAATCTATCTTACATGGATGCTTACCTGTACAGCATCTTTGACTAATAACAATTAAATTATTTACTAAAATATGTTTAATATCATTAGGAAACTATTTAATTATCATAATCTGAGTAATTAGGCAACTCCTTAATGTTATTAGGCAGCTGTTTAATTAGCATGATCTGTGTAATTAGACAACTCCTTAAACTATTAGAGAATAATTTAATTGGTCAACGTTAATTAAGAAGTTTAGTTAGGAACGGTATCCCAATTTGAAATATGTTAAATTAAGGAAATATTATATTTTAAATACACAAGGATTGGGAGAAAAAATCAGTCTCGCGTCTCAAGTACTTATTCCTTCATTGATATGTTCTCTAAACTTTGAAGTTTCCCCTCACATAATTAGCATTAAATATATTAAATTTATTACTCTCGAGAACGTAAATAGCATGTTGAGTTTAAATAAAAAGAACGAGTTATATATTTGTCGATCAGGCAAAAATAATTATATCTGCACACTGATTATATATAAAATATGTATAGTATACATTAATATGCAAAAATTATATTTTTATTATCGATTATTATTTTTGAAAGCGACTATACAATGTAGTCCCTCCCCCCACAACCCCCCCCCCACAAAAAAAGAAAAAGAAAAAAAAAGGAAATTTTTTGTTTCTATACCATATAGGAAACTATATTACCAAATATGTTCATAGTTTGCATATTACCCGCCATGCTAGTAATATTTCTACAAAATATAGACAATTCATTAAATAAGGAATCATTATAGCTGTAGGCTTCCTTATTTAGGGGCGCTAATATTGGAGAATTAAATATTCTTCGAGATATTTTATAACCACCTCACCCACGTATCAAACCACATCCCACGATTTCCTCTTCAATCACTCACGATTTCCTCTTCTAAAAACAACGAAAATCTGCACCATTGACAACCATTAAAAAACTTTGAATTCGAATTTGGGTTTTCAAAAGACATTTGTTTGTTTGGATTGGATGTTGTTGCAAAGAATTGAGAATTCTCTCTATGTCTCTCTCTATCTCTCAATTCCAATATAAAGCAAAGGAAAAGAGAGCATCAATTCCACCATTGACAACCATTAAAAAACTTTGAAGCTTTAAATTCAAATTTGGATTTTCAAAAATCATTATTTGTTTGGATTGGGTGTTGTTGAAAATAATTGGGAATATGGTTTGGAGTTTATATCTCAATTTTGAGGGGTTTTGATGAAGATTAGACTTTGTTTTGGCTGAATTTCAATTTGAAACTCGAAGAAGAAGAAGAAGAAGAAGAAGAAGAAGAAGAAGAAGAAGAAGAAGAAGAAGAAGAAAACATGACATACATTATATTGCAGAAATTGTAGAAAAATTGTAGACTGTTGTTTATTTATTTTTCTTTTATTCATTTACCTATTGTATGAAACTTGAACAACATTGTATAAAAATTATATTTAAGTGGTATTATATTATAGTTGTATATAACTTAGTAGAAATAATGTACGAAAATTGTAGATAATTTGTAGATAAGTTGTATAATATATAATTAGTTGTATGAAATTTATTTTTACTATGTATAAATCAGATACAAAATATACAAAAGACATATTGTATAAATTTTGTATGTAAGTTTTATGTTATTGTAGTTGTATTTAACTGAGTGAAAATAATATGTGAAAGTTGTAAAAAATTGTAGATAAGTTGTATTCCTCTATAACGGGAGATGTTGGCATATTGTCATGACCCAATTTAGGATCACGACCGGCGCTTAGGAGCAAGTGCCCCCAAGTAAGCCTCATCGGTATTTTAAGGAAAATCAAACAGAGTTTTCCCTATTTTTGGACCATCCCAAAAATTTTCCTGTCTCAAATCAACAACCAAACATCCTAATATCATACCAAACAATTGACAACTTGTCAATTAACTAATACAAGTCTCCACCATAACTAAACCACCAACTAACCACTAGAAATACTAATTTATCTCCAACCTTTGATAAATGAGAATGATACTCAACATAAGACTATAATAATAAAAGAATTCTGATGACACTAAAATAATGACTATGGAGCGACCCTAAGAATTCAAAGAAAAGACCATAACAATCAATAAAATCTCCGCCCATGCGAACAAGTGCGAGGCTCACCAAGAACTATCAACCTGTGCATTCTAATTAACGAAATCCTCGTTTGCGTCAACTGCTGTCTCTGTAAAAAAAAATTAGCGGGGAATGAGTCGCTAGCTCAGTGAGTAATAACAGTTAACCACAACCGTTTTTAATGGGAACAAGTCAGAAAACATGCTAGTATCTCAAATAGAAAATACATAAAAATGCCCTTTCAGAAACAATAAATAATTTTCAGTCTCGTCATGCTTTTCTTGTAATATAATATAATTAACAGTTCGGTAATAAGCTCGGTAACTACTGTCTAATATCAATATTCATATTTGGGAGGTTTCAATGAACAGATCATGTAATCGGTATAACTCTCAATTTCATCATGAATCAATAGATACGATATGGCATCACCCTTCGTGCATTAACTCTCAAATACGGCTGTTGATACCCAATTTTTTCCTATGTATTTTTATATATAAAATACTTTCAAAATAGCATATATATGCATACATAAGCATACCCAAGTGTTTTAGTATTTTTCCAATCTTTTGAAGAGTTTTTAAAATCAATTTACTATCCATTTTAGCAGTACAAAATCCATAATTATTCTCAAAATTATTAATTTTGGTGAATAATTTATTTTATTTCCATATTTATACCAAAATATAGTTAAGATAACTTTTGTACATTTTTACAAATTTATTTGGTATTTAAAAGACTAAATTGCATATAATTGCAATTATAGCCTATTTTAAGATTAATAGCATTTCTATAATTGTAAAATTGATTTCAATATTTTAAATCAATATTTATACGTTATTAGTTGGGTCAGTACTTTTAATTTGTTTTTAAAGTCTTTTTCACTATTTTTATAAAATAAAAGATGAAAATTGGCTATTTAACATTTAGCCTATTTCTATTTCAATTACAGCCTCATTTCCTTTCAATTTTAACCTCAATTTGACCCCAATTCCGCCCAAATTAAACCAACCCAGTTTCAATCTGGATCCAACCCACGACCCAATTACAAACGACCCAACATGTTCCCCACCTACCACTTAAATCTGGACCGTTGATCACTCAAGATCAACAGCCAAGACTCGCCCTTCCATAATTAAACCTAAACGACTACCCTAATCTCCCCCATTCTCACTTGACCCGCCACCTTGAAACCCTTCATCTCTCAAAACACTCTCAAGCTCTCTGAAACCCTAGCCATCTCCCACTTTATTCTACCATATTTCCACCGAATTCGTGGCTTCTCAGGCCATAGATGGTTGGTACTCACCCCCCTCCATCATCAAACCATGGTTGTTCGAAGCCTCGAGGCCCGACTCCGATGGATCTCTTCAGATCCTTCTCAGATCTATAGATCTATGGCTTCTCCGGCCATTATTTCGGTGTGTTCAAGAAATATGAGTCTTTTCGACGCAGGATCAGATTTTCTTCCAAGCCTTTCTCATTTCTAGGGTTTCTCTGAAACCCTAAGCTATTCGAGGTTTTCTCTGGTTGTTTTCTTAGATCTATGCTATATCTGTGTTCTACTGGAATTTTAAAACGTTTTCCCCAATCTTCTCTTTCAAAATTTGTTTCTCTTCGATTTCGGGTTTCTGAAAAACGTTTTAAAATGTTTTCTGATTCCTCTTCTTCTTTTCTTTGTGGGGATCTGTCTATGCTATGTTTTTATGTTCTCTTTTCTACCTCGCATGTCCTTCTTCTGTGTTCTTAGGTTTGCCTTATTATGCATATTCTTCTACTGTGCTCCGTTTTTTCTTCTACTGGTTTTTATATCATGCTTTTACACGTTTATCTTGTGTGTTCGTTTAACCCTGTGTTCCTTTACTGTAATTTCTACTAAGCTCTTAGTTCTTATTTGCCTTCTTCTGGACTTTGTTTGAGTTCTTTCTAAACATATTTCATCTACTGTTTCTTAAGTTTATGCTACCTCTTTGTCTTCTGAACTTGTTTAAGTTCCAAGCTTTTCTTAAAACATGTTCTTTATGCTTCAAATCAGCTTTTCACTCTGTTTGTTTCTGTCACGACCCAATTCCCGAACCCGGTCGTGATGGCGCCTCTCGTGAAGACAAGGCCAGCCAGACCAAAACGGAACATTTCTTTTAAATAGTTAAATATCATAAACAGTTCTAAACATGATATAATAGCCATAATTTGCGGAAAATAACGATGACAATATAAGAAACCATCCCGACACAGCCCAAACCGGGGTGTCACAAGTCACGAGCATCTATTAGAGTATAAATACAACTACACAGTATGAATTATACAAAATAGGACTGATAAACAAAAGGAAGAAATGTGGTGCCGCGAACGTTGGTGGTCACCTTGCTAAACTCCAATAACTTAGCTTCCGATCGGCTCAAAACCCGCTACCGGGTGCATAAATACCTGCATCTGCACACAAGGTGCAGGGAGTAAAGTGAGTATTCCAACTCAGTGAGTAATAAAGGTAAATAACAACTGAGCAGTAAGAAATCACGTAAAGCAACCAACAGCTGTAAAGAGGCAGTGAAAAACCCTTTGAGAAAAATAGTGAAGCTGTGCAATCTTTAGAAATATCTTAGCTCAGTTTAAAACTCTTTTGAAAATGACTTTCTCAACAGTTACGCAAATGAATGCAAAACAAATAGTGCAGATAAGCACGGAAATCCGCCCCTCGGGCGCAACACTCAATTAACAGATAATGCCAGGCAATCAGATAGATATCACATGAAGTAGCACAACAACAAGTAATGGCAGACAAATGAAATAAAGTAAACACCTAGAACAGTACCAGCACCGCTGCGGCGTGCAGCCCGATCCATATATCGCTGCGGCGTGCAACCCGATCCATTTATCGTCGACGACGCTCACTGGGGGTGTGCAGACTCCGGGAGGGGCCACTTACGGCCCAAGCGCAATATCAAGCCATCTCGTGGCATCAAATCTAGACCCTCGGCCTCATATAAATCAGTATCTCACTGATGCGGCGTGCAGCCCGATCCAAAAGTAACCTCACAATACAGGCCCTTGGCCTTACTCAGTCAAAATTCACATAAGCCCCTCGGGCAACAGTAAAACGTGATTCTCAGCCCAAAATATTATTTAAAATACTATTTCAAGTGTTAGAGCAGAGTAAACATGGCTGAGTTTTGAAAATAGTAGAAAATAACATGACTGAGTTCAACTATATAATCAAACAGTGAGGAAATATCAAACAACAATCCCCGAAGGGTTGAAATAGCTGGCACTAGGCCCAAAGATGACATTCAGCCCAAATAATGATAATAACAATTAGTTTTCAGTTAAATACGCGGTAAAATCATCAATCGGGACGGACCAAGTCACAATCTCTAATAGTAAAAGACCCACGCTCGTCATCCAGTGCGTGTCTCACCTCAATACAGCACTACGATGTGCAAATCCGGGGTTTCAAACCCTCAAGGTATCATTTACAATCATTACTCATCTCGAATCTACAAAATCTCTAGCTCGCAATGCCTTTTCCCCTCAAATCGGCCTCCACGTGCGTCGAATCTATCCAAAATCAGAACGAATACGTCACAATATGCTAAGGGAACAAAGACCAAGCGAAAACAATCAATAAAGGGCACAATTCCCGAAATTACCAAAACCCGATCCCCGGGCCCACATCTCGAAATTTGACAAAATTCACAAAACTAGAATCCTTATGCTCTCACGAGTCTAACCATACGAAAATTATCCAATTCTGATACCATTTGGCCCTTCAAATCATCATTTTACATTTTTGAAAGGTTTCACCATTTTCTTCCCAAATTCCATTCCAAATCACGGATTAAATGATGAATTCAATGATAGATTCATGTACTCTAGCCAAATCTGAGTTAGAACCACTTACCCCGATGAATTTCTTGAAAAACCTTCGAAAAATCGCCAAAATCCGAGCTCTCTAGGTCAAAATATCAAATAAAACCCAAAACCTCGTATTTATAGAGTACCCCTCAGATTTCAGCCACCGCGGGCTGCATCAAATCGACCGCGGTCCTCACTAGCCAGTGCGGTCCGCGCAAAAACAACCGCGGCCGCACAGGCCTTCCTCTGCAGTGACAGGATTTAGTGTTTTGACCATAACTTTCGCTGCAAATGTCCAAATTGAGATATATTGAACTTTCTAGAAACTAGACACGAAGAGATACAACTTTTGTTTTTGAATCACCTCAAAATTCCTTGTAGATCAAAAGATATGAGCTTCCGAAGTAGGACTAGCGGGAAGGTTCTTCACCGCGGCCGCGCCCAATTTTGTGCGGTCCGCGCGATGCCTACCGCGGCCGCGCGACGCCTACCGCGGCCGCGGCCGTGGCCGCTATTGTGCGGTCTGCACAGCACTCACCGCGGGCACACTTATTTTTATGCGGACCGCGTGAGTGAGTTCCGGGGCCTGCAACCCCTGTGGACATGCTACGGCTATGATTTTTGCACTAAAACATCCCGGAACCTACCCGGAACTCCCGGAACTTCAAACCAATTGTACCAACACATCCCATGACATCGTTCAAACTTGCTCAAAACTTCGGAACGCTCACAACAAAATCCAATCACCAATTTAACATAGGATCCAAGCCTAAGAACTCCAAGAACTCTTAAATTATGCTTTCGCTCAAAAAGTCTATCAAATCTCGTCCGAATGACCTGAAATTTTGCACACACATCCCAAATGACACAACGAAGCTACTGCAACTCTCGGAATTTCATTCCGTCCTTTATATCAAAATCTCACCGATCAACCGGAAAGCGCCACAATCTCAATTTCGCCAATCCAAGCCTAAACCTTCCACGGACTTCCAAAATGCATTCCGATCACACTCCTAAGTCCCAAATCACCTAACGGAGCTAACCAAATCATAAAAATTTCAATCAGAGAGCAAATACACATAAGTCAAATCTTGGTCAAACCTTTCAAATTTTAAGCTTTCAAGTGAGACTGTTCTTCCAAATTCACTCTGATTAACCTGAAACCCAACACCAACGATTTACATAATTCATAATACACCACACGGGGTAAGTCATGCCCGAGAACTGGCGAGCGAAGTGCAAAAGCTCAAAACGACCAGTTAGGTCGTTACATCCTCCCCCACTTAAACATACGTTCATCCACGAACGTGCCCAGAGTTGTTCTAAAAGCCAACTAATCGCTGAATAACCTTACCATGCATATACCCGGGGGTGATCCCACGTTACCCTATCTCATATAGGTCCGATAACACACAGTAATTGAAATTTCACAACCTAATCTAACCCATAAGCCTTAGAACCACATTTCCACTTCTGAAATCATTCACAAGATCAGAATCTCATATTTATATTCAGAATAAGTCCGAACAAGCTGTAATTACCCATACTTGCAATCTCAGATGCAATCATTTGATATACCACATGACTTAAACACTCGTAGTGATAACTTCTAATTACAACAGCTGCACACAGCACCCGAATACCAATTGAAAAACTCTTATCAACTAAAGTCTCACCCCAACACTTTCATATACTGCCAATGATCACAAAACAAAACGCGGTAAGCCATAACCATTTTCCCAGATCAACCATTCATGAAGCCGCTTCCCTTTTTGGCTAATACCACAGCAATTTCCGAACCGAACCTCGATATTATCCTTCCAACAAGCTGAAATCAAATCCGTTCATATTCATTAATGATCCCGGCAATCTCCCCTAATCCAACACGCCACTCTGGTAACATGACACGTCAATAGAGGCCTAAGCCACGACTTGCATAATACGCGCACCAATAAGCAACGGTCCGAACCTACTCAAATCATGAAAATGACTTAAATGAAAGAGCTGTACCTCAAGCTCACCAGATCCACCGCAACACAAGGCTGAGGACCCATCTCACATCATCGAAATAGAACACACGAATCTAACCCGAAGGATCATGCCTCCACAGAATCTTCGTTGCAATGCACGATTCTATCCAACCACTGTTCCACATGGAACACCTCAAGCCACTATGCTCGAAATCGACAATCACACAAAATTTGACAGTGAAACTAATAACATATACCACGCAAACCCGATAGGACATAACCGATATGCCATTCGCCGAGCAACACCCAATTACTTTTCCCCGCTCGACTTCCACTATGAACCCCAATAGAACCGCACCATATGGGCCCATAACCCAAAAATCATAACGTCTCGCAACAAAGGAAGGCAACTCATAGATCTCCCAGATCACTAGTAAGCTCAATAACGGTCGCATCAACCTGTCCCTCAACAATACAGTTTGGGGCTAACTAAGCCGACTCTGCTAGAACACGCATCCACATTGGCCTACCAACGAACTCCTTATCAAGGAAGCCTGAAGCTGCTCCTCCCACTACTATAACTCCTGCCGGAGCCATACGATACGGTGCCCGGCACCAAGTCAATACCGAAATCAACAAACCTTCCCGACGACATGCCCGGCCATAAGAAACACATCAGGAGAGTCCCTCAACACCGGAACTGAATCAGTGGTAGAATCCTCTGCACTGACATCCATCACGAAGGCTCAATTAAGAAAGGCAATCCTTCCCAGCTGTCCGCTGGGTCCTTGAAATATAAACCACTATACTAGAACATAATCTGACGCACCTCGCCACCCAACCCGTGGCATTTCCGGCATAGCCCCAAGCACAATAGCCCAGAATAACGCAACACGGAGACAACCAGTCTGAACCCAATATCACGTCCAAGATCTAATATACCAAGCCACAAAAGATCCGCCTGGGTTTCCAAATCCTGATAGTCGCTAAACAGTGCCGATACACATGATCCACAACCACAACATAGCCTGAATATGAGAACTTCCGTCTCCAAATCCACGTGGCCCATAAATCACCATATCCGATCCCAATTTCGCCGTCCACATATATGCTACACCTTTAATACCCAATCATTTCATGAGAGATACTCTGAAATTCCTTGGTGCCACCAAGCAAACTCGAATACCCGCAATCGATCCAACAAGAAGGTACTGCAATACTACCGAAGTACCATCAGCTTAATCACATTGCCTTTCCTGAAACATATACCCTCGTCAAATCACTCCAATTAGCAATATCACTTCCTTAATCATCTAAAGATCATCCCCCTAATCATCTGAAGCTCATTTCTCTAATAATCCGAAACTGCCCGTGCTGCCTAAGAATTTTGTGGCATTCCGTTCAGAACTGAACTGTAACCTTACACACGCGATTCTCAATCCTTCACAACATACCGCATAACCCGTACCATCCTAGGATAACCATGAGAACTTTATATCCCTTCCGAATCACAAGCAATTATGCATTCCACTAACCAAGAACTCCCCATTGATTCCATCTAGAAGAGAACCACTATGCATCCCATGCTCCTCACGCTAATAGAAAAAATATGCCTCTCTAACTGTGGTGGAAACCATCAAGAACTCTCCGAGTTCCCTTTGCACAAATCAGACATGTCAGGACTGAATTCTTCTAACTCAACCAAGCTAAGCAACCCACCAAAACCTAAGAGCATCACCGCAAAATACCTGAAAGAACTTATCAGCTCGAACACACTCCAGGAATTAATCATATCCTTACCATACCGATTCGGTCTACTATAAAGCTACCCCATCTATCTAAATTTCCTTCTAATTCATCTTCAACTTGATATTCTTTCTTAATTATTCCAAAAAGCACTACATTCGAAATACTTCGCTCTGAAGAACTTCCTGCGGATCTAAATCCGTTACCTCCTAATGTTAATACATAGAATCCCACAATTAACATAGAAAACACCACAAGTCTTGACGTCTTCCAAGGAAAACTCAGTTTCTATCCATAAGTACAACTTGAAAGCCTCTAATTATTGCATGTAAAATTTTGAACACAATAGGACCATTCTCTAGAGGCATCCACTCTACTCAAATCGCAGTTAGGTTCATTAAATGAACCGAACAACCTGTGCTTCAATTGCACTCCGACACTGCAAAATGTGACCTCATTTCAATATAACCAAGCAACTTCCTGCCCCATGCACCGAGCATTCCTTACCAACCACAACTCAAGTCATTCCCCGATTCTCGTACACCCATAAGGCATAACATAACCTTTATTGAAATTTCCTTTACTCGAGCCATAACTGATTCGCAAATACGCCTCAAACTAGAACCATTAGATCACATAACCGTGCAATCAACTATTCAATAGCGGACTCTCCCACTTGGCTCAAAGTCATAGATCGAAACACGCACCATAACTTATAACGCGTATACTTTATTGCTTCCATAATACCATAGTGAGATTAGACTCAGTCCTTCATAAGCTCTTGAAACACCGACCATCGGGTACTTTAACTCTATGCAAATCTCGTATTCACTCTCGTAGCAGTTAAGCCCATTCTATTAAGTGACCCAAATTTAAATTTCAACACATATGTTTCACTTGTAAATGAGATCTTCTAACAGACAACATAAGGATCACACAATCTCAGAACACCATAGGAGACAACCCGCCTGTTTCGCCTCAATATAACATTCATGTATACCTTCCACCGTCATACACATTACATAATCGCTTAATCTTCCTGAGTCTGAACTCATACCGCAACATGAAATTTACTTCACTCCAACTAGGAGACATGAAAAGATTCTTCACGCGCCCATAACTCGGGGCTACACCTCCAATTACAATGGAAATCAAACACTTAATGGCTCATCTATCATCTAGTAGACCTTCCTTTCCACTTCCGAGTCATATAGATACATCTCGCAGTACTAACATACTCATCACATAGCTACCCAGCTGTCATTCACACCAATAGGGGCAATACCGAACGTATAAGTTCAAAACACTTGCTCACACAATCAGCACATCGGTGCTCAAGCCATAGGCAAACATCCGGCCTCAAGTCCTCTAGATTGGCCCAACATCAACTCACAGAGATTGCATCTCGCCCCTCGATCGGGGGATCACAAGCCATCAAGGCACATCTGATACTGAGTGCTCATGCGCACATGCGAACGCGTGGAAGGAATTTCAAGAGTTACTTTTCAAGCTAAATCAAGGACGCACGATAAAACTTCAAGAATGTGAAGTTTTTCTAAAGGTTCTGCAGCCTCTCGAGGATAAATACAGATGTCTCCGTACCGATCCGCGAGACTCTACTAAGCCTGATCATGACTCGTGAGACCTATGTAACCTAGGCTCTGATACCAACTTGTCACGACCCTATTCCCGAACCCGGTCGTGATGGCGCCTCTCGTGAAGACAAGGCCAGTCAGATCAAAACGAAACATTTCTTTTAAACAGTTAAATATCATAAACAATTCTAAACATGATATAATAGCCATAATTTGCGGAAAATAACGATGACAGTAGAAGAAACCATCCCGACACAGCCCAAACCAGGGTGTCACAAGTCACGAGCATCTATTAGAGTATAAATACAACTACACAGTGTGAATTATACAAAATAGGACTGATAAACAAAAGGAAGAAATGCGGTGCCGTGAACGCTGGCGGTCACCTTGCTAAACTCTGATAACTTAGCCTCCGATCGGCTCAAAACCCGCTACCGGGTGCATAAATACCTGCATCTGCACACAAGGTGCAGGGAGTAAAGTGAGTACTCCAACTCAGTGAGTAATAAAGGTAAATAACAACTGAGCAGTAAGAAATCACGTAAAGCAACAAACATGCTGTAGAGAGGCAGTGAAAAATCATTTGAGAAAAATAGTGAAGCTGTGAAATCTTTAGAAATATCTTAGCTCAGTTTAAAACTCTTTTGAAAATGACTTTCTCAACAGTTACGCAAATGAATGCAAAACAAATAGTGAAGATAAGCACGGAAATCCGCCCCTCGAGCGCAACACTCAATTAACAGATAATGCCAGGCAATCAGATAGATATCACTTGAAGTAGCACAACAACAGATAATGGCAGACAAATGAAATAAAGTAAACACCTAGAACAGTACCAGCACCGCTGCGGCGTGCAGCCCGATCCATATATCGCTGCGGCGTGCAGCCCGATCCATATATCGCTGCGGCGTGCAACCCGATCCATTTATCGTCGACGACGCTCACTGGGGGTGTGCAGACTCCGGGAGGGGCCACTTACGGCCCAAGCGCAATATCAAGCCATCTCGTGGCATCAAATCTAGACCCTCGGCCTCATATAAATCAGTATCTCACTGATGCGGCGTGCAGCCCGATCCAAAAGTAACCTCACAATACAGGCCCTTGGCCTTACTCAGTCAAAATTCACATAAGCCCCTTCGGGCAACAGTAAAACGTGATTCTCAGCCCAAAATATTATTTAAAATACTATTTCAAGTGTTAGAGCAGAGTAAACATGGCTGAGTTTTGAAAATAGTAGAAAATAACATGACTGAGTTCAACTATATAATCAAACAGTGAGGAAATATCAAACAACAATCCCCGAAGGGTTGAAATAGCTGGCACTAGGCCCAAAGATGACATTCAGCCCAAATAATGATAATAACAATTAGTTTTCAGTTAAATACGGGGTAAAATCATCAATCGGGACGGACCAAGTCACAATCTCTAATAGTAAAAGACCCACGCTCGTCATCCAGTGCGTGTCTCACCTCAATACAGCACTACGATGTGCAAATCCGGGGTTTCAAACCCTCAAGGTATCATTTACAATCATTACTCATCTCGAATCTACAAAATCTCTAGCTCGCAATGCCTTTTCCCCTCAAATCGGCCTCCACGTGCGTCGAATCTATCCAAAATCAGAACGAATACGTCACAATATGCTAAGGGAACAAAGACCAAGCGAAAACAATCAATAAAGGGCACAATTCCCGAAATTACCAAAACCCGATCCCCGGGCCCACATCTCGAAATTTGACAAAATTCACAAAACTAGAATCCTTATGCTCTCACGAGTCTAACCATACGAAAATTATCCAATTCTGATACCATTTGGCCCTTCAAATCATCATTTTACATTTTTGAAAGGTTTCACCATTTTCTTCCCAAATTCCATTCCAAATCACGGATTAAATGATGAATTCAATGATAGATTCATGTACTCTAGCCAAATCTGAGTTAGAACCACTTACCC
Organism: Nicotiana tabacum; assembly: GCF_000715075.1. Lineage (NCBI taxonomy): Eukaryota > Viridiplantae > Streptophyta > Magnoliopsida > Solanales > Solanaceae > Nicotiana > Nicotiana tabacum. The sequence continues at coordinate 173,115,743 of NC_134090.1, forward strand.
CGATGAATTTCTTGAAAAACCTTCGAAAAATCGCCAAAATCCGAGCTCTCTAGGTCAAAATATCAAATAAAACCCAAAACCTCGTATTTATAGAGTACCCCTCAGATTTCAGCCACCGCGGGCCACATCAAATCGACCGCGGTCCCCGCTAGCCAGTGCGGTCTGTGTAAAAACAATCGCGGCCGCACAGGCCTTCCTCTGCAGTGACAGGATTTAGTATTTTGACCATAACTTTCGCTACAAATGTCCAAATTGAGATATCTTTACCTTTCTAGAAACTAGACACGAAGAGATACTACTTTTGTTTTTGAATCACCTCAAAATTCCTTGTAGATCAAAAGATATGAGCTTCCGAAGTAGGACTAGCGGGAAGGTTCTTCACCGCGGCCGCGCCCACTTTTGTGCGGTCCGCGCGACGCCTACTGCGGCTGCGGCCGCTTTTGTGCAGTCCGCACAGCACTCACCACGTGCACACTTATTTTTGTGCAGACCGCGTGAGTGAGTTCCGGGGCCTGCAACCCCTGTGGACCTGCTACGGCTATGATTTTTGCACTAAAACATCCCGGAACCTACCCGTAACTCCCGGAACTTCAAACCAATTGTACCAACACATCCCATGACATCGTTCAAACTTGCTCAAAACTTCGGAACGCTCACAACAAAATCCAATCACCAATTTAACATAGGATCCAAGCCTAAGAACTCCAAGAACTCTTAAATTATGCTTTCGCTCAAAAAGTCTATCAAATCTCGTCCGAATGACCTGAAATTTTGCACACACATCCCAAATGACACAACGAAGCTACTGCAACTCTCGGAATTTCATTCCGTCCTTTATATCAAAATCTCACCGATCAACCGGAAAGCGCCACAATCTCAATTTCGCCAATCCAAGCCTAAACCTTCCACGGACTTCCAAAATGCATTCCGATCACACTCCTAAGTCCCAAATCACCTAACGGAGCTAACCAAATCATAAAAATTTCAATCCGAGATCAAATACACATAAGTCAAATCTTGGTCAAACCTTTCAAATTTTAAGCTTTCAACTGAGACTGTTCTTCCAAATTCACTCTGATTAACCTGAAACCCAACACCAACAATTTACATAAGTCATAATACACCACACGGGGTAAGTGATGCCCGAGAACTGGCGAGCGAAGTGCAAAAGCTCAAAACGACCAGTTAGGTCGTTACATCCTCCCCCACTTAAACATACGTTCATCCACGAACGTGCCCAGAGTTGTTCTAAAAGCCAACCAATCGCTGAATAACCTTACCATGCATATACCCGGGGGTGATACCACGTTACCCTATCTCATATAGGTCTGATAACACACAGTAATTGAAATTTCACAACCCAATCTAACCCATATGCCTTAGAACCACATTTCCACTTCTGAAATCATTCACAAGATCAGAATCTCATATCTATATTTAGAATAAGTCCGAACAAGCTGTAATTACCCATACTTGCAATCTCAGATGCAATCATTTGATATACCACATGACTTAAACACTCGTAGTGATAACTTCTAATTACAGCAGCTGCACACAGTACCCGAATACCAATTTAAAAACTCTTATCAACTAAAGTCTCACCCCAACACTTTCATATACTGCCAATGATCACAAAACAAAATGCGGTAAGCCATAACCATTTTCCCAGATCAACCATTCATGAAGCCGCTTCCCTTTTTGGCTAATACCACAACAATTTCCGAACCGAACCTCGATATTATCCTTCCAACAAGCTAAAATCAAATTCGTTCATATTCATTAATGATCCCGGCAATCTCCCCTAATCCAACACGCCACTCTTGTAACATGACACGTCAATAGAGGCCTAAGCCACGACTTGCATAATACGCGCACCAATAAGCAACGGTCTGAACCTACTCAAATCATGAAAATGACTTAAATGAAAGAGCTGTACCTCAAGCTCAACAGATCCACCGCAACACAAGGCTGAGGACCCATCTCACATCATTGAAATAGAACACACGAATCTAACCCGAAGGATCATGCCTCCACAGAATCTTCGTTGCAATGCACGATTCTATCCAACCACTGTTCCACATGGAACACCTCAAACCACTATGCTCGAAATCGACAATCACACACAATTTGACAGTGAAACAAATAACATATACCACGCAAACCCGATAGGACATAACTGATATGCCATTCGCCGAGAAACACCCAATTACTTTTCCCCGCTCGACTTCCACTATGAACCCCAATAAAACCGCACCATATATGCCCATAACCCAAAAATCATAACGTCTTGCAACACAGGAAGGCAACTCATAGATCTTCAAGATCACTAGTAAGCTCAATAACGGTCGCATCAACCTATCCCTCAACAATACAATTTGGGGATAACTAAGCCGACTCCGCTAGAATACGCATCCACATTGGCCTGCCAACGAACTCCTTATCAAGGAAGCCTGAAGCTGCTCCTCCCACTACTATAACTCCTGCCGGAGCCATACGATATGGTGCCCGTCACCAAGTCAATACCGAAATCAACAACCCTGCTCGGCGACATGCCTGGCCACAAGAAACACATCCGGAGAGTCTCTCAACACCGGAACTGAATCAGTGGTAGAATCCTCTGCACTGACATCCATCACGAAGGCTCAATTAAGAAAGGCAATCCTTCCCAGCCGTCCGCTGGGTCCTTGAAATATAAACCACTCTACTAGAACATAATCCGATGCACCTCGCCACCCAACCCGTGGCATTTTCGGCATAGCCCCAAGCGCAATAGCCCAGAATAACACAACACGGAGACAACTAGTCTGAACCCAATATCACGTCCAAGATCTAATCTACCAAGCCACAAAATATCCACCCAGGTCTCCAAATCCTGATAGTCGCTAAACAGTGCCGATACACATGACCCACAACCACAACATAGCCTGAATATGAGAACTTCCGTCTCCAAATTCATATGGCCCATAAATCACCATATCTGATACCAATTTTGCCGTCCACATATATGCTACACCTTTAATACCCAATCATTTCACAAGAGATACTCTGAAATTCCTTGGTGCCACCAAGCAAACTCGAATACCCGCAATCGATCCGACAAGGAGGTGCTGCAATACTACCGAAGTACCATCAGCTTAATCACATTGCCTTTCCTGAAACATATACCTTCGTCAAATCACTCCAATTAGCAATATCACTTCCTTAATCATCTAAAGATCATCCCCCTAATCATCTGAAGCTCATTTCTCTAATAATTCGAAACTGCCCGTGCTACCTAAGAATTTTATGGCCTTCTGTTCAGAACTGAACTGTAACCTTACACACGCGATTCTCAATCCTTCACAACATACCGCATAACCCGTACCATCCTAGGATAACCATGAGAACTTAATATCCCTTCCGAATCACAAGCAACTATGCATTCCACTAACCAAGAACTCCCCATTGATTCCATCTAGAAGATAACCACTATACATCCCATGCTCCTCACGCCAATAGAAAAAATATACCTCTCTAATTGTGGTGGAAACCATCAAGAACTCTCCGAGTTCCCTTTGCACAAATCAGACATGTCAGGACTGAATCCTTCTAACTCAGTCAAGCTAAGCAAGCCATCAAAACCTAAGAGCATCACCGCAAAATACCTGAAAGAACTTATTACCTCGAACACATACCAAGAATTAATCATATCCTTACCATACCAATTCGATCTACTATAAAGCTACCCCATCTATCTAAATTTCCTTCTAATTCATCTTCAAGTTGATATTCTTTCTTAATTATTCCCAAAAGCACTACATTCGAAATACTTCACTCTGAAGAACTTCCTGCGGATCTAAATCCATTACCTCCTAATATTAATACATAGAATCCCACAATTAATATAGAAAACACCAATCCCACAATTAATATAGAAAACACCACAAGTCTTGACGTCTTCCAAGGAAAACTCAGTTTCTATCCATAAGTACAACTTGAAAGCTTCCAATTATTGCATGTAAAATTTTGAACACAATAGGACCATTCTCTAGAGGCATCCACTCTACTCAAACTGCAGTTAGGTTGATTAAATGAACCGAACAACCTGTGCTTCATTTGCCCTCCGACACTGCAGAATGTGACCTCATTTCAATATAACCAAGCAACTTCCTGCCCCATGCACCGAGCATTCCTTACCAACCATAACTCAAGTCATTCCCCGATTCTCGTACACCCATAAAGCATAACATAACCTTTATTGAAATTTCCTTTACTCGAGCCATAACTGATTCGCAAATACGCCTCAAACTAGAACCATTAGATCACATAACCGTGCAATCAACTATTCAATAGCGGACTCCCCCCACTTGGCTCAAAGCCATAGATCGAAACACGTACCATAACTTATAACGCGTATACTTTATTGCTTCCATAATACCATAGTGAGATTAGACTCAGTCCTTCATAAGCTCTTGAAACACCAACCATCGGGTACTTTAACTCTATGCAAATCTCGCATTTACTCTCGTAGCAGTTAAGCCCACTCTATTAAGTGACCCAAATTTAAATTTCAACACATATGTTTCACTTGTGAATGAGATCTTCTAACAGACAACATAAGGATCACACAATCTCAAAACACCATAGGAGACAACCCGCCTGCTTCGCCTCAATATAACATTCCTATATACCTTCCACTGTCATACATATTACACAGTCGCTTAATCTTCATGAGTTTGAACTCATATCGCAATATAAAATTTACTTCACTCCAACTAGGAGACATGAAAAGATTCTTCACGCGCCCATAACTCGGGGCTACATCTCCAATTACAATGGAAATCAAACACTTAGTGGCTTACCTATCATCCAACAGACCTTCCTCTCCACTTCCGAGTCATATAGATACATCTCGCAGTACTAACATACTCATCACGCAGCTACCTAGCCGTCATTCTCACCAATAGGGGCAATACCAAATGTATAAGTTCAAAACACTTGCTCACACAATCAGCACCTCGGTGCTCAAGCCATAGGCAACAATCCGGCCTCAAGTCCTCCTGACTGGCCCAACATCAACTTACAGAGATTTCATCTCACCCCTCGATCGGGGGATCACAAGCCATCAAGGCACATCTGATACTGAGTGCTCATGCGCACATGCGAACGCGTGGAATGAATTTCAAGAGTTACTTTTCAAGCTGAATCAAGGACGCACGATAATAATTCAAGAATGTGAAGTTTTTCTAAAGGTTCTGCAGCCTCTCGAGGATAAATACAGATGTGTCCGTACCGATCCATGAGACTTTACTAAACCTGCTCATGACTCGTGAGACCTATGTAACCTAGGCTCTGATACCAACTTGTCACGACCCAATTTGCAAACCCGGTCGTGATGGCGCCTCTCGTGAAGACAAGGCTAGCCAGACTAAAACGGAACATTTCTTTTAAATAGTTAAATATCATAAACAGTTCTAAACATGATATAATAGCCATAATTTGCGGAAAATAACAATGACAATAGAAGAAACCATCCCGACACATCCCAAACCGGGGTGTCACAAGTCACGAGCATCTATTAGAGTATAAATACAACTACACGGTCTGAATTATACAAAATAGGACTGATAAACAAAAGGAAGAAATATGGTGCCGCGAACGCTGCTGGTCACCTTGCTAAACTCCGATAACTTAGCCTCCGATCGGCTCAAAACCCGCTACTAGGTGTTTAAATACCTCCATATGCACACAAGGTGTAGGGATAAAAGTGAATACTCCAACTCAGTAAGTAATAAAGGTAAATAACAACTGAGTAGTAAGAAATCACGTAAGGCAACCAACATGCTGTAGAGAGGCAGCGAAAAACCCTTTGAGAAAAATAGTGAAGCTGTGAAATCTTTAGAAATATCTTAGCTCAGTTTAAAACTCTTTTGAAAATGACTTTCTCAATAGTTACGCAAATGAATTCAAAATAGTGCAGATAAGCACGGAAATCCGCCCCTCGGGCACAACACTCAATTAACAGATAATGCCAGGCAATCAGATAGATATCACATGAAGTAGCACAACAACAGATAATGGCAGACAAATGAAATAAAGTAAACACCTAGAACAGTACCAGCACCGCTGCGGCGTGCAGCCCGATCCATATATCGCTGCGGCGTGCAACCCGATCCATTTATCGTAGGGGCCCCTTACGGTCCAATCGCAATATCAAGCCATCTCGTGACATCAAATATAGGCCCTCGACCTCATATAAATCAGTATCTCACTGCTGCGGCGTGCAACCCGATCCAAGAGTAACCTCACAATACAGGCCCTCGGCCTTACTCAGTCAAAATTCACATAAGCCCCTCAGGCAACAGTAAAACATGATGCTCAATCCAAAATATTATTTAAAATACCATTTCAAGTGTTAGAGCAGAGTAAACATGGCTGAGTTTTGAAAACAGTAGAAAATAACATGACTGAATTCAACTATATAATCAAACAGTGAGGAAATATCAAACAACAATCCCCGAAGGGTTCAAATAGCTGGCACTAGGCCCAAAGATGGCATTCAGCCCAAATAATGATGATAACAATTAGTTTTCAGTTAAATACGCGGTAAAATCATCAACCGGGACGGACCAAGTCACAATCCCCAATAGTAAAAGACCCCACGCTCGTCATCCAGCGCGTGTCTCACCTCAATACAGCACTACGATGTGCAAATCCGGGGTTTCAAACCCTCAAGGTATCATTTACAACCATTACTCACCTCGAATCGGCGAAATCTCTAGCTCGCGACGCCTTTGCCCATCAAATCGGCCTCCACGTGCGTCGAATCTATTCAAAATCAGAATAAATACATCATAATATGCTAAGGGAACAAAGCCCAAGCGAAAACAATCAATAAAGGGCATGATTCCCGAAACTACCGAAACCCGAGCCCCGGGCCCACGTCTCAAAATTTGACAAAATTCACAAAACTAGAATCCTTATGCTCTCACGAGTCTAACCATACGAAAATTATCCAATTCTGATACCATTTGACCCTTCAAATCATCATTTTACATTTTTGAAAGGTTTTACCATTTTCTTCCCAAATTCCATTCCAAATCACGGATTAAATGATGAATTCAATGATAGATTCATGTACTCTAGCCAAATCTGAGTTAGAATCACTTACCCCGATGAATTTCTTGAAAAACCTTCGAAAAATCGCCAAAATCCGAGCTCTCTAGGTCAAAATATCAAATAAAACCCAAAACCTCGTATTTATAGAGTACCCCTCAGATTTTAGCCACCGCGGGCCGCATCAAATCAACCGCGAGCCGCGCTAGTCAGTACGGTCCGCGTAAAAACAACCGCGACCGCACAGGCCTTCCTCTACAGTGACAGGATTTAGTATTTTGACTATAACTTTCACTACATATGTCTAAACACGAAGAGATACAACTTTTGTTTTTGAATCACCTCAAAATTCCTTGTAGATCAAAAGATATGAGCTTCCGAAGTAGGACCAGCGGGAAGGTTCTTCACCGTGGCTATGCCCACTTTTGTGCGGTCCGCGCAACGCCTACCGCGGCCGCGTCCACTTTTGTGCGGTCCGCACAACACTCACCGCGGGCACACTTATTTTTGTGCGGACCGCCTGAGTGAGTTCCGTGGCCTGCAACCCCTGTGGACCTGCTACGGCTATATTTTTGCACTAAAACATCCCGGAACCTACCCGGAACTCCCGTAACTTCAAACCAATTGTACCAACACATCCCATGACATCGTTCAAACTTTATCAAAACTTTGAAATGCTCACAACAACATCCAATCACCAATTTAACATAGGATCCAAGCCTAAGAACTCCAAGAACTCTTAAATTATGCTTTCGCTCAAAAAGTCTATCAAATCTCGTCCGAATGACCTGAAATTTTGCACACACATCCCAAATGACACAACGAAGCTACTGCAACTCTCGGAATTTCATTCTGACCTTTATATCAAAATCTCACCGATCAACCGGAAAGCGCCGCAATCTCAATTTCGCCAATCCAAGCCTAAACCTTCCACAGACTTCCAAAATGCATTCCTATCACACTCCTAAGTCCCAAATCACCTAACGGAGCTAACCAAATTATAAAAATTTCAATTCGAGATCAAATACGTATAAGTCAAATCTTGGTCAAACCTTTCAAATTTTAAGCTTTCAACTGAGACTGTTCTTCCAAATTCACTCTGATTAACCTGAAACCCAACACCAACGATTTACATAAGTCATAATACACCATACGGGGTAAGTCATGCCCAAGAACTGACGAGCGAAGTGCAAAAGCTCAAAACGATCGGTCGGGTCATTATAGTTTCGAACCTGCTATTTTACATGTTTGTTTTCTCATGAGCCTCTGAAAGAGACCTCTAAAGCCTGTTTCAATTATTTCTCTTCTCGTCTCTGCATCTGTTTCGAGTTGAAAACCCTAGGATTTGGGGTTTTTGGCGAGTTTGATCTTATGTTTGGACTAGGGTTCTATTACGGAACCCTGGATTCTCTCGAACTAAGTCTGAGTCTATGTACTGAGTTTGAGCCTCTTTGCTTGTGACTCTGAACTTTTCTATGCTAGATTCTTTCTAATTAGCATGACAGTTCTTTCTTGTTAGACATGTCTTTATGCTTTATATATGAGGAATTCTTCCTTCAAAAGAGATTTTGCCAATTTGTGATTGATTCAGAATTCTTTTTAATAAGGTTTGATTGACTGTTACTGATTTTCTTTAATTAAACCTTTCTTCAACTTTTCTGATTGGATTCATTCATACTAAATCTCAATTTCTGATTTTACTGGCTGATGATTGATTGCCTTTCCTTATTTGCACAAACCGTGTTACTATCAAACTCTTTCCTTAAATAGTTTCTATGTATTTGCCCTTTTGTACTACTTTGGAAAAGGTTTTAATCCAATTCTTTCCTTAATTGTCTTCTACCCATTTGAAATCAGAATCCCTTAACTGAAGGGAGATTATGTGTGATTGATTGCAAACTATTCCCTTACCTTTTCTTACTTGTTTTCTGCACTATAAAAGGGGCACGACCCTTCTGCACTTAGACACCTTGAACCTTCAGTTCAACACTTCGAATTCAACACTTTACACAGACACCTCTCAATTACAATACTCTTTCAATACTCTACTCTCTTCTGAGATCTTTTGTACTGTTTGCTTGCAATTTGGTTTACAAGACTTCAGCTTTCACTTATTTATTTCCCTGAAACTGGTATGCCTTAATTTCGATTTCAGCACCATCCCTATGTGTTTATTTTACAGTTGCTACACTCTTGTCTACTTTGCTATTCATGTTATGTATTGAGTGTGCTACCCTCTCTTTACATCTGCTATTTGTTATGAACTCCCTATACCCCCACTCCCTTCTATGTGTTTGAGTTAAGGTTCATGGCCTGACAACATCCAAATTGCTGCTTAGGTCTGAACCTGATCCTCAATGAATCCCAACTCTCAAAATGTGGCTAATAGGCTAGTCAGGGGTGTGTCAGCAATCCTGATTGCTGGGCATGACCACCAGCCTCTGCACCTCTGCATACATAGAGATCATGTCTATAGGTTTTCTGCACTTTCGCATATCATATAGAAATCCTGTCTGTATGTTTTTGTGCACTTCTGCATATAGAAATCATGACTATAAGTCTTCGGCACTTCTGCATTTTACATCTATCATTAGGCAAACAGCTATAGGTTAAGTAATAATAAGTTTCATTCTAGATACCATGTCTATAGGACTCCTGCACTTTTAAAATTGTCTTAAAACCAACAACGCCTAGAAATCATGCCTATAGGAGTACCCAGTTGAATCTTATTCGTTTATTTCATCTATAAGTCTAAAATCAGTAGTAATGTCGTTTAACATCCGCATAACTTATGTGTTTTCTACAATCAGTAAGCCTTCTTTAAAATCGGAGTAAGCACTGTTAGATATCATGCCTATAGGTCTCACTTAGGCAAACTATTAGGTAATTAATTAACTACATCAGTCTTTGATAAATTACAACCAGGGAAGGCTAAGTCGGACTCCTCATCTGAGATATATGTGATGAATCAGCCTATCCTACGCTTTAATTTAATTCAGACCATAACCAGTACATGCAAGACACGCTAAACAATCTGTCTTTAAGTTGAGAAGGCCTGTTTGAGCCCTTTAAACTGTTATGTGTTCTCCCCATACTTGCCTTATATGTTTTGATTGTCGCCCTAGAATTTTGTCCTTTTAAAACTCTGAAAACCAAATCTCCCTTCCCTTTAGGACTAGTAGTCCCAAATGCCTCCAGGACTGATAGGATTGGGGCGTGTACTAGCATGCAATAAGTAACGATACTATTTTGCGCTTAATACCTTAACGGGGTGGGAAAGGGTAGATATGGATATGATGACTGGTGCACTAATTCCACGTGTAACCCCTATTTTGAGGAGTGATTACTGGGCATTGCATTGATGTGATCCATATTATTTGTAAACCTAGGACCCCTTTTTCTTTTTAACTTGTTTTATTGTCCGAACTATTTCCTTAAAATTTCTGCTTTCTTTATTCTCTTCAAACTTTCAATTTGCTTGCAATAATATGTGAAAATCCCCTTCTATTTGAGGCCCTTAATTACTTATTTGATTATGTGAAGTCACAATTGTAACATGGCCGGGAACCACACTAGTGGATCTTAAGGGGTGCCTAACACCTTCCCCTCGAGATAATTTCTAGCCCTTACCCCAACTCTGGTTCTTCAAACTCAAACCCTTCTTAGTGTCCTAATGCACTTAATCATTAGGTGGCGACTCTTCAAGTTCCAAACCCAATTCCCAAAAGGGAACGAGTTGTCCTCCCAAATGTCACAAGCCCGATTTCGCAAGAAAAGATGGGGCACGACAGTGTGGCGACTCTGCTGGGGATACTTCTTTTAGGTTTTTACCATCTCATGTTATTTGTGACTTTACTGCTTCTTTATTGCCTTTATTTTATGTCTTTATTTCTCTTCTATTACGAACCTGACTTGGCTTTTTGTTTCTTTTCTCTGATGCTTTCTTTTACCGCTTTCCTTCAATACTATTGTAATTATGAGCAATTATTGTAATCATTACTTTATGAACGTGCAAATACATGACAACTTGCAACTGCATATTCAACATCATATTCCACTCATGCCAAATAAAATACCATAGAAATGCTTATAATGAGTGGTTGCGCCCTTCCGATATCATTACCCCCTAAATTTGGCAAAGGAGTATTTGCGGTAAAACCAGTCGATCAACAGTGTAGTCGACGGTTTCGTGTCTTTCCCTCATGAGTTGTCCGCTCAAGGGTACCAGTCTAATACCTTATAGAAACCCTACTCTGTTCAATTGTACATGCATCACTGTCAAAACCTAGCCGAGTCAGTTATGTTGTCCATATAATGACTCTTTAAGATAGCCTTGTCCAAAGTCCATTGGGTTCCCTAGGAACCCAAACGGACGTTACCATATTCTGTGCATTTATTTGGAGAACTAAATGCTGCTTATGCTAATTATTGGTTTAAATGGTCTAACACTTTGTTTTGCAGAAATGAGTCACGAAGTCCCCAGATTTGACATGGTCACCAACATCCACCCAAGGTTGCTAAGTTGGTGGGAGGATCTTCACTCCAGTGATTAGGCTCTTGTCCGAAAATACTAGGAAATTTGCCTTCTCTCCTAGAGGTCCAACCCAACAACAAAATCATAGAAGCTGCTACTCTGTTCTAGGACTGTGATAGGTCTGTGTTTCGCTTTGGGGAGATTGATATGACACCTCTACTCGAGGAAGTAGGAGGATTAGTTGGTATTCTGTGGGAGACTTTGGGTTTACTTATGCCGGAAAATCTTAAGGGTGGAGGTTTTCTCAAAATGATGGGACTAAAGAAAAACACAGACTTGACCTGTTTGAAGGATTCCTACATCCCTTTCGACTATCTGTACGAAAGGTACGGCCATAGTAAGTCCTACCGCACTTACCCAGATGAATTCGCCCTCAACTCATTGGGGCATATCCATAGAAGGGTCTTTGTCTTTATGTTCTGCTTCTTGGGGATGACAGTGTTTCCTATGAATAAAGCAAGGATTCACACCAGGCTAGCTATAGTCACTAAAACCTTAATGGAAGGAATTGGTGGGCAACCCTTTGGCATAATGCCCATGATCGTTGCAGAAATGTACCCAGCCTTGGAAAAGTGTCAACAAGGAGCCCCACACTTCGAAGGCTGCAACTTGCTACTCCAGCTCTGACTCATGGAGCATCTCCAAAGGGGTGAATATCGGCAAGAGATTCAGCGGAGAGACTGGGACGATCATATAGCCTTCCATCAACCAAGGTGAATGAACTACATGGCCGACATGTTTGCTCAGCTAGAAGATGCCAAAGGATGGGTGGAGCTGTTTGAAAACCTGACTGAGGATCAAATACAATGGATGTTCGAATGGTTCCCTACTGATGAGTTCATCGCCCGATCCAGGGACGCTCTATTTCTGATACTGATCAGTTTAAGAAGAACCTACCCTTATATCCCCCTCCGGGTCACTAGACAGGCTGGTAGGAAGCAGGTTATACCAAGGGTCGACAAGATGAGTCACTTGCGGGCTAATTTCCAAGCTGATGACAGTCCTTATAAGTTCCAAGCTCAGCATATGTGGCATTGCAAGATAATCATGGGAAGAGATACTATCGAGCCAGACAGATACCATGTTGGCTGCACCCCATACTATTTAGGATGGCTGGAGGATAATCACAATGGTCTGGGCCAACCTGGGTTTGTTCGAGGTCAGAGGATCATCGACGAAAAGGCTGAAGCACAGGTCAAGTACAACCAATTGCGCAAGAGGATATAGGATCGCAAAAGTGAGCACTGGAAGATTCAAGAAGCCCATCAAAAGTTGATTGAAGAATGAAAAGATATGGTTGTCAGCGCTAACAAGCGACTAGGGTATTTGGAGCGGGGTTTAGTGTAATTGGAAAGGAAGTTCATCTAGAGGATTGAAAACTGCCAGAACGCTGAGGGAAACGAAGGAGGACACTTGGCTAAAGCCTATTTGCTTCTGGGACTGCGTGAGCTGGTGAAGCTGTTCGATGGAGCTAAAGATGTCGAGTCTGGGGAAGGTCCTTCTGGGACCAAGTAGTTAGGAGTCTTTTCTTTTGCTTTAAAAATTTAATAAGGCCAACGGCCATTAGTGACATTTTATTTTATGCTATTAGTGTCGAATTAATAGGATGAATCTCAGTTGAATTTAATAATCTTTAGATTAAAGGGAACTAAACTTCTATATGACGAGTAGAGTTTATAAGCATTAAATGGTGAATTTAATATGCTATGATTGACAAGATGTGCAATATTATAAAAGTGTAATAAATGCAAGAAACAAGAATGATTATAGTATAGAAGAGTAGTCACCCAATGATTATCTGATTGGGTGTTTTCTTTTTCTTGCGAATTCGCCTTATTTTTTATCAATAAAATGAGGCATTTAGCATTATAAGTTCTCCAAATCAACTTGTCGCTAGGCCTACCTCGGGCACAACGAGGCTCCCAAATTAGGACATGATTCATATTCTTGCACTATGTGTTTAAACATTGCAATGTTTTCTTCTCATAATCCACACTAACTTGCTACCTTTTTTGTTTTTACCTTTTGTTTATTCCCCTCCCCAAAGGTTAGTTCGTGAACTCTGGCATCGTCATCATACTCCACAAGATCTAAGGGCCCTCCACCACCTCCTCCTCCGAGTCCTATCAGAAACAAGAATAAGGGAAAGATGGAAGATTTGAGCAACATCAAAAAGGAGAACTCAGTTGAAAGGGTAGAGGTTCCTCAGGGTATTCAGCTTTCCAAGGAAAGTGCCTCCCATCTCGAACAAAAGTTATTGAAGTTTCAGGAAGAACTGGACCAAGTTCAGAACTTGGCGAATTTGTCATTTTCCCTCACTACTCCAAATGTCAACTTTACCAACACTCAAAACCCCACACCTCCACAAAGCATCCCAAAACCACAAAACCAACCCGCTCCCCATCACCACTGCAATACATGCCACACTTCAGACAACACCCCACTGCTCAATCCTGAACCACTAAACTCTACAAATGATCATCCCCACAACACCCCCATCTATGTGGAAACCACACCACACTATACTCAACCTATTTCAAGCACATCGGAGTCTGACTCTCTTATCAGGAATCTATGGTACAAACCTCCCAAGTTTGAGATGTTTGATGGCACGGGGGATCCCAGAGTCCATTTGAGGACATACTGCGACAAGCTGGTCGGAGTAGGAAGGGATGAAAACATTCGCATGGAACTCTTTATGAGAAGTCTGAAAGGAGATACATTGTCTTGGTACATCAACCAAGACCCTAATAAGTGGTCAAATTGGGTAAGTATGGAATCCGATTTCATGGACAGGTTCAGGTTCAACGCGGAAAATGCACCAGACATATTCTACATCCAGAACTTAAAGAAGAAACCCACGGAAACATTCCGCGAGTATGCTACTCGTTGGAGATCAGAAGCTGCTAAGGTTAGACCGGCTTTAGAAGAAGAACAAATGAACAGGTTTTTCGTCCTAGCTCAAGACCCATAGTACTATGAAAGGTTAATACTAACTAAAAGCCAGAAATTTTCCGACATCATCAAGCTAGGGGAAATGATTGAGGAAGGTATCAAAAGTGGTATGGTCACTAACTTTGAAGCTTTGCAGGCCACCAACAAGGCTCTACAGTCTGGTGGCACGTCCAAGAAAAGGGACGGGAGCGCCGTGATGGTTGCACAAAGAACAAATCCCCAATTTAATACTAAACCTACCCAATACCTCCACTCACATATCAACCTACCCCAAATTACCAAGCACTCTCGCCCTCTTACGAAACTTCACCACCTACTTACCAATCACCTCCACCTCCTACATATCATCCCACTTCGCCTAGATATTCCCAACCCACACATGTCTATCAAGCCTACAGTACTCAACCCTCCCACTATCAACCACCTCCCACCCGCCAAAACTTTCCTAGACCCTTACCAAACTTCGACTGCAGACCCCCCAAATAGTATACCGCCATTGCCGAACCTATCGACCAACTGTATAAAAGGCTCAAAGCTGCTGGTTACATCACCCCCATCCCTGTCGTAAACCCCAAAAACCCCTCCCAATGGGTCAACCCAAACAAAACCTGTGCATACCATTCCGGCATGAAGGGGCATACCATTGATGAGTGCCGCTCTCTGAAGGATAAGATCCAAGCTTTGATTGACAACAAGATCATCATAGCAAAGGAGCCAGCTCCGAATGTCCGCAATAACCCTCTGCCTGACCACAAGGGTGGGGGCGTTCACATGATTGATATAGAGGACTAATGGGACCCCAAAGGGTCGATCAGATTGATCACTGAAAGTGACGAGCCAAAGGAAACAACGGTCACACTTAATCCGATTGTAGTCCTGATCTAGCCTTCTGAAAATGCTGAAGTAGACATGTCCATACCACTTGAGCTCCAAGCACCTTCTTCTGCAAAGGCGCCAGGACCTATTGAGGTCGAGTTTGGGTCTCCAAAGACACCTATACCATTCGAAGTGGCTGTGTTACCATCCAAGGCAAAGGTACCCATCCAGGTGTCCATGACAGCCGTAACACCGTTCCACCCAAAGGCCATACCATGGGATTACACCGCCGAGGCGAGAAGGAAAGGGAAAACCAAATCTGGAGAAGCAATTGCAGCACAGGGTATGACAAGAACCGGCAGGGTTTATACCCTAGAACACCTAGCCGAGTCCAGTAAGCAGGCCTCTGGACGACCAACCATCACTGAAACTAGGCCTGATGATCTCTGGAGAAAGATACAAGCCAAAGAGTATTCGGTCATTGATCAGTTGAACAAAATGCTAGCCCAAATATCTATCTTGGCTCTGCTACAAAGCTCTGACGCACATAAGAATGCCTTATTGAAGGTGCTGAGCGAGGCATATGTACCCAGCAACATAACTGGAGGAGAAATGGCGAACATGGTGGGGCAAGTATTGGAGAGTCACAAAATCACTTTCCACGAAGACGAGCAGCCACCTGAAGGGCTAAGCCACAATAAGGCCTTGTACATCACTGTGCAGTGCGAAGATCATTTCATCACCAGAGTCTTGATTGACGAAGGGTCCAGCCTCAATATTTGTCCATTGGTGACTCTTAGAACATTGGGAAAGAGCCTGCATGAGATCAAGGATGGAGACATCAATGTCAAAGCTTTCGATGGATCCCAAAGGTCCACTATTGGGGAAATCAGTTTGTGTCTGCAAATGGGACCGACTTGGTTCGACGTTGATTTTTAAGTGATAGACGTCCCAGCATCTTACAACTTGCTTTTGGGACGGCCCTGGATCCATGCCACTGGAGCTGTGGCATCAACCCTACATCAAGTAGTGAAATTCGAGTGGAATCACCAAGAGGTAATTATTCATGGCGATGGTAGCAATCTCATATACAGTCGCCAGACCATCCCAGCAATCGGAGGAAGAAGGAAGATAGGTGGAGAAACCTACCATCACATTGAGAGAGTCAACGCCGTGGACAAAGACAAATGGTGGGATAGCAAAATTGAAAGTATACTGAATTGGTGTGGATACGAACTTGGCAAGGGACTTGGCAAGAATCTCCAAGGAATCGCTATGCCTATCAAGTTGAAGAAACACGGTACCACTTTCGGTTTGGGATATGAATACACTTGGGAGGAATTCAACCACTGGTCGCCACGATGGTGCAGTCCCTATTACCCACTGGAGCATCCAATACCTTGCTTGGAACAAACTTTCCACCCCGCCAATGTCATATATGGGTCGGGAGAAGAGGAAGCACTGGCGGTGATGAGGAATTTGTTTTTGAAAGATGATAATATGGACTGTTGTGTCATTTTTGAGGAGGAGGAGGAGGAAAGCCCTTCTATATAAGCTGTGAGCCGAGGAGCACACCTCAACAATTGGTCCATCAGAACCACCAGGGCCCGGAAAGCTTCAGGGAAGCAAGGCTGAACAAAGCACCATGCATTATCTTTATTTTTTTTGCTAATTGACTTTCTTTCCGCATTTTTAATATTGAAATAAGAGCTCCAATGTTCAAAACAATTATAAAAATTTATCAAAGCATTTCAGTATTGCTCTTATTACTTTTTATCGTTTACTTTATTCACACAGCATTACTATTACTTATCTTGATGAACCGACGATTGTAACGTGCGACGAGGCAACGCAACAAACGGAGATAGACTCAGAAGAAGATGATGTACCAGAAGAGGTTGTTAAAGAGATTGAGTAATTTGAGAACAGACCTAAGTATAACCTGGACGAAACTGAGATTGTCAACCTGGGAGATGCAGAAAATGTCAAAGAAACACGAATCAGCGTTCATCTGTCACCATTAGAAAAGAAAAGTACACGGAATTTCTAAGGAAATATGAGGACATATTCGCCTGGTCTTATGATGACATGACTGGTCTCAATACATCTATTGTAGCTCACAAACTGCCAACCGATCCGACATGTCCACCAGTAAAACAGAAGCTCAGGATGTTTAAACCTGACATGAGTTTGAAAATCAAGGAAGAAGTCACCAAGCAAGTCAAAGCCAAGGTTCTTAGGGTAGTAGAGTATCCAACATGGTTAGCCAATATTGTGCCAGTGCCGAAGAAGGACGGAAAGTTTAGAGTCTGTGTCGACTACTGGGATCTCAACCGGGCCAGTCCGAAAGACGACTTCCCTTCACCAAACATACATATTCTAATTGACAACCGCGCCAAGCATGAACTGTAGTCGTTCGTTAATTGTTTTTCTGTGTATCTTCAGATATGGATGGATGAGGAAGACACAGAGAAAATGGCTTTCATTACGCCGTGAGGGATGTATTGTTACAAGATGATGCCGTTCAGGTTAAAGAATGCCGGGGCCACCTACATGAGGGCCATGACTGCTATTTTCCATGACATAATACACAAAGAGATCGAGGTATATGTAGACGACATCATCATCAAATCCAAGAGAGCCAATGACCATATGGAAGATCTGAGGAAGTTCTTCAACAGACTAAGAAGGTACAACTTGAAGCTGGATTCGGCCAAATGTGCATTCGGGGTTCCTGCCGGAAAACTACTCGGGTTCATTGTGATTCGTCGAGTAATAGAACTGGATCCGTCAAAGGTCAAATCCATCCAAGAATTGCCACCACCGAAGAACAAGAAAGAGGTTATGAGTTTCTTGGGAAGGCTTAACTACATCGGCCGATTCATAGCTCTATCCACTGTCATTTGTGAGCCAATATTTAAGATGTTGAAGAAGGACGCCGCTACCAAATAGACTGATGATTGTCAGAAAGCCTTTGACAGAATCAAGGAATACCTGTCAACGCCGCCAGTTTTGATCCTGCCCGAGCCGGGTAGACCTCTATTACTCTACCTTACAGTATTGGATGGAGCTTTCGGTTGTGTTCTGGGGCAGTATGATGAAACGGGAAGAAAGGAGCAGTCCATCTATTATCTCAGCAAGAAGTTCACCCCGTACAAGGCCCGGTATTCTCTATTGGAACGCATCTGTTATGCCCTGACTTGTGTAGCTCAAAAGTTGAGGCACTATTTCTGTGCCTATACTACTTATCTCATATCAAGAATGGATCCTTTGAAGTACATCTTTCAGAAGCCCATGCCCACTGGCAAGCTAGCCAAGTGGCAAATCCTGCTGAGTGAATTCGACATTGTTTACGCGACTAAGAAGGCAATCAAAGGACAAGCACTGGCAGATCATCTTGCTGAAATCCCGTGGATGGAGAATATGAGCCTCTAAAGACGTATTTTCCCGATGAAGAGGTATCTTTCATAGGGGAAGATATTGCAGAACCCTATGATGGTTGGAGAATGTTTTTCGACGGAGCAGCAAACTTCAAAGGAATTGGCATAGGAGCGGTCCTAGTATCAGAAAACGGCCAGCATTATCCGGTGTCTGCCAAGCTCAGGTTTCCATGCACCAACAACATGGCCGAGTACGAAGCATGCATCTTAGGGCTCAAGATGGCCATTGACATGAACATTCAGGAATTGCTAGTGATCGAAGATTTAGACCTGCTTATACATCAGGTCCGAAAAGAATGGGCAACCAAGAACTCCAAGATACTCCCCTATCTACATCATGTACAGGAATTGAGGAAAAGGTTCACAAAGACAGAGTTCCAACATGTTCCCAGAGTTCAGAATGAATTTGCCGATGCATTGGCTACCCTATCATCCATGATACAGCACCCAGACCAGAACTTCATTGATCCTATTCCGGTAAAGATCTATGATCAGCCAGCTTACTGCACTCATGTAGAAGAAGAAGCGGACGGAAAACCTTGGTTTCATGATATCAAGGAATATTTAACGAAAGGAGAATATCTAAAACTCATAGATCCTACTCGGAAATGCACACTTTGAAGATTATCTAACAACTTCTTTCATAGCGGAGGAACCATGTATAGGAGGACTCCTGATTTTGGATTACTAAGGTGTGTCGACGCAAAGGAAGCATCCAGGCTATTGAAGGAAATTCATGCAGGGACCTGCGGTCCGCATATGAACGGCTTTGTCTTAGCCAAGAAAATACTCTGAGCTGGTTATTTTTGGATGACTATGGAAACGGACTACATCCAGTATGTCCGAAAATGCCATCACTGTCAGATACATGCAGACATGATAAAGGTGCCTCCAAACGAGCTTACGACAACAAGCTCGCCATGGCCGTTCACCGCTTGGGGAATGGATTTTATCGGACCTATAGAGACTGAAACATCAAACGGGCACAATTCATTCTAGTGGCAATTGATTATTTCACCAAATGGGTTGAAGCAACATCGTATAAAGCAGTGACTAAGAAAGTAGTAGCAGATTTTGTCCTCGACCGCATTGTTTGTCGGTTCAGAATTCCGGAGTCAATCATCACTGATAATGGTTCCAATCTCAACAGCGACCTAATGAAAGCCATGTGTGAAACCTTTAAGATCAAACACAAGAATTCTACAGCTTACAGACCTCATATGAACGGAGCTATAGAAGTCGCCAATAAGAATATCAAGAAGATACCGAGGAAGATGATAGAAAAGCATAAGCAGTGGCACGAGAAGTTATCATTTGCCTTGTTAGGATACCGCACCACAGTCTGCACATCAACCGGGGCAACTCCCTATATGTTGGTTTGTGGTACAGAAGTAGCCATTCCCGCCGAGGTAGAAATTCCCTCCTTAAGAATCATACAGGAAGCCGAACTTGACGATGCAGAATGGGTAGAGAGTCACTACGAGAAGCTAGCTCTTATATATGGAAAGATAATGAATGCAGTTTGCCACAGTTAGCTCTATCAGAACAGAATGTCCAGAGACTTCAACAAAAGAGTTAAGCCGAGATAGATTACACCGGGGCAGCTGGTGTTAAAGAAGATTTTCCCACATCAAGAGAAGGCCAAAGGGAAGTTCTCTCCCAACTGGCAGGGTCCATACATGGTTCACCGGGACCTCATCAGAGGAGCCCTTATACTTGCGGAAATGGACGGTGAAGTTTGGCCGAAGCCGATCAATTCAGATGCAGTGAAGCGATACTATGTGTGACTTTTATGCTTTCCTCATATGATGTAATTTGAACTACGCCTGACCTGATTCCCGTTTAAGAGGGGATACGTAGGCAGCCCTATGGGTTCGGTCATAATTCAATAAAATTTTCATTTCCCCCCACTATTGGAAACTGGGGAAGAATTTTGAAGAGGACCCTCAAATTTCTGAAGTGATTTCAGCGATTCGACACAAGCAGCTGTTGGAAGTAGTAGCCCGGTAAACTGGGGCAAAAGTTTGAGGAGGACCCTCAAAATTCCGGAGCAAGAGAAGTTGCAGTATCTTGGACCACGTCGCAGTCGTCAGTTCATCTAGAGAAAACTATTCTTAATTATGTATTTATTGTCACATTTCTTTACTAAATCATGCATGTCTGTTACCAAAGTTGCTTCGTTTAGCAACGCTACCCCAATGATACGCCCAATATCATCGGAACGAAGCCGAGCAGGTCAAGCAGAGCCAGCGGGAATACGAACTAACCTCCCCTCTTTACAAAACTCACGATTTTTCTTTGAATACGGGAACTTGAATTGCAAAATCATCAAATATACTATACACTCACGAGACTCACATTGCTCAGGAATATAACTCTCAGAACCGTTGCATTTACTCACAGCTGCTATCCGCACACAGTGTTCCCAGCAGACACAGTATCCCCAGCAATCGCAATATCTCGATCCGCTATCAGCTAAGAAAATTCTATCATCATTTTGCCCTTTTACTCCTTGCATAAGGCTAACTTTCTGCCTTTCGAGGTTAAGCTCTACCTCCATCTGCATTCCTACATTGCATAAGGCTACCTTTCTGCCTTTTGAGACTAAGCATTGTCTCCATCTACATTCCTCCTTGCATAAGACTACCTTTCTGCCTTCCGAGACTAAGCATTATCTCTATCTGCATTCCTGCATTGCATAAGGCTACCTTTCTGCCTTCTGAGACTAAGCATTGTCTCCATCTGCATTCCTCCTTGCATAAGGCTACCTTTCTGCCTTCCAATACTAAGCATTATCTCCATCTGCATTCCTCCTTGCCTAAGGCTAGCTTTCTGCCTTCCGAGACTAAGTATTGTCTCCATATGCATTTCTCTGCATTGCATAAGGCCACCTTTCTGCCTTCCGAGGTTAAGCTCTACCTCCATCTGCCTTCCTGCATTGCATAAGGCTACCTTTCTGCCTTCTGAGGTTAAGCTCTACCTCCATATACATTTCCCTGCATTGCATAAGGCTATCTTTCTGCCTTCCGAGACTAAGCACTGTCTCCATCCTGCATTGCTCTGTATTGCATATGGCTATTGTTCTGCCTTCCGAGACTAAGCACTGTCTCCACCCTGCATGGCTGAAATATCGCCACTTTATCACTCTTGCATCGGCTGAAATATCACCACCTTTTATTTATGTCTTGCATCAGTTGAAATATCGCCACCTTCTGCATTTCATGGGCTGAAAGGATGCCAAATTGTCCAAAGGTGTCATTGTTCGGAGGCACCATTTGCATATCCCAAGAACGCCATGCCATGGCCTGAAGGCCTCATTTTATCTCTTGCATATCATTATTCAAAGGCATCATACTTTGTAGGTATCATTCTCATAGCCCGAGAACATCATTTCATAGCCTGCGAATCCTTTATCATACGCTTCATGGCCCAGGACGTCATAGTCTGAGGACGTCATCCTAACCGTCCGAGGACAGCATTCATGGTCCAATGGGAACTTGCATCATGTTTAAATTTATGCACAATATATGCTCATTTGTAGGTAAATAGGCTAGCAACGACCGTCTCAACAGGGGCGATCTCGCTCCATTTCCCGTAGCCTATCAGACTCTGACCATCCTTCTCAACCCGAACATCGCGTCCGCTTTTCGAAATCTCCATCGGCATATTCCGCCAATGGATCCTGAACTACATATGGCCCGATTCCTATAAGACCAGGGATATGTAGGCAGCTCAGGAACCAGAGCTCGGTCAAATTCTTCAAATCGTTTCATTAGGTCAAAAATTGGCCATCATATCTTTACCCGGCAACTCTTTCATCCTTCCCGGATAAAGAGGAGCAGTTGTTGATACTCTATTTTTTCCTATATATTTTTATATACAAAATACTTTCAAAATAGCATATATATGCATACATAAGCATACCCAAGTGTTTTAATATTTTTCCAATCTTTTGAAGAGTTTTTAAAATCAATTTACTATCCATTTTAGCAGTACAAAATCCATAATTATTCCCAGAATCATTAATTTTGGTGAATAATTTATTTTATTCCCATATATATACCAAAATATAGCTAAGATAATTTTTGTACATTTTTATAAATTTATTTGGTATTTAAAAGACTAAATTGCATATAATTGCAATTATAGCCTATTTTAAGATTAATAGCATTTCTATAATTGTAAAATTGATTCAATATTTTAAATCAATATTTATGAGTTATTAGTTGGGTCAGTACTTTTAATTTGTTTTTAAAGTCGTTTTCACTATTTTTATAAAATAAAAGAGGAAAATTGGCTATTTAACATTTAGCCTATTTCTATTTCAATTACAGCCTCATTTGCTTTCAATTTTAACTCAATTTTACCCCAATTCCGCCCAAATTAAAACCAACCCAATTTCAATCTAGATCCAACCCACGACCCAATTACAAACGACCTAACTCGTTCCCCACCTACCACTTAAATCTGGACCGTTGATCGCTCAAGATCAACGGCCAAGACTCGCCCTTCCATAATTAAACCTAAACGACTACCCTAATCTCCCTCATTCTCACCTGACCCGCCGCCTTGAAACCCTTCGTCTCTCAAAACACTCTCAAGCTCTTTGAAACCCTAGCCATCTCCCACCTTATTCTACCATGTTTCCACCGGAATTCGTGGCTTCTCAGGCCATGGATGGTTGGTACTCACCCCCCTCCATCATCAAACCATGGTTGTTCGAAGCCTCGAGGCCTGACTCTGATAGCTCTCTTCAGATCCTTCTCAAATCTGTAGATCTATGGCTTCTCCGGCCATTATTCCGGCGTGTCCAAGCAATATGAGTCTTTTCGACTCAGGATTGGATTTTCTTCCAAGCCTTTCTCATTTCTAGGGTTTCTCTGAAACCCTAAGCTATTCGAGGTTTTCTCTGGTTGTTTTCTTAGATCTATGCTATATCTGTATTCTACTGGAATTTTAAAACGTTTTACCCATTCTTCTCTTTCAAAATTTGTTTCTCTTCGATTTAGGGTTTCTGAAAAATGTTTAAAAATGATTTCTGACTCCTCTTCTTCTTTTCTTTGTGGGGATCTGTCTATGCTATGTTTTTATGTTATTTTTTCTACCTCGCATGTCCTTCTCCTGTGTTCTTAGGTTTGCCTTATTATGCATATTCTTCTACTGTGCTCTGTTCTTTCTTCTACTGGTTTCTATATCATGCTTTCACACGTTTATCTTGTGTGTTCGTTTAACTCTGTGTTCCTTTACTGTAATTTCTACTAAGCTCTTAGTTCTTATTTGCCTTCTTCTGGACTTTGTTTCAGTTCTTTCAAAACATGTTTCATCTACTATTTCCTTAAGTTTATGCTACCTTTTTGTCTTCTGAACTTGTTTAAGTTCCAAGCTTTTCTTAAAACATGTTCTTTATGCTTCAAATCAGCTTTTCACTATGTTTGTTTCGAACCTACTATTTTACCTGTTTGTTTTCTCATGAGCCTCTGAAAGAGACCTCTAAAGCCTGTTTTAGTTATTTGTCTTCTTGTCTCTACATCTGATTCGAGTTGAAAACCCTAGGATTTGGGGTTTTTGGCGAGTTTGATCTTATGTTTGGACTAGGGTTCTATTATGGAACCCTGGATTCTCTCGAACTAAGTCTGAGTCTATGTACTGAATTTGAGCCTCTTTGCTTGTGACTCTGAACTTTTCTATGCTAGATTCTTTCTAATTAGCATGACAGTTCTTTCTTATTTGACATGTCTGTATGCTTTATATATGAGTAATTCTTCCTTCAATAGAGATTTTGCCAAATTGTGATTGATTCAGAATTCCTTTTAATAAGGTTCGATTGATTGTTACTGATTTTCTTTAATTAAACCTTTCTTCACCTTTTCTGATTGGATTCATTCATACCAAAACTCAATTTCTGATTTTACTGGTTGATGATTGATTGCCTTTCCTTATTTGCACAAACCGTGTTGCTATCAAACTCTTTCCTTAAATAGTTTCTATGTATTTGCCCTTCTTGTACTACTTTGGAAAAGATTTTAATCCAATTCTTTCCTTAATTGTCTTCTACCCGTTTGAAATCAGAATCCCTTAACTGAAGGGAGACTCTGTGTGATTAATTGCAGACTATTCCCTTACCTTTTCTTACTTGTTTTCTGCATTATAAAAGGGGCACGACCCTTCTGCACTTAGACACCTTGAACCTTCAGTTCAACACTTCGAATTCAACACTTTACACATACACCTCTCAATTTTTCAGAAGTCGTTGAGCCTTCATAAAAGATACAATTTTGCAAGTCTCTGGAACCTGACTCCCTCTTAGAATAAAACTGGGTTCATTTGGTATCTCAAACTTAACTATCTTTGTATGACAATCGACTATAGCATAGCAAGAAGATAACCAATCCATTCCCATCAGCATGTCAAAGTCAATCATATCAAGTACAATAAGGTCAGCTAGAGTATTTCTACCCTCAACCCGAATCTGACAAGCACGATACACGTATTCAGCTAATAGAGACTCTCCAACATGAGTAGCAACTAGAAAAGGATCATTCAATAGCTCGGGTTGTCTACTAAATCTCAAAGCAAAGTACGAGGACACATAGGAGTGAGTAGATCCCGGATCAATCAACGCAAGTGCATCAAATGAACAGATAGAAAGAATACATGTAACCACTACATTCGAGGCCTGAGCATCCTATTTAGTAAATGCAAAAACTCTCGCTGACCTCTACCAACATTTCCTTGTCCTTGATTCATAGTAGCACGGTTTCTAGCACCTCGACCTCTATTTCCTGTACCTGTAGCACCTGAAGTATTACGAGTAGTTTGAGTCGGTGCAACTGACTGAATAAAAGCCTGGTTGAAATTTCTCGGAGGCTGAGGGCAATCCCTCAAGTGATGTCCCAACTGGCCACACCGAAAGAACTCTCCAGTTAGAACATGACATTGGCCCAAATGTGATCTACCACAAGTCTAGCAGACTGGAGTAGTGGCATATATCTGCCCAGAATTATGATGTCCAGAAGATGATGGTTCCCTATTACCTTGTCTGTAATGTGGTCTGTATGTGGACTGTGAAGACATATTGTCCCTATTTGAGAACCCTATTGTTGTTGTTGTCCCTGATTTCCTACTCTTCTATTTTCACTAAAACCACCACCGAAAGCCCCTCCTGTCTTGGCCTTCTTACGTAAATCACTAGCTACACGCTCCTCACGTCCCTTGTTTTCAATCTATCTAGCAAGGTCAACTAAATCAGAGTAGGATAAAGTCTTCATCTGTGGGGCTACTGCAGTGTATAGACGACCAACCAATCCATCAACAAACCTCTGAACTCGAGCTTCTTCGATAGGCACTAAGTGAGGAACATATATAGCCAGATTACAGAACTTAGTGTTATATGTTGACACATCCATATCTGGAGTCGGAACCAATCTCTCAAAGTCTCTAGCATATTGTTGCATCAGACTGTCTGGAAGAAAATGATTCTTGAACAACTTAGTGAACTCGTCGCATGTCAGTGGTGGTGCTCCTGCTGGCCTTCCTAGAAATACCGGTTCATACCATGTGTTGGCCATATCCTCTAGTTTTTATGCTGCGAGCTCCACGGCTCTCTCACTAGAACATCCAAGAGCACGCAATGCCTTAAGTGTCCCATCCAAGAAACTTTGAGGATCTGCTGAATTATCAGAACCTATGAATTTTGGTGATTTCAATTTTAGGAACTCGTGTAGGGATGCTTCCTTATTCTCGGAAGGCTGAGTCCGTGTAGGTGCTTGTGTCTGTAAAGTAGCCTGAGGAGCTGAACTTTCGCTCTGAGTAGGCACCAATGCCTCTAACATATTCAATAACCTTGCCACTGCATCTGCAGATAAGGCAACAGTAGGTACAACAATTGGCACTGGTGGTGGAGCATTGTGAACTCCCTGCTCTTGCACTTGATCTGGCATAACAGCTTGGGTTTGACCCATGTTCCCAACTTGAGGTTGAGGAGCAGTCTGTCTTCTAGTTTGATGAACCCCAACTTGACCGCCACCCCGGGTAGCACCACGTCCAGCAGATGAGGGTGTGCGTGTCCTATCCATCTGCGAAAGAAATATTCCAAAGTCAATCTCAAGTTATCTCAACGCACGATCAAAGAATGAAAGAAGGGAAAACATTCCTAAATGTTCAGTAGCCTCGAGATCATAAGTATGGGCGCCTACATACCCATGAACAAGACTCTACTAAACATTGCTCCATGACTTGGGACTTAAAGCCTAAGCTCTGATACCAGCTTTGACACGATCCAATTTAGGATCACGACCGACGCTTAGGAGCAAGTGCCCCCAAGTAAGCCTCATCGGTATTTTACAGAAAATTAGATAGAGTTTCCCCTATTTTTGGACCATCCCAAAAAATTTTCTGTCTCAAATCAACAACCAAACATCCTAATATTATACCAAACAATTGACAACTTGTTAATTAACTAATACAAGTCTCCACTATAATTAAACCACCAACTAACCACTAGAAATACTGATTTATCTCCAACCTTTGATAAATGAGAATGATACTCAACATAAGACTATAATAACAAAAGAATACTTATGACACTAAAATAATGACTATGGAGCAACTCTAAGAATTCCAAGAAAAGACCATAACAATAAATAAAATATACGCCCATGCGAACAAGTGCGAGGCTCACAAAGAACTATAAACCTGTGTGCTCTAATTAACGAAATCCTCGCATGCGTCAACTGCTGTCTCTGTAAAAAAAATTAGCGGGGAATGAGTCGCTAGCTCAGTGAGTAATAACACTTAACCACAACCGTTTTTATTGGGGATAAGTCAGAAAACATGCTAGTATTTCAAACAGAAAATACATAAAAATGCACTTTCAGAAACAATAAATAATTTTCAGTCTCGTCATGCTTTTCTTGTAGTATAATATAATAAATAGTTCGGTAATAAGCTCGGTAACCACTGTCTAATATCAATATTCACATTTGGGAGGTTTCAATGAATGGATCATGTAATCGGTATAACTGTGGGCTTTTTCGCAAGAAGTCAAATATAATGGTAGTCCCTACTCAAGGGAAATCGGTAACAGTATGCTAGTTCTACCTTCCCACTAGCGAGGCTATAACGGTAATCTGTAATTACAAGGTGCACCAGGTATAACGAACCCGCCGTTAGCTACGGGATCCTTCAATGTCTACTCCCATTTATACTTGTCTCTGTAATCCGTATATATTTATAGAAAATATTTTAAAACAATATATGGCATTTCGGTTCTTATCAAATCATATCATTCCTTTTCGATAATAGTAAATTCAAGTAACGGTAAAACAGATCTAGTGACAACGAAAATATTTAAAACAACGATAATCTTCTCAAATAACTATTTCGGTAGCATATCGAGTAAAAGACTTGTCCCACATGCAACTTAAAATAATCGGTAACATATTCATATTAAAAATCATGTGTAAATCATGCAAGTTATGAAAACACAAATTGCGATAAGATTACTACTCACAATAATCGTGCTGAAATACCAGATGTTTCACCTCGAGCAATTCGTACAAATTCCTCCAATCAATCTATAATTATATAATATCAATCTCATGTTAATTTCCTTGTTTAGGCTAATTCATAGCTAATTTAGAATACCCGGCCCTTGAGGTTTCATATTTGACTCTTAATTCGCCGAATTATATTTACCCACCTATGAGTAATTTCTAATCTATCAACTCCAACATATTCATATATTTTATTAATCCAATTTCATAAAGTTCTATTGATTCTTTAGGAAGAAAATTCTCAAGTGTGAATGAACTAGAGTAATTTCTATTTCTCTATAGAATCTCCTAATCATGAGAATCGAAATTAAGATCTACCAGAAGGAGAAGCTCAAGCTATACTCATAAGACACAATTTGTGCTTAAGATTCCTTAACAGATTGCCAAAGATTAACAAAAACTTATACATATCTTTCCTTGTTTCACTGACTTTTGCCAATCTCCTTATTTAACTCTAACCATTAAAATATATTCCCAAATTTGTGGAATACAGTACCTGAAGATTTGAACAAATAATGAATGGAAGTGGCTTCTTTTGCAGTACCAAGCTTTTTCCCCAACTCACCTTCTGTATTTGTTTTTGATTTTCGCTTTAATTCTGACCCGTCAAAATCTTTTTTGCTTCCGCTTGGTTTTACGCAGATTCTATTGCCAGAGAAAGGGGGCTTCGGCCCTTTTTTTCCTTTTTTTTGTTTCTGTTAGTTAACATAGGGCTTTGCCCTATTTAATCTTATTTGTAATTTGATTTTTTTTTGGTAAATTACGTATTTATCCTCTTTCTTTTAATGAGTATTACACATATCAAATAACTTTAGTGTTCCAGACGAACATGCATGAAAATAAAGATAAATTCTATTATGAACAGTTTGTAGAAATTTTGTAGATAATTTGTAGAAACATTGTAATTCTGTATTTTCATATTAATTTTTCTAATGATATGTAGTTTTATTATAGAGTAAATGTAGAAATTTTGTAGATATTGTGAAAATCTATACTGATATATGTCATAGTTAAATGAATAAAAGAATATAATTTTATGGTAGTAAATTGTGCATCCACACCTCATGCACAGTTCTGCAAAGTCAAGAAGATATTTTGTGTATCCGCACTCAACTCACGTAACTTTATAAATGCACAAGTAACTAGAAAATTGGTCATGTGCCTCACTTTACTTTACAATCCTCAAGCAACTAAATAAATGGTCATGTCCCTGGCTTTTAACTACAACAACTTGATCAATAGATGAGGCACAACCTAACTTCAATTCCTCAATTCTATGTTCCCGAAAACAAGCCATTGTGAGTCTTATGTGACTCATTCCTCACATTCAATCTATTCTACAAACTCACGCCTCTTTAAATACAATACAACCATACTTTCTTGAATTTAAAGGTATAGCAATATATATAACTTAAAAAACATCTTCTCATCTGCACAAGTTAGCTCCAAAACAAGCTCTCATCAAAACTTTTTACACAAAAGCACAAAGCTCAAAAATAAATAAACAACAGAATACATTTCTTCTACAATTTTTCTACAATTTCTGCAATATAATGTATGTCATGTCTTCTTCTTCTTCTTCTTCTTCTTCTTCTTCTTCTTCTTCTTCTTCTTCTTCTTCTTCTTCGAGTTTCAATCTGAAATTCAGCCAAAACTGAGTCTAATCTTCACGAAAATCCCTCAAAATTGAGATATAAACTCCAAACTATATTCCCAATTATTTGCAACAATACTCAATCCAAACAAATAATGATTTTTGAAAACCCAAATTCGAATTCAAAGCTTCAAAGCTTTTTAATGGCTGTCAATGGTGGAATTGCTGCTCTATTTTCCTTTCCTCTTATATTACTAAAATTTGGGATTGAGAGAGAGAGAGAGACGTAGAGAGAATTCTCAATTCTCTGTAACAACATCCAATCCAAACAAACAATGTCTTTTGAAAATTCAAATTCGAATTTAAAGCTTCAAAGCTTTTTAGTGGTTCTCAATGGTGGAGGGATTACAAATTTTTGCTGGTTTTAGAAGAGGAAATTGTGGGTGATTGAAGAGGAAATCGTGGGTATTTGGCGAGAGAAACTTGGGGGAATGGGAATATACGGTTGAGTAAAATTATGAGACTAATTAATACCATTAAAATCCTAAAATGGTACATAAATGGTAATTAGGTATATAGAAGGTAATTATATTAAAAGTTAAGCATGGAGGGTAATATAATTTACTATATAACATAGGAATGTAAAAATTCCAAAAAAAAAGAGTTGTCAATTTGGATTGGGCCGGCCTAGCTCAGCCCAGTCCAACTCAATTATCACGGGCCATTGGTTTTTACGAGCTGGAAGTTTGGGAGTGAAAATAGTATAGGCTAGCTAGTTTTCGGACTGGTAACTAAAAAATAGCCAGCGTTTGCAAAGTCATTAAAAAATAGTCACTATTTTGCCGCATCACGAAAAGTTCCAGCATAATATACTAGAGATTGATGCACTTGTATATGAACTTCCAGCATATTATGCTGGAACTCCAACACACAAAAAAAGGGCAGCTCGGTGCACTTAGCTCCCCTCTATGCACGGGGTCCAGGGAAGGGCCGGACCACAAGGGTTCAATACACGGAAAGTTCCAGCATAATATACTGGAGATTGGAGCACATGTGTATGAACTTCCAGCATATTATGTTGGACCAGTATATTAAGCCGGAACTCCAATATATTATGCCGGAAGTCCAGTATATTATGCTGGAATATTTTTTCGGATTTTGAATAGTATTTTCGTTTAGATTTATCTTTACATAAAAAGTGGCAAAATTTCAATTACTTTTGGAATTGTGTGTCACGACCCGGATTTCCCACCCTTATGAGTCGTGATGGTGCCTACTCGTAGAAGCTAGGCAAGCCACGAAATTTAGAAAATTCTTTACTCTTTTGTTTTAATCCTTTTAACAACTTACATTAACAGGTGATAAACATTTAAATAATAGCGGACTATGAGATTAAGCGGAAGACTTAAACAAAATAAACCAAAATAATACGGAAATCAACATATGCCTCTACCTAGAAACTGGTGTCACAACATTCACGGACTATCTATGATTACTACATACAAACGTTTGAAACAAGGAACACTGTATGTCTCGGATACAATGATAACAGAACAAAATAACTGATAGAAGAGACGTCGGGCCTGCAAACGCCTGCAAGACTACCTCGGAATCTCGGTGGACTGAAGGCTGGCTCCCAAGCTACTGCTGCTGACCTAGTGCTGCTCCGGTATCTACACATAAGTGCAGAGTGTAGCATCAGCACAACCGACCCCATGTGCTGGTAAGTACCTGGCCTAACCCCGGCGAGGTAGTGACGAGGCTAGGACCAGACTCCAGATAAACCAGTGCATATATATATATATATATATATATATATATATATATATATATATATATATATATATATATATATATATATATATATATATATATACACACACACAAAATAAACTGGAACAAACAAATTAAAGCTGGGAAGGGGAAACATGCTCTGGGGAATGACAGATAAAACAGAATCTTAAGAGAATTTTAAGGAAACCAAAAATCCAACTTTTAGTCAGAATAAGAAAACAAAACAAAGACATATTTCACTTTCGATTCACATCTTGTTGCAGGCCTGCAACCCGATCCCATTTCTCAAATCTTGTGGTAGGCGTACCACCCCGCTCCCATTTCATTTTATCTTGTAGTAAGCGTACCACCCGTTCCTATTTCATTGCATTTTACGGTAAGCGTACCACCCTTTCCCATTTCATTGTATCTTGTGGAAGGCGTACCACCCGTTCCCATTTCATTGCATCTTGTGGTAGGCGTACCACCTGCTCCCATTCCATCATATCTCGTGGTAGGCATACCACCCGCTCCCATTTCATTTGATCTTATGGTAAGCGTACTACCCGCTCCTATTTCATCATATCTCGTGGTAGGCATACCACTCGCTCCCATTTACAAGCAACACAAAATCACAAGGAATCCCGGCAAGGGAACAGAAGCAATATAATAACTTACCGGCAAGGGAACAGAAGCAATATAATAACTTACCGGCAAGGGAACAGCAATATCAAAACAAACATGCTGGCAAGGGAGAATCAGCTATAACCAATCCTAACTCAATTTCTACTCAGCTCAATTCATACCAATACTCAATCATAAATGAAATCCACGAGAGCAACTAACTCTTTGCTCAATATCGAGAATCATCAATTAAAGCATCCGTAGTAACATTTAAGAACACAATAACTATCAATTTAAGACTCACAGTCATGCTCCACACCAACGTATAGATACTTGTCACCATGACTATACGTCGTACTCAACAAGAAGTAATTATCAAATAGGACACAACACCTAATCCCTCAAACTAAGGTTAGACCAGACACTTACCTCGATGCCTCGAACACAACTCAAGTTTCAATTATAGCTTTACCCCATGATTCCTCCTCCAATTCGCTCGTATCTAGCCACAAGCTACTTAATTACATCAATAAATGCTAAATGAATCAATTTGAATGCATGAAAATGGGTTTTCCAAATTTTTACCCAAAAAGTCAAAATCGCCCCCAGACCCACGTGGTCAAAACCCGAGGTTCGAATTAAAACACGATTACCCATTCCCTCACGAGCTCAAATATGTAATTTTTTTTAAATCGGACATAAAATCGAGGTCCAAATCCCCAATTTTTGAAAAACCTAGGTTCTACCCAAAACACCCAATTTCCCCCATGAAAATCATTGATTTGAAGTTGAAATCATGTTAAAAGATGTTAATGATTGAAGAAAACTAGTTAAAACGACTTACAATTGATCTGGAGAAGAAAGTTATTTGAAAAATCACCTCTTATGTTTTTGGGGTCTTAAAAAAAATGAAAAAAACTGAAAATCCCGTCTAAATATACTGCCCTCAGATGCCCTGTGTAGACCGCACAAAATCAACTGCGGCCGCACAGGCTTCCTGTGTTTTGCAATGACATGTCTTAGTATTTTGGTCATAACTTTCTCTACGGATGTCCAAATTGTGATTCCTTTACCTTTCCAGAAACTAGACACGGAGATCTACAACTTTCATTTTTGAATAATCTCAAAATATCTTGTAGATCAAAAGATATAGGCTTCCGAAGTTGGACCAGCGAATTGTTCTTCACCGCGGACCGCACCAAAACTAGTGCGGCCGCACATGCCTCTTCGCGGCAGCAGTCCATATCGTGCGGACCGCACTGGCCTGTTCAGAGGTCCTCCACCTCTCTGAGCCTGCAACAACTCTTTTTTAAGCCTAAGATACCCCGGAACCTACCTAAAACTCACCCGAGTCCTCGGAACTCCAAACCAAGTGTACACAAAGCCTCAAAAACATCTACGGACTTATTCGTGTAATAAAATCATCAAAATAACATCAAATTAAATCTCGAGATCAATGAAATTTTCTCAAAACTTCTTTAAACATCAATTTTTGCAATTTAAGTCCGAATCACGTCAAATGACATCCGTTTTTCACCAAATTCCACAGAAACGTCTTAAATCATATATAAGACCTGTATCGGGCGCCGAACAAAAATACGGGCCCGATACCATCATGTTCTAAGCAAATTTCATTTTAAATTTCTTTAAACAATTTCAGAAAAATAATTTTCTTTAAAAATTCATTTCTCGGGCTTGGGACCTCGGAATCCGATACCGGGCATATGCCCAAGTCCCATATTTCCCTACGGACCCTCCGGGACCGTCAAATCATGGGTCCGGGTCCGTTTACCCAAAACGTTGACCGAAGTCAAATTTATTCATTTTACAGTTAAAACTTATCATTTTTCACAGATTTTCACATTTAAGCTTTTCGGGTACGCACCCGGACTGTGCATGCAAATCAAGGTGGTGCTAAGGGAGGTTTTTAAGGCCTCGGAACGTAGAGTTTCATTGCAACACAAGTGATGACCTTTTGGGTCATCACATTGTGACTATTTTTCAATTACCACTTGTAAATTTGGCTATTTTCGAATTTCGGGGGGAGGGAGGGGTAGGGGGAGGAGAGATCTATGGGAAGGAATCTTAAAATAGTCAGCCCAGCCTAACTCTAAAAAGGACACCGACTAGGGCGGGTCAATCATTCTTTCTTTTTTTCAATTTATTTTAAGAATTATTTTCTAATCAAAATTTTAATCTAAAAATTGCAAAATCTCACATGAAAAGTAGAAAAGAAAAATAAGTTATTTATAGGGAGTTGGATATTCTTAATAGCATGAGACCTTCTGTAAAATCATGTGGGCTGATTCAAAGTGGACAATATCACACCATGTTAAAAGTATTTATGTGTCACGACCCGAATTTCCCATCGCTGGGACCGTGATGGCGCCTAACGTCGTACTCGCTAGGCAAGCCAACGTTAGAGTCCTATTCACCTTTTTCCTTTACATTTTATAGTTTACAATTAACAAAACTAAATCAAATGAAATAAATAAGGAAGTACATAATTAACTGATTATCCTTATACTATTAACAAAATCGAAACAGTTACCACCTAGAAACCGGTGTCACAACCCACGAACATTTTATGAATATCTACAAGTATTGGTTTGAAAAAAAAGTACATATGTCTCGAAAGAAAATAAAACAGGAATGTAGAACATAGAAGAGGACTCTAGGTCCTGCGGACGTCTGCAGGACTACCTTTGGTCTCCTAGATGAATGCCTGCAACCGACCTCTCGATCAGCCACAACCAGCTCCAAAATCTACACAGAAAATGAAGAGTGCAGTAACAGTATAACCGACCCCATGTACTGGTAAGTGCCGAGCCTAACCTCGACGAGGTAGTGACAAGGCTACGGCGGGGTGTTTATAATATAACCTGCATACAGTTTATAATAAAGCAAAAAGGAAGTACGGAACGAAATGGAACAGTAACTTAAAACAATTAACTACGGAACCCAGTTGTCTTGCCAGTACTCAGATATAACCAATCCTTAAGAGAGTTATAATCCTACAGAATAAAATCACAGCATAAGAAGAATACATAAACAACAAAATGATGTGGCGTGCATCCTGATCCCACCATATAATCAGTAATAATATGAACATTCACCCTTATTACTCCTGTTGCGGCGTGCAACCCTATCCCACTAGTCCACCCTTATTGCTCCTCAATATATCACCTTTATTCCTCCCGTTGCGGCATGCAATCCGATACCAACAGACAATCATATTTCACCCATATTCCTCCTCAATATACCACCTTTATTCCTCCTGTTACGGCGTGCAATCCGATCCCACCATATCAGT
The DNA here is from genome assembly GCF_000715075.1 of Nicotiana tabacum. Lineage (NCBI taxonomy): Eukaryota > Viridiplantae > Streptophyta > Magnoliopsida > Solanales > Solanaceae > Nicotiana > Nicotiana tabacum. The sequence goes on from NC_134090.1 coordinate 173,151,441, forward strand.
ACCAATCACACAATAAGATCAAGTATTTCATAATTTAGCTCAAATGTGATGACCCAAAAGGTCATCACTTGTGTTGCAAGTGAATTTAGTGTTCTGAGGCCTAAAAACCTCCTCTTTACTCACTTTGATTTACGTGTGTGGTCCGGACCTATATCCGGAAAGCCTTCTATGTGAGAATATGAGAAATAGAAATTTCTAGAGTTAAAAATTTAATTATGGTTGACTTTGGGTAACATTTTGAGCAAATGGACCCAGATTTATGTTCTGATGATCCCGGGAGGTCCATAGTAAAATATGGGACTTGGGCGTGTGCCCGGAATTGAATTCTGAGGTCCCAAGATTTAGAAATCAATTTTTTTTTTAAAAATGTTTTACTGAATTATCTAAGAAATGAAGAAAAGAATTAATGTGTGAAACCATTGCTATCGGGCCCATATTTTAGTTTCGGAGCCCGGTACAAACTTGTTATAGTATTTGAAGATAACTGAGAAATTTGGTGAAAACAGGAGTTTATTTGACGTGAGTTGAACTTTCGGTTGAAAAGTTATGAACCTTGAGAGTTCTTGATGAAAATGTTGAGTTTTGAGGTTTAATTTATGATTTTACATGTTACTTTGATGATGTGATCACACGAGTAGGTTTGGTAGAACCTAGGTTTTTCAAAAATTGGGGATTTGGACCTCGATTTGAGGTCCAATTTTAAAATAAATTATATATTTGGGTTCGTGGGGGAATGAGTAATCGGGTTTGGGTTCGAACCTCGAGTTTTGACCATGTGGGTCCGGGGGCAATTTTTGACTTGGGTAAAACTTTAGAAAACTCATTTCATACATTGAGGTTGATTCATTTAGCGTTTGTTGATGTAATTAAGTAACTTGCAACTAGATAAGAGTGAATTAGTGGTGGAATCAAGGGGTAAAGCTATAGTTGAATGGTGAATTGTGTTCGTAGCATCGACGTAAGTGTTCGGTCTAACCTTAGCTTGAGGGATTAGGAGTTGTGTCTTATTTGCTACATGTTGATTGTGGAGTACGACGTATAGGCATGGTGACGAGTATCTATACGTTGGTGTCAAACATGCCCGTGAGTCTTGTATTATAATTGTTATGACTCCGTTGTGGTTTATTGTGCTTCATATGTTATTATTATCATTGTTCTCTTGCCGGACATTGTTAAGATACCATTGTTCCCTTGCCGGGATATTATTGAGGTATTATTGTTCCCTTGCCGGAACATTGCGGGATATTATGGAGATACCATTGTTCCTTTGCCGGGATATTGTTGAGATATCATTGTTCCCTTGTCGGGATATTACTGAGATATCATTGTTCCCTAGTCGGGATGTTGGTTTGATATTATTGTTCCCTTGCCGGGATTTCTTGTGATTATTGTTGGCCTGTAACTAGGAATGAGTGGTACGCCTACCACAAGATAATAAAATGGGAGCGGGTGGTATGCCTACCACAAGATAATGAAATGGGAGCGAGTGCTACGCCTACAACAAGATAATGAAATGGGAGCGGGTGGTATGCCTACCACAAGATAAATGAAATGGTAGCGGGTGGTACGCCTACCACGAGATAAATGAAATAGTAGCGGGTGGCATGCCTGCCACGAGATACATAAAATGGGAGCGGGTGGCACGCCTACCACGAGATACAGGAAATGGGATCGGGTTGCACGCCTGCAACAAGATGTGAAAAGAAAGTGAAATTTGCCTCTGTTTTCCTTATTCATGTTAGCGGTTGATTTTGATCACTTTATAATTCTCTTGATATTCTGTTTTAACTGTTATTCCCCAAAGCATGTTTTCCCCTCCCATCTTTACTTGTCTATTTCTGTATTACTTTTCCACTGTATATATTTGAACCGCACAGGTTTATCTGGAGTCTGGTCCTAGCCTCATCACTACCTCGCCGGGGTTAGGCCAGGCACTTACCAGCACATGGGGTCAGTTGTGCTGATGCTACACTCCGCACTATGTGCAGATACCGGAGCAACATTTGGATAGTAGCACTTGGAAAGTCAGCCTTCAGTGCACAGAGATCCCGAGGTAGTCCTGCAGGCGTCCGCAGGCCCGACGTTCTCTTCTATCTATTATTATGTTCTGTTATCACTTGTATCCGAGACAGACTGTATTCCTTTTTCAGATCTTTGTATGTAGTATTCATAGATAGTCCGTGAATATGGTGACACCGGTTCCTGGGTAGAGACGCATGCTGGCTGTGAGCACGTGATTTTTTCCCTATATGAATTACTCCCATAAATTCAAAATAAAATAATTTTTCCATTGTTTGTAATTTTGTGGATTTTTGTGGCATTTTCTGTCAAGTGTTGACATTTGTCTGTACATGTTTATTTTATTTTATTCATAAAAAATACAAAAGATGTTGCATTTGCATTTAGGATTTAACTTTACATTTTTAAGAATTAATTAGTAATTAAGTTGTTTTATAAAAAGGAAAATCACAAAAAATAGTTTATTTTGCACCTTTTAATTTTAATGTTGAAATTTGGTAGTTTTCCTTTCGATTTGTTTTTTTTATTAATTATGGGTTTGTTGTTAATCATTTGAATTTGTAGGATAAATTGACTAGGAGTTAATTTAGGTCTATTTTTAACTTTAATTTTGGAAAAAGAAGAAGAAAAGAAAAGAATTTTGGAAGGAAAAAATGAATTAAAAAGAAAGAAAACAAAAGAGGAAATAAGAAAGGGTTGTCTTGGGCTAATATTGCCAAGCCCAAACGTCCCCCCCCGTACCCGTCCAAATTGAGGCCCAGAACCCGTCTCTACCCGATCCAACTCCCACTCAACCAAACGACCTCGTTTTGGAGGCTCAACGGATCTGGGTCGTCGAGGTTTGGTGATCCAACGGATCAGAATTGCGCCCTTAAGTATTTAAATGTCCAAACCAGACCCCCCCATCTCTCGTCTCTCTCATTACCCCACCCCTTCAGAGACCCCCCTTCAGAACCCTATCCGCCACCATTCCCCACTGCCTAGAAGCCCGGCGGCACCACCTCAAACCACCCCAAACTAATACCATAGAATTCCCCTCCCCTCCTCTTCCTCAATCTGTGATCCTTTTCCTTCGAATCATTCTAAACTTCCCCGAATCTTAAATCACAGAATTGAATCAAGTCAAGGTGTTGTTGAGATTTCAGGTTTAATTTGATTTTAGTCATGTGCTTTTGTAAGAGCACACGATTAACATCAAATTAGGCCGGAAAATCAGAAGATTTGAAGGCTCAAGCTCCACTTTTCATTATCCGAGCTGTTAGTAGGTACTTTCTTCTATCCTTCGGTTTATTCACTTCTTCATTTTTTTTTCTTCCATTTCTCTGCTTCGTCTCCTCTTCTTGAAATATTTCTATTTATTCCGGAGTTTATTGGTTCATGCATGGTTAATTCGGATTCTTTCCTTAATTAGTTTATTAGTTCGTTTGTCAACTTAGTTAATTCCCTTTATTTGTACTAATTTACAGTAATTTAGTTTAGATGTTTATTTTTGAAAATTGTTTTAGTATTTAGGTTATTATGTTTTTCAGAGGTTTATAAATTTAGTGGGCTTAATTTATTGTTTGGGCTTTAAATTTGTTTCTGGCCATTGTTGGAAAGTGCAGTTCTTCATTATGGGTTGAGTCGTTGGCTCAGGTTGATCCATGTGGAATTCTGAAGTAATATTCAAAGGCTTGAGGGGTAGTTTGGGTAGTTTAGTAAGGGAATCCCTTTGTAACAGAAATAGAAGCTTCTCAGAAGCTGGCTGAGGGACTAAAATGAAATTAGGTCTTTTGAATTGAAGATTTTTTATCAGAACACAAAATTGCCTAAGGTTTTTTTAGCTAAAACAAAAATTCAAAAAGGGCTGAAATACAAATCTGATCTCTCTATTGCTTCCCTATTTCCTTACCTATAAAGGAACACCTATCTTGCATTTTCAAGGAGGGGGGGGGGAGAAGGGAAAATCCATAAATAATACTAACGGCTGAAAACTTTAGTAAAACACTGTTCCATCGATTTTCTTTTGTGATTTCTGAAGCTTTCTAATTCTGAAACAATTGTTGGTTTAATCTAGGGGCTAAACCGGTTTGATTTTGGGGTCTTGAAAAGCTGGTTTTGAAGTGTTGGTTTCAAAAAGTTACTGTTTCATTGGCTAAGTCCAGTTGGTCTTTTGCTTGGCTTCCTAATTCCTGGGTGCTGACTGACTAGTTTGTTGTTACTTATTGCTGCCTCATTTCTGTCTCCCCTTTTCCACTTCCAGGTATTCTCTTGGCTATGATAGCTGCTGAAGTGTTGAAGCATGCTTGATGTATGTAGTTGTGATGAGACGACAACCAATGAAATGAAAATTTTTTGCAGACCTTCTTATATGTATCTTTGTTCCGGAATTTCTAAGTTTATGCTTAGTTTGCTTATTTTAGTTTGTATAATTATCATGGAGTTTGTTGAATAAACAATGAGTTTGGGAAGAATTGCATAAATATTAAGATTTAGACTATGCTAGCCACATGCGCGACCCCTTTGGTTAAATCAGTGTTTGGTTTCTGCATTTTCCATTCATGTTTAAGTTCGTTAATTTGGATGTCATTTCAATTTTGATTGTAGAAAGCTTTTTGGTTTAGTTACTTGACTGTTAATTGGCTATTGAAATTGTAATTATCGTCCGCTTGCAACCATGTTAGGATGTTTGATTAGTGTAGAGGTTAATATGTTTAAAGAGTAGATCCATGATTCATTATTGATTTGTAATCATCTGTAAAAATGGATTCACGACCTGGTAATGCATGTTCATATCTCTTTGCTCTTTTCTGAAAATCTCAAAAGAGGTTGGGCCTGACTTCGGCCCATGCCATGTTGTCCATTTGGACTAGCTGTGAAGCTTATGTTATTATTTTCCTCTTTAGGGATTCGATCCTGAGTCCCCATTTTTCAGCCGCAACGTTTTCGAATTGAGCCTGCTATTTGAGGTTTGACCCAAATCATTTTTAAAATCAATGGTTCACTAGTTACAGTAAGTTATTGGGCTCAGGCTTTTAAAAAGGAAAAGGACCTTTGTTTACTTATTCCGTTTTCTTGAGTTTAAACTTTAATATAGAACACCTTTTAAATTCATTTAGGCTTTTTCTTTAATTAAGCTAGACTCTTCACAAATAGATTGAGGTAAGCCATATTAGACAACATAAATAGCTTATGGCCTTCCAAGGTTAGTAAATTCCCTTTTTAAATAAATCAAGGTGCGCTGTGCCAAACAAAAATGACAATTGAATGGCCCTCCTTTAGTTAATCTCGTTTTAATCTTTAGAAATTGAAGCGTGCCATTTAGTCGAATTTTCATGTCCTCGCAAACTTGAAAGTGCGGAGTTGCTTTAGGCGCGTTACTCTAATAATTTACCTTCCCAAACTCGGGTGTGCTTTATGCGACCTAAATCCAAATTTCAACAATGTTAGATAAAATATGTCGGGGACTGCGGGTGCATTTATGTGACGTGGTTCAAGACATGTTTTAAATAACGTTGAAATCTTCCTAAGATAATTAAATAAAAGCGGTTTAAAAGGAGTAAAAATGCACATAGGTTTAAAAGTGTATAAAAATCAGACAATTAAGCTAATAATAACAGTTGAGCAACCGTGCTAGAACCACAAAACTCGGGAATGCCTAACACCTTCTCCTGGGTTAACATAATTCCTTACCCGGATTTTTAGTTTGCAGACTGTAAAACAGAGTCAATCTTTTCCTCGATTCGGGATTGGAACCGGTGACTTGGGACACCATAAAACAATCCCAAGTGGCGACTTTGATCTTAAATAATAATCCCGTTTCGATTGTCACTTAAATTGGAAAAAACTCCTTTATATACCCTTCCGGGGGTGTAGGAAAAAGGAGGTATGACAGCTGTGGTGACTTTGCTGGGGATCGAACCCAGAATCTCTAGTTCTGGGTTCAGAATTCGAGCTTAGATAAATTGTTATATTTGGTTTTATCTGTTATCTGATTTTATTACATGTTTGGGCCTAATGTGCTAAATGTTGCTTTTATTGCTTTGATATTATCTAAACTGTATATGAACTGCTATGAGGCCCTTCTCTTCTCATCTTCGGGGATGTGCACGCTGGTCATAACTCCCTATTCTGTTAGTGTCATACCTTGAAATAAGAAAGAGGCTCGGACAAGTTACTAAGCCGAATGGCCTTTTGGTTCCTGGTGCGTAGCCCCCTCCTCGGCTCGAGTTGTCTGCTCGGGTACACAAGTCTATAACAAATACCCAGGTTTTGAACATAGAATAACTCAGCCTCATGCCGGATCCCTAGTAGGAATGTTTGTTTGCATCACTTGCATCTGACTTTGGGGACTCAACACAGGGGTTGGGTCTGTCTAGGACAGGTGTACCCGAAATGAAAAGACTATCCTGATGCATCTTACTTGCTACTTGTGCATTCATTTTCTTCGAATTTGCATGTTGACCGGCTTATAGGGGAAAAGTTGATAGAAGGAAAGTCAATGTGAGGGCTGAGAGAGATAACTGTCTGTTTTTGGGAAACCAATGTCCAAAATATACTGAAACTCTGCCGAAATTTCGAAAAAAAAGGGTTTTTTGAAAATAGTTGGTTTTTGTTTTGTCAAAATTGCGCGAACTACGCCAGTTTGATTCTCACCGGATGTAGGATATGTAGGCAAATCCCATCGGGTCCAACTTCTCTTTTGCAAAAATAGCAAAAGGGTGATGCCAATTTTGTCTAAAATAGCCGAATGTCCCCAAAAGAACGCCGGAAGGCTGTTTTAGCAAGAACAGCTACCTTTGGTCTCTTTTTCAAATTTTGGACGGTTAGCAAGCACAGCCCTAAAATCTTCTCCCCAGAAGTGCTGAAAGGCCGTATTTTCAAATCCGGGTTTTTATTTTTGAAATGACAATTTGAAAAAATTAACTTTTCTTGAGTCAAATGAGTCGTGATTTTGCTTAATCACCCTAATAAATGTGCAGAATGAGCACGAGTCAAAATTTGCTAATAACAGTCATGAACAAGATCCCTTTGGAGCTATGTATGTGTGGGAAGATCTAGGTAAATCAGGGCAAGATAAGATCAATCTATATTTGGGAGGTCGCACCGGGTTGTCGAAGATCAAGCCTAGAGGGGACATCGTAAAGGCGTTGGTTACATTTAGGGCCCAGCCCACAACGTTTTCCACTTCTCAGATTTTGAACTCACCCCAACTCTGGAAGAAATAACCAGATATATTGGGAGCACTGAGGTTCCTCTGAGACACAAGTATCTGGTTGCTCCAAGAGTCGTCGTTGTGCACAGATGCCTATATTCCTTAAAGATAAGCAGGGGGGTCCATAACCCAGATTTGGCAGCTAGTTTTTCCACTCCGCAGTTTATATACCAGAGATACGGTCACATAGGAGGGTTTAACAATCCAGAAAATAAAATTTGTAGCAAAGGGAATCGCCTCAAATGGGAAGAACACAGGTGCTTTGCTTTTATGGTGGTATTCTTGGGTCTTCTGGTGTTTCCTAGGAAAGATGGAAATATCGATATATGGATAGCTGGGGTCGTCAGCACTTTGCTTACTCAGGCCAAAAACACCCTCGCACCCATGATAGTGTCCGAAATCTTCTACGCTCTCACAGCCTGCAAAGCCGGAGGAGACTTTTTTGAAGGGTGCAACTTGTTTCTACAGATGTGGATGATTGAACATCTATGTCATCGTCCTCAATACATGAGCTATGGGTCGACAGAGAAAAACTTCATAGAGGAATTTTATACAAGGGTCGACGGGTTTAGCCTGCCATAAGGGGTCACAGAATGGATATCATATCTCTGTTCCATCACTGTAGACCAAATAAGATGGACGTTCGGGTGGCTTCCTATAGATGAAGTCGTGTATATGCCAGCTACTGGACCTCACTTCCTCCTGATGGGTCTCAGAAGTATCTAGCCTTATGCCCCATACCGGGTTTTGAGACAGCTGGGGAGATATCAAATAGTTCCAAAAGATGAAGATCTTAGTGCTCAGGCAATCGAGATTGGTCCTGATGGTCAATTCCATGAAGCAGCAGTTCGCCAAATCTGGAGCGAGTGTTAATACTTGATGGAAAATACTTGTGTGCGTGATTTATCCAAAGGTGAAGTTTAACCCGGATACCTTGCTTGGTATAAAAGGGAAGTTGAGTCTGGAAGGCCGACCAAAAGACCACATCTTCAAGAATTCATCGAGGCGTCACAAGTGCAATGGGATTGGTTGGCCAAAGAAAATGAGTATAGGGCTACCATAAGCAAGCTGGAAAAGCAAGTCAAGGACCTTCAATTCGAGAATGGTTTGCAAGCCACTGTGGATGAGGGTGAAAAGAAAAAGTTGGCCAAAGAAAATGAGGCCCTTCAAACCCAGATTCGTGAAATGAAAATAGCAGCTAAAAATCCCTCCAGAAGTGCAAAAGATGAAAAACTTATAAAGAACCTTAGGCAGAAGGTGAGTGTGTATGGCTTCGATTTGAACAAGGCAGAGGGCGAATTAACAAGGGCTCGAACAAAGCTGGCTAAAAATGCGAAGGAACGAGAGTGCTTGGTTAAGCAATTAAAAGAGAAATATGACAATGAAGTTGTGGGGTTGAAGAAAAGGGTCACCATATTTGAGAATAAAATGAACAAGCAGGCAAAAAACTTTAAGGTAGAAAGGGAACACTGTTACGCAACGATGGCACAGTTAGAAAGAGATTTGCAACAACTTCAAGAAAAGAATCATGTAGCCGAACAAACTTTGGAAGCCAGGGCCCAGCAGATTGGGTGTTTGTTTCAAGAAAAGGGTGTCATAAGAGAGAGAGTCAGAAGGATCGCCGACTACATCGCGATGAAGTGTAGTAGTTGTGAGGATATGACTAGATCCATGTTCTTTGCCACCGTGATGACCTTTGTCCGCCAGATAATGCAAGACCTCTACCACCTCCAAGGGGATTTAGCGCGTAGTCCTGTGGCGAGACCAAATAATGTCCTGCGGGCCCCAGGAGCAGTTGAGGCGTTGATGTATTCGTGATTTTCATTGAAGTTTGTTAGTCTGTTTTGGAGTCTGTATTTTTATCTTTTCATCAAAGTCTGTTAGTGTCTTCTTGAGTCTGTTAGTTTATGAGTTGTTGTAATAAAAAAATTTATCTTTATGAAAAATTTTAAATTTTTTTGTTATTTATTTTACATTTATCCTCCAGAACTATGCTTGGTCTGATTCATGAGGGATCATGATACGTAGACAATCTACATAGGATTCGATCATAACCCAAAGGAAAAAAGAGAGAGAAAGGCAAAAAAGGGAAAAACAAGAGAGAAAAAGAAAAGAAAAGAGAGAGAAAATAAGAAACCATGAGAAGGAAACAATGGCAAAATAAGAAAGAAAAATGAGAGAGTAAGGAACAACGAGAAATGAAGCAAAGAAAGGCGTAAGTGAAAAAGAGAGAAAGAGAAGTTGCAAATGTGAATAAGAAAAAGTCGGGATGACACAAGCAACCGATCAAATGCATAATAGAGACGGTTAACTGCTTAGGTGCATTCATTCCCCAAATGTGCGGTTGCCTATCTGTTAAGCTCTAATCGCTAACAAGTTTGTTGTTGACAATCCAGTACAGGAAGGTGGTTAGTTTCTTTGGCATTCTGGCAACTCACCCATACAACACCGGTCCAAAAACAAGTCGATCATGGCTAATCAAGAACTTGATGCGAGTGTTATCGATCCTTCGAGGGAGGTAGAAGAGTCGGAGGTTAATTTGATGAAAGAAGAGATGTATAAGCTGAAACAGTAGATGGCCGAAATGTACCAGGCATGGGCAAAAGGGCAACCACCACCAGTTTACCCCGCCAACCCTGTCTTTATCCCACCATTGGCTCAGTCTCAGGATCATCCTGCCACCGATTCGTCCCCGAGATTTCCCATTTACCAATATTACCAGAGCACAACTTCCCAAACACCACCAGCTCCACCACCCAAACCAGTTCCATACCCTCCTCCACCATCCACTCCTATTTTCGTGGCGCCCCCTCCCGCTACACTCCACAAATCCTCCAGCGAGCCTTTGTTCCCCACTCATGATAATCAGTATTACCCCCCGGAGCCCACTTTCAAAGCTCCAGAACCCTATTCATATACACCTCGTTTTGATCTCCCTGTGGAGGCTGAGAAACCATCCAAAAATCCCGAACAAGAGGAGATATTCAGGAAAGTTTAAAGCCTAGAACAATCATTTAGAGACATGCGGGGGGTGGGAAGTCAAGTAAGTGTGGCTTACAAAGATCTATGTCTATTTCCAGATGTGCAATTATCGACGGAGTTTAAGATGCCTAAGTTTGATTTGTATGATGGACATGGTGATCTAGTGGCACATTTGAGAGGGTTTTGTAGCAAAAGGAGGGGAGCTGGCAGGAAAGACGAGTTGCTAATGGCATATTTTGTCAGAGTCTGAGTGGTTCAGCGCTGGAGTGGTACACTCGGTAGGATCACGGAAGATGGTACACATGGGATGATCTAGCCCAGGCATTTGCTTGTCACTTCCAGTACAATCTCAAGATTATTCTGGATCGTCTGTCTTTGATGAAACTTGAGAAAAAGCACAATGAGAGTTTCAGGGAGTATGGTTTTCGTTGGAGAGAGCAAGCAGCGAGGGTTGATCCTCCGATGAAAGAAAGTGAAATGGTAGATTATTTCCTGCAGGCCTTAGAGCCTACTTATTTCAGTCATATGGTATCGGCTGTAGGCAAGTCCTTCAACGAAGTGGTGAAAAAGGGGGGGCATGGTAGAAGAAGGGCTCAAGTCCAACAAAATCATGAGCTACTCAGCTATTAAGGCAACCACACAAGCCATTCAAAATGGCACTGGGGGAGCAATTGGAAAGAAGAAGAAATAGGATGTCACAACAGTTGAGTCAGGAACTTGGTTCGGGCCTAGGGGTTCACCTCACCACTATCATCAGCCTCGTCCCCACTACCAAACCTACCCTCACACCCCATATAATCCACCCCAACACTACTACCCACCACCAGACCCCCATTTTTCTATCCACCATGCCCAAACATATAGTCAACCCCCTGCCCACGTACAATGGCATGCGCCAATCCCACAAAATACATACCCAGCTCCACAAAATGACTATCCACCCCCAAGAGCCTACCGAAACCCTCCTGGATCAGGTTTTCGGCCCAATCAAGCATTTAAGAATGAGAGGTTGTAGAAGAATAAAACTTTCACTCCATTGGGAGAGTCCTTTACTAGTTTGTTCCACAGGTTGAGACAATTAGATATGCTGAGGCCGATCGAGCCAAGACTACCAAATCCTCCCCCAAGAAATCTTGATCATTCTGTAAGTTGCGAATATTGTTCTAGTGCTTTGGGGCACGACACAGAGAAATGCTAGCAATTGAAAACAGCTATTCAAGAGTTTATTGATACCAATCGGATTGAAGTCCAAGCTCCGGAGGCATCCAATATCAACCAGAACCCATTGTCGGCCCATCATGAGACAAATATGATCGAAATAGTGCATTAGGAGGGGAGCCTAAGAAACCTTCGCAGTTTGTCATGATGATTCGATCCAATGAAGTCAGGCCGATTGAAAAGCCAACAAGTGAGAAATCAGTGATCAGGTTGAGCGGGGCAAACAGTGAACCATCTGCAGTAGTCAAGAAGGGGACCCCAAGTGATGTGACAGTAAAACCAGAAATAGCAAAAGTGGTTGTGCCAGGAGTGGCGAATAAGCCTGTTGTAATTGTGAAGGGTGCCCGCACAGATCCTGTCATTATCAAGCTGGTAACTCAATTACCGATAGTTAACAGCAAGGTTGTACCGTGGAATTATGAATGGGTGACAATGACTTACAAGGTAAAAGAAGTTAAAGAAGAAGTCTATGAGACCCATGGATTGACTCGCTCGAGGAGATGCTTTGCCCCCGAGGAGTTAAGAAAAGCTAAAACCTCCAAAGATAACACAGTGCTAGTGAAGAAAGTTGTGACCGAGGAAGAGGCAGAAGAGTTTTTGAGAAAGATGAAAGTGCAAGACTATTCCATTGTGGAGCAGTTGAGGAAGATGCCTGCTCAGATTTTACTGTTGTCATTGCTAATCCATTCAGACGAGCACCATCGAGCTTTGATGAAAATTCTAAACGAGGCTCACATTCCTGACAAAATCTCAGTAAACCATTTGGAAAAGATAGCCAACAATATCTTTGAGGTAAATAGAGTCACTTTTTCTGATGATGAGTTGCCCGTGGAGGGTACGGAGCACAATAGAGCCCTCTATCTTACGGTGAAATGCGAAGATTTCGTGGTTACTCAGGTACTGGTCTACAATGGTTCTAGTGCGAACATTTGACCCCTCTCCACTCTGAACAAATTGATAGTGGATGATGAAAGAATTCACAAGAACATTATTTGTGTTCAGGTGTTCAACGGTGGAGGGTAAGATTTAGTCGGTGAAATAGTGCTCGAGCTGACAATAGGACCAGTTGAATTTACCATGGAGTTCCAGGTGCTAGATGTGACTGTTTCTTACAATCTGCTGTTGGGTTGACCCTGGATTCATGCTGCCAAAGTAGTCCCATCTACACTACATCAGATGGTCAAGTTTGAATGGGACAGACAGGAAATCGTAGTGCTCGGCGAGGATAACTTGTGCGTTCCCAGTGATGCCATTGTTCCGTTCATTGAGGTTGAAGATGACAAGGGGCCAAGGGTTTATCAGGTTTTTGACACGGTATCAGTAGAGAAAATTCCAGAAGGGAAGTGCATTCCAACTCCAAGGGTAGCTGCTGCATTAGTCATGGTAGCCGTTGAAATGTTGAAAAATGGTTTTGTACCTGGCAAGGGTTTGGGTGCATCTATGCAAGGTATCGTACAGCCGGTGTCCCTCCCCAAAAACTTGGATACATTTGGTTTGGGATTCAAGCCCACATTTGCAGATGTGAAAAGAGCCAGAAAGTTGAAACAGAGGGCATGGGTCCTCCCAAAGCCTGTCCCACGTCTCTCCAGATCATTTGTCAGGCCCGGCACCAAGAAACGCCCAGTAACAACAGTTCTCGATTCTATGGTTGGTCCTGATAAAGAGTTGATTGAAAGGTTCGAGAACTTATTCGATGATGTGAACATGGTGAAAGTTGGAGAGGGTTCTAGCAAGGCGGATGTGCAATTTGTTGGGCCCAGCGCAAAGATTAACAATTGGGAAGCTACTCCTCTCCCCACCAGGAAGGATTTTGGGTAGTTTGCTTTGATTTTCTTTCAGTTTATCTGGATTATTCCAGGGTTGTAATTCAGATTCTATGTTCCGTCCGTTTGGATGTATAAACCCTGTTATCTTTTAATTTCAATGAAATGCAATTTCCCTTTTTTCTTCATTCCTGATAGTTTTATTTTTATTTTTTCTTTTCTTCCTTTTACAGTTCTTTTTATGCTGGTTTCAATGACATGACATGCATGAGGAATCTTCGGCCTAGTCTTAAAAGCCAATCTAATTGTGAAATAATAATTCAAGAAATAGAGTGTGACGATGAATCCGAATATGATGAGAATGAGGCCCTTGAAGAGACTAGTAAAGAATTAAGCCATTTTGAAGAAAAACCCAAGCCTAACCTGAGTGATACAGAAGCAATCAATTTAGGGGACCCCGATAATATCAGAGAAACTAAGATAAGTGTCCATCTTGAACCACAACTCAGGGAAGAGATAATCAAAGCATTACTTGAGTACAAAGACGTCTTTGCATGGTCATATGACGACGTGCCAAGTTTAAGCACTAACTTGGTGGTTCACAAATTGCCCACTAACCCGAAATCCCCTCCTGTCAAGCAGAAGTTGAGGAAGTTTAAAACAGATGTGAGTGTAAAGACTAAAGAAGAGGTCACAAAGTAGTTTGAGGCAAAGGTCATTCGAGTCACGCGGCATCCCACTTGGTTAGCCAATGTCGTTCCTGTACCAAAGAAGGATAGTAAGACCAGGGTGTGTGTTAATTATCGAGATCTCAACAAGGCAAGCCCAAAGGATAACTTCCCATTGCCAAACATCCACATTTTGATTGATAATTGCGCCAAACATGAGATTGGGTTTTTTGTGGATTGCTATGCGGGCTATCATCAGATCCTAATGGATGAGGAAGATGCAGAGAAGATGACATTCATCACGCCATGGTGAACATACTGCTACAGGGTCATGCCTTTCGGTTTGAAAAATGATGGGGCAACTTACATGAGGGCAATGACAACTATATTCCACGACATGATACACAAGGAGATCGAGGTTTATGTGGATGATGTAATCATAAAGTCTAGAAAGCAGTATGATCATGTCAGAGATTTGAGAAAATTCTTCCAAAGGCTTCGCAGGTACAATCTTAAGCTCAATCCTGCAAAATGCGCATTTGGTGTGCCATTTGGAAAATTATTGGGATTCATAGTCAGCCGTCGAGGTATTGAATTGGACCCGTCAAAGATCAAAGCTATCCAAGAATTTCCACCCCAAGGAACAAAACTGAGGTGATGAGTTTATTATGGAGGTTGAATTACATCAGAAGGTTTATTGCCCAGCTTACGACAACTTGTGAGCCTATCTTCAAACTGTTGAAGAAGGATGTTGCGGTCAAGTGGACAGACGACTGTCAAGAAGCATTTGATAAGATAAAGGGGTACTTGTCGAACCCACCTATGTTGGTGCCACCTGAACCAGGGAGACCTTTGATTCTGTATTTGACAGTTTTGGACAACTCATTTAGTTGTGTGCTGGGTCAGCATGACATCATTGGCAGGAAGGAGCAGGCCATCTATTATCTCAGCAAGAAATTCATATCTTACGAGGTTAAGTACACTCACCTTGAGAGGACATGTTGTGCCTTAACTTGGGTAGCACAGAAGTTGAAGCACTATTTGTCATTTTACACTACTTACCTCATCTCTCGTTTGGATCCATTAAAGTATATCTTTCAGAAGACTATGCCTACAGGGAGGCTCCCAAAGTGGAAGATCTTGCTCACAGAATTTGACATCGTCTATGTGACTCGGAATGCGATGATAGCCCAAGCATTGGCCGACCATTTGGCTGAGAATCCGGTGGATGAAGAATATGAACCTTTGAAGACTTACTTCCCTGATGAAGAGGTGATGCACATTGATGAGTTGGAACAAGTTGGGGAATCAGGTTGGAAACTTTTCTTTGATGGAGCTGCTAACATGAAGGGCGTTGGGATAGGAGCCGTACTTATTTCTAAAACAAGGCGTCACTACCCTGTTACGACTCAGCTTCATTTCTATTGCACTAACAACATGGCTAAGTACGAGGCGTGCATTTTGGGTTTGAGGTTAGTTGTAGACATGGGTGTCCAGGAAGTTTTGGTCTTGGGAGACTCGAACCATCTAGTACACCAGATCCAAGGGGAATGGGAAACACGGGATTTAAAACTAATACCGTACCGGCAATGTTTGCATGATCTTTGTCAACGGTTTCGATCAGTAGAGTTCAGGCATATTCCAAGGATCCATAACGAGGTTGCTGATGTTTTGTCTACCTTAGCATCAATGTTACATCATCCAGATAAGGCTTATGTGGACCCTTTGCATATTCAGGTCCATGATCAGCATGTTTACTGTAATGCGGTGGAAGAAGAACTTGATGGTGAGCCTTGGTTTCATGATATCAAGGAATATATTAGGATGGGGGTGTATCCAGTACAAGCCACATGTGATCAAAAGAGAATAATTCGGCGGTTGGCAAGCGGATTTTTCTTTAATGAAGGGGTTTTGTACAAAAGGACTCCGGATCTTGGATTGTTGAGATGCATAGATGCTAGACAGGCCGTAGCTATCATGACTAAAGTACATTCTGGAGTTTGTGGACCGCATATGAGTGGGTACGTGCTGGCAAAGAAGATTCTCTAAGCAGGTTATTATTGGCTCGCTGTGGAGCGAGATTGTATCAGTTTCGTGCGCAAGTGTCATCAGTGCCAAGCGTACAGAGATTTAATTCATTCTCCACCATCTGAATTGCACACAATGTTTGCACCATGTCCTTTTGTTGCGTGGGGCATGGATGTCATTGGGTCAATTGAGCCAGCAACATCAAATGGACACAGGTTCATTCTGGTGTCCATCGATTATTTCACCAAGTGGGTTGAGGCTAAAACGTTCAAGTCTGTGACCAAGAAAGCGGTGGTCGATTTTGTGCACTCGAATATCATTTGTCGGTCCGGGATCCCAAAGGTGTACATTGCAGACAATGGTGCTAATCTCAATAGTCATTTGATGAAAGAGGTATGTCAGCAGTTCAAGATTACGCATCGCAATTCCACACCTTACCGCCCCAAGGAAAACGAAGCAGTTGAGGCGGCCAACAAGAACATAAAGAAGATACTTCGAAAAATAGTAGAGGGTTCCAGACAGTGGCATGAAAAGCTGCCCTTTGCATTGCTGGGTTATCGCACTACTGTTCGTACTTTAGTAGGGGCAACTCCTTATTTACTGGTGTATGGCACTGAAGCAGTGATACCCGCGGAAGTTGAAATCCCATCCCTTCGGATTGTCGCGGAAGCTGAAATCAATGACGATGAATGTGTCAAAACCTGCCTGGAGCAGTTGAGTTTGATCGATGAGAAAAGATTGGCAGCGGTGTGTCATGGTCAGTTGTATCAACAGAGAATGGCAAGAGCATATAACAAGAAGGTGAGTTCAGGGAATTTTGAAGTGGGTCAGCAAGTGTTGAAACGTATCCTTCCACATCAGGCCGAGGCAAAAGACAAGTTCGCCTCAAATTGGCAGGGGCCATTCATCGTAATGAGAATATTGTCCAATGGTGCTTTGTATTTAATAGATATAGAAGGCAAGTATGTAGAAATGACTATCAATTCAGATGCAGTCAAAAGATATTATGTATGATTTCTTTATTTAAATTGTATTTGTTTGTACTTGGCATGTTTTGAAGATTGGAATGACGAAGGCATTTTGTTCTGCTATCTAAACATTTTATCCTTTGTTATCCCTTTGAACCTTATTTATTTTCTTTCATACCCCTCTTTTGGAATCAGTAGCAAAGATAAAAAAACACAAGCGTGAAAGATAAATAAAAGGAAAAGAGAGAAAAGAAAAGGAATGAAAAAGAGAAAAAAAAGAGAAATAGAAAAAAAAAGAGAAAAACAAAAAGAAACGAAGATAACAAAACAACAAAAAGAGAAAAAGCAAAAAGAGAAAGAAAAGAAAGAGAAAATCACAACAACAAAGCAATTTCTACGTCATGAACTACATTCGACCTGATTCCTTTCAAGGATACGTAGGCAGCCTCACGGTTCGGTCCCATCAAAACAAAAATCCAAAAGTCCCCAAGCAAAGAAACTGGGGTAGATGTTGTGGTTGTTGTAAGAAATCTGATTCCGAAAGTTGTAATCTTGAACCCATTTGAATTATTTTGAGCCTTTTGATACCCTTTCTTTCTAACCATACCCAAAAACCCACATTACGGTACAAAGAAAGACGTTCTGATTAGTCTTCAAGAGATGCCAAGTCGAGCAACTAAGGATAATTCATATCATAGGCAACACTCTGGTCCAAACAAGAAAATGAAAAATGAGAGAGTCTTATTGGTGAAAGCCTTCGCGGGCACCGTAAGGCGATGAAATCTAAGAGAAATAAAAAATGAGAGAGTCTTATCGGTGAAAACCTTCACGGGCACCTTAAGGCGACAATGAGTTGAGAGATAAACAAATGGGAGAGGTTTGTTGGTGAAAACCCTTCGGGGCACCGCAAGCCGAACAAGGACAAGGTTGGTGAAGAAATTGGGTTTTGAAGATCTTGGGGCGTAAATTACGGCCACTGAAAGTTGATTGGTTGGACAGACTGGGCCGATTAATCCGAAATGTATGTCATGATCATTGGTACCAGCTGTTCCATTCAGATAAGTCTCTTTTCTTCTTCCCTTCTAGCAGTCATCCTTTTGGATTTTTCTTATCCTTAACTCTCAGAGCCATTGCATTTCATTTATTTTGGGTTAATTTCTCTAAAAGTGTTTCCAATGTCAGTTCCGTTTAAGCAATAAGAAAGGATTTCAAAGCTCACTACCAACTTCCAAGTTGCACAAAGCATAAGGCGGTCAAGGCATTGCTAAAGATAGTATGATGCGAAATAGGATATAAAGGGTCAGCGAAAGCTTCATCGGTGGAATAGTTAGTAATTTCATGGGAGATGCAGAGGTTCAAACAGATGGGTCAGAGATGTAAGATAACGGTTTGGGTATAGAACGCTCGGATCGTCCAAGGTCGTGGGGGTTGAAGGTCAGTCGGAAAGTCAAAGGGGTTCTTGGCCAATTTGAGGAAGTTAGTTAAAAACAAAACACGACAGCGGAAAGGCCACCTTCAGCAAGAATGCCACAAACTAACCACCACATTTTAAATTGACAAGATTTTTCTTTTATTGAAACAGGGGTAGAAAATTTCGTTTGTTTCGGAGAAACCCTCCGTAGGGGAAGAGCAAGCACCAGACAAGTTTGACCGTAAATTTTCAGGACCCTCCTGGAAAATGAGACCTAGTTTAAAAATCAAAACAATCGTGAGTAGCAAAACCTAGCATAAATGTACCCCAGAGGAACATAAGTTGGTTTCAAAGTTTGCATGTTTGAGATAGGATTCAATTAGAAGTCTTCAGGACCCTCCTGAATAATGGGACCTAGCTTTAAGATTTCCATTAGATAACAAGATGTAGCCACAAAATTGTCACTCTTAATATAAGACTTGATTTTTGATTTTCAGGACCTTCCTGGATAATGGGATGTAGTTTTAAGACCTTCTTAGATAACCAGAGTAAGCGGAGGTCATACCTTTAGAAAACATAATTCAGCTTTTAAAATTTGTCATTTAACTAGGAGTTGTCAGGACCCTCCTGGATAATGGGATCTAGCTTTCAAATTCTTAAAATATTCGATGAACGCTCACATATGTGCCCAACTACCAAATTGGGGCAGAAAATTTTCTTTGTTTTGTCTACTTTTTTGAAATCAGGCGCCCACCTGGAAAGCACGGGAATACAGTTCAAGTTTGGCAATCAGGCGCCCACCTGGAGAGCACGGGAATACAGTTCAAGTTTTGGCAATCAGGCGCCCACCTGGAGAGCACGGGAATACAGTTCAAGTTTTGGAAATCAGGCGCCCACCTAGAGAGCACGGGAATACAGTTCAAGTTCGGTAATCAGGCGCCCACCTGGAGAGCACGGGAATACAGTTCAAGTTTTGGCAATCAGGCGCCCAAATTCAAGTTCGGCAATTAGGCGCCCGCCTGGAGAGCACGAGAATACAGTTAAAGTTTTGGAAATCAGGCACCCACCTGAAGAGCATGGGAATACAGTTCAAGTTCGGCAATCAGGCGCCCACCTAGAGAGCACGGGAATATAGTTCAAGTTTTGACAATCAGGCGCCCACCTAGAGAACACGGGAATACAGTTCAAGTTTTGGTAATCAGGCGACCACCTTGAGAGCAAGGGAGAGCAACACCAGTTTTAAGGAAGGGAAACAGGTTAAGTGGCGGTAATCAGGCGTCCACCTGGAGAAAAGGAAAGCATCTCAGATTATAATTCGAATTCAGCAATTAGGCGTCCACCTAAAGAAAAGAGAAAGTGTCTCAGATCACAACTCAAGTTGGCAACAAAAGGACTTCATCTAGAAAATACAAGTCAACAAGGCAACATGAATTACAAGATCAAGTTTGAGGATATAGATAGGATTGTTGTAATGCATAAATCATAGTTTAGTCTAGCTTCTTTTATTTTGGCATGGTATAATAAGGAGTTCAGTAAGCAGTAGCAGCAGCAACAACAACAGTGAAATCACAGCTTCATGGTAGTCCCAGCTACCGAAATTTCCCGAATTACGCTGACCTGATTTCTTTATAACCAAGGATATGTAGGCAACCTCGAAAGCAGGGTGCGGTCAAATATTTTAAAAATGCTTCCCACGGAGTATTCAAACAGGCAAAAATCGCTCGTATTCGCTCACTTTATCTTTGCCCGAAAACTCTTCGTGTTTCAGAACAAAGAGGGGCAGTTGTGAGCACGTGATTTTTGCCCTACATGAATTACTCCCATAAATTCAAAACAAAATAATTTTTCCATTATTTACAATTTTGTGGATTTTTGTGGCATTTTCTGTCAAGTGTTGGCATTTATCTGTACATGTTTATTTTATTTAATTCATAAAAAATACAAAAGATGTTGCATTTACATTTAGGATTTAACTTTACATTTTAAGAATTAATTAGTAATTAAGTTGTTTTACAAAAAGGAAAATCACAAAAAAATAGTTTATTTTGCACCTTTTAATTTTAATGTTGAAATTTGGTAGTTTTCCTTTAGATTTGTTTTTTTATTAATTGTGGGTTTATTGTTAATCATTTGAATTTGTAGGATAATTTGACTAGGAGTTAATTTAGGTCTATTTTTAATTTTAATTTTGGAAAAAGAAGAAGAAAAGAAAAGAATTTTGGAAGGAAAAAATGAATTAAAAAGAAAGAAAACAAAAGAGGAAATAAGAAAGGGCTGTCTTGGGCTAATATTGCCAAGCCCAAACGTTTCCCCCCATACCTGTAAGCACGTGATTTTTGCCCTATATGAGAATTAGACCCAAAAAAAATTCAAAAAATAAAGTAATTTTTCTTGGTGTGCACTTTTGTGATATTTTGTGATATTTTGAATAATTATTTGTATTTGTCTGTGCATGTTTATTTGCTAAATTAATAAAAAATACAAAAATATGTCGCATTTTGTATGTAGGATTTAATTCTACAATTTGTTAGTAATTAAATTTGTTTTACAAAAATAAAAATTACAAAAATAGGCATCGTTTGCATTTTTAGCATTTAATGTCCAAATATACAATTTTATGCTTAATTATTACTTAATTGTGCGTTAATTGTTATTGGGAGTTAATTTGTGTTTTTATAACTTAATTTAGTTCTTAATAATAATTTAAGTATTTTTATAATTTAGTTTTAGATAAATAAAAGAAGAAAAAAGAAAACAAAAATACAAAAAAATCGGAATTGGGCCTCTTCTTCAATTTCAAGCCACAGGCCCAAAAAATGGCCCAATCTTCCCAAAAGACCCAGTCCATTTCGAACTGGGTCGACCCAGTCCATAACCCAACACCCTTATTATCTTGCATTTCAAAAATAAAACAAAAACAAAAAGAAAAAACAAAATCAAAAAACCCTAACCTAAACACTAAACTACCCGCCCCCCTATCTTTCTTCTTCTTCTTTTTTTCATCTTCCCAAAAAGCTCCAAGCTCCATCAATGGCTTCCTTCCTTCCCCTCACGCCACACACACTCACTCACGACACACACAAACAACTCGTCAGCTCCACACACAGCCCGAACGACCACAAGCAGTCCACCATTGTTGCTCCAGTTCGTCGCGTCCAAACGACCCCAAGAACCATAGCTGCTGTTGTTCACTCAGCTGTCTCTGTGTCGTCACTTCATCTTCTTCGTCTGTCGTCAAGCTCGAGCTTGAGCTCGACATCCATGGCTGCCCAGCTCCACCAAGCGGTCCGCCATTGCCTCGTTCAAACGACTAAGCAGTCCGCCATTACCCTACTGCTGTTCCTGCCTTCATCTTCCCCATCCAAACAGACCCAACCAGTAATGGCTGCTTCATCTTCTTCGTCCAATGAACAACAGTCCGAACACTGTTTCGTCGACATAGCAGCTCGTGCTGCTGACTCCGTGGCTGACCCTTCCTCGTCGTCGTCCATGGATGTTGTCGCTGCTCGAGGATCGCTTCTGCCGCGTCGACTGTTGCCGTTGCTTCAGTTGCTTCGTAGGTTCGTGTTCGTCGTCGTTTGGTCGAGCTTTGGTCGAGGCTCGTCAAAACAGTCCGTACATATTTCGTGTCGATCCGGTTAGTAGATTTTGAGTTTTATTTTGTCCGTATTTTGTTTTGATATTCTCGAATCTAAAATCGGCAAATGTTTGTTTTGTTCATGTCTATGGTTAGATATTTGATTTTTTTTTATTTAGTTCATGTTCATATGTTTTGTTAAGTTAATTTTCAGATTTCAAATGGAAATTTAATTAGTGGTTTTTCATGTTTGTTTTATTGTTTAGGTAAAAGTTGTTAGTATAATGTTGGTGAGATACAAATTGAAGTTTAATTAATTGTTTCTTCAATTTGTTTCATGTGTTTATGTATTTTTAGAAATTGTTAATATTGTTAAGTTCAAGTTTAAGTTCATAATGGTTTCTTCGTCGATCTTGTTATTTGTCTAAAAGAATTTAGTTGTGTTAAGGGAAATATGTTGATTTAATCGTTTGAATCCATCATGTTTGTTGTTTAAAATAGATTTCATTCATGTTCATACTTTGTTGTTTGTTCTTGAATCCGAAATTTATATAGCTTGATTTCTTGTTTACCATTTATGATTATTTCTTGAATTTGTCTCATAATCTTGTTTAAAGTTTAATATAGGAATTGTTTGTTGTAATGTTGTTAGAGTTGATTTTAAGTTCAATATTATTGAATTTACAAATCTAAATATACTTGTTTGATTGTTGTTGTTGAATCCGAAAATAGGTTTGTTGTTGCTAAAAATATTGTTCAATCAAATTTTAGTTGTTCTTTGTTGTGCAATTTGTGTTCATGTGATTTGTTGTTGAAATGTTGAAGAAATCATGTTCATGTGATTTGTTGTTGAAATGTTGAAGAAATCATGTCCATGAGATTTGTTGTTTGAATTTATGTAGAAATTGGTCATATTGACTATATTTTGGTTGAGTTTGATTAATTGATTTGTTATAGGTGATGGGGTAATTTGGTAAATCGCAATACGTTTGGGGTAAAATGGTAATTGCAAAAAGGTCGGAGGGGTAGTTTAGGAATTGTACATTTTGTAATTTTTTTATGTGAAGCATGGGGGGACAAAATGAAATGGGGTGGGTTGTGATATAGTTGTTTAATATAAAGGGGGGGACAAGACAAATTTTAGTGTGGGGGAATCTTGTATTTGTTTATGTTAGGCATGGGGGACAAAATATAATGGGGTGGTGTGATATATTTATTTAATGTAATGGGGATGAGTGAGAAGATAATGGGTTTGGTAGGGGAAAGTGATTAATTTTAATTGAGTTTGGGGAATGTGTTATATATAGAGAAGTCTTGAACACAAGACAGAGAAGAAGAGAGAATAAGACACACAGATAGAGAGAATAACAGAGAAGAACGAATCTGAAGAAAAAAAAAGAACAGATAGACAGAACAGAAAAACACAAACAGAAAAAAAAAGGAGCTGAATATTTAAGAGAGAGAAAAATTCCGAAAAATATTCAAACCTTCAAATAAAAAAAATAAAAAAAAATATTCTACTTTCTTTCATTGTTTGAAATCAGCATTAATTGTTGTTGTTTCATAAAAGTTGGAAGCATTTGTTTTGGGATTACTACTCCACCGGTCTGTTACTGGGTTGTTACTGTTGCTGGGCTATTGTTGCTGTGTTGTACTGTTATTACTGCTGCTGATTCTCATCTTCATTTTCTTTTGCTTCCAATATCAGGTACACAACTGAAAAGCTGGTTATTGTAATCCGAATATGAAGCATGAATACGAAAAAATGAAGAGTTGAAATTCTGAATTAGCTTTAATTATATTCTGATTTTTATTTGTATGTACAAATTATTTAGCTTGCAAAAAATCAGAATCATGTAGCTATTTAATACACATAGTGGAACATTCGACGATAGCTTAACAGTTGAACTATCTGCATATATTGCCTAAATAAATAAATGGTGTAGTAACTTCGTCGAGTCAAAAATCAAACGAATAGGCCATCTAGTAGGAACTTGGTAGAAATATTGTTTAGAGTAAATATTATTGGTTAATTTCAGCATGTAAATAAATTAAGACATTTTTTTTATTTTATTTTGTAGAGACAGATTTAATAGAAAATAATGTAGGCATTTTAGGATTGTCTTTTAAAAATAAATGAGATGAGTCTCGCCCAATAAAATGCACCAATTGCGGGGCCCTCAATAAATGTTTAATTGAGTATTTAGAATTCGGGATGGACTGTTTAGTGAATTCCACGGTCCTACCCATAAATAATAATACGTTAATTGCTTTAGGCACGATGTTAATAATAATACATTCTTAAACACGGGTGCGCATTTTTGCGACCCAAATCCAAATCCCAAAACATTGAATAAAATGTGTTCCGGATTGCGGGTGCATTTCATGTGACGTAATCCAAAGACATGTTTTAAACAATGTTCACATTCTTGTAAAAATAATAATAATAACAATAAAAGCGGTTAAAAGTTAAAATTGCACAATAGTTTTTGAACATGTATTAAAATCAGATATTTTAGCCATTACAACAGTTTAAGCGACCGTGCTAGAACCACGGGATTCGGGGGTGCCTAACGCCTTCCCTCGGGTCAACAGAATTCCTTACTTAGAATTTCTGGTTCGCAGACTTCATTTGGAAAGTCGAATATTTTCCTCGATTCGGGATTAAATTGGTGACTTGGGACACCCTAAATCTCCCAAGTGGCGACTTTGAAATAAATAAACAAATCCCGTTTCGATTGTCCTTTAATTGGAAAAACTCCCTACGCCCCCCGCGGGGGCGGAAAAAGGAGGTGTGACAGCTCTGGCGACTCTGCTGGGGACTAGAGACCCAGAACCACTGGTTCAGGGTTCAAGAATTCGAGCTTAAAATAACTGTTATAGTTGGCTTTATTTATTATCTGATTTTTACATGATATATGCTTAATGTGCTAAATGATGCTTTTACCGCTTTAATATTATCTGAATTGTGTATATAAAACTGCTACGAAACCCTTCTTCTTTCTGAGTCTTCTGAATTTATGGTGTACACGTGCACGTGGCCCACCTTTCTGTTAGAAGTCATACCAAATAAAACGAAGTTGGGACAAGTAACTAGGCCGGGTAGACTTTCGTGCTCCCAGTACGTTGCCCCCACTTCGGCTCAAGCTGTCCACTTGGGTAAGCTAGGGCTAGAACAATATGCCTCAGATTTTTCACTTAGAATAACTCAGCTTCATGCCGGATCCCTAGGAGGAACGTTTGTTTGCATCACGTGCATTTGACTTTGGAGGCTCAACACAGGGGTTGGGTCTGTCTAGGACAGGTGTACCAAAAATGAAAATGACCATCTTGATGCATCTTACTTGCTCCTACTTGCGCATTTATTTGATTCGGACTTGTGTGTTGACTGACTTTTGAATATCAGGAATAATATTTTGAAATTGAAAAAAAAAAGAAATAGCGGTTAGGGAATTGATTGTTTATTTTTGAAAAAAAAAACCAATGCCAAACAATTCCCAAATATTGTCAAAACTCTGCCAAAATTTCGAAAAAAAAATATGTTTTATTAGTTTGTTTTACTAAAAAGCAAAGGAAAAATAGAAGAAAAAAAATCATTGTTCTGTCTTATTTTTTTAATAAAAAAATAAAAAATATATATAAAAAGGAAAATAGTTTGTATATCCCTGAAATGACAATGAAAAAGAGTCTTACTTTTAAAATAGTTTTTTTATTTGTTTCTGAAAATGCCAAAATGAAAATGAAAAGAGTCGTGCTTTGAAAGTGGTTTTGTTATTTGCTGCCGAAAAAAAAATCCTGTTTTAAAATAGTTCGGTTAATTGGCCCGAACTACGCGGGTTTGATTCTCACCGGATGTGAGATACGCAGGCAACCCTCATCGGGTCCAACCTCCCTTTTTTTGCTAAAATAGCCAAAAACCAATAAATAAATAAAAAACGTGTCAAAATTTTAATTTTGTCATAAATAAGTCGGACGGTGTCCAGCCTCCCCTTTTGCTAAAAATAGCCAAAAAAAAAATATGTCAAGTTTTAATTTTGTCGTAAAGAAGTCGGGTGACGCTGTTTTATCAAGACATAGCCGAATGTTCCCGAAAGGGACGCCGGAATGCTGACTTTGCATAAACAGCCACCTTTGGGTCATTTTTTAAGATTTGGTCCAGTTGACCCACACAGCCTTAAAATCTTCGCCCCCGAGGCGCTAAAGGGCCGTGTTTGTAACACCAGGTTTTTATTGTAATTTGAAAAAAAAAAGTCAACGGTCAGGTGAATACCGTTTGGATTTTTTTTTTGTCAAAAATAAGCCGAGCCAGCTTCGGCCGCGTCTTAAACCGTTCTTGCCGAAATAGCCTTAGAGTATCTTTCAGTTGTCGAAAGACTATTTTCGTAAAAGAACGGACAAGTTTGTAAAGTGTCATAAAATAATCCTCCCCGGCCTCAAAATTCATGTGAAATTGGGAAGGGGCCACATTTGCAAAAATAGCCGTTTGGTTGCATTTGTCAAACGGAAAAAGGAAGCTGGCCTTTTTGTTTTGAGGTTATAAATCTTTTGACTAGAATATGTGGGTTGTTTGATTTTTGAGTTTTTTGGTCATCTTTCAACCTTTGAAACCCAGTTTGTTTTATTATGAAAATTGAGAAAGAAAAAAAATGTCTCATTGTTGTTACCTTTCATTTGGTCCGAACTACGCAAGGTCTGATTCATGCGGGGTCATGATACGTAGGCAATCTCCATAAGATTCGACCACAACACACAAAAAATGAAAAAAAAATGAAAAACAATATGAAAAAATGATGAAAAAAAATGAAAAAAAAAATGAAAAAAAACACGAAAAAAAAAGAAAAAAGTTATTAATAATGAGGACCGACTGAGTCCATTCTAACCTGTTTTGCTTTGAATCACAAAGAAAGTTGGGTGGTTGGTTTGTGGTAAGCCGGAAATACAAGACCAGAAGCACACTTTGCGGGGATCAGGCTTGATAACAGAAGCACTCGAATCCTATTGGGACTTGTTGACTAAGGTTGATGATATTGAAGTTGGCAATGGTCTCGACAATATTGATGCGAAGCTTAGTGGCTAAGATGCCAATTTTGATAAAGTGGGAGGACGCCCCGTTCCTTGGTTAGCAAGAGAGAAGCTTGTGGTGGCTTATTTTGTTGTCATTTCTGTTGTCCGGATTATTCTTAGGGTTGTAATCCGAATATTGTTTTGTGTCAAACCTTCCTATCTGTCCATTTTTGTCATAGCGGTTTGTTTATGTTTTGTCCAGTGTGTTTTAGGATTTTATTCTGGTCTGTGTTGTTGGGTTTTGTTATTCAAACCATTTCACCGGTAGTCTAATACAAAATCCGGTCTTTTATTATTTTCATTCATCTTTTTGTTTAGTCCTTTTATCATTTTGTTCAGCGCCGATTCTAGTGACATGACATGCGCACACAGTTTGGGCCTAGTCTTAAAAGTTAATTATAAAACTTCGGAAAGGTGATCAGACCATTTAAAGGAAATAAGAACGGTGTGAGATTATTTGAAGCCCGAGTCATGTGGAATTAGGGCAAGTAAAATACAAAGAAAATCGTTAAATGCAAGATTCGCCGAATTGGCATGAGGGTCGTTCATGAGAGTGAGAGTGTCGCCCAGCAGTGCTTTAGAATGACAAATGAAAAGCAAGTGTTTAACATAATTGTCAAGACCAGCACCGTCGGAAGAGACTATAAATCTATGTTCAATTGTGTTGTTTGCACTTGGCATGTTTTGAAGACTGGAATGACGAAGGCATTTTGTTCTGCTACCTAAACACTTTATCCTTCGTTACCCCTTTTGAGCCTTATTTTATTTTCTTTCATACCCCTCGTTCAGAATCAATAGCAACGACTAGGAAATACGAGCCTGGAAGGTAAAGAAAAAAATCAACAAAAAAAAGAGAAAAATGATTAAAAATAAAACAAACAAAAGAAAGTCAAATGAAAACAGAGGAATTGGGAACTACGTTTGACCTGATTCCTCAAAGAGGATACGTAAGCGCTTCACGGCTCGATCATAGGGTGCATAATGGCCACAATGGTCACCGTGTGCATGGTGTAATAAAAATTAAAAAAAAAATTATAAATAAATAATCCCCAAGAAAGAAACTAGGGCAAGAGTTGCGCTTGTGGTAAGAAAAATTGGTTCCGAAGGTTGTAATTTTAAACCTCCAATTGATTTGTTTTTGAACCTTTAATACCCTTTCTTTCAAGCCTGTCCAAAAACCCACATTACGGTCCAAAGAAAGACCTTCTGACCAGTCTGCAAAAGATGCCAAGTCAGACAAATGAGAGCCTTACCGGCGAACATAACATTCTGTTCTACAACAGAAAGGACTCTAATCTCCAGCAGAGAGAGTCATACCGGCAACACTCCAAAATCCCCAGCTGGAAAGTGATACAAATGAGAGAGTCTTATCGGTGAAAATCTTCACGGACACCATAAGGCGATGAAAGTTGAGAGAAAAACCAAAATGAGAGAGGCTTGATGGTGAAAACCCTTCGGGCACTACAAGTCGAATAAGATTGGGAATTAGATGGGGAATTGCCAATTGAAGGTCTCGAAAGATGATTGACGACAGATGATAGGCCACATATGCATGTCATGACCATTAGAGTCGGTGTCTGCGTTTGATAGGTTTTTTTTATAGTTCTTTTGTTAAAGAGTCATCTTTTTCCTTTGTCTTTTATTCTGTTCCTTTTTATCTTTCTCCTTTCATAGAAAATTCCCCATTAGAGTCTGTCTGGTCAGAACCAGTGGGAAATGACTTCAAAATAGGCCATCAGCTTTCAAATTATGCAGGATGAGATCTGACTAGTACATCCAAGTAGTATAGTCATGAAGGAACAAGCGCGAGGCCAGTGTCAAGAAAGATATCCCCAACAAAAGGTTGACGAGTGTCAAGAGGGATATCCTTGCCAAAATCAAAGGTTATTAAAACCTCAAGGCCAAGGCCCATGGACTAACAAGGAGAGCAATGAGCATGATTTGGGAAATTCATGCGAGACTAAAGGTCGGGAAAATGCAAGTTTCCGAGCAATGCCACGAAAGAAGAGGGATATCCCCAGCAGAAAAGGATTATCCCCAGCAAATAATATCATCCCTAACAAATTTTGGGACGCAGAGCAAGGAAGGAGAAAGGGAAAGCCATCCCAGTAGGTGTATCACAACCAACCACCGCATTTTAAACTAACAAATTTTGTTTGATTTGAAACATGTAAAAGAAATGGCATTTATAACGGAAATGCATGCCACAAGAAAGATTGTCAAACTGGGGCAGAAAATTTTCTTTTCAGTTAGAAAATTTTCTGGAAATCAGGTATCCATTTGGGGAAGAATAAAGATAGCACCAAGGAAGTGGTCTTTGAACCAGGGTTGCCCCCAACATAATAAGTTTCCAATGGAGGAAGTTGATCCCCAGCAGACAGAACCAAAGAGATGAAATTGGTGTTTAGAAAAAGCAAAAGCCATTATCATCCCCAGCAGCTTCCAGGAGAATGAAGCATCGATTTGAAGGGATAAAATTCCCCAGCAGCGTTATCCTCAACAACGTTATCCCAAGAAGATAACACTTTTATCCCCAGCAATGCAAAAAAAAAATTTGAATTTGAAGGAGGGGAAGAAAGGAGACTCCCACAGTGGTATTATCCCCAGCAAGCAAGAACAAAGCAGCGCGAAGGAAGGAGAAAAGAAAAGAAGAAATTACGAAGGTAAGTTTCTCAAATCATTGATCTTTATATTTTCCTCCTAGGATAAAAGTCCTAATCTGATGAATTTCATTCCCGATACAATCTTGGTCCGATGAAATTTTTCTCCCAAGATAAGATATCAAATCTTAGTCCGATGAATCTTTCTCCTAAGATAGAAATCTTGGTCCGATGAAATTTTTTCTCCCAAGATAAGATATCAAATCTTAGTCCGATGAATTTTTCTCCTAAGATATCAAATCTTAGTCCGATGAATCTTTCTCCTAAGATAAAAATCTTAGTCCGATGAAATTTTCTCCTATGATATCAAATCTTAGTCCGATGAATCTTTCTCCTAAGATTACAACAAAATGGACCTAGTTTGACGATTTATCTCCTAGAGTCACAATCTTGGTCCGATGAATTTTTTCTCCCAAGATAAGATATCAAATCTTAGTCCGATGAAATTTTCTCCTAAGATACCAAATCTTAGTCCGATGAATCTTTCTCCCAAGACAGAAATCTTAGTCCGATGAAATTTTCTACTAAGATATCAAATCTTAGTCCGATGAATCTTTCTCCTAAGATCACAACAGAATGGACCTAGTTTGACGATTTATCTCCTAGAGTCAAAATCTTGGTCTGATGAAATTTTTCTCCCAAGATAATATAATAAAATCTTAGTCGGATGAATCTTCTCCTAGGATCAAAATCTAGTCTGATGAATTTTCTCCTAGGATAATTTGAAAAAAAGAAGAAGTTTGAATTTGAAAAAAAAGGGTTGTTGAAATCTCGCCATCTAAATAAAGGAATGGCATTTTTTGAAAAGTTGTTGAAATCAGGAGCCCCCCTGAAGAACAGAATGGCGATTTATTGGTTGAAATTAGGAGCCCCCCTGAAGAATAGAATGGCGATTTATTGGTTGAAGTCAGGAGCCCCCCTGAAGAATAGAATGGCGATTTATTGGTTGAAGTCAGGAGCCCGCCTGAAGAAAGGAAAGGCGTTTTTAAAAGGGTTGTTGAAATCTCGCCATCCAAAGGAAGGAATGGCATTTTTGAAAAGTTATTGAAGTCAGGAGCCCCCCTGAAGAACAGAATGGCGATTTATTGATGTAAGTCAGGAGCCCGCCTGAAGAAAGGAAAGACGTTTTATTTTTAAAAGTTGTTGAAATCTCGTCAACCTAAAAAAAGAAATGGCATTTTAAAGTTGTTGTTGAAGTCAGGAGCCCTCCTGAAGAATAGAATGGCGATTTATTGGTTGAAGTCAGGAGCCCCCCTGAAGAATAGAATGGCGATTTATTGGTTGAAGTCAGGAGCCCCCCTGAAGAACAGAATGACGATTTATTGGTTGAAGTCAGGAGCCCCCTGAAGAATAGAATGGCGATTTATCGGTTGAAGTCAGGATCCCCCCTGAAGAACAGAATGACGATTTATTGGTTGAAGTCAGGAGCCCGCCTGAAGAAAGGAAAGGCGTTTTTAAAAAAGGGTTATTGAAATCTCGCCATCCAAAGAAAGGAATGACATTTTTTGAAAAGTTGTTGAAGTCAGGAGCCCCCCTGAAGAATAGAATGGCGATTTGTTGTTGAAGTCAGGAGCCCCCCTGAAGAATAGAATGGCGATTTATTGGTTGAAGTCAGGAGCCCCCCTGAAGAATAGAATGTCGATTTATTGGTTGAAGTCAGGAGCCCCCCTGAAGAATAGAATGGCGATTTATTGGTTGAAGTCAGGAGTCCGCCTGGAGAACAGAGACATACTTTTCAAGTCTGATGTCAGGAGTCCGCCTGAAGAACAAAGACACACAGTTCAAGTATTGGTTGATGTCAGGAGTCCCCCTGAATAACAGAATGGCGATTTATTGGTTGAAGTCAGGAGCCCGCCTGAAGAGAGGAATGACGTTTATTTTTAAAGTTGTTGTTGAAGTTGGGAGCCCGCCCATAGAACAGAGGCATACATTTCAGTCTTTACATTTCAGAGTTGAAGTTGGGAGCCCGCTCATAGAACAGAGGTCTTTACATTTCAGAGTTGAAGTTGGGAGCCCGCCCATAGAACAGAGGCATACATTTCAGTCTTTACATTTCAGTGTTGAAGTTGGGAGCCCGCCCATAGAACAGAGGCATACATTCAGTCTTTACATTTCAAGTGTTGAAGTTGGGAGCCCGCCCATACCGCCCAGATAACAGAGGCATACATTTCAGTCTTTACATTTCAAGCATTGAAGTTGGGAGCCCGCCCAGATAACAGAGGCATACATTTCAGTCTTTACATTTCAAGCATTGAAGTTGGGAGCCCGCCCAGATAACAGAGGCATACATTTCAGTCTTTATATTTCAAGCGTTGAAGTTGGGAGCCCGCCCAGATAACAGAGGCATACATTTCAGTCTTTACATTTCAAGCATTGAAGTTGGGAGCCCGCCCAGATAACAGAGGCATACATTTCAGTCTTTAATTTTCAAGTATTGAAGTTGGGAGCCCGCCCATACAACAGAGGCATACATTTCAGGATCAAGCTAGAGGACAATAAAACAGAGGGTTACAATAGGAATCCCCAGCAGGAAACAATAAAATTCCCCGACACTGGGAAGCAGAAGGTTGCAATAAGAGGTCCCAGCAAAAACTCAAATGCATGTGTCAAAAAGAAGAAAAACACCGAAAAAAAATGCAAGCAGACAAGAAAGCAAGGCAACAAAAACAAATTGCAGTCTAGCCTAGCTTCTTGTTTTCTTTTAAGCACGGTGTAACAAGGAGATCGGTAAGCAGTAGTAATAGCATGCAACAACAGTAACATTGCAGTCCCACGGTAGTCCCAGCTACCAAAACTTCCCGAACTACATTGACCTGATTCCTGTTTAGCCCAGGATATGTAGGAAACCTTTGAAGCAAAGGTTCGGTCAAATCTTTTTCAAAAAAATGCTTCACACGGAGTACTCGGATGGGCAAAAATCGCTCGCTTTATCTTTGCACGAAAACCCTTCGTGTCTTCGGGCAAAGAGGGGCAGCTGTAAGCACGTGATTTTTGCCCTATATGAGAATTACTCCAAAAAAAAATCAAAAAAAAAAGTAATTTTTCTTGGTGTGCAATTTTGTGATATTTTGTGATATTTTGAATAATTATTTGTATTTGTCTGTGCATGTTTATTTGCTAAATTAATAAAAAATACAAAAATATATCGCATTTTGCATATAGGATTTAATTCTCCAATTTGTTAGTAATTAAGTTTATTTTACAAAAAATAAAAATTACAAAAATAGGCATCGTTTGCATTTTTAGCATTTAATGTCCAAATATACAATTTTATGCTTAATTATTACTTAATTGTGCGTTAATTGTTATTGGGAGTTAATTTGCGCTTTTATAACTTAATTTAGTTCTTAATAATAATTTAAGTATTTTTATAATTTAGTTTTATAAAAATAAAAGAAGAAAAGAGAGCAAAAAATAAAGAAAAATCGGATTGGGCCTCTTCTTCAATTTCAAACCCCAAACCCAAAAATTGCCCAACCTTCCCCATGACCCGGCCCATTTCAAACCGGATCGACCCGGTCCATAACCCCAATACCCAACCCCTCTTCATTTTTCATTTTTTCCCAAAACAAAACAAAAACAAAAAGAAAAAACAAAATCAAAAAACCCTAACCTAAGCACTAAACTACCCGCCCCCTATCTTTCTTCTTCTTCTTTTTTTCATCTTCCCAAAAAGCTCCAAGCCCCATCAATGGCTTCCTTCCTTCCCCTCACGCCACACACACTCACTCACGACACACACAAACAGCTCCTCAGCTCCACACACAGCCCGAATGACCACAAGCAGTCCACCATTGTTGCTCCAGTTCATCGCGTCCAAACGACCCCAAGAACCATAGCTGCTGCTGTTCACGCAGCTGTCTCTGTGTCGTCACTTCATCTTCTTCGTCCGTCGTCAAGCTCAAGCTTGAGCTCGACATCCATGCCTGCCCAGCTCCACCAAGCGGTCCGCCATTGCCTCGTTCAAACGACTAAGCAGTCCGCCATTACCCTACTGCTGTTCCTGCCTTCATCTTCCCCATCCAAACAAACCCAACCAGTAATGGCTGCTTCATCTTCTTCGTCCAATGAACAACAGTCCGAACACTGTTTCGTCGACACAGCAGCTCGTGCTGCTGACTCCGTGGCTGACCCTTCCTCGTCGTCGTCCATGGATGTTGTCGCTGCTCGAGGATCGCTTCTGCCGCGTCGACTGTTGCCGTTGCTTCAGTTGCTTCGTAGGTTCGTGTTCGTCGTCGTTTGGTCGAGCTTTGGTCGAGGCTCATCAAAACAGTCCGTACATATTTCGTGTCGATCCGATTAGTAGATTTTGAGTTTTATTTTGTCCGTATTTTGTTTTGATATTCTCGAATCTAAAATTGGCAAATGTTTGTTTTGTTCATGTCTATGGTTAGATATTTGATTTTTTTTTTGTTTTGTTCATGTTCATATGTTTTGTTAAGTTAATTTTCAGATTTCAAATGGAAATTTAATTAGTGGTTTTTCATGTTTATTTCATGTTTGTTTTATTGTTTAGGTAAAAGTTGTTAGTATAATGTTGGTGAGATACAAATTGAAGTTTAATTAATTGTTTCTTCAATTTGTTTCATGTGTTTATGTATTTTTAGAAATTGTTAATATTGTTAAGTTCAAGTTTAAGTTCATAATGGTTTCTTCGTCGATCTTGTTATTTGTCTAAAAGAATTTAGTTGTGTTAAGGGAAATATGTTGATTTAATCGTTTGAATCCATCATGTTTGTTGTTTAAAATAGATTTCATTCATGTTCATACTTTGTTGTTTGTTCTTGAATCCGAAATTTATATAGCTTGATTTCTTATTTACCATTTATGATTATTTCTTGAATTTGTCTCATAATCTTGTTTAAAGTTTAATATAGGAATTGTTTGTTGTAATGTTGTTAGAGTTGATTTTAAGTTCAATATTATTGAATTTAGAAATCTAAATATACTTGTTTGATTGTTGTTGTTGAATCCGAAAATAAGTTTGTTGTTGCTAAAAATATTGTTCAATCAAATTTTAGTTGTTCTTTGTTGTGCAATTTGTGTTCATGTGATTTGTTGTTGAAATGTTGAAGAAATCATGTTCATGAGATTTGTTGTTTGAATTTATGTACAAATTGGTCATATTGACTATATTTTGGTTGAGTTTGATTAATTGATTTGTTATAGCTGATGGGGTAATTTGGTAAATCGCAATACGTTTGGGGTAAAATGGTAATTGCAATAAGGTCGGAGGGGTAGTTTAGGAATTGTACATTTTGTAACTTTTTTTATGTGAAGCATGGGGGACAAAATGAAATGGGGTGGGTTGTGATATAGTTGTTTAATATAAAGGGGGGACAAGACAAATTTTAGTGTGGGGGAATCTTGTATTTGTTTATGTTAGGCATGGGGGACAAAATATAATGGGGTGGTGTGATATATTTATTTAATGTAATGGGGATGAGTGGGAAGATAATGGGTTTGGTAGGGAAAAGTGATTGATTTTAATTGAGTTTGGGGAATGTGTTATATATAGAGAAGTCTTGAACACAAGACAGAGAAGAAGAGAGAATAAGACACACAGATAGAGAGAATAACAGAGAGGAACGAATCTGAAGAAAAAAAAAAGAACAGATAGACAGAACAGAAAAACACAAACAGAAAAAAAAAGGAGCTGAATATTTAAGAGAGAGAAAAATTCCGAAAAATATTCAAACCTTCAAATAAAAAAACAAAAAAAAATATTCTACTTTCTTTCATTGTTTGAAATCAGCATTAATTGTTGTTGTTTCATAAAAGTTGGAAGCATTTATTTTGGGATTATTACTCCACCGGTCTGTTACTGGGTTGTTACTGTTGCTGGGTTGTTGTTGCTGTATTGTACCGTTATTACTGCTGCTGATTCTCATCTTCATTTTCTTTTGCTTCCAATATCAGGTACACAACTGAAAAGTTGTTTATTGTAATCCGAATATGAAGCATGAATACGAAAAAATGAAGAGTTGAAATTCTGAATTAGCTTTAATTATATTCTTATTTTTATTTGTATGTACAAATTATTTAGCTTGCAAAAAATCAGAATCATGTAGCTATTTAATACACATAGTGGAACATTCGACGATAGCTTAACAGTTGAACTATCTGCATATATTGCCTAAATAAATAAATGGTGTAGTAACTTCGTCGAGTCAAAAATCAAACGAATAGGCCATCTAGTAGGAACTTGGTAGAAATATTGTTTAGAGTAAATATTATTGGTTAATTTCAGCATGTAAATAAATTAAGACTTTTTTTATTTTTATTTTGTAGAGACAGATTTAATAGAAAATAATGTAGGCATTTTAGGATTGTCTTTTAAAAATAAATGAGATGAGCCTCGCCCAATAAAATGCACCAATTGCGGGGCCCTCAATAAATGTTTAATTGGGTATTTAGAATTCGGGATGGACTGTTTAGTGAATTCCACGGTCCTACCCATAAATAATAATACGTTAATCGCTTTAGGCACGATGTTAATAATAATACATTCTTAAACACGGGTGCGCATTTTTGCGACCCAAATCAAAATCCCAAAACATTGAATAAAATGTGTTCCGGATTGCGGGTGCATTTCATGTGACGTAATCCAAAGACATGTTTTAAACAATGTTCACATTCTTGTAAAAATAATAATAATAACAATAAAAGCGGTTAAAAGTTAAAATTGCACAATAGTTTTTGAACATGTATTAAAATCAGATATTTTAGCCATTACAACAGTTTAAGCGACCGTGCTAGAACCACGGGATTCGGGGGTGCCTAACACCTTCCCTCGGGTCAACAGAATTCCTTACTTAGAATTTCTGTTTCGCAGACTTCATTTGGAAAGTCGAATATTTTCCTCGATTCGGGATTAAATTGGTGACTTGGGACACCCTAAATCTCCCAAGTGGCGACTTTGAAATAAATAAACAAATCCCGTTTCGATTGTCCTTTAATTGGAAAAACTCCCTACACCCCCCGCGGGGGCGGAAAAAGGAGGTGTGACAATACCCGTCCAAATTGAGGCCCAGAACCCATCTCTACCCGGTCCAACTCCCACTCAACCAAACGACCTCGTTTTGGAGGCTCAACAGATCTGGGCCGTCGAGGTTATGTGATCCAACGGATCAGAATTGCCCCCTTAAGTATTTAAATGTCCGAACCAGACCCCCTCTATCTCTCGTCTCTCTCATTACCCCACCCTTTCAGAGACCCCCCTTCAGAACCCTAGCTGCCACCATTCCCCACCGCCTAGAAATCCGGCGGCGCCACCTCAAACCATCCCAAACTAACACCATAGAATTCCCCTCCCCTCCTCTTCCTCAATCTGTAACCCTTTTCTTTCGAATCATTATAAACTTTCCCGAATCTTAAATCACAGAATTGAATCAAGTCAAGGTGTTGTTGAGATTTCGGGTTTAAACCGGTTTTAGTCGTGTGCTTTTGTAAGAGCACACGATTAACATCAAATTAGGTCAGAAAATCAGAAGATTTGAAGGCTCAAACTCCACTTTTCATTATCTGAGCTGTTAGTAGGTACTTTCTTCTTTCCTTCGGTTTATTCACTTCTTCATTTTTTTTTCTTCCATTTCTCTGCTTCGTCTCCTTTTCTTGAAATATTTCTATTTATTCCGGAGTTTATTGGTTCATGCATGGTTAATTCGGATTCTTTCCTTAATTAGTTTATTAGTTCGTTTGTCAACTTAGTTAATTCCCTTTATTTGTACTAATTTGCAGTAATTTAGTTTAGATGTTTATTTGTGAAAATTATTTCAGTATTTAGGTTATTATGTTTTTCAGAGGTTTATAAATTTAGTGGGCTTAATTTATTGTTTGGGCTTTAGATTTGTTTCTGGCCATTGTTGGAAAGTGCAGTTCTTCATTATGGGTTGAGTTGTTGGGTCAGGTTGATCCATGTGGAATTCTGAAGTAATATTCAAGGGCTTGAGGGGTAGTTTGGGTAGTTTAGTAAGGGAATCCCTTTGTAACAAAAATAGAAGCTTCTCAGAAAGTGTAGTTTGAAGTGTTGGTTTCAAAAAGTTACTGTTTCATTGGCTAAGTCCAGTTGTTTTTTTGCTTGGCTTTCTGATTCCTGGGTGCTGACTGACTAGTTTGTTGTTACTTATTGCTACCTCCTTTTTGTCTCCCCTTTTCCATTTTCAGGTATTCTCTTGGCTATGATAGCTGCTGAAGTGTTGAAGCATGCTTGATGTATGTAGTTGTGATGAGATGGCAACCAATAAAATGAAATTTTTTTGCAGACCTTCTTATATGTATCTTTGTTCCGGAATTTCTAAGTTTATGCTTAGTTTGCTTATTTTAGTTTGTATAATTATCATGGAGTTTGTTGAATAAACAATGAGTTTGGGAAGAATTGCATAAGTATTAAGATTTAGACTATGCTAGCCACATGCGCTGCTCCTTTGGTTAAATCAGTGTTTGGTTTCTGCATTTTCCATTCATGTTTAAGTTTGTTAATTTGGATGTCATTTCAATTTTGATTGCAGAAAGTTTTTTGGTTTAGTTACTTGACTGTTAATTGGCTATTGAAATTATAATAATCGTCCGTTTGCAACCATGTTAGGATGTTTGATTAGTGTAGAGGTTAATATGTTTAAAGAGTATATCCATGATTCATTATTGATTTGTAATCAACTGTAAAAATGGATTCACGACCTGGTAATGCATGTTCATGTCTCTTTGCTCTTTTCTAAAAATCTCAAAAGAGGTTGGGCCTGACTTCGGGCCATGCCATGTGGTCCATTTGGACTAGCTGTGAAGCTGATGTTATTATTTTCCTCTTCAGGGATTTGATCCTGAGTCCCCGTTTTTCAGCTGCAATGTTTTCGAATTGGGCCTGCTATTTGAGGTTTGGCCCAAATTATTTTTAAAATCAATGGTTCACTAATTACAGTAAGTTATTGGGCTCAGGCTTTTAAAAATGAAAAGGACCTTTGTTTACTTATTCCATTTTCTTGAGTTTAAACTTTAACATAGAACACTTTTTGAATTCCTTTAGGCTTTTTCTTTAATTAAGCTAGACTCTTCACAAATAGATTGAGGTGAGCCATATTAGACAACATAAATAGCTTATGGCCCTCCAAGGTTAGTAAATTCCCTTTTTAAATAAATCGAGGTGCATTGTGCCAAACAAAAATGACAATTGAATGGCCCTTGTTTAGTTAATCTTGTTTTAATCCTTAGAAATCGAAGTGTTCCATTTAGTCGAATTTACATGGCCCTCGCAAACTTGAAAGTGTGGAGTTGCTTTGGGCGCGTTTCTAATAATTTACCTTCTCAAACTCGGGTGCGCATTTATGTGACCCAAAACCAAATCTCAACAATGTTAGATAAAATATGTCGGGGACCGCGGGTGCATTTATGTGACGTGGTTCAAGACGTGTTTTAAATAACGTTGAAATCTTCCTAAGATAATTAAATAAAAGCAGTTTAAAAGGAGTAAAAAATGCACATAGGTTTAAAAGTGTATAAAAATCAGATAATTAAGCCAATAATAACAGTTGAGCGACCATGCTAGAACCACGGAAGTCGAGAATGCTTAACACCTTCTCCTGGGTTAACATAATTCCTTACCCGAATTTCTGGTTCGCGGAATGTAAAACAGAGTCAATCTTTTCCTCAATTCGGGATTGGAACCAGTGACTTGGGACACCATAAAACAATCCCAAGTGGCGACTCTGATCTTAAATAATAATCGCATTTCGATTGTCACTTAAATTGGAAAAAACCCCTTTATATACCCTTCCGGGGGTGTAGGAAAAAGGAGGTGTGACACTGGCATTTTCCCATTTATTTTGGTATTACATTAGTCTAAGTCTTCCGCCATCATTTAAATGTAGATCACCTGTTAATACAAGTTGTTAAAAGGATTAAAATGAAAGAGTTAAAGATTTCTAAATTTCGTGGCTTGTCTAGCTTTTACGAGTAGGCGCCATCACGACTCCTGAGGATGGGAAATCCGGGCCGTGGCAAGTTGGTATCAGAGCTCTAGGTTACATAGGTCTCACAATTCACGGATAATCTTAGTAGAGTCTGAGGGATCGGTACAGAGACGTCTGTATTTATCCCCAGAGGCTACAGAGTTAGGAAAACTTTACATTTATTCTTTCCTATCATGCGGTTTGGGTTCTCAAACCTAATTGAATGGAGAGAACACGCGCTTCCTCATTCACTGACCAGCAACCCGATCCCCAACAGCAGCTCCCACAAGGGGCAGAGAGCGAGGCCGAGGCAGGGACAGAGCTCAACCTAGGGCAGCAGCACCCGCAGCGAAGCCCCAGGTTGACTTTGATGATAAGGTTCCCGCCCCAGAAGTTCCGGTGGGCCCAGCTCAGGTCCCAGAGGGGTTTATTGCTACCCCAGTTCTTCAGGATACTCTAGTCCGACTAGTAGGCCTTATGGAGAGCGTCACCCGGACAAGTTTGCTTCCTATAGCACCAGCTGTCTCTCAGGCTGGAGGAGGAGCCCAGACTCCTGCTACTCGCACTCCGGAGCAGGTAGCTCCCCAGATTCAGACTTCAGCGCTTCAACTAGTTGGAGTAGTTCAGCTGGGTGTGGTAGCTCAGACCGGTGATGGAGCAGTTATGTCTGTCGATGCATTGTGGAGACTGGATAGGTTCACTAAGCTCTTCACTACTACTTTCAACGGTGCATCTACTGAGGATCCCCAAGATTATCTACTAGGGATAGTTAAGACCAATAGGTTCGATTTTTCCACTTTTCGCTTGTCTGGATCTGCCAAGACTTGGTGGAGAGATTATTGCTTGGCTAGACCAGCCGGATCGCCAACTTTGACTTGGGAGTAGTTTACTCAACTATTTCTGGAGAAGTTTCTCCCCATCACTTAGAGGGAGGCCTATCGGAGGTAGTTCGAGCGTCTCCAGCAAGGTTTCATGACGGTTACCTAGTATGAGACCAGATTCATTGACTTGGCTCGTCATGCTCTTGTCATACTTCCTACCGAGAGAGAGGGTGAGGAGGGTCATTGACGTTCTTATCCAGCCGATTTGTCTTTAAATGGCTAGGGAGACTGGGAGTGAGATATCTTTCTAGGAGGCAGCCGATGTGGCCAGGAGAGTGGAGATGGTTCTATCACAGTGGTCATGGGTCGGACAAGAGGCCTCGTCATTCAGGCAGATTCAGTGGTACCTCGTCTGGAGGTAGGGATTCGTATGGTAGAGGCCATCCTCCTAGGCCTTTTCAGTCGGCACTTCAGGTTTCTCACGGTGCTTCAGGTGGCTGTGGTCCTCAGATGCAGTATTTCGATCAGCAGTCCTACAGTGCACCGCCAGCTCCTATCGGTGCACCACCGCTTCAGAGTTTCCAGGGTCATCGGCCCCAGCAGCCGAGGGCTTGTTTTACTTGTGGTGACATGAGGCACATTGCTAGATATTGCCCTCGAGCTTCGAGCAGTTCTCCGCATCAGGGTTCCCGTGCTATGGTTCAGGCACTAGGTGTTCCACAGGCCTCCCAGCCAGCTAGAGGTGGGGGTAGAGGTGTTAGAGGTAGAGCTCAGACCGCTAGAGGTAGAGGCTAGCTAGCAGTAGGCCATCCCAGAGATGTAGTTCAGGGTGGTAGGGCCCAGCCCTGATGTTATGCTCTCCCAGCTAGGCCCAAGGCTGAGGCTTCAGATGCAGTTATTACAGGTATGGTTCTGGTTTGTAAGAGCAATGCTTCAGTGTTATTTGATCTAGGGTCTATGTACTCGTATGTGTCATCCTATTTTGCCCCGTATCTGGTTATGCCTAGTGATTCCTTGAGCGATCCTATTTATGTGTCTACACCGGTGGGTGATTCTATTATGGTAGATCGAGTCCATCGTTCATGTATAGTTGTGATTGAGGGTCTTGAGACTTGTGTAGATTTGTTGCTTCTAGACATGGTCGATTTTGATGTTATATTGGGGATGGACTGGTTATCACCTTACCACGCTATCTTGGACTGTTATGCCAAGACTGTGACCTTAACCTTGTCAGGTTTACCCCATTTAGAGTGGAGAGGGACTCCTGGTCATTCTACCCGTAGTGTTATCTCTTATGTGAAGGCTCGGCGTATGGTCGAGAAGGGGTGTTTGGCCTATTTGGCTTTTTTTTTGTGATTCTAGTGCTGAGGTTCCTTCTATTGATTATGTGCCCGTTGTTCGTGAGTTTCCTGAGGTATTCCCTTCAGACCTGCCGGGTATGCCACCCAATAGGGATATTGACTTTTGCATTGATTTGGCTCCTGGCACTCAGCCCATCTCTATCTCGTCATATCGCATGGTCCCGCCTGAGTTGAAAGAGTTGAAGGAGCAGTTGCAAGACTTGCTTGAGAAGGGTTTCATTAGACCTAGCGTGTCCCCTTAGGGTGCGCCGATGTTGTTTGTTAAGAATAAGGATGGGTCGATGAGAATGTGTATTGATTACCGGTAGTTGAACAAGGTTACCATCAAAAATAAGTATCCATTGCCAAGGATTGATGATTTATTTGATCAACTTTAGGGTGCCAATGTATTTTCGAAGATTGACTTGAGATCTGGCTACCATTAGTTGAAGATTAGGGCATCCGATGTCCCTAAGACAGCTTTCCGCACTCTGTACGGGCATTATGAGTTCTTGGTAATGTCATTCGGGTTGACAAATACCCCAACAGCTTTTATGGATTTGATGAACCGAGTGTTCAAGCCTTATTTGGACTCGTTCGTGATAGTCTTCATTGACAATATTTTGATTTATTCCCGCAGCTGGGAGGAGCACAAGCA
Organism: Nicotiana tabacum; assembly: GCF_000715075.1. Classification (NCBI taxonomy): domain Eukaryota; kingdom Viridiplantae; phylum Streptophyta; class Magnoliopsida; order Solanales; family Solanaceae; genus Nicotiana; species Nicotiana tabacum. The sequence goes on from NC_134090.1 coordinate 173,193,756, forward strand.
TCACCTCAGAGTGGTTCTTCAAACTCTGAGGGATAGTCAATTATATGCTAAATTCTCGAAGTGTGAGTTCTGGTTGAGTTCAGTTGCATTTCTGGGTCATGTTTTATCAACAGAGGTTGTTCATGTTGATCCGAAAAAGATTGAGGCAGTCAAGAACCGGCCTACACCAGCATTAGCTATAGAGATTCAGAGTTTCTTGGGATTGGCAGGCTACTATCGTCGGTTCGTGGAGGGGTTTTCATCTATCGCAGCCCCGATGACCAGGTTGACCCAGAAGGGTGCCCAGTTCTAATGGTCGGACGAGTGTAAGGCGAGATTTCAGAAGCTTAAGACAGCTCTGACTACGACACAGGTGTGGTTTTGCCCACAGGTTCAGGGCCTTATACAGTTTATTGTGATGCGTCTCATATTGGGCTCGGTGCAGTATTGATGCAGGATGGCAATGTCATTGCCTATGCTTCGCGGCAGTTGAAGATTCATGAGAAGAACTATCCGGTTTATGATTTAGAGTTGGCAGCCATTATTCATGCGTTGAAAATTTGGAGGCATTATCTGTATGGCGTGGCATGTGGGGTGTTCACAGATCACAAGAGTCTTCAGTATCTATTCAAGCAAAAGGAGTTGAATTTGAGGCAGAGAAGGTGGTTAGAGTTGTTGAAAGATTATGATATCACTATCTTATATCATCCGGGAAAGGCCAATGTGGTGGCCGATGCTTTGAGTAGGAAGTCAGCCAGTATGGGCAGTCTTGCTTATATTTCGGTCGGTGAGAGACCGCTTGCTCTGGACGTTCAGGCCTTGGCCAATCAGTTCGTGAGGTTGGATGTTTCTGAGCCCAGTCATGTGTTAGCTTGCATAGTCGCTCGCTCTTCATTATTAGAGCATATCCGAGATCGGCAGTATGATGATCCCCATTTGTGTGTCCTTAGATACATGGTGTAGCACGGAGGTGCCAAGCAAGTTACCTTAGGTGATGATGGAGTTTTGAGATTGCATGGTCGAGTTTAGATGCCTAATGTGGATGGGATTTGAGAGTTGATTTTAGAGGAGGCCCATAGCTCCTAGTACTCTATTCATCCGGGCGTCGCGAAGATATATCAGGATTTGCAGCAGCATTATTGGTGGCAGAGAATGAAGAAGGATATCGTTGCATATGTGGCTCGTTGTTTGAATTGTCAGCAGGTTAAGTATGAGCATTAGAGGCCTGGTGACTTGTTCCAGAAGATTGAGATTCCTGAGTGGAAGTGGGAGCGGATCACTATAGACTTCGTTGTTGGACTCCCACGAACTCAGAGGAAGTTCGATGCAGTGTGGGTTATTGTTGATAAGCTGACCAAGTCAGCGCATTTCATTCCTGTGGCGGTCTCCTATTCTTCTGAGAGGTTAGCTGAGATCTATATCCGAGAGATTGTTCATCTTCATGGTGTGCCCGAGTCTATCATTTCGGACCGAGGTACGCAGTTTACCTCGCATTTCTAGAGAGCAGCTCAGCGAGAGTTGGGCATACGAGTTGAGTTGAGCACAACATTTCATCCTCAGACGGACGGGCAGTCCGAGTGGACTATCCAAATTTTGGAGGATATGCTCCGAGATTGTGTCATTGACTTTGGAGGCTCGTGGGATCAGTTTTTGCCCTTAGAAAAGTTTGCCTATAACAACAGCTACCAGTCGAGTATTCAGATACTTCCGTATGAGGCTTTATATGGTAGACGGTGTCGGTCTCCAGTTGGATGGTTTGAGCGGGGGTAGGCTCGGTTATTAGGTACGGATCTGGTTAAGGATGCCTTGGACAAGGTCAAGATCATTCAGGATAGGCTTCGTACAGCTCAGTCCAGGCAAGGGAGTTATGCCGACCGCAAGGTTCGTGATTTGGCATCCATGGTTGGTGAGTGAGTATTGCTTCGAGTGTCGCCTATGAAGGGCGTGATGAGATTTGGGAAGAAGGGCAAGCTTAGCCCTAGGTTCATTGGCCCGTTTGAGATTCTTGATCGAGTGGGAGAGGTGGCTTATAGACTTGCGTTGCCGCCGAGCTTATCAGCCGTGCATCCAGTGTTTCGTGTGTCCATGCTCCGAAAGTATCACGGCGATCCATCCCACGTGTTAGATTTCAGCACTGTCCAGTTGGACAAGGACTTGTCTTATGAGGAGGAGCCAGTAGCTATTCTAGATCGGCAAGTTCGTCAAATGAGATCGAAAAGTTTTCCTTCTGTTTGTGTTCAGTGGAGAGGTCAGCCCGTTGAGGCATCGACCTGGGAGTCCGAGTCCAATATGCAGAGCCGTTATACCCATCTTTTTCCTGACTCAGATACTTCCTTCTTGTGTTCGTTCGAGGATGAATGGTTGTTTTAGAGGTGGAGAATGTGATGACCTTTTGGGTCATCACTTGTGTTGCAAGTGAATTTAGTGTTCCAAGGCCTAAAAACCTCCTCTTTACTCACTTTGTTTTACGTGCATGGTCCGTATCTATATCCGGAAAGCCTTCTATGTGAGAATATGAGAAATAGAAATTTCTAGAGTTAAAAATTTGATTATGGTTGACTTTGGTCAACATTTTAAGCAAACGGACCTGGATCCGTGTTCCAATGATCCCGGGAGGTCCGTAGTAAAATATGGGACTTGGGCGTGTTCCCGGAATTGAATTCCGAGGTTCCAAGCTTTAAAAATCAATTTTGAAAAAAAAATTGTTTTACTGAATTATCTAAGAAATGAAGAAAAGAATTAATGTGTGAAACCATTGCTATCGGGCCCATATTTTTGGTTCCGGAGCCCGGTACAAACTTGTTATAGTATTTGAAAGATAACTGTGAGATTTGGTGAAAACGGAGTTTATTTAACGTGAGTTGAACTTCCGGTTGAAAAGTTATGAACCTTGAGAGTTCTTGATGAAAATGTTGAGTTTTGAGGTTTAATTCATGATTTTACATGTTACTTTGATGATGTGATCGCACGAGTAGGTCCATATGATGACTTTGAGTTAGTATGCACACATAGTTAGAAGTTCTGAGGGCTCGGGTGAGTTTCAGGTAGGTTTCGGATGTCTTAGGCTTAAAAACATAGTTGTTGCAGGTTCAGAGAAGTGGAAGGCCTCTGAACCAACCAGTGCGGTACGCAAAAAGTAGAATTCTTCCGCGGAGGGGCCTGTACGGCCGCACTGGATTTCGTGCGGATCGCGGTGGCAGCCGTGCGGCCGCAGTTGATTTCGTGAGGTTCGCGGAGAAGAAAATTTCACTGGTCCGATTTCGGAAGCCTATATCTTTTGATCTACAAGGAATTTTGAGATGATTTAAAAACTAAAGTTGTAGCCCTTCGTGTCTAGTGTACAGAAAGGTAAAGATATTGCAATTTGGACATCTGTGGAAAAAGTTATGGCCAAAATACTAAAACATGTCACTGTAGTAAACCTGGTGAGCTGTGTGGCCGTACTCCATTTTATGCGGTCCGCACTGGGGGTTTGAGAGGGGTATATTAAAACGGGATTTTCAGTTATTTCTCATTTTTCAAAACCCCAAAAATATAAGAGGCGATTTTTCAAACAACTTTTCTTCTCCAAAACATTGGTAAGTGATTTCTAACTCATTTTCCTTACTCCTTAACTTCTTTTTACAAGATTTCATCCTAGAATCAATGATTTTCATGGGGAAATTGGGTGTTTTTGGTAGAACCTAGGTTTTTTAAAAATTGGGAATTTGGTAAAAACAAATTATATATTTAGATTCGTGGGGAAATGGGTAATCGGGTTTGGTTCGAACTTCGGGTTTTGACCATGTGGGCCTGGGGCGATTTTTGACTTTTTGGGTAAAACTTTAGAAAACTCATTTTCATACATTGGGGTTGATTCATTTAGCATTTATTGATGTAATTAAGTAACTTGTGACTAGATACGAGCGAATTAGTGGTGGAATCAAGGGGTAAATCTATAGTTGAATCGTGAATCGTGTTCGTGGCATCGAGGTAAGTGTTCGGTCTAAACTTAGCTTGAGGGATTAGGAGTAATGTCTTATTTGCTACATGTTAATTGTGGAGTATGACGTATAGGCATGGTGATGAGTATTTATACGTTGGTGTCAAGCATGCCCGTGAGTTTTGTATTATAATTGTTATGACTCCGTTATGGTTTATTGCGCTTCATATGTTATTATTATCATTGTTCCCTTGCCAGGACATTGTTGAGATACCATTGTTCCCTTTCCGGGATATTGTGGAGATACCATTGTTCCTTTGCCAGGATATTGTTGAGATATCATTATTCCCTTGCCGGGATATTATTGAGATATCATTGTTCCCTTGTCGGAATATTATTGAGATATCATTGTTCCCTTGTCGGGATGTTAGTTTGATATTATTGTCCCCTTGTCGGGATTCCTTGTGATTATTGTTGGCCTGTAACTGGGAGCAGGTGGTACGCCTACCACAAGATAAATAAAATGGGTGCGGGTGGTATGCCTACCACAAGATAAATGAAATGGGAGGGGGTGGTATGCCTACCGCAAGATAATGAAATGGGAGCGGGTGGTACGCCTACCACAAGATAAATAAATGGGAGCGGGTGGCACGCCTGCCACGAGATACATGAAATGGGAGCGGGTGGCACGCCTTCCACGTGATACAGGAAATGGGATCGGGTTGCACGCCTGCAACAAGATGTGAAAAGAAAGTGAAATCTGCCTCTGTTTTCCTTATTCCTGTTAGCGATTGATTTTGATCACTTTATAATTCTCTTGATATTCTGTTTTACCTGCTATTCCCCAAAACATGTTTTCCCCTCCCATCTTTACTTGTCTATTTCTATATTACTTTCCCGCTGTATATATTTGAACTGCACATGTTTATCTGGAGTTTGGTCCTAGCCTCGTCACTACCTCACCGGGGTTAGGCCAGACACTTACCAGCACATGGGGTTGGTTGTGCTGATACTACACTCTGCACTATGTGCAAATACCGGAGCAACATTTGGACAGTAGCACTTGGAGAGCCAGCTTTCAGTCCACAGAGATCACGAGGTAGTCCTGCAGGCGTCCGCAGGCCCGACGTTCTCTTCTATCTATTATTATGTTCTGTTATCACTTGTATCCGAGACAGGCTGTATTCCTTTTTCAGACCTTTGTATGTAGTATTCATAGATAGTCTGTGAATATGGTGACACCGGTTCCTGGGTAGAGACGCATGCTGGCATTTTCGTATTTATTTTGGTATTACATTAGTCTAAGTCTTCCGCTTAATTTCATCTTCCGCTATCATTTAAATGTTGATCACCTGTTAAGATAAGTTGTTAAAAGAATTAAAATGAAAGAGTTAAAGATTTCTAAATTTCGTGGCTTGCCTAGCTTCTACGAGTAGGCGCCATCACGACTCCCGAGGGTGAGAAATTCGATTCGTGACATCAAACTCTCTACAATATTTATGCCTCAAACCAAACCAAATGGAAATCTATACGATTATGAAACCTCATCAATTATTACTACACAGCGACACCGACCAAAATGTACCATGAAACGCCGATAAACCAACTTAAACCAATAATGTAATACAATGAACTACAGAACAATTAATACTTTCAATAAAGAAAACAACATCTAACAAGAGCAATTAAACATGGAAGCACCAATAAGCATGTAACAGTTAAGACAAGAAAATAATATATTGGGGACGGGGGGAAAGGATCAGGCTAAACAGATAATTTGGCGGCACATAGGTACTCGTCACCTCACCTATACCCCACACATGTGGGTTTTCACATAGAAAATAAGTCGGGGATCCCTAATCCCTCAAATCAAAGTTAGACCAAACATTTACCTCAAGCTAACGGCCAACTCAAAGCTCAATTACCGCTTTTCCTCTAGTTTCCACCTCCAATCGACTCGTATCTAGTCATAATTAACTTAATAACATCAATTATCTCTAAAGAAATCAATTCCAATGCATAATTATAGATTTCCCAATATTTTCCCAAAAAGTCAAAAATCGACCCCGGGTCCGCTCGGTTAAAACCCGAAATTCGGACCAAAACCCGATTACCCATTCACCCCGAGCCTAGATATACAATTGGTTTTGGAATCCGACATCAATTTGCGGTCTAAATCCCCAAATTTCAAAATTCCTAAGTTCTACCCAAAAATCGCTCAATTCCACCATGAAAAACCCTAGTAACTAGGATGAAATCTTGTAAAAAGAAGTAAAAGATTGAAAAAATGAGTTAAGATTCATTTACCTGTGATTTGGGAAAGAAATGGTCGTTGGAAAATCGCCTCTTGAGGTTTAGGTTTTGAAAATGGGAGAATGAATGAAAAATCACGTCCAAAATCGTTTTTGAATAGTTGCATGTATCGCATTTACGATCAGGGATTCGCAAATGTGAACTCGCAAATGCGGACATTACTTCGCAAAAACGAAGAATGGCCTGGCCTGCTAGTATCGCAAATGCAAACAAATGTTCGCAAATGCGGTCTGTTCTTATCGCAATTGCGATCCTGAGCTTCACAATTGCGAAGGTCCCATCCCAGCCCTTCTGATCGCAAATGCGAACATCTTTGCAAATGCGATGCTTGCATTTGCGAGCCATGCGAAGTCTGCAGACCTAAAGCATACCAACAAAATTCCTTAAGTCTAAATCACTCCGTAGCCAAACCAAACATGCACGCAAGTCTTAAAACATCATATGAACTTGCTTGTGCGATCAAATCGATAAAATAACATCCAAAACTATAGATTTAACACCAAAACACATGAAATTCTTAAGAACCCTTGAAATTTCTCTTTTCTCAACCGAATGCCCGAATCACGTCAAATAAACTCCGTTTTCACCAAATTTCACAGACATGACTTAAATATTATATTAAACCTGTATTGGGCTCCGGAACTAAAATATGGGCCCGATACCAACGAGATCAAATATTAATCAATTTCTTTAGTTCCATATATTTTCAGTCTTACAATTTTCATCAAAAATTTATTTCTTGGGCTTGGGACTTCGGAATTCGATTTCGGGCATACGCCCAGGTCCAATATTTTACTACGGTCCTACCGGGACCGTCAAAACACTGGTCTGGATCCGTTTACCCAAAACGTTGACCGAAGTCAACAAAAATTAACTTTTTAGGCCAAAAATCATTTTTTCATCAATTTTCATATAAATGCTTTCCGGAAATACGCCCGGATTGCACACGCAAATCGAGAAAAGATAAAAATGAGATTTTTAAGCCTCGAAATACAGAATCAGATTCTAAAATAGAAGATGACCTTTTTGGTCATCATATTATAGATCGTTTTATTCCAACACCAATAACCTTGAAAATGGATAATCTTGATCTTTAGACCCTCATTCAACCCACGAACAAACTTTTAATGTCAAAAGCTAAAGTGTTGTCCATAGATCAAGCGGGGCAAACACTTATCAAACTTAAATTTCTGCCCATACAACTAGCGAGACCAAAAAATAAAGAGTGGTGCCAAATATCTTCTTTGTGCAAATCACCCAACGGCAGGACCCTCAAGGATCAAGATTGGGTCCAAGGTGATGAAAGTGTAAAATCCTCTGGACTGTGTCAAGAAGTGAGTGTCGGTGCAAATTAGTAATCAATGCCAAATGTCTAATGGATCGAATTTTAACATTTTTTATTGAATTTTTTTAAATATATTTTTTGTATAAATATACATTCTATATATTACATACAAAAATTATTTAAATTTTATATTTTTTCAGCTACCGAATATAAATAATTTATGGGTGAAAACCCCCCTTTTTTATTCCTTGCTCCTTCTACTTCTTTTCTTTCCTTATCTTTTGCTGACTTGCTGTTAATTTCAAAAATCAAATGGTAAAAATTTGACTTAAAAAGTATGATAAGATGGAGAATTCAGACCCACAAACAATTTGAAAGTCAGTTGTTTCGAGGTTAATTCCCACAAAAAACTCAATAATTTAAACTCAAACAATTCATTAAATAAGTACAGATGATTAATTTCCATCTCAAAAACTTGAATAAATTATCCTAAAATCTTGAACTTTAAATCCATGTCTAATTATCGCCCAGATAACCCCTCGTGCGTTTGCCTTTCTGTCGCTTTGTTTCTCTCTCATAATAATTCAAACTGAAAGCAAGTTCTGGAAGTGTCAGTTACTCGGAAAAAAAAAATCAAGAAGATCCAAATTTATAATTGATAATTAAAAAATAGTCACAATTTTAAAAATAATCGAAATTTATCCATTTTAATATAAAAATATAATTGGAACAAAAACACACATAAAAATCCGGAAATATTCCATCATAATATGTTGGAGTTCGAGTTTTTTACATATGAAATTCCGGTATAATATACTATAATTTCATAATGTACTGGAGTTCCAACATAATATGTTGGAAGTTTATATGCAGGAACTCCATAATCTAGCATATTATGCTGGAACTTTCCGTATTTCAGCAAAATAATGGCTATTTTTCAATGACTTTGCAGATACTGGCTATTTTTCGGTTACAATCCGAAAACTGGTTAGGCCGTGCTATTTTCACCAGTTACTCTATCCGGTCCACTTTAATTAATATTTTTGGCTATTTTTGCATATATTAAAAAAATTATTTTTTGCATTACTTAGCAGTAAAAATGACCACATTAACATTAATTTATTCATTAGAAATATAACAAATATTTTTAGGCTCTTTATTCCAAAAACAACTTGGGAGAAAAAATTAATTCATTCTTGATATTTGAAAACATAAAATATTGTATAAGAAAAATGTCAAAAAAAAACAATTAAAGTGAACCGTAGGGAGTATCACTTACTCTCTTCGGTCCACTTTAATTGATTTATTGGTTGTTTTCACCCATATTAAGGAATTCACCTTTTAGCATTAATTAACAATAAAAATGATCATATCAACCTTATTTTGTTCATTAGAAATATAACAAATACTCCTAGGCTCTTTACTCCAAGAGCAACTTTGAAAATTATTTTATCAATAAAATTATATATGTTTCTTCATATTTATATTGTGGTTACAATTTATTCTTGTATCTCGAATAATTTGTTGTAAACAAATTGGCACGCCCAGTGGGACCAAATCTATCATTCATTCTCTAATAATGAAAAGAATGTGGTGTCTTCTTTGCTGGTACTTCAAGCCTCGTTTACGCGATCTTGTAAATCTATGCCTCGACAAGCCTTGAAATAGGGGACATTTGTAGACATCAAAATTTTATCAGATCAAATCCATATGAAATTTGGACAAAATCCTAAATTTAAGATTCTACAAGTAGAGTCCATCGAGGTTTCTTGGATGCTACTCTATCTGAAACCGTAACTTGGAGGTCACTCTACCTGAAGCCCTAATTTGAAGCGTACTATACCCAAAACCCTAGATACATTAATAAAAGGGGGCCATATATTCTCTTAAAAAGCATCTCAAAAATGGAAATGATCTCAGTAATTTCATAAATTCTCAGAATATGCACAAAGAGATCAAATATATGATCTTAAAATTACATAAAAATTCATGGAATATTCACAAAGAGATCAAAGACATCAAATATTGTCTTTCTCAAAGCCACCGAAGTAATCAATGGATGTTCTTCCTTTTTCTGAAGATCAAATACATCCTAAGGAAGTTCGCATCATCCTACGTTCGAGAATATACTGGTTAAGCCCTCGAATCACGAAGAACGATCTAGAGAGAAGAATCAAGGGAACAAATAAAAATGTACCCGCATTATTTTATCGATAAAATTATATATGTTTCTTTATATTTATATTATGGTTACAATTTATTTTTGTATCACAAATAATTTATTGTAAACAGTCCGGTATCCGCATTGGGAGCCGACTAAATTTATATTTTTCCATCCGGTGTTTGGTATCCGTATTGGGGCCCAACTAAATCCAGATTGACGGAAAGGTATACATTAGGAATAAAGTATTTTCTAACAAAGACAATTCTGTACCGGGTGAAATTTAAAAATAGTCAGATTTACAACTGGTCGTTCAAAAATAGCCCAGTTTCAAAAGTAATCGAAATTTACCCACTTTTCATGTAAAGATAAATGTGAATGAAAACACTATTCAAAACCTGAAAAATGCGCCAGTATATTATGCTGGAGTTCCAGGATATTATACTGGAGTTCCAAGATAAGTATGCTGGAACTCCAGCATAATATGATGGAGTTCCATCATAAGTACACTAGAACTCCATCATAATATACTGGAGTTCCAGCAAGTATACTGGTCCAGCATAATATACTGAAGTTTGGAGTACTGGTGCTCCAGTCTCCAGTATATTATACTGGAGCCAGCAAAGTATACCGGTCCAGCATAATATGCTGGAGTTCATACACAGGTGCACCGAACTCCAGTATATTTTGCCGGACCGGTCTCTGCTGCAGCAAAATAATAGCTATTTTTCATTGACTTGATAAACGCTAGCTATTTTTAAATAACCAATCCGAAAACTGGTTATACCGTGCTATTTTTACTCCCATACCAGGGTTCCAACCTGAAACCTCTCGTTACAACCTTGTTTGGTGGAGTATCACTTATCATTCATTAAAATAGACGCACTCACTTTAATGAACTTTCTGCTACAGTACTATTTCAGATCTCAAATATTTTTTAGTACTCAACACAGGCTCCTCTACTATTAAATTTCATACATTACCCTTCACTTTCTTCTATCTAAGCTAAATCTCTGTTTCTCACTCTCTCTACAAGTCAAGGTACTCTCTTTTTTCACATTTTTATGTCTTTATTGATACATGATTTGTTTAGATTTAGCTACTTTAATTGGTTTTATTGAGATTGTAGAATTCTAAAATTTAAGTCTTTACCTTTTTCTTTGCAATTCAGTAGTTGTTTACCTACTGTAGTGAATCCATGAGTATTATGAGTTGTTAATTTTGCTGAATTTTGAAGTGCTGGTACCTAGCGCTCTCTACACCGTCTGGAGACCAATGCATGTACTCCACTCTCCATTTAAATTGCCTTGTTTTGGCCATGGCTGAAATTGTTGACAACTCCAACAACAACAACAAAATGCCTAATAAAGCGGATTTAGCATGCAGGCTACGGGTTCATCTGAACCCAGTAACTTTTGCTATATATGTTGAAAATTCCTCTAAATAAGTGCAAATAATAGATTTCAAACTCAGTAAAATCAAATAGAATGCGGTAGAATTTCAAACGCGAACATAAATTTCAGATCTTGGACCCACCTCTGCTATTAATTGCCTATTGATCCTTTTTTTAGGAATTTAAAAGTGTTTGATAAGCTTTTGTTTTTCAGAGTTTGCTTCAGATGATAATTTGAAGAAGATAGCCAAATGTGCTTGCTGCATTTCTACAATTGATGAGTATAAGTTAACGAGACTGAGATTTGTTGAGTGAGGTTTTGATGGATCATATTTCATCTACAGAGAGGGATTTTGTGGTTGATCTCGAGAGTTGTAGAAGTACAAGTGAAGAAGCAAGAAGTACTAATTCTCCATTAAATGCCAAAGCAGGGGATATATTATTCACTAGTGTCTGTAATGATGATGGTGAAGAACTTTCTAGAGCTGAAAATGGGTTGAATATGAACAGCAATATAAAAGACGGCGCAGAGCTATCTCCGGCAAATATTAGAGTGTTTATAGACAAGACAAATTTAGTAGAGAAGAAACCGGTGAAAGAAAAACGTAAATCAATGAGTGCTAAAAAACCTCCTAAGCCTCCTAGACCTCCCAGAGGATTTTCATTGGATGCTGCTGACCAGAAGCTGATAAAAGAGATAGCGGAACTCGCAATGATCAAACGTGCACGGATTGAGAGAATGAAGGCATTGAAGAAAATGAAAGCAGCCAAGGCATCGTCAACATCATCAGTATTGAATGGCAGTTTCCTTGCCTTGCTCTTTACTGTCTTCTTCTTTTTTCTGCTATTGTTTCAAGGTAAATATCTGGATTTTTCAGTTTGGATTTCCTATGTCCTATTTTAGAGTGTAATTATATTAAGAATGAAGTTTTTATGAAATTTTGCTCCAAAAGAATGCTCCTTGTTAAGATAAATTTGACTTTCCTCATTCTTCAGCATGTCAAGTCATGTTAATTGCATTTCATACCTGTAGTCAGTTTCTTCTTTTGTGTTTCATGCTTTTAAGTGACTATATATTGGTGTTGCTCGTGTAGACAATGCTAACAATTGGTTTGTACCTGCCACCAATAAGCAAAATCGTAATGGAGCTATTGGGTTATCTTCTTAATTCTCTATATATGTCAAGATCATTCTTGTTTTGGAAGCCGAGCTTGTTAGCGCAAGCTTGTGACCCAAGTGGGGGCATTAAGTTGTTGGGACACCATATAAGTAAAGCCCTTGACAGGAGTGGTTTGGTTGGGCCAGCAATGACACTAGGTGTTTTGCATGCTTCCCTAAGCCGAGGATCTATTGGAAACAACCTTTCTACCTCCACAAGGTAGGGTTAAGGATGCGTACACGCTACCCTCCTCAGACCACACTACTTGGGATTATACTGGGTTTGTTGTTGTTGTTGTTGCATTCTTGTTTTGGAACTTCTATTTTTTTCTCTCTTGATACTGATACCAGATCCGGTTATGTGAGCATCTTTATGGCAGTAGGAGGATGCAAAAATATGGCTTGACACGATATATATGTGTGCTGATTCTTTGCATTTTTGGTCAGCAATGATGGCGCTGAAAAACCACATTTTTTTGCAGTTGACATACCCTTGTGTTTTCTTTCTTCTCCTTTTAGTTCCTCTCCTCCCCCCCCCCCCCCACCATTTTATTCATACTGTTGAACCAAGAACTTTTTTTCCATTATGCAAAATTTCTGATGATTTGGTGTTTACAATATTGTATGCAGGGATGTCTTATAGAAGTTCAGCTATGAGCTTTCACAACTCTGTTCAATCCGGCAGCGTGAAGAATAGATTCATTATTGTACAGGACCACTCAAATTTATCCACTAGTAATGCCATCTTCGCGGACTCTGGATCTTCGGAGTATGTACTACCCTATATATCTCTGATACATCTGAAAATGGTACTTCACATTCTGTAGTTATAGATGATTCTAGTTGGCTAAGTTTTTCCATTTGCTTCTTATCTTGTAGTCCTGTGGAGCACGCTTCTGGTTTAACTCATGGGAATAGTCCGAAAAGTGTCACAAGCTGAAATTTAGTGTCATTACTCGAACTATTCAAATATGAATTCAGATTGCCACTACGTTTCTGGCATGCGCCAGTTTGAAGGAGTTCTACGTAAGTGACTCGGTATAAGACTTACCTAATTTGTATAACCTGTACAGTGATTGATACTGGTTGATTGAGATAAATAACCACTGCCATAGCACACTAAGAATGCCTCAGAATTGCCAGTTCAGTAGCTAGCCTCAAATTGACAAAGAGGTTTCTGGGGAGAAGCATGGATTGAAACAAAATACAGATTGGTCCTTTAATATGTAGCAGTTGGATTATATGGTTTATAAAAGATATAGAAAGAAATGGTGATGTCAAGTGGCAAAAACTGGTGATATATGAGTTTCTTTTTCTTGTCAGTTGGAAGACCTAACTCCTTTGTGATATATCTTTGATGTTTATTTGTGCCACAATGGTTGAACTGAATCCCTAATTATGATATTTGGACTAGTTAAATAGTGCATAATACTCTGAGAACAAGAATTTCAGGGCCTTGTAATTGCTGATCAATCTTGTTTGACTTGCTTTACTTATGTATTGATCGCCTGAACCACACTGGCGATGCGCGTTAGATCAGACTTATTTGCATTTTAATATATGGAATAGAATATGCTTTCTTTCAGATTATTGTTTTCTGACTTGAGGGTCTATCGGAAACAACCTCTCTGCCCTATCGGGGTAGGGGTAAGGTCTGCCTACACATTACCCTCTCCAGATCCCACTTAATGAGATTTTACTGGGTAGTAGTTGTTGTTGACTTGAAGTCATACTATCCTGGGTGCACATCTGTATGCTTCAAAGTCTGTTAATAGTTAATAACCTTTAATATCATTGGGATTCATGACTTATCTTCTCTAAGTCCAAAAGTAATACTTAATTATAACTGGAGAATTTGAAATATAAGTAACTCTTCTCTGAAGAAAGGTTCCTGCCCTCACTTTAAATAGAAGCAAGGCAAGTTGGGAGTATCATGTTTGCCACGTTCGACGGATTTGCCCTTTCTAATTTTCTATAATAATAATAATAATTTTCTTATAAGAGAACTACTAAAAAGACAGAAAGAAAAGACAACTTACCATAAGAGAAAATCATCTAAACTGCATCATTAACAACAAAGGAAGTGAAAGGAAAAAAACAAAAAAGGAGAGTATCTGTATTTGTAAAAGGGAGTGCATGCGGCTGCTTCAACGGCTCGAACCCGTAACCTATATTACAGGGGTACATCATAATAAATTTCTAATAATTGCTCTACCAACAACAGAAAGCTCAAGCACTGCAGTGTTCAAACCAGTAAGAGGAGAAAAACTACTCTTGAAATTCTCCTCACAATCCTGAGAATCACCAAAACATACAACCATACCATCTTCAGCAAATTTTGGGTTCCCTTTAGTCAAAGCTTCAACAGCTTCAGGTAAACTTACTGTTAAAATTACCTTATATGAAAAAGCACACTTCTTTAATGGAACTCTCCAAGCTGTTGGAGGATTGGATTGACGTAGCTTTGAGATAAATTCCGCCGCCTGATTCGCCTTCACTTTGATGGCGTCCACGACGATCAGCGCCAGCGTCGTGATGTCGCCGCCGGCGCTGCGTTTGTCGGAGAGTAGAGTTTTTAGGCAGAGGTTGTAGTTTGGTGTGTTCTTGCATGTGGTTTCTACTAGGTTATTTCTGCTGCTGCTTGTTTCCAGTGTTAAGGTTAATAGCAATATGACTAGATATATTAGAGTCTTCATTTTGGAAAAGAAGAAAAAAAGACCTAAGTTATTGTTTTAAGTGGAGAAACTCAGGGCAGCTAGTTTGCTGTTGTGAACTCTGAAGAGATTGGGAACTACATATATTGGATGGAGGTGTTTGCTCTTTTAAAAAAAATTAAAAATCATTCATCCGTTCTACTTCCTCTGTTTCAAAAAGATCCGTACTATTTTCTTATTAGTCTGTTTCGAAAAAATTGATCGTTTACGTACCATATTTCCTTAGTGATATAAAAATGAAATTGAGGAGGGAGTAAAAGATTAAATTACGTACAACTATGGGCGGGTAGGCGTTATTTTTCTGTTTTCGGCAAAACTTGGACACATTCAGTGGTGTCGCTGGTGTGGAAATGCAGAGGAGATAAGACTTAATTTTAAGTCGGTTACTTATAACCATCTCTTTATGGGTTCCTTTATTTATCTCTTTCCCAAACGGGGTTCTGTTGGTGATGGGAGATATTAGGTACTTATATTATGATATTAATATTTGTGTGCGTGTAAGCTGGTACGGACTCTATGGAGAAAAGAAAATTAATAATGCTTGCAGTGCTTTGTATTGCGAATCATCCCTACATTATTAATGTAATTTATGCATCACTAGTTTCTACATTGCTAATTATTTACCTGTAAAATTGAATTATAATTAAATTTGTACGTAGTTTTAAGGATACATAATATAACTTGATACAAATTAAGAAGATAAATTAATATTGAAATTAACGATAATAAAATAAATGCAAATCACAAAATTGAACAACCTTAGCCTCTGAGTTTGATCAACCTCGAACCAAGTAATATCTCAACTAGTGTTATAACTGAACAACAAGATGATAAGAACTAGAAATGATTAGTATATTGCTCTCTTTTTGCATGTTACAATGTTCCTTACAAATGATCAGAACCCACTGTATGTAGTGGGGGTGTTCTACTTTTGGTATAATTCTATACAAGGTAAAAAATCTCATGATTTGCTAGTTAATCGGCCTCTTCTGCCGAGATTTCCGCCGTGATCCTCGACCGATTGCGGATATTTTGGCTTTCCGTTATTTGGCTAGGTAAGTTCTCCTCGATCTTGCACGGTCTCTGGGTCACGAGCTCGACGATCTAATTTTGCGCCTTGGTTCGATATAATCCGAGTTCGAGTTTTGACCTGCCACGTTTAAGCCTCTGTTGGTCAAACAATTGACGAACCCAGTTTCGACCGTATACACTAATCTTAACATTATCAGTACATATTGTAACCGATATGTTATTAAATCTTGTATAACTTGTCTTTGAACCAAGCAACCCGCAAGAGTTAGTCATATTTGCTGATGTTTTCCTGTTATAGTCCAGGGGGATATAGCCTTTAGATTATGAGTTCAACTGAATCCATAACTTTTGATATGGAGTATAAATATATATATATATATCATTAAATTTCAACAAATATTAGATTTGAACCCATAATTTTAACAGTATATTTAATTAAATGTTGAGAATCTTAAGAGTTGGATCCATTAAATTTAAATCCTACGTCCACCCTTGTTCCAGTCAATGAGTTCATAGGCAAAAAGAATGCTACTATACTCATTTCCTTCTAACATGACATTTTCCCATATCAAATTTGAAACCTTTTTTCGTTAATATCATCATTATACCTAAGCAGGGACGGAGCCATATGGTCATAAGGGTAGTCAAGATTATCCTTCATCGAAAAATTACACTATATATATGGGTAAAATATTATGTTTTAGAGGTATATAACACATATTGAACCCCTTTGTCAGGAATTTTTTTCGCTTCTTTTAAATTTGAACACCCTTGAGAAAATTTCTAGTTTCGCCAGTACATACGAGAACGTAAACATATACATGATTCCTCTTAAAAGTTAAAAAAATAATAAGCACAAACGTCCAATAATCACATTTTTATTCATGTATAATTTCTTGTTTCTCCTAGTACAAAGCTTTCGCTCACTTTATTATGCATTTTTCTGCATGTAGGAAACAAACATTTATTTAATTTCCTAATGTTTAATTCCCTCCAACTTCAAGATAGGATTTTGCTATTCGGTCATTTGCTCCTTTTGGGTAAAATCCACCTGGTTTATTCTCATTTCCACTTCTGTAGATTATTTGCAATATTTCTTCCGGCGTTCTATTGTAGGAAAGTGAGTATTTATCTGCTGCCAATATATTTCCTTGTATCTTCCCGTCATTACCTACTGTTGGTTTTACTTTGAGTCATTCATCTTTCAATCCATGGCGTCCTAGCTTGTTTCTCAGCTCTGATATCCGATTTGTGAACTCTGCTACTGTTATTCCGTAGGGTTCTACGTTCTCTCTTCCTCGCTCATAAAGCAATGCTATTAGAACTGCGTCTTGACCTGATTCTACTCCCAGTAGCCCTGCTAGTAGTTGCAGATTTTGAATTTTGTATGTTTTCAATTTGAAATGTAATGAATATACTACATGCATGCAATTTGTTTTATGAGATGAGATTTGACTCGACATGAAGTTTAATATATTTTTTATTATAATTATATTGTCATGTTAATTTGGTGCATTTCGATTATTCTATCATATACTTGTTATTTTTTACCAACATAGGTACCGGGTGATTTTGTCTACAAAACTTATGAAGATGGAAAGTTTAAGATATGAAATTAACTAGTGAATATATTTATGATAATGAGACGACTATTATAATAAGAGTTTAACTTCTATCCATGACAATGTATAAAATTAAGTCGTCTAAATAATAATACAACAATTATCTATAAAAAAAATGATCAGTAACCAAGAAAATAAGGTAGATTATTTGTTACAACAGTTATAACTAACTGATAGAATAAGGATTCTTTACATGACATTGTGAGTGTATATACATTAAGTTATTAAACTAATGATTGAAAAATTAGATTTAAATATAAAAAGACAATGACACTGCAAGTAGCTAAAGTTTTAATTCTTGAAAATTGTATAGTTTTGTGGTGTGTTTCGTTTCCTATAAAATGTTTTCCTGGAAAATGAGTAGTTTTATCACTTATTTTCCCTTGTTTGGTTGGTGAGTGAAAAACTTTTTCCGAAAAATATTTTCTAGTGTTTGATTAGAGAGTAAAAAATATTTTTGCATGCTACTCTCCTCAACCCTATTCCTTCCAAGTCCCCATGTTTCCTTGCCCACCCCAACCCCCTCCCAAATACCCAATATTTCAGGATTCTATTTTCTTCAAGAATTTAATTATTCTTCTAAAAATTTATATAAACCCAAAGGAACTAATGTACTGCTTTATTTTTTTACGTAAAAATAACTTTAAAATTTGTGCGCCATAACTAAAAAAGAGAATATTCTTTGTTTGGATGAAAAAAAATTGTTCTTTATACAACATGAAACTCATTTTATTGAAATAATGAAAAATACATTTTGTACATCATAAAAAGAAAATGCTTTTTTTCCTTCGGCATATATTTTTAATGAACTGCCACAACTTAAACATGAAACACATAAAGAAGGTGGTTCTCGTTAATAATATATAGAATTTTATAAATAATAAAATAATTAATTCAGCTGCAATAGAACTACTAACCTTTGAGAATAAGGATAGTGATTTTTATCTCATAATAATTTTTTAACTCTGCAAATGCACTTAATTAACATATAATTAGTAGATACTTTTACTTCAAAAATGTATAAATGAACAAAATGGTAACATCCATGGTAACTTGAGAAAGAGTTTTGGAAAATGTTTTCCCTTCTCTCAATAAGGAAAACATTTTCTTTCAATTAGAGGAAAATGAGTTGATGAGGAAAATATTTTTCAGAACATTTAAGCCAACCAAACATGAAAAAATTGGAAAATATTTTCCATGCCATGCATGTAAATTGGAACAAAGATAATAATATTATGTTAAAAGATGTACTAGTTCAGAGAGTAATTTGATTTAATTACCCTTTTGGCAGTAGGGCTGAGGAGTTTAGGATTGGCTCCAACATATCCAATAAGTCCAATATAAAGGATAACATACGAAGCAAGGAGATAATTAATGTCATTAGCGTAAGGATTAAAAGGTGGTTCTAATTGATGTCCAAATGCATCGTTCATAACTGTAGCAAATGCTTCTCTGCTTAGATTTAGCAATGGCCTTGAAAATCCTGCTACTGTATACTTGATTGCCCTACAATATCAATTTTATCGAACTTTTAAATTTGGATATATAGACGTTATATATTAAATTAATAGGGTGCTTGGATTGGTTTTTAAGCCAGTCAAATCAATTTTTAAGTTTTTATTAGTTTTTAAGTGTTTGACAAAGTCAAAAAGGACTTAAAATGAGTGAAAAACTGCTTAAAACAAGCCAAAAGAAATAAGCTGGACAACCCAACTTATTACGTTTTGGTTTAAAAGCTATTTCTGCTGAAAAGCTTTTTTTTAAGCCAAACCAAACGGTTTCTAAATCAACTACTGAAGAAGAGGTGTAGGTCTCTCGACACCTATGTTGCTTGGACCTTTTAAAAATATTTTCGGGTGTGTGTTGAGTCCTCCAAAAGTGGTGTGTTTTTTTACAAGTCAACATGCACACGACAATATTTTTAAAGAGTCGAACACTATTTGGTTGAAGAACAAAGAAAGTTTGTTTGAAGAAGCTCTTAGGAACATTCTATTACTACAAACAATCATTTGAGTTCAACAAATTAATAGTTGCACATAAATTATCCTTATAATAAGGGTTGATTTGTACAAAAATCGAAGTATTCGAATCTTTCACCTGCAGCAAAAAATATTACAACCCATATTTACGTACGTTAGTTCATGCCGTAAGTTAGTAAATGTAAATCCAAGAAGAGATTATCTTTGAGATGATAAGAAGTTAATCCTATTGGTCTTAAATGATACAAAGGTGTATAAGGATGGTTAATAAGTATTAGAAGTTAAACGAATCAAGGATGTTGCAACCCGTATTTTCGGGTAAACCTAGAGGTGCTTAATACATTTAAGAGGATGTGTTTTAAGGTATTTGGATCATATAATATCCGTATCGTAAGTCTTGAAGTCAAACGAGTTATGAAACAAAAGTCGACAAAAGTTGTCGCAACTTAGGTTCATAGTTTTACTTAAACTTTAGGTCAAATGTTACTAAGCTTTTCTACCAATTTACTTGAAATTATAGGGTGATCTATCCACAAAATTGAATATCTATGAGTCTAGTTTCCAACGCATTTAACCGTTCGTCGATACAATATCGGAGTAGAGAGATATTCATATTTTCGCGAGACTACACCAAACAACTCTCTATGGGCCCCACATAGGCGGTTTAAGACATATGGATATATATAATATGACTACACCCCATTTTAAGTCATTCATTTTCACTATATTCAGACTTTACAACCCTAGAAATACCCTCTCAAGGTTCTCTCAAGATTCAAGACCCAAACAAAGGACAAACAACACAAATCAAGTGTCGGGAATCCCGTGGCGCTAGTAAGTTTCTTGTTCTTCTTATTGTTGCTCATTTTTGTATTGTTCCAGCTTGTGTGGGAGGTTGTTTCAAGTGTCGAAAATCCTGTGGCGCTAGGTGATTTCAAGTCTTATAAAGTGATTCTAGTGCCGAAAAACCCTAATTGATTGCTAGTTTCGCTTCCTTGTTCTTGTGGCAGCATTGGAGGGATATTTCGTGGACAATTAAGGTAAAATTGGAGTTGTTCTTTCTGTTTAAGGGTAAGTAACCTCTTACTCTACATGTATTTAAGATTATCCAAGTTGTGGCTAAGTAATTGAAGCTAGAACTGGTGAAATATATATCGAAAGGCTTGGTAGTAATGTTGTTGGTTGGTGGACTATTTTGGGAGGCTCAATATGATTATTATTGATGTTGTTGGGATGTTTGGTGATTTTTTTGACTTGTGGGAAGTCATATAAATAGGGGAGGTGTTGTTCGTTTTATCGTAAAATAGGTTACGGTCGATATATACTAGATACGATGCTTAAACGATAACGATAGTATCATTTCTCTTATTGTAGACTAAGGAGTCGTGACATTTGCGTAGCTTGAGGTTGGACAGTATATACAAGGCATGTGAAGTTATCTCTTCCTTCTTTTGCACGACTCCGATTGTACATAATGTAATGAATGAGTTTCCAAAGATACTCTACTCTTATGAACGAAGCTAATAGTACTTACATTGTTTCCCTTCTTATGAAGCGATTGATGTTGATGTTGCTTCTCTTATTATTATGTTATCAATATTGTTGGTATTTTCTTATTCTTATGAGATTCATGATGAAGAATTAGTCCTAATAACGTGTATAGAGGATACCGACCTCACGTCATTCCGAAAGGTTCAGAATATTATTCTAATGAGTCCAGCATACATTATATATATGTATCTATTTTACTCTACCGAGCCGCACTATAGATGGCCGGGTACGACACCTACTGTGCAACCACTAATCAGTTGGGTTTTACTGAGCTCCACGTGGCCAGGTACGATTCTACCGAGCCTTATGATGACCGGGTATGTTTTTACCGAGCCTATTACGGTCGAGTACGATATAATGATGATGATGCCCACAGAGGCGTATGTTTTAAAAGTTTATGTATATATACATATGTATCATGCATTTTATGTCAGTATCCCTTAGAGATACCCAGATGTTACATGTTGTATATTCTCTATCCCTGCTTACACTATTGTTCGTACTTATGGTTCATGACTTACATACTCAGTACTTTATTTGTACTGATGTCCTTTTTATTTGTGGACGTTGCATGTCGTGCTGCAGGTCCTGATAGACGGGTAGAAGTAACTCCCCCACCGCAGTAGGCTGCCTAGTTCAACGGTTATTGGCGAGATCCCTTCTCCGGACTTGCCGTGGTCTTGGTATGCATATTTGTTATAGACATCATGGGTATGTCGGGGCCCTGTTCCGGTGATGTTGCAGTACTTATGTTTCTTTAGAGGCTCATAGACATGCGGCGACATATGTATAGTTTGGTATGCCTTGTCGGTTGATTTTTGTTGTATAGTCTTTCATGGCAGCGTAGTAGCTCGTACCTTATATATAGTTTCTTGGCTTTCTGATCATCCCATGTTATGTATGATCATGCCATTATCTTTCATTGTTGATTGTTCATGATCCACGTCTGCCATTTATATTGATCTCATCGGCCCTTAAAGATAATAAGGAAGGTTAGATAAAATGTACGTTGGTGCTCGATAAATATGGCCCGGGTGCAAGTCATGACCTTCCAGTTTGGGTTGTGACAAAAAAAATAGCAAATTTAGAGGGGGAAGGAATACTAAGTAATGTAATACATTTTAAAATATAGAAGAAAGAAAAGGAACTCAAACTGATCTTATAAAGAAGGAGCGCACCCTTCACACTACCCTTTCATAAAATGAACGAATTTTACTACTATATAGAAAGCGGAAAGGCGGGAACAAACACATCTAAAAAATTGCTATTGTATGTGTCATGTGCAGAGACACAATAACTTGAATATCAAACAACTCAAAGCCATGAAACTCCCATTGAAACATCCCTGGGTTTAAAATATAGACAAGAGGGGTTGCTCTAATGGTAAGCAACCTCCGCTTTCAACCAAGAGGTTGTGAGTTCGAGTCTCCCCAAGAGTAAGGTGGGAAGTTCTTGGAGGGAAGGATGTCGGGGATCTATTTGGAAACAGCCTCTCTACCCCAGGGTAGGGGTAAGGTCTGCGTACACACTATCCTCCCCAGACCCCACTAAGTGAAATTATACTGGATTGTTGTTGTTGTTGTTGTTGTTGTTGTTGGTCTTTAACTTTTAAACCCGTTTGCCCCATGGGAATAACTTCAAAGTTAAAAGTTAAAAGTGTTGCTAATGGTACAAGCAAAAGACAACACTTATTAAATTTGAATTCTACCAATGGAGCAAGTGGGGCAAAAATTCAAGACCGTCCACTTTGAAGGCTATTCGTGCACTTCACGCAAAAAACAAGGCCCCAAGTTTTTGCTCTTCTGGGCCTCCATTTTGTTTTGGAGCGAGAAAACAATTCCAAAACAAAGCAAGTGAGCCCAGTTACTCTATCACTCCAGTTAGGCGGAGGCCCAGACCGCAACCGGGCTAAGCCCAACTGGACCCAACTTAATTGGGCGGGCTCTCAGTGAGTTAGGCCCAATTGTCGGGTATAACTTGTCTTTTGTGCTATGTCTTTATGGGAACTAGGGGTGTACATAGGTCGGGTTGGTTCGGATTTTGCAATTGCCAAACCAAACCAATTGTATCGGGTTTTTAAATCTATAAATCAAACCAAACCAACAAAGGTCGGGTTTTTCAATATCGGGTTTTCTCGATTTTCTCGGGTTTCTCGGGTTTTTCGTTCCGATAAACTTGTGCTCCAAATATTTCTATAGTCCTAAATACAACAGTAGGGAGGAATACACCAGATTTGCCAAAAATCTGTTAAGAGAAACAAAATAAGACAAAATCGCATAACAATGTACGAAATACATCTCTCTTAATTTTACACAGTTCATATTATTTAACCAAATGATTCAAAATATAAGTAAACAAGTTTCAATATCTTTTTAAGTAACAACCAATTATTCATGTTAAGCATCTAAGGGAAACAAAATAAACAAATGAATTCAACAGTAGGGAGGAATACAACAGATTTACAAAAAAAAAACTTGCTAATCGGAAAAAGAAAAATCTTAGTTAATTGGGGAAAAGCAAGGTATATGTATGCAGCTAAAAGAAAACCTGTAAAATGAGAGCAAAAGAGCTTTACCAATGATAGGGATTGAGCAAAGGAAGAGCGTAGGTTTTTTGCCTTTGGAAAAGAGGAAAGATGATTTCAATTGTTTACCTTTACGTATTTCAGAACAACTTTAGGACAATGTATTGCTGCTTTAGGATTAGGTTTTGGTTTGGGCTCAATTATTCTTTTATGGGCCAAACAAAAACAAACATTTACATGGGCTATAATACCAACTTAAAATATTATGCTATATACATAAATTATAATAAAAATTAAGAAATATTTATAACTTACATTCTATAAATATTTTATCTATCTAATATATAAAATATGTATACATATAATATCGGGTTGGTTTGGTTTCGGTTAATACCAAACCAACCCTATTGTGGTCGGGTTTTATTTTTCAATACCAAACCAAGTCAAACCAAACCAGTAATCGGGTTTTTTTTTTTCCGGGTTGACTCAAATTTTTGGGTTGGTGCGGATTATCGGTTTGGTTTATACACCCCTAACGGAGACAACAAAGATTGAAGAGGCAAAAGAAGAAAATTAATATGACCAAAATTGATCAAAAGTTTAAAACCTAATAGATTTGATTTTAAAGTTTCTTGGACAAAACTCACAGTACATTTAAAATTTAATATTTGTTAAAATTTTATAAATTTTTGCACGCGCACAAATATATATATTTCCGAGTTCAGTGACTCAAAAATTACATCTAAATATGATCGGTTAATATCATGGTCTCCAAACAGGAATATATATAGTGAACCTTGGTACCAACTATGCTATTTCTTTTATTTTCTTTCTCTTTCCTAGAAGATTTAGTGTATTCAACAAGGTACTCGAAGAGAATGAAAAAAGAAAAAAATATCCAATAAAATCTAAAGTTGTAATTTCTCACACATATGGAATCATCTTAAGACGTTATATGGGACTTCTGCATTAAATTTTCTATCTTAAAACATACTTCAAAAACTAACACCGAAAAAGAAGGGAGAAACTTGATTTGATTTCAATAGTAATTTACATATTTATTGCTTCATGAAAATCCATGTTGTCTTTTCAAACTTTTTTTTGATTTCACACCCGGTTTTCGGTATCTGTATTGGAACCCGAATATATCTGGATTCGCACTGCGTAGGGCTCCATTCGGGGGGAAGCGCTTCCTGCCAAAGATTTAGATTTTTCCATACCCAAAGCTCGAACCCGAGACCTCTAGTTAAGGGAGGAGCAATTCCATCCGCTGCACCAAGTCTTTTGTGGTGTCTTTTCAAACTTTTATCTATACGACAAAGAACCTTAGTTTAGCATAAAGCATATGTCTTTTGATCTTCCATCAACTTTCCTAACTCTTGCTTCTATTTTTTAAGGTTTTGGATTATGTGCAAGATTGTGAATTTGAATCAATATACAAAATGATATTGCTTCTGGTGTTGCCTTCTAAAATCAATATTTCTTTCCAAAGCACAAAATATGCACATATACAACATATATTATAAAGTTAAATTTCAGTTGAGGGAGAAATAGAAGCATAAGTTTAAAAAACTAAACCTTCAAGATTGTTCTTAATTAACATAATTGTAAGCATCATGATTGGACAATGTTACAGTATTGGAGCACATTTGCTGTCGTCATATAGTTTTTGAAGGATCTGGGAGCCTAACATTAAGTAGAACTCGAGGGATAAAACTAGAGCGCTTTCAGAAAAGAGGAAAATATTATCAAATTTTATAGTAAATAGAAGGGAAAATGCATAAGTATCCCTGACCTATACCCAGATTTCCAACTACACACTTTTTCTTTGCGGGAATTCTATTATCCCCCTAAACTTATTTTAAATGGAATTATTTGCACCTTTGACGCTGAACTGGCAGGGTGTGTGTATTTCACTCTCTCTGGGAGAGTGAGAAGCAAGTAAAAACGATTTTCAGATTATTTTTTATTCTTTTTACCATTTTTCTTACTTTTTTTTTCCTTTTCCTTTGTATTTTTTCTTTTACTTCTTTTTTCTTTTCTTCTCTAATCCCAGCGGATATTCATTTACCGGCGACTTTGTTTGACCGTTTTCTTCCATTTTTTTTCACACACAAATTAAACTCTCAAAAAGATCTATTCATAAGTAAAGCAAAATACACTCAGATTTGGGGAAAAAAAATTCATCATCGAAAAACCTTCCCACGCCGGAAAAAAATGATGTATTGAAATTTTAACTGGAAAAAGTTTTCTCAGCTTATATTCGTTTTTATTTCTTTTGCACTTCCTCCCACACATAAATTACACTTTCAAGAAAAATGTATATATATAAAACAAAACACACTTAGATCGGGATAAAAATCTGTCGCCGGAAAAAAAGTTTCGCCGAAAAAAATGGTGTTTGTAAAATTCCGACGACCACCATTTTATGCTGCTGGTGACCAAAACAAAAAGAAAGAGAATGAGATAACAAAAAAAAAATGAGAATAATAAGAAATAAGAAAAAAGGATAAGAAAAAGAAGAAAGAAGAAAAAAAGTACTAAAAATACATGTTGGGTCGCGTGTAGCTCACCACTTGCCAAAAGTTTGGTTATCTAGTTTCAGGGTGGTATTTATTCCATTTAAAAAACGTTTAGGGGGGTAATAGGATTCCCGCAAAGAAAAAGTGTGTAGTTGAGAATTCGAGTATAGGTTAGGGGGGTACTTATGCATTTTCCCTAAATAGAACTCAACCACTGGCCAAACAATTAAGCAATTATGTACAAAATTAGAGAAACAATCTTAGATGATAACTCGAATTAACGGTAGTATAATTAATAAATTTCAATATTCATGACAACCACAACTCTAGAACGTGAAGTTTAGCATAGCAAAAGAACAATTCATCTAAAGCAACATATAGATTAATAAGTTTGATGGAAGAAAGATGGAATCTGATGAATTCCGGCCTCCACGGTGGCTCCGTGCTCTTCCTAGGTCTAAAATCTATAAAAATTATGTTTAAGGACTATTTTATAGGTGTAGGTAAAGAGCCTAGATAAAATAACCAAGTCCAAAATAAAAAAAGGAGATGTATGAGATATGTATGAGGAAGGAGAAGAAGATGCTGTTTTGAAAGAATGCCGTTCACATGCAGCAAAACAAGGTGATTTATCACCTATGCATAGCGGCAAAATAATGAAAGCACATACAAGGAAAAATAGTTGGGACGACAAGGTTAGTGATTTTTTAAATGTTAGGCGACCTCCAATGAGAGTTGCCAAACAAAAGAAGGCTGCCACAACTACGTCAACGAGGTCCAACCGTTCAAAAAAGAAGTGATGATTTTTGATTACGTTTTGAACACGGTTGAGGAAAACAACAAAGAATTACAAATTGAAGATTTTACAAGTTTGGAAAAGAAGGGACAAAAATCAAATTGGTACTACATTCTATTTTACCACTTTCTTAGTATTCTCATTTGTAATATCATCAGAGAGTATGTTATAAACTCTGTGATGATCATTGAATATTTGGTCCATTCAAGTTCTTATTTTTTACATGCTTGCTAGTAGGTGAGGCCTTTTCTTTGCCTCAATAGGATTAGTAAGGTAAGGTTTAGCCCGAGTTGTGTTGCCTTAGTCTTATGCTTTTGGAAATTATCCACACGGCTATGAGATTATATGCCCTCGTGAGACGTTGCCGACAGCTACACCATGAATCCTCTACATTAGGCTGTCATCATAAGGCAGTGTGAGGCGCAGATGAGTGGTTATATAGCCAAGACATATGAGTAACACTAACGGTGCTATTGTCCCCCTTATTTATGCTTTTCCTAATTATTATAGTTTTCTTTTTTCTTTTATTAATAAAAAACTAGCCCTAGGCACTTGCCTAACGAATTGCCAAAAAAAAAAAAAGTCCAAAATAAAAAAGGAGACAACTAATTTCAAAACCGGGACCCGCGCAACACCCCCAGCTTTTCTCGCGCCGGGCTGCGAGAGGCGAGCTCAAACGCGAGCAAACAATCTCGCGTCGCCTGCTGCTGTTTTGTTTCCAATCTTGATGCCAAAATTTTGCCTAACTTTCTCGTTTCTTTTCTTCGCTTTTCAACTCTTAATTCTCTTTTCTTATTTTAATCATCAACCCATCATTATGTCTTCAATCATCAAATCATGACATCATAATATTTTCCATCATCAAATAATCACGAGTCATTTTTGTAGTGCATAAAATACATATAAAATCTCTACTTTGCTTCTAATTTTATCTTCAAAATAACGATCTGGCCGGTGTTTCGAGCTCTAGCGCATCGTTCGGCGGTTTGAGATCATGAGTAGCTTCACTTCAGGTATTATGACTTGTACGCGTGGTCGAAATTGAATTTCGGGAAGATCAGAGTTGATTTGGAAAGAAAATTCTCATCCGGAAGCTTTAAGTTGGAAGAATGGACTAAGGTTGGATTTTTGAGTAAACGACCTCGGAATCGGGATTTCAGGGTTCCAACAGGTTCGTATGATTATCTTGGACTTGGGCGTATGCCAGGATTGGGTTTTTGGATGACCCGGGAGCGTTTCGGCGCCTATTGTGGAAGTTAGCATTTTTGAAAGAATTTCATAAATTTGGGTTGAAGTGTATTTCAATGCTATTGATGTCCGTTTGGGATTTCGAGTCTGGAAATAGCTCCGTATGGTGATTCTGGTATTGGGAACGCGCCCGGAAGTTGATTCGGAGGTCCGTAGGTCATTTTGGGGTCATTTGGCAAAAGTTAGAAATTTGAAAGTTTTTGAGGAGTTTGACAGGAAGTGGACTTTTTGATATCGGGGTCAGATTCCGATTCAGAAAGTTGAAGTAGGTCCATAATGTCGAATGTGACTTGTGTGCAAAATTTGAGGTCAATCAGACGTGATTTGGCAGGTTTCGACGTCGAATGTAGAAGTTTGAAGTTCTAAAGTTCATTAAGCTTGAATTGGGGTGCGATTAATTATTTCGGTGTTGTTTGATATGATTTAAGGCCTCGAGCAGGTCCGCGTAATGTTTTGGAACTGGTTGATGTAATTGAACGGGGTCTCGGGGGCCTCGGGTGAATTTCAGATGCTTAACGGATCGAATTTGGAATGTGAAGAAGAGTTGAGGCAGCTAATGTCTGGTGTACTCGCACCTGTGAGGTTTTGGCCGCATCTACGCAAGCGTAGAAGCGGAAAGTACCTCACATGAGCGTAAGGACGCACATAAACAGAAGGTTTCTCGCACCTGCGAAGCCGCAGGTGCGGCTACTTGATCGCATGTGCGAAGGTTGGGACTGGGCATTGTGTTCTTTAAAAATGAGGGCTTGGCTCATTTTCACTTAATTTTCCTCCATGAGAGCCGGTCTTGGAGCGAGTTTGGAGCTTATTCTTCGTCATCAATGTCGAGGTATGTGATTCCCACTTATTATAAGTTAAATAAATGGTTTGTATAAGGATTTAATCATGGAAATTAGTATAAATTGTGGGGTTTTTGGTATGGGATTTTGACCATGAAATTAGGCATGAAATTAAGAATAAACTATATATTTGAGTTCGTAAGGTTATAGGTAAAGTTTATCTTCAAAAATTTTCAGAATCCTGGCACGTAGGCATGAGGGTGATTTTATCAACCTTTCAAGCAGAGTTGAGAATTTGTTTAAATCAAATTGTTGTGAGTATTAGAGTGTGTCTTTATTGATTTGCATATTGTTTGACTAGTTTTGGAGTGTTGAGCATCGGTTTGAATTATTGGAAAGGCTTGGGGAGTCGGCTATGGGACTTTGGAGCGTGGTAAGTCTCCTTTCTAACCTTGTAAGAGTGACCCCATAGGTAAAATAAATTAATATATGCTTTTAAATTGTGGAGGCTACGTACACACTAGGTGATGAAAGTCCGTACGTAGCTACTAGCTATGCCTATGTCCGGATAGTCGATGTATGAGTGTTTAACGGATGGGGGAGGGGCGGTCCGGGTTGGAAAAAAGTTGACCGGTTGGTTTCTAGTCCGGGCTGGTTACGGGTTATTCAAAATCGGGCTTAACTGGTCCGGGTCCATCGGGGTAAAAAATAAACCGAAAGGGTTACGGGACCAAGGGGATAGGCCGGGTTAGTGTTTTTTTTTTGTATTTTGTATACCTATCGTAATTTATATTAATATAAAGTAAAAGTATAAAATAAAAAATAATCTTATAAAAAGAGTGTTTGAATAAAAGGATGCAAAGACTTTAAAATCTTTATATTTGAAATTTTGAATATTTCATCAAGAATTTAAGATAATAGAATACAATGAAGATGGAAAAAAATTGCACTTATAATTTGCAAGTTCTTTTTTTATTTCAAACTTACAAATTAAAGTTTACATTTAACAACAACTAAATTAACGAAAAAAGAGTAAAACTAAATTTTCATTGCATAATAATACTTCAAATTAATCTAACAAACTAAAACATTAAGCATAAATACATCTAATAATTTTAAGATAACACAAATTGTCTCACATCAACTTAAATATGAATTTCCGGAGGACACTCAAGACAACTCTTCATATGCCTCCTTAAAAACCCTGTGCCCACCCACTATAGACGAAGATTTAAGACTAGACCACAGTTTTTGCATTTTACTTTGTGAACTTTTTATTTTCTTCTACCACCTCAAAGTGTTCCAAAACATATGAGCGCACTCTAGAAGTACGAGGCATGATATAGCTTGAATTGAGAATTTGAGTGTGAGAAATGAGAGATGAGTGAAGAAATAAAGAAGAGGAGGGGTGTATTTATAGTTTTTCAAAGGGCTAAATTAGTAATTACTAAAAGTGTTATTTTTTAAAAAATATTGCCAAAAAGACTATTCTTGCAATCAACCCGTTGGACAATGGTCATATGACATTTATTCGTTTCATATGAGGATTTATAATTGTTGATTTTGACTTGTTGAAATTGGTTATTGATGGATTCCTTCCGAGAATAGTTAGATCACGTTTTAATTGTCTCAATTGTCGGCAGGTGAAATATGAACATCAGAGACCGGATGGCTTGCTTCAGTAGATGGATATTCAAGAGTGGAAGTGGGAGCGGATCACCATGGAATTTGTAGTTGGGCTCCCACGTACTTTGAAGAAGTTCGATACTATTTGGGTGATTGTGGATCGGCTGACCAAGTCCGCGCATTCCTGTGTGTACTACCTATTCTTCAGAGCGGTTGGCAGAGATCTATATCCGGGAGATTGTTCCTTTGCATGTTGTCCCAGTTTCTATCATTTTAGATAGAGGTACTCAGTTTACTTCGCAGTTTTGGAGAGCCGTGCAGAGGGAATTGGGTACTTAGGTTGAGTTTAGCACATCTTTTCATCCTTAGACGGACGGGGCAGTCCGAGCACACTATTCACATATTGGAGGACATGTTGTGTGCTTGTGTCATTGATTTTGGAGGGTCATGGGATCAGTTTCTACTGCTCGTAATGTTTGCTTATAACAACAGTTATGAGTCGAGTATTTAGATGGCTCCATATGAGGCTTTGTATGGGAGATGGTGCAGATCTCCATATGGTTGGTTTGAGCCGGGTGAGGCTAGGCTTTTGGGTACAGACTTGGTGCGGGATGATTTAGATAAGGTGAAGGTGATCTAGGAGTGGCTCCGTACAGCACAGTCGAGACGAAAGAGTTATGCTGACAAGAAGGTTCGTGATGTATATTACGTGGTTGGTAAGAAGGTTCTATTGAAGATTTCACCCATGAAGGGTGTTTTGAGATTTGGGAAGAAGGGTAAATTGAGTCCTCGGTTCATTGGGCCTTTTGAGGTGCTTCGGAGGATTGGGGAGGTGGCTATGAGCTTGCTTTTCAACCCGGCTTATCGAGTGTACATGTAGTATTTCATGTTTCTATGCTCCGGAAGTATATTGGCGATTCGTCTCATGTTTTAGATTTCAGAATGGTTCAATTAGATGATTATTTGACTTATGATGTGGAGCCAGTAGCTATTGTAGAGTGTCAGGTTCGAAAGTTGAGGTCAAAGGATATAGCTTCAGTAAAAGTGCAGTGAAGAGGTCGGCCCATGGAGAAGGCTACCTGGGAGACCGAGCGGGAGATGTGTAGCAAATATCCTCATCTATTTGAGACATCAGGTATGTTTCTTAACCCGTTCTAGGACGAACGTTTGTTTAAAAGGGGGAGGATGTAACAACCCGACTAGTCGTTTTATGAGTTACCGCTCAGTTTCCCCATTTCTGCTTCTTTATATCTTGTTCAGCTGTATTATGTGGCATCGTGTTGGTTAGTTTGGGTTCCGAGTAGTTTTGTAGAGAAATGAGACACTTAGTCTCTTAAGTCGGCCTATTAGTTGGAAAAGTCAACTGGATGTTGACTTGTGGGTAAATGATCTCGGAATTTGGTTTTTATGATTCATATAGCTTTGGGAGGTGATTTGGGACTTAGGAGAGTGATCATAATGTATTTTGGAGGTTCAGAGTAGATTTAGGCTTGCATTGGCAAAATTGGAATTTTGGCGTTTTTCGATTGATAGGGGAGATTTTAATATAGGGATCAGAATGGAATTCCGAAAGTTGGAGTAGGTCCATTGTGTCATTTGTGACGTGTGTGCAAAATTTCAAGTCATTTGGATGAGGTTTGTTAGACTTTTTGATCGAAAGCGGAATTTGGAAGTTTTTTGCATTCCTAGGCTTGAATGCGATGTTAATTTGGTATTTTGATGTTGTTTTGAGTGTCCCGAAGGTTGTAACAAGTTTAAATGATGTTATGGGATATGTTGACATGTTTGGTTGAGGTTCTGAGGGCTTCAGGTGAGTTTTGGATGGTTAACAGATCAAATCTTGTTGTGGGAAGTTGCAGATTTTCTACTATTGGTGTTGCAGACTTTTGGCCTTCTCGATCGCAAGGGGGCTCTCGTGTTCGCGAAGGGATGAGTAGTGAGGCTGGAGTTTGGCCTTCGCGTTCGCGATGCTGGTCCCGCATTTGTGAAGGGTGAGGTTCTGAGTGCATCACGGACGCGATGAGTTTCCCGCGTTCGCATAGAGTAATGGGAGCAACTGGGGGTCCTGGTCAATGCAAGGAGGTCGCGTTCGTGATGGTCGGGAAAGCGGTCGCTTCGCGTTCGCAAGCTATAGGTCGCGTTCGCATAAGAGGAATTTTGGTCAACGGATTTTTGTGCTTCGCGAACACGAGGCTTTGACCGCGTTCGCGAAGAAGGAAATGGTCACTTGGGTAGAATGTTTAAATAGCCATTTTATCGCGATTTTGGAGCTTTTTGAGAAGAATTTAAGAAGGAATCAAAGGGAAACATTTCGAGGTAAGATTTATGGACTTAATACTCTTTCCTATTGTGATTTCTACCTAATTAAACATGAAATTTGTGGAATCTAAAGCCAAAAAATTGGAGAGTTAGAGCTTGAATTTTGAGACTTTGATTTGAGGATTTGAGGGGTCGTTTGTGGTTGGATTTTAATGTATTTGATATGTATGAACTCGTGGGAGTTTACGGATTCTAGTCTTGTGATTTTTATTGTAATCCGAGATGTGGGCCCGGGGGGCAGGTTTGGCCAATTTCAGGATTTGTGATGTAAATTGGTTATTTTCGAGTGGGCGTTGTTCCCTTAGCATATTTTGATGGTATAAATTTGTTTTTGATTAGATTTGGAGTATTCGGAAGCTGAGTCAGGAGGCAAAGACATCGCAGGCTAGAGTTTTGACCAGATAGAGGTAAGTAATGATTGTAAATGTTGTCCTGAGGGTATGAAACCCCGGATTTCACATCGTTGTGCTATTTTGAGGTGACGCACACGCTAGATGACGAGCGTGGGGTCGTGCACCATTGAGGATTTTGACTTAGTCCATCCCTTATAATTGTTAAATCACGTATTTGATTAAAAATTATTTGATATCATTGTGTTTTGGAAAGTATTATCATGCTTTGGGCTAAATGCCATATTTGGGCCTCGTGCCAACTGTTTTGGACCCTTACGGGATTTTACTACTATTCCTCACTGTTTTGACTTCATATTTGTACTCAGTCATGCTGTATTCTACTGTTTTCATAACTCGGCCATATTTACTATGTTTTGTTATTTTAAATGATATTTTGGGCTGAGCATCATATTTTACTGTTGTCCGAGTGGCTTGAGATATTTCTGACTGAGTGAGGCTGAGGGCCTGTGTTGTGAGGGTATTATGCGATCAGGCTGACGCCACAACAGTGTTGTATTGATTCATGATTATAAGACCGATGGCCTGATTTGTTACGCCATGAGGTGGCATGTTATGAGGCCGAGAGCCAGTTTGATTATGCCACGAGATGGCTTATTATAGCGCTTGGGCTGTAGGAGCCCCTCCGCAGTTTGCACGCCTCCAGTGAGCGCACGTACCCAGTGTGAGATGTGATATTGCCCGAGGGGCTATTGTTGTTTCATGTTATTGCCCGATGTGCTGATACGAGTGATTGTAATGTAGCCCGAGGGGCTGTTTATGTTTCTATCCTTTTTTTCTCACTGTCTTCATCACTTGTTTGAACTACTGAAAGATGTTTAAAAATATTTTTACTGAACTGAGATGTTTTTACAAGTTTTACCGCTTTACTGTATTTTTCTGGACTTATACTATTTTGTTGTGCATTATGTTGTGGTTTGCCCGTTTTCTTACTTCTCAGCTGCCTTTACTTTTATTACTTACTGAGTTGGCGTACTCACATTACTCTCTGCACCCTATGTGCAGATCCAGGAGTCTCAGATCACGCTAGCGAGTGCTGATTTGACTTCCAGCAGGCTTTTGGAGTTGACTAGGTAGCTGTTTGGCGTTCGCAGCCCAGTGCTTCTCCTTACTATTTTTATTCTATTTTGTATTAGCTTTGTTTCAGACTATGTTGTCTTTTTGTATTTCTAGACGAGTTGTAGTTGCTCATGACTGGTGACACCCCGATATCGGGCTGTGTTTTGTTTCCGCACTGTTCTATTCTACTTTACATTTTGGGATTTTTAGCTTATTAATGACTTTAAATGACTTATTACAATTGTTTGGTTGGTTTTGGGGTTAGTGTCGGCTCGCCTAGTTTCACGATAGGCACCATCACGACCGGGTCTGTTTTAGGGTCGTGAGTAATGGCAGCTATTACTACAACAAAATAATGATATGAAGAAATGAGTGTACTGAAAACCAACTCTATGAAAATAATTTGAATCATAGGAAAAGACACTTTTGAATAGTTTCTTTCTTTAAAAGAAAAAAAAATTGAGAAAAAAGAAAAATATGAATTCTGGTCTTAAGGAGTGCCACATCACCTTTGAAATATAGATCATACTAATACTATCGATTCATCCTCTCATAAATACCGTAGCAGAAAGAAAACTTCTTATTAAGTTTATACACATACATGATGTGTACGTACATGCTTTATTATGGTATAATTCATATATTTAAGGGTACATGTCTTTAGGCAATCGCGGTTTTGCCTTAGCAAAAAATGGCATGGTGCGAAGGAGAGCACATTCCGGGTAATCACCAGTCAAGTCATTGCCCAGAGAGTTCGGTGGTAAACTCCAAGTAAACCCTTGAAGAAGCCTAGCAAGTAACATAGTGGTAATTGTTGAGCCAAGTTTTACACCTGGACAACCTCGTCGTCCAATACTAAATGATAACAAACGTAATTCTGAATCAGTGAAAACTACATCACCACCTTCCTCACTGATATGGCGCTCTGGCTTGAACTTCATGGGATCATCCCAAACTCTAGGGTTTCGGCCAAGTCCAAGACGACTTAATAACACTGCACTCCCTTTTGGGATGAAGTATTCACCAACAACAGAATCCGATATAGACACATGAGGAACGTTGAAAGCCGCCAAGGGATGTAATCGAAAGGACTCTTTAATACAAGCTTTGACATAATTTAACTGTGGCAAGTCGGATTCTTGAACCAATCTATTGCTCCCAATGACATTGTCAATCTCTTCTGTGGCCCTTTGCATTATCTTTGGTTGGTTCAACATTTCTTTGATTGTGCATTCGACTGCATGTGAGGGATTATCTATCGTAGCCAGCATGAGTTCCTGTTATTATTATTGGTAACCAAGAAGGTCAAACGAAATAATCGTATTTGATTTTTCTAAAAACAAACTTTATGTTTTTCTAAATTTAAATCGAAATATTTTCCAAAAATAAAAAATGCAAGTCTCATTTCCACATAAACCAATAAAATGATGTGATCCAAACAGACAACCGATCTTCGGACTTATGTTTCAAAAATACTTTCCAAGTTCTTTTAAAAATTACTCTCTCGTTTCAATTTATGTGAACATTTTTACTTTTCGAGCTTCAAACTATGTACACTTTGTCCAATATTTTAAAATATATTTTTTCATCATATTGACATGAGAAGAATTGAAACTTATAATATTTTTCACATAGCTTTTGAATATCTAAATTTTAACTGAAATTCAAGATGCACTGGCTAATTCCTAAATAGCGGTCCTTTAAAGTGTCCACCTCCTGTCATTTCTACCCCTAGGAGTTTAATTTTTGGGGTTAAGTTAGGCACAAAGTTCTTTCTTTATCATCTTTAAAATTTCCATGACATTTATAGCCGTAATTATTAAACTTGCCATGGCATTTATAACAATAAAAGCACGTCACTAGAGG
Source organism: Nicotiana tabacum (assembly GCF_000715075.1). Classification (NCBI taxonomy): domain Eukaryota; kingdom Viridiplantae; phylum Streptophyta; class Magnoliopsida; order Solanales; family Solanaceae; genus Nicotiana; species Nicotiana tabacum. Next base: position 173,230,014 of record NC_134090.1, read on the forward strand.
TAATAATGAAAATCTTATAGTAGTAAGAGATTGGATGTATTCTTACTAGGACTTGAGCTTTAATCTCTTTATCATTCAACATAGGATTCCCATTAGTATCCTTGAGGATGATAAGAACATCAAGGATGTCTTCTTCCACAGTTTTGTTGCCATTCTTCCAAATATGAATCCTCTCGTCAATTTCAAGATCAATGTATTTTGTTGCTATGGCAAAGGCTTTCTTAATAATTGCCTTGTGACCATCTAAATCAAATCCACTTAACCATGGTAAGTAATCTGAGATACTAAAAGAATGAAAATATTCAAGAAGTGTAAAAATTGCATCAACTTGCTCGTCCTCTTCTTCTGATTCTACTAATGGTCCAAGTAATCTCTTGCTGAAAATCATATTCTTAATAACATTGGCACTATAATATCTTGTCACTTTCCTCAAGTTAATAACAAGACATTTGTTAATGCACTGATGATAAACGAATCGAAGAAGATGATCAGCTTCTTCATCTCTCTTATGACGAAGCCATTGAAAAGACGTAGCTGAGAGGACATGAGAAGAAATGATTCTTCTCCTTTTCATCCATTGATCACCCATAGGGAGAAAAAGCGAAGTCAAGTAGCCATTACTAACGAGGTTCGCGGACATGCAAATAGGCCTCGATGAGAAAATCGAGTCTTGATTCTTTAAAAATAGGCAAGCAAGCTCAGGAGAAGTGACAGGAATGACGTGAACATTACCAAGACGAATGCAAGCAATTTCAGTATCCATTTCCTCCATTAGTTTGTGTATCCACTCAAATGCTGGCTTCTTGTTTAGTACCATTTGAGGAATGCAACCAACTATTGGCCATGGTTTTGGACCTGGAGGCAATAATGGCTTATTTCTTGTAATACTCAATAATTTGCTTGTTATCTTAAGGATTATGGAAAAGAAAATTTGCCATAGAGTAGTAATATAGCTAAAGAAAGCAGAAACCATTTGAAAAAAATAAAAAATGTGTGGAAATTTAAAATTTCTGATCATGATTTTAATTTCCTTGTGATTTCTGAAGGCTCAACCTACACTATTTATAGCACTTTCCATAGAAAAGTGTACGATAAGTAAGATTAGTACGTATCTACTATGAAGATTAGTACTAATCCGAAGATAAGGAAAAGTAGTGGAGTAGTAATCTATATCTATATCTATCTATTTATATTTATATTTATACTATATTAAAAGTACGAAGGCCCTTAGTGAAATATCGTTCGCTTTTTTTATCCCTTAAACATGATTTGACATCGGACAATATTGTCATTTGTCGGATCTCCAAATATTTAGGACATTAAAATCAAATAAAATTTAGTTTATTAAATTTTTTCTTATTTGCATTAGGTTTAGGCCTTTAAAATCAATTAAAAGATTTTCTTATTCTAACAAAAAGAAACAATAGAAAACTTATAAAACTTACCTAACGTTATTTAGGTAAACTTGGAAACTTGAACGATTCTAATTTATTGCAACATAAATAATGACAAAAATGAATAGAGTTTCTTTAATTGACTATAAAATTCTAATAATTTATGAATATTAAAGTAGCCGATCTCTTATCTAACATCAGTAAAGCATCCCATTGCAAATAACAATAGTAAAACATGTACATGTTTAGGACTAAAATAATATATTTAGGTTTTTAAAATTAAATAACACTAACTTTAAATATGATCTTGAGCATCCATTGTTTTGATTAAAATACTGTCATTCTTCTTTAGTTTCATCATATTTCTTAATTCATGGGATTGAAGATTACATATTATTCTATAGATTACTGTCAGTGTTTTTTGTTATTTTTTTTATATATATATATATTCAAGGTCACAAAAAGATGGTTCTTACTATGAAAGAATGCCCGATAAAGTGCCATAAAAGTTTGATTTTCGTAGCAAAAGATATGACCATCAAAATCAGTTGTATATCACTGAAGGGCACTCCAAAATCAGTTGTATGTCACTCAAACCACGTCCGATTGACCCCAAATTTTGCACACAAGTCATATCCAACACTACAGACCTATTTCAACTTTCGGAATGGGATTCCGACCTCAATATCAAGATTTCCACTATCAGCCCGAAACTCTAAAAATTTAACTTTCGCCAATTCAAGCCTAAATGTGATACGGACCTCCAAAACATAATCCGGACACGCCCCTAAGCCCAAAATCACACAATGGAGCTAACAGAATATACGAAATTCCATTCGAGAGCCATCTTCACACTGTTTCAATAAGGGTACAAATTCTAAGGCTTACGCTCTCATTTAGGGATTATGTGTCCAAAAACACTCCGAAACTGAAAATGAATCATCTCGGCAAGTCATTATAGTAGAAATAAATATGAGGAAAGCAGTTAATAGGGAATCGGGGCTCTAACTCGCAAAACGACTGGAATGGTCGTTATATCCTCCCCTCTTAAAATATTCATTCGTCCTCGAACGAGCATAGAGACATACCTAAAGTGGTGAAAAGATGAGGGTAGCGGTTGCACATATCTTGCTCGGTCTCCCAAGTCACCTCCTCAATCAGCTGACCCCTCCACTGAACATTTACTGATGCAATGTTCTTTAACTTCAGCTTTCGAACCTGCTTGTCCAATATAGCCACTAGCTCCTAAATATAAGATAGATCTTTGTCCAACTAGACTGAGCTGAAATCCAACACGTGCGACAGATCATCGTGATATCTCCGGAGCATCGATACATGAAATACCGAATAAACTCCTGCTAAGCTGGGAAGTATGACAAGTTTATAAGCAACCTCTCCAACACGCTGCAACACCTCAACGGGGCAAATAAACCTTTGGCTCAACTTGCCCTTCTTCCCGAATCTAATAACGCCCTTCATAGACAAAACCCGAAGCAAAACCCGCTCTCCAACCATAAATCAAACATCACGAACCTTCCAGTCTGCATAACTCTTTTGTCTAGAATGGGCTGTGCAGAGTCTATCTTGAATCACCTTAACCTTCTCCAAAGCTTCCTAAACCAAGTCCGTGCCCAATAACCTAGCCTCGCCCGGCTCGAACCAACCAACCGGAGATCTACACTGCCTCCCATACAGAGCCTCATACGGTGCCATATGAATGCTGGACTAATAACTGTTGTTGTAGGCAAACTCCGCAAGTGGCAAGAACTAGTCCCAAGAACCTCCAAACTCAATCACACACACATGAAGCATATCCTCAAGAATCTAAATAGTGCGCTTGGACTGTCCGTCCATCTAGGGTGAAATGATGTGCTCAACTCCACCGAGTACCCAACCCATGTTGTACGACTCTTCAAAACTGTGATGTGAACTGTGTACCTCTATCTGAAATGAAGGAAACTGGAATACCATGCAAGCGAACAATCTCTCGAATATAAATCTCCGCCAACCGCTCCGAAGGATAGGTAGTACACACAAGAATGAAGTGTGCAGACTTGGTCATCCGATCCAGAATCACCCAAATGGCATCGAACTTTCTCAAAGTCTATGGGAGTCCAACTATGAAGTCCATGGTGATCCGCTCCCACTTCCACTCAGGAATCTCTATCTGCTGAAGCAAGTCACCCGGTCTCCGGTGCTCATACTTCACCTACTAACAGTTAAGGCACCGAGCTACAAACCCAACTATATCTTTCTTCATCCGCTTCCACCAATAGTGCTGCCTCAAATCCTGGTACATCTTCGTGTCAACCGGATGGATGGAATACCATGAACTATATGTCTCCTCCAAAATCAACTCTCAAAGCTTGTCAACATTGGGTACACTTATCCGACCATGCATCCTCAATACCCCATCATCATCAAGGGTCACATCTCTAAAATCACCATGCAAAACCTTGTCTTTAAGGACAAGCAAATGATGGTCATCATACTTACGCTCTCTAATACGATCGAACAAGGAAGACCGAGAAACCACACAAGCTAGGACCCGACTAGGCTCCGAAATATCCAAACTCACAAACTGGCTAGCTAGGGCCTGAACATCCATTGCCATGGTCCTCTCTGTTGTGGTAGATAGGCCAAACTCCTAAAACTCTCTACTGGACGATTCAAAGCATCGACCACCATATTGGCCTTTTCCGGATGGTACAATACAGTGATGTCATAATCCTTTAGCAGCTCTAACCACCTCTGCTGATGCAAATTAAGGTCCTTCTGGTTGAACATTGATAACTAGGGATTTTGATGAATTTTATACTCCTTCTTGCTTATACTTTGATTAGAAATTCACACAAAATAGTCTCGAAAGGCTCACAAATTGTGCTGCAGGTTTGCTCAACAAAGTGACAAAATGTCAAATATTAGCTCAAAAGGAGTGAAACTTGGACAAGTGCCAAAGATAAGACAAGGTCAAGAAAAACAGGCCCAGTGCGGCCGCACACCACTTTGTATAGTCCGCACTAGGAGATTCAGAGAGCATGACTTCCAGGCTAAGAGGCAGTGCGGCCGCACTAGGTTTTGTGCGGTTCGTACTGAAGGCAATACGTCCATACTTCCATTTTGTGCGATCCGCAGAGCTGAGAATCAGAGAAGTGTTAAGTTGGAGCTTTCAAGCCAATACGGTCCACACTCCATTTTGTGCGGACCGCACTAGAAGCCTCGCGCAGTCCATTCTGTGCGGTCCGCGGAGCCCGAGTTCAGAGAACCAGATATTCAAGTTCAGAGCCCTAGTGAGGACGCACACCATTTTGTGCGGTCCGCACTAACCCCGCAGGGGCATTTTTTCCCAAAATTTTCAGCTTAGTATAAATAGATTCTTTTTCCATTTTTAGGGTATCAGATAGTTTTGAGAAGCAGCTGCGCTTGCGTGAACGACTCTTGTAGCCATTTTGGGCAATTTTATCTACTTTGCAACATTAAATCTTTATTTTTATCTTAGTAATTAATTAATATGAGTCTATCTTCATATATTTCTTGTTTTTCTTCTTTGAATATGAGTAGCTAGACCCCATAGCTAGGGTTGTGGCTCGACCCTAGTATGAGAAATTGATGGGTCTTGTATTTTAGGGCTAAATTGACTATGGGTGTTTGAATTTGGGTCAATTTCATGATTAATTGCTAAATTAGTGGTTGCAAATACTAGTTTGTGTTTAGTTGACTAGAGCTCTTCTTAAGAAAGAGAGCCTAAGTCTCTGAAATTGATCCAACAAGGAATTGGGGCATACTCAAGAGATTGATAGCCCCAATTAAAGGGTTAAACCTCGAGAGAGTAATACCCGACTTGAACCCTAAGTTGCTTGTGTAAATCTGCATACTCAGTTGGTCTTGAGAAAGTCAATTAGGCAAAATCACTTGAACCATCGAGAGGTGTAGAGTGGGTAAAGTAGTGCAACAGTTATATCATACTCCCTAATTCATGTCAATTGTGCCTTAGACTCAAGTACCCGTCAATTGACCACCTAGGCAGATGTCACTACCCTAGTTCCCCTTAAACCATTTGAATTACCCTTTTAGCTTATCTCTTAGATTAATGTAGTTGCATTTATAATTTGTACTTTTATAAAAGTAGAATTATAAATAAAACCCACAAAAATGATTAGAAGTGTAATTTGGAACACTTATGAAATTCTAAGCTAAATAAACACTCAATTCCAATTCTAGCTCTCTTTGGATAACGATCCCGACCCAAAATCGAGGCAATATCAATATTGGGGCTGAAGTTAAAGCTGTCTTGAGCTTCTGAAAGCTCTCCTCACACACTTTTGTCCACCTGAACAGAGAATCCTTCTGGGTCAGCCTGGTCATGGGTGTTGCAATAGATGAAAATACCTCAACAAATCGATGGTATTAGCCCGCCAAACCAAGAAAACTACGAATATCTGTGGCTGAGGATGGTCTGGTACAACTCTACACTACTTCCACTTTCTTCGGATCCACCTTGAACCCTTCACTCAATATTACGTGACCCAAGAATGCCATGGAATCCAATGAGAACTCACATTTTGAGAACTTCGCATACAATTTCTTTTCTCTCAAAGTTTGAAGCACTGTCCTCAGGTGCTGCTCATGATCTTCCCGACTCCGAGAGTACGCCATAATATCATCAATAAAGACAATGAGAAACCAGTCAAGATATGGCTAGAATACACTGTGTATCAAATGCATAAAGGCTGCTGGGGAATTGGTCAGCCCAAATAACATAACAAGGAACTCGTAATGACCATATCGAGTCCTGAAAGCAGTCTTTGGGATATCTGGCTCCCGAATCTTCAACTAATGATAACCCGAATGCAAGTCAATAATAGAAAACACTCGAGTACCCAGTAACTAATCAAACAAGTCATCAATACGAGTCAAAATATACCGGTTCTTCACTGTAACTTTCTTCAACTAGCAATAATCGATGCACATATGCATAGAACCATCCTTTTATTTCACAAACAAGAGAGGAGCGCCCCAAGGTTACACACTAGGCTGAATAAAGCCCTTATAAAACAATTCCTGTAACCGCTCCTTTAACTCCTTCAACTTAGGAAGAGTCATACGATAAGGAGGAATACAAATGGGCTGAGTGCCTGGCAACAAATCAATGTCGAAATCAATATCTCTGTCGGGTAGCATACCCTGAAGATCAGCTGGAAACACATCAGGAAAATCCATCACTACTGGGACTGAATCAACTGTAGGGGTATCAATAGTGACATCTCGCACATAGGCTAGATACGAGTCACACCCCTTCTCAACCTTAAGAAATGAAATAACTCTATTGGGAGTGTGATCTAAAGTACCCCTCCACCCTACTCGCGGTACACCTGGCATAACCAGCGTCAAGGTTTTGGCGTGATAATAAACAATAGCATAATAGGGCGACAACCAGTCCATGCCCAAGATAACATCGAAATCTACCAGGCTAAGCAATAATAAATCGGCCCTGGTCTCAAAATCACTAAGAGAAATTAAACACGACGATAAACGCGGTCCACAACAAGAGAATCTCCTATAGGAGTAGAAACATAAACAAGGGAACTCAAAGAATCTTTAGATATGCCCAAATGCGGGAAAAAATAAGAGGACATATAAGAATAAGTAGAGCTTGGATCGAATAGAACCGATGCATCTCTATGACAGATCGGAACTATAACTGTGATGACAGAATTGGAGGCAACAACATCAGTACGGGCAAGAAGGGCATAGCATTTGTCCTGGCCTCCCCTTCTAGGGTGACCTCTACCTCCCCGACCTCCACCTCTAGCTGGCTGAGCAGGTAGGGTAGTAGCTGGTGCTGTAATCATAGTCTAGGAACTCTGCAGAGCACGCTATGGCTGAGAAAGCTATGGAGGTGCACCCCTCATAAGTCTAGGGAAATCCTTCACCATATGGCGTGTGTCTCCACACTCAAAATAAGCTCTAGAGGACGTGGTGGCTGTGACTGGCTCGGGCCAGGTTTGCTAGACTGGCCATTGAAAGCACCATATGTAGGAGGCACACTAGATACTGGAGGTGCATAATAAGGCTCCTGAGGTCTAGGTGGAGCTTGAATACCACTGGCTATTGGAAGAGATTAATGAATAGGGAAACTCACATAATCCTTACCATGGCAAATTGCAGTTGGGGCACGGGTACCAGAATAATGGCCCGACTCTCGAGACCTCTTTGCCTCTCTCTCCTCCCTATCTCGAGCAAGCATGCCCTCTACTCTCCTAGAAATGCTCACTACCTGCTGATAAGGAATACTCATCTCTAATTCTAGGGCCATGCTAGACCTGATGCTGGGAATGAGCCCCTCAGTAAACCGGTAAACTCTCTCACGACCTATAGAAACTAAGGCTGGTGCATGTGTAGCCAAGTCACTGAAACGGATATCATACTCTGAAACAGTCATAGTACCCTGGCGCAAATGCTCAAATTCTGCACGCCAAGCGTCCTTGAGGCTCTGAGGGACATAATCTCTCAAAAACATGTCAGAGAACTAATTCCATGAAAGGGAAGCTGCCTCGGTAGGACTGTCCATCTTATAAGTCCGCCACCACTGATAGGCTTCTCCTTGAAAGTGGAAGGCAGTGAAAGAAACCCCACATGACCTTGCTATACCCATACTATGGAGGATACGCTGGCACTCCTCCAGAAATCCCTGAGCATCCTCTGATGCTAGACCACTAAATGTAGGAGGCTTGTACTTCTTGAACCTCTCAAGCTTCCACTGCTCCTCCTCTGAAGCTGTTGGCCTATCCTCGGGCTGAACTGGAGCTGCAGGCGGCACCGGTATAACCTCTAGGATCTGATCAACCTGAACCCGCTACTCTAGAATGCGGGCAGCAGGAGTCTGTACTCCTCTCCCGGCCTGAGATATGGCTGCAGCTAGGGGAATCAACACTTCCTAAGCTAGAGTGGTGTACATGCTCATGAATTGTGCAAGGGTCTCCTGAAGAGCTGGAGTAGTATCAGTAGGCGTATCAGGTGCCTGGGATCCGGTTGGAGGTGTTGGTGGCTCCTATGTGGCATCTTACGTAGGTTCTCTAGATGCACCACATGTGCATCCTCGACCTCTACCCCGGCCCCGGCCTCTGGCAGCTCTAGTAGGGGGCGCGGGTGCCTGGTCATGTCCGGTAGTACGTGTCCTCACCATCTATGAGAGAATAGAAGACAGAGGTTTAGAATTTCGAAATCAATAATCTCGCATGAATGAAATCAAATGAAGTGAAATTTTCCTAATAGTTACATAGCCTCTCTAAGGTAATACAGACATCTCCGCACCGATCTGTGAGACTTTAATAAACCAGCTTGTGATTCATGACTTCTATGAACATAGAGCTCTGATGCCAACTTGTCACAATCAAAGTTTTTCCTCTATGAAATGTCGTGATGGCACCTAGTCTCTAGGATTAGGTAAGCCTAACAAAACCTCGGAAATGAAATAAAAATGTGAAAGTAACAATTAACAGGAAAATATAATAAAATATTTTAAAATACCGCTCGACATTTTATAATCAACAGGAAAATATTATAACACTCTCTCAACTGAACATAACACTCCCAAAACCCGGAATCTCATGAAAGCACAAGCTACAGAAGTACATAGTGTATCTATTTTCTAGAAAGTCTAACAACGAAGAAAATACAGGAATGTTTGTAACTAAAGGAGGAATAGAGAGGGACTTCTAGGTCTGCGGACGCAGCAGATATACCTCGAAGTCTCTGGATCGCCTCGCCTCACTAGAAGTATGGCTGATAAGTAGAACCTGGATCTGCACAAGAAAAACATGTGCAGGAAAGGGCATGAGTACACAACAGCGGTACCCAGTAAGTGCCAAACCTAACCTCGGTCGAGTAGTGATGAGATTAGGTCAGGGCCCTATTGGTTATATATATATATATATATATATATATATATATATATATATATATATATATATATATATATATATATATATATATATATATATATATATATATATAAAGTTAAAACAGTAGGAAATGTAATAGAAAAGATAATTGCTAATAGTCAATGAAATGAATCATAGGAAAAGTATAACTCATTACACAGATAAAAGCAACAGGGGATCTCCTACGATATCGTCCCGTAGTCCCAAACGTAAAGGTACAGAGGATCTCCTGGGATACCGTCCTGTAGTCCAAATTATAAATGTGCAGAGGGATCTCCTGGAATACCGTCCATAGTCCTAAAGTAAATATTCAGTACAGGGTGATCTCCCGGGATACCGTCCCGTAGTCCAAAATGTAAATACACAACCAATCAATACATACAACCGTCTCAACAAGAAATATATAGTTCAATTCAAGTTCATATCAAAGAGACAAGTATTTCTACCCTTAAACATGCTTCACAGAGTCCAAGTAGGCAGTTAAAGTAAATAAGGCAGTTAAGGGATGTAAGCATGCTTTTCTACGCTAAATAGGAGGCTGCAAATACAATTATTACTCAATTTAAAAGAAAACATAGAAATTTACTTAATGAAAATGTGATTTTTCAACAATTAGCACGTGTACGCACTCGTCACTTCCCGTACACAACATTCATATAGCAACAGTACCAAAATCCTAAGGGGAGCTCCCCCAGGCAAGGTTAGGCAAGCCACTTACCTCGAACCAAGCTCAAAATTAATCCGATAACATGCTCTTGCCACGAGTATCCAACTCCAGGTGGCCCAAATCTAATCAAATTAATTTCATAACATAAATATAACTACAAATAACTAATTTAGCTAAAGCAAGAAAATAGAAAAACGCCCAATAATCCTCCCTTGGCTCAAGGCTCGGAATCGGGTAAAAATGACGAATTAAGAACACCCATTCACTCACGAGTTTAACCATACCAAATTCACTCAAATGTGATACCAAAATCTCGATCAAAATCTCAAAATTAGGCCTAAGAACATTTCTCAATTTTCCCCAATTTTTCACCCCAAATTCGAAATTAGATGATGAATTCATGTTTAGATTAATGGGATATAATCAAAAAGGAGTTAGGAATCATAACCCACAAATTTTCTTCGAAAATATCTCCAAATTATTCCTTCTACCGAGTTCTCAATCATTTTTTGAAGTTATGAACTCAAACCCTTTATTTTGGATTTTTAAATTCTGCCAGACGTGTTCTTCTTCGTGAATGCGATACTACAATCACGAACGCGATGAACAAAAATCGACTAGACTAAATTCCTCTTACGCGAATGTGAGGCCCCTCACAAAAATGCCCAGTTCAACTGCCAGGACCTTTGCGAACGCGACCCCTTACTTGCGAACGCGTAGAGAAACTTCCTAAGGTCCACAACTGCTCTTCCTTTCCTCTTTGCGAACACGCTCAGCTCCTCGCATTTGGGATGCTTCTACTGGACAGCCTTCGCGAACGCGATCTCCCCTTAGTGAATGCGAAGAACAAATGTCTGCAATAGAAAAACCAGCAAATCTGTTGTCCTTCTAAGTCCAAAAATGACTCGTTGAGTATCCGAAACACACCCGAGGCCCCCCGAACCACAACCAAATATACCAACCAATCCTAAAATACCATACAAACTTAGTCGAGCCCTCAAATCACACCAAACAATGCTAAAATCATTAATCACCCTCCAATCTAAACATAATGAACTTGAAATTTCAAAATCCTACAACCGATGCTGAAACCAACCAAACCACGCCCGATTGACCCCAAATTTTGCACACAAGGCATATTCAACACTACAGACCTATTCCAACTTCCGGAATAGGACTCCGACACCGATATAAAAATTTTCACTATCGGCCCGAAACTCAAAGAATTCAACCTTCGCCAATTCAAGCCTAAATGAGCTACAGACCTCCAAAACACAATTCGGACATACCCATAAGCCAAAAATCACACAACGGAGCTTTCGAAATCGTCATAATTCCATTCTGGAGCCATTTTCATACTATTTCGACTATCTAAATTCTAAGGCTTAAGCTCTCATTTAGGGACTAAGTGTCCCAAAAAACTCTGAAACTCAAAACGAATCATCCCAAAAAGTCACAATAGCAGAAATAAACACGGGAAAAGCAGTTAATAGGGGATCAGGGCTCTAACTCTCGAAACGATCGGCATGGTCATTACAGTGACGAGTGTGTACATGAGCTAAATATGAAAATTTACCAATTTTAGCTATGTAGACTCCTTTCATGTCTTAATTGAGTTACCTTAACATGTGATATTCCTCATTGCTAAGCTCTCTTCACATGCTCTACTTGTCTTATCTCTTACTTGTTAATTTCTCTACATGTTTAGTTAATGTTGTTGCATCCTCCCTTCCTTATTTATTATTTAACCGTGAGTTATTTGTTTGAAGTTGTTATTCTTGGAATATCTTGTCGTTAAAATAGATATTGAGCTATTAAAGGTCGTGATTCATATTGAGGGAGGGTTATAAAATGTGAAACACTATTCTTGTCGAGTTACTTATTTTCCAATTATTACTGTTGAGACTTTTGTGCATATTATGGTTGATCCATGGGTTATTTGTTGTAAAAACACTATTGCTATTGATTCTTTGGCAAGTTGTGATATTGGGAACTTGAGGTTAAAGTTGTGATACGTTGTGATATTGATACATATGCAGTGGTATAATGTTTTAGGGTTGAAATGCATGCAGCGAGATAATGTGGACTTAATACGTGTGTAGCTAGTAGGATAACTACATGATGCCGTGCAGTGTGATAAGGTGGGATAAAAAGCGGGAAGCTATCTTGAAAAAAAAATGATTTTCAAAACTAAATGCAAGACTCCCGCTGTTTTAAAAGGAAAAGGTTGTGAAATAATTTGTAATTTGAGACTACGAGGCGATGCATCGGTAGTGATTCTTGTTGATACTTTTCTATTATTTCATTTGTGTTTTGTTGCTTTGGTTCCGTATTTTCTTCCATGATGCATTATTTGTCTTGTGTAGTGAAACTAATCTTAGTATATTTCTTACTTGGTTAATCTTAATTGTTATTATTATTACACTATTATTTACTCTTTCAATTTCTTATTTATTCCATTAGGGCCTTGACCTGACCTCATCACTACTATACTGAGGTTAGGTTTGGTACTTATTGGGTATCGTTGTGGTGTACTATGATGACCCGGCTAGTCGTCTCATGAGTTACCACTCTATTTCCCTCATTTCTGCTTTTTATTGCTTTGTATAATATTTCTATATGTGATCGGGTTGATTGGTTAGAGTTCGAAAAGGATTTGGTAAGGTTTGAGACACTTAGTCTCTTTTGAGGAAGGTTAAGTTGAAAAAGTCAACTAGAAGTTGACTTATGTGTTAAAGGGATCGGATGTGAGTTCCAATGGTTCGGTTAGCTTTGGGAGGTGATTTGGGACTTAGGAGAGTGATCGGAATGAGTTTTGGAGGTCCGGAGTAGATTTAGGCTTGAATTGGCGAAAGTGGATTTTTGGCTATTTCCGGTTGGTAGGTGAAAGTTTTGCCCATTAATAATTTATTTGATTTTTATCTTGTTTAATTTGATCGTTATGAGAAAACTTAGTCCATTAATATTCATAAACATCGTAGCTTGCTTTAGGCGCGATCAATAATAAATTACCGTGGCCACGGGTACGGTTCCCGTGGCATGGTTACGATACGTGAATCTCAATTCGGGGATGCATTTCATGTGACCCGATTATAACAACTTCTAATAACAATACCTTTTTAAATAATCTGAGGCGTGCCATGCCAAATAAAACCCCGAAGCCCATGGCCCTCACAAAACTAGTTAGCTCTTATAGAAAATTTGAGGTGTGCCATTTTTATTAAATAACCCATGGCCCTTATGTAATTAATACTAACTCTTTAAAACCCGAGGTGTGCCATCAATTGAATTTTTCATGGCCCTCGCAAACTTTGTTATTAATTTGAAATCTCGTAGTTTCTTTAGGCACGTTATTTAAATTGATTTCCTTTATTTATTAAATTCGGGTGTGCATTTCATGTGACACACTTTCAATTCTCATCAACGTTAAATAGAATGTGTCGTGGACCGCGGGTGCATTCCATGTGGCGTGGTTCAAGGCGTATTTTAAATAATGTTGAATCTTCTAAAATTAATCAAAAGCGGTTAATAAGCTAAAAATGCACCATCGGCTAAAACATGTAATAAATCAGATAATAGGCCAATTATAATAGTTTAAGCGACAGTGCTAGAACCACAGAATCCGGGAATGCCTAACACCTTCTCCTGAGTTAATAGAATTCCTTACTTAGAATTTATGGTTCGCAGACTTCAAAAGGAAAGTTGAATTTCCTCGATTTGGGATTTAAAAATAAACCGGTGACTTGGGACACCAATTAAAATATTCCAAATGGCGACTTTGAAGAATTAAATAAATAATCCCATTTCGAATAATGTCACTTTAATTGGAAAAACTCCCTTATATTCCACCTCGGGTGTGTAAAAAAAGAGGTGTGACATGTATCAGTGTGGATTATGGTTTGGTTTGATGACGGCGGATATGGTTTGTAGGAGTTTCCGAGAGAGTTGAGAGAGAAAAGGGATTCAAGGGCGGCGGTAGGTGAGAAATGAGATAGGTTTAGGGGTCGTTTGGGGTTAAAAAGGGAAAGAGGGAACATGAGCCATTGATCTAAATGATTAACGCCTGGGATTAAAGGGGTTAGGTGGGGAGTCCGGGTTCGAGTTGCAATTGGGTTGGGAATTTGGGTTTGATTTGGGCTCAATTTCAGGCTATAATTGAAATGAAATTGGGTTATCATTTAAATAGTCATTTTCCCTATTTAAAATTTTAAAAAGTAAATTAATTTCTAAAAATAAATTAGAAGTATTAGAATGATTGATGACATATAATTATTAATTTAAAAATACGGACTTCATTTTCATGAATATGAACACAATTAAATCCTAAAAGAGGCTAATATTGCAATTATGCAATTTAGCCTTTAAAAATACTAAATACATTTGTAAGAATATGAAAAAATTATCTTAGCTATATTTTAGCAACAATGTGAAATTCCAATAAACTAATTACCAAAAATAATAATTTTGAAAATATTTATTGGGTTTTTATGGATAAAATAGGGAAATAAATTGATTTAAAAACCTTTAAAAATTAAACAAATAACAAAATATTTGAACATACTTATATATGCGTACATATGCTATTTTGAAGGTATTTTCATATTGAAAAATACATAGAGAAAAATTTGGTATCAACAACTGCCCCTCTTTACCCAGGAAGGATGAAAGAGTTGTCGGATAAAGATATGATGACCAATTTGACCGAATGAAATGGTTCGAAGAAGTTAGGTCGCACCCTGGCCTCTGAGTTGCCTACATATCCCTGATTTTATAGGAATCAGGCCCTATGTAGTTCAAGATCCGTCGGCGGAGTATGCCAATGGAGACTCTTCAAGAACGGACGCAATACCCAAGATGGGGTGAGTGGGCGGCTTGAGAGAATGGTTAAGGTTTGATATAGCTGCGGGAGCTGGAGCGGGCTTGCTCCTACCGGGATGGTCGTTGCTTGCCGGTATACCTGCAATTAGAAATAATACAGGCGTATATTGTGCATGAATTTAAACATGATGCAAGTTCTCGTCGGACCATGAATGTTGTCTTTGGACGGTTAGGATGATGTCCTGGGCCATGAAGCGTGCAATAAGGATTCGTAGGTTATGAAATGATGCTCTCGGGCTATGAGGATGGTGCCTCCAAACCATGATACCTTTGAATAATGATACGAAGATTAAAAAGGGATCCTCGGGCCATGACATGGTGTTCTCGGGCTATGAAAATGGTGCCTCCGAATGATGACGCCTTTGAATAATTTGGCGATCTTTCAGCCCATGAGATGTAGTACGTGGAGATCTTTTAGCCTATGCAGATGCAGTATGAGGCGATCTTTTAGCCATGCGAATGCAGTATAAGGCGATCTTTCAGCTGTGTGAAGGCGATCATTTGGCTCTGCAGATGCAGTATGCGACGATCTTTTAGCCATCCAATGTAGTATGTGGTGATCTTTCAGCCCATGAGATACAGATGGAGGTAGAGCTTAACCTCAAAAGGTAGAGTGATAGCCTTATGCAATGCAGTAATGCAGATGGAGATAGCGTTTAGTCTCGAAAGTCAAAATGATAGCCTTATGCAATGCAAAAAATGCAGATAGATGTAGAGCTTAACCTCGAAAGGCAGAATGGTAGTCTTATGCAATGCAAAAAATGTAGATGGAGGTAGAGTTTAACCTCGGAAGGCAGAATGGTAGCCTTATGCAATGAAAAAAATGCAGATGGAGGCATAGCTTAACGCCGGAAGGAAGAATGGTAGCCTTACGCAATGCAGAAATACAGATGGTGACAACGTTTAGTCTCGGAAGGTAGAATGGTAGCTTTATGCAAGAAATAAAATGGAAAATAGTGATAAAACTTTCTTAACTGATAGCAGATTGCGATATTGTGACTGATGGGTAAATTGTGACACACGGAATGTCATTGGTGTGTGTGGATAGTAAATGTTGGTAAGTGCAACGGTTCTGAGAGTTGTATTCCCGAACAATGTTTGTCTTGTGAGTGTATAGTATGTTTGATGATTTCGTATTCCAAGTGCCTGCATCCAAAGAAAAATCGTGAGTTTTGTAAAGGGAGGTTAGTTTGCATCCCCGCTGTCTTTTTCTTGACTTGCTCGGCTCTAATCTGGTGATACTATATGTATTATTGGTGTAGCGTTGCTAAATAAAGCAATTTCAGTAATATGCATGATTTGTAAAAATATGATATAATAATTTTTAGATTAACCGACGACTGTGACGTGGTTCGAGACATTGCAACCTCTCTTGCTACGGAATTTTGAGGGTCCCCCTCTAAATTCGGCCCCAGTTTAATGGGTTGATGCTTCTGGCTGTTGCTTGCGACCATCAGCTGAAATTACTTCGGAATTTTGAGGGTCCTCCTCAAAATTCTGCCCCAATTTCCAATTGCGGGGAAATGAAAATTTTATTGAATTGTGACCGAACCCATACGGCTGCCTACGTATCCCCTCTTAAATGGGAATTAGGTCAAGCGTAGTTCAAATTACATCAAATAAGGGAAGCATGAAAATTTCACATAGTAACACTTGACTGCATCTGAATTGATCGATTTTGGCCAAACTTCTTCGTCCATTTCTGCAAGTATGAGGGCTCCTCTTTTCAGAACTAGGTGGACCATGTATGGACTCTTCTAGTTGGGAGAGAATTTCCCCTTGGCTTCATCTTGATGCGGAAAATTTTTCTTTAACACCAGCTGCCCCAATGTGAACTGTCTCGGCTTGACTCTTTTGTTGAAGTCTCTGGACATTCTGATCTGATAGAGTTGACCATAGCAG
Organism: Nicotiana tabacum; assembly: GCF_000715075.1. Lineage (NCBI taxonomy): Eukaryota > Viridiplantae > Streptophyta > Magnoliopsida > Solanales > Solanaceae > Nicotiana > Nicotiana tabacum. The sequence goes on from NC_134090.1 coordinate 173,246,798, forward strand.
ACTACATTCATTCTCTTTCCGTCTATAAGGGCTAGTTGCGCATAACTACTTTTTACCCATTCTGTGTCGTCGAGCTCAGCTTCTTGTATGATCCTTAGGGAAGGAATTTCTACCTTGGCGGGAATGACTACTTCTGTACCATAAGCCAGCATATAAGGGGTTGCTCCGGTTGATGTGCGGACTGTGGTGCGATACCCTAATAGAGCGAATGATAACTTCTCGTGCCACTGTTTATGCTTCTCTATCATTTTCCTCAATATCTTCTTGATATTCTTGTTGGTGGCCTCTACAGCTCCATTCATCTACGGCCTGTAGGTTGTGGAATTCTTGTGTTTGATCTTGAAGGTTTCACACATAGCTTTCATCAATTCACTATTGAGGTTGAAGCCATTATCAGTGATGATCGACTTTGGAACCCCGAATCGACAAACAATTTGGTCGAAGACAAAGTCTACCATGACTTTCTTAGTTAGTGCTCTGTAAGATGCTGCTTCGACCAATTTGGTGAAATAGTCGATTGCTACTAGGAAAAACCTGTGCACATTGGAAGGGGCAGGCTTGATTGGTCCAATAACATCCATTCTCCAGGCGGCAAACGGCCATGGCAAGCTTGTTGCATTAAGGTCATTCGGAGGTACCTTTATCATGTCTACATATATCTGACAGCAGTGGCATTTCCGGACATACTGATTGCAGTATGTTTCCATAGTCATCCAAAAGTACCAACTCAGAGTATCTTCTTTGCTAAGACAAAACCATTCATATGCGGACCGCAGGTCCCAACATGAATTTCTTCTAGTAGCCTGGATGCTTCCTTTGCATCGACACACCTTAATAACCCCAAATCAGGAGTCCTCCTATACAGGATTCCTCCACTGTGAAAGAAGTTGTTGGATAGTCTCCGAAGTGTGCATTTCTAAGTATGGTTTGCAAGTTCTGGGTGCTCTCCTTTTGCCAAATATTCCTTGATATCATGTAACCAAGGCTTTTCGTCTTCTTCTTCTTCAACATGGGCACAATAAGCTGGATGATCATGGATCTTTACTGGAATGGGGTCAATGAAATTCTTGTCTGGATGTTGTATCATAGATGACAGGGTAGCCAATGCATCGACAAACTCATTCTAGACTCCGGGAACATGCTATAACTCCATCCTCGTGAACCTCACGGTAGCCAATGCATTGGAATTCTTGGTTGCCCATTCTTCATGCACCTGATGTATGAGTAGGTCTGAATCAACAATCACTAGCAACTCTTGAACGTTCATGTCAATGGCCATCTTGAGCCCTAAGATGCAGGCTTCGTACTCAGCTATGTTGTTGGTGCAGGGGAACCTAAGTTTGGTAGACACCGGATAATGCTGACCAGTTTCTAATACTAGGTCTGCTCCTATGCCAACTTTTTTGAAGCTGGCCACTCTATCGAAAAACATTCTCCAACTGTCATAGGATTCTGCAATGTCTTCTTCTGTGAAAGATACCTCTTCGACGGGAAAATACATTTTTAGGGCTTCGTATTCTCCATCCACGAGATTCTTGGCAAGGTGGTTTGCTAGTGCTTGTCCCTTGATCGTTTTCTGAGTTACGTCAACAGGTACGCTTTAACAGAGAATAACGGGCCTCATACGTGGTAAACTTCTTACTGAGGTAATAGATGGCCTGCTCCTTCCTCACCGTTTCATCATACTACCTCAGAACGCAACCGAAAGCTCCATCCAATACTGCAAGGTAGAGTAATAAGGGTCTACCTGGCTCAGGCGGGACCAAGACTGGTGGTGTTGACAAGTACTCTTTGATTCAGTCGAAGGATATTTGGCAGTAATCGATCTATTTGGTGGCGGTGTCCTTCTTTAACAGCTTAAAGATGGCTCACAGATAACTGTAGACTGTGCTATGAACTGCCTGATGTAGTTACATCTTCCCAAGAAGCTCATCACATCTTTCTTGTTCTTTAGCGGTGACAATTCTTGAATAGCTTTGACTTTTGATGGATCCGGTTCTATTCCTCGATGACTCACAATAAACCCAAGCAATTTTCCAGTAGGAACCCCAAATGCGCACTTCGCGGGATTCAGTTTCAGGTTGTACCTTCACAATCTATTGAAGAACTTTCTCAAATCTTCCATGTGATCAGTGACCTTCTTGGACTTGATGATGACATCATCTATATATACCTCAATCTCCTTGTGTATCATATCATGAAAAATGGTAGTCATGTCCTTCATGTAGGTGGCCCCTGCATTCTTCAAACCGAATGACATCATCTTGTAACAGTACATTCCTCATGGCATAATGAAAGTCGTTTTCCTAGCATCCGCTTCATCCATCCAGATCCGATGATAACTCGTGAAACAATCTACAAATTACTGCAGCTCATGCTTGGTGCAATTGTCAATCAGGATGTGTATGTTCGGCAATTCCCATCATTTTTTGGCACTAGCACGATGTTGACTAACCATGTTGGGTATTCTACTACCCTGGGAACCTTAGCTTTGACTAGCTTAGTCACTTCTTCCTTGATTTTCAAACTCATATCAGGCTTGAACTTTTCGAGCTTTTGCTTTACCGAAGGACATGTTGGATCGGTTGGCAGTTGATGAGCCACAATAGACGTACTCAGACCAGTCATGTCATTAGATGACCAGGCGAATATGTCCTCATATTCCTTTAGAAATTCTGTGTATTCCTTCTTTTCTAATGGCGATAAGTGAACGCTGATTCGTGTTTCCTTGACGTTTTTTGTATCTCCCAAGTTAACAATTTTGGTCTCGTCCAGGTTGGACTTAGGTCTATTCTCAAAGTTCTTAACTTCTTTGACAATCTCATCTGGTATGTCATCTTCATCTAAATCAATGTCTGTTTGTTGTGTTGTTTCATTGAATATCACAGTCATTGGTTCATCAAGATAAGTAATAGTAATATTGTATAAGTAAAGTAATGAGAGAAAATAATAATGAGTGTTGATTTATAAGAAAAGTCAAAATGCTTTGATAAATTGCATAACTGTTTTTAAAATTAGAGATCTTATTGCGGGAATTGAAAAATGCGAAAGAAAAATCATTTAGTAAATAAACAGTGCATGATGCTTGTTTTAGCCTTGCTACCCCGAGGCTCGCCGGGCTTTGGTTGTCCTGATGGTCCAATTATTGAGATGTGCACCTCTACTCACAGCCTGTATGGAAGGGCCTTCCTCCCCCTCCTCCTTGAGAATAACACAACAGTCCTTAACAGGACTAAGAGGAGGAGTGGGTGGAGGGCCCCTGGATCTTGTGAAATAAGATGATGATGCCAGAGTGCACAAACTAACCTTTAGGGAGGGGAATAAAAAAACAAAAATAAATACAAAAAGTAATCAAGTTAGTGAAGATTATAGAAAGTATTGCAATATTTAAACACATAGTGCATGAATGTAAAGTGTGTCCTAATTTGGGAACCTCTTTTGTGTCCGAGGTAGGACTAGCGACAAATTGATTTGGAGAACTTAGAATGCTAAATGCCTCATTTTATTGATAAAAAATAGACGAATCCCAAAACGACATTAAATAAACGAGAAATAAAAGTTACTAATGGTCATTGGCCTTATTACATTTATAAAGTGAAAAAGACAAAATCCTATCTACATGGTCCCAGAAGGACCTTCCTCAGGTTGAATGCTCTCGTTGATCAGATCTTTCAGTTCACGTAGGTTCACCAGTAAAAATGCCTTTGCCAAGTGTTCTCCTTTGTTTCCCTTAGCGTTCTGGCAGTTGGTGACTCTCTTCCTCACTTTTCCTTCCAATTCCAGCAGACTGTATTCCAGATATTCCAACTTTTCGCTAGCTTTGGCGGCCCTCTCCTTCAACACATTGATTTGGTCATTCGATGGAAGACTCTTCCACCAGTCTAGCAAGAGTGAGGGTGTGCTAACCATACCGAAGCTGGGGACCCCGTTCTTTATTTTCTTCAAAATAAAAGGGTTAAGACCATACCCCCACCGGACTCGACTATTTAATATCAACAATTAGCATGAAGCATTTAGTTCTCCAAATAAATACACAGAACGTGGTGACGTCCGTTTGGGTTCAGGGAAACCCGATGAACTTTGGACAAGGCTATCTTAAAGGATCATTATGCGGACAACATAACTGACCCAACTAGGTTTGATCATGATGCATGCATAATTCGAATATAGTAAGGGTTATATGGGGTTTTAGACTGGTACCCTTGAGCGGATAACTCAAGGGGGAAGGCACGGAATCGTCGACTGCACCGCTGATCAACTGGTTTTACTGCAAATATGCCTTTCCGAATTTAGGGGGTTAATGATATAGGAAGAGAGCAACCACTTATTATAAGTGTTGCTATGGTATTTGTTTGGAACGAGTGGAGTATGATGTTGATCATGATTATGCAATGATTAAAAGCATGTTGGCACGTGTTTGCACGTTAAGAAACAATAAATATAGCAGTTTTATAATTTAAAGCAGTAATAAAGGAAAGAAACGAAGAAGATAAGTTAGTTTTGCTTTGAAAAGAAATTAAACGCTTTAAGGAATTTAAACAAGTAATTGCACATAAGGGAGGTACAAATTCACAAGAACAATCTGAATTGGTAAAAGCCTAAAGATCCCCAGCAGAGTCGCCATGCTGTCGCGCCCCTTTTGTTTTCCTCTTCGCATTAGAAAATTGGGTTTATGACATTATAGGCATAATACAACTCATTCTATTTGTGAACTGGGTTTTGCATTTGAAGAGTCACCACCTAATGATTTAAGGTACATTAGGACACCTATAAGATTCACTTCTAAGTTTGTTTGATAACCAGAGATCGGGTAAGGGCTTGAAATTATCCAAAAAGGGAAGGTGTTAGGCACCCTTCGGGATCCACTAGTGTGGTTCCCGGCCAGATAATTTTTTGTGAATTTGTGCAATTTGGCAAATAGACAAGTCTATGCTCAAATAGTAGGGGATTTAAGTTTAAACACATAAGAGTTTGAAAAAAACAATTATTAAAAGGCGGATTTTGAAAACGAAGTTACAATTCTACAAATACTTGAGAATATAAAAATGGAGGGGGTCCTAGGTTTATTTATAATATGGATTATATCAATGCGATACCCAGTATGACACTCCTCAAAAGAGAGGATACACGTGGTATTAGCGCAACGGTCATCATATCCATATCTACCCTTCCTACCCCGTCGAGGTATTAAAGCTCGGATTGGTCTCGACCACTATTGCATGATATTACCCATCCCACTCCTATTAGTCCCGAAGGAACTTAGGACTACTATTCCTAAAGGAGAGGGATATTCGGTTGACTTTTATGTTTCAGAAGGTGAAAATGCTAAGGTGACATACAAAAAAACACATAGGACTGCATATGAGGGGAAACATGTAAACAACTAAAAGGCACATGTATACCTCCTCAAACAGAACACATAAATAGCACGACATAAACACAGTTAGGGTCTGAATTTAAAGTGCTAATGCAAGGAGAATTTTAATTATTGAGGCAGACCAGTTTATTACATAACTCAGATAAGAAGTCCGAATCAGGTATGCCTGCTGGTTGTAGTAGTTACTGATTAACAAAGGCAGATTCAGTTTTTATTGGCGTTATCACCTAAGGCTCGCCTAAGTGTTTGGGTGAGATCCTATAAACATGATATCTATTGCTGATTCAGAATGTAGTAAATCAGTAATAATTCTACAACAAATGATTTGAGATCCTATAGACATGCTTTCTAAGCCGCGTTGAATAAAGGAGTAAGGCTGTTTAAAACTAATTCAGAACAATACGAGTTAGGCTGATTTTAAACTAGACTAGTTGCAGTTTTATAGACGTTGATATCTATTATTGCTAATTTTAATTCATATAGAAAAGATATCTAGTCGAACGTGAAATGAAGCATGCAGTATTTACTTGAATCCTATATGCATGATTTCTATAAAGGTACTGATTTTACCGATGTTAGATTGTAACCGCTTAGATCCTAAGAGTATGGTGTCTAAGTGTGGTAATAAACATGCAGAATTAAAGACAAACCCTATAGGCATGTTATCTAAATGTAGAGTTAGACATGCAAAATTTAGGACAACTGATCTTATAGGCATGATATCTAAATGTAAAGTTAAACGTGCAATACAACAGATCTTATAGGTATGACATTTAAATGCAGAGTTAAACATGCAGAATTTAAAACAACATATCTTATAGGTATGATATCTACCCTTAAGCATGCACAATTACCCAGCCTTTTTCACTAGCCAACCCCAATGTTTATTACAAATTATTACAAATTGAATAATGAATTGCATCAAAAAAGTGTAAAAGAAGAAGTTACAACTAGAGGAAGTTTGTTTCTTGACTTCCTCTCTGAGTTACGGAATAAACTACCTCAAATGCCATTTGTTCTAAACCCTTTCTCAGACTTGAGTGTGTCAAAGTTCCCTAAGGGTCTCAAGGGACCCGGACAGTGCTTACACCCAAGTTTGCATAACCAGATAGAGATGAGTGCAATGTGGAAGGGTCAACCCTTATGTGTCCAAGTTTAGAGGGAGCTCATGGGTCCCAAGGCAAGGCTCACACAAGAGTGGAACAACCTAAGTCTAAGAGTATAGTGGAAGTGCAGGAGAAGAGATTTTGTTTAAAACTAGGTTGAGAATAGTAAGGTGTAAGGGAAATATGAAAACAGTAATAGTAAATCTAATACTACACAAAATCAACATTTTTATACAAAGGGGTCAGGGGTTTGGGAATACATTGCAGGGAGCATATGACCCTAAGAGGGGTCAGGTTTGGACATGCACAGCAATAGCTAGTGCTAGCATGCCCATAAACCAGCCGAAGAACACAACACATAGAGGGGATATGAAGCATATGACCCTATGGAGGGTCGGGTTTGGGTCATGCACATCAATGTATAGTGCCGACATGCCCTCAAACAAACCAAAGAACACAAACACATAGGGGATATGGGGGTTTGGGATTCATGAGTCATAATAAGTGACTGGCAGTGTTCATACATAATAAAAATACATTAATTGAGAAGAGGAAGGGGCAGATTACAACATGCTTGGTAATGTAACTGGATTAAACACAAGCAGAAAACATGCAAGAGTGAAAGAAATATTAAAGAAACATGTTGTTGTTGATGCTAGAAGATTAATTAGAACATACCAGTAAAAAGGAAAATGCAGAAAGAAAAGTAAGCAGATTTCCACAGCCTAGCCTTGGCTTTCGACCGGCTTGACAAAGTAGCAACACAAGTAGTAACAAAAAAAAGAGCTTTGAGTGAAGTGTATGTTCTGAACTCAAGTGGTTCGTTCGTGTTTTTGAAAGAAGAGGGGTGCAAGGTATTTATAGTTTTGAACACATGAGGAATAAGGTAATAAGTAAAGTTCTACCACAAACATGGAAACAATCACAAGTCAGGATCAATTACACAAGTGACTCCCTTTAATTAAGGTGTCACTGTTTAACGGGTAATGACAGATTCAAAATAAGGAAAGAAGATCAATTTAAAGACAAACTAATTATTACCATAAAAAGAGTAGTAAAAGCATTGAGTAAGTAATCAAGTCTAAGCACAGAAATATGCTTATTTTGGGAAAAGATTCAGTAAGGAAAAATAAGAAAAGGAATCAATTAACTTCAACAGGCGAGTGAAATTAGAGTTCATAAAAGAAAAGTTTTTGAAATCAGTCACACGATTGAGATCAATCAAAGAAGAAACATGCTTCTGCACTTCAGTATATAAGTAAAGTGAACAGGGTCATCAAACATGCGAGGCCAAGCATATTGGCAAAAGAGATAATCACAAGCATGCAGTAGTGGCAGAAATAAGCTAGGGTTCGTAAAGCAAATATTCGAAGCATAGTAATCAAGTAGGTCAAGTCACATTGAATTCAACAGTGAAGAAAATAGAGTATCAGAAACATGCAAAGGTATCACAGTAGTAGGTGAGGAAACTTTTTGAAAAGTATAGGTTTTCGACAAAAGTTGAGTTAGAAAGATACGAAAACTCAGAATTAGATGAGTCACATAAAGAAAAGAAAGTCTAAAACAAAAGCTTTCAGTTGAGTCAAGTACTCGAACAAACAATTTCAGCCCCAAAAACCTAGGGCTTTTCAACAACAATCGAGTTTTAAAATGGTAACACAAATAAATCAAACAAGAAAATTTCTTTTGTTTTGTCTATTTTGTTGAAATCAGGCACCCACCTAGAGAACAAGGGAAGACAACACGAGTTTCAAACATAGAAAGCAGTTCAGGATCAAGCAGTTAGGCACCCACCTAAAGAACAAGGAGTGACAGTTCAAAAGAAAGGCAGTGTCAGGAAGAGGACAAGTCAGGTTCGACAATCAGACACCCACCTGGATAACAAAGGAAGATAGTCCAAGGAAAAGCAGCCTCAAGAGAAAGTAGTTCAGGTTCAGCAATCAGGCGATCACCTGGAGAAACAAGGGAAGATGACACAAGTTCAAAGGAAAGCGGGTCAGGATCAGCAGTCAAGCGCCCACCTGGAGAACACGAGAGAACAAATCAAGTTTCAAAGGAGAACGGTGTGAGTTCAGAAATCACGCGCCCACCTAGATACTAAGGGAAAATGGTCCAAGTTTCTAAGGAAAACAATTCCAAATAACAAAAGAATATGGTTCAAGTCAGCAATCAGGAACCCACTTGGAGAACAAAGGAAAATTAGTCAAGTTTCGTGGAAAAAGCAGTGCAAGTGTTGGAAATCAGGCACCCACCTGGAGAACAATTGGAAAGCAGCAATGTTCAAAGGAAGACAAGTCAAGTTCAGCAATCAGGAGCCCACTTGGAGGACAAGGGAAAACAGGTCAAGTTATAAGGAAAAACAATTAAAGTTTTGGCAATCAGACGCCCACCTGAAGATCAAGGGAATACATTTAAAGTTTTGGCAATCAGGCGCCCACATGGAGAGAAAGGGAATACAATTGATGTTTTGGCAATCAGGCGCCCACTTGGATAGCAAGGGAATACAGTTGAAGTTTGGCAATCAGGCACCCACCTGGAGAGAAAGGGAATACAGTTCAAGTTTTGGAAATCAGACGCCCACTTGGAGAGCAAGGGAATACAGTTAAAATTTTGGCAATCAGGCGCCCACCTGGAGAGCAAGGAAGTACAGTTAAAGTTTTGGCAATCAGGCGCCCACCTGGAGAGGAAGGGAATACAGTTCAAGTTTTGGCAATCAGGCGCCCACCTGGAGAGCAAGGGAGTACAATTAAAGTTTTGACAATCAGGCGCCCACCTGGAGAACAGGGGAATACTATTAAAGTTTTGGTAATCAGACGCCTACCTGGAAAGCAAGGGAATATATTTCAAGTTTTGACAATCAGGCGCCCACCTGAAGAACTAGGAAGACAGTTCGAGTATTGACAAGTAGGCACCTATCTGGAGAACAAAGGAATTTACTTCAGAATGCAATGCAAGGCAACAACAAAAGGAATCTCACCTGGAGAGTACAAGTCAACAGAGCAGCGAAAACTGCAAGATCAAGTTTGAAGATTATAGACAAGATTCTTGTAATTCATAGATCATAGTTTAGTCTAGTTTCTTTTATTTTATCTTGGTGAAATAAGGAGTTCAGCAAGAAGTAACAACAACAACAATAGTGAAATCAAAGCTTCCTGGTAGTCCCAACTACCAAAACTTCCCGAACTACACTGACCTGATTCCTTTATAACCAAGGATATGTAGGCAACCTTGGAAGCAAGGTGCGGTCAAATCTTTCAAAATGCTTCCCACGGAGTATTCAAATGGGTAAAAATCGCTCGTATCCACTCACATTATTTTTGCACGAAAACTTTTTTAAAATTTTATAGAATTTTGTGGAAATTTGTGCTAATTGTTTGCATTCCCGTGCATGTTTATTTCCATTAAAAATCATGAAAATGTCAAAAAAATGCCATGCATTGCATGTAGGATTTATTTTGACATTTTTAAGGTTAATTAGTAAATTAGTTGCTTTATTAAAAAATAAATATCACAAAAATTGGATACTTTGCATTTTTTGCCTTTTAATTTTAAATTTGTAATTTCCATTTTTAATTTAGGAGTAATTAAATTTTGTAAATATTATAGTAGATAATCAGCTTAATTTTTTCAAATTAATTATTTTAGGAGTTTAATTTAGGTTTTAATTAATTAAAATAGGAAAAGAGAAAATTGAAAAAAAAGAAAGGAAAAAGAGAATTAAAAACAAGTTTGTTGTGTAATGGACCAAAACGCAAAGCCCAAATCCCCTACTATTTCCCATTCCAACCCAGGCCTAGTTACCCGGTCCAGCCACAATTAGCCTAAAACAACGTCGTTCACTCCTTAAAATCCCAGCCGTTGATCTTTATTGATCAAACGACTGGGAACTAACCTACTCATCCCGATATATATGTCCGAACCCACCCCCTAAACCCTTCAAACCCCCCATTTCATCTCCTTCATTCTACATCTTAACCTAGCCGCCCCAAGATCCCCATCAACAATGGATGCCACCCTAACACCATCAAACAACCCCAAATTACTCCTCCACAATCCCCACCCTCCCTTGAATATTAATTAGACACAAATTTCCCCAAAATCCCCACCCGTTACTCCAAATCCCAAATCTGATGCCAAAATTCGAAAACCCTAGTTTTGTTCTCTTTTCAAAGTTTAAGCGATTTTGTTTGATAATGAATCAAAACTCATGTCGATAGATCATTCTCCATAAGAATAATCGATTGGCATTAATTTTGATTCGTTTCAAAAGCTCAGCGGATTCCGGCAAGCTTCGTTAAACAATAACGTTCATCGAGTCACTCATCTGTTTCCGATAAATACAGTACATATTTTTCCCTTTGATTGTATCTCCATTTCTTTTCTTCCCATATCAGTTGGATTTTTGTTTGACCTAGTTCTATTTTAAAAATATATATTAATAGTCTATTGTAGTTAATTGCACTAGAGTGGTTTTGTTTTCTTATTCGCTGTTTGTCCGTGTTTTATTCATTTTTTTTAGTTTTATCCAGCTTAGTCTATAGGATTCGAGTTATTTCTCAAAATCGATTAAGTATTTTTTTGAATTGGTTGGTCCACTTATTGACCAAATTGCTTTTGTTCTATCTGTGACACGGTTCTTTTCTTCTTCTTCCTTTCGATTTGACTTTAGTTCAAATTGGGCCACAACTTGAGTTTCAATGCTCATTTTAGTTGGTTTGGGTTTCAGCATTGGGCTTTTTGGTCATCTCTGACCCGGTTCAAAGAGGCCCGTTCATTTTGGTTTGGAGTCTTGGGTTAATTTGACCCAGGGGTGATTTTCTGAATGTAAATACAGGGATGTCGAAGGTTGTTTTGAGTATTTGGGGGTTGAGGGAATATTTTTTGTTGTAGGAAACTTCTAGAGGATAAGGGTAGGATGACTTGCAGGCTAAGAAAAAAGGTTTAAGATATTTTGAGAGGTTAAAATGGTAAAATAATTAAGAATTAAAGGAGTAGAATGAGAATTAGTTAACCAGGCTAGGGCTGCCTTAGGATTGCCTATATAAGAGCCCTTTTCTTTCATTTTGAGCAGCCATTGATACACTGAAAAATACTAAAAAAGTTCGTACATCTTTTGGTTGAAATTTATTTTGGTTTTGCTCTTTGGTCTACATTGTTAGTAAGAATTTAGAAATTTCAAGGAATTTATGTTCATCTGGGTTAAAAAGTGGTTTAAAAGAGCTGTGTTTGCTGTATTGAATTGTGAATAGCATGTGAAGTGTAAATGTGCAATCCGATGTTGAATTATAATGAACACGAGTTGCTTGTTGAATCATATTCCCATGCTCCTTAATTTCATTAATTTTTCTGTAATAGTCTAGCTTTTTATATGCATTCTATGTACTCTTTCATGTTATTGATGTTGTATCACATGGTTAAGTTTTGGTTTAATACTTTTGTATAGTCTAATGGGTTGTGAGTCGTTTAAACACATATCATGGGTGTAGAGAATGCTCAAGGCATTTTCAATAGGGATCTAGGTCATATGAAGAACTTTTTTTGGTTTTGATTGAATATGTTCAAAGTCAATGTTGATTCTCAAATTTAAGGTTGGTCACATAACAATCTCGTAGGCTTATTTCTTTCTACAATCTGGTTTGAACATTTGTGCTCTTGAGGAGCTATAATTTGAGTAACAAGTTGTTAGTGCTAGATATTCCGATTGTGTAGGATTTTCATTATTGTTTTCATTAGAGAGGTTTAAATTGAGATTTGAGTTTTATACAAATTGTTTATAAGTCATCTTGGGGCTAAATTGAGTTTTGAATGTTGCACCGTCTTATCCTCATGTTGCTAATTCAATTAAATTCAAAATAGTTTTTCTTTTAGATGTGTAATATGGTTATTTGGGTGTTGTAGTATTTTGAGCTTTGTACATCAATTTGCTACATGTTGATCATAACCAAATGAGCTTAGCCAACTTTCAAAGGCTTCAGATGTCTCCTCCATTTTGTTTGGACTCGATCTTGAGCCCCCAAGCCCTTCAGTTTTTGCTTTCCATTAGGATCAACTTACTTTGGGCCTGGACGTTTGGGCCATTTGCCTGAAATGCATTTTACATTCCTTGGGCTTGCCGTCGAGCCCGATTCCCCTTATAAATAGTTTCTGCAGGTGAAAGCCCAAGGTAGACTTAGCCCAAATACTTGATGGTCTAGTACAAATATCATTTTTCTTTTAGTTAATAGTTGTGCAAGAATAACTCTTTTAACTATATTGAGTTGTGCCATCATAATTAATCTATGGCCCTCACATGTTATAACTAGGAATTAAGAATAAATATCCGTAGAAAAGCCTTTAGGCGCATTGAAAAGATACAATTGTGATTATGTACACGTTTGCATGACATGATTACGATTCTAAAAACCAATTCGGAGTATGCGTTCGCGCAACTTCGATCAAACTTTCTTAACAATAAATCTTTTTTAATAGGACACTAAATTAAATTTATTTCATATAGCTCGAGGTGTGTCATCCACAATTTAATCATACATGGCTCTCGTATTAATTTCATAACCTAGATATAAAAATGACGAATGTTCATAGTTCGCTTTAGGCACGTTTAAAATACCATCGTGATTGCGCACACGTTCGCGTGATATGATTACGATTCATAAAAATAAAACCGGAGTATGCGTTCGCGCAACTTCGACCAAATTTTCTTAATAATAACAAAGCGTTATTAATTGTGGACACGTCGGCGTGACATGATTTTTGACGCGACAAACAAATGAGTACATGTACGCGTGACCCATTTCAAGATAATTTTTTAATTAAAAGCGAAAAATGCACATAGGTTCTAAAATTAGTAATCAAGCAATTTAGTCAAGCCAAGTATGATCAAAGCGACCATGCTAGAACCACGGAAGTCGGGAATACCTAAAACCTTCTCCCGGGTTAACAAAATTTCTTACCCGGATTTCTGTGTTTCGCAGACATTAATACAGAGTCAAACTTCCTTGATTCAGGATTTTAAACTGGTGACTTGGGACTCCATAAATTATCCCACGTGGTGACTCTGATCTTAAATAATAATCTCATTTTGATTGTCACTTAAATTGGAAAAAACACCCTTAATACCCTTCCCGGGGTAGTAAAAAGGAGGTCTGACACTTACCTCTTTAAATATTACCACCTATTTAATGCTGTAATTGTCACGTATTTGAGCCAAATCTTGTTCCACGTTAGGGGCTTCATCTTTATCCAAAGATTCTTAAATAATCTGCCACTATAATTTATTAATTACCCACATAATTAAGAATTTTTCTTAAATTACTTAAAATACTATTTGTTTTGAATATATTTTATACATTCTACTATCACGGTCATATGGTACCTTGTATGGTACTAGTCCATAAGTATCGAGGATTATATCTCGGACCATATTTTATCCCAAAATGACAAATTTCAACCAACCGCATTCTTCAACTCGCTTACCCTCTCAGCTTCACGATTTTACTTATCACATGTTACAAATATCATAAATACCTATAACTTCAACAAACAAAAAAATAGTCTTGTCCTCATTTTAAAGTACTACTATTACAATATCAAAATAATAAATCGTGGTACCATTTAAAAGCAATACATATATTATTATTTCGTTAAAATATCCATGTAAAAAATACACATATTTTCTCAACTTCTAAGTTTCCTAATCTCATATAAAGAGTACGTATTTTCGTATGCTTAATACTTAAAATGGTATAAAGTAAAAGATAACCTTATTTTCTTGTGAGAAAATAATTCATATCTTTACAATAAAAAAAATCTCATAAACTTTTCTCATATTAGGTGTATAATTTAAAATGTATTTGAAAGTAGTAATATTAATAACTATATGAAATCATATTTTTTTCAAACTATTTTACAAAAATATTCCACTCAAAATACCATATCAAACGCATATAACAGTGTCAATGTTGTTAAACTTACGGGGTGTAACACAAATAAACTCACTCTTTTCTCCCGCTTAGCCAAGGCCAAATATTTTTTCAAGTTTGATTTAAAATCTGAATTTTGGCAATTGGGAATCCACCCTAATGAAAGACCCAAAACATGATTTTGCATCCACAATCATCACTTCCAATGGAAAGTCATGCCCTTCGGATTAAATACCACACCCTCCTTGTTCCAAAAAGCCTTGACAAGAATATTACTTCCCATCGTCCATACCTATTTACTTTACATTAATGACATCCGATTATATAGTGATACATTTGAAGAACATGTCAACTTACTTCGTCAATTTGAGGCATTGGTAACTCAGTGTGGGTTCATGCTTTTAGGTAAAAAAATGGTTCTTGCTCAAAAAGAGATTTATTTTCTCAGAATGCATTTTGTCAAATGTGCATACAGTCTAGAAACACATATATGTCAGAAACTACTCAAGTTTCCAGATACCAGCCTCACAACAAAGAAGATCCATCAGTTCTTGGGTGTACTAAATTATGTAAGAGATTGCATCTCATATATCTTTAAATATATTTCTCCGCTCACAGAGATGCTAAAGAAAAATTCTCCATCATGGGGAAAGAAACAAGATGAAGCAGTCAGGGAAATAAAGGAGATATCTAATAATGTCAGGTCCCTCTCTATCCCTTCAGAAGGTAAGAAAATACTACAAACTAATACCAGCAATGAATACTGGAGTGCTGTTCTATTTGAAGAAAAAGATGGCAAGATCAAAATATGCGAGTATGCTAGTAAAAAGTTCAAAGATGTCGAGCAACATTTTCACTCGACTTTCAAGAACATTCTTGCCGTGAAGAATAGAATCAAGAAATTCATTTTTTCATGATTTCATGAATTTATGATAGAAATGGATATGAAGACATTCCCAAAGATGATCCAGATAAATTAAAAAAT
This sequence comes from Nicotiana tabacum, assembly GCF_000715075.1. Classification (NCBI taxonomy): domain Eukaryota; kingdom Viridiplantae; phylum Streptophyta; class Magnoliopsida; order Solanales; family Solanaceae; genus Nicotiana; species Nicotiana tabacum. Next base: position 173,262,185 of record NC_134090.1, read on the forward strand.
TATTACCAATCCTCAGATTCTTAGATGGGCCCAGTGATTCTCTCCATACAATCTTATGGATCCTTTTGATCCATCAATTATAATAAAAAGGAGAACTTATTATGAACTCCAGGTTTTCTGGCCGCATGGAGGATCTATTCTGAAGCCTTATAGGGTAAATCCAGTGTCACGACCCTAAACCCGGACCCTGTCTGCATGGCGTCTCTCATAAAGACAAGGCCGGTCGACACTTTCCCATTTTAGTGTTACGCAATTAAACAATAAGAATTAAGTCTAAAAACAGGATAAATAATCCAAAAGAGCAGTGAACATTACAGTTTGCGGAAATAAAACCCAACACAGCCCGATACCGGGGTGTCACCAGTCATGAGCATCTATCAGTACACTACAAGTCTGAAATGTCTACCAAGATATTACAGAATAACTGAAAAGAGATAGAAATGAGATGAAGGGGGAGACGCACGGGGCTACGAACGCGGAGCAGCTACCTCGTGGACTTCGAAATCTGTCGGGAGTTCTCAACCTTCACTAGCAGGGTCAGCAATGCCTGAATCTGCACACGGGATGCAGGGAGAAAAGTGAGTACTCCAACTCAGTGAGTAATAATCATAACTAAATAATGAGAGCAATAAATCACGTAAGGCACATTATAGGCTATAAGGAAGTAGTAAAAACTAGTAAAACATTGAAGCATTAATAATGTGTAAAGTGATTTTAGTCTAGTTCAAACTTCATGAAATGCCTTTTTAAAAATTTAAGCAGGTAAATGATAGACAAATAGGAAAGATAAACATATAAAGGTTCGCCCCTCGGGCACAATGTCAACAATTCCGCCCCTCGACAATATCTCAGAAATAATATCAGCCCCTCGGGCTAAATCTCACATCACAATGGGTACCCGCGCTCACTGGGGGTGTGCAGACTCCTGGAGGGGCCCCTTACGGCCCAAGAGAAATATCAAGCCATCTCATGGCATCATCACTAGACTCTCGTCCTCATATCAATAAGCCACCTCGTGGCGTACAAAACTCAGGCCCTCGGCCTCATAATCATAAGTAGTGTATCACCGCTGCGGCGTACAACCCGACCCAAAAGTATCATCACAACACAGGCCCTCAGCCTTACTTAGTCAAAATTACATAAGCCACTCGGTCAATAGTAAAATATGATGCTCAGCCAAAAATATCATTTAAAAGATCATTTAAGTGTTCAAACAAAGTAAACATGGTTGCGTTATGAAAATAATAGATTATAGCCTGATTGAGTACAAGTATAAAGTCAAAACAGTGAGGAAATATCAATAAAAATTCCCTAAGGGTTCAAATAGGTTGAACTAGGCCCAAATATGGCATTCAACCCAAAACATGATGTTCACAAATAAGTTTCAGTCACAATCCCCAATAGTGCACGACCCCACGCTCGTCATCTAGCTTGTGTGTCACCTAAATATAACACACGATGTGCAATCCGGGGTTTCATAACGACAGGACAACATTTACCACCATTACTCACCTCGGTCCGGTCCAAACGCTAGCCCACGATGCCTTTTCCCTCACGAACAGACCTCCGGATGCTCCAAATCGAGCCACAATCAAAACATAACCATTAAAATATGCTAAGGGGACAAAGCCCACTCGAAAACATCCCATATACATCAAAAAACCTGAGATCGCTCAAACCCGGCCCCCATACCTACATCTCGGAATCCGATATAAATCATATCAATATAATCCTCATCCTCCCACGGGTCTATACATATTAAGAACATCAAAATCGGACCTTAAATGGCCCCTCAAAACCCCACTCAAAGGTTTCTCAACTCAAGCCTTAATTACCTATTTTTGCTACTAATTTTACATGGATTTCAAACTTACAAATGCTAAAATTCATCATAAAAACAAGTTTAGGGTCCAAAAATATTACCTACATAAACTCGTACTTACGCTACCGCATGTGCGCCCACTTCACCGCTTCTGCGGTTCCTGAAGAAATTCCTCTTGGCCGCTTCTGCAGTTGCCTTCCGCTTCTACGATCATCGCACCTGCGGTCTCCTAACCGTAGGTGCCGTTATGACAGAAACCAAATACTTCAGCTGCAAAAACTCAATTCCAATTCTTCCGTCACTCATCCAGAATCACCCCGAGGCCCCCCGGACCTCAACTAAAAGCACAAACAAGTCACATACTACCATTCAAACTTGTACCAATCTTCAAAACACTTCAAACAATATCGAATCACCCAAAACACATCGGATTCAAGCCTAAGCTTCCAATTTCTTCTAAATTACGCTTTTGATCAAAAAGTATACCAAACCACGTCCGAATGATCTGAAATTTTGCACGCACGTCACAAATGACACCACGGATCTACCCCAACTTCCAAAATTCCATTCCGACCTCTATATAAAAAACTCACCTATTAACTGGAGAACGCCAAAATCCCAATTTCGGCAATTCAAGCCTAAACCTTCTACGGACCTCCAAAATGCATTCTGATCATGCTCCTAAGTCCCAAATCTCCTAAAGGAGCTAACCAAATCATAAAAATTCCAATCCAAGATCATATACCAACAAGTGAAATCTTGGTCAAACCTTTCAAATTTCAGGTTTCAAACTGAGAACCGTTCTTCGAAATTCATTCTGATTACCCTGAAAACAAAAAACCAACGATTTACATAAGTCATAATATATCACACGTGGAAAGTCATGCCCGTGAACTGGAGAGCGAAGTGCAAAAGCTCAAAACGATCGGTCGGTTCGTTACATCCTCCCCCACTTAAACATACGTTCGTCCTCGAACATGCCCAGAGTTGTTCCGAAAACCATCAAATCATTGTGTAACCTTACCATGCACATACCCGGGGGTGGTCTCACGTCACCCTATCTCATATAGGTCCAATAACACAATGTAACTAAAATTTCACAATCCAATCTAGCCTAAAATCATAAAACAACATTTTCACTTCTGAAATCATCAGTACGATCAGAATCTCACATCTATACGTTGAATAAGTCCGAACAAGCTATAATAAACCATATCTGCAACCCTTGATGCAATCATAAGATATACCACATAACTCAGACATTTGTAACGATAACTTCCCAATTACGACAGTTGCATACCACAACTGAATACCGATGATAAACCTCTTATCAACTAAAGTCTCATTGCAACACTTTCATATACTGCCAATGTTAAATGCAACACATAGAAGTTATAAATATTCCTTAAATCAGCCATTCGTGAAGCCACTTCCCTTTTGGCAAGGACCATAGCAAATTCCTAAGTCGAACATTGATATTATCCTTCCAACACGCTGAAACTGAATCCATTTGTATACTTTATATATCCAAACAATCATCTAATCCCACATAACTACTCTTGTGACATGACACATCAGTACAGGCTAAAGCCGCAATATGTGCAATCTGCGCACCAATAAGCAACGATCCGACATACTCAAATTATGAAAAATGACTCAAATGAAGGAGCTGTACCGCAAGCTCACAAGTACCACTACACACAATGTTGAGAACCCATCATACATCATAGAAATAGAACACACGAATCTAACCTGCAGGATCATACCTCCACATAGCTTTGCTCCAATGCGCGACCTCATCCAAACACTAGTCCGCATGAAACACCTCAAGTCACTATGCTCACAATCGACAACCATGCGCAATATGATGTCTAATACCAAAGCAATTATCATAACCACTGTAAGCAATTGGCATAACATTACACATACCTGAAAGGACATAATCGATACGCCATCCACCGAGCAATACCTAGTACTCTCCCCGCTCGAATTCCACTGAGAGACCTCAATAAAACCACACCACATGTGCCTATAACAGACAATCCCAATGCCTTGCAACACGGAAATGTAACTCATAGATCTCCCCATATGATTAATAGGCTTAATAACAATCGAATCAACACATCCCTCAACAATACAACTCGGAGCCAACCAAGCCGTCTTGATGCAGAACACACACCCATATAGGTCTACTAATGAACCCCTTATCAAGGAGTTCCTGAAGCTGCTCATTCAACTCCTCTAACTCCGTTAGTGCCATCGATACGGTGCCCAGCACCAAATCAATACTGAAATCAACAACCCTATTTGGTGACATGCCCAGCACTAGGAAACACATCCGAAAAAGTCCCTCATCACTAGAACTGAATCAACAACAGGAGTCCCTGCACCGACATCCGTAACGAAATCCAAATAAGATAGACAACCCTTCCCAGCCATCCGATGGGTCTTCAAAGATGACATCACCCTACTATGAACATAATCCGTCGAACCTCGCCACTCCATCTGTGGCATTCCCGGCATAGCCAACATTACCGCCTTAGTGCAATAGACCAGAATAACATGACACAAAGACAACCAATTTATACCTAATATTACATCAAAATCTAACACACCGAGAACTACACTGTGTCGATAGTCACTGTATAGTGCCGATACACGCGACCCACAACCACAACATAACCTGAATATGGGAACTCTCCGTCTCCAGCTCCATATAGCACATAAATCTCTATATTCGATCTCAATTCCACCGTCCAAATATACAACACACCTCTAATACCCAATCTTTCCACGAGAGGTACTCTCATAATTCTTCTGTTCCACTAAGCAACTCGAATATCAGTAATCGATCTAACAAGAGAGTGCCACAATACTACCGATGTACCACTAACTTAATCACATTTCCTTTTTCTGGAATGTATACCCTTGTCAGGTCACACCAATTAGCAAGAACATTTCCTTAATCATTTGAAGATCATTTCCTAATCATCTAAAGCTGCCCGTGCTGCCTAAGAATATTATGACCTTCCTTTTAGAACTGAACTATAACCTTACACATGCAAATTTCAATACTACACAACATACCGCATAAACCATACCATCCTAGGATAACTATGAGGACTTCATATCCCTTCTGAGACACAAGCAGCTAGGTATCCAAGAACTTTCCATTGATCCCATGTAGAAGAAAATTACTATACATCCCAGACTCCTCATGCCCGTAGAAAATATACATCTCTAACCGTGGTAAAAACCATCAAGAACACCCCGGGTTTCCCTTTGCACAAACCAGACCTGTCAGGACTGAATCCTTCTAACTCAACCAAGCTACACAAGTCATCAAAACCTAAGAGCATTGCCACGAAGTACCTCTAGAAACTCATTATCTCATAAGCACCCAAAGAACTAATCGTATCCCTTACCATGTCGATCCGACCTACTACCAAGTTGCCCTATTTATCCGAGTTCCTTCAGAATTACATTTAAATTAATACTTCTCCTTTCCATAATACCGCAATCCTTAATCCGGACTCACCACACAAGACCCAAGCATGTAACCACACCGTCTAAGGCTTATAAGCCACCGAATACTCTATTTAATATTCCCAAAAGCCCCACATTCAAAATACCTACCCAGAAGAGACTTCCTGTGAATCTGAAGCCATTACCTTCCTAATACTGAGGTATAGAATCCCATAATTGATATAGAAATGACACAAGTCTTGACACCCTCCAATGCAACCCTTAGTTTCTCGCCAAACCATACACTTGAAAATTTCCAATTATTACATGTATAATCTTGAACACATTAGAACCATTCTTGAGAGTCATTCACTCTACTGAAACTACAGTTATCCTAATCAAGCGAAGCGAACAACATGTGCGTCTTTAGCACTCTGACACCAGAGAATGTAACCTCATCCTAATACAACCAAGCAACTTCCTGCTCCATGCACCGAGCATCTTTTATTGACAACAACCCAAGGAATTCCGTGATTCTCACACACCTATGAAGCATACTATAACCTTTGTCAAGAATATTTCCTTAACTCAAGCCATCCTCGGTCTCAATATCCATAGGCCATAACTAATTCTCCTGTGCGCCTTAACTAGAACCAATATAGCACATAACCGTGCAGTCAATCTAATCAATAGCAGACTCCCCCACTAAACTCGAAACCATAGATCAAAACACACAATAACTCATCATGCATATACTTTATTACTGCCATAATACCATAGTGAGATTAAATGACATCCTTCATAAGCTCGTGAAACACAAACCATCTAACACTTTAAGTCTTCTACAATTCTCACATTCTCTCCCGCAACAGTTAAATCCACTCTCTTAAGCGACCCAAATTTAAATTGCAACACATATCCTTCACTTGTAAATAATATCTTCTAATAGACAATCATAAGGATAACACAACTTTAGAACACTTCGCATGAGATGACCCACCTACTTTGCCTCAAACTAACAATTATGTATACCTTCCACCATCATAAACACTACGCAGTCACTTAATCTTCCAGAGTCTGAACTCATATCGTAACATGAAAATTACTTCACTCCTAACTAGGAAACATGAAAAGATTCTTTACACACCGATAACTCGGGGCAATACCTCAAATCAAGATGAAAATCAAGTACCTAATAGTTCTTCCATTCTCCGGCAGACCCTTCTCGTAGTTTCCAAATCATATGAATATATCTCGCAGTCATAACATACTCATTACATAGCTATCCAGTCATTACTTCCCTTAATAGGGACACAACAGAACCTAGAGATCCAGTACCACGCGCTCACGCAATTAACAGCTCAAGGATTAAGCTATAGGCAAACATTCGGCCCCAAGTCCTCCAGACTGGCCCAACATCAACGCACTGAGTTCATATCTCGCCCTTCGATTAGGAAAATCATAAGCCATCAATGCACATCTGATACTGAGCGCTCATGCGCGCATACGAACGCGTGAAAGGAATTCAAAGAGTTATTTTTCAAGCTGAATCAAGGAGGCATGATAAGAATTCAAGAAAGTAAAGTTTTTCCTAAAGGTCTGCACCCTCCCGGGGATAAGTACAGACGTCTCCGTACCGATCCACGAGACTCTACTAAACCTGCTTGTGACTTGTGAAATCTACGTAACCTAGGCTCTGATACCAACTTGTCACGACCCTAAACCCAGACCTAGTCGTGATGGTGCCTCTCATGAAGACAAGGACGGTCAACACTTTCCCATTTCAGTTTTATGGAATTAAACAATAAGAATTAATTCTAAAAACGTGATAAATAATCCAAAAGTAAGCAGTGAACATTATAGTTTGCAGAGATAAAAACTAACATAGCCCGATATCTAGGTGTCACCAGTTATGAGCATCTACCAATACCCTAAAAGTCTAAAATATCTACCAAGGTATTATAGAATAACTGAAAAAGAGATAGAAATGAGATAAAGGGCGGAGAGGCACAGGGCTACGAATGCGGAGCAGCTACCTCGTGGACTTCAAAATTTGCCGGGAGCTCTCAACCCTCACTAGCAGGGTCAGCAACGCCTGAATCAGCACACGGGGTGCAAGGAGTAAAGTGAGTACTCCAACTCATTGAGTAATAATCATAAATAATACTTAGAGCAAGAGATCACGTAAGGCACATTATAGGTTACAAGGAAGTAGTAAAAGCTAGTAAAACAGTGAAGTAGTAATAATGTGTAAAATCATTTTAGTCCAGTTCAAACTTCATGAAATACCTTTTTAACAATTTAAGTAGGTAAATGATAGGCAAATAGGAAAGATAAACACATAGATCGCCCCTCGGACACAATGTCAACAACTCCACCCCTCGGCAATATCTCAGAAACAATACTAGCCTCTTGGGCTAAATCTCACATCACAATGGGTACCCGCGCTCACTAGGGGTATACAGACTGCTAGAGGGGCCCCTTACGACCCAATCGCAATATCAAGCCATCTCGTGGCATCCTTACTTGGCTCTCGGCCTCATATCAACAAGCCACCTTGTGGCGTACAAAACTCAAGCCCCCGACCTCTTAATCATGATGAGTGTATCACCTCTGCGGCGTGCAGCCTGACCCAAAAGTATCCTCACAACACAGGCCCTCGGCATTACTCAGTCAAAATCACATAAGCCACTCGGGCAATAGTAAAACATCATGCTCAGCCCAAAATATCTTTTAAAAGATCATTTAAGTGTTAAAACAAAGTAAACATGGCTGAGTTACAAAAGAAGTAGATTATAGCATGACTAAGTACAAGTATAAAGTTAAAACAGTGAGGAAATATAAATAAAAATCCCTAAGGGTTCAAATAGTTGGTACTAGGCCAAAATATGGCATTCAACCCAAAACATGATGTTCACAAATCAGTTTCAGTCAAATACACGGTAAATAGTCATTCGGATTGGACTAAGTCACAATCTCCAATAGTGCACGATCCCACGCTCTTCTTGTAGTGTGTGTGTCACCTCAATATAGCACACGATGTGCAATCCGGGGTTTCATACCCTCATGACAACATTTACAACCATTACTCACCTCGATCCGGTCCAAACAATAGCCCACGATGCCTTTTTCCTCACGAACCAACCTCCGGATGCTCCAAATCTAGCAACAATTAGAACATAACCATTAAAATATGCTAAAGGGACAAAGCCCACTCGAAAATATCCCATTTACATAAAAAATCCCGAAATATCTCAAACCCGGCCTTCGGACACACGTCTTGGAATCCGACAAAAATCACATCAATATAATCCTCATCCTCCCACTAGTCTATACATATCAGGAACATCAAAATCAAACCTCAAATGACCTCTCAAAGCCCCACTCAAAGGTCTCTTAATCTCAAACCCTAATTACCCATTTCTGCTACTGATTTTCCATGGATTTCAAGCTTAGAAATGTTAAAATTCATCATAGAAACAAGTTTAGGGTCCAAAAATCTTACCTCCATGAAACCCTCTTGAATTCCCTCTTCAATTAGCTCTCCAAAGCTTGGTCCCGAATGAAATATGGTGAAAACCCACTCAAAATTGTGAAAGGAACCTTTTATACTTTCTGAGCCAGGCATTTTTGCACCTGCAGTCCATTTCCCGCTTCTGCAAAAATGCTTCTGCGACCAAATCCACCGCATCTACAGTTTTCATTAAATTGCCCATTTCCGCATCTGCGGTTAAAAAGTCGCACCTGCGCTACCGCAGGTGCGCCCACTTTACCGCTTCTATGGTTCCTGAAGAACTTCCTCTTGGCCGCTTCTGCGGCTGCCTTCCGCTTCTGCGATAATCGCTCCTGCGGCCTCCCAACCACAGGTGCGGTTATGATAGAAACCAAATGCTTCAGCTGCAAAAACTCAATTCCAATTCTTCCGTCACTCATCCAGAATCACCCCGAGGCCCCCGGGACCTCAACCAAAAGCACAAACAAGTCACATACCACCATTCAAACTTGTACCAATCTTCAAAAACACCTCAAACAACATCGAATCACCCAAAACACATCGGATTCAAGACTAAGCTTCCAAAATCTTCCAAATTACGCTTTCGATCAAAATGTATACCAAACCACGCCCGAATGATCTGAAATTTCGCAAACACACCACAAATGACACCGTGGATCTACACTAACTTTGGGAATTCCATTCTGACCTCTATATCAAAATCTCACCTATCAACCGGAGAATGCCAAAGTCCAAATTTCTCCAATTCAAGCCTAAACCTACCACGGACCTCCAAAATGCATTCTGATCACGCTCCTAGGTCCCAAATCTCCTAACGGATCTAACTAAATCATAAAAATTCTAATCCGTGATCATATACGAACAAGTCAAATCTTGGTCAAACCTTTCAAAATTCAAGCTTCAAACTAGGAACTATTCTTCCAAATTCATTCCGATTACCCTTAAAACCAAAACCAACGATTTACATAAGTCATAATACATTACATGGGATAAGTCATGCCCGAGAACTGGCAAGCAAAGTACAAAAGCTCAAAACAACCAATCGGGTTATTAGATCTAGAATATCCAATATGCCACATTTAATAGCACAATCCAATGATTTTCCATAAGAACTATTATGGTTTTTCCGGTACCTATGCCATCAATATTAAATTTTCATGGAATTCAAGTGCAACATCTTCAAGAATTTTGATAACATTGAACATGTTCTTAAAATATTTCTATTATGCTTCAAACCTCGAAGATATTGGATAAAATGTTTCAACGATTCCTACAAGGCAACAGTATTCATGTTCTATAGGCCGGTGAAGATTATTAATGGAAAAGTTCAGGTGCAAGCAAAAGCATTATTCTGGTGGAAATTTCCCATTTCCATTTTATCCATGGAAGAAGAATATAGTGAAGTACAAAGAATCACTTCCAGTAAAATAGGTGCATCCCAAGAAAAATATGGCCAAAAAATTGGGCGAGTTGGAATTATACCAATACTCATCCTCACTGGGAAAGGGTCCGAGAAGCAGCATAAGAATATAAAATCTCGTACGAAATCATTCGGGAAAATATCACTCAAGACATCTCCAGAATAAGGTTGCAGATTAAATCCCTTAGTCCAAATGAGAAGGAACACAGTGAAGAAGGACCGTCAAATTCCAGGCATTATGACACTAGATCTTTGAAAAGATGCCTAGAAGACAAACCCAGAGAACCAATGGAAGATAATTATCTAAATCCCTGCTAATTACACCATAATCCCATATTACCTACCCAAAAACCCTAAAAAATCATCTACCCATGCCAAGACAAAGTTCCACATCTTTCTATACTATCCGGGCCCCACTTTCACATGCTTCGTCGCATGCAACACCCTACTTTCACATGCTCCTACGTACTTTCACATGCTATACAATGTATATTTTACCTCTTTCACATGTTTTCAACAACTTTTTTAGTTGCTTTGCCTAAGGTCCATCACATGTAAAAAATGACCCACTTGTAGATAGGTTTTCCATGTAAGATAAGTTTATTTTATAATATAAGTTTGTCTTGTAATAACCTCCTAGTCCTATATAAAGGAGGCTATGTAGTAGTTGTAAGATCACCTTGTAAACCTTTGTTATATATTACATACGAGTTGATTCGAAATGTCCCTCTTGTTCTTTCCTCCGAATGGACGGAAAAGCCAGTCCATGTATGAAATAAGAGTAAGAATACTCTAAGAAAGATAGCTTATTGTAGTACAAAAATATTTTGAGTTATAACAACTAAAGTTGGTTATAGTACAAACGTTTTCTGAGTTATGTAGCTTGGCAAGCCGTCCCTTATGGGTTGTTGAAGCCAACCCCTTTGTAGGAATACTTTTGTGACAATAAGCAAATTAATAATTAGTGTAGCTTGGCAAGCCATCCCTTATGGGTTGTTGAAGCCAGACCTTCTGTGGGGAAACTTTCGTATCTGTGATTTAGTTTTCTTTCTTGGAGTCTCTTGCGGAATAGTCTTGATGTACTCGATGACGTTGCGACACCTGCCATGTTCACATCCAAATTCCCACTGCCCCTCACTGACACTCACCTTGTCTACTCTCCTATACTTGTGCGCGTGCGTCTAACTCATCTCTAATAACTCCGAAATTTTACCTGAAAGACACACAAAACACTACGGACCAAAAAGGAGGGGGAATGTCACCGCTACCACTGGTGAAGACCCGATAGTAGCACGGAAAGGGGAGAGAAAAATAAAAGGAAGGGAAGATAAAAAGAAGATAAAAGAGAAAGGGAAAGGGAAAGAAATAGTGTGAGGGGGGCCTAGCAAGCAAAAGAAGAAGAAAATCAAGGGAGAAAAGGGTCGCTGGTAATGGGATTCAATGGCGCGGTCGCCAGAGATGACCACCGTAATTAGGGTTGGGGATAGGGGAGGAGATGGGGAGAGAGGGGGATGAGAGATGAGAGAGATGAGGGGGAGGGGGAGCTTACCTGCTGGGGGTAAGGTCGTTGGCGCCGCTGCTGGTCGCCGGAGGGGGGGGGTCGTCAGTGACCATTAGTCACACTGAGAGGGAAATCGTGATGAGAGAGAAAAATAAATAAATAAATAAAAGAAGGGTGGCTATCACTGCTACCACTTGTGAAGCCCCAACAGTAGTAGGGAAGGGGAGGGAAAAAACATGGAAAGGGAAAAGAAAAAAAGGGGAAAATAATGGACAAAAGAAGAGAAAGGAGAAAGGAAAAAGGGAAATAAATAGTTGGGTAGGGTGGGGTGGGGGTGGGGGGGGGGCGGGCTGGAAAGCAAAAGAAGAAGAAAAGAGAGGAAGAAAAGGGTCGCCAGAAATGGGGTTCAACAATGCGGTTGTCAGACATGACCACCGCAGTAACGGTTGGGGGTAGGGAGGAGAAGGGGGGGGACCAAACCGATGGGCCAGAACGAGCACCCAATACCTAACTTAACCGAGTACCAACATAACCTATCTTTCTTATTGTACTTCCATTGGAAAATGGGCCAAATGGGACGTTATGGGCTAATTAGAATAAACATAGAGGAATACTCAATATAGGACGACCCAACCTGATATAAAACCTTATACATGTGATATACGGGCCTATATGGCCATCATGATCATTTGTAAACTCAAAACATAGGCCGGCAAGGCCATACATGCATTCGTATACATGAAATTTGTCTACAAGCCTCTAAGAGTACACACTTAATATAAATGTCGGGACAGGGCCCCTCCATACCAAACACTACGCATCTAAATCATACTGACCAAACAAGCAACTCTGGAGCAAATGAAGCGCACCAACATCTTCCGCTGATTTGATAGCCTACTTGGAGGACTCTCGACCTGTCTATCAGGACCTGCGTGCATGAAACGTAGTGTCCCCAGGCAAATGGGACTTCAGTACAAATAATGTACCGAGTATGTAAGGAATGAAAATTTGTAAATAATAGACATGAGAGAAACATGGAGTAAAAAGACACGACATGTAAGTCTGGATAACTCTGCATATCATGAAATACTTATAGTGTCATGCGTATGCGTATGAATGTCATTCCGTGCATAGGTATATGTGTTCATAACATCATCAAGCCTCTGAGGGCATCCCATCATATCATCTTGACCACTGTGGGCAAAATCATCAACGTATACCAGCTGATTAGGTGATGGTACGTATATAACATCGTAACCTTTTCCCATATCCCTTATACATATATATATATATATATATATATATATATATATATATATATATATATATATATATATATATATATATCTACATATATATGCGTATATAATGTCATCTGGTCATGGATCAATGTACATGTATAAATGAATGTAATGTATGACAAGTACGCCAATAAAATCTCTCGGAACGTCATAAGACCATTATTCACTTGAGTAATATCATGAAATAACATTTTTTCAACTTACGTATTTTCTGACACCCATGAACAGACGATAGAACAATAAGACATATGGAAATTCAAGAACATATAAGTCTCTAGTACTTCTATGAATAGAGTCATTTATGGAAGTTGTGGATTTACTCATTTTGTTTGTATCATATGGATCATGCCAAAAAGAAAGAAGGGATAGCCTTAACATACCTGAGTCAATTATCTTGACAATCCCTCTAACACCCATTAATTGCTACAAAATACGTAAACACTGAGATCGAAATAGGGAACAATCCATATGAAATGCACAAAGAAATAACGTTGCTATTGCAAATTCATCTTTATTGAAACTCTTTCTCAAGAGATTTAGTATTGACGTTACTATCCAATGGAAAGCTTGGCTGAAATGTTTCTTAGAAGGTTAGAAGCAACGTTACTATGTAATTGAAAACCTTGGCTGAAATGCTTCGTAATAGACTAGAAAATATGATTGAATTATGAATGTTATCTTTAATTTTTGGGTAGGCCTCACATTCCAAGCTTGGTGTCACTTTTCTTTCTCAAAGTGTGACACCTTTCCACCATATTTAATAGTTATTAGGTTGGTAAGGAAAGCTTTCCCCATTTTTGTCTTGGCCTTTATCCAACGACCTTAATTAACCAACCACTAAATAATAATTAACTTATTGTTTCCCCCATTAACCAATAATTAGCCAATTATCCACATAATTAACAATTATATCAAATTATTTAAAATATTACTCACTTTTAACACACATTATACACTTTACAGACGTCTCCGTACCGATCCACGAGACTCTACTAAACCTGCTTGTGACTTGTGAAATCTACGTAACCTAGGCTCTGATACCAACTTGTCACGACCCTAAACCCAGACCTAGTCGTGATGGTGCCTCTCATGAAGACAAGGACAGTCAACACTTTCCCATTTCAGTTTTATGGAATTAAACAATAAGAATTAATTCTAAAAACGTGATAAATAATCCAAAAGTAAGCAGTGAACATTATAGTTTGCAGAGATAAAAACTAACATAGCCCGATATCTAGGTGTCACCAGTTATGAGCATCTACCAATACCCTAAAAGTCTAAATTATCTACCAAGGTATTATAGAATAACTGAAAAAGAGATAGAAATGAGATAAAGGGCGGAGAGGCACAGGGCTACGAATGCGGAGCAGCTACCTCGTGGACTTCAAAATTTGCCGGGAGCTCTCAACCCTCACTAGCAGGGTCAGCAACGCCTGAATCAGCACACGGGGTGCAAGGAGTAAAGTGAGTACTCCAACTCATTGAGTAATAATCATAAATAATACTTAGAGCAAGAGATCACGTAAGGCACATTATAGGTTACAAGGAAGTAGTAAAAGCTAGTAAAACAGTGAAGTAGTAATAATGTGTAAAATCATTTTAGTCCAGTTCAAACTTCATGAAATACTTTTTTAACAATTTAAGTAGGTAAATGATAGGCAAATAGGAAAGATAAACACATAGATCGCCCCTCGGGCACAATGTCAACAACTCCACCCCTCGGCAATATCTCAGAAACAATACTAGCCTCTTGGGCTAAATCTCACATCACAATGGGTACCTGCGCTCACTAGGGGTATACAGACTGCTAGAGGGGCCCCTTACGACCCAATCGCAATATCAAGCCATCTCGTGGCATCCTCACTTGGCTCTCGGCCTCATATCAACAAGCCACCTTGTGGCGTACAAAACTCAAGCCCCCGACCTCTTAATCATGATGAGTGTATCACCTCTGCGGCGTGCAGCCTGACCCAAAAGTATCCTCACAACACAGGCCCTCGGCATTACTCAGTCAAAATCACATAAGCCACTCGGGCAATAGTAAAACATCATGCTCAGCCCAAAATATCTTTTAAAAGATCATTTAAGTGTTAAAACAAAGTAAACATGGCTGAGTTACAAAAGAAGTAGATTATAGCATGACTAAGTACAAGTATAAAGTTAAAACAGTGAGGAAATATAAATAAAAATCCCTAAGGGTTCAAATAGTTGGTACTAGGCCAAAATATGGCATTCAACCCAAAACATGATGTTCACAAATCAGTTTCAGTCAAATACACGGTAAATAGTCATTCGGATTGGACTAAGTCACAATCTCCAATAGTGCACGATCCCACGCTCTTCTTGTAGTGTGTGTGTCACCTCAATATAGCACACGATGTGCAATCCGGGGTTTCATACCCTCATGACAACATTTACAACCATTACTCACCTCGATCCGGTCCAAACAATAGCCCACGATGCCTTTTTCCTCACGAACCAACCTCCGGATGCTCCAAATCTAGCAACAATTAGAACATAACCATTAAAATATGCTAAAGGGACAAAGCCCACTCGAAAATATCCCATTTACATAAAAAATCCCGAAATATCTCAAACCCGGCCTTCGGACACACGTCTTGGAATCCGACAAAAATCACATCAATATAATCCTCATCCTCCCACTAGTCTATACATATCAGGAACATCAAAATCAAACCTCAAATGACCTCTCAAAGCCCCACTCAAAGGTCTCTTAATCTCAAACCCTAATTACCCATTTCTGCTACTGATTTTCCATGGATTTCAAGCTTAGAAATGTTAAAATTCATCATAGAAACAAGTTTAGGGTCCAAAAATCTTACCTCCATGAAACCCTCTTGAATTCCCTCTTCAATTAGCTCTCCAAAGCTTGGTCCCGAATGAAATATGGTGAAAACCCACTCAAAATTGTGAAAGGAACCTTTTATACTTTCTGAGCCAGGCATTTTTGCACCTGCAGTCCATTTCCCGCTTCTGCAAAAATGCTTCTGCGACCAAATCCACCGCATCTACAGTTTTCATTAAATTGCCCATTTCCGCATCTGCGGTTAAAAAGTCGCACCTGCGCTACCGCAGGTGCGCCCACTTTACCGCTTCTATGGTTCCTGAAGAACTTCCTCTTGGCCGCTTCTGCGGCTGCCTTCCGCTTCTGCGATAATCGCTCCTGCGGCCTCCCAACCACAGGTGCGGTTATGATAGAAACCAAATGCTTCAGCTGCAAAAACTCAATTCCAATTCTTCCGTCACTCATCCAGAATCACCCCGAGGCCCCCGGGACCTCAACCAAAAGCACAAACAAGTCACATACCACCATTCAAACTTGTACCAATCTTCAAAAACACCTCAAACAACATCGAATCACCCAAAACACATCGGATTCAAGACTAAGCTTCCAAAATCTTCCAAATTACGCTTTCGATCAAAATGTATACCAAACCACGCCCGAATGATCTGAAATTTCGCAAACACACCACAAATGACACCGTGGATCTACACTAACTTTGGGAATTCCATTCTGACCTCTATATCAAAATCTCACCTATCAACCGGAGAATGCCAAAGTCCAAATTTCTCCAATTCAAGCCTAAACCTACCACGGACCTCCAAAATGCATTCTGATCACGCTCCTAGGTCCCAAATCTCCTAACGGATCTAACTAAATCATAAAAATTCTAATCCGTGATCATATACGAACAAGTCAAATCTTGGTCAAACCTTTCAAAATTCAAGCTTCAAACTAGGAACTATTCTTCCAAATTCATTCCGATTACCCTTAAAACCAAAACCAACGATTTACATAAGTCATAATACATTACATGGGATAAGTCATGCCCGAGAACTGGCAAGCAAAGTACAAAAGCTCAAAACAACCAATCGGGTTATTAGATCTAGAATATCCAATATGCCACATTTAATAGCACAATCCAATGATTTTCCATAAGAACTATTATGGTTTTTCCGGTACCTATGCCATCAATATTAAATTTTCATGGAATTCAAGTGCAACATCTTCAAGAATTTTGATAACATTGAACATGTTCTTAAAATATTTCTATTATGCTTCAAACCTCGAAGATATTGGATAAAATGTTTCAACGATTCCTACAAGGCAACAGTATTCATGTTCTATAGGCCGGTGAAGATTATTAATGGAAAAGTTCAGGTGCAAGCAAAAGCATTATTCTGGTGGAAATTTCCCATTTCCATTTTATCCATGGAAGAAGAATATAGTGAAGTACAAAGAATCACTTCCAGTAAAATAGGTGCATCCCAAGAAAAATATGGCCAAAAAATTGGGCGAGTTGGAATTATACCAATACTCATCCTCACTGGGAAAGGGTCCGAGAAGCAGTATAAGAATATAAAATCTCGTACGAAGTCATCCGGGAAAATATCACTCAAGACATCTCCAGAATAAGGTTGCAGATTAAATCCCTTAGTCCAAATGAGAAGGAACACAGTGAAGAAGGACCGTCAAATTCCAGGCATTATGACACTAGATCTTTGAAAAGATGCCTAGAAGACAAACCCAGAGAACCAATGGAAGATAATTATCTAAATCCCTGCTAATTACACCATAATCCCATATTACCTACCCAAAAACCCTAAAAAATCATCTACCCATGCCAAGACAAAGTTCCACATCTTTCTATACTATCCGGGCCCCACTTTCACATGCTTCGTCGCATGCAACACCCTACTTTCACATGCTCCTACGTACTTTCACATGCTATACAATGTATATTTTACCTCTTTCACATGTTTTCAACAACTTTTTTAGTTGCTTTGCCTAAGGTCCATCACATGTAAAAAATGACCCACTTGTAGATAGGTTTTCCATGTAAGATAAGTTTATTTTATAATATAAGTTTGTCTTGTAATAACCTCCTAGTCCTATATAAAGGAGGCTATGTAGTAGTTGTAAGATCACCTTGTAAACCTTTGTTATATATTACATACGAGTTGATTCGAAATGTCCCTCTTGTTCTTTCCTCCGAATGGACGGAAAAGCCAGTCCATGTATGAAATAAGAGTAAGAATACTCTAAGAAAGATAGCTTATTGTAGTACAAAAATATTTTGAGTTATAACAACTAAAGTTGGTTATAGTACAAACGTTTTCTGAGTTATGTAGCTTGGCAAGCCGTCCCTTATGGGTTGTTGAAGCCAACCCCTTTGTAGGAATACTTTTGTGACAATAAGCAAATTAATAATTAGTGTAGCTTGGCAAGCCATCCCTTATGGGTTGTTGAAGCCAGACCTTCTGTGGGGAAACTTTCGTATCTGTGATTTAGTTTTCTTTCTTGGAGTCTCTTGCGGAATAGTCTTGATGTACTCGATGACGTTGCGACACCTGCCATGTTCACATCCAAATTCCCACTGCCCCTCACTGACACTCACCTTGGCTACTCTCCTATACTTGTGCGCGTGCATCTAACTCATCTCTAATAACTCCGAAATTTTACCTGAAAGACACAAAAAACACTACGGACCAAAAAGGAGGGGGAATGTCACCGCTACCACTGGTGAAGACCCGATAGTAGCACGGAAAGGGGAGAGAAAAATAAAAGGAAGGGAAGATAAAAAGAAGATAAAAGAGAAGGGGAAAGGGAAAGAAATAGTGTGAGGGGGGCCTAGCAAGCAAAAGAAGAAGAAAATCGAGGGAGAAAAGGGTCGCTGGTAATGGGATTCAATGGCGCGGTCGCCAGAGATAACCACCGTAATTAGGGTTGGGGATAGGGGAGGAGATGGGGAGAGAGGGGGATGAGAGATGAGAGAGATGAGGGGGCGGGGGAGCTTACCTGCTGGGGGTAAGGTCGTTGGCGCCGCTGCTGGTCGCCGGAGGGGGGGGGGTCGTCAGTGACCATTAGTCACACTGAGAGGGAAATCGTGATGAGAGAGAAAAATAAATAAATAAATAAAAGAAGGGTGGCTATCACTGCTACCACTTGTGAAGCCTCAACAGTAGTAGGGAAGGGGAGGGAAAAAACATGGAAAGGGAAAAGAAAAAAAGGGAAAAATAATGGACAAAAGAAGAGAAAGGAGAAAGGAAAAAGGGAAATATATAGTTGGGTAGGGTGGGGGTGGGGGTGGGGGGAAGGCGGGCTGGAAAGCAAAAGAAGAAGAAAAGAGAGGAAGAAAAGGGTCGCCAGAAATGGGGTTCAACAATGCGGTTGTCAGACATGACCACCGCAGTAACGGTTGGGGGTAGGGAGGAGAAGGGGGGGGACCAAACCGATGGGCCAGAACGAGCACCCAATACCTAACTTAACCGAGTACCAACATAACCTATCTTTCTTATTGTACTTCCATTGGAAAATGGGCCAAATGGGACGTTATGGGCTAATTAGAATAAACATAGAGGAATACTCAATATAGGACGACCCAACCTGATATAAAACCTTATACATGTGATATACGGGCCTATATGGCCATCATGATCATTTGTAAACTCAAAACATAGGCCGGCAAGGCCATACATGCATTCGTATACATGAAATTTGTCTACAAGCCTCTAAGAGTACACACTTAATATAAATGTCGGGACAGGGCCCCTCCATACCAAACACTACGCATCTAAATCATACTGACCAAACAAGCAACTCTGGAGCAAATGAAGCGCACCAACATCTTCCGCTAATTTGATAGCCTACTTGGAGGACTCTCGACCTTTCTATCAGGACCTGCGTGCATGAAACGTAGTGTCCCCAGGCAAATGGGACTTCAGTACAAATAATGTACCGAGTATGTAAGGAATGAAAATTTGTAAATAATAGACATGAGAGAAACATGGAGTAAAAAGACACGACATGTAAGTCTGGATAACTCTGCATATCATGAAATACTTATAGTGTCATGCGTATGCGTATGAATGTCATTCCGTGCATACGTATATGTGTTCATAACATCATCAAGCCTCTGAGGGCATCCCATCATATCATCTTGACCACTGTGGGCAAAATCATCAACGTATACCAGCTGATTAGGTGATGGTACGTATATAACATCGTAACCTTTTCCCATATCCCTTATATATATATATATATATATATATATATATATATATATATATATATATATATATATATATATATATATATATATATATATATATATATATATATATATATATATATATATATATATATATATATATATATATATATATATATAAATGAATGTAATGTATGACAAGTACGCCAATAAAATCTCTCGGAATGTCATAAGACCATTATTCCCTTGAGTAATATCATGAAATAACATTTTTTCAACTTACGTATTTTCTGACACCCATGAACAGACGATAGAACAATAAGACATATGGAAATTCAAGAACATATAAGTCTCTAGTACTTCTATGAATAGAGTCATTTATGGAAGTTGTGGATTTACTCATTTTGTTTGTATCATATGGATCATGCCAAAAAGAAAGAAGGGATAGCCTTAACATACCTGAGTCAATTATCTTGACAATCCCTCTAACACCCATTAATTGCTACAAAATACGTAAACACTGAGATCGAAATAGGGAACAATCCATATGAAATGCACAAAGAAATAACGTTGCTATTGCAAATTCATCTTTATTGAAACTCTTTCTCAAGAGATTTAGTATTGACGTTACTATCCAATGGAAAGCTTGGCTGAAATGTTTCTTAGAAGGTTAGAAGCAACGTTACTATGTAATTGAAAACCTTGGCTGAAATGCTTCGTAATAGACTAGAAAATATGATTGAATTATGAATGTTATCTTTAATTTTTGGGTAGGCCTCACATTCCAAGCTTGGTGTCACTTTTCTTTCTCAAAGTGTGACACCTTTCCACCATATTTAATAGTTATTAGGTTGGTAAGGAAAGCTTTCCCCATTTTTGTCTTGGCCTTTATCCAACGACCTTAATTAACCAACCACTAAATAATAATTAACTTATTGTTTCCCCCATTAACCAATAATTAGCCAATTATCCACATAATTAACAATTATATCAAATTATTTAAAATATTACTCACTTTTAACACACATTATACACCTTACTACCATGATTATGTGGTACATTACATGGCATTAGTCTATAAATACCGGGTATTTTAGCTCGGCCCGTATTTTATCCAAAAATGTCAAACATCAATGAAATTCATTTTCTTCAATTTGCTTACCCTCTCACCTTCACTAATTTACTTATCACATATTTGAAATAGCATAATGCTTATATCTCCAAAATAATCTCATTCTCGAACTTACGTCAATTAGCTTACGATGAAACTTTAACATACGAAAAATGTGGGATGTAACATCTCATTTTCCGAGATTCCATCAATTTACTTATGGCGTACTTTCATGTACAAAAACATGGGGTGTAACATCATTCCCCCCTTTGGAACATTCGTCCTTGAATATTGACTGCTGCACTTATCATTTTTATGGCTTATGTACTCTAGTACTCTCCTTGCCATCTAGGCAATTGTTCTGTGAATAATTCCAAAGGCCAGGGCATTCCCCCCTTTAGGACTCTTTCTCAAACCACGACTTATGGTCGAAATCCTTCAAATCTCATAACTGTTGCTACCTTCTATCATGCAGTCTGTATGACTTTGACCTTGTAAATGTGCTTATGCGTCTCTTCTCTCATTTTCCGCCAATTTTTAGCCATTATTGAAGTTCTTCGCTCGGTATTTTATCGAACATATGAATATTGCTATATCTTATTTCATAGACTCGGTTATCCATCCGTATGATTTTACTGCATCTAAGTAGGTCATGTTATACCAACTCTTACCTCGATTTCTCTTTACTGAGGTCTGCTACCAAATTCCAGGTTACTTTCATTGCTTATCCAATATATATAAATCTATGTCCTTTAATACTTCCACATTACTGTTCATCTTAAGAATGACGGCCTAATCTCATCTAATAATTTATAACTTTTATCCATCCATTGTTCATTCACCTCAATATTGATCTATAATCTATCGCTGACAACTTAACCTTTTATGTAACACTGCCGCTAGGGTTCACGTCTCATTGGAGAACATATAAAATGATTAGACTGATCCACCTGGGGCGATACCATGCTTTCATAACCGTATCTCACAACATCCCATTGTGATTCACCTTATGTGGGTATTTTAATCCTATCCAATTCATAAAATCCCTTTCTTTTCTTAGTCAGATCATTACTCAATCGAAGACCCAAATGCCCTCCTTTATCTATCACAATTACATCCACATTCTATTACCAGGGCAACATTCCATCTCTTCTAAATGCTATTAGTCTTAGACTCCTTTAAATTCATTCAGGCTATAGTGAGCTTTGTAGAACTTAGAGAAACCATCCACTCTTCTTGTTTTCATGGACTTAATCCTGAGGACTTATCCATTTTTGTCACCTTCTCACTCGCCTTTTCATAACCTTACTACTGTCTTCTAGAACCTTGTCGCTTCACCATACAATAACTTGAGACCTAACGTATCTATTTATATTACTTGTAACCTTTCAACTTTCTTGCATCATCGATTTCCTTATGTTATTTTGGACTATCAGGCGAGACATCACATCGTCTCTAACTCTTCTTTATTCTCTTAATCAGGCTTCTCGATACCTATACCATATGCTGGAAGATATGCTATTGACGATGCCGCTATTATTGCTAGATACTGAATCCCTGTGCTTCTAGACTTTTATCCAAAGTATGGACTATTCACAACCTTCTGCATTTGAGTATTTTGTACGTTGTTCACCTTTACCTTACTACCTTAAAATCATGCATTGGATCTTCTATTTCTTTCATGACCTCCCTTCTACATAGGTATAATTCACGTCCATAACTTGAAGCTCTATTATAATACTTGCACCTTTGGTACATACACAATCCGGTGAGAGCTTCATACTGATTTCTTATAAGGCTGGTACTTTTTTAATTGG
Source organism: Nicotiana tabacum (assembly GCF_000715075.1). Taxonomy (NCBI): domain Eukaryota; kingdom Viridiplantae; phylum Streptophyta; class Magnoliopsida; order Solanales; family Solanaceae; genus Nicotiana; species Nicotiana tabacum. The sequence goes on from NC_134090.1 coordinate 173,285,149, forward strand.
CTTAATCATAAAACTGTAATACAATATGGTTGATGTACTTTCTCTCTAGTACCTCTAGTATTACGAGTGATCCTGCAGTGTTCTCAATCGTAATTTCTATAATTTTTCTAGGTCCTATAATCAGACTCCTGATTTACTTGGTTGATGTAACTCTTTAGTTTCCTCTTCCTTCTGATCAGCCTTTATGTAGGTTTAAGCTATCTTCCGATCTGTGGCTCCTGGTATTAGTTATTACCTTAGAATTTCATGGGCGTTATGGAATATCCATGATACAATCTTCAACGACTCAATCTGTTGTCTATGCCCTAGGCTCAATTCAAATTTTAACTTAAACCGACGTCTTCTATATCTGTATGATTGTCAACATATATGTTGCATGTATCATACTCCAAAATCTTAAGCGCGTTCATAAAGTAACTAACTCTGGATCATTAATTGAATAATTCCTTTCACTCCTTCTCTGATTTCTTTAAATGTAAGCTATTAGTTTTCATGTTGTTGCTGCCCCTTTGTTGCGTGTATACTTAGCTTATCTTAGTGCCCATAGATATTGGAATTCCATATAACCCATGTGATCTTGAATATCACTTCTGATTTTACTTCCCGTTCATTAGCCATGGTAGGTGCCACTTTCTTTATGGAGTGCATACAATGTTGTTGTGAGGTTGTTGTTACAAGGCCATTTCCTCTTTAGGTCACTGTACTTAGGCCGAATTCACTATGTTGGGTTTTACTATGTTTATCTTGCATGATCTGCTAATTTGTCTATAACCACCTGTCTAGCCATAACTAGGCTCTTCCAGAATCAACTGCTAACTCCTCGTTGGCCCATTCTCATATCAATATTCCACCTATTTTTTCTTGGGTTATTTCCTTTGTCTTAACTTATCTATCGCACTAGCTCCTTATTAATCAATAACATTTCAGGCATGAACCCTTACTTTCTCTCCTTAACATTGTGTTTGCATAATATTCTGGAATCGTAGCATATTTGTGGGATTTAAATAAGTGATATCTCATCCCTTTCTCATTTTTATCACATTCTTCCTTTACCATTCAATAGTTACTAAAACCACTTAGTTCCGACTTAATGCCATATCATTAAATATTTCCCCCTTTATGGGAGTACTAAGATTTGGTGCTATGATGATCTAGGTATAGATGTTTTACCTCTTCACCTTTGGCGTCTTTTCACATCATCGATGACCCTTACTTGCCCTGCAGTAATCTTCTGTACCAAAGATAACAAATTTCCTTACTCACGAGGGTGACACTTAGTGTAACTGGCACATACAGTCCCTTAAGCTTAACTTTTTTCACATTGCTTGCTTTAGGGATGCGTCTTCCTGAATGACCATTCTCTGAATTTCTCATACATCTTCTTCTGTTGTCCATTCTATTAATGCCAGAACGCAATATTAAATTCTCATGATGCCGACCATTATCAAATCACTCTGTCCCCAATTCATGTTTAGTTTATCGTGTTCACTAATCCATACTGATTTCTATTACTCTGGATCTAACTTTTCCTTCTGGTAATCACGTTAGAGTTACGAACTTATTTCTCAAAATGAGGATGTGACTTTATGACCTATATTCTTTTGTTACCTCAAGGCTTGTCACCTCTTGTATTTTCCTTCCCTTATCTATAATCTCTGTAATACTCTACCGTTGTCATCCATGTATCACATCTTACTCATAATGCTTCATTAACTCTCTTCTTATCCCGCTAACATTTCTATCTATTACTTTATTATGAAAACTCGAACAAGACATTCTTTTGCTTTTAGCTGCCCTTGCTCCATCCATTGGCTCTTCGAATTTCCTAACGTTCTCGCTCTACTAGGGATGAGAGCCATACTAAGATAATATTTATCCCTCCAAGGATTCCAGTGTCTGTCTTTGTAGTACTCATATCTAGCTGTACTATTTTAGAGTGCTCCATCTAGGTATCTCACAAGGAGATCTATTAACACATTTGCAATATCCTTCGGAAATGTCAACTAACGCAAACAATCCATCAACCATTTTTGAGTTACTTTAACCCCAACCGGAACCTGATATCCCGTCCTTCTCTTATACTATATCTGTTAGCTCCCATAGGGAATAACTGAGATCAGTGTGGCTGATTGTACGTACATCTGTCACTATTGAAGGTGACTCAAAATGCTTATATCTCCCTTCCTGAATGGTAAATAATGATAATCTTTATTAACTGGTCTCATATCCTTCTTCGCCTTGCTTTTTTTACGTGCTGAAACTTGTGTCTTCCTTCCAATTCTGTTATTCCTTTTTACCGTAAGAGTGGATAAGTATTCTTGCCTTATGGATCCTTACGAAGGAGTTTACACATCTTAGTATACACATAATCTGCTGAATGCCTCATATTTATCCATCATAAGCATGATGCGAAAAATGAATTCCTCTGACTCAACTCTTCCACAGCTATAACTCTTACCAACCGTCTTCCTGGATGTAGGCATCGTTGTATTGAGAATAAGATAGAATTTAGGAAATTGAGTTCTTACAACTGAGCTCTACCATACTATCTAAAGTAAGAAGAAAGAGTGACAGTCCCAAATGCCCTGTAGCCTCCTACTTATAAATGTGGTGCACAACACACTCATAAATAAAACTCTACTAGACACGGCTTGTAGACTCCCTAGGACAGAACTGCTCTGATACCACTTTTGTCACGACCCAAACCTATGGGCCGCAACGAGTACCCGGTACCTTACTCAATCGAGTACCAACATAACCTATCTTTCTTATTGCACTTTCATTGGCAAATGGGCCAAACAGGCCATCATGGGCTAACCAGAATAATCATAGAGGAATACTCAATATAGGACGACCTAACCTGATATAAAAACTTATACATGCGATATACGGGCCTATAAGACCTAACCTGATATAAAACTCAAAACATAGTCTTGCAAGGCCATACAAGCATTCGTATACATGGCATCGTCTACAAGACTCTAAGAGTACACACTTAACATAAAGATTGGGACAGGGTCCTGCCATACAAAACAATATGCGTCTAAATAATAATGATCAAACAAGCAACTCCGGAGAAAATGGAGCACACCAACATCTTTTGCTGAGCTGATAGCCTACTTGGAGGACTCTCGACCTATCTATCGGGACATACATGCATGAAACACAACGTCACGAGGCCAAAGGGACGTCAGTATAAATAATGTACTGAGTATGTAAGGAATAAAAATCATGTAAGTTTGGATAACTCTATAAATCATGAAATACTTATAGTGTCATGAATATGTGTATGAATGTCATGTCGTGCATTGGTACATGTGCTTATAACAACATCAAGCCTCTGAGAGCATCCCATCATATCATCTCGGCCATTGTAGACAAAATCATCAACGTATACCAGTTGATCAGGTGGTGGTGCGTATATAACGCCATAACATTTTCCCATATCCCATATACATATAATATACGCGTATACAATGCCATCTAGTCATGGGTCAATGTACATGTATAACGACATCTGGTCATAGGTCAGTGTACATATATAAATGAATGCAATGCATGAGAAGTACGTCAATAAAGTCTCTCGGAACGTCATAAGACCATTATGCCTCTGACTAATATCATAAAATAATTTTTTTTCAACTAACATATTTTCTGAGTCCCATGAACAAACGATAGAACAATAACACATATGGGAATTCTAGAACATAGGAGTCTTTAGTATTTCTATGAATAGAGTCATTAATGGAAGTTGTGCATTTACTCATTTCGTTTGTATCGTATGGATCATGCCAAAAATAAAGAAGGGATAGCCTTAAGATACTTGACTCGATTCTCTTGACAATCCCTCTAACACCCATTAATTACAACAAAACACATAACAATGAGATCCAAATAGGGAACAATCCGTATGAAATGCTCAAAGAAATAATGTTGCTATTGCAAATTCATCTCTGTTGAAACTCTTTCTCAAGGGATTTAGTATTAATGTTACTATTCAATGGAAAGCTTGGCTGAAATATTTCTTATGATGTTAGAATTAACGTTATTATGTAATTGAAAAGCTTAGCTTAAATGCTTCTTAAGAGACAAGAAAATATGATTGAATTATGAATGTTATCTTTAATATTTGGGTAGGCCCCACATTCCAAGCTTGCTGTTACTTTTTTTCTCAAAGTGTGACACCTTTCTACCTTATTTAATAGTCTTTAGGTTGGTAAGGAAAGCTTTCTACGATTTTTGGGTTGGTCTTTATCCAAAGGCCTTAATTAACCAATCACTAACTAATAATTAACTTATTAGTTCCGCATTAACCAATTATTCACATAACTAAGAATTATCTCAAATCATTTAAAATACAATTCACTTTTAACGCACCTTATACACCTTACTATCATGGTCATGTGGTATCTTGTATGGAACTAATCCATAAATATCAGGTATTTTATCACGAGCCATATTTTATTCCAAAATGTCAAACATCAACGAAATTCATTTTCTTCGATTTGGTTACCCTCTCACCTTCACGAATTTACTAATCACTTGTTTGAAATAGAATAATGCTTATAATCTCCAAAATAATCTCATTCTCAAACTTACGTCGATTAGCTTATGGCGAAACTATAACATACGAAATAACATCTAAATATCTGAAATCTGCATCTATTACAACTCTTAAAAACCTAAAGCACCCAAAACCTGGTGTCACAGTGTCACAAATGGTCTAAGATTTACTACATACAAAGTCTGAAGAAAATGACAATACACTGTTTCTCAATAAAGGGAAAATGAAACAGGAAATTGGAATAGAAGAGATGCCAGGGTCTGCGGACGCATGCAGGTCTACCTTGGATCTCCGTGTGGACTAAAGGTAGCCTCCACACTACGGGTCCAAAAGCTGCACCGGGATCTGTACATAGTGCAGAGTGTAGTATCAGCACAACCGATCCCATGTGCTGTAAGTGTCTAGCCTAACCTCGGCAAAGTAGTGACAGGCTATGACCAGACTACCTAATAAACCTGTGCAGTTCAAATATATACAGCGAAAAAGAAATAAAAATAATAACTAGTCAATATAGGAGGGGGAGCATGCTGTGGGGGAGATAACAGTTCCGAATAGAAAGACATCAAGTAAGAAAAGAATCAACATAACTCGGATATCAACAAAGAATCAGAAATCAACAAATGCACGGCATCACCCTTCATGCTTTTACTCTCGTCCTCACCAAAGGAGTAATATAATAAAAGTGTGCACGACATCACCCTTTGTGCTTTTACTCTCGTCCTCACCAAAGCAATCATATAAAAATGTGCACGACATTACCCTTCATGCTTTTACTCTCTTTCCTCGCCATGTTATCAATAAAATCGGCACGGAATGGTACATCGTGCGGCACGACATCACCCTTCGTACTTTACACTCTTTCCTCACAATAACAAATAATGCACGACATCACCCTTCATGCTTTAGCACTCTTCCTCACCCAAACAACAATCACAAACAATGGGGGGGGGGCAAGGGAATAAACAACATTATAATGGGAATCCCGGTAAGGAAACAACAATTTAACAAATAAGTCTCGGCAAGGGAGCAACATCAATAATGTTAACATCCCGGCAAGGGAGATAACCAAGTAAACAACTATATCCCGGAAAGGGAACAATTTAATGACTTCTTTCTCTTATTCACTATTAGTTCACAACTCACTTTACCACTTGTCACGACCCAAAATCCCAACCCGGTCGTGATGGCGCCTCTCGTGAGGACATGGTCAGCCAATCAACAAAATAGTACATCTCTTTATAATTACTTAGCAGGAATAAGTCTAAATCATAGGCAATATAATCTTAAATGCGAAATAAACGTGGTAGAATAAGGAAAATCCTCCCAACTCAGCTCGAAATCGGGGTGTAACAAGTCATGAGCTACTACAGAGTTTACTAATATTTTACAAAGTCTGGAATTATTATAAATAACAAATATAAGGGAGAAAACGAGGCTGCAGACGTCAACAGCTACCTCGTTACTCCTAGTCACCGCCTAGTCTGGAAAGAATCAGCGCTCAGGAGCGAACTCAGCTCTGCCTGTATCTGCACACATTGTGCAGGGAGTAATGTGAGTACTCCGACCGAGTGAGTAATAAAAATAAATAACGACTGAAAACATGAAATCTCATAACGGCACAATATAGTGCTATCCCAAGCAGTAAAATCAGTTATACAGTAAAATAGTGAGTATTAGATAATTCTTCTTTTAAAACAGTAAAGACAAATAATTACCACAGTAAGGATAAATAAAAAGCTTGCCCCTCAGGATCAATATGTAAATCTCAGTATAGTATCAGCCCCTCGGGCTCACTCCCAACTCACCAACACACAACATCAGCCCCTCGGGCTCACTCCCAACTCACCACACACAAGCAACGGCCTCTCGGGCCCACTCCCAACTCACCTGGGTACCCTGCGCTCACTGGGGGTGTGTACAGACTCCGGAGGGGCTCCTACAGCCCAAGCGCAATATCAATAGGCCTGAAAGCCTTCACACATCACACACGAGGCCTGAAAGCCTCCTCATATAACACTCGAGGCCTGAAAGCCTCCTCACATCACTCAACATATCCTCACGTATGGCCCTCGGCCTCAATCAGTCCAGAAAATAATCATAAGCCTCTTGGGCATCAGTAAAACAATAGTGCTCAGCTCAACAGCATTATAAATATCATTAAATCTCGAGTTGAGTATAAATGTAGCTGAGTTCACAAAATAATATAATTTAATTGGACTGAGTTCAAATAATATTTCAATTCGTGAGGAAAATAGTGATGTAAATTCACAAAAGATTTCAGATAATTGGCACGAAACCCAAATATGGCAATAAGCCCCAATCATAGTGAAAAAAAATAAATCTTTATCATTTACGCGGTAAAAATATCAACTGGGATGGACCAAGTCACAATCCCCAATAGTAAATGACCCCGCGCTCATCATACAACGCGTGTCTCATCTCAACATAGCAGTATGTTGTGCAATCTGGGGTTTCAAACCCTCAGTGCATCATTTAAAATCATTACTCACCTCAAGACGGCCGAAAGACTACTCCGTGATGCCCTTGCCTTTCGAATTTTCTTCCTCGCGTGACGAATCTGCCCAAAATTACAACGAATATGTTGCATTATACTAAAGAGACAATACCCAATCGAAAACAATAAAAAAATATCAAAATTCACGGATTTGGCAAAACCTGAGCCCTGGGCCCACGTCTCAAAACCCAGAAATTCTTACATCAATACGATCCTTATCTCGCCACGAGTCTATACATACCAAATTCACAAAAATCGGAGTCCATTTGGCCCCTCAAATCACCATTTTAGAATTTCAATCTCAAGCCCTAATTTCTTATAATTTGGCTATGTTTTCATGGATTTCAAGGATGATTCTTCAATAAAATCATGTATTTAACTCATAAAACTTACCTCCAATCGATCTCAGTTGAAACTCCCTTCAATCCCCGTCCAAAAGCTCTCAAAATGACTGAAAATGGTGGAAAAATGACCCAAAATCGGATATAAACTCACTGCCCAGATTTTTCGGAATTACTCTTCATGCACGTGAGGTCACTGTTCACTGTTCACCCGCGCGGTTATTGTTCATGCGCGGGTACTGTTCACTGCTGCAGAAAATACAACAGCTTTTAAGAAATTTGCACCACAACCATTTTTCACTAAAATGGCTTTAACTCCATCATACCAACTCGGAATTAGACGATTCTTGTTCCTATGAGTCACAAATAATAATACGAACACAGCCCTTCAATCGAAACTCAATTCGGAGCTCGTTTGCCCACTTCAATATCCATTTCGCTCGTTAAACAATTAACTCACATTTCACGTCAAAAACCCAATCGCGACTTGATGAAATTAAACCAAAATTTTTATATCAGTCCTATAATTCATGATTTAAATTCTGGAAGTCTCGAAATCAAATTTGGATCTCTAGAACTAAAAATGAACCTTTAGATCATTACATTTATGCTCAAAACGGCAAAAATCTTCCAAAAATGATCCGTTGGGCATCCGAAACACACCTGAGGCCCCCGGGACCTCAACCAAAAGTAAAAATATGTTTTAATACCTCATTCAAACTTGCTTGAACCATCAAAACACTATCGTTAACATCAAAATCACCAAATTTCATCAAATCAAAGCTTAAGTTAAACTAAAACTTTCAAAACTTGCATTCAATCAAAAACCCGACCTAAACACATCCGAATCAACTGAAATTTTGCACACAAGTCTAAAATCACCTAACGAATCTACAGAAACTCTCGGAATTCCATTCCGACTCTCGGATCAAAATTTCACCTATCAACCGGAAATCGCCGAAATTCTAACTTCGCCAAAATAGGCTAACTTCTTCACCGGACCTCTAAAATTACTTCCGATTGCGCTCCTAAGCCTTAAATCATCACCCGGAGCTAACCAAATCATCGGTATTCAATTCCGAGCCCTCTAACTCATAAGTCAATATCCGGTTGACTTTTCCAACCTAAGCCTTCTTAAAAGAGACTAAGTATCTCGTGTCTTATCAAAATTACTCCAAATAAATTCTAACGGAACCAATACCGATAATGAAACATAAGGAAGCAAAAAATGGGAAGAACGGGGTAGTAACTCATGAGACGACGGGTCGGGTCGTCACATTCTCCCCAACTTAAACAAACGCTCGTCCTCGAGCGAGTTAAGAAACATACCTGGAGTTTCAAATAGGTGCGGGTACCTGCTCCGCATCTCCTGCTCGGTCTCCCAAGTAGCCTCCTCCACGGGCCGACCTCTCCACTGTACTTTCACTGATGCTATATCTTTTGATCTCAATTTTTGAACCTGTCGACTCAAAATAGCCACTGGCTCCACATTATAAGTCAAATTTTCATATAACTGTACTGTACTGAAATTTAAAATATGAGACGGGTCCCCAATGTACTTCTGAAGCATGGACACATGGAATACCGGATGAACACCCGACAATCTAGGCGGCAAAGCAAGCTCGTAAGCCACCTCTCCAATCCTCATAAGTACCTCAAATGGTCCAATAAACTGCGGACTCAACTTCCCTTTCTTTCCAAACCTTATAACACCCTTCATCGGCGAAACCTTCAGCAAAACCTTCTTGCCCTCCATAAATGACACATCTCGGACCTTCCAGTCCGCATAACTCTTCTGACGCGACTGAGCTGTGCGAAGTCTTTCCTGAATCACCTTCACCTTTTCTAAGGTATCCTGGACAAAGTCTGTCCCCAACAACCTAGCCTCACCGGGCTCAAACCAAACCAACCCACTGGAGTTCTACACCGCCTCCCATATAAGGCCTCATACGGTGCCATCTGAATACTGGATTGATAGCTGTTGTTGTAGGCAAACTCTGCAAGTGGTAAAAATTCAACCCAAGAACCTCCAAAATCAATCACGCAGGAACGCAACATATCCTCCAATATCTGAATAGTACGCTCAGACTGTCTGTCCGTCTGAAGATGAAATGCTGAACTCAACTCCACCTGAGTTCCCAACTCGTGCTGAAAAGTCCTCCAAAACTGAGAAGTGAACTGAGTACCTCTATCCGAAATAATAGTAACTGAACTTTCACAATCCAACCTAGCACATAAACCTTAGAACCACATTTCCACTTCTGAAATCATCTATAAGATCAGAATCTCACATCTATACTTTGAATAAGTCCGAACGAGCTGTATTCACCCATACCTGCATCGTCAGGTGCAATTATATGACATACCACATAACTCAAACATATGTAGAGATAAATTCCATTCATAGCAGTTGTACACAACAACCGAATCCAGGTAGAAAACCTCTTATCAACTAAAGTCTCATTCCAGCACTTTCATATACTGCCAATGATAATGAAACACGCAATAAGCCATAACCATTTCCCAGATCAACCATTCATGAAGCCACTTTTTTTTCTCTAATCACCTAGAAGAAAACCGCTACACATCTCATGTTCTGCATGCTGTACATAGGTATTATTCTAACTCTTACAATATTGACATGACGGATGAGGTATGAATAAATTCATGACCACTGTCGAGACAACGATTCGTTGGTTCTATACTCCTGGCAAGAACTATCACCTCATTTTGAGCAAAATCATGGTCTTAGCTCCTTAATTTACTTCATATACTCACATTGCACTAATCTCAAATTCAATGATCTCGTCTCATCCAGTACGAACTGCTCAGGCAATAAGCCACCCCATACATAATCAAAAGTCGCATATGATGCCTCAATATGCTAATAAGCTACCAATTCGAACGCGGTACAAAAGGAAAACAAACTCTGGAAGGAATTACCAATCTCACACACTAATACAGACTTTCCTTAGAAAACAGGAAGCAAGGAATACAAAATAGCATATAGAAAACTATACTCAACATCACAATGTTGCGGCGTGCAACCCAATCTAGATAACATACCCATGGTGGCGTGCCACCCGATCCACACATAGATCTCACATAAGGAGATGCACATCGAGCCAAATTTGCTCATTACAACAAAATACCGAGTATCGGTCATAAGCATGCTAAGTGCATAATAATATCTCTGAGGGACATATAGCGTTATAAGCTACAAAACTCAAGCACAACTGAGGTGCGATGTACAATCTGAATTTCAAGAGCCAAGATGCTCATATAACATCATTCCTACACAAATTCTCAACACATAGCAATTTCTCAAGTCATCTCACAACTCACATGGCGCAATGTATCACTACGTGAAATATCTGACAATGAAACATCAACCTAACTACTCCTCCATGAGGACCACATTACTAAAATGCACACATATGGCCTGATATTGAGCGATTATTCACATTAAATCTATCCACCGACTTCAAGCTGATTCTGATCACACTGAACTAGTCTGATAACCTTTCAAAGATCCATAATAACTCCCATTTTTATCATAACACACAAGAACAACCATCACAATCGGGGTAATCCTCCCCAGTTCACAACCCAATATGCCAAGTGCCCTCCAGGCATGAATCTTTAATTTAACGACACCATCACAAACTTCATACTTGGTTTACATCTTTAATCAATCAAGTGATCACATGCCACACTTATATAATCTTCCCGTGGGACATACTCCCACAACCTACCACAACAATATCTGGAGTGTACCTCCAAACCATCGATCGTACTAACGCTGAAGAGCGATCAAGAGTCACTAACCGGGACGCAAAACCCTTTTTACAAAACACCGATCTTAGGTGACGCTGAAGACAATTCCAACTTACCGTAAACATTAAAACTTATCTCCTGCTCGTACGAGCTCATGACATCTTGTAAAAAAATTTCCTTAACTCGTGCCATTCTCGGCCTAATTTTCACAACCAGAACTGATTCACCAGCATGCATCAAATCAGAACTAACATAGTACATAACCGTACAATCCGCTAACCAATAGCAAGCTCCCCAACTTGGCTCGAAGCCATAGATCACAACACATATACTCTATTGCTGCCGTAATACCATGGTGAGATTAAACTCACTCCTTCATAAGCTTGTGGAAACACGAATCATCAGAAATTTTAACTCTTCTGCAATTTTTGCATTCACTCACACAACAGTTAAGCCCACTCTTTAGGCGACAAATTTTTTTACTAAGTCCCAAATTTTTCAAAATTTTTGGCAGAGTTTCCTTTGTAATTGGGCCTATCCACCTGCCAGAGAATCACCAAAACCATCCTAACAACACGTCCACAACTTGACAAAGCATCACAATGTATATCAACAATATTAATCTCAATATTACATGTATTATATTATCAAAATTGATACATGGACATGCGTTGCACCTATTTGAATCATAACACATAGAAAATACCTTTCAATCCTCCATTATTGGGCTGTTCAACCGAGTAAGAACATATTCTTTCTTTAATGTTTTCGACCCTCAAGGTGGTCTCCTTGACTCAACGATTTCGTCATAATACATTTACAGAAGCGATCTCAGCTCCCAGACTTATCTAACTAGTATGACAAATAGATTCCCCTCATAAGCCAATTACCCACTAGCTTTACCTTTAGTTAATATTTTTTTGTATACCTTCCACTGCCATACACATTACACAATCACTTAATCTTCCTGAGTCTAAACTCATACTGTAACATGAAATTTACTTCACTCCAAATAGGAGACATAAAAAGATTCTTCACGCACCCATAACTTGGGACTACACATCCTATCACAATGGAAATCATACACTCAATAGTTCATCTATCATCCAGTAGACCTCCCTCGTCACTTCCAAGTCATATAGATACATCTCGCAGTACTATCATACTCCTCACGTAGCTATCCAGCCATGATTCCCACTAATAGGGACAATACCGAACATAAAGGTTCAAAACACTTGCTCGCACAATCAACACCTCAGTGCTCAAGCCATAGGCAAGATCCGGCCTCAAGTCCTTCAGACTGGCCCAACATCAATTTATAGAGACCGCATCTCGCCCCTCGATCGGAGAATTACAAGCCATCGTGGCATATCTGATACTGAGCGCTCATGCGCGCATACGAACGCGTGGAAGGAATTTCAAAAGATTCTTTTCAAGATGAATAAAGGACGCACGATAAGAATTCAAGAATGTGAAGTTTTCCTAAAGGTTCTGCAACCTCTCGAGGATAAATACAGACATTTCCATACCAATCCGCGAGACTCTACTAAACCAGCTCATGACTCGCAAGACCTAGTAACCTAGGCTCTGATACCAACTTGTCACGACCCAAAATCCCAGATCGGTCGTGATGGCGCCTCTCGTGAGGACAAGGCCAGCCAATCAACAAAACAGCACATCTCTTTATAATTACTATGTAGGAATAAGTCTAAATCATGGGCAATATAATCTTAAATGCGAAATAAACTTGGTAGAACAAGGAAAACCCTCCCAACTCAGTTCGAAATCGGGGTGTCACAAGTCATGAGCTACTACAGAGTTTACTAATATTTTACAAAGTCTGGAATTATCATAAATAACAAAGATAAGGGAGAAAATGGGGCTGCGGACGTCAACATCTACCTCGTTACTCCTAGTCACCGCCTGGTCTGGAAAGAATCAGCGCTCAAGAGCGAACTCAGCTTTACCTGTATCTGCACACATGGTGCAGGGAGTAATGTGAGTACTCCGACCTAGTGAGTAATAAAAATAAATAACGACTGAAAACATTAAATCTCATAACGGCACAATATAGCGCTATCCTAAGTAGTAAAATTAGTTATACAGTAAAATAGTGAGTATCAGATAATTCTTCTTTTAAAACAGTAAAGACAAATAATTTCCATAGTAAGGATAAATCAAAAGCTTGCCCCTCGGGCTCAATATGTAAATCTCAGTATAGTATCAACCCCTCGGGCTCACTCCCAACTCACCAACACACAACATCAGCCCCTCGGGCTCACTCCCAACTTACCACACACAAGCAACGGCCTCTCGGGCCCACTCCCAACTCACCTGGGTACCCTGTGCTCACTGGGGGTGTGTACAGACTCCGGAGGGGCTCCTACAGCCCAAGCGCAATATCAATAGGCCTGAAAGCCTCCTCATATAACACTTGAGGCCTGAAAGCCTCCTCACATCACTCAACATATCCTCACGTATGGCCCTCGGCCTTAATCAGTCCAGAAAATAATCATAAGCCTCTTGGGCATCAGTAAGACAATAATGCTCAGCTCAACAACATTATAAATATCATTAAATCTCTAGTTGAGTATAAATGTAGCTGAGTTCACAAAATAATATAATTCAATTGGACTGAGTTCAAATAATATTTCAATTCGTGAGAAAAATAGTGATGTAAATTCACAAAAGATTTCTGATAATTGGCACGAAGCCCAAATATGGAAATAAGCCCCAATCATAGTAAAAACAATAAATCTTTATCAATTACGCGGTAAAAATTTCAACTGGGATGGACCAAGTCACAATCCCCAATAGTAAATGACCACGCGCTCGTCATACAACGCGTGTCTCATCTCAACATAGCAGTATGTTGTGCAATCCGGGGTTTCAAACCCTCAGTGCATCATTTAAAATCATTACTCACCTCAAGACGGCCAAAAGACTACTCCGCGATGCCCTTGCCTTTCGAATTTACTTCCTCGCGTGACGAATCTGCCCAAAATTACAACGAATATGTTGCATTATACTAAAGAGACAATACCCAATCGAAAACAATCAAAAAATATCAAAATTCACGGATTTGGCAAAACCCGATCCCCGGGCCCACGTCTCGAAACTCAGAAATTCTTACATCAATACGATCTTTATCTCGCCACGAGTCTATACATACCAAATTCACAAAAATCGGAGTCCATTTGACCCCTCAAATCACCATTTTAGAATTTCAATCTCAAGCCCTAATTTCTTATAATTAGGCTATGTTTTCATGGATTTCAAGGATGATTCTTCAATAATATCATGTATTTAACTCATAAAACTTACCTCCAATCCATATCAGTTGAAACTCCCTTCAATCCCCGTCCAAAAGCTCTCAAAATAACTGAAATTGGTGGAAAAATGACCCAAAATCGGATATAAACTCACTGTCCAGATTTTTCGGAATTACTGTTCATGTGTGTGAGGTCATTGTTCACTGTTCACCCGCGCGGTTATTGTTCACGCGTGGGTACTGTTCACTGCTGCAGAAAATACAACAGCTTTTAAGAAATTTGCAGCACAATCATTTTTCACTAAAATGGCTCTAACTCCATCATACGAACTCGGAATTAGACGATTCTTGTTCCTATGAGTCACAAAAAATAATACGAACATAACCCTTTAATCGAAACTCAATTCGGAGCTCGTTTTCCCAGTTCAATACCCATTTCGCTCGTTAAACAATTAACTCACATTTCGCGTCAAAAACTCAATCGCGACTTGATGAAATTAAACCAAAATTTTCATATCAGTCCTATAATTCATGATTTAAATTCTGGAAGTCTCGAAATCAAATTTGGATCTCTAGAACTAAAAATGAACCTTTAGATCATTACATTTATGCTAAAAACAGGAAAAATCATCCAAAAATGACCCGTTGGGCATCCGAAACACACCCGAGGCCCCCGAGACCTCAACCAAAAGTACAAATATGTTTTAATACCTCATTCAAACTTGCTCGAACCATCAAAACACTATCGTTAACATCAAAATCACCAAATTTCATCAAATCAAAGCTTAAGTTAAACTAAAACTTCCAAAACTTGCATTCAATCAAAAAACTGACCTAAACACATCCGAATCAACTGAAATTTTCCACACAAGACCAAAATCACCTAACGAAGTTACAGAAACTCTCGGAACTCCATTCCGACTCTCGGATCAAAATTTCACCTATCAACCGGAAATCGTCGAAATTCTAACTTCGCCAAAATAGGCTAACTTCTTCACCGGACCTCCAAAATTACTTCCGATTGCGCTCTTAAGCCTTAAATCATCACCCAGAGCTAACCGAATTATCGGTATTCAATTCTGTGCCCTCTAACTCATAAGTCAACATCCGGTTGACTTTTCCAACTTAAGCCTTCTTAAAAGAGACTAAGTATCTCATGTCTTATCAAAATTACTCCAAATAAATTCTAACGCACCCAATACCCATAATGAAACATAAGGAAGCAGAAAATGGGAAGAACGGGGTAGTAACTCATGAGACGACAGGTCAGGTCGTCACACCACTTGAGCCAATGCTCCAAAGGGTTCAATCAACTCATGTACTTTCACAATTCGTGATATCACTTGAGCCAATGCTCCTCGATGCTCAAAGGTCATGATTCCTTCCACAAACTTTTCACAACAAATAAAAATCATCACCAAGGCATGAAAGATACAACGAAATCAAGATATTCACAATTTAAAGACTCACGGTCATGCTAGACACCAATGTATAGATACTCGTCATCATGCCTATAGGTCGTACTCAACAATTACCACATAGAAAATAAGACTTAACTCTTAATCCCTTAAGCTAAGGTTAGACCAAACACTTGCCTCGATGCCACGAACACAATTCACGATTCAATTATAGCTTTACCCCCTGATTCCACCACCAATTCGCTCGTATCTAGTCACAAGTTACTTAATTACATCAATAAACGCTAAATAAATCAATTTGAATGCATGAAATCAGTTTTCTAAAGTTTTACCCAAAAAGTCAAAATCTCCCCGGGCCCACATAGTCAAATCCGAGGTTCGAACCGAAACATGTTACCCATTCCCCAAGGAACTCAAATATATAATTTGTTTTCAAATCGGACCTCAAATCGAGGTCTAAATCCCCAATTTTGAATAACCTAAGTTCTACCCAAAACATCCAATTTTCCCCATGAAAATCATTGATTTTGAGTTGAAATCATGTTAAAAGATGTTAAGGAGTGAAGAAAATGAGTTAGAAATTACTTACCAACGTTTTGGAGAAGAAAGGTTGTTTGAAAAATTGCCTCTTGTGTTTTTTTGGGGTTTTGAAAAATGAAAATAATTGAAAATCCCGTCTATTTATACCCCTCTGAGACCCCTTGTGCAGACCGCACAAAATGGACTGCAGCCGTACAGTCATTCATGAGGATACTACAGTCTAGGTAGGTTCATTCATGAGGATACTGCACAGCCCTCCATCGTGCACCGCACAAGGTCGGCCGCTCACCGCACTGGCCCCTTCCGCGGTCGCACATGTTTTCTTGCGGACTGCACTGGCAGGTTCAGAGACCTGCAACTTCTAGTTTTAAGCCTAAGACATCTCGGAACCTACCCGACCCCTCAGAACTCCAAACCAAGTGTGCATACTAACTCAAAAACATCATATGGACCTTGTCACACCTCCTTTTTCGTCCGCGCCCTCGCGGAGGGGCACAGAGGGTAGTTTTTCCAATTAAAGGACAATCAAAACGGGATTTATTTATTTATTTCAGAGTCGCCACTTGGGAGATTTATGGTGTCCCAAGTCACCGGTTTTAATCCGGAATCGAGGAAAAGAATGACTCTGTATTATAGTCTGCAAACCAGAAATCCGGATAAGGAATTCTGTTAACCCGGGAGAAGGTGTTAGGCATTCTCGAGTTCCGTGGTTCTAGCACGGTCACTCAACTGTCATATTTAGCTTAATTATCTGATTTTATACAATTATGAACTTATGTGCAAACTTTAAACTCTTTACCGCTTTTATTATTATTATTATTTTAACAGAGAATTACAACATTGTTAAAAACGTATCTCGAACCACGTCACATCAATGTACCCGTGGTTATCGACACAATTTGACTCTATTGAGATTTGGATTTGGGTCACATAAATGTGCACCCGAGTTTAAGAAAGTAAATTGTTAAAGGCGCGCCTAAAGCGACTAGCGTATCATTATTTTGGGTAAAGCCGTGAAATTTGCTAAACGGCCGATCCCGAAGTCTATACAATTATTAACCAATTACTGAGGGCCCCGCGACTTGTGCGTTTTATTGGGTAAGGCTCATCTCGTTTATTTTAAAAGGATAATCCTAAAGTGACTACATTTTTTCTATTTAAGTTCGTCTCTAAAAAAAGAGAAAAATTCTAATTAATTACATGCTTGAAAAGGCCGCTACTTATTTATCGGATTAAGACAAATGCAAACTGAAAATTGCAATCGAGACAAAGGGAGATTGTTTCATGCCTTATTCTATAAATGAATATTACTAAAATTGAAATTATAAATAGAATACGGAATTTACAAATAATATTACCAAAATAAACTAATTATCCTCTAACTAATTTAGACCCATATTGTTAGATGAATTGAACCGTTGGAATTAATTGTTTACAACTATTTGAAACTGGAATTAACCTTAATCACTAATGCTTATTCGAAAGTTTGTTAAACTTAATCGTTAACTCGTCTTGTTTGAACTCAACTCATGCCTATTGGATTAATGATCTTAGCAATTACTACTACGATCCTAACTTAAAATATAGTGGGCCTACTGATTCTACGAAATTACTGGCCATTTTTTATTCTGCCTAATATTTACAGATCTCCATTACTAACATGATTAAAAATTCACAAGCTTTGACTCATTTCTATTCCGGTTTGCATGAATTCAGAGTTATACTTCACTAATTAAACTAAATCAAAATAATCTCCAGTAATGACTATCTATCAATTCATGTACCCATAGGCATATAGAAAACAGTTCAAACTACTTAGAATAGTTCTAAGTACAGTCCAATTTTCAGTATAGTTGTACAATGTAAATACATGTCTAAAATGAGCATAAACATATACAATATTTCCTAATGTACATTCTAATACATTAATTGAACACACTTTAATAGGCAATTTGTTAAGCCTTTTTAATTCAGCATTTTTGCAGTTTGAAGTCACATCAGTACTAATCTCAGAAATGTGTACCTGGAAAGGGACCACAAGGAAAAGGAAGAAAAGGATCAGCAGGAGCAGTAGCAACAACACAGCAACAACAACAGTAACGGAAACAGAACAGCCTAGTAACAGTGTTTAATAAAACCAGCAGAATTCCAGCAACAACCCAAGGAAACAATAACAAATAACCAACCAAACTCAAGGAACAAACCAAATGAAAGCCCAAAAACACCAACAACAATCAACGGGCAGAAACAAAGTGAACCAGAAATGCAATAGGACAACCGATTTCTGACTCTCTGTCTTTCAGACTCTTAAGGAAAGAAACTGAGAACTTCAATTCAACAAAAAAAAAATCCAACACTAATTCTGATTTTCAGTAGTCAAAGCAAGACCTCACTCTTTCAGTTTTTAGTTCTTAAATTCCTCACCTTTTTTTAGATTGAAAGACTAGTTAATATTTTACCCTTCAATTCTCACTCCCCCTTAACTTGTTTCAACCTCCTCTTATTTATAGCCAAACTTGAAGCACTTAAATTAATCCTACC
Organism: Nicotiana tabacum; assembly: GCF_000715075.1. Lineage (NCBI taxonomy): Eukaryota > Viridiplantae > Streptophyta > Magnoliopsida > Solanales > Solanaceae > Nicotiana > Nicotiana tabacum. The sequence continues at coordinate 173,304,116 of NC_134090.1, forward strand.
ATATTCTCCCCATCCCCCTTTTGAATCCCACTACTTAATGTTTTGTCCCCCACTATATTAAACAAATATATTAGTTTCCATTACCACATGTCTTGTCCCCCACTGGAGGAAATAACGAAGGAGATGAAGTTGGTTGTTTGGATGAGCTGTTGGTCGACGAGATGCTGGTCAACGATGAGCTGCTAGTGGCGAGGAGGAAGGTAGTTGAAGACGAAGCAGCAGCCATGGTGGTCGTGGGCCTGCTCCAGGTTGTCGTGACGATGTTGAAGACGAAGAAGAAGAAACAACAACCATGGTTGCTGGAGATGGAGCTCGTTTTGGACTGGAGGTCGACGTGGTCATTCATGGTGGTTCGTCCATGGATGGAGTTGAAGACGAAGAAGGTGAAGCAGAAAGGGTGGTCGACAGAGCAGCCGGTGAAGCTGCACGAAGCAGCAGCTCACGTCGAGGAATGGGGAGGGTCAGGGATGACGGAGAGGGAAGCCATGGATGGCGAGGTCGTTTGGAGTTGGAGTTGGAGAGGTAGGCAGCCATGGAGGTGAAGGGGCAAGGGAGGGTGCTGCGAAGAAGACGATGCAGCAGGGGGCGGGTGGATTTTTTAGGGTTTTGGGGTTGGAAAAAATGAAAAAATGAAAATGAGGGGTTATTTCGTTTGAGTTATGGGGCGGACTGGTTCGGGTCGACTCGGTGGGGGTTATTTGGTTTGGGCCTGGTTGATTCAAATTAAAAGGTGGCCCAATCCGATTATCTTCTTATTTCCATTGCTTCTTTTTTTCTTCTTTTATTTTTTCTTAAACTAAAACTAAATTCTAAAAATCCTAAATTATCCTATAGAACTAAATTAATTTATAAAAGTGCTAATTAACTCTTAATAATAATTTACACATAATTAAATAGCAATTACGATAAAATCACCCAATTTGGACATTAAATGTTAAAAATGCAACATACATTATTTTTATGATTTTTTTTCCTTGTAAAACAAACTTAATTTCTCCTAATTGTAGAATTAAATCCTAAATGCAATTACGACATATTTTTTTATTTTATTAATTTAACAAATAAACATGCACGGACAAATACAAATAATTATCCAAAAATGCCACGAAAATTCTCAAAATTGCACACAAAGGAAAATTGTTTTATTTTGAATTTTTGGGAGTAATTCTCACATAGGGAAAAAATCACGTGCTCACAGACCTACTCATGCAATCACATCCTCAAAAAAACATGAAAAATCATGAATTAACCTCAAAACTCAACATTTTCATCAAAAACTCTCAAAGTTCATAACTCTTCAACTGAAAGTCCAACTCACGTCAAATAAACTCCGTTTTTCACCAAATTTCACAGTCATCTTTCAAATACTATAACAAGTTTGTACCAGACTCCCAAACCAAAATATGGGCCCGATAACAATGGTTTCAAACATTAATTCTTTTCTTTATTTCTTAGATAATTCAGTAAAACAATTTCGTTCAAAAAAATTGATTTCTAAGGCTTGGGACCTCGGAAATGATTTCTGGGCATACGCCCAAGTCCCATATTTTACTACGGACTTCCCAGGATCGTTGGAACACGGATCCGGGTCCGTTTGCTTAAAATGTTGACCAAAGTCAACCATATTCAAGTTTTTAACTTTAGAAATTTCTATTTCTCATATTTTCACATAGAAGGCTTTCCGGATATAGGTCCGGATCATGCACGCAAATTAAGGTGAGGTAAAAGGGAGGGTTTTAGGCCTCGGAACACTGAATTCACTTGCAACACAAGTGATGACCTTTTGGGTCATCACATTTTGCACCTCTAAAACAACTGTTCGTCCTCGAACAGACATAAGAAGGAAGTACTTGAGTCGGGAAAAAGATGGGGATAACGGCTCCACATATCTGACTCGGACTCCCAGGTCGATTCCTCAGGAGGTTGACCTCTCAACTGAACATGAACAAAAGGAAAACTCTTCGATCTCAACTGACGAATCTACCGATCTAGAATAGCCACTGGCTCCTCCTCATAAGACAAGTCCTTGTCCAACTGGACAGTGCTGAAATCTAACACATGGGATGGATCGCCGTGGTATTTCCAAAGCATGGACACATGAAACACTGGATGCACAACTGATAAGCTCGGCGACAGTGCAAGTCTATAAGCCACCTCTCCCACTCGATCAAGAATCTCAAACTGGCTAATGAACCTAGGTCTAAGATTGCCCTTCTTACGAAATCTCATCACACACTTCATAGGTGACACTCGAAGCAATAACCGCTCACCGACCATGAAATCCAGATCTCGAACCTTGTGGTCGGCATAACTCTTTTGCCTGGATTGAGCTATACGAAGCCTATCCTGAATAATCCCGACCTTGTCTAAGGCCTCCTGAACTAAATTCGTACCTCACAATCGAGCCTCTCCCGGCTCAAACCATCCTAGCAGAGACCGACACCACCTACCATATAAAGCCTCAGAAGGAGCCATCTGGATACTCGACTGGTAGTTGTTGTTGTAGGCAAACTTGGCTAAAGGCAAAAACTGATCCCACGAGCCTCCAAAGTCAATGACATAAGCTCGGAGCATATCCTCCAAAATCTGAATGGTCCGCTCGAACTACCCGTCCATCTGAGGATGAAACGATGTGCTTAACTCAACCTGCGTGCCCAACTCTCGCTAAACTGCTTTCCAGAAGCACGAGAAAAACTGCGTACATTGGTCCGAAATGATAGAAACGGGCACACCATGAAAACGTACAGTATCCCGAATATAGATCTCAGCTAACTTCTCGGAAGAATAGGAGACTGCCACAGGAATGAAATGTACTGACTTGGTCAGCCTATCAACAATGACCCATACTGCGTCGAACTTCCTCCGAGTCTACGGGAGTCCAACAACAAAATCCATAGTGATCCGCTCCCACTTACACTCGGGAAGCTCAATCCTCTGAAATAAACCACCAGGCCTTTGATGCTCGTACTTAACCTGCTGACAATTCAAACACCGAGTCACATATGCGACGATATCCTTCTTCATTCTCCACCACCAATAATGTTGCCGCAAATCCTGATACATCTTAGCGGTGCCCGAATGAATAGAGTACCAGGAACTATGGGCCACCTCTAAAATCAACTCTCGAAGCCTATCCACATTAGGCACAGAAACTCAACCCTGCAATCTCAAAACTCCATCGTCACCTAAGGTAACCTGCTTGGCACCTCCGTGCTGCAGCGTATCTCTAACAACACACAAATGGGGATCATCATACTGCCGATCACGGATACACTCCAATAAAGAAGAATAAGCGACCGTGCAAGCTACACCCAACTAGGCTCAGAAACATCCAACCTCACGAACTGATTGGCCAAAGCCTGAATATCCCAAGCAAGCAGTCTCTCACCGACCAGAATATAAGCAAGACTGCCCATACTGGCTGAATTCATACTCAAAGCATCGGCCACCACATTGGACTTTCCCGGATGATATAAGATGGTGACATCATAATCTTTCAACAACTCCAACCACCTTCTCTGCCTCAAATTCAACTCCTTTTGCTTGAACAAATACTGAAGACTCTTGTGATCCGTGAACACCTCAAATGCCACGCCATATAGATAATGCCTCCAAATATTCAATGCGTGAACAATGGCTGCCAACTCCAAATCATGAACCAGATAGTTCTTCCTATGAACCTTCAACTACCTTGAAGCATAGGCAATGACCTTGCCATCCTACATCAGTACTACACCGAGTCCAATACGAGATGCATCACAATAGATTGTATAAGGCCCTGAACCTGTGGGCAAAACCAACACAGGTGCCGTAGTCAGAGCTGTCTTGAGCTGCTGAAAGATCGCCTCACACTCATCGGACCATCTGAATTAGGCACCCTTCTAGGTCAACCTCGTCATTAGGGCTGCGATAGATGAGAACCCCTCCATGAACCGACGATAGTAGCCTGCCAATCCCAAGAAACTCCGAATCTCTATAGCTGACACTGGTCTAGGCTAGTTCTTGATTGCCTCAATCTTCTTCGGATCAACCTGAATACCCTCCACCGATACAACATGACCCAGGAATGCAACTGAACTCAAACAGAACTCACACTTCGAGAACTTAGCATATAACTGACTATCCCTCAAGGTTTGAAGAACCACTCTAAGATGTTGCTCATGCTCCTCCCGGTTGCAGGAATAAATCAAAATGTCATCAATGAAGACAATCACGAACGAATCTAAATAAGGCATGAACATTCAGTTCATCAAATCCATAAAAGTTGCTGGGGCATTTATCAATCCAAATGACATCATCAAGAACTCATAATGCCCGTACCGAGTACGGAAAGCTGTCTTAGGGACATCAGATGCTCTAATCCTCAACTGATGGTAGCTAGATCTCAAGTCAATCTTCGAAAATACCTTGGCACCCTGAAGCTGATCAAACAAATCATCAATCCTCGGCAATGGATACTTATTCTTGATTGTAACCTTGTTCAACTGCTGGTAATCAATACACATTCTCATCAACCCATCTTTCTTCTTAACAAACAACATCGGCGTAGGCCAAGGCGAAACACTAAGTCTAATGAAATACTTCCCAAGCAAGTCTTGCAACTGCTCCTTCAACTTTTCAACTCAAGCGGAGCCATACAATACGGCAGGATATAAATGGGTTGAGCGCAGAGCCAAATCAATGAAAAATTCAATATCCCTGTTGGGTGGCATACCCAACACGTCTAAAAAGAATACCTCAGGAAACTCACGAACAACGGGAACAGAATCAATAGAAGGAATCTCAGCACTAGAATCACGAACATATGCCAAATAGGCCAAACACCCCTTCTCGACCATACGGCGAGCCTTCACATACGAGATAACACTGCGGGTGGAATGACCAGGAGTCCCTCTCCACTATAAATGAGGTAAACCCGGCAAGGCTAAGGTCACAGTCTTGGCATGACAGTCCAAGATAGCATGGAAAGGTGATAACCAGTCCATCCCCAATATGACATCAAAATCAACCATATCCAGAAGAAGAAAATCTACATGAGTCTCAAGACCCCCAATCACAACTATGCATGAATGATGAACTCGATCTACCACAATTACCTACCGGTGTAGACACATAAATAGGAGCACTCAAAGAATCACTAGGTATGACCAGATACGGTGCAAAATAAGATGACACATACAAGTATGTAGACCCTGGATCAAATAACACTGAAGCATCTCTATCACAAACCAGAACCGTACCAGTAATAACTACATCTAAAGCCTCAGCCTCGGGCCTGGCTAGAAGAGCATAACACTGGGGCTGGGCCCTACCACCTTGAGCTACATCTCTGCGATAGCCTGCTGCTGGCTGGCTTCCACCTCTAGCGGCCTAAGCTCTACCTCTAGCGCCTCTACCTCTGCCTCTAGCACCTTTAACCCCACCTCTAGCTAGTTGGGCGGGCTGTAGAACACCTGGTGCCTGTACCATGGCACAAGAACCCTAATGCTGAGAGCTACTCGGTGCTTGAGGGCAAAACCTAGCAATGTGACCAATATAACCACAAGTGCAGCAAGCCCTCGGCTGCTGAGACTGTTGGCCCTAACAACCTGAATGACCACCCCGAAAACTCTGAAGCGGCAGTGACTGATAGGAGCTAGTGGTGCACTGTAGGACTGCTGATCAAAATACTGCATATGAGGACAACAACTACCTGAAGCACCGTGAGAAACCTGAAGTACTGACTGAAAAGGCCTAGGAGGATGGCCTCTACTATACAAATCCCTACCTCCAGACGAGGTACCACTAAATCGGCCTGAATGACGGGGCCTCTTATCTGACCCATGACCACCTCCCTGCAAAAGAACCATCTCAACTCTCCTGGCCACATTGGCCGCATCCTGGAAAGATATCTCACTCCCAGCCTCCCTAGCCATCTAAAGACGAATCGGCTGAATAAGTCCATCAATGAACCTCCTCACCCTCTCTCTCTCTCAGTGGGAAATATGATAAGAGCATGACGAGCCAAGTCGATGAACCTAGTCTCATACTGTGTAACAGCCATAGAATCCTGCTGGAGATGCTCAAACTACCTCCGATAGGCCTCTCTCTAAGTAATGGGGAGAAACTTCTCTAGAAATAGTTGTGCAAACTACTCCCAATTCAAGGATGGTGATACGACTAGTATAGCCAAGCAATAATCTCTCCACCAAGTCTTGGTGGATCCACACAAGCGAAAAGTTACAAAATCGACCCCACTAATCTCAATTATCCCCATGTTCCTGAGAACCTCGTGGCAGCTGTCTAGATAATCCTAGGGATCCTCAGTAGATGAACCGCTGAAAGTAGTACTGAAGAGCTTGGTGAACCTACCCAACCTCCACAAAGCATCGGCAAACATAGTTGCTCCATCACCGGTCTGAGCTACCACACCCGGCTGAACTGCTCCAACTGGCTGAACCGCTGGAGTCTGAATCTGGGGAGCTACTTACTCTAGAGTGCGAGTAGCAGGAGTTTGGGCTCCTCCTCCAGCCTGAGATATGTCTGGTGCTACAGGAAGCAAGCCCGCTCGGTGACACTCTCTATGAGGCCCACTAGACGGACCAGAGCATCCTGAAGAACTGGGGTAGCAATAAACCCCTCTGGGACCTCAGTTGGACACACCGGAACTGCTGGGGTCGGAACCTCGTCATCAAAGTCAACCTGAGGCTCCACCACTGGTGCTGTTGTTCGGGGCTGAGCTCTGCTCCTATCGGCCTCTAGTACGGCCTCGGCCTCTAAAACGGTCTTGCCCTCACCCTCTGACCCTCATGGAAGTTGTTGCTGGGGGCTCGGGCTGCTAGTCAGTGGATGAGGATGTGCGTGTTCTTGTCATCTGCAAAATAACAGAGTAGAAGTTCAATTAGCATTGAGAAACCAAACCGTATGACAGGAGAGAATAAATGTGAAGTTGTTTCTAACTCTATAGCCTCCAGGGATAAATACAGACGTCTCTATACCGATCCCTCAGACTCTATTAAGCTTGTCTGTGAACTGTGAGACCCATGTAACTTAGAGTTCTGATACCAACTTGTCACGACCCAGATTTCCGTCCCTCGGGAGTCGTGATGGCGCCTAATAATGTGATCTAGGTAAGCTAACCCTTTAATCTAATTACTTCACTAACCAATTATTTATTTTTAACAAATATAAGGCGATAACATGAAAATAGCGAAAGTTTTAAATAATTAAGCGGAAGATAACATCTAAATATCTAAAATCTGCATCTATTACAACTCTTAAAAACCTAAAGCACCCAAAACCCGATGTCACTGTGTCACAGACGGTCTAAGATCTACTACATACAAAGTCTGAAGAAAATGACAATACACTATTTCTGAATAAAGGGAAAATGAAACAAGAAATAAGAATAGAGGAGACGCCAAGGCCTGCGGACTCCTGCAGGTCTACCTTAGATCTTCGCGTGGACTAAAGGTAGCCTCCACACTATGGTCCAAAAGATGCTCCGGGGTCTGCACATAGTGCAAAGTGTAGTATCAGCACAACCGACCCCATGTGCTGGTAAGTGTCTAGCCAAACCTCGGAGAAGTAGTGACGAGTCTAGGACTAGACTACATAATAAACCTCTACAGTTCAAATATATATAGCGGAAAAGAAATACAAAAATAACCAGTTAATATGGGAGGGGGAGCATGCTGTGGGGGAGATAACAGTTCCGAATAGAAAGACATCAAGTAAGGAAAGAATCAACATAACTCGGATATCAACAAAGAATCAGAAATCAACAAATGCACGGCATCACACTTCATGTTTTTACTCTCGTCCTCACCAAAGCAGTTATATAATAAAAGTGTGCACGACATCACCCTTCGTGCTTTTACTCTCGTCCTTACCAAAGAAATCATATAATAAAAATGTGCACGGCATCACCCTTCATGCTTTTACTCTCTTTCCTCACCATGTAATAAATAAAATCGGCACGGAATGGTACATCGTGCGGCACGCATCACCCTTCGTGCTTTACACTCTTTCCTCACAATAACAAACAATGCAAGTCATCACCCTTCGTGCTTTAGCACTCTTCCTCACCCAAACAACAATCATAAACAATGGGGGGAAAAGGAATAAACAAGATTATAATGGGAATCCCGACAAGGGAACAGCAATTTAACAAATAAGTCCCGGCAATGAGCAACATCAATAATCTCAACATCCCGGCAAGGGAGATAATTAAGTAAACAACTATATCCCGGCAAGGGAACAATTTAATGACTTCTTACTCTTATTCACTTTTACTTCACAACTCACTTTACCACTTGAGTCAATGCTCTAAAGGGTTCAATCAACTCATGTACTTTCACAATTCGTGATATCACTTGAGCCAATGCTCCTCGATGTTCAAAGGTCATGATTCCTTCAACAAACTTTTTACAACAAATAGAAATCATCACCAAGGCATGAAAGATACAACGAAATCAAGATATTCACAATTTAAAAATTCACGGTCATGCTAGACACCAATGTATAGATACTCGTCACCATGCATGTACGTCGTACTCAAAAATTACCACATAGCAAATAAGACTCAACTCCTAATCCCTCAAGCTAAGTTTAGACCAATCACTTACCTCGATGCCATGAACACAATTCACGATTCAATTATAGCTTTACCCCTTGATTCCACCACCAATTCGCTCGTATCTAATCATAAATTACTTAATTATATCAATAAACGCTAAATGAAAAAATTTGAATGCATGAAAATGAGTTTTCTAAAGTGTTACCCAAAAAGTCAAAAATTGCCCCCAGGCCCACATGGTCAAAACTCGAGGTTTTAACTGAAACCCGAATACCCATTCCCCCACGAATGCAAATATATAATTTATTTTGAAATCGGACCTCAAATCGAGGTCCAAATCCTAAATTTTTTAAAAACCTAGGTTCTACCCAAAACACCTAATTTCTCCCATGAAAATCATTGATTTTGAGTTGAAATCAGTTAAAAATCACTTACCAACGTTTTGGAGAAGAAAAGTTGTTTGAAAAATCGCCTCTTATGTTTTTTTGGGGTTTTGAAAAATGAAAATAACTGAAAATCCCGTCTATTTATACCTCTGTCAGACCCCCTGTGCGGACCGCACAAAATGGACTATGGCCGCACAGTCCTTCCTGAGGATACTGCAATTCAGTGCCCTGTACGGACCGCACAAAGTCGACTGCGGCCGCACAACCCTCCACAACGCACCGCAGAAGGTCAACCGTGGACCGCACTGGCCCCTTCCGCGGTCGCACATGTTTTCTTGCGGACCGCACTAGCAGGTTCAGAGACCTACAACTTTTGGTTTTAAGCCTAAGACATCCCGAAACCTACCCGACACTCACCCGAGCCCTCGGAACTCCAAACCAAGTGTGCATACTAACTCAAAAACATCATATGGACCTACTCGTGGGATCACATCATCAAAATAACATGAAAAATCATGAATTAACCTCAAAACTCAACATTTTCATTAGGAACTCTCAAAGTTCATAACTCTTCAACCGGAAGTCCAACTCACGTCAAAATAAGCTTTGTTTTTCACCAAATTTCACAGTCATCTTTCAAATACTATAACAAGTTTGTACCGGGCTCTGGAACCAAAATACGGGCCCGACAACAATGGTTTCAAACATTAATTCTTTTCTTTATTTCTTAGATAATTCAGTAAAATAATTTCTTTCAAAAAATTTGATTTCTAAGGCTTAGGACCTCGGAATTCATTTCCGGCATATTACTACGAACCTCCCGGGATCGTCGGAACACGGATCCGGGTCCGTTTGCTCAAAATGTTGACCACAGTCAACCATAATCAAGTTTTTAAATTTAAAAATTTCTATTTCTTATATTTTCTCATAGAAGGCTTTCCGGATATAGGTCCGGACCACACACACAAATCAAGGTGAGGTAAAAGAGAGGTTTTTAGGCCTCAGAACACTGAATTCACTTGCAAAAGGTCATCACATCCCATCAATTTACTTATGGCGTACTTCCATGTAAGATGATAAGCAAGAGAGATGGGGGTGGGGGGGGGGAGCTTACCTACTTCTAATCTAAAAATTATTAAAACTAATTTAGAGGAAGGCATATTTTTTTGAATTTCTTTTCTTTGTAAATGAAAGATAAATCTAATATATAAAAGTGTGACTTTTTTATCATTTTGAATTTTCTTGGATAAAAACCGACAAAAAGTGAAACAAAAGCTAAAATATGTAAATTAAACTTAAAAATATTTACATACTAAAGGTGATAAAAATTTAAATATGATCAGGTGTTCAAGGTTTCAATTTATGGAATACCCCCAAAGGGACTCACCGATAAATTAAATAGGATCAAACTTGGATTTTTGTAGGCCTTCTAGAAATATTATTTAACACTAGTCAGTCTGATAGCCTCAAGGGTTCGACCAAGGTTGTCCCTTCAATTAGAACATTCACCATAGTTATGTGAAAAGTAGTTTATAAAACTTACACTAGAGGAAAATACATAAGCTTCCCATTAGACTTGTCCGCTTCTTTTACATTAACACCTCACCAGACCTTTTTTTCCTATTACACACTACAATCTTAATAAATATTTACGATTTACCTATTAAACACAAAATGACCATAAACCCGAAAATTATAGGGCGAGCAATTAGCAAATTAAAGGTATAAATAAAACGATGATATATGCCAATGGACATGACTACAAATCCAAAAAAATATAGGGCGAGCAATTAACAGGTAGATATTGTAGCAAATTAAAGGAAGAAATAAAACAATGAATGAACGTGACAACAAATCCAAAAATACAAGGCAAGAAATTAATAGTTAGATATTGTAGCAAATTAAAGGGATAAATAAAATAATGACATGTGCCAATAGAGATGACCGCAATCCAAAAATATAGGGTGAGCAATTAACAGGTAGATATTGTACCAAATTAAAAGGATGAATTAAACGATAAACATGTGCCAATGGGGGTGACAATAAATCCAAAAAATATAGGGCGAGATATTAATAGGTAGATGTTGTAACAAATTAAAGGGAAGAATAAAACAATGACATGTGCCAATGCACATGACCGAAAATTAAAAAAATATAGGGCGAGCAATTAATAGCAGACATGTATTGTAACAAATTAAAGGAATGAATGAATGAAACGATTAACATGTGCCAATGGAGGTGACAACAGATCAAAAAAATATAGGGCGGGCAACTAATATGCAGATATTGTAGCAAATTAAAGGGATGAATGAAATAATGATATGTGTCAATGGACATGACCGCAAATCCAAAAAATATAGTGCGAGCAATTAATAACAAACATATATTGTAGCAAATTAAAGGAATGAATGAATAAAATGATGAATATGTGCAAATAGAGGTGACAACAAATCCAAAAAATATAGGACGAGCAATTCATATTTAGATATTGTAGCAAATTAAAGGGACTAATGAAACAACGATATGTGCCAATGGACATAAACACAAATCCAAAAAAATATAGGGCGAGCAATTAACAGGCAGATATTGTAGCAAATTAATCGGAAGAAATAAATGGTGACATGTGCCATTGACATGACCATAAATCCGAAAAGTATAGGACGAGCAATTAACAGGCAGATATTGTAGCAAATTAAAGGGAAGAAAGAAACAGTGACATGTACCAATGGACATAACCGTAAATTCAAAAAATATAGGGCGAAAAATTAATAAGCATCTATTATAGCAAATTTACGGGATGACTGAAACGATGTCATATGCAATTAGACCCAAGATAACTAGATAAATAAGAACTTTAAAGGAAGCCATTAGTGTATTTTTTTCATTTTTAATTCTTGTGATAAGTATAAGATTTAAAATTGATCTCAGCCTAACTATTTATGGGCGACATGAATCTAAAAGGCAATTGAACATTCATTGAGGAAATAAGACTGGACTGGATCTTTATCATTGTACCTGGCCTTAATACTACTAAGTTATATAACAAAAATTCTGTATTTAATGAACATTAAAATTTGGGGGGAGGGAGGGGAGCAGGGGGAGGAGGATGAGTTTTACATTCAAGATAAAAACTTATTGGCTCATGAAAAAGAAAATCATGATCACAAATTTTACACAATCTTCCTTATCATATTGCTTTTGTAAGACTAGTCTTAGTGTACGTATAATGTATGTGTGTTTTGCGTCTATTATTATAAAAGAAAGTACAAAAAAATAGAATAAAAATTAATTATGTGATATAATAATTAACGTCGAGATATATGCAATAACTTTTTGAATACAAAATTAATACTTTAACATTAACTCAATAGATGAATTCAAATAATGGAATATTTTCTAAATCTTCAAAGACAAAGGTGTCACGACACAAATTTCACTGTAGGCCGTGATGACAACCAACTTCGCCATTAGGCAACACAACGGTAAACTACCAACTTAATTGTTCATTTTGTTATTGTTGAAATCACGAAATCCCATTAAATAATAGAGCAAAAGCTGGCACTCATTGAAACCCGTGCTTTAATTTACCAATTTCTAAATGAAAATAAATCATAAAGTGAAATAATAATAATAATGTGAACTACAATAGTGAACCTCCACTAGGAACCCCAAAATCCAGTGTCACAAGTGCATGAGCATCTATTAGGAAATACAATAAAATACAACATCTGTCTTGAAAGATAGAAAGGATAATATAAAAAATTATGATGGACTCTATATGTTGCAGATTGTAATATGGGATGCAGCTCAACTTAAAGTCCACACAATAGCTGCGCTTTTACGCCCAAAAAAGCACCAGAAATATGTACCTATACAATAAGTGCAGAAGTATAGCATGAGTACGTAAATCAACGCGTAGCCAGTAAGTATCTAGCTTAACTCCGGAGAAGTAGTGACGAGGGATCGACATCGACATTTATTAGTGGTCCAATAAATCAAATACAGTAGAAATTTAAAAAGTATGAAACATGGTAATAAAATAGTAAAATAAGTATAGGTACGTGATATGATCCTTATCTAAACAGTAAACACAAGTCCTCAATTATCTGTTACCTCCTCTAATGGAATATATAATATGGTCCCTACCAGATAGGTCACCACAACTCAAGACAGGAAAAACTCATGGATACAATGGCATCTGGTCAAATATTACGAACGATTATGCTGAGGTAAATGGTCTGATCCCATAATGGTAGTTCATGAAGTTGCCGAGGCGAGCAGCCCGATCCCATAATAGTAGTTTATGAAGTTGCCCAGGCGAACAACCCAATCCCATAAGAGTGTTATATAGTAATACCGAGACGAACGACCCGATCCCATATTATATTTTATAGAAATACCGAGGCGAACGACCCGATCCCATAAAAGTGTGTTACAATATCTTGCCAAGGCGAACAGCCCGATCCCATTAAAGTGTAGTACATAATTTTGTCGAGGGGAACATCGCGATCCCATAAGAGTGTGGTACATAATCCTGTCGAGGCAAGCTACCCGATCCTAGAAGAGTGTGGTACATAATCCTGTAGAGGCAAATGGTCCGATTCTATAAGAGTGTGGTACATAATCCTGCCGAGGCGAACGCCCCGATCCCATAAGAGTGTAGTATATAATCCTGCCAAGGTGAACAACCCGATCCCATTAGAATAAGATGCTTTAACGGGTCCTTAACCCAATTCACGAAAATATGTGTGAGTTATGAAATTTAAGGAAGCTTTTTGATGGAAACGCACAATGGGGGAGAAATTCGTAAGGGAAGCACAATTATTGCGTGAATAATCAAGTAGCTCATCAATTCTCTACAATATCAAGTCCATCACTCTATGCAAGACTAGCCTCATGTCGTAACGCGAAATAAAAGAGTTTAAAAGGCAAGGATAACTCAAACAGTACAATTAAAACATGGCGTAAATCTTAGTCTACCTTGACATAATCAGGAATTCTAGCATACGCACAGACACTCATCACCTCGTACATGCATAGCTCCCACAACATGTAGCATGTAATAAATATAATACATACAAGGTAATTTCCCCCTCACAAGGTTAAACAGGAGACTTACCTCACTCTGAAGTTCCGTAACCGGCTCTCATGCCTCTCTAACACCTCAAGCTGATGCCCATCGATCTGAAACTAGTCAAACAATCAGGAAAATCAATAAAAATATACTCCAACATCATAATCAATTAATTTATAATAGTTTCCAACTCTGCTTGAAAAGTCAACAAAGTCAACCCTCGGGCCTACGTGCCCGCATTTCGAAATTTTTTGAAGATGAACATTTCTCATGACATCACGAACTCAAATATGTGATTTATTCCTAATTTCATTTTATAAATTATGGTCAAAATCTAAAAATATAATTTCTAGGTTTTTCTTCAAAAGTCCAAAATTTCCCACAAATTTCCATGTTAACGAGAAGTTGTTTATATAGGCTGACACCCTTTCCTAGGTTGTTTAATCTTTATAAAATTGGTATAATTAACTTACAATATGTGGGAATTACTTACTTTACAAGAGCACCAAAAATCACGCAACCAAATAAAAAATGTGAGAGAAATGGGCTAAGTCCGCAATAAAACTCACTGCCCAGGCGAATTTCGCATCTGCAGACAAATAGTCGCATCTACGGCTTTGCACCTAAAAGAAAATCCGTCACACGTGGGGATCCAACTCAAGCCAATAGCCTCCACTTCTGCGGTCCAAATAGCGCATCCGCACTTCCTCTGCTATATACAACAAGCGCTTCTGCGCTCACGAACCTGTGTGACCAAGTCTGCTCCTACGTCCCTAGGCCACTTTGGCCAATTCCGCTTCGGCGACCTCCAACCCGCATCTGCAACCCCGCTAATGCAACAATAATCTAACACCACAACCACTGGTAGCTTAACTAGAATTGCTTCTACGACCCCTTGGCAGCTTCTACGATCTCGCACTTGCGGCCAAAACCTCGTAGGTGCGATCACACCAGAAGCCTTAAGCTTCAACAAATCTTTCAGTACAAAACTCGACCCGATTCCAATCCGATTCATAGCCGAGACTCCCGGGACCCCATCCACCCATACAAACAAGTCCTAAAATGCTATAAGGACTTAGTCGAAGCTTCAAATCACGTCAAACAACATCAAAATTGCGCATTGACGGTCAAAACCTTTCTTTAAACTTTTAAACTCTCAAACATCGATGAATGGGTCTGACTCATACTTAAACATTCCAGAATGATGCTAAAATTTACACATAAGTCATAAATTACGATACAAACCTATTCCAAGGCTTGGAATCCCAAACGAACATCGATAACACCAAAGTCCACTTTAGGTCAAAGTTAGGAATTTCTAAAACTTTCAAAATGCCAGATTTCCAAAATGAGCGTTGAAATGCTCCCGGGCGAACCGACACTCAACCCGAACATTCACCCAAGTTCGAAATAATCATACAAACCTATTGAGACCTTCAATTCCGATTCCCGAGGTCGTATACTCAAAAATCAAACCTTGGTTAACTCTTCTAACTCAAAGCTTCTGAATTGAGGATTTTCCATCTCAATCAACTCCGAAATTCTGAAATCCGATTCCGACCACACACATAAGTCGTAAAACATGAAGTGAAGCTACTCGAGGCCTCAAACCACCAGACAACGCGTTAGAGATCAAAACGACTGGTTGGGTCATTACAAAAGGATTTAGATGAGTTAGTAATTTAATACTCCCTCCGTTTCAATTTAGATGCGCTAGTTTGACTTGGAAAAAAAGTTTATGGAAACAAAAAGAAGACTTTTGAAATATGTTTTCCTAAAAGCTAAAAGGGCAAAAGCTTTGTGAGGCCATGGCATTTGTGTAACTATAAAAGCTTCTCATTAAGGGTATCAGAGGCGGATCCAGGATTTAAACCCAACGGGTTTAACTTTTATAGTTTTTAGCATTGAACTCATTATATTATTAAAGTTATGGGTTCATATCTACTATTTTTGCAATTTTAATGAATTTTGAAATATAGATTTTTACTTTGAATCAAAAGTTATGGGTTCAGTTGAACCCATCGGTGCAATACTACATCTGCCTCTGAAGGGTATAGTGGAAAAAATAAAAGTTTAAAGTTAAATTATTTCTAAATATAGAAATGTATAATTTTTTTGCAACGGACTAATAAGGAAAGTGTCACTTAAATTGAAATAGAGAGTGTAGTAGTTATTATATGGAGCATATTTTATTGTATAATAATAATAATAATAATAATAATAATAATAATAATAATAATAATAATAATAATAATAATAATAATAATAATAAAATGTTATGCTGATGTATCTGACCTAATTTATCATTTGAGTTTTAATTTTCGTTTGAAGCATGGGCAAAATATTTGCTACAATTATTTTGTTACTTTTCTTAAAAGATAAATATAAACTTTATTCCTTATTTGGCTATTCCTTTTTTGACAGAAAAGGTTTGTGTATTTTTTTAGTGAATTGCTCATATATAGGTCAAGTGACCAAATTATATTATTGCATTTATCTTTTTATATATTTCTCTTTTCTCATATGATTTATTGTTATATAAAGTTTGCTCTGCGAGCTTCCGTATAACACATGACAATTTCAATTTTAAATTATCAAAGTTAATGAATTTCATAATGACCACAAGGCTCAGAGTCCACAATGACTTTGGTATTCATTCTAAACTAACCTAGACAAATTATAAATTAAATAAGCAAAACCTAAATAAATTACTATAAAACAAATAAAAAAATAAACATACGTGTATAAACAAATCAAAAATTCCAAAGAAAACTAATTCTAATTAAAAATTAATCTTAAATTTTAATTTTGGCACTGACTTTTAATTAGGTCTGAAGCAAATATAAATAAATTATTAAGTAATCAGAATAGAAACAAATTGACTGAACAAACCTTACCTAGACTTTAAAAAGCAACATGCAAGTGATAAGTTTTCAAAATATAACACTCTTTTTTTAATTTTTTTTTATCAATTCTATCTGTCATCCCAACAGAGTAAAGTTATGACATTGAGATTCAAGTTTCACCTTTCCAAATGAGAAAAAAAATACTGTTAAATCCAAGGTTAAGTAAAAAAGCAGAACATAAATGCAAAAGTTCACTGCCACGACCCCAATTTTCCTCTGTAGGATATCATGATGGCATCTAGTCTTTAAGACTAGGTAAGTCTAAAAACATATAAAAATAACAGAAATAACGAATAAATTCTCAAATATTCAACATCTATTATAAAGAAATTTCCCAACTCAGCATGTACAAATTTTCCAAAACCCGGGTGAATACAGGTCACAAAATCTATAAGTTGGTACTGAACATCTCTATACATCAGTGTCTATAAAAGGATAAGGAAATAAAATGGACTAGGAAGAGGGGGACTCCGAGGCCTGTAGACATCAGCAGGTATACCTTGAAGTCTCCGAGTCAAGCTAGCCTCTCTAGTGCCTGGACTGGTAGGAGGTACCTGGATCTGCATAAAAGTATGTGCAGAAGTATGAGTACATCTCACGACCCTAAACCTTGACCCGATCGTAATGACGCATCTCGTGAAGACAAGGCCAGCCGACACTTCCCGTTTCAGTATTTAACAATTAAACAGTAAGAAACAGTCTAAAACATGATAAAATAAACCAAAGTTTAAGCAGTTAGTAGCATGATTTGTGGAATACAATCCAACACAATCCGATACTGGGGTGTCACTAATCATGAGCATCTAAACAATTCAGAATACTCAGAGAAAAACTAAAGAGTTTAATACAGAAACTAAGAACATGAAGAAATAAAGATAGGGAAGAGCTTCGGGCTGCGAACGCCGATAGCTACCTAGAGACTCCTCGGATCCGCCTGAGCTGGAAATGATCAGCACTCGGGAGCGGGACCAGATGCGCCTGAATCTGTACATGAGGTACATGGAGTATAGTGAGTACTCCAACTCAGTGAGTAATAATCATAAATAAATACTGAAAGCAGGAAATCACGTAAAGCACATTTGCAGACTATAATGAAGCAGTAAAATCCGTAAAAGATATGTGAAAGTCATTTAACTCAAATTAGACTTAACAAAAAGCTTTTTCAACAATATAAGCAGATAAATAATAGGAAATTAAGGAAAATAAACACATAAAGGTTTGCCCCTTGGGTACAGTATCCATAAATCTACCCATCGGGCAATATCTCAGAACCATACCAGCCTCTCGGGCTATATCTCACATCACAATAGGTACCCACGCTCACTGGGGGTGTGCAGACTCCTGGAGGGGCCCCTTACGGCCCAAGCGTAATATCAAGCCATCTCATGGCATCACTAGGCTCTCGGCCTCATATCAATCAAGCCACCTGATGGCGTACATATCTCGGGCCCTCGGCCTCATAATCAATATCAAATGTTTCCTCACAACATAGGCCGTCAGCCTTACTCAGTCAAAATCCTCACAGGCCACAGGGGCAATAGTAAAACATGATTCTTAGCCCAAAATATCATTTAAAAGATCATTTTAGTGTTAAAACAAAGTACATATGGCTGAGTATGAACACAGTGAAACATAACATGACTGAGTTCAGGATAAAGTCAAAACAATGGGGAAATATCAATAAAAGTCCCCTAAGGGTTCAAATAGTTGTTACGAAGTCCAAATATGACATTTAGCCCAAATAATAATGATAGTAAATAGAATTAAGTCAAATATGCAATAAAATAGTCATTCGGGACGGACTAAATCACAATCCCCCAATAGTGCACGACCCCACGCTCGTCATATTGCATGCGCGTCACTTTAATATAGCACAACGATGTGCAATCCAGGTTTTCATATCCTCAAAACATCATTTACAATCATTACTCACCTCAAACCGGTCAAATTTATAGCTCGCGATGCCTTTGCTCCTCAAATCGGCCTCCACTCACGTCGAATCTATCCAAAATCAGAGCGGGGATATCAAAATACGCTAAGGGAGCGAAGCCCAAGCAAAAATAATCAATTTACAACATAAATCCCGAAATTACCAAAACCCGACCCCCAGGCCCACATCTCAAAATTCTATAATTTTTACATCAATAGATTCCTTATGTCACCACGAGTCCATACATACCAAGAACACTAAAATCGGAGTCCAAATGGCCCCTCAAATTCTCATTTTAAAGTCTCTTAATCTCAAGCCCTAGTCCCTCAATTTTTGGCTTAGATTCTATGATTTATTTGGTAGATTTCACAATAGAATCGAGTTTTAAGTCCAAAATTCATACCTCCAAGTGATTCCTGTTGAATCCATCTTCAATGACCTTCAAAAAGCTCCAAAAACGGTCAACAATGGAAGAAATAAACCTAAAAATCGCGGACAAGACGAGTATTTAAATATTCTGCCCAAGCTTGAAATCCTTCTTCGCGAATGCGGTCAAAGCCTCGCGTTCGCGAAACACAAATCACCTTTGAACAAAATTCCTCTTTCGTGATCGCATCATACCACTAGTGAACATGATGGTTCCACAACCTTACTCCTCGCGAACGTGCTCCCTCACCCGCAAACGCGATGAACAAAACACCTCAAACCCAGCTGGCCAATTTCCTCTATGCGAACGTGGAGCTTACATCGCGAACGCGATGAATCACTTCCCAGCCCTTCACGAATGCAGAGCCTTCCTCACGAACGCAAAGGCCAAAATCTACACCTTCTCCAGCTAACCCTTCGCGATTGCAGCTCCCCTCTCGTGAACGCGAAGGTCATTTGTCTGCAACACTGAGCAACCGATTTCTGCAATTCTAAACATCATGAAATGGTCCGATTGACCACTCAAAACTCACCTGAGGCCCCTAGGACCTCAACCAAAGGCACTAACATATCCCAAAATCTTATTCAAACTTGTACAAATCTTCAAAACATCTCAAACACAATCAAATCAACCAAAACACATCGGATTCAAGCCTAAGTTTCCAAAATAATCCGAATTCCGCTTATGATAAAACACCCAGCCAAACCACGTCCGAATGACTTGAAATTTTGCACACACAACCCAAGTGACACAACAGAACTACTGAAACTCTTGGAATTCCATTCCGACCCCTATATCAAAATCTCACCTACCAACCGGAAATTGCCAAAAATCAACTTTCGCCAATCCAAGCCTAAATCTACTCCATACCTCCAAAAATCAGTCTGATCACGCTCCTAAGTCCCAAATCACCTCACAAAGCTAATCCAACCATCGAAACTCACATCCGAGCGCTCTAACACATAAGTCAACTTCCGATTGACTTTTCCAGCTTAACCTTCCTCAAAAGAGACTAAGTGTCTCAAACCTTACCAAATCCTTTACAAACCCTAACCAATCAACCCGATCACATGTAGAACCATTATACAAAGTAATAAGAAGCAAAAATGGGGGAAACAGAGTGATAACTCATGAGATGACTGGCCGGGTCGTCACATCCTCCCCAACTTAAACAAATATTCGTCCTCGAATGAGTCAAGAAACATACATGAAGCTTCAAACAAGTGAGGATATCTACTTCGCATCTCCCGCTGGGTCTACCAGGTAGCCTCCTCCATGGGCCGACCTCTCCACTGCACTTTCAGTGAAGCTATATCCTTTGACCTCAACTTTCAAACCTGACGACCCAAAATAGCTACTGGCTCCACATCATATGTCAAATCATCATCCAACTGAACCGTACTGAAATCCAAAACATGAGACAGATCCCCAATATACTTCTGGAGCATAGAAACATAAAATACCGGATGCACACTCGACAAGCTGGGAGGAAAGGCAACCTCATAAGCCACCTCCCCAATCCTCCGAAGCACCTCAAAAGGCCCAATGAACCGATGACTCAATTTACCTTTCTTTCCAAATATCATAACACGCTTCATGGGTGAAACCTTCAACAAAACCTTCCCACCAACCATGTAGGACACATCTCGAACCTTCCTGTCAGCATAACTCTTTTACCTCGATTGCGTTGTACGAAGTCTCTCCTGAATCACTTTCACCTTTTCTAAGGCATCCTATACCAAGTGTGTCCCCAATAGCCTAGACTCACCCAGCTCGAACCAACCAACTGGAGATCTACACCGACTCCTATACAAGGCCTCATATGGAGCCATCTGAATACTAGACTGGTAGCTATTGTTATAAGCAAACTCTTCAAGCAGTAGAAACTGATCCCATGACCCTTCGAAATTAATGACACAAGCACGCAACATGTCCTCCAATATCTGAATAGTGCGCTCGGATTGCTCGTCCGTCTGAGGGCAAAAAGTTATGCTCAACTCAACCTGAGTACCCAACTCTCACTACACAGACCTCCAAAACTATGAAGTAAATTGAGTGCCCCTATCTGAAATGATAGAAACTGGGACACCATGCAAACGAAAAATCTCCCGGATATAGATCTTTGCCAACCGCTCTGAAGAATAGGTTGTACACACAGGAATGAAGTGCGCGGACTTGGTCAGCCAATCCACAATCAACCAAATAGCATCAAACTTCTTCAAAGTCCGTGAAAGTCCAACATCAAAGTCCATAGTGATCCTCTCCCACTTCCACTCTGGATTATCCATCCGCTGAAGCAAGCCACCCGGTCTCTGATGCTTATATTTCACCTACTGACAATTCAGACACCGAGCTAAAAATCCCACAATGTCTTTCTTCATTCTCCTCCACCAATAATGCTGCCTTAAATCCCTATACATCTTCGTGACTCCCGGATAATTAGAATACCGCGAGCAATGGGCCTCCTCTAGAACCAACTCCCTAAGAACATCCACATTGGGCACACAAATCCGACTTTGTATCCTCAATGCCCTATCATCACCAATGGTCAAATCTCTGGTATCATCGTGCTGAACTCTATCCTTAAGGACAAGCAAATGCGTATCATCATACTAGCGCTATCTGATGCGATCATATGAGGAAGAGTGAGAAACCACACAATCCAATACCCGACTAGGCTCCGAAATATCTAACCTCATAAACTGATTGGCCAAGGCCTGAATGTTAGCTGCAAGAGGTCTCTCTCCAATTGGAATATGTGCCAAACTCCCCAGACTCACCACCTTTTGGCTCAAGGCATCGGCCACTACATTGGCCTTTCCCAGATGGTACAATATAGTGATATCATAATCCTTAAGCTACTTCAACCACCTCCGCTGCCTCAAATTGAGATCCTTCTGTTTGAACAAGTACTGGAGGCTACGATGATCAGTAAACACCTCACAAGACACACCATACATGTAATGCCTCCAAATTTTCAATGCGTGAACTATGGAAGCCAAATCCAAATCATGAAAGGGGTAGTTCTTTTCACGGGGCTTCAACTGACGGGAAGCATAAGAAATAACTCTACCCTCCTGCATCAAAACATAACCAATACCAACTCTCAAAGCATCATAATACATGGTATATGAACCTGAAGCTGATGGCAGAACCAACACTGGAGCTTTGGTCAAAGCTATCTTGAGATTTTGGAAGCTCTCCTTACACTCGTCTGACCATACAAATGAAGCACCCTTCTGAGTCAACTTGGTTAAGGGCGATGCTATACATGAGAATCCCTGAACAAACCAACGATAATAGCCTGCCAAACCAAGAAAGCTGCGAATCCCTGTGACTGAGGACGGCCTAGGCCAACTCTGAACCGCCACTATCTTCTTTGGATCAACCTGAATACCCTCGCTGGATACCACGTGCCCCAAGAAAGCCACTGAACTGAGCATAAAATCACACTTGGAGAATTTTGCATAAAGCTTTTCCTCCCTCAATCTCTGTAACACAACTCTCAAATGCTCCGTGTGCTCCTTCTGACTACGCGAATACACCAGAATATCATCAATGAAGACTATGACAAACGAGTCGAGATAAGGCCAAAAAACTGTTCATCAAATGCATGAACACTGCTGGGGCATTGGTCAGCCCAAAAGACATCACCAAGAACCCATAATGACCATATCGGGTCTTGAAAGTTATCTTAAGAATATCTGAGTCCCTGATCTTCAACTGGTGATAACCTGAACCTAGATCAATCTTGGAGAACACTCTTGCTCCGTGAAGTTGGTCGAATAAATATTCAATGTGAGGCCAAGGATACTTGTTCTTAATTGTTACTTTGTTCAATTTCCTATAATCAATGCACATCCTCATAGTGATATCCTTCTTCTTCACAAATAGAACTGGCGCACCCCAAGGTGATACACTAGGCCGAATGAACCCTTTATCATGGAGTTCCTAAAGTTGCTCCTTTATTTCCTTCAACTCTGCTGGTGCCATACGATACGACAGAATAGAAATGGGCTAAGTGCCCCGCACCAAGTCAATACCAAAGTCAATATGCCTGTCTGGTGGCATGCCCGGTAGGTCTACAGGAAACATATCGGAAAAATCCCTCACAACTAGAACAGTATCAATACTGGGAGTCCCATCACCGACATCCCTCACAAAGGCTAGATATGAAAGAAAACCCTTCCCAACCATACAGTGGGCTATCAAGAATGAGATCACTCTACTAGGAACATAATCAGTAACACCTCGCCACGTAATTTGTGGCACATCCGATATTGCCAATATGACTATCTTAACATGACAGTCCAGAATAGCACGACACGAAGATAGCCAATCCTTGCCCAAAATGACATCAAAATCCACCATACACAATAATAAAAGATCCCCACAAGTCTCCAAACCGTCAATAGTCACTACACACGAACGGTACACACGGTCTACAACAACAGTATTGCCCACCGGGGTAGATACATGAACAGGTGGAGCAAGAAACTCATGAGGAGTACCCAAATAACAAGCAAAGTGTGATGACACATAAGAAAAGGTGGAACTGGGATCAAATAATACAGAGGCATCTCTGTGGCAGACTGAAATAATACCTATAATAACAACATCTAAAGCAATAACATCTGGTCTGCCTGGAAGTGCATAGAAACAGTCTGACCGCCACCTGATCTACCTCCCCCTTTGGAGCGACCCCTAGCTGACTGACCTCCACCCCTAGCTGGCTGGGCGGGTGGTGGTGAAGTAACTGGCACTGAAGCCGATGACTGACCCCTCTACTGAGATGAGCTCCCAAGACGACGAGGGCACTACCTCGATATATGACCCATCTCACCACACACATAACAACTCCCAGGTGATGTAGAAGGGTACTGAAGGGAACCCCTCGCACCGAAGTGACTAGCAGATGCACCTGGCATAGAAGAGCCCTAAATTGATGGAGTACGGGACGATCTCTGAGCAAGAAGGGCATTAAGTGATGACTGGCCCTGATAAGTGTCACACCTCCTTTTTGCGCGCCCCGCCCCGAAGGGTTAAATGCGCGGGTGGAGTTTTTCCAATTTAAGTGACAATATTCGAAATGGGATTATTTATTTAATTCAGAGTCGCCACTTGGGAAAGATTTGGCCTTTGGTGTCCCAAGTCACCGGTTTATCTTGAATCCCAAATCGAGGAAAATATTCGACTTTTCCAAATGAAGTCTGCGAACCAGAAATTCTAAGTAAGGAATTCTGTTGACCCGAGGGAAGGTGTTAGGCACCCTCGAATCCCGTGGTTCTAGCACGGTCGCTTAAATTGTTATAAAGGCTAAATATCTGATTTAAATACATGTTATGACTTACGTGCTTTTATTAAACTTAAAACCGCTTTTATTATTATCACTTATTTTTATAGAATTGCAACGTCGTGAAAATGCATCTCGAACCACGTCACAATCAATGCGCCCGTGATCGTCAACACATTTTGACTTTGTTGAGATTTGGATTTGGGTCACATCAATGTGCACCCGAATTTAAGAATATAATTTACTTAAACCGTGCCTGAAGAGTCTAGCGCGTTATTATTTGGTGGAAGACCGTGAGATTCACTAAACGGCCTAGCCTGAATTCTAAAATATTTATTATGATCAATTATTGAGGGCCCCGCAATTTGCATTTTTATTTGGCGAGGCTCGTCTCATTATTTTAGAAGGGTATCCTACAGTGACTACATTTCTGTTACGATTGTCCCCAAAACTAAAAGAAAAGAAAAATGCTAATTTAACTAGATGCTTTTGCCTAATCCGGATTTTTATCAATTTCTGATTAATTATTTACAAAGTGGAGGGATGTCATAACTTGTGAAATATACTTTAATTGGACAAAGAAATTACATTCGAGATTGACCCAATGTTATACTCGTGTCCAAACGTTTCTTGGATTGAATTTAACTAGACTTATTGGGGTTGAATTAAGGGAATTAACTACTAGGCGTTGTTACTAATGGGATTTGAATATGATCTTATGTACTGCCTAACGAGACCCAGCAAAAAGACTAAAATGAAACAAGTCAGCGTAGTATAAGTTTGGGGTATCCATACCCCGTATTAACAAACAACTACCGAACTAAAACACAAAGGGCTAAACTCAGTCGAGTATCAGTACATACTTTCAAACTATTGAATTATAAACTAATCAAATTTTTTACAGACCCATTAATGTACCATGAATATCACAACAAATATTTGAACTTCTTCAACCTTTTTCATTTCATGCTTTCGAACTGTTTCAGGTACATCAATATGGGACTCGAAATGTGTACCTGGAATGTTGAAATGCAAAGAAGAAGAGGAGAATAGCAGGGAAGATCAGCAGCAGCAAGAATAAGAGTAACAGCAGCAGCAACAAATAAAACAATTGGGTAGAATCAAGATCCCAGCTAGACCAAGTCTCAGAATAGACCAACAAACAACCAACAGACTCAGTTGGATTTAGAAAGGATCAGTGTTGGACAACAGATCAAGACCAGTGAAATCAAAACAGCAAATAAGAATGCAATTTCTAGTTTTGTCTGTCTGTGTTATCAAACAAGAGTTCTTTTCCAGCTTTTCTGTTTGTGTGTGTATATCTATCTCTCAATGTGTTTTCCCCTTTCCAGACTGATGGGAGTCTGTGTCTATTCCTAATCCCCTTTCCCTCTGTGTTCACTTTTAATATCAGGTGGTATTCTTTCTTCTTTACTCTCTTCTGTCTATGAGTGTGTTCTCTAACCTCTAATCCTTCCTCACAGTGTATGTCCCCCTTCCCCCTCTTAGGTCCTCCTCTTTCAGTCAGATGTCCCCTTTTATATCCTGCTTACCCCTTTTAACAGCCTGTTTTAAACTATCACCATACCCCTCCCATGTGCCTTCCATTTTCAGTTTCACTTTAACTAATTAAGTATTAACCCCATCATTCCCTCGGCAGGCTTAAAATTTAAGAGGTTTAACATTTCTTAAACTAAAGCAAAGTATGGGGCAGTAGAATATGTTGACAGCATATGCTGTCAGACCATTTTAAAATTAAACAAGGACCTTTATGCAGGCCACAGGCTGTGCACAAAGCACATGAGGTGCACCAATGCACATGAGGTGCACCAGTGCAAATGCTGTGCAAGAGTGCACATGCCCTCCAATTCAGCATTTAAACACAAACAAATCAACAGCTATAAGTGGACTGGCTCTTAATTGATTCATGCAAATGTTCAATAGAAGCAAATCGATTTAACTTTGCTCAAACAGTTGAAACTAATTGACGACACATGTCGACTCGACTATATTAGCATTAACATACACAATCGTAGCCAAAATCAGACATTTAAACATGGTTCGAATTATACTGACTAAGCAGAAATACACTCGAGGAGTCATTAGTCAGTCCAAACTTGAAAATCCGCTACTTGCACAACATTCATATACATTATCAGATCAAATGAAAGGCTTATTCAAACAAACAAGAAGTTCAGGCAAATGGACGGGGCACATTTTGACAAAATTCAAAGACACAAAATCAAAGCATGAACAGACTTCAACACAATCAAATGGGCCAAAACAAATAAAGAAGAGAAAGAAACTCACCTTAAATCTTGAAAAATCAAAACCTCAAACTCGGACTCGGACAACTTTCTTAA
Organism: Nicotiana tabacum; assembly: GCF_000715075.1. Classification (NCBI taxonomy): domain Eukaryota; kingdom Viridiplantae; phylum Streptophyta; class Magnoliopsida; order Solanales; family Solanaceae; genus Nicotiana; species Nicotiana tabacum. The sequence goes on from NC_134090.1 coordinate 173,331,052, forward strand.
GGCTGAACGGGCTTTAATCGAGGTGTTTCTCAAATGAGAAACACTTTGATTAAAGTCCATCAGACCTTAAACTCTTTGGTTTGAACCGGTTTGAACCAGTGACGAGGGACCTTGTGGTTTCAAAACTCAGATCTAATATTCGTGCTTACCTGGTTAGATTCGGACCAAACCAAGTATGGTTTGGTCACGAGGAAGGTCCGGGGAGTGTCTGGTATGAAGCTGGGGTTGTTTGGTGTAGATCGAGTTTTGACTCGAATCTTCAAATGAAGATTCGAGGACCTGGGGGTGATTCGAACCAAACGGTTAACAGGTCTATGTTCAGGGTGGTGAGGGGGTTCTATGGTGTTCATGGCGAGGTCACCGGCGTTCATGCCGCCGGTTTTCATGGTGGGGGATACAAGGGCGGCTCTAGGGTTCGATGGGGGATGAGGTTGAAGACGGAGGTCGGGGTATTGGATAGGGGGGTAGGGTATGTTAAGGGCTTATATATGGAATGAGTAGGCGGATCTCGACCGTTAGATCAATTTAGATCTACGGTCTGGATCTGATGGCTTAAGTGGAACGGTGTCATTTCGAGGGTAAGGGGTTTGGGTTGGTCCGGGTGGAAACGGGTCGGGTTCCTCAGTGGGTTGTGGGGAAATGATCTTGGCCGTTGATCAATCTGAGATCAACGGCCCAGACCACACTGGATTAAAACGGTGTCGTTTAGACACCCTGGGCATCCACTGGTGTTGGACCGGACAGGCCTGGGTTTGGGCTGAGTTTGTTTGGGCCAATTTTGTTAAAATTGGCCCAAGTCCAGAAGGGAAGGGGTCTTTTTTTTTTATTATATATATTTTTTATTTATTTCCTTTTTTCTTATTTATTTTAAAAACAAAACTAAGCCAAAAAATCAAATTAAAATTAAATACACACTCAATACAATTATTTGCACACACACTAAAATATATCAAAACAGGTAAAGTCAAACCAAATAAAATCAACGGACGAAAATGCCTATTCATGATTTTCTATTTAACGACCGGATTACGGTTTGAATTATGCAGGACACATATATTTTTTTTGAATTTCATTTTAATAAAGTATATAAATAAAAATGGGCCAAAGTCACAAATAAATCAACAAGGTGCCACACAGAAATCCGAAATTGTACAGCAGGGCCAATTATATTTTTTTTTATTTCTTTTTGGAGCGATTGTCGTGCGAAAACAAAAATCACGTGCTCACAGCTGCCCCTCTTTGTTCGGAAACCCGAAGGGTTTTCGTGCAAAGATAAAGTGAGCGTGTATGAGCGATTTTTGCCTATAGAACACTCCGTATGAAGCATTTTTGAAAGATCTGACCGAATCTTGCTTCAAAGATTTCCTACATATCCTGGGCTAAACAGGAATCAGGTCAATGTAGTTCGGGAGGTTTTGGTAGCTGGGACTACCATGGGATTGCAATGCTTGTTGCTACTGCTGTTGCTGTTGCCACTGCTACGTTACTGACCGCTTTATTACAACCAAATGGAAATTGGAAAACTGAGCTAACTACTTATGTGTATGTCAACTGAGCTAACTATTCATCGGATTATGCCGGGAAGATTCATCGGGTTATGCTGGGAGGATTCATCGGATTATGCCGGGAAGATTCATCGGGTTATGCCGGGAGGATTTATCGGGTTATGCCGGAGGATTCATCGGATTATGCCGGGAAGATTCATCGGGTTATGCCGGGAGGATTCATCGGGTTATGCCGGAAAATTCATCGGGTTATGCCGGGAAGATTTATCGGGTTATGCCGAAAAGTTTATCGGGTTATGCCGAGAAGATTCATCGGGTTATGCCGGGAGGATTTATCGGGTTATGCCGAGGGGATTCATCGGGTTCTGCCGAGGGGATTCATCGGGTTATGCCGGGAGTTGAGGAACGAGGTCCTATGCTACCATGATTTGTTTTCCTTTTGAGATGTTTATTCCTTGTCTTCTTTCTTTCCTTTGGTTCTCCCCTTTCTCTATTTTTATTTATCAGAAATGCAAGAAAGAATTAAGGGGAAACTTACCATTGGTCGTTTTCCGCTGCAAGGCTGTTTCCATGCTTGTGTGCTCCATTTCTTTTGGGCTACACCAGCTTCATGCATGGCTGCTTTGGGTCGTACCTGTCTCAATTTCCTACACAAAGAAAACATTGTCAGTTTGGAAATAGCGGTTGGTTTTGGGGGCCTTGATCGTTCCAATTGCTTTGTCTTTGCCTGATTCTTGTTGACCAACTCTGCCATTAATGTGAAACCCTTTGGACTACTCAGACTTGCGTTCCCAGATTTGTGATGATTTGCCTTATAAGGCTTTGGCTTTTCCGTCCCGTTCTTGCTTGGTGATTTTGGTGGGGATTTTATTAAGGAGACTCGGTGGGGATTTGTACAAGAGAAACTCCGTGTGGATTTGTCTAATGTGAACTCTGTGAGGATTTTTTTTTTTTTTTTGATTTATGTATACACTTGCTGGGGATGTGCTGGGGTGGACTTCTTTGGGGAATTGTACAAAGGGAGACTCGATGGGGGATTTGTAACAGGGGATACCCTGTGGGGATTTGTCGGTTTTGGAAGCAAATCAACTACCATGGCCAGTCGGGATGGGACTGACGCGTCACTGAGGTCGTACATTTATTTGACTCTTGCCAAACAGAGCCCTGTAAAACCGGTCCTGCCACCTTTCTTTGCGATTATTACGGAATGAAAAGTTAGATCAAAGAAAACTATGTAAAGGAAAACATATGAGTTTAAAGAGAAACGCCCCTTTCGGGGAGAAAAGAAGGACTTATCTGGAGTGTATGCCAGCTTCAAACTGACATGACATGCCTTTTGGACTGGATGCCCGACCTCCGAGAACTTGCATTTCCTCATGAATCAAAACAGATCTATATTTTTCAAAGCCTGGGAACCTTGCCAGGACTTTCTGAGGTGGAATCATCTTTTTGGCCGACAACGCCCTTTGCGGGTTTTCGCTAGTCGACCTCTCTCATCTCTCTTCTTACTATCGCCTGCTAGTACTCTTTGCGAGTTTTTACTAAACAAGCTCTCTCATTTTCAATTTCTCTTCTCGCATCGCCTCACGGTGCCCAAAGGTTTTCACCGACAAGACTCTCTTATCTTTATTCTCCTCATTTGTCGTATCGGACCCAAATAATTCCGTCTTCCTATTTTGGAATGCTTCGTTGATTGATCAGAAGGACTTGAAAAAGGTTTGGGGTGAACCGAATTTGGATTGAACTACAACTTTGGAACCTTTTTGGGTGGGATTATTGCTGAATCGTTATAACTTCTGCCCCAGTTTTATTTTCGCTGGGAATTCCTGGATTTTATTGTTGGTGTGACTGAACCCCAAGGAGAGGTTGCCTACGTATCCTTTCGGAATCAAGTCAGACGTAGTTCATACCTCAATCAATGTTTTTTTTTTGTTTTTTTTGTTTTTTTTATTTTATTTTCGTATTTTTCCAATTCTTTCTTCTTTTTTTTTCATTTTTTTTTTCAATAATATTTTCAGGTTCCAAAGAGGGTAATCAAAGAAAAGTAACCAGCTCAAATGGGTTTGCAAAGGGTTGATAGTGTTTGGGTAGCGAGAATGAAAGCCTTCGTCATCTCATACTGTGCAAAGCTATCGCTAGAGTGATTTAGACATATCACTGCACCTGCTTTCCAAGCAAGGCTGACGTCATTTCTTCCGACGTCGCCCAGATACAAATTCTCCATTTGGTAACATTTTTTTGATGACGTATGGAACCTTCTTTCTTGGTACAATCGCTCGTGACAAGCCGCAGTTATTAAGGTTATCATTTTGTACGGGTCTAAGCCCATTTACTGCTCTCAAACTCTGCTTTAGTGACGGACATTTTCCGCACCATGAACCAATTTTCTCTAGTTGTTCCTACTTTTCAAATTCTTTATATCTCAAATTTTGACTCATTATTTGAAGTTTGATCGGAGTTCTCGTGATCCGGGCATGATGTCCGCAAACATGTCATGTTATTTAAAGCTGCATTCATTAGAATTGAAGAGAACACAAAAGAAAACATAGAAGAAGAAAGTGAGTAATCAAGCATGATTTCATTTTTTTTGGCATTTTGGGGAAGACAAGGAAAACGGTTGACATTCAGGAAATTAAAAAACATGAAACTGAAGAAAAACATCTGAGTCACCCTCTGGGGTTACTTGTGATGCAGAGAAAGTGGCGAGACAGGTTCATTAGGACTTCCATCTGATCAAGAAATGCGTAGCCTTCTAGTTTTGAAACTAGGGGCTTGGTCCCATGTACGATTCCTCAATGGCGCTAGTGCCCTCTCCTGGCTGGACCATGTGTATTTCGCATAGCTTTTCCCTTGTCGCCTCACATATTTCCTTGCTCTCGTCGAGCGGGGACACCTTATCATCTCCTTCTTTGTTGTATTTTGGTTCCTGTGGTATGCGTCCGTCAAACACTGGCTCGTTCGGCCGAGGTTGTTTGATCGTCCCCCATACCATGGAGGCCTGCTTGAATACATCACTTATTCCTTTTTCTGGCTCCGGAGTTACCCTGGGTCCTTTTTCTGTATCAGCAACAGCGATTATGGCTTTAAGTGTCGGATCAACTTCCTCGTCTTCACAAATCATCCCAACTATCGGCCCGTTGTTGTGGGCGGGCAACGGATTATTGGTCACATTTGGGATATCCTCGTCTCTCAACACAATCTTCCCTTGGTCTAACAGATTCTCCACAGCTTGTTTCAATGTCCAACAGTCGTTGGTGTCGTGCCCTTCTACCCCTGAATGGTATGCACATCTGACACCCCGCCGATATGATGGTGATCCCGGGTTCTGCCCGTTCGGTGGTATGGGCTGCAACAAATTCATTTGGACAAGCTTAGGGAATAGGGTGGAATAGGGTTCACCGATTGGTGTGTAGTTGGGTCTCCTGGGTGGTTCCCGAGGACGGAAATTATTTTGAGGAGGTCGAGGATTGTAGTGGTTTCGGTGAGGAGGCTGATTCCTAGGACGTGGGGCCTGCCCCCGATTGACTGGTTGTGTCCGCTGGATATAAGGTTGGGTGCTCATGACCATGTAGGGCTGAGGAGCGTAGGTCGCATTTTGGTGGGGGAAATACTGTTGCGAGGTTCTTTCTGAAGAACAAAGCCCGGAATTATGATATTCTCCCACCTCTGCCACTGTCATGGACGTTTCCTCTTTTTTCTTCCCTCTTGCCATTCCTCCAGACACGCTTTGGACGGCTTGGGAGGTTGCCCTTATGGCTGCCTGACTCAAAATTCTTCCCGTTTTCAAACCGTTCTCCACCATCTCTCCAATCTTAATCGCTTCTGCGAAAGGCTTTCCCATTGCCGACATCATGTTTTGGAAATAGTCGGACTCTTGAGCCTGAAGAAAAGTAGTGACCATCTCTATCTCGTCCATGGAAGGTTTTACCCTTGACGCTTGCTCACGCCATTTGATGGCGTATTCTCTGAAATTTTCCGAGGGTTTCTTCTTTAAGTTTGACAAAGAATTTCTGTCTGGCGCGATGTCGATATTATATTGAAACTGCCCTACGAAGTCTCTGGCAAGATCATCCCATATATGCCAGCGAGATATGTCCTGGTCCATATACCATTCCGAAGCGATTCCCACCAAACTTTCTCCAAAATATGCCATTAGCAGCTCTTCTTTTCCGCCGGCTCCCCGCAATTGATTGCAGTATTTTTTAAGATGTGCAATGGGGTCACCGTGCCCATCGTATTTCTCGAACTTTGGGGTCTTGAAACCCGCTGGCAGGTGCACGTGAGGGAACATGCATAGGTCGGCGTAAGAGACGCTCTTCTGTCCGCTCAATCCTTGCATATTCTTCAGACATTGTTCAAGGCTTCTCATTCTCTTGGCCATCTCATTTTGTTCTACAACTTTGGGGTTCTGATCCTGCCCTGGTGTGAGCTCGCACTGAGGCGGTAGAGGATAAGTACTGGTAGTGAACCTAGTTGGTTCCATTGAGAACGATGGTGCTTGGAATGTAAAAGAAGAGGAGTCAAAGCTTGGTTTGTATATGGCAGGCTGTGCCGTAGCCGGGCAAGGCGATGCAGTAAAGATGTTCATGCTTGCATCGGGGGCTGACATTCGGGGATGAGGGTCAGAAGGCGATCCAGCGGAGAAGGCTGAGGTGGCTGGGTATCCGAATGGGGTAGCAGGATAATCTATGGGAACATTTGAAGTCCCACTTGACCTGGAAAATAATTCAGGGAATCCGGGGACGACACTTGGCGGCTCTTTCCCATTATTCCAATCGTCCAACATTTCCAGCATGCGGAGCCGTAGGATTCTATTTTCTTCCGCAGTTGCGGACTCAGATGTGAGGACGGCTGAGATCGAGCTTTCCTCGGAAACAGGGATTGTTTGCAATGGAATTTCTGAAGACATTTCTACACTGCCTTTTGACCTGGTGAAGTAAGTGTGAGTACTACTTCTGGTCCTAACAACAGGTAGTTGAACACTTCTCCTTGACCTCGTGAAGTATGAGTGCGAGGCCAGACTTTCACCAAACCAACCGTCTTTCCAAAAACCCTGGATATACTCATCGACAAGCGCACGGTTAATTTGCAGCAAATAACAGATAGTTAATCTCACGTTGGGCATGATGCACCTATACAGTTAAGTGGATTACTATATGTTTGCTACGAGAGCATGCGTCATTCCGGCATTTTTCCTCTTATTAGTTCTTCCCCCTTTTTATTATTATTATTATTATTTTTATTTTTTTTTGCAGTAAAAGAAATGCGACCGGATCCGATGAGGATTGCCTACGTATCACGATGCCTACGTGAATCAGATCATTACGTAGTTCGAAACTAACAAAATAAAGAAGCAAGTGCTCATTTAGCATAGGGCTCAAAAGATTTGGCTATTCTTTGTTTAATTTTTTTTTTTCATTATTTATATTTTGAAAGGAATACTTTAAAGAAGAAAGAAAATCTTGTTTATTTTGTTTTATTTTATTATTTTTTAAAAGAAAGACTTCTAAAAATTTATTTGTTTTTGAATTGAATTCTGGAAATTTATTAAGAAAAGAAAATATGTTCGGTTGGTTTTTTTTTTCTTTGTTTTGTTTTACCTTTTCTACGGAAGAAAGAATGTATATGATGTTGCCCCTTAAATTTGAAAAAGGGACTTTTAAGAAAATGATGTGAAATTCTGAGTTTTATTTATTTACAAAATCACCTCTAAAGGAAAATCCTAATATTTCAAAATTATATATTTTTTTATATATATATTTTTTTTACTTTTTAAAAAAAAAACATTTTACAAAAGCGAGACTAAAGCAAAGAGTATTTTATTTTGGATTTTTTTTGCTGGTTTTTAATTCTTATTATTTCACATGAAAGACTTCAGAAAGAAAGAGACTATTTTTATTTGGAGTTTGAGAAAACTTCTAAATTATTTTCTGTTTCTTTTCTTTTTATGTTTTCTAAAGAAAAATTTATAAAGAAAGAACTAAAGGGAAATATATATTTTTTTGATTTTTGAAAATTGGGGCCGGAACCGATGAGGTTTGCCTACGTATCTCACATCCGGTGAGAATCAGACCCGCGTAGTTCGGTCAAATTAACCGAATTAATTTAGAACAAAATTCTTTCCTTTTATTTTTCAACAAACAACTTCCCAAAAATAAAAGACTATTTTTCTATCTTTTTGTTTTTCTTTTTCTTAGTAAATAAAACATTTTCCCCTTCTATTATTGCAAAATTTCGGCAGAGTTTTGACAGTAATTGGGCATTACTATTTTTCAAAGTAGAAAATTAGCCGTATACACTGTTATTTTTTTTTTGTTTATATATTTTTCAAATACTCCAAAGTCAGGCAGCATGCATGTCCGAGACAAATAAATGCACGGAAACAAATAGGATGCAACAGGATGGTCTTTTCATTTCAGGTTGCTAGTCCTAGACGGACCCAACCCCTGTGTTGAGTCCCCTAAGTCAAATGCAACATGATGTAAATAAGCGTTCCTACTAGGGATCCGGCATGAAGTCAAGTTATTCTAGGTTCGTAACCTGGGTATTTGTTCTAGACTGTGCACCCGAGCGGACAACTCGAGTCGAGGAGGGGGATACGTACCGGGGACCCGCGAGATCGTCCGGCTTTGTAACTTGTCCGTCCTCTTTCTTATTTTAGGTATTGACATTAACAGAATAGGGAGTCCCGACCAGCGAGCTTCTCCCCGGAAGTAAGAAGAGAAAGGTTTCAGCACAGTTTATATACAGTTCAGATAATATCAAAGCGGTAAAAGACAACATTTAGCACGTTACGCAAAAAACATGTAATAAAAATCAGATAATAAAGCCAAATATAACAATTATTCTAAGCTCGAATTCTAGAACCCTGAACCAGTGGTTCTGGGTGTACAATTCCCCAGCAGAGTCGCCAGAGCTGTCACACCTCCTTTTTGCGCGCCCCGCCCCGAAGGGTTAAATGCGCGGGTGGAGTTTTTCCAATTTAAGTGACAATATTCGAAATGAGATTATTTATTTAATTCAGAGTCGCCACTTGGGAAAGATTTGGCTTTTGGTGTCCCAAGTCACCGGTTTATCTTGAATCCCAAATCGAGGAAAATATTCGACTTTTCCAAATGAAGTCTGCGAACCAGAAATTCTATGTAAGGAATTCTGTTGACCCGAGGGAAGGTGTTAGGCACCCTCGAATCCCGTGGTTCTAGCACGGTCGCTTAAATTGTTATAAAGGCTAAATATCTGATTTAAATACATGTTATGACTTACGTGCTTTTATTAAACTTAAAACCGCTTTTATTATTATCACTTATTTTTATAGAATTGCAACGTCGTGAAAATGCATCTCGAACCACGTCACAATCAATGCGCCCGTGATCGTCAACACATTTTGACTTTGTTGAGATTTGGATTTGGGTCACATCAATGTGCACCCGAATTTAAGAATATAATTTACTTAAACCGTGCCTGAAGAGTCTAGCGCGTTATTATTTGGTGGAAGACCGTGAGATTCACTAAACGGCCTAGCCTGAATTCTAAAATATTTATTATGATCAATTATTGAGGGCCCCGCAATTTGCATTTTTATTTGGCGAGGCTCGTCTCATTATTTTAGAAGGGTATCCTACAGTGACTACATTTCTGTTACGATTGTCCCCAAAACTAAAAGAAAAGAAAAATGCTAATTTAACTAGATGCTTTTGCCTAATCCGGATTTTTATCAATTTCTGATTAATTATTTACAAAGTGGAGGGATGTCATAACTTGTGAAATATACTTTAATTGGACAAAGAAATTACATTCGAGATTGACCCAATGTTATACTCGTGTCCAAACGTTTCTTGGATTGAATTTAACTAGACTTATTGGGGTTGAATTAAGGGAATTAACTACTAGGCGTTGTTACTAATGGGATTTGAATATGATCTTATGTACTGCCTAACGAGACCCAGCAAAAAGACTAAAATGAAACAAGTCAGCGTAGTATAAGTTTGGGGTATCCATACCCCGTATTAACAAACAACTACCGAACTAAAACACAAAGGGCTAAACTCAGTCGAGTATCAGTACATACTTTCAAACTATTGAATTATAAACTAATCAAATTTTTTACAGACCTATTAATGTACCATGAATATCACAACAAATATTTGAACTTCTTCAACCTTTTTCATTTCATGCTTTCGAACTGTTTCAGGTACATCAATATGGGACTCGAAATGTGTACCTGGAATGCTGAAATGCAAAGAAGAAGAGGAGAATATCAGGGAAGATCAGCAGCAGCAAGAATCAGAGTAACAACAGCAGCAACAAATAAAACAATTGGGTAGAATCAAGATCCCAGCTAGACCAAGTCTCAGAATAGACCAACAAACAACCAACAGACTCAGTTGGATTTAGAAAGGATCAGTGTTGGACAACAGATCAAGACCAGTGAAATCAAAACAACAAATAAGAATGCAATTTCTAGTTTTGTCTGTCTGTGTTATCAAACAAGAGTTCTTTTCCAGCTTTTCTGTTTGTGTGTGTCTATCTATCTCTCAATGTGTTTTCCCCTTTCCAGACTGATGGGAGTCTGTGTCTATTCCTAATCCCCTTTCCCTCTGTGTTCACTTTTAATATCAGGTGGTATTCTTTCTTCTTTACTCTCTTCTGTCTATGAGTGTGTTCTCTAACCTCTAATCCTTCCTCACAGTGTATGTCCCCCTTCCCCCTCTTAGGTCCTCCTCTTTCAGTCAGATGTCCCCCTTTTATATCCTGCTTACCCCTTTTAACAGCCTGTTTTAAACTATCACCATACCCCTCCCATGTGCCTTCCATTTTCAGTTTCACTTTAACTAATTAAGTATTAACCCCATCATTCCCTCGGCAGGCTTAAAATTTAAGAGGTTTAACATTTCTTAAACTAAAGCAAAGTATGGGGCAGTAGAATATGTTGACAGCATATGCTGTCAGACCATTTTAAAATTAAACAAGGACCTTTATGCAGGCCACAGGCTGTGCACAAAGCACATGAGGTGCACCAATGCACATGAGGTGCACCAGTGCAAATGCTGTGCAAGAGTGCACATGCCCTCCAATTCAGCATTTAAACACAAACAAATCAACAACTATAAGTGGACTGGCTCTTAATTGATTCATGCAAATGTTCAATAGAAGCAAATCGATTTAACTTTGCTCAAACAGTTGAAACTAATTGACGACACATGTCGACTCGACTATATTAGCATTAACATACACAATCGTAGCCAAAATCAGACATTTAAACATGGTTCGAATTATACTGACTAAGCAGAAATACACTCGAGGAGTCATTAGTCAGTCCAAACATGAAAATCCGCTACTTGCACAACATTCATATACATTATCAGATCAAATGAAAGGCTTATTCAAACAAACAAGAAGTTCAGGCAAATGGACGGGGCACATTTTGACAAAATTCAAAGACATAAAATCAAAGCATGAACAGACTTCAACACAATCAAATGGGCCAAAACAAATAAAGAAGAGAAAGAAACTCACCTTAAATCTTGAAAAATCAAAACCTCAAACTCGGACTCGGACAACTTTCTTAAGGCTGAACGGGCTTTAATCGAGGTGTTTCTCAAATGAGAAACACTTTGATTAAAGTCCATCAGACCTTAAACTCTTTGGTTTGAACCGGTTTGAACCAATGACGAGGGACCTTGTGGTTTCAAAGCTCAGATCTAATATTCGTGCTTACCTGGTTAGATTCGGACCAAACCAAGTATGGTTTGGTCACGAGGAAGGTCTGGGGAGTGTCTGGTATGAAGCTGGGGTTGTTTGGTGTAGATCGAGTTTTGACTCGAATCTTCAAATGAAGATTCGAGGACCTGGGGGTGATTCGAACCAAACGGTTAACAGGTCTATGTTCAGGGTGGTGAGGGGGTTCTATGGTGTTCATGGCGAGGTCACCGGCGTTCATGCCGCCGGTTTTCATGGTGGGGGATACAAGGGCGGCTCTAGGGTTCGATGGGGGATGAGGTTGAAGACGGAGGTCGGGGTATTGGATAGGGGGGTAGGGTATGTTAAGGGCTTATATATGGAATGAGTAGGCGGATCTCGACCGTTAGATCAATTTAGATCTACGGTCTGGATCTGATGGCTTAAGTGGAACGGTGTCATTTCGAGGGTAAGGGGTTTGGGTTGGTCCGGGTGGAAACGGGTCGGGTTCCTCAGTGGGTTGTGGGGAAATGATCTTGGCCGTTGATCAATCTGAGATCAACGGCCCAGACCACACTGGATTAAAACGGTGTCGTTTAGACACCCTGGGCATCCATTGGTGTTGGACCGGACAGGCCTGGGTTTGGGCTGAGTTTGTTTGGGCCAATTTTGTTAAAATTGGCCCAAGTCCAGAAGGGAAGGGGTCTTTTTTTTTATTATATATATTTTTTTATTTATTTCCTTTTTTCTTATTATTTTAAAAACAAAACTAAGCCAAAAAATCAAATTAAAATTAAATACACACTCAATACAATTATTTGCACACACACTAAAATATTTCAAAACAGGTAAAGTCAAACCAAATAAAATCAACGGACGAAAATGCCTATTCATGATTTTCTATTTAACGACCGGATTACGGTTTGAATTATGCAGGACACATATATTTTTTTTGAATTTCATTTTAATAAAGTATATAAATAAAAATGGGCCAAAGTCACAAATAAATCAATAAGGTGCCGCACAGAAATCCGAAATTGTACAGCAGGGCCAATTATATTTTTTTTATTTCTTTTTGGAGCGATTGTCGTGCGAAAACAAAAATCACGTGCTCACAGCTGCCCCTCTTTGTTCGGAAACCCGAAGGGTTTTCGTGCAAAGATAAAGTGAGCGTGTATGAGCGATTTTTGCCTATAGAACACTCCGTATGAAGCATTTTTGAAAGATCTGACCGAATCTTGCTTCAAAGATTTCCTACATATCCTGGGCTAAACAGGAATCAGGTCAATGTAGTTCGGGAGGTTTTGGTAGCTGGGACTACCATGGGATTGCAATGCTTGCTGCTACTGCTGCTGCTGTTGCCACTGCTACGTTACTGACCGCTTTATTACAACCAAATGGAAATTGGAAAACTGAGCTAACTACTTATGTGTATGTCAACTGCTAGTTACAAGATTCCTATCTATGATTCTTTTACGACTTGATCTTGGGTCTTAGCTGATTCTGCTTGTAGACTCTGATCTGAATCTTGATGCTTGCGAGTTGCGGCGACTTGTTTAATCTCCGGGATACCGAATAAAATGTGACTGGCAGAGTTCAGGACCTTAGTCAAATGTTGGAGTCGATTTGCTTTCCCTTTACTCTGATATCTCGGGATATCTTTTTTTTTGTCTTTTTTCTTCTTTGATTCCGAACTGGGATTTATCTCGTGGGTCATTTCGATCCACGTGGCTCGAGGTTAGACCTGCGGGAGAAAACAAACAAACGAACGAGATTTTCTGCCCCAGTTTCACTAGGAAAATTTCGTTAATTATTCACCAGGAAGTTCATAAAATTGATGAAAGAGGATATACATGTTCAGTTCAGGGCTGGAGCCCTAACACCGGCTAGCTGGGGAGAGGTTCGGTTTGGGGTTTGAAAACCCTAATGCCGAACAAAGGAAGAATTCAGTTTAGGGTTTAAAACCCTAATGCTGATTGCATGGAAAAGCTCAGTTTAGGGTTTAAAACCCTAATGCTGGCTGGAAGAAAAAGTTCAGTTTAGGGTTTAAAACCCTAATGCTGATTGCATGAAAAAGCTCAGTTTAGAGTTTAAAACTCTAATGCTGGCTGAAAGGAAAAAGTTCAGTTTAGGGTTTAAAACCCTAATGCTGACTAAAGGAAAATTCAGTTTAGGGTTTAAAACCCTAATGCTGATTGCATGGAAAAGCTCAGTTTAGAGTTTAAAACTCTAATGCTGGCTGAAAGGAAAAAGTTCAGTTTAGGGTTTAAAACCCTAATGCTGACTAAAGGAAAATTCAGTTTAGGGTTTAAAACCCTAATGCTGATTGCATGGAAAAAGCTCAGTTTAGAGTTTAAAACTCTAATGCTGGCTGAAGGGAAAAAGTCCAGTTTAGGGTTTAAAACCCTAATGCTGATTACGTGGAAAAGAGTTCTCGGGTTATGCCGAAAAGATTCATCGAGTCATGCTGGGAGGATTCATCGGGTTACGCCGGAAAATTCATCGGGTTATGCCGGGAAGATTTATCGGATTATGCCGAAAAGATTCATCGGGTTATGCCGGGAAGATTCATCGGGTTATGTCGGAAGGATTCATCGGGTTATGCCGGGAAAATTCATCGGGTTATGCCGGGAGGATTCATCGGGTTATGCCGGGAAGGTTTATCGGGTTATGCCGAAAAGATTCATCGGGTTATGCCGGGAAGATTCATCGGGTTATGCCGGGAGGATTCATCGGGTTATGCCGGGAAGATTCATCGGGTTATGCCGGGAGGATTCATCAGGTTATGCCGGGAAGGTTTATCGGGTTATGCCGAAAAGATTCATCGGGTTATGCCGGGAGGATTCATCGGATTATGCCGGAAAGATTCATCAGGTTATGCCGGGAGGATTTATCGGATTATGCCGAGAAGATTCATCGGGTTATGCCGGGAGGATTTATCGGGTTATGCCTAGGGGATTCATCGGGTTATGCCGGGAGGATTCATCGGATTATGCCGGGAAGATTCATCGGGTTATGCCGGGAGGATTCATCGGATTATGCCGGGAAGATTCATCGGGTTATGCCGGGAGGATTCATCGGGTTATGCCGGAGGATTCATCGGATTATGCCGGGAAGATTCATCGGGTTATGCCGGGAGGATTCATCGGGTTATGCCGGAAAATTCATCGGGTTATGCCGGGAAGATTTATCGGGTTATGCCGAAAAGTTTATCGGGTTATGCCGAGAAGATTCATCGGGTTATGCCGGGAGGATTTATCGGGTTATGCCGAGGGGATTCATCGGGTTCTGCCGAGGGGATTCATCGGGTTATGCCGGGAGTTGAGGAACGAGGTCCTATGCTACCATGATTTGTTTTCCTTTTGAGATGTTTATTCCTTGTCTTCTTTCTTTCCTTTGGTTCTCCCCTTTCTCTATTTTTATTTATCAGAAATGCACGAAAGAATTAAGGGGAAACTTACCATTGGTCGTTTTCCGCTGCAAGGCTGTTTCCATGCTTGTGTGCTCCATTTCATTTGGGCTACACCAGCTTCATGCATGGCTGCTTTGGGTCGTACCTGTCTCAATTTCTTACACAAAGAAAACATTGTCAGTTTGGAAATAGCGGTTGGTTTTGGGGGCCTTGATCGTTCCAATTGCTTTGTCTTTGCCTGATTCTTGTTGACCAACTCTGCCATTAATGTGAAACCCTTTGGACTACTCAGACTTGCGTTCCCAGATTTGTGATGATTTGCCTTATAAGGCTTTGGCTTTTCCGTCCCGTTCTTGCTTGGTGATTTTGGTGGGGATTTTATTAAGGAGACTCGGTGGGGATTTGTACAAGAGAAACTCCGTGTGGATTTGTCTAATGTGAACTCTGTGAGGATTTTTTTTTTTTTTTTGATTTATGTATACACTTGCTGGGGATGTGCTGGGGTGGACTTCTTTGGGGAATTGTACAAAGGGAGACTCGATGGGGGATTTGTAACAGGGGATACCCTGTGGGGATTTGTCGGTTTTGGAAGCAAATCAACTACCATGGCCAGTCGGGATGGGACTGACGCGTCACTGAGGTCGTACATTTATTTGACTCTTGCCAAACAGAGCCCTGTAAAACCGGTCCTGCCACCTTTCTTTGCGATTATTACGGAATGAAAAGTTAGATCAAAGAAAACTATGTAAAGGAAAACATATGAGTTTAAAGAGAAACGCCCCTTTCGGGGAGAAAAGAAGGACTTATCTGGAGTGTATGCCAGCTTCAAACTGACATGACATGCCTTTTGGACTGGATGCCCGACCTCCGAGAACTTGCATTTCCTCATGAATCAAAACAGATCTATATTTTTCAAAGCCTAGGAACCTTGCCAGGACTTTCTGAGGTGGAATCATCTTTTTGGCCGACAACGCCCTTTGCGGGTTTTCGCTAGTCGACCTCTCTCATCTCTCTTCTTACTATCGCCTGCTAGTACTCTTTGCGAGTTTTTACTAAACAAGCTCTCTCATTTTCAATTTCTCTTCTCGCATCGCCTCACGGTGCCCAAAGGTTTTCACCGACAAGACTCTCTTATCTTTATTCTCCTCATTTGTCGTATCGGACCCAAATAATTCCGTCTTCCTATTTTGGAATGCTTCGTTGATTGATCAGAAGGACTTGAAAAAGGTTTGGGGTGAACCGAATTTGGATTGAACTACAACTTTGGAACCTTTTTGGGTGGGATTATTGCTGAATCGTTATAACTTCTGCCCCAGTTTTATTTTCGGGGGGAATTCCTGGATTTTATTGTTGGTGTGACTGAACCCCAAGGAGAGGTTGCCTACGTATCCTTTCGGAATCAAGTCAGACGTAGTTCATACCTCAATCAATGTTTTTTTTTTTTGTTTTTTTTTATTTTATTTTCGTATTTTTCCAATTCTTTCTTCTTCTTTTTTTCATTTTTTTTTCAATAATATTTTCAGGTTCCAAAGAGGGTAATCAAAGAAAAGTAACCAGCTCAAATGGGTTTGCAAAGGGTTGATAGTGTTTGGGTAGCGAGAATGAAAGCCTTCGTCATTTCATACTGTGCAAAGCTATCGCTAGAGTGATTTAGACATATCACTGCACCTGCTTTCCAAGCAAGGCTGACGTCATTTCTTCCGACATCGCCCAGATACAAATGCTCCATTTGGTAACATTTTTTTGATGACGTATGGAACCTTCTTTCTTGGTACAATCGCTCGTGACAAGCCGCAGTTATTAAGGTTATCATTTTGTACGGGTCTAAGCCCATTTACTGCTCTCAAACTCTGCTTTAGTGACGGACATTTTCCGCACCATGAACCAATTTTCTCTAGTTGTTCCTACTTTTCAAATTCTTTATATCTCAAATTTTGACTCATTATTTGAAGTTTGATCGGAGTTCTCGTGATCCGGGCATGAAGTCCGCAAACATGTCATGTTATTTAAAGATGCATTCATTAGAATTGAAGAGAACACAAAAGAAAACATAGAAGAAGAAAGTGAGTAATCAAGCATGATTTCATTTTTTTGGCATTTTGGGGAAGACAAGGAAAACGGTTGACATTCAGGAAATTAAAAAACATGAAACTGAAGAAAAAAATCTGAGTCACCCTCTGGGGTTACTTGTGATGCAGAGAAAGTGGCGAGACAGGTTCATTAGGACTTCCATCTGATCAAGAAATGCGTAGCCTTATAGTTTTGAAACTAGGGGCTTGGTCCCATGTACGATTCCTCCATGGCGCTAGTTCCCTCTCCTGGCTGGACCATGTGTATTTCGCATAGCTTTTCCCTTGTCGCCTCACATATTTCCTTGCTCTCGTCAAGCGGGGACACCTTATCATCTCCTTCTTTGTTGTATTTTGGTTCCTGTGGTATGCGTCCGTCAAACACTGGCTCGTTCGGCCGAGGTTGTTTGATCGTCCCCCATACCATGAAGGCCTGCTTGAATACATCACTTATTCCTTTTTCTGGCTCCAGAGTTACCCTGGGTCCTTTTTCTGTATCAGCAACAGCGATTATGGCTTTAAGTGTCGGATCAACTTCCTCGTCTTCACAAATCATCCCAACTATCGGCCCGTTGTTGTGGGCGGGCAACGGATTATTGGTCACATTTGGGATATCCTCGTCTCTCAACACAATCTTCCCTTGGTCTAACAGATTCTCCACAGCTTGTTTCAATGTCCAACAGTCGTTGGTGTCGTGCCCTTCTACCCCTGAATGGTATGCACATCTGACACCCCGCCGATATGATGGTGATCCCGGGTTCTGCCCGTTCGGTGGTATGGGCTGCAACAAATTCATTTGGACAAGCTTAGGGAATAGGGTGGAATAGGGTTCACCGATTGGTGTGTAGTTGGGTCTCCTGGGTGGTTCCCGAGGACGGAAATTATTTTGAGGAGGTCGAGGATTGTAGTGGTTTCGGTGAGGAGGCTGATTCCTAGGATGTGGGGCCTGCCCCCGATTGACTGGTTGTGTCCGCTGGATATAAGGCTGGGTGCTCATGACCATGTAGGGCTGAGGAGCGTAGGTCGCATTTTGGTGGGGGAAATACTGTTGCGAGGTTCTTTCCGAAGAACAAAGCCCGGGATTATGATATTCTCCCACCTCTGCCACTGTCATGGACGTTTCCTCTTTTTTCTTCCCTCTTGCCATTCCTCCAGACCCGCTTTGGACGGCTTGGGAGGTTGCCCTTATGACTGCCTGACTCAAAATTCTTCCCGTTTTCAAACCGTTCTCCACCATCTCTCCAATCTTAATCGCTTCTGCGAAAGGCTTTTCCATTGCCGACATCATGTTTTGGAAATAGTCGGACTCTTGAGCCTGAAGAAAAGTAGTGACCATCTCTATCTCGTCCATGGAAGGTTTTACCCTTGACGCTTGCTCACGCCATTTGATGGCGTATTCTCTGAAACTTTCCGAGGGTTTCTTCTTTAAGTTTGACAAAGCATTTCTGTCTGGTGCGATGTCAATATTATATTGAAACTGCCCTACGAAGTCTCTGGCAAGATCATCCCATATATGCCAGCGAGATATGTCCTGGTCCATATACCATTCCGAAGCGACTCCCACCAAACTTTCTCCAAAATATGCCATTAGCAGCTCTTCTTTTTCGCCGGCTCCCCGTAATTGATTGCAGTATTTTTTAAGATGTGCAATGGGGTCACCGTGCCCATCGTATTTCTCGAACTTTGGGGTCTTGAAACCCGCTGGCAGGTGCACGTGAGGGAACATGCATAGGTCGGCGTAAGAGACGCTCTTCTGTCCGCTCAATCCTTGCATATTCTTCAGACATTGTTCAAGGCTTCTCATTCTCTTGGCCATCTCATTTTGTTCTACAACTTTGGGGTTCTGATCCTGCCCTGGTGTGAGCTCGCACTGAGGCGGTAGAGGATAAGTACTGGTAGTGAACCTAGTTGGTTCCATTGAGAACGATGGTGCTTGGAATGTAAAAGAAGAGGAGTCAAAGCTTGGTTTGTATATGGCAGGCTGTGCCGTAGCCGGGCAAGGCGATGCAGTAAAGATGTTCATGCTTGCATCGGGGGCTGACATTCGGGGATGAGGGTCAGAAGGCGATCCAGCGGAGAAGGCTGAGGTGGCTGGGTATCCGAATGGGGTAGCAGGATAATCTATGGGAACATTTGAAGTCCCACTTGACCTGGAAAATAATTCAGGGAATCCGGGGACGACACTTGGCGGCTCTTTCCCATTATTCCAATCGTCCAACATTTCCAGCATGCGGAGCCGTAGGATTCTATTTTCTTCCGCAGTTGCGGACTCAGATGTGAGGACGGCTGAGATCGAGCTTTCCTCGGAAACAGGGATTGTTTGCAATGGAATTTCTGAAGACATTTCTACACTGCCTTTTGACCTGGTGAAGTAAGTGTGAGTACTACTTCTGGTCCTAACAACAGGTAGCTGAACACTTCTCCTTGACCTCGTGAAGTATGAGTGTGAGGCCAGACTTTCACCAAACCAACCGTCTTTCCAAAAACCCTGGATATACTCATCGACAAGCGCACGGTTAATTTGCAGCAAATAACAGATAGTTAATCTCACGTTGGGCATGATGCACCTATACAGTTAAGTGGATTACTATATGTTTGCTACGAGAGCATGCGTCATTCCGGCATTTTTCCTCTTATTAGTTCTTCCCCCTTTTTATTATTATTATTATTATTTTTATTATTATTTTTTTTGCAGTAAAAGAAATGCGACCGGATCCGATGAGGATTGCCTACGTATCACGATGCCTACGTGAATCAGATCATTACGTAGTTCGAAACTAACAAAATAAAGAAGCAAGTGCTCATTTAGCATAGGGCTCAAAAGATTTGGCTATTCTTTGTTTAATTTTTTTTTTTTCATTATTTATATTTTGAAAGGAATACTTTAAAGAAGAAAGAAAATCTTGTTTATTTTATTATTTTTTAAAAGAAAGACTTCTAAAAATTTATTTGTTTTTGAATTGAATTCTGGAAATTTATTAAGAAAAGAAAATATGTTCGGTTGGTTTTTTTTTTCTTTGTTTTGTTTTACCTTTTCTACGGAAGAAAGAATGTATATGATGTTGCCCCTTAAATTTGAAAAAGGGACTTTTAAGAAAATGATGTGAAATTTTGAGTTTTATTTATTTACAAAATCACCTCTAAAGGAAAATCCTAATATTTCAAAATTATATATTTTTTTATATATATATTGTTTTTTACTTTTTAAAAAAAAACATTTTACAAAAGCGAGACTAAAGCAAAGAGTATTTTATTTTGGATTTTTTTGCTGGTTTTTAATTCTTATTATTTCACATGAAAGACTTAAGAAAGAAAGAGACTATTTTTATTTGGAGTTTGAGAAAACTTCTAAATTATTTTCTGTTTCTTTTCTTTTTATGTTTTCTAAAGAAAAATTTATAAAGAAAGAACTAAAGGGAAATATATATTTTTTTGATTTTTGAAAATTGGGGCCGGAACCGATGAGGTTTGCCTACGTATCTCACATCCGGTGAGAATCAGACCCGCGTAGTTCGGTCAAATTAACCGAATTAATTTAGAACAAAATTCTTTCCTTTTATTTTTCAACAAACAACTTCCCAAAAATAAAAGACTATTTTTCTATCTTTTTGTTTTTCTTTTTCTTAGTAAATAAAACATTTTCCCCTTTTATTATCGCAAAATTTCGGCAGAGTTTTGACAGTAATTGGGCATTACTATTTTTCAAAGTAGAAAATTAGCCGTATACACTGTTATTTTTTTTTGTTTATATTTTTTTAAATACTCCAAAGTCAGGCAGCATGCATGTCCAAGACAAATAAATGCACGGAAACAAATAGGATGCAACAGGATGGTCTTTTTATTTCAGGTTGCTAGTCCTAGACGGACCCAACCCCTGTGTTGAGTCCCCTAAGTCAAATGCAACATGATGCAAATAAGCGTTCCTACTAGGGATCCGGCATGAAGTCAAGTTATTCTAGGTTCGTAACCTGGGTATTTGTTCTAGACTGTGCACCCGAGCGGACAACTCGAGTCGAGGAGGGGGCTACGTACCGGGGACCCGCGAGATCGTCCGGCTTTGTAACTTGTCCGTCCTCTTTCTTATTTTAGGTATTGACATTAACAGAATAGGGAGTCCCGACCAGCGAGCTTCTCCCCGGAAGTAAGAAGAGAAAGGTTTCGGCACAGTTTATATACAGTTCAGATAATATCAAAGCGGTAAAAGACAACATTTAGCACGTTACGCAAAAAACATGTAATAAAAATCAGATAATAAAGCCAAATATAACAATTATTCTAAGCTCGAATTCTTGAACCCTGAACCAGTGGTTCTGGGTGTACAATTCCCCAGCAGAGTCGCCAGAGCTGTCACACCTCCTTTTTGCGCGCCCCGCCCCGAAGGGTTAAATGCGCGGGTGGAGTTTTTCCAATTTAAGTGACAATATTCGAAATGGGATTATTTATTTAATTCAGAGTCGCCACTTGGGAAAGATTTGGCTTTTGGTGTCCCAAGTCACCGGTTTATCTTGAATCCCAAATCGAGGAAAATATTCGACTTTTCCAAATGAAGTCTGCGAACCAGAAATTCTAAGTAAGGAATTCTGTTGACCCGAGGGAAGGTGTTAGGCACCCTCGAATCCCGTGGTTCTAGCACGGTCGCTTAAATTGTTATAAAGGCTAAATATCTGATTTAAATACATGTTATGACTTACGTGCTTTTATTAAACTTAAAACCGCTTTTATTATTATCACTTATTTTTATAGAATTGCAACGTCGTGAAAATGCATCTCGAACCACGTCACAATCAATGCGCCCGTGATCGTCAACACATTTTGACTTTGTTAAGATTTGGATTTGGGTCACATCAATGTGCACCCGAATTTAAGAATATAATTTACTTAAACCGTGCCTGAAGAGTCTAGCGCGTTATTATTTGGTGGAAGACCGTGAGATTCACTAAACGGCCTAGCCTGAATTCTAAAATATTTATTATGATCAATTATTGAGGGCCCCGCAATTTGCATTTTTATTTGGCGAGGCTCGTCTCATTATTTTAGAAGGGTATCCTACAGTGACTACATTTCTGTTACGATTGTCCCTAAAACTAAAAGAAAAGAAAAATGCTAATTTAACTAGATGCTTTTGCCTAATCCGGATTTTTATCAATTTCTGATTAATTATTTACAAAGTGGAGGGATGTCATAACTTGTGAAATATACTTTAATTGGACAAAGAAATTACATTCGAGATTGACCCAATGTCATAACTTGTGAAATCAACCTTTTTCATTTCATGCTTTCGAACTGTTTCAGGTACATCAATATGGGACTCGAAATGTGTACCTGGAATGCTGAAATGCAAAGAAGAAGAGGAGAATAGCAGGGAAGATCAGCAGCAGCAAGAATCAGAGTAACAGCAGCAGCAACAAATAAAACAATTGGGTAGAATCAAGATCCATGCTAGACCAAGTCTCAGAATAGACCAACAAACAACCAACAGACTCAGTTGGATTTAGAAAGGATCAGTGTTGGACAACAGATCAAGACCAGTGAAATCAAAACAGCAAATAAGAATGCAATTTCTAGTTTTGTCTGTCTGTGTTATCAAACAAGAGTTCTTTTCCAGCTTTTCTGTTTGTGTGTGTATATCTATCTCTCAATGTGTTTTCCCCTTTCCAGACTGATGGGAGTCTGTGTCTATTCCTAATCCCCTTTCCCTCTGTGTTCACTTTTAATATCAGGTGGTATTCTTTCTTCTTTACTCTCTTCTGTCTATGAGTGTGTTCTCTAACCTCTAATCCTTCCTCACAGTGTATGTCCCCCTTCCCCCTCTTAGGTCCTCCTCTTTCAGTCAGATGTCCCCCTTTTATATCCTGCTTACCCCTTTTAACAGCCTGTTTTAAACTATCACCATACCCCTCCCATGTGCCTTCCATTTTCAGTTTCACTTTAACTAATTAAGTATTAACCCCATCATTCCCTCGGCAGGCTTAAAATTTAAGAGGTTTAACATTTCTTAAACTAAAGCAAAGTATGGGGCAGTAGAATATGTTGACAGCATATGCCTGTCAGACCATTTTAAAATTAAACAAGGACCTTTATGCAGGCCACAGGCTGTGCACAAAGCACATGAGGTGCACCAATGCACATGAGGTGCACCAGTGCAAATGCTGTGCAAGAGTGCACATGCCCTCCAATTCAGCATTTAAACACAAACAAATCAACAGCTATAAGTGGACTGGCTCTTAATTGATTCATGCAAATGTTCAATAGAAGCAAATCGATTTAACTTTGCTCAAACAGTTGAAACTAATTGACGACACATGTCGACTCGACTATATTAGCATTAACATACACAATCGTAGCCAAAATCAGACATTTAAACATGGTTCGAATTATACTGACTAAGCAGAAATACACTCGAGGAGTCATTAGTCAGTCCAAACATGAAAATCTGCTACTTGCACAACATTCATATACATTATCAGATCAAATGGAAGGCTTATTCAAACAAACAAGAAGTTCAGGCAAATGGACGGGGCACATTTTGACAAAATTCAAAGACACAAAATCAAAGCATGAACAGACTTCAACACAATCAAATGGGCCAAAACAAATAAAGAAGAGAAAGAAACTCACCTTAAATCTTGAAAAATCAAAACCTCAAACTCGGACTCGGACAACTTTCTTAAGGCTGAACGGGCTTTAATCGAGGTGTTTCTCAAATGAGAAACACTTTGATTAAAGTCCATCAGACCTTAAACTCTTTGGTTTGAACCGGTTTGAACCAGTGACGAGGGACCTTGTGGTTTCAAAACTCAGATCTAATATTCGTGCTTACCTGGTTAGATTCGGACCAAACCAAGTATGGTTTGGTCACGAGGAAGGTCCGGGGAGTGTCTGGTATGAAGCTGGGGTTGTTTGGTGTAGATCGAGTTTTGACTCGAATCTTCAAATGAAGATTCGAGGACCTGGGGGGTGATTCGAACCAAACGGTTAACAGGTCTATGTTCAGGGTGGTGAGGGGGTTCTATGGTGTTCATGGCGAGGTCACCGGCGTTCATGCCGCCGGTTTTCATGGTGGGGGATACAAGGGCGGCTCTAGGGTTCGATGGGGGATGAGGTTGAAGACGGAGGTCGGGGTATTGGATAGGGGGGTAGGGTATGTTAAGGGCTTATATATGGAATGAGTAGGCGGATCTCGACCGTTAGATCAATTTAGATCTACGGTCTGGATCTGATGGCTTAAGTGGAACGGTGTCATTTCGAGGGTAAGGGGTTTGGGTTGGTCCGGGTGGAAACGGGTCGGGTTCCTCAGTGGGTTGTGGGGAAATGATCTTGGCCGTTGATCAATCTGAGATCAACGGCCCAGACCACACTGGATTAAAACGGTGTCGTTTAGACACCCTGGGCATCCACTGGTGTTGGACCGGACAGGCCTGGGTTTGGGCTGAGTTTGTTTGGGCCAATTTTGTTAAAATTGGCCCAAGTCCGGAAGGGAAGGGGTCTTTTTTTTTTATTTTATTTTATTTATTTCCTTTTTTCTTATTTATTTTAAAAACAAAACTAAGCCAAAAAATCAAATTAAAATTAAATACACACTCAATACAATTATTTGCACACACACTAAAATATTTCAAAACAGGTAAAGTCAAACCAAATAAAATCAACGGACGAAAATGCCTATTCATGATTTTCTATTTAACGACCGGATTACGGTTTGAATTATGCAGGACACATATATTTTTTTTGAATTTCATTTTAATAAAGTATATAAATAAAAATGGGCCAAAGTCACAAATAAATCAACAAGGTGCCGCACAGAAATCCGAAATTGTACAGCAGGGCCAATTATATTTTTTTTTTATTTCTTTTTGGAGCGATTGTCGTGCGAAAACAAAAATCACGTGCTCACAATAAGAACTCTATGAACCATGACCCGATGATGCCCCATGATAACCTGGGCGAGCTGGCTAAGCATGCCTGAATGGACAGCCTCTGCCGTGTTGAAACTGACCTCTCAAAGGAGTACCACTATAACTACCAAATCCTCGAGGCCTCTTAGCCTTCCTCTCCTCGCACTCCTGGCGAGAAACAGACTCACTCTCCCGAGCAATGTCTATAACCTCCTCAAAGGTAGCACCAATCACCCTCTTCCTAGTCATGAGAATACGACGCTGATAAGTGATGCCATCAACAAACCTCCTAATCCTCTCTCTATCTATCGAAACCAACCAAATAGCATGAAGATCTAACCCGAAGAACCTTATCTCATACTGTATCATAGTCATCTCTTCTTGACGCAACCACTCAAACTCCATACACAGCTCCTTTCTGCGGTACTGTGGCACATACTTCTCCAAAAAGAGAACGAAGAACTACTACCAGGTAAGGGGTGTTGCACCAACAGGCCTATGCCTCTCAAAAGCCTCCCACCAAATAAAGGCAGCTCCAAAAAACTAATAAGTAGTGAAAGCGACCCCGCTGGTCTCCAGAATACCCGTTGTATGAAGCATCCTCTAACACTTATCCAAGAAGCCCTGGGCATCCTCGCCCTCTGCACCATTGAAGGTCAGAGGCTGAAGTCTACCAAACCTCTCCAACTTACGCTGCTCGTCCTCTACTATGGTATGAACTACAAAGTCCTGAGCAGCTACAACTGGCTGGGCTTGATGTGCCCCTGGCGTCTGAAGTCCCTGCACGACCTGCTCAGGTATGCAAGCGGCGGGAGTCTGATTATCTCCCCCGGCCTGAGAAGTAGCTGCAGCTGTAGTAGCTGAGACCGCCTAAGCTAGGCCAGTGCAAACTAATAGGATCTGAGCCAAGGCATCCTAAAGACCCAGAATCAGAATGGGCACAATTGGTGCCTGAGCTGGTGGTGATGTAGCATCCACAACTAGGACCCGATCCTGAACTGGGCGGCTGGTGGATCTGCAGGTGCTGCGCTAGCTGTTGTATGGGCCATACCTCCACCCCTACCGCAACCAAGACCGCGTCCTCAGCCTCTAGTGGCCACAGCTGGTGGTACTGGTGGTCGTCCATCCTGACCGGTAGCGCGTGTCCTCACCATCTGTGAGAGAATAGAATAATAGAAGTTTAGTACTCGGATCAACAAATTCGCACGACAAGAATTTCAAGAATATGGAGTTTTTCCTAAAGGTTTTGCAGCCTCTAGAGGATAAATACAGATGTCTCCGTACCGATCCGCAAGACTCTACTAAACTTGCTCATGACTTGTGAGACCTATGTAACCTAGGCTTTGATACCAACTTGTCACGACCCTAAACCTGGACTCAGTCATGATGGCGCCTCTCATGAAGACAAGGCTATCCAACACTTCCAGTTTTAGTATTTAACATTTAAACAGTAAGAAACAGTCTAAAGCATGTTAAAATAAACCAAACTTTAAGCACTTAATAGCATGATTTGTGGAATACAACCCAACAAAGCCCGATACCGGGGTGTCACTAGTCATGAGCATCTAAAAAATCCGGAATACTCAGAGAAAAACTACAGAGTTTAATACAGAAACAAAGAACATGAAGAAATAAAGATAGGGAAGAGCTGTGGGATGCGAATGCCGACAGCTACCTAGAGACTCCTCAGATCTGCCTGAGCTGGAAATGATCGGCACTCGAGAGCATGACCAGATGCTCCTTAATCTGCACACGAGGTGCTAGAAATAAAGTGAGTACTCCAACTCAGTGAGTAATAATCATAAATTAAGACTAAAAGCAGGAAATCACGTAAAACACATTTGCAGACTATAATGAAGTAGTAAAATCTGTAAAAGATATATTAAAGTCATTTAACTCAAATTATACTTCACAAAAAACGTTTTCAACAATATAAGCAGATACATAACAAGCAATTAAGGAAAATAAACACATAAAGATTCGCCTCTCGGGCACAGTATCTAGAAATATACCTCTCGGGCAATATCTCAGAACAATACCAGCCCCTCGGGCTATATCTCATATCACAATGGGTACTCGCGCTCATTAGGGGTGTGCAGACTCCTAGAGGGGGACCTTACGGCCCAAGCGTAATATCAAGCCATCTCGTGGCAACATCACTAGGCTCTCAGCCTCATATCAATCAAGCCACCTCATGACGTACATATCTCGGGCCCTCGGCCTCATAATCAATATCAAATGTTTCCTCACAACATGGGCCCTCAGCCTTACTTAGTCAAAATCCTCACAGGCCGCTCGGGCAATAGTAAAACATGATTCTCAGCCCAAAATATCATTTAAAAGATCATTTTAGTATTAAAATTGAGAAAATATGGCTGAATACGAAAATAGTGAAATATAACATGACTGAGTTTAGGTATAAAGTCAAAAAAGTGAGGGAATATCAATAAAAGTCCCCTAAGGGTTCAAAAAGTTGGCACGAAGTCCAAATATGACATTTATCCCAAATAATGATTATAGCAAATAGATTTCAGTCAAATACACGGTAAAATAGTCATTCGGGATGGACTAAGTCACAATCCCCCAACAGTGCATGACCTCACGCTCGTCATCTAGCGTGTGCGTCACTTCAATATAGCACAACAATGTGCAATCCGGGGTTTTATACCCTCAGAACATCATTTACAATCATTACTCACTGTCACACCTCCTTTTTACCTACACCCCCAGGAAGGGTATAAATGAGTTTTTCCAATTAAAAGACAATCGAAACGGGATTTATTTATTTAAACATTTAGAGCCGCCAGCTGGGAGATTTATGGTGTCCCAAGTCACAGGTTTAATCCCGAATCGAGGAAAATTTTGACTCTGTTTAACAGTACGCGAACCAAAAATGCGAGTAAGGAATTCTGTCAACCCGGGAGAAGGTGTTAGGCATTCCCGAGTTCCGTTGTTCTAGCACGGTCGCTCAACTGTTATATTCGGCTTAATTATATGATTTTAATACAAGTTTTAAACCTATATGCAAATTCTAACTTTTTAACCACTTTTATGCACCCGTGGCTTTTGACATATTTTAACATCGTTGAGATTTGGATTTGGGTCACATAAATGCGCACCTGAGTCTAAGAAGGTAATATTATTAAACTGACGCACCTAAAGCAATTACGAATTTGCAACTTTCTAAGGGACATGGAAACTAAATGGCACGCCTCGATATAATTAGAAGAGTCATGCTTAATTAAGAGGGCCCAAGATGTCGGATCTGTTATACATATATATTAACAGTATATGATTGTGAAAACGGGCCAGGTGCAATTTCTGTGCATAGGCTCCAAGATTTCTTCCCTTTTTAAATTAAACCCATAGCCAATATAAAGCCCAATCCCTGAATTTTCTCCCAGGAAACGTCTTGCTTTCCTTGTGTCTTGCATTGGCACAATGACAGAAAAAACAAACTGCCTATGCAATGAATTCAAAGCTCACTAACTAATCACCATTTTAATAAGGAAGATTTGAAGGAAACAATAGCATTTAAATCTCATAGTATGCTAGATCTCAACTTGAGATTTCAACAGGATAACCGAATCAAACACAGAAGTGTAACTCGAATCAAGAAAAGATTAAACATTGAGAACGACCGTCTTCACAACTAAGCAATTTCTTTGCATCAAAATGTTGGCAGCATACATCAACTAGATTTCACTTAAATCATGCAACTCATGAAACTTCATAGTAAACAAAAACCACAACTTCATGACCACTAAATTCATAATAAAGCATAAACCAAAACAATTCCAAACTCAAACTTCGTCGCTACAGCTCTGACTGGCTATCAAATTCTCACCCAATTTGAAGTTTTAACAAAGGGAAAGATGTCCCCAAAACTAAACCGTGGAGACAAGAAAGTTCCTATGAATCAACTTAGAGACTCAACCAAACTGGCTGCTGAAGATAGATCTAATCACATACTAAGGAGGGGCCTGCCATTAAACAAAGTAGCTTTGAAACAGTTTAAAAGAACATCAGATGAACA
The DNA here is from genome assembly GCF_000715075.1 of Nicotiana tabacum. NCBI lineage: Eukaryota > Viridiplantae > Streptophyta > Magnoliopsida > Solanales > Solanaceae > Nicotiana > Nicotiana tabacum. The sequence goes on from NC_134090.1 coordinate 173,359,647, forward strand.
AAGACCAATCAATTTGTAGGGAACCTGATCCCAGCTCAAAACACTTCAATTTACACTAGCTAGCCTTTATTTCAATATAAGAAAACCGGCAGAACACCACAGAATTTTGTGAATTCAGCAGAAAAACTGGTCATAAAAACTTTAACACTGTTGAATCCTCAAACAGAACACCATAGCTAATCAGCATAGAATTTTCGAACAAGAGCAGTAAACAGAGCTGCCTAGATAGTGCAAAACAAGACAGGCCAACAATTGCTCAAATTGACTTCTTCAATAGCTCGAAAGAGCAGAAGTCTTGTAGAAGAAACGAGGCATATAAAATTTCGAACAAGAGTAGGAAACATAACTACCTAGATAGTGCAAAACAAGGAAGCATTTCAGCAGGCTAACAGTCCAAACAAATGTTCCCAAAATGCTGCATATTTCAACACAATTCATTGCTTGAATCAGTTGTTTTTAGTAGCATGACAGAACAGAGTTCTTATAGCTATAACAATGCAGATAACTTTCGAGCAGGGGGAAAGAAAATAGAGCAAATCTACACATATACAATAAGCGACACAGCTGAGTTTCAACACCAATTTAAACACACACAAGAACACACACAACTGAGAACAGTCCTAGCGTGAACTTGCAAACACACACGAATAAGGTTTCAGTAGAAAATTCATGAAATAATCCTCCAAATTGCTAATATTCATATTCATTCCCAATCCTTTTACACGAGAAGATAACCGACGATCATCCCATAAGTTCACGGCTGGGGTTCGAAGAACAGAGAATAGAACCACACTAACTTAAACCTGCTTACTGGCAGAATCAACCAACAGAAGCCTAAATGACAGCAACAACGAGATACAAACTCAGAAATTCCAGCATACTATATTATGACTTGGGAGTATTTTAAATTCAAAACAAGTAACATAAATGGACCTGAACCAAGGCCAAACGAGTTTAGAACTCGACTAAGAATAAAACAGACATTAAGTTTCCAAATTCAAACTAAACTATGGTGGAATTCGAACACAGACAAACATGGAATCACGAGCGATAAAGAAGAGTATAAGGGATGAACCAGAGTTGCAAAACTTAGATTAACTCTGCCTTGAACCCGATACAAGTTAATTTGACAATAAAACTCTAAGAACATTGACTACAAATGCGTTAGGATGCAAAAACTATGAACTCAAACACAAACGATCAACTCGATCTCAACTCAGTTCATATCCATTTTTGAAGGGAATCGAAGAAGGATAATGGAAAAACGCTTCTTCGATTTTTTCGGACTTTGAAACAGAACTAAGAACAGAGCAAAAGAGACTGAAATTTTCACCTTCCTCCCCAGAATCGAACATAAAAACACAAAAGCCAGCAAGGAAAACTAAAATGATTTTTTTTCAATCTTTTCTCTCCAAATATTAAACTCCAAAAATTTTCTCTGTCTCTCAAAATCAGAACTGGCCCTATTTGAAAATGAATGCCTTGATAAATGTGGGGCTTGGATTAAGTGAAATCGATCCAATGCCTCACACTCATCCAGCTCCTCGTTCTCATAACCTTCCAATCATGAGATATAGCTCTAATTCGAGCGAGTGAGAGGAGAGGGGAATCTTTGGTGTCAGCAACCATTAGAAATGGTGATGGGGAGAGAGGGGGAACGCGTGAGGTGAGATTTGGGATTCACTCACCCGAATTTGGACTGAATTTGGGGCTTGGTTCGAGTGATTTTGGAGAAGACGAACAATACGCGTTGGTTTAGGCTTAAGGCTCATCCACTCATCTCCTGTAGGTTTCATCGATTTATTTGGGGAACGGGTCGGGTTGGCAGGCGGGTTGGTCGGGTATTGGATGGGTATGGGGATTTCTGGGCCGGGTTTGGCCTGGTTTTTTGGGAAGAAATATTGGGCAATGGGTAAATTAGGACAATGTAGCCCAAACAACTTCTTCAATTCCCTTTTTTCAATTAATTCTTTTTCTTCTTTTTTTCCAAGAATAAATTAAAATCTAAATTAAATCCTAGGACCTAATTAACCTGAAAAAACACTAATTAAAACTAATTAAATATTATCACAATAAATTAAAAGTAAATTAAAAGAAAATTACTCAAAATCAAAGTTCAAATTAAAGAGTGCAAATTAAACTATTTTTGTGATTTTTTCAATTCTTATAAAATAACTAATTTACTACTTAATTCAAAAATGCAAAGTTAAATCCTAAATGCAAATGCGGCATATTTTTGTATTTTCCGTTAATTAAATAAAATAAATATGCATAGAAAAATACAAACAATTATCAAAAAATGCCACAAAATCCTCAAGAATTCCAAATAATGAAAAGAAATTATTTTATTTGAATTTGTGGAAGTAATTCATGTAGGGCAAAAATCACATGCTCACAGCTGCCCCTCTTTTCCCGAAAACGCGAAGAGTTTTCGTGCAAAGATAAAGTGAGCGGATACGAGTGATTTTTACCCGTCCGAATACTTCGTGGGAAGCATTTCTGAAAGATTTGACCGCACCCTGCTTCCGAGGTTGCCTATATATCCTTGGCTAAAAAGGAATCAGGTCAATGTTGTTCAGGAATGTTTGGTAGTTGGGACTACCAGGAAACTGTGATTTCGCTGTTGATGTTGCTGCTACTACTGCTTACTGTACCCCCTTATTACACCATGTCAAAATAAAACAAGAAGCTAGACTAGACTATGGTCTATGGATTACAAAAGTCCTATCTATATCTTCAAACTTGCTCTTGTGTTTCTTGTTGCCTTGTTGTCCTCCATTCTCCCAGAGACATCCATTTGTTGCCACCTTTAATTGTAAACTAAGATGTTTTCCCCTTCTTCAGGTGGGGCCTGACTGCTGAACATGATATGTATTCTCATGCTATCCAGGCGGGCTCCTGACTGCTGACTTGAAATGCATTCCCTGCTCTTCAGACGGGCTCCTCACTTCAAAATAAACAAAGCAAAAGAATTTGAAAGCTAAAACTTAAATGGTACTCCCTTGTTCTCCAGGAGGGCTCCTGACTGTTGTGCTTGAATGTATTCCTTTCTCTCCAGGCGGGCTCCTGACTTCAACTTGAAATGTATTCCCTGCTCTCCAGGCAGGCTCCTGACTGCTGACTTGAAATGTATTCCCTGCTCTCCAGGCGGGCTCCTGACTGCTTACTTGAAACATATTCCCTGCTCTCCAGGCGGGCTCCTGACTTCAAAACGTGAATGTATTCCCATGCTATCCAGGCGGGCTCCTGATTGCAACTTAGACGAAATAAGGAATTTGAAAGCTAGAACATAAATGGTACTCCCTTGTTCTCCAGGCGGGCTCCTGACTGCTGCATTTGAAAGTATTCCCTGCTCTCCAGGAGGGCTCCTGACTGCTTCATTTGAAAGTATTCCCTGCACTCCAGGCGGGCTCCTAACTTCAAAATAGATAAAATAAAGAATTTGAATGCTAAAAACATAAATTGTACTCCCTTGTTCTCCAGGCGGGCTCCTAACTTCAACTTGAAATGTATTCCCTGCTCTCCAGGCGGGCTCCTGACTGCTAAACTTGAATGTATTCCCTGCTCTCCAGGCGGGCTCCTGACTGCTGACTTGAAATGTATTCCCTGCTCTCCAGGCGGGCTCCTGACTGCTTACTTGAAACATATTCCCTGCTCTCCAGGCGGGCTCCTGACTTCAAAACGTGAATGTATTCCCATGCTATCCAGGCGGGCTCCTGATTGCAACTTAGACGAAACAAGGAATTTGAAAGCTAGAACATAAATGGTACTCCCTTGTTCTCCAGGCGGGCTCCTGACTGCTGCATTTGAAAGTATTCCCTGCTCTCCAGGAGGGCTCCTAACTGCTTCATTTGAAAGTATTCCCTGCATTCCAGGAGGGCTCCTGACTTCAAAATAGATAAAACAAAGAATTTGAATGCTAAAAACATAAATTGTACTCCCTTGTTCTCCAGGCGGGCTCCTAACTTCAACTTGAAATGTATTCCCTGCTCTCCAGGCGGGCTCCTGACTGCTAAACTTGAATGTATTCCCTGCTCTCCAGGCGGGCTCCTGAATTCAAAAAAATAGACAAAACAAAGAAAATTTTCTACCCCGGTTTGGAGGCTGGGCACAGATGTGAGTGTAAAACTAAATCATATTACTAAGTATCACTAAGAATTTGAAATCTAGGTCCCATTATTCAGGTATGGGGGTCTGACAACTCTTAAATAAACGACAATTTTAAATCTAAGTTATATCTTTTACAGGTGTGACTTCTGCTAAATCTTGCTATCTAAGAAAATCTTTAAACTACTCCCCATTATCCAGGGGGTCCTGAAAATCAAAGGTCAAATTTTATCTTAAGGGTGACAACTTTCATGTCTGAATTGTACTACCCTACAATAGAGTTTACGCTAAATGTTGTTATCTAATCGAAATCTTAAAGCTAAGTCCCATTATTCAGAAGGGTCCTGAAAACTCCTAGTTGAATCCTATCTCGAACATTTAAACTTCTAAGCTAACTTATATTCTTTTGGGATACATTTATGCTAGATTATGTTATTTCTCAACTTTAAACTATGTCCCATTTTCCAGGAGGGTCTTGAAAATCAAAAATTAAACCTGTTTTGATGACTGCCTTTCTCCACGGAGGGTTTCTCCGAAACAATCGAAATTTCTTGCCCCTGTTTTAATCAAACAAAAATTTTGTTAGTTTAAAAATGGTTATTAGCTGATGGCATTCTTGCTGAAGATCTTTCCGCTGCATTGTTTTGTTCTGACTGGCTTCCCCGAATTGGCCCTGAACCGCTTTGACTTTCTGACTAACTTTCAAACCCCATGACCTTTGACGAACCGAGTGTTCTATACCCATGCTGTTGTTTTTCCTCTGACCCTTTTATCCGAACCTTTGCGTCTCCCATGACATCACCAACCATTCCACCGATGAAACTTCCGGTGAATCCTTGTACCCCCCTGTTTATCATGTTATCCTTAGTATGCTCTGACCACTCTGTGCTTTGCAATTTTGGAAGTAGGTAGTGAGCTTTGAAATCCTTTTCACTTGCTTTGACAAGACTGACATTGAAACATCTTAGACAAATAAAACCAAAGAAAATGAAATACAATGACTTTGCAGGTTAAGGATAAGAAGAATCCAAAACCAAATGATTGTTACAAAAGGAAAAAGAAAAAGAAACTTATCTGAGTGGAACAGCTGGTACCGATGATCATGACATGCATTTCAGATTAATCGGCCCAATCTGTCCAACCCATCAACTTTCAGTTGTCGTACTTTGTTGGCTCAGAATTTCCATGATCTGATTACTTTGCCCAAACCATGACCTTGTTCATCCTGCGGTGCCTTGAAACAGTTTTCCACAGATCTTTCTCATTTCCCTTCTCAACTCACTTTCTCCTCAAGGTGCCCGTGGGGGTTTTCACCAATAAGACTCTCTCATTTTTATTTCTCTCAACTCCCGTCGCCTTACGGTGCCTGTGAAGGTTTTCACCAATAAGACTCTCTCATTTTTATTTTTCCTACTTGAACCAAAGTGTTGCCCCTGACATGAATTACCTTGACCTGCTCGACTTGGCATTTCTCAAACACTGATCAGAAGGTCTTTCTTTGGATAGGGTTAGAAAGAAAGGGTATGAAAGGCTCAAAACGATTCAAACGGGTTAGAATTACAACTTTTGGAATCAAGTTTCTTACAACAACCACAACTTATGCCCCGGTTTCTTGCATAGGGACTTTTGAATTTTTGTTTTGATGGGACCGAACCGTGAGGCTGCCTACGTATCCTTAAAAGGAATCAGGTTGAACGTAGTTCATATCATAGAAATTACTTTGTTGTTGTGATTTTTATTTTCTCTCTTTCTTTTCTTTCTCTTTTTTTTTCTTCTGTTGTTCTTCTTTTTTTTCTCTTTTTTTCTTTTTGCTTTTCTCTTTTCTTTTCTTTTCTTTCTCTTTCTTCTCTCTTTTCATTTTTGTTCTCCTTTTCCTTTCTTGTTGATTCTTTCTTTTTCTTTTCACTTACTTATCCTCCGCACTTGCTTTTCTGAATTGTGTCGTTGATCCCGAAAGAGGGGTATGAAAGAAAATAAATAAGGCTCAAAAGGGATGACAAGGGATAAAGTGTTTAGATAGCAGAACAAAACGCCTTCGTCATTTCAATCTTCAAAATATGCCAAATACAAACAAGTACAATCAAAGAAAGAAATCATACATAGTATCTTTTGACTGCATTGGAATTGATAGCCATTTCTACACATTTGCCCTCTATATCTGTCAAATACAATGCGCCATTGGACAACACTCTAGTTACAACAAATGGCCCCTGCCAGTTTGGGGTGAACTTTCCTTTTGCTCCAACCTGATGAGGCAAGATACGTCTCAATACTAATTGACCCACTTCGAACTTCCGTGGACGTACCTTCTTGTTATATGCTCTCACCATTCTCTGTTGGTACAATTGGCCTTGACATACTACTGCCAATCTCTTTTCATCAATTAGACATAATTGCTCTAAGCGGGTTTTGACCCATTCAACGTCATCGATTTCTGCCTCAGCGACAATCCGAAGTGATGGGATTTCCATTTCTGCGGGTATTACTGCCTCCGTGCCATATACCAACAAATAAAGGGTGGATCCTACTGAAGTACGGACAATAGTGCGATAGCCCAGCAATGCAAACGGCAGCTTCTCATGCCACTACCTATAACCTTCCACCATTTTTCGAAGTATCTTCTTTATATTCTTGTTGGCTGCCTCGACTGCTTTATTCGCCTTAGGGCGATATGGGGTGGAATTGCGATGTATAATCTTAAACTGCTGACATGTCTCCGTTATCCGATGACTGTTGAGATTAGCACCATTGTACATGATAATTACCTTCAGAATCCCAAACCGACAGATGATATATGAATGCACAAAATCGACCACTGCTTTCTTGGTCACCAATTTGAAAGTTCAACCCACTTGGTGAAATAATCGATGGCTACCAGAATAAATATGTGCCCGTTTGATGCTGCTTGCTCGATTGGCCTAATGACATCCATGCCCCAAGCAACAAAAGGCCATAGTGCAGACATTGTATGTAATTCAGATGGTGGATAATGAATCAAATCTCCATGCACTTGGCAGTGATGATATTTACACACAAAACCGATGCAATCCCGTTCCATAGTGAGCCAGTAATAACCTGCTCGGAGAATCTTCTTTGCCAGAACGTACCCACTCATATGCGGTCCACAAACTCCGGAGTGTACCTCAATCATGATAGGTGTGGCCTGTCTAGCATCTATGCATCTTAGCAATCCCAGATCTGGAGTTCTTTTGTACAATATTCCTCCACTGAAGAAAAATCCACTTGCCAATCGTCGAATTGTTCTATTCTGATCACCTGTGGCCTGTACTGGGTATGCCTCCATCCTGATGTATTCTTTGATATCATGGAACCATGGCTCCCTATCAAGTTCTTCTTCCACCATATTACAGTAAGCATGCTGATCACGGACCTGAATCTACAAAGGGTCTACATAAGCCTTATCTGGATGATGTAACATTGACGCTAGAGTAGCAAAAGCATCGGCAACTTCATTATGGATCCTTGGGATATGCTTGAATTCTATTGACTGAAACCATTGACAAAGATCATGCAAACATTGTCTGTACGGTATGAGTTTCAAATCCCGGGTTTCCCATTCTCCCTGAATCTGGTGCACCAGGAGGTCTGAGTCACCCAAGACCAAGACTTCTTGGACACCCATATCCACAGCTAACCTCAAACCCAGAATGCAAGCCTCGTATTTCGCCATGTTGTTGGTGCAGTAAAAACGAAGCTGAGCCGTAACAGGGTAGTGCTGCCCTGTTTCAGAAATAAGTACTGCTCCTATCCCCACGCCCTTCATGTTTGCAATCCCATCAAAGAAAAGTTTCCATCCCGGCTTCTCAACTTGATCCAACTCATCAATGTGCATCACCTCTTCATCGGGGAAATAAGTTTTCAAAGGTTCATAATCTTCATCAACCGGATTCTCTGCCAAATGGTCCGCCAAGGCCTGTGCTTTCATTGCAGTTCGAGTCATGTAGACATTGTCAAACTCTATGAACAGGATCTGCCACTTTGCAAGCCTCCCTTTGGGCATAGGCTTCTGAAACATATACTTCAATGGATCCAAGCGAGATAGTGTTTCAGATTCTGCGCCACCCAAGTTAGGGCGCAACATGTCCTCTCAAGCTGAGTGTACTTGACCTCGTACGGTGTGAATTTCTTGATGAGATAATATATGGCTTGATCTTTCCTACCAGTGATATCATGTTGACCCAATACACAGCCAAATGAATTGTCCAATACCGTCACATATAGAATCAAAGGTTGCCTTAGTTATGGGTGGATTTGACAAATACCCCTTTATCTTATCAAACACCTCCTGACATTCATCTATCCATTTGACCGCAACATCCTTTTTTAAACAGTTTGAAGATTGGCTCGCAAGTTGTCGTGAGCTGAGCGATGAACCTACTGATATAATTCAATCTTCCCAACAAACGCATCACCTCGATCTTGTTCCTTGGAGGTAGTAATTCCTGGATGGCCTTGATATTCGATGGGTCTAATTCAATGCCCCGACGGCTGACTACGGACCCCAACAACTTTCCAGATGGCACCCCAAAAGCACACTTTGAAGGATTAAGCTTGAGATTGTACCTGCGAAGCCTTCGGAAGAACTTCTTCAGATCCCTGACATGGTCAGACTGCTTTCTAGACTTCACGATCACGTCATCCACGTACACCTCAATTTCCTGGTGTATCATATCATGGAATATTGTTGTTATTGCCTTCATGTATGTTGCCCCAACATTCTTCAAGACAAATACCATGACCCGATAGAAGTACGTTCCCCAAGACATGATGAATGCCATCTTTTCTACATCTTCCTCATCCATTAAGATCTGATGATAACCCACGTAGCAATCCACAAAAGAGCCAATCTCATGTTTGGCACAATTAACAATCAAGATTTGGATGTTCGACAATGGGAAATTATCTTTTGGGATCGCCTTGTTGAGATCCCGATAATCGACACACACCCTGGTCTTGCCATCCTTCTTCGGCACGGGCACAACATTGGCTAACCAAGTGGGATACCGGGTGACCCGAATGACTTTGGCACCGAACTGCTTGGTGACCTCTTCTTTGATCTTTACACTCATATCTGTTTTGAACTTTCTCAGCTTCTGTTTGATAGGAGGGAATGTCGGGTCAGTGGGCAACTTGTGAACCACTAAATCAGTGCTTAGACCTGGCATGTCGTCATAAGACCATGCAAAAACATCTTTGTATTCGAACAATGCTTTAATTATCTCCTCCCTGAGTTGAGGTTCCAGATGGACACTTATTTTAGTTTCACAGACATTATCTTGGTCCCCTAGGTTAACTGCTTTTGTATCATTCAAGTTAGGTTTGGGCTTTTACTCAAAATGACTTAGTTCCCTACTAATTTCTTCATAGGCCTCATCATCCTCAAATTCCAACTCATCATCACACTCAATTTCTTACATTATTATTTCAGAGTTAGATTGGCCTTTAGAACTGGGCCGAAGATTCCTCATGCATGTCATGTCATTGATATCAACATAAAAAGAACTGTACAAAAAAGGAAAAATAAAATGAAAATAGAAGAAATGAAGGAAAAGGAACAATTGCATTTCATTGAATATAAAGATAACAGGGTTTTAACACATCCAACTGGTCGGAACATAATATCTGAATTACAGACCCTAGAATAATCCAGACAACTAAAAGAAAATCAAAACCCACTACCAAGACTCCCTTCGGGTAGGAAGAGGAGTAGCTTCCTAGTTGTTGATTTTTGCACGTGGTCCCACGAATTGCACATCTGCCTTGCTTGACCCTTCTCCAGCCTGAACCATGTTAACCTCGGCGAATAACCTTTCAAACCCCTTCTCTAAGTCTCCATCGTCACTAATTAGTGGTCCAGGGACCTTTGACAATAGTTGCTTCCTGATACCCGGCCTGGCGAATGATCTGGATAGACGCGGGATTGGCTTTGGCAATGCCCATGCTTTCTGCTTCATTTTTCTAGCTCTTCTCACATCTGCAACGGTAGGCTTGAACCCTAGACCAAAAGTATCCAGATTCTTTGGATGAGAAACTAGCTACACAATACCTTGCAGAGATGCACCCAAACCCTTGCCCGGTACGAAACCATTTTTCAACATTTCAACAGCCACCATAACTAATAATGCTGCCATCTTTGGAGTTGACACGCACTTTCCTTCTAGAATTTTCTCTATCGATACTGTGTCAGAAACCTGATAAACCCATGGTCCCTTGTCATCGGTAACCTCTATGAATGGAACAATGGCACCGTTGGGCACACATAAATTATCTTCGTCGTGTACAACAATTCCTGTCGATCCCATTCAAACTTGACCATTTGATGCAGAGTAGACGGGACTGCTTTGGCCGCATGGATCCAGGGTCATCCCAACAACAGATTGTACGAAACAGCCCATCGAGCACTTGGAATTCCATAGTAAATTCAACTGACCGTATTGTGAGCTCAAGCACTATGTCCCCAACTGAATCCTTACCCCCACCGTCGAACCCCCGAATGCAAATACTGTTCTTGTGAATTCTTTCATCCTCCACTTGCAGCTTGTTCAAGGTGGAGAGAGGACAAATGTTTGTGCTGGACCCATTGTCAACCAGTACCCGAGTAACCACAGAATCTTCATATTTCACCGTCAGATAGAGGGCTCTATTGTGCTCGGTACCCTCCATGGGTAACTCATCATCAGAAAAGGTGACTCGGTTAACCTCAAATATCTTGTTAGCTATCTTTTCCAAGTGGTTTATTGAGATTTTGTCAGGAACGTGGGCTTCGTTCAAGATCTTCATCAAAGCACGACAATGTTCGTCTGAATAGATCAATAATGACAAGAGCGAGATCTGAGCTGGTGTCTTCCTTAACTACTCCACAATGGAATAGTCTTGAACTTTCATCTTTCTCATAAATGCTTCTGCTTCTTCCTCAGTCACCGCTTTATTTACCAACACTCGGTTATCTTTTGAAGTCTTAGCTTTCCTCAACTCTTTGGGGGCAAAACATCTCCCCGATCGAGTTAAACCATGGGCCTCACACACTTCTTCTTTAACCTCTTTCCCCTGGTAAGTTACTGTCACTCGTTCATAATTCCACGGGACTGCCTTGTTGTCAACTATCAGTAATTGAGTTACCGGTTTGATAACAATAGGCTCTTTGTGAGCTCCCTTCACTACCACAACAGGTTTACTTGTAACCCCTGGTACCATCACTTTAGCTTTCTCTGGTTTCCCTGTGACAGCGCTTGACGACCTTTTCCCAGCTACCACAAATGGCTTATTGTGTACCCCTTTCAATTGGACCACTAATTTCCCACTGGTTACCTTTTCCTTTGAACTTGTTTCAATGGAGCGGATCATCATTCGTCTGTGAGGGTTTCTTAGCCTCCCTCTCCTATGTATCAACTCAATCATATGGGTCTCATGGTGAGCTGGCAGCGGATTTTGGTTGATATTTGGTGCTTCTCGGGCCTAAACCTCGATTCAATGAGTATCAATGAGCTCTTATACAACTGTTTTTAGTTTCCAACATTTCTCTGTGTCATGGCCTGGGGCCCCTAAACAATACTCACAACTCACCGAGCAATCAAGATTTCTAGGAAGGAGATTCGGCATTTCGGCCTCGATCGGATTCAACATACCCACTGTCTCAGTCTGCGGAATAGGCTGGTATATGATTCTCCCAATGGAGTGAAAGTCTTCTACTTCTGCAACCTCTCATTCTTAAAGGCTTGATTGGGTCGAAAACCTATTCCAGGAGGATTTTTGTAGGCTTTTGGGGGTGGATGGGTATTTTATGGAGCTTGATAGGGACTTTGTGGAGATGGCGCTCACCATAGTACGTGAGCGGGAGGTTGGGTATAGGTTTGTGCGTGATAGATAGAAAAATGGGGATCTGGCGGTGGCTAGTAGTATTGTGGTGGGCTATATGGAGTGTGGGGGTATGTTTGGGGATAGGGTCGAGGCTGGTTGTAGAACGATGGAAGGTTCCTAGATCCACCCCAAGCTGCCGACTCGATCGTTGCAACATCCTCTTTCTTCTTCTTTCCGAGCACACCCCTAGTACCGTTTTGAATGGCCTGAGTGGTTGCTTTGATTGATGAATAACTCATGATCTTATTGGACTTGAGTCCCTCCTCAACCATGCCTCCCATTTTCACAACTTCATTAAATGACTTGCCTACTACTGACACCAAATGACCAAAATAAGTGGGCTCCAAAGCCTGCAAGAAATAATCAACTATCTCACTTTCTTTCATTGGAGGGTCAACCCTCGCCACTTGCTCTCTCCAACAGAATCCATATTCCCTGAAGCTATCACCGGGCTTCTTCTCAAGTTTTGTCAACGACAGACGATCTGGGATGATTTCGAGATTATACTGAAAATGACAGGCGAAGGCTTTGGCCAAATCGTCCCATGTGTACCACCTGCTATGATCTTGTTTATTGTACCATTCTAGCACCGACCCACTCAAACTTTGGCTGAAATACGCCATCAGCAATTCATCTCTTCCACCTGCTCCTCTCATTTTGCTACAAAATCCTCTTATGTGTGCTACTGGGTCACCATGCCCATCGTACAAATCAAACTTGGGCATTTTGAACCCCTCTGGCAACTGAACATGTGGGAACAGACATAAATCTTTGTAGGCCACACTTACTTGGCCCCCTAACCCCTCTTGGAATGATTGCTCTAAGCTTTTGACCTTTCTGATCATCTCTTGATGCTCAGGATTTTTAGGCGGTTTCTCGGTCTCCGCCGGGATACCAAGATGAGAAGTTTAAGGATATGGTTATGGAACTTCGAAGGTGGGTTCAGGGGGATAATACTGGTTGTCGTGAGTATGGAACAAAGGTTCACTGGAGGATCGGTGTAATGTAGCAGATGGAGGTGCCACAAAAACAAGAGTGACTGGTGGAGGAGGGTATGGGACTTGTTTGAGTGGAGGAGCTTGTGATGTATGGGAAGTGGTGACTTGGCATTGCTGGTAGAGGGGAAAGGCTGGAGATGAGTTCACAGTAGGAGGTTCCTGAGGTTGAGCCAATGGTGGGATATAAGCGGGGTTAGCGGGATAGACTGGCGGTGGATGCCCCTTCGCCCAAGCTTGGTACATTTTAGCCATCTGTTGCTTTAACTTATACATTTCCTCCCTCATTGCATTAACGTCCATTTCTTCCACTTCTTTCGATGGGTCGACAATACTTGTTTCCGGTTCCTGATTGGCCATATTTGTAAGCACGTAATTTTTGCTTCACGGGAATTACTCCAAAAAAGGAAAAGAAAATCAAAAATATATGTCTTGTAATTGAGTGATTTGTATTTAATTTTAAAATTGTGTGTTAATTGTTATAAGTGCTAACCAATATGTGTGTGATTTCAGCTTTAATTTTTACAAAATTTTTATTTTAGGAATTTTAGTTTAATCTTGTTAATTGGGTTGTAAATAAAAGGTTGTAGGAAAATCGGATTGGGCCCCAAAGTGAGGCCCAAAACCAGCACAAGGACCCAGTCCAAACCAGGCCTGCCCAGGCATGGTCCCAAAACGATGCCGCATTAGGTGTCTAATCGGAGCCGTCCGTTCAAACTCATCCAACGGTCCACATCCGCACCCATAACCCGACCTGTTTAACCGGTTCAACCCAACCCCTCACTTAAACCAAAACGACCCCGTTTCCATACCAAACGACCCCATCCTGTCACTCACCAGTAGATCCAAGCCGTTGAGATCACTTGATCTAACGGCCCTGATCTATCTTCCCCTTCCGTATATAAACCCTCCATCACACCCCACGCCCCCTATCCAAACACCCCCGGCTTCATCGTCTCCAGAGCCTAACCCTAATATCCCAAACCCTAGCCGCCCCCCTTCACCTTCACTGTAAAGCCGGCGGCAAGGACGCCGGTGACCACCCCCTTAACACCCCTGATGCATCTCACCACCCCAGACCAAAATCTATTACCCCTGGCCTCGAATCACACTCCATCATCTCGAATCTTGATTTGAAGATTCGAGACCAAACCCCGATCTACACCAAACCAACCCAGATTCACACTGGACAACCCCTTGACCTCCCTCATGACCAAACCAAGCTTGGTTTGGTCCGAATCTACCCACAAGTCCTAGAATCTCAAATCTGAAGATCCAAACCCTAGAACACAAGAACCTGGGGAATCCGGCCAGTTTTAATAGAGGTTTGAGGTCTAATAGACCTTAATCAAGGTGTTCTCGGTTGAGAACACCTCGATTAATGTTTGTTCGGCCTCAAATGGTCAAATCTAATTCAGACCTGGGTCGGCTTTGGTTGAACATTTTCAGTAAGTTTTCTTTTTCTTTTCAGTTTTGTTTAAGTATTGACTGAATTTGTTAAGCATGTTTTGTTGTAGTTGTTTGGTGTTTCTGATATTTTCCTTTCAATTTCTTCCGTCTTTGTAAAGACCATTTATTTGGTCGCTTGTTCTTCTATGTATATGTTGAACACATCTTGTGATATACATGTTCGTCAATTAGATTAGTCGTCGAGTAGATAATTCATATAGATTCTCTGTGTTGTGCATAGTTGTTGAAGGCAGTCGATTGCCCTGTTCGTGTTGTTTGATTGATCGGCTGATTATTTCATGTTATAATTAGTATAGTCGACCTGATAAACGTCGTCGATTAATTTTCTATGACTGAATGATCAAATGGTCTAACAACTTCACATGACTGATCGAACCCTGTTGTTGACTGGATGCCCGACATTGTTTGAAATTAGTTTGTTCGCATTGCAAAACAACTGAAAAGATTCAGTCCAGGGCAGCTCTGAATTTGAACTTTCAGAAGTTCAAAAATGCCCTACTGTTGCAATGAGTTAATACAGTAATAACCAGGGTTAACAAGGGTAGTTTGGGTGTTAACAAGAACAGAAATAATTAGTTTAAGTGAGCTGACAAATAGGGTACTGAATTAGGATTAAACTAATGTATTAGTGGGGACAAAACATAATAGCATGGGAGTTTAATACTTAAATGAACCCATGACTCTTGAATAGAGCAATAGGCTAGGCGTGGGGAACAAAATGACTTGCATCAAGAAGATACTTAGGCATGGGAAATGAGGGGGATGGGTAGTCACTGAGGCTGTGAAATTCTAGGCAGACCTTAGGGGTTCTCTGGAATAACTATAAATAGAGCTGTTTTTAGCTGAAAAAGGTCTGGACATTTTTAGTCTTCAAAGAGGTTTTAAGTTGGAAAAACTGAAAGAAAGAAAGAAAGAAAAAGAAAAATTTCAGAATATTGTAACCAAACATTGTCTGAAAACTACATAAGAGTTCAAGTTGGTCAAGCTGTCTTTGCCAATTGCTGTTGGTTATCTGCCGAGTTGTTTGTGATTGTTGAACTGTTGGTGCTGTTACATTGAATACTCTGTTTTTCTGCTGGATTCATTGTTCTGTTTCTGGGATTGTTTGTTTGTTGCTCGACCACTTGTGAGCTTCATCATTGTTGGCTGGTTGTTGTTGTTGTGTTGTTGCTATGTTTGTTGCATACTACTCAGCTGATCATTCTCCTTCTTTTTTTGCTTTGCTATTACCAGGTACACGATTAATACGCCGTCAATGTAACTTGAAAGTTGAGCATGGATACAAAAGAGAATAGTTGAAGATGTTTATTTCATACATAGACTGTTATATGGAGCATCATTGTAATGCATAATAGTTTACATTTTTGTTTGGATACTGGCATTAGCCCTCATACTTAGCAAAATGACAATTGTAGGGTAACTTGATATTTTAGTATGTGTGTAGGTTGATAGATGAAAGGTTTGACAGTATACTAGGTTATAGCTCAGAAACTAGTTATGTCTGTGATTAACATGACCATGAATGCATGAAAGCTGCCAACCATTAGTTAATCTTCTTCCCCTTTGATCAACTGCCTTGTTATAACTGATAAACTACATCTTAGAACAAAGAACCAGTTCAGGGCCGCAACCTCACGAAGGTCGAGCCCAAGTCGAAACGGGCTAAGCAGGCTTTCACCGGAAATCACTGGCTCAGGCCTGGCGAATCCCGCATAAGCTGGGTTTGGGCCCATGAGGTCCGATCGCTCGCCCATGGGTGTGGCCTTGTTTATGATTTTTGTTTGAAAAGCATTCGGACTCCTGCTGTAAATAACTGTAAGCATGTAATTAACTAGGGCGATTTCTGCTTTCAACTGGTAGAGACAAATGCGACAAGAAACATAGCCGCTATAGGATATCCTTTCAAAATAAAAAGATGAGATGAGCCTCGACAAATAAAATGCACAATCTGCGGGGCCCTCGTTGAATGTATATATTAAAATACTTAGAATTCGGGACAGGCCGCTTAGCAAAATTCGCGGCCTTCTCAGGATAATAATACGATAGTCTCTTTAGGCGCGTGTTTAATAATCTTACCTTCTTAAACTCGGGTGTGCATTTCATGCAACCCAACTCCAAATCCTAAAACATTGAATAAAAATATGTTCTGGAGTGCGAGTGCATTTCATGTGACGCAATCCAAATACATGTTTTAAACGATGTTCACATTCCTTTAAAAAATATAATAAAAGCGGTAAAAAGTTAAAATTGGCACATCGGTTCATAATTGTATTTAAAATCAGATAAATAAGCCGAATATGATAGTTGAGTGACCGTGCTAGAACCACGGAACTCGGGAATGCCTAACACCTTCTCCCGGGTTAACAAAATTCCTTATCCGGATTTCTGGTATGCAGACTGTAATATGTAGTCATTCTTTTCCTCGATTCGGGATTAAAACTGGTGACTTGGGACACCCTAAATCTCCCAAGTGGCGACTCTGAAATAAATAAACAAATCCCGTCTCGATTGTCCTTTAATTGGAAAAAACTCCCTTGCACCCTATCGGGTACGGAAAAAGGAGGTGTGACAGCTCTGGCGACTCCGCTGGGGATTCCGACCCAGAACCACTGGTTCAGGGTTAGAAATTCGAGCTTAGATAAATTGTTATATTTGGTTTTACCTGATTTTTACATGTTGAGCCTAGTGTGCTAAATGCTGCTTTTACCGCTTTGATATTACGTGAACTGTATATAAACTGTGCTGAAACCCCTATCCTTTCTGAGTCTTCTAAATCATGAAGAAGTGCGTACTTCATACGACTTTTTTTCTGTATAGTGTCAAATCCCAATTTAGAACGAGGTTCGGACAAGTTGCTAAGCCGGTGAAGCTTCTGTATTCTCGGTACGCTGCCCCCCCTCGGCTCGAGCTGTCCGCTCGGGTAAGCTAGGTCTAGAACAAACACCCAGGTTCTGAACCTAGAATAACTCAACTTCATGTCGGATCCCTAGTAGGAACGCTTATCTGCATCATGTGCATTTTTGACTTAGGGGACTCAACACAGGGGTTGGGTCCGGCTAGGAATAGCAACCTGAAACAGAAAAGGCCATCCTAATGCATCCTGCTCACTGCTTGTGCATTTATTTTCTTCGAACATGCATGATGACCGGTTTTGAATGTTGGGAAATTTTTACAAAAAAAAATGGCAAAGTTCAAATAGAAGAGAAATTGGGTATATTTTATTTTAATAGTTTGGTTTTACTAAAAACAAAGGAAAAGAGAAAAGAGAAAAATAGCATGCTGAGAATGAGGAATGAGTTTTTATTTTAATTTGCTTTATTTTCAAAAAAAAATAATAAAAAAAATAATATTTATTTTAATTTGCTTTATTTTCAAAATATATATATATATATATATAAACTAGTTAGTTTATTACCCGAACTACGTCGGTTTGATTCTCACCGGATGTGGGATACGTAGGCAACCCTCATCGGGTCCAACTCCCTGTTTCATTTTACCAATAATGATATACAACAAAGTATATATGTATAAATATATATACACATGTATATATATACATATATTGTTTTTTCGAAGAGTTTTTGTTTGGAATCAAAATAAAGATTTTTGCTTTCGCCTAAAAACACCTTAATAAATGTGCAGGATGAGCACAAAGCAAAATGAACCGTTCTCGGCCCTCAGCGAGGTCCCTCTACAACTCCACATGTGGTGGAATGACATGGAAGTCGATGGCAAACAGATAGCGGGAAGAGTATTGGGAGGTTTTGTCCATTTGCTGAGTGTTAGGCCAAGGACAGATATTCTTGAAGCTCTAATACCATTTTGGGACCCAACCCGCAGTGTATTCCATTTCGTTGACTTTGAACTTTCACCAACACTGGAGGAAGTCGCCGGATATGCAGGATTGAATGGGAGGTTAAGAGGGCAATACCTACTTTTGCCAAGGCCAGTATCTCCGCATGCGTTTTTGGATCTGCTAAGCATCAGTCGAAAGATACAATATGATGATTTATCGAGAGGATATTGTGATCTCCATTTCTTGTATTAGCGGTACGGAACTCCGCAAGGTTTCGAGGAACCAAGCCTCGGACTAACTCATGGTGGGAATAGAAACAAATGGGAAGCAAGATGTACTTTGGCTTTCATCACAGTGTTCTTGGGAGTCGTGGTCTGTCCAAGGAAGGATAAAAAGATAGAGATAGGCCTTGTAGGGATGGCCGACGTTGCAATCAAAAAAACCGAAAATACTGTGGTTCCTTTGATTTTGTCCGAAATCTACCGAGCTTTTACTGTATGCCGAGAAGGAGGCAAGTTCTTCCAAGGTTGCAATCTGTTACTTCAGCTATGGATGCAAGAACACCTCCATCACCGAGTAGGATACATGAACCACGGGTTGACCGAGAGGAATTGTATCAACGGCTTCGAGAAACGCATGACAGGCGCCAGATTTCCTGAAGGTGTCGAAGCATGGTTTACACGGTTGAGGTCAACAACAGCGGACCAAATTGAATGGGCATTCGGTTGGTTGATTGATACTGAGGTGATGTACATGTCGGCTGAAGAATGTCATGTTCTCTTAATGGGACTTCGCAGCATCCAGCCATATGCTCCTCATCGGGTATTACGACAGCTGGGTAGGTTTCAAGTAATCCCTACTGATGAAGATCTGAGCAAGCATGCTATTGAGCTGAGCCCGGGAGTCATCTTTCCCGAGGGGAAGATTAGAAAGTTGTGGCATGGATGTAGATTCTTGGAACCCAAGACCATGGTACGAGAACTAGCCAAAGGTGAGGCAGACCCAAAGTACGATGCTTGGTTCGAAAGAAGGTTTCAGATTCGGCAAAGACCTGCTAAAAGAGCCCATGTCCAACAATTCACAGATGAATCGCAGTAGCAATGGGGATGGTTGAAAAGGGAGGAAGGTTACCGGGTTGAAATCGGGAAGCTAAAGCAACAAGTTGAAAGGCTTGTATTTGAGAACAACGTGCAAGTCGCCTCGGAGCAGGCTGAAAGAAACAAGCTAGCCCAAGAGAACCAGACACTGAAGGCCTGCCTTCGCCAAGCCAGTAAGAGTAACATTGACCGACAGAAGCGTCGCTCCGACGAAAGATTGATAGCAAGTTTGAGAAATCAGGTCATCCAAAGCCAAGAAGAATTAGAACAATCAGAAGCTTGCATAGCAAGGATGAAGGTCAAATGGGCAAAAGGTACAATGGCCCCCGGAGGCAGCGTCTGCAACAGGTCATAAGGGATTATGAAATGAGCATCGGGATATTAAGGAAGACGAACTCCACTCTTCATGATCAAATCATCAAGCAATCACGAGATGCCCAGGCCGACAGAAGACATTGTTACGATGCAATGGCCTGCATGGAAAGACAAATGGAGATATTCCAAGATCGACTTGCTGACAATGCTCAAGCACTGGATCAAAGAACCGGCGAATAGAGCAATTGTTCGCTGAAAGGGACAACATTCGAGGAAGGGTCGACGAAATTGGGCGCTACATCTACATGAGATGCCTAGCATGCGAGCAAATGCCTCGGAAAACCCTCCTTATTTCTATCATGGGCTGCGTCCACCAGATCATGAATGAATTGAAAAGCTTGTAGAGGGACCTCACACCAAGGGCCCCGAAAAGGCCGAATGATGCTTCGCGGGCCCTTAAGTTGGAAAATTAATCTTTGGTCGAGTCCTGTTTATTTGGCTTTGTTGCTTTCCCATATGTTGTTTTCTTTTCTTTTAGTCAAATCGGGTTAAGAACTATGGAGTCTGTTCTAGTGCTGTTCCTTGTTTGAAGTAATGTGTAATAGCAAAATTTTGATAATGAATTTAATGATTCCAAAAGAATTTTGTGTTTCTTTACTTTATGGCAGAACTACGCCTGGTCTGATTTGTGTGGGGACGTGATACGTAGGCAATCCCCATAAGATTCGACCGCTTTAATAAAGAAAGAAAGAAAGAGAAAAAAGGGGAAAGAAAGAAGATAAAATAAAATACAGGGTTTCCCAAAATACTCTAAAAAGGGACAAATGAGCAAGCCGGGATGACGCATGTTGTTTGAAGCAAAGCATGTAGAAACGGTTAACTGCCTAGGAGCATTGCATCCTCTATGTGTTGTGATCAAATCTGTTAAACTCTAATGCTAACAAAGTTTGTTGTTGTCTGTACCAGACAAGTTAGTTGTTAAAGAATTCTGGCAACACACTCTTACCAAACCAGATCCAAAGGACCGGTAGCAACAAGCATGACTACTTCAGAGAATAGTAACGAAGAAGAAAGGCCGATGAGCCAATTGTTAAAAGAAGCGATGGAAAAGATTGAAAGGATGGGACTAGAGATGAACGCAATGCAGCTAGCTTTAGCCAAGGCACAAAAGATCCCTGAGCCACTGGGGCACATGCTCGAACACCCTCACTCCGGCCCTTCAACAAGCCTCCCGAATCCCCGTTATCATCAGGAAAGAAGCCCCCATGATTCCCAAGCTCCACCACCCCATCAACCTCTCCCAACGCCAAATATTTCCACTTTTGTGGGACCCACATTAGCAACCCTGCAAAGAACAACCAGTGAGCCATTGTTTCAGGCTCACGATACGCAATGCTATCCCCCTGAGCCTACATTCCATGCCCCCGAACCACAGGCCTACAATCCGCACTTGGAGGTACCAGCAGAGACTGAAAAGCCGGTTAAAGCCCCCAAACAGGAGGAGGTATTGAGGAAGTTCAAAAGTCGGGAGCAGTCCTTCAGGAACCTGCACGGATTGGGCAACCAAGTCAGCGTGACTTACAAAGATCTATGCCCTTTCCCGGACGTCCAACTCCCGTCTGGGTTCAAGATGCCCAAATTTGATTTATATGAAGGGAACGGTGATCCCATGGCACATTTGCGGGGATTCTGTAGCAAAATAAGAGGGGCATGCGGCAAAGATGAGCTGCTGATAGCTTATTTCGGCCAAAGTCTGAGCGGATCTGCAATGGAATGGTATACCAGGCAGGATTCCAGCAGATGGTACACTTGGGATGATCTGGCGCAGGCTTTCGCGGGTCATTTCCAATACAATCTCGAGATAGTCCCTGACCGTCTCACATTATTGAGGATCGGGAAGAAACCCGGGGAAAGTTTTCGCGAGTTCGGGTTCCGCTGGAGAGAGCAAGCAGCCAGAGTCGATCCTCACATGAGAGAGGGAGAGATGGTGGACTATTTCTTGCAAACATTGGATCCAACCTACTTTGGTCACTTGGTGACGACAGTTGGAAAATCCTTCAACGAGGTGGTGAAGATATGGGTCATGATAGAAGAGGGTCTGATGTCTGACAAAATCTTGAATTACTCAGCACTCAAAGCGATGACCCGGGCTATTCAGAACGGCACGGGAGGTGCGCTGAGAAGAAAGAAAGAAGAAATTGCCACGATCGAGGCAGGCAGTTGGTCCAGGTCTGGCAAGCCACACTACAACCAAGCCAGACCTCATAGGCCAAACTACCCATACAACCCACCATATCACTATTATCCACCCCAAGAACCGCATTTCACCACCCATCAAGCCCAGACATACACCCAACCTCCGGTTCGCCCACAATGGCGTGCGCCAGCTCCCCACAATACATACCCAGCTCCACATAATACCTACCCACCGCCACAAAGTACCTACCCTCCACACAGAGGGGTCGGAATGGAATTCTGGAAGTTGGAGTAGGTCCGTTGTGTCATTTGTGATGTGTGTGCAAAATTTCAGGTTATCTGGACGAGATTTGATAGACCTTTTGACCGAAAGCAGATTTTTGGAATTCTTAGGCTTGAATCCGATGTGATTTGGTTGATTCGATGTTGTTTGAGGTGTGTTGAAGATTGGTATAAGTTTGGATGGTGGTATATGACTTGTTGGTGCTTTTGGTTGACGTCCCGGGGGCCTCGGGGTGATTTCGGATGGTTGGCGGAAGATTTTGAGTTGGGTTGGAAGCTGAAGATTTTCCTATTGCTGTCATAACCGCACCTGCAGCTAGGGGACCGTAGGTGCAGGCTCGCAGAAATGGAGATGGAGCTGCAGATACGGCAAAGAGGTAAGTCAGCTGGAACCGCAGAAGCGGCTAAGGGAGCGCACCTACAATAGTGCAGGTGTGGGCATTGCATTGCAGATGCGAAAATGGGCTCATAAGTGAAAAGCGCATAAGCTGGATATGACCGCAGGTGCGAAATCCCTGGGTCAAAAGGTATATACTTCACCCTTCGCAATTTTTTGGCCATTTTTCTCAATATTTCATTCGGGGAGAATCTTTTGGTAGCCATTTCAAGGGAGTTTTTCAGAGGGATTCATTGAGGTAAGGTCCTTGGTTCCTAAGCTCGTTATTATGGTGGTTTTTATCATTGTTAGCATGAAATTTAAGGGAAAATCAGTGGTATATTTAGGGATTAGGGCTTGGTTAATTGGAGAGCTTTGAGGGGTGATTTGAGGGATCATTTGAGGTCCGATTTTGGTACTTTTGATATGAATGAACTCATGGCAGAATATGGGTTCTATTGATGTAAAATTTATTGAATTCCGAGACGTGGGCCTGGGGGTCGGGTTGGCCAATTTCGGAATTTGTGATGTGAATTGGTTATTTTCGAGTGGGTTTTGTCCCCTTAGCATATTTTGATGGTATAATTATGTTTTTGGATAGATTTGGAACATCCGGAGGCCGAGTCGAGAGGCAAAGGCATCGCGGTCTAGAGTTTGGACCGGATAGAGATGAGTAACGATTGAAAATATTGTCTTGAGGGTATGAAACCCCGAATTTCACATCGTTGTGTTATATTGAGGTGACGCACACGCTAGATGACGAGCGTGGGGTCATGCACCATTGGGGATTGTAATTTAGTCCATCCCGAATGACTATTTTACTATGTATTTGATTGAAAACTGTTTGCTATCATCATGTTTTGGGCTGAATGCCATATTTGGGCCTCCTACCAATTGTTTTGGACCCTTAGGGGCTTTTTACTACTATTTCCTCATTGTTTTGATTTTATATCTGTACTTAGTCATGATATATTCTACTATTTTCATAACTCAGCCATGTTTACTCTGTTTTAACACTTTAAATGATATTTTGGGCTGAGTATCATGTTTTACTGTGCCCGAGTGACTTTTAGAAAATTCTGACTGAGTAAGGCCGAGGGCCTGTGCCGTGAGGATACTTTTGGGTTGGGCTGCACGCCGCAGCACTGATATATTGATTCATGATTATGAGGCCGACGGCCTGAGTTGTACGCAACAAGGTGGCTTGATATGAGGCCGAGAGCCTATTGATTATGCCACGAGATGGCTTGATATTGCGCTTGGGCCTTAAGGGGACCCTCCCGGAGTCTATATACCCCTAGTGAGTGCAGGTACCTAGTGTGATATGTGATATAGCTCGAGAGGCTGGTGTTTTTCCATATTGTTGCCCAAGGGGCTGATTCTGTTTATAAGGTGCCCGAGGGGCTGATTTTACGTGCTTATCTTTTCTCGCTACTTTTTATTTACTTGTTTAACTGTTAAAAAGTTGTTTTAAAAGAGCATATACTGAACTAAGGTTTTTTATAAGATTTAACTATTTTATTGCCTTTTTATTGGTTTTACACTGCCTTTTTATAGCATGTTGTTGTGCTTTACGTGATTTCTTATCACTCAGTTTTCATTTATTGTTATTACTCACTGAGTTGGAGTACTCACTTTACTCTCTACACCCTGTGTGCAGATTCAGGAGTTTCAGGTCCTGCCATTGAGGGTTGATTGCTCCCAGTAGGCCATTTGGAGTCCACTAGGTAGTTATTCGGCATTCATAGCTCAGTGTTTCTCCCTCCTATCTTAATTTCTGATTCTAGTTATGTGATAGACTATATAGACTCTTTCATACACTTAGATACATGTTTAGATGCTCATGACTAGTGATACCCTGATGTCCGGCTGTGTTTGTTCCGCAAAATTGTACTATTTCACTGTTTCTTTTGGGATGTAATCATGTTAATGACTTAAATTGTGTTATTTTAATTGTTTAAAATGAATTGGGTGTTAGGTCGGTTGGCCTTGTCTTCACGAGAGGTGCCATCACGATCGGGTCTGGGTTTAGGGTCGTGACAAGTTGGTATCAGAGCCTAGGTTACATAGGTCTCATGAGTCATGAGCAGGTTTAGTAGAGTCTCGCAGATCGGTACTGAGACGTCTATATTTATCCTCGGGAGGCTACAGAACCTTTAGGAAAAACTTCACATTCTTTAATTCTTATCGTGCATCCATGATTCAGCTTGGAATGTAACTCTTTGAATTCATTCCACGTGTTCGTATGCGCGTATGAGCGCTCAGTATAAGATATGCATCGATGGCTTGTGATTCCCTGATCGAGGGGCGATATATGATCTCTGTGTGTTGATATTGGGCCAGACTGGAGGACTTGAGCGGGTTTTGCCTACAGCTTGAGCACTGAGGAGTTGATTGTATGAGCACGTGCTTTTGGATTGCATGTCCAATAGTGTCCCTATTAGTGGAAGTGATGACTGGATAGCTACGTGATGAGTATGATGTGACTATGAAATGTGTGCATATGATTTGAACGAGACAAGAAGGGTCTGCTTGGAGGTAGTAAGAACTATCTGGTGCTTGATTTCCATCGTAATTTGATATATAGCCCGAGTTGTGGGCGTGTTGAAGGACCTTTTCATGTTGCCTAGTTGGGAAGTGAAATAGATTTCACGTTGTGATATGAGTTCAGACTCAGGAAGATTCAGTGACTGTGCAACGTTTGTGACGGTGGGAGGGTATAAGGAGATGTTAGTTTGAGGCGAGACGGGTAGGTTATCTCCTGCGGATTGTTCTGAAGTTTGTGTGATCCTTTATGTCGTTTATTGGAAGAACTCTGTTAACCAGTGAAAAATATGTGTTGCAATTTATATTTGGTCGCTTATGAGAGTGGGCTTGACTGTTACAAGGGTGAATGCGAGATTTGCAGCAGATTTGAAGTACTAGATGGTCTGTGTTGCACGAGCTTATGAAGGATTTAGTTTAATCTCACCACAGTATTATGGCAGTAATGTGTTGTATGCATTATGATTTATTGTGTGTTTTGATCTATGGATTTGAGCCAAGTGGGGGAGTCTGCTATTGATTAGTTAACTGCACGGTTATGTGCTATGTTAGTTCCAGTTTGAGGCGTACGGGTGAATCTGTAATGGCTTACGGAGGTTGAGATCGAGGATGGCTCGAGTAAAGGAAATTTCAATAATGGTTATGTTATGCTTTATGGGTGTATGAGAATCATGGAATGACTTGAGGGGTTATTGGTAAGGTATGTGCGGTGCATAGAACAGAAAGTTGCTTGGTTGCATTAAGGTGAGGTTACATTCTGCGGTGTCGGGGTGCTAATGGAGCATAGGTCGTCGGTCCGTTTGACTGTCTAATTGTGGTTTGAGAAGAGTCGGTGACTCTCGAGGATGGTTCTAATAGGTTCAAGATTTTACATTTAATAATTGGAGATTTTCAAGTTGTATAATTGGCTAGAAACTGAGGTTTGCATTAGAGGGTGGCACGACTCGTGGTATTTCTGTATCATTAGGGGATTCTATATATCAGTATCAGGAAGGTGAAGGTAATGGCTTTGGGTTCGCATGGAGTCACTTCAAGGTAGGTATTGTGAGTGTGGTGCATTTGGGAATATTTAAGAGAGTATCCAGCAGCTTATGAGCCTTAGACGATGTGCTTTTATGCTTGGGTCTCGTGTGGTGAGTCTTGGTTAAGGAAATTATGGTATTGTAGCAATAAGAAGTATCAAATTGAAGGTAAATCAGAAGGAATTTGGATAGATGGGATAGCTTGGTAGTAGGCTGGATCGACATGGTAAGGATATGATTAGTTCTTTGGATGCTTACGAAGTAATGAGTTTCTGCAGATGTTTCGTGGCAATGCTCTTGGGTTTTAGTGACCTGCGTAGCTTGGTTAAGTTAGAAGGATTCAGTCCTGACGGTTTAGTTTTGTGCAAATGGAATTCGGAGAGTTCTTGATGGTTTCTACCACGGTTAGAGATATGTATTTTCTACGAGCGTGAGGAGCATGGGATGTGTAGTGATTTTCTTCTAGATGGGATCAATGAAAAGTTATTGGCTAGGTGAATACATAGTTGCTTGTGGCTCGGAAGGGATATGAAGATATCATGGTTATCTTAGGATGGTATGGTATACGCGCTATGTTGTGTAGGATTGAGATTTGTGTG
This sequence comes from Nicotiana tabacum, assembly GCF_000715075.1. NCBI lineage: Eukaryota > Viridiplantae > Streptophyta > Magnoliopsida > Solanales > Solanaceae > Nicotiana > Nicotiana tabacum. The sequence goes on from NC_134090.1 coordinate 173,386,324, forward strand.
TGTAAGGTTACGATTTAGTTCTGAAAGGAAGGTCATAAAATTCTTAGGCAACACGAGCAACTTCAGATGATTAGGGAAAAGATATCACTAATTGGTGTGACTTGATGAGGGTATACACTTTAGAAAAAGGGCAATGTGAGTGAGTTAATGATATTTCACTAGTATTGCGCACTCTCTTATTGGATCGACTGCTGATATTCGAGTTTGTTTGGTGGCACGGAAGAATTATAGGAGTACCTCTCGTGGGATGATTGAGTATTAGAGGTGTGTTGTATATTCGGACGTTGGAGTTGGGATTTGATATGGTGATTCGCGTGTTGTATGGATTTGGAGACTGGGAGTTCTCATGAACAAGTTAGGTCGTGGTTGTGGACCGCGTATATCGGTCTTGTGTGGTAACTATTGGAGGTTTGGAGACCCGAGTGGATCCTTGTTGCTTAGTATGCTGCATTTTGGTATGGTATTGGGTATGGACTAGTTGTTTTCCATGTCATGTTATTCTAGACTGTTACACTAAGAAGGCAGCGTTGGTTATGCCAAGGATGCCACGGATTGAGTGGTGAGGTTCGACGGATTATGCTTTCAATAGGGAGGTTTCATTTCTGAAGACTCAGCGGATGGCTGGGAAGGGTTGTTTTTCTTATTTGGCCTTTGTGATGGATGTCAATGCAGCGACTCCTACCGTTGATTCAGTTCCGATAGTGGGGGACTTTTCCGGATGTGTTTTCTTCTGCCGGGCATGTCATCGGATAGGGTTGTTGATTTTGGTATTAATTTGGTACTAGGCATCGTATCGTATGGCACTGGTGGAGTTAAAGGAGTTGAAGGAACAACTTCAGGAACTCCTTGGTAAGGGGTTCACTGGTAAGCTGATATGGATGTGTGTTCTACATCGAGTCAGCTTGGTTGACTCCGAGTTGTATTGTTGTGGGATGTGTTGATTCGATTGTTATTGAGCTTATTAGTGATCTAGGGAGATTTATGAGTTACCTTTCCGTGTTGCGAGGCGTTAGGATTTGTTGGTTATAGACACATGTGGTGTGGTTTCTATTGAGGTTTCTCTGTGGAATTTGAGCGGGAAGAGTATTAGGTATTGCTCGGCAGATAGCGTATCGGTTGTGTCCTTTTGGGTGTGTAATCTTATGTCAATTGCTTTGAAGTGGTTATAATGATTTGCTTTGGTTCTAGACATCAAATTGTGCGTGGTTGTCGATTTTGAGCAGTGTTATTTGAGGTATTTCATGTGGACTAGTGTTTGGATAGGTTCGCGCATTGCAGCGAAGTTATATGGAAGTATGACCTTTCGGGTTAGATTCGTATGTTCTGTTTCTATGATGTGTGACGGGTTCTCAGCATTTGTGTTGTGGTGGTACTGGTGAGCTTGTGGTACAACTCTTTCATTGGGGATATTTTTCATGATTTGAGTACGTTCGGATTGTTGCTTATTGGTGTGCGGATTGCTCAAGTTGCGGATTTAGATGGTATTGATGTGTCATGTCACCAAAGTAGTTGTGTTGGATTAGATGAGATCGTTGGGATCTATAATGAATACAAACGAATTCTGTTCCAGCGTGTTGGAAGGATAATATTGATGTTCGGCTTACAAATTGCTATAGTCCTTGCCGAAAGATAAGTGGCTTCACGAATGGTTGATCTGAGGAATGGTTATGACTTTCTACGTGTTTCATTTATCATTGGCAGTATACAGAAGTGTTGGAATGAGGCTTTATTGGATAAGAGGCTTATTATCGATATTTGATTGTTTTGAGCAACTGCTGTGATTAAGAGTTATCGCTATAAATGTTTGAGTTATGTAGTACATCATGTAATTGCATCTGAGGTTGCAGGTATGGTTTGTTACAGCTTGTTCAGGCTTATTCAGAGTATAAATGTGAGATTCTAATCTTGTAAAGAATTTCAGAAGTGGAAATATGGTTCTAATGTTTATGGGAAAAACTTCAATTATATTGTTTTGTCGGACTGATATGAGATAGGATGACGTAGGATCACCCCCGATTATGTGTGTGGTAAGGTTACACAGCTGTTTGATGGGTTTCGGAACAACTCTGGGCACGTTCGAGGACGATCGTATGTTTATGTGGGGGAGGACATAACGACCCGACCGGTCTTTTTGAGCTTTTGCACATTGCTCGCCAGTTATCGAGCATGACTAACCCCGTGTGATGTAGTATGACTTATGTAAATCATCGGTTTTGGCTTTTAGGGTAATCGAATTGAATTTGGAATAATAGTTCTCAGTTTGAAGCTTAAAATTTGAAAGGTTTGACCAAGTTTTGACTTGTTAGTATATTATCTCGGAATGGAATTTTTATGATGTGGTTAGCTAGGTTATTTGGGACTTAGGAGCGTGATCAGAATGTATTTTGGAGGTCCGCGGGAAGGTTTAGGCTTGAATTGACGAAATTGGAATTTTGGCATTTTCTGTTTGATAGGTGAGATTTTGATATAGGGGTCGGAATGGAATTTCGGAAGTTGGAGTAGGTCCGTTGTGTCATTTGTGATGTGTGTGCAAAATTTCAGGTCATTCGGACGAGGTTTGATAGACTTTTTGATCGAAAGCGAAATTTGAAACTTTTTGGAATTCTTAGGCTTGAATCCAATGTGATTTGGTTGATTCGGTGTTGTTTGAGGTGTGTTAAAGATTGGTATAAGTTTGGATGGTGGTATATGACTTGTTGGTGCTTTTGGTTGAGGTCCCGGGGGCCTCGGGGTGCTTTTGGCTGAGGTCCCGGGGGCCTCGGGGTGATTTCGGATGGTTAGAAGCTGAAGATTTTCCTATTGCTGTCATAACCGCACCTGCAGCTAGGGAACCACATGTGTGTGCTCGCAGAAGCGGAGATGGAGCCGCAGATGCGGCAAAGAGGTAAGTCAGTTGGAACCGCAGAAGCGGCTAAGGGAGCGCACTTGCGATAGCTCAGGTGCGGGCATTGTATCGCAGATGCGGAAATGGGCTCATAAGTGAAAACCGCAGATGCGGTATCTTAGACCGCAGAAGCGGGAAATGATCGCAGGTGCGGAATCCCTGGGTCAGAAGGTATATACTTCACCCTTCGAGATTTTTGGCCATTTTTCTCAATATTTCATTCGGGAAGAAGCTTTTGGGAGCCATTTCAAGGGAGTTCTTCAGAGGGATTCATTGAGGTAAGGTCCTTGGTTCCTAAGCTTGTTATTATGGTGGTTTTTATCGTTTTTAGCATGAAATTTAAGGGAAAATAAGTGGTAAATTTGGGGATAAGAGCTCGGTTAATTGGAGAGCTTTGAAGGGTGATTTGAGGGACCATTTGAGGTCCGATTTTGGTACTTTTGATATGCATGAACTCATGGCGGAATAAGGGTTTTATTAATGTAAAATTTGTCGAAATCCGAGACGTGGGGCCGAGGGTCGGGTTTGGCCAATTTCAGGATTTGTGATGTGAATTGGTTATTTTCGAGTGGGCTTTGTTCCCTTAGCAAATTTTGATGGCATAATTCTGTTTTTGGATAGATTTGGAGCATCCGGAGGCCGAGTCGAGAGGCAAAGGCATCGCGGGCTAGAGTTTGGACCGGACAGAGGTGAGTAATGATTGTAAATGCTGTCCTGAGGGTATGAAACCCTGGATTTCATATCGTTGTGCTATATTGAAGTGACATACACGCTAGATGACGAGCGTGGGATCGTGCACCGTTGGGGATTGTGATTTAGTCCATCCCGAATGACTATTTTACCGCGTATTTGATTGAAAACTGTTTGCTATCATCATGTTTTGGGCTGAATGCCATATTTGGGCCTCGTGCCAATTGTATTGGATCCTTAGGTGCTTTTTACTGCTATTTCCTCACTGTTTTGATTTTATATCTGTACTCAGTCATGCTATATTATATTGTTTTCATAACTCAGCCATGTTTACTCTATTTTAACACTTCAAATGATATTTTGGGTTGAGTATCATGTTTACCGTGCCCAAGTGGCTTTTATATAATTCTGACTGAGTAAGGTCGGTGGCCTATGTCTTGAGGATACTTTTGGGTCGGGCTGCACATCGTAGCAGTGATATATTGATTCATGATTATGAGGCCGACGACCTGAGTTGTACGCCACAAGATAGCCTGATATGTGGCCGAGAGCCTATTGATTATGCCACGAGATGGCTTGATATTGCGCTTGGGCCATAAGGGGCCCCTCCCAGAGTCTGTATACCCCCAGTGAGCGCGGGTACCCAATGTGATATGTGATATAGCCCGAGGGGCTGGTGTTGTTCCATGTTGTTGCAAGAGGGGCTAATTCTATTGATATGGTGCCCCAGGGGCTGATTTTACGTGCTTATCTTTCTCGCTGCTTTTCATTTACTTGTTTAACTGTTAAAAAGGTGTTTTAAAGGAGCTTATATTGAACTAAGGTATTTTTATCAGATTTCTTTGTTTTACTGCCTTTTTATTGGTTTTACACTACCTTTTTATAGCATGTTGTTGTGCTTTATGTGATTTCTTATCGCCCAGTCTTCATTTATTGTTATTACTCACTGAGTTGGAGTACTCACTTTACTCCCTGTACCCTGTTTACAGATTCAGGAGCTTCAGGTCCCGCCAGTGAGGGTTGATTGCTCACAGCAGGCCATTTGGAGTCCACTAGATAGCTGTTCGGCATTTGTAGCCCAGTATTTATCCCTCATATCTTACTTTTTGATTCTAGTTATGTGGTAGACTGTATAGACACTTTCAGAATCTTAGATACATGTTTAGATGCTCATGACTGGTGACACCCTGATGTCGGGCTGTTTTTGTTCCACAAATTGTACTATTTCACTGTTTCTTTTGGGATTTAATCATGTTGATGACTTAAATTGTGTTATTTTAATTGTTTAAAATGAATTGGGTATTGTGTTGGCTAGACTTGTCTTAATGAGAGGCCCCATCACGACCGGGTCTGGGTTTAGGGTCATGACATGGAGTTGATCTTTTAGTTGTCTGAAAATGTCAAATCCAATAATAAAATCTTTTCCTGGTACATCAGACCCTATTATCTTGGTTTTGTACTTCAATCCTAGAAAGAACTCAATTGTGACCGGGTGCTTTGTGATGATGGTGGTAGTCAAAATTCCATTTGATGTAGTGTTGAAATCCTTAACGTGCGACACCCATTGATCTGGAGAGCAACAGGATTCATGAGTGAACAAGCAGCTCTAATGTCAATGAAAGCAATGACTCAAGTTGGTTTATCCCAATTGGATGGATAATCCTTGAGGTCCTTTTGAGGGATGACTATGAGAGCGTTGATCTCTTCCTGGTCTTTAGCTGCTGGTTCTGAAATTTGGTAGTGGTCATCACCATGATCTTCGTATATATCAAGAGAGAATAAAGTTTCTTCAGTGGGTTCATCGTCCATAGAGAATGTGGAAAGAGAGAATAAAGTTTCAAGGTCTTTTTCGTCTCTGAGATGTATGCCAGTGTAATCTTCGATTTCTTCAAAGAGTTTGAAAGATTTCCTCGATTGGGAACAATTTCTTGAAAAATGTCCGAACTTGTGGCAAATATAGCATCTACTCTTTTTATTAAAATTTCCTGGCCTTCTTCTTCTGAAATATTTTGTGCGCCTCTTGGACCTTGATTTTCCATCTGGAATTCTTGGCCATCTCAACCTCCTAAATCCTTTTCATTGTCTAGATGTGTGGTAGGAAGATCCTGATCTGGTGATCAGATCGGATCTGCGACATGTTTTATCATGCGCTGGATTGTGTTGGATAATTTGTTTTAGGGATGAGCGCTTCATTCGAATGTCCTCGAATGTGACGAAAATAGCTTGCTTGATGTAGCCGACTTGTGGGATTGTTATTGATTGAAAATTTTCTTCAATGATGGTCATGGTTCAGCTCGCCAACAACTTTGAAAGAGGAGAGACAAAGGCTTGTTTCAGGTTGATGTCTCTGCCGATTTCAAAGTATATCTTGCCATTTTGTAAAAAATGCTTGTCAATGTCATTTATGTCGAATGATGCACACTTCATTTAGAAGAGTTTTCTTTGCTTTTTCTCTTGTCTTTGGCCAGTATCTCCACATAAAACTTCATGTAGGTTCTTATGTTGAAGGCAAAATCTCGGAAGTAAGAAAAGTATTTTTGTCTTGAATCTCAAGTGAGTTCCACCAATCTATAAGGACCTAAGAACCATGAAGTTATTTCTGATAGGATGATATAATTTTCTCGTTCCTCCAAAATTTTGGTCACCATCCAAGTATAGAAGTCTTGGATCCCTTGAGGCCATTTTGAAACTTTGATGTCATCTAAGGTGAAAGTGTGGAAGCCAGTTCCAACTGGTTTTGACGCCGCGGGCTCATGTCTTCTTTCTGGGATTGGTTCATCCGTCATGCATTCTTGATCCTCATCTACTTCAGATATTTCTGGGTCTCTTGGCTGGTTCACAAATATTGGGGGAACGTCTTCTTCGGACGAGTTTGCTGTGGATTCATTATTTGATTAAGAGTTATCTTCCGTTGTATCATCGTCTGATAAATTTAGAGATTCCGACCACGTGGTATCTTCTTCTAACTTGTTTCTTGGCTGGGAGACATAGAGGTCTGGAGCCTTTGATCAGAAATCATTAGGTCTTCGAGGTTAGATCCTTTTGAACTTTCACCATGATCTCGCCTTTTCTTGGTTTGTTTCTGGGCCGCAATTTCATCTTTCCTTTCCCAAACCATCTTTGCAATATCAAATTCATGTTCTTCTTTTAAGGGTTGGGTGAAAGAAATAGAATTTTTTAAGGTAGTAGGAAAGTTAGAAAAGTTGTAGTCCAATTTAGGTGGGGAATATACTTGGGGTGACATAGGGAAGAAGGCAGGTTTTGAAGGGAAAAATTGGGTCTTTTGTGACTCAAAGTGGTCATTTCTCAAAAGTTGAATCTGTTCTCTGATGGAAAGCGTCTCCTTTTTGTATTTGTTGGAAGAATTGGAAAAGTGAAGTTCTTGGCGGACAAATCTCATATTATAAATTTGCCAACCTTAGTTCCAAGGCTTTGATTAGTCCTGCAAGGTAAGACGATGTCTGCTCCACCTTTTTCTCAGTTGTTTCCACTTTGCTCATCATATTATTTTGCTTATGGGGCACGTTTTTTAAGGTGTTGCCAATGTTGCTCCGTACTTTGTTTTGGCAGATGAAATTTTCTAATTACCAATTCATTGTTGCCTCAATATCACTCATTGGGAGTTTTCCAATTAGGTAGACTATATTTTTGGGAAACTTTGGAGCAAAGCTTATACCCTCTTTTTCAAAAAGTTGAAGTGAAGGAAAATCTTGGGTATGCCTGGATCTTGAAGGGCTTAGCATGAATATATGTGGTTGTGTGGGATTTGGGGGGTTTTTTGAGTTGGTAAAGTTTTAAGTTTATGTGGCTTTTCCGATTCTAGGGTATGAGCTGATGGGTGTTTAGGTTTGGGTGCTATTATGCTATTTTCCTAGCTCGGAATGAATTTTTCTGGTAATTTTGGCCATTCATGGGGTTTGTAACTAACAAGAAATTCATATTTACCTCGACGACTTAATGAGCCAATTGAAGTATCTTTATGTTCATATTTGGCTTGAAATTGCTTTTCAGTACTTTTCCCTTTCTTCTTGGTTTCAGGTTGGTTTTGTTGAGGCCAAATCTTTCCCAATGATGCAGGTGGTGTTCATCATATTCTCCAATTGGGCCTTCCAAATAGTCGTGGCAGTCGCAACTAAGATCCCATGGATAGTGTCCCATGAAGGGGCATTTGAACCACCAAACTCTTACCCTTTTTGTTGAAATGTTGACACCAGTCATGTTCTTCAATGATGCCTTGTATATCCCAGAAGGGTTCTTTATCAGGGTTAGAGTATGTATCTGTTACATCTTTGGGTTGAATCATTTGTCAAGAAAAGATGGTCTTATTGGGTTTTTTGAGATGGGAATGGTCAAAGCTTATGGAAACAATTTTGTCATTTCTTTTTGTAAAAGATGGCTCACCAGATTGCAGAGATTCTTTTGGTTCCCTTAACTTTTCATAATTTATGATCAAGAAATCAGGAAGAATTTTAACAAGTTCATCTCTGGAAATTTGTCTAGGTATTAGGGTGCACATAGTGTTTCCTTTGATATCATCAATATTCAAGAGCAAAGCATTTTCTCCTCTGGGAAGACAGAGATCCATGGCATGATTTTGGACTATCCACGCCATTTGGTGATGAAGAGTGGCTTCGATAGCATCTTTGGCTTGTGGGGCTCTTTGGATTTGGACTTGGATTTTTAATGCTTAAGTTTAGTATGGATCATAAAGGGACATGTTGAAATTTGGAAAGATAGTCATGAAGACAGTCCCGACATTTTGGGTAACTTTAGCAATATCCAAATTTGTATGTTAGTACTCCAAGTATCTTGTATCTAGAAGAGAAATATGAGCAACAATAGGTTGACCTTTTCTTCCATGATATGTTAAAGCGATTCGGATAGCACCAGAATGAATATGTGTAAAACCATGATTTCTCCATTGTCTAGGAAAATCATCCAAGATTTTAAGGGTGATAAATTGTTCTTCTCGAGTGGCAAGAATAGGTTGTTGGTCAAGTTTTAAGGTAGCAACATATTCTATGAATCCTTTTGGCCTGTGTTGGACTAGGGATCGAATTTGGGTCCATGGTGCAAATGAATTTTTGGCAAAATTTGAGTAAGGGCTTATGATGGGTAGTTTAGTTGAGGATACTTTCTGTTTGTCGGGTAGGATATCTACTTCGTATAGGTAATCATATTTTTGGACAAGGTTTTGTATAGAGTAGGGGACATAATTCATTTTTGCAAGGGAAGATGATGATGAAAATGACTTAGACATATTTAGTAAATTGTTCCTCCCTCCTGCTTTCCTATTTCTCTTCTTGGTGTTAGCTAAATTGTTATCACTTTAGTTCGCATTAGTTTAATCATACTACAAGTGTGTCTGTAGTTACTTGTTTCCTTTTAGTTTGGTTTGTTTCCTATTTTGTGCTAGTGAGTCTTCCTTATCTTGTTGTAGGTATAGTGGATGTAGTCTGGGATGGTATAGCAAGGGCATGTCCTAGGTTGGGGCAGGAGGTGGGTCGAGAAGTGGGGCAGGGCTCAAGGGGTGGGATGGGAAGTGAGGGAGGTAAAGGGAACAAGAGAGCCTATAGGTTGAGAATTGGGTAATGGAAAATAAGAACACTGACGAGTAAGTCTATAGAGTTGGCGAGGATCCTTCTGAAGAGGAAGGTTAACATAGCATGTGTACATGAGACTAGGTGGGTAGGTTCGAGGGCGAGGGATGCGAATGGGTATAAGTTGTGGTACTATGGAGTCTTGAAGTGTAAAAATGGAGTGGGTATCTTGGTAGATATGGATCTTAGAGAGTCTGTGGTAGAGGTTAAGCTGGTGAATGATAGATTAATGACTATTAAGTTAGTGGTTGGGAAGTGTACCCTAAATATCGTTAGTGCTTACGCACAACAAGCAGGCTTGGACGAGGATGTTAAAACATACTTCTGGGAGGGGTTGGATGAGATTGTCCATAATATTCCGCTTGCTGAGAGGTTATTCATAGGAGGAGATTTCAATGGACATATTGGATCATCTGTAGGTGGCTATAGTGAGGTGCATGGCAGCTTTGGTTTCGGGGAGCAGAACAGAGGGGGTGTTTCATTGTTGGATTTCGCTAAGGCATTTGAGTTGGTGATTGCGTACTCAAGTTTTCCAAAGAGGGAGGAGAATTTGGTTACTTTCCAAAGTACGGTGGTGAAGACTCAAATTGACTACCTCCTCCTTAGGAGATGAGACAGAGGGTTGTGCAAGGATTGAGAGGTTCTCTCAGGCGAGATCCGCATGACGCAGCAAAGGATTTCGGTGATGGACATTAGAATTATGATAAGGAGGAAGAAGAGGTATGTACGAGGATCTTCGAGGATCAGGTGGGGCGTTTAGACTAAGGATAAAGATGTGTGCTTGCATAATGTTCTGGAGTCATGGCATTTTTGTAGGATTTGAACAAGTGCAATCTCATCCATTTCTCATTTTTATCGCATTATTCCTTTACCATTCCATAGTTACTAGAACTGCTTAATTCTGACTTAATGCCACATTACTCTATATTCTCCCTTTTTTGGGGGAGTACTATGATTTAATGCTATGATGATCTATGTATAGATGTTTTATCTCTTCATCTTTGGCATCTTTTCACATCATTGATGACCCTTACTCGCCTCGCGGTAATCCTTCTGTACCAAGGATAATAAATTTCCTTATTCGCGAGGGTGACACTTAGTATAACTAGCACATATAGTCCCTTAAGCTGAACTTTTCTCACATTACTTGCTTTAGGGAGGCGTCTTCCTAAATGACCATTCTCTGAATTTCTCATGAATCTTTTTCTCTTTTCCCTTCTATTATCGCCGGAACGAAATCTAAAATTCTCACGATATCGACCATTATCAAATCATTCAGTCCCTCATTCATGTTTAGTTTATCTTGTTCACCAGCCCATATTGATTTCCATTACTCTAGGGTCTAACTTTTCCTTCTGGTAGTCGCGTTGGGGTCACAAACTTATTTCTCGAAATAGGGATATGACTTTATGGCCTATACTTTTTTGTTATCTCAAGGCCTGTCACCTCTCGTCTTTTCCTTCACTTGACTATACACTATGTATTACTGCTATCTTTTTTATCTACCATTGTCATACATGTATCATATCTTACTCACAATGTTTCATTAACTCTTTTCTTATTTCCCACTAATCATTTATGTCTATCACTTTATTCTGAAAACATCAACAAGACATTCTCTTTTAGCTCCCCTTACTCCATCCACTAGCTCTTTGGGTTGTCTATCCTTATAAAAATATTTTTAACACTCTAGTATTCATATTTAGCTGTAATGTTCTAGAGTGAACCATCTGGGTGTCTCGTACCCTTCTTCACCTTGCTTCTTTTACTTGTTGAAGCTTGTATCCACCTTCTGAATCTCTCGTTACTTTTTACCATATGGGTGGATAGATATTCATTCCTTAGGGCTCCTTTTCTAGAAGCTCACACGTCTTAGTTCACACATGATCTGCTGGAAACCTTACATTTACTCATCATAAGCATGATGCAAATTCGAGTTCTTCTAACTCAACTCTTCCACAACCGCATTCAATCCCTTACCAACTGTCTTTCCAGATGTAGGCATCGTCGTATTATGAATAAGATAGAATTTAGGAAATTGGGTTCTTACAACTAAGCTCTACCACACGATCTAGAGTAAGAAGAAAGAATGACAGTCCTAAATGTCATGTAGCCTCCTGCTTATAAGCGTGGTGCACGACACACCCATAAACAAGACTCTACCAAACACGGCTTGTAGACTCCCTAGGACAGGACTGCTCTGATACCACATTTGTCACGATCCAAGCCAAAGGGTCACTCGGTGCCTTACTCAGTTGAGTACCAACGTAACATATTTTTTTTATCGTACTATCATTGGTAATAGGGCCAACATGGCCACGACTCATAATGTATAAGTATAAGTGGGAAATCACTGTATCAATAAACTATCTTTCTTAAAACATGAATACATATGGACCGTCAAGGCCTCTGACATACTATACAAAATGAACCTCTATCTAAAACGCCTCTAAGAGTATTTGACATCGAATGGGATAGAGTACCAGCCTACCCATACGTCTGTAGCAAAATTTTAACACGTTGACTCATAGACTCGGCTGCACTCCGAATGAGGTGGAGTCTTACCGATCCTTCACTGAATGTGAACCTCGTCTACTATGAAGGCTCGTCAAACTGATTGCCTATATCTGCAGGCATGAATGCAGCGTCTCCAACAAAAGGACGTCAGTACGAATAATGTACCGAGTATGTAAGGCACATAAATAAGTGTATAAAAGACATGGAAAAAACATAGAGTAAATGACTCAACATGTAAGTCTGGATAACTTTGTAAATCATGAAATACTTATAGTGTCATGCATATGGTGTGAATGTCATGTCGTGCATAGGTACATGTGTTCATAACATCATCAAGCCTCTAAGGGCATCCAATCATATCATCTCGGCCACTGTAGGCAAATCATCAACGTATACTAGCTGATCAGGTGGTGGTGCATATATAACGTCGTAACCTTTTCTCATATCCCATATACATATATATGCATATATAATGCCATCTTTTCATGGGTCAATATACATGTATAAATGAATGCAATGCATGAGAAGTACGTCAATAAAATCTTTCGGAATGTCATAAGACCATTATGCCTTAGAGTAATATCATGAAGTTAACTTTATTAACTTACATATTTTCTGAGACCCATGAGCAGATGATAGAATAATAGGACACATGGGGAATTATGAACATAAGCATCTCTAGCATTTTTATGAATAAAGTCATTTATGGAAGTTCTGCATTTTCTCGTTTCATTTGTATCGTATGGATCATGCCAAAAGGAAAGAAGTGATAGCCTTAACATACCTGAGCCTATTCTCGTGACAATCCCTCTAACACACGTCTTTTGCGAAGAACACATAACGGCGGATCGAAGTAGGGGAAAATTCGTATGATATTCTTGATAAAGATTGCACTGTACTCCCTTAAGATTGCCAAATCTCACGTTGCTAAGATGCAAAGAGATGTTGTTTGAATTTTTTCCAAGAAAATCACATTACTAAGATGCTAAGATGCAAATTTTGTTGAAGATTTCATAGAATCTCCTTGTTTTGAGATTTCATCCGTAACTTATTGAAGCTCATCCATAAACTTTTGCAAGCTTAGCATCACCTTAGTGAGATAAAAGATCTCTTAAATTTGTTGGTTCTTATGGGACCCACTTTAGGATGACTAAGCCACTAAATTTCCACCTTGAAATGTGGCTTAAGAGTCACTTCTCTGGGCTTTCACGTTAAGGGGTGATGCCCCCCTTAATCTTATCCAAATGTGCTTAATTAATTGGTTAATCTCCCACTAAAAATTAATAATTACCCAATTATCCATATAATTAAGAATTATCTCAAATTACTTAAAACACTACTTACTTTTAACACACTTTATGTACCCTACTATCATGGTCATGAGGTACCTTGTATGACATTAGTCCATAAATACCGGGTATTATAGCTCGGACTGTATTTTATCCTAAATTGCCAAACTTCGACGAAGCTCATTTTCTTCGATTTCGTTGACCCTCTCACCTTTACAAATTTACTTATCACTTATTTGAAATAGCGTAGTACTTATAATCTCAAATAATCTCATTGTCAAGCTTACGTCGATTATCTAACGATGAAACTTTAATGTACAAAAATACGGGATGTAATATCTTATTTCTGAGCTTATATCAATTTAATTATGGCGTACTTCCATGTATAAAAACATGGGGTGTAACAATGGCAGACATAATTTCATGAACTTCTGAATGAAGAAGAGGATCTAGTTATCGGATCAAAAATGGGACTTAGGAGATCGCTGAACTGGGAGCCTTCTAGTGTGATCGCACGTGCGAGTGTCTTGGTCACAGGTGTGATGCCGTAGATGTGGCTGGTATTGCACAGATGCAGAGATGGGCTGGCCAGGGGTAGGACGCAGGTGCGAGGGATAATCCTCATTTGCGATCCCGCAAATTGCGAGCAAGGCTCCGCAGATGCGGAGAAGAGGGGCGTAGGCTGTTTTCGTAGAAGCGGAACATGTTTGAGACTTTAAGGTGGAATTTGGGGCGTAGACTGCTTTTGTGAGTATTTAAGGTGGAATTTGGGAGTTTGAGACTAGGGATTTATAGAGTTTAATTTAGGGATTTGAATGATAATTTGGTGTCGAATTTTGGTAAAGTTGGTATGGTTGGACTCGTGATTGATTGGGCTTTCGAATTTTGTGACTTTTAACGAATTTCGAGATGTGAGCCTGAAGGCCAACTCTTGAGTTAACTTTTTGACTTTTGATTAAGATCTTAGTATTTTCTTATTGAATTGATTCCTTTAGCTTGTATTGATTGTATCATACTGCTTGTGGCTAAATTCGAGGCATTCGGAGGCCATTTCGTATGGCAAGGGCTTGTCGGAGTAGGGATTTGCACAGTTTGAGATAAGTAACAGTTCTAAACCTTGTTCTGAGGGAATAAAACCCTAAATTACGTACTATATGACAAATGTTGAGGTAATGTGCATGCTAAGTGACGGGCGTGCACCGTAGAAGTTGTGATTTAGTCATTCCCTATATTATCTAAACATTCTTGTTGTGTTCTATGTGTTAGAATATGTGAGTTGTGCTTCATGTTAGGAATCATATTTAGGCTATATGTTGGTACTGTTGGGACACATAGTGGGTGTTCCATGCTGTTGACTTATTAATTAAATTGAAATTTCGTACTTAGTCATATTTATTCATTTCATATCATATCTCAGTCTTTGTTGCTGTTTATTGATACATCATATCATCATTTTGGGCTACTTTTATGACATTGTGAGCCCGAGAGACTGGAGAGATTGATGACTGAGTAAGGCCGAGTGCCTGATTATGAGTGATATTTATGGGATCGGGCTACACACTACATCATGCTTTATCGATTTATGCCTGGATATGGCTTATAGAACTTGGGCTGAAGGAGCCCCTCCAGAGTCTGTACACACCTAGTGAGCTCAGTTGATTTATATTGAGGAATGGATCTTGCCCGAATCGTTTACATTTGGGGATGGATTTTCCCTGGGCTGCATAGGCCTTATATAGTACTGAGTGACTGACTATCAGTTGATGTGTATATATATTTGAGATGGATCTTCCTTGGGCTGGATTGACCATATGCAGTATTGGGTGATTGAGTATTTTAAGAGTGTGAGTACAAGAGGATTTTAGTATGGTGCATCACATACAACATCTGCATTGACATGTAGATGTAGAGAGGTTGTATTTCTCATATCATTCAGAATTGATCTGTCTTACTCGTATTGTGTTTAACTATTGAACTTGAAAGCATGCCTACATTTCTGTACTATTATTTCTATATTGAACCGTAGCTGCTGAGTTCGTCACTACTTTCAGTCCAAAGGTTAGATTTGTTACTTATTAAATTGGTTGTACTCACGCTACACCCTGCACCTTGTGTGTAGATTCAGGTGCTTCTAGTCATGAAGGTTGCTGAGTTGCGGAGTCCGGACCTTCGGAGATCATCGAGGTAGTTGCTTGGCATTCGTAGAACTTGACTCTCCACCCTTATCTTTCATTTTATGTTTCAGTTTTATTTCCTCGACGATGTACTAGAGTATATCTTTATGTAGATACTCATGTACTCGTTGATGCCCCGCTTTTTGGAGAGATTCTTGTATTGAGTTATGACTTCTTATTCTGTCTTTAAATGATTTTCATTAAATTAAATTGTATAAGTATCTTTCAAAGCTTTAGAGTATTGGAAATGTCTGAGTAGTTGGCTTGCCTAGTACTATGATAGATGCCATCACGATGGGTTGGTTTTGGGTCGTGACTGTCACACCTTCTTACATGACATCATCCCATTTCATATTAGAAACTTTTTTTTGTTAATATCATCAGACATAAGATGAAATCTAATGAATCAACATGAACATGCACATGATTCCTCGTAAAAGTCAGAAAATACTAAGCACAAATGTCCAATAAGCTCTGCCATCTCTCCCAAAACACACATTTTTATTCATGTATAATTTCTCGTTTCTCCTAGTACTAAACTTTCGCTCACTTTAATATGCATTTTTCTGCACGTAGGAAACAAACTTTTCTTTAATATCCTAACGTTTAATTCCCTCCAACTCCAAGATAGGATTTTGCAATTCGGCCATCTGCTGCTTTTGGGTAAAATCCTCCTGGTTTATTCTTATTTCCACTTTAGTATACTATTCGCAGTATCTCCTCTGGCGTTCTATCATAGGAAATCGAGTATTTATCTCCTACTAATATATTTCCTCGTATCTTCCCTTCAGCACCTACTGTTGGTTTCACTTTGAGTCCTTCATCTTTCAATCCATGGCGTCCTAGCTTGTTTCTCAGCTCTGATATACGGTTTGTAAACTCTATTACCGTTATCCCGTAGGGTTCCACGTTCTTACTTCCACGCTCGTGAAGTAATGCTCTCAGAAATGCGTCTTGACCTGATTCTACTCCAAGTCGCCCGTCTAGTAGCTGCAGATTTTAATTTTTGTATCAGAAGTATTACAGTTCATCAATTCGAAATATAATGAAAATACTTCATGCATGCATTCTATTTTATGAGATGATATTTGACTGGACATGAAGTTTAAGATAATTTCTATTATAATTATATTGGTCATGTTAATTTGGCGCATTTCTACAATTCTATCATATACTTATTACTTTTCACCAGCGTAAGTACTGGGTAACTTTGTCTACAAAGCTAATGCAGACGGAAAATTTAAGATATAAAATTAACTAGTGAATTATACTTATGATTCTGAGCCGACTATTATAATAATAGTTTCACTTCTATCCGCAACAATGCGAATCTTATTTATATATACAATTAAGTTATCTAAATGATAACTACAACAATTGTCCATAAAAGAAGGTGATTGTAACCCAAAATATAAGGTAGATTACATATTACAATAATTATGACTAACCAACAATTGTAACTAATTGATAATATAAACATTCTTTAAATGATATAGTCAGTATATATAAGTTAGCTTATTAAACTAATGATTGAAAAATTAGATTTAAAAAGACAATGGCATTGCAAGTAGCTAAAATTTCAATTCTTGAAAATTGTATAGATTTAAAATGATGGTCAAATGTTTTGCAACTTTCTAAAATTGAAATAATGCGTGTCATGCATGTAATTTGGAACAAAGATAATAATATTATCTTAAAAGTTGTGCTAGTTCAGAGAGTAATTTGATTTAATTACCCTTTTGGCAGTAGGGCTGTGGAGTTTAGGATTGGCTCCAACATATCCAGTAAGTCCAATATAAGGGATAACATACGAAGCAATGAGATAATTAATGTCATTAGCGTAAGGATTAAAAGGTGGTTCTAATTGATGTCCAAATGCATCGTTCATAACTGTAGCAAATGCTTCTCTGCTTAGATTTAGCAATGACCTTGAAAATCCTGCTACTGTATTCTTGATTGCCCTGCAATATCAATGTTATCGAACTTTTAAATTTGGATATATAGACGCTATATATTAAATTAAGAGGGTGTTTGGATTGGTTTTTAACCCGATCAAATAACCTTTTAAGATTTTCTTAGCTTTTTTAATGTTTGATAAAGTTAAGAAGAGCTTAAAATAAGTTAAAAACTGCTTAAAACAAGTCAAAAGCAATAAGGTGGCAACCCCAACTTATTGCATTTTAGGTTAAAACCTATTTCTGCTGAAAAGCCTTTTTTTTAAGCCAATCCAAACAAGCTCTAAATCAACTACTGAAGAAGAGGTGTAGGTTTCTCGACACCTATGCTGCTTGGACCTTTTAAAAATATTGTCGGGTGTATGCAGTGGCAGAGGTAGGATTTTCGCTAAGGGGTTCAAAAAGCAAAAAGTTTAAAAAAATTTGTAGCTACTGGGAATTGAACCAATAACCATATAAAGGTTTTGAACACCCTTGACCACTAAGCTATGCTTTCGGCAAAAGGGGTTCGGCTGAACCTCCTTATGTCCCCTAAATCCGCCCTTTGGTGTATGTTGAGTCCTCCAAAAGTGGTGTATCTTTTAACGATTCGACATACGCACGACAATATTTTTAAAGAATATGCGCAACATAGCTGTACACTATTTGGTTGAATTGGATAAAGAATATTTGAAATTGAAACTGGAAAAAGTATTATGAAGTTGAAATTGTGTTTGAGTATGAATTTTACTTGAAAAAAAGTTGAATCTTTGTGAACGATTCAAACAAATTTCTCAATATTTTATTAATCCAATACACCTTTTGTCTTATTTTATATTATACACTTTTTTAAGGAAAAAATGACATTATATAGTCGCTCTCAAAATAATAGCAGTAAAATGACACTGACACTGAATATATATATATACATATATACACACAAAAAAAAAATTATACACATTTTCAACATAAATTTTGGCGCGGGCTGAAAGTGGTAATTGCTCTTTTTTTTTTTTTAATTTGTTCAAAAAAGATGCGATAATTACCTGACATGACCAACTTCTTGGAATCCAAATTGAGCAATGACATCTCTAATTAGAGGGCTAAGTTTTGCAATTCTAGCCCCAATAGGTGATGGTCCACCATCTGCAAGTTCAGGTGCGAAGCTATCCAACCCATAGCCAAAAGAACCCCACAAGAAAAATTCAGCTTCCATGTACTCTAAATTCAAAGGAAATTCTAATAAATCCACATACGATTTTAGCACATTAGAACCAATAGCAGCACCACTTGAACTTAGTAATTGCAAAAAGAGGAAAATTAGTAGTGAGAAATAAGCAAATATCATGGTTACAACTGAAAGAAAGAACGAGAAGTGGAACGAGAAGCTTAAGCAAAGGAAACAAAAAAGAAACTAAAGAGGCATTTGCAAAAATGGCCTTTTTTATGCTACACGTACGAAGCGACCTTAGAAAAGGCGATACTGCGTGCAAATCCAAAAATAGAAAAAAAAAAATAAGCTTTGGCTGAATATATAGTTTGTATTTTTCTTTAGTACGTAATCTGGTTTGTTGGGGGTTGGCAAAGGCAAATTATATTTATGGAATGTGTAGTGTGTGAGCAAAACGATGAGAATTAAAAGACAATGGAGAAAGAAGAAAGCTTCTAACTAAATTTAAATTCAGGTGCGAAAGAGGCAGTTGAGAAGGTTTTGGATCAGCTTATAATTTGGAGTAGTTTGTCATAAAGTTGATATCGTAATGCTAATGTTTTCTCTTTTTCAATTTTGATTTTCTTTCCAAACAAACGTATACTACTAAAAACAGGAATTAACGACAGATAAATTCAATTCTGTAACTAAACAGAAAAATCTATCGCTAATCCGATTTTTCGACGGATCAATGACAGATTTCAAGAAATTCTGTTAGCACAAGCGATTTAGCGAAAGATTAATAACGGAGTACGTAGCTAATTCAAGTTCTTTATTAGTGATAGTCGTTCATGACTATTGGAATGTAGCTATCTCAAAAAGGAGAAGAAAAGAGTTGATCAAAGTTTTGCATTTAATCGATTTATAGTCTGTTTGCCAAGTTTTTTTCTCCCCAAAAGCACTTTTTTTTTTCAAAGTTGAAGTATTTGGCAAAGTTTTTAGAAGGAGAAAAGTGTTTTTGAGTAAAAGAAGAATTAGTTTTGGAGAAGAAGAAAAAAATAGCTTATCCCTAAAAAATATTTTTTATAAAGAACTTTTGAGAAAAGTACCATAGAAAGACTTTGATGTTAGTTCATTAAAATTGTAAAATAATTGTAATATCTTACCCAACTCCTACTTATAACCAAACATCAAAAATAGAATACTCGTAATACTAAAAACAATTAAGACGATAATGTATGATAGAAAAACAAATTAAGATAAACAATATGATGAGTGACATTGTATTTTTTAAAATTATATTTCTTGTTTTAAATGTAAAGTTGATATTAAAATTCAAAACTTGAAGCAAAAAGAAAGATCAAAATATTTTCTACAAATGTCATTTTTTTCCTTCAATTTATTAATTAACGACTTAATTTTTTTGACCCATCACTTTTCTTCCATTCGTTTTTTTTTTTTGCCATCCTATCTTTCCTTTCATTTATCTGTTCTGATTTCTTCTCCTTTTTTTTTTCAAAGGAAATATCAGTTTGCTTCATGTCCTACTTCAAAGTGAAAATTTCAAGTATTAATTCTATATACATTAGTTCATTGAGGAAGGAAATTATATTTATTATACATGATTCAACAAAGAATTCTTTTTACATAAATATAATCTTATTCTAATTTAATTCTTAAATATTAGAATTTCATATATAGTTCTAATAATGAAAGATTTGATAGTCATAATCTTAATTGATTTTAATAGATTTTAGGAGAACATATTGGTTCTCTTGATAAAAAACTTGATGATTTGACTATTTTAATAAAGGAAATAAGTACTAAGAAAGGACCAACTGATATTGCCAGTTTTTTTATCAAGATAACCAACATGTTCTCCTAAAATCTTTACATATAAACCCAAATAATTGTTTTGAGAAATCAATTTATTAATTTCTGCGATACTAATAGCTGCAACATTATCATCAATAAATTTTTGAAAAGCAGTGAAGGTAATACCAGTATTATTAGGTAAAATAAAGGGGGTCAAGCACAACTCCTTGATAAAAAGCTTTCTGGTTTGATACCATTTTCACCAGGATCATGGTAGGCGGGCGGTAGTACGCACGGCCATCCAGATCTAGATACCAGCAGTACCTTTGAAGGTTGGCGATAGTCCACACGACCAATAAAGATTCGAAATATATGGAAATTCTATTATAGTTTAATGACTGTATGGAAGGATCTATCCTTTTACCCAAGCAAGGGGCCTGTCTAGGTCCGATACATACTCTTATTGAGCCCATGGGTCTAGCATTTTTAACTGTGAAAGGGATAGCCATTTTGTCAACTTCGGCGAGCTTTAATGTCACAGTTGGCTAGACGTAGCCACTAAGGCAAAGCCCATCGGGCATTAATATCACAGCTGGCTAGACGTAGCCACTAAGGCAAAGCCAATAAGAGTAGTACCAGAGTCGACTGTACCACCATCTTGGAACCAAGCCAAGAAACTATATTAAAATTTCTTTATATTTTGAAAGAGTTTAGATTCTTCATGGTTAATATGCAAGAGAAATTAGTTCTTCAACATAGATATGAATCCGTTTAGCCGTACATAGTCACGGTTGGGGGGAGAAACTAAGTATATAAAATATTATATAATAAAATAAAATAAATACCTTTAAGGCCGGGAAGCAAGGCCCTGAAGATGAACTGAACTTCAAAACTTCTATTAATCTTCAACTTGATTTACAAAAATAAGCTAAAAACTTTACAAGGAGAGAGTTTAGAGAGAGAGATTAGAGAGAGAGGGGATTCTCTTGACTTGCCTCTTCAAATGAAGAGGTCTTCTATTTAAAGAAAAAAAAACATAAAGAATCTTTGAATAGTAGATTGGGTCCCATATCTGGGTCCCTTATACAGTGTTTCTACTGTTGGGAACAGTGTATCTACTGTTGTGTGGAGTCTTTGGCGGCTATAGTCAAAGTCCTCTTCTGTCGGCGGCTATAGTCAAAGTCCTCTTCTGTCTAAATCGTTCATTTGTTGGAGGAATATTTCCACCTTTTCTTTCTCTTTGTCAGATAATATTATTTCTGGCTGCATCGGCTGTGAATCTTCTTCTGCAATATCATCGCCACTTGTTTCACTATGCATTGATGTGTCTGATCTTTCACATTGATTCAAAGTTTGAAGTAAATTTCTTTTTACTTCTTCCAGATATTTATTTACTAATTCGGTTTTATCTTCGTCTTGGACAGAGATTCTTCGAGCAATATGTTTGACAGAGCTGTCATCAAATATTTTCTTCTGTGGAGTGGAGGAGTATACTTGGATTTGTGTTATAATAGAATCCAATAATTCTTGTCCATATAAAGTTTTTGTTTTGGGATCATTCTTCATCAATTTGTCCCAAAAATTGTTGTAAAATACCCTATATAAGCAAGGGATTTGTTCCTCCGTAAAACCTAATTCAGGAGTCCATTTATGAATCCATGGGATAGAGAATTCAATAAAGAAGCAAATTTGATCAATTTTTTTTAGGCAACAGATATGATCTGTGTGATATAAATTGGTTAGGAATGGAGAAACTTTTGCCCATTCTTTGTATAACTTAAGGAATGGCTCAGGCAGGATTTTCGTTGTGGGACCGTTGTATGACCACCAATTTAAAAACCAGTTAGAGATTGGTCCTGTAAATACCTTTGCACATACTTTAATAAACCAAGTATGTTTATGCCTCTCATTGTTATAATAAAGCACCCTATCAAATGATTGGATATAATCCCAATAAGTAAAATTCATAGGTGATTTATTAAGGCTTATCTTCCTTTCTTTCATTGTTGAAATCCCCCATTCTTCAACAGATATAATCTGTTTGATAATGATTTTTGAAAAGTTATAAACGTTTTCATTTGTGTTACAACCCGAAAAGTGCTGGAATTTTGCATTACCTGTACTGATTAGAATAGTCTCATAATAAGTGCGGGTTTCATATAATTCACCCGGGTAGTATAATCCATTAATCAGATATCTCTGGAATATCTTTCATGGTTCATCTTTTCTTTGAATCTCAGAGTTTTCTAGGAGAAATATCATTTCTTTCTTTGGTAATTTTTCGTAAGACTTAATATCATCGTTGTCTTCTTCTCTAGCGATTGAAGCAAATGTATTACTTTGCTTTTTGGAAGCCAAATATGCGTGTAGATGACCATATAATGGATCATCTTCTGGAATATCAACCAGATGTATGGACGGACCAGATGAAGAATCTCCTTTATGGAAAATCTTTGAGTTTATTAATCTCCTTTTCCCTGCCTGTATCACTGGAGAATTTGATGGGGATCCGTATGATGATCATTGTGAATATGATTTATTAGGGGAAGATCTTCCCCTACCTCTGCCTCTGGTGGCCCACGAAGGGTCCATTCTTGTAATGACCCGACCGGTCGTTTTGAGCTCCGACGCGTCATTCAGCAGTTTGAGGCCATGAGCGGCTTCATCTCAGGTATATTGACTTGTGTGTATGGTCAGAATTAAAATTCAGGAAGTTTGGAATCGAATCTAAATGGAAATTCTCATTTTGAAAGCTTAAAATTGAAGAAATGAACTAGGATTGAAATTTTGAGTAAACGACCT
Source organism: Nicotiana tabacum (assembly GCF_000715075.1). NCBI lineage: Eukaryota > Viridiplantae > Streptophyta > Magnoliopsida > Solanales > Solanaceae > Nicotiana > Nicotiana tabacum. The sequence goes on from NC_134090.1 coordinate 173,409,179, forward strand.
CGGAATTGGGATCCAAAGGTTCCAACAGGTTCGTATGATGATTTCGGACTTGGGCGTATGCCCGGATCGGGTTTTGGATAACCCGGGAGTGTTTTGGCGCCTATTGTGGAAGATAGCATTTTAGAAGAAATTGCATCGGTTTGGTTTAAAATGCATTTCAGTGTTATTGATGTCCGTTTGGGATTACGAGACTGGGAGTAGCTCCGTATGGTGATTCTGGATTTCGGAGCGCGATCGGAAGTGAATTCGGAGGTCCGTAGGTCATTTTGGAGCCGTTCGGCTAAAGATGGAAAATTGAAGGTTTTTGAGAAAATTTGGCCGGAAGTAGAAATTTTGATATCGGATTCGAAATGCGAATTTTATGGTTTGGATACCTTCGTTAGGTTATTTGGGATTTAGGAGTGTGTCCGGAATATCTTTGTGTTGAAATATATGAATTATGGGAAAAATTTGAAAAAATTTGATATTTAATATTGTTAAAGTTGACTTTGGTCAACATTTTTGGTGAACGGACCCGGACCCGTGATTTTTCGGTCTCGAAAGGTCCATAGAAAAATATGGGAGTTGAACGTGTTTCCGGAATCAAATTCCGAGGTCCCAGGCCCGAGAAATGAATTTTTTCGTGAAATTATTTTCTGAAAATGTTTAAGGAAAATGAAAATGAAATTTGATCAGAAAGTAATGGTATCGTACTCGTATTTTGGTTCCGACGCCTGGTACAGGTCATATATGTTTGTTAAGCGCTTCTTGTAAAGTTTGGTTACAAACGGACGTTGTTTGACGGGTTTCGGCCTTAAATTGGAAAATTTGAAAGTTTATGAAATTTGAAAGAATTCTTGGATTTAAGGCTCAAATCATTGATTTTGATGTTATTTTGGCGATTTGATCGCTTGAGCAAGTTCGTGTGATGTTTTAGAGTCAGTGTTCATATTTGGTTTGGCGCCCCGAAGGCTCGGGAGTGTTTCGGAGGTGTCTCGGAGTGATTTCGGACTTAGGAAAAATTGCAGAAAATTCTGATGTGCCCAGAAAATTTTAGGTGCGAGTAGTCCTGTTTGGAAGCTCATATCTTGTAATCTATAAGAAATCAGAAAAAGTGCAAAACACGAAAGTTGTAGCCCATACATTCTAGTTTTCGGAAAGCTAAACTATTCGCGATTTGGATATCATCTCAGAAAGTTACGATGGATCGAAAAGGGCTGCCGGAGCAATTTCGGCAGAATTTACGATGCACTTTAGAAGCTCATATCTCGGGATATATAAAGAATTATATGGTGTACAACCTATCAAATTAAAGATCTTTGAGTCGAGTTTCTAAATCTTCAAAGCGTTTGTCATTTTGATATTTATACAAGACGTTATGGGTGTTTAAACAGAAGATGTCCGACAAGGAACAATTTTAATAGGATGTACAACTTGTATAGCACAAGTGCAAGGTACAACTCGACGAAGCACAGACAGATTCTTTTATACACGGATTTAGCTCACTTTTCTTTATTTCTTCAAAGTATGGACGATTTTTGGGGAGCTTCAAGAGAGGATTTTCATCATCAATGTGAAGGTAAGTTATCCCCACCTATTTTGAGTTAAGTACATCAATTATGTATGGATTTGAGCATGAAAATTGTAAAAAAATTGAGGATTTAGGCCTAGGGATTTGAAAATAAGATTTGGTGATTTGAGGGGTCAAATGAACTCCGATTTTGGTAAATTTTATATGTACGGACTCGTAGCGAGACGAGCAATCCGGTGATGTGACTTTCGTAATTTTTTGATAAGTGGGCCCGGGGCTCGGGTTTTGCAAATTTCGTGATTTTTGATATTTTTCGAGTCTTTTCGATTGAGTTATATTACCTTAGCCTATTGTAATATATTCCTTGTGGTTTTGGCAAGATTCGACGCGGGAGGAGGTCGATTCGAAAGGAAAGGGCATCGCGGAGTAGACTTTTGGCCAACTTGAGGTGAGTAATAGATGTAAATGTTGTTCTGAGGGTTTGAAACCCCGGACTTTCACATCGTAACGCTATATTGAGGCATGACACGCACTCCATGGCGAGTGCGGGGTCGAATACTATTAGGGATTGTGACTTGGTCCATCCCGTGTGATGTTTATACCATACTGGTGATTGATACACATACTTCATTGATATTACTAGGCTTGATGCCATGTTTGGGGCCTTGTGCCGATTTGTAAAATCCTTCGAGGATTGATACTGCTTAGCATGATTTGCATATCATTTAATTTCAGTCCAAGGTTTTAAATGCTGTTTTGCAAACTCATCCATAATTCTAAGTGTTGAAAACTTAAATGATATTTTTAAATGTATTCCGGGCTGGGAACTTCTATTTTGTAAATGCCCAAGGGGATTATTATATTATTTTCTGGACTGATTATAAAGTGACTTGAAACAGTGGTAACAATGACACTGTGTGATATACTTGAAATAGTGGCAATAATGACACTGTGTGATATACTTGAAACAGTGGTAACAATGACACTGTGTGATATACTTGAAATAGTGGTAACAATGACACTGGATGATATACTTGAACAGTGGTAACAACGGCACTATATGATATAAATTGGTCAGGTAAAAATGGCTGACCGGTCAGGTAATAATGACTGACCAAGATATTGCGTTTGGGCTGTAGGAGCCCCTCTGGAGTCTGTACACACCCCTAGTGAGCGCCGTCGACGATAAATAAATATGGATGGCTCGGGCTGCACGCCGCAGTAGGTACCGGAATGTACCATCATTTGCATTGCATTGCATTCATGTATTTGTATTTATACTGTTGTTTAGCTGCTCAGTTCCATGTGTTGCTGTATATTTGGATAGCTTACTTTGTGTATTTACTGGATTTTATTATCTTCGGACTGTAGTTACTTTTATTACTCACTGGGTCGGAGTACTCACTTTACTCCCTGCACCTTGTGTGCAGATCCAGGGCAGTCTCAGGCTCAGTAGATCCAGTTGATCAGCAGATCCAGCCTCTGGGAGTATCGAGGTAGCTGCACGGCGTTCGCAGCCATTGATCTTCTCCCTCTTATCCTATCTCTTTAGTTCCGCATTATCGGACTTTGGATATACCTTGTATTAGGATGATATTCTGTATTCTAGAGGCTCAGATTCATGACACCGGGTCCTAGTGAGATTATATTGTGTATTTTGTTAAAATCTTCAATACTTTAATCTTGCTTAATTGATATTTCTTTCCGCTATTTTTGATAAATTGGGTTAAGTGTTGAATAATGGTCGGGCTTGCCTAGTAGTGTGATGGGCACCATCACGACCGAGATTTGGGTCGCGACAATTCTGCATAAATAGCAAGTCAATTTATTTTGAGAAGCAATAATCCAGCATATCATTTCTAATAATTTTAGTCTAGAAATGAATTCTTAATAATTTCAATATGATTATAATAATTAATCTGGTTATCAACGATCTCTTCAATTATCAAATCAATTATGAGACTTTGTTGATCTCGATTTAATCTAACCACTTTAAGAATAGTAATTAATAATTCTTCTTCTAGAAAGGTCGTATAAAAATTCATAATTAATCAAGGTATTCCAGGGATAAGAAATCCGGAAGGGAATTATCAATTCCTTTTTTGTATTGAATTTTAAAATCAAAAGGTGTTAGCTGAGCTTGCCATCTAGCAAATATTAACTTAGACGCATCATGTTTGAAATCTTTGTCAAACATATATTTAATAGATTGAGCATAAGTTTTTATTAAAAACTTTTGATTATATAAATCGTCTTGAAATTTTAAAACACATTAAACAATAGTCAACATTTCATGAGCCGCGTAGCATATTTCTTCTGAGCTTCGGTCCATTTACCAGAGTGAGATCTTATCAGGTATTCACTCTTATTATTGGGATTCACTTGTTTTAAAATAGCTCCATAGCCAACGTTAGACGCATCTGTCTCAATAATTTTTTGCCATGTAGGATTAGCAAGAGTTAAGCAAGGTAAAGACTTAACACGCTGTTTAATACTTTTGACTAACGCAGTATGCTGGTCAATCCAAGGCTGCTTATGATCCTTTTTCAGCCTGTCGTATAAAGGGGCTAGATCCCGAGATAAACTTTTGTAGAAAGGAGATATATAATTCAAATTTCCCAAAAACCTTTGTAATTGAGTCCTGTCAGTAATAACATTATGAAATTTTGAGGCAAAATCAATCGATCTTTGTATCGGGGTAATTTTTTCCTAGCAAATATTATGACCTAAAAATCGATCATTTGTTTGGAATAGACTCATTTTTAGTTTAGAAATTACTAAACCGTTTTGTATTACAATTTTCTTTAAAATATCAAGATGCTTAATATGGATTTCCAATGTTTTAGAAAATACTAATATGTCGTCCATATAAACGATGATAAAATCTAGATAAGGGTTAAAAATATCATTCATAATTTTCTGAAATTCAGAAGGGGCATTGTTTAAACCAAATGGCATGACATTCCATTCATATTGCCCAAATGGAACATTAAAAGCAGTTCTATAAGTATGCTCCTTAAAAATTTGAATTTGCCAAAATCCAGATTTTAAATCGAATTTTGAAAATATATTGGCGTCATATAATCTAGATAACAAGTCCCTTTTATTGGGGATAGGATATCTAATCCATTTTAGATGTTTATTCAATGTTTTATAATTTATAACTAATCTAGGAATACTTCGTTCCTTTTCTGCAGCATTATTAACATAAAAGGCAGAACATGACCAAAGAGATTTTGAGGGTTTTATTAAACCCTTTTGTAACAAGTTGTCAATCTCGTTTTTGCAGAATTCAACTAGTTCAACATTCATCTGGAAAGGTCGAGATTTAGTAGAGATATCATCCTCGGAGAAATTTTCTTCGTAACGAAGAGTTACAATATGCCTTTTTCTGTTCCAAAAAGCACTAGGGTGATCGGCACAAACATCAACAACCATCTTTTCAGCAATCAATTTAATCTTTTGCTGAACCTTAGCAGATTGCAAAGTATCGAATATATTTATGCTTAATATTTCTAATTATAATGAATCAACATGCCTTTGTTTCATATTAATCAAGGCGTTAATATCTCTAGTTACGGGATCTGTAACAAAAGAATAACTTATCTTTTTATCTTGATAAGTAGCAGAAAAACCTTGTGCATCTATGTTATTAACAGGGTAAGTAGCATTAATAAAAGGGGTTCCAAGTATAATCGTAGGGTATAACTGATTTTTTACCAAAAAGAAGAAATGAGGAATACAGACTTTATTCTAGCAAATGTGAGTATTTGGTAGTTTGTACTCTATATCTAAAGCATGACCAGAAGCGAATTTAACCAAATGAGTGGTCTTTTGAAAATATTTAGTTGGAATTAATCCTTCCTGAATGCAGCTTACATCAGCACCACTATCAATCATGGCTATATCAGTTATAGAAAAATTATTATTGATCAAAGTGGTACATTTAGTATACCATTTATGCGCAGTAATAATTTGCATCATACCTAAAAACATATCAGATTTTTCTTCAGTGAGATTAGAAACTTCTTTTCCTTTATCATTAGAAAATTCAGAAATTCCTTTAGTCGAAAATTCAGGTAGAGAATTATTTTTCTCAATTTGAGTAATTCGGTGATCGCAAATCATTTGATTTTGCTTAGGAGGCTTAATATCCTTTTTCAGATTGTCAATTTCTTCCTTTAAATCATCAAAAGAAGCATCTATGCTAGGCGTACTGGACTTATGAAGTCGTTTATTAATTTCAGACAAAGAATAAGGCGCAAAATGTTCAAATTCGTTCTTGTATTTTTCAAAAGGTTTTGAACTACTAGAACTAGAACTTGCAGCTAAATTAATAATTTTTTTCACGAAGTTTTTCATCGGTAACTTCTTTTAAAAGTTCTATTCCAGTGTCATTGTTACCACTATTTCAAGTATATCACACAGTGTCATTGTTACCACTGTTTCAAGTATATCACACAGTGTCATTGTTACCACTGTTTCAAGTCACTTTATAATCAGTCCAGAAAATAATATAATAAGCCCCTTGGGCATTTACAAAACAGAAGTTCCCAGCCCGGAATACATTTAAAAATATCATTTAAGTTTTCAACACTTAGAATTATGGCTGAGTTAGCAAAACAGCATTTAAAACCTTGGACTGAAATTAAATGATATGCAAATCATGCTAAGCAGTAATATCAATCCTCGAAGGATTTTACAAATCGGCACAAGGCCCCAAACATGGCATCAAGCCCAGTAATATCAATGAAGTATGTGTATCAATCACCAGTATAGTATAAACATCACACGGGATGGACCAAGTCACAATCCCCAATAGTATCCGACCCGCACTCGCCATGGAGTGCGTGTCACGCCGCAATATAGCGTTAAGATGTGAAAGTCCAGGGTTTCAAACCCTCAGAACAACATTTACATCTATTACTCACCTCAAGACGGCCAAAAGTCTACTCCGCAATGCCCTTTCCTTTCGAATCGACCTCCTCGCGCGTCGAATCTTGCCAAAACCACAAGGAATATATTACAATAGGCTAAGGGAATATAACTCAATCGAAAAGACTCGAAAAATATCGAAAATCACGAAATTTGCAAAACCCGAGCCCCGGGCCCACTTCTCGAAAAATTACGAAAGTCACATCACCGGATTCCTCGTCTTGCCACGAGTCCGTACATATAAAACTTACCAAAATCGGAGTTCAAATGACCCCTCAAATCTTCATTTTAGAATTTCTATCTCAAGCCCTAATTTCTTATAATTTGGCTATGTTTTCATGAATTTCAAGGATAATTCTTCAATAAAATCATGTATTTAACTCATAAAACTTACCTCCAATCAATCTCAGTTGAAACTCCCTTCAATCCCCATCCAAAAGCTCTCAAAATGACTGAAAATGGTGGAAAAATGACCCAAAATCGGATATAAACTCACTGCCCAGATGTTTCGCAATTACTGTTCACCTGCGCGGTACTGCTCACGCGAGGGTTACTGTTCATTGTTGCTAAAAAAATGCACCAACAGCCAATTTAAATTGCAGCACAACCATTTTTCACTAAAATGGCTCTAACTCCATCATACAAACTCGGAATTAGACGATTCTTGTTCCTATGAGTCACAAATAATAATACGAACACAACCCTTCAATCGAAACTCAATTCGGAGCTCATTTTCCCAGTGCGATATCCATTTCGCTCGTTAAACAATTACTCATGTTTCGCGTCAAAAACCTAATCGCGACTTGATAAAATTAGACCAAAATTTCTAGATCAGTCTTATAATTCATTATCAAAATTCTAGAAGTCTCGGAATCAAATTTGGATCGCTAGAACTAAAAATGAACCTTTAGATCATTACATTTATGCTCAAATCGGCAAAAATCTTCCAAAAACTCTTCCAAAATTTGTCCGAGCCTCATGGGATCCCAACAAAGCATACTAACAAGTCCCATAATATGACACAAACTTAGTTGTTCCTTCGAATCACCAAAAACAACGCAAAAATACTAAATTCACCACGGATTCAAGCCTATGAACTTTGAAACTTCAAATTTTCACATCCGATGTCGAAACACGTCAAAACTAGTCCGAATGATCCCAGATTTTGGAGACAAGTCCAAACTGACATAACGAAGCTACAGCAACTCTCGGAATTCCATTCCGAACCTCGGATCAAAATCTTACCTATCAACCGAATTCACTTCCGATCGCGCTCCCAAATCCAGAATCTCCATACGGAGCTACTCCCAATCTCGGAATTCCAAACGGACATCAATAACACTGAAATGCATTTTAAGCCAAACTGATGCAATTTCTTTTAAAATGCTATCTTCCACAATAGGCGTCAAAACGCTCCCGGATTATCCAAAACCCGATCCGGGCATACGCCCAAGTATGAAATCATCATACGAACCTGCTGGAACATTCGGATCCCAATTCCGAGGTCTTTTACTCAAAATTCCAATCCTAGTTCATTTCTTCAATTTTAAGCTTTCAAAATGAGAATTTCCATTTAGAATTGACTCCAAACTTCCTGAATTTTAATTCTGACCATACACTCAAGTCAATATACCTGAGATGAAGCTGCTCATGGCCTCAAACTACTGAATGATGCGCCGGAGCTCAAAACGACCGATCAGGTCGTTACATAATACCTTGATTAATTATGAATTTTTATACGACCTTTCTAGAAGAAGAAGTATTAATTACTATTCTTAAAGTGGTTAGATTAAATAGAGATCTACACAGTCTCATAATTGATTTGATAATTGAAGAGATCGTTGATAACCAGATTTATTATTATAATCATATTGAAATTGTTAAGAATTCATTTCTAGACTAAAATTATTAGAAATGATATGCTGGATTATTGCTTCTCAAAATAAATTGACTTGCTATTTATGCAGAATGGACCCATCGTGGGCCACCAGAGGCAGAGTTAGGGGAAGATCTTCCCCTAATAAATCATATTCACAAGGATCGTCATACGGATCCTCATCAAATTCTCCAGTGATACAGGCAGGGAAAATGAGCTTAATAAACTCAAAGATTTTCCATAAAGGAGATTCTTCATCAGGTTTGTCTACACATCTGGATGATATTCCAGAAGATGATCCATTATATGGTCATCTACAGGCATATTTGGCTTCCAAAAAGCAAAGTAGTACATTTGCTTCAATCGCTAGAGAAGAAGACAACGATGATATTAAGTCTTACGAAAAATTACCAAAGAAAGAAATGATATTTCTCCTAGAAAACTCTGAGATTCAGAGAAAAGATGAACCATGGAAGATATTCCAGAGATATCTGATTAATGGATTATACTACCCGAGTGAATCATATAAAACCCGCACTTATTATGAGACTATTCTAATCAGTACAGGTAGTGTAGAATTCCAGCACTTTTCGGGTTATAACACAAATGAAAACGTTTATAACTTTTCAAAAATCATTATCAAACAGATTATATCTGTTGAAGAACAGGGGATTTCAACAATGAAAGAAAGGCAGATAAGCCTTAATAAATCACCTATAAATTTTACTTATTGGGATTATATCCAAGCATTTGATAGGGTGCTTTATTATAACAATAAGAGGCATAAACATACTTGGTTTATTAAAGTATGTGCAAAGGTATTTAGAGAACCAATCCCTAACTGGTTTTTAAATTGGTGGTCATACCACGGTCCCATAACGAAAATCCTTAAGTTATACAAAGAATGGGCAAAAGTTTCTCCATTCCTAACTGAGTTATATCACACAGATCATATCTGTTGCCTAGAAAAAATTGATCAAATTTGCTTCTTTATTGAATTCTATATCCCATGGATTCATAAATGGACTCCTGAATTAGGTTTTACGGAGGAACAAATCCCTTGCTTATATAGGGTATTTTACAACAATTTTTGGGACAAATTGATAAAGAATGATCCCAAAACAAAAACTTTATATGGACAAGAATTATTAGATTCTATTAAAACACAAATCCAAGTATACTCGTCCACTCCACAGAAGAAAATATTTGATGACAGCTCCGTCAAACATATTGCTCGAAGAATCTCTGTTCAAGACGGAGATAAAACCGAATTAGTAAATAAATATCTGGAAGAAGTAAAAAGAAATTTACTTCAAACTTTGAATCAATGTGAAAGATCAGACACATCAATGCATAGTGAAACAAGTGGCGATGATATCGCAGAAGAAGATTCACAGCCGATCTGAGAGAAACAAGTACTAAAGGTACTAGACTTAAAGAGGTAGATATACCTCAGAACCAGTTTATTAAGCACTTTTTCCCTGCCTGTATTACTGGAGAATTTGATGAGGATCCGTATGACGATCCTTGTGAATATGATTTATTAGGGGAAGATCTTCCCCTACCTCTGCCTCTGGTGGCCCACGAAGGGTCCATTCTGCATAAATAGCAAGTCAATTTATTTTGAGAAGCAATAATCCAGCATATCATTTCTAATAATTTTAGTCTAGAAATGAATTCTTAACAATTTCAATATGATTATAATAATTAATCTGGTTATCAATGATCTCTTCAATTATCAAATCAATTATAAGACTTTGTAGATCTCGATTTAATCTAACCACTTTAAGAATAGTAATTAATACTTCTTCTTCTTCTAGAAAGGTCATATAAAAATTCATAATTAATCAAGGTATTCCCGGGATAAGAAATCCGGAAGGGAATTATCAATTCTTTTTTTGTATTGAATTTCAAAATCAAAAGGTGCTAGCTGAGCTTGCCATCTAGCAAATATTAACTTAGACGCATCATGTTTGAAATCTTTGTCAAACATATATTTAACAGATTGAGCATCAGTTTTTATTAAAAACTTTTGATTATATAAATCGTCTTCAAATTTTAAAACAAATTTAACAATAGTCAACATTTCATGAGCCACAGTAGCATATTTCTTCTGGCCTTCGGTCCATTTACCAAAGTGAAATCTTATCAGGTATTCACTCTTATTGTTGGGATTCACTTGTTTTAAAATCCCTCCATAGCCAACGTTAGACCCATCTGTCTCGATTATTTTTTGCCATGTAGGATTAGCAAGAGTTAAGCAAGGTAAAGACTTAACACGATGTTTAATACTTTTGACTAACGCAATATGCTGGTCAGTCCAAGGCTGCTTATGATCCTTTTTCAGCCTGTCGTATAAAGGGCTAGATCCCGAGATAAACTTTTGTAGAAAGGAGATATATAATTCAAACTTCCCAAAAATCTTTGTAATTGAGTCCTGTCAGTAATAACAATAGGAAATTTTGAGGCAAAATCAATCGATCTTTGTATCGGGGTAATTTTTCCCTGGCAAATATTATGACCTAAATATCGATCATTTGTTTAGAATAGACTCATTTTTGGTTTAGAAATTACTAAAACGTTTTGTATTACAATTTTTCTTTAAAATATGAAGATGCTTAATATGGATTTCCAATGTTTTGGAAAATACTAATATGTCGTCAATATAAACGATGATAAAATCTAGATAAGGGTTAAAAATATCATTCATAATTTTCTGAAATTCAGAAAGGGCATTTTTTAAACCAAATGGCATGACATTCCATTCATATTGCCCAAATGAAACATTAAAAGCAGTTCTATAAGTATGCTCCTTAAAAATTTGAATTTGCCAATATCCAGATTTTAAATCGAATTTTGAAAATATTTTGGCGTCATATAATCTAGATAACAACTCCCTTTTATTGGGGATAGGATATCTAATCCATTTTAGATGTTTATTCAATGGTTTATAATTTATAACTAATCTAGGAATACCTCGTTCCTTTTCTGCAGCATTATTAACATAAAAGGCAAAACATGACCAAAGAAATTTTGAGGGTTTTATCAAACCCTTTTGTAACAAGCTGTCAATCTCGTTTTTGCAGAATTCAACTAGTTCAACATTCATATGGAAAAGTCGAGATTTAGTAGGGATATCATCCTCGGAGAAGTTTTCTTCGTAATGAAGAGTTACAATATGCCTTTTTCTGTTCCAAAAGGCACTAGGGTGATCGGCGCAAACATTAACAACCATCTTTTGAGCAATCAATTTAATCTTTTGCTGAACCTTAGCAGATTGCAAAGTATCGAATATATTCATGCTTAATATTTCTAATTGTAATGAATCAACATGACTTTGTTTCATATTAATCAAGGCGTTAATATCGCTAGTTACGGGATCTGTAACAAAAGAATAACTTATCTTTTTATCTTGATAAGTAGCAGAAACCCCTATGCATCTATGTTATTAAAAGGGTAAATAGCATTAATAAAAGGGGTTCCAAGTATAATCGGAGGGTATAACTTGTTTTTTTTACCAAAAAGAAGAAATGAGGAATACAGACTTTATTCTGGCAAATATGAGTATTTGGTAATTTGTACTCTATACCTAAAGCATGACCAGAAGCGGATTTAACCAAATGAGTGGTCTTTTGAAAATATTTAGTTGGAATAATCCTTCCTGAATGCAGCTTACATCAACACCACTATCAATTATGGCTATATCAGTTATAGAAAAATTATTATCGATCAAAATAGTACATTTAATATACCATTTATGCGCAGTAATAATTTGCATCTTACCTAAAAACATATCAGATTTTTCTTCAGTGAGATCAGAAACTTCTTTTCCTTTATCATTAGAAAATTCAGAAATTCCTTTAGTCGAAAATTCAGGTAGAGTATTATTTTTCTCAATTTGAGTAATTCGGTGATCGCAAATCATTTGATTTTGCTCAAGAGACTTAATATCCTTTTTCAGATTTTCAATTTCTTCCTTTAAATCATCAAAAGAAGCATCTCTGCTAGGGGTACTGTAATTATGAAGTCGTTTATTAATTTCAGACAAAGAATAAGGCGCAAAATGTTCAAATTCGTTCTTGTATTTTTCAAAAGGTTTTGAACTACTAGAACTAGAACTTGGAGCTAAATTAATAATTTTTTCACGAAGTTTTTCATCGGTAACTTCTTTTAAAAGTTCTATTACATTATCAGATGTAATAGTTTTCATATTTAAATCATGAAATTGTGATTGCAATTTATAAAATTCATCATTATCACAAGTACAAATATCACCTTTGCAAGAAGTATCAACATTTTTATCACTATCAGATAAATCAATTAAATCAACTTCATCTTCAGATTTAGTCTCAGAGTAATAGTCAGATTCTGATCCTGAAGTGTATAACAAGCCATAAACCTTATCGCGTAATTCATCATCGAGTTCTAAGGTTTTCAGCTTTTGAAGCTTGCAATTTGGAGAAATATGACCAAACTTTCCACACTTATAACACTTAATATCAACGAGATCTCTCTTTGATCTATTCTTCGTAAATCTAGTAGATTTCCGATGCGCTTTTCTAGTATCACGATCTTCCTTAGGCCTATATCTAGACCTCTTTTTCTTATACGGGCTATCCGGGTGAGGATACATATGATATCTATTTTTCTTCTTCCTACTTTGAGTAGAGGTTCCGGGTAAATCGAACTGGGTAAAGAAGTCACCTAATTGGGATTTCTCTTTAAGCTTATCAATCTTAAGCTGTCTAGAAAGCTTTAGCTCATTACACAAGTTTAATCCATCTTGTGTACATACTCTTATAAGTTTACCATAGGTATAATTACCATACTGAATTTCACCGTAACTACCCCTTAATACTTTCCTTACTCTTTGAAGGGAGGTCGTCTATAAACTTAGCTTTCCAATGCTCATATTTATTCTCGGGTAGTTCCATAACCCTACTCATAAAAGTATCTTTATACCATCTAAATTCACTAAGGGTCTTACATCTAAGCCCATTAAGTAAGGTTCTGATGGTCTCATGGTTTGAGGTAAATCTACCATTGAAATGCTTTCCTCATTTCTTCTTTTTGGTAAAAAACCAGTTATACCCTCCGATTATACTTGGAACCCCTTTTATTAATGCTATTTACCCTTTTAATAACATAGATGCACAAGGTTTTTCTGCTACTTATCAAGATAAAAAGATAAGTTATTCTTTTGTTACAGATCATGGTAGGCGGGCGGTAGTCCGCACGACCATCCAGATCTAGATACCAGCAGTACCTTTGAAGGTTGGCGGTAGTCCACACGACCAATAAAGATTCGAAATATACGGGAATTCTATTATATTTTAATGTTTGTATGGAAGGATCTATCCTTTTACCCAAGCAAGGGGCTTGTCTAGGTCCGATACATACTCTTATTGAGCCCATGTGTCTAGCATTTCTAACTGTGAAAGGGATAGCTCTTTTGACAACTTCGGCGGGCTTTAATGTCACAGCTGGCTAGACATAGCCACTAAGGCAAAGCCAATAAGAGTAGTACCAGAGTCGATTGTACCACCATCTTGGAACCAAGCCAAGAAACTATATTAAAATTTCTTTATATTTTGAGAGAGTCTGGATTTTTCATGGTTAATATGCAAGAGAAATTAGTTCTTCAACATAGATATGAATTCGTTTAGCCGGACATAGTCACGGCTGGGGATGGAAACTAAGTATATAAAATATTATATAATAAAATAAAATAAATACCTTTAAGGCAAGGAAGCAAGGCCGTGAAGATGAACTGATTTTCAAAACTTCTATTAATCTTCAACTTGATTTACAAAAACAAGCTAAAAACTTTACAAGGAGAGAGTTTAGAGAGAGAGGGGATTCTCCCAACTTGCCTCTTCAAATGAAGAGATCTTCTATTTAAAGAAGGAAAAAACATAAAGAATCTTTAAATAGTAGATTGGGTCCCACATCTGGGTCCCTTATACAGTGTTTCTACTATTGGGAACAATGTATCTACTGTTGTGTGGGGTCTTTGGCGGCTATAATCAAAGTCCTCTTCTGTCGGCGGCTATAGTCAAAGTCCTCTTCTGTCTAAATCGTTCATTTGTTGGAGGAATTTTTCCACCCTTTCTTTCTCTTTGTCAGATAATATTATTTCTGGCTGCATCGGCTGTGAATCTTCTTCTGCAATATCATCGCCACTTGTTTCACTATGCATTGATGTGTCTGATCTTTCACATTGATTTAAAGTTTGAAGTAAATTTCTTTTTACTTCTTCCAGATATTTATTTACTAATTAAGTTTTATCCCCGTCTTGAACAGAGATTCTTCGAGCAATATGTTTGACGGAGCTGCCATCAAATATTTTCTTCTATGGAGTGAACGAGTATACTTGGATTTGTGTTTTAATAGAATCCAATAATTCTTGTCCATATAAAGTTTTTGTTTTGGGATCATTCTTCATTAATTTGTCCCAAAAATTGTTGTAAAATACCCTATATAAGCAAGGGATGTGTTCCTCCGTAAAACCTAATTCAGGAGTCCATTTATGAATCCATGGGATAGAGAATTCAATAAAGAAGCAAATTTGATCAATTTTTTCTAGGCAACAGATATGATCTGTGTGATATAACTCGGTTAGGAATGGATAACGTTTGCCCATTCTTTGTATAACTTAAGGAATGGCTCAGGCAGGATTTTCGTTGTGGGACCGTAGTATGACCATCAATTTAAAAACCAGTTAGGGATTGGTCCTGTAAATACCTTTGCACATACTTTAATAAACCAAGTATGTTTATGCCTCTCGTTGTTATAATAAAGCACCCTATCAAATGCTTGGATATAATACCAATAAGTAAAATTCATAGGTGATTTATTAAGGCTTATCTACCTTTCTTTCATTGTTGAAATCCCTCATTCTTCAATAGATATAACCTGTTCGATAATGATTATTGAAAAGTTATAAACATTTTCATTTGTGTTATAACCCGAAAAGTGTTGGAATTCTGCGCTACCTGTACTGATTAGAATAGTCTCATAATAAGTGCGGGTTTTATATGATTTACCCGGGTAGTATAATCCATTAATCAGATATCTCTGGAATATCTTCCATGGTTCATCTTTTTTCTGAATCTCAGAGTTTTCTAGAAGAAATATCATTTCTTTCTTTGGTAATTTTTCGTAAGACTTAATATCATGGTTGTCTTCTTCTCTAGCGATTGAAACAAATGTATTACTTTGCTTTTTGGAAGCCAAATATGCCTATAGATGACCATATAATGGATCATCTTCTGGAATATCATCCAGATGTATAGACGGACCTGATGAAGAATCTCCTTTATGGAAAATCTTTGAGTTTATTAAGCTCCTTTTCCCTGCCTATATCACTGGAGAATTTGATGAGGATCTGTATGACGATCCTTGTGAATATGATTTATTAGGGGAAGATCTTCCCCTACCTCTGCCTCTGGTGGCCCACGAATGGTCCATTCTGCATAAATAGCAAGTCAATTTATTTTGAAAAGCAATAATCCAGCATATCATTTCTAATAGTTTTAGTCTAGAAATGAATTCTTAACAATTTCAATATGATTATAATAATTAATCTGGTTACCAACGATCTCTTCAATTATCAAATCAATTATGAGACTTTGTAGATCTCGATTTAATCTAACCACTTTAAGAATAGTAATCAATACTCCTTCTTCTAGAAAGGTCGTATAAAAATTCATAATTAATCAAGGTATCCCCGGAATAAGAAATCCGGAAGGGAATTATCAATTCCTTTTTGTATTGAATTTCAAAATCAAAAGGTGCTAGATGAGCTTGCCATCTAGCAAATATTAACTTAGACACATCATGTTTGTAATCTTTGTCAAACATATATTTAACAGATTGAGCATCAGTTTTTATTAAAAACTTTTGATTATATAAATCGTCTTGAAATTTTAAAACACATTTAACAATAGTCAACATTTCATGAGCCACAGTAGCATATTTCTTCTGGGCTTCGGTCCATTTACCAGAGTGAAATCTTATCAGGTATTCACTCTTATTGTTGGGATTCACTTGTTTTAAAATCACTCCATAGCTAACGTTAGACTCATCTGTCTCGATAATATTTTGCCATGTAGGATTAGTAAGAGTTAAGCAAGGTAAAGACTTAACACGTTGTTTAATACTTTTGACTAACGCAGTATGCTGGTCAGTCCAAGGCTGCTTATGATCCTTTTTCAGCCTGTCGTATAAAGGGACTAGATCCCGAGATAAACTTTTGTAGAAAAGAGATATATAATTCAAACTTCCCAAAAATCTTTGTAATTGAGTCCTGTCAGTAATAACATCAGGAAATTTTGAGGCAAAATCAATCGATCTTTATATCGGGGTAATTTTTCCTAGCAAATATTATGACCTAAAAATCGAACATTTGTTTGGAATATACTCATTTTTGGTTTAGAAATTACTAAACCGTTTTGTATTACAATTTTCTTAAAAATATCAAGATGCTTAATATGCATTTCCAATGTTATAGAAAATACTAATATGTCGTCAATATAAATGATGATAAAATCTAGATAAGGGTTAAAAATATTATTCATAATTTTCTAAAATTCAGAAGGAGCATTTTTTAAACCAAATGGCATGACATTCCATTCGTATTGCCCAAATGGAAAATTAAAAGCAGTTCTATAAGTATGCTCCTTAAAAATTTGAATTTGTCAATATCCAGATTTTAAATCGAATTTTGAAAATATATTGGCGTCATATAATCTAGATAACAAGTCCCTTTTATTGGGGATAGGATATCTAATCCATTTTAGATGTTTATTCAATGGCTTATAATTTATAACTAATCTAGGAACACCTCGTACCTTTTCTGCAGCATTATTAACATAAAAGGCAGAACATGACCAAGGAGATTTTGAGGGTTTTATCAAACCCTTTTGTAACAAGCTGTCAATCTTGTTTTTGTAGAATTCAACTAGTTCAGCATTCATCTGGAAAGGTCGAAATTTAGTAGGGATATCATCCTCGGAGAAGTTTTCTTCGTAATGAAGAGTTACAATATGCCTTTTTCTGTTCCAAAAGGCACTAGGGTGATCAGCGCAAACATCAACAGCCATCTTTTCAGCAATCAATTTAATCTTTTGTTGAACCTTAGCAGATTGCAAAGTATCGAATATATTCATGCTTAATATTTCTAATTGTAATGAATCAATATGACTTTGTTTCATATTAATCAAGGCGTTAATATCTCTAGTTACGGGATCTGTAACAAAAGAATAACTTATCTTTTTATCTTGATAAGTAGCAGAAAAACCCTGTGCATCTATGTTATTAAAAGGGTAAATAGCATTAATAAAAGGGGTTCCAAGTATAATCGGAGGGTATAACTGGTTTTTTACCAAAAAAAAGAAATGAGGAATACAGACTTTATTCTGGCAAATATGAGTATTTGGTAGTTTGTACTCTATATCTAAAGCATGACCAGAAGCGGATTTAACCAAATGAGTGGTCTTTTGAAAATATTTAGTTGGAATTAACCCTTCCTGAATGCAACTTACATCAGCACCACTATCAATCATGACTATATCAGTTATTGAAAAATTATTATCGATCAAAATAGTACATTTAATATACCATTTATGCGCAGTAATAATTTGAATCATACCTAAAACATATCAAATTTTTCTTCAGTGAAATCAGAAACTTCTTTTCCTTTATCATTAGAAAATTCAGAAATTCCTTTAGTCGAAAATTCAGGTAGAGTATTATTTTTCTCAATTTGAGTAATTCGGTGATCGCAAATCATTTGATTTTGCTTAAGAGACTTTAATATCCTTTTTCAGATTTTCAATTTCTTCCTTTAAATCATAAAAAGAAGCATCTCTGCTAGGCGTACTGTTCTTATGAAGTCGTTTATTAATTTCAGACAAAGAATAAGGCGCAAAATGTTCAAATTCGTTCTTGTATTTTTCAAAAGGTTTTGAACTACTAGAACTAGAACTTGCAGCTAAATTAATAATTTTTTCACGAAGTTTTTCATCGGTAACTTCTTTTAAAAGTTCTATTACATTATCAGATGTAATAGTTTTCATATTTAAATCATGAAATTGTGATTGCAATTTATAAAATTCGTCATTATCACAAGTACAAATATCACCTTTGCAAGCAGTGCAAGAAGTATCAACATTTGTATCACAATCAGATAAATCAATTAAATCAACTTCATCTTCAGATTCAGTCTCAAAGTAATAGTTAGATTCTGATCCTGAAGTGTATAACAAGCCATAAACCTTATCGCGTAACTCATCATCGAGTTCTAAGGTCTTCAGCTTTTGAAGCTTACAATTTGGAGAAATATGACCAAACTTTCCACACTTATAACACTTAATATCAGCAAAATCTCTCTTTGATCTATTCTTCGTAAATCGAGTAGATTTTCGATGCGCTTTTCTAGTATCACGCTCTTCCTTAGGCCTATATCTAGACCTCTTTTTCTTATACGGGCTATCCGGGTGAGGATACCTATGAAATCTGTTTTTCTTCTTCCTACTTTGAGTAGAGGTTCTGGGTAAACCGAACTGGGTACAGAAGTCATCTAATTGGGATTTCTCTTTAAGCTTATCAATCTTAAGTTGTCTAGAAAGCTTTAGCTCATTACACAAGTTTAATCCTTCTTGTGTACATACTCCTATAAGTTTACCATAGGTATAATTACCATACTGAATTTCACCATAACTACCCCTTAATACTTTCCTTACCCTTTCAGCAAATAAGGAAGGGAGGCCGTCTATAAACTTAGCTTTCCAATGCTCATATTTATTCTCGGGTAGTTCCATAACCCTACTCATAAAAGTATCTTTATACCATCTAAATTCACTAAGGGTCTTACATCTAAGCCCATTAAGTAAGGTTCTGATGGTCTCATGGTTTGATGTAAATCTACCATTGAAATGCTCTAAAATTGTAAGGATAAGTGTATATACTGCATCTTCTCTACACTTAACTAGAGCCATACCTATGTTATCAACACCCTCGTCTACGGCTGTAGCATTAATAACGAAAGCCTTTTCTTCAACAGATAAATAATTATCCCACCAGCCACGAAGTTGGCCAGTAACGCCTGCAATAATCATTTTGCAAATAGTTCTATCTGTATTTTTAACACTTTTGCAGATAGTCGAATACATAAGCATTCTATGTACGAGAATGGTTAATTGTCTATCAGTTAAACCATCAAGATTCCATTCATAAATTTCGAAACCGCTATAAGACGTATTAGTCTGATTCCAATCGCGTTCCTCAATCAACACATCTTGAAGAGTATGACGGGGATATTTGCATCCTAGGTTTGTCAGCATACCTACTATTAGGTTTAACTATACCTTTGAGTTTATTAAACTCTGACCATGTCTCAGTTTTATAATCAGAAACGGTTTCAATTCTATCAGCAAAATCTTTAGATAAATCAATTGGTCTAACATTCAAACCAGAAAGCTTTTTATCAAGAAGTTGTGCTAAGTCATCAAGAGATTTAAATTTACAATCCTAAATCTCAGGAGGTCTTTGAATATGAGTAAGAATAGCTTGATCAATTGTTTTACTTCCTGAAGTGGAGGCAATATCAGTTGGTCCTTTCTTAGTACTCATTTCTTTTATTAAAATAGTCAAATCATCAAGTTTTTTATCAAGAGAACCAATATGTTCTCCTAAAATCTTTACATATAAACCCAAATAATTGTTTTGAGAAATCAATTTATTAATTTCTGCGATACTAATAGCTGCAACATTATCATCAATAAATTTTTGAAAAGCAGTGAAGGTAATACCAGTATTATTAGGTAAAATAAAGGGGGCATGAGGAGGATAAATAGCTTTAATAATATTACCACTCCCATCTTTATAAGATCTTTCTAATACCTTTATATAAAGAGGCAAATAAGTTGTTATAAACCAAGGAACCAAATACATAATTTGATTATGCAGGGCACAAGTTTCATAAAATTCTTGAGAAATATTATTCAAATCATCTTTACTATAAGTATCGAAAAATCACGTTTTAAACTGGTTCCATTTATCACTAAAAAATTCCTTTTGAATATATTTTCGTGCCTGAGAACCGGGGCTAAAATCAATTTGGTGTGGAATCATTAAGTACTATTGGGGTCGAAATCCATCTCGGATACAGAAGGAATATCCTTATCAGAAATATTATCATTGTCCTGAACAATATTTGTTTGAGGGTTAATTTTAACCATTTCAACCCTTTCGATAGGCTTATTACTAACTTTACTAGTAATAGTGTGTAAAGAGGCTGCATGATTGCGAGCTAGACCGTAGACTGGTTCAACAGGAGAAATATGTTGAATAGCAGGTAGAAGTCTATGATTAGAAAATGAATGTCTATTATAAATAGTAGACTTATCATCAAATTGAATACAAATCCTACCATCCGGAATTTGAGTAACATGCAAAAATTCAGTATTTGACAAGTCGTTAGTAATCTGACTTGGGGATATAACCGAATTTAGAATCCAAGTAGTTGGGAAATTAATTTCTTCCCACCCAATAGGTCTTCTAGTGGTGACCTTGGACCTTGAAAAATTGGTTTCTACCAGTATGGTCTGATCCGATGTATCGTATAACTTACATCTAGGATTTAAAGTAGATAACAATTTGAAATAAATCCTATAAGACAGACATATAAGTTCAGAACCAGACGCATAATTATAACCATGCGTTTTCACATTTAAAGTCAAGGCATCAAGAATATTAACATCAGAAAGAGATAGTTGCAGATTGGGTTGAGTATTAAAGTATACTGGACCATAGGCCACAGTAGATTCAATCGAACCCATCAGAGACTGTCTGAAGTTCAGATTTCTAGCATCTCTAAGAGCTGCTAACAAGGTCTCTGGTAATCCTTTAAAGGTTAACGGTTTAAATGCAATTTGAACCATCCCAATATGCAGATAATGATAATGATGTTTATATAAATCTATATCGTGTTTCTCTACCAAACGAATAGTCTGTTCAGACGAATTTAATGCTAAAGACTGATCAGTCGTTTTTATCAATTGTTTAGAAGAAAGTTTATCAAACCAACCATAAGCATAAATGATTTTTATAGAAACTTTAGGAATTGTCCATTTATTTAATAAATCAAGGTTTTGAGGTATATCTACATCTTCAAGTCTAGTACCTTTAGTACTTGTTTCTCCCAGATCCATTCCAAAAGCTTCATATCTATGTTGAATATTTCATATCTATTACGTATTTACCATGAAAATTTCCTAGGCTCTGATACCATTTTCACCAAAATGGTTAATACCTTGATTAATTATGAATTTTTATACGACCTTTCTAGAAGAAGAAGTATTAATTACTATTCTTAAAGTGGTTAGATTAAATCGAGATCTACAAAGTCTCATAATTGATTTGATAATTGAAGAGATCGTTGATAACCAGATTAATTATTATAATCATATTGAAATTGTTAAGAATTCATTTCTAGACTAAAATTATTAGAAATGATATGCTGGATTATTGCTTCTCAAAATAAATTGACTTGCTATTTATGCAGAATGGACCCTTCGTGGGCCACCAGAGGCAGAGGTAGGGGAAGATATTCCCCTAATAAATCATATTCACAAGGATTGTCATACAGATCCTCATCAAATTCTCCAGTGATACAGGTAGGGAAAAAGAGCTTAATAAACTCAAAGATTTTCCATAAAGGAGATTCTTCATCAGGTCCGTCTATACATCTGGATGATATTCCAGAAGATGATCCATTATATGGTCATCTACAGGCATATTTGGCTTCCAAAAAGCAAAGTAATACATTTGCTTCAATCGCTAGAGAAGAAGACAACGATGATATTAAGTCTTACGAAAAATTACCAAAGAAAGAAATGATATTTCTCCTAGAAAACTCTGAGATTCAGAAAAAAGATGAACCATGGAAGATATTCCAGAGATATCTGATTAATGGATTATACTACCCGGGTGAATCATATAAAACCCGCACTTATTATGAGACTATTCTAATCAGTACAGGTAGTGTAGAATTCCAGCACTTTTCGGGTTATAACACAAATGAAAACGTTTATAACTTTTCAAAAATCATTATCGAACAGATTATATCTGTTGAAGAATGGGAGATTTCAATAATGAAAGAAAGGCAGATAAGCCTTAATAAATCACCTATGAATTTTACTTATTGGGATTATATCCAAGCATTTGATAGGGTGCTTTATTATAACAATAATAGGCATCAACATACTTGGTTTATTAAAGTATGTGCAAAGGTATTTACATAACCAATCCCTAACTGGTTTTTAAATTGGTGGTCATACCACGGTCCCATAACGAAAATCCTGCCTGAGCCATTGCTTAAGTTATACAAAGAATGGGCAAAAGTTTCTCCATTCCTAACCCAGTTATATCACACAGATCATATCTGTTGACTAGAAAAAATTGATCAAATTTGCTTCTTTATTGAATTCTCTATTGTCACGACCCAAATCCCGGTCGTGATGGCACCCAGCACACTACTAGGTAAGCCCAACCATTATTCAACACTTAACCCAATTTATCAAAAATAGCGGAAAGAAATATCAATTAAGCAAGATTAAAGTACTGAAGAATTTAACAAAATACACAATATAATCTCACTAAGACCCAGTGTCACGAATCTGAGCCTCTAGAATACAGAATATCATCCTAATACATGGTATATCCAAAGTCTGATAATGCGGAAATAAAGATATAGGATATGAGGGAAAAGATCAATGGTTGCGAACGCCGTGCAGCTACCTCGATACTCCCAGAAGCTGGATCTGCTGATCAACTGGATCTACTGAGCCTGAGACTGCCCTGGATCTGCACACAAGGTGCAGAGAGTAAAGTGAGTACTCTGACTGAGTGAGTAATAAAAGTAACTACAGTCCGAAGATAAGAAAATCCAGTAAATACACAAAGTAAGCTAAAATCCAAATATACAGCAACATATGGAACTGAGCAGCTAAACAACAGTATAAATAGAAATACATGAATGCAATGCAATGCATATGATGGTACATTCCAGTACCCACTGCGGCGTGCAGCCCGAGCCATCCATATTTATTTATCGTTGACGGCGCTCACTGGGGGTGTGTACAGACTCCGGAGGGGCTCCTACAGCCCAAGCGCAATATCTTGGTCAGTCATTGTTACCTGACCGGTCAGCCATTGTTACCTGACCAATTTATATCATACAGTGCCATTGTTACCACTGTTCAAGTATATCATCCAGTGTCATTGTTACCACTATTTCAAGTATATCACACAGTGTCATTGTTACCACTGTTTCAAGTATATCACACAGTGTCATTGTTACCACTGTTTCAAGTATATCACACAGTGTCATTGTTACCACTATTTCAAGTCACTTTATAATCAGTCCAGAAAATAATATAATAAGCCCCTTAGGCATTGACAAAACAAAAGTTCCCAGCCCGGAATACATTTAAAAATATCATTTAAGTTTTCAACACTTAGAATTATGGCTGAGTTTGCAAAACAGCATTTAAAACCTTGGACAGAAATTAAATGATATGCAAATCATGCTAAGCAGTAATATCAATCCTCGAAGGATTTTACAAATCGGCACAAGGCCCCAAACATGGCATCAAGCCCCGTAATATCAATGAAGTATGTGTATCAATCACCAGTATAGTATAAACATCACACGGGATGGACCAAGTCACAATCCCCAATAGTATCCGATCCCGCACTCGCCATGGAGTGCGTGTCACGCCTCAATATAGCGTTACGATGTGAAAGTCCGGGGTTTCAAACCCTCAGAACAGCATTTACATCTATTACTCACCTCAAGACGGCCAAAAGTCTACTCCGCGATGCCCTTTCCTTTCGAATCGACCTCCTCGCGCGTCGAATCTTGCCAAAACCACAAGGAATATATTACAATAGGCTAAGGGAATATAACTCAATTGAAAAGACTCGAAAAATATCGAAAATCATGAAATTTGCAAAACCCGAGCCCCGGGCCCACTTCTCGAAAAATTACGAAAGTCACCGGATTTCTCGTGTCGCCACGAGTCTGTACATATAAAACTTACCAAAATCGGAGTTCAAATGGCCCCTCAAATCTTCATTTTAGAATTTCAATCTCAAGCCCTAATTTCTTATAATTTGGCTATGTTTTCATGGATTTCAAGGATGATTCTTCAATAAAATCATGTATTTAACTCATAAAACTTACCTCCAATCGATCTCAGTTGAAACTCCCTTCAATCCCCGTCCAAAAGCTCTCAAAATGATTGAAAAATGACCCAAAATCGGATATAAACTCACTGCCCAGATTTTTCGCAATTACTGTTCACCCACGCGGTACTGTTCACTGCTGCTAAAACAATGCACCAACAGCCAATTTAAATTGCAGCACAGCCATTTTTCACTAAAATGGCTCTAACTCCATCATACGAACTCGAAATTAGACGATTCTTGTTCCTTTGAGTCACAAATAATAATAATACGAACACAACCCTTTAAACTCAATTCGGAGCTCATTTGCCCAGTGCGATATCCATTTCGCTCGTTAAACAATTACTCATGTTTCGCATAAAAAACCTAATCGCGACTTGATGAAATTAGACAAAAATTTTCAGATCAGTCCTATAATTCATTATCAAAATTCCGGAAGTCTCGGAATCAAATTTGGATCTCTAGAACTAAAAGTGAACCTTTAGATCATTACATTTATGCTCAAAACGGCAAAAATCTTCCAAAAAATCTTCCAAAAACTCTTCCAAAATTTGTCCGAGCCTCATGGGATCCCAACAAAGTATACTAACAAGTCCCATAATATGACACAAACTTAATTGTTCCTTCGAATCACCAAAAACAACGCAAAAGTACTAAATTCACCACGGATTCAAACGTATGAACTTTGAAACTTCAAATTTTCACATCCGATGTCGAAACACGTCAAAACTAGTCCGAATGATCTCAAATTTTGCAGACAAGTCCAAAATGACATAACGAAGCTACAACAACTCTCGAAATTCCATTCCGAGCCTCGGATCAAAATCTTACCTATCAACCGGAATTCACCAAAATACTAACTTTGCCGATTCAAGCTTAATTCTACACCGGTCATCACAAAAATATTCCAGACACACTCCTAAGTCCCAAATCACCTAACAAAGCTATCCGAACCATAAAATTCGCATTTTGAGCGCTCTAACACATAAGTCAATATCCGGTTGACTTTTCCAACTTGAGTTTCCTTAAAAGAGACTAAGTGTCTCAAACCTTACCAAATCATTCAGGAATGACTTCAAATTTTGCACACAAGTCACATTCGACATTACGGACTTGCCCCAACTTTCGGAATCGCATTCCGACCCCGATATCAAAATTTCCACTTCCGGTCGAATTTTCTCAAAAACCTTCAAATTTTTATATTTAGCCAAACGGCTCCAAAATGACCTACGGACCTCCGAATTCACTTCCGATCGCGCTCCCAAATCCAGAATCACCATACGGAGCTACTCCCAGTCTCGGAATTCCAAACGGACATCAATAACACTGAAATGCATTTTAAGCCAAACTGATGCAATTTCTTCTAAAATGCTATCTTCCACAATAGGCGCCAAAACGCTCCCGGGTTATCCAAAACCCGATCCGGGCATACGCCCAAGTACGAAATCATCATACGAACTTGCTGGAACATTCGGATCCCAATTCCGAGGTCTTTTACTCAAAATTCCAATCCTAGTTCATTTTTTCAATTTTAAGCTTTCAAAATAAGAATTTCCATTTAGATTTGACGCCAAACTTCCTGAATTTTAATTTTGACCATACACTCAAGTCAATATACCTGAGATGAAGCTGCTCATGGCCTCAAACTGCTGAATGACGCGCCGGAGCTCAAAACGACCGATCGGGTCGTTACAATCTCCCCCACTTAAACATACGTTCGTCCTCGAACGTGCTGAGAACTACACTAAAGTAGTCTGAAATCACTTGTTTAACACCTCATGCACCTTCCCGTGCTACCACCACTCAGTTGAGCACATTAGCTCGACAACTCTGTAGGTATACTCCCTTATTCAAGCAAATAAGCCATTAGGTCCAATTCCAACATCCTGAATTTCCCGCCAAGCCTGTTTCCATCATACGACCACTATATCAATCTCCACACGTTGTACCCAACATGGCTGCATAACTTTGCTGAATTCACACTTTGCATCACTTTACTCATAGGACCACAATAACATTCTTTAAACATAATAGTCGAAATTCCACAAATCTGATGCTCCCATTGCATCTCATGACCTACATAGGTCTTGCTCTAGTTTTTACAACACCGATACGACTGAAGAGATGTGCCGAAATTCATAATCAACTGTTGAATCAACAATTCATTGGATCTATACTCCTGACAAGTTCCATTACCTTGTCTCAAACCAAAGAATGATCTTTGCTCTATAATATGCTTCATATAATCAGTTTGGACTGACCCCAAATCTAGTAACCTCGTCTCACCCAGTACGAACTGCTCACGCAATAAGTCACCTCGAACATAATCAAAAATCCCACAAGACGCCATAATGTGCCAGTGGGCTACCAATTCGAACGCGATACAAAAGGAAGGCGAACTCTGGTAGGAACTACTCAACTCGCACACTAACATGGACTTCCTCAGAAAACAGGGAAACAGAACACATAAAAGCAAATATGGGCAATGAACTAAACATCACACTGTTGAGGCGCGCAACCCGATCCAAACAACATACCCATGGCGACGTGCCACCCGATCCACATATAGGACTCACATAAGGAGATACACGTCAAGCTGAATAGCTCACCACATCCAAATACCGAATATCGGTCATAAAAACAATAAGGTGCATAATACCATTCCCAAGGAAACATATAGCGTTATAGGCTACAACTCAAGCACAAATGAGGTACTATACATGATCTAAGTCTCAAGAGCCATCCTGCTCATATAACATCACCGTTGAGCAGAACCTCAACACATAAGGAATTTACCAAGTCGTCTCACAACTCATACATCGCAATATATCTTTACATGAATTATCTGACCACGAAACAAGACCGCGACTATCCTTCCATAAAGAGCGCATTGTTGAATAAACACAACTGGCCTGACGTAAGGCTCACTTCCACATTTAAATCTATCCCCCGACCTCAAGTCGATCCTGATCGTGCCAAGCTAGGCCAATAATATTTCACAGGTCTATAACCCAATAAGCAGAGTGCCCTCCAGGCATAAATTCTCAAATGGATGATATTACCAAAATCCTCATACTTGGTTTAAATTTCTAATTAATCAAGTGACTACATGTCACACTTATACAATCTTCCCGCGGGACAAGCTCCCACCATCTTCCGAAATAATTAACAGGCCTGCACATTCAAACCACCGGCTGCACTAACACTGAAAAGCGATCAGGAATCCCTAACCAGGATGCAAGGCCTTTCTCACAGAACACCGATCTCAGGTGATACTGACGCCAATACCCATCTTACTCAAAACAGTGAAACTCCTTTCCTGCTCATCCGAGCTCTTGACATCACATTCATTGACCAAACTGCGACCTTGGTCCTTACTTCAAATTCCATACCACTCACTGCACCTCATGTGCCAATATACGATAGACACGATCTCCATCACAACTCTGGAACCGATGATAGGCTAATACTTCATCACATAAGACCTTCCATTTAACTCACTTCAGGAGAACTATAGCAGCATACAAGCAAATTCTCATAACCGTCGAATATGCCAATCTCTAAGTAGTGGTCCAAGCTGCCATAACCCTTTCCGGGATCCGCCTACTCATAACAGGCCCTAACAGAAGAATGATTCAGAATAACATCAATCACTACGGCCGACAAGCCTCACACGCACCGGCACAAATCACATGCATAACTCGATCACGCTGAACGAACCGATCACTGACACCAATATGCCAACTCAACTATGGCTAATCAATCTACTTCCTTCCTGTTTATCCTTGATTGCCTTAGAAATAATAATATCTCCCTTCAACACCTAACTTATTCCAACCGCACTCACCCCGAGTGACCTTAAATCATGAGACCATGTTGTCTCAAAAACCATGACCATTTCATGTCTCTCAATGCTACACCGCAAGTCAAAACATCATAGAACATTCTGTGTCTTTCTTCATAAGCTGCTTCAAAAGCTTGACTCTTAATTGTACTTATAGACTCAGAATCATCAGGCACCACACTTTGCCTCTTGAATTCACTAGGACCGCTATTGAGAGCCACCCAGCTCTGACTTGGCCCCGAATGCAACCAACTCTACTGAATTTTATAACATATGAATACCATCTCGATAAAGCACCCAACGGAATCACTTCCCTCGAAGCCTGCACCTATACGAGGCATAAATCATGAATCTTCCCTCAAGTCTAAATATGAGCCAATAAGGCTAACCATAGCATGTATCCAACAATTCATTTACTCAAATTACCACTCATGGTCCTTTTCCGTAGCTGCAATAACCTACCAATACGCCAATAACCAGAATTCACGCAGGTAATAAACCGTGCAATCAGCTAATCAACAGCAAGCTCCCCAACTTGGCTCGAAGCCATAGATTACAACACATATACTCTATTGTTGTCGTAATATCATGGTGAGATTAAACTCACTCCATCATAAGCTCGTGGAAACACGAATCATCTGGAATTTTAACTCTTCTGCAATTCTTGCATTTACTCATACAACAATTAAGCCCACTCTCTAGGCGACCAATTTTTTTTTTTTACTAAGTCCTAAATTTTTCAAAAATTTCAGCAGAGCCTCCTTTGTAATTGGTCCTATCCACCTGAGAGAGAATCACCAAAACCATCCTAACAACACATCCACAACTTTACAAAGCATCACAATGCATATCAATTACATAAATCTAAATTGATACATGGACATGCGTTGCACCTATTTGAATCATAACACATAGAAAATACCATTCAACCCTCCATTATTGGGCTATTCAACCAAGTAGGAACATATTCTTTCTTTAATACTTTTGACCTTCAAGGTGGTATCCTTGACTCAACGATTTTGTCATAATACATTTACGGAAGCGATCTCAGCTCCCAGACTTATCTAACTAGGAGACACGAAAAATATTCTTCACGCGCCCATAACTCGGGCTACTCAACAGATCACAATAAGAAACGAATCACTTAACAGTTCATCTACTATCCAGTAGGCTTCTTCACCACTACCAAGTCGTACAAATACACCTCGCAACACTAACATACTCATCACGTGGATATCCAACCGCCATTCCGGCTAACAAGGACAATAATGAACATATGAGTTCAAAACACTTGCTCAGAAAATCAGCACCTCGGTGCTCAAGCCATTGGCAAAGATTTGGCCTCAAGTCCTCCAGACTGGTCTAACTTCAAACTCATAGAGATTACACCCCGCCCCTCGATCGGGGAATCAAAGCTATCGAGACACATCTGATACTGAGCGTCCGTTGGTGCATACGATCACGCGGAAGGAATTTCAAAAGTTTCTTTTCAAGCTGAATCAAGGATGCACGATAAGAATTCAAGAATGTGAAGTTTTCCTAAAGGTTCGGCAGCCTCTCGAGGATAAGTACAGACGTCTCCATACCGATCCGCGAGACTCTACTAAACCGGCTCATGACTCGCAAGACCAAGTAACCTAGGCTCTGATACCCACTTGTCACGACCCAAATCCCGGTCGTGATGGCGCACAGCACACTACTAGGCAAGCCCGATCATTATTCAACACTTAACCCAATTTATCAAAAATAGCGGAAAGAAATATCAATTAAGCAAGATTCAAGCACTGAAGAATTTAACAAAATACACAATATAATCTCACTAGGACCCGGTGTCACGAATACAAGCCTTTAGAATACAGAATATCATCCTAATACATGGTATATCCAAAGTATGATAATGCGGAAATAAAGAGATAGGATAGTAGGGAAAAGATCAATGGTTGTGAACGCCGTGCAACTACCTCGATACTCCCAGAAGCTGGATCTGCTGATCAACTGGATCTACTGAGCCTGAGACTGCCCTGGATCTGCACACAAGGTGCATGGAGTAAAGTTAGTACTCTGACCCAGTGAGTAATAAAAGTAACTACAGTCCGAAGATAAGAAAATCCAGTAAATACACAAAGTAAGCTAAAATCCAAATATACAGCAACATATGGAAATGAGCAGCTAAACAACAGTATAAATAGAAATACATGAATGCAATGCAATGAATATGATGGTACATTCCAGTACCACTACGGCGTGCAGCCCGAGCCATCCATATTTATTTATCGTCGACGGCGCTCACTGGGGGTGTGTACAGACTTCGGAGGGGCTCCTACAACCCAAGCGCAATATCTTGGTCAGTCATTGTTACCTGACCGGTCAGCCATTGTTACCTGACCAATTTATATCATACAGTGCCATTGTTACCACTGTTCAAGTATATCATCCAGTGTCATTGTTACCACTATTTCAAGTATATCACACAGTGTCATTGTTACCACTGTTTCAAGTATATCACACAGTGTCATTGTTACCACTGTTTCAAGTATATCACACAGTGTCATTGTTACCACTATTTCAAGTCACTTTATAATCAGTCCAGAAAATAATATAATAAGCCCCTTAGGCATTTACAAAACAAAAGTTCCCAGCCCGGAATACATTTAAAAATATCATTTAAGTTTTCAACATTTAGAATTATGGCTGAGTTTGCAAAACAACATTTAAAACCTTGGACAGAAATTAAATGATATGCAAATCATGCTAAGCAGTAATATCAATCCTCGAAGGATTTTACAAATCGGCACAAGGCCCAAACATGGCATCAAGCCCCGTAATATCAATGAAGTATGTGTATCAATCACCAGTATAGTATAAACATCACACGGGATGGACCAAGTCACAATCCCCAAAAGTATCCGACCCCGCACTCACCATGGAGTGCGTGTCACGCCTCAATATAGCGTTACGATGTGAAAGTTCGGGGTTTCAAACCCTCAGAACAGCATTTACATCTATTACTCACCTCAAGACGGCTAAAAGTCTACTCCGCAATGCCCTTTCCTTTCGAATCGACCTCCTCGCGCGTCGAATCTTGCCAAAACCACAAGGAATAAATTACAATAGGCTAAGGGAATATAACTCAATCGAAAAGACTCGAAAAATATCGAAAATCACGAAATTTGCAAAACCCGAGCCCCGGGCCCACTTCTCGAAAAATTGCGAAAGTCACATCACCGGATTCTTCGTCTCGTCACGAGTCCGTACATATAAAATTTACCAAAATCGGAGTTCAAATGACCCCTCAAATCTTCATTTTAGAATTTCAATCACAAGCCCTAATTTCTTATAATTTGGCTGTTTTCATGGATTTCAAGGATAATTCTTCAATAAAATCATGTATTTAACTCATAAAACTTACCTCCAATTGATCTCAGTTGAAACTCCCTTCAATCCCCGTCCAAAAGCTCTCAAAATGACTGAAAATGTTTGAAAAATGACCCATAATCGGATATAAACTCATTGCCCATATTTTTCGCAATTACTGTTCACCTGCACGACAATGTTCACGCGCGGGTTACTATTCACTGCTGCTAAAAAATGCACCAGCAGCCAATTTAAATTGCAGCACAACCATTTTTCACTAAAATGGCTCTAACTCTATCATACGAACTCGGAATTAGACGATTCTTGTTCCTATGAGTCACAAATAATAATACGAACACAACCCTTCAATCTAAACTCAATTCGGAGCTCATTTGCCCAGTGCGCTATTCATTTTGCTCGTTAAACAATTACTCATGTTTCGCGTAAAAAACCTAACCGCAACTTGATGAAATTAGACCAAAATTTCCAGATCAGTCCTATAATTCTTTATCAAAATTTCGGAAGTCTCGGAATAAAATTTGGATCTCTAGAACTAAAAATAAACCTTTAGATCATTACATTTATGCTCAAAACGGCAAAAATCTTCCAAAAACTCTTCCAGAATTTGTCCGAGCCTCATGGGATCCCAACAAAGTATACTAACAAGTCACATAATATGACACAAACTTAGTTGTTCGTTCGAATCACCAAAATCAAAGCAAAAATACTAAATTCACCACGGATTCAAGCCTATGAACTTTGAAACTTCAAATTTTCACATCCGATGTCGAAATACGTCAAAACTAGTCCGAATGATCTCAAATTTTGCAGAAAAGTCCAAAATGACATAACGAAGATACAGCAACTCTCGGAATTCCATTCCGAGCCTCGGATCAAAATCTTACCTATCAACCGAAATTCGCCAAAATACTAACTTTGCCGTTTCAAGCTTAATTCTACACCAGTCATCACAAAAATATTCTGGACACACTCATAAGTCCCAAATCACCTAACAAAGCTATCCGAACCATAAAATTTGCATTTCGAGCGCTCTAACACATAAGTCAATAGCCGGTTGACTTTTCCAACTTAAGCTTCCTTAAAAGAGACTAAGTGTCTCAAACCTTACCAAAATCATTCAGGAATGACTTCAAATTTTGCACACAAGTCACATTCGACATTACGGACTTACCCCAACTTTCGGAATCGCATTCCGACCCCGATATCAAAATTTCCACTTCCGGTCGAATTTTCTCAAAAACCTTCAAATTTCTATATTTAGCCAAACGACTCCAGAATGACCTACGAACCTCCGAATTCACTTCCGATCGCGCTCCCAAATCCATAATCACCATACAGAGCTACTCCCAATCTCAGAATTCCAAACGGACATCAATAACACTGAAATGCATTTTAAGAAAAACTGATGCAATTTCTTCTAAAATGCTATCTTCCACAATAGGCGCCAAAACGCTCCCGGGTTATCCAAAACCCGATCCGGGCATACTCCCAAGTACGAAATCATCATACGAACCTGCTGGAACATTCGGATCCCAATTTCGAGGTCTTTTACTCAAAATTCCAATCTTAGTTCATTTCTTCAATTTCAAGCTTTCAAAATGAGAATTTCCATTTAGATTTAACTCCAAACTTCCTGAATTTTAATTCTGACCATAGACTCAAGTCAATTTACCTGAGATAAAGCTGCTCATGGCCTCAAACTGCTGAATGACGCACCAGAGCTCAAAACGACCGATCGGGTCGTTACGTCTATCCCATGGATTCATAAATGGACTCCTGAATTAGGTTTTACTGAGGAACAAATCCCTTGCTTATATAGGGTATTTTACAACAATTTTTGGGACAAATTGATGAAGAATGATCCCAAAACAAAAACTTTATATGGACAAGAATTATTGGATTCTATTAAAACACAAATCCAAGTATACTCATCCACTCCACAGAAGAAAATATTTGATGACAGCTCCGTCAAATATATTGCTCGAAGAATCTCTGTTCAAGACGGAGATAAAACTGAATTAGTAAATAAATATTTGGAAGAAGTAAAAAGAAATTTACTTCAAACTTTGAATCAATGTGAAAGATCAGACACATCAATGCATAGTGAAATGGTAAATATGTAATAGATATGAAATATTCAACATAGATATGAAGCTTTTGGAATGGATCTGGGAGAAACAAGTACTAAAGGTACTAGACTTGAAGAGGTAGATATACCTCAAAACCTTGATTTATTAAATAAATGGACAATTCCTAAAGTTTCTATAAAAACCATTTATGATTATGGTTGGTTTGATAAACTTTCTTCTAAACAATTGATACCTCTACCTATGGTGGCCCACGAAGGGTCCATTCTGCATAAATAGCAAGTCAATTTATTTTGAGAAGCAATAATCCAACATATCATTTCTAATAATTTTAGTCTAGAAATGAATTCTTAACAATTTCAATATGATTATAATAATTAATCTGGTTATCAACGATCTCTTCAATTATCAAATCAATTATGAGACTTTGTAGATCTCGATTTAATCTAACCACTTTAAGAATAGTAATTAATACTTCTTCTTCTAGAATGGTCGTATAAAAATTCATAATTAATCATGGTATTCCCGGGATAAGAAATCTGGAAGGGAATTATCAATTCCTTTTTTGTATTGAATTTCAAAATCAAAAGGTGCTAGCTGAGCTTGCCATCTAGCAAATATTAACTTAGATGCATCATGTTTGAAATCTTTGTCAAACATATATTTAACAGATTGAGCATCAGTTTTTAATAAAAACTTTTGATTATATAAATCGTCTTGAAATTTTAAAACACATTTAACAATAGTCAACATTTCATGAGCCACATTAGCATATTTCTTCTGGGCTTCAGTCCATTTACCAGAGTGAAATCTTATCAGGTATTCACTCTTATTGTTGGGATTCACTTGTTTTAAAATCCCTCCATAGCAAACGGTAGACGCATCTGTCTCGATAATTTTTTGCCATGTAGGATTAGCAAGAGTTAAGCAAGGTAAACACTTAACACGCTGTTTAATACTTTTGACTAACACAGTATGCTGGTTAGTCCAAGGCTGCTTATGATCCTTTTTCAGCCTGTCGTATAAAGGAGCTAGATCCCGAGATAAACTTTTGTAGAAAGGAGATATATAATTCAAACTTCCCAAAAATCATTGTAATGGAGTCCTGTCAGTAATAACATCAGGAAATTTTGAGGCAAAATCAATCGAACTTTGTATCGGGGTAATTTTTCCCTAGCAAATATTATGACCTAAAAATCGAACATTTGTTTGGAATAGACTCATTTTTTGTTTAGAAATTACTAAACCGTTTTGTATTATAATTTTCTTAAAAATATCAAGATGCTTAATATGCATTTCCAATGTTTTAGAAAATAATAATATGTCGTCAATATAAACGATGATAAAATCTAGATAAGGGTTAAAAATATCATTCATAATTTTCTGAAATTCAGAAGGGACATTTTTTAAACCAAATGGCATGACATTCCATTCATATTGCCCAAATGGAACATTAAAAGCAGTTCTATAAGTATGCTCCTTAAAAATTTGAATTTGCCAATATCCAGATTTTAAATCGAATTTTGAAAATATATTGGCGTCATATAATCTAGATAACAAGTCCCTTTTTATTGTGGATATGATATCTAATCCATTTTAGATGTTTGTTTAATGGCTTATAATTTATAACTAATCTAGGAATACCTCGTTCCTTTTCTGCAGCATTATTAACATAAAAGGCAGAACATGACCAAGGAGATTTTGAGGGTTTTATCAAACCCTTTTGTAACAAGCTGTCAATCTTGTTTTTGCAGAATTCAACTAGTTCATCATTCATCTGGCAAGGTCGAGATGTAGTAGGGATATCATCCTCGGAGAAGTTTTCTTCGTAAGGAAGAGTTACAATATGCCTTTTTCTGTTCCAAAAGGCACTAGGGTGATCAGCGCAAACATCAACAACCATCTTTTCAGCAATCAATTTAATCTTTTGTTGAACCTTAGCAGATTGCAAAGTATCGAATATATTCATGCTTAATATTTCTAATTGTAATGAATCAACATGCCTTTGTTTCATATTAATCAAGGCGTTAATATCTCTAGTTACGGGATCTGTAACAAAAGAATAACTTATCTTTTTATTTTGATAAGTAGCAGAAAAACCCTGTGCATCTATGTTATTAAAAGGGTAAATAGCATTAATAAAAGGGGTTCCAAGTATAATCCGGGGGTATAACTGGTTTTTTACCAAAAAGAATAAATGGGGAATACAGACTTTATTTTGGCAAATATGAGTATTTGGTAGTTTGTACACTATATCTAAAGCCTGACCAGAAGCGGATTTAACCAAATGAGTGGCTTTTGAAAATATTTAGTTGGAATTAATCCTTCCTGAATGCAGCTTACATTAGCACCACTATCAATCATGGCTATATCAGTTATAGAAAAATTATTGTCGATCAAAATAGTACATTTAATATACCATTTATGCGCAGTAATAATTTGCATCATACCTAAAAACATATCAGATTTTTCTTCAGTGAGATCAGAAACTTCTTTTCCTTTATCATTAGAAAATTCAGAAATTCCTTTAGTCGAAAATTTAGGTAGAGAATTATTTTTCTCAATTTGAGTAATTCGGTGATCGCGAATCATTTGATTTTGCTTAAGAGACCTAATATCCTTTTTCAGATTTTCAATTTCTTCCTTTAAATCATCAAAATAAGCATCTCTGCTAGGCGTACTGGACTTATGAAGTCGTTTATTAATTTCAGACAAAGAATAAGGCGCAAAATGATCAAATTCGTTCTTGTATTTTTCAAAATGTTTTGAACTACTAGAACTAGAACTTGCAGCTAAATTAATAATTTTTTCACGAAGTTTTTCATTGGTAACTTCTTTTAAAAGTTCTATTACATCATCAGATGTAATAGTTTTCATATTTAAATCATGAAATTGTGATTGCAATTTATAAAATTCGTCATTATCACAAGTACAAATATCACCTTTGCAAGCATGGCAAAAAGTATCAATATTTGTATCACTATCAGATAAATCAATTAAATCAACTTCATCTTCAGATTTAGTCTTAGAGTAATAGTCAGATTCTGATCCTGAAGTGTATAACAAGCCATAAACCTTATCGCGTAACTCATCATCTAGTTCTAAGGTTTTCAGCTTTTGAAGTTTGCAATTTGGAGAAATATGACCAAACTTTCCACACTTATAACACTTAATATCAGCGAGATCTCTCTTTGATCTATTCTTCGTAAATCGAGTAGATTTTCGATGCGCTTTTCTAGTATCACGCTCTTCCTTAGGCCTATATCTAGACCTCTTTTTCTTATACGGGCTATCCGGGTTAGGATACCTATGATATATGTTTTTTTTTCTTCCTACTTTGAGTAGAGGTTCCGGGTAAACCGAACTGGGTACAGAAGTCACCTAATTGGGATTTCTCTTTAAGCTTATCAATCTTAAGCTGTCTAGAAAGCTTTAGCTCATTACACAAGTTTAATCCTTCTTGTGTACATACTCCTATAAGTTTACCATAGGTATAATTACCATACTGAATTTCACCGTAACTACCCCTTAATACTTTCCTTACTCTTTCAGCAAATAAGGAAGGGAGGCCGTCTATAAACTTAACTTTTCAATGCTCATATTTATTCTCGCGTAGTTCCATAACCCTACTCATAAAAGTATCTTTATACCATCTAAATTCACTAAGGGTCTTACATCTAAGACCATTAAATAAGGTTTTGATGGTTTCATGGTTTGAGGTAAATCTACCATTGAAATGCTCTAAAATTGTAAGGATAAGTGTATATATTGCATCTTCTCTACCCTTAAATAGAGCCATACCTATGTTATCAACACCCTCGTCTACGGCTGTAGCATTAATAACGAAAGACTTTTCTTCAACAGATAAATAATTATCCCACCAGCCACGAAGTTGGCCAGTAAAACCTGCAATAATCATTTTGCAAATAGTTCTATCCGTATTTTTAACACTTTTGCAGATAGTCGAATACATAAACATTCTATGTATGAGAATGGTTAATTGTCTATCAGTTAAACCATCAAAATTCCATTCATAAATTTCGGAACCACTATAAGACGTATTAGTCTGATTCCAATCGCGTTCCTCAATCAACACATCTTGAAGAGTAGGACGGGGATAATAGTAAGTTTGCATCCTAGGTTTGTCAGCATACCTACTATTGGGTTTAACTATACCTTTGAGTTTATTAAACTCTGACCATGTCTCAGTTTTATAATCAGAAATGGTTTCAATTCTATCAGCAAATTTTTTAGATAAATCAATTGGTCTAACATTCAAACCAGAAAGCTTTTTATCAAGGAGTTGTGCTAAGTCATCAAGAGATTTAAATTTACAATCCTAAATCTCAGGAGGTCTTTGAATATGAGTAAGAATAGCTTGATCAACAGTTTTACTTCCTGAAGTGGAGGCAATATCAGTTGGTCCTTTCTTAGTACTCATTTCCTTTATTAAAATGGTCAAATCATCAAGTTTTTTATCAAGAGAACCAATATGTTCTCCTAAAATCTTTACATATAAACCCAAATAATTGTTTTGAGAAATCAATTTATTAATTTCTGCGATACTAATAGCTGCAACATTATCATCAATAAATTTTTGAAAAGCAGTGAAGGTAATACCAGTATTATTAGGTAAAATAAAGGGGGCCTGAGGAGAATAAATAGCTTTAATAATATTACCACTCCCATCTTTATAAGATCTTTCTAATACCTTTATATAAAGAGGCAAATAAGTTGTTATAAATCAAGGAACAAAATACATAATTTGATTATGCAGGGCACAAGTTTCATAAAATTCTTGAGAAATATTATTCAAATCATCTTTACTATACGTATCGAAAAACCACGTTTTAAATTGGTTCCATTTATAACTAAAAAATTCCTTTTGAATATATTTTTGTGCCCGAGAACGGGGGCTAAAATCAATTTGGTGTGGAATCATTAAGTACTATTGGGGTCGAAATCCATCTCGGATACAGAAGGAATATCCTTATCAGAAATATTATCATTGTCCTGAACAATATTTGTTTGAGGGTTAATTTTAACCCTTTCAACCCTTTCGATAGGCTTATTACTAACTTTACTAGTAATAGTGTGTAAAGAGGCTGCACGATTACGAGCTGGACCGTAGACTGGTTCAACACGAGAAATATGTTAAATAGCAGGTAGAAGTCTATGATTAGAAAACGAATGTCTATTATAAATAGTAGACTTATCATCAAATTGAATACAAATCCTACCATCCGAATTTTGAGTAACATGCGAAAATTTAGTATTTGACAAGTCGTTAGTAATCTGACTTGGGGATATAACCGAATTTAGAGTCCAAGTAGTTGGGAAATTAATTTCTTCCCACCTAATAGGTCTTCTAGTGGTGACCTTGGACCTTGCAAAATTGGTTTCTACCAGTATGGTTTGATCCGATGTATCGTATAACTTACATTTAGGATTTAAATTAGATAACAATTTGAAATAAATCCTATAAGACAGACATATAAGTTCATAACCAGGCGCATAATTATAACCATGCGTTTTCACATTTAAAGTCAAGGCATCAAGAATATTAACATCAGAAAGAGATAGTTGCAGATTGGGTTGAGTATTAAAGTATACTGGACCATAGGCCACAGTAGATTCAATCGAACCCATCAGAGACTGTCTAAAGTTCAGATTTCTAGCATCTCTAGGAGCTGCTAAAAAGGTCTCTGGTAATCCTTTAAGGGTTAACGGTTTAAATGCAATTTGAACCATCCCAATATGCAGATAATGCTAATGATGTCTATATAAATCTATATCGTATTTGTTTAAAAAACGAATAGTCTGTTCAGACGAATTTAATGCTAAAGACTGTTCAGTCGTTTTTATCAATTGTTTAGAAGAAAGTTTATCAAACCAACCATAATCATAAATGGTTTTTATAGAAACTTTAGGAATTGTCCATTTATTTAATAAATCAAGGTTTTGAGGTATATCTACCTCTTCAAGTCTAGTACCTTTAGTACTTGTTTCTCCCATATCCATTCCAAAAGCTTCATATCTATGCTGAATATTTCATATCTATTACATATTTACAATGAAAATTTCCTAGGCTCTGATACCATTTTCACCAGGATCATGGTAGGCGGGCGGTAGTCCGCACGGCCATCCAAATCTAGATAAGGGTTACACCAGGATCATTTTCACCAGGATCATGGTAGGCGGGCGGTAGTCCGCACGACCATCCATATCTAGATACTAGCAGTACCTTTGAAGGTTGGCGGTAGTCCACTCGACCAATAAAGATTCAAAATATATGGGAATTCTATTATAGTTTAATGACTGTATGGAAGGATCTATCCTTTTACCCAAGCAAGGGGCCTGTCTAGGTCCGATACATACTCTTATTGAGACCATGTGTCTAGCATTTCTAACTGTGAAATGGATAGCCCTTTTGACAACTTCGGCGGGCTTTAATGTCATAGCTGGCTAGACGTAGCCACTAAGGCAAAGCCAATAAGAGTAGTACCAGAGTCGACTGTACCACCATCTTGGAACCAAGTCAAAAAACTATATTAAAATTTCTTTATATTTTGAAAGAGTCGGGATTCTTCATGGTTAATATGCAAGAGAAATTAGTTCTTCAACATAGATATGAATCCGTTTAGCCGGACATAGTCACGGCTGGGGAGAGAAACTAAGTATATAAAATAATATATAATAAAATAAAATAAATACCTTTAAGGCCGGGAAGCGAGGCCCTGAAGATGAACTGAACTTCAAAATTTCTATTAATCTTCAACTTGATTTACAAAAATAAGCTAAAAACTTTACAAGGAGGG
The DNA here is from genome assembly GCF_000715075.1 of Nicotiana tabacum. Lineage (NCBI taxonomy): Eukaryota > Viridiplantae > Streptophyta > Magnoliopsida > Solanales > Solanaceae > Nicotiana > Nicotiana tabacum. The sequence goes on from NC_134090.1 coordinate 173,449,875, forward strand.
AGATTAGAGTGAGACGGGATTCTCACGACTTGCCTCTTCAAATGAAGAGGTCTTCTATTTAAAGAAGGAAAAAAACATAAAGAATCTTTAAATAGTAGATTGGGTCCCACATCTGGGTCCCTTATACAGTGTTTCTACTGTTGGGAACAGTGTATCTACTGTTGTGTGGAGTCTTTGGCAGCTATAGTCAAAGTCCTCTTCTGTCGGCGGCTATAGTCAAAGTCCTCTTCTGTCTAAATCGTTCATTTGTTGGAGGAATTTTTCCACCTTTTCTTTCTCTTTGTCAGATAATATTATTTCTGGCTGCATCGGCTGTGAATCTTCTTCTGCAATATCATCGCCACTTGTTTCACTATGCATTGATGTGTCTGATCTTTCACATTGATTCAAAGTTTGAAGTAAATTTCTTTTTACTTCTTCCAGATATTTATTTACTAATTCGGTTTTATCTCCGTCTTGAACAGAAATTCTTCGAGCAATATGTTTGACGGAGCTGTCATCAAATATTTTCTTCTGTGGAGTGGACGAGTATACTTGGATTTGTGTTTTAATAGAATCCAATAATTCTTGTCCATATAAAGTTTATCATATATAGTTCTAATAATGAAAGATTTGATAGTCATAATCTTAATTGATTTTAAAGTTGCTAAATATTAAAAAATTATTAAATGATTATTTTATCAAATACGAAATGTTTTAAAGATTGAAAAAGGCGAACACATTTCTCTAAGAAATAGATAATGGAAACGTTTGATCAAGTTGCTAAGTTTACGCTTTTAATAGAATCTATTCATCTACAAGAATTTCATATGTTAATTACACTGAAAAATGAATGACGCATATAGTCTAGGACGAAATAAGAGAAACAATATAAATAAAGGAAATTTTACCTCTAAGAAACTGATACGACCAAAGATCATTTCCATATATTTTGTTCAGTTGATACATTCCTACTTAGCTTTACATTTTTTTGTTGCTTTTTCACATAAGGAATGTTTAATAAATACATATAATTTAGTTGATTTCGTATTCCTAAGTATTAGGAGAAATAATTAAATAACTATTCCTAAATATTAGATTTAAATTAAACGACTATTTTACATAATGTGAAATTGATTTTTAAAGGGGAAAAATTGAATGATATTATGGTAAGAGGTTTCGTGCTTTTAATATATATATATATATATATATAATTTGTATAAAAGTTACTCAATACTTGAATCAGTTGAACCCGTAGTTTGGTAGCTACAATCTGTCTGTATTCTGTGTACAAAATGATAAGACAGACAGATGGAGAAAGAAGAGGAATTAAAAGCTTCTAAATTTCAGGTGGGAAAGAGGTAGTTGAGAAGATTTTGGATCAACTTTTACGGAAAAGTTTTCCAAGACTTGACATCGTCATGCTGATGTTTTCTCTTTTTAATTTTTGTTTTGTTTTGGAAACAAATGAAATCGTTCATGACAATTGGAAATGTCAAATCTTGGTATATTAATTGGCCATTTGGATGCGAAGGCCTATGTCCAAAAGGAAGCCATATTCGTATAATTGGTGTAAATATCAATGCGAGTAAGTTTTTACCGTCAAACTAGAATATTGGATTAAGCTGTCACCAAACAAGCCAAGCTCTGATGGTCGAAGCGCGATAATTGCCTACCACACCATGACTCGCCTTAGTTTTTACATGGATGCAAAAGTAAGAAGACGTGTTCTTTCTAAGTGTTGGTATTAGTGCATTTTTTAATATTAAAGTACATTATTTCTTGTGAGATAATAGTTATAAATAAACAAGAAAGTGGTCATTATTTTGGTGTAACTCTTTAAACCACTAATGTCATGATCTACCACTAATTACCTATTAAATGTTAAATTTTTTACCACCAACCATGTTCTATAACTTTATTATGCCACTACTTTGTTATTTATTTCATGGAAGAAATTCTACACCTAAAAATAGTGATATTTCTTCCTTGTGTTTGGTGTGGGAAAATATGGTATTGTGTATGAAAAAAGTGAACTTGGTGTAGTGAAAAAGAGAGTTAAGAGAAGGAGAAAATCTAAGCCTCTAACTTATTCTCTACAAAAGAGTATTATTTTTGTTGAAGGAATGTATTCATTTTATTGGAGCTTTGGACTCAACAACTTGTCCAGAGTTTGTTCGAGTCATACGACGTTGTTGGGCTGTTGTATACTGGATGAGACAAGTTAAGAGTATTACTGCTGGACTCAGAGGCGGATGTAGAGAAGGGAATACGGGTTCCCGAGTACCCAGTAACTCTTACGTAAACCCTGTATTTATATTAAAAAATTCACTAAATATTAGTAAATATCTAATTGGGAACCCAGTTATTATTGCATATTAATTTAAAATTATGGCAGGAACCCATAAGCCTCATATCCTGGATCCGCCTCTGGCTGGACTGGTGAAGATGCTACCGCAATGAGCTTAAATCTATTTAAAGAGAATGATATATCTGCGCCTCAGCCTAATGAATATTTATTTATCTTATTTTTGAATTGTAATTACTTGTAATTTCACCAACACTAAGTGTAGAAGAAGATAGTAATGGCAGCTATTACTGCAGCAAAATAATGATATAAAAAAATGAGTGTACTGAAAACCAACCCAATGAAGACAATTTGAATCATAGGAAAAGACACTTTTGAATAGTTTCTTTCCTTAAAAGAAGAAAAAAAAAACAAAATTGAGAAGAAAAAAAAATGAATTCTGGTCTTAAGGAGTGCCACGTCACCTTTAAAATATTGATCACACCAATATTATTGATTCATCCTCTCATAAATACTATAGCAGCAGGAAAATATCCTATATAAATATATACACATACATGATGTGTACGTACATACTTTATTCTGGTATAATTCCACATATTTAAGGGTACATGTCTTTAGACAATCGCAGTTTTGCCTTAGCAAAAAATGGCATGATACAAAGGAGAGCACATTCCGGGTAATCATCAGCCAAGTCATTGCCTGGAGAGTTCAATGGTAAACTCCAAGTAAACCCTTGAAGAAGCCTAGCAAGTAACATAGTGGTAATTGTTGAGCCAAGGTTTACACCTGGACAACCTCGTCGTCCAATACTAAATGATAACAAACGTAACTCTGAATCAGTGAAAACTACATCACCACCTTCCTCGCTGATATGGCGCTCTGGCTTGAACTTCATGGGATCATCCCAAACTCTAGGGTTTCGGCCAAGTCCAAGACGACTTAATAACACTACACTCCCTTTTGGGATGAAGTATTCACCAACAACAGAATCCGATACAGACACATGAGGAACGTTAAAAGCCGTCAAGGGATGTAGTCGAAAGGACTCTTTAATACAAGCTTTGACATAATTTAACCGTGGCAAGTCGGATTCTTGAACCAATCTATTGCTCCCCATGACATTGTCAATCTCTTCTATGGCCCTTTGCATTATCTTTGGTTGGTTCAACATTTCTTTGATTGTCGATTCGACTGCATATGAGGGATTATCTAACGTTGCAAGCATGAATTCCTGCCAATATAATCGGTAACCAAGAAGGTCAAACAAAATAATCGTAATTGATTTTCTAACAAAATTTTTTATGTTTTTCTAAAATCAAATCGAAAAAAAAACAAAAAAAGCAAGTCTCATTTTCACATAAACTAATAAAATGATGTAATCCAAACGGACAATCGATCTTTTGACTTATGTTTCAAAAATATTTTCCAAATTCTTCTGAAACTACTCCCTCGTTCCAATTTATGTGAACATTTTTGCTTTTCAAGATTCAAACTACATACATTTTGAAAGACATTTTTTCATCATATCAACATGGGAAGAATTAAAAGTTATAGTACTTTTTGTATAATATTTGAATATCTAAATTTTAACTTTAAATATCGAGTTGATCTAATTCAATTTAGCTTCAAAGATAAGTTAAATTAACTTTCGAAAAACGAAAAAGTTCAACATAAACTGGAACATAGGGAATAAATCAAGAAAAGCCATCGAGTAATGTTGAATTCTAATTAATTTATATGGTCAAAAAAATATTGAAATTGGTTTTAAGCAAGATTCAGGACAGATTTAGCAGTTTCTAACGAAATCTTACTTGTCTATTTTGATTTATATAACGCTGTTTGATTGGATACTGAGCTTAAGAAAGAGATTTTTGAAACTTATGAAATATGTCATGATATTTATAGCCGTAAAAGCATGTCACTAAAAGTAAAAATAAAAATCTTAAAGTTTATCACGCTGTTCACATGGTTTAAGAGAGTATACTCACAAGGACTTGTGCTTTAATCTCTTTAGCATTCAACATAGGATTCCCATTAGTATCTCTGAGCATGATAAGGACATCAAGGATGTCTTCTTCCACGGTTTTTTTGCCATTCTTCCAAATATGAATCCTCTGGTCAATTTCAAGATCAATGTGTTTTGTTGCTATGGCAAAGGCTTTCTTAATAATTGCCTTGTGACCATCTAAATCAAATCCACTTAACCATGGTAAGTAATCTGAGATACTAAAAGAATGAAAATATTCAAGAAGTGTTAAATATGCATCAATTTGCTTCTCCTGATCTTCTTGCAATTCTACTAATGGTCCTCCATTTTCTATTATACTTTTTCCAAGTAATCTCTTGCTGAAAACCATATTGTTAATAACATTTGCACAATAGTATCTTGTCACTTTCCTCAAGTTAATAACAAGACGTTTGTTAATGCACTGTTCATAAACGAATCGAAGAATATGGTCAGCTTCTTCATCTCTCTTACGACGAAGCCATTGAAAAGATGTAGCTGAGAGGACATGGGAAGAAAGGATTCTTCTCATTTTCATCCATTGATCACCCATAGGGAGAAAAAGCGAAGTCAAGTAGCCATTGCTAACGAGGTTCGCGGACATGCAAATAGGCCTCGATGAGAAAATCGAGTCTTGATTCTTTAAAAATAGGCAAGCAAGCTCAGGAGAAGTGACAGGAATGACATGAACATTACCAAGACGAATGCAAGCAATTTCAGTATCCATTTCCTCCATTAGTTTGTGTATCCACTCAAATGCTGGCTTCTTGTTTAGTACCATTTGAGGAATGCAACCAACTATTGGCCATGGTTTTGGACCTGGAGGCAATAATGGCTTATTTCTTGTAATACTCAATAATTTGCTTGTTATCTTAAGGATTATGGAAAAGAAAATTTGCCATAGAGTAGTAATATAGCTAAAGAAAGCAGAAACCATTTGAAAAAAATAAAAAATGTGTGGAAATTTAAAATTTATGATCATGATTTTAATTTCCTTGTGATTTCTGAAGGCTCAATCTACACTATTTATAGCAATTTCCATAGAAAAGTGTACGATAAGTAAGATTAGTACGTATCTAATATGAAGATTAGTACTAATCCGAAGATAAGGAAAAGTAGTGGAGTAGTAATCTATATCTATATCTATCTATTTATATTTATATTTATACTATATTAAAAGTACGAAGGCCCTTAGTGAAATATCGTTCGCTTTTTTTATCCCTTAAACATGATTTGACATCGGACAATATTGTCATTTGTCGGATCTCCAAATATTTAGGACATTAAAATCAAATAAAATTTAGTTTATTAAATTTTTTCTTATTTGCATTAGGTTTAGGCCTTTAAAATCAATTAAAAGATTTTCTTATTCTAACAAAAAGAAAAAAGTAGAAAACTTATAAAACTTACCTAACGTTATTTAGGTAAACTTGGAAACTTGAACGCTAATTTATTGCAACATAAATAATGACAAAAATGAATAGAGTTTCTTTAATTGACTATAAAATTCTAATAATTTATGAATATTAAAGTAGCCGATCTCTTATCTAACATCAGTAAAGCATCCCATTGCAAATAACAATAGTAAAACATGTACATGTTTAGGACTAAATTAATATATTTAGGTTTTTAAAATTAAATACCACTAACTTTAAATATGATCTTGAGCATCCATTGTTTTGATTAAAATACTGTCATTCTTCTTTAGTTTCATCATATTTCTTAACTCATGGGAAATGAGCATTACATATTATTCTATAGATTACTGTCAGTGTTTTTTGTTATTTTTTACATATATATTCAAGGTCACAAAAAGATGGTTCTTACTATGAAAGAATGCCCGATAAAGTGCCATAAAAGTTTGATTTTCGTAGCAAAAGATATGACCATCAAAATCAGTTGTATGTCACTGACGGGTAACTTTTTAGAATTTTTATTTATCTTTTTGTAATCTTAGAGAGAGTGAATGCAACGATCCGACCGATCGTTTTGAATATTTTAGCCCCAATCCCCTATTTATTTCCTCCTCTATGTGGTATTATGGTTATGTAATTTGCTGGGGATGTTTGGTTTTGGTTTCAGGTGAGTTTCAGAGAGAAATAAGACATAGAGTCCCTAAGTTGGAGGTTTAAGTTGAAAGAGTTCACCGTAATTTAAATTTTACGTAGATGACTCTGGAATGAAGTGTTGATGGTTCCAATAGCTCCGTATGGTGATTTTGGACTTAGGATAGCGTCTGGATGTTGATTTGGTGGTCCGTAGGTCGTTTCGGCGTGAATTGGCGAAAGTTAGAAAGTTGAAGGTTTGGAAGGTTAGAAAGTTTGACTGTGAGGGCTTTATTAATATCTAGGTTTAATTCCGAAATCTAAAGTTGGAATAGGTCTGTCATGTCACTTATGACTTGTGTGCAAAATTTACACTCTATCAGAGTTGTTTTGGTATGAATCGACATTAGTTTTGAAATTCTGTAGTTCATAGTTTCAATATGCTTGAATTCAGATTGAATCCAGAATAATGTTGAACTTAATGCATTGCTGAAGCACTGCTGTTCTGGTGTCATTGTATCTGCGGAGGGTTTAGCCGCACGTGAGGACACGCAAAAGTGAGAGGCTGCTCCCAAATGCAAGGGGCTTTGGGCCAGGCAGGAATCGCAGATTGCGAGGCTCCTTCTGCATCTTCGAGCTCGCAGGTGTGAGGATTGTGGTCACACATGCGGAAGATTAAATGCAGGAGCGGTCCCGCTTCTTCGGGAATTTTACTGCATCTTTGATTTTGTTAAGTTTGTCCAAAATCGCACCTGCGGAAAAATCATCGCAGGTGCGAGACCGCATCTGCGGAATCTTGATAGCATCTGTGGTGTTCGTTCAAGGGTTCAAATGCCCAGAATTTTTCATTTGTGGCATGATTTTTAGCAATTAATTTGTACTCGAGACTTCCAAATTAGTATACAAAATGGACCTTTGACTCTATTAATGTTGAATTTCATGTACCTAACACACAATTTTGTTTTGGACGATTTGTCGAACACTTTGCAGGCACTTTAAAATCGCCTCTTCTTCACATAAATTGGGTACTCAGATTTCCCACAAATCTATTTCATAGTAAGCAGCACACACTAACCTACTCTCAATCAAATTCCTCACCCTAATATTAGCCTAAATCAGAGGGGGTCTTGGGACTAGAGGGACACGGCCATGAAAGGCCAAAGAAAACAAGAAGGAGAACAGAGAAGACAAAGGGAGAGAGGAGTAGATGAGAACCAAGTGAAAATACCTGTGTCTTGTGTGAGTGCACTAGAATTCACGAGCAGTGCAGGTTTTGGAGTATGTTAGAGATAGGGGAGTTTAGGGTTGGGAGAACAAAAGCAGAAGATACCTGAGGGAAATGAGCAAATTAGATCTTTAAGATTCCTCGATTTCTGCACCTGTGGATTTTTAAGCGCTTCTGTGCTTTCACTTATGCGCAAAAGAAATCGCACTTGTGGTTTCTACCACATCTGCATTTTTGATCCTCTTCTACGCAAGCGCACATGTGCATTCCCAAACCACAGGTGCGAGAACTCCTGTGTTCAGCAGTTTGTTTCTGGGCAGCCACTGCCTTGATGCATTCCCATTTCTCAACCTCCTCAATTTAGCTCCAAACAATCTAAGACTTCACAGATTAGTTAAAAAATAATATTCTAAGCTATTCCAAAAATGACTAAAATTTTTAAAAACGATGGGTTGCCTCCCACCAAGCGTCGCGTTTAACGTCGTGGCACGACGCAAAACAACTTTACCACTTTTATCGCCACTTGGACAATATGAATTGGGCACCCAACTTGGAATAAAGCCTGTGATCACGAACGGTGGGTGGTGGTAAGTAGATGATCAAGCCAAGACTTAATTTCTTCATTTTGCACTTCTTGGCTTTCATGTGAGGAATGTCATTTTGCCTTCTTGTTCCCTCAAATTGTAAAATGTATGGCCTTTGTCTTTCCTCCTTGCAATCCCTCATTGACTCGTATAGTTCAATTCCCATTTCACCACATAATTCCAATGTTGAAAAATGCTTGGAATGTGATATAAACCCTCCAAATTGTAATTCTTCCCGGATCTTGACATCCTCTTTTTCCTCCGGACTAGAGGCAATCTCAACCAAATTTTTATTTACACTGGTTGACTCTAATTTCATATTTTTCTTGGCATCACTAACACTCATGGAGTCGGTTGGCGGATGTTCAATTCTTGATTCCTCAAAGTAGAGATCACTTTCTTCCTCGAAATCGGACTCTTCTTAACTTCCTTCCACACTCTCAAGTTGGTGGACATAGTGAGCCTCAACCAATATTTTCATTTGATCTTCCAAAGTGCGGATATGTTCATCATTGTGAGTCAAGCTTTGTTTCAAGTCCTCGAGTGCAAAGTTGTGTTTCTCCTCATTTGCAAGAATGGTCCCCAACATGAGCATCATCTTCTCATTTTGAGCATTTGAGAGTTCTTCTTGGTTTTGATCACGCGCCAAAGAAGGATTTTCAGCTTCAACCTCCAAAAAGGATTCTTGCCTATCATTAACTTCCAAGGCTTTTTGGACATATAAAGATTCAAAAATTTCTTCCATTTGTAAGTTCAACATTTCAAGTGCCAAGTCATTTTGGAGACTATTTTCCAAAAGCTCCTCCAAGACACTTTGTTCTTTGTTTCCTCCTTCAATTAGGCACTCTAACATGAGCATGAACTCTCCATTTTGACCATGCTCAACCTCTTCCATTTCCATAGCCCTATCATTTTCATCACAAAAAGTAGAATCATCATAGCGGGGGGAGGGGGGGGAGGGAAGGAAAAATAATCACAATACTCTCAATGACCATTTTGGCAACCACACTTATCACAAATCCTCCACTCATGAGTTTGAGATTGTGCACACAATCCACCCCCGGGAGAATTTAAACAATTTTGCCATGAGTGTGGTCCTCCACAATAAGGACAAGGGTCATCAAAGAATGAACAACTACCATCCGACCAATTTTCATTATATAATGCCATTTTTCAAAAATAAGAAAATAAATAAGAAACAAACAAGAAAAATAGACCAAGGTAAGAAAAAATAATTACGCAAATATTTACAAGTTTGGACCAAAGCACTTACACTTATTTCTCAAACAACCTAAATTACGCCAAATTGTTCCCCGGCAAAGGCACCAATTTTGATGACGTCCAAATCCACTACTAAAAAGTAAATGGACATGGTCACATGCAATATAATTTACCCAACTATGAGTCGGGGTCGAATCCCACAGAGAACAATATGTAGGTGATTAGGAATATAAGAGAATTATCACTTGTTATGCAATGCCAAACACTTAGAATTGATTTGAGAAAATATCTACACCTAAATGCGGAAATGTAAACTAACGTAGAAAGCAAGTAAATTGATCAATGGCTACAAGTATGGATGCATAAGGAATTACACTCAATTAACGATCCAATGTATTTCACGATTTTACAAATATGAGTGAGTTTATGTTAATTAGTCACGGGTAATAATTATATATTAGCTTCTTTCAAAGACTAACAAGACTTCCCAATTGAATTATTCCTAAAATAATTAAGATTTTAAGCACACCGGGATATGGCTACAAGTAGTCCAATCCTATCCCTAGGTAGAATCTATAAAGTGAGGGTTAAAGCCTCAAGTTCCTGTTAATTAATCGTTCCCAACCCCAAATAATCTTTCCCAAAATTAGTCCGGAGTTAATGGGCAAGTACTAGGGTTAGCTAATCCCTTTAGAAACATTAAAGAACAAGAATAATTAAAGAAACAATAACTCACTTCATAAAAAGATAAAAATCATTCAATACATAAGCACAATAAGATATTTAATCCACACTTTAACTATGAATATAACCATAAACAAGATTCAAGTGTTGGATAAAATATTACACACTTAGATAATCAATACAAAGCAAGGAAATGAAGAAATGAGTACAACAAACTAAGAAATTCTCAACCAAAAGTTTCAAATCTTCAAAACCAAAGTGTGTGTGCAAACCCTAGCTTCCAACCTTGTTCTTCTCTAATCTTAGAGACTGAAATAAGCCAAAGATGATGAAAAATATCTGCTAGGTCGAGTATTTGTGGGTTTGGAATTGAGAACATGTGGAATTCCTGAACTGTCCAGGTCTGATGCCCGTTGACCGCACATGCGGAAGAATTATCGCAGGTGCGGCTCCGCATAAGCGTACATCCTACTACAGAAGTGAAAAATCAAATAACTTCTGGAACCGTAGATGCGGTCTACCAAGCACAGATGCGCAACCGCAGAAGCGGTAATCTAACCGCAGATGCGGTGTCTTGTAAAGTCACTTATCGCAGATGCGGGCCTTTTCACACAGAAGCGGAGTCGCTTTTGCGACCAATCTTCCGCAGATGTGGAATCACATGGGAGTTTTGCATGGTTTTTACCCTTTTTTGCTTAATTCCACTCCAATTGAATTCAAATCACTTCATGGCATCATTTACCTGAATATATAACAATACACACCATAAACGACCTCATATTATAGTTAAAGGACATAAAAACTAAAGAAAAGAGACTAGAATGAGTGGTAAAATCACCACTCATCAAACTCCTTAGGCTAAATTTTGTGGATTTGAAAGACGATTTGAGGTCTGATATGACTAATTCTTGTATGGTTGGACTCGTTATCGGATGGGTGTTCAGATTTCGTAATTTTGGTAGAGTTCCGAGACGCATGCCCGAGTTGACTTTTTATTTCTTTACAGAGATCGTTATTTTATTGTACGAAATAGTTTCCTATAGTTTATATTTATTGTATGAAGTTGTTTTGGCTAGATTCGAGCCGTTCGGAATGGATAATCGAGGGAAAGGCTTACTAGTGGATTGAGTTAGCGTGTTTTGAGGTAAGTGCCTTGCCTAACTTTTTGTGGGGGAATTACCACTTAGGATTGGTGTTATTTTATGAAAATTATGATATGTGAAAGCCGTGAACGCAAGGTGACTTTCACGACCCAAGTTCTCCCTCCATGAACTTTCGTGACGGCACCTAGTCTTTATGACTAGGTAAGCCTACCAAAACCTCAGAAATAAAATAAAATGCGAAACTAACAATTAACAGGTAAATATATAAAAGGATTTTAAAATGCCGCTCATCAATTTACAATAATAACACTTTCTCAACTGAACATAACACTCCAAAAACTCGGAATCTCATGAAATCACAAGCTACAGAAGTACATACTGTATCTATTTTCCAGAAAGTCTAACAACGAAGAAAATACAGGAATGTTTGTAATTAAAGGAGGAATAGAGAGGGACTTGTAGGTCCGCGAATGTGGCAGATATACCTCGATGTCTCTGGATCGCCTCGCCTAACTGGAAGTATGGCTGAGAAGTAGAACCTGGATCTGCACACGAAAAACATGTGCAGGAAAGGGCATGAGTATACCACAGCGGTACCCTGTAAGTGCAAAGCCTAACCTCGGTCAAGTAGTGACGAGATCATGTCAGGGCCCTACTGGTTATATATATAAAGTTAAAAAAATATGAAATGTGACAGAGAAGGTAGTCACTAACAGTCAATGAAATGAGCCACAGGAAAAGTATAACTCAGTACACAGATAAAAGCAATAGGGGATCTTTCGGATACCGTCCGTAGTCCCAAACGTAAAGGTACAGAGGATCTCCCCGGACACCCTCATGTAGTACAGATCATAAATGTGCAGGTGGATCTCCCGGAATACCGTCCGTAGTCCCAAATAAATATTCAGTATAAGGGGATCTCTCGAATACCGTCCCGTAGTTCCAAATGTACACACTTAACCAGTCTATACACACAACAATCTCAACATGAAATATACAGTTCTATTCAAGTTCGTATCAAAAAGACAAGTAGTTTCTACCCTAAACATGCTTCACAGAGTCCAAGTAGGTAGTTAAAGCAAATAAGGCAGTTAAGGCATGTAAGCATGTTTGTTTACGCTAAACAGGAGGCTCCAAACAAATATTACTCAATTTAAAAGAAAACATAGAAATTTACTTAATGAAAACGTGATTTTTCAACAATTAGCACGTGTACGCACTCGTCACCTCACGTACACAACATTCATATAACAACAGTGCCAAATACTAAGGGAGTTCCCCCACGCAAGGTTAGGCAAACCACTTACCTCGAATCAAGCTCAAAATCAATCTGATAACACACTCTTGCCACGATTATCCAATTCTGGGTAGCCCAAATCTAATCAAATTAATTTCATAACGTAAATATAACTACAAACAACCAATTTAGCTAAAAAATCGAAGCTAAGGCAAGAAAATAGAAAAACGCCCAAAAATCCTCCCCAGGCCCACGTCTCAGAATCAGGTAAAAATCACGAATTATGAACACCCATTCACTCACGAGTCTAACGATACCAAATTCACTCAAATCCGATACCAAAATCTCAATCAAAATCCCAAAATTAGGCCTAAGAACTTTTCTCAATTTACCCCAATTTTCACCCCAAATCCGAAATTAGATGATGAATTTATGTTTAGATTAATGGGATATAATCAAAAAGGAGTGAGGAATCATTACCCACAAACTTCCTCCAAATTTCTCCTTCTACCCAGCTCTCAATTTTTAAAGTTATGAACTCAAACCCTCGATTTTGGATTTTTAAATTCTGCCCAGACGCGTTCTTCTTCGCGAAGGTGAGACTACAATCGCGAACGCGATGAACAAAATTCCACTGGCACAAATTCCTCTTACCCGAACGTGAGGGACCTCTTGAGAACGCTTAGCTTCAGCTGCTAGGACCTTCGCGAACACGACTCCTTACTCGCGAACGCGTAAAGCAACTTCCTGAGGTCCCCAGCTGCTCTGCCTTTCCTCTTCATGAACGCGCTCAACTCCTCACATTTGCGATGCTTCCACTGGCTAGCCTTCACAAACGTGATCTCCCCTTCGCGAACGCGAAGAACAAATGTCTGCAACAGAAAAACCAGCAAATCTACTATCCTTATAAGTCCAGAAATGTCCCGTTGAGCATCCGAAACATACCCGAGGCCTCCGGGACCTCAACCAAACATACAAACCAATCCTAAAATAGCATAGGATCTTAGTCGAGTCCTCAAATCATACCAAACAATGCTAAAATAACGAATCACCCTCCAATCCAAACTTAATGAACTTGAAATTTCAAAGTCCTACAACCGATGTCGAAACCAGCCAAACCACGTCCGATTGACCCCAAATTTTGCATACAAGTCATATTCAACACTATGGACCTATTCCAACTTTTGGAATGGGATTCCGACCCCGATATCAAGATTTCCACTGTCAGCTCGAAACTCCAAAAATTCCACTTTCGCCAATTCAAGCCTAAATAAGCTACGGACCTCCAAAACACAATCCGGACACACCCCTAAGCCCAAAATCACACAATGGAGCTAACGGAATATACAAAATTCCATTCGGGAGCTGTCTTCACACTGTTTCGAGGAGGGTCCAAATTCTAAGCCTTACACTCTCATTTAGGGACTAAGTGTCCAAAAACACTCCGAAACTGAAATGACTCATACCGGCAAGTCACAATAGTAGAAATAAACATGAGGAAAGAAATTAATAGGGGATCAGGGCTCTAACTCTCAAAACGACTGGCCTGGTCATTACATCCTCCCCTCTTAAAATATTCCTTCGTCCTCGAACGAGCATAGAGACATATCTAAAGTGGTGAAAAGATGAGGGTAGCAGTTGCACATATCTTGCTCGGTCTCCCAAGTCACCTCCTCAATTGGCTGACCCCATCACTGAACCTTTACTGATGCAATGTTCTTTGACCTCAGCTTTCGAACCTGCTTGTCCAATATAGCCATTGGCTCCTAAATATAAGATAGATCCTTGTCCAACTAGACTAAGCTGAAATCCAACATGTGCGATAGATCATCGTGATATCTCCGGAGCATCGAAACATAAATCAAACCCGAAGAAAAGCACGCTCTCCAACCATAAATCAAACCTCACTTTCGAACATCTAATAACGCCTTTCATAGGCAAAACCCGAAGCAAAACCTGCTCTCCAACCATAAATCAAACATCATGAACCTTCCGATCTGCATAACTCTTCTGTATGGAATGGGCTGTGCGGAGTCTATCTTGAATCACCTTAACCTTCTCCAAAGCATTCTAAACCAAGTCCGTGCCCAATAACCTTGTCTCGCCCATCTCGAACCAACCAAGTGGAGATCTACACCGCCTCCCATATAGAGCCTCATACGGTGCCATCTGAATGCTGGACTAATAACTGTTGTTGTAGGCAAACTCCGCAAGTGGCAAGAACTGATCCCTAGAACCTCCAAATTCAATCACATACACACGAAGCATATCCTCAAGAATCTGAATAGTGCCCTCGGACTGTCCTTCCGTCTAAGGGTGAAATGATATGCTCAACTCCATGAAGTACCCAACTCATGTTGTACAGCTCTCCAGAACCGTGATGTGAACTGTGTACCTCTATCTGAAATGAAGGAAATTGGAATACCATGCAGGCGAATAATCTCTCAGATATAAATCTCCACCAACCGCTTCAAAGGATAGGTAGTAAACATAGGAATGAAGTGTGCGGACTTGGTCATCCGATCCAGAATCACCCAAATGGCATCGAACTTCCTCAAAGTCCATGGGAGTCCAACTACGAAGTCCATGGTGATCCGCTCCCACTTCCACTCTGGAATCCCTATCTGCTGAAGCAAGTCACCCGGTCTCTGGTGCTCATACTTCACCTGCTAACAATTAAGGCACCGATCTACAAATTCAACTATATCTTTCTTCATCTGCCTCCACCAATAGTGCTGCCTCAAATCCTAGTACATCTTCGTGTCAACCTGATGGATGGAATACCACGAACTATATGCCTCCTCCAAAATCAACTCTCAAAGCCTGTCAACATTGGGTACACTTATCCGACCATGCATCATCAACACCCCATCATCATCAAGGGTCACATCTCTAGCATCACCATGCAAAACCTTGTCTGTAAGGACAAGCAAATGAGGGACATCATATTTACGCTCTCTAATACGATAGAACAAGGATGATCGAGAAACCACACAAGCTAGGACCCGACTGGGCTCCGACATATCCAACCTCACAAACTGGCTAGCTAGGGCCTGAACATCCATCGTCATGGGCCTCTCTGCTATGGTAGATAGGCCAAACTCCCAAAACTCTCTGCTCAATGACTCAAAGCATCGGCCACCACATTGGCCTTTTCTGGATGGTACAATATAGTGATGTCATAATCCTTAAGCAGCTCTAACCACCTCCTCTGATGAAAATTAAGGTCCTTCTGGTTGAACATTGATAACTATGGATTTTGACGTATTTTATACTTCTTATTGCTTATGCTTTGATTAGAAATTCACACAAAATAATCCTGGAAACCTCACAAGTTATGCTTGATTGCAGGTTTGCTCAACAAAGTGACAAAATGTCACAGATTAGCTCAAAAGGAGTGAAACTTGCACAAGTGCCAAAGGCAAGACAAGGTAAGGAAAAACAAGCCTAGTGCGGTCGCACACCACTTTGTGCGGTCCGCACTAGGAGATTCAGAGAGCATGACTTCCAGGCTAAGAGGCAGTGCGGCCGCACTAGGTTTTGTGCGGTCCTCACTGAGGGTAATGCGGCCGCACTTCCATTATGTGCGATCCGCGGAGCTGAGAATCAGAGAAGTGTTAAGTTGGAGCTTTCATGCCAATACGGTCCGCAATCCATTTTGTGCCTACGGTACTAGAAGCCTCCGCGACCGCAGTCCATTCTGTGTGGTCCGTGGAGCCCGAGTTCAGAGACCATATCTTTAAGTTCAGAGCCCTAGTGAGGCCGCACACCATTTTGTGCGGTCCGCACTAACCCCGCAGGGGCATATTTTTCCAGATTTTTCAGCTTAGTATAAATAGATTCTTTTTCCATTTTTAGGGTATCAGATAGTTTTGAGAAACAGCTGGGCTTGTGGGAACGAGTCTTGTAGCCATTTTGGGCAATTTTATCTACTTTGCAACATTGAATCTTTATTTTATCTTAGTAATTAATTAATATGAGTCTATCTTCATGTATTTCTTGTTTTTCTTCTTTGAATATGAGTAGCTAGACCCCATAGCTAGGGTTGTGGCTCAACCCTAGTGTGGAAAATTGATGGGTCTTGTATTTTAGGGCTAAATTGACTATGAGTGTTTGATATTTGGGTCAATTTCATGGTTAATTGTTGAATTAGTGGTTGCAAACACTAGTTTGTGTTTAGTTGACTAGGGCTATTCTTGAGAAAGAAAGCCTAAGTCACTAAAATTGATCCAACAAGGAATTGGGGCATACTCAAGAGATTGATATCCCCAATTAAAGAGTTAAACCTCGAGAGAGTAATACCCGACTTGAACCCTAAGTTGATTGTGTAAATATGCATACCCAATTAGTCTTGAGAAAGTCAATTGGGCAAAATCACTTGAACCACCAAGAGGTATAGAGTGGGTAAAGTAGTGCAAAAGTTATATCATACTGCCCAATCATGTCAATTATGCCTTAGACTCAAGTACCCGCCAATTGACCACCTAGGCGGATATCACTACCCTAGTTCCCTTTTAACTATTTGAATTACCATTTTAGCTTATCTCTTAGCTTAATCTAGTTGCAGTTACAATTCGTAGTTTGATAAAAGTAGAATTATAAAGAAAACCCCCAAAAATGATTAGAAGTGTAATTTGGAACACTTACGCAATCCTAAGCTAAATAGACACTCAATTCCAATTCTAGCTCTTTGTGGATATCAATCCCGACCCAAAATCAGGTAAAAGCTGCTCCGACCCTCTCTCGCTACATAATTAGTAGTGCGGAGTAGACCGTGATCACTTTTTGGTACCGTTGCCCAGTGTAGATCTTAGAAGGAATACCGTACAAATAATGACGCCAGATTTTCAAGGCGTGAACAATAGCAGCTAACTCGAGATTATGGGAAGGATAATTCTCCTCATGCACTTTCAGTTGTCTGGACGCGTAGGTAATCACCCTACCGTCCAGCATCAGTACTGCTCCAAGGCCAATCTTCGAGGCATCATAATAGACAGTATAAGACCCTGAACCTGTAGGCAATATCAATATTGGGGCTGAAAGTTAAAGCTGTCTTGAGCTTCTGAAAGCTCTCCTCACACACTTTCGTCCTTCTGAACAGAGCACCCTTTTGGGTCAGCTTGGTCATGGGTGCTGCAATAGATGAAAATACCTCAACAAATCGATGGTATTAGCCCGTCAAACCTAGAAAACTACGGATCTCTGTGGCTGAGGATGGTCTGGTCCAACTCTGCACTACTTCCACTTTCTTCAGATCCACCTTTATCCCTTCACTTGATACTACATGACCCAACAATGCCATGGAATCCAATGAGAACTCACATTTTGAGAACTTCGCATACAATTTCTTTTCTCTCAAAGTTTGAAGCACTGTCCTCAGGTGCTGCTCATGATCTTCCCGACTCCGAGAGTACGCCATAATATCATCAATAAAAACAATGAGAAACTAGTTAAGATATGGCCAGAATACACTGTGCATCAAATGCATAAAGGCTGCTGGGGCATTGGTCAGCCCAAATAACATAACAAGGAACTCGTAAGACCATATCGAGTCGTGAAAGCAGTCTTTGGGATATCTGGCTCCCGAATCTTCAACTGATGATAACCCAAATGCAAGTCAATATTAGAAAACACTCGAGCACCAAGTAACTGATCAAACAAGTCATTAATACGAGTCAAACGATACCGGTTCTTCACTATAACGTTTTTCAACTAGCGATAATCGATGCACATATGCATAGAACCATCCTTTTATTTCATAGATAAGAGAGGAGAACCCCAAGGTGACACACTAGGCTTAATAAAACCCTTATCAAGCAATTCTTATAACCGCTCCTTTAACTCCTTCAACTTAGGAGGAGCTATACGATAAGGAGGAATAGAGATGGGCTGGGTGCCTGACAACAAATCAATGCCAAAATCAATATCTCTGTGGGGTAGCATACCTGGAAGATCGGCTAGAAACACATCAGGAAAATCCATCACTACTGGGATTGAATCAAATGTAGGGGTATCAATACTGACATCTCTCACATAGGCTAGATATGTGTCACACCCCTTCTCAACAAGTCGCTCAGCCCTAAGAAATGAAATAACTCAATTGGGAGTGTGATCTAATATACCCCTCCACCCTACTCGCGGTACACCTGGCATAGCCAGCGTCAAGGTTTTGGCATGACAATAAAGAATAGCATAATAGGGCGACAACCAGTTCATGCCCAAAATAACATCGAAATCTACCATGCTAAACAATAATAAATTGGCTCTGGTCTCAGAATCACTAAGAGAAATCAAACACGACCGATAAACACGGTCCACAACAAGAGAATCTCTCATAGGAGTAGAAACATAAACAAGGGAACTCAAAGAATCCTTAGATATGCCCAAATGCGGGGCAAAATAAGAGGACATATAAGAATAAGTGGAGCCTGGATCGAATAGAACCGATGCATCTCTATGATAGACCAGAACTATACCTGTGATGACAGAATCGGAGGCAACAACCTCAGTACGGGCAAGAAGGGCATAGCATTTGTCCTGGCCTCCCCTTCTAGGGCGGCCTCGACTTCCCCGACCTCCACCTCTAGCTGGCTGAGCAGGTAGGGTGGCTGCTGGTGCTGTAATCATAGCCTGTGAACTCTGTGGAGCACACTGTGGCTGAGAAAGATGTGGAGGTGCACCCCTTATAAGTCTAGGGAAATCCCTCACCATATGGAGTGTGTCGCCACACTCAAAATAAGCTCTAGGAGGGCATGGTGGCTGTGACTGGCTCGGGCCAGGTCTGGTAGACTGACCATTGAAAGCACCTCGTATAGGAGGCACATTAGATACTGGAGGTGCATAATAAGGCTCCTAAGGTCTAGGTGGAGCTGGAATACCACTATCTACTAGAAGAGATGAATGAAGAGGGAAACTCACATAACCCTTACCATGGTGAATTGCAGCTGGGGCACGGGTACCAGAATAATGGCCCGACTCTCGAGACCTCTTGGTCTCTCTCTCCTTCCTATCCCAAGCAAGCATGCCCTCTACTCTCCTAGCAATACTCACCACCTACTGATAAGCAATATCCATCTCCAATTCTAGGGCCATGCTAGACCTAATGCTGGGAATGAGCCCCTCAGTAAACCGGTGAACTCTCTCACGAACTGTAGAAACTAAGGCCGGTGCATGCGTAGCCAAAGTCCCTGAAATGGATAGCATACTCCGAAACAGTCATAGTACCCTGGCACAAATGCTCAAACTCTGCACGCCAAGCGTCCCTAAGGAACTGAGGGACATACTCTCTCAAAAACATGTCAGAGAACTAATTCCATGAAAGGGAAGCTGCCTCGACAGGACTGTCCATCTCTTAAATTCGCCACCACTGATAGGCTGCTCCTTGAAGGTGGAAGGCAGTGAAAGAAACCACACATGACCCTGATATACCCATAGTGCGGAGGATACGGTGGCACTCCTCCAGAAATCCTTGAGCATCCTCTGATGCTAGACCACTAAATGTAGGAGGCTTGTACTTCTTGAACCTCTCAAGCTTCCGCTCCTCCTCCTCTGAAGCTGCTGGCCTATCCTCGGGCTGAACTGGAGCTACAGGCGGCACCAGTATAACCTCTGGGATCTGATTAACCTGAACCCGCTGCTCTGGAGTGCGGGCAGCAGGAGTCTGTACTCCTCCCCCAGCCTGAGATATGGCTGCAGTAAGGGGAATCAACCCTGCCTAAGCTAGAGTGATGTACATGCTCATGAACTGTGCAAGGGTCTCCTGGAGAACTGGAGTAGTATCAGTAGGCATATCAGGTGCCTGGGCTCCGGTTGGAGGTGTTGGTGGCTCCTATGTGGTAGTTCACGCAGGTTCTCTAGATGCACCACATGCGCGTCCTCGACCTCTACCCCGGCCCCGGCCTCTGGCGGCTTTAGTAGGGGGCGCGGGTGCCTGGTCATGTCCGGTAGTACGTGTCCTCACCATCTGTGAGAGAATAGAAGATAGAGGTTTAGAATTTCGAAATTAATAATCTCGCACGAATGAAATTAAATGAAGTGAAATTTTCCTAACAATTACATAACCTCTCTAAGGTAATACAGACATCTCCGTACCGATCCGTGAGACTTTAATAAACCGGCTTGTGATTCATGACTTCTATGAACCTAGAGCTCTGATACCAACTTGTCACAATCCAAGTTTTTCCTCTGTGAAATGTCGTGATGGCACCTAGTCTCTACGATTAGGTATGCCTAACAAAACCTCGAAAATGAAATAAAAATGCGAAAGTAACAATTAACAGGAAAATATAATAAAGTATTTTAAAATGCCGCTCGACATTTTATAATCAACAGGAAAATATATTAACACTCTCTCAATTGAACATAACACTCCTAAAATCCGGAATCTCATGAAAGCACAAGCTACAAAAGTACATAGTGTGTCTATTTTCCAGAAAGTCTAACAACGAAGAAAATACAGGAATGTTTGTAACTAAAGGAGGAATAGAGAGGGACTTCTAGGTATGCGGACACGACAGATATACCTTGAAGTCTCTGGATCACCTCGCCTCACTAGAAGTATGGCTAAGAAGTAGAACCTGGATCCGCACACGAAAAACATGTACAGGAAAGGGCATGAGTACACCATAACGGTACCTAATAAGTGCCAAGCCTAACCTCGGTCGAGTAGTGACGAGATCAGGTCAGGGCCCTACTGGTTATATATATATATAAAGTTAAAATAATAGGAAATGTGACAGAAAAGATAATTGCTAATAGTCAATGAAATGAATTACAGGAAACGTATAACTCATTACACAGATAAAAGCAATAGGGGATCTCCCAGGATACCGTCCCGTAGTCCCAAACGTAAAGGTACAAAGGATCTCCTAGGATATCATCCTATAGTCCAAATTATAAATGTGCAGAGGGATCTCTCGGAATACCGTCCATAGTCCCAAAGTAAATATTCAGTAAAGAGTGATCTCCCATGATACCGTCCTGTAGTCCCAAATGTAAACACATAACCAATCAATACATACAACAGTCTCAACAAGAAATATATAGTTCAATTCAAGTTCATATCAAAGAGACAAGTATTTCTACCCTAAACATGCTTCACAGAGTCCAAGTAGGTAGTTAAAACAAATAAGGCAGTTAAGGGATGTAAGCATGCTTTTCTACGCTAAATAGGAGGTTGCAAATACAAATATTACTCAATTTAAAAGAAAACATAGAAATTTACTTAATGAAAACGTGATTTTCAACAATTAGCACGTGTACGCACTCGTCACTTCCCGTACACAACATTCATATAACAACAGTATCAAAATCCTAAGGGGAGCTCCCCTACGCAAGGTTAGGCAAGCCACTTACCTCGAACCAAGCTCAAAATTAATCCGATAACACGCTCTTGCCACGAGTATCCAACTCCGGGTGACCCAAATTTAATCAAATTAATTTCATAACATAAATATAACTAATTTAGCTAAAGAAATTGAAGCTAAAGCAAGAAAATAGAAAAACGCCCAATAATCCTCCCTTGGACCAAATCTCGGAATTGGGTAAAAATTACGAATTATGAACACTCATTCACTCACAAGTTTAACCATACCAAATTCACTCAAATCTGATACCAAAATCTCGATCAAAATCTCAAAATTAGGCTTAAGAACCTTTCTCAATTTTCCCCAATTTTCACCCCAAATTCAAAATTAGATGATGAATTCATGTTTAGATTACTAGGATATAATCCAAAAGGAGTTAGGAATCATAACCTACAAATTTTCTCCGAAAATCTCTCCAAATTTTGCCTTCTACCGAGTTCTCAATCAATTTTTGAAGTTATGAACTCAAACCCTTGATTTTGGATTTTTAAATTCTGCCCAGACGCGTTCTTCTTCGCGAATGCGAGACTACAATCACGAACGCGATGAACAAAAATCCACTAGCCCAAATTCCTCTTACACGTACGTGGGGCCCCTCACGCAATTGCGCAGTTCAACTACCAGGACCTTTGCGAACGCGATCCCTTACTCGCGCACGCGTAGAGCAACTTCCTAAGGTCCACAGCTGCTATGCCTTTCCTCTTCGCGAGCACGCTCATCTCCTCGCATTTGGGATGCTTCCACTAGCCAGCCTTCGCGAATGCGATCTCCCCTTCGCGAATACGAAGAACAAATGTCTGTAATAGAAAAACCAGCAAATCTGTTGTCCTTCTAAGTCCAAAAATGACTCGTTAAGTATCCGAAACACACCAAAGGCCCCCGGAACCATAAACAAATATACCAACCAATCCTAAAACACCATACAAACTTAGTCGAGCCCTCAAATCACACCAAACAATGCTAAAATCATGAATCACCCTCCAATCTACACTAATGAACTTGAAATTTCAAAATCCTACAACCGATGCCGAAACCAACCAAACCACACCCGATTGACCCCAAATTTTGCACACAAGGCATATTCAACACTACATACCTATTCCAACTTCCGGAATAGTACTCCAACACCGATATAAAGATTTTCACTATCGGCCTGAAACTCAAAAAATTCAACCTTCGCCAATTCAAGCCTAAATGAGCTACAGACCTCGAAAACACAATTCAGACATGCCCATAAGCCAAAAATCACACAATAGATATAACAAAATCGACATAATTCCATTCCGGAGTCGTCTTCATACTATTCCGACTATCTAAATTCTAAGGCTTAAGCTCTCATTTAGGGACTAAGTGTCCCAAAACACTCCGAAACTCAAAATGAATCATCCCGAAAAGTCACAATAGCAAAAATAAACATGGGGAAAGCAGTTAATAGGGGATCAGGGCTCTAACTCTCGAAACGACCGGCATGGTCAATACAGTGACGAGTGTGTACCCGAGCTAAATATGAAAATTTACCGATTTTATCTATGTAAACTCCTTTCATGTCTTAATTGAGTTACCTTAACATGTGATATTCCTCATTGCTAAGCTATCTTCACATGATCTACTTGTCTTATCTCTTACTTGTTAATTTCTCGACATGTTTAGTTGAAGTTGTTGCATCCTCCCTTCCTTATTTATTATTTAACCGTGAGTTCTTTGTTTGAAGTTGTTATTCTTGGAATATCTTGTTGCTGAAATGGGTATTGAGCTATTAAAGGTCATTATTCATATTGAGGGAAGGTTATAAAATGTGAAATACTATTCTTGTTGAGTTACTTATTTTCAAATTATTACTGTTGAGACTTTTGTGCATATTATGGTTGATCCATGAGTTATTTGTTGTAAAAACACTATTGTTGTTGATTTCTTGGCAAGCTGTGATATGGGAACTTGAGGTGAAAGTTGTGATACGTTGTGATATTGATACGCATGCGGTGGTATAAGGTTTTGGGGTTGAAATGTATGCAGCGAGATAAGGTGGACTTAATATGTGTGTAGCTAGTAGGGTAACTACATAAAAGCCACGCAGTGTGATAAGGTGGGATAAAAAGCGGGAAGCTATTTTGAAAAAGAAATGATTTTTAAAACTAAATACAAGACTCCCACAATTTTAAAAGGAAAGGTTGTGAAATCATTTGTGTTTTGAGACTACGAGGCGATGCATCGGTAGTGATTTTTGTTGATACTTTTCTATTATTTCATTTGTGTTTTGTTGCTTTGGTTCCGTATATTCTTCCGTGATGCATTATTTGTCTCGTGTAGTGGAACTAATCTTGGTATATTTCTTACTTGGTTCATCTTAATTGTTATTATTATTACGCTATTATTTACTCTTTCAATTTCTTATTTATTCCAGTAGGGCCTTGACCTGGCCTCATCACTACTATACTGAGGTTAGGTTTGGTACTTACTGGGTATCATTGTGGTGTAATGTGATGACCCGGCTAGTCCTCTCATGAGTTACCACTCTGTTTCTCCCATTTCTGCTTTTTATTGCTTTGTATAATGTTTCTATATGTGATCGAGTTGATTGGTTAGAGTTCAGAAAGGATTTGGTAAGGTTTGAGACACTTAGTCTCTTTTGAGGAAGGTTAGGTTGAAAACGTCAACTGGAAGTTGACTTATGTGTTAGAGGACTCGGATGTGAGTTCCGATTGTTTGGTTATCTTTGGGAGGTGATTTGAGACTTAGGATCATGATCGGAATGAGTTTTGGAGATCCAGAGTAGATTTAGGATTGAATTGGCGAAAGTAGATTTTTGGCTATTTCCGGTTGGTAGGTGAGATTTTGATATATGAATCGGAATGGAATTCTGAGAGTTGCAGTAGTTTCGTTGTGTCATTTGGATGTGTGTGCAAAATTTCAGGTCATTCGAATGTGGTTTGGTTGGATTTTTTGATCAAAAGCGAAATTCGGAAGATTTTGGAAACTTAGGCTTGAATCCGATGTGTTTTGGTTGATTTGATGTTGTGTTGAGGGGTTTTGAAGATTGGTACAAGTTTGAATAAGGCTTTGGGATATGTCAGTGTCTTTGGTTGAGGTCCCGGGGGCCTCGAGTGAGTTTCGGGTGGTCAATCGGACCATTCATGATGTTTAAAATTGCAGAAATCTGCTGCTCAGTGTTGTAGACAAATGAACTTCGCGTTCGCGAGAGGGGAGCCGTGATCGCGAAGGGTTAGTTGGAGAAGGTTGAGATTTTATCCTTCGTGTTCGCAAGGAAGGCTTCGCGTTCGCGAAGGGATGGGAAGTGATTCATCACATTCACGAGGTAAGCTCCGCATTCGTATAGAGGAAATTAGCCAGCTGGGTTTGAGGTGTTTTATTCATCGCGTTCGTAGGTGAGAGAGCCGTTCACGAAGTATCAGGTATTAAAACCATCATGTTCGGGAGTGGCATGACGCAATCGCGAAAGAGGAATTTTGGTCAAAAGTGATTTGTGCTTGGCGAACGCGAGGCTTTGACCGCGTTCGGGAAGAAGGATTTCGGGCCTGGGCAGAATGTTTAAATACCTGTCTTGTTCGCAATTTTGGGGTTTATTTCTTCCATTGTTGATTGTTTTTGGAGCTTTTTGAAGGGTATTGAAGAGGGATTCAAGGGAAATCACTTGGAGGTAAGAATTTTGGACTTAACACTCGATTCTATTGTGAAATCTACCTAATAAATCATGGAGTCTAAGCCAAGAATTGAGGGATTAGGGCTTGAGATTAAAAGACTTTAAAATGAGAATTTGAGGGGACAGTTGGACTCCAATTTTAGTGTTCTTGGTATATATGGACTCGTGGGGAGATAAGGAATCTATTAATGTAAAAATTATCGAATTCCGAGATGTGGGCTCGGGGGTCGGGTTTTGGTAATTTCGGGATTTATGTTGTAAATTGATTATTTTCGCTTGGGCTTCGTTCCCTTAGCATATTTTGACATCCCCATTCTAATTTTGGATAGATTCGACGCAAGTGGATTCCGATTCGAGGGGCAAAGGCATCGCGAGCTATAAATGTGACCGGTTTGAGGTGAGTAATGATTGTAAATGATGTTCTGAGGGTATGAAACCCCGAATTGCACATCATTCTGCTATATTGAAGTGACTCACATGCTATATGACGAGCGTGGGGTCATGCACTGTTGGATTATTGTGACTTAGTCCATCCTGAATGACTATTTTACCGTGTATTTGACTGAAATCTATTTGCTATCATCATTATTTGGGCTGAATGTCATATTTGGACTTCGTGCCAACTTTTGAACCCTTAGGGGACTTTTATTGATATTCCCTCACTATTTTGACTTTATACCCGAACTCAGTCATGTTATATTTCGCTATTTTCGTACTCAGCCATGTTTACTCAGTTTTAATACTAAAATAATCTTTTAAATGATATTTTGGGCTGAGAATCATGTTTTACTATTGCCCGAGTGGCCTGTGAGGATTTTGACTAATTAAGGCTGAGGGCCTATGTTGTGAGGAAACATATCATATTTATTATGAGGCTGAGGGCCCGAGATATGTACGTCATAAGGTGGCTTGATTGATATGAGGCCGAGAGCCTAGTGATGATGCCACGAGATGGCTTGATATTACGCTTGGGCCGTAAGAGGCCCCTCTAAGAGTCTGTACACCCCCAGTGAGCGGGGGTACCCATTGTGATGTGAGATATATCCCGAGGGGCTGGTATTGTTCTAAGATATTGCCCGAGGGGTAGATTTCTAGATACTGTGCCCGAGGGGCGAACCTTTATGTGTTTATTTTCCTTAATTGGCCGTTATTTATCTGCTTATATTGTTGAAAAAGTTTTTTGTGAAGTCTAATTTGAGTTAAATGACTTTCACATATCTTTTACATATTTTACTACTTCATTATAGTCTGCAAATGTGCTTTACGTGATTTCCTACTTTCAGTCTTTATTTATGATTATTACTCACTAAGTTGGAGTACTCACTTTACTCCCTGCACCTCGTATGTAGATTCAGGCACATTTAGTCCCACTCTCGAGTGCTGATCATTTCCAGCTCAGGCAGATCCGAGGAGTCTCTAGGTTCTTATTGCTCATGATGATACGCATTTGCTTGTCCTTAAGGACAGAGTTCAGCAAGATGATTCTAGAGATTTGACCATTGGTAATGATAGGGCGTTGAGGATGCAGAGCCAGATTTGTGTTCCCAATGTGAATGTTCTTAGGGAGTTGGTTCTGGAGGAGGCCCATAGCTCGTGACATTCAATCCATCCGGGTGCCGCGAAGATGTATCAGGATTTGAGGCAGCATTATTGGTGGAGGAGAATGAAGAAAGACATTGTGGGATTTGGAGCTCGGTGTCTGAATTGTTATCAGGTGAAATTTGAGCATCAGAGACCGGGTGGCTTGATTCAGCAGATGGATATTCTAGAGTGGAAGTGGGAGAGGATCACTATGGACTTTGATGTTGGACTTTCACGGACTTTGAAGAAGTTTGATGCTATTTGGGTGATTGTGGATTGGCTGACCAAGTCCGCGCACTTCATTACTATGTGTACTACCTATTCTTCAGAGTGGTTGGCAGAGATCTATATCCGGGAGATTTTTCGTTTGCATGGTGTCCCAGTTTCCATCATTTCAGATAGGGGCACTTAGTTTACTTCACAGTTTTGGAGGTCTACGTAGTGAGAGTTGGGTACTCAGGTTGAGTTGAGCACAACTTTTCGCCCTCAAACGGATGGGCAGTCCGAGCGCACTATTCAGATATTGAAGGACATATTATGTGCTTGTGTCATTAATTTCGGAGGGTCACGGGATCGGTTTCTACCCTTTCCAGAGTTTTCTTATAACAATAGCTATCAGTCGAGTATTCAGATGGCTCCATATGAGGCCTTGTACAAGATTCGATATAGATCTCCATTTGGTTGGTTCGAGCCGGGTGAGGCTAGGCTATTAGGAACACACTTGGTATAGGATGCCTTAGAAAAGGTTAAGGTGATTCAGGAGAGGCTTCGTACAACACAGTCAAGGTAAAAGAGTTATGGTGACAGGAAGGTTCGAGATGTGTCCTACATGGTTGGCAAGAAGGTTTTGTTGTAGGTTTCACCCATGAAGGGTGTTATGAGATTTGGAAAGAAAGATAAATTGAGTCATTGGTTCATTGGGCCTTTTGAGGTGCTTCGGAGGATTGGGGAGGTGGCTTATGAGCTTGCCTTGCCACCTAGCTTGTCGAGTGTGCATACGGTACATCATGTTTCTATGCTCCGAAAGTATATTGTGGATCCGTCTCATGTTTTGGATTTCAGCACGATTCAGTTGGATGATGATTTGACTTATGATGTGGAGCCAGTAGCTATTTTGGGTCGTCAGGTTCAAAAGTTGAGGTCAACAAATATAGCTTCAATGAAAGTGTAGTGGGGAGGTCGGCCCTTGGAGGAGGCTAGCTGGTAGACCCAGCGGGAGATGCGAAGCAGATATCCTTCCCTGTTTGAGGCTTCATGTATGTTTCTTGACTCATTCGAGGACGAATGTTTGTTTAAGTTGGGGAGGATGTGACGACCCGACCTGTCATCTCATGAGTTATCACTCTATTTCCCCCATTTCTGCTTCTTATTGCTTTGTATAATGGTTTTACATGTGATCGGGTTGATTGGTTAGGGTTCATAAAGGATTTTGTAAGGTTAGAGACACTTAGTCTCTTTTGAGGAAGGTTATGCTGGAAAAGTCAATCGGAAGTTGACTTATATGTTAGAGGGCTCGGATGTGAGTTCTGATGGTTCGATTAGCTTCGGGAGGTTATTTGGGACTTAGGAGTGTGATCGGAATGAGTTTTGGAGGTCTGGAGTAGATTTAGGTTTGAATTGGCGAAAATGAATTTTTGGCGATTTCCAGTTGGTAGGTGAGATTTTGATATAGGGGTAGAAATGGAATTCCAAGAGTTTCAGTAGTTCCGTTGTGTCATTTGGGTTGTGTGTGCAAAATTTCAAGTCATTCGGACGTGGTTTGGCTGAATTTTTATCAGAAGCGGAATTCGGAAGATTTTGGAAACTTAGGCTTGAATCAGATGTGTTTTGGTTGATTTGATGTTGTTTGAGGGGTTTTAAAGATTGGTACAAGTTTGAATAAGATTTTGGGATATGTTAGTGCTTTTGGTTGAGGTCCCGGGGGCCTCAGGTGAGTATCGGGTGGTCAATCGGACCATTTCATGAAGTTTGGAATTGCAAAAATTGGCTGCTCAGTGTTGCAAAAAAATGACCTTCGCGTTCACGAGAGGGGAGCCGCAATCGCGAAGGGTTAGCTGGAGAAGGCGGAGTTTTTGGCCTTTGCGTTCACAAGGAAGGCTCTGCGTTCGTGAAGGGCTGGAAAGTGATTCACCGCGTTCGCGATGTAAGCTCCACGTTCGCATAGAAGAAATTGGCCAGGTGGGTTTGAGGTGTTTTGTTCATCGCGTTTGCGTGTGAGGGAGCGCATTCGCGAAGAGTAAGGTTGTGGAACCATCGCGTTCGCTAGTGGCATTATGCGATCACGAAAGAGGAATTTTGGTCAAAGGTGATTTGTGCTTACGCGAAGAAGGATTTCAGGCCTGGGCAGAATATTTAAGTACTCGTCTTGTCCGCGATTTTTAGGTTTATTTCTTCCATTGTTGTCCGTTTTTGGATTTTATTGAAGGGGATTGAAGAGGGATTCAAGGGGAATCACTTTGAGGTAAGAATTTTGGACTTAAAACTCGATTCTATTGTGAAATCTACCGAATAAATCGTGGAATCTAAGCCAAAAATTTAGGGACTAGGGCTTGAGATTAAGAGACTTTAAAATGAGAATTTGAGGGGCCATTCGGACTCCAATTTTAGTGTTCTTAGTATGTATGGACTCGTGGGGAGATAAGGAATCTATTTATGTAAAAATTATCAAATTCTGAGATGTGTGCCTGGGGGTCGGGTTTTGGTAATTTCGGGATTTATGTTGTAAATTGATTATTCTTGCTTGGGTTTCGTTCCCTTAGCATATTTTGACGTCCCCGCTTTGATTTTAGATAGATTCGATGCGAGTGGAGGCCGATTCGAGGAGCAAAGGCGTCGCGAGCTTTAAATTTGACCGGTTTGAGGTGGGTAATGATTGTAAATGATGTTCTGAGGGTATGAAACCCCGGATTGCACATCGTTGTGCTATATTAAAGTGACGCACATGCTATATGACGAGCGCGGGGTTGTGAACTATTAGGGGATTGTGATTTAGTCCGTCCCGAATGACTATTTTATTCCGTATTTGACATAAGTCTATTTGCTATCATTATTATTTGGGCTGAATGCCATATTTGAACTTCGTGCCAACTATTTGAGCCCTTAGGGGACTTTTATTGATATTTCCTCACTGTTTTGACTTTATCCTGAACTCAGTCATGTTATATTTCACTGTTTTCGTACTCATCCATATTTACTCTGTTTTAACACTTAAATGATCCGTTAAATGATATTTTAGGCTGAGAATCATGTTTTACTATTACCTAAGTGGCTTGTGAGGATTTTAACTGAGTAAGGCTAAGGGCCTATGGTGTGAGGAAACATTTGATATTGATTATGAGGCCGAGGGCCTGAGATATGTACGCTACGAGGTGGCTTGATTGATATGAGGCCGAGAGCCTAGTGATGATGACACGAGATGGCTTGATATTACGCTTGGGCTGTAAGGGGCCCCTCCAGGAGTCTGCACACCACCAGTGAGCGCGGGTACCCGTTGTAATGTGAGATATAGCCCGAGGGGCTGGTATTGTTCTGAGATATTACCCGAGGGGCGGATTTGTGGATACTGTGCCCGAGGGGCGAACCTTTATATGTTTATTTTCCTTAATTGCCTGTCATTTAGCTGCTTAGATTGTTGAAAAAGGTTTTTGTGAAGTTTAATTTGAGTTAAATGACTTTCACATATCTTTTACAAATTTTACTGCTTCATTATAGTCTGCAAATTTGCTTTACGTGATTTCTTGCTTTCAGTCTTTATTTATGATTATTACTCACTGAGTTGGAGTACTCACTTTACTCCCTGAACCCGTGTGCAGATTCAGGCGCATTTGGTCCCGCTCCCGAGTGCTGATCATTTCCAGCTCAGGCGGATCCGAGGAGTCTCTAGGTAGCTATCGGTGTTCACAGCCCGAAGCTCTTCCCTATCTTTATTTCTTCATGTTCTTAGTTTCTGTATTAAAATCTTTTGTTTTTCTCTGAGTATTCCGGATTGTTTAGATGCTCATGACTAGTGACACCCCGATATCGGGCTGTGTTGGGTTGTATTCTGCAAATCATACTACTAACTGCTTAAACTTTGGTTTATTTTATCATGTTTTAGACTGTTTCTTACTGTTTAATTGTTAAATGCTGAAACGGGAAGTGTCGGCTGGCCTTGTCTTCACGAGATGAGCCATTACGAACGGGTCTAGGTTTAGGGTCGTGAGATGTACTCATACTTCTGCACATATTTTTATGCAGATCCAGGTACCTCCTACCAGTCCAGGCACTAGAGAGGCGAGCTTGACTCGGAGACTTCAATGTATACCTGCTGATGTCTGCAGGCCTCGGAGTCCTCCTCTTTCTAGTCCATTTTATTTCCTTATCCTTTTATAGACGCTGATGTATAGAGATGTTCAGTACCATCTTATAGATCTTGTGACTTGTATTCACCCGGGTTTTGGAAAAATTTTACATGCTGAGTTGCGAAATTTCTTTATAATAGATGTTGAATATTTGAGAATTTATTCGTTATTTTCGCATGTTGTTAGGCTTACCTAGTCTTAAAGACTAGGTGCCATTACGATATCCTACGGAGGAAAATTGGGTTCGTGGCAGTGAACTTTTGTACTTATGTTCTACTTTTTTACTTAACATTAGATTTAACAGTAATTCTTTTCTCATTTGGAAAGGTGAAACTTGAATCTCAATGTCATAACTTTACTCTGTTGTGGATGACAGACAGAATTGATAAAAAAAAAAATTAAAAAAAAAGAGTTAAATTTTGAAAACTTATCAATTGCATGTTGCTTTTAAAAGTCTAGGTAAGGTTTGTTCAGTCAATTTGTTTCTATTCTGATTACTTAATAATTTATTTATATTTGCTTCAGACCTAATTAAAAGTCAGTGGCAAAATTAAAATTTACGATTAAATTTTCATTAGAATGAGTTTTCTTTGTATTTTTTGATTTGTTTATACATGTGTGTTTATTTTTTATTTTTTTTATAGTAATTTATTTAAGTTTTGCTTATTTAATTTATAATTTGTCTAGGTTAGTTTAGAATGAATACCAAAGTCATTGTGGACTCTCAACCTTGTGGTCATTATGAAATTCATTAACTTTGATAATTTAAAATTGAAATTGCCATGTGTTATACGGAAGCTCACAGAGGAAACTTTATATAACAATATATCATATGAGAAAAGAGAAATATATAAAAAATAAATGCAATATATGATTTGGTCACTTGACCTCTATATGAGCAATTCACTAAAAAAAAATTCACAAACCTTTTCTGTCAAAAAAGGAATAGCCAAATAAGGAATAAAGTTTATATTTATCTTTTAAGAAAAGTAACAAAATAAATGTAGCAAATATTTTGCCCATGCTTCAAACGAAAATTAAAACTCAAATATGATAAATTAGGTCAGATACACCAGCATAACATTTTATTATTATTATTATTATTATTATTATTATTATTATTATTATTATTATTATTATTTTATACAATAAAATATGCTCCATATAATAACTACTACACTCTCTATTTCAATTTAAGTGACACTTTCCTTATTAGTCCGTTGCAAAAAAATTATACATTTCTATATTTAGAAATAATTTAACTTTAAACTTTTATTTTTTCCACTATACCCTTCAGAGGCAGATGTAGTATTGCACCGATGGGTTTAACTGAACCCATAATTTTTGATTCAAAGTAAAAATCCATATGTCAAAATTCATTAAAATTGCAAAAATAGTAGATATGAACCCATAACTTTAATAATATAATGAGTTCAATGCTAAAAACTATAAAAGTTAAACCCGTTGGGTTTAAATCATGGATCCGCCTCTAATACCCTTAATGAGAAGCTTTTATAGCCACACAAATGTCATGGCCTCACAAAGCTTTTGCCCTTTTAGCTTTTAGGAAAACATATTTCAAAAGTCTTCTTTTTGTTTCCATACACTTTTTTCCAAGTCAAACTAGCGCATCTAAATTGAAACGGAGGGAGTATTAAATTACTAACTCATCTAAATCCTTTTGTAACGACCCGACCAGTCGTTTTGATCTCTAGAGCGTTGTCTGGTGGTTTGAGGCCTCGAGTAGCTTCACTTCATGTTTTACGACTTATGCATGTGGTCGGAATCAGATTTCAGAATTTCGGAGTTGATTCAGATGGAAAATCCTCAATTCAGAAGCTTTGAGTTGGAAGAGTTGACCAAGGTTTGATTTTTGAGTAAACAACCTCGGGAATCGGATTTGAAAGTCTCACTAGGTTTGTATGATTATTTCGAACTTGGGTGTATGTTCGGGTTAGTGCCTGTTTGCCCGGGAGCATTTCAACGCTCATTTTGGAAATCTGGCATTTTGAAAGTTTTAGAAATTCCTAAGTTTGACCTAAAGTGGACTTTGGTGTTATCGATGTTCGTTTGGTTTTCCAAGCCTTGGAATAGGTTCGTATCGTGATTTATGACTTATGTGTAAAGTTTGTCATCATTCTGGAATGTTTAAGTATGAGTCGGACTCATTCGTTGATGTTTGAGAGTTTGAAAGTTTAAAGAAAGGTTTTGACTGTCAATGCGCATTTTTGATGTTGTTTGACGTGATTTGAAGCTTCGACTAAGTCCTTATCGCATTTTAGGACTTGTTTGTATGGATGGATGGGGTCCCGGGAGTCTCGGCTGCGAATCGGATTGGAATCGGGTCGAGTTTTGGACTGAAAGATTTGTTGAAGCTTAAGGCTTCTGGTGTGATCGCACCTGCGAGGTTTTGGCCGCAGGTGCGAGATCGTAGAAGTTGCCAAGGGGTCATAGAAGCGATTCTAGTTAAGCTGGGTAATGGCTACGGTGTTAGATTATTTTGCATTTGCGAGGTTGTAGATGCGGGTAGAAGGTCGCCGAAGTAGAATTGGCCAAAGTGGCCTAGGCACATACGAGCTGACTTGGTCACACAGGTGCGTGAGCGCAGAAGCGCTTGTTGTATGCAACAGCGGAAGTGCAGATGTGCTATTTGGACCGCAGAAGTGGAGGCTGTTGGCTTGAGTTGGGTCCCCACATGTGATGGATTTTCCTTTAGGTTCAAAGCCGTAGAAGCGACTATTTGTCTACAGATGTGAAATTCGCCTGGGCAGTGAGTTTTATTGCGGACTTAGCCCATTTCTCTCACATTTTTTATTTGATTGCGTGATTTTTGGAGCTCTTGCAAGGTAAGTAATTCCCACATATTGTAAGTTAATTATACCAATTTTATAAAGATTAAACAACCTAGGAAAGGGTGTCATCCTACATAAACAACTTCACATTAACATGGAAATTTGTGGGAAATTTTGGACTTTTGAAGAAAAACCTAGAAATTATATTTTTAGATTTTGACCATGATTTTGAAAATGGAATTAGGAATAAATTACATATTTGAGTTCGTGATGTCATGAGAAATGTTCATCTTCAAAAAATTTCGAAATGCAGGCACGTAGGCCCGAGGGTTGACTTTGTTGACTTTTCAAGCAGAGTTGGAAACTGTTATAAATTAATTGATTATGATGTTGGAGTATATTTTTATTGATTTTTCTGATTGTTTGACTAGTTTCAGATTGATGGGAATCGACTTGAGGTGTTAGAGAGGCATGAGAGCCGGTTACGGAACTTCGGAGTGAGGTAAGTCTCCTGTCTAACCTTGTGAGGGAGAAATTACCCTGTATGTAATATATTTATTACATGCTACATGTTGTGGGAGCTATGCACGTACGAGGTGACGAGTGTCTCTGTGTATGCTAGAATTCCTGATTATGTACGGGTAGACTAAGATTTACGCCATGTTTTAGTTGTACTGTTTGAGTTATTCTTGCCTTTTCAACTCTTTTATTTCGCATTAAGACATGAGGCTAGTCTTACATAGAGTGATGGACTTGATATTGTAGTGAATTGATGAGCTACATGATTATTCACGCAATAATTGTGCTACTCTTACGAATTTCTCCCCCATTGTGCGTTTCCATCAAAAAGCTTCCTTAAATTTCATAACTCACACATGTATTCGTGAATTGGGTTAAAGACCCGTTAAAGCATCTTATTCTAATGGGATCGGGTTGTTCGCCTCGGCAGGATTATATACTACACTCTTATGGGATCGGGGTGTTCACCTCGACAGGATTAGGCACCACACTTTTATAAGATCGGACCATTCACCTCGACAGGATTATGTACCACACTCTTCTAGGATCGGGCAGCTTGCCTCAACAGGATTACGTACCACACTCATATGGTATTGCGATGTTCCCCTCGACAAAATTATGTACTACACTTTAATGGGATTGGGCCGTTCGCCTTCGTAAGATATTGTAACACACTCTTATGGGATCGGGTTGTTCACCTCAGTATTTCTATAAAACATAATATGGGATAGGGTCGTTCGCCTCGGCATTGCTATATAACACTCTTATGGGATTGGGTTGTTCGCCTCGGTAACTTCATGAACTACTATTATGGGATTGGGCTGCTAGCCTTGGCAACTTTATGAACTACCATTATGGGATCAGGCCATTCGCCTCAGCAGAATCGTTCGTTATATTTGACTAGATGCCATTGTATCCTTGAGTTTTTCCTGTCTTGAGTTGTGGTGACCTATCTGGTGGGGACCATATTATATATTCCATTAGAGGAGGTAACAGATAATTGAAGACTTGTGTTTACTGTTCAGATAAGGATCATATCACGTACCTATACTTATTTTACTATTTTATTATCATGTTTCATACTTTTTAAATTTCTACTGTATTTGATTTATTGGACCACTAATAAATGTCGATGTCGATCCCTCGTCACTACTTTTCTGCGGTTAAGCTAGATACTTACTGGCTACGCATTGATTTACGTACTCATGCTATATTTCTGCACTTATTGTATAGGTACATATTTCTGATGGTCTTTTGGGCGCAAAAGCGCAGCTATTGCGGGAACTTTAAGGTGAGTTGCATCCCATATTACGATCTGCAACATATAGAGTCTCCATCATAATTTTTTTATATTATCCTTTCTATCTTTCAAGACAGATGTTGTATTTTATTGTATTTCCTAGTAGATGCTCATGCACTTGTGACACTGGATTTTGGGGTTCCTAGTGGAGGTTCACTATTGTAGTTCACATTATTATTATTATTTCACTTTATGATTTATTTACATTTAGAAATTGGTAAATAAAAGCACAGGTTTCAATGAGTGCCAGTTTTTGCTCTATTATTTAATGGGATTTCGTGATTTCAACAATAACAAAATGAACAATTAAGTTGGTAGTTCACCGTTGTGTTGCCTAATGGCGAAGTTGGGTGTCATCACGGCCTACAGTAAAATTTGTGTCGTGACACCTTTGTCTTTGAAGATTTAGAAAATATTCCATTGGTTGAATTCATCTATTGAGTTAATGTTAAAGTATTACTTCTTTATTCAAAAATTATTGCATATATCCCAACGTTAATTATTATATCACATAATTCATTTTTATTCTATATTTTGTACTTTTTTTTATAATAATAAACGCAAAACACACGTGCATTATACTTACACTAAGACTAGTCTTACAAAAGCGATAAGATAAAAAAGATGGTGTAATATTTGTGATCATGATTTTCTTTTTCATGAGCCAATAAGTTTTTCTCTTGAATGTAAAACTCATCCTCCTCCCCCCTGCCCCCCCCTCCAATTTTGAATGTTCAATTGCCTTTTAGATTCATGTCGCCCATAAATAGTTAGGCAGAGATCCATTTTAAAGCTTATACTTATCACAAGAATTAAAAATGAAAAAAATACACTAATGGCTTCCTTTAAAGTTCTTTTTTATCTAGTTATCTTGGGTCTAATTGCATATGACATCGTTTCAGTCATCCCGTAAATTTGCTATAATAGATGCTTATAAATTGTTCGCCCTATATTTTTTGAATTTACTGTCATGTCCATTGGTACATGTCACTGTTTCTTTCTTCCCTTTAACTTGCTACAATATCTGCCTGTTAATTGCTCGTCCTATACTTTTCGGATTTATGGTCATGTCAATGGCACATGTCACCATTTATTTCTTCCGATTAATTTGCTACAATATCTGCCTGTTAATTGCTCGCCCTATATTTTTTTGGATTTGTGTTTATGTCCAATGGCACATATCGTTGTTTCATTAGTCCCTTTAATTTGCTACAATATCTACATATGAATTGCTCGTCCTATATTTTTTGGATTTGTTGTCACCTCTATTTGCACATATTCATCATTTTATTCATTCATTCCTTTATTTTGCTACAATATATGCTTGTTATTAATTGCTCGCACTATATTTTTTGGATTTGCGGTCATGTGCATTGACACATATCATTATTTCATTCATCCCTTTAATTTGTTACAATATCTACATATTAATTGCTCGCCCTATATTTTTTGGATCTGTTGTCACCTCCATTGGCACATGTTAATCGTTTCATTCATTCATTCCTTTAATTTGTTACAATATATGTCTGTTATTAACTGCTCGCCCTATATTTTTTTAATTTGCGGTCATGTGCATTGATCCCTTTAATTTGTTACAACATCTACCTATTAATATCTCGCCGTATATTTTTTGGATTTATTGTCACCCCCATTGGCACATTTTTATCGTTTCATTCATCCCTTTAATTTGCTACAATATCTACCTGTTAATTGCTCACCCTATATTTTTTGGATTGCGGTCATCTCCATTGGCACATGTCATTATTTTATTTATCCCTTTAATTTGCTAAAATATCTACCTATTAATTGCTTGCCTTGTATTTTTGAATTTGTTGTCACGTCCATTAATTGTTTCATTTCTTTCTTTAATTTGCTACAATATCTGCCTGTTAATTGCTCGCCCTATATTTTTTTGGATTTGTAGTCATGTTCATTGGCATATATCATCGTTTTATTTATACCTTTAATTTGCTAATTGCTCGCCCTATAATTTTCGGGTTTATGGTCATTTTGTGTTTAATAGGTAAATCGTAAATATTTATAAAGATTGTAGTGTCTAATAGGAAAAAAAGGTCTAGTGAGGTGTTAATGTAAAATAAGCGGACAAGTCTAATGGGAAGCTTATGTATTTGCCTCTAGTTTAAGTTTTAGAAACTACTTTTCACATAACTATAGTGAGTGTTCTAATTGAAGGGACAACCTTGGTCCAACCCTTGAGGCTATCAGACTGACTAGTGTTAAATAATATTTCTAAATGGCCTACAAAAATCCAAGTCTGATCCTATTTAATTAACTGGTGAGTCCCTTTGGGGGTATTCGATAAAATTGAAACCCTCTAAACACCTGACCATATTTAAATTTTTATCACCTTTAATATGTAAATATTTTTAAGTTTAATTTACAAATTTTAGCTTTTGTTTCACTTTTTATCGGTTTTTATCCAAGAAAATTCAAAATGATAAAAAAGTTACACTTTTATATATTAGATTTATCTTTCATTTACAAAGAAAAGAAATTCAAAAACGATATGCCTTCCTCTAAATTAGTTTTAATAATTTTTAGATTAGAAGTAGGTAACTCCCCCCCTCCCCCATCTCTCTCGCTTATCATCTTACATGGAAGTACACCATAAGTAAATTGATGGAATGTGATGACCCAAAAGGTCATCACTTGTGTTGCAACTGAATTCAGTGTTTCGAGACCTAAAAACCTCTCTTTTACCTCACCTTGATTTGTGTGTGTGGTCCGGACCTATATCCGGAAAGCCTTCTATGTGAAAATATGAGAAATAAAAATTTTTAAAGTTAAAAACTTGATTATGGTTGACTTTGGTCAACATTTTGAGCAAACGGACCCAGATCCGTGTTCCAACGATCCCGGGAGGTCCGCAGTAATATGTCGGAAATGAATTCCGAGGTCCCAAGCCGTAGAAATCAAATTTTTTGAAAGAAATTATTTTACTGAATTATCTAAGAAATAAAGAAAAGAATTAATGTTTGAAACCATTGTTATCGGGCCTGTATTTTGGTTCCAGGGCCCGGTACAAACTTGTTATAGTATTTGAAAGATGACTGTGAAAATTGGTGAAAAAGGAAGTTTATTTGACGTGAGTTAGACTTCCGGTTGAAGATTTATGAACTTTGAGAGTTCTTAATGAAAATGTTGAGTTTTGAGATTAATTCATCATTTTTCATATTATTTTGATGATGTGATCGCACGAGTAGGTCCATATGATGGTTTGAGTTAGCATGCACACTTGGTTTGGAGTTCTGAGGGCTCGATTGAGTGTCGGGTAAGTTCCGGGATGTCTTAGGCTTAAAACCAAAAGTTGTAGGTCTCTGAACCTGCTAGTGCGGTCTGCAAGAAAACATGTGCGACCGCGGAAGGGGCCAGTGCGGTGCGCGGTGGAGGGCTGTGTGGCCGCAATCGACTTTTTGCGGTCAGTACAGGGCACTGGATTGCAGTATCCTCAGGAGGGACTGTGGCCGTAGTCCATTTTGTGCGGTCTGCACAGGAGGTCTGACAGGGGTATAAATAGACGGGATTTTCAGTTATTTTCATTTTTCAAAACCCCAAAAAAACATAAGAGGGGATTTTTCAAACAACTTTTCTTCTCCAAAATGTTGGTAAGTGATTTCTAACACATTTTCTGCACTCCTTAACTTCTTTTAACATGATTTCAACTCAAAATCAATGATTTTTATGGGGGAAATTGGGTGTTTTGGGTAGAACCTAGGTTTTTAAAAAATTTGGGATTTGAACCTCGATTTGAGGTCCGATTTCAAAACAAATTATATATTTGAGTTCGTGGGGGAATGGGTAATCGGGTTTCGGTTAAACCTCGGGTTTTGACCATGTGGGCCCGGGGGCGATTTTTGACTTTTTGGGTAAAACTTTAGAAAACTCATTTTCATCCATTCAAATTTTTTCATTTAGCGTTTATTGATGTAATTAAGTAACTTATGACTAGATACGAGCGAATTAGTGGTGGAATCAGGGGTAAAGCTATAATTGAGTCGTGAATTGTGTTCGTGGCATCGAGGTAAGTGTTTGGTCTAACCTTAGCTTGAGGGATTAGGAGTTGAATCTTATTTGCTATGCGGTAATTGTTGAGTACGACGTATATGCATGGTGACGAGTATCTATACGTTGGTGTCTAGCATGACCGTGAATTTTTAAATTGTGAATATCTTGATTTCGTTGTATCTTTCATGCATGTTGATGATTTCTATTTGTTGTGAAAAGTTTGTGGAAGGAATCGTGACCTTTGAACATCGAGGAGCATTGGCTCAAGTGATATCACAAATTGTGAAAGTACATGAGTTGATTGAACCCTTTATAGCATTGGCTCAAGTGGTAAAGTGAATTGTGAAGTAAAAGTGAACAGGAGAAAGAAGTCATTAAATTGTTCCCTTGCCGGGATATAGTTGTTTACTTGGTTATCTCGCTTGCCGGGATGCTGAGATTATTGATGTTGCTCCTTGCCGGGACTTATTTGTTAAATTGTTGTTCCCTTGCCGGGATTCCCATTATAATCTAGTTTATTCCTTTCCCCCCATTGTTTGTGATTGTTGTTTGGGTGAGGAAGAGTGCTAAAGCACGAAGGGTGATGGCGTGCACTATTTGTTATTGTGAGGAAAGAATGTAAAGCACGAAGGGTGATGCCGTGCCGCACGATGTACCATTCCGTGCCGATTTTATTGATTACGTGATGAGGAAAGAGAGTAAAAGCATGAAGGGTGATGTCGTGCACATTTTTATTATATGATTGCTTTGGTAAGGACGAGAGTAAAAGCATGGAGGGTGATGTCGTGAACACTTTTATTATATAACTATTTTGGTGAGGACGAGAGTAAAAGCATAAAGGGTGATGTCATGCATTTGTTGATTTCTGATTCTTTGTTGATATCCGAGTTATGTTGATTCTTTCCTTACTTGATGTCTTTCTATTCGGAACTGTTATCTCCCCCACAACATGCTCCCCCTCCCATATTAACTGGTTATTTATGTATTTCTTTTCCGCTGTATATATTTGAACTGCACAGGTTTATTAGGTAGTCTAGTCCTAGACTCGTCACTACTTCGCCGAAGTTAGGCTAGACACTTACCAGCACATGGGGTTGGCTGTGCTGATACTACACTCTACATTATGTGCAGATCCCGGAGCAGCTTTTGGATCATAGTGTGGAGGCTACCTTCAGTCCACGCGGAGATCCAAGGTAGATAT
This sequence comes from Nicotiana tabacum, assembly GCF_000715075.1. Taxonomy (NCBI): domain Eukaryota; kingdom Viridiplantae; phylum Streptophyta; class Magnoliopsida; order Solanales; family Solanaceae; genus Nicotiana; species Nicotiana tabacum. Next base: position 173,491,051 of record NC_134090.1, read on the forward strand.
GCAGGTGTCCGCAGGCCCTAGCGTCTCCTCTATTCCTATTTCTTGTTTCATTTTCCCTTTATTCAGAAATAGTGTATTGTCATTTTCTTCAGACTTTGTATGTAGCAAATCATAGACCGTCTGTGACATAGTGACACCGGATTTTGTGTGCTTTAAGTTTTTAAGAGTTGTAATAGATGCAAATTGCACATATTTAGATCTTATCTTCCGCTTAATTATTTAAAAATTCTGCTATTTTCATGTTATCGTCTTATATTTGTTAAAAAGAAATAATTGGTTAGTGAAGTAATTAGATTAAAGGGTTAGCTTGCCTAGCTCACATTAGTAGGCGCCATCACGACTCCCGAGGGATGAAAATCTGGGTCGTGACAAGTTGATATCAGAACTCTAGGTTACATGGGCCTCACAGTTCATAGACAAGCTTAGTAGAGTCTGAAGGATCGGTACAGAGACGTCTGTATTTATCCCCCAAAGGCTATAGAGTTAAAAACAACTTCACATTTATTCTCTCCTGTCGTACGGTTTGGTTTCTCAATACTAATTGAACTTCTACTCTGTTCGTTCGCAGATAGAAACAACTTCACATTTATTCTCTTCAGTAGCCCGAGCCCCTAGCTAAAGGCCGAGGTAGGAGGCCGTGCTAAAGGCCAAGGCCGAGGCCGTGCTAAAGGCCGAGGTAGGAGCAGAGCTCGGCCCCGAGCAGCAGCACCAGTGGTGGGGCCTCAGGTTGACTTTGATGACGAGGTTCCGGCCCCAGCAGTTCCGATATGCCCAACTCAGGTCCTAGAGGGGTTTATTGCTACCCCAGTTCTTCAGGATGCTCTGGTCCGTCTAGTGGGCCTCATGGAGAGTGTCACCGAGCGGGCTTGCTTCCTGTAGCACCAACCATCTTTCAGGCTGGAGGAGGATCCCAAACTCGTCCTACTCGCACTCCGGAGCAGGTAGCTCCCCAGATTCAGACTCTAGCAGTTCAGCCAGTTGGAGCAGTTCAGCCGGGTGTGGTATCTCAGACCGGTGATGGAGGAGCTATGTTTGCCGATGCTTTGTGGAGGTTGGGTAGGTTCACCAAACTCTTCAGTACTACTTTCAGCGGTGCATTTACTAAGGATCCCCAGGATTATCTAGACAGCTGCCATGAGGTTCTCAGGAACATGGGGATAGTTGAGACCAATGGGGTCGATTTTGCCACTTTTCGCTTGTCTGGAACCGCCAAGACATGGTGGAGAGATTATTGCTTGGCTAGACCAGCCGGATCGCCAGCCTTGAATTGGGAGCAGTTTGCACAGCTATTTCTAGAGAAGTTTCTCCCCATTACTCAGAGAGAGGCGTATCGGAGGTAGTTTGAGCATCTCTATCAGAAAACTCATTTTCATGGGTTCAAATTGATTCATTTAACTTTTATTGATATAATTAAGTAACTTGTGACTAGATACGAGCGAATTGGTGGTGGAATCAGGGGGTAAAGCTATAATTGAATCGTGAATTGTGTTCCTGGCATCGAGGCAAGTGTTTGGTCTAACCTTAGCTTGAGGGATTAGGAGTTAAGTCTTATTTGCTATGTGGTAATTGTTGAGTACGACGTATAGGCATGATGACGAATATCTATACATTGGTGTCTAGCATGACCGTGAGTCTTTAAATTGTGAATATCTTGATTTCGATGTATCTTTCATGTCTTGGTGATGATTTCTATTTGTTGTGAAAAGTTTGTGGAAGGAATCGTGACATTTGAACATCGAGGAGCATTGGCTCAAGTGATATCACAAATTGTGAAAGTACATGAGTTGATTGAACCCTTTGGAGCATTAGCTCAAGTGGTAAAGTGAGTTGTGAACTAAAAGTGAATAAGAGAAAGAAGTCATTAAATTGTTCCCTTGCCAGGATTGTTTTCTTGGTTATCTCCCTTGCCGGGATGTTGAGATTATTGATGTTTCTCCCTTGCCGGGGCTTATTTGTTAAATTGTTGTTCCCTTGCCGGGATTCCCATTATAATCTTGTTTATTCGCTTGCCCCTCCCCTCATTGTTTGTGATTGTTGTTTGGGTGAGGAAGAGTGCTAAAGTATGAAGGGTGATTCTATGCATTGTTTGTTATTGTGAGGAAAGAGTGTAAAGCATGAAGGGTGGTGCCGTGCCGCACGATGTACCATTCCGTGCCGATTTTATTGATTACATGGTGAGGAAAGAGAGTAAAAGCATGAAGTGTGATGCCATGCACATTTTTATTATGTGATTGCTTTGGTGAGGATGAGAGTAAAAGCACGAAGGGTAATGCCGTGCACACTTTTATTATATAACTGCTTTGGTTAGGACGAGAGTAAAAGCACGAAGGGTGATTTCATGCATTTGTTGATTTCTGATTCTTTGTTGATATCCGAATTATGTTGATTCTTTTCTTACTTGATGTCTTTCTATTCGGAACTGTTATCTCCCCCACAACATGCTCCCCCTCCCATATTGATTAGTTATTATTTGTATTTCTTTTTCGCTGTATATATTTGAATTGCACAGGTTTATTAGGTAGTCTGGTCCTAGCCTCGTCACTACTTCACCGAGGTTAGGCTAGACACTTACCAACACATGGGGTCGGTTGTGCTAATACTTTACTCTGCACTATGTGCAGATCCCGGCGCAGCTTTTGGACCGTAGTGTGGAGGCTACCTTCAGTCCACGCGAAGATCCAAGGTAGACCTACAGGCGTCCGCAGGCCCTGGCGTCTCCTCTATTCCTATTTCTTTTTTTATATTTCCTTTATTCAGAAACAGTGTATTGTCATTTTCTTCAGACTTTGTATGTAATAAATCTTAGACCATCTGTGACACTGTGACACCAGGTTTTGGGTGCTTTAGAATTTTAAGAGTTGTAATAGATGCAGATTTCAGATATTTAGATGTTATCTTCTACTTAATTATTTAAAAATTCCGCTATTTTCATGTTATCGTCTTATATTTGTTAAAAAGAAATAATTGGTTAGTGAAGTAATTAGATTAAAGGTTTGGCTTGCCTAGCTCACATTAGTAGGCGCCATCACGACTACCAAGGAGGGAAAATTTGGGTCATGACACGGAAGCTCGAAAAATGAGATGTTATATCCCGCATTTTTCGTATGTTAAAGTTTCGCCGTAAGCTAATCGACGTAAGTTTGAGAATGAGAGTATTTTGGAGATTATAAACATTATGCTATTTCAAACAAGTGATAAGTAAATTTGTGAAGGTGAGAGCGTAAGCAAATCGAAGAAAATGAATTTCGTTGATGTTTGACATTTTGGAATAAAATATGGCTCGAGATAAAATACCCGGTATTTATGGATAAGTTCAATACAAGATTCCACATGACCATGATAGTAAGGTGTATAAGGTGCGTTAAAAGTGAGTAGTATTTTAAATGATTTGATATAATTCTTAATTATGTGAATAATTGGTTAATTATTGGTTAATGGGAAACTAATAAGTTAATTATTAGTTAGTGATCGGTTAATTAAGGTCTTTGGATAAAGACCAACCCAAAACGTGGAAAGCTTTCCTTACCAACCTAAAGACTATTAAATAAGGTAGAAAGGTGTCACACTTTGAGAAAGAAAAGTAACACCAAGCTTGGAATGTGGGGCCTACCCAAATATTAAAGATAACATTCATAATTCAATCATATTTTCTTGTCTCTTACGAAGCATTTACGCTAAGCTTTTCAATTACATAATAACGTCAATTCTAACATCATAAGAAATATTTCAGCCAAGCTTTCCATTGAATAGTAACATTAACACTAAATCTCTTGAGAAAGAGCATCAACAGAGATGAATTTGCAATAGCAACATTATTTCTTTGAGCATTTCATACGGATTGTTCCCTATTTGGATCTTAGTGTTATGTGTTTTGTCGTAATTAACGGGTGTTAGAGGGATTGTCAAGAGAATCGAGTCAAGTATCTTAAGGCTATCCCTTCTTTATTTTTGGCATGATCCATACAATACAAACGAAATGAGTAAATGCACAACTTCCATAAATGACTCTATTCATAGAAATACTAGAGACTCCTATGTTCTAGAATTCCCATATGTGTTATTGTTCTATCGTTTGTTCATGGGACTCAGAAAATACGTAAGTTGAAAAAAGTTTATTTTATGATATTAGTCAAAGGCATAATGGTCTTATGACGTTCCGAGAGATTTTATTGACGTACTTCTCATGCATTGCATTCATTTATATATGTACATTGACCCATGACCAGACGGTGTTTAAATATATATATATATATATATATATATATATATATATATATATATATATATATATATATATATATATATATATATATATATATATATGTGTGTGTGTGTGTGTGTGTGTGTGTGTGTGTGTGTGTGTGTGTGTGTGTGTGTGTGTGTGTGTGTGTGTGTGTGTGTGTGTGTGTGTGTAGGAAAATGTTATGGCGTTATATACGCACCATCACCTGATCAGCTGGTATACGTTGATGATTTTGCCCACAGTGGCCGAGATGATATGATGGGATGCTCTCAGAGGCTTGATGATGTTATAAACACATGTACTACTGCATGACATGACATTCATACACATATTCATGACACTGTAAGTATTTCATGATTTATAGAGTTATCCACACTTACATAATTTGTATTCCTTACATACTCGGTACATTATTTGTACTGACATCCCTTTTGCCTCGTGACACTGCGTTTTATGCCCGTATGTCCCGATAGATAGGTCGAGAGTCCTCCAAGTAGGCGATCAGCTCAGCGAAAAATGTTGGTGCGCTCCATTTGCTCCGGAGTTGCTTGTTTGATTAGTATTATTTAGACGCGTATTGTTTGGTATGGAGGGATCCTATCCCGACCTTTATGTTAAGTGTGTACTCTTAGAGGCTTGTAGACGATGCCATGTATACGAATGCTTGTATGGCCTTGCCAGCCTATATTTTGAGTTTATAAATGATCATGATGGCCTTATAGGCCCGTATATCGCATGTATAAATTTTTATATTAGGTTAGGTCGTCCTATATTGAGTATTGCTCTATGATTATTCTCCTAAGCCCATGACGGCCTGTTTGGCCCATTTGCCAATGAAAGTGCAATAAGAAAGATAGGTTATGTTGGTACTCGGTTGAGTAAGGTACCGGATGCTCATTGCGGCCCATAGGTTTGGGTCGTGACAAAAGTGGTATCAGAGCAGTTCTGTCCTAGGGAGTCTTCAAGCCGTGTCTAGTAGAGTCTTATTTATGAGTGTGTCGTGCACCACACTTATAAGTAGGAGGCTACAGGGCATTTGGGACTGTCACTCTTTCTTCTTATTCTTGATCGTGTGGTAGAGCTCAGTTGTAAGAACTCAATTTCATAAATTCTATCTTATTCTCAATACAACGATGCCTACATCCAGGAAGACGATTGGTAAGAGTTATAGTTGTGGATGAGTTGAGTCAGAGGAACTCATTTTTCGCATAATGCTTATGATGGATAAATATGAGGTACTTAGCAGATTATGTGTATACTAAGATGTGTAAGCTCCTTCGTAAGGATCCCTAAGGCAAGAATACTTATCCACTCTTACGGTAAAAAAGAATAACGGAATTGGAAGGAGGACACAAGTTTCAGCACGTAAAAGAAGCAAGGTGAAGAAGGATACGAGGTACCCAGTTAATAAAGATTATCATTATTTACCATTCAGGAAGGGAGATATAAGCATTTTGAGTCACCTTCAATAGTGACAGATGTACGTACAATCAGCCACACTGATCTCTGTTATGCCCTATGGGAGCTAACATATATAGTATAAGAGAAAGACGGGATATCAGGTTCTGGTTGGGGTTAGAGTAACTCAAAAATTGTTGATGGATTGTTTGCTTTAGTTGACATTTCCGAAGGATATTGCAAATGTGTTAATAGATCTCCTTGTGAGATACCTAGATGGAGCACTCTAAAATAGTACAACTAGATATAAGTACTACAAAGACAGACACTGGAATCCTGGAAGGGATAAATATTATCTTAGTATGGATCCCATCCCTAGTAGAGCGAGAATGTTAGGCAATTCGAAGAGCCAATGGATGGAGCAAGGGCAGCTAAAAGCAAAAGAATGTCTTGTTCGAGTTTTCAGAATAAAGTAATAGACAGAAATGTTAGCGGGATAAGAAGAGAGTTAATGAAGCATTATGAGTAAAATGAGATACATGGATGACAACGGTAGAGTATTACAGAGTTTATAGATAAGGGAAGGAAAATACGAGAAGTGAAAAGCCTTGAGGACAAAAGAATATAGGTCATAAAGTCACATCCTCATTTCGAGAAATAAGTTCGTGACTCTAATGTTATTACCAAAAGGAAAAGTTAGATCCTAGAGTAATAGAAATCAGTATGGATTAGTGAACAAGATAAACTAAACATAATTTAGGGACTGAGTGATTTGATAATGGTCGTCATCATGAGAATTTCATATTGCATTCTGGCAATAATAGAATGGACAACAGAAGAAGATGTATGAGAAATTCAGAGAATGGTCATTCAGGAAGACGTTTCCCTAAAGCAAGCAATGTGAGAAAAGTTAAGCTTAAGGGACTGTATGTGTCAGTTACACTAAGTGTCACCCTCGTGAGTAAGGAAATTTGTTATCCTTGGTACAGAAGATTACCGCATGGCAAGTAAAGGTCATCGATGATGTGAAAAGACACCAAAGATGAAGAAGTAAAACATCTATACATAGATCATCATAGCACTAAATCTTAGTACTCCCATAAAGGGGGGAATATTGAGTGATATGGCATTAAGTCGGAACTAAGTGGTTCTAGTAACTATTGAATGGTAAAGGAAGAATGCGATAAAAATGAGAAATGGATGAGATATCACTTATTTAAATCCCACAAATATGCTATGATTCCAGAATATTATGCAAACACAATGTTAAGGAGAGAAAGTAAGGGTTCCTGCCTAAAATGTTATTGATTAATAAGGAGCCAGTGCGATAGATAAGTTAATACAAAGGAAATAACCCAAGAAAGAATACGTGGAATATTGATATGAGAATGGGCCAACGAGGAGTTAGTAGTTGATTCTGGAAGAACCTAGTTATGGCTAGACAGGCGGTTATAGAAGAATTAGCAGATCATGCAAGATAAGCATAGTAAAACCCAACATAGTGAATTCGGCCTAAGTACAGTGACTTAAAGAGGAAATGGTCTTGTAACAAAAACCTCACAACAATATTGTATGCACTCCATAAGAAAGTGGCACTTACCGTGGCTAATGAACGGGAAGTAAAATCAGAAGTGATATTCAAGATCATATGGGTTATATGGAAATATTTGTGGGCACTAAGATAAGCTAAGTATACATACAACAAAGAGGCAGAAACAACATGAAAAGTAATAGCTTACATTTAAAGAAAGCCGAGAAGGAGTGAAAGGAATTATTCAATCAATGATCCAGAGTTAGTTACTTTATGAACGCGCTTAAGATTTCGGAGTATGATATATGCAAAAAAATTTGAAATGCAGGCACGTAGGCCCGCGGGTTGACTTTGTTGACTTTTCAAGCAGAGTTGGAAACTGTTATAAATTAATTGATTATGATGTTGGAGTATATTTTTATTGATTTTCCTGATTGTTTGAGTAGTTTCAGATTGATGGGCATCGGCTTGAGGTGTTAGAGAGGCATGAGAGCCGGTTACGGAACTTCGGAGTGAGGTAAGTCTCCTATCTAACCTTGTGAGGGGGAAATTACCCTTTATGTAATATATTTATTACATGCTACATGTTGTGGGAGCTATGCACGTACGAGGTGACGAGTGTCTGTGTGTATGCTAGAATTCCTGATTATGTCCGGGTAGACTAACATTTAAGCCATGTTTTAGTTGTACTGTTTGAGTTATCCTTGCCTTTTCAACTCTTTTATTTCGCATTACGACATGAGGCTAGTCTTGCATAGAGTGATGGACTTGATATTGTAGAGAATTGATGAGCTACTTGATTATTTACGCAATAATTGTGGTACTCTTACGAATTTCTCCCCCATTGAGCGTTTCCATCAAAAAGCTTCCTTAAATTTCATAACTCACACATGTATTCGTGAATTTGGTTAAGGACCCATTAAAGCATCTTATTCTAATGGGATCGGGTTGTTCGCCTTTGCATGATTATATACTACACTCTTATGGGATCGGGGTGTTCACCTCGACAGGATTAGGTACCACACTTTTATAGGATCGGACCATTCGCCTCGACAGGATTATGTACCACACTCTTCTAGGATCGGGCAGCTTGCCTCGACAGGATTATGTACCACACTCATATGGTATCACGATGTTCCCCTTGACAAAATTATGTACTACACTTTAATGGGATCGGGTCGTTCGCCTTCGTAAGATATTGTAACACACTCTTATGGGATCGGGTTGTTCACCTCGGTATTTCTATAAAACATAATATCGGATAGGGTCGTTCGCCTCGGCATTGCTATATAACACTCTTATGGGATTGGGTTGTTCGCCTCGGTAACTTCATGAACTACTATTATGGGATCGGGCTGCTAGCCTCGGCAACTTCATGAACTACCATTATGGGATCAGGCCATTCACCTCAGCAAAATTGTTCGTTATATTTGACTAGATGCCATTGTATCCTTGAGTTTTTCCTGTCTTGAGTTGTGGTGACCTATCTGGTGGGGACCATATTATATATTCCATTAGAGGAGGTAACAGATAATTGAAGACTTGTGTTTACTGTTCAAATAAGGATCATATCACGTACCTATACTTATTTTACTATTTTATTACCATTTTTCATAATTTTTTAATTTCTACTGTATTTGATTTATTGGACCACTAATAAATGTCGATGTCGATCCCTCGTCACTACTTTTCTGGGGTTAAGCTAGATACTTACTGGCTACGCGTTGATTTACGTACTCATGCTATATTTCTGCACTTATTGTATAGGTACATATTTCTGATGGTCTTTTGGGCGCAAAAGCGCAGCTATTGCGGGAACTTTAAGGTGAGCTGCATCCCATATTACGATCTGCAACATATAGAGTCTCCATCATAATTTTTTTATATTATCCTTTCTATCTTTCAAGACAGATGTTGTATTTTATTGTATTTTCTAGTAGATGCTCATGCACTTGTGACACTGGATTTTGGGGTTCCTAGTGGAGGTTCACTATTGTAGTTCACATTATTATTATTATTTCACTTTATGATTTATTTACATTTAGAAATTGGTAAATAAAAGCACAGGTTTCAATGAGTGCCAGTTTTTACTCTATTATTTAATGGGATTTCATGATTTCAACAATAACAAAATGAACAATTAAGTTGGTAGTTCACCGTTGTGTTGCCTAATGGCGAAGTTGGGTGTCATCACGGCCTACAGTAAAATTTGTGTCGTGACACCTTTGTCTTTGAAGATTTAGAAAATATTCCATTGGTTGAATTCATCTATTGAGTTAATGTTAAAGTATTAATTTTTTATTCAAAAAGTTATTGCATATATCCCAAAGTTAATTATTATATCATATAATTCATTTTTATTCTATATTTTGTACTTTGTTTTATAATAATAAATGCAAAACACGCATTATACTTACACTAAGACTAGTCTTACAAAAGCGATAAGATAAAATGGATTGTGTAATATTTGTGGTCATGATTTTCTTTTTCATTAGCCAATAAGTTTTTCTCTTGAATGTAAAACTCATCCACCTGCCCCCCTCCCCGCCCCTCCAATTTTAATGTTCATTAAATATAGAATTTTTGTTATATAACTTAGTAGTATTAAGGCCAGGTACAAGGATAAAGATCCAGTCAAGTCTTATTTCCTCAATGAATGTTCAATTGCCTTTTAGATTCATATCGCCCATAAATAGTTAGGCTGAGATCCATTTTAAATCTTATACTTATCACAAGAATTAAAAATGAAAAAAAAATACACTAATGGCTTCCTTTAAAGTTCTTTTTTATCTAGTTATCTTGGGTCTAATTGCATATGACATCGTTTCAGTCATCCCGTAAATTTGCTATAATAGATGCTTATTAATTGTTCGCCCTATATTTTTTGAATTTACTGTCATGTCCATTGGTACATGTCACTGTTTCTTTCTTCCCTTTAACTTGCTATAATATCTTCCTGTTAATTGCTTATCCTATACTTTTCGGATTTATGGTCATGTCAACGGCACATGTCACCATTTATTTCTTCCGCTTAATTTGCTACAATATCTGCCTGTTAATTGCTCGCCCTATATATTTTTTGAATTTGTGTTTATGTCCAATGGCACATATCGTTGTTTCATTAGTCCCTTTAATTTGCTACAATATCTACATATGAATTGCTCGTCCTATATTTTTTGGATTTGTTGCCACCTCTATTTGCACATATTCATCATTTTATTCATTCATTTCTTTATTTTGCTAAAATATATGCTTGTTATTAATTTCTCGCACTATATTTTTTGGATTTGCGGTCTTGTGCATTGACACATATCATTATTTCATTCATCCCTTTAATTTGTTACAATATCCACGTATTAATTGCTCGCCCTATATTTTTTGGATCTGTTGTCACCTCCATTGACACTTGTTAATCGTTTTATTCATTCATTCCTTTAATTTGTTACAATATATGTCTGTTATTAATTGCTCGCCCTATATTTTTTTAATTTACGGTCATGTGCATTGATCCCTTTAATTTGTTACAACATCTACCTATTAATATCTCGCCGTATATTTTTTGGATTTATTGTCACCCCCATTGGCACATTTTTATCGTTTCATTCATCCCTTTAATTTGCTACAATATCTACCTGTTAATTGCCCACCCTATATTTTTTGGATTGCAGTCATCTCCATTGGCACATGTCATTATTTTATTTATACCTTTAATTTGCTACAATATCTATCTATTAATTGCTTGCCTTGTATTTTTGAATTTGTTGTCACGTCCATTCATTGTTTCATTTCTTTCTTTAATTTGCTACAATATCTGCCTGTTAATTGCTCGTCCTATAATTTTCGGGTTTATGGTATTGCTACAATAATTTGCTACAATACCTTTAATTTACTTGAGGCTATCAGACTGACTAGTGTTAAATAATATTTCTAAAAGGCCTACAAAAATCCAAGTCTGATCCTATTTAATTAACTGGTGAGTCCCTTTGGGGGTATTCGATGAAATTGAAAACCTTGAACACCTGATCATATTTAAATTTTTATCACCTTTAGTATGTAAATATTTTTAAGTTTAATTTACATATTTTAGATTTTGTTTCACTTTTTGTCGGTTTTTATCCAAGAAAATTCAAAATGATAAAAAGTCACACTTTTATATATTAGATTTATCTTTCATTTACAAAGAAAAGAAATTCAAAAAAAATATGCCTTCCTCTAAATTAGTTTTAATAATTTTTAGATTAGAAGTAGGTAACTCCCCCCCTCCCCCATCTCTCTCGCTTATCATCTTACATGGAAGTACACCATAAGTAAATTGATGGAATGTGATGACCTTGTCATCACTTGTGTTGCAACTGAATTCAGTGTTCCGAGGCCTAAAAACCTCTCTTTTACCTCACTTTGATTTGCGTGTGTGGTCCGGACCTATATCCGGAAAGCCTTCTATGTGAAAATATGAGAAATAGAAATTTTTAAAGTTAAAAACTTGATTATGGTTGACTTTGGTCAACATTTTGAGCAAACAGACCCGGATCCGTATTCCGACGATCCCGGGAGGTCCGTAGTAATATGCCGGAAATGGATTCCGAGGTCCCAAGCCGTAGAAATCAAATTTTTTGAAAGAAATTATTTTACTGAATTATCTAAGAAATAAAGAAAAGAATTAATGTTTGAAACCATTGTTATCGGGCCCGTATTTTGGTTCCAGGGCCCGGTACAAACTTGTTATAGTATTTGAAAGATGACTGTGAAATTTGGTGAAAACGAAGTGTATTTGACGTGAGTTGGACTTCTGGTTGAAGATTTATGAACTTTGAGAGTTCTTAATGAAAATGTTGAGTTTTGAGATTAATTCATGATTTTTCATATTATTTTGATGATGTGATCGCACGAGTAGGTCCATATGATGTTTTTGAGTTAGTATGCACACTTGGTTTGGAGTTCGGAGGGCTCGATTGAGTGTCGGGTAAGTTCCGGAATGTCTTTGGATTCAAACCAAAAGTTGCAGGTCTCTGAACCTGCTAGTGCGGTCTGCAAGAAAATATGTGTGACCGCGGAAGGGGCCGGTGCGGTCTGCGGTCGACCTTGTGCGGTGCGCGGTGGAGGGCTGTGCGGCCGCAATCGACTTTGTGCGGTCCGTAGAGGGCACTGGATTGCAGTATCATTAGGAAGGACTGTGGCCGTAGTCCATTTTGTGCGGTCCGCACAGGTGGTCTGACAGGGGTATAAATAAACGGGATTTTCAGTTATTTTCATTTTTCAAAACCCCAAAAAAATATAAGAGGGGATTTTTCAAACAACTTTTCTTCTCCAAAACGTTGGTAAGTGATTTCTAACTCATTTTTTGCACTCCTTAACATCTTTTAACATGATTTCAACTCAAAATCAATGATTTTCATGGGGGAAATTGGGTGTTTTGGGTAGAACCTAGGTTTTTAAAATTTTGGGATTTGGACCTCGATTTGAGGTCCGATTTCAAAATAAATTATATATTTGAGTTCGTGGGGGAATGAGTAATTGGGTTTCGGTTAAAACCTCGGGTTTTGACCATGTGGGCCCGGGGGCAATTTTTGACTTTTTGGGTAAAACTTTAGAAAACTCATTTTCATGCATTGAAATTTTTTCATTTAGCGTTTATTGATGTAATTAAGTAACTTATGACTAGATACAAGCGAATTAGTGGTGGAATCAGGGGGTAAAGCTATAATTGAGTCGTGAATTGTGTTTGTGGCATCGAGGTAAGTGTTTGGTCTAACCTTAGCTTGAGGGATTAGGAGTTGAGTCTTATTTGCTATGTGGTAATTATTGAGTACGACGTATATGCATGGTGACGAGAATCTATACATTGGTGTCTAGCATGACTGTAAATCTTTAAATTGTGAATATCTTGATTTCGTTGTATCTTTCATGCCTGTTGATGATTTTTATTTGTTGTGAAAAGTTTGTGGAAGGAATCACCTTTGAACATCGAGGAGCATTGGCTCAAGTGATATCACGAATTGTGAAAGTACATGAGTTGATTGAACCTTTTAGAGCATTGGCTCAAGTGGTAAAGTGAATTGTGAAGTAAAAGTGAATAGGAGAAAGAAGTCATTAAATTGTTCCCTTTCCGGGATATAGTTGTTTACTTGGTTATCTCGCTTGCCGGGATGTTGAGATTATTGATGTTGCTCCTTGCCAGGACTTATTTGTTAAATTGTTGTTCCTTTGCCGGGGTTCCTATTATAATCTTGTTTATTCCTTTCCCCCCATTGTTTGTGATTGTCGTTTGGGTGAAGAAGAGTGCTAAAGCACGAAGGGTGATGGCGTGCATTGTTTGTTATTGTGAGGAAAGAGTGTAAAGCACGAAGGGTGATGTTGTGCCGCACGATGTACCATTCCGTGCCGATTTTATTGATTACATGATAAGGAAAGAGAGTAAAAGCATGAAAGGTGATACCATGCACATTTTTATTATATGATTGCTTTGGTAAGGACGAGAGTAAAAGCATGAAGGGTGATGCCGTGCACACTTTTATTATATAACTACTTTGGTGAGGACGAGAGTAAAAGCATGAAGGGTGATGCCATGCATTTGTTGATTTCTGATTCTTTGTTGATATCTGAGTTATGTTGATTATTTCCTTACTTTATGTCTTTCTATTCGGAACTGTTATCTCCCCCACAACATGCTCCCCCTCTCATAATAACTGGTTATTTATGTATTTCTTTTCCGCTGTATATATTTGAACTGCACAGGTTTATTAGGTAGTCTAGTCCTAGACTCGTCACTACTTCGGCGAAGTTAGGCTAGACACTTACCAGCACATGGCGTTGGTTGTGCTGATACTACACTCTACACTATGTGCAGATCCCGAAGAAGCTTTTGGAGCATAGTGTGGAGTCTACCTTCAGTCCATGCGGAGATCCAAGGTAGACCTGCAGGCGTCCGCAGGCCCTGGCGTCTACTTTATTCCTATTTCTTGTTTCATTTTCCCTTTATTCAAAAATAGTGTATTGTCATATTCTTCATACTTTGTATGTAGCAAATCATAGACCATTTGTGGCATTTTCTTCAGACTTCATTTTCCCACCAGATTTTGGGTGCTTTAAGTTTTTAAGAGTTGTAATAGATGCAAATTTCACATATTTAGATCTTATCTTCCGCTTAATTATTTAAAAATTCTGCTATTTTCATGTTATCGTCTTATATTTGTTAAAAAGAAATAATTGGTTAGTGAAGTAATTATATTAAAGGGTTATCTTGCCTAGCACACATTAGTAGGCGCCATCACGACTCCCGAGGGACGAAAATCTGGGTCGTGACAAGTTAGTATCAGAACTCTAGGTTACATGGGTCTCACAGTTCACAGACAAGCTTAGTAGAGTCTGAAGGATCGGTACAGAGACGTCTGTATTTATCCCCTAGAGGCTACAGAGTTAGAAACAACTTCACATTTATTCTCTCCTGTCGTACGGTTTGGTTTCTCAATGCTAATTGAACTTCTACTCTGTTCTTTTGCAGATGGCAAGAACACGCGCTTCCTCATCCACTAACCAGCAGCCCGAGCCCCTAGCAGCAACTTCCACGATTGTTAGAGGGCAAGGCCGAGGCCGAGGCCGTGCTAAAGGCCGAGGTAGGAGCAGAGCTCGGCCCCGAGCAGTAGCACCAGTGGGGGGGCCTCAGGTTGACTTTGATGACGAGGTTCCGGCCCCAGCAGTTCCGGTGTGCCCAACTCAGGTCCCAGAGGAGTTTATTGCTACCCCAGTTCTTCAGGATGCTCTGGTCCGTCTATTGGGCCTCATGGAGTGTGTCACCGAGCGGGATTGCTTCCTGTAGTACCAGCCATCTCTCAGGCTGGAGGAGGAGCCCAAACTCGTCCTACTCGCACTCCGGAGCAGGTAGCTCCCCAGATTCAGACTCTAGCAATTCAGCCAGTTGGAGCAGTTCAGCCGGGTGTGGTAGCTCAGACCGGTGATGGAGCATCTATGTTTGTCGATGCTTTGTGGAGGTTGGGTAGGTTTACCAAGCTCTTCAGTACTACTTTCAGCGGTGCATCTACTAAGGATCCCCAGGATTATCTAGACAGCTTCCATGAGGTTCTCAGGAACATGGGGATAGTTGAGACCAATGGGGTTGATTTTGCCACTTTTCGCTTGTCTGGATCCGCCAAGACTTGGTGGAGAGATTATTGCTTGGCTAGACCAGCCGGATCGCCAGCCTTGAATTGGGAGCAGTTTGCACAGCTATTTCTAGAGAAGTTTCTCCCCATTACTCAGAGAGAGGCCTATCGGAGGTAGTTTGAGCATCTCTAGCTGGGTTCTATGACTGTTACCCAGTATGAGACTAGGTTCATCGACTTGGCTCGTCATGCTCTTACCATACTTCCCACTGAGAGAGAGAGAGAAGGTGAAGAGCTTCATTGATGGACTTATTCAGCCGGTTCATCTTTAGATGGCTAGGGAGGCTGGGAGTGAGATATCTTTCCAGGAGGCAGCCAATGTGGCCCAGAGAGTTAAGATGATTCTTTCACAGGGAGGTGGTCATGGGTCAGAAAAGAGGCCCCATCATTCAGGACGATTCAGTGGTACCTTGTCTAGAGGTAGGGATTCGTATGGTAGAGGCCATCCTCCTAGGCCTTTTTAGTCAGCACTTTAGGTTTCTCACGGTGCTTCAAGTAGCCGTGGTCCTCAGATGCAGTATTCTGATCAGTAGTCCTACAGTGCACCACCAGCTCCTATCAGTGCACCGCCACTTCAGAGTTTTCGGGGTGGTCATTCAGGTCGTCAGGGCCAACATCTCAGCAACCAAGGGCTTGCTGCACTTGTGGTGATATGGGTCACATTTTTAGGTTTTGCCCTCGAGCACCGAGTAATTCTCAGCATCAGCGTTCTCGTGCCATGGTACAGGCACCAGGTGTTCCATAGCCCACCCAGCTATCTAGAGGTGGGGTTAGAGGTGCTAGAGGCAGAGGTAGATGTGCTAGAGGTAGAGCTCAGGTCGCTAGAGGTGGAGGCCAGCCAGCAGCAGGTCGTCCCAGAGATGTAGCTCAAGGTGTTGGGCCCCAGCCCCTGTGTTATGCTCTTCTATCCAGGCCCAAGGCTAAGTCTTCGGATGCAGTTATTCTGGTACTATTCTGGTTTGTGATAGAGATGCTTCAGTATTATTTGATCCATGGTCTATATACTCGTATGTGTCATCTTATTTTGCACTATATCTGGTCATGCCTAGTGATTATTTGAGTGCTCCTATTTATGTGTCTACACCGGTGGGTAATTTTATTGTGGTAGATCGAGTCCATCATTTATGTATAGTTGTGATTGGGGGTCTTGAGACTCGTGTAGATTTGCTTCTTATAGATATGGTTGATTTTGATGTCATATTAGGAATGGACTGGTTATCACCTTAACATACTATCTTGGACTGTCATGTCAAGACTGTGACCTTAGCCTTGCCGTGTTTATGTCATTTAGAGTGGAGAGGGACTTCTGGTCATTCCACCCGTAGTGTTATCTCGTATGTGAAGGCTCGAAATATGGTCGAGAAGGGGTGTTTGGCATATTTGGCATATGTTCGTGATTCTAGTGCTGAGGTTCCTTCTATTGATTCTGTTCCCCTTGTTCTTAAATTTCCTGAGGTATTCCCTTCAGACCTACTGGGTATGCCACCCATAGGGATATTGACTTTTGCATTGATTTGGCTCTGGGCGCTCAGCCCATTTTTATCCTGCCGTATCGTAAGGCCCCGCTTGAGTTGAAAGAGTTGAAGGAGCAATTGCAAGACTTGCTTGGGAAGTATTTCATTAGACTTAGTGTTTCTCCTTGGCCTGAACAGGTGTTGTTTGTTAAGAAGAAAGATGGGTCAATGAGAATGTGTATTTATTACCGGCAATTGAACAAGGTTACAATCAAGAATAAGTATCCATTGCCGAGGATAGTTGTTTGATCAGCTTCAGGGTGCCAAGGTATTTTTGAAGATTGACTTGAGATATGGCTACCATCAGTTGAGGATTAGGGCATCTGATGTCTCTAAGATAGCTTTCCGCACTCGGTACGGGCATTATGAGTTCTCTATGATGTCATCCGGGTTGATAAATGCCCCAGCAGCTTTTATGGATTTGATGAACCGAGTGTTTAGGACTTATTTGAATTCATTCGTGATTGTCTTTATTGATGCCATTTTAATTTATTCCCACAGCCTGGAGGAGCACGAGTATCATCTTAGAGTGTATCTTCAAACCTTGAGGGATAGTCGGTTATATGCTAAGTTCTCAAAGTGTGAGTTCAGTTGCATTCCTGGGTCATGTTGTATCGGCGGAGGGTATTCAGTTTGATCCGAAGAAGATTGAGGCAATCAAGAACTGGCCTAGACCAGCATCACAGAGATTCAGAGTTTCTTGGGATTGGCAGGTTACTATCATCGGTTCGTGGAGGGATTCTCATCTATCGCAGCCCTGATGACAAGGTTGACCCAGAAGGGTGCCTAGTTCAGATGGTCGGATGAGTGTGAGGCAATCTTTCAGAAGCTCAAGACAGCTCTACTACGGCACATGTGTTTGTTTTGCCCACAGGTTCAGGGCCTTATATAGTCTATTGTGATGCATCTCGTATTGGACTTGGTGCACTATTGATGCAGGATGGCAAGGTCATTGCCTATGCTTCGAGGCATTTGAAGGTTCATGAGAAGAACTATCTAGTTCATGATTTGGAGTTGGCATCCATTGTTCGCGTGTTGAAGATTTGTAGGCATTATCTGTATGTCGTGGCATGTGAGGTGTTCATGGATCACAAGAGTCTTCAGTATTTGTTCAAGCAAAAGGAGTTGAATTTAAAGTAGAGGAGGTGGTTGGAGTTGTTGAAATATTATGATATCACCATCTTATATCATCCGAGAAAGACCAATATGGTGGCCGATTCTTTGAGTAGGAAGTCAGCCAGTATGGGCAGTCTTGCTTATATTCCGATCAGTGAGAGACTGTTTGCTTGGGATGTTCAGGCTTTGGCCAATCAGTTTGTGAGGTTGGATGTTCTGATCCCAGTCGGGTGTAGCTTGCACGGTCGCTTGTTCTTCTTTATTGGAGCATATCCGTGATCGGTTGTATGATGATCCCCATTTGTGTGTCCTTAGAGACATGGTGCAACACGGATATGCCAAGCAGGTTACCTTAGGTGACGATGGAGTTTTAAGATTGCAGGGTTGAGTTTGTGTGCCTCATATGGATAAGCTTCGAGAGTTTATTTTAGAGGAGGCCCATAGTTCCCGTTACTTTATTCATCCGGGAGCCGCTAAGATGTATCAGGATTTGCGGCAGCATTATTGGTGGCGGAGAATGAAGAAGGATATCGTCACATATGTGGCTCGGTGTTTGAATTATAAGCAGGTTAAGTACGAGCATCAAAGGCCTGGTGGTTTATTTCAGAGGATTATGCTTCCCGAGTGGAAGTGGGAGCGGATCACTATAGATTTCATTTTTGGACTCCCGCAGACTCGGAGGAAGTTCGACCCAGTATGGGTCTTTGTTGATAGGCTGACCAAGTCAGCGCATTTCATTCCTGTGGCAGTCTCCTATTCTTCCTAGAAGTTAGCTGAGATCTATATTCAGGAGATTGTTCGTCTTCATGGTGTTCCTGTGTCTATCATTTCGGATCGAGGTACGCAGTTTAGCTCGTACTTCTGGAAAGCAATTTAGCGAGAGTTGGGCACGCGGGTTGAGTTAAGCACATCGTTTCATCCTCACACGGATGGGTAGTCCGAGCGGACCATTCAGATTTTGTAGGATATGCTTCGAGCTTGTGTCATTGACTTTGGAGGCTCGTGGGATCAGTTTTTGCCTTTAGGAGAGTTTGCCTACAACAACAGCTACCAATCGAGTATCCAGACGGCTCCTTATGAGGCTTTATATAGTAGGTGATGTCGTTCTCTGGTTGGATGGTTTGAGTCGGGAGAGGCTCGATTGTGGGGTAGGAATCTGGTTCAGGAGGCCTTAGACAAGGTCATGATTATTCAGGATAGGTTTCATATAGCTCGGTCTAGGCAAAAGAGTTATGCCGACCACAAGGTTCGAGATCTGGCTTTCATGGTCGGTGAGCGGGTATTGCTTCGAGTGTCGCCCATGAAGGGCGTGATGAGATTTGGGAAGAAGGGCAATCTTAGACCTAGGTTCATTGGCCCGTTTGAGATTCTTGATCGAGTGGGAGAGGTGGCTTATAGACTTGCATTGTCGCCGAGTTTATCAGCCGTGAATCCAGTATTTCATGTGTCCATGCTTTGGAAATATCACGGCGATCCATCCCACGTGTTAGATTTCAGCACTATCCAGTTAGATAAGGACTTGTCTTATAAGGAGGAGTCGGTGGCTATTCTAGACCGGCAGGTTCGTCAATTGAGATTGAAGAGTTTTCCTTTTGTTCATGTTTAGTGGAGAGGTCAGCCTCCTGAGGCATCGACCTGGGAGTCCGAGTCAGATATGCGGAGCCGTTATCCCCATCTTTTTCCCGACTCAAGTACTTCCTTCATATGTTCGTTCGAGGATGAACGATTGTTTTAGAGGTGGAAAATGTGATGACCTTTTAGGTCATCACTTGTGTTGCAAGTGAATTCAGTGTTCCGAGGCCTAAAAATCTCTTTTTACCTCACCTTGATTTGCGTGCGTGATCCGGACCTATATCCAGAAAGCCTTCTATGTGAAAATATGAGAAATAGTTATTCTTAAAGTTGAAAACTCGAATATGGTTGACTTTGGTCAACATTTTAAGTAAACGGACCCAGATCCATGTTCCGACGATCCCGGGAGGTCCGCAGTAAAATATGGGACTTGGGCGTATGCCTGGAAAGGAATTCCGAGGTCCCAAGCCTTAGAAATCAATTTTTTTGAACAAAATTATTTTACTGAATTATCTAAGAAATAAGGAAAAGAATTAGTGTTTGAAACCATTGTTATCGGGCCCATATTTTGGTTTCGAAGCCCAGTACAAACTTGTTATAGTATTTGAATGATGACTGTTAAATTTGGTGAAAACAGAGTTTATTTGACGTGAATTGGACTTCCGGTTGAAGAGTTATGAACTTTGAGAGTTCTTGATGAAAATGTTGAGTTTTGAGGTTAATTCATGATTTTTCATGTTGTTTTGATGATGTTATCGCACGAGTAGGTCCGTATGATGTTTTTGAGTTAGTATGCACACTTGGTTTGGAGTTCCGAGGGGTCGGGTGAGTGTCGGGTAGGTTCTGGGATGTCTTAGGCTTAAAACTAGAAGTTACAGGTCTCTGAACCTGCCAGTGTTGTCCGCAAGAAAACATGTGCGACCGCGGAAGGGGCCAGTGTAGTGAGCGACCGACCTTGTGCGGTGCGCGGTGGAGGGTTGTGCGGCTGTAGTCGACTTTGTGTAGTTTGCACAGGGCACTAGACTGCAGTATCCTCAGGAAGGACTGTGCGGCCGCAGTCTATTTTGTGCGGTCCGCATGGAGGGTCTGAGAGGGGTATAAATAGATGGGATTTTCAGTTATTTTCGTTTTTCAAAACCCCAAAAAAACACAAGAGGCGATTTTTCAAACAACTTTTCTTCTCCAAAACGGTTGTAAGTGATATCTAACTCATTTTCTTCACTCCTTAACATCTTTTAACATGATTTCAACTCAAAATCAATGATTTTCATAGGGGAAATTGGAATTTTTGGGTAGAACCTAGGTTATTCAAAAATTGGTGATTTGGACCTCGATTTGAGGTCCAATTTCAAAACAAATTATATATTTGAGTTTCTGGGGGAATGGATAATCAAGTTTCGGTTTGAACTTCAGGTTTTGACTATGTGGGCCCGGGGCGATTTTTGACTTTTTGGGTAAAACTTTAGAAAACACATTTTCATGCGTTCAAATTGATTCATTTAACGTTTATTGATGTAATTAAGTAACTTGTGACTAGATACGAGCGAATTGGTGGTGGAATCAGGGGGTAAAGCTATAATTGAATCGTGAATTGTGTTCATGGCATCGAGGCAAGTGTTTGGTCTGACCTTAGCTTGAGGGATTAGGAGTTAAGTCTTATTTGCTATGTGGTAATTGTTGAGTACGACGTATAGGCATGATAACGAGTATCTATACATTGGTGTCTTGAATGACCGTGAGTATTTAAATTGTGAATATCTTGATTTCGTTGTATCTTTCATGCCTTGGTGATGATTTCTATTTGTTGTGAAAAGTTTGTGGAAGGAATCGTGACCTTTGAACATCGAGGAGCATTGGCTCAAGTGATATCACAAATTGTGAAAGTACAAGAGTTGATTGAACCCTTTGGAGCATTAGTTCAAGTGGTAAAGTGAGTTGTGAACTAAAAGTGAATAAGAGAAAAAAGTCATTAAATTGTTCCCTTGCCAGGATATAGTTGTTTACTTGGTTATCTCCCTTGCCGGGATGTTGAGATTATTGGTGTTTCTCCCTTACCGGGACTTATTACTTAAATTGTTGTTCCCTTGCCGGGATTCCCTTTATAATCTTGTTTATTCCCTTGCCCCCCATTGTTTGTGATTGTTGTTTGGATGAGGAAGAGTGCTAAAGTATGAAGGGTGATTCTATGCATTGTTTGTTATTGTGAGGAAAGAGTATAAGCACGAAGGGTGGTATCGTGCCGCACGATGTACCATTCCATGCCGATTTTATTGATTACATGGTGAGGAAAGAGAGTAAAAGCATGAAGGGTGATGCCATGCACATTTTTATTATATGATTGCTTTGGTGAGGATGAGAGTAAAAGCACGAAGGGTAATGCCATGCACACTTTTATTATATAACTGCTTTGGTTAGGATGAGAGTAAAAGCACAAAAAGTGACGCCGTGCATTTGTTGATTTCTGATTCTTTGTTGATATTCGAGTTATGTTGATTCTTTTATTACTTGATGTCTTTCTATTCGGAACTGTTATCTCCCCCACAGCATGCTCCTCCTCCCATATTGACTAGTTATTATTTGTATTTCTTTTTTGCTGTATATATTTGAACTGCACAGGTTTATTAGGTAGTCTGGTCCTAGCCTCGTCACTACTTCACCGAGGTTAGGCTAGACACTTACCAACACATGGGGTCGGTTGTGCTAATACTACACTCTGCATTATGTGCAGATCCTGACGCAGCTTTTGGACCGTAGTGTGGAGGCTACCTTCAGTCGACGCGGAGATCCAAGGTAGACCTGCAGGCGTCCGCAGGCCTTGGCGTCTCCTCTATTCCTATTTCTTGTTTTATTTTCCCTTCATTCAGAAACAGTGTATTGTCATTTTCTTCAAACTTTGTATGTAATAAATCTTAGACCATCTGTGACACTGTGACACCAGGTTTTGGGTGCTTTAGGTTTTTAAGAGTTGTAATAGATGCAGATTTCAGATATTTAGATGTTATCTTCCGCTTAATTATTTAAAAATTCTGCTATTTTCATGTTATCGTCTTATATTTGTTAAAAAGAAATAATTGGTTAGTGAAGTAAATAGTTTAAAGGTTTGGCTTGCCTAGCTCACATTAGTAGGCACCATCACGACTACCGAGGGAGGAAAATCCGGGTCATGACATGGAAGCTCGGAAAATGAGATGTTATATCCCGCATTTTTGTATGTTAAAGTTTTGCTGTAAGCTAATCGACGTAAGTTTGAGAATGAGATTATTTTGGAGATTATAAGTATTATTCTATTTCAAACAAGTGATAAGTAAATTTGTGAAGGTGAGAGCATAAGCAAATCGAAGAAAATGAATTTCGTTGATGTTTGACATTTTGGAATAAAATATGGCTCGAGATAAAATACCCGGTATTTATGGATTAGTTCCATACAAGATTCCACATGACCATGATAGTAAGGTATATAAGGTGCATTAAAAGTGAGTAGTATTTTAAATGATTTGAGATAATTCTTAATTATGTCAATAATTGGTTAATTATTGGTTAATGGGGAACTAATAAGTTAATTATTAGTTAGTGATTGGTTAATTAAGGTCTTTGGATAAAGACCAACCCAAAAACGTGGAAAGCTTTCCTTACCAACCTAAAGACTATTAAATAAGGTAGAAAAGTGTCACACTTTGAGAAAGAAAATTAACACCAAGCTTGTAATGTGGGGCCTACCCAAATATTAAAGATAACATTCATAATTCAATCATATTTTCTTGTCTCTTACGAAGCATTTAAGCTAAGCTTTTCAATTACATAATAACGTCAATTCTAACATCATAAGAAATATTTTAGCCAAGCTTTCTGTTGAATAGTAACATTAATACTAAATCTCTTGAGAAAGAGTTTCAACAGAGATGAATTTGCAATAGCAACATTTTTTATTTGAGCATTTCATACGGATTGTTCCCTATTTGGATCTCAGTGTTATATGTTTTGTCGTAATTAACGGGTGTTAGAGGGATTGTCAAGAGAATCGAGTCAAGTATCTTAAGGCTATCCCTTCTTTATTTTTGGCATGATCCATACGATACAAACGAAATGAGTAAATGCACAACTTCCATAAATGACTCTATTCATAGAAATACTAGAGACTCCTATGTTCTAGAATTCCCATATGTGTTATTGTTCTATCGTTTGTTCATGGGACTCAGAAAATACGTAAGTTGAAAAAAGTTTATTTTATGATATTAGTCAAAGGAATAATGGTCTTATAATATTACGAAAGATTTTATTGATGTACTTCTCATGCATTGCATTCATTTATATATGTACATTGACCCATGACCAGATGGCGTTAAATATATAATATATATATATATATATATATATATATATATATATATATATATATATATATATATATATATATATATATATATCTGTGTGTGTGTGTGTGTGTGTGTGTGTGTGTGTGTGTGTGTGTGTGTGTGTGTGTGTGATATAGGAAAATGTTATGGCGTTATATACGCACCACCACCTGATCAGCTGGTATACATTGATGATTTTGCCCACAGTGGCCGAGATGATATGATGGGATGCTCTCAGAGGCTTGATGATGTTATAAACACATGTACCAATGCACGACATGACATTCATACACATATTCATGACACTGTAAGTATTTTATGATTTATAGAGTTATCCACACTTACATGATTTTTATTCCTTACATACTCGGTACATTATTTGTACTGACGTCCCTTTTGCCTCGTGATGCAGCGTTTCATGCCTGTATGTCCCGATAGATAGGTTGAGAGTCCTCCAAGTAGGCTATCAGCTCAGCAGAAGATGTTGGTGCGCTCCATTTGCTCCGGAGTTGCTTGTTTGATTAGTATTATTTAGACGCGTATTGTTTTATATGGCGGGATCCTATCCCGACCTTTATGTTAAGTGTGTACTCTTAGAGGCTTGTAGGCGATGCCATGTATACGAATGCTTGTATGGCCTTGCCAGCCTATGTTTTGAGTTTATAAATAATCATGATGGCCTTATAGGCCCGTATATCGCATGTATAAATTTTTATATCAGGTTAGGTCATCCTATATTGAGTATTGCTCTATGATTATTCTCGTTAGCCCATGACGACATGTTTGGCCCATTTGCCAATGAAAGTGCAATAAGAAAGATAGGTTATGTTGGTACTCGGTTGAGTAAGGTACCGGGTGCTCGTTGTGGCCCATAGGTTTGGGTCGTGACAAAAGTGGTATCAGAGCAATTCTGTCCTAGGGAGTCTACAAGCCGTGTCAAGTAGAGTCTTATTTATGAGTGTGTCGTGCACCACACTTATAAGTAAGAGGCTAAGGGCATTTGGGACTGTCACTCTTTCTTCCTATTCTTGATCGTGTGGTAGAGCTCAGTTGTAAGAACTCAATTTCCTAAATTCTATCTTATTCTCAATACAACGATGCCTACATACAGGAAGACGATTGGTAAGAGTTATAGATGTGGATGAGTTTAGTCAGAGGAACTCATTTTTCGAATAATGCTTATGATGGATAAATATGAGGTATTTAGCAGATTATGTGTATACTACGATGTGTTAGCTCCTTAGTAAGGATCCCTAAGGCAAGAATACTTATCCACTCTTACGGTAAAAAGGAATAACGGAATTGGAAGGAAGACACAAGTTTCAGCACGTAAAAGAAGCAAGGTGAAGAAGGATACGAGGTACCCAGTTAATAAATATTATCATTATTTACCATTCAGGAATGGAGATATAAGCATTTTGAGTCACCTTCAATAGTGACAGATGCACGTATAATCAGCCACACTGATCTTAGTTATGCCCTATGGGAGCTAACATATATAGTATAAGAGAAGGACGGGATATCAGGTTCCGGTTGGGGTTAGAGTAACTCAAAAATGGTTGATGGATTGTTTGCTTTAGTTGACATTTCCGAAGGATATTGCAAATGTGTTAATAGATCTCCTTGTGAGATACCTAGATGGAGCACTCTAAAATAGTACAGCTAGATATGAGTACTACAAAGATAGACACTGGAATCCTGGAAGGGATAAATATTATCTTAGTATGGCTCCCATCCCTAGTAGAGCGAGAATGTTAGGCAATTCGAAGAGCCAATGGATGGAGCAAGGGCAGTTAAAAGCAAAAGAATGTCTTGTTCGAGTTTTCAGAATAAAGTAATAGACAGAAATGTTAGTGGTATAAGAAGAGAGTTAATGAAGAATTATGAGTAAAATGAGATACATGGATGACAACGGTAGAGTATTACAGAGTTTATAGATAAAGGAAGGAAAATACAGAGGCGAAAAGCCTTGAGGACAAAAGAATATAGGTCATAAAGTCACATCCTCATTTTGAGAAATAAGTTCGTGACTCTAATGTTATTACCAGAAGGAAAAGTTAGATCCCAGAGCAATAGAAATCAGTATGGATTAGTGAACAAGGTAAACTAAACATAATTTAGGGACGAAGTGATTTGATAATGGTCGTCATCATGAGAATTTCATATTTCATTCTAGCAATAATAGAATGGACAACAGAAGAAGATGTATGAGAAATTCAGAGAATGGTCATTCAGGAAGACATTTCCCTAAAGCAAGCAATGTGAGAAAAGTTAAGCTTAAGGGACTGTATGTGTCAGTTACACTAAGTGTCACCCTCGTGAGTAAGGAAATTTGTTATCCTTGGTACAGAAGATTACCGCAGGGCAAGTAAAGGTCATCGATGATGTTAAAAGTCGCCAAAGATGAAGAGGTAAAACATCTATACCTAGATCATCATAGCACTAAATCTTAGTACTCCCATAAAGGGGGGAATATTGAGTGATATGGCATTAAGTCGGAACTAAGTGGTTCTAGTAACTATTGAATGGTAAAAGAACAATGCGATAAAAATGAGAAAGGGATAAGATATCACTTATTTAAATCCCACAAATATGCTACGATTCCAGAATATTATGCAAACACAATGTTAAGGAGAGAAAGTAAGGGTTCCTGCCTAAAATGTTATTGATTAATAAGGAGCCAGTGCAATAGATAAGTTAAGACAAAGGAAATAACCCAAGAAAGAATACGTGGAATATTGATATGAGAATGGGCCAACAAGGAGTTAGTAGTTGATTCTGGAAGAACCTAGTTATGGCTAGATAGGTGGTTATAGACGAATTAGCAGATCATGCAAGATAAACATAGTAAAACCCAACATAGTGAATTCGGCCTAAGTACAGTGACTTAAAGAGGAAATGGTCTTGTAACAAAAACCTCACAACAACATTGTATACACTCCATAAGAAAGTGGCACCTACCGTGGATAATGAACGGGAAGTAAAATCAGAAGTGATATTCAAGATCATATGGGTTATATGGAATTCCAATATCTGTGGGCACTAAGATAAGCTAAGTATACACACAACAAAGGGGTAGAAACAACATGAAAAGTAATAGCTTACATTTAAAGAAAGCCGAGAAGGAGTGAAAGGAATTATTCAATCAATGATCCAGAGTTAGTTACTTTATGAACGTGCTTAAGATTTTGGAGTATGATATATGCAACATATATGTTGACAATCATACAGATATAGAAGACGTCGGTATAAGTTAAAAGTTGAATTGAGCCTAGGGCATAGACAACAGATTGAGTTGTTAGACGATTATATCATGGATATTCCATGACGCCCATGAAATGCTAAGGTAATAACTGATACCAGGAGCCACAGATCGGAAGATAGCTTAAACCAACATAAAGGCTGATCAGAAGGAAGAGAAAACTAAAGAGTTACATCAACCAAGTAAATCAGGAGTCTGATTATTGGACCTAGAAAAATTATAGAAATTACGATTGAGAACATTGCAGGATCACGCTTAACACCAGAGGTACAAAAGAGAAAGTACAACAACCATATTGTATTACGGTCTTACAATAAATCCAATTAGAAAAGTACCAACCTTATAAGAAGTCAGTATGAAACTCTCACAGGATTGTATATGTACCAAAGGTGCAAGTATTATAATAGAGCTTCAAGTTATGGACGTGAATTATACCTATGTGGAAGGGAGGTCATGAAAGAAATAGAAGATCCGATGTAAGATTTTAAGGTAGTAAGGTAAAGGTGAACAACGTACAAAATACTCAAATGCAGAAGGTTGTGAATAGTCCATACTTTGGATAAAAGTCTAGAAGCCCAGGGATTCAGTATCTAGGAATAATAGTGGCATCATCAATAGCATATCTTCCAGCATATGGTATAGGTATCGAGAAGCCTGATTAAGAGAATAAAGAAGAGTTAGAGACAATGTGATGTCTCGCTTGATAGTCCAAAATAACATATGGAAATCGATGATGCAAGAAAGTTGAAAGGTTGCAAGTAATATAAATAGATATGTTAGGTCGCAAGTTATTGTATGGTGAAGCGACAAGGTTCTAGAAGACAGTAGTAAGGTTATGAAAAGGCGAGTGAGAAGGTGGCAAAAATGGATAAGCCTCAGGATTAAGCCCATGAAAACAAGAAGAGTGGATGGTTTCTCTATGTTTTACAAAGCTCACTATAGCCTGAATGAATTTAAAGGAGTCTAAGACTAATAGCATTTAGAAGAGATGGAATGTTGCCCTGGTTATAGAATGAGGATGCAATTGTGATAGATAAAGGATGACATTTGGGTCTTCGATTTAGTAATGATCTGACAAAGAAAAGAAAGGGATTATAAATTGTACAGGATTAAAATACCCACATAAGGTGAATCATACTGGGATGTTGTGAGATACGGTTATGAAAGCATGGTATCGCCCCAGGTGGATTAGTCTAATCATTTCAGATGTTCTCCAATGAGACGTGAACCCTAGCGGCAGTGTTACATAAAAGGTTAAGGTATCTGGGGTAGATTATAGATCAATATTGAGGTGAATCAACAATGGATGGATAAAAGTTATAAAGTATTAGATGAGATTAGGCCGTCATTCTTAAGATGAACAGTAATGTGGAAGTATTAAATGAAATATATTTATATATATTGGATAAGCAATGAATGTAACCTGGAATTTAGTAGCAGACCTCAATAACGAGAAATCGAGGTAAGAGTTATGGTATAACATGACCTACTTAGATGCAGTAAAATCATACGGATGGATAATCGGGTCTATGAAATAAGATATAGCAATATTCATAAGTTCGATAAAATACCGAGGGAAGAACTTCAATAATGGCTAAAAATTGGTGGAAAAGGAGAGAAAAGACGCATAAGCACACTTACAAGGTCAAAGTCATACATGCTGCATGATAGAAGGTAGCAATAGTTATGAGATTTGAAGGATTCCGATCATAAGTCGTGGTGTGAGAAAGAGGCCTAAAGGGGGGAATGCCCTGGCCTTTGGAATTATTCACAGAACAATTGCCTAGATGGCAAGGAGAGTACTAGAGTATTCGGAAGACATAAGCCATAAAAATGATAAGTGCAGCAGTCAACATTTCAAGGACGAATGTTCCAAAAGGGGGGAATGATATTACACCCCATGTTTTCGTACATGAAAGTACGCCATAAGTAAATTGATGGAAGCTCGGAAAATAAGATGTTACATCCCACATTTTTCGTATGTTAAAGTTTCATCGTAAGCAAATTGACGTAAGTTCGAGAATGAGATTATTTTGGAGATATAAGCATTATGCTATTTCAAATATGTGATAAGTAAATTAGTGAAGGTGAGAGGGTAAGCAAATCGAAGAAAATGAATTTTATTGATGTTTGACATTTTTGGATAAAATACGGCTCGAGCTAAAATACCCGATATTTATGGACTAATGTCATGCAAGGTACTACATGACCATGGTAGTAAGGTGTATAATGTGTCTTAAAGGTGCGTAATATTTTAAATAATTTGAGATAATTGTTAATTATGTGGATAATTGGCTAATTATTAGTTAATGGGGGAATTAATAAGTTAATTATTATTTAGTGGTTGGTTAATTAAGGTCGTTGGATAAAGGCCAAAACAAAAACGTGGAAAGCTTTCCTTACCAACCTAATAACTATTAAATAAGGTGGAAAGGTGTCACGCTTTGAGAAAGAAAAGTGACACCAGGCTTAGAATGTGAGGCCTACCCAAGGTTTTCAATTCGTAATTCAATCATATTTTCTAGTCTCTGACAAAGCATTTCAGCCAAGGTTTTCAATTACTTCTCATGCATTGCATTCATTTATACATGTACATTGACCCATGACCAGACGACATTATATACGCATATATATGTATAAGGGATGTGGGAAAAGGTTACGACGTTATATACATACCATCACCTAATCAGCTGGTATACGTTGATAATTTTTCCCACAGTGGCCAAGATGATATAATGAGATGCCCTCAGAGGCTTGATGATGTTATGAACACATATATCTATGCACGACATGACATTCATACGCATATGCGTGACACTATAAGTATTTCATGATATACAAAGTTATCCAGACTTACATGTCATGTTTTTTTAATCCATGTTTCTCTCATGTCTATTATTTATTGATTTTCATTCCTTACATACTCGGTACATTATTTGTACTGAAGTCCCATTTGCCTGGGGATACTGTGTTTCATGCTCGCAGGTCCCGATAGACATGTCGAGAGTCCTCCAAGTAGGCTATCAGCTCAGCGGAAGATGTTGGTGCGCTCCATTTGCTCCAGAGTTGCATGTTTGGTCAGTATGATTTAGATGCGTATTGTTTGGTATGGCGGGGCCCTGTCCCAACCTTTATATTAAGTGTGTACTCTTAGAGGCTTATATACAGATATCATGTATACGAATGCTTGTATGGCTTTGTCGGCCTATGTTTTGAGTTTACAAATGATCATGACGGCCATATAGGCCTGTATATCATGACATATCTCTCCCTCTCCCCCCTTCTCCTCCCCTACCCCCAACCGTAACTACGGTGGTCATGTCTGACGACCGCGTCGTTGAACCCCATTTATGGCGACCCTTTTCTTCCTCTCTTTTTTTCTTCTTTTGCTTGCCAGCCCGCCCTTTCCCCACCCCCACCCCACCCTACCCAGCTATTTATTTCCCTTTTTCCTTTCTCCATTCTCTTCTTGTGTCCATTCTTTTTCCCTTTTTTTTTCTTTTCCCTTTCCATGCTTTTTCTCTCCCCTTCCCTACTACTGTTTGGGCTTCACAAGTGGTAGCAATGATAGCCACCCTTATTTTATTTATTTATTTTTCTCTCTCTTCACGATTTCCCTCTCATTGTGAATAACGGTCACTGACAACCCCCCCCCCCTCCGGCGACCAACAGCGACGCCAATGACCTTAACCCCAGCAGGTAAGCTCCCCTCCCTCATCTCTCTCAGCTCTCATCCCCCTCTCTCCCCCATCTCCTCCCCTATCCCCAACCCTAATTGCGGTGGTCATCTCTGGCGACCGTGCCGTTGAATCCCATTATCGGCGACCCTTTTCTCCCTCGCTTTTCTTCTTTTTTTGCTTTCTAGCCCCTCCTCGCACTATTTATTTCCGTTTTCCCCTTCTCCTTTATCTTCTTTTATCTCTTCTTTTTATCTTCCCTTTCCCTGATTTTTCTCTCCCCTTTCCGTGCTACTGTCGAGGCTTCACCAGTGGTAGCGGTGACATTCCCCCTCCTTTTTGGTCTGTAGAGTTTTGTGTGTCTTTCAGGTAAAATTTCAGAGTTATTAGAGATGAGTTGGGCGCACACGCACAAGCATAAGAGAGTAGCCAAGGTGAGTGTCATTGAGGGGCAGTGGGAATTTGGATGTGAACATGGCACGTGCCGCAACGTCGTCGAGTACATCAAGACAATTCCGCAAGAGACTCCAAGAAAGAAAACTAAATCATAGATACGAAAGTTTCCCCACATAAGGTCTGGCTTCAACAACCTATAAGGGAAGGCTTGCCAAGCTACACTAACCATTAATTTGCTTATAGTCACAAAAATATTCCTACAAATGGGCTGGCTTCAACAACCTATAAGGTACGGCTTGCCAAGCTACACAACTCAGAAAACTTTTGTACTATAACCAACTTTAGTTGATATAACTCAAAACATTTTTGAACTACAATAAGCTATCTTTCTTAGAGTATTCTTACTCTATTTTCATACATGGACTGGCTTTTCCGTCCATTCGGAGCAAAGAACAAGAGGGACATTTCGAATCAACTCATATGTAATATATAACAAAGGTTTACAAGGTGATCTTACAACTACTACATAGCCTCCTTTATCTAGGACTAGGAGGTTATTACAAGGAAAACTTATATGATAAAATAAACTTATCTTACATGGAAAACCTATCTACAAGTGGGTCCTTTTTTACATGTGATGGACCTTAGGCAAAGCAACTAAAAAAGTTGTTGAAAACACGTGAAAGAGGTGAAATATACATTGTATAGCATGTGAAAGTACGTATGAGCATGTGAAAGTAGGGTGTTGCATGCGACGAAGCATGTGAAAGTGGGGCTCAGATAGTATGGAAAGATGTGGAACTTTTTCTTGGCATGGGTAGATGATTTTTTAGTGTTTTTGGGTAGGTAATGTGGGATTATGGTGTGATTAGCAGGGACATAGATAATTATCTTCCATTGATTCTCTGGGTTTGTCTTCTAGGCATCTTTTCAAAGATCTAGTGTCATAATGCTTGGAATTTGACGGTTCTTCTTCCCTGTGTTCCTTCTCATTTGGACTGAGGTATTTAATCTGCAACCTTATTCTGGAGATGTCTTGAGTGATATTTTCCTGGATGACTTCGTACGAGATTTTATATTCTTATGCTGCTTCTCGGACCCTTTCCCAGTGAAGATGAGTGTTGGTATAATTCCAACTCGCCCAATCTTTTGGCCATATTTTTCTTGTGATGCACCTATTTTACTGGAAGATAATTCTTTGTGCTTCACTATATTCTTCTTCCATGGATAAAATGGAAATGGGAAATTTCCACCAGAATGATGCTTTTGCTTGCACCTGAACTTTTCCATTAATAATCTTCACCGGCCTATAGAACATGAATACTGTTGCATTGTAGGAATCGTTGAAACATTTTATCCAATATCTTCGAGGTTTGAAGCATAATAGAAATATTTTAAGAGCATGTTCAATGTTATAAAATTCTTGAAGACGTTGCACTTAAATTCCATGAAAATTTAATATTGATGGCATAGGTACCGGAAAAACCATAATAGTTCTTGTAAAATATCCTTGGCTTGTGCTATTAAATGTGGCATATTGGATATTCTGGATCTAACAAACCGATTTGTTTTGAGCTTTTACATTTTGCTCACCAGTTTTCGGGCATCACTTGCCCCATGTGATGTATTATGACTTATGTAAATCGTTGGTTTTGGTTTTCAGGGTAATCAGAATGAATTTGGAAGAATAGTTCCCAGTTTGAAGCTTGAATTTTGAAAGGTTTGACCAAGATTTGACTTGTTCGTATATGATCACGGATTGAAATTTTTATGATTTGGTTAGCTCTGTAAGGGGATTTGGGACCTAAGAGCGTGATCAGAATGTATTTTGGAGGTCCGTGGAAGGTTTAGGCTTGAATTGGCGAAATTGAGATTTTGGTGTTCTCCGGTTGATAGGTGAGATTTTGATATAGAGGTCAGAATGGAATTCCCGAAGTTGGGGTAGATCTATGGTGTCATTTGTGGTGTGTTTGCAAAATTCCAGATCATTCGGACGTGGTTTGGTATACATTTTGATCGAAAGGGTAATTTGGAAGATTTTGGAAGCTTATGCTTGAATCCGATGTGTTTTGGGTGATTCGACGTTGTTTGAGGTTTTTTGAAGATTGGTACAAGTTTGAATGGTGGTATTTGACTTGTTTGTGCTTTTGGTTGAGGTCCCGGGGGCCTCGGGGTGATTCTGGATGAGTGACGGAAGAACTGGAATTGACTTTTTGCATCTAAAGCATTTGGTTTCTGTCATAACCGCACTTGCAGTTGGGAGGCCTCAGGTGCGATTATCACAGAAGCGGAAGGCAGCCGCAGAAGCGGCCAAGAGGAAGTTCTTCAGGAACCATAGAAGCAGTGAAGTGGGCGCACCTGCGGTAGCGCAGGTGTGACTTTTTAACAGCAGATGCAGAAATGGGAAATTTAATGAAAAATCGCAGATGCGGTGGATTTGGTCTCAGAAGCGTTACCGCAGAAGCAGGAAATGGACTGTAGGTGCAAAAATGCCTGGCTCAGAAAGTATAAAAGGTTCCTTTCACGATTTTGAGTGGGTTTTCACCATATTTCATTCGGGAGCAAGCTTTGAAGAGCTAATTGAAGAGGGAATTCAATAAGGTTTCATGTAGGTAAGATTTTTGGACCTTAAACTTGTTTCTATGATGAATTTTAACATTTGTAAGCTTGAAATCCATGGAAAATCAGTAGCAAAAATGGATAATTAGGGCTTGAGATTAAAAGACCTTTGAGTGGGGCTTTGAGGGGCCATTTGAGGTCTGATTTTGATGTTCCTAATATGTATAGACTAGTGGGAGGATGAGGATTATATTGATGTGATTTTTGTCAGATTCCGAGACATGTGTTCGAAGACCGGGTTTGAGAGATTTTGGGATTTTTGATGTAAATGGGATATTTTCGAGTGGGCTTTGTCCCCATAGCATATTTTAATGGTTATGTTCTAATTGTGGCTAGATTTGGAGCATTCGGAGGTCGGTTCGTGAGGACAAAGGCATCACGGGCTAGAGTTTGGACCGGATCGAGGTGAGTAATGGTTGTAAATGTTGTCATGAGGGTATGAAACCCCGGATTGCACATCGTGTGCTATATTGAGGTGACACACACACTAGATGAAGAGAGTGGGATCATGCACTATTGGAGATTGTGACTTAGTCCATCCTGAATGACTATTTACCTTGTATTTGACTGAAACTGATTTGTGAACATCATGTTTTGGGTTGAATGTCATATTTTGGCCTAGTACCAACTATTTCAACCCTTAGGGGATTTTTATTTATATTTCCTCATTGTTTTGACTTTATACTTGTACTTAGTCATGCTATAATCTACTGTTTTTATAACTCAGCCATGTTTACTTTGTTTTAACACTTAAATGATCTTTTAAAAGATATTTTGGGTTGATCATGATGTTTTACTGTTGCCCGAGTGGATTATGTGATTTTCACTGAGTAACGCTGAGGGCCTGTGTTGTAAGGATACTTTTGGGTTAGGTTGCACACCGCAGCTTTGATACACTCATCATGATTAAGAGGTCGAGGGCTTGAGTTTTGTACACCACAAGGTGGCTTGTTGATTTGAGGTCGAGACCCTAGTGATGACGCCATGAGATGGCTTGATATTGCGATTGGGTTATAAGGGGCCCCTCTAGCAGTCTGCATACCCCTAGTGAGCACGGGTGCCCATTGTGATGTGAGATTTATCCTGAAGGGCTGGTATTGTTTCTGAGATATTGCCGAGGGGTAGAATTGTTGACATTGTGCCCGAGGGGAGATCCTTTATGTGTTTATCTTTCATATTTGCCTGTCATTTACCTGCTTAAATTGTTAAAAAGGCATTTCAAGAAGTTTGAACTGGACTAAAATGACTTTACACATTATTATTGTTTCACTATTTTACTAGCTTTTACTATTTCCTTGTAACCTATAATGTGCCTTACGTGATCTCTTGCGCTAAGTATTATTTATGATTATTACTCACTGAGTTGGAGTATTCACTTTACTCCTTGCACCCCGTGTGCAAATTTAGCAATTGCTGACCCTGCTAGTGACGGTTGAGAGCTCCCGGCAGATTTTGAAGTCCACGAGGTAGCTGATCCACGCTCGCAGCCCTGTGCCTCTCTGCCCTTTATCTTATTTCTATCTCTTTTTAAGTTATTCTATAATACCTTGGCAGATATTTTAGACTTGTAGTGTATTGATAGATGCTCATAACTGGTGACACCCAGATATCGGGCTATGTTGGTTTTTATTTCCGCAAACTATAATGTGCACTGCTTATTTTTGGATTATTTATCACGTTTTTAGAATTAATTCTTATTGTTTAATTGCATAAAACTGAAATGGGAAAGTGTCGGTTGGCCTTGTCTTCATAAGAGGTGCCATCACGACTGGGTCCGGGTTTAGGGTCGTGACAAGTTGGTATCAGACCCTAGGTTACATACGTTTCATGAGTCATAAGCAGGTTTAGTAGAGTCTCGCGGATCGGTACAGAGACGTCTGTACTTATGCTCGGGAGGGTGCAGAACCTTTAGGAAAAACTTCAGATTCTTGAATTCTTATCGTGCGTCCTTGATTCAGCTTGAAAAGTAACTCTTTGAATTCCTTCCACATGTTCGTATGCGCGCATGAGCACTCAGTATTAGATGTGCATCGATGGCTTATGATTTCCCTAATCGATGGGCGAGATGTGAACTCGGTGTGTTGATGTTGGGCCAGTATGGAGGACTTGGGGCCGAATTTTTGCCTATAGCTTGAGCCTTTAGCTGTTAATTGCATAAGAGCGTATTTCTGGATCTCTAGGTTCTGTTGTGTCCCTATTAAGGGAAGTAATAACTGCATAGCTACGTGATGCGTATGTTATGACTGCGAGATATATTCATATGATTTGGAAACTACGAGAAGGGTCTGCTGGAGAATGGAAGATATGTTAGGTACTTGATTTTCATCTTGATTTGAGGTATTGCCCCGAGTTATGGCTGTGTAAAGAATATTTTCATGTTTCCTAGTTAGGAGTGAAGTAATTTTCATGTTACGATATGAGTTCAGACTCAGGAAGATTAAGTGACTGCGTAGTATTTATGACGGTGGAAGGTATACATTAATGTTAGTTGGAGGCAAAGTAGGTGGGTTATCTCATGCGAAGTGTTCTGAAGTTGTGTGATCCTTATGATTGTCTATTAGAAGATCTTATTTACAAGTAAAGGATATGTGTTGCAATTTAAATTTGGGTGGCTTAAGAGAGTGGGTTTAACTGTTGCGGGAGAGAATGTGAGAATTGCAGAAGACTTAAAGTGCTAGATGGTCTGTGTTTCACGAGCTTATGAAGGATGGAGTTTAATCTCACTATGGTATTATGGCAGTAATAAAGTATATGCATGATGAGTTATTGTGTGTTTTGATCTATGGCTTTGAGTCAAGGGGGGAGTCTTCTATTGATTATATTGACTGTACGGTTATGTGCTATGTTGGTTCTAGTTGAGGCGCACGAGAGAATTAGTTATGGCCTACGGATATTGAGACTGAGGATGGCTTGAGTTAAGGAAATATTCTAGACAAAGGTTATAGTATTCTTCATAGGTGTGTGAGAATCATGGAATGCCTCGGGTTGTTGTCGGTAAAGGATGCTCGGTGCATGGAACGGGAAGTTGCTTGGTTGTATTAGGATGAGGTTAAATTCTCCGGTGTCAGAGTGCTAAAGAGGAACATGTTGTTCGCTTCATTTGATTAGGCTAATTGTAGTTTCAGTAGAGTGAATGACTCTCAAGAATGGTTCTAATGTGTTCAAGATTGTACATGTAATAATTGGAAATTTTCAGGTGTATGGTTTGGCGAGAAACTGAGGGTTGCATTGGAGGGTGTCAAGACTTATGTCATTTCTATATGAATTATGGGATTCTATACCTCAGTATTAGGAAGGTAATGGCTTCAGATTCGTAGGAAGTCTCTTCAGGGTAGGTATTTTGAATATGGCGCTTTTGGGAATATTAAATAGAGTATTTAGTGGCTTATAAGCCTTAGACGGTGTGGTTATATGCTTGGGTCTTGTGTGGCGAGTCTGGATTAAGGATTGTCGTATTATGGCAAGGAGAAGTATTAATTTAAAGGTAATTCTGAAGGAACTCGGATAAATAGGGAAGCTTGGTAGTAGGTCAAATCAGTATGGTAAGGGATACGATTAGTTCTTTGGGTGCTTATGAGATAATGAGGTTCTACAGGTACTTCGTGGAAATGCTCTTAGGTTTTGATGGCTTGTGTAACCTGGTCGAGTTAGAAGGATTCAGTCCTGACAGGTCTGGTTTGTGCAAAGGGAACCCGGAGAGTTCTTTATGGTTTTTACCACGTTTAGAGATGTATATTTTCTACGGGCATGAGGAGTCTGGGATGTATAAAGCTTTTCTTCTACATGGGATCAATGGAAAGTTCTTGGATACCTAGTTGTTTGTGGCTCGGAAGGGATATGAAGTCCTCAGAGTTATCCTAGGATGGTATGGTTTATGCGGTATGATGTGTAGGATTGATATTTGCATGTGTAAGGTCATAGTTCAATTCTGATAGGAAGGTCATAAAATTCTTAGGCAGCACGGGCAGCTTTAGGTGATTAGGAAATGATCTTCAAATGATTAAGGAAATGGTCTTGCTAATTGGTGTGACTTGACAAGGGTATAAGTTCCAGAAAAAGGCAATGTGATTAAGTTGGTGGTACATCGGTAGTATCGTGGCACTCTCTTGTTAGATCGACTACTGATATTCGAGTTGCTTAGTGGAACAGAAAAATTATGAGAGTACCTCTCATGGAAAGATTGGGTATTAGAGGTGTGTTGTATATTCGGATGGCAGAATTGGGATCGAATATAGAGATTAGTGTGCTATATGGAGCTGGAGACAGAGAGTTCCCATATTCAGGTTATGTTATAGTTGTGGGTCGCGTGTATCGGCACTATATAGTGACTATCGGCACTGTGCAGTGCTCGGTATGTTCGATTTTGATGTAATATTATGTATAGATTGGTTGTCTTTGTGTCATGTTATTCCAGTTTATTGTGCTAACGCGGTGATATTGGCTATGTGGGAATGCCACGGATGAAGTGGCAAGGTTCGATGGATTATGTTCCTAGTAGGGTGATGTCATCTTTGAAGACCCATCGGATGGTTGGGAAGGGTTGTCTATCTTATTTGGATTTCGTTACAGATGTCAGTGCAGAGACTCCTACTATTGATTCAGTTCTAGTGATGAGGGACTTTTTCGGATGTGTTTCCTACTGCTGGGCATGTCACCGGATAGGGTTGTTGATTTCGGTATTGATTTGGTGCTGGGCACCGTATCGATGGCACTGACGGAGTTAGAGGAGTTGAAGGAGCAGCTTCAGGAACTCCTTGATAAGGGGTTCATTAGTAGACCTATATGGGTGTGTGTTCTGCATCAAGACGGCTTGGTTGGCTCCGAGTTGTATTGCTGAGCGATGTGTTGATTCGATTGTTATTAAGCCTATTAATCATATGGGGAGATCTATGAGTTACATTTTCGTGTTGCGAGGCATTGGGATTGTTGGTTATAGGCACATATGGTGCGGTTTTATTGAGGTCTCTTAATAGAATTCGAGCGGGGAGAGTACTAGGTATTGCTCGGTAGATGGCCTATCGGTTATGTCCTTTCAGGTATGTGTAATGTTATGTCAATTGCTTCGCGGTGGTTATGATGATTGCTTTGGTATTAGACATAATATAGCGCATGGTTGTCGATTGTGAGCATAGTGACTTGAGGTGTTTCATGCGGACCAGTGTTAGGATGAGGTCGCGCATTGGAGCAAAGCTATGTGGAGGTATGATCCTGTGGGTTAGATTTGTGTGTTCTAGTTCTATGATGTATGATGGGTTCTCAGCATTGTGTGTGGTGGTACTTGTGAACTTACGGTACAACTCCTTTATTTGAGTCATTTTTCATGATTTGAGTATGTTCGGATCGTTGCTTATTGGTGCGCGGATTGCACAAGTTGCGGCTTTAGCCTATTCTGATGTGTCATGTCACAAGAGTAGTTATGTGGGATTAGATGAGATTGTTTGGATCTATAAAGTATACAAATGGATTCAGTTTCAGCATGTTGGAAGGATAACATCAATATTCGGCTTAGGAATTTGCTATGGTCCTTGCCAAAAGAGAAGTGACTTCACGAATGGCTGATTTAAGGAATAGTTATGACTTTCTACATGTTGCATTTATCATTGCAAGTATATGAAAGTGTTGGAATGAGACTTTAGTTGATAAAAGGTTTATCATCGGTATTCGGTTGTGGTGTGCAGCTGTCGTAATTTGGAAGTTATCGCTACAAATGTCTGAGTTATAGGGTATATCTTATGATTGCATCGAGGATTGCAGATATGGTTTGTTAAATCTTGTTCGGACTTATTCAAAGTATAGATGTGAGATTCTGATCGTATTGATGATTTCAGAAGTGAAAATGTGGTTCTATGGTTTTTGAGCTAGATTGGATTTTGAAATTTTAGTTACATTGTGATATCGGACCTATATGAGATAGGGTGACGCGAGACCACCCCCGGGTATGTGCATGGTAAGGTTACACAATGATTTGATGGTTTTTCGAACAACTCTAGGCACATTCAAGGACGAACATATGTTTAAGTGGGGGAGGATGTAACGAACCGACCGGTCGTTTTGAGCTTTTTTGTCATGACACAAACCGATGGGCCGCGACGGGCACCCAGTACCTTACTTGACTGAGTACCAACGTAATGTACCTTTATTATTACATCATTATATACATGTGACATATGGGCCAAATAGGCTAACATAATCAGTTATAAACTCAAACATAGGTCGTACATGGCCGTACAATCTTCCACGTACACGACATATGTCTACAAGACTCTAAGAGTACATAAGTGTCACAAAGGTCAGAACAGAGTCCCGCCATACCAAACATCAGACGTCTCAATCATACTAACCAAATACGCATCTCCAAAGCAAATGGAGCGCACCAACATCTTCCGCTGAGTTGATAGCCTACTTTGAAGGCTCTTGACCTGTCTATCAGGACCTGCGGGCATGAAACGCAGTGTCCCCAGGTAAAAGGGACGTCAGTACGAATAATGTACCGAGTATGTAAGGCACATAAATAAATATATAGGAGACATGGAAGACACATGGAGTACATGACTCAACCCGTACGTCTGAATAACTTTGTAAATCATAAATTACTTTCATCGTCATGCATATGCGTATGAATGTCATGTCGTGCATAGGTATATGTTTCATAAAATCATCAGCCTCTGAAGGCATACCATCATATCATATCGGCCACTGTAGGCAAAATCATCATCGTATACCAGCTGATCAGGTGGTGGTGCGTATATAACGCCATAACCTTTCCCATATCCTATATACATATATATATACATACATATATACGCGTATATAATGCCGTTTGAATACATACATATCCATGCGTATATAACGCCATTTGAATACATACCCATATATGCGTATATAATGCCGTTTGAATCATATTTCAGCCACTGTGAGAAACATCATCATCATATACCAGCTGATCAGGTGGTGGTGCGTATATAACGCCATAACCTTTTCCAATATCCCATATACATATATTTACATATATATGCGTATATAACGCCATCTGGTCATGGGTCAGTGCACATGACTGCAGTGCATAAAAAGTACGTCAATAAAATTATTCTGAATGTCATAAGACCATTTTGCCTCTGAGTAATATCATAAAGTAAACTCTTTTCAACTTTCGTATTTTTCTAAGACCCATTAACAGATGATAAAATATTATGACACATGGGAATTAAAGAACATAGATATTTCTATTACTTCTATGAGTAGAGTCACTTATGGAATTTGTGCATTTGCATGT
This sequence comes from Nicotiana tabacum, assembly GCF_000715075.1. NCBI lineage: Eukaryota > Viridiplantae > Streptophyta > Magnoliopsida > Solanales > Solanaceae > Nicotiana > Nicotiana tabacum. The sequence goes on from NC_134090.1 coordinate 173,532,163, forward strand.
TTCGTTCATATCGTATGGATCATGCCAAAAGAAAGAAGGAATAGCCTTAACATACCTGGACACAAACTGATTGGCTTTGTAAATTGACGAACCTGTATCAATGGTATCTAGTGCGGTTGCCACAACTCGGACTGAATCAATATTTTATCCAACTCGATTCTCAACCATTTGACTCTTAGAATTATATAACTTTTATTTTGTGTTATAATAATTCGGGCATCATTTTCCCCGTTGCTACTACATTCCCAGGTTCACAACGACAACCAACAATAGCAATCAACAAAATTAACTTGGAGCAACTCCAATTCAGCCCAAATACAACATTATTAGTAGCATATACCAATCCTTGCTTTCAGTTCCGCATAATACAAGTTAATTCATTGATTATCGGATGAGTTCAACTCCAACTACACCAAAAGGGAGTAAGATCTTACCTCAATTCAACTTGCAACAATCCTTGATTCAGCTTGTACTATATTGCACAACATCTAATTCAACAACAAGAAGGAACAGAGGGATTATACTTCGCTATGAGTCTTAGAGGGTAAATCACGTTATAACCTTGCCATGTTGTTACTGGTTTGTAGAAAGATTAATTGTTGTTATGTTTGTTTTATTTTCTCCTCCAAAAGGGATCATCAAGTTGAGATATGGCTAATGTCTTGTTTTTGGTCTAACCGTGGGGAGATGTGCTGACAACAATCTAAAGCAAGTGTGAGAATAAAAGGGCACCTGTTTTATTGACTAATGAGTCATCAACGACAAGATGAGGGGATGCCACATGGGGATGGGGTGGGTAAGTTTAATCTCTATCCACTTATTAGGTAATTAGATAATGTCCCGTTACCCGGTAGTTAATTAATTACCCTGCAAAATTTAAAAATTACCATAAATTACTTAAAATTTTATTTATAAAATACTTCATATGTACTTTATATATTATACTGCCGTGATCATATGGTACCTTGCATGGTACTAGTTTATAATTATCGGATATTATCTCTCGACCCGTATTTTATCCCAACATGCCAAACTTGGACGAAAATTCATTTTCTTTGATTTGCTTACCCTCTCACCTTCACGAATTTACTTATAACTTGTTTGAAATAACATAATACTTAAAAACTCAATAATAATCTCATTCACAAGCTTATATCAATTTACTCATGGTGTATTTTCATGTATGAGAACATGGAGTGTAACATCATTCCCCCCTTTTGGAACATTCGTCCTCGAATGTTGACTGGTGCACTTATCATTTTCGTAACCTATGTCTTCCGAATACTTTAGTAATCTCCTTGCCGTCTAGGCGACTATTCTGTGAATAAATCAAAAGGCCAGGGCATTCCCATCTTTAGGACTCTTTCTCACACCATGGATTGTGGTCGGAATCCTTCCAACCTCGTAACTATTGCTGCCTTCCATTATGTAGTCTGTACGACTCTGAACTTGTATGCATGCCTATGCGACTCTTATCTCCTTATTTCCTAGTCTTTAGCCAATATTTAGGCATCATAGAGCTTGATAAGATGTCCCTTTGGGCATATGTGAGTATACTGAAGTTCTTCGCTTGGTTCTTTGTTGAATTCACGAATATTGCTATATCTCATTACATAGGTCCGTTTAGCCATCCGTATGAATTTACTACCATAACTTTTACTTTAATCTATCATTGCTGAGGTATATTACCAAATCCCAGCTTACTCTCGTATCGTATCTTCTATCTCTTTCATAACCTCCCTTCCACCTAGGTGTAATTTACGTCCATAACTTGAAGCTCTATTATAATACTCGCACTTCTGGTACATACACAATCCGGTGGGAGCTTCGTACTGACTTCTTATGAGGTTGGTACTTCTTCTAACTAGCTTTATCGTAGAGCTGTTATAGAATATATTTGTTGTGCTATCTTTCTTGCACCTCTAATATTAAGAGTGCTTTTTCTATGTTCTCAACCATGATTCCTATAACTTCTGGGTCCAATAATCAGACTCCTGATTACTTAGTTGATGTCATTCTTTAGTTTCCTCTTGCTTCTGATCAGCCTTTACGTAGGCTTAAGCTATCTTTCGATTTGTGGCTCATGGTATTGGTTATTACTTTAGCCTTTCATAGGCATTGAGGGATATCCATGGTGCAATCTTCTAATAATTCAATCCTTTGTCTATGCCCTGGTTTAATTCTTTCTTTTATCTTATACCGGAGTCTTCTATGGCTGTATGATTGTCAACAAATATGCTGCTTGGATAATCTTCCAAAATCTTTAGTGTGTCCATAACATACTAACTCTGGATCATTGATCAAATAATTTCTTCGTTCCGTCTTAGCTTTCTTTCAACGTAAACTATTACTTTTTCTGGTCTTTCTGCCCCTTGTTGTGTCTATACTTAGCTTATCTTAGTGCCCACACTTGCCATAGTTTTCATATAACTCATATGATCTCGAATATTACTTTGAATTCATACTTCCCATTCATTAGCCACGTTAAGTGCCATTTTCCTTTGGAATGCTTACAATGTTATTACGAGATTGTTGTTACACGACCATTTCCTCTTTAGGTCGTTGTGCTTAGGTTGAAGCCTTCTTTCTTATCTCCTCAGCTAGTCTTTTGTTGTCGTATTTAGGGAGAACCCTTGATTCTCGTAAAGTTGTGAGCTTATTACGAACCTTTTTGATGTCCTTACTTGTCTGTAATCATCCGTAGTTGCTTACCTCCATGCCCTTGTGCTCGTATGGTTGCTTCTAAACTGATATTTTTGATTGCCTTCTCAGTGGCACCTTCTTTTATCCCCATAACACTCATACAGTATCTTTAGCTACCCCGACTCTTGTTTGAATATATTTCAAGTATTATAATGGTATTCTTCGAGGCTGAACTATCCATGTTGGGTTCTACTTTGTTTATCTCACACGGTCTGATGACTCGTCTGTAACCTCTTGTTTACCCATATTGAGATCTTCCTGACCAATTACTAACTACTCATTGGCCCATTCTCGTATCAATATTCCTTGTAATCTTTCTTGGGTTATTTCCTTTGTCTTAACTTATGTCTCGCACAGGCTCTTTATTTATTAATAATAGTTCGGGCAGGAACCTTTACTTCATCTCCTTGACATCATGCTTGCACAATATTCTTGAATCGTAGCGTATCTGTAAGATTTGGATAAGTGTCGTTTCACTCCTCTTTTATTTATCGCATCCTTCCTTTACCATTCCGTAGTCACTAGAACCACTTAATTCTGACATAATACCACATCACTCCATATTCCCCCCTTTTAGGGGTGTACTAAGAGCTGAAGCTACGATACCTATAGATGTGTTACCTCTTCATCATTGGCGTCTTTTCACATCATCAATGACCCTTACTCTACTTGCGGCAATCCTTCTGTACCAAGGATAACAAAGTTCCTCACTTACGATGGTAAAATTTAGTATAGCTGGCACATACAGTCCCTTAAGCTGAACTTTGCTCACATTGCTTGTTGTAGGGAAGCGTCTTCCTGAATCACCATTCTCTGGGTTTCTCATGAATCTTCCTCTATTGTCCATTCTATTATCGCCGGAAAGCAATATGAAGTTCTCATAATGCCGACCACCATCAAATTACTCAGTCCCTAATTCATATTTGGTTTATCTTGTTTACCAGTCCATACTGATTTCTTTTCCTCTGGGGATTAACTCTTCCCTATAGTTGTCGCATTGGAGTCACTAACTTATTTCTCGAAATGAGGATATAACCTTATGGCCTATACTCTATCGTTGTCTTAAGGCCCATCACCTTTAGTCTCTTCCTTCATTTGACAATCAATTCTGTAACACTCTACCGTTTTCATCCATGTATCACACCTTATTCATAATGCTTTCTTATTCCTTTTCTCATTATTCTGCTAATATTTCTGCATATCCCTTTTCTTGTGAAAACTTCAATATGACATTCTTTCGCTTTTAGATTTCCTTTGCTACATCCAGTAGCTCTTCAAGTTGCTTAACGTTCTCGCTTTACTAAGGATAAGGGCAACACTAAGGTAATATTTATCCCTTCAAGGCTTATAGTGCATGTCCTTGTAGCACTCATATTTGACTGCACTATTTCAGAGTGCACCATCTGGTGTCTCATAAGGAGATCTATTAGCATATTTGCAATATCTTTCGGAAATGTCAACTAACGCAAACAATTCATCCATTATATCTTCTAATAATACTTTTGTTAACCCCCATATGGCATATCTGGAAGGGGTGCGACCAATTGTATATACCACTATTACTATTAAATATAACTCAAAAGGCTTATGTTCCTCTTCCTTAATTATAAACGTTGTTAACCTTCATTAACTAGGTACATCGTACCCTTTTTCACCTTGCTCATTTTACTTGCCGAAACTTGTACTTATCTTCTTAATCTCTCATTGTCCTTCACCATAAAGATGGATAGACATTCTTGCCTTAAGGCTTCTTATCAAGAAGCTTACTTATTCCAGTACACCCATGATCTGCTAAAGACCTCATATTTACTTATCGTAGACATCATACAAAAATCCAATTCCTCTAACTCAGCTTTTTCACAACAATCTCTCTTTCCAACCTTCTTTCCGGATATGGGTACCATCTTATTAGGAATAGGAGTTAGGAATTTGAATTCCTATGACCGAGCTCTACCACACAATCTAGAGTAAGAAGGAAGAGTGACAATCTTAAATGCCTTGTAGCCTCCTGCTTATAAGTGTGGTGCACACCCATAAACAAGACTCTACTAGACACGGCTTGTAAACTCCTAGGACAGAACTGCTCTGATACCCCTTTTGTCACGACCCAAACCGATGGGCCGCGACGGGCACCCAGTACCTTACTTGACTGAGTACCAACGCAATGTACCTTTATTATTACATCATTATATACATGTGACATATGGGCCTAATAGGCTAACATAATCAGTTATAAACTCAAACATAGGTCGTACAGGTCCGTATAATCTTCCACGTACACGACATATGTCTACAAGCCTCTAAGAGTACATAAGTGTCACAAAGGTCGGAACAGAGTCCCGCCATACCAAACAATAGACGTCTCAATCATACTAACTAAATACGCAGCTCCGAAGCAAATGGAGCGCACCAACATCTTCCACTGTGCTGATAGCCTACTTGGAAGGCTCTTGACCTATCTATCAGGACCTGCGGGCATGAAACGCAATGTCCCCAGGCAAAAGGGACGTCAGTACAAATAATGTACCGAGTATGTAAGGTACATAAATAAATACATATGAGACATGGAAGACATATGGAGTACATGACTCAACCCGTACGTCTGAATAACTTTGTAAATCATAAATTACTTTCATCGTCATGCATATGCGTATGAATGTCATGTCGTGCATAGGTATATGTTTCATAATATCATCAGCCTCTGAAGGCATACCATCATATCATATCGGCCACTGTGGGCAAAATCATGATCGTATACCAGCTGATCGGGTGGTGGTGAGTATATAACGCCATAACCTTTCCCATATCCCATATACATATATATACATACATAAACACGCATATATAACGCCGTTTGAATACATACATATACATGCGTATATAACGCCATTTGAATACATACCCATATATGCGTATATAACGCCGTTTGAATCATATTTCAGCCACTGTGGGTAACATCATCATCATATACCAGCTGATCAGGTGGTGGTGCGTATATAACGCCATAACCTTTTCCCATATCCCATATACATATATTTACATATATACGCATATATAACGCCATCTGGTCATGGGTCAGTGCACATGAATGCAGTGCATAAAAAGTACGTCAATAAAATTATTCAGAATGTCATAAGACCATTTTGCCTCTGAGTAATATCATAAAGTAAACTCTTTTCAACTTTCGCATTTTTCTAAGACCCATGAACAGATGATAAAATATTATGACACATGTGAATTAAAGAATATAGATATTTCTATTACTTCTATGAGTAGAGTCACTTATGAAATTTGTGCATTTGCACGTTTCGTTCATATCGTATGGATCATGCCAAAATAAAGAAGGGATAGCCTTAACATACCTGGACACAAACTGATTGGCTTTGTAAATTGACGAACCTGTATCAATGTTATCTAGTGCGGTTGCCACAACTCGGACTGAATCAATATTTTATACAACTCGATTCTCAACCATTTGACTCATAGAATTATATAACTTTTATTTTGTGTTATAATAATTCGGGCAGCATTTTCCCCGTTGCTACTATATTCCCAGGTTCACAACGACAACCAACAATAACAATCAACAAAATTAACTTGGAGCAACTCCAATTCAGCCCAAATACAACATTATTAGTAGCATATACCAATCCTTGCTTTCAGTTCCGCATAATACAAGTTAATTCATTGATTATCGGATGAGTTCAACTCCAACTACACCAAAAGGGAGTAAGATCTTACCTCAATTCAACTTGCAACAATCCTTGATTCAGCTTGTACTATATTGCACAACATCTAATTCAACAACAAGAAGGAACGGAGGGATTATACTTCGCTATGAGTCTTAGAGGGTAAATCACGTTATAACCTTGCCATGTTGTTACTGGTTTGTAGAAAGATTAATTGTTGTTACGTTTATTTTATTTTCTCCTCCAAAAGGTATCATCAAGTTGAGATATGGCTAATGTCTTGTTTTTAGTCTAACCATGGGGAGATGTGCTGACAACAATCTAAAGCAAGTGTGAGAATAAAAGGGCACCTGTTTTATTGACTAATGAGTCATCAACGACAAGGTGAGGGGCTGCCACATGGGGATGGGGTGGGTAAGTTTAATCTCTATCCACTTATTAGGTAATTAGATATTGTCCCGTTACCCGGTAGTTAATTAATTACCCGCATAATTTAAAAATTACCATAAATTACTTACAATTTTATTTATAAAATACTTCGTATATACTTTATATATTATACTGCCGTGATCATATGGTACCTTGCATGGTACTAGTTTATAATTATCGGATATTATCTCTCGACCCGTATTTTATCCCAACATGCCAAACTTGGACGAAAATTCATTTTCTTTGATTTGCTTACCCTCTCACCTTCACGAATTTACTTATAACTTGTTTGAAATAACATAATACATAAAAACACAATAATAATCTCATTCACGAGCTTATATCAATTTACTCATGGTGTATTTTCATGTATGAAAACATGGAGTGTAACATTTTGCACTTCGCTCTCCAGTTCTCGGGCATGACTTGCCACGTGTGATGTATTATGATTTATGTAAATCATTGGTTTTTGTTTTCAGGGTAATCTGAATGAATTTGAAAGAACGGTTCTCAGTTTGAAACTTGAAATTTGAAAGGTTTGACCAAGATTTCACTTGTTGGTATATGATCCTGAATTGGAATTTTTATGATTTGGTTAGCTCTGTTAGGAGATTTGGGACTTAGGAGCATGATCAGAATGCATTTTGGAGGTCCGTAGAAGGTTTAGGCTTGAATTGCCGAAATTGGGATTTTGGCATTCTCCGGCTGATAGGTGAGATTTTTGATATAGAGGTCGGAATGGAATTTCGGAAGTTGGGGTAGATTCGTGGTGTCATTTGTGACGTGTGTGCAAAAGTTTAGATCATTCGGACGTGGTTTGGTATACTTTTTGATCGAAAGCATAATTTGAAAGATTTTGGAAGCTTAGGCTTGAATCCGATGTGTTTTGGGTGATTTGATATTGTTTGAAGTGTTTTGAAGATTGGTATAAGTTTGAATGGTAGTATGTGACTTGTTTGAGCTTTTAGTTGAGGTTCGGGGGGCCTCGGGGTGATTCCGGATGAGTTACGGAAGAATTGGAATTGAGTTTTTGCAGCTGAAGCATTTGGTTTCTGTCATAACTGCACCTACGGTTAGGAGACCGCAAGTGTGATGATCGTAGAAGCGGAAGGCAGCTACAGAAGTGGCCAAGAGGAATTTCTTCAGGAACCGCAGAAGCGGTGTAGTGGGCGCACCTGCTGTAGCGCAAGTGCGAGTTTTTAACCGTAGATGTGGAAATGGGAAATTTAATGAAAATCGCAAAAGCGTTACCGCAGAAGCGGGAAATGGACCGCAGGTGCGAAAATGCCTGGGTCAGAAAGTGTAAAAGGTTCGTTTCGCGATTTTGAGTGGGTTTTCACCATATTTCATTCGGGAGCAAGATTTGGAGAGCTAATTGAAGAGGGAATTCAAGAGGGTTTTATGGATGTAAGATTTTTGGACCCTAAACTTGTTTCTATGATAAATTTTAACATTTGTAAGTTTGAAATCCATGTAAAATTAGTAGCAAAAATGGGTAATTAGGGTTGAGATTGAGAGACCTTTGAGTGGGGTTTTGAGGGGCCATTTATGGTCCGATTTTGATGTTCTTAATATGTATAGACTCGTGGGAGGATGAGGACTTTATTGATGTGATTTTTATCGGATTCCGAGATGTAGGTCTGGGGGCCGGATTTGAGCGATCTTAGGTTTTTTGATGTAAATGGGATGTCTTCGAGTGGTCTTTGTCCCCTTAGCATAATTTAATGGTCATGTTCTGATTATGGCTAGATTTGGAGCATCCGGAGGTCTGTTCGTGAGGGAAAAGGCATCGTGGGCTAGATTTTGGACCGGACCAAGGTGAGTAATGGTGGTAAATGTTGTCTTGACGGTATGAAACCCCGGATTGCACATCGTGTGCTATATTGAGGTGACACACAAGCTAGATGACGAACGTGGGGTCGTGCACTGTTGGGGATTGTGACTGAAACTTATTTGTGAACATCATATTTTGGATTGAATGCCATATTTGGGCCTAGTGCCAACTATTTGAACCCTTAGGGGATTTTTATTGATAATTCCTCATTGTCGGCTATAATTGAAATAAAATGGGGCTAACATTTAAATAAACAATATTTCCTATTTGATTTATAAACAATAGTAAAATAAGTTCTGTAAATAAATTAAATCTACTAAAATGATTTATAGTACATTATTATCAAATTAAAAATGTTGAACTTAATGTTTATAAATGTAAACACAACTAAATCTTAAAAGAGGCTAATATTGCAATTATATGCAATTTGGCTTTAAAAATACTAGATAAATTTGTAAAAATATGCAAAATTTATCTTAGCTATATTTTGACATAAATATGAGAATCCAATAAATGAATAACCAAAATTATAATTTTGGGAATTATTAATGAATTATTTATGAACAAAATAGGAAAATAAATTAGTTAAAAAATCTTTAAAAATTAAGGAAAAATAATAAAGCATTTGGACATACTTATATATGCACACATATGATATTGTGAAAGTATTTTGCATATTAAAAAAATATATAGGGAAAATGGGGTATCAAGAGCTGCCCCTCTTTACCCGGAAAGGATGAAAGAGTTGTCGGGTAAAGATATGATGGCCAATTTTGACCGAGCGAAACGGTTCGAAGATGTTTAGGCCACGCCATAGCTTCTGATCTGCCTACATATCCCTAGTCTTATAGGAATCAGTCCATATGTAGTTCCGTATCCGTCGGCGGTGTATGCCGATGGAGACTCTTTAGGAACAGACGCAATATCCCAGACGGGATGAGTGGACAGCTTGTGGGAATGGTTTAGGTTTTGTATGGATGCAGGAACTAGAGCAGGCTTGCTCCTGCTGGGATGGTCGTTGCTCGCCGGTTTACCTGCAAATAAGTAATACAAGCATATATTGTGCGTAAATTTAAACATGATGCAATTTCCCGTCGGACCATGAAGATTGTCTTCGGACGGTTAGAATAATGTCCTTAGACCATGACATCATGGGCCATGAAGCGTATAATAAAGGATTCGCAGGCCATGAAATGATGCTCTCGGGCTATGAGGATAGTGCCTCTGAACCAAGATGCCTTTTAATAATGATATGCAAAAGATTAAAAGGGGTCCTCAGGCCAGGAACGGTGTTCTCGGGCTATGAAAATGGTGCCTCTGAATGATGGCGCCTTTGGATAATTTCGCGATCTTTCAGCCCATGAGATGCAGTATGTGGCGATCTTTCAACCCATGAGATGCAGTATGAGGCGATCTTTCAGCCTATGAGATGCAATATGAGGCAATCTTTCAACCATGGAGATGCAGTAGGTGGCAATCTTTCATCCATGTAGATGCAGATGGAGGTAGAGCTTAACCTCGAAAGGCAGAATGGTTGCCTTATGCAATGCAAAAAATGCAGATGGCGATAGCGTGTAGTCTCGGAAGGCAGAATGGTAGTCTTATGCAATGTAGAAAATGTAGATGGAGACAGCATTTAGTCTCGGAAGGCATAATGGTAGCCTTATGAAATGCAGAAAATACAGATGGAGACAGCGTTTAGTCTCGGAAGGTAGAATGGTAGCCTTATTCAAGAAATAAAATGGCAAGTGGTAATAGAGCTTTCTTAGTTGATATCAAGTTGCGATATTGTGACACAAGGAATGTCACTGGTATGTATGGATAGCAAATGTGGGTAGTTCAATGGTTCTGAGAGTTGTATTCCTGAATAATGTTCGTCTCGTGAGTGTATGATATGTTTGATGATTGAACAATCCAAGTGCCTGCATCCAAAGAAATATTATGAGTTTTGTAAAGGGGGAGGTTAGTTTGTATCCCCACTAGCTCTGCTTGACCTGCTCAGCTTTGATGTGGTGATACTATATGTATCATTGGGGTAGCGTTGCTAAACAAAGCAATTTCAGTAGTAAACATGCATGATTTCGTAAAAATATGACATAATAATAATTTTTTAGATGAACCGATGACTGTGACGTGGTTCGGGATGGAATTTTAAGAGTCCTCCTCAAAATTCTGCCCCAGTTTAATGGGTTGATGCTTTTGACTGTTTCCTGTGACGATCGGCTGAAATTATTTTGGAATTTTGAGCGTCCTCCTTAAAATTCTACCCCAGTTTCCAATTGCGGGGGAAATGAAAATTTTATTAAATTGTGATCGAACCCATAGGGCTGCCTACGTATCCCCTCTTAAACGGGAATCAGGTCAGGCGTGGTTCAAATTACATCATATAAGGAAAGCATAAAGATCACACATAGTAACGCTTGACTGCATCTGAATTGATCGGCTTTGGCCAGACTTCTCCATCCATTTCTGCGAGTATGAGGGCTCCTCCTGTCAGAACTCAGTGAACCATGTATGGACCCTACCAGTTGGGAGAGAACTTCCCTTTGGCTTCATCCTGATGTGGAAAATTTTTCTTTAACACCAGTTGTCCCGGTGTGAACTGTCTCGGCTTGACTCTTTTGTTGAAGGCTCTAGACATTCTGTTCTGATAAAGTTGACCATGGAAAACAGCATTTATTCTTTTTCCATCTATAAGGGCTAGTTTCTCGTAATGACTTTTCACCCACTCTGCGTCTTCGAGCTCAGCTTCCTGTATAATCCTTAGGGAGGGAATTTCTACCTTAGCGGGAATGACTACCTCTGTACCGTAAACCAGCATATAGGAGATTGCCTCGGTTGATGTGCAGACTGAGGTGTGATACCCCAGTAAATAAAATGATAACTTTCGTGCCACTATTTATGCTTCTCTATCATTTTCCTCAATATCTTCTTGATATTCTTGTTGGCGGATTCTACGGGCCCGTTCATCTGAGGTCTGTAGGTTGTGGAATTCTTGTGTTTGATCCTGAAGGTTTCACACATAGCGTTCATCAAGTCGTTGTTGAGGTTGGAGCCATTATCAGTAATGATCGACTCTGGAATCCCGAATCGACAAACAATATGGTCGCGGACAAAGTTCCCCATGACTTTCTTGGTTACTGCTCTGTAAGATGCTACTTCGACTCATTTAGTGAAATAGTCGGTTGCTCCCATGATAAATCTATGTCCATTGTAAGTTGCGGGCTCGATTGGTCCAATAACATCCATCCCCCAGGCAGCGAACGGCCAAAGTGATCTTGTTGGATTAAGCTCATTTGGATGTACCTTTATCATGTCTGAATGTATCTGATAGCAGTATCATTTCCGGAAATACTAGATACAGTCTGTTTCCATAGTCATCCAAAAGTAACCAGCCTGGTAGTATCTTCTTGGCTAAGACAAAATCATTCATATGTGGACCGCAGGTCACGACATGAATTTCCTCTAGTAGCTTGGATGCTTCCTTTGAGTCGACACACCTTAATAGTCCCAAATCGGGAGTCCTCCTATACAGGATTCCTCCGCTATGAAAGAAATTGTTGGAAAATCTCCGAAGTGTGCATTTCTGAGAGGGGTTTGCAAATTCTGGGTACTCACCTTTTGCCAAATATTCCTTGATATCATGAAACCAAGGCTTTCCATATGCTTATTCTTCGATGTGGGCACAGTAAGATGGTTGATCATGGATCTTTATTGGAATGGGATCAATGAAGTTTTTGTTTGGATGCTGCATAATGGATGATAGATTGGCCAACACATCGGCGAACTCATTCTGGATTCTGGGAACATGCTGGAATTCTGTCTTTGTGAACCTTTCCTCAATTCATATACATGATGCAGGTATGGGAGTATCTTGGAGTTTTTGGTTGCCCATTCTTCATGCACTTGATGCACGAGTAGGTCCGAATCTCCAATCACTAGCAATTCTTGAATGTTCATGTCAATGGCTATTTTGAGCCCTAGGATGCACGCTTCATACTCGGCCATGTTGTTGGTGCATAGGAACCTGAGTTTGGCGGACACCGGATAATGCTGACTGGTTTTTGATACTAGGACTGCTCCTATGCTAACTCCTTTGAAATTTGCTTCTCCATCGAGAAACATTCTTCAACTGTCATAGGATTCCACAATATCTTCTCCTATGAATGATACCTTTTCATCAGGAAAATACATTTTTAGGGGTTCGTATTCTCCATCCACGGGATTCTCAGCAAGTTGGTCAGCCAGTGTTTGTCCCTTGATCGCTTTCTGAGTTATGTAAACAATGTCGAACTCATTCAACACGATTTGCCACTTGGCTAGCTTGCCAGTGGGCATGGGCTTCTGAAAGATATACTTCAAAGGATCCATCCTTGATATGAGATATGTGGTATAGGCACAGAAATAGTGCCTCAGGTTCTGAGCTACCCAAGTCAAAGCACAATAGGTGTGCTTTAACAGAGAGTACTGGGCCTCGTACGGGGTGAACTTCATACTGAGGTAATAGCTGGTCTGCTCTTTCCTCCCCGTTTCATCATGATGCACCAGAACAAAACCAAATGCTCCATCCAATACTGCAAGGTAGAGTAATAGAGGTCTACCTGGCTCGGGTGGGACCAAGACTGGTGGTGTTGACAGGTATTTCTTGATTCTGTCGAAAGCTTTCTGGCAGTCATCAGTCCATTTGGTAGCGGCGTCCTTCTTCAACATCTTAAAGATTGGCTCACAAATAACTATAGATTGCGCTATGAACCAGCTGATGTAGTTAAGCCTTCCCAAGAAACTCATCACATCCTTCTTGTTCTTTGCCGGTGGCAATTCTTCAATAGCTTTGACGTTTGATGGATCCAGTTCTATTCCTTAGCGACTCACAATAAACCCAAGTAATATTCCAGTAGGAACCCCAAATGTACACTTTGCGAGATTCAGTTTTAGGTTGTACCTTCGCAGTCTATTGAAGAACTTCCTCAAATCTTCCATGTGATCGGTGGCTTTCTTGGACTTGATGATGACATCATCTACATATACCTCAATCTCCTTGTGTATCATATCATGGAAAATGGTTGTCATGGCCCTCATGTAGGTGGACCCTACATTCTTTAACCCAAACGTCATCATCTTCTAACAATACATTCCCCACGGCGTAATGAAAACTATTTTCTTAGCGTCTTATTCATCCATCCAGATCTGATGATAACCAGCGAAACAATCTACAAACGATTGCAACTCATGCTTGACATAATTATCGATCAGGATGTGTATGTTTGACAAAGGGAAGTCGTCTTTTAGACTGGCCCGGTTGAGATCCCGGTAGTCGAAACAGACTCTAACCTTCCCGTCTTTCTTCGGCACCGGTACAATGTTGGCTAACCATGTCGGGTATTCTACTACCCTGAGAAGCTTAGCTTTGACCTGCTTAGTGGCTTCTTCCTTGATTTTCAAACTCATATCAGGCTTGAACTTTCTGAGCTTTTGCTTTATCGGCGGACATGTTGGATCGGTTGGCAGTTTGTGAGCCACAATAGATGTACTCAGACCAGTCATGTCATCATACGACCAGGCGAATATGTCCTCATATTCTCTTAGAAATTCTGTGTATTCCTTCTTTTTTGACGGCGATAAGTGAATATTGATTCGTGTTTCTTTGACGTTTTTGTATCTCCCAGGTTAACAACTTCTGTCTCGTTCGGGTTGGACTTAGGCCTGTTCTCAAAATTCTCAACTTCCTTAACAATCTCCTCTGGTATGTCATCTTCCTCTAAATCTATGTCTGTTTGTTGCATTGTCTCATTGCATGTCACAGTCATTGGCTCATCAAGGTAAGTAAAAGTAATGATGTATAAGTAAAGTAATGAGAGAAAAATAATAATAAGCGTCGAATTATAAGAAAAGTTAAAATGCTAGGATAAATTGCATAATTGTTTTGGAACATTGTAGTTCTTATTACGGGAATTAAAATGCAAAAGAAAATCATTTAGTAAATAAAACAGTGCATGATGCTTAGCCTTGCTACCTTGAGGCTCGTCGGGCTCTGGTTGTCCTGATGGTCCAACTATTGAGGCGTGATCATCTGCTTATAGATTGTATGGAAGGTCCTTCCTTCCCCTCCTCCTCGAGAACAACATAACACTCTATGTTATTGTCTTCTTAGAACAAGTTCTTCATCGCCGCTAGTGCTTCTTCTTCATCAGACCCATAAATAATATCGGCCGGTTGGAAATTCTGCTCCAGATGTGGTATCGGCTGCTCCAGTGGATAGTAAGGACCGTGTCATGGTGACGACCAATTGTTGAATTCTTCCCAGGTGTACTCATATCCCAGACTGAAAGTGGTACCATGCTTTTGAGTTTTATGGGCTTAGTGATTCCTTGGAGGGTCTTGCCGAGCCCTTTGCCAGGTTCGTACCCACACCAATTCAGTATACTCTCGATCTTGTTATCCCACCATTTGTCTTTGTCAACAGCATTCACCCTTTCGATGTGATGGTAAGTTTCTCCTCCTAGCTTCCTTCTTCCTTCGATTGACAAAATGGTCTGGCGACTGTATATAGGATTTCTTCCGCCACCATAAATGATTACCTCTTGATGGTTCCATTCGAATTTCACTGCCTGATGCAGTGTTGATGCTACATCCCCAACAACATGAATCCATGGCCTTCCCAATAGCAGATTGTAAGATGCTAGCACGTCTATCACTTGGAAATCAACATCAAACCAAGTTGGCCCCATTTGCAAACACAGGCTAATCTCCCCAATAGTGGACCTTTGGGACTGGACCTTACCCAATTTCTTGAGTGTTACCAGCAGACAAATGTTGAGACTGGACCCTCTATCGATTAGGATTCTGGTGATAAAATAGTCTTCGCATTGTATGGTGATGTGTAGCGCCTTGTTGTGACACAACCCTTCAGGTGGCAGCTCATCCTCATGAAAAGAAATTTTATGACTTTCCAATACCAGTTCTACCATGTTAGCCATTTCCCTCCAGTGATGTTGCTTGGCACGTATGCTTCACTCAGCACCCTCAACAGAGCATTCTTGTGTGCCTCAGAATTTTGTAGCAGAGCAAGGATGGAAATTTGCGCCAGTGTTTTGTTCAACTGGTCGACGACTGAGTATTCCTTGGCCTGTATCTTTCTCCAAAGATCATCCGACCCTATCTCAATGATGGGTGACCGATTGGAGGCCTGCTTGCTTGAGTCAGCTAAGTGTTTAGGGGTATAAACTCTGCCAGTTCTTGTCATACCTTGTGCCGCAATAGTTTCTTTGAACCTAACCTTGCCTTTCCTCCTTGCCTCAGCTGTATAGTCCCATGGTATAGCCTTTGTATGGAATGATTTCATGGTCAACATCACCACTAGAATCGGCGTAGATATATTTACTCTGAATGGAGCATGTGCCTTGGGTGGTAAAATTGCAACTTCAAATAGTGCGGGTGCATTTGCTGGAGACACGAATTCGACCTCAATTGGTGCTGGTGTCTTTACAGATGACGTTGCTTCAAACTCAAGTGGCACGTACATATTTATTTCGGCGTCACCAGAGGGCTGAGTCTAGACCACGATCGGATTAAGAGTAACTATTGGCTTTTTTGGGTAATCACCTTCTGCTATCAATCCGATCGTTCCCTCGAGATCCCAATCATCCTCTATTTCAATCATGTGGATGCCTCCACCCTTATGGTCTGGTAGAGGGTTGTTGTGGACATTTGGAGCGGGTTCCTTTTCCACAATAATCTTACTATCAATCAGAGACTGGATCTTGTCTTTCAGAGAACGACATTCGTCGATGTGTTGATACTCAATTTTTTCCCTATATATTTTTATATACAAAATACTTTCAAAATAGCATATATATATTCATACATAAGCATACCCAAGTATTTTAGTATTTTTCCAATCTTTTGAAGAGTTTTTAAAATCAATTTACTATCCATTTTAGTAGTACAAAATCCATAATTATTCCCAAAATCATCAATTTTGGTGAATAATTTATTTTATTACCATATTTATACCAAAATATAGTTAAGATAATTTTTGTACAGTTTTACAAATTTATTTGTTATTTAAAAGACTAAATTGCATATAATTGCAATTATAGCCAATTTTAAGATTAATAGCATTTCTATAATTGTGAAATTGGTTTCAATATTTTTAAATCAATATTTATGTGTTATTAGTTGGGTCAGTACTTTTAATTTGTTTTTAAAAGTCTTTTCACTATTTTTATAAAATAAAATAGGAAAATTGGCTATTTAGCATTTAGTCTATTTCTATTTCAATTACAACCTCATTTCCTTTCAATTTTAACCTCAATTTGATCCCAATTCCGCCCAAATTAAAACCAACCCAGTTTCAATCTGGATCCAACCCACGACCTAATTACAAACGACCCAACCAGTTCCCCACCTAGCACTTAAATCTGGACCGTTGATAACTCAAGATCAACGGCCAAGACTCGCCCTTCCATAATTAAACCTAAACGACTACCCTAATCTCCCTCATTCTAACTTGACCCGCCACCTTGAAACCCTTCGTCTCTCAAAACACTCTCAAGCTCTCTGAAACCCTAGCCATCTCCCACCTTATTCTACCATGTTTCCACCGGAATCCGTGGCTTCTCAGGCCATGGATGGTTGGTACTCACCCTCTTCTACCATCAAACCATGGTAGTTCGAAGTTTCGAGGCCTGACTCTAATGGATCTCTTTAGATCCTTCTCAGATCTGTAGATCTATGGCTTCTTCGGCCATTATTCCGGCGTGTTCAACCAATATGAGTCTTTTCGACTCATGATCGAATTTTCTTCCAAGTCTTTCTCATTTCTAGGGTTTCTCTGAAACCCTAAGCTATTCGAGGTTTTCTCTGGTTGTTTTTTAAGATCTATGTTATATCTGTATTATACTGGAATTTTAAAACGTTTTCCCCAATCTTCTCTTTCAAAATTTGTTTCCCTTCGATTTAGGGTTTCTGGAAAAGTATTAAAATTTTCCCTGACTCCTCTTCTTCTTTTCTTTGTGTGAATCTTGTTTATGCTATATTTTTATGTTCTCTTTTCTACCTCGTATGTCCTTTTCCTATGTTCTTAGGTTCGCCTTATTATGCATATTCTTCTACTGTGCTCCGTTCTTTCTTCTACTGGTTTCTACATCATGCTTTCACGCATTTATCTTATGTGTTCGTTTAAACATGTGTTCCTTTACTGTAATTTCTACTAAGCTCTTAGTCCTTATTTGCCATCTTCTGGACTTTGTTTGAGTTCTTTCTAAACATGTTTCATCTACTGTTTCCTTAAGTTTATGCTACCTCTTTGTCTTCTGAACTTGTTTAAGTTCCAAGTTTTTCTTAAAACATGTTCTTTATGCTTCAAATCAGCTTTTTCACTATGTTTGTTTCGAACCTGCTATTTTACCTGTTTGTTTTCTCATGAGCCTCTGAAAGAGACCTCTAAGCCTATTTCAGTTATTTGTCTTCTCGTCTCTGCATCTGATTCGAGTTGAAAACCCTAGGATTTGGGGTTTTTGGCGAGTTTGATCTTATGTTTGGACTTGGGTTCTGTTATGGAACCCTGGATTCTCTCAAACTAAGTCTGAGTCTATGTACTGAATTTGAGCCTCTTTATTTGTGACTCTGAACTTTTCTATGCTATATTCTTTCTAAATTAGCATGATAATTCTTTCTTGTTTGACATGTCTCTATGCTTTATATATGAGGAATTCTTCCTTCAAAAGAGATTTTGCCAATTTGTGATTGATTCAGAATTCCTTTTAATAAGGTTCGATCGATTGTTACTGATTTTTTTAATTAAGCCTTTCTTCACCTTTTCTAGTTGGATTCATTCATACCAAAACTCAATTTCTGATTTTTACTGGTTGATGATTGATTGTCTTTCCTTATTTGCACAAACCGTGTTGCTATCAAACTCTTTCCTTAAATAGTTTCTATGTATTTGCCATTCTTGTACTACTTTGGAAAATATTTTAATCCAATTCTTTCCTTAATTGTCTTCTGCCCCTTTTGAAATTAGAATCCCTTAACTGAAGGGAGATTCTGTGTGATTGATTGCATACTATTCCCTTACCTTTTCTTACTTCCCTTCTGTACTTAAACACCTTGAACCTTCAGTTCAACACTTCGAATTCAACACTTTACACATACACCTCTCAATTTCAATACTCTTTCAATACTCTACTCTCTTCTGAGATCTTTTGTACTGTTTTCTTGCAATTTGGTTTACAAGACTTCAACTTTCACTTATTTGTTTCGCTGAAATTGGTATGCCTTAATTTCAATTTCATCACCATCCCTATGTGTTTATTTTTCAGTTGCTACACTCTTGTCTACTTTTCTCTTCATGTTCTGTATTGAATATGTTGCTCTCTCTTTGTATCTGTTGTTTTGTTATGAACTCCATATACCCCCACTCCCTTCTATGTGTTTGAGTTAAGGTTCATGGCCTGATAATATCCAAATTGCTGCTTAGGTCTGAACATGATCCCCAGTGGATCCCAACTCTCAAAATGTGGTTAATAGGCTAGTCAGGGGTATGCCAGTACTCCTGATTGTTGGGCATGACCACAAGCCTGCCATGGCTCGCCCTAATTCCCCCTTGTGCACTTAAACTGACTCTTAGATTCTAAGTTCTGCCCCCCTCTTATGAGCCTTGCTTTGGGACCTTGAGTTCCCTCTAAACTTGGACATCTGATGGCTAGCATTTCAATATTGCACTATGCTCTTAATTCCGCAATATATTTGGGTTGTAAGCGCTTTCCGGAGTCCATTTGAGGATCTTGAGGAACTTTTACACATTCCAAATAAGAGAAGGCTTGGGAAACCTGATCTTGGAAGTTGGTTCACCTCATATTGTTGAACCTTGACTCTAAATTAGGCTCCTCAGTTGTAGCTTAATTTCTGATGTAATTTTACTTTTCTTAATTCATTATGGTCTGTAATATGTTGTAATAACTTATGGGGTTCTAGTGAAAAGGGGAGGGTCACTTATGTATGCAAAGGGTAGACAGCATGCTCATAGGTGTTACTATTTACAAGCTCTGCACTTTCGCATATCATATAGAAATCCTGTCTGTAGGTTTTTCTGCACCTCTGCATATGTATAGATCATGTCTATAGGTTTTTTGCATTTTAGCATATCATATAGAAATCCTGCCTATAAGTTTCTGCACTTCTGCATATAGAAATCATGACTATAAATCTTCGGCACTTCTGCATTTTACATCTATCATTAGGCAAACAGTTATAGGTTAAGTAATAATAAGTTTCATTCTAGATACCATGTCTATGAGACTCCTGCACTTCAATAATCGTCTTAAAACCAACAACGCTTAGTAGTCATGCCTTTAGGAGTAACCAGTTGAATCTGATTCATTTATTTCATCTACAAGTCCAAAATCAGTAGTAATGTCGTTTAATATCTACAGAACTTATGTGTTTTCTACAATCAGTAAGCGTTCTTTAAAATCGGAGTAAGCACTATTAGATATCATGCCTATAGGTCTCACTTAGGTAAACCATTAGGTATTTAATTAATTGCATTAGTCTTTGATAAATTACAACAAGGTAAGGCTAATTCGGACTCCTCATCTGAGAAATATGTGATTAATCAGCCTATCCTACGCTTTAATTTAATTCAGACCATAACCAGTACATGTAAGTCATGCTAAACAATTTGTTTCTTTAAATAAGGAGGCATGTTTGAGCCTTTAAATGTTATGTGTTTTCCCATATTTGCTCTATGTATTTTGTTTGTAACCCTAGATGTTGTCCTCCGAGGCTTATAGGATTGGGGCGGGTACTAGCATGCAATAAGTAACGACACCATTCTGTGCTTTAATACCTTAACGGGGTGGGAAGGGTAGATATGGATATGATAATCAGTGCGCTAATACCACGTGTTACCCCTCTTTTGAGGAGTGATTACCGGGTATTGCATTGACGTGATTCATATTAATCATAAACCTAGGACCCCCTCCCTTTACGTGTCTTTATCTGCTTTCTTTAGAATTGCTTAAATATTTTATAAATTTCTGCCCTCTTTACTGTTCCTCAAAAGTCTTCAATTTATTTGCCATATTATATGCAAACCCCTCTATTTGAGCCCTTAATTGCTTACTTGATTATGTGAAGTCACAATTGTAACATGGCCGGGAACCACACTAGTGGATCTTGAGGGGTGCCTAACACCTTCCCCTCGAGATAATTTCTAGCCCTTACCTAAACTCTGGTTCTTCAAACTCAAGCACTTCTTAGTGTCCTAATGCACTTAATCATTAGGTGAAGACTCTTCAATTCCAAAACTCAATTCCCAAAAGCGAACGAGTTGTCCTCCCAAATGTCACAAGCCCGATTTAGCGAGAAAAAGGGGGCGCGACCGCGTAGAGACTCTGTTGGGGATACTTCTTTTAGGCTTTTACCATCTGATGTTATTTGTGACTTTATTGCTTCTTTATTGCTTTTATTTAATATCTTTATTTCTCTTCTATTACGAAACTGACTTGGCTCTTTGTTTCATTTCTCTAATGATTTCTTTTACCGCTTTCCTTCAATACTGTTGTAATTATGAGCAATTATATTAATCATTACTTTATGAATGTGCAAATACACGACAACTTGTAACTGCATATTCAATATCATATTCCACTCGTGCCAAACAAAATATCATAGCAACGCTTATAATGAGTGGTTGCGCCCTTCCGATATCATTACCCGCTAAATTTGGCAAAGGTGTATTTGCGGTAAAACCAGTCGATCAACGGTGTAGTCGATGGTTCCGTGCCTTTCCCTCTTGAGTTGTCCGCTCAAGGGTACCAGTCTAATACCTTATAGAAACCCTACTATGTTCAATTGTGCATGCATCACTGTCAAAACCTAGTCGAGTCAATTATGTTGTCCACATAATGACTCTTTAAGATAGCCTTGTCCAAAGTCCACTAGGTTTCCTAGGAACCCAAACGGACATTACCATATTCTGTGCATTTATTTGGAGAACTAAATGCTGCTTATGCTAATTATTGGTTTAAATAGTCGAGTCTGGCTGGGTAAGGGTCTAACACTTTGTTTTGCATAAATGAGGCACGAAGTCCCCAGATTTGGCATGGTCACCAACATCCACCCAAGGTTGCTAAGCTGGTGGAAGGATCTTCACTCCAGTGATCAGGCTCTTGTCTGGAAATACCTAGGAAATTTGCCTTCTCTCCTGGAGGTCCAACCCAACAACAAAATCATAGAAGCTTCTACTCTGTTCTGGGACTGTGATAGGTCTGTGTTTCGCTTCGGGGAGATTGAGATGACACCTCTGCTCGAGGAAATAGGAGGATTAGCTAGTATTCCGTAGGAGACTCCAGGTTTGCTTATGCCGGAAAATTACAAGGGTAGGGGTTTTCTCAAAATGATGGGACTAAAGAAAAACACATACATGACCTGTTTAAAGGATTCCTACATTCCTTTCGACTATCTGTACGAAAGGTACGACCATAGTAAGTCCTACCACACTTACCCAGATGAATTCTCCCTCACCTCATTAGGGCATATCCACAGAAGGGTCTTTGTCTTTATGTTCTGCTTCTTGGGGATGATTGTATTTCCTATGAAGAAAGCAAGGATTCACACTAGGCTAGCTATGGTCACTAAAACCTTAATGGAGGGAATTGGTGGGCAACCCTTTAACATAGTGCCCATGATCATTGCAGAAATGTACCGAGCCTTGGAAAAGTGTCAACAAGGAGCCCCACACTTCGAAGGCTGCAACTTGCTACTCCAGCTCTGGCTCATGGAGCATCTCCAAAGGGGTGAATATCAGCAAGAGATTTAGCGGAGAGACTGGGACGATCATATAGCCTTACATCAACCAAGTCGAATGAACTACATGCCCGACATGTTTGCTCAGCTAGAAGATGCCAAAAGATAGGTGGAACTGTTTGAAAATCTGACTGAGGATCAAATACAATAGATGTTCGAATGGTTCCCTACTGACGAATTCATCGCCCGATCCAGGGACGCACCGTTTTTGATAATGATCGGTTTAAGAGGAACTTACCCTTATGTCCCCCTCTGGGTCATGAGACAGGCTGGTAGGAAGAAGGTTATACGAAGGGTCGACAAGATGAGTCACTTCCAAGCTGACTTCCAAGCTGATGATAGTCTTTATAAGTGCCAAGCTCATCATATGTGGCATTGCAAGATCATAATGGGAAGAGATACTATCGAGCCAGACATATACCATGCTGGCTGCACCCCATACTATTCAGGATGGCTGGAGGACAATCACAATGGTCTGGGCCAACCTGGGTTTGTTCGAGGTCACATGATCATCGATGAAAAGGCCGAAGCACAGGTCAAGTACAACCAATTGCTCAAAATGATACGGGAATGCGAAAGTGAGCACCGGGAGATTCAAGAACCCCATCAAAATTTGATTGAAGAATGGAAAGATATGGTTGTCAACGCCAACAAGCGACTAGGGTATTTGGAGCGGGGTTTAGTGGAATTGGAAAGAAAGTTCATCCAGAGGATTGAAAACTGTCATAATGCTGAGGGAAGCGAATGAGGACACTTGGCTAGAGCCTATTTAATGCTGGGACTACGTGAGCTAGTGAAGCTATTCGATGGAGCTAAAGATGCCGAGTCTGGAGAAGGTCCTTCTGGGACCAAGTAGTTAAGAGTCTTTTCTTTTGCTTTAAAAATGTAATAAGTCCAACGGCCATTAGTGATATTTTATGTTTCTGATATTTTAGTGTCATTTTGGGATTCGTCTTATTTTTATCAATAAAATGAGGCATTTAGC
Organism: Nicotiana tabacum; assembly: GCF_000715075.1. Lineage (NCBI taxonomy): Eukaryota > Viridiplantae > Streptophyta > Magnoliopsida > Solanales > Solanaceae > Nicotiana > Nicotiana tabacum. The sequence goes on from NC_134090.1 coordinate 173,555,615, forward strand.
AATATAATTTCTCCAAATCAACTTGTCGCTAGGCCTACCTCGGGCACAACGAGACTCCCAAATTAAGACACGATTTATATTCTTGCACTATGTGCTTAAATATTGCAACGTTTTCTTCTCATAATCCGTACTAACGTGCTACCTTTTTGTTTTTACCTTTAGTTTATTCCCCTCCCTAAAGGTTAGTTTGTGCACTCTGGCATCGTCATCTTACTCCACAAGATCCAAATGCCCTTCACCTCCTCCTCCTCCGAGTCCTATCAGAAACAAGAACAAGGGAAAGATGGAAGATTTGAGCAACATCATAAAGGAGAACTCAGTTGAAAGGGTAGAGGTTCCTCAGGGTATTCAGGTTTCCAAGGAAAGTGACTCCTAGCTCGAATAGAAGTTATTGAAGTTTCAGGAAGAACTGGACCATACCTCCACAAAGCATCCCGAAACAACAAAACCAACCCGCTCCTCATCACCACTGCAACACATGCCACACTTAAGACAATACCCCACTACTTATTCCTGAACCACTAAACTCCACAAATGATCATCCCCACAACACCCCCATCTACATGGAAACCACACCACACTATCTCAACCTATTTCAAGCACACCTGCGCCTGATAACAAAGACTCTCTTATCAGGAATCTGGCCATGGAACTCAAGAAGCCGACTAGCCGAGTTTAAGGTGTCGAAGGAAGTAAGGGGATTGAAGGACTAAATTACGAAGACCTTTGCATACAACCAGATGTCAAACAGCCCGAGGGGTACAAACCTCCTATGTTCGAAATGTTTGACAGTACCGGGGATCCGAGAGTTCTTCTGAGGACATACTACGATAAGTTGGTCGGAGTGGGGAGGGACGAAAAGATTCGCATGAAACTCTTCATGAGGAATCTGAAGGGAGATGCCTTATCTTGGTACATCAACCAAGACCCTAAGAAGTGGTCAAATTGGGTAAGTATGGCGTCCAATTTCATGGACAGGTTCAGGTTCAACGCTGAAAATGCACCAGACGTGTTCTACATCCAGAACTTAAAGAAGAAACCCATGGAGACATTCTGTGAGTATGCTATTTGTTGGAGATCAGAAGCTGCTAAGGTCAGACCGGCTTTAGAAAAAGAACAAATAAACAGGTTTTTCATCCAAGCTCAAGACCCATAGTACTATGAAAGGTTAATGCTGATTGAAAGCCAGAAATTTTCCGACATCATCAAGCTAGGGGAAAGGATCGAGGAAGGTATCAAAAGTGGTATGGTCACTAACTTTGAAGCTTTGCAGGCCACCAACAAGGCTCTACAGTCTGGTGGCACGTCCAAGAAAAGGCACGTGAGCGCTATGATGGTTGTACAAAGAACAAAATCCCCAATCGAATACCAAACCTACCCAATACCTCCATTGACATATCAACCTACCCCAAATTACCAAACACCCCCGCCCTCCTACCAAGCTCCACCACCTCGTTACCAATCACCTCCGCCTCCCACATATCAGCCCACTTCACCCAGATATTCCCAACCCGCACATGTCTACCAAACCTACAATACTCAACCACCTCCCACCCGCCAAAACTTTCCTAGACCCTGTCCAAACATCGACCGCAGACCCCCCCAAACAGTATACTACCATTGCCGAACCTATCGACCAGCTGTATGAAAGGCTCAAAGTTGCTGGTTACATCACCCTTATCCCTGCCGTAAACCCCGAAAACCCCTCCCAATGGGTCAACCCAAACAAAACTTGTGCATATCATTCCGGCATGAAGGGGCATACCATTGATGAGTGCCGCTCTATGAAGGATAAGATCCAAGCTTTGATTGACAACAAGATCATCATAGCGAAAGAGCTAGCTCCGAATGTCCGCAACAACCCTCTGCCTGACCACAAAGGTGGGGGCGTTCACATGATTGAGATAGAGGATGATTGGGACCCCAAAGATCAATCAGATTGATCGCTGAAGGTGACGAGCCAAAGGAACCAATGGTCACACTTAATCCAATTGTGGTCAAGATCTAGCTTTCTGAAAACGCTGAAGTAGACATGTCCAAACCACTTGAGTTCGAAGCACCTTCTTCTGCAAAGATGATAGGACCTATTGAGGTCGAGTTTGGGCCTCCAAAGATACCTATACCATTCGAAGTGGCTGTGTTACCATCCAAGGCAAAGGTGCCAATTCCGGTGGCCATGACAACTGTAACACCGTTCTACCCAAAGGCCATACCATGGGATTACACCGCCGAGGCGAGAAGGAAAGGGAAAACCAAATCGGGAGAAGAAATTGCAGCATAGGGTATGGCAAGAATCGGCAGGGTTTATACCCCAGAACACCTAGTCTAGCCTAGTAAGCAGGCCTCTAGACGACCAACCGTCACTGAAACTGGGCCTCATGATCTCTGGAGGAAAATACAAGACAAAAAATATTGTGTTATTGATCAATTGAACAAAATGCCAGCCCAGATCTCTATCTTGGCTCTGCTACAAAGCTCTGACGCACATAAGAATGCCTTATTGAAGGTGTTGAGCGAGGCATATGTACCCAGCAACATAACTAGAGGAGAAATGGCAAACATGGTGGGGCAAGTATTGGAGAGTCACATACTCACTTTCCACGAAGATGAGCTGCCACTTGAAGTGCTAAGACACAACAAGGCCTTGCACATCACTATGCAATGTGAAGATCATTTCATCACCAAAATCCTAATTGACGGAGGGTCCAGCCTCAATATTTGTCCATTGGTGACTCTCAGAACATTGGGAAAGAGCCTGCATGAGATCAAGGATGGAGTCATCAATGTCAAAGCTTTCGATGGATCCCAATAATTTCCACTATTGGGGAAATTAGTTTGTGTCTACAAATGGGACCGGCTTGGTTCGACGTTGATTTTCAAGTAATAGACGTCTTAGTATCTTATAACTTGCTATTGGGATGGCCGTGGATCCATGCCGCTGGAGCTGTAGCATCAACACTACATCAAGCAGTGAAATTTGAGTGGAATCACTAAGAGGTAATTATTCACAGCGATAGTAGCAATCTCATATACAGTTGCCAGACCATCCCAGCAATCGGAGGAAGAAGGAAGATAGGCGAAGAAACCTACCATCACATTGAGCGAGTCAACGCCGTGGACAAGGACAAATGGTGGGATAGCAAAATTGAAAGTATACTGAATTGGTATGGATATGAACCTGGCAAGGGACTTGGCAAGAATCTCCAAGGAATCGCTAAGCCTATCAAGTTGAAGAAACACGGTACCACTTTCAGTTTGGGATATGAATACACTTGGGAGGAATTCAACCACTGGTCGCCACCATGACACAGTCCCTACTACCCACTGGAGCATCCAATACCTCGCTTGGAACAAACTTTTCAGCCTGCCAATGTCATATATGGGCCGGAAGAAGAGGAAGCACTGGCAGCGATGAGGAATTTGTTTTTGGAAGATGATAATATGGACTGTTGTGTAATTTTCGAAGAGGAGGGGGAGGAAAGTCCCTCTATACAAGCTATGAGCCGAGGAGAACGCCTCAACAATTGGTCCATCAGAACCACCAGGGCCCAGAAAGCTTCGGGGTAGCAAGGCTGAACAAAGCACCATGCATTTTCTTTATTTTTCGCTAATTGACTTTCTTTCCGCATTCTTAATATTGAAATAAGAGTTCCAATGTTCAAAACAATTATGAAATTTATCAAAGCATTTCAGTTTCTTATAAATCTTGCTCTTATTACTTTCTATCATTTACTTTATGTACACAGCATTACTACTACTTATATTGATGAACCGACGATTGTAACGTGCGACGAGGCAACGCAACAAACGAATATGGACTCAGAAGAAGATGATATTCCATAAGAGGTTGTTAAAGAGGTTGAGGATTTTGAGAACAGACCGAAGTCTAACCTGGACGAAACTGAGATTGTCAATCTGGGAGATGCAGAAAATGTCAAAGAAACACGAATTAACGTTCATCTGTCACCATCAGAAAAGAAAGAGTACACGGAATTTCTAAGGGAATATAAGGACATATTCGCATGGTCTTATGATGACATGACTGGTCTCAGTACATCTATTGTATCTCACAAACTGCCAACTGATCTGACATGTCTACCAGTAAAACAAAAGCTCATGAAGTTCAAACCTGACATGAGTTTGAAAATCAAGGAAGAAGTCACCAAGCAAGACAAAGCCAAGGTTCCCAGGGTAGTAGAGTATCCAACATGGTTAGCCAATATTGTGTCAATGTCGAAGAAGGACGGGAAGGTTAGAGTCGGTGTCGACTACCGGGATCTCAACCGGGCTAGTCTGAAAGATGACTTCCCCTTGCCGAACATACATATTCTAATTGACAACTGCGCCAAGCATGAACTGTAGTCGTTTGTTGATTGTTTTGTTGGGTATCATCAGATATGGATGGACGAGGAAGACGCGGAGAAAACGGCTTTTATTATGCCATGGGGGATGTATTGTTACAAGATGATGTTGTTAGGGTTAAAGAATGTTGGGGCCACCTACATGAGGGTCATGACTACTATTTTCCATGACATGATACACAAAGAGATCGAGGTGTATGTAGACGATGTCATCATCAAATCCAAGAGAGCCACTAGCCACATGGAAGATCTAAGGAAGTTCTTCAACAGACTAAGAAGGTACAACTTGAAGCTGAATCCCGCCAAATGTGCATTCGGGGGTCCTGCCGGAAAACTACCTGGGGTCATTGTGAGTCGCCGAGGAATAGAACTAGATCCATCAAAGGTCAAAGCCATCCAAGAATTGCCACCACCGAAGAACAAGAAAGAAGTTATGAGTTTCTTGGGAAGACTTAACTACATCAGTCGGTTCATATCTTAATCCACTGTCATTTGTGAGCCAATCTTTAAGATGTTGAAGAAGGATGCCGCTACCAAATGGACTGATGATTGTCAGAAAGCCTTTGACAGAATCAAGGAATACCTGTCAACGCCGCCAGTTTTGGTCCCGCCCGAGCCGGGTAGACCTCTATTACTCTACCTTGCAGTATTGGATGGAGCTTTCAATTGTGTTCTGGGGCAACATGATGAAACGGGAAGAAAGGAGCAGGCCATCTATTATCTCATCAAGAAGTTCACCCCATACGAGGCCCGGTATTCTCTACTGGAACGCACCTGTTGTGCCCTGACTTGGGTAGCTCAGAAGTTGAGACACTATTTCTGTGCCTATACCACTTACCTCATATCAAGAATGGATCCTTTGAAGTACATCTTTTAGAAGCCCATGCCCACTGGCAAGCTAGCCAAGTGGCAAATCCTGCTGAGTGAATTCGACATTGTTTACGTGACTCAGAAGGCAATCAAAGGACAAGCACTAGCAGATCATCTTGCTGAAAATCCCGTGGATGGAGAATACAAGCCTCTAAAGACGTATTTTCCTGATGAAGAGGTATCTTTCATAGGGGAAGATATTGCAGAAACACTATGATGGTTGGAGAATGTTTTTCGACGGAGCAGCAAACTTCAAAGGAATTGGCATAGGAGCAGTCCTAGTATCAGAAACCAGGCAGCATTATCCGGTGTCTGCCAAGCTCAGGTTCTCGTGCACCAACAACATGGCCGAGTACGAAGCTTGCATCTTAGGGCTCAAGATGCCCATTGACATGAACATTAAGGAATTGCTAGTGATTGGAGATTCATACCTGCTTATACATCAGGTCCGAAAAGAATGGGCAACCAAGAACTCCAAGATACTCCCATATCTGCATCATGTACAGGAATTGAGGAAAAGGTTAACAAAGACAGAATTCCAACATGTTCCCAGAGTTCAGAATGAATTTGCCGATGAATTGGCTACCCTATCGTCCATGATACAGCACCCAAACAAGAACTTCATTGATCCTATTCCGGTAAAGATCTATGATCAGCCAGCTTACTGCACTAATGTAGAAGAAGAAGCGGACGGAAAACCTTGGTTTCATGATATCAAGGAATATTTGATGAAATGAAAATATCCAGAACTCTCAAATCCTACTCAGAAACGCACACTTCGAAGATTATCTAACAACTTCTTTGATAGCGGAGGAATCCTGTATAGGAGGACTCCTGATTTGGGGTTATTAAGGTGTGTCAAGGCAAAGGAAGCTTCTAGGTTATTGGAGTAAATTCACGTAGGGACCTGCGGTCCGCATATGAACTATTTTGTCTTAGCCAAGAAAATACTCCGAGGTGGTTATTTTTGGATGACTATGGAAACGGACTGCATCCAGTATGTCCAAAAATGCCATCGATGTCAGATACATGCAGACATGATAAATGTGCCTCCAAACGAGCTTACTACAACAAGCTTGCCATGGTCGTTCGCCGCTTGGGGAATGGATGTTATCGGACCTATTGAGCCTGCCGCATCAAACGGGCACAAGTTCATTCTAGTGGCAATTGATTATTTCACCAAATGGGTTGAAGCAGCATCGTACAAAGCAGTGACAAAGAAAGTGGTATCAGATTTTGTCCGCGACCGTATTGTTTGTCGGTTCAAAATTTCGGAGTCAATCATCACTGATAATGGTGTCAATCTCAACAGCGACCTGATGAAAGCCATGTGTGAAACCTTCAAGATCAAACACAAGAATTCTACAGCTTATAGACCTCAGATGAATGGAGCTGTAGAATCCGCCAATAAGAATATCAAAAAGATACTGAGGAAGATGATAGAAAAGCATAAGCAGTGGCATGAACCGAGGCAACTCCCTTTATATTGGTTTATGGTACGGAAGCAATCATTCCCGTCGAGGTAGAAATTCCCTCTTTAAGAATCATACAGGAAGCTGAACTTGACGATGCAGAATTGGTAGAGAGTCGCTACGAGCAGCTAGCTCTTATAGATGGGAAGAGAATGAATGCAGTTTTCCACGGTCAGCTCTATCAGAACAGAATGTCCAGAACCTTCAACAAAAAAGTCAAGCCGAGACAGTTTACACCGGGGCAGCTGGTGTTAAAGAAGATTTTCCCACATCAAGAGGAGGCCAAAAGTAAGTTCTCTCCCAACTGGAAGGGTCCATACATGGTTGACCGGGTCCTCACCGGAGGAGCCCTCATACTTGCAAAAATGGACGGTGAAGTTTGGCCGAAGCCGATCAATTCAGATGCAGTGAAGCGATACTATGTGTGACTTTTATGCTTTCCTCATATGATGTAATTTGAACTACGCCTGACCTAATTCCCGTTTAAGAGGGGATACGTAGCCCTATGGGTTCGGTCATAATTCAATAAAAATTTTATTTCCCCCCCGCTATTGGAAACTGGGGTAGAATTTTGAGAAGGACCCTCAAAATTCCTAAGTAATTTTAGCCATTCGACGCAAGCAGCCGTCGGAAGCAGCAACCTAGTAAACTGGGGCAGAATTTTGAGGAGGACCCTCAAAATTCCGGAGTGAGAGAAGTTGCAGTATCTTGGACCACGTCACAGTCGTCAGTTCATCTAAAGAAAACTATTCTTAATTATGTATTTATTGTCACATTTCTTTACTAAATCATGCATGTCTTGTTACCAAAGTTGCTTCGTTTAGCAATGCTACCCCAATGATACGCACAATATCATCGTAACGGAGCTGAGCAGGTCAAGCAGAGCCAGCGGAATACGAACTAACCTCCCCTTTTTACAAAACACACGATTTTTCTTTGAATGCAAGCACTTGAGTTGCAAAATCATCAAATATACTATACACTCACGAGACTCACATTGCTCAGGAATATAACTCTCAAAACCGTTGCACTTCCTCACAGCTGCTATCCGCACACAGTGCTCCCAGCAGAACAATATCCCCGGCAGTCGCAATATCTCGATCCGCTATCAGCTCAGAAAATTCTATCACTATTTTGCCCTTTTACTCCTTGCATAAGGCTACCTTTCTACCTTCCGAGACTAAGCTACCTCCATCTACATTCCTGCATTGCATAAGGCTACCTTTCTGACTTTCGAGGTTAAGCTCTGCATTCCTGCATTGCATAAGGCTACCTTTATGCCTTCCGAGGTTAAGCTCTACCTCCATCTGCATTTCCTGCATTGCATAAGGCTACCTTTCTGCCTTCCGAGGTTAATCTCTACCTCCATCTACATTTCCCTGCATTGCATAAGGCTACCTTTCTCCCTTCTGAGACTAAGCATTGTCTCCATCCTGCATTGCTCTATATTGAATAAGGCTACTGTTCTACTTTCCGAGACTAAGCACTATCTCCATCCTGCATGGCTGAAATATCGCCACTTTATCACTCTTGCATCGGCTGAAATATCGCCACCTTTTATTTACGTCTTGCATCGGCTGAAATATTGCCACCTTCTGCATTTCATGGGCTGAAAGATCGCCAAATTATGCAAAGGCGTCATTGTTCAGAGTCACCATTTTCATAGCCCGAGAACGCCATGCCATGGCCTAAGGACCGCATTTTATCTCTTGCATATCATTATTCAAAGGCATCATAGTTCGGATGTATAATTTTCATAGCCCAAGAACATCATTTCATAGCCTGCAAGTCTTTTATCATACGCTTCATGTCCCAGGACGTCATAGTCCGAGGACGTCATCCCAACCGTCCGAAGACATCATTCATGGTCCAATGGGAACTTGCATCATGTTTAAATTTATGCACAATATATGCTCACTTGCAGGTAAACTAGCTATCAATGGTCGTCTCAGCAGGGGTGATCTCACTCCAGTTCCTGCAGCCTATCAGACTCTGACCATCCTTCTCAACCCAAACATCGCGTCCGTTTTTCAAAATCTCCATCGGCATATTCCGCCAATGGATCCTGAACTACATATGGCCTGATTCTTGTAAGACTAGGGATATGTAGGTAGCCCAGGAACCAGAGCACGGTAAAAATTCTCCAAATCATTTCATTCGGTCAAAATTGGCCATCATATCTTTACCCGGCAACTCTTTCATCCTTCCCGGGTAAAGAGGGGCAGCTGTTGATACCCAATTTTTTACCTATATATTTTTATATACCAAATACTTTCAAAATAGCATATATATGCATACATACGCATACCCAAGTGTTTTAGCATTTTTCCAATCTTTTGAAGAGTTTTTAAAATCAATTTACTATCCATTTTAGCAGTACAAAATCCATAATTATTACCAAAATAATCAATTTTGGTAAATAATTTATTTTATTCCCATATTTATACCAAAATATAGTTAAAATAATTTTTGTACATTTTTACAAATTTATTTGATATTTAAAAGACTAAATTGCATATAATTGTAATTATAGCCTATTTTAAGATTAATAGCATTTCTATAATTGTGAAATTGGTTTCAATATTTTTAAATCAATATTTATGCGTTATTAGTTGGGTCAGTACTTTTAGTTTCTTTTTAAAAGTCTTTTTCACTATTTTATAAAATAAAAGAGGAAAATTGGCTATTTAACATTTAGCCTATTTCTATTTCAATTACAGCCTCATTTCCTTTCAATTTTAACCTCAATTTGACCCCAATTCCGCCCAAATTAAAACCAACCCAGTTTCAATCTAGATCCAACCCACGACCCAATTACAAACGACCCAACCTCTTCCTCACCTACCACTTAAATCTGGATCATTGATCACTCAAGATCAACGGCCAAGACTCGCCCTTCCATAATTAAACCTAAATGACTACCCTAATCTCTCTCATTCTCACCTGACCCGCTGCCTTGAAACCCTTCGTCTCTCAAAACACTCTCAAGCTCTCTGAAACCCTAGCCATCTCCCACCTTATTCTACCATGTTTTCTACCGGAATCCGCGGCTTCTCAGGATATGGATGGTTGGTACTCACCCCCCTCTACCATCAAACCATGGTTTTTTGAAGTTTCGAGGCCTGAATCCGATGGCTCTCTTCAGATCATTCTCAGATCTGTAGATCTATGGCTTCTCTGGCCATTATTCCGGCGTGTTCAAGCAATATGAGTCTTTTCGACTCAGGATCGGATTTTCTTCCAAGCCTTTCTCATTTCTAGGGTTTCTCTGAAACCCTAAGCTATTCGAGGTTTTCTCCGGTTGTTTTCTTAGATCTATGTTATATTTGTGTTATACTGGAATTTTAAAACGTTTTCCCCAATCTTCTCTTTCAAAATTTGTTTCTCTTCGATTTAGGGTTTCTGAAAAAGTTTTAAAATGTTCTCTCACTCCTCTTCTTCTTTTATTTGTGTGAATCTTGTCTATGATGTGTTTTTATGTTCTCTTTTCTACCTCGCATGTCCTTCTCTTATGTTCTTAGGTTCTTCTTATTATGTATATTCTTCTACTGTGCTCTGTTCTTTCTTCTACTAGTTTCTATATCATGCTTTCACACGTTTATCTTATGTGTTCGTTTAACCCTGTGTTCCTTTACTGTAATTTCTACTAAGCTCTTAGTTCTTTTTTGCCTTCTTCTGGACTTTGTTTGAGTTCCTTCTAAACATGTTTCATCTACTGTTTCCTTAAGTTTATGCTACCTCTTTGTCTTCTGAACTTGTTTAAGTTCCAAGTTTTTCTTAAAACATGTTCTTTATGCTTCAAATCAGCTTTTTCACTATGTTTGTTTCGAACCTACTATTTTACCTGTTTGTTTTCTCATGAGCCTCTGAAAGAGACCTCTGAGCTTGTTTCAGTTATTTGTCTTCTCGTCTCTGCATCTGATTCGAGTTGAAAACCCTAGGATTTGGGGTTTTTGCGAGTTTGATCTTATGTTTGGACTAGGCTTCTGTTATGGAACCCTAGATTCTCTCAAACTAAGCCTAAGTCAATGTACTGAATTTGAGCCTCTTTGTTTGTGACTCTGAACTTTTCTATGCTAGATTCTTTCTAAATTAGCATGACAGTTCTATCTTGTTTGACCTGTCTGTATGCTTTATATATGAGGAATTCTTCCTTCAAAAGAGATTTTGCCAATTTGTGATTGATTCAGAATTCCTTTTAATAAGGTTCGATCGATTGTTATTGATTTTCTTTAATTAAGCCTTTTCTTCACCTTTTCTGGTTGGATTCATTCATACCAAAACTCAATTTTTGATTTTTACTGGCCGATAATTGATTGTCTTTCCTTATTTGCACAAACCGTGTTGGTATCAAACTCTTTCCTTAAATAGTTTCTATGAATTTACCCTTCTTGTACTACTTTGGAAAAGATTTTAGTCCAATTCTTTCCTTAATTGTCTTCTACCCATTTGAAATCAGAATCCCTTAACTGAAGGGAGATTCTGTGTGGTTGATTGCAAACTATTCCCTTACCTTTTCTTACTTGTTTTCTGCACTATAAAAGGGGCACGATCCTTCTGCACTTAGACACCTTGAACCTTCAGTTCAACACTTTACAAAAACACCTCTCAATATCAATACTCTTTCAATACTCTACTATCTTCTAAGATCTTTTGTACTGTTTGCTTGCAATTTGGTTTACAAGACTTCAGTTTTCACCTATTTGTTTCCCTGAAACTGGTATGCCTTAATTTCGATTTCAGCACTATCCCTATGTGTTTATTTTTCAGTTGCTACACACCTGTCTACTTTGTTGTTCATGTTCTGTATTGAATATGCTACTCTCTATTTGCATCTGTTGTTTTGTTATGAACTCCCTATACCCCCACTCCCTTCTATGTGTTTGAGTTAAGGTTCATGGCCTGATAGCATCCAAATTGCTGCTTAGGTTTGAACCTGATCCTCAATGGATCCCAACTCTCAAAATGAGGTTAAAAGGCTAGTCAGGGGTGTGCCAACACTCCTGATTGATGGGCATGACCACCAGCCTGCCATGGCTTGCCCTAATTCCCCCTTGTGCACTTACACTTACTCTTAGATTCTAAGTTCTTCCCCCCTCTTATGAGCCTTGCTTTGGGACCTTGAGTTCCCTCTGAACTCGGAAATCTAACGGCTGGCATTTCCACACTGCACTACGTTCTTAATTCGGCAATATATTTGGGTTGTAAGCATTGCTCGGAGTACATTTGAGGCTCTTGAGGAACTTTGACACAACCCAAATAAGAGAAGGCTTGGGAAACCTGATCCTGGAAGTTGGTTCACCTCATATTGTTGGACCTTGAGTATGAATTAGGCTCATTGGTTGTAGCTTAATTTCTGATGTAATTTTACTTTTCTTAATTCATTCTGGTCTGTAATATGTTGTAATAACTTATGGGGTTCTAGTGAAAAGGGGGGTCACTTATGTATGCAAAGGGTAGACAATATTCTCATAGGCGTTACTATTTACAAGCTCTGCACTTTCGCATATCATATAGAAATCCTGTCTGTAGGTTTTTTTGCACCTCTACATATGTAGAGATCGTGTCTATAGGTTTTCTGCACTTTAGCATATCATATAAAAATCCTACCTATAAGTTTCTGCACTTCTGCATATAGAAATCATTACTATAAGTCTTCGGCACTTCTGCATTTTACATCTATCATTAGGCAAACAGTTATAGGTTAAGTAATAATAAGTTTCATTTTAGATATCATGTCTATGGGACTCCTGCACTTCTATAATCATCTTAAAACCAACAAAGCCTAGAAAATATGCCTATAGGAGTAACCTGTTGAATCTGATTCGTTTATTTCATCTACAAGTATAAATTAAGTAGTAATGTCGTTTAACATCTGCAGAACTTATGTGTTTTCTGCAATCAGTAAGCCTTCTTTAAAATCGGAGTAAGCACTGTTAGATATCATGCCTATAGGTCTCACTTAGGCAAACCATTAGGTAATTAATTAACTACATCAGTCTTTGATAAATTACAACCAGGGAAGGCTAATTCGGACTCCTCATCTGAGAAATATGTGATGAATCAGCCTATCCTATGCTTTAATTTAATTCAGACCATAACCAGTACATGCAAGTCATGCTAAACAATTTGTTTCTTTAAATAAGGAGGCCTGTTTGAGCCTTCTCTCACCCGTAACCCCATCTGCCCGACCCGTTACCCGAACCAACTCTGCCCCCAACACTTGAAACGACACCGTTTCCCTCGAGTGGAAGGATCCTGGCCTTTCATCATGCCTCATCCAACGGCTGTGGTCCATCCACTCACTCCATATATAAGCTGCCCCTCGTACCCCACCCCCTGTCCAAATACCCCTGCCCTTCATCATCCTCACAAAGAACCCCGGAACCCTAGAGCCGCCCCTGCACTCTTCACCATGAAAACCGGCGGCATGAACGCCGGTGACCTCGCCATGAATACCATAGAACCCCCTCACCACCCTGAACATAGACCTGTTAACCGTTTGGTTCGAATAACCTCCCAGGTCCTCGAATCTTCATTTGAAGATTCGAGTCAAAACTCGATCTACACCAAACAACCCCAGCTTAATACCAGACACTCCCCGGACCCTCCTCGTGACCAAACCATACTTGGTTTGGTCCGAATCTAACCAGGGAAGCACGAATATTAGATCTGAGTTTTGAAACCACGAGGTCCCTCGTCACTGGTTCAAACCGGTTCAAACCAAAGAGGTTAAGGTCTGATGGACTTTAATCGAAGTGTTTCTCATTTGAGAAACACTTCGATTAAAGTCCGTTCAGCCTTAAGAAAGTTTTGTCCGAGTCCGAGTTTGAGGTTTTGATTTTTCAAGATTTAAGGTGAGTTTCTTTCTCTTCTTTATTTGTTTTGGCCCATTTGATTGTGTTAAAGTCTGTTCATGCTTTGATTTTATGTCTTTGAATTTTGTCAACTGTGCCCCGTCCATTTGCCTGAACTTCTGTTTGTTTGAATAAGTCTTTCCATTTGCTCTGATAATGTATATAAATGTTGTGCAAGTAGCTGATTTTCAAGTTTGGACTGACTAGTGACTCCTCGAGTGTATTTCTGCTTAGTCAGTATAATTCGAACCATGTATCGACACTGTTTAAATGTCTGATTTTTGGCTACGATTGTGTATGTTAATGCTAATATAGTCGAGTCGACATGTGTCGTCAATTAGTTTCAACTGTCTGAACAAAGTAAATCGATTTGCTTCTGATGAACATTTGCCTTGAGCCAATTAAGAACCAGTTTTTGCTTACTTATAGATTGTTTGAATTGATCAGTTAATGTAAAAAGGATTGTTTATGTTTAAATTCTGAATTGGAAGGCATGTGCACTCGTGCACAGCATGTGCATTGGTGCACCTCATGTGCCTTGTGCACAGCCTGTTTTTCTGCATAAGAAGGCTTTTAAGTTTTAAACAATTTGACAGCATATGCTGTCAGATATATTCTACTGCCCATACTTGCTTTTAGATAATAAAATGGAAAAGTTGAATCCGCCAGGGAATGTGAATGGGGTTTAATACTTAATTAGCTAAAGTGGGACTGAAAATGGAAGGCACATGGGAGGGGCATGGTGATATTCTGAAAATAGGCTGTTAAAAGAGATAGTTCTGAGGCTTAAAAAAGGAGACATAATTAGAGGGGATACCACTGGAAAAGATAAAGGGAGACTGGGAGATTAGATAAGGAGAGTTGAAATACGTACAGAGAGAGCCTACAGAGATAGAGAGAGACACTGAGAGGGAACACCTGAGAGTTCAAATTCCGAAAACAGAAACTGGAAAAGAATTCTTTTTGATAACCCAAATAGATTTCAAAACTGAGGATTGACATTTGAATTTGAAAAGAAAGGAGATAAGGAAAGGGATATCACAAAGATCAGAAATTGTCTTCTTCCTACTATTTGTTCGATTCTCAGTTTTGTTCAAACTGTCCAAATCAGTTCTGTCTTCTTTCAAGTGTTAGCTAAGTCTATTGTTTGGATTTGTATTGTTTGTCTCTTCTGGAATTGGATTGCCTAGATCTCTTATTCCGTACTACTGGAAATTTATTTTATTCTGCCCTTCCTCCATTGGCTTTACTGGTCTTTTGCCCTGGGATTTTTTTTGTTCTATTGGAACCTACTGTTACTGCTGCTGTTTGGTATCGCCTCTATTGCTCAACTGACTGCCTTACTTTCTTCATTGTAAGCATTTCCTCAGGTATACATTTCGAATCTGTCTGATGTTGCAATGAAAGTTGAATCGAAAGATCTGAAGGATGTTATAATCATCTGTTGCATTACTTACAAATTTTTATATAAATGTTGTTAAGATATACAGTTTCTGGGTCTGTTAGCCTAATGGAGACAGATTAGTAAGGTTGTATTTAATTAAGGTTTATGCCAATTGGAAACTGTGACATTTTATTCGTTTAGGAGTACACAAGATGTAAATACAATCCGTGAAATATGCAGAGCCATTTAATACAATTGCTAATTCAAACTCGCTCTTTCAGCATGTTTCGAATATGTATGGACAAATAATTGTTTAGATCTAGCTAAAGACAATACAGTTTCAAACTCTTGAGTCTCAGCTTTCATGAAGCAGTTCATATGATGAGTTTCAAATGTCATTAGTCGCATTTCCTAATAAGCAATTTTAATTAATCTTGTCTAAATAAGTTGAAGTTAGGGAGCGCTTGTAACAGTCGTAGCATTTCACCAATCTCATATACATTTCTCTTATCAAGTTCAAAGCATGTTTTCATGAGGTACAATGTTTCTTCATTCCGTAAATAATTAATCGGGAGATTAGCTAAAATCTGGATTTGGCCAAACATATAGTTAAAATAGCACGCATCTTCTCTTCTATTTTTAAGAGATAAACACATTAGAAATGTCGCTTTAGGATGTTCCTCCTAAAATAATGAGACGAGCCTCGCCAAATAAAAATACAAATTGCGGGGCCCTCAATAATTGACCATGATAAATATTTAGAGTTTGGGAGGGACGGTTTTAGTGAATTCCACTGCCTTCCCCAAAGATAATAACGCGTTTAGATTCTTTAAGCGCGACTTTAAGTAAATTATATTCTTAAAATCGGGTGCACATTGATGTGACCCAAATCCAAGTCTCAACGGAGTCAAAATGTGTTAACAACTACGGGTGCATTGATTGTGACGTGGTCCGAGATGCATTTTCATGACGTTGCAATTCCATAAAAATAAATGATAATAATAGAAGCGGTTTAAGCTTAATAAAAGCACATAAGTCACAACCTGTATTTAAATTAGATATTTAGCCATTATAACAATTTAAGCGACCGTGCTAGAACCACGGGATTCGAGGGTGCCTAACACCTTCCCTCGGGTCAACAGAATTCCTTACTTAGAATTTCTGGTTCGCAGACTTCATTTGGAAAAGTCGAAAATTTCCTCGATTTGGGATTCAAGATAAACCAGTGACTTGGGACACCAAAAGCCAAACCTTTCCCAAGTGGCGACTCTGAATTAAATAATCCCATTTCGAATATTGTCACTTAAATTGGAAAAACTCCACCCGCGCATTCAACCCTTCGGGGCGGGCGCGCGCAAAAGGAGGTGTGACATCTCTGGCGACTCCACTAGGGATTAACCCAGAACCACTGGTTCAGGGTTCAAGAATTCGAGCTTAGAATAATTTTTATATTTGGCTTTATTATCTGATCTTTATTACATGTTTTGCATAACGTGCTAAATGTTGTCTTTTATCGCTTTGATATTATCTAAACTGTATATAAACTGTGCCGAAACCCTTCTTTTCTTACCTCCGGGGAGAAGCTCGCTGGTCGAGATTCCCTATTCTGTTAGTGTCAATACATGAAATAAGAAAGAGGTCGGACAAGTTACAAAGCCGGACGATCTCGCGGGTCCCCGGTACGTAGCCCCCTCCTCGACTCGAGTTGTCCGCTCGGGTACACAGTCTAGAACAAATACCCAGGTTACGAACCTACAATAACTTGACTTCATGCCGGATCCCTAGTAGGAACGCTTATTTGCATCATGTTGCATTTGACTTAGGGGACTCAACACAGGGGTTGGGTCCGTCTAGGACTAGCGACCTGAAATGAAAAAGACCACCCTGTTGCATCCTATTTGTTTCCGTGCATTTATTTGTCTCGGACATGCATGCTGCCTGACTTTGGAGTATTTGAAAAATAAATATAAAAAAATAATAATAATAGTGTATAGGACTAATTTTCTACTTTGAAAAATAGCAATTACTGTCGAAACTCTGCCAAAATTTGGCGATAATAAAAAGGGAAAATGTTTTTTTTTCTTCAATAATTTGCTTTACTAAAAAAAAAATGAAAAGATTAGAAAAAATAGTCTTTTATTTTGGAAAGTTGTTTGTTGAAAGGAAAGAATTTTGTTCTAAAATAATTTGGTTAATTCGACCGAACTACGCGGGTCTGATTCTCACCGGATGTGAGATACGTAGGCAAACCTCATCGGTTCCGGCCCCAATTTTCAAAATCAAAAAATATATATTTCCCTTTAGTTCTTTCTTTATAAATTTTTCCTTAGAAAACATAAAAAGAAAAGAAACAGAAAATAATTTAGAAGTTTTCTTAAACTCCAAATAAAAATAGTCTCTTTCTTTCTGAAGTCTTTCATGTGAAATAATAAGAATTAAAAACCAGCAATAAAAATCCAAAAAAATACTCTTTGCTTTTAGTCTCTCTTTTGTAAAATGTTTTTTTTTTAAAAAAAATATATATATATATATATATATTTGAAAATTTGAATTTCGAAATATTAGGATTTTTCTTTAGAAGTGATGTTGTAAATAAATAAAACTCAGAATTTCACATCATTTTTTTTTTCTTAAAAGTCCCTCTTTCAAAATTTGAGGGGCAACATCATAATAAACTTCCGTAGAAAAGGTAAAACAAAACAAAAAAAAAACCAACCGAACATATTTTCTTTTCTTAATAAATTTCCAGAATTCAATTCAAAAACAAATAAATTTTTAGAAGTCTTTCTTTTAAAAAAATAATAAAATAAAACAAAAATCAAAATAAACAAGATTTTCTTTCTTCTTTAAAGTATTCCTTTCAAAAATTCCAAAAAAATATAAATAAACAAAAAATTTATAAGTAAATAAACAAAGAATAGCCAAATCTTTTGAGCCCTATGCTAAATGAGCACTTGCTTCTTTATTTTGTTAGTTTCGAACTACGTAATGATCTGATTCACGTAGGCATCGTGATACGTAGGCAATCCTCATCGGATCCGGTCGCATTTGTTTTACTGCAAAATAAAAGAAAAACAAAAAAAAATATAATAAAAAAGGGGGAAGAACTAATAAGAGGAAAAATGCCGGAATGACGCATGCTCTCGTAGCAAACATATAGTAATCCACTTAACTGTATATGTGCATCATGCCCAACGTGAGATTAACTATCTGTTATTTGCTGCAAATTAACCGTACGCTTGTCGATGAGTATATCCAGGGTTTTTGGAAAGACGGTTGGTTTGGTGAAAGTCTGGCCTCGCACTCATACTTCACGAGGTCAAGGAGAAGTGTTCAGCTACCTGTTGTTAGGGCAAGAAGCAGTACTCACACTTACTTCACCAGGTCAAAAGGAAGTGTGGAAATGTCTTCAGAAATTCCATTGCAAACGATCCCTGTTTCTGAGGAGAGCTCAATCTCAGCCGTCCTCACACCCGAATCCGCCACTGCGGAGGAAAATAGAATCCTATGGCTCCGCATGTTGGAAATGTTGGACGACTGGAACAATGGGAAAGAGCCGCCAAGTGTCGTCCCCGGATTCCCTGAATTATTCTCCAGGTCAAGTGGGACTTCAAACGTTCCCGTAAGTTATCCTGCTACACCATTCGGGTACCCAGCCACCTCAGCCTTCTCTGCTGGATCGCCTTCTGACCCTCATCCCCGAATGTCAGCCACCGATGCAAGCATAAACATCTTTACTGCATCGCCTTGCCCGATTACGGCACAGCCTTCCACGTACAAACCAAGCTTTGACTCATCCTCTTTTACATTCCAAGCACCATCGTTCTCAATGGAACCAACTAGATTCGCTACCAGCACTAATCCTCTACCGCCTCAGTGCGAGCTTGCACCCAGGCAGGATTAGAACCCCAGAATTGCAGAACAAAATGAGATTGCCAAGAGAATGAGAAGACTTAAACAAAGCTTGAAAAATATGCAAGGATTGAGCGGACAGAAGAGCGTCTCTTACGCCGACCTATGCATGTTCCCTCACGTGCACTTGCCAGCAGGTTTCAAGACCCCAAAGTTCGAGAAATACGATGGGCATGGTGACCCCATTGCACATCTTAAAAAATACTGCAATCAATTACGGGGAGCTGGCGGAAAAGAAGAACTGCTGATGGCATATTTTGGAGAAAGTTTGGTGGGAGTCGCTTCGGAATGGTATATGGACCAGGACATATCTCGCTGGCATATATGGGATGATCTTGCCAGAGACTTCGTAGGGCAGTTTCAATATAATATTGACATTGCACCAGACAGAAATGCCTTGTCAAACTTAAAGAAGAAACCCTCGGAAAGTTTTAGAGAATACGCCATCAAATGGCGTGAGCAAGCGTCAAGGGTAAAACCTTCCATGGACGAGATAGAGATGGTCACTACTTTTCTCCAGGCTCAAGAGTCCGACTATTTCCAAAACATGATGTCAGCCATGGGAAAACCTTTCGCAGAAGCGATTAAGATTGGAGAAATGGTGGAGAACGGTTTGAAAACGGGAAGAATTTTGAGTCAGGCAGCCATAAGGGCAACCTCCCAAGCCGTCCAAAGCGGGTCTGGAGGAATGGCAAGAGGGAAGAAAAAAGAGGAAACGTCCATGACAGTGTCAGAGGTGGGAGAATATCATGATCCCGGGCTTTGTTCTTCCGAAAGAACCCCGCAACATTATTTCCCCCACCAAAATGCGACCTACGCTCCTCAGCCCTACATGGTCATGAGCACCTAGCCTTATATCCAGCGGACACAACCAGTCAATCGGGGGCAGACCCCACATCCTAGGAATCAGCCTCCTCACCGAAACCACTACAATCCTCGACCTCCTCAAAATAATTTCCTCCCTCGGGAACCACCCAGGAGACCCAACTACACACCAATCGGTGAACCCTATTCCACCCTATTCCCTAAGCTTGTCCAAATGAATTTGTTGCAGCCCATACCACCGAATGGGCAGAACCCGGGATCACCATCATATCGGCGGGGTGTCAGATGTGCATACCATTCAGGGGTAGAAGGGCACGACACCAACGACTGTTGGACATTGAAACAAGCTGTAGAGAATCTGTTAGACCAAGGGAAGATTGTGTTGAGAGACGAGGATATCCCAAATGTGACCAATAATCCGCTGCCCGCCCACAACAACGGGCCGATAGTTGGGATGATTGGTGAAGACGAGGAAGTTGATCCGGCACTTAAATCCATAATCGCTATTGCTGATACAGAAAAAGGACCCAGGGTAACTCCGGAGCCAGAAAAAGGAATAAGTGATGTATTCAAGCAGGCCTCCATGGTATGGGGGACAATCAAACAACCTCGGCCGAACGAGCCAGTGTTTGTCGGACGCATACCACAGGAACCAAAATGCAACAAAGAAGGAGATGATAAGGTGTCCCCGCTCGACGAGAGCAAAGGAATATGTGAGGTGACAAGGGAAAAGCTATGCGAAATACACATGGTCCAGCCAGGAGAGGGCACTAGCACCGTTGAAGTATCGTACATGGGACCAAGCACCTAGTTTCAAAACTAGAAGGCTACGCCCTTCTTGATCAAACGGGAGTCCTAATGAACCTGTCTTGCCACTTTCTCTGCATCACAAGTAACCCCAGAGGGTGACTCAGATGTTTTTCTTCAGTTTCATGTTTTTAATTTCCTGAATATCAACCTTTTTCCTTATCTTCCCCAAAATGCCAAGAAATGAAATCATGCTTGATTACTCACTTTCTTCTTATATGTTTTCTTTTGTGTTCTCTTCAATTCTGATTAATGCAGCTTTAAATAACATGACATGTTTGCGGACTTCATGCCCGGATCACGAGAACTCCGATCAGACTTCAAATAATGAGTCAAAATTTGAATTTAGGAACAACTAAAGAAAATTGGTTCATGGTTTGGAAAATGTCCGTCACTGAAGCAGAGTTTGAGAGCAGTAAATGGGCTTAGACCCATACAGAATGATAAACTTAATAACTGCGGTTTGTCACGAGCAATTGTACCAAGAAAGAAGGGTCCATACGTCATTGGAAAACGTTACCAAATGGAGCATTTGTATCTGGGCGACGTCGAAAGAAACGACGTCAGCCTTGCTTGGAAGACAGATGCAGTGATATGTCTAAATCACCCTGGCGATATCTTTGCACAGTTTGAGATGACAAAGGCTTTCATTCTCGCTACCCAAACACTATTAACCCTTTGCAAACCCATTTGAGCTGGTTACTTTTCTTGGATTACACTCTTTGGAACCTGAAAATATTATTGAAAAAAAAATGATGAAAAAAAAAAGAAGGAAGAAAGAATTGGAAAAATAAGAAAATATATAAACAAAAAAAAATCCAAAAAAAAACGGTATGAACTACGTCTGACTTGATTCCGAAAGGATACGTAGGCAACCTCTCCTTGGGGTTCAGTCACATCAAAATAAAATCCAGGAATTCCCCCCGAAAGTAAAACTGGGGCAGAAGTTATAACGATTCAGCAATAATCCCACCCAAAAGGTTCCAAAGTTGTAGTTCAATCCAAATTCTTTTCACCCCAAACCTTTTTCAAGTCCTTCTGATCAATCAACAAAGTATTCCAAAATAGGAAGACGGAATTATTTGGGTCCGATACAACAAATGAGGAGAATGAAGATAAGAGAGTCTTGTCGGTGAAAACCTTTGGGCACCGTGAGGCGATGCGAGAAGAGAATTTGAAAATGAGAGAGCTTGTTTAGTAAAAACTCGCAAAGAGTACTAGCAGGCGACAGTAAGAAGAGAAATAAGAGAGGTCGACTAGCGAAAACCCGCAAAGGGCGTTGTCGGCCAAAAAGATGATTCTACCTCAGAAAGTCCTGGCAAGGTTCCCAGGCTTTGAAAAATATAGACCTGTTTTGATTCATGAGGAAATGCAAGTTCTCGGAGTTCGGGCATCCAGTCCAAAAGGCATGTCATGTCAGTTTGAAACTGTCATACACTCCAGATAAGTCTTTCTTTTCCCCCCGAAAGGGGCTTTTCTCTTTAAACTCATATGTTCTCCTTTACATAGTTTTCTTTGATCTAACTCTTAATTCCATAATGACCGCAAAGAAAGGTGGCATGACCGGTTTTACAAGGCTCCGTTTGGCAAAAGTCAAATAAATGTACGACCTCAGTGGCACGTCAGTCCCATCCCGACTGGCCATGGTGGTTGATTTGCTTCCAAAACCGACAAATTCCCGCAGGGTATCCCTTGTTACAAATCACCATAGAGTCTCCCTTTGTACAATTCCCCAAAGAATTCCACCCCAGCACATCCCCAGCAAGTGTATACAAAAAAAAAAATCCTCACAGAGTTTGCATTGGACAAATCCACACGGAAGTTTCTCTTGTACAAATCCCCACCGAGTCTCCTTAATAAAATCCCCACCAAAATCACCAAGCAGAACGGGACGGAAAAGCCAAAGCCTTATAAGGCAAATCATCACAAATCTGGGAACGCAAGTCTGAGTAGTCCAAAGGGTTTCACATTAATGGCAGAGTTTGTCAACAAGAATCAGGCTAAGACAAAGCAATTGGAACGGTCAAGGCCCCCAAAACCAACCGCCATTCTCAAACTGACAATGTTTTCTTTGTGTAGGAAATTGAGACAGGTATGACCCAAAGCAGCCATGCATGAAGCTGGTGTAGCCCAAAAGAAATGGAGCACACAAGCATGGAAACAGCCTTGCAGCAGAAAACGACCAATAATATGTTTCCCCTTAATTCTTTCGTGCATTTCTGATAAATAAAAATAGAGAAAGGGGAGAACCAAAGGAAATAAAGAAGACAAGGAATAAACATCTCAAAAGAAAAACAAATCATGGTAGCATAGGACCTCGTTCCTCAACTATCCCGGTATAAACCCCGGATCTCCCTGGCATAACCCAAGGAGCCTTTTTTATCCAAATTCCCGGCATAACCCGATGAATCTTTTCGGCATAACCCAATAAATTTTTCGGCATAACCCGATAAATTTCCCGGCATAACCCGATGAATCTTTTCGGCATAATCCGATGAATCTCCCGGCATAACCCGATGAATCTTTTCGGCATAATCCGATAAATCTTCCCGGCATAACCCGATGAATCTTCCCGGCATAACCCGATGAATCTTCCCGGCATAACCCGATGAATCTTTCCGGCATAACCCGATAAATCTTCCCGGCATAACCCGATAAATCTTCCCGGCATAACCCGATGAATCTCCCGGCATAACCCGATGAATCTTTTCGGCATAATCCGATAAACCTTCCCGGCATGATCCGATGAATCCTCCCGGCATAACCCGACGAATCTTTTCGGCATAACCCGATGAATCTTTTCGGCATAATCCGATAAATCTTCCCGGCATAACCCGATGAACCTTCCCGGCATAATCCGATGAATCCTCCCGGCATAACCCGATGAATCCTCCCGGCATAACCCGATGAATCCTCCCGGCATAACCCGATGAATCTTTTCGGCATAACCCGATAAACCTTCCCGGCATGATCCGATGAATCCCCCGGCATGATCTGATGAATCCCCTCGGCATAACCCGACGAATCTTTTCGGTATAACCCGATAAATCTTCCCGGCATAACCCGATGAATCCTCCCGGCATAACCCGACGAATCTTTTCGGCATAATCCGATAAATCTTCCCGGCATAACCCGATGAACCTTCCCGGCATAACCCGATGAATCCTCCCGGCATAACCCGACGAATTTTTTCGGCATAACCCGATGAATTTCTTCGGCATAACCCGATAAACCTTCCCGGCATGATCCGATGAATCCTTCCGGCATAACCCGATGAATCTTTTCGGCATAACCCGATAAACCTTCCCGGCATGATCCGATGAATTCCCCCGGCATAACCCGATGAATCCCCTCGGCATAACCCGACGAATCTTTTCGGCATAACCCGAATCTCCCGGCATAACCCGATGAATCCTCCCAGTATGACTCGATGAATCTTTTCGGCATAACCCGAGAACTCTTTTCCATGCAATCAGCATTAGGGTTTTAAAACCCTAAACTGAATTTTCCTTTTAGTCAGCATTAGGGTTTTAAACTCTAAACTGAACTTTTCCTTCCAGCCAGCATTAGGGCTTTAAATCCTAAACTGAGCTTTTCCATGCAATCAGCATTAGGGTTTTAAACCCTAAACTGAATTCTTCTTTTGTTCGGCGTTAGGGTTTTAAACCCCAAACCGAACCTCTCCCCAGCTAGCCGGTGTTAGGACTCCAACCCTGAACTGAGCATCATATCCTCTTTCATCAATTTTATGAACTTCTTGGTGAATAATTAACGAAATTTTCCTAGTGAAACTGGGGCAGAAAATTTCGTTCGTTTGTTTGTTTTTCCCGCAGGTCTAACCTCGAGCCACACGAATCGAAATGACCCACGAGATGAGTCTCAACTCAAAATCAAAGAAGAAAAGAGGTGTCCCAAGATTCGGAGTAAAAGGAAGGCGGATTGACTCCAGCATTTAATTAAGGTCCTGAACCCTGCCAGTCGCGCCTCACTCAGTATCCCAGAGATTAAACAGATCACCACAACTCGCAAGCATCAAGATTCAGATCGGAGTCTGCAAGCAGAATCAGCTAAGACCCAAGATCAAGTCGTAAAAGAATCATAGATAGGAATCTTGTAACTAGCAATTGACATACACACAAGTAGTTAGATCAGTTTCCAATTTCCATTTGGTTGTAATAAAGCAGTCAGTGACGTAGCAGTGACAACAGCAACAGCAGTAGCAGCAAGCATTGCAATCCCATGGTAGTCCCAGCTACCAAAACTTCCCGAACTACATTGACCTGATTCCTGTTTAGCCCAGGATATGTAGGAAATCTTTGAAGCAAGATTCGGTCAGATCTTTCAAAAAAAAACATGCTTCATACGGAGTAGTCCATAGGCAAAAATCGCTCATGCACGCTCACTTTATCTTTGCACGAAAACTCTTCGTGTTTCCGAACAAAGAGGGGCAGCTGTGAGCACGTGATTTTTGTTTTACGCGACAATCGCTCCAAAAGAATTAAAAATGTATGTGTCATGCGTAATTTAAACCATGACCCGTTTGTTAGATGGAAAATTACAAAAAATACGCATTTTTTCTTTTGTCCTGATTTGTTGCTTTGTTTAATTTTACCTACTTTTAACATTTTTATACGCGTGAAATAAATATGTTAAGTTTAATTAGTGGTGCTTAGTTTTATTTAATTAGTTTGTGTATTTAGGAAATTAGAAATAAAGAAAAAGAAGACAAAAAATTTGTTTTAAAATGAATTTGGGTTACAAAACATTTGAAAACTGAAGCCCAAATGAATGGCCCGATCCACCGGTCCACACAGCCCACTCCCCAGGCATCAAAACGACGTAGTTTAACGCCAAAACTACGTCGTTTCAATGCCAATCCATCCCAACCATCCAAACCAAGCTGATCCAACGGTCCGGATCTCTCACCCGTAACCCCATCTGCCCGACCCGTTACCCGAACCAACTCTCCCCCCAACACTTGAAACGACACCGTTTCCCTCGAGTGGAAGGATCCCGGCCTTTCATCATGCCTCATCCAACGGCTGAGGTCCATCCACTCACTCCATATATAAGCTGCCCCTCGTACCCCACCCCCCTGTCCAAATACCCCTGCCCTTCATCATCCTCACAAAGAACCCCGGAACCCTAGAGCCGCCCCTGCACTCTTCACCATGAAAACCGGCGGCATGAACGCCGGTGACCTCGCCATGAACACCATAGAACCCCCTCACCACCCTGAACATAGACCTGTTAACCGTTTGGTTCGAATCACCCCCCAGGTCCTCGAATCTTTATTTGAAGATTCGAGTCAAAACTCGATCTACACCAAACAACCCCAGCTTCATACCAGACACTCCCCGGACCCTCCTCGTGACCAAACCATACTTGGTTTTGTCCGAATCTAACCAGGGAAGCACGAATATTAGATCTGAGTTTTGAAACCACGAGGTCCCTCGTCACTGGTTCAAACCGGTTCAAACTAAAGAGGTTAAGGTCTGATGGACTTTAATCAAAGTGTTTCTCTCCGTTCAGCCTTAAGAAAGTTTTGTCCGAGTCCGAGTTTGAGGTTTTGATTTTTCAAGATTTAAGGTGAGTTTCTTTCTCTTCTTTATTTGTTTTGGCCCATTTGATTGTGTTAAAGTCTGTTCATGCTTTGATTTTATGTCTTTGAATTTTGTCAACTGTGCCCCGTCCATTTGCCTGAACTTTTGTTTGTTTGAATAAGTCTTTCCATTTGCTCTGATAATGTATATAAATGTTGTGCAAGTAGCTGATTTTCAAGTTTGGACTGACTAGTGACTCCTCGAGTGTATTTCTGCTTAGTCAGTATAATTCGAACCATGTATCGACACTGTTTAAATGTCTGATTTTTGGCTACGATTGTGTATGTTAATGCTAATATAGTCGAGTCGACATGTGTCGTCAATTAGTTTCAACTGTCTGAACAAAGTAAATCGATTTACTTCTGATGAACATTTGCCTTGAGCCAATTAAGAACCAGTTTTTGCTTACTTATAGATTGTTTGAATTGATCAGTTAATGTAAAAAGGATTGTTTATGTTTAAATTCTGAATTGGAAGGCATGTGCACTCGTGCACAACATGTGCATTGGTGCACCTCATGTGCCTTGTGCACAACCTGTTTTTCTGCATAAGAAGGCTTTTAAGTTTTAAACAATTTGACAGCATATGCTGTCAGATATATTCTACTGCACATACTTGCTTTTAGATAATAAAATGGAAAAGTTGAATCCGCCAGGGAATGTGAATGGGGTTTAATACTTAATTAGCTAAAGTGGGACTGAAAATGGAAGGCACATGGGAGGGGCATGGTGATATTCTGAAAACAGGCTGTTAAAAGAGATAGTTCTGAGGCTTAAAAAAGGAGACATAATTAGAGGGGATACCACTGGAAAAGATAAAGGGAGACTGGGAGATTAGAGAAGGAGAGTTGAAATACATACAGAGAGAGCCTACAGAGATAGAGAGAGACACTGAGAGGGAACACCTGAGAGTTCAAATTCCGAAAACAGAAACTGGAAAAGAATTCTTTTTGATAACCCAAATATATTTCAAAACTGAGGATTGACATTTGAATTTGAAAAGAAAGGAGATAAGGAAAGGGATATCACAAAGATCAGAAATTGTCTTCTTCCTACTATTTGTTTGATTCTCAGTTTTGTTCAAACTGTCCAAATCAGTTCTGTCTTCTTTCAAGTGTTGGCTAAGTCTATTGTTTGGATTTGTATTGTTTGTTTCTTCTGGAATTGGATTGCCTAGATCTCTTATTCCGTACTACTGGAAATTTGTTTCATTCTGCCCTTCCTCCATTGGCTTTACTGGTCTTTTGCCCTGGGATTTTTTGTTCTATTGGAACCTACTGTTACTGCTGCTGTTTGGTATCGCTTCTATTGCTCAACTGACTGCCTTACTTTCTTCATTGTAAGCATTTCCTCAGGTACACATTTCGAATCTGTCTGATGTTGCAATGAAAGTTGAATCGAAAGATCTGAAGGATGTTATAATCATCTGTTGCATTGCTTACAAATTTTTATATAAATGTTGTTAAGATATGCAGTTTCTGGGTCTGTTAGCCTAATGGAGACAGATTAGTAAGGTTGTATTTAATTAAAGTTTATGCCAATTGGAAACTGTGACATTTTATTCGTTTAGGAGTACACAAGATGTAAATACAATCCGTGAAATATGCAGAGCCATTTAATACAATTGCTAATTCAAACTCGCTCTTTCAGCATGTTTCGAATATGTAAGGACAAATAATTGTTTAGATCTAGCTAAAGACAATACAGTTTCAAACTCTTGAGTCTCAGCTTTCATGAAGCAGTTCATAGGATGAGTTTCAAATGTCATTAGTCGCATTTCCTAATAAGCAATTTTAATTAATCTTGTCTAAATAAGTTGAAGTTAGGGAGCTCTTGTAACAGTCGTAGCATTTCACCAATCTCATATACATTTCTCTTATCAAGTTCAAAGCATGTTTTCATGAGGTACAATGTTTCTTCATTCCGTAAATAATTAATCGGGAGATTAGCTAAAATCTGGATTTGGCCAAACACATAGTTAAAATAGCACGCATCTTCTCTTCTATTTTTAAGAGATAAACACATTAGAAATGTAGTCGCTTTAGGATGTTCCTCCTAAAATAATGAGACGAGCCTCGCCAAATAAAAATACAAATTGCGGGGCCCTCAATAATTGACCATGATAAATATTTAGAGTTTGGGAGGGACGGTTTTAGTGAATTCCACTGCCTTCCCCAAAGATAATAACGCGTTTAGATTCTTTAAGCGCGACTTTAAGTAAATTATATTCTTAAAATCGGGTGCACATTGATGTGACCCAAATCCAAGTCTCAACGGAGTCAAAATGTGTTAACAACTACGGGTGCATTGATTGTGACGTGGTCCGAGATACATTTTCATGACGTTGCAATTCCATAAAAATAAATGATAATAA
Organism: Nicotiana tabacum; assembly: GCF_000715075.1. Classification (NCBI taxonomy): domain Eukaryota; kingdom Viridiplantae; phylum Streptophyta; class Magnoliopsida; order Solanales; family Solanaceae; genus Nicotiana; species Nicotiana tabacum. The sequence continues at coordinate 173,584,079 of NC_134090.1, forward strand.
TAGAAGCGGTTTAAGCTTAATAAAAGCACATAAGTCACAACCTGTATTTAAATTAGATATTTAGCCATTATAACAATTTAAGCGACCGTGCTAGAACCACGGGATTTGAGGGTGCCTAACACCTTCCCTCGGGTCAACATAATTCCTTACTTAGAATTTCTGGTTCGCAGACTTCATTTGGAAAAGTCGAAAATTTCCTCGATTTGGGATTCAAGATAAACCGGTGACTTGGGACACCAAAAGCCAAACCTTTCCCAAGTGGCGACTCTGAATTAAATAATCCCATTTCGAATATTGTCACTTAAATTGGAAAAACTCCACCCGCGCATTTAACCCTTCGGGGCGGGGCGCGCAAAAGGAAGTGTGACAATAATTTAACACACATTCACTCAATCAATAAATAGAGAAAAAATTCGACCAAATAAAAGGTCCGGGCAAGGGTGGACAGAATAGTCGACACAAAAATAAAAACAAATCAACTAACATTTGAACACATGAACCATTTAACAAAACAAACAACATGAACTGGCAAGGAAAAGAAGAAGAAAATACCTTAAAGAATTGAAAATCAGACGACCATGTCTCGGATTTTGAATCGAACCTATTTTGGGGTTGAACGGACTTTAATCGAAGTGTTCTCAACTGAGAACACTTCGATTAAAATCTATTAGACCCCAACCTTCTTGTTTAAACAGACAAATACTCGGATTCTGGATTTCTAGGGTTCTTAGGGCGGATTTGGGATTCAGGTTTTTCTGGTTAGATTCGGACCAAACCAAGCTTGATTTGGTCACGAGGGAGGTCAGGGGAGTACCTGGCATGGATTTGGGGGGGTTTGGCATGGGTTGGGGTCCGGCTCGAATCTTCAAATGAAGATTCGAGACGGTGGGGGAAGATTCGAGACCCACGGCTTGTGGATCTGTGTTCAGGGGGTCGACGGGGTGCTATCAGTGGTCTATCCAGCCGATCAGGCCGTTGTTGCCGCCGGGTTTACGGTGAGGGAAAGGGGGGCGACGCTAGGGTTCTAAGGGGTTTGGGTTTGGTGAAGGAGACGACTCGAGGGAGGGTGGGTCTGGCTTAGGGAGTGGGGTGAGAGTATAGGGTTTATATATGGGACGGGGAAGTCGGATCCTGGTCGTTGGATCAAGAATGATCAACGGCCCAGATCTTTCACTTGGTGAAATGACGTCGTGTAATTTAAATGAGATTGGGTCGGTCTTTGGGGTTAAGTGGGTCGGGTATCAGGCGTGGGTATGGAGACGTGATCTTGGCCGTTGATCAATCTGAGATCAACGGCCTAGATCAAGTATGATCAAAACGACGCCGTTTGGACGTTCTCTGATGTTGGCTGATCTGGACCGGGTAAAACAGTGCTTTTGGGCCTGATTTTGGGTCCAATTTAAATGGCCCAATTCCGATTTCATCTAATTTTAACTCATTTCTTTTCCTTCTTTTAATTTTTGATTTAAATAAAATTCCTAACTAAATTGTAAAATCAAAATAAAACTATACAAATATTAATTAATACCTAAACAATAATTATCACTCACATTAAACATTTAATTAAAATAAAATCTCTCAATGACAACAAATAGAATAAAAGATGCATATTTTTTGTGATTTTTCCTTTTAAAACCAAATTATGGTTCGATTAATTCCTAATAGTAGAACGATATCCTAAACTCACATGCGACATATATTTTTTGTATTTTTATTCGTCAAAACTAAACAATCACAAACAAAACTACAAATAACTGCCAAAAGTGCCACGTAAACTCCAAAAATTGTACAACAAAACAAATTATTTTATTTTTCGATTTCTTTTGGAATAATTGTCGTGTAAACAAAAATCACGTGCTCACAGTGACAACTGATCATTTCCTTCTAACATGACATCTTCCCATTTCATATTTGAATTTTTTTTTGTTAATATCATCATACATAAGATGAAATCTAATGAATCAACGTGAACATGCACATGATTCCTCGTAAAAGCCAGAAAATACTAAGCACAAATGTCCAATAAGCTTTGCCATCTCTCCCAAAAAACACATTTTTATTCATGTATAATTTCTCGTTTCTCCTAGTACTAAACTTTCGCTCACTTTATTATGCATTTTTCTACACGTAGGAAATAAACTTTTCTTTAATTTCCTAACGTTTAATTCCCTTCAACTCCAAGATAGGATTTTGCAATTCGGCCATCTGCTCCTTTTGGGTAAAATCTTCCTGGTTTATTCTCATTTCCACTTCCGTATACTATTCGCAGTATCTCCTCTGGCGTTCTATCATAGGAAAGCGAGTATTTATCTCCTGCTAATATATTTCCTCGTATCTTCCCTTCAGCACCTACTGTTGGTTTCACTTTGAGTCCTTCATCTTTCAATCCATGGCATCCTAGCTTGTTTCTCAGCTCTGATATCCGATTTGTGAACTCTACTACTGTTATTCCGTAGGGTTCTACGTTCTCTCTTCCTCGCTCATAAAGCAATGCTCTTAGAACTGCGTCTTGACCTGATTCTACTCCAAGTAGCCCGGCTAGTAGCTGCAGATTTTGATTTTTGTATCAGAAGTATTACAGTTCATCAATTCGAAATATAATTACAATACTTCATGCATGCATTTTATTTTATGAGATGATATTTGACTGGACATGAAATTTAAGATAATTTCTATTATAATTATATTGGTCATGTTAATTTGGCGCATTTCTACAATTCTATCATATACTTATTACTTTTCACCAGCGTAAGTACTGGGTAACTTTGTCTACAAAGCTAATGCAGACGGAAAATTTAAGATATAAAATTAACTAGTGAATTATACTTATGATTCTGAGCCGACTATTATAATAATAGTTTCACTTCTATCCGCAACAATGCGAATCTTATTTATATATACAATTAAGTTATCTAAATGATAACTACAACAATTGTCCATAAAAGAAGGTGATTGTAACCCAAAATATAAGGTAGATTACATGTTATAATAATTATGACTAACCAACAATTGTAAGTAATTGATAATATAAACATTCTTTAAATGATATAGTCAGTATATATAAGTTAGCTAATTAAACTAATGATTGAAAAATTAGATTTAAAAAGACAATGGCATTGCAAGTAGCTAAAATTTCAGTTCTTGAAAATTGTATAGATTTAAAATGATGGTCAAATGTTTTGCAACTTTCTAAAATTGAAATAATGCATGTCATGCATGTAAATTAGAACAAAGATAATAATATTATCTTAAAAATTGTGCTAGTTCAGAGAGTAATTTGATTTAATTACCCTTTTGGCAGTAGGGCTATGGAGTTTAGGATTGGCTCCAATATATCCAGTAAGTCCAACATAAGGGATAACATACGAAGCAAGGAGATAATTAATGTCATTAGCGTAAGGATTAAAAGGTGGTTCCAATTGATGTCCAAATGCATCGTTCATAACTGTAGCAAATGCTTCTCTGCTTAGATTTAGCAATGGCCTTGGAAATCCTGCTACTGTATTCTTGATTGCCCTGCAATATCAATTTTATCGAACTTTTAAATTTGGATATATAGACGCTATATATTAAATTAAGAGGGTGTTTGGATTGGTTTTTAACCCGATCAAATAACCTTTTAAGATTTTCTTAGCTTTTTTCATGTTTGATAAAGTTAAGAAGAGCTTAAAATAAGTTAAAAACTGCTTAAAACAAGTCAAAATCAAGAAGGTGGCAATCCCAACTTATTGCGTTTTGGGTTAAAACCTATTTCTGCTGAAAAGTCTTTTTTTTAAGCCAATCCAAACAAGCTCTAAATCAACTACTGAAGAAGAGGTGTAGGTCTCCCGACACCTATGCTGCTTGGACCTTTTAAAAATATTTTCGGGTGTATGCAGTGGCGGAGGCAGGATTTTCATAAGGGGTTCAAAAATCAAAAAGTTTAAAAAACATTGTAGCTACTGGGAATTGAACCAATAACCATATAAAGGTTTTGAATGCCCATTGGCCACTAAGCTATGCTTTCGGCAAAAGGGGTTCGGCTGAACCTCCTTCTGTCCCCTAAATCCGCCCTTTAGTGTATGTTGAGTCCTCCAAAAGTGGTGTATCTTTTAACGATTCGACATACGCACGACAATATTTTTAAAGAATATGCGCAACATAGCTGGACACTATTTGGTTGAATTGGATAAAGAATATTTGAAATTGAAACTGAAAGAAGTATTTTGAAGTTGAAATTGTGTTTGAGTATGAATTTTACTTGAAAAAAAGTTGAATCTTTGTGAACGATTCAAACAAATTTCTCAATATTTTATTAATCCAATACACCTTTTGTCTTATTTTATATTATATACTTTTTTAAGGAAAAAATGATATTATATAGTCGCTCTCAAAATAATAGCAGAAAAATGATACTGACACTGAATATATATATATATATATACACACACACACAAAAATATACACACACACACAAAAAAAAAATTATACACATTTTCAACTTAGTTTTTGGCGCGGGCTAAAAGTGATAATTACTCTTTTTTTTTATTTTAATTTGTTCAAAAAAGATGCGAAAATTACCTGACATGACCAACTTCTTGGAATCCAAATTGAGCAATGACATCTCTAATTAGAGGGCTAAGTTTTGCAATTCTAGCCCCAATAGGTGATGGTCCACCATCTGCAAGTTCAGGTGCGAAACTATCCAACCCATAGCCAAAAGAACCCCACAAGAAAAATTCAGCTTCCATGTACTCTAAATTCAAAGGGATTCTAATAAATCCACATCCGATTTTGGCACATTAGAACCAATAGCAGCACCACTTGAACTTAGTAATTGCAAAAAGAGGAAAATCAGTAGTGAGAAATAAGTAAATATCATGGTTACAACTGAAAGAAAGAACGAGAAGTGGAACGAGAAGTGGAACGAGAAGCTTAAGCAAAGAAAACAAAAAAGAAACTAAAGATGCATTTGCAAAAATGGCCTTTTTTATGCTACACGTACGAAGCGACCTCAGAAAAGGCGATACTGCGTGCAAATCCAAAAATAGAAAGAAAACAAAACTAAGCTTTGGCTGAATATATAGTTTGTATTTTTCTTTAGTACGTAATCTGGTTTGTTGGGGGTTGGCAAAGGCAAATTATATTATGGAATGTGTAGTGTGTGAGCAAAACGATGAGAATTAAAAGACAATGGAAAAAGAAGAAAGCTTCTAACTAAATTTAAATTCAGGTGCGAAAGAGGCAGTTGAGAAGGTTTTGGATCAGCTTATAATTTGGAGTAGTTTGTCATAAAGTTGATATCGTCATGCTAATGTTTTCTCTTTTTCAATTTTGATTTGCTTTCCAAACAAATGTATACTACTAAAAACAGGAATTAATGACAGATAAATTCAATTCTGTAACTAAACAGAAAAATCTATCGCTAATCCGATTTTTCGACGGATCAATGACAGATTTCAAGAAATTCTGTTAGCACAAGCGATTTAGCGAAAGATTAATAACGGACTACGTAGCTAATTCAAGTTCTTTATTAGTGATAGTCATTCATGACTATTGGAATGTAGCTATCTCAAAAAGGAGAAGAAAAGGGTTGATCAAAGTTTTGTATTTAATTGACTTATAGTCTGTTTGGCCAAGTTTTTTTCTCCCCAAAAGCATTTTTTTTTCAAAGTTGAAGTATTTGGCAAAGTTTTTAGAAGGAGAAAAGTGTTTTTGAGTAGAAGAAGAATTAGTTTTGGAGAAGAAGAAAAAAATAGCTTATCCTCAAAAAGCATTTTTTTAAAAAGCACTTTTGAGAAAATTACAATAGAAAGACTTTGATGTTAGTTCATTAAAATTGTAAAATAATTGTAATATCTTACCCAACTCCTACTTATAACCAAACATCAAAAATAGAATACTCGTAATACTAAAAACAATTAAGACGATAATGTATGATAGAAAAAAAAATTAAGATAAACAATATGATGAGTGACATTGTATTTTTTAAAATTATATTTCTTGTTTTAAATGTAAAGTTGATATTAAAATTCAAAACTTGAAGCAAAAAGAAATATCAAAATATTTTTACAAATGTCATTTTTTTCCTTCAATTTATTAATTAACGACTTAATTTTTTTGACCCATCACTTTTCTTCCATTCGTTTTTTTTTGCCATCCTATCTTTCCTTTCATTTATCTGTTCTGATTTCTTCTCCTTTTTTTTTTTCAAAGGAAATATCAGTTTGCTTCATGTCCTACTTCAAAGTGAAAATTTCAAGTATTAATTCTATATACATTAGTTCATTGAGGAAGGAAATTATATTTATTATACATGATTCAACAAAGAATTCTTTTTACATAAATATAATCTTATTCTAATTTAATTCTTAAATATTAGAATTTCATATATAGTTCTAATAATGAAAGATTTGATAGTCATAATCTTAATTGATTTTAAAGTTGATAAATACTAAAAAATTATTAAATGATTATTTTATCAAATGCGAAATGTTTTAAAGACTGAAAAAGGCGAACACATTTCTCTAAGAAATAGATAATGGGAAACGTTTGATCAAGTTGCTAAGTTTACGCCTTTAATACAATCTATTCATCTACAAGAATTTCATATGTTAATTACACTGAAAAATGAATGATCGCATATAGTCTAGGACGAAATAAGAGAAACAATATAAATAAAGGAAATTTTACCTCTAAGAAACTGATACGACCAAACATCATTTCCATATATTTTGTTCAGTTAATACATTCCTACTTAGCTTTACATTTTTTTGTTGCTTTTTCACATAAGGAATGTTTAATAAATTCATATAATTTAGTTGATTTCGTATTCCTAAGTATTAGGAGAAATAATTAAATAACTATTCCTAAATATTAGGTTTAAATTAAACGACTATTTTACATAATGTGAAATCGATTTTTAAAAGGGGAAAAATTGAATGATATTATGGTAAGAGGTTTCGTGCTTTTAATATATATATATATATATATATATATATATATATATATATATACTTCATTGAAAGGTTTTCAATACTTGAATCAGTTGAACCCGTAGTTTGGTAGCTACAATCTGTCTGTATTCTGTGTACAAAATGATAAGGAAGACAGATGGAGAAAGAAGAGGAATTAAAAGCTTCTAAATTTCAGATGGGAAAGAGGTAGTTGAGAAGATTTTGGATGACATCGTCATGCTGATGTTTTCTCTTTTTAATTTTTGTTTTGTTTTGGAAACAAATGAAATCGTTCATGACAATTGGAAATGTCAAATCTTGGTATATTAATTGGCCATTTGGATGCGAAGGCCTATGTCCAAAAGGAAGCCATATTCGTATAATTGGTGTAAATATCAATGCGAGTAAGTTTTTACCGTCAAACTAGAATATTGGATTAAGCAATCACCAAACAAGCCAAGCTCTGATGGTCGAAGCGCGATAATTGCCTACCACACCATGACTCACCTTAGTTTTTACATGGATGCAAAAGTAAGAAGACGTGTTCTTTCTATAATTATCTATTTCATGGAAGAAATTCTACACCTAAAAATAGTGATATTTCTTCCTTGTGTTTGGTGTGGGAAAATATGGTATTGTGTATGAAAAAAATGAACTTGGTATAGTGAAAAAGAGAGTTAAGAGAAGGAGAAAATCTAAGCCTCTAACTTATTCTCTACAAAAGAGTATTATTTTTGTTGAAGGAATGTGTTCATTTTATTGGAGCTTTGGACTCAACAACTTGTCCAGAGTTTGTTCGAGTCATACGACGTTGTTGGGCTGTTGTATACTGGAGGGGACAAGTTAAGAGTATTACTGCTGGACTCAGAGGCGGATGTAGAGAAGGGAATACGGGTTCCCGGGAACCCAGTAACTCTTACGTAAATCCTGTATTTATATTAAAAAATTCACTAAATATTGGTAAATATCTAATTGGGAACCCAGTTATTATTGCATATTAATTTAAAATTATGGCAGGAACCCATAAGCCTCATATCCTGGATCCGCCTCTGGCTGGACTGGTGAAGATGCTACAGCAATGAGCTTAAATCTATTTAAAGAGAATGATATATCTGCGCCTCAGCCTGAGGAATATTTATTTATCTTATTTTTGAATTGTAATTACTTGTAATTTCACCAACAATAAATGTAGAAGAAGATAGTAATGGCAGCTATTACTGCAGCAAAATAATGATATAAAAAAATGAGTGTACTGAAAACCAACCCAATGAAGACAATTTGAATCATAGGAAAAGACACTTTTGAATAGTTTCTTTCCTTAAAAGAAGAAAAAAAAACCAAAATTGAGAAGAAAAAAAAAAATTCTGGTCTTAAGGAGTGCCACGTCACCTTTAAAATATTGATCACACCAATATTATTGATTCATCTGCAAGAAAATATCGTATATAAATACACATACATGATGTGTACGTACATACTTTATTCTGGTATAATTCCACATATTTAAGGGTACATGTCTTTAGACAATCGCAGTTTTGCCTTAGCAAAAAATGGCATGATACAAAGGAGAGCACATTCCGGGTAATCATCAGCCAAGTCATTGCCTGGAGAGTTCAATGGTAAACTCCAAGTAAACCCTTGAAGAAGCCTAGCAAGTAACATAGTGGTAATTGTTGAGCCAAGGTTTACACCTGGACAACCTCGTCGTCCAATACTAAATGATAACAAACGTAACTCTGAATCAGTGAAAACTACATCACCACCTTCCTCGCTGATATGGCGCTCTGGCTTGAACTTCATGGGATCATCCCAAACTCTAGGGTTTCGGCCAAGTCCAAGACGACTTAATAACACTACACTCCCTTTTGGGATGAAGTATTCACCAACAACAGAATCCGATACAGACACATGAGGAGCGTTAAAAGCCGTCAAGGGATGTAGTCGAAAGGACTCTTTAATACAAGCTTTGACATAATTTAACCGTGGCAAGTCGGATTCTTGAACCAGTCTATTGCTCCCCATGACATTGTCAATCTCTTCTATGGCCCTTTGCATTATCTTTGGTTGGTTCAACATTTCTTTGATTGTCCATTCGACTGCATATGAGGGATTATCTAACGTTGCAAGCATGAATTCCTGTCAATATAATCGGTAACCAAGAAGGTCAAACAAAATAATCGTAATTGATTTTCTATTTTTTTTTTTTTTTTTATGTTTTTCTAAAATCAAATCGAAAAAAAACAAAAAAAGCAAGTCTCATTTTCACATAAACTAATAAAATGATGTAATCCAAACGGACAATCGATCTTTTGACTTATGTTTCAAAAATATTTTCCAAATTCTTCTGAAAACTACTCCCTCGTTCCAATTTATGTGAACATTTTTGCTTTTCAAGATTCAAACTACATACATTTTGAAAGACATTTTTTCATCATATCAACATGGGAAGAATTAAAAGTTATAGTACTTTTTGTATAATATTTGAATATCTAAATTTTAACTTTAAATATCGAGTTAATCTAATTCAATTTAGCTTCAAAGGTAAGTTAAATTGACTCTCGAAAAACGAAAAAGTTCAACATAAACTGGAATATAGGGAATAAATCAATAAAAGCCATCGTGTAATGTTGAATTCTAATTAATTTATATGGTCAAAAAAATATTGAAATTGGTTTTAAGCAAGATTCAAGACAGATTTAGCAGTTTCTAACGAAATCTTACTCGTCTATTTTGATTTATATGACGCTATTTGATTGGATACTGAGCTTAAGAAAGAGATTTTTGAAACTTATGACTATAAATATGTCATGATATTTATAGCCGCACTAAAAGTAAAAATGAAAATCTTAAAGTTTATCACGCTGTTCACATGGTTTAAGAGAGTATACTCACAAGGACTTGTGCTTTAATCTCTTTAGCATTCAACATAGGATTCCCATTAGTATCTCTGAGCATGATAAGGACATCAAGGATGTCTTCTTCCACGGTTTTTTTGCCATTCTTCCAAATATGAATCCTCTGGTCAATTTCAAGATCAATGTGTTTTGTTGCTATGGCAAAGGCTTTCTTAATAATTGCCTTGTGACCATCTAAATCAAATCCACTTAACCATGGTAAGTAATCTGAGATACTAAAAGAATGAAAATATTCAAGAAGTGTAAAAATTGCATCAATTTGCTTCTCCTGATCTTCTTGCAATTCTACTAATGGTCCTCCATTTTGTATTATACTTTTTCCAAGTAATCTCTTGCTGAAAATCATATTGTTAATAACATTTGCACAATAGTATCTTGTCACTTTCCTCAAGTTAATAACAAGACGTTTGTTAATGCACTGTTCATAAACGAATCGAAGAATATGGTCAGCTTCTTCATCTCTCTTACGACGAAGCCATTGAAAAGATGTAGCTGAGAGGACATGGGAAGAAAGGATTCTTCTCATTTTCATCCATTGATCACCCATAGGGAGAAAAAGCGAAGTCAAGTAGCCATTGCTAACGAGGTTCGCGGACATGCAAATAGGCCTCGATGAGAAAATCGAGTCTTGATTCTTTAAAAATAGGCAAGCAAGCTCAGGAGAAGTGACAGGAATGACATGAACATTACCAAGACGAATGCAAGCAATTTCAGTATCCATTTCCTCCATTAGTTTGTGTATCCACTCAAATGCTGGCTTCTTGTTTAGTACCATTTGAGGAATGCAACCAACTATTGGCCATGGTTTTGGACCTGGAGGCAATACTGGCTTATTTCTTGTAATACTCAATAATTTGCTTGTTATCTTAAGGATTATGGAAAAGAAAATTTGCCATAGAGTAGTAATATAGCTAAAGAAAGCAGAAACCATTTGAAAAAAATAAAAAATGTGTGGAAATTTAAAATTTCTGATCATGATTTTAATTTCCTTGTGATTTCTGAAGGCTCAACCTACACTATTTATAGCACTTTCCATAGAAAAGTGTACGATAAGTAAGATTAGTACGTATCTAATATGAAGATTAGTACTAATCCGAAGATAAGGAAAAGTAGTGGAGTAGTAATCTATATCTATATCTATCTATTTATATTTATATTTATACTATATTAAAAGTACGAAGGCCCTTAGTGAAATATCGTTCGCTTTTTTTATCCCTTAAACATGATTTGACATCGGACAATATTGTCATTTGTCGGATCTCCAAATATTTAGGACATTAAAATCAAATAAAATTTAGTTTATTAAATTTTTTCTTATTTGCATTAGGTTTAGGCCTTTAAAATCAATTAAAAGATTTTCTTATTCTAACAAAAAGAAACAATAGAAAACTTATAAAACTTACCTAACGTTATTTAGGTAAACTTGGAAACTTGAACGATTCTAATTTATTGCAACATAAATAATGACAAAAATGAATAGAGTTTCTTTAATTGACTATAAAATTCTAATAATTTATGAATATTAAAGTAGCCGATCTCTTATCTAACATCAGTAAAGCATCCCATTGCAAATAACAATAGTAAAACATGTACATGTTTAGGACTAAAATAATATATTTAGGTTTTTAAAATTAAATACCACTAACTTTAAATATGATCTTGAGCATCCACTGTTATGATTAAAATACTGTCATTCTTCTTTAGTTTCATCATATTTCTTAATTCATGGGAATTTAAGATTACATATTATTCTATAGATTACTGTCTGTGTTTTTTGTTATTTTTTACATATATATATATTCAAGGTCACAAAAAGATGGTTCTTACTATGAAAGAATGCCCGATAAAGTGCCATAAAAGTTTGATTTTCGTAGCAAAAGATATGACCATCAAAATATGTCACTGGCGGGTAACTTTTTAGAATTTTCATGTATCTTTTTGTAATCTTAGAGGGAGTGAATGTAACGATCCGACCGACCGTTTTGAATATTTTAGCCCCAATCCCCTATTTATTTCCTCCTCTATGTGGTATTATGGTTATGTGATTTGCTGGGATGTTTGGTTTTGGTTTCAGGTGAGTTTCAGAGTAAAATAAGACATATAGTCCCTAAGTTGGAGGTTTAAGTTGAAAGAATTCACCGTAATTTAAATTTTACGTAGATGACTCCAGAATGAAGTGTTGATGGTTCCAATAGTTCCGTATGGTGATTTTGGACTTAGGATAGCGTCCGGATGTTGATTTGGTGGTCCGTAGGTCGTTTCGGCGTGAATTGGCGAAAGTTAGAAAGTTGAAGGTTTGGAAGGTTAGAAAGTTTGACTGTGAGGGCTTTATTAATATCTAGGTTTAATTCCGAATTCTAAAGTTGGAATAGGTGTGTCATGTCACTTATGACTTGTGTGCAAAATTTACACTCTATTGGAGTTGTTTTGGTATGAATCGACATTAGTTTTGAAATTCTATAGTTCATAGTTTCAATATGCTTGAATTCGGATTGAATCCAGAATAATGTTGAACTTAATGCATTGCTGAAGCACTGCTGTTCTGGTGTCATTGTATCTGCGGAGGGTTTAGCCGCAAGTGAGGACACGCAAAAGTGAGAGGCTGCTCGCTGATGCAAGGGGCTTTGGGCCAGGCAGGAATCGCAGATTGCGAGGCTCCTTCTGCATCTTCGAGCTCGTAGGTTTGAGGATTGTGGTCGCACATGCGGAAGATTAAATGCAGGAGCGGTCCCTCTTCTTCGGGATTTTTACCGCATCTGTGATTTTGTTAAGTTTGTCCAAAATCGCACCTCCGGAAAAATCATCGCAGGTGCGAGACCGCATCTGCGGAATCTTGATAGCATCTGTGGTGTTCGCCTAAGGGTTCAAATGCCCAGAATTCTTCATTTGTGGCATGATTTTTAGCAATTAATTTGTACTCGAGACTTCCAAATTAGTATACAAAATGGACCTCTGACTCTATTTATGTTGAATTTCAGGTACCTAACACACAATTTTCTTTTGGACGATTTGTCGAACACTTTGCAGGAACTTTAAAATCGCCTCTTCTTCACATAAATTGGGTACTCAGATTTCCCACAAATTTATTTCATAGTAAGCAGCACACACTAACCTACTCTCAATCATATTCCTCACCCTAATATTAGCCTAAATCAGAGGGGGTCTTGGGACTAGAGGGACACGGCCATGAAAGGCCAAAGAAAAGAAGAAGGAGAACAGAGAAGACAAAGGGAGAGAAGAGTAGATGAGAACCAAGTGAAAATACCTGTGTCTTGTGTGAGTGCACTAGAATTCACGAGCAGTGGAGGTTTTGGAGTATGTTAGATATGGAGGAGTTTAGGGTTGGGAGAACAAAAGCAGAAGATACCTGAGGGAAATGAGCAAATTAGATCATTAAGATTCCTCGATTTCTGCACCTGCGGATTTTTAAGCGCTTCTGCGCTTTCACTTATGCGCAAAAGAAATCACACTTGTGGTTTCTACCGCATCTGCATTTATTTATCCTCTTCTACGCAAGTGCACCTGTGCATTCCCAAACCGCAGGTGCGAGAACTCCTGTGTTTAGCAGTTTGTTTCTGGGCAGCCACTGCCTTGATGCATTCCCAATTCTCAACCTCCTCAATTTAGCTCCAAACAATCTAAGACTTGGCAGATTAGTTAAAAAATAATATTCTAAGCTATTCCAAAAAAGAAAATTTAAAAAATGACTAAAAATTTTAAAAACGATGGGTTGCCTCCCACCAAGCACCGCGTTTAACGTCGTGGCACGACGCAAAACAACTTTACCACTTTTCTCGCCATTTGGACAATATAAATTGGGCACCCAACTTGGAATAAAGCCTATGATCACGAACGGTGGGTGGTGGTAAGTAGATGATCAAGCCAAGACTTAATTTCTTCATTTTGCACTTCTTGGCTTTCATGTGAGGAATGTCATTTTGCCTTCTTGTTCCCTCAAATTGTAAAATGTATGGCCTTTGTCTTTCCTCCTTGCAATCCCTCATTGACTCGTGTAGTTCAATTCCCATTTCACCACACAATTCCAATATTGAAAAATGCTTGGAATGTGATATCAACCCTCCAAATTGTAATTCTTCCCGGATCTTGACATCCTCTTTTTCCTTCGGACTAGAGGCAATCTCAACCAAATTTTTATTTACACTGGTTGACTCTAATTCCATATTTTTCTTGGCATCACTAACACTCATGGAGTCGGTTGGCGGATGTTCAATTCTTGATTCCTCAAAGTAGAGATCACTTTCTTCCTCGAAATCGGACTCTTCTTAACTTCCTTCCACACTCTCAAGTTGGTGGGCATAGTGAGTCTCAACCAATATTTTCATTTGATCTTCCAAAGTGCGGATATGTTCATCATTGTGAGTCAAGCTTTGTTTCAAGTCCTGGAGTGCAAAATTGTGCTTCTCCTCATTTGCAAGAATGGTCTCCAACATGAGCATCATCTTCTCATTTTGAGCATTTGAGAGTTCTTCTTAGTTTTGATCACGCGCCAAGGAAGGATTTTCAGCTTCAACCTCCAAAAAGGATTCTTGGCTATCATTAACTTCCAAGGCTTTTTGGACATCTAAAGATTCAAGCATTTCTTCCATTTGTAAGTTCAACATTTCAAGTGCCAATTCATTTTGGAGACTATTTTCCAAAATCTCCTCCAAGACAATTTGTTCTTTGTTGCCTCCTTCAATTAGGTACTCTAACATGAGCATGAACTCTCCATTTTGACCATGCTCAACTTCTTCCATTTTCATAGGCCTATCATTTTCATCACAAAAAGTAGAATCATCATAGCGGGGGCTTGGGGAAGGGAAGGAAAAATAATCACAATATTCTCAATGACCATTTTGGCGACCACACTTATCACAAATCCTCCACTCATGGGTTTGAGATTGTGCACACAATCCACCCCCGGGAGAATTTTAACAATTTTGCCATGAGTGTGGTCCTCCACAATAAGGACAAGAGTCATCAAAGAATAAACAACTACCATCCGATCAATTTTCATTATATGATGCCATTTTTTAAAAATAATAAAATAAATACGAAACAAACAAAAAAAATAGACCAAGGTAAAAAAATAATAATTACGCAAATATTTACAAGTTTGGACCAAAGCACTTACGCTTATTTCTCAAACAACCTAAATTACCCCAAATTGTTCCCCGGCAACGGCACCGATTTTGATGACGTCCAAATCCACTACTAAAAAGTAAATGGACACGGTCGCATGCAATATAATTTACCCAACTATGAGTCGGGGTCGAATCCCACAGAGAACAATATATAGGCGATTAGGAATATAAGAGAATTATCACTTGTTATGCAATGCCAAACACTTAGAATTGATTTGAGAAAATATCTACACCTAAATGCGGAAATGTAAACTAACCTAGAAAGCAAGTAAATTGATCAATGGCTACAAGTATGGATGCATAGGGAATTACACTCAATTAACGATCCAATGTATTTCCCGATTTTACAAATATGAGTGAGTTTATGTTAATTAGCCACGGGTAATAATTATATATTAGCTTCTTCCAAAGACTAACAAGACTTCCCAATTGAATTATTCCTAAAATAATTAAGATTTTAAGCACACCGGGATATGGCTACAAGTAGTCCAATCCTATCCCTAGGTAGAATCTATAAAGTGAGGGTTAAAGCCTCAAGTTCTTGTTAATTAATCGTTCCCAACCCCAAATAATCTTTTCCAAAATTAGTCCGGAGTTAATGGGCGAGTACTAGGGTTAGCTAATCCCTTTAGAAACATTAAAGAAGAAGAATAATTAAAGAAATAATAACTCACTTCATAAAAAGATAAAAAACATTCAATACATAAGCACAATAAGTTATTTAATCCACACTTTAATTATGAATATAACCATAAACAAGATTCAAGTGTTGGATAAAATACTACAGACTTAGATAATCAATACAAAGCAAGGAAATGAAGAAATAAGTACAACGAAGTAAGAAATTCTCAACCAAAAGTTTCAAATCTTCAAAACCAAAGTGTGTGTGCAAACCCTAGCTTCCAACCTTGTTCTTCTCTAATCTTAGAGACTGAAATAAGCCAAAGATGATGAAAAATATCAGCTAGGTCGAGTATTTGTGGGTTTGGAATTGAGAACATATGGAATGCCTGAACTGTCCACGTCTGATGCCCGTTGACCGCACATGCGGAAGAATTATCGCAGGTGCGGCTCCGCATAAGCCTACATCCTACAGCAGAAGTGAAAAATCAAATAACTTCTGGAACCGTAGATGCGGTCTACCAAGGACAGATGTGCAACCCTAGAAGCGGTAATCTAACCGTAGATGCGGTGTCTTGAAAAGTCACTTATCGCAGATGCGGGCCTTTTCACGCAAAAGCGGAGTCGCTTTTGCGACCAATCTTCCGCAGATGTGGAATCACAGGGGAGTTTTGCATGGTTTTTACCCTTTTTTGCTCAATTCCACTCCAATTGAAATCAAATCACTTTATGGCATCATTTACCTGAATATCTAACAATACACACCATAAACGACCTCATATTATAGTTAAAGGACATAAAAACTAAAGAAAAGGGACTAGAATGAGTGGTAAAATCACCACTCATCAAACTCCTTAGGCTAAATTTTGTGGATTTGAAAGACGATTTGAGGTCTGATTTGACTAATTCTTGTATGGTTGGACTCGTTATCGAATGGGTGTTCAGATTTTGTAATTTTGGTAGAGTTCCGAGACGCGGGCCCGAGTTGACTTTTTATTTATTTATAGAGATCGTTATTTTATTGTTCGAAATAGTTTCCTATAGTTTATATTTATTGTATGAAGTTGTTTTGGCTAGATTCGAGCCGTTCGGAATGGATAATCGAGGGAAAGGCTTACTAGTGGATTGAGTTAGCGTGTTTTGAGGTAAGTGCCTTGCCTAACTTTGTGTGGGGGAATTACCACTTAGGATTGGTGTTATTTTATGAAAATTATGATATGTGAAAGCCGTGAACTCAAGGTGACTTTCACGACCCAAGTTCTCCCTCCATGAACTTTCGTGACGACACCTAGTCTTTATGACTAGGTAAGCCTACCAAAACCTCATAAATAAAATAAAAATGCGAAACTAACAATTATCAGGTAAATATAAAAAAGGATTTTAAAATGCGGCTCGTTAATTTACAATAATAACACTCTCTCAACTGAACATAACACTCCAAAAACTCGGAATCTCATGAAATCACAAGCTACAGAAGTACATACTGTATCTATTTTCTAGAAAGTCTAACAACGAAGAAAATACAGGAATGTTTGTAATTAAAAGAGGAATAGAGAGGGACTTGTAGGTCTGCGAACGTGGCAGATATACCTCGAAGTCTCTGGATCGCCTCGCCTAACTGGAAGTATGGCTGAGAAGTAGAACCTGGATCTGCACACGAAAAACATGTGCAGGAAAGGGCATGAGTATACCATAGCGGTACCCTGTAAGTGTGAAGCCTAACCTCGGTCAAGTAGTGACGAGATCATGTCAGGGCCCTATTGGTTATATATATAAAGTTAAAAAAGTATGAAATGTGACAGAGAAGGTAGTCACTAACAGTCAATGAAATGAGCCACAAGAAAAGTATAACTTAGTACACACATAAAAGCAATAGGGGATCTCTCGGGATACCATTCGTAGTCCCAAACGTAAAGGTACAGAGGATCTCCCGGGACACCCTCATGTAGTACAGATCATAAATGTGCAGGTGGATCTCCCGGAATACCGTCCGTAGTCCCAAATAAATATTCAGTATAGGGGGATCTCTCGAATACCGTCCTGTAGTTCCAAATGTACACACATAACCAGTCAATACACACAACAATCTCAACATGAAATATACAGTTCTATTCAAGTTCGTATCATAAAGACAAGTAGTTTCTACCCTAAACATGCTTCACAGAGTCCAAGTAGGTAGTTAAAGCAAATAAGGCAGTTAAGGCATGTAAGCATGTTTGTTTACGCTACACAGGAGGCTCCAAACAAATATGACTCAATTTAAAAGAAAAAATAGAAATTTACTTAATGAAAATGGTATTTTTCAACAATTAGCACTTGTATGCACTCGTCACCTCATGTACACAACATTCATATAACAACAGTGCCAAAATACTAATGGAGTTCCCCCACGCAAGGTTAGGCAAACCACTTACCTCGAATCAAGCTCAAAATCAATCTGATAACACGCTCTTGCCACGAGTATCCAATTCTGGGTGGCCCAAATCTAATCAAATTAATTTAATAACGTAAATATAACTACAAACAACCAATTTAGCTAAAAAATCGAAGCTAAGGCAAGAAAATAGAAAAACGCCCAAAAATCCTCCCCGGTCCTACGTCTCGGAATCAGGTAAAAATCACGAATTATGAACACCCATTCACTCACGAGTCTAACGATACCAAATTCACTCAAATCCAATACCAAAATCTCAATCAAAATCCCAAAATTAGGCCTAAGAACTTTTATCAATTTACCCCAATTTTCACCCTAAATCCGAAATTAGATGATGAATTTATGTTTAGATTAATGGGATATAATAAAAAATGAGTTAGGAATCATTACCCACAAACTTCCTCCAAAACTCTCTCCAAATTTCGCCTTCTACCCAGCTCTCAATTTTTAAAGTTATGAACTCAAACCCTCGATTTTGGATTTTTAAATTCTGCCCAGACGCGTTCTTCTTCGCAAAGGCGAGACTACAATCGCGAACGAGATGAACAAAATTCCACTGGCACAAATTCCTCTTATGCGAACGTGAGGGAACTCTTGAGAATGCTTAGCTTCAGCTGCTAGGACCTTCGCGAACATGACTCCTTACTCGCGAACGTGTAGAGCAAATTCTTGAGGTCCCTAACTGCTCCGCCTTTCCTCTTCATGAACGCGCTCAGCTCCTTACATTTGCGATGCTTCCACTGGCTAGCCTTCACAAACGTGATATCCCCTTCGCGAACGCGAAGAACAAATGTTTGCAACAGAAAAACCAGCAAATCTACTATCCTTATAAGTCCAGAAATGTCCCGTTGAGCATTCGAAACACACCCGAGGCCTTCGGGACCTCAACCAAACATACCAACCAATCCTAAAATAGCATAGGAACTTAGTCGAGTCCTCAAATCATACCAAACAATGCTAAAATCACAAATCACCCTCCAATCCAAACATAATGAACTTGAAATTTCAAAGTCCTACAACCGATGTCGAAATCAACCAAACCACGTCCAATGGACCCCAAATTTTGCACACAAGTCATATTCAACACTACGGACCTATTCCAACTTTTCGAATGGGATTCCGACCCCGATATCAAGATTTCCACTATCAGCCCGAAACTCCAAAAATTCAACTTTCGCCAATTCAAGCCTAAATAAGCTACGGACCTCCAAAACACAATCCGTACACACCCCTAAGCCCAAAATCACACAATGGAGCTAACGGAATATACAAAATTCCATTCGGGAGCTGTCTTCACACTGTTCTGATGAGGGTCCAAATTCTAAGGCTTACGCTCTCATTTAGGGACTAAGTGTCCAAAAACACTCCGAAACTGAAAATTAATCATCCCGGCAAGTCACAATAGTAGAAATAAACACGAGGAAAGAAATTAATAGGGGATCGGGGCTCTAACTCTCAAAATGACTGGCCTGGTCATTACATCCTCCCCTCTTAAAATATTCCTTAGTCCTCGAACGAGCATAGATACATACCTAAAGTGGTGAAAAGATGAGGGTAGCGGTTGCACATATCTTGCTCGGTCTCCCAAGTCACCTCCTCAATCGGCTGACCCCGCCACTGAACCTTTACTGATGCAATGTTCTTTGACCTCAGCTTTCGAACCTGCTTGTCCAATATAGCCATTGGCTCCTAAATATAAGATAGATCATTGTCCAACTAGACTAAGCTGAAATCCAACACGTGCGACAGATCATCGTGATATCTCCGGAGCATAGAAACATAAATCAAACCCGAAGCAAAACACGCTCTCCAACCATAAATCAAACCTCACTTTCGAACATCTAATAATGCCTTTCATAGGCAAAACCCAAAGCAAAACCTGCTCTCCAACCATAAATCAAACATCATGAACCTTCCGGTCTGTATAACTCTTCTGTATGGAATGGGCTGTGCGGAGTCTTTCTTTAATCACCTTAACCTTCTCCAAAGCGTTCTAAACCAAGTACGTGCCCAATAACCTTGTCTCGCCCAGCTCGAACCAACCAACCGGAGATCTACACCGCCTCCCATACAGAGCCTCATACGGTGCCATCTGAATGCTGGACTAATAACTGTTGTTGTAGGCAAACTCCGCAAGTGGCAAGAACTGATCCCAAGAACCTCCAAACTCAATCACATACACATGAAGCATATCCTCAAGAATCTGAATAGTGCCCTCGGACTGTCCGTCTGTCTAAGGGTGAAATGATATGCTCAACTCCACCGAGTACCCAACTCATGTTGTACAGCTCTCCAGAATCGTGATGTGAACTGTGTACCTCTATCTGAAATGAAGGAAATTGGAATACCATGCAGGCGAACAATCTTTCGAATATAAATCTCCTCCAACCGCTTAAAAGGATAGGTAGTACACACATGAATGAAGTGTGCGGACTTGGTCATCCGATCCAGAATCACCCAAATGGCATCGAACTTCCTCAAAGTCCATAGGAGTCCAACTACGAAGTCCATGGTGATCCACTCCCACTTCCACTCCAAAATCTCTATCTGCTGAAGCAAGTCACCCGGTCTCCGGTGCTCATACTTCACTTGCTAACAATTAAGGCACCGAGCTACAAACTTAACTATATCTTTCTTCATCCACCTCCACCAATAGTGCTGCCTCAAATCCTGGTACATCTTTGTGTCAACCGGATGGATGGAATACCACGAACTATATGCCTCCTCCAAAATCAACTCTCAAAGCCTTTCAACATTGGGTACACTTATCCGACCATGCATCCTCAACACCCCATCATCATCAAGGGTCACATATCTAGCATCACCATGCAAAACCTTATCTGTAAGGACAAGCAAATGAGGGTCATCATAATTACGCTCTCTAATACGATCGAACAAGGATGACCAAGAAACCACACAAGCTAGGACCCGACTGGGCTCCGAAATATCCAACCTCACAAACTGGCTAGCTAGGGCCTGAACATTCATCGCCATGGGCCTCTCTGCTATGATAGATAGGCCAAACTCCCAAAACTCTCTGCCCGACGACTCAAAGCATCGGCCACCATATTGGCCTTTTCCGGATGGTACAATATAGTGATGCCATAATCCTTAAGCAGCTCTAACCACCTCCTCTGATGCAAATTAAGGTCCTTCTGGTTGAACATTGATAACTAGGTATTTTGACGCATTTTATACTTCTTATTGCTTATGCTTTGATTAGAAATTCAAACAAAATAATCCCGAAAACCTCACAAGTTATGCTTGATTGCAGGTTTGCTCAATAAAGTGACAAAATATCACAGATTAGCTCAAAAGGAGTGAAACTTGCACAAGTGCCAAAGGCAAGACAAGGTCAGGAAAAATAGGCCCAGTGCGGTCGCACACCACTTTGTGCGGTCCGCACTAGGAGATTCAGAGAGCATGACTTCCAGGCTAAGAGACAGTGCAGCCGCACTAGGTTTTGTGCGGTCCACACTGAAGGCAATGCGGCCACACTGAAGGCAATGCGGCCACATATCCATTTTGTGCAATCCTCAGAGCTGAGAATCAGAGAAGTGTTAAGTTGGAGCTTTCATCCCAATACGGTCCGCAGTCCATTTTGTGTCGACCGCACTAGAAGCCTCCGCGGCCGCAGTCCATTCTGTGCGGTCCGTGGAGCCCGAGTTCAGAGAACCAGATCTTCAAGTTCAGAGCCCTAGTGCGGCCGCACACCATTTTGTGCGGTCCGCACTAACCCCGCAGGGGCATATTTTTCCAGATTTTTCAGCTTAGTATAAATAGATTCTTTTTCCATTTTTATGGTATCAGATAGTTTTGAGAAGCAGCTGCGCTTGTGGGAACGAGTCTTGTAGCCATTTTGGGCAATTTTATCTACTTTGCAACATTGAATCTTTATTTTTATCTTAGTAATTAATTAATATGAGTCTATCTTCATCTATTTCTTGTTTTTCTTCTTTGAATATGAGTAGCTAGACCCTATAGCTAGGGTTGTGGCTCAACCCTAGTGTGGGAAATTGATGGGTCTTGTACTTTAGGGCTAAATTGACTATGAGTGTTTGATATTTGGGTCAATTTCATGGTTAATTTTTGAATTAGTGGTTGCAAACACTAGTTTGTGTTTAGTTGACTAGGGCTCTTCTTGAGAAAGAGAGCTTAAGTCACTGAAATTGACCCAACAAGGAATTGGGGCATACTCAAGAGATTGATAGCCCCAATTAAAGAGTTAAACCTCGAGAGAGTAATACCCCACTTGAACACTAAGTTGATTGTGTAAATCTGCATACCCAATTAGTCTTGAGAAAGTCAATTGGGCAAAATCACTTGAACCACCAAGAGGTATAGAGTGGGTAAAGTAGTGCAACAGTTATATCATACTGCCCAATCATATCAATTGTGCCTTAGACTCAAGTACCCGTCAATTGACCACCTAGGCGGATGTTACTACCCTAGTTCCCCTTAAACCATTTGAATTACCCTTTATCTCTTAGCTTAATCTAGTTGCATTTATAATTTGTACTTTTTCAAAAGTAGAATTATAAAGAAAACCCACAAATATGATTAGAAGTGTAATTTGGAACACTTACGCAATCCTAAGCTAAATAGACACTCAATTCCAATTCTAGCTCTCTGTGGATATCGATCCTGACCCAAAATCGAGTAAAAACTGCTCCGACCCTCTTTCGCTATATAATTAGTAGTGCGGAGTAGGCTGCGATCAAACATGTGCTGCAAACTCCAGTGATCAGTGTAGATCTCAGAAGGAACGCCGTACAAATAATGACGCCAGATTTTCAAGGCGTGAACAATAGTAGCTAACTCGAGATTATGGGCAGGATAATTCTTCTCACGCACTTTCAGTTGTCTGGACACGTAGGTAATCACCCTACCGTCCTGCATCAGTACTGTTCCAAGGCCAATCTTGGAGGCATCATAATAGACACTATAAGACCCCGAACCTGTAGGCAATATCAATATTGGGGCTGAAAGTTAAAGCTGTCTTGAGCTTCTGAAAGCTCTCCTCACACACTTTTGTCCTTCTGAACAGAGCACCCTTTTGGGTCAGCTTGGTCATGGGTGTGTGAGCACGTGATTTTTGCTTTAACGAAAACTACTCCAAAAATAAATCAAAAATAAAATAAATTTCTTTTACTGTGTAATTTTTGAATTTGCGTGGTGTTAAATATTTGTGTTATGTCAGTAAATGTTTATTTTGTCATAATAAAATGAAAAAATAAAATAAAATACATATTGCATGCATATAGTATTTAATTATGCGTTTAAGAGATAATTTAAATAAAATCACAAAAAATATGCATTCGTTCTATTTGTTTTACTGTGTAATTAATGTTTTGACTATGTGTTAAATAGTTGTTATGAAGTAATTAATATCTTGTGTAAGGTTAAAAATTGTTTTGTAATTTTGTTAGGATTTTTTTTTTATTAATAATAAAATTAGAAAATAAAATAAAATAGAATGGGAAAACCGGACCTGGATTTAAAATCCAGGCCCAAATCAAATTACACTTCCTTAGCCCAATCCAAACAGCTTGTCCGGTCCAGTCCCAAGCTAAGACCAAACGACGTCGTTTGGTCACCTCTCATCAAGGGCCGTTGGATTAAGTCCATCCAACGGCCAAGATTTCATCACCCTAACCCAAGACCCTTACCCGATCCAATACCCGGTTCAACCCGTCCCCCTAACTTAAACCAAACGACACCGTTTGGTTAAGTGAATAGATCTCAGCCATCCATCCTACCTAATCCAACGGTCAATATCCACCCACCATTCCCCTATATAAACCCATAATCCTTTACCCGGCCCCTAACTGAACACCCCCCTCTCCGCTCCTGTTCATCATCGTTCCAAACAGACCCCTAACCCTAGCCGCCCCTATTCCCCTTCGCCTGAAACCCGGCGGCATCAACGCCGCCGGTCACCATCTTGACACCCCAGAACCCCCTGAACACCCTCTATCCGAATATGTTACCTGCTTGGTTCGAATCTCCCTGAAGGTTCTCGAATATTCATTTGAAGATTCGAGCCAAGTTCAGATCTAAACCTAACAGTCCCAAATCGACACCATAGCTTCCCCTAGTCACCCTGAGTATGGATCTATCGTTTGTTTGGTTCGAATCAGTTCGGAACTTCTCGAATCTTCTTTTGAAGATTCGGACCAAACAAGAACAAACTCAGATCCGTTTCAAACTAACACCAAATGACCCCTAGGCTACCCTCACCCTTGTGTCATGTTTGGTTCTTTTCGAATCTGACCAGAAAGGGTTAAATCCCAAATCGAATTTTTAAGAACCCTAAAAATACTAAACTTCCGGAGTCTGTTCAGATTAAGTAAAAATTGAGGTTCAATCGACCTTAGTCGAAGTATTTTCAGTGGAAAATACTTCGACTAAGGTCTGTTTGATTTCAAACAAAAATCCAAATCCAAGTTGAGTTCGAGTCGGATTAAAATTGAAGATTCAAGGGTATTTTTTCTATTTCTGTTTGTGATATTCTGTATGTATTTTCGTTTGTTTAATAACTTGTGAATTTTTCATATTTTTGTTTTGATTAATTTTGTTATAATGTTC
Source organism: Nicotiana tabacum (assembly GCF_000715075.1). Taxonomy (NCBI): domain Eukaryota; kingdom Viridiplantae; phylum Streptophyta; class Magnoliopsida; order Solanales; family Solanaceae; genus Nicotiana; species Nicotiana tabacum. The sequence goes on from NC_134090.1 coordinate 173,608,716, forward strand.
CCTACCCATCTACTTGATTTCTAAAGTGAAATGTTTCTGTTGGTTATGATTGTTTACAATGTGTGTAATCGACTCGATTAAGTTCGTCGATTAGTTATATTACGAATTTTCATTTCTGAAAATGCTGACTAAAACAGTCTGCTTCTATTGTTTTAGACTAATTATTGACAAATGTTGTAAATAGTAAACTGATTAATACTCGTCAATTAAATCATGTTTGTTTGTGAATCAGTGAATTCAAATGTATGCTGTATATGTTGTTTTCTGAACAGGGCATTGTCAGTATATTGACAATGCTCCTGAGTATGTTTGATCTTAGTTCAATTATAAGTTCAGTTTGCATTATCATGCTGAACTCAGTGTAATATTGTCAAGTTTGAGTTCAAGTTTACAAATGATGATTAGATGTAATTGTGATAGAATGTTTACATTCTTAGGATTCAGTCCAGAACCTAAGAGAATTGGTTATAGCTGTGTTAAATCAGGTTGATAATTAAGTTTGAACAGATTTTTAAATCTGTTTTGTAAATTCTGTTATGATTTTTGCATTTAAGGCAGTAATAATAGTGATCACAGTAGGTATTTCTGGGTTAGAAACAGTAGGGTAATGTGATAATAGTAGTGGGCTGAAAGTGGAATGTAATAGCTATAATTTAAGTAATAAATGGGGAACAAGGGATAATGGGGCTGCTGAAAATCATGTTAGGATCACATAAAGTATTAAAAAGTAGTTTTAATGGAAACTTTCTAATTTTTAAAGGGATAAAGGGTCCAGCCACCATGACAAAGGTGCAACCAGCCCTGTATAAATACAAGAGCTGGACAGCTTAAAAGAACGGACCTTAGAGAATTTTTTAGGGCAGACTTGAAGAGACCTAAGAGAATTTTCAAAAAAAAGGAGTTTTAAGAGAAAAAGAGAGTGTGAAATCGGGGAAGCAAACAAATTTTTAGGGGCAGTTTTCAGACAGAGAGATAGAGCTTAAGGCAGATTTTAGGAAACTGAAAGAAAACCGAAATCTGATATTATTTCTTTTCAGTAAGTCTGTTCGGATTTGATTCAATAACATTGTTCAGTTAAAAATTCTGAAATTTCCTAAAGAGTGCTGTCACTGTGCATCTGGGTTCTTTGGGTCTTATTATTGTTTAAATCTGTGGGAATACTGGTATTTTGCTGATTTAGTTACTGCTGCAACTGCTGAAACTTACTTCTTCTACCTCCATTTCCAGGTACATATCCTTTTAAATTCTATGTTGGAAAGAGATTCAGTATGACGGATAAAATGAAGATTGAATTGTAATACTATCTTTATTCATATGAGTTCTTTAATTAAAAACTCAGTTTTATTTTCTGGATCAAATAAGTAGTATATGTTGATAGAATGACTGTAAATTAAATATCTTTTATTGAAGACTGTATAAGTATTGTAACAAGGTTAATTTTCTAAATTTTCATTAAAGTATGGTTGTGATTAAGATTGTCAAGATAGGGAACAATGTCATAAAGTGGGCCACTATTTAAATTTTATGGTGTTGTTAGTTAAGTAAAGAGTAATGTAGAAATATCAAAAAAACTACACTACTAATTCTTATTGTTAAATAAGGTTTAGATGGTCTTGATGGTATATGTTTATAAAGATAATAGATGTGTGTATAAGCGTTGGTGAAAGGTGATATGATATAGCTTGTTACGATATTAAAACATTATGAATGTTTACGAAATACAGTTAGGTTGTATGTAAGGTAATTTTATTGAAGTAACTTGTATAATAACTCCTTTCCTATAAACTCGATGCCTATTTGCCTTCATAAAACAAAGTGACCAAATAATTAGGCCTATTAGATTAAAAGCGAGTATATGAGAATGAGAAGAGATGTACAAGCATAAATTGCCACACTTTACATCAATGATAATTAGAAATAGAATTTGCATTAAGTAAATAATGAAAATTCTCGGGAAATATTTCCTTCCTTTATGAATCATTTATTTTCAGTTTCATATGCAATTTATTCTTTGGCATATATATATATGTCATATTTGTTTAAAATAGTATTAATCATATTTTTATTCTGTTCTTTGAATTCAAATAGTCGGAATGAATATAACTTATATTCGGAAATCATAATCGACGAACAACCTTTAATAGATTGCGAATTCTTTTCAAAGAATTTATAGGCCTCTAAATAGGAGTTTCTCATGATTTTCACATAAAAGAAATACATGAATATAATAAACAAATTGTGGAAAATCCCTAAACTATTACGAATATTTTGTGCAATTAGGGATACGCTCGCGTACCCTGATTATTTTTTTTTTTAAAAAAAGTAAAAATTCGGATTATGTGTACGCGCAATTTCGAACGAATATTTAATAAAAAAGGATTTTTTCAAAGAAGTTAAATCAATTTCATAAAAACCCGAGATGTACGGTTCACTATTCAAGAAAAACAAATATTCTTGATTCGACACAATTTCGAAAAACGATTGTTTAAAAGTTATCGTGTACACGTACGCGTGACACAATTCCGCATTTGTAAAATTTAAAACACGAATATACGTACGCGTGATTCGATTTAAAGAAGGGTCCTCAATAAGCGGTAGCAAAAATCATGTAACATCAATATATTTAATAAAATCAAGATAATTAAGCCAATAATAAAAACAGTTAAGCGACCGTGCTAGAACCACGGAATTCGGAAATGCCTAACACCTTCTTCCGGATTAACAGAATTCCTTACTCAGGATTTCTGGTTCGCAGAATAATAAACAGAGTCATATTCTCCTCGATTCAGGGATTGAAATTGGTGACTTAGGACGCCTTAAAATTCCCAGGTGGCGACTCTGAAATAACTAAATAAATCCCGTTTCGACTGTCCTTTAATTGGAGAAAACTCCCCACGCGCCCCGCGGGAGCGGCAAAAAGGAGGTGCGACAGCTCTGGCGACTCTGCTGGGGAAAGTATTATTGTAACCCAGAACCATTGGTTCAGGGTTTAAAGAATTCGAGCCTAAAATAGCTATGTTAATTGGCTTTATTTACTATATGATTTTCAACTATTTATATGCTAATATGCTAAATGTTTTTTTTTATCGCTTTAATATTATTTGAATTGTGAATATATACAACTGCTACGAAACCCCCTTCTTTCTGAGTCTTCTGAATTTATGGTGTACACGTGTGCGTGACCCACCTTTCTGTTAAAGTCGCACCAAATAAGACGGAGTTGGGACAAGTAACTAGGCCGGGCAGACTTTCGTGCTCTCGGTACGTTGCCCCCGCTTCGGCTCAAACTGTCCGTTTGGGTAAGCCAGGTTTAGAACAATCAACCTAAGGTTTTACACTTAGAATAACTCAGCCATGTACCGGATCCCTAGTAGGAACGAATATTTGCATCATATGCATTTGGCCTTGGAGACTCAACACAGGGGTTGGGTCTGTCTAGGATAGGTGAACCCAAAATAAAAAGACCATCATGATGCATCCTACTTGTTACTTGTGCATTCATTTGCCTCGAACATGCTTGTTGACCAGCTTAAATAAAATCATGGTAAGAAGAAAGGAATAAAATGGGTTGTTTTAAATTTCGAAAAAAAGGTTTTAAATCTTGAAATAAAGGTATTTAATAAATAATAAAAAAAAAATTTCGAAAATTACTTTTTTATAAATTTTCAAAAATGAATTTTGACTTTATCAAAATTAAATTTCAGATACAAAATGAGCATCACACAAAGCCCCTCATCCACAAGTACGGAAGAATTTCTATGTCAGCTTCAAATGTGGTGGTATGATTTAGGCGAAGACGGTCAAAAATGGGTCGTCAAGCATTTGGAAAATCTCACGGACATTATGAAAGTTAAACCCCGTGATGATCTGATTGCGGCGTTAGTAACTTTCTGGGATCCTGTTCACAATGTTTTTCGTTTCTCTGACTTCGAGCTTACTCCTACATTAGAGGAGATAGCTGGATATACTGGTTTTGAAGGAAGTTTAAGAAATCAAAGCTTGATATTCACAAAAGCTCCTTCAGTACATCGATTCTTCGGTCTTTTGAACATCAGCAGTCAAATCAGGAAAAGCAATGTCATCAATGGATGTTGTTCCTTCAACTTTTTTTATTCAAGGTTCGGAAAGTCAGATGGGTTTGAAATTCATGAAAAAGGCCTTACTAATAAGCAAAACAAAGACACTTGGCAGATTCACCGTCGATTTGCTTTCATGGTGGCTTTTCTAGGAGTCATGGTCTTCCCAAATAAAGAGCGAACAATTGATATTCGCACCGCAAAAGTTGTGCAAATCCTTACCACCAAAGAAAATCACACCCTTGTCCCCATCATTCTATCAGATATTTATCGGGCTCTGACTTTATGTAAATCAGGAGCAACGGTCTTCGAAGGATGCAAAATTTTGTTGCAAATGTGGGTGATGGAGCATCTCCAACAACAGCCCAAGATCATACAATATGGGTCAAAAAATGATAATTTCATCAAGAGCTATGAGGAAAGAACAAAAAATTATCAAGCTCCAGAAGGGATAGAAGCATGGGTATCTCATCTAAAGGCTTTAACGGCAAGTCAAATTGAATGGACTCTGGGATGGTTCCCGATGAGGGAAGTAATACATATGTCAACCTCAAATAGTTATCTACTACTATTGGGATTAAGAAGCATTCAGCCGTATGCACCACTAAGAGTCTTAAGGCAACTAGGGAGATATCAAATAGTTCCTGATGATGAAGATTTGAGTATGCAAGTAATCGAATTACACCCAGAAGCCACTATTCCCAAAGCTCTACTTCAGCAGATGTGGAATGGATGTCGATACTTGAAAAGTGATACTCAAGTCCCAGACACTACAAAGGGTGAGATGAATCCTGGATATGCAAGGTGGTTCAAAAAACAGTCTCGCGTGGATGATGTACCAGAACCTGAGCTGAAAAGGCCAACAAAAAGACCCCATGTTCAAAACTTCAATGATAAAATCCAAGAGCGGTTGATCTGGGGAGAAAAAGAAAAAGGGTACAAAGCAACTATCCACGCCCTAAAAGAAAATTTAAGAAGCCTCAGTTTGGAGAAAGATTTGCAAGAACAAGAAGCCGAAGGCGAGAAAAAGAGTCTAACTTGTGAGAATGAAAATCTTCATGCTCGATTCCAAAAAGAGTTTCTAAAACGCCAAAGAGGAGCTTGAAGGATCAAAAAACCATCGCCAATCTCTTTGAAAGAATGCAAGATTATGATTTCATTCTTGCGGAAAATGAAAGGGCATTGAGCAAAGCAAAAGAAAAGATCCAACAATTAAACGAAGAAGCCAGATCTAACAAGGAACGCCAAGATAGGCAATCCGAAAAAGACAAGGCACAATTCAATAAGGAAAAAGACTATTGGATGCGATCAGAAGACCAGCTTCGTGCACAACTAGAAGAGGCAAGAAGATGCAACAGAGAACACCAACAAGCAGACCTCGACAGGGAAAGAGCGCAAGCAAGATTAGAGCAGGCCAGACTCCGGGCTTTGTTAGAATCAGCTCTAGATCGTGAGAATCGTGTCAGAGATATAGCCACCACTCGTCAGCAGCAATTGCAAGACCAAGACTAACGTCTCCAAGGTTTCAGGGCACAAATCCACGACCTGGCAGTCTTCACATCTCAAAGTTATGTAAACTGCCAAGGAATGGATTATGAAAGATTTACTGAGCATGCGCCCACTTTTGCTCGTCATCTAGCAATGGAGTTGGAAAGGATGTATCGTACGCTGGGAGGCTATCCAGGTCAAGCACCACATTGAGCAGATAACCCAATATAAGTGGAAAGTGGGGCACATTGTGAGATGTTAAGAATTGTATCTTTATTTTGATTTAAGTGTGTGTTTTCAAGCCATTTTCTTAAAGTTTTCAAATGTAATTCCATCTTTGTGTAATGAATAAAAGTGATTGTCTGTGGTCCGAACTACGCAAGGTCTGATTCATGTAAGAGCATGATACGTAGGCAATTTCTCAGATTCGACCACCACGATAAAAGATATATATAATAAATAAAAATGAATAACAATTTCAAGAAGGCTGGGACGATACAAGCAGCCGAGCAAATGCATAATAGAAAGGAATTATTTGTCTAAGAGCATTGCATCTCAACGTGCGATTATATATGTGTTAAACTCTCACAACTAACAAGTTTGTCCATTTCCAGAATTCAAGCAGTTAGTTTCTCTAAAGAGTATACTGGCATATTATCACTATCACACAAGATCAAAAGGATCGATACCCGAAAGTATGTCTATCCCAGATGTTGACACAGGTATGGAGATAGAAGAGATGGATGTCGGGAAAATGAAAGAAGAGATGTTTAAGATCAAGCAGCAAATGGCTGAGATGTACCAAGCTTGGTCTACAGGACAGTTACCCCCATCTTACCTAAATAACCCTGCTCCATCAATGACCCAAACTCAGGATAATATCACCACTGAATTATCCCCAAGTTTTCCCATTTATCAGCACTACCGAGGCACTACCTCTCAGACACCACAGTCTCCACCTCCAAAGCCAGTTCCGTACTTTCCTCCACCTATGACTCCTGTTTTTGTAGCACCTCCCCCTGCTACATTTCACAAATCTCCTAGTGAGCCTACATTCTAGGCCCAGGACAACCAATATTACCCGCCGGAGCCCACCCTTAAAGCCTCCGAAATTCATTCAACCACTCCTCATTTTGATCTCCCAACCAAAATTGACAAACCAGCCAAAAATGCTGAGCAAGAAGAGATGTTCCGGAAGGTCAAGAGTCTAGAACAATCGTTCAGAGACATGCGAGGATTAGGTGGGCAAGTCAGTGTAGCCTACAAAGATTTATGCTTATTCCCCAATGTACAATTGCCAGTTGGCTTCAAGATGCCCAAATTTGACCTATACAGCGGGCACGACGACCCAGTAGCCCACTTAAGGGGTTTCTGTAGCAAGATTCGAGGAGCTGGGGGAAAGGATGAATTATTAATGGCTTACTTCAGTCAAAGTCTAAGCGGATCGGCTTTAGAGTGGTATACACGCCAGGACCATGGAAGATGGTACACCTGGGATGACCTGGCACAGGCATTCGCATACCATTTCCAATACAATCTGGAAATTATCCCAGATCGGTTATCTTTGACCAAATTTGAGAAGAAACACAATGAGAGTTTCAGAGAGTATGTTTTTCGGTGGAGAGAACAGGCAGCAAGAGTAGATCTTCCTATGAAGGAGAGCGAAATGGTAGACTACTTCCTCCAAGCCTTGGAACCAACTTACTATGCCCACTTGGTTTCAGCGGTTGGAAAACCATTCAACGAAGTAGTAAAGATGGGAGGTATGGTGGAAGAAGGCCTCAAGACAAATAAAATCATGAGCTATTCAGCAATTAAGGCAACTACTCAAGCTATTCAAGGCGGGGTAGGAGGAATCGGAAGAAAGAAGAGGGAGGAAGCAGCCGTAGTTTATTTAGGAATTTGGCCGGGACCCAGAGGTTCACTGCTTTACTATAATCAACAACGACCTCGCCCATCAGCTTACCACCATGATTCATCCCAAAACTACTATCACCCTTCAGAGCCTCATTTTTCCATTAACCATGCTCAAGCATACAATCAGCCGCCTGTTCACACCAATTGGCGTGCTCCTGTCACATCAAATACTTACCCACGAGCATATCCCGGACCAAGTTTCAGGCCTAGGCCAGCATTCAGGGGAGAAAGGGAACAGAAAAAGAAAACTTACACTCCATTGGGAGAGTCTTACACTAGTCTATTCCACAGGCTGAGACAGTTAGACATGCTGAGACCAATACAATCCAAATTACCCAATCCTCCACCAAAGAATCTGGATTACACCATTAGCTGTGAATATTGCTCCGGTGCACCAGGCCATGATACGGAGAAATGTTGGCATTTGAAAAATGCAATACAAGAGCTGATTGATACTAATAAAATCGAGGTTCAAACCCCCGAAACTCCAAATATCAATAGAAATCCAATGCCAGCCCATCAAGAGGCTAATATGATAGAAATCATACAAGCTGATGGGAAGACAAAGAAGCCGTCACAAACTGTCATGATGATCAAGTCTCATGAAACCAAGCCAGATAAGCAGTTAACAGAGGAGAAGCTGGTATCTAAGCAGAACAGAAATGGTGATAGACCATCTATGATAATCGAGGAGGGATCATTGAGCAAAGTTGCCGCAAAACAAGAAAGGCCGAAAGTGATAGTACCAGGGGTTGCTAACAAACCCATTATATTTGTGGAAGGAGCACGTACAGATCAGGTTATTATTGCACCTGTAATCCAGCTGCCGATCATCAACAACAAAACCATCCCATGGAACTACGAATGAGTGACTGTAATGTACAAAGGCAAAGAAATCAAGGAAGAAGTGTGTGAGGTGCAAGGCTTGACACGTTCGGGAAGATGTTTTACTCCCGAAGAGTTGAGAAAAACTAAAAACAATCCAATGCCAACAAAGAGAGCTGTGACGGAAGAAGAGGCGGAGGAGTTTTTAAGAAAAATGAAACTCCATGATTATTCTGTTGTGGATCAATTAAAGAAGACCCCCGCTCAAATTTCATTGTTGTCATTACTGATCCATTCAGAGGAACACCGTCTGGCGTTGATGAAAATCCTGAATGAAGCTCATGTTCCTGAAAAGATCTCTGTAAATCATTTGGGCAAAATAGCCAACAGAATCTTTGAAACAAACAGAATTACATTTGCTGATGATGAATTACCTGTGGAAGGTACCGAGCACAATAGAGCTCTTTACCTCACCGTGAAATGTGAAAACTTCTTAGTAACCCGGGTATTGGTTGACAATGAGTCCAGTGCAAACATATGCCCTCTCTCCACTTTAAACAAATTAAAAATTAAAGAGGAGAGGATCCAAAAGAATAGTATCTGCGTACGAGGATTTGACGGTGGAAGCAGAGATTCATTTGGCGACATAGTGTTGGAACTAACTATAGGGCCAGTTGAATTCACAATGGAATTCCAAGTGTTGGACATATCTGTTTCTTACAACTTGTTATTGGGTCGACCATGGATCCATGCTGCTAAAGCAGTCCCGTCAACACTACATCAGGCTGTCAAGTTTGAATGGGATCATCAAGAAGTAGTCGTGTATGGAGAAGAAAGTTTAAATGCTCACAGCAGTACTATTGTACCAGTCGAGGGAACAGAAAATGACCAGGGACCATGGGTATACCAAGTGACAAACACAGTGTCGATAGAGAAAATTCCAGAAGGGAAATACCTTCCGAATCCAAGGATATCCTCTGCATCAGTCATGATAGCTTATGAAATGTTAAAGAATGACTTTATACCCGGCAAAGGTCTGGGCTTATCTCTGCAAGGAATTGTACAACCAGTATCTCTCCCCGAGAACTGGGGAACATTCGGTTTAGGGTTCATACCCACTGCCAATGACGTGACAAGGGCTAGGAAGTTGAAACACCAAACATGGGTTCTTCCAAAACCAGTCCCACATCTGTCAAAGTCTTTTGTCAAGACCGATGCTAAAAATCGCCCGATAACAACAATTCCTAAATCCCGGGCCAATCCTGAGCAGGAATTAATTGAAAGATTCGAGAAATTGTTTAGTGATGTGAATATGTTGGAAAGCGGAGAAGGGTGTAGCAACGCAAAAGTTCAATTCGTTGGGCCAAAAACGAAGCTCAATAATTGGAAAGTCACTCCTCTCCCAATTCGAAAGGAGTCTTGGTAGTTTATTTTGATTTTCTTTCAGTTTGTTTGGGTTATTTCAAGGTTGTAATCCCAAAATTTATCTTATAGTTAGTTTGAAGTGTGCAAAACCTTGTTATCTTTCATCATCCAATAAAAAGCAATTTCCTTTTTATTATCATTCCTAATAGCTTTCTTTTCTTTTTCTTCTTTTCTGTACAGTTCCTTTTACGCTGGCTCTAGTGATATGGCATGCATGAGGAATCCTCAACCCAGTCTTAAAAATCAATCTGGTTCCGAAATATTAATTCAAGAAATATATTGTGATTATGAATCAGAATATGATGAAGATGAGGTTTTTGAAGAGATTAGTAAAGAGTTAATTCACTTTGAGGAAAAAATCAAACCTAACTTGAGTGATACCGAGGACGTCAATATAGGGGACACGAGTAATGCCCGGACAACTAAAATAAGTGTCCATCTCGAACCAAAGATCCGAGAAGAGTTAATTAAAACACTCATAGAATTCAAAGATGTTTTTGCATGGTCGTATGACGACATGCCGGGCTTGAGCACTGATTTAGTGGTCCACAAATTGCCCACCGATCCAACGGTGCTTCCTGTCCAGCAGAGGCTGAGAAAATTCAAGCCGGATATGAGTATGAGAATTAAGGAAGAAATCACCAAACAATTGGAAGCAAAGGTCATTCGAGTCACTAGATATCCTGTTTGGTTGGCTAATGTCGTTCCTGTGCCAAAGAAAGACGGCAAAATTAGAGTATGCGTCGACTATCGCAATCTCAACAAAGCAAGTCCAAAGGATAATTTCCCATTACCCAATATCCATATTTTGATCGACAATTGCGCCAAGCATGATATAGGGTCTTTCGTGGATTGTTATGCCGGGTATCATCAAATTCTAATGGATGAAGAAGATGCAGAAAAGACGGCATTCATCACACCATGGGGAACTTATTGCTATCGGGTAATGCCATTCGGTTTAAAGAACGCCGGGGCAACCTATATGAGAGCAATGACCACAGTGTTTCATGATATGATACACAAGGAAATTGAGGTGTACGTGGATGATGTGATCATAAAATCAAAGCATCAGGCCGACCACGTTGGGGATTTGAGGAAGTTTTTCTTGAGACTTCGCAGATACAACCTCAAGCTTAACCCTGCCAAATGCGCATTTGGAGTTCCATCCGGAAAGTTGCTGGGATTCATAGTCAGTCGACGAGGCATCGAGCTAGATCCGTCAAAGATTAAAGCCATCCAAGAACTGCCACCTCCAAAAAACAAAACTGAAGTAATGAGTTTGTTGGGGAGGTTAAATTATATCAGCAGGTTTATTGCTCAGCTCACAACAACCTGTGAGCCAATTTTCAAATTGTTAAAAAAGGATGCTGCAGTCAAATGGACCGATGAGTGTCAAGAAGCGTTCGATAAAATAAAAGGGTACTTGTCAAACCCACCCGTGTTGGTCCCGCCAGAGCCAGGAAGACCTTTGATTCTTTACCTGACGGTTTTGGAAAATTCATTTGGTTGTGTATTGGGGCAACATGACCTCACTCGCAGAAAAGAACAAGCCATCTACTACCTTAGCAAGAAGCTCACAGCTTATGAGGTTAAGTATACTCATCTGGAAAAGACATGTTGCGCCCTAACATGGGTAGCTCAAAAATTGAAACACTATTTGTCATCCTATACTACTTACCTCATTTCTCGGTTGGATCCATTGAAATACATTTTTCAAAAGCCTATGCCAATGGGAAGACTTGTAAAGTGGCATATATTGCTCACAGAATTCGACATCATCTATGTGACTCGAACTACAATGAAGGCTCAAGCACTGGCCGATCATTTAGCCGAAAACCCGGTCGATGAGGAATATGAGCCGTTGAAGACTTATTTTCCTGATGAAGAAACAATGCATATCGACGAGGTGGAGCAAATGAAAAAGTATGGCTGGAAACTTTTCTTTGATGGAGCCGCTAACATGAAAAGAGTTGGGATAGGAGCTGTAATCATTTCTGAAACAGGGCATCACTATCCTGTTACGGCTCAATTACGATTTTATTGCACCAATAATATGGCTGAATATGAAGCTTGCATTTTTGGGGTTAAGGCACGCTGCAGACATGGGTATCCGAGAAATCTTAGTCATGGGAGATTCGGATCTTTTGGTACATCAAATTCAAGGAGAATGGGAGACCCGAGATTTAAAGCTCATCCCATACCGGCAATGTCTACATGATCTTTGTCAGCGGTTTCAATCAGTGGAATTCCAACATATTCCAAGAATCCATAATGAGGTTGCCGATGCATTAGCTACCCTAACATCAATGTTGCACCATCCGGACAAAGCTTATGTAGATCCAATACATATTCAAGTGCACGATCAGCACACTTATTGCAATATGGTTGAAGAAGAATTTGATGGTGAACCATGGTTCCACGACATTAAGGAGTATATCAGAATGGGGATATATCCCGCACAAGCCACAGGAGATCAAAAGAGGACCATTAGGCGATTAGCAAATGGATTCTTCTTGAGCGGAGGAGTTTTGTATAAAAGAACACCAGATCTTGGATTATTAAGATGCATAGATGCCAGACAAGCTACAACTGTCATGTCTGAAGTACATTCAGGAGTTTGCGGACCCCACATGAGTGGATATGTGTTGGCAAAGAAAATCCTCCGAGCTGGTTACTATTGGCTTACCATGGAGCGAGATTGTATCAGTTTTGTACGCAAGTGTCATCAATGCCAAATACACGGAGATTTGATTCATTCTCCACCATCCGAGTTGCACACAATGTCGGCACCATGGCCATTCGTTGCCTGGGGTATGGATGTGATTGGACCAATTGAGCCGGCAACATCCAATGGGCACAGGTTCATTCTGGTAGCTATTGATTATTTTACCAAATGGGTTGAGGCCAAGACATTCAAATCAGTGACCAAGAAAGCTGTGGTTGATTTTGTCCACTCAAATATCATATGTCGATTCGGAATCCCGAAGGTGATCATCACGGATAACGGTGCTAATCTTAACAACAACCTAATGAAGGAAGTATGTCAACAGTTTAAGATTACACATCGTAACTCTACCCCATATCGGCCCAAGGCGAATGGAGCAGTAGAAGCAGCCAACAAAAACATAAAGAAGATACTTCGGAAAATGGTAGAAGGATCAAAACAATGGCATGAAAAATTACCATTTGCATTATTGGGATATCGCACTACTGTTCGCACTTCAGTAGGAGCCACTCCTTATTTGTTGGTATATGGCACTGAAGCAGTAATTCCTGCAGAAATTGAGATTCCTTCCCTTCGGATCATCGCCGAAGCAAAGATTGATGATGATGAATGGGTCAAAACCCCTCTAGAACAGTTAAACTTGATTGATGAAAAACGATTGACCGCAGTATGCCATGGTCAATTATATCAAAGAAGAATAGAAAGAGCATACAACAAAAAGGTACGTCCTCGGAAATTTGAAGTAGGACAGCATGTGCTGAAACGTATTCTTCCACATCAAGTTGAAGCAAAGGGCAAATTTGCCCCGAATTGGCAATGACCATTCATTGTGACCAGAGTATTATCAAATGGTGCACTATGCTTAACGGACATTGAAGGCAAATGCATAGATATGGCAATCAATTCTGACGTAGTAAAGAGATATTATGCATAACTTTTTGAGTGTTTGTATTTAGCATTATTTCAAAGATTGGAATGACAAAGGCAATTTATTTCGCTATCCAAACACTATACCATTTGCTTCCCCCTTTGAGCCATACTTGTTTCTTTCTTACCCTCTCTTGGAATCAATGAAAATCAAGTAATCTAAAAAAAAAATCACTATTATTGGGTGAACTATGTTTGACCTGATTCCTCAAAGAAGGATACATAGGCGCTTCACGGCTCGGTCATAGGGTGCACAATATACATAAAATGTGCACACAAAAAAAACATCAAGCGGCCCCAATCAAGGAGCTGGGGCAAGAATTGTATTGGGAATAAGAAAAGATTCCAAGAGTTGTAATTTTAAACACATACCAAAATTGTTTAAGCTTTTCCATTTCTAACCCCATACCAGAAAGACCTTTCGACCAATCTTAGAAAAATGCTAAGTCAAGCAAATTAAGATGGTTCATAACATTCTAGAAAAGAAAGTAAAAACGAGAGAGTCTTATAGGTGAAAACCCAAACGGGCACCATAAGGCGATGGAAGTTGAGAGAAAAGTAAAAATGAGAGAGTCTTATTGGTGAAAACCTTTGTAGGCACCATAAGGCGAAAAGGAAGTGAGAAATGAACAAATGAGGAAGGTTTATCGGTGAAAACTCTTTGAGACGTTACAAGCCCAACAGGCCTGTGAAATGAAAAATGAAGTTGGATTATGGAAATTTTGGGGGAAAACGAAAATAAGACAATTGAGAGGAGATTGATTAAAAGACTGGGTTGATTAATCCGAAATGCATACCCTGATCATTGGTGCCAGTAACTCCAATCAGATAAGTTTTCATTCTTGCTCCAACAGTCATCCAAAATTGGATTTTTCCTTTTATTCTATAATTGTCGAAATCAACGTGTTTCGTCACTAATAATCTTACTTTTCTAAAAGCTTTGAAATAAGTTTTATTCCAAACAAATAAGAAGGAATGTCAAGGTATACTACAAAGATTCAAGGTTACATGATGCAAAATACGACCACAAAAAAAAGTGGAAGATAAAGGATATGGGTGTAAGAAAGGTGAAATCAAAAGTGGATCAGCAAAGTCAGAAGGGACATATGATTACAGTTAAAAGGGTTCGAAGGAAAACATACAGAGGGGAATCCTATAGTCAAGGATCAATGATAAAGACAAAACAGTCTTTTCAACCATTCTAAGGCAATAAAGAGAAACGAAGAGAAACATCACCATCGGCAAGAATACCCCAGTCAACCACCCTGCTTTAAACTAACGAAGTTTTCTTTGATTTAAAACAGGGGCAAATACAATATTTGTGTCAGGAAATACCTGGTAAAGAAATTAAAGAAGTCAGGCGTCCACCTGGAGAATGAGTATGAGAAAAAGAAGAAGTCAGGCGTCCACCTGAAGAATGAGGATGAAAATTAAAGAAGTCAGGCGTCCACCTGGAGAATGAGGACAAAGAGAAGAAGAAGTCAGGCGTCCACCTGGAGAATGAGGACAAAGAAAAGAAGAAGTCAGGCGTCCACCTGGAGAATGAGGATGAAGAATTAAAGAAGTCAGGCGTCCACCTGGAGAATGAGGATGAAGAATTAAAGAAGTCAGGCGTACACCTGGAGAATGAGGATAAGAATTTAAGAAGAAGTCAGGCGTCCACCTGGAGAATGAGGATAGAAAAATTAAAAAAAAGTCACGCGTCCACCTGGAGAATGAGGATAAAGAAAAAAAAAATATCAGGAGTCCACCTGGAGAATGAGGACAAAGAGAAGAAGAAGTCAGGCGTCCACCTGGAGAATGAGGACAAAGAAAAGAAGAAGTCAGGCGTCCACCTGGAGAATGAGGATGAAGAATTAAAGAAGTCAGCCGTCCACCTGGAGAATGAGGACAAAGAAAAGAATAAGTCAGGCGTCCACCTGGAGAATGAGTATGAAGAATTAAAGAAGTCAGGCGTCCACCTGGAGAATGAGGATGAAGAATTAAAGAAGTCAGGCGTCCACCTGGAGAATGAGGATAAGAATTTAAGAAGAAGTCAGGCGTCCACCTGGAGAATGAGGATAGAAAAATTAAAAAGAAGTCAGGCGTCCACCTGGAGAATGAGGATAAAGAAATTAAGAAGTCAGGCGTCCACCTGGAGAATGAGGACAAAAAGAAGAAGAAGTCAGGCGTCCACCTGGAGAATGAGGACAAAGAAAAGAAGAAGTCAGGCGTCCACCTGGAGAATGAGGATGAAGAATTAAAGAAGTCAGGCGTCCACCTGGAGAATGAGGATGAAGAATTAAAGAAGTCAGGCGTCCACCTGGAGAATGAGGATGAGAAAAGAAGAAGTCAGGCGTCCACCTGGAGAATGAGGATGAAGAATTGAAGAAGTCAGGCGTCCACCTGGAGAATGAGGATAAAGAAAAAAAATATCAGGAGTCCACCTGGAGAATGAGGACAAAGAGAAGAAGAAGTCAGGCGTCCACCTGGAGAATGAGGACAAAGAAAAGAAGAAGTCAGGCGTCCACCTGGAGAATGAGGATGAAGAATTAAAGAAGTCAGCCGTCCACCTGGAGAATGAGGACAAAGAAAAGAATAAGTCAGGCGTCCACCTGGAGAATGAGTATGAAGAATTAAAGAAGTCAGGCGTCCACCTGGAGAATGAGGATGAAGAATTAAAGAAGTCAGGCGTCCACCTGGAGAATGAGGATAAGAATTTAAGAAGAAGTCAGGCGTCCACCTGGAGAATGAGGATAGAAAAATTAAAAAGAAGTCAGGCGTCCACCTGGAGAATGAGGATAAAGAAATTAAGAAGTCAGGCGTCCACCTGGAGAATGAGGACAAAAAGAAGAAGAAGTCAGGCGTCCACCTGGAGAATGAGGACAAAGAAAAGAAGAAGTCAGGCGTCCACCTGGAGAATGAGGATGAAGAATTAAAGAAGTCAGGCGTCCACCTGGAGAATGAGGATGAAGAATTAAAGAAGTCAGGCGTCCACCTGGAGAATGAGGATGAGAAAAGAAGAAGTCAGGCGTCCACCTGGAGAATGAGGATGAAGAATTGAAGAAGTCAGGCGTCCACCTGGAGAATGAGGATAAGAATTTAAGAAGAAGTCAGGCGTCCACCTGGAGAATGAGGATGAAGAAGTTAAAAAGAAGTCAGGCGTCCACCTGGAGAATGAGGATAAAGAAATTAAAGAAGTCAGGCGTCCACCTGGAGAATGAGGATGAAGAATTGAAGAAGTCAGGCGTCCACCTGGAGAATGAGGATAAGAATTTAAGAAGAAGTCAGGCGTCCACCTGGAGAATGAGGATAGAAAAATTAAAAAGAAGTCAGGCGTCCACCTGGAGAATGAGGATAAAGAAATTAAAGAAGTCAGGCGTCCACCTGGAGAATGAGGATGAAGAATTGAAGAAGTCGGGCGTCCACCTGGAGAATGAGGACAAAGGAAAGAAGAAGTCAGGCGTCCACCTGGAAATACCTGGTAAAGAATTAAAGAAGTCAGGCGTCCACCTGGAGAATGAGGATAAGAATTAAAGAAGTCAGGCGTCCACCTGGAGAATGAGGACAAAGAAAAGAAGAAGTCAGGCGTCCACCTGGAGAATGAGGATGAGAATTAAAGAAGTCAGGCGTCCACCTGGAGAATGAGGATGAGAAAAGAAGAAGTCAGGCGTCCACCTGGAGAATGAGGATGAAGAATTAAAGAAGTCAGGCGTCCACCTGGAGAATGAGGATAAAGAAATTGAAGAAATCAGGCGTCCACCTGGAGAATGAGGATGAAGAATTGAAGAAGTCAGGCGTCCACCTGGAGAATGAGGATGAAGAAAGAAAAGAAACAGTCAAGGCACCCACCTGAAGAACGAGGGAATTGAAATGTTGAAATCAAAAGCCTGCTCATATGAAAAAGGAGCACACTTAGAATCAATAAAGCAGAGGAGTCCAACAGAATCCCCAGCAATAAACAACAAGAAGTTCCAAAGGCAATACAGAATAAGCCAAATGCCCAAGATTCACCAAGATATCAAGACAACAAGAAACGCAAGAGCATGATCTAGATAAGATTTTTAATTCCTGTACCATAATCTAGCTTAATTTTGTATTTCCTTTAAAGTAAGGTGTAATAAGGAGGTCAGTAAGCAGTAAAAACAGCACGAAACAGCAGTAACATCACAGTCCCACGGTAGTCCCAGCTACCAAAAATTCCCGAACTACATTGACCTGATTCCTTTATAGCCAAGGATATGTAGGAAACCTTTGAAGCAGAGGTTCGGTCAAATCTTTCTAAAAATGCTTCCCACGGAGTATTCGAACGGGCAAAAATCGCTCGTATCCGCTCACTTTATCTTTGCACGAAAACTCTTCGAATTTCCGCACAAAGAGGGGCAGTTGTGAGCACGTGATTTTTGCCTTACGAAAAACTACTCCAAAATAAATCAAAAATAAAATAAATTTCTTTTACTGTGTAATTTTTGAATTTGTGTGGTGTTAAATATTTGTGTTATGTCAGTAAATGTTTATTTTGTCATAATAAAATGAAAAAATAAAATAAAATACATATTGCATGCATATAGGATTTAATTATGCGTTTAAGAGATAATTTAAATAAAATCACAAAAAATATGCATTCGTTCTATTTTTTTTACTGTGTAATTAATGTTTTGACTATGTGTTAAATAGTTGTTATGAAGTAATTAATATCTTGTGTAAGGTTAAAAATTGTTTTGTAATTTTGTTAGGATTTTTTTTTTATTAATAATAAAATTAGAAAATAAAATAAAATAGAATGGGAAAATCGGACCTGGATTTAAAATCCAGGACCAAATCAAATTACACTTCCTCAGCCCAATCCAAACAGCCTGTCCGGTCCAGTCCCAAGCTAAGACCAAACGACGTCGTTTGGTCACCTCTCATCAAGGGCCGTTGGATTAAGTCCATCCAACGGCCAAGATTTCATCACCCTAACCCAAGACCCTTACCCGATCCAATACCCGGTTCATCCCGTCCCCCTAACTTAAACCAAACGACACCGTTTGGTTAAGTGAATAGATCTCAGCCATCCATCCTGCCTAATCCAACGGTCAATATCCACCCACCATTCCCCTATATAAACCCATAATCCTTTACCCGACCCCCTAACTAAACACCCCCCCCCCCTCTCCGCTCCTGTTCATCATCGTTCCAAACAGACCCCTAACCCTAGCCGCCCCTATTCCCCTTCGCCTGAAACCCGGCGGCATCAACGCCGCCGGTCACCATCTTGACACCCCAGAACCCCCTGAACACCCTCTATCCGAATATGTTACCTGCTTGGTTCGAATCTCCCTGAAGGTTCTCGAATCTTCATTTGAAGATTCGAGCCAAGTTCAGATCTAAACCTAACAGTCCCAAATCGACACCATAGCTTCCCCTAGTCAACCTGAGTATGGATCTATCGTTTGTTTGGTTCGAATCAGTTCTGAACTTCTCGAATCTTCTTTTGAAGATTCGGACCAAACAAGAACAAACTCAGATCCGTTTCAAACTAACACCAAATGACCCCTAGGCTACCCTCACCCTTGTGTCATGTTTGGTTCTTCTCGAATCTGACCAGAAATGGTTAAATCCCAAATCGAATTTTTAAGAACCCTAAAAATACCAAACTTTCGGATTCTGTTCAGATTAAGTAAAGATTGAGGTTCAATCGACCTTAGTCGAAGTATTTTCAGTGGAAAATACTTCGACTAAGGTCTGTTTGATTTCAAACAAAAATCCAAATCCAAGTTGAGTTCGAGTCGGATTAAAATTGAAGATTCAAAGGTATTTTTTCTATTTCTGTTTGTGATATTCTGTATGTATTTTCGTTTGTTTAATAACTTGTGAATTTTTCATATTTTTGTTTTGATTAATTTTGTTATAATGTTCCCTACCCGTCTACTTGATTTCTAAAGTGAAATGTTTCTGTTGGTTATGATTGTTTACAATGTGTGTAATCGACTCGATTAAGTTCGTCGATTAGTTATATTACGAATTTTCATTTCTAAAAATGCTGACTAAAACAGTCTGCTTCTATTGTTTTAGAGTAATTATTGTCAAATGTTGTAAATAGTCAACTGATTAATACTCGTCAATTAAATCATGTTTGTTTGTGAATCAGTGAATTCAAATGTATGCTGTATATGTTGTTTTCTGAACAGGGCATTGTCAGTATATTGACAATGCTCCTGAGTATGTTTGATCTTAGTTCAATTATAAGTTCAGTTTGCATTATCATGCTGAACTCAGTGTAATATTGTCAAGTTTGAGTTCAAGTTTACAAATGATGATTAGATGTAATTGTGATAGAATGTTTACATTCTTAGGATTCAGTCCAGAACCTAAGAGAATTGGTTATAGCTGTGTTAAATCAGGTTGATAATTAAGTTTGAACAGATTTTTAAATCTGTTTTGTAAATTCTGTTATGATTTTTGCATTTAAGGCAGTAATAATAGTGATCACAGTAGGTATTTCTGGGTTAGAAACAGTAGGGTAATGTGATAATAGTAGTGGGCTGAAAGTGGAATGTAATAGCTATAATTTAAGTAATAAATGGGGAACAAGGGATAATGGGGCTGCTGAAAATCATGTTAGGATCACATAAAGTATTAAAAAGTAGTTTTAATGGAAACTTTCTAATTTTTAAAGGGATAAAGGGTCCAGCCACCATGACAAAGGTGCAACCAGCCCTGTATAAATACAGGAGCTGGACAGCTTAAAAGGGAGAGACTTGAAGAGATTTTGGAAGGGAGAAAAAAGACCTAAGAGAATTTTCAAAAAAAAGGAGTTTTAAGAGAAAAAGAGAGTGTGAAATCGGGGAAGCAAACAGATTTTTAGGGGCAGTTTTCAGACAGAGAGATAGAGCTTAAGGCAGATTTTAGGAAAATGAAAGAAAACTGAAATCTGATATTATTTCTTTTCAGTAAGTCTGTTCGGATATGATTCAATAACATTGTTCAGTTAAAAATTCTGAAATTTCCTAAAGAGTGTTGTCACTGTGCATCTGGGTTCTTTGGGTCTTATTATTGTTTAAATCTGTGGGAATACAGGTATTTTGCTGATTTAGTTACTGCTGCAACTGCTGAAACTTACTTCTTCTACCTCCATTTCCAGGTACATATCCTTTTAAATTCTATGTTGGAAAGAGATTCAGTATGACGGATAAAATGTTGATTGAATTGTAATACTATCTTTATTCATATGAGTTCTTTAATTAAAAACTCAGTTTTATTTTCTGGATCAAATAAGTAGTATATGTTGATAGAATGACTGTAAATTAAATATCTTTTATTGAAGACTGTATAAGTATTGTAACAAGGTTAATTTTCTAAATTTTCATTAAAGTATGGTTGTGATTAAGATTGTCAAGATAGGGAACAATGGCATAAAGTGGGCCACTATTTAAATTTTATGGTGTTGTTAGTTAAGTAAAGAGTAATGTAGAAATATCAAGAAAACTACACTACTAATTCTTATTGTTAAATAAGGTTTAGATGGTCTTGATGGTATATGTTTATAAAGATAATAGATGTGTGTATAAGCGTTGGTGAAAGGTGATATGATATAGCTTGTTACGATATTAAAACATTATGAATGTTTACGAAATACAGTTAGGTTGTATGTAAGGTAATTTTATTGAAGTAACTTGTATAATAACTCCTTTCCTATAAACTCGATGCCTATTTGCCTTCATAAAACAAAGTGACCAAATAATTAGGCCTATTAGATTAAAAGCGAGTATATGAGAATGAGAAGAGATGTACAAGCATAAATTGCCACACTTTACATCAATGATAATTAGAAATAGAATTTGCATTAAGTAAATAATGAAAATTCTCGGGAAATATTTCCTTCCTTTATGAATCATTTATTTTCAGTTTCATATGCAATTTATTCTTTGGCATATATATATATATATATATATGTCATATTTGTTTAAAATAGTATTAATCATATTTTTATTCTGTTCTTTGAATTCAAATAGTCGGAATGAATATAACTTATATTCGGAAATCATAATCGACGAACAACCTTTAATAGATTGCGAATTCTTTTCAAAGAATTTATAGGCCTCTAAATAGGAGTTTCTCATGATTTTCACATAAAAGAAATACATGAATATAATAAACAAATTGTGGAAAATCCCTAAACTATTACGAATATTTTGTGCAATTAGGGATACGTTCGCGTACCCTGATTATTTTTTTTTTTAAAAAGTAAAAATTCGGATTATGCGTACGCGCAATTTCGAACGAATATTTAATAAAAAAGAATTTTTTCAAAGGCGTTAAATCAATTTCATAAAAACCCGAGATGTACGGTTCACTATTCAAGAAAAACAAATATTCTTGATTCGACACAATTTCGAAAAACGATTGTTTAAAAGTTATCGTGTACACGTACGCGTGACACAATTCCGCATTTGTAAAATTTAAAACACGAATATACGTACGCGTGATTCGATTTAAAGAAGGGTCCTCAATAAGCGGTAGCAAAAATCATGTAACATCAATATATTTAATAAAATCAAGATAATTAAGCCAATAATAAAAACAGTTAAGCGACCGTGCTAGAACCACGGAATTCGGAAATGCCTAACACCTTCTTCCGGATTAACAGAATTCCTTACTCAGGATTTCTGGTTCGCAGAATAATAAACAGAGTCATATTCTCCTCGATTCAGGGATTGAAATTGGTGACTTGGGACGCCTTAAAATTCCCAGGTGGCGACTCTGAAATAACTAAATAAATCCCGTTTCGACTGTCCTTTAATTGGAGAAAACTCCCCACGCGCCCCGCGGGCGCGGCAAAAAGGAGGTGCGACAGGGTGCTGCAATAGATGAAAATACCTCAACAAATAGATGGTATTAGCCCGCCAAACCAAGAAAACTACGGATCTCTAAGGCTGAGGATGGTCTGGTCCAACTCTGCACTACTTCCACTTTCTTCGGATCCACCTTGATCCCTTCACTTGATAATACGTGACCCAAGAATGCCATGGAATCCAATGAGAACTCACATTTTGAGAACTTTGCATACAATTTCTTTTCTCTCAAAGTTTGAAGCACTGTCCTCAGGTGTTGCTCATGATCTTCCCGACTCCGAGAGTACGCCATAATATCATCAATAAAAACAATGAGAAACCAGTTAAGATATGGCCAGAATACACTGTGCATCAAATGTATAAAGGTTGCTGGGGCATTGGTCAGTCCAAATAACATAACAAGGAACTCGTAATGACCATATCGAGTCTTGAAAGCAGTCTTTGGGATATCTGGCTCCCGAATCTTCAACTGATGATAACCCGAATGCAAGTCAATATTAAAAAACACCCGAGCACCCAGTTACTGATCAAACAATTAATTAATACGAGCCAAAAGATACTGATTCTTCACTATAACATTTTTCAACTAGCGATAATCGATGCACATATGCATAGAACCATCATTTTATTTCACAAATAAGAGATGAGCACCCCAAGGTGACACACTAGGCTGAATAAAACCCTTATCAAGCAATTCTTATAACCGCTCCTTTAACTCCTTCAACTTAGGAGGAGCCATATGTAAGCATGTGATTTTTGCCCTATGAAAGAATTACTCCCAAAAAATTCAAAATAAAACGATTTTTCCTTGGTGTGCAATTTTTGAATTTTTGTGGTATTTTTGTATAATTATTTGTATTTTTGTCTGTGCATGTTTATTTGTTTAAATTAATAAAAATATAAAATATGTCGCATTTGCATTTAGGATTTAATTCTATGATTAGGAATAATTAAGTTTGTTTACCGGAATGAAAATTACAAAAATAGGCATCTTTTGAATTTCTAGCATTTTAATGTCCAAATTGTGTGATTTTATTTGTATTGATGTTTAATTTTGGGTGATAATTATTATTAGGGGGTTAATTAGTATTTTAAGATAATTTTGGTTTTTATAATTTTAGCATTTTTAGTTTTATTAAAAAGTAAAAGAAAAGAGAACAAACAAGAAGAAGAAAATCGGATTGGGCCCTTCATCCAATTTCAAACCCCCAAGCCCAAACCAAATTACCCCTTACCCAGCCTAAAACGCCCCGACCCAGTATAGCACTAAACCAAAAGGACCCTCCCCTTTTCAGTTACCCATCACCCAAATAACCAAACCCAAAACCCTAACACTAACCAATCCGCCCCCCACCCTCTCTTCTCCTTCACCATCCCAAACATCCCAAACACCCCAAGCAGCCATGGCTGCTGCCCTTCCCCCGTCCTTCACCTTCAACACACAACACAGACACACACTCACGCAACACACAACACACACACATACATAACAAAACACACACACACACACTCAGCAGCAGCCCGTCCATGGCTGATGCTTCTTCTTCTTCATTGTCCTCAAGCTCACTCCAAACAACCCTCACCACTGTCACTCCGCCATGAACTACCAAACCAGCCCGTTAAACTCCATCCGAGACGCAGCCATACCCAGCCACCATCACCGCTGCTGCTTCGTCCAGTTTCTCTCATCGTCTCCGAGCTCCACTATTGACGAGCATGCAGCGATGCTGCTCGTTGCTTCTTCCAGCTCCTTCGTCGCCTGCTGCTGCTCCTTCTTCGTCGTGGCCAAACGACCCTCGACGAGCTTCTGCTTCAGTCAAGCTCGATGTTCAGCAGTAGCAGCTGCTACTGCTTCACTATTGCGTGGTTGCGTCTTCTGCTTCACGTCCAACTGACCTTCGGTTGCTTCTTATTCGGATCGTCTTCGTCGTCGAGTTATTTTGGTGCGATATTTGTTTCCGGGCATATTTGTTTTCGTTCGAGTTCATCATCATTCTGATCCGGTTAGTTGGTTTAAGTTTCGTTCCCATCCGTAATTTGTTTGATATTTTCAGATCTGAAATCATTAAATGTTTGATTCTTGTTCTTTATTTTTATTCAATTTGTTTCATTTTTCTTATTTTATTTTTAGATAGAAATTGTTAGTTTAATTATAATGTTTTTTGATATAAGTTGAAGTTCAATTAATTATTTCTTCAGTTTGTTTTATTAATTGAAAAGGATTTAGTTTTAATATAGAAAAGTGTTAGTTTAAATCATTTGAATCCGTCATATTTGTTGTTTAATATAGATTTAATTCGTGTTCATTTTGTTTGAAGTTCGTTTTTAATTCAGTGATTTAATGTGAGTTTATGTTTTGGTTTTTAATTTTTTGATTTAGTTTGAATCATGTATCTTTGTTGTATTTTGTTGGATTTAATTTGAAGATCAATTGATTATTTGAGTTTAGAGTTTGAATCTGTTTATTTATTTTGTTTAAAGTTTAATTTGAATTTGAGCTCATGATTTGAATATACTTATTTGTTATCATTGTTGAATCTGAAAGTAGATTTGTTGTTTAAAGATTGTTCAATCAAAATAATTCCAGTTGTTTCTTTGTTGTTCATCATATAGTTTGAGTTTGTTTATAAAATCTATTTAGGAATTGGTTATAGCTGCTATATTTTAGTTAGAATTGATTAGCTGAACTTGTTATAGCTGACGGGGTGGATTGGTAAATTGCAGTATTTTCAGGGTTAAAATGGTAATTTCAGTGAGGTCGGAGGGGTATTTTTGGAATTAAAAATCTGAACAATTATTTATTTTGAGTGCTCTGTCCATTAAAATTACAATAATATTAAAATAATCAATAATGGGGGGACAAGATATAATGGTGCGGAATAATGCAATTGTTTAATATAAGCATGGGGAGCAAGATATAATGGGGGAGGATAATGTACTTGTTTAATCAAAAGTGGGGAACAAGACATAGTGGGATTGTTGGGCTCAAGAAAAGTTGTCTAAATAAATAATAATTGTATTTTTTATGTAGTAGTGAGTTTGGTAGGAGAAATAATTTGTTTTATTAATTGATTAAAGGGTTTGGGATGGAAGATAAATAGAGAGACTTGATCAGATTTTAGAGGACAGAAAAGAGGAAAACAGAGAAAAAGGAGAGAGGAAAAAAAGAAGAGAGCTGGATATTAAAGAGAGAAAAAATTCCGAAAATATTAAGACTTCAGAAAATAAAAAGAAAAACATTCTGTAAATCAAAAGAGAGAGTAGCATACACCTGATATACAATCTAAATATTCTGATATACGGATTCATAAATTAAGGGTTGAACATTAATTAGTCTTTCAAATCTGAAAAGATTCCTTTGGCTTCTGTCCGTTGATTGTTGTCGGTGTTTCTGGATTTTTATCTTGATTTTAAAATCTGTCATTGGTTTCTCGTTGCTGGTTGTTACTGGTTGATGGGGTTGCTGTTGTTGTATGCGTCTGAATTTCTGCTGATCTCCCTTTTCTTTTGCTTCCAATATCAGGTACACGACTGTAATACTAGCTATTGCAAGCTAATAATGTGGAAGCAGGAATACATATGAAGAATGGAATTTTGAAGTTTTAATTTCGCTTTTTCTTTGTTCCTTTTATTGATTGTATTTAGGATATTTCATGTATTACTGAATAATAATTAAGAGAAAATAACATAAGTTAGTCTTTAATGAATCGGTTTGGCAAAATGGGTTAATTCACTAGTTATGAAGGTTTTTAGATTATCAACAGTAGGTTAATCGTGAACAAGTAGCTAAATTTAGCTAAGACATGAATTTAAACTAAATTTCGTGAATTAGGCATTTAGGCATGATTTGAGTTCAAACAAGATTAGAAGAACGTTTTAGTTTAATAAATTTTCTAACAAGCTTTAGTAATTATGGTTAAGTCTAGTTTCAAATGGTTGTGAATATTTAATCTCAATAGTTTTTTTATAACAATGCGAGTTTTAATCTAGCTATATTTGATTTGTTTTTTGAATATTAGTTGTCAAATTTTTATTTTATTTATAATTTCGAATTTTTAAGTAAAATTCCTTTTCATCAATATTTGTATTAATCTAGCAATTAGTATGCCATGCTTTCTTAAATAAAAAAAAGCTCGTAATTAATTAGGATTTTCTTTCTTTATTTTAGAGACTAATTTTAATAGAAAAATGTAGTCGCTTTAAGATTTGTCCATTTAAAATAAATGAGATGAGCCTCGCATAGTAAAATTTATAGATTGCGGGGCCCTCACAAATGTATGCATTAATTATTTAGAACATCGGAGTTGGCCGTCTAGTGAAATTTTACGGCCTTTCCCAAAACAAAAATACGCTAGTCGCTTAGGCACGTCTTTAACAAATTATTTTCTTAAATATGGGTGTGCATTTATGTAACCCAAATCCAAATCTCAACGGAGTCGAAATGTGTCGATAACCACGGGTGCATTGATTGCAACGTGGTCTGAAATACGTTTTCACAATGTTGCAATTCTCCGTAAAATAATAACAATAAATAAAAATAATAAAAGCGGCTAAAGGATATAATTTGCACATAAGTTTATAATATGTATTATATCAAATAATCAAGCCGAATATAATAGTTGAGCGACCGTGCTAGAACCACGGAACTCGGGAATGCCTAACACCTTCTCCCGGGTTAACAGAATTCCTTATCCAGATTTCTGGTTCGCAGACTGTAATACAGAGTCATTCTTTTCCTCGATTCGGGATTAAAATTGGTGACTTGGGACACCCTAAATCTCCCAAGTGGCGACTCTGAAATAAATAAACAAATCCATTTTCGATTGTCCTTTAATTGGAAAAAACTCCCTTCCACGCCCCTTCACCCCTCGCGCGGGCGAAAAAGGAGGTGTGACAGCTCTGGCAACTCTGCTGGGGATAAAACCAAGAACCACTGGTTCAGGGTTCAGAATGCGAGCTTAGAAGAATTGTTATATTTGATCTTATTACATGTTTTAGCCTAAATGTGCAAAATGATGTTTTTTACTGCTTTGATATTATTTGAACTGTACATATAAACTATGCCAAAACCTTCTTTTCTTACCTCCGGGGATGTGCTTACTGGTTGAGACTCCCTATTCTGTTAGTGTCATACCCTTAATAAAAGAGGCTCGGAAAGTTTCTAAGCTGGCTGGCCTTTTGGTTCCCGGAAAGGAGCTCCTTCCTCAACTCGAGTTGTCCACTCGGGTACACTGTCTAGAACATATACCCAGGTTGAACCTAGAATAACTTGACTTCATGCCGGATCCCTAGTAGGAACGTTTATTTGCATCATGTTGCATTTGACTTAGGGGACTCAACACAGGGGTTGGGTCCGTCTAGGACAAGCAACCTGAAATGAAAAAAGACCATCCTGCTGCATCCTGTTTGTTTTGCACATTTATTTGCTTCAGATCTGCATGCTGACCGGCTTCTGAAATCGGGAATTTTTGAAAAATTGTGAAAAACAAGAAAAAGAAAAAGAAAAATAGCAGTGTAGGGAGATAACTACTCATTTTTAGAAAAATAAAACCAATGTCCAAGTAGTGTCGAAACCCTGCCGAAATTTTGAAAAATGAAAAAAATATTTAGTTTGATTTATTTGAAAAACAAAAGAAAGGAGTCTTGTTTACAAGTTTAGTTTATGTCGGCGAACTACGCCGGTTTGATTCTCACAGGGAGTGAGATACGTAGGCAACCCTCGTCGGGTCCAACTGCCCATTTTGCAAAAATAGCCAAAGAAAAAAAGAGGTGTCAAAATTTTAATTTTTTTGTCATAGAATCGGGTGATGCCTTTTTTATCAAAAATTAGCCAAATGTTCCCAAAAGGAACGCCGGAAGGCTGACTTTGCATAAACAGCCACCTTTGGGTCATTTTTTAGATTTTGGCCAATTGACCCACACAGCCTTAAAATCTTCGCCGCCAAGGTGCTAAAAGGCCGTCTTTGCAAAACCTATTTTTTTTAATTTTTAATTTGAAGAAAAAAAAGGAGTCAGTGGTCAAGTAAATACCGCTTAGATTTTTAGTCAAAATAAGTCATTCCAGCTTTGGAGATTTATTAAACCATTCTTGCCGAGATAGCCTTAGAGTATCTTTCAATTGTCGAAAGGCTATTTTCATAAAAGAACGGACTAGTTTGTAGTGTCATAAAATAATCCTCCACGGCCTCAAATTCATGTGAAATTTGGAAGGGGCCACGTTTGCAAAAATAACCGTTTGGTTGCATTTGTCAAACAGAGAAAGGAAGCCGGCCGTTCGTTTTTAAGTTTGTAAATCTTTTGATTAGAATATGTGGGTTGTTTGATTTTCGAGTTTGTAGGTCATCTTTAAACCTTTGAAACCCAGTTTGTTTTATTATGAAAATTGAAAATTCCAAAAAAAAATAAATAAATATTTCATTGTTGTTACCTTTCATTTAGTCCGAACTACGCAAGGTCTGATTCATGCGGGGTCATGATATGTAGGCAATCTCCATAAGATTCGACCACCACTGAAAAAAGGAATAATAAAAAAATAAAAAAATAAAAAAAAAGAGAAAGAAAAATAAAGGAAGGATTGGGAGGCGTTCAAAGGGGCACAATTACAAGAAGCCGGAACGACGCACGTAACTGAAGTGAATGCATGATAGAACGGTTTTACTACTTAGGTGCATTGCATCTCTAATATATGATTATCTGTGAAATGCCCTAACACTAACGTAATGGCTTAACTTTGTTGTTGTTCATATATAGAAAAGTGGTTGGTTGTGGTAACTCCTCCCTGCAAAGCAAAGTCAAAAGACAATGACTCGGAACCTCAGAACCAAGTGGGTCGGTACTGATGACCGACAACAACTGGTCGAACGGAATAACGGGTTGGTAGAAGAAGTGAAAATGCTGAGACAACATGTGGCAGACATGTATCAAGCATGGATGACTGGGAAAGCACCACCCCCTCCACCGCCAAGCTTCTTGAACTCTGTCATTACCCAAGCACCCAACACCATAACGGAAGATCCCCCATACTCTCCATCCCAACCCACTTATGGCAGCTTTCCCAGCTACCCGAGTAGCTCCATCACTCGTCAATGCTACTCCCCTCCCCAACGCTACTTCTCTCCACGAGACTCCCAAAGACATGCTTCACTTTCCAAATACCCAGCTCCACAAAAGGCCTATCCACCCTCACAAGCCTACCGAAATCCCTCTGGATCAGGTTTCCGGCCCAATCAAGCATTTAGGAACGAGAGGTTGCTGAAACGAGAAAAGGCTCCCACCCCTATCGGAGTATCTTATGCAAGTCTGTTTGAAAGGCTAAGGCATGCTAGCCTGATTGAGCCTCTCCCTGCATATACTCTAGATCCACGTGCAAGAAGCTTTGATCCTGCTACACGATGCGCATACCACTCTAATGTTAGAGGGCACAACATTGAGAGCTGTCGTAATTTGAAAAGAGAAATAGAAAGGATGATCCAGGAAAATCTGATTGTGATCCAAGATAGTGACACCCAGAATATCGCGCAGAATCCTTTACCTGCACATCATGATGAACACTTTGTGGGGAAGCTGCCTGATGATAGGGAGCACTCGAATCCTATTGGGAACTTGTTGACTGAGGTTGATGATATGGAAGTTGGTAATGGTCTTGGCAATATTGATGCAAAGCTCAGTGGCTAAGATGCCAGGTTTGATAAGTGGGAGGACGCTCCGTTCCTTGGTTAGCAGGAGAGAAGCTTTTGGTGGATTATTTTGTTGTCATTTCTGTTCTCCGGATTATTCTTAGGGTTGTAATTCAGATATTGCCTTGTGTCAAACCTTCCTATCTTTCCATTTTTGACATAGCGGTTTGTTTAATTTTGTCCAGATTTGTTTCGAGATTGTATTTTGGTTTGTTTTGTTTGTCTTGTTATTCAAACCATTTTACCGTTAGTCTAATGCAAAATCTGGTCTTTTATTATTTCCTGTCGTCTTTGGTTTAGTTCCTTTATCATTTTTTTCAGCACCGATTCTGGTGACATGACATGCGCACACAGTTTGAGTCTAATCTTAAAAGATAATCATAAAACCACTGGGAGGTGATCAGAACATTTAAATGGAATAAGGACGATTTGAGATTATTCGGAGCTCGAGTCATGTGGAACTGGGGAAAATAAAACATAAAAGGAAAAACCATAAAATCAAGTGAGAGTATTGCCCAACGGTGCTTTAAAAATGACAAAAGAAAAAGGCAAATGTATGCATATGGTTATCAAGTCTGGCACAATCAGAAGATGTGGCAAATATTTAATGGTGTTGTTTGTGCTTGGCGTGTTTTGAAGATTGGAATGACGAAGGCATTTTATTCTGCTATCTAAACACTTTCTCCTTTGTTAACCTTTTGAGCCTTATTTGTTTTCTTTCATACCCCTCTTTCAGAATCAGTAGCAACGACTAGAAAACACGAGCATGGAAGGTAAAGAAAAAGAAAAGAAAAAAAAAGGAAAGAAAAGAAAAGAAAATAATAGGTAAATGAAGAAAGAGGAATTGGGAACTACGTTCGACCTGATTCCTCAAAGAGGATACGTAGGCGCCTCACGGCTCGGTCATAGTGTAATAAAAATTAAAAGAAATAAATAAATAATCCCCAAGCAAGAAACTGGGGCAAGGGTTGCGCTTGTTGTAAATAAATATGGTTTCGAAGGTTGTAATTTTGAACCTCAAATTGATTTGTTTTTGAGCCTTTAATACCCTTTCTTTCTAGCCTATCCAAAAACCCACATTACGGTCTAAAGAAAGACCTTCTGATCAGTCTTCAAAAGATGTCAAGTCAGAAAAATGAGAGTCTTACCGGTGAACATAACACTCTAATCCACAACAGCAAGGACTCTAATCCCCAGCAGAGAGAGTCATATCGGCAACACTCCAAATACCCATCTGGAAAATGATACAAATGAGAGAGTCTTATCGGTGAAAATCTTCACGGGCACTATAAGGCGATGAAAGCTGAGAGAAAAACCAAAATGAGAGAGGCTTGATAGTGAAAACCCTTCGTGCACTACAAGTCGAATAAGATTGAGAATCAGATGGGGAATCGCCAAATGAAGATCTTGAAAGACGATTGACGGCGGAGGATAGGCCACACGTGCATGTCATGCCCATTAGAGTCGATATATGCATTTGATAGGTTTTTATTTATAGTTTCTCTTGTTAAAGAGTCATCTTTTTCCTTTGTCTTTTATTCTGTTCCTTTTTATCTTTCTCCTTTCATAGAAAAATTCCCCGGTAGAGTCTGTTTGGTCAGAACAAGTGAGAAATGACTTCAAAATATGCCATCAGCTTTCCAATTATGCAAGATGAGATCTAACTAGTACATCCAAGTGGTATAGTCAGCAAGGAACAAGCGCGAGGCCAGTGTTAAGAAAGATATCCCCAGCAAAAGGGAATTGACAAAAGGATTGACGAGTGTCAAGAGAGATATCCTTGCCGAAATAAAAGGTTATAAACCTCAAGGCCAAGGCCCGTGGACAAATCAAGAAGAGCAATGGGCATGATTTGGGAAATTCATACGAGACTAAAAGGTTGGGAAAATGACAGTTTCCGAACTATGCCACAAAAGAAGAGGGATATCCCCAGCAGAAAGAGATCATCCCCAGCAAATAATATCATCCCCAACAAGTTTTTGGAACGCAGAACAGGGAAGGAGAAAGGTAAAAGCCATCCCCAGTAGGAGTATCACAACCAACCACCACAGTCGAATCTTAAAAGGAAATGGCATTGATGCGGAAAGGCATGCCATAAGGGAGATTGTCAAACTGGGGCAGAAAATTTTCCTTTCCTTTTGAAATTTTCTGTAAGCCAGATACCCATTTGGGGAAGAATA
The DNA here is from genome assembly GCF_000715075.1 of Nicotiana tabacum. Lineage (NCBI taxonomy): Eukaryota > Viridiplantae > Streptophyta > Magnoliopsida > Solanales > Solanaceae > Nicotiana > Nicotiana tabacum. The sequence continues at coordinate 173,640,771 of NC_134090.1, forward strand.
AAGATAAAACCAGTCTCAAGGGAAGTGGTCTTTGAACCAGATTTACCCCCAGCATAACAAATTTTAATAAAGGAAGTTGTTCCCCAGCGGACAGAACAAAAGGATGAAACTTGTGCTCGGAAAAGCAAAAGGCCAGTGTCATTCCCAGTAACCTTCAGAAGAGTGAAGCACTAGTTTTGAAGGAATCAAAATCCCCCGGCAGTGTTATCCTCAACAGCGTTATCCCCGGATGATAACATTTTATCCCCAACAATGTTAAGAGAGAAAAGTTTTGAATGAAGTAGCTTTGGAGAAAAGGGGAAGAAAGGAGACTCCTTAATAATATTATTCCCTAACAGGTAAGTAAATAATTCCCCAGCAGTGTTATCCCCAACACTCTCGGGGAAAGACAACATGAGTTTTTAACGGAGATAATCATCCCCCAGCAAGGCCACAAATCGGCCACCATTTTTAAAAAAAAACTGATAAAATTTTTCTTTACTTGAGAGTTGAAACAAGAACAAAGCAGGGCAAGGGAAAAAGAAAAGAAAAGAAGAAATTATCAAGGTAAGTTTCTCAAACCTGCGATCTCTACATTTTCCTCCTAGGATAAAAGTCCTAGTCCGATGAAACGTTCTCCTGAGATATCAAATCTTAGTCCGATGAATCTTTCTCCAAAGCTCGAAAGGAGTTTGATTTATTTTTAAAGTATTAGAGTTGGAAAAGTCAGGAGCCCGCCTGGAGAATGGAGGTGTTAATATTTAAGAAAGTTGTTGAGGTCAGGATCCCCCCTGAAGAACAGAATGGCGATTTAAATTTCAAGTTTTGAAGTTGGGAGCCCACCCATATAACAGAGGAATACATTTCAGTCTTTACATTTAAGTTGAAGAAATTGGGTTTGTCCTCCCTCAAATAGGATATTTTGGGTCTATCCGCCCTCAAATAGGATGTTGAATCTATTCGACCCGAGTGGTCCGGCTTGTATGAACATTGCCAAAATATATGTTTCATAAATCATTGCCAATGGCATTTTATTTTTAAAAGTTGTTGAAATCTCGCCAGCCTAAAGAAGGAATGACATTTTATTTTCAAAGTTGTTGTTGAAGTCAGGAGCCCGCCTGAAAAGAGGAAATGCGTTTTATTTTTGAAATCTCACCAGCCTAAAGGAAGAAATGGCATTTTATTTTCAAAGTTGTTGTTGAAGTCAGGAGCCCGCCTGAAGAAAGGAAAGACACTTTATTTTTCAAAGTTGTTGTTCAGGTCAGGAGCCCGGCTGAAGAGAGTAAAGGCGTTTTATTTTTGAAATCTCACCAGCCTAAAGAAAGGAATGACATTTCATTTTCAAAGTTGTTGAAATCTCGCCAGCCTAAAGAAAGGAATGGCATTTTATTTTCAAAGTTGTTGTTGAAGTCAGGAGCCCGCCTGAAGAGAGGAATGACATTTCATTTTCGAAGTGTTTTTGATGTCAGGAGCCCGCCTGAAGAAAGCAAAAGGCGTTTTATTTTTAAATGTTGTTGAAATCTCGCCAGCCTAAAGAAAGGAATGACATTTTATTTTCAAAGTTGTTGTTGAAGTCAGGAGCCCGCCTGAAGAGAGGAAAGGCGTTTTATTTTTTGAAATCTCGCCAGCCTAAAGAAAGGAATGACATTTTATTTTCAAAGTTGTTGTTGAAGTCAGGAGCCCGCCTGAAGAGAGGAAAGGCGTTTTATTTTTTGAAATCTCGCCAGCCTAAAGAAAGGAATGACATTTTATTTTCAAAGTTGTTGTTGAAGTCAGGAGCCCGCCTGGAGAATGGAGATGTTAAAATTTAAGAAATTGTTAAAGTCAGGAGCCCGCCTGAAGAGAGGAATGACATTTTATTTTCAAAGTTGTTGAAATCTCGCCAGCCTAAAGAAAGGAATGACATTTTATTTTCAAAGTTGTTGAAGGCAGGAGCCCGCCTAAAGAGAGGAAAGGCGTTTTATTTTAGAAATCTCGCCAGCCTAAAGAAAGGAATGACATTTTATTTTCAAAGTTGTTGTTGAAATCTCTCCAGCCTAAAGAAAGGAATGACATTTTATTTTCAAACTTGTTGTTGAGGTCAGGAGCCCGCCTGAAGAAAAGAAAGGCGTTTTATTTTTCAAAGTTGTTAATGAAGTCAGGAGCCCGCCTGAAGAGAGGAATGGCGAATTTATTTTCAAAGTTGTTGGTTGAAGTTGGGAGCCCACCCATATAATAGAGGAATACATTGCAAGTCAGTAAAGCAGAAGAATCCAACAGGAATCCCCAGCAGGAAACAATAAAAATCCCCAGCACCGGAAAGCGGAAGGTTGCAACAAGAAATCCCAGCGCAAACTCAAGCGCATGAGTTAAAAGAAAGAAAAGACGCATCTTGAAAGAAGCGGCCTGTGAACATTAAATTATGCCCAGCATAACAAAGCTTAATGAAGAAAGCCATATCCCCAGCGGACCGAACCAGACAGTGAGAATTGGTATTCAGAGTAGCAAAAGGTCGGTGTCACCCCCATCAGTTCTCGGAAGAAAGAAGCACCGGAATCGACTCAAGCCGACAAGAAAGCAAGGCATCAAGAACAAATGGAAGATAGATGGGATCTTGTAATCCATAGTCTAGCCTAACTTCTTGATTTTTCTTTTAAGCATGGTGTAATAAGGAGGTCAGCAAACAGTAAAAGTAGCATACAACAGCAGTAATATTGCAGTCCTATGGTAGTCCCAGCTACCAAAACTTCCCGAACTACATTAACCTGATTCCCCTTTAGCCAGGGATATGTAGGAAACCTTTGAAGCAAAGGTTCGGTTAAACCTTTTCAAAAAATGCTTCACACGGAGTACTCGGATAGGCAAAAATCGCTCACTTTATCTTTGCACGAAAACCCTTCGTGTCTTCGGGCAAAGAGGGGCAGCTGTAAGCACGTGATTTTTGCCCTATGAAATAATTACTCCCAAAAAATTCAAAATAAAACGATTTTTCCTTGGTGTGCAATTTTTGAATTTTTGTGGTATTTTTGTATAATTATTTGTATTTTTGTCTGTGCATGTTTATTTGTTTAAATTAATAAAAATATAAAATATATCGCATTTGCATTTAGGATTTAATTCTACGATTAGGAATAATTAAGTTTGTTTACCGGAATGAAAATTACAAAAATAGGCATCTTTTGCATTTCTAGCATTTTAATGTCCAATTGTGTGATTTTATTTGTATTGATGTTTAATTTTGGGTGATAATTATTATTAGGGGGTTAATTAGTATTTTAAGATAATTTTGGTTTTTATAATTTTAGCATTTTTAGTTTTATTAATAAGTAAAAGAAAAGAGAACAAACAAGAAGAAGAAAATCAGATTGGGCCCTTCATCCAATTTTAAACCCCCAAGCCCAAACCAAATTACCCCTTACCCAACCCAAAATGTCCCGACCCGGTCCAGCACTAAACCAAAAGGACCCTTCCCTTTTCAGTTACCTTGCACCCAAATAACCAAACCCAAAAACCCTAACACTAACCAATCCGCCCCCCACCCTCTCTTCTCATTCACCATCCCAAACATCCCAAAACTCTCCAAGCCCCTCCAATGGCTGCCCTTCCCCCCGTCCTTCACCTTCAACACACAACACACACCACACATCAACACACACACACTCACGCAACACATAGCACACACACATACACAACAAAACACACACACACACACACACGCAGCAGCCCGTCCATGGCTGCTTCTTCTTCTTCTTCTTCTTCATTGTCCTCAAGCTCACTCCAAACAACCCTCACCACTGTCACTCCGCCATGAACGACCAAACCAGCCCGTTAAACTCCATCCGCGACGCAGCCATACCCAGCCACCATCGTCGTTGCTGCTTCATCCAGTTTCTCTCATTGTCTCCGAGCTCCACCATTGACGAGCATGCAGCGATGCTGCTCGTTGCTTCTTCTAGCTCCTTCGTCGCCTGCTGCTGCTCCTTCTTCGTCGCGGCCAAACGACCCTCGACGAGCTTCTGCTTCAGTCAAGCTCCATGTTCAGCAGTAGCAGCTGCTACTGCTTCACTGTTGCGTGGCTGCGTCTTCTGCTTCACGTCCAACTGACCTTCGGTTGCTTCTTATTCGGATCGTCTTCGTCGTCGAGTTATTTTGGTGCGATATTTGTTTCCGGGCATATTTGTTTTCGTTCGAGTTCATCATCATTCTGATCCGGTTAGTTGGTTTAAGTTTCGTTCCCATCCGTAATTTGTTTGATATTTTCAGATCTGAAATCATTAAATGTTTGATTCTTGTTCTTTATTTTTATTCAATTTGTTTCATTTTTCTTATTTTATTTTTAGATAGAAATTGTTAGTTTAATTATAATGTTTTTTGATATAAGTTGAAGTTCAATTAATTATTTCTTCAGTTTGTTTTATTAATTGAAAAGGATTTAGTTTTAATATAGAAAAGTGTTAGTTTAAATCATTTGAATCTGTCATATTTGTTGTTTAATATAGATTTAATTCGTGTTCATTTTGTTTGAAGTTCGTTTTTAATTCAGTGATTTAATGTGAGTTTATGTTTTGGTTTTTAATTTTTTGATTTAGTTTGAATCATATATCTTTGTTGTATTTTGTTGGATTTAATTTGAAGATCAATTGATTATTTGAGTTTAGAGTTTGAATCTGTTTATTTATTTTGTTTAAAGTTTAATTTGAATTTGAGCTCATGATTTGAATATACTTATTTGTTATCATTGTTGAATCTGAAAGTAGATTTGTTGTTTAAAGATTGTTCAATCAAAATAATTCCAGTTGTTTCTTTGTTGTTCATCATATAGTTTGAGTTTGTTTATAAAATCTATTTAGGAATTGGTTATAGCTGCTATATTTTAGTTAGAATTGATTAGCTGAACTTGTTATAGCTGACGGGGTGGATTGGTAAATTGCAGTATTTTCAGGGTTAAAATGGTAATTTCAGTGAGGTCGGAGGGGTATTTTTGGAATTAAAAATCTGAACAATTATTTATTTTGAGTGCTCTGTCCATTAAAATTACAATAATATTAAAATAATCAATAATGGGGGGACAAGATATAATGGTGCGGAATAATGCAATTGTTTAATATAAGCATGGGGAGCAAGATATAATGGGGGAGGATAATGTACTTGTTTAATCAAAAGTGGGGAACAAGACATAGTGGGATTGTTGGGCTCAAGAAAAGTTGTCTAAATAAATAATAATTGTATTTTTTATGTAGTAGTGAGTTTGGTAGGAGAAATAATTTGTTTTATTAATTGATTAAAGGGTTTGGGATGGAAGATAAATAGAGAGACTTGATCAGATTTTAGAGGACAGAAAAGAGGAAAACAGAGAAAAAGGAGAGAGGAAAAAAAGAAGAGAGCTGGATATTAAAGAGAGAAAAAATTCCGAAAATATTAAGACTTCAGAAAATAAAAAGAAAAACATTCTGTAAATCAAAAGAGAGAGTAGCATACACCTGATATACAATCTAAATATTCTGATATACGGATTCATAAATTAAGGGTTGAACATTAATTAGTCTTTCAAATCTGAAAAGATTCCTTTGGCTTCTGTCCGTTGATTGTTGTCGGTGTTTCTGGATTTTTATCTTGATTTTAAAATCTGTCATTGGTTTCTCGTTGCTGGTTGTTACTGGTTGATGGGGTTGCTGTTGTTGTATGCGTCTGAATTTCTGCTGATCTCCCTTTTCTTTTGCTTCCAATATCAGGTACACGACTGTAATACTAGCTATTGCAAGCTAATAATGTGGAAGCAGGAATACATATGAAGAATGGAATTTTGAAGTTTTAATTTCGCTTTTTCTTTGTTCCTTTTATTGATTGTATTTAGGATATTTCATGTATTACTGAATAATAATTAAGAGAAAATAACATAAGTTAGTCTTTAATGAATCGGTTTGGCAAAATGGGTTAATTCACTAGTTATGAAGGTTTTTAGATTATCAACAGTAGGTTAATCGTGAACAAGTAGCTAAATTTAGCTAAGACATGAATTTAAACTAAATTTCGTGAATTAGGCATTTAGGCATGATTTGAGTTCAAACAAGATTAGAAGAACGTTTTAGTTTAATAAATTTTCTAACAAGCTTTAGTAATTATGGTTAAGTCTAGTTTCAAATGGTTGTGAATATTTAATCTCAATAGTTTTTTTATAACAATGCGAGTTTTAATCTAGCTATATTTGATTTGTTTTTTGAATATTAGTTGTCAAATTTTTATTTTATTTATAATTTCGAATTTTTAAGTAAAATTCCTTTTCATCAATATTTGTATTAATCTAGCAATTAGTATGCCATGCTTTCTTAAATAAATAAAAAAAAGCTCCTAATTAATTAGGATTTTCTTTCTTTATTTTAGAGACTAATTTTAATAGAAAAATGTAGTCGCTTTAAGATTTGTCCATTTAAAATAAATGAGATGAGCCTCGCATAGTAAAATTTATAGATTGCGGGGCCCTCACAAATGTATGCATTAATTATTTAGAACATCGGAGTTGGCCGTCTAGTGAAATTTTACGACCTTTCCCAAAACAACAATACGCTAGTCGCTCTAGGCGCGTCTTTAACAAATTATTTTCTTAAATATGGGTGTGCATTTATGTAACCCAAATCCAAATCTCAACGAAGTCGAAATGTGTCGATAACCACGGGTGCATTGATTGCGACGTGGTCTGAAATACGTTTTCACAATGTTGCAATTCTCCGTAAAATAATAATAATAAAAACGGCTAAAAGATAAAATTTGCACATAAGTTTATAATATGTATTATATCAAATAATCAAACCGAATATAACAGTTGAGCGACCGTGCTAGAACCACGGAACTCGGGAATGCCTAACACCTTCTCCCGGGTTAACAGAATTCCTTATCCAGATTTCTGGTTCGCGGACTGTAATACAGAGTCATTCTTTTCTTCGATTCGGGATTAAAATTGGTGACTTGGGACACCCTAAATCTCCCAAGTGGGGACTCTGAAATAAATAAACAAATTCCTTTTCGATTGTCCTTTATTTGGAAAAAACTCCCTTCCGCGCCCCTACATCCCTCGCGCGGGCGAAAAAGGAGGTGTGACAACATACGTTAAGGAGGAATAGAGATGGGCTGGGTGCCTGACAACAAATCAATGCCAAAATCAATATCTTTGTGGGGTGGCATACCTGGAAGATCAACTAGAAACACATCAGGAAAATCCATCACTAGTGGGATTGAATCAACTGTAGGGGTATCAATACTGACATCTCTCACATAGGCTAGATATGCGTCACACCCCTTCTCAATAAGTCGCTCAGCCCTAAGAAATGAAATAACTCTATTGGGAGTGTGATCTAATATACCCCTCCACCCTACTCGCGGTACACCTGGCATAGCCAGCGTCAAGGTTTTGGCATGACAATAAAGAATAGCATAATAGGGCGACAACCAGTCCAAGCCCAAGATAACATCAAAATCTACCATGCTAAACAATAATAAATCGGCTCTGGTCTCAAAATCACTAAGAGAAATCAAACACGACCAATAAACGCGGTCCACAACAAGAGAATCTCCCATAGGAGTAGAAACATAAACAAGGGAACTCAAAGAATCCTTAGATATGCCCAAATGCGGGGCAAAATAAGAGGACATATAAGAATAAGTGGAGTCTAGATCGAATAGAACCGATGCATCTCTATGACAGACCAGAACTATACCCGTGATAATAGAATCGGAGGCAACAACCTCAGTACGGGCAAGAAGGGCATAGCATTTGTCCTGGCCTCCCCTTCTAGGGCGGCCTCTACCTCCCAGACCTCCAACTCTAGCTGGCTGAGTAGGTAGAGTAGCAGCTGGTGCTGTAATCATAGCCTAGGAACTCTGTGGAGCACATTGTGGCTGAAAAGTCTGTGGAAGTGCACCCCTCATAAGTCTAGAGAAATCCCTCACCATATGGCGTGTGTCACCATACTCAAAACAAGCTCTAGGAGGACGTGGTGGTTGTGACTGGCTCGGGCCAGGTCTGCTAGACTGACCATTGAAAACACCTCATATAGGAGGCACATTAAATACTGGAGGTGCATAATAAGGCTCCTAAGGTCTAAATGGAGCTGGAATACCTCTGGCTACTGGAAGAGATGAATGAACATGGAAACTCACATAACCCTTACCATGGCAAATTGCAGCTGGGGCACGGGTACTAGAATAATGGCCCGACTCTCGAGACCTCTTGGTCTTCCTCTCCTCCCTATCCCGAGCAAGCATGCCCTCTACTATCCTAGCAATGCTCACCACATACTGATAAGCAATATCCATCTCCAATTCCAGGGCCATGCTAGACCTGATGCTGGGAATGAGCCCCTTAGTAAACCGGTGAACTCTCTCACGAACTGTAGAAACTAAGGCTGGTGCATGCGTAGCCAAGTCCCTAAAATGGTCAGCATACTCCGAAACAGTCATAGTACCCTGGCACAAATGCTCAAACTCTGCACGCCAAGTGTCCCTGAGGATCTGAGGGACATACTCTCTCAAAAACATGTCAGAGAACTAATTCCATGAAAGGGAAGCTGCCTCGGCAGGACTGTCCATCTCATAAGTTCGCCACCACTGATAGGCTGCTCCTTGAAGGTGGAAGGCAGTGAAAGAAACCCCACACGACCCTGATATACCCATAGTGCGGAGGATGTGGTGGCACTCCTCCAGAAATCCTTGAGCATCCTCTGATGCTAGACCACTAAATGTAGGAGGCTTGTACTTCTTGAACCTCTCAAGCTTCCGCTGCTCCTCCTCTGAAGCTGATGGCCTATCCTCGTGCTGAACTGGAGCTACAGGTAGCACCAGTATAACCTCTGGGATCTGATCAACCTGAACCCGCTACTCTGGAGTGTGGGCAGCAGGAGTCTGTACTCCTCCCCCGGCCTGAGATATGGCTGCAGTAAGGGGAATCAACCCTGCCTAAGCTAGAGTGATGTACATGCTCATGAACTGTGCAAGGGTCTCCTGGAGAACTGGAGTAGTATCAGTAGGCATATCAGGTGCCTGGGCTCCGGTTGGAGGTGCTGGTGGCTCCTATGTGGCAGCTCACGCAGGTTCTCTAGATGCACCACATGCGCGTCCTCGATCTCTACCCCGACCTCGGCCTCTGGCGGCTTTAGTAGGGGGCGCGGGTGCCTGGTCATATCCGGTAGTACGTGTCCTCACCATATGTGAGAGAATAGAAGATAGAGGTTTAGAATTTCGAAATCAATAATCTTGCATGAATGGAATCAAATGAAGTGAAATTTTCCTAACAGTTACATAGCCTCTCTAAGGTAATACAGACATCTCTCTACCGATCCGTGAGACTTTAGTAAACCGGCTTGTGATTCATGACTTCTATGAACCTAGAGCTCTGATACCAACTTGTCACAACCCAAGTTTTTCCTCTGTGAAATGTCGTGATGGCACCTAGTCTCTACGACTAGGTAAGCCTAACAAAACCTCAGAAATGAAATAAAAATGTGAAAGTAACAATTAACAGGAAAATATAATAAAGTATTTTAAAATGCCGCTCGACATTTTATAATAAACAGGAAAATATAATAACACTCTCTCAATTGAACATAACACTCCCAAAATCCGGAATCTCATGAAAGCACAAGCTACAGAAGTACATAGTGTATCTATTTTCCAGAAAGTCTAACAACGAAGAAAATACAGGAATGTTTGTAACTAAAGGAGGAATAGAGAGGGACTTCTAGGTCTGCGGACGCGACAGATATACCTCGAAGTCTCTGGATCGCCTCGCCTCACTAGAAGTATGGCTGAGAAGTAGAACCTGGATCTGCACATGAAAAACATGTGCAGGAAAGGGCATGAGTACACCATAGCGGTACCTAATATGAGTACACCATAACGAGATCAGGTCAGGGCCCTACTGGTTATATATATATTAAGTTAAAATAATAGGAAATGTGACAGAAAAGATAATTGCTAACAGTCAATGAAATGAATTAAAAGAAAAGTATAACTCATTACATAGATAAAAGCAATAGGGGATCTCCCAGGATACAGTCCCGTAGTCCTAAATGTAAAGGTACAGATGATCTCCTGGGATACCATCCTATAGTCCAAATTATAAATGTGCAGAGGGATCTCCCGGAATACCGTCCATAGTCCCAAAGTAAATATTTAGTACAGAGTGATCTCCCAGGACACCGTCCTGTAGTCCCAAATGTAAACACACAACCAATCAATACACACAATAGTCTCAACAAGAAATATATAGTTCAATTCAAGTTCGTATCAAAGAGACGAGTATTTCTACCCTAAACATGCTTCACAGAGTCCAAGTAGGTAGTTAAAGCAAATAAGGTAGTTAAGGGACGTAAGCATGCTTTTCTACGCTAAATAGGAGGTTGCAAATACAAATATTACTCAATTTAAAAGAAAACATAGAAATTTACTTAATGAAAACGTGAGTTTTCAACAATTAGCACGTGTACGCACTCGTCACTTCCCATACACAACATTCATATAACAACAGTACCAAAATCCTAAGGGGAGCTCCCCCACGCAAGGTTAGGCAAGACACTTACCTCGAACCAAGCTCAAAATTAATCCGATAACACGCTCTTGCCACGAGTATCCAACTCCGGGTGACCCAAATTTAATCAAATTAATTTCATAACATAAATATAACTAATTTAGCTAAAGAAATTGAAGCTAAAGCAAGAAAATAGAAAAACGCCCAATAAACCAAGTCTCGAAATTGGGTAAAAATTACGAATTATGAACACTCATTCACTCATGAGTTTAACCATACCAAATTCACTCAAATCTGATACAAAAATATCGATCAAAATCTCAAAATTAGGCTTAAGAACCTTTCTCAATTTTTCCCAATTTTTCACCCCAAATTCAAAATTAGATGATGAATTCATGTTTAGATTAATGGGATATAATCAAAAAGGAGTTAGGAATCATAACCCACAAATTTTCTCCGAAATTCTCTCCAAAATTTGCCTTCTACCGAGTTCTCAATCAATTTTTGAAGTTATGAACTCAAACCCTTGATTTTGGATTTTTAAATTCTTCCCAGACGCGTTCTTCTTCGCGAATGCGAGACTACAATCACGAACGCGATGAACAAAAATCAACTGGCCCAAATTCCTCTTACGCGGATGTGAGGCCCCTCACGCAATTGCGGAGTTCAACTACCAGGACCTTTGCGAACGTGATCCCTTACTCGCGCACGTGTAGAGCAACTTCCTGAGGTCCACAGTTGCTCTGTCTTTCCTCTTCGCGAGCACGCTCATCTCCTCGCATTTGGGATGCTTCCACTGGACAGCCTTCGCGAACGCGATCTCCCCTTCGCGAATGCGAAGAACAAATGTCTGTAATAGAAAAACCAGCAAATCTGTTGTCCTTCTAAGTCCAAAAATAACTCGTTAAGTATCCAAAACACACCCAAGGCCCCCGGAACCAGAACCAAATATACCAACCAATCCTAAAACACCATACAAACTTAGTTGAGCCCTCAAATCACACCAAACAACGCTAAAATCGTGAATCACTCTCCAATCTAAACTTAATGAACTTGAAATTTCAAAATCCTACAACCGATGCCGAAACCAACCAAACCACGCCCGATTGACCCCAAATTTTGCACACAAGGCATATTCAACACTACATACCTATTCCAACTTCCGGAATCGTACTCCAACACCGATATAAAGATTTTCACTATCGGCCTAAAACTCAAAAAATTCAACCTTCGCCAATTCAAGCCTAAATGAGCTACAGACCTCGAAAACACAATTTGGACATGCCAATAAGCCAAAAATCACACAACGGATCTAACGAAATCGACATAATTCCATTCCGGAGCCATTTTCATACTATTTCGACTATCTAAATTCTAAGGCTTAAGCTCTCATTTAGGGACTAAGTGTCCCAAAACACTCCGAAACTCAAAACGAATCATCCCGAAAAGTCACAATAGCAAAAATAAACATGAGGAAAGCAGTTAATAGGGGATCAAGGCTCTAACTCTCGAAATGACCGGCATGGTCATTACAATGACGAGTGTGTACCCGGGCTAAATATGAAAATTTACCGATTTTAGCTATGTAGAATCCTTTCATGTCTTAATTGAGTTACCTTAACATGTGATATTCCTCATTGCTAAGCTATCTTCACATGATCTACTTGTCTTATCTCTTACTTGTTAATTTCTCTACATGTTTAGTTGAAGTTGTTGCATCCTCCCTTCTTTATTTATTATTTAACCGTGAGTTCTTTGTTTGAAGTTGTTATTCTTGGAATATCTTGTCGTTGAAATGGGTATTGAGCTATTTAAGGTCATTATTCATATTGAGGGAAGGTTATAAAATGTGAAATACTATTCTTGTCGAGTTACTTATTTTCCAATTATTACTGTTGAGACTCTTGTGCATATTATGGTTGATCCATGAGTTATTTGTCTTAAAAACACTATTCCTGTTGATTTATTTTCAAGCTGTGATATTGGGAACTTGAGGTGAAAGTTGTGATACGTTGTGATATTGATACGCATGCGGTGGTATAAGGTTTTGGGGTTGAAATGTATGCGGCGAGATAAGGTGGACTTAATATGTGTGTAGTTAGTAGGGTAACTACATGAAGCCACGTAGTGTGATAAGGTGGGATAAAAAGTTGGAAGCTATTTTGAAAAAGAAATGATTTTCAAAACTAAATGCAAGACTCCCGCAGTTTTAAAAGGAAAGGTTGTGAAATCATTTGTTATTTGAGATTACGAGGCGATGCAACGGTAGTGATTTTTGTTGATTCTTTTCTATTAATTCATTTGTGTTTTGTTGCTTTGGTTCCGTATTTTCTTCCGTGATGCATTATTTGTCTTGTGTAGTGGAACTAATCTTGGTATATTTCTTACTTGGTTCATCTTAATTGTTATTATTATTACACTATTATATACTCTTTCAATATCTTTTTTATTCCAGTAGGTCCTTGACCTGACCTCATCACTACTATACTGAGGTTAGGTTTGGTACTTACTGGGTATCGTTGTGGTATACTGTGATGACCCGGCTAGTCGTATCATAAGTTACCACTCTGTTTCTCCCATTTCTATTTTTTATTGCTTTGTATAATGTATCTATATGTGATCGAGTTGATTGGTTAGAGTTCGGAAAGGATTTGGTAAGGTTTGAGACACTTAGTCTCTTTTGAGGAAGGTTAGGTTGAAAAAGTCAACTGGAAGTTGACTTATGTGTTAGAGGACTCGGATGTGAGTTCCGATGGTTTGGTTATCTTTGGGAGGTGATTTGGGACATAGGATCATGATCGAAATGAGTTTTGGAGATCCAGAGTAGATTTTGGATTGAATTGGCGAAAGTAGATTTTTGGCTATTTCCGGTTGGTAGGTGAGATTTTGATATATGGATCGGAATGGAATTCTGAGAGTTGTAGTAGTTCCGTTGTGTTATTTGGGATGTGTGTGCAAAATTTCAGGTCATTCAGATGTGGTTTGGTTGGGTTTTTTGATCAAAAGCAGAATTCGGAAGATTTTGGAAACTTAGGCTTGAATCCGATGTGTTTTGGTTGATTTGATGTTGTGTTGAGGGGTTTTGAAGATTGGTACAAGTTTGAATAAGGCTTTGGGATATGTTAGTGTCTTTGGTTGAGGTCCCGGGGGCCTCGGGTGAGTTTGGGGTGGTCAACCGGACCATTTCATGATGTTTAAAATTGCAGAAATCTGCTGCTCAGTGTTGTAGACAAATGACCTTCGCGTTCGCGAGAGGGGAGCCGTGATCGCGAAGGGTTAGCTGGAGAAGGTTGAGATTTTATCCTTCGTGTTCGCGAGGAAGGCTTCGAGTTCGCGAAGGGCTGGGAAGTGATTCATCGCATTCGCGAGGTAAGCTCCGCTTCCGTATAAAGGAAATTAGTCAGCTGGGTTTGAGGTGTTTTATTCATTGCGTTCGCAGGTAAGAGAGCCGTTCACGAAGTATCAGGTATTAAAACCATCATGTTCGGGAGTGGCATTATGCGATTGCGAAAGAGGAATTTTGGTCAAAAGTGATTTGTGCTTGGCGAACGCGAGGCTTTGATCGCGTTCGCGAAGAAGGATTTCGGGCCTAGGCAGAATGTTTAAATACCCGTCTTATCCGTAATTTTGGGGTTTATTTCTTCCATTGTTGATTGTTTTTGGAGCTTTTTAAAGGGATTGAAGAGGGATTCAAGGAGAATCACTTGGAGGTAAGAATTTTGGACTTAAAACTCGATTCTATTGTGAAATCTACCTAATAAATCATGGAGTCTAAGCCAAGAATTGAGGGATTACGGCTTGAGATTAAGAGACTTTAAAATGAGAATTTGAGGGGACATTTGGACTTCAATTTTAGTGTTCTTGGTATGTATGGACTTGTGGGGAGATAAGGAATCTATTAATGTAAAAATTATAGAATTCTGAGATGTGGGCTCGGGGGTCGGGTTTTGGTAATTTCGGGATTTATGTTGTAAATTGATTATTTTCGCTTGGGCTTCGTTCCCTTAGCATATTTTGACATCCCCATTCTAATTTTGGATAGATTCGACGCAAGTGGATTCCGATTCGAGGGGAAAAGGCATCGCGAGCTATAAATGTGACCGGTTTGAGGTGAGTAATGATTGTAAATGATGTTCTGAGGGTATGAAACCCCGGATTGCACATCATTGTGCTATATTGAAGTGACGCACACGCTAGATGACGAGCGTGGGGTCATGCACTGTTGGAGAATTGTGACTTAGTCCATCCCGAATGACTATTTTACCGTGTATTTGACTGAAATCTATTTTCTATCATCATTATTTGGGCTGAATGTCATATTTGGACTTTGTGCCAACTTTTGAACCCTTAGGGGACTTTTATTGATATTCCCTCACTGTTTTGACTTTATACCTGAACTCAGTCATGTTATATTTCACTATTTTCGTACTCAGCCATGTTTACTCAGTTTTAATACTAAAATAATCTTTTAAATGATATTTTGGGCTGAGAATCATGTTTTACTATTGCCCGAGTGGCCTGTGAGGATTTTAACTGATTAAGGCTGAGGGCCTATGTTGTGAGGAAACATTTGATATTTATTATGAGGCTGATGGCCCGAGATATGTACGCCATAAGGTGGCTTGATTGATATGAGGCCGAGAGCCTAGTGATGATGCCATGAGATGGCTTGATATTACGCTTGGTCCGTAAGGGTCCCCTCCAAGAGTCTGTACACCCCCAGTGAGCGCGGGTACCCATTATGATGTGAGATATATCCCGAGGGGCTGGTATTGTTCTGAGATATTGCCCAAGGGGTAGATTTCTAGATACTGTGCCCGAGGGGCGAACCTTTATGTGTTTATTTTCCTTAATTGCCCGTTATTTATCTGCTTATATTGTTGAAAAAGTTTTTTGTGAAGTCTAATTTGAGTTAAATGACTTTCACATATCTTTTACAGATTTTACTGCTTCATTATAGTCTGCAAATGTGCTTTACGTGATTTTCTACTTTCAGTCTTTATTTATGATTTTTACTCACTGAGTTGGAGTACTCACTTTACTCCCTGCACCTCGTGTGCAGATTCAGACGCATCCGGTCCCACTCTCGAGTGCTGATCATTTCCAGCTCAGGCAGATCCGAGGAGTCTCTAGGTAGCTATCAGCGTTCGTATCCCGGAGCTCTTCCCTATCTTTATTTCTTCATGTTCTTAGTTTCTGTACTCTATCGTTTTTCTCTGAGTATTCCGGATTTTTAGATGCTCATGACTAGTGGCACCCCGGTATCGGGCTGTGTTGGGTTGTATTCCACAAATCATGCTATTAACTACTTAAAATTTGGTTTATTTTAACATGCTTTAGATTGTTTCTTACTGTTTAACTATTAAATACTGAAACGAGAAGTGTCGGATGGCCTTGTCTTCACGAGATACGCCATCACGATCGGGTCTAGGTTTAGGGTCGTGACAAGTTGGTATCAAAGCCTAGGTTACATAGGTCTCACGAGTCATGAGCAGGTTTAGTAGAGTCTCGTGGATCGGTACGGAGACGTCTGTATTTATCGTCGAAAGGCTGTAGAACCTTTAGGAAAAACATCATATTCTTGAAATTCTTGTCGTGCAAATTTGTTGATCCGAGTACTAAACTTCTGTTATTCTATTCTCTCATAGATGGTGAGGACACGCGCTACTGGACAGGATGGACGACCACCAATACCACCAGTTGTGGCCACTAGAGGCTGAGGATGTGGTCGTGGTCGCAGTAGGGGTAGAGGTATGGCCCATACAACATCTAGGTCAGCACCTGCAGATCCACCAGCCACCTAGTTCAGGATCGGGTCCCAGTTGTGGATGCTACATCACTACCAGCTCAGGCACCAGTTGTGCCCATTCTGATTCCAGGTCTTCAGGATGCCTTGGCTCAGATCCTATTAGTTTGCACTGGCCTAGCTCAGGCGGTCTCAGCTACTATAGCCTCAACTACTTCTCAGGCCGGGGGAGATAATCAGACTCCCGCCGCTCACATACCTGAGCAGGTCGTGTAAGGACTTCAAATGCCTGGGGCATATCCAACCCAGTCGGTTGCAGCTGCTTAGGACTATGTAGTTCCTGCCATGCTAGAGGACGAGCATCATAGGTTGGAGAGGTTTGGTAGACTTCAGCCTCCGACCTTCAATGGTGTAGAGGGCAAGGATGCCTAGGGTTTCTTGGATAAGTGTTAGAGGATTCTTCATACAACGGGTATTCTGGAGACCAGCGGGGTCGCTTTCACTACTTATCAGTTTTTTGGAGCTGCCTTTACTTGGTCGGAGGATTTTAAGAGGCATAGCCTGTTGGTGCAGCACCCCTTACCTGGCAGCAGTTCTCCGTTCTCTTTCTGGAGAAGTATGTGCCACAATACCACAGAGAGGAGCTGCGTAGGGAGTTTGAGTGGTTGTGTCAAGGAGAGATGACTATGACGCAGTATGAGATGAGGTTCTCCATGTTAGCTCGTCATGATATTTGGTTGGTTTCGATAGATAGAGAGAGGATTAGGAGGTTTGTTGATGGCCTCACTTTTAAGCTTCGTATTCTTATGACTAGGGAGAGGGTGATTGGTTCTACCTTTGAGGAGGTTGTAGACATTGCTCGGGAGAGTGAGTCTATTCTTGCCAGGAGCGCGAGGAGAGGGAGGCCAAGAGGCCTCGAGGATCTGGTAGTTATAGTGGTACTCCTTCAAGAGGTCAGTTTCAACACGGCAGAGGCCATCCATTCAGGCATGCTCAGCCAGCTCGCCGAGGTTATCATGGTATGTCATAGGGTCATGGTTCTCAGAGTTCTTATCAGGGCTAGTCATCACTTAATGCCCTTCCAGCTTAGAGCTCGTCCCGTGCTCCATCAGTTTAGTGCTATTTTATGCCAGTTGCATCTGCTAGTCACTCTGGTTCGCAGGGTTCCCTTCAGTCCCCTTCTCCAGCACCTGGGAGTTGTTATGAGTATGGTGAGATGGGTCATATATGGAGGCAGTGCCCTCGTCGTCTTGCGAGTTCATCTCAGTAGAGGGGTCAGTCATCGGATTTAGTGCCAATTACTTCACCACCACCCGCCCAGCCAGCTAGGGGTGGATGTCATTCAACTAGGGGTCGCTCCTGAGGGGGAGGTAGATCAGGTGGCGGTCAGACGGTTTCTATGCACTTCCAGGTAGACCCGATGTTATTGCTTTAGATGTTGTTATTACATGTATTGTTTCAGTCTTCCACAGAGATGCCTCTGTATTATTTGATCCCGTTTCCACCTTTTCTTATGTGTCATCATACTTTGCTCGTTATTTGGGTATGCCCCATGAGTTTTTGGCTTTACCTGTTAATGTATCTACCCCGGTGGGCGATACTGTTGTTGTAGACCGTGTATACCGGTCGTGTGTGGTGACTATTGGGGGTCTGTAGACTTGTGTGGATCTTTTATTATTATGTATGGTGGATTTTGATGTCATTTTGGGCATGGATTTGCTATCTCCATGTCGTGCTATTCTGGACTGTCATGCTAAGATAGTCATATTGGCTATACCGAGTGTGCCAGAGATTGAGTGGCGAGGTGTCACTGATTATGTTCCCAATAGAGTGATCTCATTCTTGAAAGCCCACCGTATGGTTGGGAAGGGTTGTCTTTCGTATCTAGCCTTTATGAGGGATGTCGGTGCTAGGACTCCCAGTATTGATTTTGTTCCAGTTGTGAGGGATTTTCCTGATGTGTTTCCTGCAGACCTGCCGGACAGGGATATTGACTTAGTATTGACTTGGTGCGGGGCACTTAGCCCATTTCTATTCTGCCGTATCGTATGGCACCAGTGGAGTTGAAGGAATTAAAGGAGCAGCTTTAGGAACTCCTTGATAAAGGGTTCATTTGGCCTAGTGTGTCACCTTGGGGTGCGTTCTATTTGTGAAGAAGAAGGATGTCACTATGAGGATGTGCATTGATTATAAGCAATTGAACAAAGTAACAATTAAGAAAAAGTATCCTTTGCCTCACATTGATGATTTATACGACCAGCTTTAGGGAGGTAGAGTGTTCTCCAAGCTTGATCTCCGTTCAGGTTATCACCAGTTGAAGATCAGGGACTCGGATATTCTTAAGACAGCTTTCAAGACCCGATATGGTCATTATGGGTTCTTGGTGATGTCTTTTGGGCTAACCAATTCCCCAGCAGCGTTCATGCATTTTATGATCAGTGTTTTTCGGCCTTATCTCGACTCGTTTGTCATAATCTTCATTGATGATATTCTGGTGTATTCACGTAGTCAGGAAGAGCACGCGGAGCATTTGAGAGTTTTGTTGCAGAGATTGAGGAAGGAGAAGCTTTATGCAAAATTCTCCTAGTGTGATATTTGGCTCAGTTTAGTGGCTTTCTTGGGGCACGTGGTATCCAGCGAGGGTATTCAGGTTGATCCAAAGAAGATAATGGCGGTTCAGAGTTGGCCCAGACAATCCTCAGTCACAGGGATTCGCAACTTTCTTGGTTTGGCAGGCTATTATCATTGGTTTGTTCAGGGATTCTCATCTATCGCATCTCCCTTAACCAAGTTGACTCAGAAGGGTGCTTCATTTGTATGGTCGGACGAGTGTGAGGAGAGCTTTCAGAAGCTCAAGATAGCCTTGACCAAAGCTCCAGTGTTGGTTCTACCATCAGATTCAGGTTCATATACCGTGTATTGTGATGCTTTGAGAGTTAGTATTGGTTATGTTTTGATGCAGGAGAGTAGAGTTATTGTTTATGCTTCCTGTCGGTTGAAGCCCCATGAAATGAACTACTCTTTTCATGATTTGGAGTTGGCTCCCATAGTTCATGCATTAAAAATTTAGAGGCATTACTTGTATGGTGTGTCTTGTGAGGTATTTACTGATCATCGTAGCCTCCAGCACTTGTTCAAACAGAAGGATCTCAATTTGAGACAACGGAGGTGGTTGGAGTAGCTTAAGGATTATGATATCACTATATTGTATCATCCGGGAAAGGCCAATGTAGTGGCCGATGCCTTGAGCCGAAAGGCGGTGAGTATGGGCAGTGCATATATTCTAGTTGGAGAAAGACCTCTTGCAGTTGACGTTCAGGCCTTGGTCAATCAGTTCATGAGGATAGATATTTTGGAGCCTAGTCGGGTATTGGCTTGTGTGGTTTCTCTGTCTTCCTTATATTATCGCATAAGAGAGCGCCAGTATGATGATACGCATTTGCTTATCCTTAAGGACAGAGTTCAGCACGATGATTCTAGAGATTTGACCATTGGTAATGATAGGGCGTTGAGGATGCAGAGCTAGATTTGTGTGACCAATGTGGATGTTCTTAGGGAGTTGGTTCTGGAGGAGGCCCATAGCTCGCGGCATTCAATTCATCCAGGTGCCGCGAAGATGTATCAGGATTTGAGGCAACATTATTGGTGGAAGAGAATGAAGAAAGACATTGTGGGATTTGGAGCTCGGTGTCTGAATTGTCATCAGGTGAAATATGAGCATCAGCGACCGGGTGGCTTGCTTCAGCGGATGGATATTCCAGAGTGGAAGTGGGAGAGTATCACTATGGACTTTGATGTTGGACTTTCACAGACTTTGAATAAGTTCGATGCTATTTGGGTGATTGTGGATTGGCTGACCAAGTCCGCGCACTTCATTCCTGTGTGTACTACCTATTCTTCAGAGCGGTTGGCAGAGATCTATATCCGGGAGATTTTTCGTTTGCATGGTGTCCCAGTTTCCATCATTTCAGATAGGGGCACTCAGTTTACTTCATAGTTTTGGAGGTCTGTGTAGTGAGAGTTGGGTACTCAGGTTGAGTTGAGCACAACTTTTCGCCCTCAAACGGATGGGCAATCCGAGCGCACTATTCTGATATTGGAGGACATATTATGTGCTTGTGTCATTAATTTTGGAGGGTCATGGGATCGGTTTCTACCCCTTCTAGAGTTTTCTTATAACAATAGCTACCAGTCGAGTATTCAGATGGCTCCATATGAGGCCTTGTACAGGAGTCGATATATATCTCCAGTTGGTTGGTTCGAGCCGGGTGAGGGTAGGCTATTAGGGACACACTTGGTGTAGGATGCCTTAGAAAAGGTTAAGGTGATTCAGGAGAGGCTTCGTACAACGCAGTCAAGGTAAAAGAGTTATGCTGACAGGAAGGTTTGAGATGTGTCCTACATGGTTGGCGAGAAGATTTTGTTGAAGGTTTCACCCATGAAGGGTGTTATGAGATTTGGAAAGAAAGATAAATTGAGTCATTGGTTCATTGGGCCTTTTGAGGTGCTTCGGAGGATTGGGGAAGTGGCTTATGAGCTTGCCTTGCCACCTAGCTTATCGAGTGTGCATACATTATTTCATGTTTCTATGCTCCGAAAGTATATTGTGGATCCGTCTCATGTTTTGGATTTCAGCACGGTTCAGTTGGATGATGATTTGACTTATGATGTGGAGCCAGTAGCTATTTTGGGTCGTCAGGTTCAAACGTTGAGGTCAACAAATATAGCTTCAATAAAAGTGTAGTGGGGAGGTCGACACTTGGAGGAGACTACCTGGTAGACCCAGCGGGAGATGCAAAGCAGATAACCTTACCTGTTTGAGGCTTCTTGTATGTTTCTTGACTCATTCGAGGACGAATATTTGTTTAAGTTGGGGAGGATGTGACGACCCGACCAGTCATCTCATGAGTTATCACTCTATTTCCCCCATTTCTGCTTATTATTGCTTTGTATAATGGTTCTACATGTGATCGGGTTGATTGGTTAGGGTTCATAAAGGATTTGGTAAGGTTAGAGACACTTAGTCTCTTTTGAGGAAGGTTATGCTGAAAAAGTCAATCAGAAGTTGTCTTATATGTTAGAGGGCTCGGATGTGAGTTCCGATGGTTCGAATATCTTCGGGAGGTGATTTGGGACTTAGGAGTGTGATCGGAATGAGTTTTGGAGGTCTGGAGTAGATTTAGGTTTGAATTGGCGAAAGTGGATTTTTGGCGATTTCCGGTTGGTAGGTGAGATTTTGATATAGGGGTAGAAATGGAATTATAAGAGTTTCAGTAGTTCTGTTGTGTCATTTGGGTTGTGTGGGCAAAATTTCAAGTCATTCGGACGTGGTTTGGCTGAGTTTTTTTATCAGAAACAGAATTCGGAAGATTTTGGAAACTTAGGCTTGAATCCGATGTGTTTCGATTGATTTGATGTTATTTGAGGGGTTTTGAAGATTGGTACAAGTTTGAATAAGATTTTGGGATATGTTAGTGCCTTTGGTTGAGGTCTCGTGGGCCTCAGGTGAGTTTCGGGTGGTCAATCGGACCATTTCATGAAGTTTGGAATTGCAGAAATCGGCTGCTCAGTGTTGCAAAAAAATGAACTTCGCGTTCACGAGAGGGGAGCCGCAATCGCGAAGGGTTAGCTGGAGAAGGCGGAGATTTTGGCCTTTGCGTTCACGATGAAGGCTCTGCGTTCGTGAAGGGCTGGGAAGTGATTCACCGCGTTTGCGATGTAAGCTCCACGTTCGCATAGAGGAAATTGGCTAGCTGGGTTTGAGGTGTTTTGTTCATCGCGTTTGCGGGAAAGGGAGCGCGTTCGCGAAGAGTAAGGTTGTGGAACCATCGCGTTATCTAGTGGCATGATACGATCACAAAAGAGGAATTTTGGTCAAAGGTGATTTGTGCTTACGCGAAGAAGGATTTCAGGCCTGGGCAGAATATTTAAGTACTCATCTTGTCCGCGATATTTAGGTTTATTTCTTCCATTGTTGTCCGTTTTTGGATTTTTTTGAAGGGGATTGAAGAGGGATTCAAGGGAAATCACTTTGAGGTAAGAATTTTGGACTTAAAACTTGATTCTATTGTGAAATCTACCGAATAAATCGTGGAATCTAAGCCAAAAATTGAGGGACTAGGGCTTGAGATTAAGAGACTTTAAAATGAGAATTTGAGGGGCCATTTGGACTCCGATTTTAGTGTTCTTGGTATGTATGGACTCGTGGGGAGATAAGGAATTTATTGATGTAAAAATTATCAAATTTTGAGACGTGGGACTGGGGGTCGGGTTTTTGTAATTTCGGGATTTATGTTGCAAATTGATTATTCTTGCTTGGGTTTCATTCCCTTAGCATATTTTGACGTCCCCGCTTTTATTTTAGATAGATTCGATGCGAGTGGAGGCCGATTCGAGGAGCAAAGGCGTCGCGAGCTTTAAATTTGACCGGTTTGAGGTGGGTAATGATTGTAAATGATGTTCTGAGGGTATGAAACCCCGGATTGCACATCGTTGTGCTATATTAAAGTGACGCACATGCTATATGACGAGCGCGGGGTTGTGAACTATTAGGGGATTGTGATTTAGTCCGTCCCGAATGACTATTTTATTGCGTATTTGACTTAAGTCTATTTGCTATCATTATTATTTGGGCTGAATGCCATATTTGAACTTCGTGCCAACTATTTGAACCCTTAGGGGACTTTTATTGATATTTCCTCACTGTTTTGACTTTATCCTGAACTCAGTCATGTTATATTTCACTGTTTTCGTACTCATCTATATTTACTCTGTTTTAACACTTAAATGATCCTTTAAATGATATTTTAGGCTGAGAATTATGTTTTACTATTACTCGAGTGGCTTGTGAAGATTTTGACTGAATAAGGCTAAGGGCCTATGGTGTGAGGAAACATTTGATATTGATTATGAGGCCGAGGGCCTGAGATATGTACGCCACGAGGTGACTTGATTGATATGAGGCCGGGAGCCTAGTGATGATGCCTCGAGATGGCTTGATATTACGCTTGGGCCGTAAGGGGCCCCTCCAGGAGTCTGCACACCACCAGTGAGCGAGGTACCCATTGTAATGTGAGATATAGCCCGAAGGGCTGGTATTGTTCTGAGATTTTACCCGAGGGGCAGATTTGTGGATACTGTGCCCGAGAGGCGAACCTTTATATGTTTATTTTCCTTAATTGCCTGTCATTTAGCTGCTTAAATTGTTGAAAAAGGTTTTTGTGAAGTTTAATTTGAGTTAAATGACTTTCACATATCTTTTACAAATTTTACTGCTTCATTATAGTCTGCAAATGTGCTTTACGTGATTTCTTGCTTTCAGTCTTTATTTATGATTATTACTCACTGAGTTGGAGTACTCACTTTACTCCCTGAACCCGTGTGCAGATTCAGGCGCATTTGGTCCGGCTCCCGAGTGCTGATCATTTCCAGCTCAGGCGGATCCGAGGAGTCTCTAGGTAGCTATCGGTGTTCGCAACCCAAAGCTCTTCCCTATCTTTATTTCTTCATGTTCTTAGTTTCTGTATTAAACTCTTTAGTTTTTCTCTGAGTATTCCAGATTGTTTAGATGCTCATGACTACTGACACCCTGATATCAGGCTGTGTTGGGTTGTATTCTGCAAATCATACTACTAACTGCTTAAACTTGGGTTTATTTTATCATGTTTTAGACTGTTTCTTACTGTTTAATTGTTAAATACTGAAACGAGAAGTGTCGGCTGGCCTTGTCTTCACGAGATGCGCCATTACGAACGGGTCTAGGTTTAGGGTCGTGAGATGTACTCATACTTCTGCACATATTTTTATGCAGATCCAGGTACCTCCTACCAGTCCAGGCACTAGAGAGGCGAGCTTGACTCGGAGATTTCAAGGTATACTTGCTGATGTCTGCAGGCCTCGGAGTCCCCCTCTTTCTAGTCCATTTTATTTCCTTATCCTTTTATAGACACTGATGTATAGAGATGTTCGGTACCATCTTATAGATCTTGTGACTTGTATTCACCCGGGTTTTGGAAAATTTTTACATGCTGAGTTGCGAAATTTCTTTATAATAGATGTTGAATATTTGAGAATTTATTCGTTATTTTCGCATGTTGTTAGGCTTACCTAGTCTTAAAGACTAGGTGCTATCACGATATCCTACGGAGGAAAATTGGGTTCGTGGCAGTGAACTTTTGTACTTATGTTCTGCTTTTTTACTTAACATTAGATTTAACAGTAATTTTTTTCTCATTTGGAAAGGTGAAACTTGAATCTCAATGTCATAACTTTACTCTGTTGGGGATGACAGACAGAAGTGATAAAAAAAAAATTAAAAAAAAAAAGAGTTAAATTTTGAAAACTTATCACTTGCATGTTGCTTTTAAAAGTCTAGGTAAGGTTTGTTCAGTCAATTTGTTTCTATTCTGATTATTTAATAATTTATTTATATTTGCTTCAGACCTAATTAAAAGTCAGTGGCAAAATTAAAATTTAAGATTAAATTTTCATTAGAATGAGTTTTCTTTGTATTTTTTGATTTGTTTATACATGTATGTTTATTTTTGATTTGTTTTATAGTAATTTATTTAGGTTTTGCTTATTTAATTTATAATTTGTCTAGGTTAGTTTAGAATGAATACCAAAGTCATTGTGGACTCTGAACCTTGTGGTCATTATGAAATTCATTAACTTTGATAATTTAAAATTGAAATTGCCATGTGTTATACGGAAGCTCGCAGAGCAAACTTTATATAACAATAAATCATATGAGAAAAGAAAAATATATAAAAAATAAATGCAATAATATGATTTGGTCACTTGACCTATATATGAGCAATTCACTAAAAAAAATACACAAACCTTTTCTGTCAAAAAAGGAATAGCCAAATAAGGAATAAAGTTTATATTTATCTTTTAAGAAAAAAAACAAAATAATTGTAGCAAATATTTTGCCCATGCTTCAAACGAAAATTAAAACTCAAATGATAAATTAGGTCAGATACACCAGCATAACATTTTATTATTATTATTATTATTATTATTATTATTATTATTATTATTATTATTATTTTATACAATAAAATATGCTCCATATAATAACTACTACACTCTCTATTTCAATTTAAGTGACACTTTCCTTATTAGTCCGTTGCAAAAAAATTATACATTTCTATATTTAGAAATAATTTAACTTTAAACTTTTATTTTTTCCACTATACCCTTCAGAGGCAGATGTAGTATTGCACCGATGGGTTTAACTGAACCCATAACTTTTGATTCAAAGTAAAAATCTATATGTCAAAATTCATTAAAATTGCAAAAATAGTAGATATGAACCCATAACTTTAATAATATAATGAGTTCAATGCTAAAAACTATAAAAGTTAAACCTGTTGGGTTTAAATCATGGATCCGCCTCTAATACCCTTAATGAGAAGCTTTTATAGCCACAGAAATGTCATGGCCTCACAAAGCTTTTGCCCTTTTAGCTTTTAGGAAAACATATTTCAAAAGTCTTCTTTTTGTTTCCATAAACTTTTTTCCAAGTCAAACTAGCACATCTAAATTGAAACGGAGGGAGTATTAAATTACTAACTCATCTAAATCCTTTTGTAACGACCCGACCAATCATTTTGATCTCTAGCGCGTTGTCTAGTGGTTTGAGGCCTCGAGTAGCGTCATTTCATGTTTTACGACTTATGCGTGTGGTCGGAATCAGATTTCAGAATTTCGGAGTTGATTCAGATGGAAAATCCTCAATTCAGAAGCTTTGAGTTGGAAGAGTTGACCAAGGTTTGATTTTTGAGTAAACGACCTCGGGAATCGGATTTGAAGGTCTCACTAGGTTTGTATGATTATTTCGAACTTGGGTGTATGTTTTGGTTGAGTGCCGGTTTGCCCGTGAGCATTTCAACGCTCATTTTGGAAATCTGGCATTTTGAAAGTTTTAGAAATTCCTAAGTTTGACCTAAAGTGGACTTTGGTGTTATCGATGTTCGTTTGGGATTCCAAGCCTTGGAATATGTTCGTATCGTGATTTATGACTTATGTGTAAAGTTTGTCATCATTCTGGAATGTTTACGTATGAGTCGGACACATTCGTCGATGTTTGAGAGTTTAAAAGTTTAAAGAAAGTTTTTGACCATCAATGTGCAATTTTGATGTTGTTTGACGTGATTTGAAGTTTCGACTAAGTCCTTATCGCATTTTAGGACTTGTTTATATGGCTGGATGGGGTCCCGGGAGTCTCGGCTGCGAATCAGATTGGAATTGGGTCGAGTTTTGGACTGAAAGATTTGTTGAAGCTTAAGGCTTCTGGTGTGATCGCACCTGCGAGGTTTTGGCCGCAGGTGCGAGATCGTAGAAGCTGCCAAGGGGTCATAAAGCGATTCTAGCTAAGCTGGGCAATGGCTGTGGTGTTAGATTATTTTTGCATTTACGAGGTTGTAGATGCGGGTAGAAGGTTGCCGAAGCAGAATTTACCAAAGTGGCCTAGGGACATAGGAGCAGACTTGGTCACACAGGTGCGTGAGCGCAGAAGCGCTTGTTGTATGCAACAACGGAAGTGCGGATGCGCTATTTGGACCGCAGAAGTGGAGGTTGTTGGCTT
The DNA here is from genome assembly GCF_000715075.1 of Nicotiana tabacum. Lineage (NCBI taxonomy): Eukaryota > Viridiplantae > Streptophyta > Magnoliopsida > Solanales > Solanaceae > Nicotiana > Nicotiana tabacum. Next base: position 173,667,585 of record NC_134090.1, read on the forward strand.
GAGTTGGATCCCCACATGTGATGGATTTTCCATTAGGTTCAAAGCCGTAGAAGCGACTATTTGTCTGCAGATGTGAAATTCGCCTGGGCAGTGAGTTTTATTGCGGACTTAGCCCATTTCTCTCACATTTTTTATTTGGTTGCGTGATTTTTGGAGCTCTTGCAAGGTAAGTAATTCCCACATATTGTAAGTTAATTATACCAATTTTATAAAGATTAAACAACCTAGGAAAGGGTGTCAGCCTACATAAACAACTTCTCATTAACATGGAAATTTGTGGGAAATTTTGGACTTTTGAAGAAAAACCTAAAAATTATATTTTTAGATTTTGACCATGATTTTGAAAATGAAATTAGGAATAAATTACATATTTGAGTCCGTGATGTCATGAGAAATGTTCATCTTCAAAAATTTTCGAAATGCAGGCACGTAGGCCCGCGGGTTGACTTTGTTGACTTTTCAAGCAGAGTTGGAAACTGTTATAAATTAATTGATTATGATATTGGAGTATATTTTTATTGATTTTCCTGATTGTTTGACTAGTTTCAGATTGATGGGCATCGGCTTGAGGTGTTAGAGAGGCATGAGAGCCGGTTACGGAACTTCGGAGTGAGGTAAGTCTCCTGTCTAACCTTGTGAGGGGGAAATTACCCTGTATGTAATATATTTATTACATGCAGCTGTGGGAGCTATGCACGTAGGAGGTGACGAGTGTCTGTGTGTATGCTAGAATTCCTGATTATGTCCGGGTAGACTAACATTTACGCCATGTTTTAGTTGTACTGTTTGAGTTATCCTTGCCTTTTCAACTCTTTTATTTCGCATTACAACATGAGGCTAGTCTTGCATAGAGTGATGGACTTGATATTGTAGAGAATTGATGAGCTACTTGATTATTTACGCAATAATTGTGCTACTCTTACGAATTTCTCCCCCATTGAGCGTTTCCATCAAAAAGCTTCCTTAAATTTCATAACTCACACATGTATTCGTGAATTTGGTTAAGGACCCATTAAAGCATCTTATTCTAATGGGATCGGGTTGTTCGCCTTTGCATGATTATATACTACACTCTTATGGGATCGGGGTGTTCACCTCGACAGGATTAGGTACCACACTTTTATAGGATCGGACCATTCGCCTCGACAGGATTATGTACCACACTCTTTTAGGCTCGGGCAGCTTGCCTCGACAGGATTATGTACCACACTCATATGGTATCGCGATGTTCCCCTCGACAAAATTATGTGCTACACTTTAATGGGATCGGGTCGTTCGCCTTCGTAAGATATTGTAACACACTCTTATGGGATCGGGTTGTTCACCTCGGTATTTCTATAAAACATAATATCGGATAGGGTCGTTCGCCTCAGCATTGCTATATAACACTTTTATGGGATTGGGTTGTTCGCCTCGGTAACTTCATGAACTACTATTATGGGATCGGGCTGCTAGCCTCGGCAACTTCATGAACTACCATTATGGGATCAGGCCATTCACCTCAGCAGAATTGTTCGTTATATTTGACTACATGCCATTGTATCCTTGAGTTTTTCCTATCTTGAGTTGTGGTGACCTATCTGGTGGGGACCATATTATATATTCCATTAGAGGAGGTAACAGATAATTGAAGACTTGTGTTTACTGTTCAAATAAGGATCATATCACGTACCTATACTTATTTTACTATTTTATTACCATGTTTCATACTATTTTAATTTCTACTGTATTTGATTTATTGGACCACTAATAAATGTCGATGTCGATCCCTCGTCACTACTTTTCTGGGGTTAACTAGATACTTACTGGCTACGCGTTGATTTACGTACTCATGCTATATTTCTGCACTTATTGTATAGGTACATATTTCTGATGGTCTTTTGGGCGCAAAAGCGCAGCTATTGCGGGAACTTTAAGGTGAGCTGCATCCCATATTACGATCTGCAACATATAAAGTCTCCATCATAATTTTTTTATATTATCCTTTTTATCTTTCAAGACAGATGTTGTATTTTATTGTATTTCCTAGTAGATGCTCATGCATTTGTGACACTGGATTTTGGGGTTCCTAGTGGAGGTTCACTATTGTAGTTCACATTATTATAATTATTTCACTTTATGATTTATTTACATTTAGAAATTGGTAAATAAAAGCACAGGTTTTAATGAGTGCCAGTTTTTACTCTATTATTTAATGGGATTTCGTGATTTCAACAATAACAAAATGAACAATTAAGTTGGTAATTCACCATTGTGTTGCCTAATGGCGAAGTTGGGTGTCATCACGGCCTACAGTAAAATTTGTGTCGTGACTCCTTTGTCTTTGAAGATTTAGAAAATATTCCATTGGTTGAATTCATCTATTGAGTTAATGTTAAAGTATTAATTTTTTATTCAAAAAGTTATTGCATATATCCCAAAGTTAATTATTATATCACATAATTCATTTTTATTCTATATTTTGTACTTTGTTTTATAATAATAAACACAAAACACGCATTATACTTACACTAAGACTAGTCTTACAAAAGCGATAAGATAAAAAGGATTGTGTAATATTTGTGATCATGATTTTCTTTTTCATGAGCCAATAAGTTTTTCTCTTGAATGTAAAACTCATCCTCCTCCCCCCTGCCCCCCCCTCCAATTTTGAATGTTCAATTGCAATGTTCATTAAATACAGAATTTTTGTTATATAACTTAGTAGTATTAAGGCCAGGTACAAGGATAAAGATCCAGTCAAGTCTTATTTCCTCAATGAATGTTCAATTGCCTTTTAGATTCATATCGCCCATAAATAGTTAGGCTGAGATCCATTTTAAATCTTATACTTATCACAAGAATTAAAAATGAAAAAAAAATACACTAATGGCTTCCTTTAAAGTTCTTTTTTATCTAGTTATCTTGGGTCTAATTGCATATGACATCGTTTCAGTCATCCCGTAAATTTGCTATAATAGATGCTTATTAATTGTTCGCCCTATATTTTTTGAATTTACTGTCATGTCCATTGGTACATGTCACTGTTTCTTTCTTCCCTTTAACTTGCTACAATATCTTCCTGTTAATTGCTCATCCTATACTTTTCGGATTTATGGTCATGTCAATGGCACATGTCACCATTTATTTCTTCCGCTTAATTTGCTACAATATCTGCCTGTTAATTGCTCGCCCTATATATTTTTTGAATTTGTGTTTATGTCCAATGGCACATATCGTTGTTTCATTAGTCCCTTTAATTTGCTACAATATCTACATATGAATTGCTCGTCCTATATTTTTTGGATTTGTTGTCACCTCTATTTGCACATATTCATCATTTTATTCATTCATTCCTTTATTTTGCTACAATATATGCTTGTTATTAATTTCTCGCACTATATTTTTTGGATTTGCGGTCATGTGCATTGACACATATCATTATTTCATTCATCCCTTTAATTTGTTACAATATCCACATATTAATTGCTCGCCCTATATTTTTTGGATCTGTTGTCACCTCCATTGGCACTTGTTAATCGTTTCATTCATTCATTCCTTTAATTTGTTACAATATATGTCTGTTATTAATTTCTCGCCCTATATTTTTTTAATTTACGGTCATGTGCATTGATCCCTTTAATTTGTTACAACATCTACCTATTAATATCTCGCCGTATATTTTTTGGATTTATTGTCACCCCCATTGGCACATTTTTATCGTTTCATTCATCCCTTTAATTTGCTACAATATCTACCTGTTAATTGCTCACCCTATATTTTTTGGATTGCAGTCATCTCCATTGGCACATGTCATTATTTTATTTATACCTTTAATTTGCTACAATATCTATCTATTAATTGCTTGCCTTGTATTTTTTAATTTGTTGTCACGTCCATTCATTGTTTTATTTCTTTCTTTAATTTGCTACAATATCTGCCTGTTAATTGCTCGCCCTATATTTTTTTGGATTTGTAGTCATGTTCATTGGCATATATCATCGTTTTATTTATACCTTTAATTTGCTAATTGCTCGTCCTATAATTTTCGGGTTTATGGTCATTTTGTGTTTAATAGGTAAATCATAAATATTTATTAAGATTGTAGTGTCTAATAGGAAAAAAAGGTCTGGTGAGGTGTTAATGTAAAAAAAGCAGACAGGTCTAATGGGAAGCTTATGTATTTGCCTCTAGTTTAAGTTTTAGAAACTACTTTTCACATAATTATAGTGAGTGTTCTAATTGAAGGGACAACCTTGGTCGAACCCTTGAGGCTATCAGACTGACTAGTGTTAAATAATATTTCTAAAAGGCCTATAAAAATCCAAGTCTGATCCTATTTAATTAACTGGTGAGTCCCTTTGGGGGTATTCGATAAAATTGAAACCCTCAGAACACCTGACCATATTTAAATTTTTATTACCTTTAGTATGTAAATATTTTTAAGTTTAGTTTACATATTTTAGATTTTGTATCACTTTTTGTCGTTTTTTATCCAAGAAAATTCAAAATGATAAAAAAGTCACACTTTTATATATTAGATTTATCTTTCATTTACAAAGAAAAGAAATTCAAAAAATATGCCTTCCTCTAAATTAGTTTTAATAATTTTTAGATTAGAAGTAGGTAACTCCCCCCCTCCCCCATCTCTCTCGCTTATCATCTTACATGGAAGTACACCATAAGTAAATTGATGGAATGTGATGACCTTTTGGTCATCACTTGTGTTGCAACTGAATTCAGTGTTCCGAGGCCTAAAAACCACTTTTTTACCTCACCTTGATTTGCGTGTGTGGTCCGGACCTATATCCCGAAAGCCTTCTATGTGAAAATATGAGAAATAGAAATTTTTAAAGTTAAAAACTTGATTATGGTTGACTTTGGTCAATATTTTGAGCAAACAGACCCGGATCCGTATTCCGACGATCCCGGGAGGTCCGCAGTAATATGCCGGAAATGAATTCCGAGGTCCCAAGCCGTAGAAATCAAATTTTTTGAAAGAAATTATTTTACTGAATTATATAAGAAATAAAGAAAAGAATTATTGTTTGAAACCATTGTTATCGGGCCCGTATTTTGGTTCCAGGGCCCGGTACAAACTTGTTATAGTATTTGAAAGATGACTGTGAAATTTGGTGAAAAACGAAGTTTATTTGACGTGAGTTGGACTTCTGGTTGAAGATTTATGAACTTTGAGAGTTCTTAATGAAAATGTTGAGTTTTGAGATTAATTCATGATTTTTCATGTTGTTTTGATGATGTTATCGCACGGGTAGGTCCATATGATGTTTTTGAGTTAGTATGCACACTTGGTTTGGAGTTCTGAGGACTCGATTGAGTGTCGGGTAAGTTCCGGAATGTCTTTGGCTTAAAACCAAAAGTTGCAGGTCTCTGAACCTGCTAGTGCGGTCTGCAAGAAAACATGTGTGACCGCGGAAGGAGCCGGTGCGTTCCGCGATCGACCTTGTGCGGTGCGCGGTGGAGGGCTGTGCGGCCGCAATCGACTTTGTGCGGTCCGTACAGGGCACTGGATTGCAGTATCCTCAGGAAGGACTATGGTCGTAGTCCATTTTGTGCGGTCCGCACAGGTGGTCTGACAGGGGTATAAATAGTCGGGATTTTCAGTTATTTTCATTTTTCAAAACCCCAAAAAAAAATAAGAGGGGATTTTTCAAACAACGTTTCTTCTCCAAAACGTTGGTAAGTGATTTCTAACTCATTTTTTGCACTCCTTAACATCTTTTAACATGATTTCAACTCAAAATCAATGATTTTTATGGGGGAAATTGGGTATTTTGGGTAGAACTTAGGTTTTTCAAAAATTTGGGATTTGGACCTCGATTTGAGGTCCGGTTTCAAAACAAATTATATATTTGAGTTCGTGGGGGAATGGGTAATCGGGTTTCGGTTAAAACCTCGGGTTTTGACCATGTGGGCCCGGGGAAAATTTTTGATTTTTGGGTAAAACTTTAGAAAACTCATTTTCATGCATTCAAATTTTTTCATTTAGCGTTTATTGATGTAATTAAGTAACTTATGACTAGATACGAGCGAATTAGTGGTGGAATCAGGGGGTAAAGCTATAATTGAGTCGTGAATTATGTTCGTGGCATCGAGGTAAGTGTTTGGTCTAGCCTTAGCTTGAGAGATTAGGAGTTGAGTCTTATTTGCTATGTGGTAATTATTGAGTACGACGTATATGCATGGTGACGAGAATCTATACGTTGGTGTCTAGCATGACCGTAAATCTTTAAATTGTGAATATCTTGATTTCGTTGTATCTTACATGCCTGTTGATGATTTCTATTTGTTGTGAAAAGTTTGTGGAAGGAATCACCTTTGAACATCGAGGAGCATTGGCTCAAGTGATATCACGAATTGTGAAAGTACATGAGTTGATTGAACCCTTTAGAGCATTGGCTCAAGTGGTAAAGTGAATTGTGAATAGGAGAAAGAAGTCATTAAATTGTTCCCTTGCCGGGATATAGTTGTTTACTTGGTTATCTCGCTTGCCGGAATGTTGAGATTATTGATGTTGCTCCTTGCCGGGACTTATTTGTTAAATTGTTGTTCCCTTGCCAGGATTCCCATTATAATCTTGTTTATTCCTTTCCCCCCATTGTTTGTGATTGTTGTTTGGGTGAGGAAGAGTGCTAAAGCACGAAGGGTGATGGCGTGCATTGTTTGTTATTGTGAGGAAAGAGTGTAAAGCACGAAGGGTGATGTTGTGCCGCACGATGTACCATTCCGTGCCGATTTTATTGATTACATGATAAGGAAAGAGAGTAAAAGCATGAAAGGTGATACCGTGCACATTTTTATTATATGATTGCTTTGGTAAAGACGAGAGTAAAAGCATGAAGGGTGATGTCGTGCACACTTTTATTATATAACTACTTTGGTGAGGACGAGAGTAAAAGCATGAAGGGTGATGCCATGCATTTGTTGATTTCTGATTCTTTGTTGATATCTGAGTTATGTTGATTCTTTCCTTACTTGATGTCTTTCTATTCGGAACTGTTATCTCCCCCACAACATGCCCCCCCTCTCATATTAACTGGTTATTTATGTATTTCTTTTCCGCTGTATATATTTGAACTGCACAGGTTTATTAGGTAGTCTAGTCCTAGACTCGTCACTACTTCGGCGAAGTTAGGCTAGACACTTACCAACACATGGGGTTGGCTGTGCTGATACTACACTCTACACTATGTGCAGATCCCGAAGCAGCGTTTGGAACATAGTGTGGAGGCTACCTTCAGTCCACGCGGAGATCCAAGGTAGACCTGCAGGCGTCCGCAGGCCCTGGCATCTACTCTATTCCTATTTCTTGTTTCATTTTCCCTTTATTCAGAAATAGTGTATTGTCATTTTCTTCAGACTTTGTATGTAGCAAATCATAGACCGTTTGTGGCATAGTGACACCGGATTTTGGGTGCTTTAAGTTTTTAAGAGTTGTAATAGATGCAAATTTCACATATTTAGATCTTATCTTCCGCTTAATTATTTAAAAATTCTGCTATTTTCATGTTATCGTCTTATATTTGTTAAAAAGAAATAATTGGTTAGTGAAGTAATTATATTAAAGGGTTAGCTTGCCTAGCTCACATTAGTAGGCGCCATCACGACTCCCGAGGGACGAAAATTTGGGTCGTGACAAGTTGGTATCAGAACTCTAGGTTACATGGGTCTCACAGTTCACAAACAAGCTTAGTAGAGTCTAAGGGATCGGTATGGAGACGTCTGTATTTATCCCCTAGAGGCTACAGAGTTAGAAACAACTTCACATTTATTCTCTCCTGTCGTACGGTTTGGTTTCTCAATGCTAATTGAACTTCTACTCTGTTCTTTCGCAGATGGCAAGAACACGCGCTTCCTCATCCACTAACCAGCAGCCCGAGCCCCTAGCAGCAACTTCCACGAGGGTTAGAGGGCGAGGCCGAGGCCGAGGACATGCTAAAGGCCGAGGTAGGAGCAGAGCTCGGCCCCGAGCAGCAGCACTAGTGGGGGGCCTCAGGTTGACTTTGATGACGAGGTTCCGGCCCCAGCAGTTCCGGTGTGCCCAACTCAGGTCACAGAGGGGTTTATTGCTACCCCAGTTCTTTAGGATGCTCTGGTCCGTCTAGTGGGCCTCATGGAGAGTGTCACCGAGCGGGCTTGCTTCCTGTAGCACCAACCATCTCTCAGGCTGGAGGAGGAGCCCAAACTCGTCCTACTCGCACTCCGGAGCAGGTAGCTCCCCAGATTCAGACTCTAGCAGTTCAGCCAGTTGGATCAGTTCAGCCGGGTGTGGTAGCTCAGACCGGTGATGGAGCATCTATGTTTGTCGATGCTTTGTGGAGGTTCGGTAGGTTTACCAAGCTCTTCAGTACTACTTTCAACGGTGCATCTACTAAGGATCCCCAAGATTATCTAGACAGCTTCCATGAGGTTCTCAGGAACATGGGGATAGTTGAGACCAATGGGGTCGATTTTGCCACTTTTCGCTTGTCTGGATTTGCCAAGACTTGGTGGAGAGATTATTGCTTGGCTAGACCAGCCGGATCACCAGCCTTGAATTGGGAGCAGTTTGCACATCTATTTCTAGAGAAGTTTCTCCCCATTACTCAGAGAGAGGCCTATCGGAGGTAGTTTGAGCATCTCTAGCAGGGATCTATGACTGTTACCCAGTATGAGACTAGGTTCATCGACTTGGCTCGTCATGATCTTACCATACATCCCACTGAGAGAGAGAGAGAGGGTGAGGAGCTTCATTGATGGACTTATTCAGCCGGTTCGTCTTTAGATGGCTAGGGAGGCTGGGAGTGAGATATCTTTCCAGGAGGCAGCCAATGTGGCCCAGAGAGTTAACATGATTCTTTCACAGGAAGGTGGTCATGGGTCAGAAAAGAGGCCCCATCATTCAGGACGATTCAGTGGTACCTTGTCTGGAGGTAGGGATTCGTATGGTAGAGGCCATCCTCCTAGGCCTTTTTAGTTAGCACTTTAGGTTTCTCACGGTGCTTCAGGTAGCCGTGGTCCTCAGATGCAGTATTCTGATCAGTAGACCTACAGTGCACCACCAGCTCCTATCAGTGCAACGCCACTTCAGAGTTTTTGGGGTGGTCATTCAGGTCGTCAGGGCCAATATCGCAGCAACCAAGGGCTTGCTGCACTTGTGGTGATATGGGTCACATTTTTAGGTTTTGCCCTCGAGCACTGAGTAATTCTCAGCATCAGGGTTCTCGTGCCATGGTACAGGCACCAGGTGTTCCACAGCCCGCCCAACTAGCTAGATGTAGGAGTATAAGTGCTAGAGGTGGAGGTAGAGGTACTAGAGGTAGAGCTCAGGTCGCTAGAGGTGGAGGCCAACCAGCAGCAGGTCGTCCCAGAGATGTAGCTCAAGGTGGTGGGCCCCAGCCCCTGTGTTATGCTCTTCTATCCAGGCCCGAAGCTGAGGCTTCGGATGCAGCTATTCTGGTACTGTTCTGGTTTGTGATAGAGATGCTTCAGTATTATTTGATCCAGGGTCTATATACTCGTATGTGTCATCTTATTTTGCACTATATCTGGTCATGCCTAGTGATTCTTTGAGTGCTCCTATTTATGTGTCTACACCGGTGGGTAATTCTATTGTGGTAGATCGAGTCCATCATTTATGTATAGTTGTGATTGGGGGTCTTGAGACTCATGTAGATTTGCTTCTTCTAGATATGGTTGATTTTGATGTCATATTAGGAATGGACTGGTTATCACCTTACCATACTATCTTGGACTGTCATGTCAAGACTATGACCTTAGCCTTGTCGGGTTTATGTCGTTTAGAGTGGAGAAGGACTCCTGGTCATTCCACCCGTAGTGTTATCTCGTATGTGAAGGCTCGATGTATGGTCGAGAAGGGGTGTTTGGCCTATTTGGCATATGTTCGTGATTCTAGTGCTGAGGTTCCTTCTATTGATTCTGTTCCCATTGTTCTTAAATTTCCTGATGTATTCCCTTCAGACCTGCCGGGTATGCCACCCATAGGGATATTGACTTTTGCATTGATTTGGCTCTAGGCGCTCAGCCCATTTCTATCCTACCGTATCGTATGGCCCCGCTTGAGTTGAAAGAGTTGAAGGAGCAGTTGCAAGACTTGCTTGGGAAGTATTTCATTAGACCTTGTGTTTCTCCTTGGCCTGAACAGGTGTTGTTTGTTAAGAAGAAAGATGGGTAAATGAGAATGTGTATTTATTACCGGCAATTGAACAAGGTTACAATCAAGAATAAGTATCCATTGCCGAGGATTGATGATTTGTTTGATCAGCTTCAGAGTGCCAAGGTATTTTTGAAGATTGACTTGAGATCTGGCTACCATCAGTTGAGGATTAGGGCATCCAATGTCTCTAAGATAGCTTTCCGCACTCGGTACAGGCATTATGAGTTCTCTGTGATGTCATCCGGGTTGATAAATTCCCCAGCAGCTTTTATGGATTTGATGAACCGAGTGTTCAGGCCTTATTTGAATTCGTTCGTGATTGTCTTCATTGATGCCATTTTGATTTATTCTTGCAGCTAGGAGGAGCACGAGCATCATCTTAGAGTGGATCTTCAAACCTTGAGGGATAGTCAGTTATATGCTAAGTTCTCAAAGTGTGAGTTCAGTTGCATTCCTGGGTCATGTTTTATCGGCGGAGGGTATTTAATTTGATCCGAAGAAGATTGAGGCAATCAAGAACTGGCCTAGACCAGCATCACAAAGATTCAGAGTTTCTTGGGATTGGCAGGTTACAATCATCGGTTCGTGGAGGGGTTCTCATCTATCGCAGCCCTGATGACCAGGTTGACCCAGAAGGGTGCCTAGTTCAGATGGTCGGATGAGTGTGAGGCAATCTTTCAGAAGCTCAAGACAGCTCTACTACGTCACCTATGTTGGTTTTGCCCACAGGTTCAGGGCCTTATATAGTCTATTTTGATGCATCTCGTATTGGACTTGGTGCACTATTGATGCAGGATGGCAAGGTCATTGCCTATGCTTCGAGGCATTTGAAGGTTCATGAGAAGAACTATCTAGTTCATGATTTGGAGTTGGCATCCATTGTTCACGCGTTGAAGATTTGTAGGCATTATCTGTATGGCGTGGCATGTGAGGTGTTCATGGATCACAAGAGTCTTCAGTATTTGTTCAAGCAAAAGGAGTTGAATTTGAGGTAGAGGAGGTGGTTGGAGTTGTTGAAATATTATGATATCACCATCTTATATCATCCGGGAAAGGCCAATATGGTGGCCGATGCTTTGAGTAGGAAGTTGGCCAGTATGGGCAGTCTTGCTTATATTCCGGTCAGTGAGAGACTGCTTGCTTGGAATGTTCAGGCTTTGGCCAATCAGTTTGTGAGGTTGGATGTTCTGAGCCCAGTCGGGTGTAGCTTGCACGGTCGCTTGTTCTTCTTTATTGGAGCATATCCGTGATCGGTTGTATGATGATCCCCATTTGTGTGTCCTTAGAGACATGGTGCAACACGGATATGCCAAGCAGGTTACCTTAGGTGACGATGGAGTTTTGAGATTGCAGGGTTGAGTTTGTGTGCCTAATGTGGATAGGCTTCGATAGTTGATTTTAGAGGAGGCCCATATTTCCCGTTACTTTATTCATCCGGGAGCCGCTAAGATGTATTAGGATTTGTGGCAGCATTATTGGTGGCGGAGAATGAAGAAGGATATCGTCACATATGTGGCTCGGTGTTTGAATTATCAGCAGGTTAAGTACGAGCATCAAAGGCCTGATGGTTTATTTCAAAGGATTAAGCTTCCCGAGTGGAAGTGGGAGCGGATCACTATAGATTTCGTTGTTGGACTCCCGCAGACTCGGAGGAGGTTTGAAGTAGTATGGGTCTTTGTTGATAGGCTGACCAAGTCAGCACATTTCATTCCTGTGGCAGTCTCCTATTCTTCCTAGAAGTTAGCTGAGATCTATATTCAGGAGATTGTTCGTCTTCATGGTGTTCCTGTGCCTACCATTACGGATCGAGGTACGCAGTTTAGCTCGCGCTTCTGGAAAGCAGTTTAGCGAGAGTTGGGCACGCGGGTTGAGTTAAGCACATCGTTTCATCCTCAAACGGACGGGTAGTCCGAGCGGACCATTCAGATTTTGGAGGATATGCTTCGAGCTTGTGTCATTGACTTTGGAGGCTCGTGGGATCAGTTTTTGCCTTTAGCAGAGTTTGCCTACAACAACAGCTACCAGTCGAGTATCCAGATGGCTCCTTATGAGGCTTTATATAGTAGGTGATGTCGGTCTCTGGTTGGATGGTTTGAGTCGGGAGAGGCTCGATTGTGGGGTACGAATCTGGTTCAGGAGGCCTTAGACAAGGTCATGATTATTCAGGATAGGTTTCATATAGCTCAGTCCAGGCAAAAGATTTATGCCGACCACAAGGTTCGAGATCTGGCTTTCATGGTCGGTGAGCGGGTATTGCTTCGAGTGTCGCCCATGAAGGGCGTGATGAGATTTGGGAAGAAGGGCAATCTTAGACCTAGGTTCATTGGCCCGTTTGAGATTCTTGATCGAGTGGAGAGGTGGCTTATACACTAGCATTGTCGCCGAGCTTATCAGCCGTAAATCCAGTATTTCATGTGTCCATGCTTTGGAAATATCACGGCGATCCATCCCACGTGTTAGATTTCAGCACTATCTAGTTGGACAAAGACTTGTCTTATAAGGAAGAGCCGGTGGCTATTCTAGACCGGCAGGTTCGTCAATTGAGATTGAAGAGTTTTCCTTTTGTTCATGTTTAGTGGAGAGGTCAGCCTCCTAAGGCATCGACCTGGGAGTCCGAGTCAGATATGCGGAGCCGTTATCCCCATCTTTTTCCCGACTCAAGTACTTCCTTCATATGTTTGTTCGAGGATGAACGATTGTTTTAGAGGTGGAAAATGTGATGACCCAAAAGGTCATCACTTGTGTTGCAAGTGAATTCAGTGTTCCGAGGCCTAAAAACCTCTTTTTACCTCACATTGATTTGCGTGCGTGATCCGGACCTATATCCAGAAAGCCTTCTATGTGAAAATATGAGAAATAGAAATTCTAAAAGTTAAAAACTTGAATATGGTTGACTTTGGTCAACATTTTAAGCAAACGGACCCAGATCCATGTTCCGACGATCCCGGGAGGTCCGCAGTAAAATATGGGACTTGGGCGTATGCCCGAAAATGAATTCTGAGGTCCCAAGCCTTAGAAATCAATTTTTTTGAACAAAATTATTTTACTGAATTATCTAAGAAATAAGGAAAAGAATTAATGTTTGAAACCATTGTTATCGGGCCCATATTTTGGTTTCGAAGCCCGGTACAAACTTGTTATAGTATTTGAATGATGACTGTGAAATTTGGTGAAAACGGAGTGTATTTGACGTGAATTGGACTTCCGGTTGAAGAGTTATGAACTTTGAGAGTTCTTGATGAAAATGTTGAGTTTTGAGGTTAATTCATGATTTTTCATGTTGTTTTGATGATGTTATCGCACGAGTAGGTCCATATGATGTTTTTGAGTTAGTATGCACACTTGGTTTGGAGTTCTGAGGGATCGGGTGAGTGTCGGGTAGGTTCTGGGATGTCTTAGGCTTAAAACCAGAAGTTGCAAGTCTCTGAACCTGCCAGTGTTGTCCGCAAGAAAACATGTGCGACCGCGGAAGGGGCCAGTGCAGTGAGCGACCGACCTTGTGCGGTGCGCGGTGGAGGGTTGTGCGGCTGTAGTCGACTTTGTGCAGTTTGCATAGGGCACTAGACTGCAGTATCCTCAGGAAGGACTATGCGGCCGCCGTCTATTTTGTGTCGTCCGCATGGGGGGTCTGAGAGGGGTATAAATAGATGGGAATTTCAGTTATTTTCGTTTTTCAAAACCCCAAAAAAACACAAGAGGCGATTTTTCAAACAAACTTTCTTCTCCAAAACGTTGGTAAGTGATTTCTACCTTATTTTCTTCACTCCTTAACATCTTTTAACATGATTTCAACTCAAAATCAATGATTTTCATGGGGGAAATTGGATTTTTTGGGTAGAACCTAGGTTATTCAAAAATTAGTGATTTGGACCTCGATTTGAGGTCCAATTTCAAAACAAATTATATATTTGAGTTCCTGGGGGAATGGGTAATCAAGTTTCGGTTCGAACCTCGGGTTTTGACTATGTGGGCCTGGAGCGATTTTTGACTTTTTGGGTAAAACTTTAGAAAACACATTTTCATGCGTTCAAATTGATTCATTTAACGTTTATTTATGTAATTAAGTAACTTGTGACTAGATACGAGCGAATTGGTGGTGGAATCAGGGGGTAAAGCTATAATTGAATCGTGAATTGTGTTCATGGCATCGAGGCAAGTGTTTGGTCTGGCCTTAGCTTGAGGGATTATGAGTTAAGTCTTATTTGCTATGTGGTAATTGTTGAGTACGACATATAGGCATGATAACGAGTATCTATACATTGGTGTCTAGAATGACCGTGAGTCTTTAAATTATGTATATCTTGATTTCGTTGTATCTTTCATGCCTTGGTGATGATTTCTATTTGTTGTGAAAAGTTTGTGGAAGGAATCGTGACCTTTGAACATCGAGGAGCATTGGCTCAGGTGATATCACAAATTGTGAAAGTACAAGAGTTGATTGAACCCTTTGGAGCATTAGCTCAAGTGGTAAAGTGAGTTGTGAACTAAAAGTGAATAAGAGAAAGAAGTCATTAAATTGTTCCCTTGCCAGGATATAGTTGTTTACTTGGTTATCTCCTTTGCCGGGATGTTGAGATTATTGATGTTGCTCCCTTACCGGGACTTATTTGTTAAATTGTTGTTCCCTTGTCGGGATTCCCATTATAATCTTGTTTATTCCCTTGCCCCCATTGTTTGTGATTGTTGTTTGGGTGAGGAAGAGTGCTAAAGTATGAAGGGTGATTCTATTCATTGTTTGTTATTGTGAGGAAAGAGTATAAGCACGAAGGGTGGTATCGTGCCGCACGATGTACCATTCCGTGCCGATTTTATTGATTACATGGTGAGGAAAGAGAGTAAAAACATGAAGGGTGATGCCATTCACATTTTTATTATATGATTGCTTTGGTGAGGATGAGAGTAAAAGCACGAAGGGTAATGCCGTGCACACTTTTATTATATAACTGCTTTGGTTAGGATGAGAGTAAAAGCACAAAGGGTGATGCCGTGCATTTGTTGATTTCTGATTCTTTGTTGATATCCGAGTTATGTTGATTCTTTTCTTACTTGATGTCTTTCTATTCGAAACTGTTATTTCCCCCACAGCATGCTCCTCCTCCCATATTGACTAGTTATTATTTGTATTTCTTTTTCGCTGTATATATTTGAACTGCACAGGTTTATTAGGTAGTCTGGTCCTAGCCTCGTCACTACTTCACCGAGGTTAGGCTAGACACTTACCAACACATGGGGTCGGTTGTGCTAATACTACACTCTGCACTATGTGCAGATCCTGACGCAGCTTTTGGACCGTAGTGTGGAGGCTACCTTCAGTCGACGCGGAGATCCAAGGTAGACCTGCAGGCGTCCGCAGGCCTTGGCGTCTCCTCTATTCCTATTTCTTGTTTTATTTTCCCTTCATTCAGAAATAGTGTATTGTCATTTTCTTCAGACTTTGTATGTAATAAATCTTAGACCATCTGTGACACCGTGACACCAGGTTTTGGGTGCTTTAGGTTTTTAAGAGTTGTAATAGATGCAGATTTCAGATATTTAGATGTTATCTTCCGCTTAATTATTTAAAATTTCTGCTATTTTCATGTTATCGTCTTATATTTGTTAAAAAGAAATAATTGGTTAGTGAAGTAAATAGATTAAAGGTTTGGCTTGCCTAGCTCACATTAGTAGGCGCCATCACGACTACCGAGGGAGGAAAATCCGGGTCATGACATGGAAGCTCGGAAAATGAGATGTTATATCCCGCATTTTTCGTATGTTAAAGTTTCACTGTAAGCTAATCGACGTAAGTGTGAGAATGAGATTATTTTGGAGATTATAAGCATTATTCTATTTCAAACAAGTGATAAGTAAATTTGTGAAGGTGAGAGCGTAAGCAAATCGAAGAAAATAAATTTCGTTGATGTTTGACATTTTGGAATAAAATATGGCTCGAAATAAAATACCCGGTATTTATGGATTAGTTCCATACAAGATTCCACATGACCATGATAGTAAGGTATATAAGGTGCGTTAAAAGTGAGTAGTATTTTAACTAATTTGAGATAATTCTTAATTATGTGAATAATTGGTTAATTATTGGTTAATGGGGAACTAATAAGTTAATTATTAGTTAGTGATTGGTTAATTAAGGTGTTTGGATAAAGACCAACCCAAAAACGTGGAAAGCTTTCCTTACCAACCTAAAGACTATTAAATAAGGTAGAAAGGTGTCACACTTTGAGAAAGAAAATTAACACCAAGCTTGGAATGTGGGGCCTACCCAAATATTAAAGATAACATTCATAATTCAATCATATTTTCTTGTCTCTTACGAAGCATTTAAGCTAAGCTTTTCTATTACATAATAACGTCAATTCTAACATCATAAGAAATATTTCAGCCAAGCTTTCCATTGAATAGTAACATTAATACTAAATCTCTTGAGAAAGAGTTTCAACAGAGATGAATTTGCAATAGCAACATTATTTCTTTGAGCATTTCATACGGATTGTTCCCTATTTGGACTCAGTGTCATGTGTTTTGTCGTAATTAACGGGTGTTAGAGGGATTGTCAAGAGAATCGAGTCAAGTATCTTAAGGCTATCCCTTCTTTATTTTTGGCATGATCCATACGATACAAACGAAATGAGTAAATGCACAACTTCCATAAATGACTCTATTCATAGAAATACTAGAGACTCCTATGTTCTAGAATTCCCATATGTGTTATTGTTCTATCGTTTGTTCATGGGACTCAGAAAATACGTAAGTTGAAAAAAGTTTATTTTATGATATTAGTCAAAGGCATAATGGTCTTATGACGTTCCGAGAGATTTTATTGACGTACTTCTCATGCATTGCATTCATTTATATATGTACATTGACCCATGACCAGATATCGTTAAATATAATATATATATATATATATATATATATATATATATATATATATATGTGTGTGTGTGTGTGTGTGTGTGTGTGTGTGTGTGTGTGTGTGTGTGTGTGTGTTATAGGAAAGGTTATGGCGTTATATACGCACCACCACCTGATCAGCTGGTATACGTTGATGATTTTGCCCACAGTGGCCGAGATGATATGATGGGATGCTCTCAGAGGCTTGATGATGTTATAAACACATGTACCAATGCACGACATGACATTCATACACATATTCATGACACTGTAAGCATTTTATGATTTATGGAGTTATCCACACTTACATGATTTTTATTCTTTACATACTCGGTACATTATTTGTACTGACGTCCCTTTTGCCTCGTGATGCTGCGTTTCATGCCTGTATGTCCCGATAGATAGGTTGAGAGTCCTCCAAGTAGGCTATCAGCTCAGCGGAAGATGTTGGTGCGCTCCATTTGCTCCGGAGTTACTTGTTTGATTAGTATTATTTAGACGCGTATTGTTTGGTATGGCGGGATCCTATCCCGACCTTTATGTTAAGTGTGTACTCTTAGAGGCTTGTAGACGATGCCATGTATACGAATGCTTGTATGGCCTTGCCAGCCTATGTTTTGAGTTTATAAATGATCATGATGGCCTTATAGACCCGTATATCGCATGTATAATTTTTATATCAGGTTAGGTCATCCTATATTGAGTATTGCTCTATGATTATTCTCGTTAGCCCATGACGGCCTGTTTGGCCCATTTGCCAATGAAAGTGCAATAAGAAAGATAGGTTATGTTGGTACTCGGTTGAGTAAGGTACCGGGTGCTCGTTGCGGCCCATAGGTTTGGGTCGTGACAAAAGTGGTATCAGAGCAATTCTGTCCTAGGGAGTCTACAAGCCGTGTCTAGTAGAGTCTTATTTATGAGTGTGTCGTGCACCACACTTATAAGTAGGAGGCTACAGGGCATTTGGGACTGTCACTCTTTCTTCTTATTCTTGATCGTGTGGTAGAGCTAAGTTGTAAGAACTCAATTTCCTAAATTCTATCTTATTCTCAATAGAACGATGCCTACATCCAGGAAGACGATTGGTAAGAGTTATAGCCGTGGATGAGTTGAGTCAGAGGAACTCATTTTTCGCATAATGCTTATGATGGATAAATATGAGGTATTTAGCAGATTATGTGTATACTAAGATGTGTAAGCTCCTTAGTAAGGATCCCTAAGGCAAGAATACTTATCCACTCTTACGGTAAAAAGGAATAACGGAATTGGAAGGAAGACACAAGTTTCAGCACGTAAAAGAAGCAAGGTGAAGAAGGATAAGAGGTACCAGTTAATAAAGATTATCATTATTTACCATTCAGGAAGGGAGATATAAGCATTTTGAGTCTCCTTCAATAGTGACAGATGCACGTATAATCAGCCACACTGATCGCAGTTATGCCCTATGGGAGCTAACATATATAGTATAAGAGAAGGACGAGATATCAGGTTCCGGTTGGGGTTAGAGTAACTCAAAAATGGTTGATGGATTGTTTGCTTTAGTTGACATTTCCGAAGGATATTGCAAATGTGTTAATAGATCTCCTCGTGAGATACCTAGATGGAGCACTCTAAAATAGTACAGCTAGATATGAGTACTACAAAGACAGACACTGGAATCCTGGAAGGGATAAATATTATCTTAGTATGGCTCCCATCCCTAGTAGAGCGAGAATGTTAGGCAATTCGAAGAGCCAATGGATGGAGCAAGGGCAGCTAAAAGCAAAAGAATGTCTTGTTCGAGTTTTCAGAATAAAGTAATAGACAGAAATGTTAGTGGGATAAGAAGAGAGTTAATGAAGAATTATGAGTAAAATGAGATACATGGATAACAACGGTAGAGTATTACAGAGTTTATAGATAAGGGAAGGAAAATACGAGAGGTGAAAAGCCTTGAGGACAAAAGAATATAGGTCATAAAGTCACATCCTCATTTTGAGAAATAAGTTCGTGACTCTAATGTTATTACCAGAAGGAAAAGTTAGATCCCAGAGCAATAGAAATCAGTATGGATTAGTGAACAAGGTAAACTAAACATAATTTAGGGACGAAGTGATTTGATAATGGTCGTCATCATGAGAATTTCATGTTTCATTCTGACAATAATAGAATGGACAACAGAAAAAGATGTATGAGAAATTCAGAGAATGGTCATTTAGGAAGACGCTTCCCTAAAGCAAGCAATGTGAGAAAAGTTAAGCTTAAGAGACTGTATGTCTCAGTTACACTAAGTGTCACCCTCGTGAGTAAGGAAATTTGTTATCCTTGGTACAGAAGATTACCGCAGGGCAAGTAAAGGTCATCGATGATGTTAAAAGTCACCAAAGATGAAGAGGTAAAACATCTATACCTAGATCATCATAGCACTAAATCTTAGTACTCCCATAAAGGGGGGAATATTGAGTGATATGGCATTATGTTGGAACTAAGTGGTTCTAGTAACTATTGAATGGTAAAGGAAGAATGTGATAAAAATGAGAAAGGGATAAGATATCACTTATTTAAATCCCACAAATATGCTACGATTCCAGAATATTATGCAAACACAATGTTAAGGAGAGAAAGTAAGGGTTCCTGCCTAAAATGTTATTGATTAATAAGGAGCCAATGCGATACATAAGTTAAGACAAAGGAAATAACCCAAGAAAGAATACGTGGAATATTGATATGAGAATGGGCCAACGAGGAGTTAGTAGTTGATTCTGGAAGAACCTAGTTATGGCTAGACAGGTGGTTATAGACGAATTAGCAGATCATGCAAGATAAACATAGTAAAACCCAACATAGTGAATTCGGCCTAAGTACAATGACTTAAAGAGGAAATGGTCTTGTAACAAAAACCTCACAACAACATTGTATGCACTCCATAAGAAAGTGGCACCTACCGTGGCTAATGAACGGGAAGTAAAATCAGAAGTGATATTCAAGATCATATGGGTTATATGGAATTCCAATATCTATGGGCACTAAGATAAGCTAAGTATACACATAACAAAGGGGCAGAAACAACATGAAAAGTAATAGCTTACATTTAAAGAAAGCTGAGAAGGAGTGAAAGGAATTATTCAATCAATGATCCAGAGTTAGTTACTTTATGAATGCGCTTAAGATTTTGGAGTGTGATATATGCAACATATATGTTGACAATCATACAGATATAGAAGACGTCGGTATAAGTTAAAAGTTGAATTGAGCCTAGGGCATAGACAACAGATTGAGTTGTTAGACGATTATATCATGGATATTCCATGACGCCCATGAAATGCTAAGGTAATAACTGATACCAGGAGCCACAGATCGGAAGATAGCTTAAACCAACATAAAGGCTGATCAGAAGGAAGAGAAAACTAAAGAGTTACATCAACCAAGTAAATCAGGAGTCTGATTATTGGACCTAGAAAAATTATAGAAATTACGATTGAGAACATTGTATGATCACTCTTAATACCAGAGGTACAAAAGAGAAAGTACAACAACCATATTGTATTACGGTCTTACAATAAATCCAATTAGAAAAGTACCAACCTTATAAGAAGTCAGTATGAAGCTCTCACCGGATTGTATATGTATCAAAGGTGCAAGTATTATAATAGATATTCAAGTTATAGACGTGAATTATACCTATGTGGAAGGGAGGTCATGAAAGAAATAGAAGATCCGATGTAAGATTTTAAGGTAGTAAGGTAAAGGTGAACAATGTACAAAATACTCAAATGCAGAAGGTTGTGAATAGTCCATACTTTGGATAAAAGTCTAGAAGCCCAGGGATTCAGTATCTAGGAATAATAGTAGCATCATCAATAGCATATCTTCCAGCATATGGTATAGGTATCGAGAAGCCTGATTAAGAGAATAAAGAAGAGTTAGAGACAATGTGATGTCTCGCTTGATAGTCCAAAATAACATATGGAAATCGATGATGCAAGAAAGCTGAAAGGTTGCAGTAATATAAATAGATATGTTAGGTCGCAAGTTATTGTATGGTGAAGCGACAAGGTTCTAGAAGACAGTAGTAAGGTTATGAAAAGGCGAGTGAGAAGGTGGCAAAAATGGATAAGTCCTCAGGATTAAGCCCATGAAAACAAGAAGAGCGAATGGTTTCTCTATGTTTTACAAAGCTCACTATAGCCTGAATGAATTTAAAGGAGTCTAAGACCAATAGCATTTAGAAGAGATGGAATGTTGCCCTGGTTATAGAATGAGAATGCAATTGTGATAGATAAAGGATGACATTTGGGTCTTCGATTTAGTAATGATCTGACAAAAAAAAGAAAGGGATTTTATAAATTGTACAGGATTAAAATACCCACATAAGGTGAATCACACTGGGATGTTGTGAGATACGGTTATGAAAGCATGGTATCGCCCCAGGTGGATTATTCTAATCATTTCAGATGTTCTCCAATGATACGTGAACCCTAGCGGCAGTGTTACATAAAAGGTTAAGGTATCAGGGGTAGATTATAGATCAATATTGAGGTGAATCAACAATGGATGGATAAAAGTTATAAAGATTAGATGAGACTAGGCCGTCATTCTTAAGATGAACAGTAATGTGGAAGTATTAAATGAAATAGATTTATATATATTGGATAAGCAATGAATGTAACCTGGAATTTGGTAGCAGACCTCAATAACGAGAAATCGAGGTAAGAGTTATGGTATAACATGACCTACTTAGATGCAGTAAAATCATACAGATGGATAATCGGGTCTATGAAATAAGATATAGCAATATTCATAAGTTCGATAAAATACCGAGCGAAGAACTTCAATAATGGCTAAAAATTGGTGGAAAAGGAGAGAAGAGACGCATAAGCACACTTACAAGGTCAAAGTCATACAGGCTGCATGATAGAAGGTAGCAATAGTTATGAGATTTGAAGGATTTCGACCATAAGTCGTAGTGTGAGAAAGAGGCCTAAAGGGGGGAATGCCCTGACCTTTGGAATTATTCACAGAACAATTGCCTAGATGGCGAGGAGAGTACTAGAGTATTCGGAAGACATAAGCCATAAAAATGATAAGTGCAGCAGTCAACATTCAAGGACGAATGTTCCAAAAGGGGGGAATGATATTACACCCCATGTTTTCGTACATGAAAGTACGCCATAAGTAAATTGATGGAAGCTCGGAAAATAAGATGTTACATCCCACATTTTTCGTATGTTAAAGTTTCATCGTAAGCAAATTGACGTAAGTTCGAGAATGAGATTATTTTGGAGATATAAGCATTATGCTATTTCAAATATGTGATAAGTAAATTAGTGAAGGTGAGAGGGTAAGCAAATCGAAGAAAATGAATTTTATTGATGTTTGACATTTTTGGATAAAATACGGCTCGAGCTAAAATACCCGATATTTATGGACTAATGTCATGCAAGGTACTACATGACCATGGTAGTAAGGTGTATAATGTGTCTTAAAAGTGAGTAATATTTTAAATAATTTGAGATAATTGTTAATTATGTGGATAATTGGCTAATTATTGGTTAATGGGGGAATTAATAAGTTAATTATTATTTAGTGGTTGGTTAATTAAGGTCGTTGGATAAAGGCTAAAACAAAAATGTGGAAAGCTTTCCTTACCAACCTAATAACTATTAAATAAGGTGGAAAGGTGTCACACTTTGAGAAAGAAAAGTGACACCAAGCTTAGAATGTGAGGCCTACCCAAAAATTAAAGATAACATTCATAATTCAATCATATTTTCTAGTCTCTTACGAAGCATTTCAGCCAAGGTTTTCAATTACATAGTAACGTTGGTTCTAACCTCCTAAGAACCATTTCAGCCAAGCTTTCCATTGAATAGTAACGTCAATACTAAATCTCTTGAGAAAGAGTTTCAATAAAGATGAATTTGCAATAGCAACATTATTTCTTTGCGCATTTCATATGGATTGTTCCCTATTTCAATCTCAGTGTTACGTGTTTTGTCGCAATTAATGGGTGTTAGAGGGATTGTCAAGATAATAGACTCAGGTATGTTAAGGCTATCCCTTCTTTATTTTTGGCATGATCCATACGATACAAACAAAATAAGTAAATGCACAACTTTCATAAATGACTCTATTCATAGAAGTACTAGAGACTTATATGTTCTTGAATTTCCATATGTCTTATTGTTCTATCGTCTACTCATGGGTGTCAGAAAATACGTAAGTTGAAAAAAGGTTATTTCATGATATTACTTAAGGGCATAATGGTCTTATGACGTTCCGAGAGATTTTATTGACGTACTTCTCATGCATTGCATTCATTTATACATGTACATTGACCCATGACCAGATGACATTATATACATATATATATATATATATATATATATATATATATATATATATATATATATATATATATATATATATATATATATATATATATATATATATATATATATATATATATATATATATATATATGTATAAGGGATGTTGGAAAAGGTTACGACGTTATATACATACCATCACCTAATCAACTGGTATACGCTGATGATTTTTCCCACAGTGGCCAAGATGATATGATGGGATGCCCTCAGAGGCTTGATGATGTTATGAACACATATACCTATGCATGACATGACATTCATACGCATATGCATGACACTATAAGTATTTCATGATATACAGAGTTATCCAGACTTACATGTCGTGTCTTTTTAATCCATGTTTCTCTCATGTCTATTATTTATTGATTTTCATTCCTTACATACTCGGTACATTATTTGTACTGAAGTCCCATTTGCCTGGGGATACTGTGTTTCATGCCCGCAGGTCCCGATAGACATGTCGAGAGTCCTCCAAGTAGGCTATCAGCTCAGCGGAAAATGTTGGTGCGCTCCATTTGCTCCAGAGTTGCATGTTTGGTCAGTATGATTTAGATGCGTATTATTTGGTATGGTGGGGCCCTGTCCCAACCTTTATATTAAGTGTGTACTCTTAGAGGCTTGTATACAGATGTCATGTATACGAATGCTTGTATGGCTTTGTCGGCCTATGTTTTGAGTTTACAAAGGATCATGACGGCCATATAGGACTGTATATCATGACATATCTCTCCCTCTCCCCCCTTCTCCTCCCCTACCCCCAACCGTAACTACGGTGGTCATGTCTAACGACTGCGTCGTTGAACCCCATTTCTGGCGACCCTTTTCTTCCTCTTTTTTTTTCTTCTTTTGCTTGCCAGCCCGCCCTCCCCCCACCCCCACCCCACCCTACCCAGCTATTTATTTCCCTTTTTCCTTTCTCCATTCTTTTCTTGTGTCCATTCTTTTTCCTTTTTTTTTTCTTTTCCCTTTCCATGCTTTTTCTCTCCCCTTCCCTACTACTGTTTGGGCTTCACAAGTGGTAGCAATGATAGCCACCCTTATTTTATTTATTTATTTTTCTCTCTCTTCATGATTTCCCTCTCAGTATGACTAACGGTCACTGACAACCCCCCCCCCCTCCGGCGACCAGCAGCGGCGCCAATGACCTTAACCCCAGCAGGTAAGCTCCCCTCCCTCATCTCTCTCAGCTCTCATCCCCCTCTCACCCCCATCTCCTCCCCTATCCCCAACCCTAACTGCGGTGGTCATCTCTGGCGACCGTGCCGTTGAATCCCATTATCGGCGACCCTTTTCTCCCTCGCTTTTATTCTTTTTTTGCTTTCTAGCCCCTCCTCGCACTACTTCTTTTCGTTTTCCCCTTCTCCTTTATCTTCTTTTATCCCTTCTTTTTATATTCCCTTTCCCTGATTTTTATCTCCCCTTTCCGTGCTACTGTCGGGGCTTCACCAGTGGTAGCGGTGACATTCCCCCTCCTTTTTGGTCCGTAGTGTTTTGTGTGTCTTTCAGGTAAAATTTCAGAGTTATTAGAGATGAGTTGGGCGCACACGCACAATCATAGGAGAGTAGCCAAGGTGAGTGTCAGTGAGGGGCAGTGGGAATTTGGACGTGATAATGGCAAGTGCCGCAACGTCGTCGAGTACATCAAGACAATTCCGCAAGAGACTCCAAGAAAGAAAACTAAATAATAGATACGAAAGTATCCCCACAGAAGGTCTGGCTTCAACAACCTATAAGGGAAGGCTTGCCAAGCTACACTAACCATTAATTTGCTTATAGTCACAAAAGTATTCCTACAAATGGGATGGCTTCAACAACCTATAAGGTACGGCTTGCCAAGCTACACAACTCAGAAAACTTTTGTACTATAACCAACTTTAGTTGTTATAACTCAAAACATTTTTGAACTACAATAAGCTATCTTTCTTAGAGTATTCTTACTCTATTTTCATACATGGACTGGCTTTTCCGTCCATTCGGAGCAAAGAACAAGAGGGACATTTCGAATCAACTCATATGTAATATATAACAAAGGTTTACAAGGTGATCTTACAAATACTACATAGCCTCCTTTATCTAGGACTAGGAGGTTATTACAAGGCAAACTTATATTATAAAATAAACTTATCTTACATGGAAAACCTATCTACAAGTGGGTCCTTTTTTACATGTGATGGACCTTAGGCAAAGTAACTAAAACAGTTGTTGAAAACACGTGAAAGAGGTGAAATATACATTTTATAGCATGTGAAAGTACATATGAGCATGTGAAAGTAGGGTGCTGCATGCGACGAAGCATGTGAAAGTGGGGCTCGGATAGTATGGAAAGATGTGGAACTTTTTCTTGGCATTGGTAGCTGATTTTTTAGTGTTTTTAGGTAGGTAATGTGGGATTATGGTGTGATTAGCAGGGAGTTAGATAATTATCTTCCATTGATTCTCTGGGTTTGTCTTCTAGGCATCTTTTCAAAGATCTAGTGTCATAATGCTTGGAATTTGACGGTCCTTCTTCACTGTGTTCCTTCTCATTTGGACTGAGGGATTTAATCTGCAACCTTATTCTGGAGATGTCTTGAGAGATATTTTCCCGAATGACTTTGTACAAGATTTTATATTCTTATGCTGCTTCTCGGAACCTTTCCCAGTGAAGATGAGTGTTGGTATAATTCCAACTCGCCCAATCTTTTGGCCATATTTTTCTTGTGATGCACCTATTTTACTGGAAGATAATTCTTTGTGTTTCACTATATTCTTTTTTCATGGATAAAATGGAAATGGGAAATTTCCACCAGAATGATGCTTTTGCTTGCACCTGAACTTTTCCATTAATAATCTTCATCGGCCTATAGAACATGAATATTGTTGCATTGTAGGAATCATTGAAACATTTTATCCAATATCTTCGAGGTTTGAAGCATAATAGAAATATTTTAAGAGCATGTTCAATGTTATAAAATTCTTGAAGACGTTGCACTTGAATTCCATGAAAATTTAATATTGATGGCATAGGTACCGGAAAAACCATAATAGTTCTTGTAGAATATCCTTGGCTTGTGCTATTAAATGTGGCATATTGGATATTCTGGATCTAACAACCCGATCGGTTGTTTTGAGCTTTTGCATTTTGCTCGCCAGTTCTCGGTCATGACTTGTCCCAAGTGATGTATTATGACTTATGTAAATCGTTGGTTTTGGTTTTCAGGGTAATCAGAATGAATTTGGAAGAATAGTTCCCAGTTTGAAGCTTGAATTTTGAAAGGTTTGACCAAGATTTGACTTGTTCGTATATGATCACGGATTGGAATTTTTATGATTTGGTTAGCTCCGTTAGGGGATTTGGGACCTAAGAGCGTGATTAGAATGTATTTTGGAGGTCCGTGGAAGGTTTAGGCTTGAATTGGCGAAATTGGGATTTTGGTGTTCTCCGGTTGATAGGTGAGATTTTGATATAGAGGTCAGAATGGAATTCCTGAAGTTGGGGTAGATCTATGGTGTCATTTTTGGTGTGTTTGCAAAATTTTAGATAATTCAGACGTGGTTTGGTATACATTTTGATCGAAAGGGTAATTTGGAAGATTTTGGAAGCTTATGCTTGAATCCGATGTGTTTTGGGTGATTCGACGTTGTTTGAGGTTTTTTGAAGATTGGTACAAGTTTAAATGGTGGTATTTGACTTGTTTGTGCTTTTGGTTGTGGTCCCGGGGGCCTCGGGGTGATTCTGGATGAGTCACGGAAGAACTGGAATTGAGTTTTTGCATCTAAAGCATTTGGTTTCTGTCATAACCGCACTTGCAGTTGGGAGGCCGCAGGTGCGATTATTGCAGAAGCGGCCAAGAGGAAGTTCTTTAGGAACCATAGAAGAAGTGAAGTGGGCGCACCTGCGGTAGCGCAGGTGTGACTTTTTAACAGCAAATGCGAAAATGGGAAATTTAATGAAAAATCGCAGATGCGGTGGATTTGGTCTCAGAAGCGTTACCGCAGAAGCAGGAAATGGACTGTAGGTGCAAAAATACTTGGCTCAGAAAGTATAAAAGGTTCCTTTCACGATTTTGAGTGGGTTTTCACCATATTTCATTCGGGAGCAAGCTTTGAAGAGCTAATTGAAGAGGGAATTCAATAGGGTTTCATGGAGGTAAGATTTTTGGACTTTAAACTTGTTTCTATGATGAATTTTAACATTTGTAAGCTTGAAATCCATGGAAAATCAGTAGCAAAAATGGATAATTAGGGCTTGAGATTAAGAGACCTTTGAGTGGGGCTTTGAGGGGCCATTTGAGGTCTGATTTTGATGTTCCTGATATGTATAGACTAGTGGGAGGATGAGGATTATATTGATGTGATTTTTGTCAGATTCCGAGACATGTGTTCGAAGACCGGGTTTGAGAGATTTCGGGATTTTTGATGTAAATGGAATATTTTCGAGTGGGATTTGTCCCCATAGCATATTTTAATGGTTATGTTCTAATTATGGCTAGATTTGGAGCATTCGGAGGTCGGTTCGTGAGGGCAAAGGCATCACGGGCTAGAGTTTGGACCGGATCGAGGTGATTAATGGTTTTAAATGTTGTCATGAGGGTATGAAACCCCGGATTGCACATCGTGTGCTATATTGAGGTGACACACACAATAGATGAAGAGCGTGGGATCGTGCACTATTGGAGATTGTGACTTAGTCCATCCTGAATGACTATTTACCGTGTATTTGACTGAAACTGATTTATGAACATCATGTTTTGGGTTGAATGCCATATTTTGGCCTAGTACAAACTATTTGAACCCTTAGGGGATTTTTATTTATATTTCCTCACTGTTTTGACTTTATACTTGTACTTAGTCATGCTATAATCTACTGTTTTTACAACTCAGCCATGTTAACTTTATTTTAACACTTAAATGATCTTTTAAAAGATATTTTGGGTTGAGCATGATGTTTTACTGTTGCCCGAGTGGCTTATGTGATTTTGACTGAGTAACGCCGAGGGCCTGTGTTGTAAGGATACTTTTGGGTTAGGTTGCACGTCGCAGCTTTGATACACTCATCATGATTAAGAGGCCGAGGGCTTGAGTTTTGTACACCACAAGGTGGCTTGTTGATATGAGGTCGTGAGCCTAGTGATGATGCCATGAGATGGCTTGATATTGCGATTGGGTCGTAAGGGGCCCCTCTAGCAGTATGCATACCCCTAGTGAGTGCGGGTACCCATTGTGATGTGAGATTTAGCATGAGGGGCTAGTATTGTTTCTGAGATATTGCCGAGGGGTAGAATTGTTGACATTCTGCCCGAGGGGCGATCCTTTATGTGTTTATCTTTCATATTTGCCTGTCATTTACCTGCTTAAATTGTTAAAAAGGCATTTCAAGAAGTTTGAACTGGACTAAAATGACTTTACACATTATTATTGTTTCACTATTTTTCTAGCTTTTACTATTTCCTTGTAACCTATAATGTGCCTTACGTGATCTCTTGCGCTAAGTATTATTTATGATTATTACTCACTGAGTTGGAGTATTCACTTTACTCCTTGCACCCCGTGTGCAGATTTAGGAGTTGCTGACCCTGCTAGTGAGGGTTGAGAGCTCCCGGCAGATTTTGAAGTCCACGAGGTAGCTGCTCCGCGTTCGCAGCCCTGTACCTCTCCGCCCTTTATCTCATTTCTATATCTTTTTAAGTTATTCTATAATACCTTGGTAGATATTTTAGACTTGTAGTGTATTGATAGATTCTCATAACTGGTGACACCCAGATATCGGGCTATGTTGGTTTTTATTTCCGCAAACTATAATGTGCACTGCTTACTTTTGGATTATTTATCACGTTTGTAGAATTAATTCTTATTGTTTAATTGCATAAAACTGAAATGGGAAAGTGTCGGTTGGCCTTGTCTTCATGAGAGGCGCCATCACGACTGGGTCCGGGTTTAGGGTCGTGACAAGTTGGTATCAGACCCTAGGTTACATACGTTTCACGAGTCATAAGCAGGTTTAGTAGAGTCTCGCGGATCGGTACAGAGACGTCTGTACTTATCCTTGGGAGGGTGCAGAACCTTTAGGAAAAACTTCACATTCTTGAATTCTTATCGTGCGTCCTTGATTCAGCTTGAAAAGTAACTCTTTGAATTCCTTCCACGTGTTCGTATGCGCGCATGAGCACTCAGTATTAGATGTGCATCGATGAATTATGATTTCCCTAATCGATGGGCGAGATGTGAACTCGGTGTGTTGATGTTGGGCCAGTATGGAGGACTTGGGGCCGAATTTTTGCCTATAGCTTGAGCCTTTAGCTGTTAATTGCATAAGCGCGTGTTTCTGGATCTCTAGGTTCTGTTGTGTCCCTATTAAGGGAAGTAATAACTGCATAGCTACGTGATGCGTATGTTATGACTGCGAGATATATTCATATGATTTGGAAACTACGAGAAGGGTCTGCTGGAGAATGGAGGAAATGTTAGGTACTTGATTTTCATCTTGATTTGAGGTATTGCCCCAAGTTATAGGTGTGTAAAGAATATTTTCATGTTTCCTAGTTAGAAGTGAAGTAATTTTCATGTTACGATATGAGTTCAGACTCAGGAAGATTAAGTGACTGCGTAGTTTTTATGACCGTGGAAGGTATACATTAACGTTAGTTGGAGGCAAAGTAGGTGGGTCATCTCATGCGAAGTGTTCTGAAGTTGTGTGATCCTTATGATTGTCTATTAGAAGATCTTATTTACAAGTGAAGGATATGTGTTGCAATTTAAATTTGGGTGGCTTAAGAGAGTGGGTTTAACTGTTGCGGGAGAGAATGTGAGAATTGCAGAAGACTTAAAGTGCTAGATGGTCTGTGTTTCTCGAGCTTATGAAGGATGGAGTTTAATCTTACTATTGTATTATGGCAGTAATAAAGTATATGCATGATGAGTTATTGTGTGTTTTGATCTATGGCTTTGAGTCAAGGGGGGAGTCTTCTATTGATTATATTGACTGTACGGTTATGTGCTATGTTGGTTCTAGTTGAGGCGCACGGGAGAATTAGTTATGGCCTACGGATATTGAGACCGAGGATGGCTTGAGTTAAGGAAATATTCTTGACAAAGGTTATAGTATGCTTCATAGGTGTGTGAGAATCACGGAATTCCTTGGGTTGTTGTCAGTAAAGGATGCTCGGTGCATGGAGCAGGAAGTTGCTTGGTTGTATTAGGATGAGGTTAAATTCTCTGGTGTCGGAGTGCTAAAGAGGAACATGTTGTTCAATTCGTTTGATTAGGCTAATTGTAGTTTCAGTAGAGTGAATGACTCTCAAGAATGGTTCTAATGTGTTCAAGATTGTACATGTAATAATTGGAAATTTTCTAGTGTATGGTTTGGCGAGAAACTGAGGGTTGCATTGGAGGGTGTCAAGACTTATGTCATTTCTATATGAATTATGGGATTCTATACCTCAGTATTAGGAAGGTAATGGCTTCAGATTCGTAGGAAGTCTCTTCAGGGTAGGTATTTTGAATGTGGCGCTTTTGGGAATATTAAATAGAGTATTTAGTGGCTTATAAGCCTTAGACGGTGTGGTTATATGCTTGGGTCTTGTGTGGCGAGTCTGGATTAAGGATTGTGGTATTATGGCAAGGAGAAGTATTAATTTAAAGGTAATTCTGAAGGAACTCAGATAAATAGGGAAGCTTGGTAGTAGGTCAAATCAGTATGGTAAGGGATACGATTAGTTCTTTGGGTGCTTATGAGATAATGAGTTTCTACAAGTACTTCGTGGAAATGCTCTTAAGTTTTGATGGCTTGTGTAACCTGGTCGAGTTAGAAGGATTCATTCCTGACAGGTCTGGTTTGTGCAAAGGGAACCCGGAGAGTTCTTTATGATTTTTACCACGTTTAGAGATGTATATTTTCTACGGGCATGAGGAGTCTGGGATGTATAAAGATTTTCTTCTACATGGGATCAATGGAAAGTTCTTGGATACCTAGTTGTTTGTGGCTCGGAAGGGATATGAAGTCCTCAGAGTTATCCTAGGATGGTATGGTTTATGCGGTATGATGTGTAGGATTGAGATTTGCATGTGTAAGGTCATAGTTCAATTTTGATACGGAGGTCATAAAATTCTTAGGCAGCACGGGCAGCTTTAGGTGATTACGAAATGATCTTCAAATGATTAAGGAAATGGTCTTGCTAATTGGTGTGACTTGACAAGGGTATAAGTTCCAGAAAAAAGGCAATGTGATTAAGTTAGTGGTACATTGGTAGTATTGTGGCACTCTCTTGTTAGATCGACTACTGATATTCGAGTTTCTTAGTGGAACAAAAAAATTATGAGAGTACCTCTCGTGGAAAGATTGGGTATTAGAGGTGTGTTGTATATTCGGACGGCAGAATTGGGATCGAATATAGAGATTCGTGTGCTATATGGAGCTGGAGACAGAGAGTTCCCATATTCAGGTTATGTTATGGTTGTGGGTCGCGTGTATCGGCACTATATAGTGACTATCGGCACTGTGCAGTGCTCGGTATGTTAGATTTTGATGTAATATTAGGTATAGATTGGTTGTCTTTGTGTCGTGTTATTCTGGTCTATTGCGCTAACGCGGTGATGTTGGCTATGCGAGAATGCCACGGATGAAGTGGCAAGGTTCGATGGATTATGTTCCTAGTAGGGTGATGTCATCTTTGAAGACCCATCGGATGGTTGGGAAGGGTTGTATATCTTATTTTGATTTCGTTACGGATGTCAGTGCAGAGACTCCTGCTATTGATTCAGTTCTAGTGATGAGGGACTTTTTCGGATGTGTTTCCTACTGCTGGGCATGTCACCGGATAGGGTTGTTGATTTCGGTATTGATTTGGTGCTGGGCACCGTATCGATGGCACTGACGGAGTTAGAGGAGTTGAAGGAGCAGCTTCAGGAACTCCTTGATAAGGGGTTCATTAATAGACCTATATGGGTGTGTGTTCTGCATCAAGACGGCTTGGTTGGCTCCGAGTTGTATTGCTGAGCGATGTGTTGATTCGATTGTTATTAAGCCTATTAATCATATGGGGAGATCTATGAGTTACATTTCCGTGTTGTGAGGCATTGGGATTGTTGGTTATAGGCACATATGGTGCGGTTTTATTGAGGTCTCTTAATAGAATTCGAGCGGGGAGAGTACTAGGTATTGCTCGGTGGATGGCCTATCGGTTATGTCCTTTCAGGTATGTGTAATGTTATGTCAATTGCTTCACGGTGGTTATGATGATTGCTTTGGTATTAGAAATCATATTGCGCATGGTTGTCGATTGTGAGCATAGTGACTTGAGGTGTTTCATGCGGACCAGTGTTTGGATGAGGTCGTGCATTGGAGCAAAGCTTTGTGGAGGTATGATCCTGTGGGTTAGATTCGTGTGTTCTAGTTTTATGATGTATGATGGATTCTCAGCATTGTGTGTGGTGGTACTTGTGAACTTACGGTACAGCTCCTTCATTTGAGTCATTTTTCATGATTTGAGTATGTTCGAATCGTTGCTTATTGGTGCGCGGATTACACAAGTTGCAGCTTTAGCCTGTACTGATGTGTCATGTCACAAAAGTAGTTATGTGGGATTAGATGAGATTGTTTGGATCTATAAAGTATACAAATGGATTCAGTTTCAGTATGTTGGAAGGATAATATCAATATTCGGCTTAGGAATTTGCTATGGTCCTTGCCAAAAGAGAAGTGGCTTCACGAATGGCTGATTTAAGGAATAGTTATGACTTTCTACATGTTGCATTTATCATTGCCAGTATATGAAAGTGTTGGAATGAGACTTTAGTTGATAAGAGGTTTATCATCGGTATTCGGTTGTGGTGTGCAGCTGTCGTAATTTGGAAGTTATCGCTACAAATGTCTGAGTTATGGGGTATATCTTATGATTGCATAGATGATTGCAGATATGGTTTGTTACAGCTTGTTCGGACTTATTCAAAGTATAGATGTGAGATTCTGATCGTATTGATGATTTCAGAAGTGAAAATGTGGTTCTATGGTTTTTGGGCTAGATTGGATTGTGAAATTTTAGTTACATTGTGTTATCGGACCTATATGAGATAGGGTGATGCGAGACCACCCCCGAGTATGTGCATGGTAAGGTTACACAATGGTTTGATGGTTTTTCGAACAACTCTAGGCACATTCAAGGACGAACATATGTTTAAGTGGGGGAGGATGTAACGAACCGACCGGTCGTTTTGAGCTTTTGCACTTTGCTCTCCAGTTCTCGGGTATGACTTGCCACGTGTGATGTATTATGACTTATGTAAATCATTGGTTTTTGTTTTCAGGGTAATCAGAATGAATTTGGAAGAACGGTTCTCAGTTTGAAACTTGAAATTTGAAAGGTTTGACCAAGATTTCACTTGTTGGTATATGATCCTGGATTGGAATTTTTATGATTTGGTTAGCTCTGTTAGGAGATTTGGGACTTAGGAGCATGATCGGAATTCATTTTGGAGGTCCGTAGAAGGTTTAGGCTTGAATTGCCGAAATTGGGATTTTTGCGTTCTCCGGTTGATAGGTGAGATTTTTTATATAGAGGTCGGAATGGAATTTCGGAAGTTGGGGTAGATTCGTGGTGTCATTTGTGACGTGTGTGCAAACGTTTAGATCATTCGGACGTGGTTTGGTATACTTTTTGATCGAAAGCATAATTTGGAAGATTTTGGAAGCATAGGCTTGAATCCGATGTGTTTTGGGTGATTCGATATTGTTTGAAGTGTTTTGAAGATTGGTATAAGTTTGAATGGTAGTATGTGACTTGTTTGAGCTTTTAGTTGAGGTTCGGGGGGCCTCGGGGTGATTTCGGATGAGTTACGGAAGAATTGGAATTGAGTTTTTGTAGCTGAAGCATTTGGTTTCTGTCATAACCGCACCTACGGTTAGGAGACCGCAGGTGCGATGATCGTAGAAGCGGAAGGCAGCTACAGAAGTGGCCAAGAGGAATTTCTTCAGGAACCGCAGAAGCGGTGAAGTGGGCGCACCTGCTGTAGCGCAAGTGCAAGTTTTTAACCGTAGATGCGGAAATGGGCAATTTAATGAAAATCGCAAAAGCGTTACCGCAGAAGCGGGAAATGGACCGCAGGTGCGAAAATGCCTGGGTCAGAAAGTATAAAAGGTTCCTTTCGCGATTTTGAGTGGGTTTTCACCATATTTCATTCGGAAGCAAGCTTTGGAGAGCTAATTGAAGAGGGAATTCAAGAGGGTTTTATGGATGTAAGATTTTTGGACCCTAAACTTGTTTCTATGATAAATTTTAACATTTGTAAGTTTGAAATCCATGTAAAATTAGTAGCAAAAATGGGTAATTAGGGTTGAGATTGAGAGACATTTGAGTGGGGTTTTGAGGGGCCATTTATGGTCCGATTTTGATGTTCTTAATATGTATAGACTCGTGGGAGGATGAGGACTTTATTGATGTGATTTTTATCGGATTCCGAGATGTAGGTCTGGGGGCCGGATTCGAGCGATCTTAGGTTTTTTGATGTAAATGGGATGTCTTCGAGTGGTCTTTGTCCCCTTAGCATAATTTAATGGTCATGTTCTGATTATGGCTAGATTTGGAGCATCCGGAGGTCTGTTCGTGAGGGAAAAGGCATCGTGGGCTAGAGTTTGGACCGGACCAAGGTGAGTAATGGTGGTAAATGTTGTCCTGACGGTATGAAACCCCAGATTGCACATCGTGTGCTATATTGAGGTGACACACAAGCTAGATGACGAGTGTGGGGTCGTGCACTGTTGGGGATTGTGACTGAAACTTATTTGTGAACATCATGTTTTGGATTGAATGCCATATTTGGGCCTAGTGCCAACTATTTGAACCCTTAGGGGATTTTTATTGATAATTCCTCATTGTCGGCTATAATTGAAATAAAATGGGGCTAACATTTAAATAGCCAATATTTCCTATTTGATTTATAAACAATAGTAAAATAAGTTCTGTAAATAAATTAAATCTACTAAAATGATTTATAGTACATTATTATCAAATTAAAAATGCTGAACTTAATGTTTATAAATGTAAACACAACTAAATCTTAAAAGAGGCTAATATTGCAATTATATGAAATTTGGCTTTAAAAATACTAGATAAATTTGTAAAAATATGCAAAATTTATCTTAGCTATATTTTGACATAAATATGAGAATCCAATAAATGAATAACCAAAATTATAATTTTGGGAATTATTAATGGATTTTTTATGAACAAAATAGGAAAATAAATTAGTTAAAAAATCTTTAAAAATTAAGGAAAAATAATAAAGCATTTGGACATACTTATATATGCAGACATATGATATTGTGAAAGTATTTTGCATATTAAAAAAATATATAGGGAAAATTGGGTATCAAGAGCTGCCCCTCTTTACCCGGGAAGGATGAAAGAGTTGTCGGGTAAAGATATGATGGCCAATTTTGACCGAGCGAAACGGTTCGAAGATGTTTAGGCCATGCCATAGCTTCTGATCTGCCTACATATCCCTAGTCTTATAGGAATCAGTCCATATGTAGTTCTGTATCCGTCGGCGGTGTATGCCGATGGAGACTCTTTAGGAACAGACGCAATATCCCAGACGGGATGAGTGGACAGCTTGTGGGAATGGTTTAGGTTTTGTATGGATGCAGGAACTAGAGCAGGCTTGCTCCTGCTGGGATGGTCGTTGCTCGCCGGTTTACCTGCAAATAAATAATAGATATATTGTGCGTAAATTTAAACATGATGAAATTTCCCGTCGAACCATGAAGATTGTCTTCGGACGGTTAGAATAACGTCCTTAGACCATGACATCCTGGGCCATGAAGCGTATAATAAAGGATTCGCAGGCCATGAAATAATGATCTCGGGCTATGAGGATAGTGCCTCCGAACCAAGATGCCTTTTAATAATGATATGCAAAAGATTAAAAGGGGTCCTCAGGCCATGAATGGCGTTCTCGGGCTATGAAAATGGTGCCTGTGAATGATGGCGCCTTTGGATAATTTCGCGATCTTTCAGCCCATGAGATGCAGTATGTGGTGATCTTTCAGCCCATGAGATGCAGTATGAGGTGATCTTTCAGCATATGAGATGCAATATGAGGCAATATTTCAACCATGGATATGTAGTAGGTGGCAATCTTTCAGCCATGTAGATGCAGATGGAGGTAGAGCTTAACCTCGAAAGGCAGAATGGTAGCCTTATGCAATGCAAAAAATGCAGATGGCGATAGCGTGTAGTCTCGGAAGGCAGAATGGTAGTCTTATGCAATGTAGAAAATGTAGATGGAGACTGCATTTAGTCTCGGAAGGCATAATGGTAGCCTTATGAAATGCAGAAAATACAGATGGAGACAGCGTTTAGTCTCGGAAGGCAGAATGGTAGCCTTATTCAAGAAATAAAATGGCAAGTGGTAATAGAGCTTTCTTAGTTGATATCAAGTTGCGATATTGTGACACACGGAATGTCACTGGTATGTATGGATAGCAAATGTGGGTAAGTGCAATGGTTCTGAAAGTTGTATTCCTGAATAATGTTCGTCTCGTGAGTGTATGATATGTTTGATGATTGCGCAATCCAAGTGCCTGCATCCAAAGAAAAATTATGAGTTTTGTAAAGGGGGAAGTTAGTTTGTATCCCCGCTAGCTCTGCTTGACCTGCTCAGCTTTGATCTGGTGATACTATATGTATCATTGGGGTAGCGTTGCTAAACAAAACAATTTCAGTAGTAAACATGAATGATTTTGTAAAAATATGGCATAATAATAATAATTTTTTAGATGAACCAATGACTGTGACGTGGTTCGGGATGGAATTTTATGTGTCCTCCTCAGAATTCTGCCCCAGTTTAATGGGTTGATGCTTCTGACTGTTTCGTATGACGATCGGCTGAAATTACTTTGGAATTTTGAGCGTCCTCCTTAAAATTCTACCCCAGCTTCCAATTGCGGGATAAATAAATTTTTTATTAAATTGTGATTGAACCCATAGGGCTGCCTACGTATCCCCTCTTAAACGGGAATCAGGTCAGGCGTGGTTCAAATTACATCATATAAGGAAAGCATAAAGATCACACATAGTAACGCTTGACTGCATCTGAATTGATCGGCTTTGGCCAGACTTCTCCATCCATTTCTGCGAGTATGAGGGCTCCTCCTGTCAGAACTCAGTGAACCATGTATGGACCCTACCAGTTGGGAGAGAACTTCCCTTTGGCTTCATCCTGATGTGGAAAAATTTTCTTTAACACCAGTTGTCCCGGTGTGAACTGTCTCGGCTTGACTCTTTTGTTAAAGGCTCTAGACATTCTGTTCTGATAAAGTTGACCATGGAAAACTGCATTTATTCTTTTTCCATCTATAAGGGATAGTTGCTCGTAATGACTTTTCACCCACTCTGCGTCTTCGAGCTCAGCTTCCTGCATAATCCTTAGGGAGGGAATTTCTACCTCAGCGGGAATGACTACCTCTGTACCATAAACCAACATATAGGAGATTGCCTCGGTTGATGTGCGGACTGAGGTGTGATACCCCAGTAAATAAAATGATAACTTTCGTGCCACTATTTATGCTTCTCTATCATGTTCCTTAATATCTTCTTGATATTCTTGTTGGCGGATTCTACGGGCCCGTTCATCTGAGGTCTGTAGGTTGTGGAATTCTTGTGTTTGATCCTGAAGGTTTCACACATAGCGTTCATCAAGTCGTTTTTGAGGTTGGAGCCATTATCAGTAATGATCGACTCTAGAATCCCGAATCGACAAACAATATGGTCGCGGACAAAGTTCCCCATGACTTTCTTGGTTACTACTCTGTAAGATGCTACTTCGATCCATTTGGTGAAATAGTCGGTTGCTCTCATGATAAATCTATGTCCATTGGAAGTTGCGGGCTCGATTGGTCCAATAACATCCATCCCCCAGGCGGCGAACGGCCAAGGTGAACTTGTTGCATTAAGCTCATTTGGAGGTACCTTTATCATGTCTGAATGTATCTGATAGCAGTATCATTTTCGGAAATACTAGATACAGTCTGTTTCCATAGTCATCCAAAAGTAACCAGCCTGGTAGTATCTTCTTGGCTAAGACAAAATCATTCATATGTGGACCGCAGGTCACGGCATGAATTTCCTCTAGTAGCTTGGATGCTTCCTTTGAGTCGACACACCTTAATAGTCCCAAATCGGGAGTCCTCCTATACAGGATTCCTCCGCTATGAAACAAATTGTTGGACAATCTTCGAAGTGTGCATTTCTGAGTGGGGTTTGCAAATTCTGGGTACTCACATTTTGCCAAATATTCCTTGATATCATGAAACCAAGGTTTTCCATCTGCTTATTCTTCGATGTGGGCACATTAAGCTGGTTGATCATGGATCTTTATTGGAATGGGATCAATGAAGTTTTTGTCTGGATGCTGCATAATTGATGATAGATTGGCCAACGCATCGGCGAACTCATTCTGAATTCTGGGAACATGCTGGAATTCTGTCTTTGTGAACCTTTTCCTCAATTCATACACATGATGCAGGTATGGGAGTATCTTGGAGTTTTTGGTTGCCCATTCTTCATTCACTTGATGCACGAGTAGGTCTGAATCTCCAATCACTACCAATTCTTGAATGTTCATGTCAATGGCCATTTTGAGCCTTAGGATGCACGCTTCATACTCGGCCATGTTGTTGGTGCACAGGAACCTGAGTTTGGTGGACACCGGATAATGCTGACCAGTTTTTGATACTAGGACTGCTCCTATGCCAACTCCTTTGAAATTTGCTGCTCCATCGAGAAACATTCTTCAACTGTTAGGGGTTCGTATTCTCCATCCACGGGATTCTCAGCAAGTTGGTTAGCCAGTGCTTGTCCCTTGATCGCTTTCTGAGTTATGTAAACAATGTCGAACTCATTCAACAGGATTTGCCACTTGGCTAGCTTGCCAGTGGGCATGGGCTTCTGAAAGATGTACTTCAAAGGATCCATCCTTGATATGAGATATGTGGTATAGGAAAAGAAATAGTGCCTCAGGTTCTGTGCTACCCAAGTCAAAGCACAACAGGTGTGCTTTAACAGAGAGTACTGGGCCTCGTACGGGGTGAACTTCTTACTGAGGTAATAGATGGCCTGCTCTTTCCTCCCCGTTTCATCATGATGCACCAGAACACAACCAAACGCTCCATCCAATACTACAAGGTAGAGTAATAGAGGTCTACTTGGCTCGGGCGGGACCAAGACTGGTGGTGTTGACAGGTATTTCATGATTCTGTCGAAAACTTTCTAGCAGTCATCAGTCCATTTGGTAGCGGCGTCCTTCTTCAACATCTTAAAGATTGGCTCACAAATAACTATAGATTACGCTATGAACCAGCTGATGTAGTTAAGCCTTCCCAAGAAACTCATCACATCCTTCTTGTTCTTTGGCGGTGGCAATTCTTCAATAGCTTTGACGTTTGATGGATCCAGTTCTATTCCTTAGCGACTCACAATAAACCCAAGTAATATTCCAGCAGGAACCCCAAATGTACACTTTACGAGATTCAGTTTTAGGTTGTACCTTCGCAGTATATTGAAGAACTTCCTCAAATCTTCCATGTGATCGGTGGCTTTCTTGGACTTGATGATGACATAATCTACATATACCTCAATCTCCTTGTGTATCATATCATAGAAAATGGTTGTCATGGCCCTCATGTAGGTGGCCCCTACATTCTTTAACCCAAACGGAATCATCTTCTAACAATACATTCCCTACGGCGTAATGAAAACTATTTTCTCAGCGTCTTATTCATCCATCTAGATCTGATGATAACCAGCGAAACAATCTACAAACGATTGCAACTCATGCTTGACATAATTATCGATCAGGATGTGTATGTTTGGCAAAGGGAAGTCATCTTTTAGACTGGCACGATTGAGATCCCGGTAGTCGAAACAGACTCTAACCTTCCCGTCTTTCTTCGGCACCGGTACAATGTTGGCTAACCATGTCGAGTATTTTACTACCCTAAGAAGCTTAGCTTTGACCTGCTTAGTGACTTCTTACTTGATTTTCAAACTCATATCAGGCTTGAACTTTTTGAGCTTTTGCTTTATCGGCAGACATGTTGGATCGGTTGGCAGTTTGTGAGCCACAATAGATGTACTCAGACCAGTCATGTCATCATACGGCCAGGCGAATATGTCCTCATATTCTCTTAGAATTCTATGTATTCATTCTTTTTTTACGGCGATAAGTGAATATTGATTCGTGTTTGTTTGACGTTTTTGCATATCCCAGGTTAACAACTTCTGTCTCGTACGGGTTGGACTTAGGTCTGTTCTCAAAATTCTCAACTTCCTTAGCAATCTCCTCTGGTATGTCATCTTCCTCTAAATCTATGTCTATTTGTTGCATTGTCTCATTGCATGTCATAGTCATTGGCTCATCAAGGTAAGTAAACGTAATGATGTATAAGTAAAGTAATGAGAGAAAAATAATAATAAGCGTCGAATTATAAGAAAAGTTAAAATGCTAGGATAAATTGCATAATTGTTTTGGAACACTGGAGTTCTTATTATGGGAATTAAAATGCAAAAGAAAATCATTTAGTAAATAAAACAGTGCATGATGCTTAGCCTTGCTACCCTG
The DNA here is from genome assembly GCF_000715075.1 of Nicotiana tabacum. NCBI lineage: Eukaryota > Viridiplantae > Streptophyta > Magnoliopsida > Solanales > Solanaceae > Nicotiana > Nicotiana tabacum. Next base: position 173,708,592 of record NC_134090.1, read on the forward strand.
AGGCTCGTCGGGCTCTGGTTGTCCTGATGGTCCAACTATTGAGGCGTGATCCTCTGCTTATAGCCTGTATGAAAGGTCATTCCTTCCCCTCCTCCTCGAGAACAACATAACACTCTATGTCATTGTCTTCTAAGAACAAGTTCTTCATCGCTGCTAGTGCTTCTTCTTCATCAGACCCATAAATAATATCGGCCGGTTGGAAATTCTGCTCCAGACGTGGTATCGGCTGCTCCAGTGGATAGTAAGGACCGTGTCATAGTGACGACCAATTGTTGAATTCTTCCCAGGTGTACTCATATCCCAGACTGAAAGTGGTGCCATGCTTTTGAGTTTTATGGGCTTAGTGATTCCTTGGAGGTTCTTGCCGAGCCCTTAGCCAGGTTCGTACCCACTCCAATTCAGTATACTCTTGATCTTATTATCCCACCATTTGTTTTTGTCAGCAGCATTTACCCGTTTAATTTGATAGTAAGTCTCTCCACCTAGCTTCTTTCTTCATTCGATTGACGGAATGGTCTAGCGACTGTATATAGGGTTGCTACCGTCGCTGTGAATGATCACCTCCGAGTGATTCTATTCAAACTTTACTGCCTGATGCAGTGTTGATGCTACAACCCCAACAACATGAATCCATGGCCTTACCAATAGCAGATTGTAAGATGCTAGCACGTCTATCACTTGGAAATCAACATCAAACCAAGTTGGCCCCATTTGCAAACACAGGCTAATCTCCCCAATGGTGGACCTTTGGGACTAGACCTTACCCAATTTCTTGAGTGTTACCAGCAGACAAATGTTGAGACTGGACCCTCTATCGATTAGGATTCTGGTGATAAAATAGTCTTCGCATTGTATGGTGATGTGTAGCGCCTTGTTGTGACACAACCCTTCAGGTGGCAGCTCATCCTCATGAAAAGTAATTTTATGACTTTCCAATACCAGTTCTACCATGTTAGCCATTTCCCGCCAGTGATGTTGCTTGGCACGTATGCTTCACTCAGCACCCTCAACAGGGCATTCTTGTGTGCCTCAGAATTTTGTAGCAGAGCAAGGATGGAAATTTGCGCCAGTGTTTTGTTCAACTGGTCGACGACCGAGTATTCCTTGGCCTGTATCTTTCTCCAAAGATCATCCGACCCTATCTCAATGATGGGTGACCGATTGGAGGCCTGCTTACTTGAGTCAGCTAAGTGTTTAGGGGTATAAACTCTGCCAGTTCTTGTCATACCTTGTGCCGCAATAGTTTCTTCGAACCTAACCTTGCCTTTCCTCCTTGCCTCAGCTGTATAGTCCCATGGTATAGCCTTTGTATGGAATGATGCCATGGTCAACATCACCACTAGAATCGGCGTAGATATCTTTACTCTGAATGGAGCATGTGCCTTTGGTGGTAAAACTGCAACTTCAAATGGTGCAGGTGCATTTGCTGGAAACACGAATTCGACCTCAATTGGTGCTGGTGTCTTTACAGATGACGTTGCTTCAAACTCAAGTGGCACGTACATATTTATCTCGGCATCACCAGAGGGTTGAGTCTAGACCACGATCGGATTAAGAGTAACTATTGGCTTCTTTGGGTCATCACCTTCTGCTATCAATCTGATCGTTCCCTCGGGATCCCAATCATCCTCTATTTCAATCATATGGATGCCTCCACCCTTATGGTCTGGTAGAGGGTTGTTGTTGACATTTGGAGCAGGTTCCTTTGCCACAATAATCTTACTATCAATCAGAGACTGGATCTTGTCTTTCAGAGAACGACATTCGTCGATGTGTTGATACCCAATTTTTTCCCTATATATTTTTATATACAAAATACTTTCAAAATAGCATAAATAATATATATATATATGCATACATAAGCATACCCAAGTGTTTTAGTATTTTTCCAATCTTTGAAGAGTTTTTAAAATCAATTTACTATCCATTTTAGTAGTGCAAAATCCATAATTATTCCCAAAATCATCAATTTTGGTGAATAATTTATTTTATTCCCATATTTATACCAAAATATAGTTAAGATAATTTTTATACAGTTTTACAAATTTATTTGTTATTTAAAAGACTAAATTTCATATAATTGTAATTATAGCCTATTTTAAGATTAATAGCATTTCTATAATTGTGAAATTGGTTTCAATATTTTTAAATCAACATTTATGTGTTATTAGTTGGGTCAGTACTTTTAATTTGTTTTTAAAAGTCTTTTTCACTATTTTTATAAAATAAAAGAGGAAAATTGGCTATTTAACATTTAGTCTATTTCTATTTCAATTACAGCCTCATTTTCTTTCAATTTTAACCTCAATTTGATCCCAATTCTGCCCAAATTAAAACCAACCCAGTTTCAATCTGGATCCAACCCACGACCCAATTACAAACGACCCAACCAGTTCCCCACCTACCACTTAAATCTGGACCGTTGATCACTCAAAATCAACGGCCAAGACTCGCCCTTCCATAATTAAACCTAAACGACTACCCTAATCTCCCTCATTCTCACCTGACCCGCCACCTTGAAACCCTTCATCTCTCAAAACACTCTCAAGCTCTCTGAAACCCTAGCCATCTCCCACCTTATTCTACCATGTTTCCACCGGAATCCGTGGCTTCTTAGGCCATGGATGGTTGGTACTCACCCCCCTCTACCATCAAACCATGGTAGTTCGATGTTTCGAGGCCTGACTCTAATGGATCTCTTTAGATCCTTCTCAGATCTGTAGATCTATGGTTTCTTCGGCCATTATTCCGGCGTGTTCAAGCAATATGAGTCTTTTCGACTCAGGATCGAATTTTCTTCCAAGCCTTTCTCATTTCTAGGGTTTCTCTAAAACCCTAAGCTATTCGAGGTTTTCTCTGGTTGTTTTTTAAGATCTATGCTATATCTGTATTCTACTGGAATTTTAAAACGTTTTCCCCAATCTTCTCTTTCAAATTTGTTTCCCTTCAATTTAGGGTTTCTGGAAAAGTTTTAAAATTTTCCCTGACTCCTCTTCTTCTTTTCTTTGTGTGAATCTTGTTTATGCTATATTTTTATGTTCTCTTTTCTACCTCGCATGTCCTTCTCCTATGTTCTTAGGTTTGCCATATTATGCATATTCTTCTACTGTGCTCCGTTCTTTCTTCTACTGGTTTCTATATCATGCTTTCACACGTTTATCTTATGTGTTCGTTTAAACCAGTGTTCCTTTACTGTAATTTCTACTAAGCTCTTAATTCTTATTTGCCTTCTTCTGGACTTTGTTTGAGTTCTTTCTAAACATGTTTCATCTACTGTTTCCTTATGTTTATGCTACCTCTTTGTCTTCTGAACTTGTTTAAGTTCCAAGTTTTTCTTAAAACATGTTCTTTATTCTTCAAATCAGCTTTTTCACTATGTTTGTTTCGAACCTGCTATTTTACCAGTTTGTTTTCTCATGAGCCTCTGAAAGAGACCTCTGAGCCTATTTCAGTTATTTGTCTTCTCGTCTCTGCATCTGATTCGAGTTGAAAACCCTAGGATTTGGGGTTTTTGGCGAGTTTGATCTTATGTTTGGACTAGGGTTCTGTTATGGAACCCTGGATTCTCTCAAACTAAGTCTGAGTCTATGTACTGAATTTGAGCCTCTTTATTTGTGACTCTGAACTTTTCTATGCTATATTCTTTCTAAATTAGCATGACAATTCTTTCTTGTTTGACATGTCTGTATGCTTTATATATGAGGAATTCTTCCTTCAAAAGAGATTTTGCCAATTTGTGATTGATTCAGAATTCTTCCTTCATGTTCTGTATTGAATATGTTGCTCTCTCTTTGTATCTGCTGTTTTGTTATGAACTTCCTATACCCCCGCTCCCTTCTATGTGTTTGAGTTAAGGTTCATGGCCTGATAACATCCAAATTGCTGCTTAGGTCTGAACCTGATCCCCAGTGGATCCCAACTCTCAAAATGTGGTTAATAGGCTAGTTAGGGGTATGCCAGCACTCCTGATTGCTGGGCATGACCACCAGCCTTCCATGGCTCGCCCTAATTCCCCCTTGTGCACTTACACTGACTCTTAGATTCTAAGTTCTGCCCCCCTCTTATGAGCCTTGCTTTGGGACCTTGAGATCCCTCTAAACTTGGACATCTGATGGCTAGCATTTCAATATTGCACTATGCTCTTAATTCCGCAATATATTTGGGTTGTAAGCGCTGCCCGAAGTCCATTTGAGGATCTTGAGGAACTTTTACACATCCCAAATAAGAGAAGGCTTGGGAAACCTGATCTTGGAAGTTGGTTCACCTCATATTGTTGAACCTTGACTCTGAATTAGGCTCCTCGGTTGTAGCTTAATTTCTGATGTAATTTTACTTATCTTAATTCATTATGGTCTGTAATATGTTGTAATAACTTATGGGGTTCTAGTGAAAAGGGGAGGGTCACTTATGTATGCAAAGGGTAGACAACATGCTCATAGGTGTTACTATTTACAAGCTCTGCACTTTCGCATATCATATAGAAATCCTGTCAGTAGGTTTTTATGCACCTCTGCATATGTAGAGATCATGTCTATAGGTTTTTTGCACTTTAGCATATCATATAGAAATCCTGCCTATAAGTTTCTGCACTTCTGCATATAGAAATCATGACTATAAATCTTCGGCACTTCTGCATTTTACATCTATCATTAGGCAAACAGTTATAGGTTAAGTAATAATAAGTTTCATTCTAGATACCATGTCTATGGGACTCCTGCAATTCAATAATCGTCTTAAAACCAACAACGCCTAGAAATCATGCCTTTAGGAGTAACCAGTTGAATCCGATTCATTTATTTCATCTACAAGTCCAAAATCAATAGTAATGTCGTTTAATATCTACATAACTTATGTGTTTCTACAATCAGTAAGCCTTCTTTAAAATCGGAGTAAGCACTGTTAGATATCATGCCTATAGGTCTCACTTAGGCAAACCATTAGGTATTTAATTAATTGCATCAGTCTTTGATAAATTACAACCAGGTAAGGCTAATTCGGACTCCTCATCTAAAAAATATATGATTAATCAGCCTATCCTACACTTTAATTTAATTCAGACCATAACCAGTACATGTAAGTCATGTTAAACAATTTGTTTCTTTAAATAAGGAGGCCTGTTTGAGCCTTTAAAGGTTATGTGTTTTCCCATATTTGCTCTATGTATTTTGTTTGTAACCCTAGATTTTGTCCTTTAAATCGTAAAAGACAAATCTCCCTTCCCTTTAGGACTAATAGTCTCAATGCCTCCGAGGCTTATAGGATTGGGGCGGGTACTAGCATGCAATAAGTAACGACACCATTCTGCGCTTTAATACCTTAACGGGGTGGGAAGGGTAGATATGGATATGATGATCAGTGTGCTAATACCACGTGTTATCCCTCTTTTGAGGAGTGATTACCGGGTATTGCATTGACGTGATTCATATTAATCATAAACCTACGACCCCCTCCCTTTACGTGTATTTATCTGCTTTCTTTAGAATTGCTTAAATCTTTCATAAATTTCTGCCCTCTTTACTATTCATCAAAAGTCTTCAATTTATTTGCCATATTATATGCAAACCCCTCTATTTGAGCCCTTAATTGCTTACTTGATTATGTGAAGTCACAATTGTAACATGGCCGGGAACCACACTAGTGGATCTTGAGGGGTGCCTAACACCTTCCCCTCGAGATAATTTCTAGCCCTTACCTAAACTCTGGTTCTTCAAACTCAATCCCTTCTTAGTGTCCTAATGCACTTAATCATTAGGTGACGACTCTTCAATTCCAAAACCCAATTCCCAAAAGCGAACGAGTTGTCCTCCCAAATGTCACAAGCCCGATTTAGCGAGAAAAAGGGGGCGCGACAGCGTTGAGACTCTGTTGGGGATACTTCTTTTAGGCTTTTACCATCTGATGTTATTTGTGACTTTACTGCTTCTTTATTGCTTTTATTTAATGTCTTTATTTCTCTTCTATTACGAAACTGACTTGGCTCTTTGTTTCATTTCTCTAATACTTTCTTTTACCGCTTTCCTTCAATACTGTTGTAATTATGAGCAATTATATTAATCATTACTTTATGAATGTGCAAATACATGACAACTTGTAACTGCATATTCAATATCATATTCCACTCGTGCCAAACAAAATATCATAGCAACGCTTATAATGAGTGGCTGCACCCTTCCGATATCATTACCCCCTAAATTTGGCAAAGGTGTATTTGCGGTAAAACCAGTCGATCAACGGTGTAGTCGATGGTTCCGTGCCTTTCCCTCTTGAGTTGTCCGCTCAAGGGTACCAGTCTAATACCTTATAGAAACCCTACTATGTTCAATTGTGCATGCATCACTGTCAAAACCTAGTCGAGTCAATTATGTTGTCCACATAGTGACTCTTTAAGATAGCCTTGTCCAAAGTCCACTAGGTTTCCTGGGAACCCAAACGGACATTACCATATTTTGTGCATTTATTTGGAGAACTAAATGCTGCTTATGCTAATTATTGGTTTAAATAGTCGGGTCTGGCGGGGTAAGGGTCTAACACTTTGTTTTGCAGAAATGAGGCACGAAGTCCCCAGATTTGGCATGGTCACCAACATCCACCCAAGGTTGCTAAGCTGGTGGAAGGATCTTCACTCCAGTGAACAGGCTCTTGTCTGGAAATACCTAGGAAATTTGCCTTCTCTCCTGGAGGTCCCACCCAACAACAAAATTATAGAAGCTGCTACTCTATTCTGGGACTGTGATAGGTCTGTGTTTCGCTTCGGGGAGATTGAGATGACTCCTCTGCTCGAGGAAATATGAGGATTAGCTGGTATTCCGTGGGAGACTCCGGGTTTGCTTATGCTGGAAAATCGCAAGGGTAGGGGTTTTCTCAAAATGATGGGACTAAAGAAAAACACACACATGACCTGTTTAAAGGATTCCTACATTCCTTTCGACTATCTGTACGAAAAGTACGACCATAGTAAGTCCTACCACACTTACCCAGATGAATTCTCCCTCACCTTATTGGGGCATATCCACAGAAGGGTCTTTGTCTTTATGTTCTGCTTCTTGGGGATGATAGTATTTCCTATGAAGAAAGCAATAATTCACACTAGGATAGCTATGGTCACTAAAACCTTAATGGAGGGAATTGGTGGGCAACCCTTTAAGATAGTGCCCATGATCATTGCAGAAATGTACCGAGCCTTGGAAAAGTGTCAACAAGGAGCCCCACACTTCGAAGGCTGCAACTTGCTACTCCAGCTCTGGCTCATGGAACATCTCCAAAGGGGTGAATATCAGCAAGAGATTTAGCGGAGAGACTGGGACGATCATATAGCCTTACATCAACCAAGTCGAATGAACTACATGCCCGACATGTTTGCTCAGCCAGAAGATGCCAAAGGATAGGTGGAGCTATTTGAAAATCTGACTGAGGATCAAATACAATAGATGTTCGAATGGTTCCCTACTGACGAATTCATCGCCCGATCCAGGGACGCACCGTTTCTGATAATGATCGGTTTAAAAGGAACTTACCCTTATGTCCCCCTCCGGGTCATGAGACAGGCTGGTAGGAAGAAGGTTATACGAAGGGTCGACAAGATGAGTCACTTCCAAGCTGACTTCCAAGCTGATGACAGTCTTTATAAGTGCCAAGCTCATCATATGTGGCATTGCAAGATCATAATGGGAAGAGATACTATCGAGCCAGACATATACCATGCTGGCTGCACCCCATACTATTCAGGATGGTTGGAGGACAATCACAATGGTCTGGGCCAACCTGGTTTTGTTCGAGGTCACAGGATCATCGATGAAAAGGCCGAAGCACAGGTCAAGTACAACCAATTGCTCAAGAGGATACGGGAATGCGAAAGTGAGCACCGGGAGATTCAAGAACCCCATCAAAAGTTGATTGAAGAATGGAAAGATATGGTTGTCAGCGCCAACAAGCAACTAGGCTATTTGGAGCGGGGTTTAGTGGAATTGGAAAGAAAGTTCATCCAGAGGATTGAAAACTGTCATAATGCTGAGGGAAGCGAATGAGGACACTTGGCTAGAGCCTATTTAATGCTGGGACTACGTGAGCTAGTGAAGCTATTCGATGGAGCTAAAGATGCCGAGTCTGGGGAAGGTCTTTCTGGGACCAAGTAGTTAAGAGTCTTTTCTTTTGCTTTAAAAATGTAATAAGTCCAACGGCCATTAGTGACATTTTATGTTTCTGATATTTTAGTGTCATTTTGGGATTCGTCTTATTTTTATCAATAAAATGAGGCATTTAGCATTATAAGTTCTCCAAATCAACTTGTCGCTAGGCCTACCTCGGGCACAACGAGACTCCCAAATTAGGACACGATTTATATTCTTGTACTATGTGTTTAAATATTGCAATGTTTTCTTCTCATAATCCGTACTAACGTGCTACCTTTTTTTCTTACCTTTAGTTTATTCCCCTCCCCAAAGGTTAGTCCGTGCACTCTAGCATCGTCATCTTACTCCACAAGATCCAAATGCCCTTCACCTCCTCCTCCTCCGAGTCCTATCAGAAACAAGAACAAGGGAAAGATGGAAGATTTGAGCAACATCATAAAGGAGAACTCAGTTGAAAGGGTAGAGGTTCCTCAGGGTATTCAGGTTTCCAAGGAAAGTGCCTCGTAGCTCGAACAGAAGTTATTGAAGTTTCAGGAAGAACTGGACCATACCTCCACAAAGCATCCCGAAACCACAAAACCAACCCGCTCCTCATCACCAATGCAACACATGCCACACTTCAGACAATACCCCACTACTTATTCCTGAACCATTAACCTCCACAAATGATCATCCCCACAACACCCCCATCTACATGGAAACCACACCACACTATCTCAACCTATTTTAAGCACACCTGCACCTGATAACAAAGACTCTCTTATCAGGAATCTGGCCATGGAACTCAAGAAGCCGACTAGCCGAGTTTAGGGTGTCGAACGAAGTAAGGGGATTGAAGGACTAAATTACAAAGACCTTTGCATACAACCAGATGTCGAACAGCCCGAGGGGTACAAACCTCCTAAGTTCGAAATGTTTGACGGTACTGGGGATCCGAGAGTTCTTCTGAGGACATACTGCGACAAGTTGGTCGGAGTGGGGAGGGACGAAAAGATTCGCATGAAACTCTTCATGAGGAATCTGAAGGGAGATGCCTTGTCTTGGTATATTAACCAAGACCGTAAGAAGTGGTCAAATTGGGTAAGTATGGCGTCCGATTTCATGGACAGGTTCAGGTTCAACGCTGAAAATGCACCAGACGTGTTCTACATCCAGAACTTAAAGAAGAAACCCATGGAGACATTCTGTGAGTTTGCTATTTGTTGGTGATCAGAAGCTGCTAAGGTCAGACCGGCTTTAGAAGAAGAACAAATGAACAGGTTTTTCGTCCGAGCTCAAGACCCACAGTACTATGAAAGGTTAATGCTGATTGAAAGCCAGAAATTTTCCGACATCATCAAGCTAGGGGAAAGGATCGAGGAAGGTATCAAAAGTGGTATGGTCACTAACTTTGAAGCTTTGCAGGCCACCAACAAGGCTCTACAGTCTGGTGGCACGTCCAAGAATAGGCACATGAGCGCCATGATGGTTGTACAAAGAACAAAATCCCCAATCGAATACCAAACCTACCCAATACCTCCATTGACATATCAACCTACCCCAAATTACCAAACACCCCCGCCCTCCTACCAAGCTCCACCACCTCGTTACCAATCACCTCCGCCTCCCACATATCAGCCCACTTCACCTAGATATTCCCAACCAGCACATGTCTACCAAACCTACAATACTCAACCACCTCCCACCCACCAAAACTTTCCTAGACCCTGTCCAAACTTCGACCGCAGACCCCCCCAAATAGTATACTACCATTGCCGAACCTATCGACTAGCTGTATGAAAGGCTCAAAGTTGCTGGTTACATCACCCTTATCCCTGCCGTAAACCCCGAAAACCCCTCCTAATGGGTCAACCCAAACAAAACTCGTGCATGCCATTCTAGCATGAAGGGGCATACCATTGATGAGTGCCGCTCTATGAAGGATAAGATCCAAGCTTTGATTGACAACAAGATCATCATAGCGAAAGAGCTAGCTCCAAATGTCCGCAACAACCCTCTGCCTGACCACAAAGGTGGGGGCGTTCACATGATTGAGATAGAGGATAATTGGGACCCCCAAAGATCAATCAGATTGATCGCCGAAGGTGACGAGCCAAAGGAACCAATGGTCACACTTAATCCAATTGTGGTCCAGATCTAGCTTTCTGAAAACGCTGAAGTAGACATGTCCAAACCACTTGAGTTCGAAGCACCTTCTTCTGCAAAGACGCTAGGACTTATTGAGGTCGAGTTTGGGCCTCTAAAGATACCTATACCATTCGAAGTGGTTGTGTTACCATCCAAGGCAAAGGTGCCAATTCCGGTGGCCATGACAACCGTAACACCATTCAACCTAAAGGCCATACCATGGGATTACACCGCCAAGGCGAGAAGGAAAGGGAAAACCAAATCGGGAGAAGAAATTGCAGCATAGGGTATGGCAAGAACCGGCAGTGTTTATACCCCAGAACACCTAGTTGAGCCCAGTAAGCAGGCCTCTAGACGACCAACCGTCACTGAAACTGGGCCTCATGATCTCTGGAGGAAAATACAAGGCAAAGAGTAATCTGTTATTGATCAATTGAACAAAATGCCAGCCCAGATCTCTATCTTGGCTCTGCTACAAAGCTCTGACGCACATAAGAATGCCTTATTGAAGGTGTTGAGTGAGGCATATGTACCCAGAAACATAACTAGAGGAGAAATGGCAAACATGGTGGGGCAAGTATTGGAGAGTCACAAAATCACTTTCCACGAAGATGAGCTGCCACTTGAAGTGCTAAGACACAACAAGGCCTTGCACATCACTATACAATGTGAATATCATTTCATCACCAGAATCCTGATTGACGGAGGGTCCAGCCTCAATATTTGTCCATTGGTGACTCTCAGAACATTGGGAAAGAGCCTGCATGAGATCAAGGATGGAGCCATCAATGCCAAAGCTTTCGATGGATCCCAAAGGTCAACTATTGGGGAAATTAGTTTGTGTCTGCAAATGGGACCGGCTTGGTTCGACGTTGATTTTCAAGTAATAGACGTCCCAGTATCTTATAACTTTCTATTGGGATGGCTGTGGATCCATGCCGCTGGAGCTGTAGCATCAACCCTACATCAAGCAGTGAAATTTGAGTGGAATCACCAAGAGGTAATTATTCACAGCGACAGTAGCAATCTCATATACAGTCACCAGACCATCCCAGCAATCGGAGGAAGAAGGAAGATAGGCGAAGAAACCTACCATCACATTGAGCGAGTCAACACCGTGGACAAGGACAAATGGTGGGATAGCAAAATTGAAAGTATACTGAATTGGTGTGGATACGAACCTGGCAAGAGACTTGGCAAGAATCTCCAAGGAATCGCTAAGCCTATCAAGTTGAAGAAACACGGTACCACTTTCAGTTTGGGATATGAATACACTTGGGAGGAATTCAACCACTGGTCGCCACCATGGAGCAGTCCCTACTACCCACTGGAGCATACAATACCTCGCTTGGAACAAACTTTCCAGCCTGCCAATGTCATATATGGGCCGGAAGAAGAGGAAGCACTGGCAGCGATGAGGAATTTGTTTTTGGAAGATGATAATATGGACTGTTGTGTAATTTTCAAAGAGGAGGGGAGGAAAGTCCCTCTATACAAGCTATGAGCCGAGGAGCACGCCTCAACAATTGGTCCATCAGAACCACCAGGGCCCAGAAAGCTTCGGGGTAGCAAGGCTGAACAAAGCACCATGCATTATCTTTATTTTTCGCTAATTGACTTTCTTTCCGCATTCTTAATATTGATATAAGAGCTCCAATGTTCAAAGCAATTATGAAATTTATCAAAGCATTTTAGTTTCTTATAAATCTTGCTCTTATTACTTTCTATCATTTACTTTATGTACACAGCATTACTACTACTTATATTGATGAACCGACGATTATGACGTGCGACGAGGCAACGCAACAAACGAATATGGACTTAGAAGAAGATGATATACCGTAAGAGGTTGTTAAAGAGGTTGAGGATTTTGAGAACAGACCGAAGTCTAACCTGGACGAAACTGAGATTGTCAATCTGGGAGATGCAGAAAATGTCAAAGAAACACAAATCAACGTTCATCTGTCACCATCAGAAAAGAAAGAATACACGGAATTTCTAAGGGAATATAAGGACATATTCGCATGGTCTTATGATGACATGACTGGTCTCAGTACATCTATTGTATCTCACAAACTGCCAACCGATCCGACATGTCTACCAGTAAAACAAAAGCTCAGGAAGTTCAAACCTGACATGAGTTTGAAAATTAAGGAAGAAGTCACCAAGCAAGACAAAGCCAAGGTTCTCAGGGTAGTAGAGTATCCAACATGGTTAGCCAATATTGTGCCAATGTCGAAGAAGGACGGGAAGGTTAGAGTCTGTGTCGACTACCGGGATCTCAACCGGGCCAGTCTGAAAGATGATTTCCCCTTGCCGAACATACATATTCTAATTGACAACTGTGCCAAGCATGAACTGCAGTCGTTTGTTGATTGTTTTGCTGGGTATCATCAGATATGGATGGACGAGGAAGACGCGGAGAAAATGGCTTTTATTACGCTATGGGGGATGTATTGTTACAAGATGATGCCGTTCGGGTTAAAGAATGTTGGGGCCACCTACATGAGGGTCATGACTACTATTTTCCATGACATGATACACAAAGAGATTGAGGTGTATGTAGACGATGTCATCATCAAATCCAATAGAGCCACTGGCCATATGGAAGATCTAAGGAAGTTCTTCAACAGACTAAGAAGGTACAACTTGAAGCTGAATCCCGCCAAGTGTGCATTCGGGGGTCCTGCCAGAAAAATACCTGGGGTCATTGTGAGTCGCCGAGGAATAGAACTAGATCCCTAAAAGGTCAAAGCCATCCAAGAATTGCTACCACCGAAGAACAAGAAAGAAATTATGAGTTTCTTGGGAAGACTTAACTACATCAGCCGGTTCATAGCTTAATCCACTGTCATTTGTGAGCCAATCTTTAAGATGTTGAAGAAGGATGCCGCTACCAAATGGACTGATGCTTGTCAGAAAGCCTTTGACAGAATCAAGAAATACCTGTCGACGCCGCCAGTTTTGGTCCCGCCCGAGCCGGGTAGACCTCTATTACTCTACCTTGCAGTATTGGATGGAGCTTTCAATTGTGTTCTGGGGCAACATGATGAAACGGGAAGAAAGGAGTAGGACATCTATTATCTCATCAAGAAGTTCACCCCATACGAAGCCCGGTATTCTCTACTGGAACACACCTGTTGTGCCCTGACTTGGGTAGCTCAGAAGTTGAGACACTATTTCTGTGCCTATACCACTTACCTCATATCAAGAATGGATCCTTTGAAGTACATCTTTAAGAAGCCCATGCCCACTGGCAAGCTAGCCAAGTGGCAAATCCTGCTGAGTGAATTTGACATTGTTTACGTGACTTAGAAGGCAATCAAAGGACAAGCACTAGCAGATCATCTTGCTGAAAATCCCGTGAATGGAGAATACAAGCCTCTAAAAGCGTATTTTCTTGAGGTATCTTTCATAGGGGAAGATATTGCAGAAACACTATGATGGTTGGAGAATGTTTTTCGACGGAGCAGCAAACTTCAAAGGAATTGGCATAGGAGCAGTCCTAGTATCAGAAACCAGGCAGCATTATCCGGTGTCTGCCAAGCTCAGGTTCTCGTGCACCAACAACATGGCCGAGTACGAAGCTTGCATCTTAGGGCTCAAGATGCCCATTGACATGAACATTAAGGAATTGCTAGTGATTGGAGATTTAGACATGCTTATACATCAGGTCCGATAAGAATGGGCAACCAAGAACTCCAGGATACTCCCATATCTGCATCATGTACAGGAATTGAGGAAAAGGTTAACAAAGACAAAGTTCCAACATGTTCCCAGAGTTCAGAATGAATTTTCCGATGCATTGGCTACCCTATCGTCCATGATACAGCACCCAGACAAGAACTTCATTGATCCTATTCCGGTAAAGATCTATGATCAGCCAGCTTACTGCACTCATGTAGAAGAAGAAGCGGACGGAAAACCTTGGTTTCATGATATCAAGGAATATTTGATGAAAGGAGAATATCCAGAACTCTCAAATCCTACTCAGAAACGCACACTTCGAAGATTATCTAACAACTTCTTTCATAGCGGAGGAATCCTGTATAGGAGGACTCCTGATTTGGGGTTATTAAGGTGTGTCAACACAAAGGAAGCATCTAGGTTATTGCAGGAAATTCACGTAGGGACCTGCGGTCCGCATATGAACGGTTTTGTCTTAGCCAAGAAAATACTCTGAGCTGGTTATTTTTGGATGACTATGGAAACGGACTGCATCTAGTATGTCCAAAAATGCCATCGCTGTCAGATACATGCAGGCATGATCATTCGCCGCTTGGGTAATGGATGTTATCGGACCTATTGAGCATGCCGCATCAAACGGGCACAAGTTCATTCTAGTGGCAATTGATTATTTCACCAAATAGGTTGAAGCAGCATCGTACAAAGCAGTGACAAAGAAAGTGGTAGCAGATTTTGTCCGCGACCGTATTGTTTGTCGGTTCAAAATTTCGGAGTCAATCATCACTGATAATGGTTCCAATCTCAACAGCAACCTGATGAAATCCATGTGTGAAACCTTCAAGATCAAACACAAGAATTCTACAGCTTATAGACCTCAGATGAATGGAGCTGTAGAATCCGCCAATAAGAATATCAAGAAGATACTGAGGAAGATGATAGAAAAGCATAAGCAGTGGCATGAGAAGTTATCATTTGCCTTGTTGGGGTACCGCACCTCAGTCCGCACATCAACCGAGGCAACTCCCTTTATATTGGTTTATGGTACAGAAGCAGTCATTCCCGTCGAGGTAGAAATTCCCTCCTTAAGAATCATATAGGAAGCTGAACTTGACGATGCAGAATTGGTAGAGAGTCGCTACGAGCAGCTAGCTCTTATAGATGGGAAGAGAATGAATGCAGTTTGCCACGGTCAGCTCTATCAGAACAGAATGTCCAGAACCTTCAACAAAAAAGTCAAGCCGAGACAGTTTACACCGGGGCAACTGGTGTTAAAAAATATTTTCCTACATCAAGAGGAGGCCAAAAGGAAGTTCTCTCCCAACTGGCAGGGTCCATACATGGTTCATCGGGTCCTCACCGGAGGAGCCCTCATACTTGCAGAAATGGACGGTGAAGTTTGGCCGAAGCCGATCAATTCAGATGCAGTGAAGTGATACTATGTGTGACTTTTATGCTTTTCTCATATGATGTAATTTGAACTATGCCTGACCTAATTCTAGTTTAAGAGGGGATACGTAGCCCTATGGGTTCGGTCATAATTCAATAAAAATTTTATTTCCCCCCCGCTATTGGAAATGGGTAGAATTTTGAGAAGGACCCTCAAAATTCCGAAGTAATTTTAGCCATTCGACGCAAGCAGCCGTCAGAAGCAGCAGCCCAGTAAACTGGGGCAGAATTTTGAGGAGGACCCTCAAAATTCCGGAGTGAGAGAAGTTGCAGTATCTTGGACCACGTCACAGTCGTCAGTTCATCTAAAGAAAACTATTCTTAATTATGTATTTATTGTCACATTTCTTTACTAAATCATGCATGTCTGTTACCAAAGTTGCTTCGTTTAGCAATGCAACCCCAATGATACGCACAATATCATCGTAACGGAGCCGAGCAGGTCAAGCAGAGCCAGCGGAATACGAACTAACCTCCCCTTTTTACAAAACGCATGATTTTTCTTTGAATGCAAGCACTTGAGTTGCAAAATCATCAAATATACTATACACTCACGAGACTCACATTGCTCAGGAATATAACTCTCAGAACCGTTGCACTTACTCACAGCTGCTATCCGCACACAGTGCTCCCAACAGAACAATATCCCCAGCAGTCGCAATATCTCGATCCACTATCAGCTCAGAAAATTCTATCACTATTTTGCCCCTTTACACCTTGCATAAGGCTACCTTTCTGACTTTCGAGGTTAAGCTCTACCTCCATCTGCATTCCTGCATTGCATAAGGCTACCTTTATGCCTTCCGAGGTTAAGCTCTACCTCCATCTGTATTTCCTGCATTGCATAAGGCTACCTTTCTGCCTTCCGAGGTTAATCTCTACCTCCATCTGCATTTCCCCGCATTGCATAAGGCTACCTTTCTGCCTTCTAAGACTAAGCATTGTCTCCATCTTGCATTGCTCTATATTGAATAAGGCTACTGTTCTACTTTCCGAGACTAAGCACTATCTCCATCCTGCATGGCTGAAATATCGCCACTTTATCACTATTGCATCGGCTGAAATATCGCCACTTTATCACTATTGCATCGGCTGAAATATCGCCACCTTTTATTTACGTCTTGCATCGGCTGAAATATCGCCACCTTCTGCATTTCATGGGCTGAAAGATCGCCAAATTATGCAAAGGCGTCATTGTTCGGAGGCACCATTTTAATAGCCCGAGAACGCCATGCCATGGCCTAAGGACCGCATTTTATCTCTTGCATATAATTATTCAAAGGCATCATAGTTCGAATGTATCATTTTCATAGCCCAAGAACATCATTTCATAGCCTGCAAATCCTTTATCATATGCTTCATGTCCCAGGACGTCATAGTCCGAGGACGTCATCCCAACCGTCCAAAGACATCATTCATGGTCCAATGGGAACTTGCATCATGTTTAAATTTATGCACAATATATGCTCACTTGCAGGTAAACTAGCTAGCAATGGTCGTCTCAGCAGGGGTGATCTCACTCCAGTTCCTGCAGCCTATCAGACTCTGACCATCCTTCTCAACCCAAACATCGCGTCCGCTTTTCGAAATCTCCATCGGCATATTCCGCCAATGGATCCTGAACTACATATGGCCTGATTCCTGTAAGACTAGGGATATGTAGGTAGCCCAGGAACCAGAGCTCGGTAAAAATTCTCCAAATCATTTCATTCGGTCAAAATTGGCCATCATATCTTTACCCGGCAACTCTTTCATCCTTCCAGGGTAAAGAGGGACAGCTGTTGATACCCAATTTTTTCCCTATATATTTTTATATACAAAATACTTTCAAAATAGCATATATATGCATACATAAGCATACCCAAGTGTTTTAGCATTTTTCCAATCTTTTGAAGAGTTTTTAAAATCAATTTACTATCCATTTTAGCAGTACAAAATCCATAATTATTACCAAAATAATCAATTTTGGTGAATAATTTATTTTATACCCATATTTATACCAAAATATAGTTAAAATAATTTTTGTACATTTTTACAAAATTATTTGGTATTTAAAAGACTAAATTGCATATAATTGTAATTATAGCCTATTTTACGATTAATAGCATTTCTATAATTGTGAAATCGGTTTCAATATTTTTAAATCAATATTTATGTGTTATTAATTGGGTCAGTACTTTTAGTTTCTTTTTAAAAGTCTTTTTCACTATTTTTATAAAATAAAAGAGGAAAATTGGCTATTTAACATTTAGCCTATTTCTATTTCAATTACAGCCTCATTTCCTTTCAATTTTAACCTCAATTTGACCCCAATTCCGCCCAAATTAAAACCAACCCAGTTTCAATCTAGATCCAACCCACGACCCAATTACAAACGACCCAACCCGTTCCTCACCTACCACTTAAATCTGGATCGTTGATCACTCAAGATCAACGGCCAAGACTCGCCCTTCCATAATTAAACCTAAACGACTACCCTAATCTCTCTCATTCTCACCTGACCCGTTGCCTTGAAACCCTTCGTCTCTCAAAACACTCTCAAGCTCACTGAAACCCTAGCCATCTCCCACCTTATTCTACCATGTTTTCTACCGGAATCCGCGGCTTCTCAGGACATGGATGGTTGGTACTCACCCCCTTCCACCATCAAACCATGGTTTTTTGAAATTTCGAGGCCTGACTCCGAAGGCTCTCTTCAGATCATTCTCAGATCTGTAGATCTATGGCTTCTCTGGCCATTATTCCGGCGTGTTCAAGCAATATGAGTCTTTTCGACTCAATATCGGATTTTCTTCCAAGCCTTTCTCATTTCTAGGGTTTTTCTAAAACCCTAAGCTATTCGAGGTTTTCTCCGGTTGTTTTCTTAGATCTATGCTATATCTGTGTTCTACTGGAATTTTAAAACATTTTCCCCAATCTTCTCTTTCAAAATTTGTTTCTCTTCGATTTAGGGTTTCTGAAAAAGTTTTAAAATTTTCTCTGACTCCTCTTCTTCTTTTCTTTGTGTGAATCTTTTCTATGATGTGTTTTTATGTTCTCTTTTCTACCTCACATGTCCTTCTCCTATGTTCTTAGGTTCGCATCATTATGTATATTCTTCTACTGTGCTCTGTTCTTTCTTCTACTGGTTTCTATATCATGCTTTCACACGTTTATCTTATATGTTCGTTTAACCCTGTGTTCCTTTACTGTAATTTCTACTAAGCTCTTAGTTCTTTTTTGCCTTCTTCTGTACTTTGTTTGAGTTCCTTCTAAACATGTTTCATCTACTGTTTCCTTAAGTTTATGCTACATCTTTGTCTTCTAAACTAGTTTAAGTTCGAAGTTTTTCTTAAGACATGTTCTTTATGCTTCAAATCAGCTTTTTCACTATGTTTGTTTCGAACCTACTATTTTACCTGTTTGTTTTCTCATGAGCCTCTGAAAGAGACCTCTGAGCTTGTTTTAGTTATTTGTCTTCTCGT
Organism: Nicotiana tabacum; assembly: GCF_000715075.1. NCBI lineage: Eukaryota > Viridiplantae > Streptophyta > Magnoliopsida > Solanales > Solanaceae > Nicotiana > Nicotiana tabacum. Next base: position 173,727,445 of record NC_134090.1, read on the forward strand.
CTCTGCATCTGATTCGAGTTGAAACCCCTAGGATTTGGGGTTTTTGCGAGTTTGATCTTATGTTTGGACTAGGCTTCTGTTATGGAACCCTGGATTCTCTCGAACTAAGCCTAAGTCAATGTACTGAATTTGAGCCTCTTTGTTTGTGACTCTGAACTTTTCTATGCTAGATTCTTTCTAAATTAGCATGACAATTCTATCTTGTTTGACCTGCCTGTATGCTTTATATATGAGGAATTCTTCCTTCAAAAGAGATTTTGCCAATTTGTGATTGATTCAGAATTCCTTTTAATAAGGTTCGATCGATTGTTATTGATTTTCTTTAATTAAGCCTTTTCTTCACCTTTTCTAGTTGGATTCATTCATACCAAAACTCAATTTCTGATTTTTACTGGCTGATAATTGATTGCCTTTCCTTATTTGCACAAACCGTGTTGGTATCAAACTCTTTCCTTAAATAGTTTCTATGTATTTACCTTTCTTGTACTACTTTGGAAAAGATTTTAGTCCAATTCTTTCCTTAATTGTCTTCTGCCCATTTAAAATCAGAATCCCTTAAATGAAGGGAGATTCTGTGTGGTTGATTGCAAACTATTCCCTTACCTTTTCTTACTTGTTTTCTGCACTATAAAAGGGGCACGATCCTTCTGCACTTAGACACCTTGAACCTTCAGTTCAACACTTTACAAAAACACCTCTCAATTTCAATACTCTTTCAATACTCTACTGTCTTCTGAGATCTTTTATACTGTTTGCTTGCAATTTGGTTTACAAGACTTCAGTTTTCACCTATTTGTTTCCCTGAAACTGGTATGCCTTAATTTCGATTTCAGCACTATCCCTATGTGTTTATTTTTCAGTTGCTACACACCTGTCTACTTTGTCGTTCATGTTCTGTATTAAATATGCTACTCTCTATTTGCATCTGTTGTTTTGTTATGAACTCCCTATACCCCCACTCCCTTCTATGTGTTTGAGTTAAAGTTCATGGCCTGATAGCAACCAAATTGCTGCTTAGGTTTGAACCTGATCCTCAATGGATCCAAACTCTTAAAATGTGGTTAAAAGGCTAGTCAGGGGTGTGCCAGCACTCCTGATTGCTGGGCATGACCACCACCCTGCCATGACTCACCCTAATTCCCCCTTGTGCACTTACACTTACTCTTAGATTCTAAGTTCTTCCCCCCTCTTATGAGCCTTGCTTTGGGACCTTGAGTTCCCTCTGAACTTGGACATCTAACGGCTGGCATTTCCATACTGCACTACGTTCTTAATTCCGCAATATATTTGGGTTGTAAGCATTGCCCGGAGTCCATTTGAGGCTCTTGAGGAACTTTGACACAACCCAAATAAGAGAAGGCTTGGGAAACCTGATCCTGGAAGTTGGTTCACCTCATATTGTTGGACCTTGAGTATGAATTAGGCTCCTTGGTTGTAGCTTAATATCTGATGTAATTTTACTTTTCTTAATTCATTCTGGTCTGTAATATGTTGTAATAACTTATGGGGTTCTAGTGAAAAGGGGGGTCACTTATGTATGTAAAGGGTAGACAATATTCTCATAGGCGTTACTATTTACAAGCTCTGCACTTTCGCATATCATATAGAAATCTTGTCTGTAGGTTTTTTTGCACCTCTGCATATGTAGAGATCGCGTCTATAGGTTTTCTGCACTTTAGCATATCATATAGAAATCCTACCTATACGTTTTTGCAGTTCTGTATATAGAAATCATGACTATAAGTCTTCGGCACTTCTGCATTTTACATCTATCATTAGGCAAACAGTTATAGGTTAAGTAATAATAAGTTTCATTTTAGATACCATGTCTATGGGACTCCTGCACTTCTATAATCATCTTAAAACCAACAACGCCTAGAAAATATGCCTATACGAGTAACCTGTTGAATCTGATTTGTTTATTTCATCTACAAGTATAAATTAAGTAGTAATGTCAATTAACATCTGCAGAACTTATGTGTTTTCTACAATCAGTAAGCCTTCTTTAAAATCGGAGTAAGCACTGTTAGATATCATGCCTATAGGTCTCACTTAGGCAAACCATTAGGTAATTAATTAACTACATCAGTCTTTGATAAATTACAACCAGGGAAGGCTAATTCGGACTCCTCATCTGAGAAATATGTGATGAATCAGCCTATCCTATGCTTTAATTTAATTTAGACCATAACCAGTACATGCAAGTCATGCTAAACAATTTGTTTCTTTAAATAAAGAGGCTTGTTTGAGCCTTTAAATGTTATGCGTTTTCCCATATTTGCTCTATGTGTTTTGTTTGTCGCCCTAGATTTTGTCTTTTAAACCGTAAAAGCCAAATCTCCCTTCCCTTTAGGAATAGTAGTCTCAATGCCTCCGAGGCTGATAGGATTAGGGCGGGTACTAGCATGCAATAAGTAACGATGTAGTTAAATTTGGTATTTGACAGGAGATTTGGTTCTCTATGCAACCATTACAGCTCATACGTCCCTTTTCTTGGACACACCACCTGACTACAAAGGCCTTATTTGTAGCTTGCAAGGCCTCGAAGTTTGTAACCATATCGCTTTTGATGCCCTCTTCAATCCTTTCACCCAACTTGATAATGTCAGAAAATTTGTGGCTCTCGATCATCATTAGTCGTTCATAATACTGCGGGTCCTGAGCTCGGACAAAGAATTTGTTCATCTGTTGCTCTTCTAAGGCAGGTCTGACCTTAGCAGCTTCGGACCTCCAGCGAGTAGCATACTCGCCAAATGTTTCTGAAGGCTTATTCTTTAGATTTTAAATATAGAACACATCCGAAGCATTTTCTGTGTTAAACCTGAACCTGTCCATAAAGTCGGATGCCATGCTTACCCAGCTTGACCATGATCCTGGCTAATGTACCAAGACAAAGCATCTCCCTTCAAGCTCCTCATGAAAAGCTTCATGTAGATTCTCTTGTGTTTCCCTAATCCAACCAGCTTGTCACAGTACGTTCTCAAATGGACCCTTGGATCCCTTATACCATCAAACATTTCGAACTTCAGAGGTTTGTACCCCTCGGCAGTTCAACATCGGGCTATATGCAAAGATCCTCGTAGTTTAGCCCTTCAATCCCCTTACTTCCTTCAACGCTTTGAATTCGGCTAGTCAATTTCTTAAGTTCTTTAGTCAAATTCCTGATGAGCAAATCCTTGTCATCAGACTCGGGTATACTTGAGATGGGTTGGGTAGACTATGGCATAGTCTCCACGTAGATAGGGGTTTTATGGTGGGTGTAAAAGTGGTCATTTGTGGGGTTTTGGAGTTATGGGATAAGTAACGGGGTATTGTTTGAAGTATTGCAGGTGTTGCAGTGATGGTGAGGTGTGGGATGGTTTTGTTGCTTTGGGATATTCTATGGAGGTGTGAGTTTTGGAGCATTTGGGAAATTGATATCTGGAGTGGTAAGGGAAAATGATAGATTTTCCAAATTCCGAACCTGGTCAAGTTTTTCTTGGAATTTCAGCAGCTTTTGTTCGAGTTGGAATGCATTTTCTTTGGAAACCTGAGTACCATGACCATAAGTGACCTCTACCCGTTCAACTGAGTTCTCCTTTCTGACATTGTTCAAATCTTTCATCTTCCCTTTGTTCTTGTTTTTGACAGGACTAAGAAGAGGAGTGGGTGGAGGGCCCCTATATCTCATGGAATAAGATGATGTTGCCAAAGTGCACTAACTAACCTTTGGGGAGGGAAATAATAAAACAAAAGTAAAACCTAAAAGGTAACAAGTTAGTGAGGATCATAAAAATATTGCAATATTTAAACACATAGTGCGGAATGTAAAACGTGTCCTAATTTGGGAACCTCTTTGTGCCTGAGGTAGGCCTAGCGACAAATTAATTTGGAGAACTTAGAATGCTAAATGCCTTATTTTATTTATAGAAAATAAGATGAATCCTAAATTGACACTAAACAAACAGGAAATAAATGTCACTAATGGCCATTGGCCTTATTACATTTTATAAAGCGAAAAGACAAACTCCTATCTATTTGGTCCCAGAAGGACCTTCCCCAGATTCGACATCCTTATCTCTGTCGAACAGTTTTCCCAGCTCGCGAAGTCTTAGCAATATGTAGGCTCTCTCTAGATGCCCGCCTTCTTTTCCTTTAGCATTTTGGCAGTCTTCGACCCTCTTGAGAAACATTCTTTATAATTCCACTATGCCTCGCTCCAGGTATCCCAGTCGCTTGTTGGTACAGATAGTCATATCCTTCAATTCCTCAATCAGTTTTTGGTTGGCTTCTTGTATCTCACGGTGCTAGCTTTCGCACTCCCAGATCCTCTTGCATAGTTGGTTGTGTTTGATCTGTTCCTCGGCCATTTCATCTATGATCTTGTGGCCCCTAGCAAACCCCGGTTGGCCCAGACCATCGTGATTATCTTCCAACCAGCCGAAATAGTAGGGAGCGCAGCCAGCGTGGTATATGTCTGGCTCGATGGTATCTCTCCCCATGACGACCTTGCAGTGCCATATATGCTGAGTTTGGCACTTATAAGGACTATCCTCATTATGGAATTCAGCCCGAAAATGACTTATCTTGTCGACCCTAGGTATAACCTGCTTCCTACCAGCTTGCCTCATAACCTAGAGAGGGACGTAAGGGTATATTCCTCTCAGGCTGATCAATATCAGTAAAGGTGCATCTCTAGATCGGACGATGAATTCCTCGGTAGGAAACCACTCGAGCATCCATTGTATCTGGTCCTCAGTTAGATTGTCAAATAGCTCTACCCATCCTTTGGCATCTTCTGGCTGAGCGAACATATTGTGCATGTAATTCATTCGCCTCGGATGATGGAAAGCGATATGATCATCCTAGTCCCTTCGCTGAATCTCTTGTCGGTATTCACCCCTTTGAAGATGCTCCATGAGCCAGAGTTGAAGTAGCAAATTGCAGCCTTCGAAGTTTTTGGCTCCTCGTTGACACTTCTCCAAGGTTCGGTATATTTCCACAATGATCATGGGCACAATGCTGAAGGGTTGCCCACCAATTCCTTCCATTAGAGTCTTAGTTACCATAGCTAGCCTGGTGTAGATTCTTGCTTTCTTCATTGGAAACACGATCAACCCCAGGAAATAAAACATGAATACAAAGACTCTTCGGTGAATATACCCTAATAATGTGATGTCAAACTCGCCGGGATAGGTACGATAGGATTTGTTGTGCCCGTACCTCTCACACAAATAGTCAAAAGGGATGTAGGATTCTTTCAAACATGTCAGTTCCGGGTTCTTCTTCAAACCCATCATTTTAAGGAAGCCCCTACCCTTGTGGTTCTCAAGCATTAACAAACCCGGAGTTTCCCATGCTATACCGGTCAATCCTCTTATCTCCTCTAGCAAGGGTGTCATCTCAACGTCCCCGAAACGGAATACAACCCTCCCAAAATCCCAGAACAAAGTAGCATCTTCTATGATCTTGTTGTTGGGTTGGATCTCTAGGAGAGAAGGCAGATTTCCCAAATATTTTCGAACAAGAGTTTGATAACTGGAGTGAAGATCATTCCACCAGCTTAGCAGTATTGGGTAGATGTTGGTGACATACTGAATCTAGGGACTTCGTGCCTTATTTCTACAAGACAAATAAGGTTAGGCCTTTACCCCCACCAGACTCGACTATTTAATACCAGCAATTAGCATGAAGAATTTAGTTCTCCAAATAAATGCACAAAATGTGGGGATGTCCGTTTGGGTTTAGCGAAACCCAGTGGACTTTGGACAAGGCTATCTTAAAAGATCATTATGTGGACAACATAACTGATCCAGCTAAGTTTTACCATGATGCATGCACAGTTTAAACAGAGTAAGGTTTCTATGGGGTTTTAGACTGGTACCCTTGAGCAGATAACTCAAGGGGGAAAGGCACGGAACCGTCGACTACACCATTGATCGACTGGTTTTACCGCAAATATGCTTTTTCAGATTTAAGGGGTAATAATATAGGAAGAGAACAACCACTCATTATACGCATTGCTATGGTTTTTGTTTGGGCATGAGTGGAATATGATGTTGAGCATGATTATGCAATAATTAAACGTATGTTGGCACGTATTTGTACGTTAAGAAAGCAGTAAATACAGTAGTTTCATAATTTAAAGTAGTAGTAAAGGAAATAAACAAGAAGACAAGTCAGTTTTCCAATTGAAAAAGGAATTGAACGCTTAAAGAAATTAAACAAGTAATTGCCACATAAAGAGGTATAAATTCACAATAACAGTCTGAAATGGTAAAAGCCTAAAGTCCCCAGCAGAGTCGTCATGCTGTCGCGCCCCCTTTTCTAGTGAAATCGGGTTTATGACATTTGGTATAGGACAATTTGTTCCTTTTGGTAACTGGGTTTTAGCAATTTTGAAGAGTCGCCACCTAATGATTTAAGGTGCATTAGGACACCAATGGGGTTCAATTCTAAGTTTCGTTTGAATAGCCATAGATAGGGTAAGGGCTTGAAATTATCCCAAGGGGAAGGTGGTAGGCACCCCTCGGAATCTACTAGTGTGGTTCCCGGCCATATAGCTTATTGTGAATTTAGCAAATAGACAAGTATGGGCTCAAATATTATAAGATTTAAATGCATAAAAAGAAAGAACAATTAAAAGAAGAGTTTTAAAAAAGGAATTTGCATATAAAGGGAAAGAGGGTCCTAGGTTTATTTTAATATGGATCATGTCAATGCGATACCCGGTATGACACTCCTCAAAAGAGGGGATACACGTGGTATTAGCGCACCATTCATCATATCCATATCTACCCTTCCCACCCTGTTACCCCGTTAAAGCGTGGATTGGTCTCGATTACTATTGCATGCTATTACCCGTCCCATTCCTATCAGTCCCGGATGAGCTTAGGACTACTATTCCTAAAGGGGAGGGATATTAGGCTGATTGGTTTCAAAGGGTAAAAATCTAAGGCGGCATATAAAACACATACTACATGTTGTGGAAAACATATAAACAGATAAAGGCCCATATACATCTCCTTAAACAAAAAAGCACATAACTAGCATGACTTGCACGTACTTTTTCAGTCTGATTAAAATACTAAAGACGAGGGGAGTTTGATTATTGAAGCAAATCTGTTTATTACATAACTCAGATAAGAAGTCTGAATCAGACCTGCCTGGTGGTTGTAGCAATTAACAAAGGAGGATTCAATTTCATATGGTTATTACTCTAAGGCTTTCTTAAGTGTTTAGATGGGATCATATAGGCATGATATCTAATTGATTCAGAATATGGCAAAAAAATAATAACTCAAAAAGAATTGTTTGAAATCCTATACGCATGCTTGCTAAACCTCGTTAAAGAAGGGAATTAGATTATTTAAAACTAATTCAGAATAGACTGATCTTAAGTTGAACTAGTTTTAGATTCTGCAGGCGGTGGTATTTACTATTGTTGATTTTAAACCCTATGGACATGATATCTAATATTGAATGTGAATGGAAAGGAACCAGATTTACGTGGGAATCCCTATAGTCATAATTTCTATATTTTACTGATTTCGATATTATAAACATGACACTTATTTATAGTCGTTTAGAACCTAAAGCATGATATCTAAGTGGCAAGCAGTATGTAAATAAGTCCTATAGGAAGGTTATCTAGGTGTGATATTGACCATGAAAAAATTGAGATGAACCCTGCAGAAATGATGTTTAAAAAATGCAGAATTGAACACAAAGAATTTAAAACAGTCCTATAGGCATGTTTTGGCGTAATGGCTTCCTGGCCACTTATATTTGTAGGGATTTTGAAAGCCGATACACGAACTTTGGATTTTTCCATTTGAACACTCAAACTTGACAAAATGAGTACTAATAAACACTTTTGACCATTGACCATGCCTATGTGGAAGCACTTCAGCTGACATGGCTAAACTGTGTGCAAATCATGCTGTCAAGGCGCATGGATAGGACACTATCCGTCAAGATGGGGAGTTCTCTTAAACGTAATAAAGAACTGGGATCCATTTGTATTAGGACCACTATTTGCTATCGAGAGAAGACCAGCCTCAGTGTGAACAGCTTTAAAGTTTTCGTCTACATGGAGAGAAAAAAATACCATCATTAACCAATCATCTAACCATTTATCAAACACTCAAACATATATACTACTAATCTACCTGGAAATTTCCCTCCATATATACTCTCTCCACCAGTGCCTGCAAAACATTAAAAGTTCGCGTGCCTTACTTTTCTGGGCTAGAGTTTGGAATTTAAAGAGTCCTCTGCACCAATTGAAAATTCAGGGCCCAGAAAGGGAAAAAGCATACCATTCCCTTTGGAGAAATCACCACCTTGTAGTAAATAGAAAATAGTCATGGGATGATGATTATTCCCCAATATATTGACCTACGGGAAAAAATTCTACAAGTCCTATGTAGATTACAGAAGAAATATAAAGGCAAAAGTAGCTATATTTTTTATGCCAACTATAATCATCAAACCAAGCCCAAAAAGTTCATGAACCAGATCAGTTGATATTCACCCCTACACAATTAATTTCTCATTTGAAATAAATGACAAGCACAACAGTTTTTTTTTGGAAATTCCAAATTCTTTTTTTTGTTGGTTAGGTTCTAATCATGGCCATAGTGATGTTGTGAGTTTGATTTAGAAATAAGAGAGAAAGTATAATGAAAAAAAGAGAAAGGAGAATAAAGAAGAGTAAAGAAATGAAGGGAGGAGGGTGAATGAAAAAGGGGTGGTTGGGTACAGATTAATATTGGGTATGTTTCAGGGTTTTTCCTTTTTTGTATTTGTAACTTTTTTTCTGATTTTGTAATTGAAATGGGACCCACAAATAATACATGGCAAGTAATAAATAGCTTAGAATGATATGTTGTACATGTCAGCCTATTGGTATACACGCTCTGGTGGATGTGTTTATTAGTACCCATTTTGTCAAGTTTGAGTGTTCAAATGGGATAATCAAAAGTTCATGTATCGGCTTTCAAAAGCCCTACAAGTTTAAGTGGTCAGGAAGCCATTACGCTGGCATGCTTTCTACCCTTGAGCATACATAGTTACCCAACCCTTTTCGCTAGCCAGCCCCCAAATGTTTATTACAAATTATTACAAACCAAAAATAATGAATTACATTAGAAAAGTACAAACAAACGTTACAACCAGAGGAAGCCTGATTCTTGACTTCCTCTCTGAGGTATGGAACAAACCACCTCAAAAATGCCATTGATCCAAAGCCTTTCTCGAACTTAAGTGTGTCAGAGCTCTCTAAGGGTCTCAATAGGACCCAAGGTAGTGCTCACACCCAAGTTACATAACCAGAATAGGGATGAGTGCAGCGTGGAAATGCCAACCCTTATGTGTCAAAGTTCAGAGGGAGCTCATAGGTCCCAAGGCAGAGCTCACATAAGGGGAGTAGAACATAAGTTTAAGAAGATGCTGAAAGTGCAGAAACAGAGTTTCAAGAACTGAGGGAATAGAGGAGGGGAAAGGATGATAGGGAGACAACCATTAGCATTTTACAGAGTTAACAATTTCATACAAAGGGGTCAGGGGATTGGGAGTCCATTGCAATGAGCCTATATACTTAGGTATAGGTTAGCATTGGGCATGCACAACAATGGGAAGTGCTGACATGCTTGTAACCCAATCACAACATATGAGATAAACATGGAGGTTATAATCCCAGGGGAATCAGGTTTGGGTCATGCACAGTAATGTCCAATGTTGTCATGCCCCAAACCAACCACAAATATTAAACACATTGGGGTAGGGAATTAGGATTCACAAGTCATGATACATTAATTTAGAACAGGAAAAAAAGGAAGTTACAGCATGCTTTAATAATGGTACTGGGTTAAATACAAACAGTAGACAAGCAAAAATGCAAGAAACAGTAAATAAGCATGTTGTTGTTGGTGCAGAAGTTTAATTTGAACATACCAGTAAAAAATGCAAATGCAGAGAAAAATAAGCAAGTTTCCCACAACCTTGCCTTGGCTTTCAGCCGGCTAGGTAAGGCAGCAATATAGTAGCAACAGAGAAAAAAAAAAGAGAGAGATTTAGTGGAGTGTGTGTTTGAACTCAAGTGTTTATACCTTGTGTTCGTGTCCTTGAAAGAAAAGAAGTACAGGGTATTTATAGTTTTTTTAAAACTAGTAAGAGAGAGGTAATAAGATACAAACATGGAAACAATCATGATTCAGAATTAATTATAAAAGTGATTGCCTTTAATTAAGGGATAACTTGCTTAACGGGCAGTGACAGGTTCAAAATAAGGAAGGAAATCAATTTGTAGCAAGTTGACAGTTGCCATAAAAGAAGTAGTAAAACATTAAGTAAGCAATCGAGTCTAGGTACAGAAATACTCTAATTTTAGAAAGGATTCAGTAAGGCAAAACAGGAAAAGAAATCATTTAACTTTAACAAGCGAGTGAAATCAAAATTTCTAAAGGAAAAGTTTGAAATCAGTCACAAGTTTGAAGATCAGTCAAAGAAGGAAACTCAGCATAAAAATAAGGTGCATAAACACTATACATACGAGACCAAGCCTGGTGGCAAAATGAAATAGCATACAATAGTAGCACAAAATTCAGTAGATAGTAACATTCGAAACATGATAGTCTAGTAGGTCAAGTCTCATTGAACCAGTAGTGAAGAAAACATAGAATATCAAAGGCATGCGAAGATCTCGTAGTAGCAGGTGAGGAAAACCCCCTTTTAAAAATTACGGTTTCGAGCATAATCGAGTTTTAAAGATGATAGAAAACCAGAGTCAGAAGAATCACACAAAGGAATAAAAGATTTTGAAATAAAGAACTTCAAATCGAGTCATGCATTTAAGCGAAGCCTTTCAGACTCAAAGCCATAGGACTTTCAACAATAGTAGTGTTTTAAAAGAGGATAAACAAACAAATCGGACAAAACTCAAGCAAACAAGCATTCGTCTAATAAATAGTCAAAAGAAATTAGGGCTTTTAACATGCAAACTTAGGTAGAAGAACGATATGAGCAAACATAGAAAAACATGTTTTGGTGAATAATTTATTTTATTCCCATATTTATACCAAAATATAGTTAAGATAATTTTTATACAGTTTTACAAATTTATTTGTTATTTAAAAGACTAAATTTCATATAATTGTAATTATAGCATATTTTAAGATTAATAGCATTTCTATAATTGTGAAATTGGTTTCAATATTTTTAAATCAACATTTATGTGTTATTAGTTGGGTCAGTACTTTTAATTTGTTTTTAAAAGTCTTTTTCACTATTTTTATAAAATAAAAGAGGAAAATTGGCTATTTAACATTTAGTCTATTTCTATTTCAATTACAGCCTCATTTCCTTTCAATTTTAACCTCAATTTGATCCCAATTCTGCCCAAATTAAAACCAACCCATTTTCAATCTGGATCCAACCCACGACCCAATTATAAACGACCCAACCAGTTCCCCACCTACCACTTAAATCTGGACCGTTGATCACTCAAAATCAACGGCCAAGACTCGCCCTTCCATAATTAAACCTAAACGACTACCCTAATCTCCCTCATTCTCACCTGACCCGCCACCTTGAAACCCTTCATCTCTCAAAACACTCTCAAGCTCTCTGAAACCCTAGCCATCTCCCACCTTATTCTACCATGTTTCCACCGGAATCCGTGGCTTCTCAGGCCATGGATGGTTGGAACTCACCCCCCTCTACCATCAAACCATGGTAGTTCGATGTTTCGAGGCCTGATTCTAATGGATCTCTTTAGATCCTTCTCAGATCTGTAGATCTATGGTTTCTTCGGCCATTATTCCGGCGTGTTCAAGCAATATGAGTCTTTTCGACTCAGGATCGAATTTTCTTCCAAGCCTTTCTCATTTCTAGGGTTTCTCTAAAACCTTAAGCTATTCGAGGTTTTCTCTGGTTGTTTTTTAAGATCTATGCTATATCTGTATTCTACTGGAATTTTAAAACGTTTTCCCCAATCTTCTCTTTCAAATTTGTTTCCCTTCAATTTAGGGTTTCTGGAAAAGTTTTAAAATTTTCCCTGACTCCTCTTCTTCTTTTCTTTGTGTGAATCTTGTTTATGCTATATTTTTATGTTCTCTTTTCTACCTCGCATGTCCTTCTCCTATGTTCTTAGGTTTGCCATATTATGCATATTCTTCTACTGTGCTCCGTTCTTTCTTCTACTGGTTTCTATATCATGCTTTCACACGTTTATCTTATGTGTTCGTTTAAACCAGTGTTCCTTTACTGTAATTTCTACTAAGCTCTTAATTCTTATTTGCCTTCTTCTGGACTTTGTTTGAGTTCTTTCTAAACATGTTTCATCTACTGTTTCCTTATGTTTATGCTACCTCTTTGTCTTCTGAACTTGTTTAAGTTCCAAGTTTTTCTTAAAACATGTTCTTTATTCTTCAAATCAGCTTTTTCACTATGTTTGTTTCGAACCTGCTATTTTACCAGTTTGTTTTCTCATGAGCCTCTGAAAGAGACCTCTGAGCCTATTTCAGTTATTTGTCTTCTCGTCTCTGCATCTGATTCGAGTTGAAAACCCTAGGATTTGGGGTTTTTGGCGAGTTTGATCTTATGTTTGGACTAGGGTTCTGTTATGGAACCCTGGATTCTCTCAAACTAAGTCTGAGTCTATGTACTGAATTTGAGCCTCTTTATTTGTGACTCTGAACTTTTCTATGCTATATTCTTTCTAAATTAGCATGACAATTCTTTCTTGTTTGACATGTCTGTATGCTTTATATATGAGGAATTCTTCCTTCAAAAGAGATTTTGCCAATTTGTGATTGATTCAGAATTCCTTTTAAAAAGGTTCGATCGATTGTTACTGATTTTTTTAATTAAGCCTTTCTTCACCTTTTCTGGTTGGATTCATTCATACCAAAACTCAATTTCTGATTTTTACTGGTTGATGATTGATTGTCTTTCCTTATTTGCACAAACCGTGTTGCTATCAAACTCTTTCCTTAAATAGTTTCTATGTATTTGCCCTTCTTGTACTACTTTGGAAAAGATTTTAATCCAATTCTTTCCTTAATTGTCTTCTACCCCTTTTGAAATCAGAATCCTTTAACTGAAGAGAGATTCTGTGTGATTGATTGCAAACTATTCCCTTACCTTTTCTTACTTGTTTTCTGCACTATAAAAGGGGCACAACCCTTCTGTACTTAAACACCTTGAACCTTCAGTTCAACACTTCGAATTCAACACTTTACACACACACCTCTCAATTTCAATACTTTTTCAATACTCTACTCTCTTCTGAGATCTTTTGTAGTGTTTTCTTGCAATTTGGTTTACAAGACTTCAACTTTCACTTATTTGTTTTGCTGAAATTGGTATGCCTTAATTTCGATTTCATCACCATCCCTATGTGTTTATTTTTCAGTTGCTACACTCTTGTCTACTTTTCTCTTCATGTTCTGTATTGAATATGTTGCTCTCTCTTTGTATCTGCTGTTTTGTTATGAACTTCCTATACCCCCACTCCCTTCTATGTGTTTGAGTTAAGGTTCATGGCCTGATAACATCCAAATTGCTGCTTAGGTCTGAACCTGATCCCCAGTGGATCCCAACTCTCAAAATGTGGTTAATAGGCTAGTCAGGGGTATGCCAGCACTCCTGATTGCTGGGCATGACCACCAGCCTTCCATGGCTCGCCCTAATTCCCCCTTGTTCACTTACACTGACTCTTAGATTCTAAGTTCTGACCCCTCTTATGAGCCTTGCTTTGGGACCTTGAGATCCCTCTAAACTTGGTCATCGGATGGCTAGCATTTCAATATTGCACTATGCTCTTAATTCCACAATATATTTGGGTTGTAAGCGCTGCCCGGAGTCCATTTGAGGATCTTGAGGAACTTTTACACATCCCAAATAAGAGAAGGCTTGGGAAACCTGATCTTGAAAGTTGGTTCACCTCATATTGTTGAACCTTGACTCTGAATTAGGCTCCTCGGTTGTAGCTTAATTTCTGATGTAATTTTACTTATCTTAATTCATTATGGTCTGTAATATGTTGTAATAACTTATGGGGTTCTAGTGAAAAGGGGAGGGTCACTTATGTATGCAACGGGTAGACAACATGCTCATAGGTGTTACTATTTACAAGCTCTGCACTTTCGCATATCATATAGAAATCCTGTCAGTAGGTTTTTATGCACCTCTGCATATGTAGAGATCATGTCTATAGGTTTTTTGCACTTTATCATATCATATAGAAATCCTGCCTATAAGTTTCTGCACTTCTGCATATAGAAATCATGACTATAAATCTTCGGCACTTCTGCATTTTACATCTATCATTAGGCAAACAGTTATAGGTTAAGTATTAATAAGTTTCATTCTAGATACCATGTCTATGGGACTCCTGCAATTCAATAATCGTCTTAAAACCAACAACGCCTAGAAATCATGCCTTTAGGAGTAACCAGTTGAATCTGATTCATTTATTTCATCTACAAGTCCAAAATCAGTAGTAATGTCGTTTAATATCTACATAACTTATGTGTTTTCTACAATCAGTAAGCCTTCTTTAAAATCGGAGTAAGCACTATTAGATATCATGCCTATAGGTCTCACTTAGGCAAACCATTAGGTATTTAATTAATTGCATTAGTCTTTGATAAATTACAACCAGGTAAGGCTAATTCGGACTCCTCATCTGAAAAATATGTGATTAATCAGCCTATCCTACGCTTTAATTTAATTCAGACCATAACCAGTACATGTAAGTCATGCTAAACAATTTGTTTCTTTAAATAAGGAGGCCTGTTTGAGCCTTTAAATGTTATGTGTTTTCCCATATTTGCTCTATGTATTTTGTTTGTAACCCTAGATTTTGTCCTTTAAATCGTAAAAGACAAATCTCCCTTCCCTTTAGGACTAATAGTCTCAATGCCTCCGAGGCTTATAGGATTGGGGCGGGTACTAGCATGCAATAAGTAACGACACCATTCTGCGCTTTAATACCTTAACGGGGTGGGAAGGGTAGATATGGATATGATGATCAGTGCGCTAATAGCACGTGTTACCCCTCTTTTGAGGAGTGATTACCGGGTATTGCATTGACGTGATTCATATTAATCATAAACCTATGACCCCCTCCCTTTACGTGTCTTTATCTGCTTTCTTTAGAATTGCTTAAATCTTTCATAAATTTCTGCCCTCTTTACTATTCATCAAAAGTCTTCAATTTATTTGCCATATTATATGCAAACCCCTCTATTTGAGCCCTTAATTGCTTACTTGATTATGTGAAGTCACAATTGTAACATGGCCGGGAACCATACTAGTGGATCTTGAGGGGTGCCTAACACCTTCCCCTCGAGATAATTTCTGGCCCTTACCTAAACTCTGGTTCTTCAAACTCAAGCCCTTCTTAGTGTCCTAATGCACTTAATCATTAGGTGACGACTCTTCAATTCCAAAACCCAATTCCCAAAAGCGAACGAGTTGTCCTCCCAAATGTCACAAGCCCGATTTAGCGAGAAAAAGGGGGCGCGACAGCGTGGAGACTCTGTTGGGGATACTTCTTTTAGGCTTTTACCATCTGATGTTATTTGTGACTTTACTGCTTCTTTATTGCTTTTATTTAATGTCTTTATTTCTCTTCTATTACGAAACTGACTTGGCTCTTTGTTTCATTTCTCTAATGCTTTCTTTTACCGCTTTCCTTCAATACTGTTGTAATTATGAGCAATTATATTAATCATTACTTTATGAATGTGCAAATACATGACAACTTGTAACTGCATATTCAATATCATATTCCACTCGTGCCAAACAAAATATCATAGCAACGCTTATAATGAGTGGATGCACCCTTCCGATATCATTACCCCCTAAATTTGGCAAAGGTGTATTTGCGGTAAAACCAGTTGATCAACGGTGTAGTCGATGGTTCCGTGCCTTTCCCTCTTGAGTTGTCCGCTCAAGGGTACCAGTCTAATACCTTATAGAAACCCTACTATGTTCAATTGTGCATGCATCACTGTCAAAACCTAGTCGAGTCAATTATGTTGTCCACATAGTGACTCTTTAAGATAGCCTTGTCCAAAGTCCACTAGGTTTCCTGGGAACCCAAACGGACATTACCATATTTTGTGCATTTATTTGGAGAACTAAATGCTGCTTATGCTAATTATTGGTTTAAATAGTCGGGTCTGGCGGGGTAAGGGTCTAACACTTTGTTTTGCAGAAATGAGGCACGAAGTCCCCAGATTTGGCATGGTCACCAACATCCACCCAAGGTTGCTAAGCTGGTGGAAGGATCTTCACTCCAGTGATCAGGCTCTTGTCTGGAAATACCTAGGAAATTTGCCTTCTCTCCTGGAGGTCCAACCCAACAACAAAATTATAGAAGCTGCTACTCTATTCTGGGACTGTGATAGGTCTGTGTTTCGCTTCGGGGAGATTGAGATGACTCCTCTGCTCGAGGAAATATGAGGATTAGCTGGTATTCCGTGGGAGACTCCGGGTTTGCTTATGCTGGAAAATCGCAAGGGTAGGGGTTTTCTCAAAATGATGGGACTAAAGAAAAACACACACATGACCTGTTTAAAGGATTCCTACATTCCTTTCGACTATCTGTACGAAAAGTACGACCATAGTAAGTCCTACCACACTTACCCAGATGAATTCTCCCTCACCTTATTGGGGCATATCCACAGAAAGGTCTTTGTCTTTATGTTCTGCTTCTTGGGGATGATAGTATTTCCTATGAAGAAAGCAAGAATTCACACTAGGATAGCTATGGTCACTAAAACCTTAATGGAGGGAATTGGTGGGCAACCCTTTAAGATAATGCCCATGATCATTGCAGAAATGTACCGAGCCTTGGAAAAGTGTCAACAAGGAGCCCCACACTTCGAAGGCTGCAACTTGCTACTCCAGCTCTGGCTCATGGAGCATTTCCAAAGGGGTGAATATCAGCAAGAGATTTAGCGGAGAGACTGGGACGATCATATAGCCTTACATCAACCAAGTCGAATGAACTACATGTCCGACATGTTTGCTCAGCCAGAAGATGCCAAAGGATAGGTGGAGCTATTTGAAAATCTGACTGAGGATCAAATACAATAGATGTTCGAATGGTTCCCTACTGACGAATTCATCGCCCGATCCAGGGACGCACCGTTTCTGATAATGATCTGTTTAAAAGGAACTTACCCTTATGTCCCCCTCCGGGTCATGAGACAGACTGGTAGGAAGAAGGTTATACGAAGGGTCGACAAGATGAGTCACTTCCAAGCTGACTTCCAAGCTGATAACAGTCTTTATAAGTGCCAAGCTCATCATATGTGGCATTGCAAGATCATAATGGGAAGAGATACTATCGATCCAGACATATACCATGCTGGCTGCACCCCATACTATTCAGGATGGTTGGAGGACAATCACAATGGTCTGGGCCAACCTGGTTTTGTTCGACGTCACAGGATCATCGATGAAAAGGCCGAAGCACAGGTCAAGTACAACCAATTGCTCAAGAGGATACGGGAATGCGAAAGTGAGCACCGGGAGATTCAAGAACCCCATCAAAAGTTGATTGAAGAATGGAAAGATATGGTTGTCAGCGCCAACAAGCAACTAGGGTATTTGGAGCGGGGTTTAGTGGAATTGGAAAGAAAGTTCATCCAGAGGATTGAAAACTGTCATAATGCTGAGGGAAGCGAATGAGGACACTTGGCTAGAGCCTATTTAATGCTGGGACTACGTGAGCTAGTGAAGCTATTCGATAGAGCTAAAGATGCCGAGTCTGGGGAAGGTCTTTCTGGGACCAAGTAGTTAAGAGTCTTTTCTTTTGCTTTAAAAATGTAATAAGTCCAACGGCCATTAGTGACATTTTATGTTTCTGATATTTTAGTGTCATTTTGGGATTCGTCTTATTTTTATCAATAAAATGAGGCATTTAGCATTATAAGTTCTCCAAATCAACTTGTCGCTAGGCCTACCTCGGGCACAACGAGACTCCCAAATTAGGACACGATTTATATTCTTGTACTATGTGTTTAAATATTGCAAAGTTTTCTTCTCATAATCTGTACTAACGTGCTACCTTTTTTTCTTACAAAAGTTTATTCCCCTCCCCAAAGGTTAGTCCGTGCACTCTAGCATCGTCATCTTACTCCACAAGATCCAAATGCCCTTCACCTTCTCCTCCTCCGAGTCCTATCAGAAATAAGAACAAGGGAAAGATGGAAGATTTGAGCAACATCATAAAGGAGAACTCAGTTGAAAGGGTAAAGGTTCCTCAGGGTATTCAGGTTTCCAAGGAAAGTGCCTCGTAGCTCGAACAGAAGTTATTGAAGTTTCAGGAAGAACTGGACCATACCTCCACAAAGCATCCCGAAACCACAAAACCAACCCGCTCCTCATCACCACTGCAACACATGCCACACTTCAGACAATACCCCACTACTTATTCCTGAACCATTAAACTCCACAAATGATCATCCCCACAACACCCCCATCTACATGGAAACCACACCACACTATCTCAACCTATTTTAAGCACACCTGCACCTGATAACAAAGACTCTCTTATCAGGAATCTGGCCATGGAACTCAAGAAGCCGACTAGCCGAGTTTAGGGTGTCGAACGAAGTAAGGGGATTGAAGGACTAAATTACAAAGAACTTTGCATACAACCAGATGTCGAACAGCCCAAGGGGTACAAACCTCTTAAGTTCGAAATGTTTGACGGTACCGGGGATCCGAGAGTTCTTCTGAGGACATACTGCGACAAGTTGGTCGGAGTGGGGAGGGACGAAAAGATTCGCATGAAACTCTTCATGAGGAATCTGAAGGGAGATGCCTTGTCTTGGTACATCAACCAAGACCCTAAGCAGTGGTCAAATTGGGTAAGTATGGCGTCTGATTTCATGGACAGGTTCAGGTTCAACGCTGAAAATGCACCAGACGTGTTCTACATCCAGAACTTAAAGAAGAAACCCATGGAGACATTCTGTGAGTATGCTATTTGTTGGAGATCAGAAGCTGCTAAGGTCAGACCGGCTTTAGAAAAAGAACAAATAAACAGGTTATTCGTCCGAGCTCAAGACCCACAGTACTATGAAAGGTTAATGCTGATTGAAAGCCAGAAATTTTCCGACATTATCAAGCTAGGGGAAAGGATCGAGGAAGGTATCAAAAGTGGTATGGTCACTAACTTTGAAGCTTTGCAGGCCACCAACAAGGCTCTACAGTCTGGTGGTTTGTCCAAGAATAGGCACATGAGCGCCATGATGGTTGTACAAAGAACAAAATCCCCAATCGAATACCAAACCTACCCAATACCTCCATTGACATATCAACCTACCCCAAATTACCAAACACCCCCGCCCTCCTACCAAGCTCCACCACCTCGTTAACAATCACCTCCGCCTCCCACATATCAGCCCACTTCACCTAGATATTCCCAACCAGCACATGTCTACCAAACCTACAATACTCAACCACCTCCCACCCACCAAAACTTTCCTAGACCCTGTCCAAACTTCGACCGCAGACCCCCCCAAACAGTATACTACCATTGCTGAACCTATCGACTAGCTGTATGAAAGGCTCAAAGTTGTTGGTTACATCACCCTTATCCCTGCCGTAAACCCCGAAAACCCCTCCTAATGGGTCAACCCAAACAAAACTCGTGCATGCCATTCCGGCATGAAGGGGCATACCATTGATGAGTGCCGCTCTATGAAGGATAAGATCCAAGCTTTGATTGACAACAAGATCATCATAGCGAAAGAGCTAGCTCCAAATGTCCGCAACAACCCTCTGCCTGACCACAAAGGTGGGGGCGTTCACATGATTGAGATAGAGGATAATTGGGACCCCCAAAGATCAATCAGATTGATCGCCGAAGGTGACGAGCCAAAGGAACCAATGGTCACACTTAATCCAATTGTGGTCCAGATCTAGCTTTCTGAAAACGCTGAAGTAGACATGTCCAAACCACTTGAGTTCGAAGCACCTTCTTCTGCAAAGACGCTAGGACTTATTGAGGTCGAGTTTGGGCCTCTAAAGATACCTATACCATTCGAAGTGGTTGTGTTACCATCCAAGGCAAAGGTGCCAATTCCGGTGGCCATGACAACCGTAACACCATTCCACCTAAAGGCCATACCATGGGATTACACTGCCGAGGCGAGAAGGAAAGGGAAAACCAAATCGGGAGAAGAAATTGCAGCATAGGGTATGGCAAGAACCGGCAGGGTTTATACCCCAGAACACCTAGTTGAGCCCAGTAAGCAGGCCTCTAGACGACCAACCGTCACTGAAACTGGGCCTCATGATCTCTGGAGGAAAATACAAGCCAAAGAGTATTCTGTTATTGATCAATTGATCAAAATGCCAGCCCAGATCTCTATCTTGGCTCTGCTACAAAGCTCTGACGCACATAAGAATGCCTTATTGAAGGTGTTGAGTGAGGCATATGTACCCAGAAACATAACTAGAGGAGAAATGGCAAACATGGTGGGGCAAGTATTGGAGAGTCACAAAATCACTTTCCACGAAGATGAGCTGCCACTTGAAGTGCTAAGACACAACAAGGCCTTGCACATCACTGTGCAATGTGAAGATCATTTCATCACCAGAATCCTGATTGACGGAGGGTCCAGCCTCAATATTTATCCATTGGTGACTCTCAGAACATTGGGAAAGAGCCTGCATGAGATCAAGGATGGAGCCATCAATGCCAAAGCTTTCGATGGATCCCAAAGGTCCACTATTGGGGAAATTAGTTTGTGTCTGCAAATGGGACCGGCTTGGTTCGACGTTGATTTTCAAGTAATAGACATCCCAGTATCTTATAACTTGCTATTGGGATGGCTGTGGATCCATGCCGCTGGAGCTGTAGCATCAACCCTACATCAAGCAGTGAAATTTGAGTGGAATCACCAAGAGGTAATTATTCACAGCGACAGTAGCAATCTCATATACAGTCGCCAGACCATCCCAGCAATCGGAGGAAGAAGGAAGATAGGCGAAGAAACCTACCATCACATTGAGCGAGTCAACGCCGTGGACAAGGACAAATGGTGGGATAGCAAAATTGAAAGTATACTGAATTGGTGTGGATACGAACCTGGCAAGAGACTTGGCAAGAATCTCCAAGGAATCGCTAAGCCTATCAAGTTGAAGAAACACGGTACCACTTTCAGTTTGGGATATGAATACACTTGGGAGGAATTCAACCACTGGTCGCCACCATGGAGCAGTCCCTACTACCCACTGGAGCATACAATACCTCGCTTGGAACAAACTTTCCAGCCTGCCAATGTCATATATGGGCTGGAAGAAGAGGAAGCACTGGCAGCGATGAGGAATTTGTTTTTGGAAGATGATAATATGGACTGTTGTGTAATTTTCGAAGAGGAGGGGGAGGAAAGTCCCTCTATACAAGCTATGATCCAAGGAGCACGCCTCAACAATTGGTCCATCAGAACCACCAGGGCCCAAAAAGCTTCGGGGTAGCAAGGCTGAACAAAGCACCATGCATTATCTTTATTTTTCGCTAATTGACTTTCTTTCCGCATTCTTAATATTGATATAAGAGCTCCAATGTTCAAAGCAATTATGAAATTTATCAAAGCATTTTAGTTTCTTATAAATCTTGCTCTTATTACTTTCTATCATTTACTTTATGTACACAGCATTACTACTACTTATATTGATGAACCGACGATTGTGACGTGCGACGAGGCAATGCAACAAACGAATATGGACTTAGAAGAAGATGATATACCGTAAGAGGTTGTTAAAGAGGTTGTGGATTTTGAGAACAGACCGAAGTCTAACCTGGACGAAACTGAGATTGTCAATCTGGGAGATGCAGAAAATGTCAAAGAAACACAAATCAACGTTCATCTGTCACCATCAGAAAAGAAAGAGTACACGGAATTTCTAAGGGAATATAAGGACATATTCGCATGGTCTTATGATGACATGACTGGTCTCAGTACATCTATTGTATCTCACAAACTGCCAACCGATCCGATATGTCTACCAGTAAAACAAAACCTCAGGAAGTTCAAACCTGACATGAGTTTGAAAATTAAGGAAGAAGTCACCAAGCAAGACAAAGCCAAGGTTCTCAGGGTAGTAGAGTATCCAACATGGTTAGCCAATATTGTGCCAATGTCGAAGAAGGACGGGAAGGTTAGAGTCTGTGTCGACTACCGGGATCTCAACCGGGCCAGTCTGAAAGATGACTTCCCCTTGCCGAACATACATATTCTAATTGACAACTGCGCCAAGCATGAACTGCAGTCGTTTGTTGATTGTTTTGCTGGGTATCATCAGATATGGATGGACGAGGAAGGCACGGAGAAAATGGCTTTTATTACGCTATGGGGGATGTATTGTTACAAGATGATGCCGTTCGGGTTAAAGAATGTTGGGGCCACCTACATGAGGGTCATGACTACTATTTTCCATGACATGATACACAAAGAGATCGAGGTGTATGTAGACGATGTCATCATCAAATCCAATAGAGCCACTGGCCATATGGAAGATCTAAGGAAGTTCTTCAACAGACTAAGAAAGTACAACTTGAAGCTGAATCCCGCCAAGTGTGCATTCGGGGGTCCTGCCGGAAAAATACCTGGGGTCATTGTGAGTCGCCGAGGAATAGAACTAGATCCGTCAAAGGTCAAAGCCATCCAAGAATTGCTACCACCGAAGAACAAGAAAGAAGTTATGAGTTTCTTGGGAAGACTTAACTACATCAGCCAGTTCATAGCTTAATCCACTGTCATTTGTGAGCTAATCTTTAAGATGTTGAAGAAGGATGCCGCTACCAAATGGACTGATGATTGTCAGAAAGCCTTTGACAGAATCAAGAAATACCTGTCAACGCCGCCAGTTTTGGTCCCGCCCGAGCCGGGTAGACCTCTATTACTCTACCTTGCAGTATTGGATGGAGCTTTCAATTGTGTTCTGGGGCAACATGATGAAACGGGAAGAAAGGAGCAGGCCATCTATTATCTCATCAAGAAGTTCACCCCATACGAAGCCCGGTATTCTCTACTGGAACACACCTGTTGTGCCCTGACTTGGGTAGCTCAGAAGTTGAGACACTATTTCTGTGCCTATACCACTTACCTCATATCAAGAATGGATCCTTTGAAGTACATCTTTAAGAAGCCCATGCCCACTGGAAAGCTAGCCAAGTGGCAAATCCTGCTGAGTGAATTCGACATTGTTTACGTGACTTAGAAGGCAATCAAAGGAAAAGCACTAGCAGATAATCTTGCTGAAAATCCCGTGGATGGAGAATACAAGCCTCTAAAGACGTATTTTCCTGATGAAGAGGTATCTTTCATAGGGGAAGATATTGCAGAAACACTATGATGGTTGGAGAATGTTTTTCGACGGAGCAGCAAACTTCAAAGGAATTGGCATAGGAGCGGTCCTAGTATCAAAAACCAGGCAGCATTATCAGGTGTCTGCCAAGCTCAGGTTCTCGTGCACCAACAACATGGCCGAGTACGAAGCTTTCATCTTAGGGCTCAAGATGCCTATTGACATGAACATTAAGGAATTGCTAGTGATTGGAGATTTAGACATGCTTATACATCAGGTCCGAAAAGAATGGGCAACCAAGAACTCCAGGATACTCCCATATCTGCATCATGTACAGGAATTGAGGAAAAGGTTAACAAAGACAAAGTTCCAACATGTTCCCAGAGTTCAGAATGAATTTGCCGATGCATTGGCTACCCTATCGTCCATGATACAGCACCCAGACAAGAACTTCATTGATCCTATTCCGGTAAAGATCTATGATTAGCCAGCTTACTGCACTCATGTAGAAGAAGAAGCGGACGGAAAACCTTGGTTTCATGATATCAAGGAATATTTGATGAAAGGAGAATATCCGGAACTCTCAAATCCTACTCAGAAACGCACACTTCGAAGATTATCTAACAACTTCTTTCATAGCGGAGGAATCCTGTATAGGAGGACTCCTGATTTGGGGTTATTAAGGTGTGTCAACACAAAGGAAGCATCTAGGTTATTGCAGGAAATTCACGTAGGGACCTGCGGTCCGCATATGAACGGTTTTGTCTTAGCCAAGAAAATACTCTGAGCTGGTTATTTTTGGATGACTATGGAAACGGACTGCATCTAGTATGTCCAAAAATGCCATCGCTGTCAGATACATGCAGGCATGATCATTCGCCGCTTGGGTAATGGATGTTATCGGACCTATTGAGCATGCCGCATCAAACGGGCACAAGTTCATTCTAGTGGCAATTGATTATTTCACCAAATAGGTTGAAGCAGCATCGTACAAAGCAGTGACAAAGAAAGTGGTAGCAGATTTTGTCCGCGACCGTATTGTTTGTCGGTTCAAAATTTCGGAGTCAATCATCACTGATAATGGTTCCAATCTCAACAGCAACCTGATGAAATCCATGTGTGAAACCTTCAAGATCAAACACAAGAATTCTACAGCTTATAGACCTCAGATGAATGGAGCTGTAGAATCCGCCAATAAGAATATCAAGAAGATACTGAGGAAGATGATAGAAAAGCATAAGCAGTGGCATGAGAAGTTATCATTTGCCTTGTTGGGGTACCGCACCTCAGTCCGCACATCAACCGAGGCAACTTCCTTTATATTGGTTTATGGTACAGAAGCAGTCATTCCTGTCGAGGTAGAAATTCCCTCCTTAAGAATCATACAGGAAGTTGAACTTGACGATGCAGAATTGGTAGAGAGTCGCTACGAGCAGCTAGCTCTTATAGACGGGAAGAGAATGAATGCAGTTTGCCACGGTCAGCTCTATCAGAACAGAATGTCCAGAACCTTCAACAAAAAAGTCAAGCCGAGACAGTTTACACCGGGGCAGCTGGTGTTAA
This sequence comes from Nicotiana tabacum, assembly GCF_000715075.1. Classification (NCBI taxonomy): domain Eukaryota; kingdom Viridiplantae; phylum Streptophyta; class Magnoliopsida; order Solanales; family Solanaceae; genus Nicotiana; species Nicotiana tabacum. Next base: position 173,752,330 of record NC_134090.1, read on the forward strand.
AAAATATTTTCCTACATCAAGAGGAGGCCAAAAGGAAGTTCTCTCCCAACTGGCAGGGTCCATACATGGTTCACCGGGTCCTCACCGGAGGAGCCCTCATACTTGCAGAAATGGACGGTGAAGTTTGGCCGAAGCCGATCAATTCAGATGCAGTGAAGTGATACTATGTGTGACTTTTATGCTTTTCTCATATGATGTAATTTGAACTACGCCTGACCTAATTCCAGTTTAAGAGGGGATACGTAGCCCTATGGGTTCGGTCATAATTCAATAAAAATTTTATTTCCCCCCCGCTATTGGAAATGGGTAGAATTTTGAGAAGGACCCTCAAAATTCCGAAGTAATTTTAGCCATTCGACGCAAGCAGCCGTCGGAAGCAGCAGCCCAGTAAACAGGGGCAGAATTTTGAGGAGGACCCTCAAAATTCTGGAGTGAGAGAAGTTGCATTATCTTGGACCACGTCACAGTCGTCAGTTCATCTAAAGAAAACTATTCTTAATTATGTATTTATTGTCACATTTCTTTACTAAATCATGCATGTCTGTTACCAAAGTTGCTTCGTTTACCAATGCTACCCCAATGATACGCACAATATCATCGTAACGGAGCCGAGCAGGTCAAGCAGAGCCAGCGGAATACGAACTAACCTCCCCTTTTTACAAAACGCATGATTTTTCTTTGAATGCAAGCACTTGAGTTGCAAAATCATCAAATATACTATACACTCACGAGACTCACATTGCTCAGGAATATAACTCTCAGAACCGTTGCACTTACTCACAGCTGCTATCCGCACACAGTGCTCCCAGCAGAACAATATCCCCAGCAGTCGCAATATCTCGATCCGCTATCAGCTCAGAAAATTCTATCACTATTTTGCCCCTTTACACCTTGCATAAGGCTACCTTTCTGACTTTCGAGGTTAAGCTCTACCTCCATCTGCATTCCTGCATTGCATAAGGCTACCTTTATGCCTTCCGAGGTTAAGCTCTACCTCCATCTGCATTTCCTGCATTGCATGAGGCTACCTTTCTGCCTTCCGAGGTTAATCTCTACCTCCATCTGCATTTCCCTGCATTGCATAAGGCTACCTTTCTGCCTTCTGAGACTAAGCATTGTCTCCATCCTGCATTGCTCTATATTGAATAAGGCTACTGTTCTACTTTCCGAGACTAAGCACTATCTCCATCCTGCATGGCTGAAATATCGCCACTTTATCACTATTGCATCGGCTGAAATATCGCCACCTTTTATTTACGTCTTGCATCGGCTGAAATATCGCCACCTTCTGCATTTCATGGGCTGAAAGATCGCCAAATTATGCAAAGGCGTCATTGTTCGGAGGCACCATTTTCATAGCCCGAGAACGCCATGCCATGGCCTAAGGACCGCATTTTATCTCTTGCATATAATTATTCAAAGGCATCATAGTTCGGATGTATAATTTTTATAGCCCAAGAACATCATTTCATAGCCTGCAAATCCTTTATCATATTCTTCATGTCCCAGGACGTCATAGTCCGAGGACGTCATCCCAACCGTCCAAAGACATCATTCATGGTCCAATGGGAACTTGCATCATGTTTAAATTTATGCACAATATATGCTCACTTGCAGGTAAACTAGCTAGCAATGGTCGTCTCAGCAGGGGTGATCTCACTCCAGTTCCTGCAGCCTATCAGACTCTGACCATCCTTCTCAACCCAAACATCGCGTCCGCTTTTCGAAATCTCTATCGGCATATTCCGCCAATGGATCCTGAACTACATATGGCCTGATTCCTGTAAGACTAGGGATATGTAGGTAGCCCAGGAACCAGAGCTCGGTAAAAATTCTCCAAATCATTTCATTCGGTCAAAATTGGCCATCATATCTTTACCCGGCAACTCTTTCATCCTTCCAGGGTAAAGAGGGGCAGCTGTTGATACCGAATTTTTTCCCTATATATTTTTATATACAAAATACTTTCAAAATAGCATATATATGCATACATAAGCATACCCAAGTGTTTTAGCATTTTTCCAATCTTTTGAAGAGTTTTTAAAATCAATTTACTATCCATTTTAGCAGTACAAAATCCATAATTATTACCAAAATAATCAATTTTGGTGAATAATTTATTTTATACCCATATTTATACCAAAATATAGTTAAAATAATTTTTGTACATTTTTACAAAATTATTTGGTATTTAAAAGACTAAATTGCATATAATTGTAATTATAGCCTATTTTACGATTAATAGCATTTCTATAATTGTGAAATCGGTTTCAATATTTTTAAATCAATATTTATGCGTTATTAGTTGGGTCAGTACTTTTAGTTTCTTTTTAAAAGTCTTTTTCACTATTTTTATAAAATAAAAGAGGAAAATTGGCTATTTAACATTTAGCCTATTTCTATTTCAATTACAGCCTCATTTCCTTTCAATTTTAACCTCAATTTGACCCCAATTCCGCCCAAATTAAAACCAACCCAGTTTCAATCTAGATCCAACCCACGACCCAATTACAAACGACCCAACCCGTTCCTCACCTACCACTTAAATCTGGATCGTTGATCACTCAAGATCAACGGCCAAGACTCGCCCTTCCATAATTAAACCTAAACGACTACCCTAATCTCTCTCATTCTCACATGACTCGTTGCCTTGAAACCCTTCGTCTCTCAAAACACTCTCAAGCTCACTGAAACCCTAGCCATCTCCCACCTTATTCTACCATGTTTTCTACCGGAATCCGCGGCTTCTCAGGACATGGATGGTTGGTACTCACCCCCTTCCACCATCAAACCATGGGTTTTTGAAGTTTCGAGGCCTGACTCCGAAGGCTCTCTTCAGATCATTCTTAGATCTGTAGATCTATGGCTTCTCTGGCCATTATTCCGGCGTGTTCAAGCAATATGAGTCTTTTCGACTCAGTATCAGATTTTCTTCCAAGCCTTTCTCATTTCTAGGGTTTCTCTAAAACCCTAAGTTATTCGAGGTTTTCTCCGGTTGTTTTCTTAGATCTATGCTATATCTGTGTTCTACTGGAATTTTAAAACATTTTCCCCAATCTTCTCTTTCAAAATTTGTTTCTCTTCGATTTAGGGTTTCTGAAAAAGTTTTAAAATGTTCTCTGACTCCTCTTCTTCTTTTCTTTGTGTGAATCTTGTCTATGATGTGTTTTTATATTCTCTTTTATACCTCGCATGTCCTTCTCCTATGTTCTTAGGTTCGCCTTATTATGTATATTCTTCTACTGTGCTCTGTTCTTTCTTCTACTGGTTTCTATATCATGCTTTCACACGTTTATCTTATGTGTTCGTTTAACCCTGTGTTCCTTTACTGTAATTTCTACTAAGCTCTTAGTTCTTTTTTGCCTTCTTCTGTACTTTGTTTGAGTTCCTTCTAAACATGTTTCATCTACTGTTTCCTTAAGTTTATGCTACCTCTTTGTCTTCTGAACTAGTTTAAGTTCGAAGTTTTTCTTAAAACATGTTCTTTATGCTTCAAATCAGCTTTTTCACTATGTTTGTTTCGAACCTACTATTTTACCTGTTTGTTTTCTCATGAGCCTCTGAAAAAGACCTCTGAGCTTGTTTCAGTTATTTGTCTTCTCGTCTCTGCATCTGATTCTAGTTGAAACCCCTAGGATTTGGGGTTTTTGCGAGTTTGATCTTATGTTTGGACTAGGCTTCTGTTATGGAACCCTGGATTCTCTCGAACTAAGCCTAAGTCAATGTACTGAATTTGAGCCTCTTTGTTTGTGACTCTGAACTTTTCTATGCTAGATTCTTTCTAAATTAGCATGACAGTTCTATCTTGTTTGACCTGCCTGTATGCTTTATATATGAGGAATTCTTCCTTCAAAAGAGATTTTGCCAATTTGTGATTGATTCAGAATTCCTTTTAATAAGGTTCGATCGATTGTTATTGATTTTCTTTAATTAAGCCTTTTCTTCACCTTTTCTAGTTGGATTCATTCATACCAAAACTCAATTTCTGATTTTTACTGGCTGATAATTGATTGTCTTTCCTTATTTGCACAAACCGTGTTGGTATCAAACTCTTTCCTTAAATAGTTTCTATGTATTTACCTTTCTTGTACTACTTTGGAAAAGATTTTAGTCCAATTCTTTCCTTAATTGTCTTCTGCCCATTTAAAATCAGAATCCCTTAACTGAAGGGAGATTCTGTGTGGTTGATTGCAAACTATTCCCTTACCTTTTCTTACTTGTTTTCTGCACTATAAAAGGGGCACGATCCTTCTGCACTTAGACACCTTGAACCTTCAGTTCAACACTTTACAAAAACACCTCTCAATTTCAATACTCTTTCAATACTCTACTATCTTCTGAGATCTTTTATACTGTTTGCTTGCAATTTGGTTTACAAGACTTCAGTTTTCACCTATTTGTTTCCCTGAAACTGGTATGCCTTAATTTCGATTTCAGCACTATCCCTATGTGTTTATTTTTCAGTTGCTACACACCTGTCTACTTTGTTGTTCATGTTCTGTATTAAATATGCTACTCTCTATTTGCATCTGTTGTTTTGTTATGAACTCCCTATACCCCCACTCCCTTCTATGTGTTTGAGTTAAAGTTCATGGCCTGATAGCAACCAAATTGCTGCTTAGGTTTGAACCTGATCCTCAATGGATCCAAACTCTCAAAATGTGGTTAACAGGCTAGTCAGGGGTGTGCCAGCACTCCTGATTGCTGGGCATGACCACCACCCTGCCATGACTCACCCTAATTCCCCCTTGTGCACTTACACTTACTCTTAGATTCTAAGTTCTTCCCCCCTCTTATGAGCCTTGCTTTGGGACCTTGAGTTCCCTCTGAACTTGGACATCTAACGGCTGGCATTTCCATACTGCACTACGTTCTTAATTCCGCAATATATTTGGGTTGTAAACATTGCCCGGAGTCCATTTGAGGCTCTTGAGGAACTTTGACACAACCCAAATAAGAGAAGGCTTGGGAAACCTGATCCTGGAAGTTGGTTCACCTCATATTGTTGGACCTTGAGTATGAATTAGGCTCCTTGGTTGTAGCTTAATATCTGATGTAATTTTACTTTTCTTAATTCATTCTGGTCTGTAATATGTTGTAATAACTTATGGGGTTCTAGTGAAAAGGGGGGTCACTTATGTATGCAAAGGGTAGACAATATTCTCATAGGCGTTACTATTTACAAGCTCTGCACTTTCGCATATCATATAGAAATCTTGTCTGTAGGTTTTTTTGCACCTCTGCATATGTAGAGATCGCGTCTATAGGTTTTCTGCACTTTAGCATATCATATAGAAATCCTACCTATAAGTTTTTGCAGTTCTGCATATAGAAATCATTACTATAAGTCTTCGGCACTTCTGCATTTTACATCTATCATTAGGCAAACAGTTATAGGTTAAGTAATAATAAGTTTCATTTTAGATACCATGTCTATGGGACTCCTGCACTTCTATAATCATCTTAAAACCAACAACGCCTAGAAAATATGCCTATACGAGTAACCTGTTGAATCTGATTTGTTTATTTCATCTACAAGTATAAATTAAGTAGTAATGTCAATTAACATCTGCAGAACTTATGTGTTTTCTACAATCAGTAAGCCTTCTTTAAAATCGGAGTAAGCACTGTTAGATATCATGCCTATAGGTCTCACTTAGGCAAACCATTAGGTAATTAATTAACTACATCAGTCTTTGATAAATTACAACCAGGGAAGGCTAATTCGGACTCCTCATCTAAGAAATATGTGATGAATCAGCCTATCCTATGCTTTAATTTAATTTAGACCATAACCAATACATGCAAGTCATGCTAAACAATTTGTTTCTTTAAATAAAGAGGCTTGTTTAAGCCTTTAAATGTTATGTGTTTTCCCATATTTGCTCTATGTGTTTTGTTTGTCGCCCTAGATTTTGTCTTTTAAACCGTAAAAGCCAAATCTCCCTTCCCTTTAGGACTAGTAGTCTCAATGCCTCCGAGGCTGATAGGATTAGGGCGGGTACTAGCATGCAATAAGTAACGACACCAATCTGCGCTTTAATACCTTAACGGGGTGGGAAGGGTAAATAGGGATATGATGACTGGTGCGCTAATACCACGTGTAACCTCTATTTTGAGGAGTGATTACCGGGTATTTCATTGACGTGACCCATATTAATCATAAACCTAAGACCCCCTCCCTTTACCTGTCTTTATCTGCTTTCTTTAGAATTGCTTAAATCTTTCATAAATTTCTGCCCTCTTTACTGTTCCTCAAAAGTCTTCAATTTATTTGCCATATTATATGAAAGACCCTCTATTTGAGCCCTTAATTGCTTACTTGATTATGTGAAGTCACAATTGTAACATGGTCGGGAACCACACTAGTGAATCTTGAGTGGTGCCTAACACCTTCCCCTCGAGATAATTTCTAGCCCTTACCCAAACTCTGTTTCTTCAAACTCAAACCCTTCTTAGTGTACTAATGCACTTAATCATTATGTTAAGACTCTTCAATTCCAAAACCCAATTCCCAAAAGTGAACGAGTTGTCCTCCCAAATGTCACAAGCCTGATTTCGTGAGAAAAAGGGGGCGCGACATGATGGTGTGTCCCTTCATATCAGAATGGTATGCACAGGATTTGTTTCTATTAACCCACTGAGAAGGTTCTCAGGAGTTGCAGCAGGGATGGGGGTGACATAACCAGCAGCTTTGAGTCTCTCGTACAATTGGTCAATAGGTTCAGCAATGGTTGTATATTGTTTTGAAGGTCTGCGATCAAAATTTGGTCAAGGTCTAGGGAAGTTTTGGCATGTAAGAGGTGATTGATAGTGGGATGGTTGAGCATTGTAGGTTTGGTAAACATGTGCGGGTTGGGAATATCTGGGTGAAGTAGGCTAATATGCGGGAGGTGGAGGTGATTTATAAGTGGGTGGTGGAGTTTGGTAGAAGGGTGAGGGTGCTTGGTAGTTCAGAGTTGGTTGATGTGTAAGAGGAGGTGTTAGGTAAATTTGGTATTTGACAGGAGATTTGGTTCTCTATGCAACCATTACAGCTCCTACGTCCCTTTTCTTGGACACACCACCTGACTACAAAGGCTTTATTTGTAGCTTGCAAGGCCTCGAAGTTTGTAACCATATCGCTTTTGATGCCCTATTCAATCCTTTCACCCAACTTGATAATGTCAGAAAATTTGTGGCTCTCGATCATCATTAGTCGTTCATAATACTGCGGGTCCTGAGCTCGGACAAAGAATTTGTTCATCTGTTGCTCTTCTAAGGCAGGTCTGACCTTAGCAGCTTCGGACCTCCAGCGAGTAGCATACTCGCCAAATGTTTCTGAAGGCTTATTCTTTAGATTTTAAATATAGAACACATCCGAAGCATTTTCTGTGTTAAACCTGAACCTGTCCATAAAGTCGGATGCCATGCTTACCCAGCTTGACCATTTCTTTGGATCCTGGCTAATGTACCAAGACAAAGCATCTCCCTTCAAGCTCCTCATGAAAATCTTCATGTAGATTCTCTTGTGTTTCCCTAATCCAACCAGCTTGTCACAGTACGTTCTCAAATGGACCCTTGGATCCCCTATACCATCAAACATTTCGAACTTCAGAGGTTTGTACCCCTCGGCAGTTCAACATCGGGCTATATGCAAAGATCCTTGTAGTTTAGCCCTTCAATCCCCTTACTTCCTTCAACGCTTTGAATTCGGCTAGTCAATTTCTTAAGTTCTTTAGTCAAATTCCTGATGAGCAAATCCTTGTCATCAGACTCGGGTATACTTGAGATGGGTAGGGTAGACTATGGCATAGTCTCCACGTAGATAGGGGTTTTATGGTGGGTGTAAAAGTGGTCATTTGTGGGGTTTTGGAGTTCTGGGATAAGTAACGGGGTATTGTTTGAAGTATGGCAGGTGTTGCAGTGATGGTGAGGTGTGGGATGGTTTTGTTGCTTTGGGATATTCTATGGAGGTGTGAGTTTCGGAGCATTTGGGAAATTGATATCTGGCCATTGGCCTTATTACATTTTATAAAGCGAAAAGACAAACTCCTATCTATTTGGTCCCAGAAGGACCTTCCCCAGATTCGACATCCTTATCTCTGTCGAACAGTTTTCCCAGCTCGAGAAGTCTTAGCAATATGTAGGCTCTCTCTAGATGCCCGCCTTCTTTTCCTTTAGCATTTTGGCAGTCTTCGACCCTCTTGAGAAACATTCTTTATAATTCCACTATGCCTCGCTCCAGGTATCCCAGTTGCTTGTTGGTACTGATAGTCATATCCTTCAATTCCTCAATCGGTTTTTGGTTGGCTTCTTGTATCTCACGGTGCTAGCTTTTGCACTCCCAGATCCTCTTGCATAGTTGGTTGTGTTTGATCTGTTCCTCGGCCATTTCATCTATGATCTTGTGGCCCCTAGAAAACCCCGGTTGGCCCAGACCATCGTGATTATCTTCCAACCAGCCGAAATAGTAGGGAGTGCAGCCAGCGTGGTATATGTCTGGCTCGATGGTATCTCTCCCCATGACGACCTTGCAGTGCCATATATGCTGAGTTTGGCACTTATAAGGACTATCCTCATTTTGGAATTCAGCCCGAAAATGACTTATCTTGTCGACCCTAGGTATAACCTGCTTCCTACCAGCTTGCCTCATAACCCAGAGAGGGACGTAAGGGTATATTCCTCTCAGGCTGATCAATATCAGGAAAGGTGCATCTCTAGATCGGACGATGAATTCCTCGGTAGGAAACCACTCGAGCATCCATTGTATCTGGTCCTCAGTTAGATTGTCAAATAGCTCTACCCATCCTTTGGCATCTTCTAGCTGAGCGAACATATTGGGCATGTAATTCATTCGCCTCGGATGATGGAAAGCGATATGATCATCCTAGTCCCTTCGCTGAATCTCTTGTCGGTATTCACCCATTTGAAGATGCTCCATGAGCCAGAGTTGAAGTAGCAAATTGCAGCCTTCAACGTGTTTGGCTCCTCGTTGACACTTCTCCAAGGCTCGGTATATTTCCACAATGATCATGGGCACAATGCTGAAGGGTTGCCCACCAATTCCTTCCATTAGAGTCTTAGTTACCATAGCTAGCATGGTGTAGATTTTTGCTTTCTTCATTGGAAACACGATCAACCCCAGGAAATAAAACATGAATACAAATACTCTTCGGTGAATATACCCTAATAATGTGATGTCAAACTCGTCGGGATAGGTACGATAGGATTTGTTGTGCCCGTACCTCTCATACAAATAGTCAAAAGGGATGTAGGATTCTTTCAAACATGTCAGTTCCGGGTTCTTCTTCAAACCCATCATTTTAAGGAAGCCCCTACCCTTGTGGTTCTCAGGCATTAACAAACCCTGAGTTTCCCATGCTATACCGGTCAATCCTCTTATCTCCTCTAGCAAGGGTGTCATCTCAACGTCCCCGAAACAGAATACAACCCTCCCAAAATCCCAGAACAAAGTAGCAGCTTCTATGATCTTGTTGTTGGGTTGGATCTCTAGGAGAGAAGGCAGATTTCCCAAATATTTTCGAACAAGAGTTTGATAACTGGAGTGAAGATCATTCCACCAGCTTAGCAGTATTGGGTAGATGTTGGTGACATACTGAATCTAGGGACTTCATGCCTTATTTCTACAAAACAAATAAGGTTAGGCCTTTACCCCCACCAGACTCGACTATTTAATACCAGCAATTAGCATGAAGAATTTAGTTCTCCAAATAAATGCACAAAATGTGGGGATGTCCGTTTGGGTTTAGCGAAACCCAGTGGACTTTGGACAAGGCTATCTTAAAAGATCATTATGTGGACAACATAACTGATCCAGCTAAGTTTTACCATGATGCATGCACAGTTTAAACAGAGTAAGGTTTCTATGGGGTTTTAGACTGATACCCTTGAGCGGATAACTCAAGGGGGAAAGGCACGGAACCGTCGACTACACCATTGATCGACTGATTTTACCGCAAATATGCTTTTTCAGATTTAAGGGGTAATAATATAGGAAGAGCACAACCACTCATTATACGCATTGCTATGGTATTTGTTTGGGCATGAGTGGAATATGATGTTGAGCATGATTATGCAATAATTAAACGTATGTTGGCACGTATTTGTACGTTAAGAAAGCAGTAAATACAGTAGTTTCATAATTTAAAGTAGTAGTAAAGGAAATAAACAAGAAGACAAGTCAGTTTTCCAATTGAAAAAGGAATTGAACGCTTAAAGAAATTAAACAAGTAATTGCCACATAAAGAGGTATAAATTCACAATAACAGTCTGAAATGGTAAAAGCCTAAAGTCCCCAGCAGAGTCGTCATGCTGTCGCGCCCCCTTTTCTAGTGAAATCGGGTTTATGACATTTGGTATAGGACAATTTGTTCCTTTTGGGAGCTGGGTTTTAGCAATTTTGAAGAGTCGCCACCTAATGATTTAAGGTGCATTAGGACACCAATGGGGTTCAATTCTAAGTTTCGTTTGAATAGCCATAGATAGGGTAAGGGCTTGAAATTATCCCAAGGGGAAGGTGGTAGGCACCCCTCGGAATCTACTAGTGTGGTTCCCGGCCATATAGCTTATTGTGAATTTAGCAAATAGACAAGTATGGGCTCAAATATTATAAGATTTAAATGCATAAAAAGAAAGAACAATTAAAAGAAGAGTTTTAAAAAAGGAATTTGCATATAAAGGGAAAGAGGGTCCTAGGTTTATTTTAATATGGATCATGTCAATGCGATACCCGGTATGACACTCCTCAAAAGAGGGGATACACGTGGTATTAGCGCACCATTCATCATATCCATATCTACCCTTCCCACCCTGTTAAGGTATTAAAGCGCGGATTGGTCTCGGTTACTATTGCATGCTATTACCCGTCCCATTCCTATCAGTCTCGGATGAGCTTAGGACTACTATTCCTAAAGGGGAGGGATATTAGGCTGATTGGTTTCAAAGGGTAAAAATCTAAGGCGGCATATAAAACACATACTACATGTTGTGGAAAACATATAAACAGATAAAGGCCCATATACATCTCCTTAAACAAAAAAGCACATAACTAGCATGACTTGCACGTACTTTTTCAGTCTGATTAAAATACTAAAGACGAGGGGAGTTTGATTATTGAAACAAATCTGTTTATTACATAACTCAGATAAGAAGTCTGAATCAGACCTGCCTGGTGGTTGTAGCAATTAACAAAGGCGGATTCAATTTCATATGTTTATTACTCTAAGGCTTTCTTAAGTGTTTAGATGGGATCATATAGGCATGATATCTAATTGATTCAGAATATGGCGAAAAAATAATAACTCAAAAAGAATTGTTTGAAATCCTATACGCATGCTTGCTAAACCTCGTTAAAGAAGGGAATTAGATTATTTAAAACTAATTCAGAATAGACTGATCTTAAGTTGAACTAGTTTTAGATTCTGCAGGCGGTGGTATCTACTATTGTTGATTTTAAACCCTATGAACATGATATCTAATATTGAATGTGAATGGAAAGGAACCAGATTTACGTGGGAATCCCTATAGTCATAATTTCTATATTTTACTGATTTCGATATTATAAACATGACACTTATTTATAGTCGTTTAGAACCTAAAGCATGATATCTAAGTGGCATGCAGTATGTAAATAAGTCCTATAGGCAGGTTATCTAGGTGTGATATTGACCATGAAAAAATTGAGATGAACCCTGCAGAAATGGTGTTTAAAAAATGCAGAATTGAACACAAAGAATTTAAAACAGTCATATAGGCATGTTTTGGCGTAATGGCTTCCTGGCCACTTATATTTGTAGGGATTTTGAAAGCCGATACACGAACTTTGGATTTTTCCATTTGACCACTCAAACTTGACAAAATGAGTACTAATAAACACTTTTGACCATTGACCATGCCTATGTGGAAGCACTGCAGCTGACATGGCTAAACTGTGTGCAAATCATGCTGTCAAGGTGCATGGATAGGACACTATCGGTCAAGATGGGGAGTTCTCTTAAACGTAATAAAGAACTAGGATCCATTTGTATTAGGACCACTATTTGCTATCGAGAGAAGACCAGCCTCAGTGTGAACAACTTTAAAGTTTTCGTCTACATGGAGAGAAAAAAATACCATCATTAACCAATCATATAACCATTTATCAAACACTCAAACATATATACTACTAATCTACCTGGAAATTTCCCTTCATATATACTCTCTCCACCAGTGCCTGCAAAATATTAAAAGTTCGTATGCCTTACTTTTCTGGGCTAGAGTTTGGAATTTAAAGAGTCCTCTGCACCAATTGAAAATTCAGGGCCCAGAAAGGGAAAAAGCATACCATTCCCTTTGGAGAAATCACCACCTTGTAGTAAATAGAAAATAGTCATGGGATGATGATTATTCCCCAATATATTGACCTACGGGAAAAAAATCTACAAGTCCTATGTAGATTACAGAAGAAATATAAAGGCAAAAGTAGCTATATTTTTTATGCCAACTATAATCATCAAACCAAGCCCAAAAGGTTCATGAACCAGATCAGTTGATATTCACCCCTACACAATTAATTTCTCATTTGAAATAAATGACAAGCACAACAGTTTTTTTTTGGAAATTCCAAATTCTTTTTTTTGTTGGTTAGGTTCTAATCATGGCCATAGTGATGTTGTGAGTTTGATTTAGAAATAAGAGAGAAAGTATAATGAAAAAAAAGAGAAAGGAGAATAAAGAAGAGTAAAGAAATGAAGGGAGGAGGGTGAATGAAAAAGGGGTGGTTGGGTACAGATTAATATTGGGTATGTTTCAGGGTTTTTCCTTTTTTGTATTTGTAACTTTTTTTCTGATTTTGTAATTGAAATGGGACCCACAAATAATACATGGCAAGTAATAAATAGCTTAGAATGATATGTTGTACATGTCAGCCTATTGGTATACACGCTCTGGTGGATGTGTTTATTAGTACCCATTTTGTCAAGTTTGAGTGTTCAAATGGGAAAATCAAAAGTTCATGTATCGGCTTTCAAAAGCCCTACAAGTTTAAGTGGTCAGGAAGCCATTACGCTGGCATGCTTTCTACCCGTGAGCATACATAGTTACCCAACCCTTTTCGCTAGCCAGCCCCCAAATGTTTATTACAAATTATTACAAACCAAAAATAATGAATTACATTAGAAAAGTACAAACAAACGTTACAACCAGGGGAAGCCTGATTCTTGACTTCCTCTCTGAGGTATGGAACAAACCACCTCAAAAATGCCATTGATCCAAAGCCTTTCTCGAACTTAAGTGTGTCAGAGCTCTCTAAGGGTCTCAATAGGACCCAGGGTAGTGCTCACACCCAAGTTACATAACCAGAATAGGGATGAGTGCAGCGTGGAAATGCCAACCCTTATGTGTCAAAGTTCAGAGGGAGCTCATAGGTTCCCAAGGCAGAGCTCACATAAGGGGAGCAGAACATAAGTTTAAGAAGATGCTGAAAGTGCAGAAACAGAGTTTCAAGAACTGAGGGAATAGAGGAGGGGAAAGGATGATAGGGAGACAACCATTAGCATTTTACAGAGTTAACAATTTCATACAAAGGGGTCAGGGGATTGGGAGTCCATTGCAATGAGCCTATATACTTAGGTATGGGTTAACATTGGGCATGCACAACAATGGGAAGTGCTGACATGCTTGTAACCCAATCACAACATATGAGATAAACATGGAGGTTATAATCCCAGGGGAATCAGGGTTGGGTCATGCACAGTAATGTCCAATGTTGTCATGCCCCAAACCAACCACAAATATTAAACACATTGGGGTAGGGAATTAGGATTCACAAGTCATGATACATTAATTTAGAACAGGAAAAAAAGGAAGTTACAGCATGCTTTAATAATGGTACTGGGTTAAATACAAATAGTAGACAAGCAAGAATGCAAGAAACAGTAAATAAGCATGTTGTTGTTGGTGCAGAAGTTTAATTTGAACATACCAGTAAAAAATGCAAATGCAGAGAAAAATAAGCAAGTTTCCCACAACCTTGCCTTGGCTTTCAGCCGGCTAGGTAAGGCAGCAATATAGTAGCAACAGAGAAAAAAGAGAGAGAGAAAGAGATTTAGTGGAGTGTGTGTTTGAACTCAAGTGTTTATACCTTGTGTTCGTGTCCTTGAAAGAAAAGAAGTATAGGGTATTTATAGTTTTTTGAAAACTAGTAAGAGAGAGGTAATAAGATACAAACATGGAAACAATCATGATTCAGAATTAATTATAAAAGTGATTGCCTTTAATTAAGGGATAACTTGCTTAACGGGCAGTGACAGGTTCAAAATAAGGAAGGAAATCAATTTGTAGCAAGTTGACAGTTGCCATAAAAGAAGTAGTAAAACATTAAGTAAGCAATCGAGTCTAGGTACAGAAATACTCTAATTTTGGAAAGGATTCAGTAAGGCAAAACAGGAAAAGAAATCATTTAACTTTAACAAGCGAGTGAAATCAAAATTTCTAAAGGAAAAGTTTAAAATCAGTCACAAGTTTGAAGATCAGTCAAAGAAGGAAACTCAGCATATAAATAAGGTGCATAAACACTATACATACGAGGCCAAGCCTGGTGGCAAAATGAAATAGCATACAATAGTAGCACAAAATTCAGTAGATAGTAACATTCGAAACATGATAGTCTAGTAGGTCAAGTCACATTGTACCAGTAGTGAAGAAAACATAGAATGTCAAAGGCATGCGAAGATCTCATAGTAGCAGGTGAGGAAAACCCCCTTTTAAAAATTACGGTTTTGAGCATAATCGAGTTTTAAAGATGATAGAAAACCAGAGTCAGAAGAATCACACAAAGGAATAAAAGATTTTGAAATAAAGAACTTCAAATCGAGTCATGCATTTAAGCGAAGCGTTTCAGACTCAAAGCCATAGGACTTTCAACAATAGTAGTGTTTTAAAAGAGGATAAACAAACAAATCGGACAAAACTCAAGAAAACAAGCATTCGTCTAATAAATAGTCAAAAGAAATTAGGGCTTTTAACATGCAAACTTAGGTAGAAGAACGATATGAGCAAACATAGCAAAACATGTCAAAAATCAGAGGAAAGTTTTGAAATAATTTAACAAGAACCCTAATCGGAAAAGATAAGGGGTTTTGAAAGCAGTGTTTTAAAAAGAAACTTCGAGAAAAACGCTTAGAAGTCCAAAGCAAACATAGATCTGAAGCAAATCTAAGGGAAATTGAAAGAACCTTATAGGTTAGGGTTTCAGAAGAAACCCAAGTGATAAGAAAGGCCTTGAAAACCATCAATCTAAGCACGAGAGTCAAAAGTCTGACTCGAATAGCCATGGCTGGTCGGAAAAAGGTCAGAGACGACCGGAGAATAGTCATAAAGCAAAGACTGGACAAAACCCTTTTATGATCTAGTCATGAGACCACAGGAATGAACCCGTAGGGGCCATGGGAGGTTGATACAGGTCTTCGATGACCTTGGAAGGCCATAGATTAGAGTGGATTAGAGTGGCGGTGGCTAGGGTTTGATGTGGTTGTAGAGAGGATTAGGGAGAGGAGGGGTTTCAGAGGCAGTGGATTATGAAGAATGAAAAGGGATTGGGGGGTCTTTGGGTTTAATTAGGAAAGGATTAATGGGAGCCGCTGATCTAAACGATCAACGACTGGGATTAGATTGGAGTCCGGATAGGTCATTTAATGGGTTGTGGGTCCGTTTGAATGGGAATTGGATTAGGGTAATTGGGATTCAAATTGGGTTCAATTGGGGATCAAAATCGTGCTATAATTGAAATAAAATGGGGCTAACATTTAAATAGCCAATTTTTCTATTTGATTTATAAACAATAGTAAAATAATTTCTGTAAATAAATTAAATCTACTAAAATTATTTATAGTACATAATTATCAAATTAAAAATACTGGACTTAATGTTTATAAATGTAAACGCAACTAAATCTTAAAAGAGGCTAATATTGCAATTATATGCAATTTGGCTTTAAAAATACTAGATAAATTTGTAAAAATATGCAAATATTATATTAGCTATATTTTGACATAAATATAAGAATCCAATAAATGAATAACCAAAATGATAATTTTGGGAATTATTATTGGATTATTTATGAACAAAATAGGGAAATAAATTGTTTAAAAAATCTTTAAAATTAAGAAAAAATAATAAAGCATTGGACATACTTATATATGCACACATATGATATGTTGAAAGTATTTTGTATATTAGAAAAATATATAGGGAAAATTGGGTATCAACACATGTCGTGGCATCATATGAGACTTTTGGTCATATCTGGGGTGGCTTATTGCCTGAGCAGTTCGTACTGGTGAGACGAGCTCATTGATTTAGGATCAGTGAAACTAGATTATATGAAGTATATTAAGGAGCAAAGACCATTATATGGTTCATAATGAGGTGATGGTTCTTATCATGAGTATAGACCCAATGATTTATTGATTCGGCAGTAGGTTATGAATTTCTACACGCCTCTTCCATTGTGGTGGTATTGTAAGAGTTCGAGCATGAAATACGTATGTCATGGAGTGCGTTGAATTCAGCAAAGCTATGCAGGCGCATTCTGGTACAACGTGTAAACATTAATACGATGATCGTACGTTGGAAACAGGCCTGGCAGAGAATTCCGAATGTTGGAACCGGGCTCTAAGGCTTATTTGCCTAAATGAAAGAGAATATCGTCAGATTTTGCTCGAGCTAATGTGCTCAACAGAGTTGTAGTAGCACGGGTAGGTGTACGAGGTGTTAAGCAGTAATTTCAGACTACTCCAGTGCAATTCTCAGCATGTTCGAGGACGAACGTATGTTTATGTGGGAGAGAATGTAACGACCCGACCGGTCGTTTTGAGCTCTAGCACGTCGTTCGGCAGTTTGAGGCAATGAGTAGCTTCACTTCAGACATTATGACTTGCACACATGGTTGGAATTGAATTTCGAGAAGTTCGGAGTTGATTTGGAAAGAAAATTCTCATTTTGGAAGCTTTAAGTTGAAAGAATTGACTAAGGTTTGATTTTTGAGTAAACAACCTCGAAATCGGGATTCGAATGTTCTAACAGGTTCGTATGATGATTTTAGACTTTGGCATATGTCCAGATCGGGTTTTGGAAGACCCGGGAATGTTTCGGCACCTATTGTGGAAGTTGGCATTTTTGAAAGAATTTCATAAGTTTGGGTTGAAGTGCATTTCAGTGTTATCGATGTCCATTTTGGGATTCTGAGTCTGGGAATAGCTCCGTATCATGATTCTGCTATTGGGAGCGCGATCAAAAGTGAATTCGGAGGTCCATGGGTCATTTTGGAGTCATTTGGCTAAAGATAGAAATTTGAAGGTTTTTGAGGAGTTTCACCGGAAGTGGACTTTTTGATATCGGGGTCGGATTCCGATTCCGAAAGTTGGATTAGGTTCGTAATGTCGAATATAACTTGTGTACAAAATTTGACGTCCATCGGAGGTGATTTGATAGGTTTCGGCATCGAATGTAGAAATTGGAATTTCTTAGTTTCATTAGACTCGAATTGGGGTGTGATTCGTATTTTTAGCGTTGTTTGATGTGATTTGAGGCCTCGACTAAGTCCGTGATACGTCTTGAGACTTGCTGGTATGTTCGGATGGGGTCCCAAGGGGCTCAGGTGCGTTTCGGGATGGTTTCGGACCATTTCTAGGCCATTTGTAGCTGTTGGTTTTTGGCTACAGCAATATGCTACGCGATCGGGGGGAACAGATCGCTATCGCGATGAGTAAAGTGGGAGAAAATGGCCACTAATTCGCAATCGCGTAGAGCAAAGTTTCTACTGCACGGACCTGACTTTGGAAGCTTGTATCTCGCAATCTATAAAGAATTTGGAGATGATCCAAAAATAAAAGTTGTAGCCTTTTGTGTGTAGTTTTCCGAAAATCAAACCATTTGGTATTTAGAGTTGTGTAAGAAATGTTATAAGTGGTACACTATAGCCTATCCAGGAAGAGTTTGGAAATCGCGAAGAAGAAATTTGTGTTGCACAGGGCTGAATTTGGAAGCTTATATATTGTAATCTATAAGGAACTGGGAGATGAGCAAAGCATGAAAGTTGTAGTCCTTCGAGTCTAGTTTCAAAACGTTAAACCATTTGCAATTTGGAGTTTTGTACAAAAGGTTATTGCCATTATACTAGAGACTATATGGAAGAGCTGAGCATATGTTCTTCGCGATCGCGAAGGGAAAATTTTGTGCTGAGGAATGTTGTGCTTCGCGATTGTGAAGCATTTTCCGCGATCGCGAAGAGCAAATACCTGACCAGAAGCTATATTTTGAGATTTCGTCCATTTTTAACAAATTTGTAGCTTTGGAGCTAGAATTGAAGCAATTTTTGAGGCGATTTTTGCCATATGGATTGGTGTAAGTGTTCTATATTCGAAAGTAATTATACTTCATGATTCTATGGTTATATTCATCATTTATTTTGGATTTAAATGGAAGAAATCAAGATTTTTGCAAAACTTTTCAAGAACGAAAATTCAAGATTTGGAGGTCAAGTTGTTATCGGAATTTGATAAAATTGGTATGGTTGAACTTGTATCGGAATGGGTTGTCGGATTTTATAATTTTTTTTAGAATCCGGGCACGTGGGCTCGAGGGCGATTTTGTCAACTTTTCGAACGTAGTTAGGAATTTATCTAAATTGAATTTGTGTGAGTATTAGTGCATATATTTATGGATTTTCTCATTTATTGGCTAGTTTTGGAGTGTTGTGCATCGATTTGAGTCGTCGGAAGGGTTTGGAAGCTGGTTTTGGAACTTCGGAGCAAGGTGAGTCTCCTTTCTAACCTTGTAAGAGGGAATTGTCCACATAGTTGAATTAATTCAATATGTGCTTTTATGTGTGAGGGCTTCGTACGCACGTAGTGTTGAGAGTCCAGGAGTAGCTACTATTATACTTAAATTCGGGTAGTGTAGGACCCAAAAGCATGCTTTCATTATAATAATTGTAACCTTATTGAGAGTTTAAATTGATTTAATTGCATCGAAGTGGTAAATGATTTTCTAAAATAGTTAAACTTCGTTATATCGACTTGTAAAAGAGAAATTGGCACTTCCTTGAATAATTGTCTCCCTGATGAAGTTTTGATTGACTGTTTGAATGTGTGTTTCTATGTGTACCTGCGTCGCATGTATGATTCGCGAGCGGGGTGATTGTTTATTTATGTTTGACCGCGTCGCATGTATTGTCACGACCCAAATTCCACTAAGGGTCGTGATGGCACCGGACACCGCTGTCAGGCAAGCCAACCAAAATACTTAATTAATTTCTCATTTTTAAAAAGATAACCATTTCAAATCAAATATGAATGTTAAGAAGTTAATATAAGATACCACATAATCATCCCAGAATCCGGTGTCACAGGTGCATGAGCATTTACTAGGGAATGAAATAAAAATACAGTAACTGTCCGGAATACAAGTGGACAGAAATAAAAATACAGTACAATACTCTGAAGGAGACTCTGCTGGCTGCAGGTCGTCTCGATAATTGTAGTTCACCTAAGTCTCCGTATTAACCATGTCGCTATGCCACTAAGCCACTAGCCACACATGAACCTGTACAACAAAAATGCACAGCATGTGTAGTATGAGTATGAAAACAACGTGTACCTAGTGAGTATCTCGTCTAATCTCGAAGAAGTAGAGACGAGAGGTCGACTTTGATACTTATTAGTGGTCCAATAATAATATTTGTACTAAAGGGAGGAGATCATGGATTTTATAAAGCAATTATAAACTCATAAAGTCGGATAGCAGGTAAACAACTTCTCAAATAATAATGGATTCCCAAAGATTTACTTTCTTCATCTTTTATCAATTTATCTCCGACCAGGAAAGGCAAATATCAACATTTATAAATCTCAGGCAAACAATGCAAGCATGCGCATATCATGCCGAGGTCGTACAACCCGATCCAACATAAATGTAAAATATGCACTGCCGAGGGTCGAACGACGCAAATCATATATGCATCTATTACCCCGCTCGCGAATCATACATACGACGCGGTCAACATAAATAAACAAACACCCAGCTCGCAAATCATACGTGCGACGTGGGCACACATAGATACACACAGTCAAACAATCAATTAAGAATTTATCAGGGAACATTAATCCAAATAAAAGTCAATTCTCTTTATAATGATTTTAGAAAAAAATGAAGTTTAATCCTTTTAGAAATTCATTTACCAATTCGATAGGATTTAATCTATTCAACTATCAATAAGATTACAAATATTTCAAGTATAGCATGTTTTTGGGTCCTAAACTACCCGGACTTAAACATGATAATAGCTACACATGGACTCTCGTCACCTCGTGCGTACTTAGCCCCCACAAATAGGAGCACATAACCAAATAATTCACCTATGGGGACAATTCCCTCTTACAAGGTTAGAAAGGAGACTCACCTCGCTCCGAAGATCCATCACCGGCATTCCACGTCCTTCCGAAGACTTAAATTGACGCACAACGCTCCACAACTAGCCAATAATTATGTAAACCTATCAATATACGCTCAATTACTACTAATGATCCAATTTATAACAATTCCTAACCCCGATCAAAAAGTTAACAAAAATGCCCTCGGGCCCACGTGCCTGGATTCCAAAATTTTTCGAGGATAATGTTTGCCCATAACCTCACGAACTCAAATATATAATTTACTCTCAATTTCATACCCAAAAATTATGGTCAAAACCCAAAAATACGAATTTTCTAGGTTTTCCATCAAACCCCAAGTTTCTACCAATTTACATGCTAAAATCCATACACAATCAATACATTTAACTCAAGATAGGTGAAGTTAGCTTACCTTGTTGTTGATAATGAAAACCCCCCCACTTGAAGCTCTCCAAAATCGTCCACACCATGTGAAAATGGTGGAAGAATGAACAACCCCCGATTTTAAAAGAATATACTGCCTCCAGCATTTCTGCACTTGCGGTCACTTGACCGCTTCTGTGGTTCCGCATGTGCGACCAACTACCCGCTTCTACGGTTTCTCACCAAGCTGCCCTTTCCTCTTCTGCACTCAACCACCGAAGGTGCGGTCCCGCTTCTGCAGCTACATGACCGCATCTGCGGTCTCTTCACTTCTGGCCCAGCACCACATCTGCGTCCCTCCTAGCCGCTTCTGCAGCTCCGCACCTGCGGCCAAAACCTCGCAGGTGAGGTTACACCAGATACCAGCTACTTCAGTCATTCTTCAAATTCCAAACTTGATCCATTAACCATCTGAAATTCACCCGAGGCCTCCAGGACCCCAATCAATCATACCAACCAGTCCCAAAACATAATGCGGACCTGTTCGAGGTCTGAAATCACATCAAACAATGCTAAAATCACGAATCACCCACCAAATCAAACTTGATGAACTTGAGAAATTCAAACATTAACATTCGATGCCGAAACCTATCAAATAATATCCCATTGACCTCAAATTTTGCACACAAGTCATATTTGATGTTGCAGACCTACTCCAACTTCCGGAATCGGAATCTAACCACGATATAAAAAAGTCCACTTTCAGTCAAACTTCTCAAATACTTTCAAATTTCCAACTTTAACTAAATGGCTCCAAAATGACCCACGGACCTCTGAATTCACTTTCGATTGCGCTCCCAACACCAGAATCATCATACGGAGCTATTCCTAGACTCGAAATCCCAAACGGACATCGATAACACTGAAATACACTACAACCCAAACTTATGATATTCTTCCAAAAAGGCTAGCTTCCACAATAGGTGCCGAAACATTACCAGGTCTTGCAAAACCCAATCCGGACATACGCCGAAGTCTAAAATCATCCTACGAACCTTCTAGAGCCTTCGATTCCCGATTCTGAAGCCATTTATTCAAAAATTCAATCTTAGTCACTCTATCAACTTAAAGCTTCCGAAGTGAGAATTCTCTTTCCAAATCGACTCTAAACTTTCCGAAATTCAATTCCGACCACATGTACAAGTCATAATACCTAGAGTGGAACTGCTCATGGCCTCAAACTGCTAAACGATGCACTAGAGCTCAAAATGAGTTGTCGAGTCATTACATATATGATTTGCGAGCGGGGTAATAGATGCATCTATGATTCGCGCCATTCGACCTTCTGGCAGTGCACAGTTTAAATATTTGTTGGATCGGGCCGTACGACCTCGTCATGATTTGCGCATGCTTGTATTGCTTGCCTTGAGATTTATAGATGTTGATATTTGTTCTCTCTGGCTTGAGACAAATGTATAAATGATGAAAATGCATTTGGAAATTTCCTATTAATAAAAGAATTGCTTACTTGCTTCATGCTATTGAGTTACAACCATCTTTATGAAAATCCTCGATTTACTATATTATTGGTATATTATTATTGGACCACTAGTAAGTGTCAAAGTCGACCTTTTGTCTCTACTTATTTGAGATTAGATGGGATACTCACTGAGTACACGTTGTTTTCGTACTAATGCTACACTTGTTGTGCATTTTTGTTGCATAGGTACATATGCGTCTAGTGGCCTCGTTGGGCGCAACAACATGGTTGACACGAAGACTTAGGTGAGTTGCATCTCTCGAGACGACCAGCAGCCAGCAGAGTCTCTTTCAAAGCATAGTAGTTATTTTCTATCCAATTGTATTCCAGACGATTATCGTATTGTACTTTATTTCCTAGAAATTGCTCATGCACTCGTGACACCGGATTCTGGTATGATTATTGGGTATTCTGTATTTACTTCTAAGCATTATTTTATTTATTTTGTAAAGATTATCTTTTACTAGTTGAATTGAAGGAAAATCATAGTTTTCAAAATTATTAAAACAAGAATCAAATTAAGTATTTATGGTTGGCTTGCCTAACAACGGTGTTTGGCGCCATCACGACCCTTAGTGGATTTTGGGTCGTGACAATTAACGTACTTCTCATACATTACATTCATTCACATGTGCATTTACACATGACTTAGACGGTATTATATACGCATATATATGTATATATATGTATATGAAATATGGAAAAGGGTTATGGCATTATATACGTACCACCACCTGATCAGCTTGTATACGTTGATGATTTGCCCACAGTGGCCGAGATGATATGATGGAACCCCTCAGAGGCATGATGATGTTATGGCGTTATATATGCGTATATATATATGTATATATATGTATATGGGATATGGAAAAGGTTATGGCATTATATACGCACCACTACCTGATCAGCTGGTATATAATGATGATTTTGCCCACATTGGCTGAGTTGATATGATGGGATGCCCTCAAAGGCTTGATGATGTTATGAATACATGTAACTATGCACGACGTGACATTCAAACACATATGCATGACACTATAAGTATTAAATGATATACAGAGTTATCCAGACATACAGGTTGAGTTATGTACTCCATGTTTCTTTCATGTCCTTTATATATCGATTTACATGTCCTACATACTCGGTACGTTATTCGTACTAACGTCCTTTTATTGTGGACGCTGCATTTATGCCTGCAGGTATAAGTAATCAATTTGATGAACCCTCATTGTAGACGAGGATAGCATTCAGCAAAGGAACGGTAGGACTCCACCTCATTCGGAGTGCAGCCGAATCTATGAGCCATCGCGTTAGAGTTTTACTTCAGACTTATGGGTAGGCCGGTACCCTGTCCTATTTGATGTCAAATAATCTTAGAGGCTTTGTAGATAGAGGTTCATTTTGAACAGTATGTCAAAGGCCTTGATGGACCATATGTATTCATGTTTTAAGAAAAATGGTCCAGTGATACAATGTTATCCACTTACAATTGTACGTATGAGTTGTGGCTATGTTGGCCCATGATAGTTACAATAGGAATTAATGAGTTTTTGAGTGGTTCGCTCGGGCCAGTGCGGCACCGGGTGCCAGCCACACCTCCCAAGGTTGGGGTGTGGCAAAGTAGTATCAGAGCGGGTCGTGTCCTAGGGAGTCTACAAAGCCATGCCTAGTAGAGTCTCACTTATGGGTGTGTTGTGCGCCACATTTATAATTAAGAGGCTATATGGCATTTAGGAAATGTTACCCTTTCATTTGTTTCCAGATCGTGCCATAGAGCTGAGTCGAAGAAGTCGGTATGAAGCTTTCACTAGATTGTGTATGCACTAGATGTGCAGGTACCATAGTAGAACATTAAGGCGTAATGTGGAAGGGAGGTTATGAAAGAAACAGAAGATACGATGCTAGATTGGAAGATAAGTAAGTTAAAGGTAAAGAAGATATGAGATACTCGAGTACACAAGGTTGTGAATAGTCAAAACTTCAGATATAGTTTAGGTTTTAAGTTTAATATACAGAGGAGACCCTAGTGAAAATTTTGCAAATCTCCAAGAGTTAACATTCGAGGACGAATGTTCTAAAGGGTGAAGGATGTTACACCCCGTAAGTTTAATAACATTGACACCGTTATATGCGTTTGATATGGTGTTTTGAGTGAAATATTTTTGTAAAATAGTTTGAAAAAAATATGATTTCATATAGTTATTAATATTAATAATTTCGAATACGTTTTAAATTATACACCTAATATGAGAAAAGTTTATGAGATTTTCTTTATTGTAAAGATATGAATTATTTTCTCACAAGAAAATAAGGTTATCTTTTTGTTTTATACCATTTTAAGAATTAAGCATACGAAAATTTATACTCTTTATATGAGATTAGGAAAATTAGAAGTTGAGGAAATATGTGTATTTTTTTACATGGATGTTTTAACGAAATAATAGTATATATATTGATTTTATATAGTACCACAATTTATTATATTAAAATTGTAATAGTAGTACTTTAAGATGAGGACAAGACTATTTTTTTTGTTGAGGTTATAGACATTTATGATATTTATAACAACTGATAAGTAAAATAGTGAAGGTGAGAGGATAAAGTTGAAGAAAATGAGGTTGGTTGAAATCTTTCACTTTGAGATAAAATATGGTCCGAACTATAATCCCGATACTTATGGACTAGTACCATACATGGTACCATATGATCGTATTAGTAGGATGTATAAAATATATTAAAAATAAGTAGTATTTTAAGTAATTTGAGATAAATTCTTAATTTTGTGGGTAATTAATAAATTATAGTGGAAGATTATTTAAGAATCTTTGGACAAAGATGAAGCTCCTAACGTGGCAACAAGATTTGGCTCAAATAAGTGAATATTAAACCATTAAATAGGTGGCAACATTTAAAGGGATAAGGACCTTATCTCATTTGGTGAACATGTGTTATCAAGAAAGCAAAAAATAACATTTCTATACCCCTAGTAGAAATCTTCTCTCTGTATATACACACCTCACATATTCATATATTGATAAATATACAAGTATGTGTGGGTGTGTGATCTTTTGGAGTTGAGTAGATGAAAACCTTATGCAATGTTTTTCTTACCTGGAATCAGGATCTTAATAGCTCACTCAAACTTGTGGTGATTGAAACTATTTATAGAGAGGAAATCAGTTAATATTGAGATTTCTAGAAATTGACTCTTCAAAATTTGGCTTATCTCCGATGTAGTAACTTGGTATCCGTAAATAACTGCCCATATTCTTTTACAGTGAAAGAGTATTACTGGTCTTTCTACAACACTCCACTTTCTCATTTTTAGTAATTCCTATTATTATTTATTTTAGATATTAAACGAAAGCTCACAGAATTACAAGACGCTCTGAATATTTAAAAGAGTAAAGATTGGCGTAAAAAGGTCCAATTTTTAACTAATAAGTTATTGGAGCTAAAAGTAGTTAAAAAGGCAGAGAGTGTTGTCGGAACTTTAGAATAAAGGCATGGTGTAGTAGAAAGGACGGCTTGGAATGCCTTAATACAAGCTTATGCTTTAAGTGGGTTTTTGTGAGAAAGCTACAGCTGTTTTCAATACCATGATGAGAAATGGTCCATCTCCTATAGTGGATACCGTCAACAATCTCATGCAAGCGTTAATTGTTGATGGTAGATTAAACAAGCTATATGTTCTGATTTAGGAACTACAAGATATGGGTTTCAATATTAGTAAGAGTTCCATTCTTTTGATGCTTAAGGCATTTGCACAAGCTGGTGACATATTTGAATAGAAGGAAAATTATAACGGAATGAGAGCTGTTAGATATTTACCTACCATGCATCTTTATAGACTTATAATCAGGTATGTTAAGGCTATCCCTTCTTTCTTTTGGCATGATCCATACGATACAAACGAAATGAGAAATGTACAACTTCTATAAATGACGCTATTTATAGAATTATTAGAGGTGCCTATGTTCTTGAATTTCCCTATGTCCTATTATTTAATCATATGTTCATGGGTCTCAGAAAATACACAAGTTGGTAATGTTTATTTCATGATATTAATCAAAGGCGTAATGGTCTTATGACATTTCGAAAGATTTTATTAATGTACTTCTCATGCATTGTATATATATATATATATATATATATATATATATATATATATATATATATATATATATATATATATATATATATATATATATATATATATATATATATATATATATATATATATATATATATATATATATATATATATATATATATATATATATATATATATATATATATATATATATATATATATATATATATATATATATATATATATATATATATATATATATATATATATATATATATGATATGATGGGACACCCTCAGAGGCATGATAATGTTATGGCGTTATATACGCATATATAAGTATATATATGTATATGGGATATGGGAAAGGTTTTGCTTTATATACATACCACCACCTGATCAGCTGGTATACGATGATGATTTTGTCTACAGTGGCTGAGATAATATGATGGGATGCCCTCAAAGGCTTGATGATGTTATGAATACATGTACCTATACAAGACATGACATTCATACGCATATGCATGACACTATAAGTATTAAATGATATAAAGAGTTATCCGGACATACAGGTTGAGTTATATAGTCCATGTTTCTTTCATTTCTTTTATATATTGATTTACATGCCTTACGTACTCGGTACATTGTTCGTACTAATGTCCGTTTGTTGTGGACACTGCATTCATGCCTGCAGGTATAAGTAATCAATTTGATGAACCCTCATTGTAGATGTAACGACCCGGCCGGTCATTTCATGAATCACCACTCCATTTTTCCTATTTCTGCTTCTTTATGTCTTGTTCAGTGACTCAGTCGTATCGTACGGTATCGAGTTGGTTGGTTCGAGTTCGGAATGGTTTTGGTGAGGTTTGAGACACTTAGTCTCTTTTAGTTGGAAAAGTCAACCGGGATTTAACTTGTGAGCAAACAAACTCAGAATTTGGTTTTTATTATTCGGATAGCATCAGGAGGTGATTTGGGACTTAGGAGCGTGATCGGAATGTGTTTTGGAGGTCCAAAATAGATTTAGGCTTGAATTGACGAAAATGAATATTTGGTGTTTTTCCGATTGATAGCAGAGATTTTGATATAGGGGTCAGAATTGAATTTCGGAAGTTGCAATAGGTGCGTTGTGTCATTTGTGACGTGTGTGCAAAATTTCAGGTCATTCGGACGAGGTTTGTTAGAGTTTTTGATCAAAAGCGAAATTCTAAAGTTTTTGAAACCTTAGGCTTGAATTCGATGTTGTTTTAGGTGATTGATTTTTTGTATAAGTTTGGATAGTAGTGTATGGCTTGCGCGTGCTTTTGGTTGAGGTCCCGGGGCCTCGAGATGATTTCGGGTGGTTGACGGGAAGTTTAGAGTTGGAAATTTGCAGTTGAAGCTGCTGAAGTTCCTGTCATAACCGCACCTGCGGCTTGGGGACCACATGTGCGGGATTGTAGAAGCGGACTATTAGCCGCAGATGCGGAATTGGGTGTGAAGAGCTTGTGCAGAAGTTGGGTCGAACCTGTCGCACCTCCTTTTTCCGCCCCGCGAGGGGTGAAGGGAGTTTTCTCCAATTAAAGGACAGTCGAAACGGGATTTGTTTGTTTATTTCAGAGTCGCCACTTGGGAATTTTAAGGCGTCCCAAGTCACCAATTTTAATCCCTGAATCGAGGAGAATATGACTCTGTTTATTATTCTGCGTACCAGAAATCCTGAGTAAGGAATTCTGTTAATCTGGAAGAAGGTGTTAGGCATTTCCGAATTCTGTGGTTCTAGCACGGTCGCTTAACTGTTTTTATTCTTGGCTTAATTATCTCGATTTTACATTTTTTATTTATCGCTTCTGTTTAGATTGTTTATAATTAAAGACCCTTCTCCGAATCGAATCACGCATACGTGTATCCGTTTTATATATTATATATTTTTAAACGTGAATATCATGTCACGCGTACGTATACACAACGATATTGATAATATAATAATTATTTTTTTTCGAAATTTTTTTTATTATAAAAGTAGACTTAAGTTCAAAATTGTGCTTAAAATAAAATTAAGAACGTCTGTCGCTCTTGTATGATTAAATAGTGAACTGCACATCTCGGGTTATATGAAATTAATTTGATATTCTCCGAAGAACCCCTTTTTAATAAAAAATTGCTCGAAGTTGCGCGAACGCATAATCCGAATTGCCTTTAGACGTATAATCAAGTCACGCGAACGCATCATTAATTATGCAAATATTCTTGACAGTAATATAAATTCTCTACAAATGTTTATTGCATCCATCCATTTTTAAATGTAAGAGTCATGGTGAGTCACCGATTGGGATGCCACCAAATTTCTTGACAAAGAATTCAAAATTTATTAGGCGTTGACTACGAGTTATATTTTACGCTTATAAATCCCACATTCTTCTCATATACTTGTTTTTAGTCCAAAGTTATAATTGTTTGGTTAACTTGTTACAATGGTAGATAAGAATCAAGTTGATAAGAGAGGGAACTATTATACAAATTGATTCAATAAAATTGCATCACATGCAATATAGTTGTACGTCTGAACCATTCCTAATATTCTAACCTCGTAACGAATTATATCAACTCACCTTTCACTTATGGTTATACATGTAACTGTTATCACGCCATGTACAAACAACATACAACTTACATCAATCTAGCTTTAAATAAAATCGGACTTTTGTGACAAAAATATGCTAGTAATGTAGTTTCTTGATACTTACATGCTATTCCAACAATATCATAAGATTTAATTAATGTCTAGTTTTCTGTCATGTTCCCTATCTTATAATTTGAATATAGATATACTTAATGAAATTCTGAAACAAATAACATTATTACAAAGCTTATGCGAATTTCAAAGGGATGATTAACTAACAGTTCTCACATCAAATGTAAGCTACTATATTAACCAACTGAAACAAAACTGAAATTTAAACTAATAGATTTAAACGAGTAAAAGACATAATTATAATTCCGAACTTCATTTATTTGGCAATGTTGAAGCTTTCCACAACATGAGTCTAAAATATATACCTGATATTGGAAGCAAAAGAAAATGAAGATGAAAATCAGCAGCAGTAATAACAGTACAACAGCAACAACTGGCCAGCAACAGTAACAACCCAGTAATAGACCGATGTAGTAGTAATCCCAAAAAAAAAACAAAAGCTTCAACTTTGATGAAACAACAATTAATTCTGATTTCAAACAATGAAAGAAAGCAGAATATTTTTTTTTAATTTATTTTGAAAGTTTAAATATTTTTCGGATTTTTCTCCCTCTTAAATGTTCAGCCTTTTTTCTCTCTCTTATTTTTTCTTTCAGATTCGTTTCTCTTATCTGTGTTTTTTTCTCTCGTATCTCTGTATCCCCTAAATCTGATTTCAAGACTTCATATATATAACTCATCCCATAAATCTTTCAATTAATTAAAACCAATACTTTTTCTCTACCCAACCCATTATCTTCACAATCATCCCCATTACATTAAATAAATATATCACACCACCCCATTATATTTTGTCCCTCATGCCTAACATAAAATAATACAAGATTCCCCCCACTAAATTTTGTCTTGTCCACCCTTTATATTAAATAACCATATCACAACCCACCCCATTTTATTTTGTCCCCCATGCTTCATATAAACAATTACAAAATGTACAATTCCTAAACTACCCCTCCGACCCTATTGCAAATTACTATTTTACCCCCGAAAGTACTATAAATTACCAAACTACCCATCAGCTATAACACATCAATTAATCAAACTTAACCAAAATATAGACAATATGATTAATTTCTAACAATGTTCAAACAACAAATTTCATGAACATGATTTCTTCAACATTTCAACAACAAATCACATTAACATGATTTCTTCAACATTTCAACAACAAATCACATGAACACAAATTGAACAACAAAGAATAACTAAAATTTGATTGAACAATATTTTAGCAACAAACAATCCTACTCTCGGATTCAACAACAACAACAACAAACAAGTATATTCAGATTTCTAAATCCAATAATATTGAACTTAAAATAAACTCTAACAACATTACAACAAACAATTCCTATATTAAACTTAAACAAGATTATGAGACAAATTCAAGAAGTAATCATAAATGATAAACAAGAAATCAAACTATACAAATTTCGGATTCAAGATCAACAAAACATAATATGAACATGAATTAAATCTAAAAATAAAAACGACGGATTCAAATGATTAAACCAACATACTTCTCTATTACAACTAAGTTATTTTAGGCAAATAACAAAACAAAACTTAACAATTATGAATTTAAACTTGAACTTAACAATAAAAAAAATACATAGAACACATGAAACAAATTAATTAAACTTCACTTTGTATTTAACCAACATTAAACTAACAACTATTTACCTAAACAACAAAACAAACATGAAATACAAATTAATTAATTTCCATTTGAAATCTGAAAATTAATTCAACAAAACATATGAACAAACTAGAAAATTATTTTAACGATGAACAACGAACAAAACAAGAATCAAATATTTAGCGATTTTGGATCCGAAAACAACGAACAAGATATGGACAAAAATAAAACTCAAAAACAACTAACCGGAGATGAATCAACGATGAACTCGATTGTATGGACTGTTTCGACAAACCTCAACCAAAACTTGAACAAACGAAATGGTTTGAGTCTCATTTTCGGACTGGACTGAAGTAGTAGCGATCATAGGGTCATCCATGGATGTCGAGCTCGAACTTGAGCTTGACGCAAAATGACGAAGATGAAGCAGAAGCAACTGGCGATGATGCTGCCATGGACGATGGGGCAGAAGCTGGACGAAGCAGCTCGGGGACTTGAAGTTGAACAACGAAGCAACAACAGCTGGAGGCGACGAAGAAAACTGAAGCCATAGCAGCTGCGTGAGCAGCAGTTCGTCGAGGAAAAATATGAAGCAAGCCGCGATAGGTTTTCTCCTCCGTTGGTCGAGGGTTTTCCGGCGGAGAAGAAGACGAAGCAGCGGCGGAGGAGCTGATCGTGAGGTGAAGGCTGGTGGTCGACGTTGGGCAGCCATGGTTGGAGCTTAGTGAAGCTTGGAGAAGAAGAAGATGATATGAGGGGTGGGGCAGATGGTTTAGCATTTTTTTAGGGTTTTTGGGTTTTGTTTTTTTTTTGTTTTGTTTTGTGTTGTTTGTAAGATAATAGGATGTTGGGTTATGGACTGGGTCGACCCAGTTCGAAACGAACTGGGTCGTAGGGAAGATTGGGCTATTTTTTGGGCCTGTGGCATGAAATCGAAGAAGAGTGTGAGATTCTCATCTTGTAAAGGATTTCAGAAGTGGAAATGTGGTTCTAAGGTTTATGGGCAAAACATCAGTTACATTGTGTTGTCGGACCTATATGAGATAGGGTGATGTGGGATCACCCCCGATTATGTGCGTGGTAAGGTTACACAGCTGTTTGATGGGTTTCAGAACAACTCTGGGAACGTTCGAGGGCGAACGTATGTTTATGTGGGGGAGGACGTAACGACCTGACCGGTCGTTTTGAGCTTTTGCTTTTCGCTCGCCAGTTCTCGAGTATGACTAGCCCCATGTGATGTAGTATGACTTATGTAAATCGTTGGTTTTGACTTTTAGGGTAATCAGATTGAATTTGGAAGAATAGTTCTCAGTTTTAAGCTTAAAATTTGAAAGGTTTGACCAAGTTTTGACTTGTTAGTATATGATCTCGGATTGGAATTTTTATGATGTGGTTAGGTCTGTTAGGTTATTTGGGACTTAGGAGCGTGATCAGATTGTATTTTGGAGGTCCGTGGGAAGGTTTAGGCTTGAATTGGCGAAATTGAAATTTTGGCATTTTCCGGTTGATAGGTGAGATTTTGATATAGGGGTAGGAATGGAATTCCGGAAGTGAGAGTAGGTCCGTTGTGTCATTTGTGATGTGTGTGCAAAATTTCAGGTCATTCGGACGAGGTTTGATAAACTTTTTGATCGAAAGAGGAATTTGAAAGTTTTTGGAATTCTTAGGCTTGAATCAAATGTGATTTGGTTGATTCTATGTTGTTTGAGGTGTGTTGAAGATTGGTATAAGTTTGGATGGTGGTATATGACTTGTTGTTGCATTTGGTTGAGGTCCCGGGGGCCTCAGGGTGATTTCGGATGGTTGGCGGAAGATTTTGAGTTGGGTTGGAAGCTAAAGATTTTCCTATTACTGTCATAACCGCATCTGCAGCTAGGGAACCGCACCTGCAGCTATCATAAACGCACCTGAAGTGGAGATGGAGCCGGAGATGCGGCAAAGAGGTAAGTCAGCTGGAACCGCAGAAGCGACTAAAGGAGCGCACCTGCGATAGCTCAGGTGCAGGCATTGTATCGCAGATGCAGAAATGGGCTCATAAGTGAAAACCGCAGATGCAGTATCTTAGACTGCAGAAGCAGGAAATGACTGCAGGTGCGGAATCTCTAGGTCAGAAGGTATATATTTCACCCTTCGCGATTTTTGGCCATTTTTCTCAATATTTCATTCGGGGAGAAGCTTTTGGGAGCCATTTCAAGGGAGTTCTTCAGAGGGATTCATTGAGGTAAGGTCCTCGGTTCCTAAGCTTGTTATTGTGGTGGTTTTTATTGTTCTTAGGATGAAATTTAAGGGAATATCAGTGGTAAATTTGGGGATTAGGGCTCGGTTAATTGGAGAGCTTTGAATGGTGATTTGAGGGACCATTTGAGGTCCGATTTTGGTACTTTTGATATGCATGAACTCATGGCGGAATAAGGGTTCTATTGATGTAAAATTTGTCAAAATCCGAGATGTGGGGCCGGGGGTCGGGTTTGGCCAATTTCGGGATTTGTGGTGTGAATTGGTTATTTTCGAGTGGGCTTTGTTGCCTTAGCATATTTTGATGGTATAATTCTGTTTTTGGATAGATTTGGAGCATCCAGAGGCCGAGTCGAGAGGCAAAGGCATCGCGGGCTAGAGTTTGGACCGAACAGAGGTGAGTAATGATTGTAAATGTTGTCCTAAGGGTATGAAACCCTGGATTTCAAATCGTTGTGCTATATTGAGGTGACATACATGATAGATGACGAGCATGGGATCATGTACCATTGGGGATTGTGATTTAGTCCATCCCGAATGACTATTTTACCGCATATTTGATTGAAAACTATTTGCTATCATCATGTTTTGGGCTGAATGCCATATTTGGGCTAAATGCCAATTGTATTAGACCGTTAGGTTCTTTTTACTGCTATTTCCTCACTGTTTTTGATTTTATATTTGTACTCAGTCATGCTATATTATACTGTTTTCATAACTCAGTCATGTTTACTCTGTTTTAACACTTTAAATGATATTTTGGGTTGAGTATCATGTTTACTGTGCCCAAGTGGATTTTAGAGAATTCTGACTGAGTAAGGCCGAGGGCCTGTGTCGTGAGGATACTTTTGGGTCGGGCTGCACACCGCAGCAGTGATATATTGATTCATGATTATGAGGCCGAGGGCTTGAGTTGTCCGCCACAAGTTAGCTTGATATGTGGCCGAGAGCCTATTGATTATGCCACGAGATGGCTTGATATTGCGCTTGGGCCGTAAGGGGCCCCTCCTGGAGCCTGTAAACCCTCAGTGAGCACGGGTACCCAGTGTGATATGTGATATAGCCCGAGGGGCTGGTGTTGTTCCATGTTGTTGCCCGAGGGGATAATTCTATTGATATGGTGACCCAGGGGCTGATTTTACATGCTTATCTTTCTCGCTGCTTTTCATTTACTTGTTTAACTGTTAAAAAGGTGTTTTAAAGGAGCTTATACTGAACTAAGGTATTTTTATAAGATTTCACTGTTTTATTGCCTTTTTATTGGTTTTACACTGCCTTTTTATAGCATGTTGTTGTGCTTTACGTGATTTCTTATCGCCCAGTCTTCATTTATTGATATTACTCACTGAGTTGGAGTACTCACTTTACTCCCTGCACCATGTTTGCAGATTCAGGAGCTTCAGGTCCCGCCAGTGAGGGTTGATTGCTCCCAGCAAGCCATTTTGAGTCCACTAGGTAGCTGCTCGGCGTTCGCAACCCAGTATTTCTCCCTCCTATCTTACCTTTTGATTCTAGTTCTATGATAGACTGTATAGACTCGTTCAGAATCTTAGGTACATGTTTAGATGCTCATGACTGGTGACACCCCGATGTTGGGCTATTTTTTTCTGCAAATTGTACTGTTTCACTGTTTCTTTTGGGATTTAATCATGTTGATGACTTAAATTGTGTTATTTTAATTGTTTAAAATGAATTGGGTGTTGTGTCAGCTGGACTTGTCTTAATGAGAGGCCCCATCACGACTAGGTCTGGGTTTAGGGTCGTGACATGGAGTTGATCTTTTAGTTGTCTGAAAATGTCGAATCCAATAATAAGATCTTTTCTTGGTACATCAGACCCTATCAGCTTGGTTTTGTACTTCAATCCTAGAAAGAACTCAATTGTGACCGGGTGCTTTGTGATGACGGTGGTAGTCAAAATTCCATTTGATGTAGTGTTGAAATCCTTAACGTGCGGCACCCATTAATCTTGGAGAGCAATAGAATTCATGAGTGAACAAGCAGCTCTAATGTCAATGAAGGAAATGACTCGAGTTGGTTTATCCTAATTGGATGGATAATCCTTGAGGTCCTTTTGAGGGATGACTATGAGAGCGTTGATCTCTTCCTGGTCTTTAGCTGCTGGTTCTGAAATTTGGTAGTGGTCATCACCATGATCTTCGTATATATCAAGAGAGAATAAAGTTTCTTCAGTGGGTTCATCATCCATAGAGAATGTGGACTCAAGGTCTTCTTCGTCTCCGAGATGTATGCCAGTGTAATCTTCGATTTCTTCAAAGAGTTTGAAAGATTTCCTCGATCGGGAAAAATTTCTTGAAAAATGTCCGATCTTGTGGCAAATATAGCATCTACTCTTTTTATGAAAATTTCCTGGCCTTCTTCTTCTAAAATATTTTGTGTGCCTCTTGGACCTTGATTTTCCATCTGGAATTCTTGGCCATCTCAACCTCCTGAATCCTTTTCGTCATCTAGATGTGTGGTAGGAACATCCTGATCTGGTGATCAGATCGGATCTGCGACATGCTTTATCATGCGCTGGATTGTGTTGGATAATTTGTTTTAGGGCTGAGCGCTTCGTTCGAATGTCCTTGAATGCGACGAAAATAGCTTGCTTGATGTAGCCGACTTGTGGGATTATTATTGATTGAAACGTTTCTTCAATGATGGTCATGGTTCAGCTCGCCAACAATTTTGGAAGGGGAGAGACAAAGGTTTGTTTTAGGTTGATGTCTCTGCCGATTTCAAAGTATATCTTGCCATTTTTTTAAAAATGCTTGTCAATGTCATTTATGTCGAATGATGCACACTTCATTTCGAAGAGTTGTCTTTGCTTTTTCTCTTGTCTTTGGCCAGTATCTCCATAGAAAACTTCATGTAGGTTCTTATGTTGAAGGCAAAATCTCGGAAGTAAGAAAAGTATTTTTGTCTTGAATCCCAAGTGAGTTCCACCAATCTCTAAGGATTCCTAAGAACCTTGAAGTTAGTTCTGATAGGATGATATACTTTTCTTGTTCCTCCAAAATTTTGGTCACCATCCAAGTATAGAAGTTTTGGATCCCTTGAGGCCATTTTGAAACTTTGATGTCATCTAAGGTGAAAGTGTGGAAGCCAGTTCCAACTGGTTTTGACGCCGCGGGCTCATATCTTATTTCTGGGATTGTTAATCCGTCATGCATTCTTGATCCTCATCTACTTCAGATATTTCTGGGTCTCTTAGCTGGTTCACAAATTTGGGAACGTCTTCTTCAGAAGAGTTTGCTGTGGATTCATTATTTGATTAAGAGTTATCTTCCGTTGTATCATCGTCTGATAAATTTAGAGATTCCAACCATGTGGTATCTTCTTCTAATTTGTTTATTGGCTGGGAGACATAGAGGTCTGGAGCCTTTGATCAGAAATTATTAGGTCTTCGGGGTTGGATCCTTTTAAACTTTCACCATGATCTCGCCTTTTCTTGGTTTATTTCTAGGCCGCAAGTTCATCTTTCCTTTCCCAAACCATCTTTGCAATATCAAATTCATGTTCTTCTTTTAAGGGTTGGGTGAAAGAAATAGAATTTTTTAAGGTAGTAGGAAAGTTAGAAAAGTTGTAGTCCAATTTAGGTGGGGAATATACTTGGGGTGACATAGGGAAGAAGGCAGGCTTTGAAGGGAAAACTTGGGTCTTTTGTGACTCAAAGTGATCATTTCTCAAAAGTTGAATCTTCTCTAATGGAAATCGTCTCCTTTTGTATTTGTTGGAAGAATTGGAAAAGTGAAGTTCCTGGTGGACAAATCTCATATTCTAAATTTGCCAACCTTAGTTCCAAGACTTTGATTAGTCCTGCATGGTAAGACGATGTCTGCTCCACCTTTTTCTCAGTTGTTTCCACTTTGCTCATCATATTATTTTGCTTATGGGCAAGTTTTTTAAGGTGTTGCCAATGTTGTTCAGCACTTTGTTTTGGTAGATGGAATTTTCTAATTGCCAGTTCATTGTTGCCTCAATATCATTCGTTGGCCGTTTTTCCCATTAGGTAGACTATATTTTCTTGGGAATTTTTGGAGCAAGGCTTATACCTACTTTTTCAAAAGGTTGAAGTGAAGGAAAATTTTGGGTATGACTGGAGCTTCAAGGGCTTAGCATGAATATATGTGGTTGTGTGGGATTTGGGGTTTTTTTTGAGTTGGTGAAGTTTTAAGTTTATGTGGCTTTTCCGATTCTGGGGTATGAGATGATGGGTGTTTAGGTTTGGGTGTTGTTTTACTATTTTCTAGCTCGGAATGAATTTTTCTGGTAATTTTGGCCATTCATGGGGTTTGTAACTGACAAGAAATTCATATTTACCTTGACGACTTAATGAGCCAATTGAAGTATATTTATGTTCATATTTGGCTTGAAATTGCTTTTCAGTACTTTTCCCTTTCTTCTTGGTTTCAGGTTGGTTTTGTTGAGGCCAAATCTTTCCCTATGATGCAGGTGGTGTTCATCATATTCTCCAATTAGGTCTTCCAAATAGTCGTGGCAGTCGCAACTAAGATCCCATGGATACTGTCCCATGAAGGGGCATTTGAACCACCAAATTCTTTTACCCTTTTTGTTGAAATGTTGACACCAGTCATGTTCTTCCATGATGCCTTGTATATCCCAGAAGGGTTCTCTATCAGGGTCAGAGTATGTATCTATTATATCTTTGGGTTGAATCATTTGGCAAGAAAAGATGGTTTTATTGGGTTTTTTGAGATGGGAATGGTCAAAGCTAATGGAAACAATTTTGTCATTTCTTTTGGTAAAAGATGGCTCACCATATTGCAGAGATTCTTTTGGTTCCATAACTTTTCATAATTTATGATCCAGGTATCAGGAAGAATTTTAACAAGTTCATCTCTAGAAATTTGTCTAGGTATTAGGGTGCACATGGTGTTTCCTTTGATATCATCAATATTCAAGAGAAAAGCATTTTCTCCTCCGGGAAGACAGAGATCCATGGCATGATTTTGGACTATCTACGCCATTTGGTGATGAAGAGTGGCTTCGATAGCATCTTTGGCTTGTGTGGCTCCTTGGATTTGGACTTGGATATTTAATGCTTGAGTTTAGTATGGATCATAAACGGACATGTTGAAATTTGGAAAGATAGTCATGAAAACAGTCCCGACATTTAGGGTAACTTTAGCAATACCCAAATTTGCCTGTTGGTACTCCAAGTATCTTGTATCTAAAAGAGAAAGATGAGCAACAACATGTTGACTTTTTCTTCCATGATATGTTAAAGCGATTCGGATAGCACCAGAATGGATATGTCTAAAACCATGATTTCTCCATTGTCTGGGAAAATCATCCGAGATTTGAAGGGTGATAAATTGTTCTTTTCGAGTGGAAAGAATATGATGCTGGTCAAGTTTTAAGGCAGCAACATATTCTATGAATCCTTTTGGCCTGTGTTGGACTAGGGATCAAATTTGGGTCCATGGTGCAAATGATTTTTTGGCAAAATTCGAGTAAGGGTTTATGAGGGGTAGTTTAGTTGAGGATACTTTCTGTTCGTCGGGTAGGATATCTACTTCGTATAGGTAATCATATTTTTGGACAAGGTTTTATATAGAGTAGGGGATATAATTCATTTTTGCAAGGGAAGAGGATGATGAAAATGACTTAGACATATTTAGTAAACTGTTCCTCCCTCCTGCTTTCCTGTTTCTCTTCTTGGTGTTAGCTAAATTGTTATCACTTTAGTTTGCATTAGTTTAATATACAAGTGTGTCTATAGTTACTTGCTTCCTTCTAGTTTGGTTTGTTGCCTATTTTGTGCTAGTTAGTCTTCCTTATCTTGTTGTAGGTATAGTGGATGTAGTCTGGGATGGTATAGTAAAGGCATGTCCTCAGTTGGGGCAGGGGGTGGGTCGAGAAGTGGGGCGGGGCTCAAGGGGTGGGATGGGAGGCGAGAGAGGTAAGGGGAACAAGGGAGCCTATAGGTTGAGAATTGGGCCATGGAAAATAAGAACACTGACGAGTAAGTCTATAGAGTTGGCGAGGATCCTTCTGAAGAGGAAGGTTAACATAGCATGTGTACATGAGACTAGGTGGGTAGGTTCGAGGGCGAGGGATGCGAATGGGTATAAGTTGTGGTACTATGGAGTCTTGAAGTGTAAAAATGGAGTGGGTATCTTGGTAGATATGGATCTTAGAGAGTCTGTGGTAGAGGTTAAGCTGGTGAATGATAGATTAATGACTATTAAGTTAGTGGTTGGTGAGTGTACCCTAAATGTCGTTAGTGCTTACGCGGAACAAGCAGGCTTGGACGAGGATGTTAAAACACACTTCTGGTAGGGGTTGGATGAGATTTTGCATAATATTCCGCTTGCCGAGAGGTTATTCATAGGAGGAGATTTCAATGGACATATTGTATCATCTGTAGGTGGCTATAGTCAGGTGCATGGCAGCTTTGGTTTCGGGGAGCAGAATATGGGGGTGTTTCGTTGTTGGATTTTACCAAGGCATTTGAGTTGGTGATTGCGAACTCGAGTTTTCCAAAGAGGGAGGAGAATTTGGTTACTTTCCAAAGTACGGTGGCGAAAACTCAAATTGACTACCTCCTCATTAGGATATGAGACAGAGGGTTGTGTAAGGATTGAGAGGTTCTCTCAGGCGAGATCCTCGCGACGTAGCATAGGATTTTGGTCATGGATATTGGAATTATGATATGGAGGTAGAAAAGGTATGTACGATGATCTTCAAGGATCAGGTGGGGTGTCTAGACTAAGGATAAAGATGCGTGCTTGCATAATATTCTGGAGTCGTAGCATTTTTGTAGGATTTGAACAAGTGCAATCTCATCCATTTCTCATTTTATCGCATTCTTCCTTTACTATTCCATAGTTACTTGAACCGCTTATTTCTGACTTAATACCACATTACTCTATATTCTCCCTTTTTTGGGGAGTACTATGATTTAATGCTATGATGATCTATGTATAGATGTTTTATCTCTTCATCTTTGGCGTCTTTTCACATCATAGATAACCCTTACTCGCCTCGCGGTAATCCTTCTGTACCAAGGATAATAAATTTCTTTATTCGCGAGGGTGACACTTAGTATAACTAGCACATATAGTCCCTTAAGCTGAACTTTGCTCACATTACTTGCTTTAGGGAGGCGTCTTCCTAAATGACCATTCTCTGAATTTCTCATGAATTTTCTTCTCTTTTCCCTTATATTATCGTCGGAACGAAATCTAAAATTTTCACGATATCGACCATTATCAAATCATTCAGTCCCTCATTCATGTTTAGTTATCTTGTTCACCAGCTCATACTGATTTCCATTACTCTAGGGTCTAACTTTTTCTTCTAGTAGTCGCGTTGGGGTCACAAACCTATTTCTCGAAATGGGTGTGAGCACCTAATTTTTGATAATATTTAATTTTTTATCACTTCTTCTATGTAAATATTTTAGGGGTTTTAACCTACAATTTTTAGCTTTGTTACACTTTTTAATATAGGGTAAAAATACAAAATTTAAAAGGTGAATTATTACTATTAATATTATTTTATTTTTATTTTTATTTTAAAATAATAAAAAAATTCCGAAAAAATATTAATTTTTTTTTAATTTTCAGGAGTGATTTAAAAAATAAGAAAAAGGGAAGTATTGAATAAAAAAATAAAAGTAAAAGTAGGTGGAATTCTCTTTTAAAAAGTAAAAGAAAGTAGAAAATTAAAAAAATAAAAGTAAAGTTTTGTGAAAATTTTTAAAAAAATAAAAAGTAAAAGAAAGTTGGAATTAAAAAATAA
Source organism: Nicotiana tabacum (assembly GCF_000715075.1). Taxonomy (NCBI): domain Eukaryota; kingdom Viridiplantae; phylum Streptophyta; class Magnoliopsida; order Solanales; family Solanaceae; genus Nicotiana; species Nicotiana tabacum. Next base: position 173,793,140 of record NC_134090.1, read on the forward strand.
ATATAAAGGTATCTGAAAATTAAAAAAATTTAAAGTAAATGAAAGTAGCATTTTTAAAAGAAAAGCAAAAGAAAGTAGATTGTTTTTTTAAGAAAAGTTAAATAAGTGGAATTCTCTTTTAAAAAGTAAAAAAAGTGGGATTTTAAATAAGATAAAAGTAATTAAAGTTGGAATATTAAAAATAAAAGTAAAGAAAGGTGGGATTTCTTTTATAAAAAAAAAATAAAAGCAATTTGTAAGTGGGATTTGTTTTAATTAAAAAATAATAAAATATATTTTTTTAAAAAAAAACTGAAAAATCTCGAAAATTTTGCTATAAATAGAAGAGAAAATTTGAAAAGAAAAAAGAAAAAAAATGAGAGGGGAAGGAGAGAAATTTAGGTTAAAAATTTTCATTAAATTTTTCTTTCAATATTTCGGGCCTTGAATCTTGGGTTTGAAGAAGAGTTGATAGAGATTTTGTTGTTGCTGCTGGATTGAGTCTACAACTTTCAGATTTTATTCATTTGAATTCACTCTCTTGTAGGTATGTAATTCAAGCTCTTGAGTTAAAAAATGTCGGAGCATCTTTATTGAAGCATAAGCAAATTGATTTGGTTCTTTTGATAAAGTTTCTTTCGTATTTAATCTGTTCGCATGAATGATGTTTCTTTGATTGAGTGAATTGAGATTTGCAAATGTTAACGTGTATGTTCATGATTTTGTCTCGTTTTTTTTTCTTTTACCTTTTTTTTTATTTTTCTTGGCTCATGACTTGTAACCAGCAGGTATTGTTTTGTTTACATTTAGATTTCAAGCTCATGTAGCACCATGTTCATATTTTGAAATTTAAAGAAGTATGTGAATTTGAATAATTTGTCAACATTAAGATGTAAAAAAAAATAGATTGCGTTGGTGGAAGGATCTTATCTTCAGTTTATGTTATTGGCTGCATATTTTCTTAAATTAACCATGCGAAATTCAACTTCCTCTGCTTCAAAATGGTACTGTAGAAGTTATAGTGGTGATGCTACAACTTTCTATTTAGTATAGTATTAAATAAATTAATTACTTTAAGTGTTCTTTGTTATAATCAAGTTTAAAATGCATTTTTGTATGTCCATGTTTGTTTTGTTCCTTCTGGTTCATCCGAATAGTTCTCAGCAATTAGCATTGTTTCTTTTTTTTTTGTGCTCATATGATCATTTAAGATTCATTATTTTGTTATTAAATTTTGTTAGTTTCTTTATAGAATTTGAAAACGAAAGTCGGTCTTTTGAAGATGATATGGAGATGAACCTAAAGCTGGCACCTGTCTTTTGTTATTTTCATATAAATGTCAACTCCACCTTTCTGAATTATAGTATGCTATAACAAAAGGCTCCAGTGATATACATGTAGCTAACTCATTTCTTTAGGTCTTTTGTACTTATCAATTTATACCACTCCATCCACAATAAAATATCAAAACTCATGACCCTCATTTAACTAATTTTAAATCCCTAGAATTTGAGGCATGCCATTTAGCGAATTTTCTATGGCCCTCGTAAAGTTGGAAAATGCGTAGTTGCTTTAGGCGCGTAATTTGAAATTACCTTCCTAAACTCGGGTGTGCATTTCATGTGACCCAAATCCAAATCCCAACAACGTTAAATAAAATGTGTCGTGGACCGCGGGTGCATTTATGTAACGTGGTTCAAGACATATTTTAAATGACGTTGCAATCTTCCTAAAAATGAATAAGGGCGGTTAATAAGTTAAAATTGAACCATAGGCTAAAACATGTATTAAAATTAGAAAATAGGCCAATTATAACAGTTGAGCGACCGTGCTAGAACCACGGAACCCGGGAATGCCTAACACCTTCTCCTGGGTTAACAGAATTCCTTACCCGGATTTCTGTGTTCGCGAACTGTAAAATAGAGTCAATCTTTTCATCGATTCGGGATTTGAACCGGTGACTTGGGACACTATAAATTATCCCAAGTGGCGACTCTGAATTTTTAATAATAAATGAATCCTGTTTCGATTGTCACTTTAAGTTGGAAAAAACTCCCTTATACCTTTTCCTGGGTGTAGGAAAAAAGGAGGTGTGACATCCTGGCGACTCTGCTGGGGACTGGAACCCAGAACTTCTGGTTCAGGGTTCGAGAATTCGAGCTTGGAATAATTGTTATAATTGGCTTTGTTTATTATCTGATTTTTACATGTTTGGGCCTAATGTGCTAAATGCTGCTTTTACCGCTTTGATATTATCTAAACTGTATATAAACTGCTACGAAACCCTTCTCTTCTCACCTTCGGGGATGTGCTCGCTGGTCGAGACTCCCTATTCTGTTAGTGTCATACCTTGAAATAAGAAAGAGGCTCGGACAAGTTACTAAGCCGGATGGCCTTTTGGTTCCCAGTACGTAGCCTCCTCCTCGGCTCGAGTTGTCCGCTCGGGTACACAGTCTAGAACAAATACCCAGGTTTTGAACCTAGAATAACTCAGCTTCATGTTGGATCCCTAATAGGAACGTTTGTGTGCATCATGTGTATTTGATTTTGGAGGCTCAACACATGGGTTGGGTCTGCCTAGGACAGGTATACCAAAAATGAAAAAGATCATCCTGATGCATCTTACTTGCTACTTGTGCATTTATTTGCTTCGGACTTGCATGCTGACCGGCTTTTAAATATTTTGAGGAAAGAGAAATAGCAGTATGAGGGTTAAAGAGAGTTAATCGCCTGTTTTGAAAAAAACCAATGTCCATTTAGTGCCGAAACTCTGCCGAGTTTTTGAGAAAATATTTTAAAAAGAAAAAGAAAAAAAAGGAGAAAGAAAAGAAAAAAGATTTGTTTTCAAATATAGTTTGTTTTATTTGCCGAACTACGTCAGTTTGATTCTCACAAGGTGTGGGATACGTAGGCAATCCTCATCGGATCCAACTTCTTTTTGCCAAAAATAGCCCGGAACGAAAAAAAAATAATAATTTATTTTACTATAAATAGGTAAGGTGTTGCCGTTTTTATCAAATATAGCCGAATGTTCCCGAAAGGGACGTCGGAAGGCTGATTTCGCATAAACATCCACCTTTGGTCTTTTTAAATTTTTGGCCAGTTAGCAGGCACAACCTTAAAATCTCCCTCCGGAAGTGCTGAAAGGGCGTATTTGGAAAGTTGGGCTTTTGGTTTTAGAAAAAAAAATCTGAAAAAGAGTCAGTTTTGATTCAAAATAGAGTAAATCATGATTAATCGCCTTAATAAATGTTCAGAGTGAGCACAAGCCAGAATTAACCAGTAACAATTATGAACAAGATCCTTTTGGAGTTGCACATGTGGTGGGATGATGTACTACACTATATCTTTATGTAGATGCTCATGTACTCGTTACTGCCCCAGTTTTGGGAGAGATTCTTGTATTGAGTTATGACTTCTTATTCTGTCTTCAAATGATTTTCATTAAAATAAATTGTATAAGTATCTTTCAAAGCTTTAGAGTGTTGGAAATGTCTGAGTAGTTGGCTTGCCTAGTACTATGATAGATGCCATCACGATGGGTTGGTTTTGGGTCGTGACTGTCACACCTTCTTTTTGCGCGCCTACCCCGAAGGATAAATGCGTGAGAGAGTTTTTCCAATTCAAGTGACAATATTCGAAACGAGATATATTTATTTAATTCAGAGTCGCCACTTGGGAAAAGTTTGGATTTTGGTGTCCCAAGTCACCGGTTTTATCTTGAATCCCAAATCGAGGAAATTTTCGACTTTCCAAATGAAGTCTACGAACCAAAAATTCTAAGTAAGGAATTCTGTTGACCCGAGGGAAGGTGTTAGGCACCCTCGAATCCCGTGGTTCTAGCACGGTCGCTTAAATTGTTATAATGGCTAAGTATCTGATTTAATACATGTTATAACTTATGTGCTTTTATTAAGTTTAAACTGCTTTGATTATTATTATTTTTTATAGAATTGCAACGTCGTGAAAATGCATCTCGAATCACGTAACAATCAATGCACCCGTGGCTGTTAATACATTCCGACTCCGTTGAAATTTGAATTTGGGTCACATAAATGCGCACCCAAATCTAAGAATGTAATTTAATTAAGTCGCGCCTAAAGAGTCTAACGCATTATTATCTTTGGGGAAGGCAGTGAAATTCACTAAACAGTCCATCCCAAATTCTATGTATTTTATTATGACCCATTATTGAGGTCCCCGCAATTTGCATTTTTATTTGGTGAGGCTCGTCTCATTTTGAAAGGATAAACCTACAGTGACTACATTCTCTATTATATTTGTCTCTAAATAAGAAAAGGTCCTATTTATTTACATGTTTAGAAAGGGTGTAACTTCTTAGTCATTAGATTAAGACGAGCGTAAACATAAAATTTGCGCTCAAATATGTACAAAAGATAGTCAGTCACAAACCTTAACCCCAGCCCAAATGGAATTCTAGTTTACAGGAAATGAAGATATGCTAAGTAGCTATGTCATGCATTTAGTAATCATCCATAAAGAGTAGTGCGTACCAATTCAAATTAACAAATACTGATTGTTTATTTTTAATTGCACGCACAAACCTTCCTTCCTAATTATCTACTTATGGGTTTCGTAATGTTATTGAGAGTAAGAAACGACTAGGAGATCATGTTGAAGTTAGAATTGAGATTTTAACAAAAACAAGGCTGATGTATCAACTTCCATTCATTACTAATACGTCGTTACACGTATGAGTTACAGATTCCAGAACCATTTTGCCTGTTTCAATTACCCTTTGATGTTCAGCAGCTAAATGTACAAAAGCTATAAATGTGGAGACAAGTGAATGAACATTAGTTTCCTATTATAAGTTTAACTACAACATCTAACTATTAAGCATGAATTTAAACTAAGAATCCATTTTCAGTCCATAGTTGGCTGCTAATACCAAAAGTTCAACGCAAAAACCACTTCCTAACAAACTAAATATTGAACAACTACAAATCAGTTGAATGTCCATAACTACAAGCGTGTAAACATGCTCAGATCAAGAATGTGGCTTCATCTCATTCAAGTTCAAAGTTACATCAGGGTGAGCTTAAACTGTGTACCTGAAATCGTAATGCAAAATGAAGAGGAAGGAAGAGTCAGCTGAAGCAAGCGAGAACAGGCAATAGCAATAGCCAACAACAACCAGTAGATTAAAACTAAGCAATAACCCATAATCCAATTGCAATTTCAGAAAAATCAGGCAACAAATAACAACAACAAACCAACAGCAACACGACCAAAGCCCAGGAAATCGAAATATGGCCCAGAAACAACATATCGCAGAGAAGAATCTACTAATGTTCAAATGAGTCCAATAGCTTCAAAACTTTAAACACTGGATACGATTGCCTATTTCAAGCTATGATTTTGTTCTTTTAAGAGATGCTGGAGTTGAAATTCAGTTTAGAAACTAAATTTAAAAACTGACTTCTAACTTTAAAACCAAGAAACTGAATTTAAAACCTCCCTAGACTGATTCAAAACTGATCTCAAAATGCTCTCACTCCAACTAGTTCTCTTTTTATGTTCTGCCCCCCTCTCTGTCTTTTTTAAAAAAACTTCCAATGTTATATCAAAACTCTCTACTGTTTTTTTTAGTCAGTTCTCCTCCCCTGTTTTCTCTGATCTCCTGTATTTACTCTTGGCTGTCCCTTTTTATATCCCTATAGAAAGGAAGAACCTGCCCTTAAAAGACAGGCTGCCCAGGGCTTAAAATAAGCTTTAAAGGCTGTTATCTCCACTTAGGATTGTCTAGGCATGGGGTTTTCTTCTACTTTAAACTGCTGAAACTCAGAAAGGCAGTGGATACCCTACTGTACAGCAGGTTCCACTACTATTCTCATGTGCATCTTCAACTTTTTATTATTAAACTCATCTTACATCTGACCTCTCATCTGTAAAGATGTCAGCCAAGGTGTATTTGCACTATAGATTATTCTAATGGTTCAACCCATACTCAAAACTGCCAGTCCACTTAACTTATGCTCTGAAATTTCTCATTAAAGTTGCAACTATAACCAATCCTTAAGTGGTTTTTGATTTAACTTAACAAACTACAAGCAATTGTAATCAATTCTCAACTGATTCAAGTAAGAATTAAACAACATGAGTCAGATTACTACTATTCCAAACTGGAACTAATTGACGACATATATCGAATCGACTTCGCGAATTACAACCACACAATTAATAGCAAATGGTTAGAATCCAACAGTGTTAATCAGGTGATTCAAATTGCACTGCCCAAAACAAAAGTTGCCCTGGAAACTAATTGATCGACCAAATTTATTTCAATCGATTATATAGTTTAACACACATTCACTCAATCAATGAATAGAGAAAAAATTCGACCAAATAAAAGGTCCGGGCAAGAGTGGACAGAATAGTCGACACAAAAATAAAAACAAATCAACTAACATTTGAACACATGAACCATTTAACAAAACAAACAACATGAACTGGCAAGGAAAAGAAGAAGAAAATACCTTAAAGAATTGAAAATCAGACGACCATGTCTCGGATTTTGAATCGAACCTCTTTTGGGGTTGAACGGACTTTAATCGAAGTGTTCTCAACTGAGAACACTTCGATTAAAGTCTATTAGACCCCAACCTTCTTGTTTAAATGGACAAAAACTCGGATTCTGGATTTCTAGGGTTCTTAGGGCGGATTTGGGATTCAGGTTTTTCTGGTTAGATTCGGGCTCGAATCTTCAAATGAAGATTCGAGACGGTGGGGGAAGATTCGAGACCCACGGCTTGTGGATCTGTGTTCAGGGGGTCGAGGTGCCCTAGGGGTGTTAGTCTGGGGGTCATCGGCGTTGTTGCCGCCGGGTTTACGGTGAGGGGAAAGGGGGGCGGCGCTAGGGTTCTAAGGGGTTTGGGTTTGGTGAGGGAGACGACTCGAGGGGGGGTCTGGCTTAGGGCGTAGGGTGAGAGTATAGGGTTTATATATGAGACGGGGAAGTCGGATCCTGGTCGTTGGATCAAGAATGATCAACGACCCAGATCTTTCACTTGGTGAAACGACGTCGTGTAATTTAAATGAGATTGGGTCGGTCTTTGGGGTTAAGTGAGTCGGGTATCAGGTATGGGTATGGAGACGTGATCTTGGCCGTTGATCAAAGATCAAGTATGATCAAAACGACGCCGTTTGGAGGTTCTCTGATCTGGACCGGGTAAAACAGTGCTTTTGGGCCTGATTTTGGGTCCAATTTAAATGGCCCAATTCCGATTTCATCTAATTTTAACTCATTTCTTTTCCTTCTTTTAATTTTTGATTTAAATAAAATTCCTAACTAAATTGTAAAATCAAAATAAAACTATACAAATATTAATTAATACCTAAACAACAATTATCACTCACATTAAACATTTAATTAAAATAAAATCACTCAATGACAACAAATAGAATAAAAGATGCATATTTTTGTGATTTTTTCTTTTATAACCAAATTATGGTTCGATTAATTCCTAATAGTAGAACGATATCCTAAACTCATATGCGACATATATTATTTGTATTTTTATTCGTCAAAACTAAACAATCACAAACAAAACTACAAATAACTGCCAAAAGTGCCACGTAAACTGCAAAAATTGTACAACAAAACCAATTGTTTTATTTTTCGATTTCTTTTGGAGTAATTGTCGTGTAAACAAAAATCACGTGCTCACAGCTGCCCCTCTTTGTTCGAAAACAGGTGAGGTTTTCGTGCAAAGATAAAGTGAGCGGATATGAACGATTTTTGTCCGTTGGACTACTCCGTGTGAAGCACATTTTTGAAAGATTTGACCGAATCTTTGCTTCAAAGATTTCCTACATATCCTGGGCTAAACAGGAATCAGGTCAATGTAGTTCGGGAAACTTTGGTAGCTGGGACTACCATGGGATTGCAATGCTTGTTGTTACTGTTGTCGCTGTTGCCACTACTACTTCAACGACCTCCTTATTACAACCAAAGGAAATTGAAAACTGAACTAACTACTTATGCCTGTCAACCGCTAGTTACAAGATTCCTATCTATAACTCTTTTGCAACTTGATCTTGGGTCTTAGCTGATTCTGCTTGTAGACATCGATCTGAATCTTGATGCTCGCAAGTTGTAGGTTCTAGTATATTTCTGCCGTATTGAGTGAAACGGGATTGGCGGAGCTCGGGAATTTGATCCAATTTTTGAGCGACCTGCCCTTTGTTTGTTCCAATATGTGGGAACATCTTCTTTTTTTGTTCTTTTTCCTCTTTCCCTTATTCTGGATTGAGACTCATCCCGTAGGTCATCTCGATCCATGCACCTCAAGGTCAGACCTGCTGAGACAACAAAATAAACGAACGAAATTTTTTGCCCTAGTTTCACTAGGAAAATTTCGTGAGTTAATTGTCATGAAAACTTATAGTACTGATGAGGGGATTGGAAAAATTCTAGTCTACAAAGAGCAACTCAGGGATTGGAGCCCTAATGTCGCAAAGAGTAAAAATGTACAACTCATGGATTGGAGCCCTAATGTCGGCTAAAGGAAGGTTGCTCAACTCAGGGATTGGTGCCCTGATGCTGGCTAAAGGAAAATCGCTCAACTCAGGGATTGAAGCCCTGATGTTAGCTAAAAGAAAGTCGATCAACTTAGGGGTTGGAGCCCTAATGCTGGCTAAAAGAAAATGCTCAACTTAGGGATTGGATCCCTAATGTCGGCTAACTGGAAAAATCGCTTAACTCAGGGATTGGAGCCCTAATGCTGGTTAAATGGAAAAATGCTCAACTCAGGGATTGGAGCCTTGATGCTTGCTACAGAAAATTGCTCAACTCAGGGATTGGAGACCTAATGCTGGCTAAAGGAAAAACGCTCAACTCAGGGATTGGATCCCTAATGTCGGCTAAATGGAAAACTGCTCAACTCAGGGATTGGAGCCCTAATGCTGGCTAAATGCAAAAAATGCTGAACTCAGGGATTGGAGCCCTGATGCTGGCTACAGAAAATTGCTCAACTCAGGGATTGGAGCCCTAATGCTGGCTCAAGGAAAAACGCTCAACTCAGGGATTGGAGCCCTAATGTCGGCTAAAGGAAAGTTGCTTAACTCAGGGATTGGAGCCCTAATGTCGGCTAACTGGAAAAATCGCTCAACTCAGGGATTGGAGCCCTAATGTTGGCTAAATGAAAAAATGCTCAACTCAGGGATTGGAGCCCTGATGCTGGCTACAGAAAATTGCTCAACTCAGGGATTGGAGCCCTAATGCTGGCTAAAGGAAAATGCTCAACTCAGGGGTTGGAGCTCTAATGCTGGCTAAAGGAAAAACGCTCAACTCAGGGATTGGAGCCCTAATGTCGGCTAACTGGAAAAAATCGCTCAACTCAGGGATTGGAGCCCTAATGTCGGCTAACTGGAAAAATCGCTCAACTCATGGATTGGAGCCCTAATGCTGGCTAAATGGAAAAATGCTCAACTCAGGAATTGGAGCCCTAATGCTGGCTATAGAAAATTGCTCAACTCAGGGATTGGAGCCCTAATGTCGGCTTAACAGAAAAATGCTCAGTTCAGGGATTGGAGCCCTAATGCTGGCTAAATGGAAAAATGTTCAACTCAGGGATTGGAGCCCTAATGCTGGCTAACAGAAAAAACGCTCAACTCAGGGATTGGAGCCCTAATGCTGGCTAAATGGAAAAACTGCTCAACTCAGGGATTGGAGCCCTAATGCTGGCTAAATGGAAAAATGCTCAACTCAGGGATTGGAGCCCTAATGCTGGCTAAATGGAAAAATGCTCAACTCAGGGATTGGAGCCCTAATGTTGGCTAAAGGAAAGACTGCTCAACTCAGGGATTGGAGCCCTAATGCTGGCTAAATAAAATGCTCAACTCAGGGATTGGAGCCCTAATGTTGTCTTACAGAAAATTGGGGATTCTAACTAACCCTCTTTTTGAGTTTTCTTCTTACTTCTCTTTTTTTTTATTATTTTGTTCAGTAAAATGCAGGAGAGAATTTTGGGGAAACTTCCCTTTTGGGTAGATTCCTTATTGCAAAGTTGTTTCTTGCATTCACGTTTTCTTTTCTTTTTGGGCGACACCTGCTTCTTGTACGGTTACTCTGGATCACACTTGTTTCAATTTTCCAAACAAAGAACAATTGTAAGTTTGAAAAAGGTGGTTGGCTCGGTGACCTTGATTGTTCCAATTGCTTTGTCACGTTCTTATTCTTGTTGAGAAACTCCGCCATTGATTGGATTCACAGGCGAAACCCTTTTAAACTGCTCAGACTCGCATTCCCGGATTTGTGATAATTTGCCCGTGTAAGGCTTTGGTTCTTCCATCCCATTCTTCTTGGGGATTTTTACCGAGGCAGACTCAGTGGGGATTTTTATTGGGGAGACTCTATGGGGATTTGTACAAGGCATACGCGTTGGGTATTAGCTGGGACAGACTCTTTGGGGGACTTTTACAAGGGGAGACTCTGTGGGGATTTTTACAAATGGAGACCCTGTTGGGATTTGTACAAAGGGAGAACCTGTGGGGATTTGTCGGTTTTTTTTGTTTTGTGTGGGTGTGTGTGGCTTTACTTGGAAGGAAACCAACATCATGATCAATCGGGACTGGACAAACGTACCACTGAAGCGGGGTATTTACTTCTTACTAAACGGAGCTCCGTGAAACCGGTCCTGCCACCTATTCTTTACAGTATATTTGGAACTTGAGGTTAAAATGAAAGGGATTCAAAGAAAGGTAAAACAAAGAGCGGAGAAAACAAATTTAAAAGAGAAGTGTCCCTTTCGGGACAAGAAAGACTTATCTGAGGAAAACATGCTGACTTTAAATTGACATGACATGTTTTTTGGACTGGATGTCTGACCTTCACGAACTTGCATTTCCTCATGAACCAAAACGGATCTATGTTTCCAAACCAGTGGAACCTTGCCAAGACTTTCTGAGGTGGAATCATCCTTTCGGCCGACAGCGCCCTTTGCGGGTTTTCGCTAGTCGACCTCTCTCATTTCTCTTCTTGTTGTCGCTTGATAGCACTTTTTGCGAGTTTTTACTAAACAAGCTCTCTCATTTTCGATTTCTCTGCTCCCGTCGCCTCACGGTGCCCGAAGGTTTTCACCGACGAGACTCTCTCGTTTTATTTCTCTCAATTTGAATGTGCCGGCCTCCAATCATGATGTCTCTCGGCTTCCCCTGCCTTTGGCAATTGATCCGAAGGACTTGTGCTTGGTAAAGGAATGGTAGATGAAACTACAACTTATAAGCCATTTGGTGTGCCCCAGTTTCAACTTTAGGGTAAATTGGATTTTATATTTGGTGTGACTGAACCCCAGAGAGAGGCTGCCTACGTATCCTTTCGGAATCAAGTCAGACGTAGTTCAGGCTCAATCAATGTTTTTTTTGTGGTAGCCAAAGAAATGTAACCGGCTCAAAAGGGCTTGTAGAGAGATTTGATAGTGTTTGGGTAGTGGGAATAAAACCTTCATCATCTCAAACGTGCCAAGACCACTGAAGTAAAACTCAAACATAATATCTTTTGACGGCGTCCTCATTCATTGTTGTTTCAGGATCATTTCCTTCAATATCACCCAGATACAATGCTCCTCTCGGCAATATCTTCCTGATGATGTATGGGCCTTTCCAATTAGGAGCAAATTTTCCTTTCGCTTCCTGGTGATGTGGCAGAATGCGCCTTAATACCAGATGCCCTACTTCAAAATTCCTGGGTCGTACTTTCTTGTTATAAGCATGGGCCAATCTATGTTGGTACAACTATCCATGACAAACCGCGGCCATTCGTTTCTCGTCAATCAAAGTCAGGGATTCCAATCGAGTCTTAACCCACTCGCTATCTTCAATTTCTGCTTCGACAATGGTTCGGAGCGAAGGAATTTCCACCTCTGCTGGTATCACAACCTCGGTCCCATAAACCAACAAGTAAGGGGTTGCCCCTACTGATGTGCGTACTGTAGTGCGATATCCCAACAATGCAAAGGGTAACTGTTCATTCCATTGTCGGGAACTCTGGATCGTCTTCCTCAAAATCTTCTTGATGTTCTTGTTTGCTGCTTCAACAGCGCCATTGGCCTTGGGCCGATAAGGAGTGGAGTTCTTATGCGTTATTTTGAACTGTTCGCATACATCCCCCATCAAGTGACTATTCAGGTTTGCCGCGTTATCTGTGATGATAGTTTCGGGAATGCCAAAACGACAAATGAGATTTGAATGTACAAAATCCACCGCAGCCTTCTTAGTGACCGATTTGAGAGTGACAGCTTCTACCCATTTCGTGAAGTAGTCGATAGCAACCAATATGAATCTGTGTCCATTTGAGGCCTTCGGCTCGATCGGACCAATGACGTCCATGCCCCAAGAAACAAATGGCCAAGGTGCAGACGTGGGATGCAGTTCTGTGGGAGGTGCATGAATCAAATCATCGTGCACCTGACACTGATGACACTTTCGAATGAAGCTAAAACAGTCCTTTTCCATGGTCATCCAGTAATAACCCGCTCGAAGGATTTTCTTTGCCAAAACATACTCGTTCATGTGGGCCCCGCATACTCTTGCGTGTACTTCATGCATGATTCTTCCTGCCTCCTCGACGTCAACACATCTTAACAAATTGAGGTCCGGGTCCTTTATACAATACCTCACCACTCAAAAAGAAACCACCTGCATGCCGCCGAATAGTTCTCTTTTGATATCCAGTAGCATGTTCGGGGTATTCTTGTGTCTTCAAGAACCTCTTGATATCATGGTACCATGGCTAGGTACTTGATCCTGCCTCGACTACATTACAGTAACCGTGTCTTTCCCTGATTTGGATTTCCAAGGGATCGACGTGGGCGTTGCCTGGGTAGGGTAACATTGAAGCTAAGGTGGCAAGTGCATCCGCTAGTTCGTTGTGACAATGCGGGATATACCTGAACTCTATCGATTTAAATCACTTGCCTAGATCCTCCACGTGCTGTCGGTAAGGAATAAGCTTGACATCCCGAGTTTCCCATTCACCTTGGGCTTGCCGGATAATCAGGTCAGAGTCCCCCATAATCAATAAATCTTCAACATCCTGATCGATCACCATATGCATGCCCATGATACAGGCTTCATATTCAGCTGTATTGTTCGTGCAAAAGAAGCGCAGCCTAGCTGTAGCAGGATAGTGCTGACTAGAGGGTGAGATCAAGATTGCCCCAATTCCTACACCTTTGGCGTTTACGGCCCCATCGAAGAACATCTTCCAAACATGAGCGTTTTCCGAGACTACTTCTATGGTGTTTATTTCTTCATCTGGAAAATAAGTATTCAATGGTTGGTATTCCTCATCAACCGGGTTTTCAACCAAATGATCCACTAACGCCTGGGCTTTCATCGCCATGCAGGTGACATAGACTATGTCAAATTCAGTAAGCAAGATTTGCCACTTGGCTAGTCTTCCAGTAGGCATTGGTTTCTGAAATATGTACTTCAAAGGATCCAACCTGCTTATGAGGTGAGTAGTGTGAGCTTGGAGATAATGTCTCAATTTTTGAGCGACCCACGTCAAAGCACAACACGTTCTTTCCAGCAAAGTGTACTTGGCCTCGTAGCCGGTGAATTTCTTGCTCAAGTAATAGATCGCCTGCTCTTTCTTTCCGGTTATGTCATGTTGCCCGAGGATGCAACCGAAAGAATTTTCCAAGACTGTCAGATACAAGAACAGGGGTCTCTCTGGCTCTGGCAGGACCAAAACTGTGGGATTTGAAAGATATTCTTTGATCTTGTCAAAAGCTTCTTGACACTCAGCCATCCATTTAATCGCTGCATCCTTCCTCAATAGCTTGAATATGGGCTCACATGTGCTAGTCAGCTAAGCAATGAATCGACTGATATAGTTTAACCTGCCCAATAGACTCATCACGTCTTTCTTCGTTCTTGGGGGAGGTAGATCTTGGATAGATTTTATCTTTGTTGGATCTAACTCGATACCTCTCCTGCTTACTATGAAACCCAAAAGCTTGCCTGATGGGACTCCGAAGGCGCATTTAGCCGGGTTCAGCTTCAAGTCATACTTTCTTAGTCTCTCGAAGAATTTCCTCAAGTCTTGGATATGATCGTCCTGAGTCTTGGACTTGACTATCACGTCGTCTACATACACCTCTATCTCTTGATGCATCATGTTATCAAAAATGGTAGTCATGGCTCTCATGTAAGTTGCCCCAACATTCTTCAAACCGAATGGCATAACCCGATAACAGTAAGTGCCCCAAGGTGTAGTGAAAGCAGTTTTCTCGGTGTCTTCTTCATCCATCAACACCTGATGATATCCAGCGTAACAATTTACGAAAGACTGTATCTCATGTTTGGCGCAATTATCAACAAGGATGTGGATGTTGGGAAATGTGAAATTGTCTTTGGGACTCGCCCTGTTCAAATCTCGATAATCCACACACACCCGAGTCTTTCCATCTTTTTTCAGCACTGGAACTACATTCGCCAACCACGTGGTGTACTGGACTACCTGAATTACTCCTGTTTTCAACTGCTTGGTGATTTCTTCTTTAATTTTATCACTGACATCAGTTTTGAACTTTCTCTGCTTTTGTTGAACTGGAGGACAATTAGGGTGAGTTGACAATTTATGCACCACTAGATCAACACCTAATCCTGGCATGTCATCGTATGACCAAGCAAACACATCTTTGAATTCAAAAAGGAGTTGAATTATCGCGTCTCGCATTTTCTTGTCCGTGTGAATGCTTATTTTGGTCTCTCGAATTTCTTCAGGAGTTCCCAAATTAACCGGTTCAGTGTCATTCAGATTCGGCTTAGGTTTATTCTCAAAGTGTTCCAATTCTCGATTTATTTCCCTAAAAGCCTCTTCTTCGTCATATTTCGGTTCTTGGTTCATTATTTCACAATTAAACAGCTCGTTGTGATCTGGGCGTGAAGTCCGCAAGCATGTCATATTGTTAGCCGCATTATTATAACTGAAAGAAAAGATAAAGGAAAAATAACAAAAATCAGAATAAAGGAAAAAATGAGGAAATACTGATTTTTATTCCTTGGAATTTGAAAGATAACAAGGTTTATAATTCAGGAATTCAAAACAAGAAACTGAAGGGAAAAATCCGAGTTACATCCTGGGGATAACTCGTGATGTAGGAAAGGTGGCAGGACAGGTCTACCCGGACTCCTGCACAGTTGGGAACGGCGTGGCCTCCCAATTTTGAAGCTTGGCGTTTGGTCACACATATAGCATCTCAGTGGTGCTTGTGCCTTCTCCTGGTTGAACCATGTGAGCTTCGTGGAGCATTCCTCTCATTTCCCCACATATCTCCTCGATCTCTTCGGCCGTAAAAACCTCGTCGTCTTCTTCTTCGATGTATTTCGGCCCGATGAAAGTCTCGTATAAATTTGTCAATGGCCGAGGCAGTTTCCAACCCTTATTTTTCCTCTTCCTTGCACACTCTTCATCTTTTGGAGTGGGTTGAAAACCTATCCCAAAAAGTTTCTTAGTGGAAGGCAAGGTGATGGGTTCCGTTATTCCTTGCAGCGTTCGTCCAAGCCCTTTCCCTGGCTTGAATCCATGTCGGATCATTTCTTTAGCCACTATGATTGAGGCGTTGGACAGGAAAGGTTGGGGGTAAGGTCTTTCTTCCTCATGCTGCTCCGCTAACACAACTTCGAAAGCCTGATAAACCGTGTGCTCACTCCCTTACCTTGCTTCTAGATATGGGATGGATGGGTCCCGGTAAATAGACTGTTCGTATTCTCCGTGGACCACAATTTCCCGATCTTCGTATTCAAACTTCACCATTTGGTGAAGAGTGGAAGGTACAGCCCCTGCCGCATGAATCCAAGGTCTGCCGAGGACAAAATTGTAAGAAGTATCCATATCAAGCACTTGGAAAGTTATTTTGAACTCCACCGGTCCTATAGTCAACACCAAGTCTATTTCCCCGAGGGAATTACTCTTGACGCCATTAAAAGCCCTTACGCAGACATTATTGGGGCGAATTCTTCCAGTCCCAATTTCCATTCTCTATAGTGTGGAGAGCGGACAAATGTCAACGCCTGAACCTCCATCCAACATTACCCGCTTGACGTAGTAGTCTTCGCACTTAACTGTCAGATGTAAAGCTTTGTTGTGAGCCACTCCCTCTGGAGGTAAGTCGTTCTTACTGAAAGAAACCTGGTTAACTACGAAGAACCTTTCCGTCATTCGTTCCAGTTGTTCGACTGAAGTCTCAGCCGGTATGTACGCTTCATTCAGGGTTTTGAGCAAGATCTTCTGGTGTTCGGCCGACCTCATCAACAGAGATAGCATGGATACTTGCTCGGGGCACTTGCGTAACTAATCCACCACATCGTAGTCGGGCATTTTCATCTTTTGGAAGAAAACTTCCACTTCTTCAACGCTTACAGGCTTCTTGGGTGGGAAGCGTTTCCGTGTGGCGTTGTTTAACTCTTGAGTGTTTGAATATCTTCCAATGAAAGTATTCTCCGGAAGTTCCCCCGTGACTTCTCTACCTTTGTACGTAACCAATGTTCTTTGATAGTTCCACGGTTCTGCGGACGGGTCCATCATTGGCTTCTGTGGTACGCGTCCGATAACCACTGGCTCATTCAGCCGAGGTGGTTGAATCGTCCCCCGGACCACATAGGCCCCTTTCGGTACGTACATTGGTTTTTCCATTTTGACTTCGAATATCTGCGGCTTCTCTGCTCGATCTCGTGGAACGTAAAGAACTTCATTCCTCACAGGCACCATCGTTACTGTCTCTGTCTCGACCTTCTCTTCGAGCTCAACCTTGACAGCACTAGTCTTCTTTTCCCCTTTCTCTAGCTTCGGGGCGGTTTTAGGCTTTTCCCTGCATCGACGATGGCGATTATAGCTTTTAAGGCAGGATCAAACTCTTTGTCCTCACAAATCATTCCAATCAACGGCCCGTTATTGCGAGCGGGCAACGGATTGTTAGTCACATTTGGGACCTCCTCGTCCCTCAATACTATCTTCCCCTGCTCTATTAAGTTCTCAACCACCCTTCTCAAAGTCCAACAATCATTTGTATCGTGCCCTTTTGCTCCCGAATGATAAGCACACCTAATGTCAGCTTTGTAAGCAGGTGATGCCGAATTGTGTCTTGTTTGAGGGACTGGCTGCAGGAAACCCATCTGGACAAGCTTTGGGAACAAGTTAGAATACGGTTCACCAATGGGTGTGAAAGTCCGTCTTCTAGGTGGTTCCTGAGGGCGGAAGTTATTTTGAGGTGGCTGTGGATTATAGTGGTTCCGGTAAGGAGGCTGATTTCTGGGAGGTGGAGCTGGGCCTCGATTGGCTTGCTGTGGTGGATGGACATAGGGCTGGGTATTCATGACCATGTAGGGCTGAGGAGCATAAGTCACATTTTGGTGGGGGTAGTAATACTGTGGGGTTCTTTCTGGAAAACGGGGCCTAGGATTACGATATTCCCTCGCTTATGATGCTGCCATGGACGTTTCTTCTTTTTTCTTTCCTCTTGCCATTCCTCCGGACCCGTTTTGGACGGTTTGGGAGGTTGCCCTTATGGCTGCCTGACTTAAGATTCTACCCGTCTTCAAACCATTCTCTACCATCTCCTCGATCTTGATTGCTTCCGCAAAAGGCTTTCCCATGGTTGACATCATATTCTGGAAGTAGTCTGATTCTTGAGCCTGGAGGAAAGTAGTGACCATTTCTATCTCGTCCATGGGAGGTTTTACCCTTGATGCTTGTTCGCGCCATTTAATAGCATATTCTGTGAAACTTTCCGAAGGTTCTTCTTTAAGTTTGACAGAGAATTTCTGTCCGGTGCGATGCCAATATTATACTGAAATTGTCTCATAAAATCTCTGGCGAGATCATCCCATATATGCCATCGAGATATGTCTTGGTCCATATACCACTCTGAGGCTATTCCTACCAGACTTTCTCCGAAGTATGCCATCAACAATTCTTCTTTGCCGCCGGCTCCACGCAATTGGTTGCAATACTTCCTGAGATGAGCAATGGGGTCGTCGTGCCCGTAATACTTCTCAAACTTTGGTGTTTTGAAACCCACGAGTAGGTGCACGTGAGGGAACATGCATAGATCGGTATAGGAAACACTCTTCTGCCCGTTTAAACCTTGCATGTTTTTCAAACTTTGCTCGAGGCTCCTCATTCTTTTTGCCATCTCATCTTGTTCAGAAGCTTTGGGGTTTTGATCTTTCCCAGGTGCAAACTCGTATTGAGGTTGTTGAGGCTGAGTGCTGGTGGTGAACCAAGTTAGTTCCAGTGAGAAGGATGGTGCTTGAAATGTGAATGAGGATGAGTCAAAATTCTGCCTGTGTGTAGCGGGTTGTGCCACGATTGGATAGGGAGGTGCAGTGAATTTGTTCATAGCTACATCTGTTGTTGACATCCGGGGATAAGAATCAGAGGGTGATCCAGCAGAGTGGGCTAAAATGGTCGGGTACCCGAATGAGGTAGTTGGATAGCTTATGGGGACGTTGGAAGCCCCACTTGTCCTGGAGAATAACTCAGTGAACCCAGGGATTACACTTGGTGGATCTTTTCCGTTATTCCAGTCATCCAACATCTCCAACATGCGGAGCCGCAGGATTCTGTTTTCCTCAGCAGTTGCTGACTCGGGAGTCGGGACGGCCGAGATTGAACTCTCCTCGGAGACGGGAATTGTCGGCAAAGGAATTTCCGAAGACATCTCTATACTTCCCTTTGATCTTGTGAAGTAAGTGTGAATACTCCCTCTCGACTTAACGACGGGCAACTGAACACTCCCTTTCGACCTCGTGAAGTATGAATGTGAGGCCAGACCTCCACCGAACCAAACCACCTTTTCTAAAAACCTGGAACTTAGCAGCAAGCAAACGGTTAGTTTGAAACAAATAACAGATAGGTAATCTCACGTTGGGGCGTGATGCACCTATACAGTTAAGTGAATTTCTACATGTTTGCAACGAAGACATGCGTCATTCCGGCTTCTCTTTAGGCTTCCTTTTATTTATCATGTTTTTTTTTTTATTATTTCCTATTATGATTGTTTTCATTATTTGGAGTTAAAAATGTGACCGGATCCGATGAGGATTGCCTACGTATCACGATGTTGCGTGAATTAGATCATTACGTAGTTCAAAGCAAACGGGTGTAAAAGAAGCACACATTTTATTACTGAAACAATCTCTTACAAACTAACATTTTTGAAAAAGGAGAAAATAACAAGCCTTGAAATAAGTACAGACTCAACAGACTAATACGCCCTGATGCGAAAAGACGGACAGAAGATGCTAAGATGGAAAATACAGACTCGACCTATGAATACATTAAGGTTTCGAGAATTGGCGCCCGTGGGGCATTGTTCGGCCTCGCCGCGGTCTTAGCTGTGAGGTCCCTTTCAAGTTGTTCCAGCTCATACATGGTCTACTTGACATAAATCATCACTGCCGAGAGAACGGTAATGCTGGTCATGTTTTCACATCGTAGACACCTTCTGATGATGGCATGGGCAATGGTCGTAATCTTATCCCTGGTTTGCCTCTTTTCTTTGAGTAGGTGCTCTATTTGATCATTACGGGCTGTCATAATCCGAGAATCCTGGAGGCATTGATTATGCCAGTGCTGAATTTCTACTTACATTTGGGCTAAGAGCTTGTGGCAATGTCTATTTTCAGCTTCAAGGGTTCGGGTTTGCTCAACCGCTTTGTCCACCTTTTCCTTCATATTGGCAATGGTTTGCTCGTGATCCTTTTCCAACTGCTGCAGGTACCGGTTACGCTTTTATGTCCTTCTTGCCCAGTGTGCTTCGAGTCCTGCTATGGTATTTTCAAGATTTTCTGACTCACTCCGGCACTCCCCAATTTCCATTCTTGAACCTTTTATCAATCGTTCATCCGAACAGCTCCTTTGCTGGCTATCAGCGTCTATCCTCATCTGTTTGATCTAGGCCCCGAGCATCTCGTTTTCCTGAGTCAACCTGTTCTTTTCTCCCAGATCGGTAGCAACTTGCACGTTGTGCTCATATTTCAGACCTTCAATTTGTTGCTTCAATTTGCTAATTTCGGCACGATAGCCTCTTTCTTTTGCTAACCAATCCCACTGCTTTTGCGACGACTCGGCGAAATTTAGGATGTGGGGTCTTTTAGCCGGCCTTTCATGTTCAAGTTCTCTTCTGTACCACGCAAGGTAACCTGGCACCATTTCACTTTTGGCCCAATCCTGCACATAAGTATCCGCCTTCAAATATGGACATTCATTCCAGATCTGGCGGATTTTTGCTTCAGGAAATTGTCCTTCAGGGCTAATATCAATTGTTTGAGCACTAAGATCTTCCTCGTGTGGTACTATATGGCATCTTCCGAGTTGTCTCAAGACTCGGCAGGGCGCGTAAGGTTGAATGCTCTTAAGTCCTATCAGTAGAAAGTGAGTTTTAGCTGCTGGCATATACATGACCTCATCAACAGGCAACCATCCCAGTGTCCACTGTATTTGGCTAGCAGTGAGAGTCTGAAAGAATGAAGTCCATGCCATAACTCCTTTGGGCATACTGACCTCCTTGGTTCTCGTGTAAAACTCTTCTATGCAAGTTTTCTTCGAGGAACCATGGCTCAAAAGCTCGGAACGATGGCAGAGATGTTCAGTCATCCATATTTGTAGCAGCAAGTTACACCTTTCGAAGAAATTCCCCCCGGCTTTGCAGACTGTGAGAGCTCGAAAGATATCAGATACCACCATAGGCGCGAGTATCATTCTGAGTGAGCAAAGTAATGACGACCCCGGATATTTTCAGATCAATATTTCCATCCTTCCTTGGAAATACCAGAAGGCCCAAAAATGTTATCATGAAAGCCACCCGTCTGTGCTCATCCCACTTCTGACGACTACCTTTGCTGCATAGCTTGTTAATCAGATTACTGAATCCTCCTACATGACCATACCTGTCGTATATGAAGCATGGATTACAAAAACCGGCGGCCAAATCTGGGTTATGGACCGTCCTGGGTATTTTCAGTGAGTCTAGAAATCGATGCACCGTGACAACTCTTGGGGAAACCAGGTATTTTTGCTTTAATGGAAGTTCAGCATTTCCGATGTACCCAACCATTTCCTCCAGAGTCGGGGTAAGTTCAAAATCGGAGAAGTGGAAAACATTGTGCGCTGGGTCCCAGTAGGTGACCAAGCTCTTATGATATCTCCCCGAGGCTGGATTTCCAATAAACCCGTGAGACCTTTCAGATATTTCTTGACCTCATCTTGCCCTTCAGCACCTAGATCATTCCACCATAGCCGTAACTTGATAGGGATTTTAGTCATTATCGAAAAGTGTTCATTTTGCATCGTGCTCATCCTGCACATTTATTAAGGCGACTTTAAGCAAAAATGATTTAACTCAAAAATATTTTGACTATATTTTTAAAAAAGAAGATCCGATTTTCGAAAACGGCCTTTCAGCACTCGGGGACGAGCATCCTAAGGCCGTTGGGAAATTTGGTCAGAAAAATAAAAATGACCAATAATGGTCGTTTGTGCAAAATCAGCCTTCCGGCGTCCCTTTCGGGAACATTTGGCTATCCTTGACAAAATGGCATCACCCGACTCATTCATGATGAAATTAAAATTCTAACATTTTGGCTATTTTTGAAAAGGGGAGGTTGGACTCGATGAGGGCTGCCTACGTATCTCGCACCCTGTGAGAATCAAATCGGCGTAGTTCGGGCCTCCAGAAATAGGGGAAATAAACTAAATCCTCTTTTTTGAATAAAATCTTTTAAAGGAAAGGAGAAAATATTTTTGGATTTTTATATATATTTTTTTATTATTTTTTTGAAAAGAGATGAAGACTAAAGAAATATTTTTTTGAATTTAAGACTTTTTTTACTCCCTTTTTTGAAACTTCGAAAAATCTTCTAAGGAAGTATTTGGACTATTAGTATGCATTTATGAAAGAGATACTACAAAAGAAAAATATTATATATATATTTTTTTGAATTTTTTTTATTTTTTTTTATTTTTAAACAAATACCTTTTTGGATTTTTAATAAATCAAACTAAAAGACAAATTTTGTTTTCATTTTTTCCTTTTTTTTAAGAAAATTCTGGCGAGGTTTTAGAAACCGGTCAGCATGCAGAACTGAAGCAAATAAATGCGCAAAACAAACGGGATGCAGCAGGATGGTCTTTTCATTTCAGGTTGCCTGTCCTAGACGGACCCAACCTCTGTGTTGAGTCCCCTATGTCAAATGCAACATGATGCAAATAAGCGTTCCTACTAGGGATCCGGCATGAGGTTTTTTCATACTAGGTTTATAACCTGGGTATATGTTCTAGACTGTGTACCCGAGCGGACAACTCGAGTCGAGGAGGGGGTTACGTACCGAGGACCCGCGAGATCGTCCGGCTTTGTAACTTGTCCGGCCTTTTTCTTATTTTAGGTATTGACACTAACAGAATAGGGAGTCTCGACCAGCGAGCTTCTCCCCTGAGGTAAGAAGAGAAAGGTTTCGGCACAGTTTATATACAGTTCAGATAATATCATAGCAGTAAAAGACAACATTTAGCAAGTTATGCCCAAATAGGGGTGGGCATATATCGGGTAAAACCGATAACCCGAACCGTTAATTACTTATTGGATTATAGGTATTGGGTTATTGGGCTAATGGTTCGGTAACGGGTAAAAAATATTCTTATTGGTTATCGATTCGGGCTCGGTTTATCAATTCTGTTATTGGGTAAACCGATAAACCAATAAGGGTTTACTAATTTACTAGTCTACCCTTTAGTCTAGTAATACTAGGGTTTCATTTTCATTATTTCATATAGTGCTTTGCTTTCTCCGCTATCTGCCTCACTTACTCCTGTCCTGTGCTTGAAGTCCTCAGTCAAGCCCTTAGTCCTCAGTCCTCACCCTCAGAAGTCAAACCTCACCAGTTCTCTGCCAGTCCGCCACCGGCCACACGGCTCTAGCAGTCAAGCCCTCACCAGTTCTCTGCTTCATGACTCACGCAGTCACGCCCACACGACTGAGCCCGTCAAAACTCAGTTTTCTATATCTTTTTCCGGCAGAGCGTTGCACTAAGGTTAGTGTTTCATATCCCATTTCTGAATTCGTCTTAGTTTGGTATCATAGAAATCAATTTTTGCATATTTTCCTTTTTTATGAAGCTTGAAAAATGGTTTCCCTAAAATGTTTGGTTTCTTGAATTTATACTACAATGATTGTTTGGTTTCCTTTTTCATACTATACTGATTTATACTACACTGATTTATACTATAACATCATGCAAATTTAGTGGGTAACATCCTGAAAATTTGGTGTTGTATAACAAACGAAGGTGGTGTTTTCTTTCTCTGTTGTCCGTACTTATCTTTTATTTTACCCTGCTTGATAATTGCTGCTTAGAGCCTTAGACTGAGTTGTTTCCCATCCTCACTTGTTTACTGTCTATGTTGTGGCAGGAAGTATTAAGCATTTATTCAAAAAATATGTGTTTCATTTTAAGATTTTAAGCTAAATATGTAGTTATATGTGTTTCATTTTAAGATTTTGTTGTCTCGCTGCTTGATTTCTTTTAAATCAAATTCACAGTGACACAAAAACATGGCTGAAAATATCATGATTGATAAGGTGATTGGTGAAAGTGGAGCTTCTAATTCAAATGCCACATCACAATCTCAATCAGTTCAATCGAAAGCAAAAAAACAAAGAAAAAAGAGGTCTGTTGCATGGGAATATTTCGACCAAATTATTGATCCGGAAGGAAATCAAAAGGGTGTTTGTAAACATTGCAAAAGAGAATATTTTGCCGATTCAAAAGATAATGGTACGAAATCACTCCTTACACATATGGCCAAGTGTTTAAAAATGCCTTTAGATGTTGCAAAAAGTCAATCAAAACTAGGTTTTAACCCTATTCCGGGGGGTAATAAGGGTGATGTAGCCGTTGTTCCTTGGAAATTTGATCAAGAACAATGTAGGAAGGCTTTGTGTCGTATGGTGATCGTTGATGAACTTCCTTTCAGCTTTGTTGAAAAGGAAGGTTTTATGAATTTTATGAAAGTTGCACAACCTTTTTTTCGAATTCCTTCACGTAGAACTGTGACTCGGGACTGTTTTGATCTTTTCAATGATGAAAAACGTAAGTTGGTGAAGCTTTTTAAAGATCAGAGAGTTTGCCTTTCCACTGATACTTGGACTTCCTTACAACGAATAAATTATATGTGTATTACTGTTCATTGGATTGATAGTGAATGGAAAATGCATAAAAGAATTGTCAACTTTTGTCCAATTTCTAGTCATAGGGGGAAGATATGGCAAATAGTATTGTTAATTGTTTGAAAGAGTGGGGGTTACAAAAGATTTTCACTGTCACAGTTGATAATGCTAGTTCAAATGATGTGACGATGAAGGAGCTTTCTAAGAAGTTAACTAAATGGGGGACCAATTCTATGAATGGTAAGCACCTTCACGTGAGGTGTATGGTTCATATTATGAATCTTGTTGTTCAGGATGGTATAAATGAATCAATTGTGTCTATTGAATGTATTAGGCAAGTAGTGAGATATATCAGGCAGCCTCCTGCTAGGTGGAAAAAGTTTCGGGAATGTTGTGATGAAGGAAATCTAGTTAGGAAATCTTTATGTTTGGATGTTCCTACAATGTGGAATTCTACATACTTAATGTTGAACAGGGCTATTGAATATGAGAGTGCAATTTTAGAATATGTTGATCATGATATTGGCTTGTCACATCATCTTGAGTTTGTTGATATTGTAAATGGAAGTCCTGCAGGTACACTTTTGAGTAGTGATTGGGAGGATGTAAAGAAATTGACAAAATTTCTTGAAATCTTTTATAAGCTTACTATAAAGGTATCTGGCTCACTTTATGTTACATCAAATCATCATTTTCTTGAAATTTGTGAAGTTGCTGTTTACTTGAAATAATTGATATTAAATGAAGATGTTTTGTTGGGTTCAATGGCAAATAAGATGAAGGAGAAATTTGATAAGTATTTGGGTGATCCAGAAAAAATGAACAAAATGATTTTCATTTCATGTGTTTTGGATCCTCGGTACAAGTTTGATTCTGTTAGTTTTGCACTTGCGAAGATGTTCGAAGAGAAAGGGCCAATTATCGCGAAGGGAGTGCATACATACATGACTTCATTGTTTGATGAGTATGTAAAGTCTTATTCAAAAGATAAAGTTTGTCGTCCCTCTTCATGTTTATCTAACTCTTCATTGGACACAATGGAAACTTCAAATGGATCTTTTGGTTCTTTCTTTGAAGAATTAAAAAGACATAAAGCTGGGATTAGAGGTTTAGATTCTAAATCAGAATTGGAAAAATATCTAACAGAAGAAGTTGAAAATGAAATAGCAGACAATAATATATTGCTTTGGTGGAAAGTAAACTCACCTAGATTCCTCATTCTTGCTGAGATGGATCCGGATGTATTATCTATTCCTATTTAAAGTGTTGCATATGAATGTGCATTTAGCATTGGAGGGCATATTCTTGATTCATTTAGGAGTTCATTGACTCCTAAATTGGTGGAAGTTCTCCTGTGCCTTCAAGATTGGCTTCGAAGTGAGCCATTACCTGTAAGTGTTGAGGAAGATTTAGATGTTCTCGAGCAACTAGAACAAGGTAGCAATATTTTAATTTGTTTGATTGTATATTATTTTTATAAATAGTTTATTTAATATTTTTGTTGTTTGACTTGTTAATATATATTATCATAGATTTTGCCAATCTTGGAAACGAACCCTGCGATGATGATATGTAGAATCTTAGATAGTTGTAAGTTAAAACTTTGGTAAGTTAATTATTCAACTTATATGTTATACATAGTATGATTACAAATATTACTTGCTTAATATATTTTCTTGTTATGTTTAATAGGTGTAACCATGCCTCGACTTTGTGGTCTCAAAGCTATCTCACATGTTTGGAGTCACTATGAAAGGATTGAAGAAGGTGATGATGGATGGTGGAAAGTAAGATGTAGTTATTGTCATCTTGTTTTATGTATTATGTTTGGACTTTGGACTTGTTAATCCTAAGGTTGATACTACTTTGCATTGTTATTAATGTGTTTGAACTATTACTTTGGAGTTTGGACATTACTGTGTATACATCTGTTTTTGGGTTGTAAAAGTTGGGATCTTTTTATCTCCTATTTTTGTTAGATTGGAATTTGAGTTGTTTGCATTTTGTATGCACAGGCAATTGAGGTACTGCCGTACTGGGTATGTTTAGTTTGAGGCAAAAAATGTACAGCTTTGTGTGCTGAAATTATTCAGTGAGAAGTTTAACTTTAAACTGAAATTATTGTGAGAAATGTTGGTTTTATGTGCAGCTTTGTGTGCAGTTTAAACTGAAGTTTAAATTCATCAAATGCTTGTAGTTCTGGAGTTCTATGGCTTCTGCCACAATATATAGCAGCTTCCAGTAAACTTTGTACAAACGTTCAGCAATCAGCACTATTAATTTTAGTTTTACCTTATTGGGTAAACCGATAACCGAACCGATAATGATCAATAACCGATTAACCGATACCCGATAAGCAATATCTTATCGGTTTGGTTATCGGGTTATGATATTTGTAAACCGATAACCGATAGGCAAAACCGATAATATTCAAAACCGAACCGAGCCGACCGATGCCCACCCCTATGCCCAAACATGTAATAAAGATCAGATAATAAAGCCAAATATAACAATTATTCTAAGCTCGAATTCTAAACCCTGAACTAACGTTCTGGGTTCTTTTCCCCAGTAGAGTCGCCAGAGCTGTCACACCTCTTTTTTGCGTGCCTACCCCGAAGGATATATGCGTGAGGGAGTTTTTCCAATTCAAGTGACAATATTCGAAATGGGATTATTTATTTAATTCAGAGTCGCCACTTGGGAAATGTTTGGCTTTTGGTGTCCCAAGTCACCAGTTTTGTCTTGAATCCCAAATCGAGGAAATTTTCGACTTTCCAAATGAAGTCTACGAACCAGAAATTCTAAGTAAGGAATTCTGTTGAACCGAGGGAAGGTGTTAGGCACCCTCGAATCCCGTGGTTCTAGCACGGTCGCTTAAATTGTTATAATGGCTAAGTATCTGATTTAATACATGTTATAACTTATGTGCTTTTATTAAGTTTAAACCGCTTTTATTATTATTATTTTTTATAGAATTGCAACATCGTGAAAATGCATCTCGAATCACGTCAAAATCAATGCACCCGTGGTTGTTAATACATTCCGACTCCGTTGAGATTTGAATTTGGGTCACATAAATGCGCACCCAAATCTAAGAATGTAATTTAATTAAGTCGCGCCTAAAGAGTCTAACGCGTTATTATCTTTGGGGAAGGCAGTGACATTCACTAAACAGTCCATCCCAAATTCTAAGTATTTTATTATGACCCATTATTGAGGGTCCCGCAATTTGCATTTTTATTTGGCGAAGCTCGTCTCATTTTGAAAGGATAAACCTACAGTGACTACATTCTCTATTATATTTGTCTCTAAATAAGAAAAGGTCCTATTTATTTACATGTTTAGAAAGGGTGTAACTTCTTAGTCATTAGATTAAGACGAGCGTAAACGTAAAATTTGCGCTCAAATATGTACAAAAGATAGTCATTCACAAACCTTAACCCCAGCCCAAATGGAATTCTAGTTTACAGGAAATGAAGATATGCTAAGTAGTTATGGCATGCATTTAGTAATCATCCAGAAAGAGTAGTGCGTACCAATTCAAATTAACAAATACTGCTTGTTTATTTTTAATTGCACGCACAAACCTTCCTTCCTAATTATCTACTTATGGGTTTCGTAATGTTATTGAGAGTAAGAAAACGACTAGGAGATCATGTTGAAGTTAGCATTGAGATTTTAACAAAAACAAGGTTGATGTATCGACTTCCATTCATTACTAATACGTCGTTACACGTAGGAGTTATAGATTCCAAAACCATTTTGCCTATTTCAATTACCCTTTGATGTTCAGCAGCTAAATGTACAGAAGCTATAAATGTGGAGACAAGTGAATGAACATTGGTTTCCTATTCTAAGTTTAACTACAACATCAAACTATTAAGCATGAATTTAAACTAAGAATCCATTTTCAGTCCATAGTTGGCTGCTGATACCAAAAGTTCAACGCAAAAACCACTTCCTAATAAACTAAATATTGAATAACTACAAATCAGTTGAATGTCCATAACTACAAGCGTGTAAACATGCTCAGATCAAGAATGTGGCTTCATCTCATTCAAGTTCAAAGTTACATCAGGGTGAGCTTAAACTGTGTACCTGAAATCGTAACGCAAAATGAAGAGGAAGGAAGAGTCAGCTAAAGCAAGCAAGAACAGGCAATAGCAATATCCAACAACAACCAGTAGATTAAAACCAAGCAATAACCCAGAATCCAGTTGCAATTTCAGAAAAATCAGGCAACAAATAACAAGAACAAACCAACAGCAACACGACCAAAGCCCAGGAAATCGAAATATGGCCCAGAAACAACAGATCGCAGAGAAGAATCTACTAATGTTCAAATGAGTCCAATAGCTTCAAAACTTCAAACACTGGACATGATTGCCTATTTCAAGCTACGCTTTTGTTCTTTTAAG
Organism: Nicotiana tabacum; assembly: GCF_000715075.1. Classification (NCBI taxonomy): domain Eukaryota; kingdom Viridiplantae; phylum Streptophyta; class Magnoliopsida; order Solanales; family Solanaceae; genus Nicotiana; species Nicotiana tabacum. The sequence goes on from NC_134090.1 coordinate 173,821,734, forward strand.
AGATGCTGGAGTTGAAATTCAGTTTAGAAACTGAATTTAAAAACTGACTTCTAACTTTAAAACCAAGAAACTGAATTTAAAACCTCCCTAGACTGATTCAAAACTGATCTCAAAATGCTCTCACTCCAACTAGTTCTCTTTTTATGTTCTGCCCCCCTCTCTGTCTTTTTTAAAAAAACTTCCAATGTTATATCAAAACTCTCTACTGTTTTTTTTAGTCAGTTCTCCTCCCCTGTTTTCTCTGATCTCCTGTATTTACTCTTGGCTGTCCCTTTTTATATCCCTATAGAAAGGAAGAACCTGCCCTTAAAAGACAGGCTGCCCAGGGCTTAAAATAAGCCTTAAAGGCTGTCATCTCCACTTAGGATTGTCTAGGCATGGGGTTTTCTTCTACTTTAAACTGCTGAAACTCAGAAAGGCAGTGGATACCCTACTGTACAGCAGGTTTCACTACTATTCTCATGTGCATCTTCAGCTTTTTATTATTAAACTCATCTTACATCTGACCTGTCATCTGTAAAGATGTCAGCCAAGGTGTATTTGCACTATAGATTATTCTAATGGTTCAACCCATACTCAAAACTGGCAGTCCACTTAACTTATGCTCTGAAATTTCTCATTAAAGTTGCAGCTATAACCAATCCTTAAGTGGTTTCTGATTTAACTTAACAGACTACAAGCAATTGTAATCAATTCTCAACTGATTCAAGTAAGAATTAAACAACATGAGTCAGATTACTACTATTCCAAACTGGAACTAATTGACGACATATATCGAATCGACTTCGCGAATTACAACCACACAATTAATAGCAAATGGTTATAATCCAACAATATTAATCAGGTGATTCAAATTGCACTGCCCAAAACAAAAGTTGCCCTGGAAACTAATTGATCGACCAAATTTATTTCAATCGATTATATAGTTTAACACACATTCACTCAATCAATGAATAGGGAAAAAATTCGACCAAATAAAAGGTCCGGGCAAGGGTGGACAGAATAGTCGACACAAAAATAAAAACAAATCAACTAACATTTGAACACACGAACCATTTAACAAAACAAACAACATGAACTGGCAAGGAAAAGAAGAAGAAAATACCGTAAAGAATTGAAAATCAGACGGCCATGTCTCGAATTTTGAATCGAACCTATTTTGGGGTTGAATGGACTTTAATCGAAGTGTTCTCAACTGAGAACACTTCGATTAAAGTCTATTAGACCCCAACCTTCTTGTTTAAACAGACAAAAACTCGAATTCTGGATTTCTAGGGTTTTGGGATTCAGGTTTTTCTGGTTAGATTCGGACCAAACCAAGCTTGATTTGGTCACGAGGGAGGTCAGGGGAGTACCTGGCATGGATTTGGGGGGGTTTGGCATGGGTTGGGGTCCGGCTCGAATCTTCAAATGAAGATTCGAGACGGTGGGGGAAGATTCGAGACCCACGGCTTGTGGATCTGTGTTTAAGGGGTCGAGGTGCCCTAGGGGTGTTAGTATGGGGGTCACCGGCGTTGTTGCCGCCGGGTTTATGGTGAGGGAAAAGGGGGGCGACTCTAGGGTTCTAAGGGGTTTGGGTTTGGTGAGGGAGACGACTCGAGGGAGGGGGGTCTGGCTTAGGGCGTGGGGTGAGAGTATAGGGTTTATATATGGGACGGGGAAGTCGGATCCTGGTCGTTGGATCAAGAATGATCAACCGCCCAGATCTTTCACTTGGTGAAACGACGTCGTGTAATTTAAATGAGATTGGGTCGGTCTTTGGGGTTAAGTGGGTCGGGTATCAGGCGTGGGTATGGAGACGTGATCTTGGTCGTTGATCAATCTGAGATCAACGGCCTAGATCAAGTATGTTTAAAACGACGCCGTTTGGACGTTATCTGAGGTTGGCTGATCTGGACCAGGTAAAACAGTGCTTTTGGGCCTGATTTTGGGTCCAATTTAAATGGCCCAATTCCGATTTCATCTAATTTTAACTCATTTCTTTTCCTTCTTTTAATTTTTGATTTAAATAAAATTCCTAACTAAATTGTAAAATCAAAATAAAACTATACAAATATTAATTAATACCTAAACAACAATTATCACTCACATTAAATATTTAATTAAAATAAAATCACTCAATGACAACAAATAGAATAAAAGATGCATATTTTTGTGATTTTTCCTTTTAAAACCAAAGTATGGTTCGATTAATTCCTAATAGTAGAACGATATCCTAAACTCACATGCGACATATATTTTTTGTATTTTTATTCGTCAAAACTAAACAATCACAAACAAAACTACAAATAACTGCCAAAAGTGCCACGTAAACTCCAAAAATTGTACAACAAAACCAATTATTTTATTTTTCGATTTCTTTTGGAGTAATTGTCGTGTAAACAAAAATCACGTGCTCACAGTGACAACTGATCATTTCCTTCTAATATGACATCTTCCCATTTCATATTTGAAACTTTTTTTTGTTAATATCATCATACATAAGATGAAATCTAATGAATCAACGTGAACATGCACATGATTCCTCGTAAAAGTCAGAAAATACTAAGCACAAATGTCTAATAAGCTCTGCCATCTCTCCCAAAAAACACATTTTTATTCATGTATCTCATTTCTCCTAGTACTAAACTTTCGCTCACTTTATTATGCATTTTTCTGCACGTAGGAAATAAACTTTTCTTTAATTTCCTAACGTTTAATTCCCTTAAACTCCAAGATAGGATTTTGCAATTCGGTCATCTGCTCCTTTTGGGTAAAATCTTCCTGGTTTATTCTCATTTCCACTTCCGTATACTATTCGCAGTATCTCCTCTGGCGTTCTATCATAGGAAAGCGAGTATTTATCTCCTGCTAATATATTTCCTCGTATCTTTCCTTCAGCACCTACTGTTGGTTTCACTTTGAGTCCTTCATCTTTCAATCCATGGCGTCCTAGCTTGTTTCTCAGCTCTGATATCCGATTTGTGAACTCTACTACTGTTATTCCGTAGGGTTCTACGTTCTCTCTTCCTCGCTCATAAAGCAATGCTCTTAGAACTGCGTCTTGACCTGATTCTACTCCAAGTAGCCCGGCTAGTAGTTGCAGATTTTGATTTTTGTATCAGAAGTATTACAGTTCATCAATTCGAAATATAATGACAATACTTCATGCATGCATTTTATTTTATGAGATGATATTTGACTGGACATGAAGTTTAAGATAATTTCTATTATAATTATATTGGTCATGTTAATTTGGCGCATTTCTACAATTCTATCATATACTTATTACTTTTCACCAGCGTAAGTACTGGGTAACTTTGTCTACAAAGCTAATGCAGACGGAAAATTTAAGATATAAAATTAACTAGTGAATTATACTTATGATTCTGAGCCGACTATTATAATAATAGTTTCACTTCTATCCGCAACAATGCGAATCTTATTTATATATACAATTAAGTTATCTAAATGATAACTACAACAATTGTCCATAAAAGAAGGTGATTGTAACCCAAAATATAAGGTAGATTACATGTTATAATAATTATGACTAACCAACAATTGTAAGTAATTGATAATATAAACATTCTTTAAATGATATAGTCAGTATATATAAGTTAGCTAATTAAACTAATGATTGAAAAATTAGATTTAAAAAGACAATGGCATTGCAAGTAGCTAAAATTTCAATTCTTGAAAATTGTATAGATTTAAAATGATGGTCAAATGTTTTGCAACTTTCTAAAATTGAAATAATGCATGTCATGCATGTAAATTAGAACAAAGATAATAATATTATCTTTAAAATTGTGCTAGTTCAGAGAGTAATTTGATTTAATTACCCTTTTGGAAGTAGGGCTATGGAGTTTAGGATTGGCTCCAATATATCCAGTAAGTCCAATATAAGGGATAACATACGAAGCGAGGAGATAATTAATGTCATTAGCGTAAGGATTAAAAGGTGGTTCCAATTGATGTCCAAATGCATCGTTCATAACTGTAGCAAATGCTTCTCTGCTTAGATTTAGCAATGGCCTTGGAAATCCTGCTACTGTATTCTTGATTGCCCTGCAATATCAATTTTATCGAACTTTTAAATTTGGATATATAGACGCTATATAATAAATTAAGAGGGTGTTTGGATTGGTTTTTAACCCGATCAAATAACCTTTTAAGATTTTCTTAGCTTTTTTCATGTTTGATAAACTTAAGAAGAGCTTAAAATAAGTTAAAAACTGCTTAAAACAAGTTAAAAGCAATAAGGTGGCAACCCCAACTTATTGCATTTTGGGTTAAAACCTATTTCTGCTGAAAAGTCTTTTTTTTAAGCCAATCCAAACAAGCTCTAAATCAACTACTGAAGAAGAGGTGTAGGTCTCCCGACACCTATGCTGCTTGGACCTTTTAAAAATATTTTCGGGTGTATGCAGTGGCGGAGGCAAGATTTTCATAAGGGGTTCAAAAAACAAAAAGTTTAAAAAACATTGTAGCTACTGGGAATTGAACCAATAACCATATAAAGGTTTTGAACGCCCATTGACCACTAAGCTATGCTTTCGGCAAAAGGGGTTCGGCTGAACCTCCTTCTGTCCCCTAAATCCGCCCTTTAGTGTATGTTGAGTCCTCCAAAAGTGGTGTATCTTTTAACGATTCGACATACGCACGACAATATTTTTAAAGAATATGCGCAACATAGATGGACACTATTTGGTTGAATTGTATAAAGAATATTTGAAATTGAAACTGAAAAAAGTATTTTGAAGTTGAAATTGTGTTTGAGTATGCATTTTACTTGAAAAAAAGTTGAATCTTTGTGAACGATTCAAACAAATTTCTCAATATTTTATTAATCCAATACACCTTTTGTCTTATTTTATATTATATACTTTTTTAAGGAAAAAATGATATTATATAGTCGCTCTCAAAATAATAGCAGAAAAATGATACTGACACTGAATATATATATATATATATACACACACACACAAAAAAAAAATTATACACATTTTCAACTTAGTTTTTGGCGCGGGCTAAAAGTGATAATTACTCTTTTTTTTTATTTTAATTTGTTCAAAAAAGATGCGATAATTACCTGACATGACCAACTTCTTGGAATCCAAATTGAGCAATGACATCTCTAATTAGAGGGCTAAGTTTTGCAATTCTAGCCCCAATAGGTGATGGTCCACCATCTGCAAGTTCAGGTGCGAAGCTATCCAGCCCATAGCCAAAAGAACCCCACAAGAAAAATTCAGCTTCCATGTACTCTAAATTCAAAGGAAATTCTAATAAATCCACATCCGATTTTGGCACATTAGAACCAATAGCAGCACCACTTGAACTTAGTAATTGCAAAAAGAGGAAAATCAGTAGTGAGAAATAAGCAAATATCATGGTTACAACTGAAAGAAAGAACGAGAAGTGGAACGAGAAGCTTAAGCAAAGAAAACAAAAAAGAAACTAAAGAGGCATTTGCAAAAATGGCCTTTTTTATGCTACACGTACGAAGCGATCTCAGAAAAGGTGATACTGCGTGCAAATCCAAAAATAGAAAGAAAAAAAAACTAAGCTTTGGCTGAATATATAGTTTGTATTTTTCTTTAGTACGTAATCTGGTTTGTTGGGGGTTGGCAAAGGCAAATTATATTTATGGAATGTGTAGTGTGCGAGAAAAACGATGAGAATTAAAAGACAATGGAGAAAGAAGAAAGCTTCTAACTAAATTTAAATTCAGGTGCGAAAGAGGCAGTTGAGAAAGTTTTGGATCAGCTTATAATTTGGAGTAGTTTGTCATAAAGTTGATATCGTCATGCTAATGTTTTCTCTTTTTCAATTTTGATTTGCTTTCCAAACAAACGTGTACTACTAAAAACAGGAATTAACGACAGATAAATTCAATTCTGTAACTAAACAGAAAAATCTATCGCTAATCCGATTTTTCGACGGATCAATGACAGATTTCAAGAAATTTTGTTAGCACAAGCAATTTAGCGAAAGATTAATAACGGACTACGTAGCTAATTCAAGTTCTTTATTAGTGATAGTCGTTCATGACTATTGGAATGTAGCTATCTCAAAAAGGAGAAGAAAAGGGTTGATCAAAGTTTTGTATTTAATTGACTTATAGTCTGTTTGGCCAAGTTTTTTTCTCCCCAAAAGCATTTTTTTTTCAAAGTTGAAGTATTTGGCAAAGTTTTTAGAAGGAGAAAAAGTGTTTTTGAGGAGAAGAAGAATTAGTTTTGGAGAAGAAGAAAAAAATAGCTTATCCTCAAAAAGCATTTTTTTTAAAAAGCGCTTTTGAGAAAATTACAATAGAAAGACTTTGATGCTAGTTCATTAAAATTGTAAAATAATTGTAATATCTTACCCAACTCCTACTTATAACCAAACATCAAAAATAGAATACTCGTAATACTAAAAACAATTAAGACGATAATGTATGATAGAAAAAAAAATTAAGATAAACAATATGATGAGTGACATTGTATTTTTTAAAATTATATTTCTTGTTTTAAATGTAAAGTTGATATTAAAATTCAAAACTTGAAGCAAAAAGAAATATCAAAATATTTTTACAAATGTCATTTTTTCCTTCAATTTATTAATTAACGACTTAATTTTTTTGACCCATCACTTTTCTTCCATTCGTTTTTTTTTTTTTTTTGCCATCCTATCTTTCCTTTCATTTATCTGTTCTGATTTCTTCTCCTTTTTTTTTTTCAAAGGAAATATCAGTTTGCTTCATGTCCTACTTCAAAGTGAAAATTTCAAGTATTAATTCTATATACATTAGTTCATTGAGGAAGGAAATTATATTTATTATACATGATTCAACAAAGAATTCTTTTTACATAAATATAATCTTATTCTAATTTAATTCTTAAATATTAGAATTTCATATATAGTTCTAATAATGAAAGATTTGATAGTCATAATCTTAATTGATTTTAAAGTTGATAAATACTAAAAAATTATTAAATGATTATTTTATCAAATGCGAAATGTTTTAAAGACTGAAAAAGGCGAACACATTTCTCTAAGAAATAGATAATGGGAAACGTTTGATCAAGTTGCTAAGTTTACGCCTTTAATACAATCTATTCATCTACAAGAATTTCATATGTTAATTACACTGAAAAATGAATGATCGCATATAGTCTAGGACGAAATAAGAGAAACAATATAAATAAAGGAAATTTTACCTCTAAGAAACTGATACGACCAAACATCATTTCCATATATTTTGTTCAGTTAATACATTCCTACTTAGCTTTACATTTTTTTGTTGCTTTTTCACATAAGGAATGTTTAATAAATTCATATAATTTAGTTGATTTCGTATTCCTAAGTATTAGGAGAAATAATTAAATAACTATTCCTAAATATTAGGTTTAAATTAAACGACTATTTTACATAATGTGAAATTGATTTTTAAAGGGGAAAAATTGAATGATATTATGGTAAGAGGTTTCGTGCTTTTAATATATATATATATATATATATATATATATATATATATATATATATATAGTTATTCACACTGGGATCATTTGAACCCGTAGTTTGGTAGCTACAATCTGTCTGTATTCTGTGTACAAAATGATAAGAAAGACAGATGGCGAAAGAAGAGGAATTAAAAGCTTCTAAATTTCAGATGGGAAAGAGGTAGTTGAGAAGATTTTGGATCAACTTTTACGGAAAAGTTTTCCAAGACTTGACATCGTCATGCTGATGTTTTCTCTTTTTAATTTTTGTTTTGTTTTGGAAACAAATGAAATCGTTCATGACAATTGGAAATGTCAAATCTTGGTATATTAATTGGCCATTTGGATGCGAAGGCCTATGTCCAAAAGGAAGCTATATTCGTATAATTGGTGTAAATATCAATGCGAGTAAGTTTGGATTAAGCAATCACCAAACTAGAATATTAGTTTTTACATGGATGCAAAAGTAAGAAGACGTGTTCTTTCTAAGTGTTGGTATTAGTGCATTTTTTAATATTAAAGTACATTATTTCTTGTGAGATAATGGTTATAAATAGACAAGAAAGTGGTCATTATTTTGGTGTAACTCTTTAAACAACTAATGCCATGATCTACCACTAATTACCTACTAAATGTTAAATTTTTAACCACCAACCATGTTCTATAACTTTATTATGCCACTACTTTGTTATTTATTTCATGGAAGAAATTCTACACCTAAAAATAGTGATATTTCTTCCTTGTGTTTGGTGTGGGAAAATATGGTATTGTGTATGAAAAAAGTGAACTTGGTGTAGTGAAAAAGAGAGTTAAGAGAAGGAGAAAATCTAAGTCTCTAACTTATTCTCTACAAAAGAGTATTATTTTTGTTGAAGGAATGTATTCATTTTGGTGGAGTTTTGGGCTCAACAATTTGTTCAGAGTTTGTTCGAGTCATACGACGTTGTCGGGCTGTTGTATCCTGGAGGGGACAAGTTAAGAGTATTACTGCTGCACCGATGATGATGCTACCGTAGTGAGCTTAAATCTATTTAAAGAGAATGATATATCCGCTCCTCAGCCTGAAGAATATTTATTTATCTTATTTTTGAACTGTAATTACTTGTAATTTCACCAACACTAAGTGTAGAAGAAGATAGTAATGGCAGCTATTACTGCAGCAAAATAATGATACAAAAAAATGAGTGTACTGAAAACCAACCCAATGAAGACAATTTGAATCATAGGAAAAGACACTTTTGAATAGTTTCTTTCCTTAAAAGAAGAAAAAAAAACAAAATTGAGAAGAAAAGAAATATGAATTCTGGTCTTAAGGAGTGCCACGTCACCTTTAAAATATTGATCACACCAATATTATTGATTCATCCTCTCATAAATACTATAGCAGCAAGAGAATATCCTATATAAATATATACACATACATGATGTGTACGTACATACTTTATTCTGGTATAATTTCACATATTTAAGGGTACATGTCTTTTGACAATCGCGGTTTTGCCTTAGCAAAAAATGGCATGGTACAAAGGAGAGCACATTCCGGGTAATCATCAGCCAAGTCATTGCCTGGAGAGTTCAATGGTAAACTCCAAGTAAACCCTTGAAGAAGCCTAGCAAGTAACATAGTGGTAATTGTTGAGCCAAGTTTTACACCTGGACAACCTCGTCGTCCAATACTAAATGATAACAAACGTAACTCTGAATCAGTGAAAACTACATCATCACCTTCCTCGCTGATATGGAGCTCTGGCTTGAACTTCATGGGATCATCCCAAACTCTAGGGTTTCGGCCAAGTCCAAGACGACTTAATAACACTACTCCCTTTTGGGATGAAGTATTCACCAACAACAGAATCCGATACAGACACATGAGGAGCGTTAAAAGCCGCCAAGGGATGTAGTCGAAAGGACTCTTTAATACAAGCTTTGACATAATTTAACCGTGGCAAGTTGGATTCTTGAACCAATCTATTGCTCCCCATGACATTGTCAATCTCTTCTATAGGATTATCTAACGTTGCAAGCATGAATTCCTGTCAATATAATCGGTAACCAAGAAGGTCAAACAAAATAATCGTAATTGATTTTCTAAAAAAAAAAACTTTATGTTTTTCTAATCAAATCGAAAAAAACAAAAAAAGCAAGTCTCATTTTCACATAAACTAATAAAATGATGTAATCCAAACGGACAATCAATCTTTTGACTTATGTTTCAAAAATATTTTCCAAATTCTTCTGAAACTACTCCCTCGTTCCAATTTATGTGAATATTTTTGCTTTTCAAGATTCAAACTACATACATTTTGAAAGACATTTTTTCATCATATCAACATGGGAAGAATTAAAAGTTATAGTACTTTTTGTATAATATTTGAATATCTAAATTTTAACTTTAAATATCGAGTTAATCTAATTCAATTTAGCTTCAAAGATAAGTTAAATTGACTCTCGAAAAATGAAAAAGTTCAACATAAACTGGAACATAGGGAATAAATCAAGAAAAGCCATCGAGTAATGTTGAATTTTAATTAATTTATATGGTCAAAAAAATATTGAAATTGGTTTTAAGCAAGATTCAAGACAGATTTAGCAGTTTCTAACGAAATCTTACTCGTCTATTTTGATTTATATGACGCTGTTTGATTGGATACTGACCTTAAGAAAGAGATTTTTGAAACTTATGACCGTAAAAGTACGTCACTAAAAGTAAAAATGAAAATCTTAAAGTTTATCATGTTGTTCACATGGTTTAAGAGAGTATACTTACAAGGACTTGTGCTTTAAACTCTTTAGCATTCAACATAGGATTCCCATTAGTATCTCTGAGCATGATAAGGACATCAAGGATGTCTTCTTCCACGGGTTTTTTGCCATTCTTCCAAATATGAATCCTCTGGTCAATTTCAAGATCAATGTGTTTTGTTGCTATGGCAAAGGCTTTCTTAATAATTGCCTTGTGATCATATAAAAGAATGAAAATATTCAAGAAGTGTAAAAATTGCATCAATTTGCTTCTCCTGATCTTCTTGTAATTCTACTAATGGTCCTCCATTTTCTATTATACTTTTTCCAAGTAATCTCTTGCTGAAAATCATATTGTTAATAACATTTGCACAATAGTATCTTGTCACTTTCCTCAAGTTAATAACAAGACGTTTGTTAATGCACTGTTCATAAACGAATCGAAGAATATGGTCAGCTTCTTCATCTCTCTTACGACGAAGCCATTGAAAAGATGTAGCTGAGAGGACATGGGAAGAAAGGATTCTTCTCATTTTCATCCATTGATCACCCATAGGGAGAAAAAGTGAAGTCAAGTAGCCATTGCTAACGAGGTTCGCGGACATGCAAATAGGCCTCGATGAGAAAATCGAGTCTTGATTCTTTAAAAATAGGCAAGCAAACTCAGGAGAAGTGACAGGAATGACATGAACATTACCAAGAGGAATGCAAGCAATATCAGTATCCATTTCCTCCATTAGTTTGTGTATCCACTCAAATGCTGGCTTCTTGTTTAGTACCATTTGAGGAATGCAACCAACTATTGGCCATGGTTTTGGACCTGGAGGCAATAATGGCTTATTTCTTGTAATACTCAATAATTTGCTTGTTATCTTAAGGATTATGGAAAAGAAAATTTGCCATAGAGTAGTAATATATAGCTAAAGAAAGTGGAAACCATTTGAAAAAAATAAAAAATGAGTGGCAATTTAATATTTCTGCTCATGATTTTCCTTGTTATTACTGAAGTCTATCTTTCAAAGGTTGCACGCTATCTACACTCTTTATAACATTGCATGAGCTTGCACATTAGTATTTTTCAGCAGTAAGATTATGTTTGGATCAATGTTACCCATCGTATGATGTATTGTACAATATTGTATCGTTTTTATGGCCAACGTTTGGATAGAATGTATTATTGTTGTTGTTAAATAATATTTTTGTTATTTAATTTGATTGTATAGTAATGTACTATAACTGATAAGTTTACTAAGATACCCTCAATTGTTTTTAGTAAAATGTAGAATTGCGTATAAGAATAACTTAAGAAAACTTCTTTCTGCTATAATTTATCATAAATTATGTAGCTTGAAAACAAGAGCAAAAACTTGAAGAAAAGGGCTAACTATCACTAGTTTTATAAAAAAAATCTAGAACGATGGAAAGAGATAAAGAAACGGTAAGAGATTTGGATGAAAATAAGGGCATGAACCAACTCTAGAAAAGATGGATGTAGACATAGTAGGTGGTTGGAGATTTAGAGTTAAAATAAAAAAAGGTAAAAGATAAAATAGAATTATGGAGTAATAGGCAAAGGCATAACTGAAAAAGAAAATAGGAAATAATCTCACCCTACCAAATTGATTGCTTCATAAAATGGGACTTTTGGTTGTTGAAACAATGATTTAACAATACAATACAATTAATTTTAAATAAACAATTAAAATAAACATTATTTTAGTATAACAATACAATACAATACAATAGGTAATAATCATCCAAACAAGCTGGAAAATAAGGAAGATTACTACGTATCTAATTTGAAGATTAGTACTAATCTGAACATAAGGAAGATTAATTAATTAGCGGAGTAGTCATCTTACAAAAGCAGTCAGATAAGGAAGATTGTGTAAAAGTTTGTGATCATGATTTTCGTTTTCATGAGCCAATTAGTTTTTACTTTGACTGTCAAACTCCTCCACCCCCACCCCCACCCCAACCGTAATTTTAATGTTAATTAAATGCAGAATTTTAGTTCTTAGTAGAAGTTAATATTAAGGCCAAATACATGGTTAAAGATGTAGTCCAGTCGGATTGACTTATTTTAAGTGCTCTTAAGCCAAAAGAGATTGACTCATATCTCTTATATATTGTTGTTATTTTTATTACGCATTTTTATGGTACTAATATATCATCTCCTATTGCTTTTTGAGCCGATGGTCTCCTGGAAACAGCCTCTCTACCCTTCGAGGTAGGGGTAAGGTCTGCGTACATATTACCCTCCCCAGACCCCACTTGTGGGATTATACTGGGTCGTTGTTGTTGTTGTTGTTGTTAAGAGTCGTTCATATGCTTGTTAGTCTTAAATAAAGTAAAAAACGTGCTTTGAAGCACTTATTTTTAAGCTAAAATGACAAAAACAAATCAAAAGCTAGAATTCCTAACTTATGTCTTAAAAACTAATTTGACGTAAAAGTTACTTACAATAAGCCCATCCAAACGGGCTCTTATTCCCTCAAGAAATGTTCAATTGCCTTTTAGATGGGCTTTTGCATTTATACCCGATTTTAGGGTCACAATTGAAACTATACCCATTTTGCAAAAAGATTTGCAAGCCTACCCATTTTACGATCAATTATAGATTTTAAAAAATAAGTACAAGTTAAAAATAAAAATAAAAATAAATACAGATTAAATTGGGACGACTAAATAGGACAATGGACAAATTTTTCCTTTAGATTCGTATCATGTGGTCCATAAATAGTTAGGTTGGGATCCATTTCAAATCTTATACTTATCACATGAATTAAAAATGAAAAATTACACTAATGGCAGCCTTTAGATTTCTTCTTTTACATAATTATCTTGGGTCTATTGGCACATGACATCATTTTATTCGTCCCTTTAATTTGCTACGATATTTGCGTGTTAATTACTTTCCCTAACATATGTAAAACGTTATCTTGGGTCTATTGGTCATGTCCATTAGCATATTTGTCCCTTTAATTTGCTACAATATTTGTCTGTTGGTTGTCCTACATTTTTGGATTTGTTGTCATGTCCATTAGCACATGTAAAATATTTCATTCTTCCTTTTAATTTGCTGCAATACTGCAAGTTAATTGCTTAGCCTCTATGTTTTGAATTTGTGGTCATGTCCATTGGTACATGTCATTGTTTTATCTATCCCTATAATTTGCTACAATATCCACATGTTAATTGGTCGACCTGTATTTTTTATTTTTGTTGTCACCTCCATTAGCACATGTTTGTCGTTTCATTCATTTCTTTAATTTGCTACAATATTTGCCTGTTGCTAATTGATCGCTCTATATTTTTTGGATTTGCGATCATAACTATTGGTACATGTCATTGATTCATTCATCCCTTTAATTTGCTACAATATCTACCTATTAATTACTAGGGGCGGTTCTACTGTAATTAGTAGTAAGGTTGTTAAAAATATTAGGTTTATATGTATTTAAAAAAATAGTACTTTTAATATATGAAAACTTTTTAGTATAAATAAAGTAACAATTTGATTTACTTCAAAATGGGTAGATGAATACTTTTCCTAACGTTTCAATTTGCATTAATTTGACAATATCACTCTTTACTCCTTCATTAGATAATGTGTAAAAATTTTACTCCCCTTACTTAATTTTACATATTTTCTATCTTTCTTTTTAATATTCTTATTCACCTTCTTTGTAAAAAAAATTGCTAACAATTTTATATCTCAAAAACTAGAAGAATAAATGTCATTTTGTGTTTAATAGGTAAATCATAAATATTTATTACGATTGTGGTGTCCGGTGAGGTGTTAATGTAAAAGAAGCGGACAAGTCTAATGGATAGCTTATGCATTTGCCTCTAGTTTAAGTTTTATAAACTACTTTTCATATAATTATAGTGAATATTTTAATTGAAGTGACAACCTTGGTCTAACCCTTGAGATTATCAGACCAACTAGTATTAAACAATATTTCTAAAAGGGCTACAAAAATTCAAGTCTAATCCTATTTAATTAACGAGTGAGTCTTTTCGGGGATATTCGATAAAATTGAAATGATACAGAAAAGATTAGCTACTCAATAGAAATATTTTATCAATTAATATCTATTTATAATAGTACTTATTAAATAATTATACTTATATTCATTTCAGAGAAGATCTAGCTCTTTGTAACGATCCGACCGGTCGTTTTAAGAATTATTGCTCCGATCCCCTATTAACTGCTTTCCCCGTATTTATTTCTACTACTTTGATTTGCCGGGATGATTCATTTTGAGTTTTGGAGTGTTTTGGGACACTTAGTCCCTAATAAGAGTTTAAGCTTTAGAATTTGGACCGTAGTTGGAGCAGTATGAAGATAACCTTGGAATAGAATTCCGTCAATTCCGTTAGCTCCGTTGGGTGATTTCAGACTTAAGGGCGTGTTCGGATTGTATTTTAGAGGCCCGTAGCTTATTTAGACTTGAAATGCCGAAAGTTGAATTTTTGCAGTTTCCGGATCAATAGTGAGATTTTGATATCGGGGTCGGGATCCAATTTCGAAAGTTGGAATAGCTCTGTAGTGTTGAATGCGACTTGTGTCCAAAATTTGGGGTCAATCGGACTTTGTTCGGTTAGTTTCAACATTGGTTGTAGGATTCTTAAAATTTCAAGTTCTTTAGGTTTGGATTGGAGGATGATTCGTGGCTTTAGCGTTGTTTGATGTGATTTAGGGATTGGACTAAGCTCGTATGATGTTTTAGGATTGGTTGGTGTGTTTGGTTGAGGTCCTGGGGGCCTCGGGTATGTTTCGGATGCTCAACGGACCATTTTTGGACTTGGAGAAAGATCAGATTTTTCTGTTGTAGACTTCCCTTCATCACGATCGAGTGAGGAGGCTCGTGATCGAAAAGGCTTAGCTGAGGTAGAGGGAACTTTGTTCTACGCGATCGCGGGAAAACGAATGCGAACGCGTAGTATTGTTAGAAGGTTGAACCGCGAACGCGTGGGCTATGCCGCATTCGCGTAGGGGAAGAAGTGAGGCATCTGTGGTATGGGAGTTTCTTTTCGCGATCGCGTGAGGTAAACCGCGATCGCGTAGACCTGAGCAGTGCAAGCATTGTGTTTGCATAAAGAGTATCACGTAAGGTAAATCTGGGAGCTAGCAAAGTTTCTCTTCGTGATCGCGATTTAGGTCGCGTCTAGGCACAACATAAAGTTCAAAATCGAGAGCTTTGAGTTCATATCACAAAATTGAATTGGGAGTTCAGTAGGAGACGAATTTTGGAAGGATTTTCGGAGGAAATTTGGGGGTAATGATTATTAACTTTTTTTTGCTTATAACCCATTAATCTAAACATGAATTCATCATTTAATTTCAGATTTAGGGTGAGAAATTGAGGAAAATTTTTAAAAAGTTCTTAGGCCTAATGTTAGGGTTTTGATCAAGATTTTGGTATCGGGTTGGAGTAATTTTGGTATGGTTAGACTTATGAGTGAATGAGGCTTTATAATCCGTAACTTTTACCCGATTCTGAGACGTGGGCTCGGGGAGGATTTTTGGGTGTTTTTCTATTTTCTTGTCTTAGCTTCGATTTCATTAACTAAATTAGTTGTTTGTAGTTATATTTACATTATGCAATTACTTTGAATAGATTTAGGTCATTTGGAGTCGGGTACTCATGGCAAGAAAGTGATTTCGAGTTGATTGAGCTGATTCGAGGTAAGTGGATTGCCTTACCTTGTGTGGGGGAACTCCCCTTAGGATTTGGTATTTTGTTATATGAGTGACGTGTACATAAGGTGACGAGTGCGTACACGTGCTAATTGTTGAAAATCCCGTTAACATTAAGCTAATACCTATGTTTATTGTAATTTAACAAATACTTTTACTTGAAACCTCCTGTTTAGATTAGGAAAAGCATGTTTACGTGACTTAATTGTCTTACCTGCTTTAATTGCCTACTTGTATTCTGTGCAGCATGTTAGAGTAGAAATTTTCGATTTAATTCTTGAATAGAACTGTATATTCTTCTGAGATGGTTGTGTGTTTACTTTGGGTCTACTGGACAATATCCCAGGAGATCCCCCTACTTGTTTACTTTGGGACTATGGATCGATATTCCGGTAGATTCTCCCCCCTCCCACACATTTATGATTGGGACTTCGGGACAACATCCGGTAGATTCCTCATACTGGAGATTTACTTTGGGACTACAGATTGGTATTCCGGGAGTTTCCCTTGCACATTTATGATTTGGACTACGGGACGATATCCCAGGAGATCCTCTGGACATTTATGTTTGGGACAACGGGACAATATCCCGGGGGATCCCCTGTTGCTATTTCTGTGTACCGAGTTAGATTCTTTTTTGTGATTTTATTCATTATAGCCTGTTAGCATTTTAATTATATTGTCATATTCTATACTGTTTTACCTTGTTTTTCATTTATAATCAGTAGGGCCCTGACCTTCCTCGTCACTACTCGACCGAGGTTAGGCTTGAAACTTATTGAGTACCGCTGTGGTATACTCATGCCCTTCCTGCGCATGTTTTTTCTGTGCAAATCCAGGTTCTGTGGCTCAGCCATACCATCAGTGAGGCGAGGCGACCTTCTGGGGTTTCAAGGTATACCTGGAGTCCCTCTCTATTCTCCTCTCTAGATTTTGCTCTCCTGTATTTACTTTTGTTTAGACATTCTGGAGTTAGAACACTTGAAGTGATTCAATAGCTTGTGATTTCATGAGATTTTGGATTTTGGGAGTTGATTCAGTTTGAGAGTTTATATTTGTATATGCCGAGCGGCATCTTAAACATTTTATTTATGTTTTATCCGCAGTTTCTGGCTAGTTTCATCTTTTGCTTTTCTTTTTCCGCAAATTATTAGGCTTAACTAGTCGTACAGACTAGGTGCCGTCACGACAGATCATGAAGGGCAAACTTGGGTCGTGACAAGTTGGTATCAGAGCTCTAGGTTCATAGGAGTCATAAATCACAAGCCAATTTATTAGAGTCTCGTAGACGAATACATCTGTACTTATCCACAAGAGGCTATGTAACTGCTAGGAAAATTCCACTTCATTTGATTCCTTGTCGCGCGAGATTTTGGTATCACAATTCGAAACTTTTGTCTTCTATTCTCTCACAGACAGTGAGGACACGTGCTACTAGAGATGACCAGGCACCCGCGCCCCCTGCTAGAGCCGTCAGAGGTCGGGGCCGGGGTAGAGGTTGAGGACGCGCTCATGGTGCAGCCAGAGCACCCGCACGAACTGCCATAAAGGAGCCATCAGCAGCTCCAGCCGGAGTCCAGGCACCTGATACGCCTACTGCTACTACTATTCCAGCTCTTCAGGAGACTCTTGCACAGTTCGTGAGTATGTACACCACCCTAGCACAGGCAGGGTTGATTCCCCTTGCTGCAACCACATCTCAGGTCGAGGGAGGAGTACAAACTCCCGCCGCCCGCACTCCTGAGCAGCGGGTCCAGGTTGATCAGATCCCAGAGGTTATACCGATTCCGCCTGCAGCCCCAGTTCAGCCTAAGGACAGGGCAGCAACTTTAGAGGATGAGCAACGGAGGTTTGAGATGTTTAAGAAGTATAAGCCTCCTATATTCAGTGGTTTAGCATCAGATGATGCCCTGGGATTTCTGGAGGAGTGTTACCATATCTTCTACATTATAGGTATATCAGGATCGAGTGGGGTTTCTTTCACTGCCTTCCAGCTTCGAGGAGCAGCCTACCAGTGGTGGTGTACTTTTGAGTTGGATAGTCCAGCTGAGGCAGCATCCCGTACTTGGACTCGGTTTTCAGATATGTTCCTGAGAGAGTTCGTCCCTAAGAGCCTTAGTGAGGCGTGACGCATAGAGTTTGAGCATTTGCGCCAGGGCACTATGACTGTTTTGGAGTATTATGTCTGTTTTACTAACTTGGCTAGGCATGCACCAGCCTTGGTTGCTACAATTCATGAGAGAGTTCGCTGGGTTATTGAGGGGCTCATTCCCAGCATCGGATCTAGCATGGCTCGTGAGTTGGAGATGAATATTTCTTATCAGTAGACGGTGAGCATTGCTAGGAGAGTGGAGGGTATGCATGCTTGGGATAGAGAGGAGAGGGAGGCCAAAAGGTCTCATAGTCGGGCCATTATTTTGGTACCCGTGCTCTAGCTGCAGTTCGTCATGGTAGGGTTTATATGAGTCGCCTCGTTCATTCAGATCTTCCAATAGCAAGTGGTATTCCAGCTCTTTCTAGACCTCAGGAGCCTTATTATGCACCTCCAGTATCTAGTGTGCCTCCTGCACGAGGTACTTTCAGTTTTCTGTCCAGCAGACCTGGCCCGAGCCAGTCACAGCCACTACGTCCTCCCATAGCTTGTTTTGAGTGTGGTGACACACGCCATATGGTGAGGGATTTCCCCAGACTTAGGAGGGTTGCACCTCCATAGACTACTCAGCCACAACGTGCCCCACAGAGTTCCAAGGCTATGGTTCCAGCACCAGTTGCTTTCCCATCTGCTCAGCCCGCTAAAGGTGGAGGTCGGGGAGGTACAGGTCACCCTAGAGGGGGAGGCCAGGCCAGATATTATGCTCTTCCTGCCCGTACTGACGTTGTCACATCCGGTTCTGTTATCACATGTATTGTCCTGGTTTGTCATAGAGATGCATCGATTCTATTCGATCCAAGCTCCACTTATTCCTATGTGTCTTCTTATTTTCCCCCGCATTTGGGCGTATCTCGGGATTCTTTGAGTTTCCCTATTTATGTTTCTACTCCTGTGGAGGATTCTCTTGTTGTGGACCGCATTTATCAGTCATGTTTGGTTGCTCTTAGTGGTTTTGAGACCAAAGCCGATCTATTATTACTTAGTATAGTAGATTTCGATGTTATCTTGGGCATGGACTGATTATTGCCCCATTATACTATTCTTGATTGTCACGCCATAACCGTGACGCTGGCTATGCCAGGTGTGTCACGAGTATAGTGGAGGGGTACTTTTTGATCATACTCCCAGTAGAGTTATTTCTTTCCTTAAGGCTCAGCGAATGATTGAGAAGGGGTGTGATGCGTATCTGGCCTATGTGAGAGATGTTAGTATGGATATCCCAATAGTTGATTCAGTCCCAGTAGTACGAGACTTCACCGATGTGTTTCCAGCTGATCTTCCGGGTATGTCACCCGATAGGGATATTATTTTTGCATTGATCTATTACCGGG
This sequence comes from Nicotiana tabacum, assembly GCF_000715075.1. Lineage (NCBI taxonomy): Eukaryota > Viridiplantae > Streptophyta > Magnoliopsida > Solanales > Solanaceae > Nicotiana > Nicotiana tabacum. The sequence goes on from NC_134090.1 coordinate 173,841,132, forward strand.
CACACAACCCATTTCTATTCCTCCGTACCGTATGGCCCCTCCTGAGTTGAAGGAATTGAAGGATCAGTTACAGGAATTGCTTGATAAGGGCTTCATTCGGCCGAGTGTATTGGGGTGCTCCTGTCTTGTTTGTAAAGAAAAAGGATGGTTCTATGCGTATGTGCATTGATTATCGTCCGTTGAACAAAGTTACAGTGAAGAACCGGTATTCTTTGCCTCGTATTGATGATTCAGTTTACTAGTTACAGGGTGCACGAGTGTTCTCTATGATTAACTTGCGTTCAGGTTACCATCAGTTGAAGATTCAGGAGCCAAATATCCCGAAGACTGCTTTTAGGACTCGGTATGATCATTACGAGTTCCTTGTTATTTCGTTTGGGCTAACCAATGCCCTAGCAACCTTCATCATTTTATGTACAGTATGTTCCGACCATATCTTGACTCGTTCATCGTTGTCTTTATTGATGATATTCTGGTATACCCCCGGAGTCGGGAGGATCATAAGTAACATCTGAGGACAGTGCTCCAGACTTTGAGGGAAAATAAGTTATATGCAAAGTTCTCGAAATGTGAGTTTTGGTTGGATTCCGTGGCATTCTAGGGTCACATGGTATCGAGTGAGGGTATACATGTGGATCCGAAGAAAGTGGAAGCAGTGCCGAGTTGGCCTAGACCATCCTCAGCTACAGAGATCCGCAGTTTTCTTAGCTTGGCGGGTTATTACCGTCGATTTGTTGAGGGGTTTTCATCTATTGCAGCACCTATGACCAGGCTGACCTAGAAGGGTGATCCTTTCCACTGGACGGAAGAGAGTGAGGCGAGCTTCCAGAAGCTCAATACAACTTTGAATACAACCCCAGTATTGATATTGCCTACATGTTTGGGGTTTTATACCGCCTATTGTGATGCCTCGAGGATTGGATTTGGAGAGGTATTGATGCAGGATGGTAGGGTGATTGCCTACGCGACCAGACAATTGAAAGTACATGAGAAGAATTATTTTGTCCATGATCTCGAGTTAGATGCTATTGTTCACACCTTGAAGATCTGGCGTCATTATTTGTACGGTGTTCCTTATGAGATCTATATTGATCACCAAAGTTTCCAGTATCTGTTCAAGCAAAAGGATATTAATTTGTTCCAGAGAAGATGATTAGAGCTCCTGAAGGACTATGATATCACTATCTTGTATCACCCGGGCAAGGCCAATATGGTGACCGATGCTTTGAGTCGCCGAGCGGAGAGTTTGGCTTATCTACCAGCAGCGGAGAGGTCTATGGCGATGGATGTTCAGGCCTTAGCCAGCCAGTTTGTGAGATTGGATCTTTCGGAGCCCAGTCGGGTTCTAGTTTGCGTGATCTGTCGGTCTACCTTATTTGATCGTATTAGGGAGTGTCAGTATGATCACCCTCATTTGCTCGACATCAAGGACAAGGTTCTGCACGATGATGCTAGAGATGTGACTATTGGTGATGACGAGGTATTGAGGATGCAGGGTCGGGTATGTGTACCCAATGTTGATAGGCTTCGGGAGTTGATTCTAGGGGAGGCCCATAGTTCGTGGTATTCCATATATACGGGTACCGCGAAGATGTACTAGGATTTGAGGCAACACTATTGTTGGAGGCAAATGAAGAAGGATATAGTTGGGTTTGTAGCTCGGTGCCTCAATTGTTAGCAGGTAAATTATGAGCATCAGAGACCGGGTGGGTTGCTTCAGCAGATAGAGATTCCAGAGTGGTAGTGGGAGCGGATAACCATGGACTTCATAGTTGGACTCCCGCGGACTTTGAAGAAGTTGAATACTATTTGGGTGATTTTGGATCAACTAACCAAGTCCGTGCAATTCATTCCTATGTGTACTACCTATTCTTCGGAGTGGTTGGCAAAAATTTATATCCGGGAGATTGTTCGTCTGCATGGCATTCCAGTTTCCATCATTTTAGATAGAGGTACTCAGTTCATATCACGGTTTTCAAGGTCCGTACAACATGAGTTGGGTACTCGGGTGGAGTTGAGCACAACATTTCAGCCCCAGACGGATGGAAAGTCCGAACGCACTATTCAGATTCTTAAGGATATGTTCTGTGTGTGTGTGGTGGAGTTTAGAGGTTCTTGGGATCGGTTCTTGCAGCTGGCGGAGTTTGCCTACAACAACAGTTATCAGTCCAACATTCATATGGCACCATATGAGGTTTTGTATGGTAGGAGGTGTAGATCCCCGGTGGGTTGGTTTGAGCTGGGTGAGGCTAGATTATTGGACACAGACTTTGTTCAGGATGCCTTGGAGAAGGTTAAGGTGATTCAGGATAGACTTCGTACAGCCCAGTCCAGACAGAAGAGTTATGCGGATCGAAAGGTTCGTAATGTTTCCTATATGGTTGGAGAGCAGGTCTTGCTTCGGGTTTCGCCTATAGAAGGCGTTATGAGATTTGGAAGAAGGGGAAATTGAGTCCGAGTTTTATTGGTCCTTTTGAGATATTGAGATGTGTTGGGGAGGTTGTTTATGAGCTTGCCTTATCTCCCAGCTTGGCAGGAGTTCATCCGTTATTTCATGATTCGATGCTCCGGAAGTATCACGGCGACCCGTCACACATATTGGATTTCAGTTCAATTCATTTGGACAAGGATCTATCTTATATTGAGGAGCCAGTGACAATATTGGATAGGCAGGTTCGGAAGCTGAGGTCAAAGAACATTGCATCAGTGAAGGTTCAGTGGCGGGGTTAGTTAGTCGAGGAGGCTACTTGGGAAACCGAGCAAGATATGCGCAGCCGTTGCCCTCATTTTTTCACCACTTCAGGTATGTCTCTATGCTCGTTGGAGGACGAACAAATGTTTTAAAAGGGGGAGGATGTAATGACCCGACCGATCGTTTTAAGAATTAACTCCCCGATCCCCTATTAACTGCTTCCCCCGTGTTTATTTCTACTATTTTGATTTACCGGGATGATTCGTTTTGAGTTTCGGAGTGTTTTGGGACACGTAGTCCCTAAATAAGAGTTTAACCTTTAGAATTTGGACCGTAGTCGAAGCAGTGTGAAGACAGCCTCAGAATGGAATTTCGTCGATTCCGTTAGCTCCGTTGGGTGATTTCAGGCTTAGAGGTGTGTTCGGATTGTGTTTTGGAGGTCCGTATCTTATTTAGACTTGAAATGCCGAAAGTTAAATTTTTGAAGTTTCCGGATCAATAGTGAGATTTTGATATCGAGGTCAGAATCCGACTCCGAAAGTTGGAATAACTCTGTAGTGTTGAATGTGACTTGTGTGCAAAATTTGGGGTCAATCAGACTTGGTTTGGTTTGTTTCGGCATTGGTTGTAGGATTCTTGAAATTTCAAGTTCTTAAGATTTGGATTGGAGGGTGATTCATGGTTTAAGCTTTGTTTGATATGATTTGGGGGTTAGACTAAGTTCGTATGATGTTTTAGGATTGGTTGATGTGTTTGGTTGAGGTCTCGGGGGCCTCAGGTGTGTTTCGGATGCTCAACGGGCCATTTTTGGACTTGGAGTAGGATAAGATTTTTCTGGTTTTTTTGTTGCAGACTTCCCTTCGTTGCGATCGCATGAGGAGGCTTGCGATCACAAAGACTTAGCTGAGGCAGAGGGAACTTTGTTCTACGCGATCGCGGAAAAAGGAATGCAAATGCGTAGTATTGGTAGATAGTTGAATCGCGAACGTGTGGGTTATGCTGTTTTCGCATAGAAGAAGAAGTGAGGCATCTGTGGAATGGGAGTTTCTTTTCTCGATCGCGTGGGGTCAACCACGATTACGTAGACTTGAGCAATGCAAGCATCGCGTTCGCGTAAGGTAAATCTAGGAGCCAGCAAAGTTGCTCTTCGTGATCGCATGAGAGCTTCCGCGATCGCGATTAAGGTCGCCTCTGGGTAGAACATAAAGTTCAAAATCAAGGGTTTTGAGCTCATATCACAAAATTGAATTGAGAGCTCAGTAGAAGACGAATTTTGGAAGCATTTTCGGAGGGAGTTTGCGGGTAATGATTCTTAACTCATCTTTGCTTATAACCCATTAATCTAAACATGAATTCATCATCTAATTTCAAATTTGGGGTAAGAAATTGGGGGAAAATTTGGAAAAGTTCTTAGGCCTAATTTTGGGGTTTTGATCAAGATTTTGGTAACGGATTAGAGTAATTTTAGCGTGTCTAGACTCGTGAGTGAATGTGAGTTCATAATCAGTAATTTTTACCCGATTCTGAGACGTGGGCCCGGGGAGGATTTTTGGGTGTTTTTCTATTTTCTTGCCTTAGCTTTTATTTCATTAACTAAATTAGTTTTTGTAGTTATATTTAAATTTTGCAATTACTTTGAATAGATTTGGGCCATTTGGAGTCGGGTACTCGTGGCAAGAACGTGATTTCGAGTTGGTTGAGCTGGTTCGAGTTAAGTCGCTTGCTTAACCTTGTATGGGGGAACTCCCCTTAGGATTTAGTATTTTGTTATATGAGTGCCATGTACGTAAGGTGACGAGTGCGTACACATGCTATTTGTTGAAAATCTCGTTTTCATTAAGCTAATACTTATGTTTATTGTAATTTTAAAAAATACTTGTACTTGAAGCCTCTTATTTAGATTAGGAAAAGCATGCTTACGTGAGTTAATTGTCTTACCTGCTTTAATAGCCTACTTGTACTCTGTGTAGCATGTTAGAGTAGAAATTTCTTGTTTAATTCTTGAATAGAACTGTATATTCTTCTGCGATGGTTGTGTGCTTACTTTAGGACTACGGAACGATATCCCAGGAGATCCACCTGCCTGAGATAATCTGACTGGATGCACTAACAGAGGAACCCTTCCACTCCAATCTCGACAACTCAGGCATCGCTAAAGTAACAATCTTGGGATGACAATCAAGAATGACGTGATATGGAGATAACCAATCCATGCCTAGGATAACCTCAAAGTCAATCATATCAAGTAACATAAGGTCTGTTCTAGTCTCGAACCCACAGAATGTAACCACACAGGACCGGTAGATCCGATCCACGACCATATAATCGCCCACAGGAGTGGACACATAAATAGGAGTACCCAAAGACTCACAAGGGATATCCAAGAAATGAGAAAACAGAGATGACACATATGAATATGTAGACCCTAGATCAAATAATACCGAATCATCCCTACCGCATACAGAAATAATAACTGTGATCACAGCATCTGAGGCCACTGCATCTATTCTGGCTGGAAAAGCTTAGAATCTAGCTGGTGCGCCGACTGGCTGAATAATAGCTAACTGAACTCCCCCTTCCTGGCTTCCACCTCTAGGACGGCCCCTACCAACCTGTCCCCTACCTCTGGGCGGCTGGACGACTAATACTGCAATCATAGGCTGATGACCCTGCTGTATTGCCTTGTCGCAAAGTCTGGAGTAGGTCCTCTTTTTGTGCCCCAGATCTCCACACTCGTAACAACTCCTCGGTACCATAGACTGCTGACTCGATGGCTGACCCTGATGGCCTGAATACCCACTAGAGGAACCCTGAATGGCTGGCTAGTGGGTAGTAAGAACTCTCCGGCATGGCACTGAAGTAAGCACTAGAAGAACCCTGATGACTAGAATACCCGCCAGACGAACTCTGAATAGCTGGTGGGTACTAAGAACTCTCCGGCATCGCACTAAAATAAAGCCTCACTAGAGCACCTCGAGGAGGTAGTGGTGGTGCTGAATATGGGGGCCTGGTGGGCTGACCCCTCCCAAACTATACTTTGCCCCTAGCTGGGGCACCTCTAAACACTCTAGAGAATCGGGTCATTTTATCTTGCTGCAACTGCTCTCTACCCCTCTGTCGGTAACCCTCAATCCTTCGAGTAATCTCCAGAACTAGCTAATACTCAGTCCCCATCTCAACCTCTCAGGCCATGCTAGCTTGAATACCGGGGTGTAACCACGCAACAAATCTCTGCACTCTCTCTGCGTCCGTAGGAAGTATCATGAGTGCATGGCGAGACGACTCATAGAATTTCGCCTCATAGTCGGTCACAGACATCTGACCCTTCTCGAGCAGCTCAAACTGACACCATAACTCTTCCCTATGAGAGGGTGGAATATACTTGTCCAATAGAAGCTATGTAAACTAACACCAAGTCATGGGAGGAGAACCTACTGGTCTACCGAGAAGGTAAGACTGCCACCATCTACGGGGCCTGCCCTATAACTGCAAAGTGGTAAAATCTACTCCATGGGACTCCAATATCCTCATGTTGTGCAGTCTTTCCCTACACCTGTCAATGAAATCCTGGACATTCTCATGATGCAGGCCTCCGAATATAGGAGGGTGTAGCCTTGTCCATCTGTACAATAACTTTTGTGGGTCACCGTCCGTAGCTGGTCTAGGATCAGATACCATTACTGCAATTGGCTGAGCACTGCCTGCGGGTAGAGTACCCGGAGTTTGATATATGGAAGATGCGTGCCCAAGAGCCTGAGAAGTAGGGGTCTGTGCTCCCCCTCCTGCATGAGATGTGGCTGGGCCTGCTGGAAATAAACCAGCCTGGGTCATAGAGTCTATGAACCACAACATATGACCTATGACCTCCTAAAAGCCTGGTGCCATCATGAAATCCGCCATGGCAGGCGCTGCTGCGGGCACCTCACCTTGATCCTCAATAATGGGATCCCTTGCTGGATTCATTGGTGGTGCAATTGGGGAAGCCCTGGGACACCCTCGTCCCCAACCTCGGACTAGTTCCCTCCCCCGGCCTCTACCTCGGCGTTCAGTAACGGGGTGATCGGCTCCTCCCTTGTCTAGAACGTCCGCCGTATGCGTCCTCACCATCTATGAGAGAATAGAAGAAGAAACTTCACCATCAACTGCACGATAGGAGATGAATAAAGAGTAGTTTCCTAACACCCCCAGCCTATCGAAGATAAGTACGAACATCTCCACTCTGATCCACAAGATTTTATTAGGCTTTCCCATAACTTGTGAGACCTACGTGAACCTAGTGCTCTGATACCATGTTGTCACGACCCAATTTCCTCATAGGTCTTGATGGCACCCAACACTGTTGTTAGGCAAGACAACACTAATCGAATAGTAAATCCTTATTTATGTAGCTAGTACGTGATAACTTCCATTATAGGTTTAAGAAATTTATTATCTTAAAAACTTAAGCATATTTAATGAAAGAGGTAAATGCGCATCTCAATCATGAAAACAAGCCAAAACATCATAATTCTACTAATGTGTGTTCCAAGACCTGGTACCACAAGTGTGTGGGAAATCTATAAGAATATACATCACCATACTTTCCTACTCTCTGGAAAAGGAATAGATAGAAAACATAAATACAAAAAAAGGCTCTAGCAGCTGCAGAACGACACAAAAGGGTAGCTCACCAGAAAGTCTCAAGCTGAGAAGTCCACTCTATGCACCAGACTGGTGGCCAGATGCCCTTGCCTCAAAGCCTGCACAATCAAGTGCAGAAGTGTAGCGTGAGTACATAGAAATATGTACCCAATAAGTATCTCGTCTAATTTTGAAGAAGTAGTGACGAGGGGTCAATTTAGACACTTACTAGGGCCAACAATATATAATGTGAAATTCCAATAACTTTAAGCATAATGTATATAGATAACAGTCAAGCTTAAACCAGAGCAATAACCGAGGAATTTCCTCCATCATATTAAATAAGGCAAGGCACTTTCTTTATTTAAATAATGTAAAGTATCAAGGAATGAAGCATACAACTACAAAGTATCTCCGTTCTATTATCACACACAATTACCACCAAGGACGTTCGGCCCGATCCAACATAAAAGTAAAATGTGCACGGCCGAGGGTCGAACGACGCGAACCATAGATGCATCTATTCACCTTGCTCATGAATCATGCATGCAATGAGGTAAAAGCATAATCCCGCTCGCGATATCCATGCGACGCGATCAAACGTAATCTTTATCATTTAAAACACAATACTTCCTTGATTCTTTTTCAAAAAAGAAGACAATTCTCTTGAAGCATTTGAATCTTTAGATTTTCTTCAACTTAATTACTTTCTTACAATTAGCGCATATAATCATATAGTAGTGTCCACAAAGCATGGTGTAATCCTAGAACTACCCGAACAATAACAGAAATAGTAGCTACATACAGACTCTCGTCACTTTGCGCGTACTTAGCACCCGCAATTAATCACATATTAATTAAGTTCACCTATGGGAAAATTTCCCTCTTACAAGTTTAGAAAAGAGACTTACCTCATTTGAGCCTACTTCCAACTCAAGAATGCGCTCGAACCCTCAAACCGAAGCCGCACAATCCGAAACTCAAAGTGCTAGGTGAAAGCCCACTTCCAAAAGCTCTGAAAATCACCTAATTGTAGAAGTGAAATGAAATAAATAGCCTAAGTCCCATTTTTAAAGGTTGTGCACAAGCCACAAATGTCGTATTTGCGACATCTAGTTCGCAAATGCGAAGACCGCAATTGCGACAAAAGCATCACAAATGCGAACATGGGCTCCCTCTATAAGGGTCGTAAATGCGACAAAATGGTTGCAAATGCAGACTCTGCTGGGTTCGAAAATGCGATAAAAAATGTCGCAAATGCGATCGCTGCCCAGCTCAGGCTTCTTCGCAATTGTGAAGCTTTCCTCACAAATGCGTTTGTCGCAAATGCGAACAAATCCTCGCATTTGCGAGACTTGCAGCAGCTGCCTAGAAATACCAGACAACTGGAGTGTCTTCACTCCGAAACTTACCCGAGCCCTCGAGGTTCCACTCCAAATACCCACATCATTCAACCAATACTATACATACTTGATCGCGCGATCGGAACACTAAAATAACATCAAAAACTAAGAGTTACACCTTATCGCATCCCCTTTTTTCCCTTTTTGACGGGAAAGTCCGGGTTTCGACATTCACGGGGTGTAATGACTCATTTCCGTTTGGGAATTGGGTATTGGAAGAGTTGCCACCTAACGGATTATGGTACGTTAGGGCACCTAGAGTGATTAACTCTTAGGTTGGTTTGCATTACCAGAGATTAGGGTAAGGGCTCGAAGTAACCTCGAGGGGAAGGTGTTAGGCACCCCTCTTGGTCCACAACTGTGGGTCCCGACCGAACTTATATTCACAAATTAGTCCATTACAAGTAAACAATTGAATCAAATAGGTTGCAAGTAAAACACGTTGGATAAGTCAAGTAATAAGATAAAGATTTGGACAAGTTGTAAAACAAAGGTTTAAATAAAAAAGAATTTGGTAAAGAGGGGTCCTAGGTTGGTTATCCTATAGGATCACCCCACACAATGTCCGGTAAACACTCCTCAATTAGGGGCTACACGTGACATTAACGCGTAGTCATCATATCCCATATCTACCCTTCCCATTCCCTTAGTGGTCATGCAAGCGAGTATTTGGTCAACGATTTCTATTACGTGCTGCTACCCGTCCCTTCTTAATGGTCCTGGAGGGAGTTAGGACCTCTACCTATAGGTGGTTATAGACGGACCCCTAAGGTTTTAAAAGGTTAAAATTCTAAGGCGACAATAAAAAACACTCAGGACTTTCAGCACATAAATGGAGCAATTAGAGACTCAAAGTTTCCTCCTCAAACAAGCACATAAACAACACGAATCGAGCACAATTAAGGGCTTTCATTAGACAGTGTCCTAAGGCAGGGTATCTAGGTGAATATGCAGAAACAAACAACTTATTTTAGACTCAGAAATGATAACCCTAGCAATTGCCTATAGATTAGTACACTTGTATAACCCTAGCAATTGCCTAAGGGCTTGCCTATACGCGGAGCATTGATTAGTACACTTGTATAAAAACAAAGCAAGTTTTGAAACAGACTTCTTTAATACCTATAAGCGTGATATCTAATAATAGTTTGAGACAGTTTTAAGGAATTTGTTTCAGGAAATACGAAATACTTAATTAAACTAATCCAGAAATGACTAAACGTGGACTAATTAGATTTATTAGATTGGAAGAATTTCGAATATGGTTCCCTATAGGCATGATATATAAGTGTAATACTGATTTTAATGATTAGCATACATAACACTCGTTATAACTGAATCTGGGTTAAATCACATCCTATAGGCATGGTATCTATTAGTTAATATGATTTTAAGACAATGAAAACATGATTCTTATTACGAAATTATCCGAATCCTATAGGCATGGTTTCTAAACATGACATGATGTAAAGCCTTGTAAACATGGTTTCTATTTAGTAGAGCAAATAAATTTAAAAGTAAGGTCATATGGGAATGATTTCTATTTGGCAAAGCAATCAAATTAAAAACTAAAGTCCTATGAGCATGATTTCTACCTAAATTACCCCATAAAACATGTATCTACCCACCCTTTCACTAAATACCCCAATATTTATTTACAAGTTATTACAGACCAATGAATGAATTACATAAGTAAATAAGAAAACTAAGAAGCTATTCTATAGGGAGCCTTCATTTAGGCCCAGATTCCAAAGCCTCCAATGACCTCAAATGCCTCAATTCCATAGACAATGACATAGTCTAGGTTCATCAAAGTTTCCTAAGGATCTCAAGGATCCCGGGCAATGCTTACACCTAGACTTGGAAACCAAGAATTGAACAAGTGCAGTGTGGAAGGGCCAACCTCAGTATGTCATAGTTCAGAGGGTTCTCAAAAGGATCCCAAGGCAGTACACATACTGGAGGGGGTAGAACTTATTGAGTAAGAGTAGAGCAAAAAGTGATTGACACAAGTTAAAAGGTTTTAGTAAAAAATATTGTATTAAAACAAAAGTCTGTTTAAAAATAATGTAGTAAAACAACAAAGACTGTTTGAAGAGATGAACAGAATTCAAAACACCTTTGGACAGGTTTATACATAGCTAGTTCACAGAACCAAGTAAATTCAGTAGTCACACACATGGGTTTTGGGATACATAGAACAATTGACTACAAACACATAACCTAGCAAAGATCTAGGACTGGTTTAGCATGCTCAGAAATAGCTAACCCTAGCATAGTCACAAAACCAGACATGAAGAATACAACCACATAGAGGGGTGATAGGGATTTGGGGATTCATGGAGTATATGGTGGTAAGTACACAACAAGTAAGCGATACCTGGTAAGACAAGCTCAGAAACACACATAAAGGGGGAGTATGTTGATCTCAAGGAAGGGGAAGACACAATAACATGCTAATAATGTAACCATCAACTACAAGTTTCACAACAAAACCACAAATAGAAGCAAACTAGGAGCAAAATGAACTGAAGCAATAAGAGAATCATATTGTTTTTGGAACTTTGAATTGAAACTAGAACATACCAGTAAAGAGGATAGTGAGTAGAATGAAAGAATAAGAGAACATAAATGGTTAGCCTTGGCTTGCAGCCGGCAAACTTAAAGCTGTAGCAAGTAGTACAAAAGAGAGAGCAGTAAGTTTGAGTGTGAGAGATAGTTTTGAACCAAGGGTTCATGTGTTGTGCTAATGAAAGACTTGGGTATATATAGTTTGAAAGCAGGTAGTAAATAAGGTAAGAATCATAGTAGCATAATAATTAAGGAACTCAGAATTAGTCCGTCAGAAAATCAAGGCAAGTACTCACTCAGAATTAGTCCGTCAGAAAATCAAGGCAAGTACTCCCTTAAGTTAAGAGAATTAATTCAAACGGTAAGAACCAGTAGCATATAAGGCAAGAAAATTAGTATATGACTAATAAGGAAAGAATCAAAGTTCCGCAAGCATAGGGTAGTCAATTAGGACTAAGTTCAGAAAACTTCAATTAAGGAAATGGTTCAGTAATAATAAAGCACCACAACAAATAAGGTATGGGGATCAGTCAATTTAAACAGGCGAGGTAGAAATTTAGGGATTAAAAGAAAATCTTTCAATCAAACCATAAAATAAGGAAATCAGAATCAATCAAGAGGAAGTTATGATTCTATAATCAACATATAAATAGAGAAGAACAAAAGAAGTAGCAAACATGCAAGGTCAACAATATCGACAGAAAGAGGCAAGTCTTGAACAATCAAGATGAATATAATCACATAGAGGTGATATAAGTAGGCTAAGGACTCAGTAAAGCCTATTCGAAGCACGGTAACCACAAAAACTTAACAAGAATCGAGTAGTCATGCTAACAAACATAGCCAAAACAAAGAAGACCTAAGAGATGTAAGCAAGAAATAGGATTTCAGAAGAAACCCAAGTATAAACGAAAGAACCTGTCAAAACCTGAAGGATCGTAACAAGTATATCAGGATTTCACCTGGAATCATACTGAAATAGACAATAACAGACCAGATGGCAAACCCCAGATGCAAGTCGGTGTGACCCAGGGCCCTTGAAGGCCTCAGAGAAGATGAGCATGGCAAAAGAGGAGCCATTGAAGGCTTGGGGTTGAAGGGTGGTCACTAGAGAAGAAAAGAGAAGGGAGGCAGTTGAAAGAGGCTAGGGTTAGGTTGAGAGAAGAGAGGAGATGAGAGGATTTGAGGGCGGCGGAATTTCAGAAATGAGATAGGGTTAGGGGTTGTAGGAATTAAAAAAGGTAAGAAGTGATACGGGCCGTTGATCTGTGAGATCAACGGCTAGGATTTAATAGATTCCGGGTCGGGTAGATGTGTATAGGGCCTGGGTCGGGTAATCAGGTATGAAATTGGGCTGGGGTTGGGTCCGATTTAGGCTACAATTTAAAGCCAAATCTGGCTATAATTTAAATAGCCAATTTTCCTTATTTAATTTATAATAAATAATAAATAATTTCTCAAAAATAATTTTATGTACCAAAATTATTTTAAATATATATATATATATATATCATTTTAAAAATACAGGGACAGATTTTACGCATATAAAAAGTAATTATACATTAAATGGGCTAACGTTGCAATTATATGCAATTTAGCATAAAAAATACCAAATGCAATTATCAAAATGCATAAAAAATATATTAACCATATTTTGGTATAAGTATAGAAATTAAATGAATAAATCACCATAACAATAATTTGGGGAATAATTATTGGGATTTTATGAATAAAAAGGGGAGGAAATAAATCAATTTAAATCCTTAAATTTATTGAAAAAATTATAAAAATCTTGTGCATGCTTATATATGCATATATATGCTATTTCAAAGGTATTTATGCATATACAAAATATATAGGAAAAAATTGGGTATCAACAGTTGCCTTTTTTTACCCAGGAAGGATGAGAAAGTTTCGAGTAAAGAAATGATGACCAATTTTGATCGGATGGGATGTTTTGAAAGGTAGAGGCCGAACTCTAATTTTTGAGTTGCCTACATATCCCTAGTTTTACAAAAATCAGGACATGTGTAGTTCTGGATTCACCTGCGAAGTAAACTGATGAAATTATTGCAAGAACGGACACGACATGCGGAAGCGGCTACGATGAGCGGTTAAGGCTCGGGACGGTTGGAGGGAACTAGAGAGAGATTTCTCCTACTAGGATAGCGGTTGCTTACTGGTTACCTGCAGATAAAAGATTCTACAAACGTATTTGCAAAAAATTAAACATGATGCAGATTTCCTTCGGACCATGGTGGTTGTCTTCGGACGGTTAAAGATGACGTCCTGTGCCATGAATTGTTTAGTGAGGGATTCGCAGGCCATGAAATGGTGTTCTAGATCCATGAAAATGGTGCCTCTGAACCATGACGCCTATGAATAATGATATGCAAGATTGATGGATACTTAGGCCATGGTATGATGTCTTCCGGCTATGAGAATGATGCCTTTAGATTATGACGCCTTCGGATAGATTGGTGATGGTTCAGACCATGATATACACTAATATGAGGTAACAAGACAAGGCTTAGTCTTGTGAAATGGAGGGTAGAGCTTAGCCCGAGTAAAAAGCAAATAGATAGTAGTAGAAATGGAGCAATATCTGTGCAAAGAGGGAAAATGCTTAGTCCCGTGTAAGTGGGGAGATAAGGATTAGCCATATGCAAATGGGGAGGAAAGGATTAGCCTTGTGCAAATATAGAGTCAAGGACTAGACTCATGCAAATACGGAGTCAAGGATTAGACTTATGCAGATATGGAGGCTAGGATTAGCCTCATGCAAGTATGGAGTCAAGGTTTAGACTCATGCAAACATGGAGTCAGAGATTAGGCTCATGCAAATGAGAGGCAAGGGTTAACCTTATGCAAATATGGATTCACGGATGGGGTCGAGGATTAGACTTATGCAAATATGGAGGCAAGGGTTAGCCTCATGCAAGTATGGAGTCAAGGATTAGACCCATGCAAACGTGGAGTCAAATATTAGACTCATGCAAATAGGAGGAAAGGGTTAGCCTTACGCAAATATGGAGTCAGGGAATAGACTCATGTAAATATGGAGGCAAAGATTAGCCTCATGCAAATGTGGGGGATAGTGATTAGTCCCATACAAAGAGCGAATAGTAGATAAGGGTATTGTATGTCTCAGCTGGAGATATATTCAGTGTCTGATGGCTGGATGAATGGTGAATTTGCTTTGTGTATACATGTTTCGCGAATGCTACCGTTACGTCAAATGCTCCTGCATTTAAAGAAAAATTGTAAGTTATATGAGGGGAGGTTGGTTCTTGCTTTGTCTGTTGGCCTTGCTCTGCTCCTCTCTGAGAGCCCCCTTCGAGTTCCCCTAGGTAGCACCTGACTGTTATGGAAATAGAATTTTCGAAAAATAAGCAATCATTGATAAAAATAGAATTGTTTTGGAAATGTATTGATATTTCAAGTATTTTTTGATGAACTAGCGACTATGACACATTTCAAAGGCATTGCATCTCTCTTATGTTGAAATTTTGAGGGTCCCCCTTAAAATTCTGCCCCAGTTTGGTAGATGATTTTTAACTATTTGTGGATGGCAAACTCTGCTGCATCTTCTTCGGAATTTTGAGAATCCTCCTCAAAATTCTACCCCAGTTCTTGACTGATTATTGACTTCCTGGCATGTGATGGCGCTGGCTGGACTTGCTCCGAAGTTTTGAGGACCCTCCTCAAAATTCTTCCCTAGTTTTTGATTTTGGGGGAAATGAAAATTTTATTATAATATGACCGAACCCATAAGGCTGCCTACGTATCCCCTCTGAAACGGGAATTAGGTCAAGCGTAGTTCAATTACATCAAATGAGGAAATATAAAGTATCTAAGCATAGTATCTTTTGAGCATCTGAATTGATTGGTTTTGTCCAGACTTTTCCGTCCATTTAAGCAAGTATGAGTACTCCTCCTATTAGTACTCTGTAAACCATGTACGAACCTTTCCAGTTGGGAGAGAATTTCCCTTTGGCTTCATCTTGATGTGGGAAGATTTTCTTGAGTACCAGCTGCCCTGGTGCGAACCGTCTTGGTTTGACTTTTTTGTTGAAAGATCTGGACATTCTGTTCTGATAAAATTGGCCGTGACATACTGCATTCATCCTCTTTTCATCAATAAGGGCCAATTGTTCATAGCGGCTCCTTATCCACTCTGCATCACTAAGTTCAACTTCCTATATAACTCTTAACGAAAGAATCTCCACCTCGGCTTGGATGTCATCCTCGGTACCATTAACCAGCATGTAGGGAGTTTCCCCGATGGACGTGCGAACTGTGGTGGGGTACCCTAACAGAGCAAAGGGTAACTTTTCATGCCACTTCTTGTGATTCTCTACCATTTTCCTTAGTATCTTCTTAATATTTTTGTTGGCGGATTCTATGGCTCCATTCATCTGAGGTCTGTAGGTGGTGGAATTCTTGTGCTTGATTTTGAAAGTTTCACATATAGCTTTTATCAGATCACTATTGAGGTTGGCGACATTGTTAGTAATAATGGACTCAAGAACTCCGAATCGGCAGATAATACGATCCTTAACAAAATCTATGACGACTTTCTTGGTTACAACTTTGTAAGATGCAACATCTACCCATTTTGTGAAGTAATCAATGGCTACCAGAATACACCTGTGTCTGTTTGAAGCCATAGGCTCAATCGGACCAATAACATCCATTCCCCAAGCGGCAAATGGCCAAGGTGAGCTTGTTGAATTAAGCTCGTTTGGCGGCACTTTTATCATGTCGGCATGCACTTGACATTGAAAGCATTTGCGGACATACTGGATGCAATCTATCTCCATGGTCATCCAAAAATAACCAGTTCTGAGTATCTTAGTTGCCAAGATGAAACCATTCATGCGCGGACCACAAGTCCCAGCATGCACGTCCTCAAGTAGCTTAGAAGCTTCCTTTGCATCGACGCATCTTAGTAATCCCAAATCAGGAGTTCTTCTATACAAGTTCCCTCCGATGTGGAAGAAGTGATGTGACAATCTCCGGAGCGTGAATTTCTAAGTGATTTGCATGCTCCGGGTATTCTCCTTTTGATAATTATTCTTTGATGTCATGGAACAAAGGCTTTCAATCGGTTTCTTCCTCGACATGAGCATAATATGCCGGCTGATTATGGATCCTCACCAAAATGGGATCAATGTAGTTCTTATCTGGATGTTGTATCATGGATGACAAAGTGGCCAATTCATCGACAAACGCATTCGAAATTCTGGGCACATGACGGAATTCTATCTTTGTGAACCTCTTTCTCAATTCCTGCACATGGTGCAGATATGGAAATATCTTGGAATTCTTGGTGGCCTACTCTCCTTGCACCTGGTGCATAAGAAAATCTGAGTCACCGATCACCAGCAACTCCTGAACGTTCATGTCGATTGCCATGTTGACCCCTAGTATATAGGCTTCATACTCTGCCATGTTGTTGGTGCAGGGAAATCTGAGTTTAGCAGATACAGGATAATGTTGACCCATTTCTAATACCAAAACGGCTCCAATGCCCACTCCTCTGAAATTTGCAGCTCCATCAAAGAACATCCTCCAACCGTCTGTCACACCTCCTTTTTCTACCCGAAAGTGTATAAGGGAGTTTCTCCAATTTAAGTGACAATCGAAACGAGATTATTTATTCTTATTCAGAGTCGCCACTTGGGATAATTTATGGTGTCCCAGGTCACCGGTTTTAAATCCCGAATCGAGGAAAGATTGACTCTATTTTATAGTCTGCGAACACGAAAATCCGGGTAAGGAATTCTGTTAACCCGGAAGAAGGTGTTAGGCATTCCCGGATTCTGTGTTTTTAGCACGGTTGCTCAACGATTATTATTGACTTGTTTATTTGATTTTAAAACATGTTTTAGCCTGTTGTATATTTTAACTTATCAACCACTTTTAAATTATTTTTAGGAAGATTCAACGTTATTTAAAACACGCATTGAACCACTCCACATGAAATGTACCTACGGTTCGCGACACATTTTATTTAATGTTGTTGAGAATTGGAGTTGGGTCACATGAAATGCACACCCGAGTTTAAGGAAGTTAATTTAAATTGCGCGCCTAAAGCAACTATGTACTTTCAAGTTTTCGAGGGCCATGGAAAATTCACTAATGGCACACCTCGATTTCTAATGAGTTTAAAATAATTAAGTGAGGGCCATGAGTTTTGAGATTTTAGTTGGCATGACACGCTTCGAATTATTCTATCAAAAGAATTTCTAAATTTAGTTTTGAGGGCCATAAACTATTAGTGTTATTTCACATGGCACACCTCACATTAGGTAAAAGAACTATTTTAAACAACACAAATTAAAGCTAGTGTTGCACGACTAAAGGTCACAGAGAAATGCGGGGCTTTTAGATTTTTGAAATAGGCCTATTACGGATAAATCTTCAGCAACAAATTAAATAAGGAAATGGGCTCAAAAGAGCTGGCCCAAACACAAAGAGGCCTGGAACTCCTACCTTCAAAGGGACTCAAGGTTTAAGCCCAAAGGGAGCCCACATCTGATGGAAGGCAAGTATTGAAAGCCTAGGACTCAAGATCGAGTCCCTTCATAAAAACAGTATGTATTTGACTTAAAAATACAAGCTAAGCCAAATTAAGCTTCATCAAATACGGCAAAGGACTAAAAAGGCTGGGGAATCACTAAACCATATTACAATTTTTAAAAGGAATCATTGTTTGAATTCAAATGTATTAATGACATACAACCACAAAACTGTCTAACATTTAACTTCAATTTTAATCCCAAACTAAACAATAATACGAAAATTAAAATTTCAATTAACTTTCCTGACACCATATCAACAGAAAACTAGAAATTGAAATTAGACAGCCCCGAGATTAAACACCAAGTCCAATAAAATTCAAGTACAAACTAATCGATTCAACACATGCTTGACTGTTAATGCAAACACACAGGGAATTTTCTTTCACCTATAGCAAGTTTCAGCCAAACGGACAACTAAAGCAAGAGAATCAGATAGCTTAAACTTCAAATTAACGCTAAGACACCACATTCATAATCATGAAATAAGCTAACAAAATATTCCTAGAGCTGAATATTATAACCGTAACTGAGATTGAAAGATTGAGAAATGAAATTCAGCAGCAAACAACACTGATTTTATCACATTTCCAATTCCAAATTCCATATTACACTCAAGTGATTTCCATAGTTCCCAAAAGTACCTGGAAAAACCAAGAGAAAAGCAAAGGGAGTGAGGGAATGCAACAACAGCAGGACAACAACAATGTAACAGTACCCACACAGCAAGTCAATCAAACTTTCAAACTAAATCAACCAGTTTAGAACCCAGATGCTCGATTTGGAAATCTTAGAAGCTCTAATCAACTGAAGGAAACAAAAGAACCAGAAAACCCAAGCTAATTTTCAGCAATTTTCCAGTATTGTTGCATTTGAAAAACTCAGCAGTTTCTAAAGTTCTTTTTAGTGTCTTTCAGTCTCTAAAATCTGGCTTGCTAGTGAAGAAACAATGTCTTTATGGTGAAGTTTTAGGGCAGCAGAAATGGGTCAAGTTTGTTTCCCTTTACTCCCTTTGAAATTTTCGTTTTTGCTACTTGGTCCTTAGTTTAAAAATCAGTTTTCTAAAACAGCCCCAATCCCACCTTCTAGGCAGCTTCCTAAGTTAGTTATACAAGATTCCTTTTCCTAAATTCCCTAAAATACCCTTGTAATTCCTGCTATTTGCCCCAACATAGATATGGGTCAATTTGGACCCAAGGCTAAATAGACATGGGTTTACCAAACCTGGATAATCTCCTTTTCTTTGGGCCTCTGCTTGACAGAGCCCAATTCAACCGAAAAAGAATCAATACAGGGGAAACTTGGTGTTATGTGCACTCTGGGAACCACAAGTTCTAAATAACCCCAAACAGGAGGGAAATTTGAGCTAAAAATTAAAACTAAATAAATCAAACAAATTAATAAAGATGTTGATTAAAAACAAACCTAAATTAACAAATGCATGCCAAGGTGATTTACGAAACAGAAACAAGAAAGAAAAGGAAAAGAAACAGAAGAAGATGGTATGAGAAATAAAAGGAAAAATGAAGAAAAGATAAACGAATAGAAAAAAAAAAAGAAAAAGAAAAATACCTAAGAGACAACTTGGACAGTGGTCATGAATATATCTTCAAAATCTTTCAATTTTTGACCAAGCTTGAAATTAATCATGTGTTCCCGTCGGGAACACACGAATAACATCAAATTTGACCCTAAATCTTTATTGACATTTGATGATTTGGGAGTTTTGGGATTTTAGGGTTTAGGTCAATTTTGAGATTGAAGATTCGAGAGATTCTAAATGGTTTGGGGGAAACTAATTAGAGATTGGGAGAGGAGAAATCATGGGGGTGTCGTGGTGTTGATTTGGGACTGATTGGGAGTGGCGCCGCCGGCCGGAGATGATGGAGAATTGGGGCGGCGCATTAGGATTTAGGGATGGTCTCTGAATAGAAGAAGACGATGTGTGGGATGGAAAAAAGGGAGGGGGTCGGGCTTTCAGGATAGTTATATGTATTATGGGACTCAGTTTTTGGCCGTCTCATCAAACGAGATCAACGACTTAGATCGAAAGCATAGGAAACAGGATCGTTTGGTTAGCTGAGCGGGCGGACAGGGTAAAGACAATGGGTTTGGGCCTATTTGGGACGGTTAAAGGGTGAAAACTGATTGGGCCTATGGGAAATTAATTAAAACAGTCCAACAAGACTTCTCTTTCAATTCCTTTTCTTTAATTTTTTTTTTTCAAAAATTCTTTTTCTTTTCAAAATTAAAATTAGAACCTGAATTAATTCCTAAACCAAATTATCTTACCAAATTAGATTAGTTATTCAAAATAATATTTACAACAACTAATTAATTACCAAATTAAAAGAAAACTACAAAATTCGAAGTTAAAAGTAAAAATACAAAAATAAGCTATTTTCGTGATTTTTTCTATTTTTGTAAAACAAACCAATTAATCTAAAATGTAAAATTAAGTACTAAATGAAAATGCAATGTATTATTTTTATGAATTTAATAAAATTAAACATGCAGAGACAAAAATGCAAATAATTAGGAAAATTCTACAATAATTATTAAAATAACAAACAATTATAAGAAAAAATCTAATTCTTTGGAATTCTGTAGGAGTAATTCATGTGGGGCAAAAATCACGTGCTCACAGCTGCCCTTTTTGCTCGGAAACATGAAGAGTTTTGGTGCAAAGATAAAGTGAGCGGATACGAGCGATTTTTGCCCGTTTGAATACTCCGTGGGAAGCATTTTTGAAAAGATTTGACCGCACCCTACTTCCGAGGTTGCCTACATATCCTTGGCTATAAAGGAATCGGTCAGTGTAATTCGGAAAGTTTTGGTAGCTGGCACTACCAAGAAGCTGTGATTTCACTGTTGTTGTTGATGCTACTGCTTACTGAACTCCTTATTACACCAAAATAAAAGAAGCTAGATTACACTATGATCTGTGAATTACAAGAATCCTATCTATATCTTCAAACTTGATCTTGTAGTTCCTGTTGCTCTGCTGACTCGTACTCTCCAGGTGAAATTCCTTTGTTGTTGACTTGAATTGTAATCTGAGATGCTTTCCCTTTTTCTCCAGACGGGTGCCTGTTTGTTGAACTTGAACCGTCTTCCTTTGACTACTGTGGCCTTCCCTTTGTTCTCCAGGTGGGCTCCTGATTTCCAACACTTGAATTATCTTCCCCTCAGAAACTTGCCTTGTTCTCCCTTTGTGTAGGCTCCTGATTGCTGAACTCCTTTGAACCTTGCTGCTTCCCTTTGTTCTTCAGGTGGGCTCCTGATTGCTGAACTCCTCTGAACTCCTTTGAACCTTGCTGCTTCCCTTTGTTATTTAGGTGGGCTCCTAATTACTGAACTCCTTTGAACCTTGCTGCTTTCCTTTGTTCTTCAGGTGGGCTCCTGATTACTGAACTCCTTTGAACCTTGCTGCTTCCCTTTGTTCTTCAGGTGGGCTCCTGATTACCAATGCTTGAATTGCTCTCCCTTGGAATTTGATTTGTTTTCCCTTTGTTCTCTAGGTAGGCTCCTGATTTCTGAAATTGAACTACTTCCCCTTGCGACTGCTTTTCCTTTGAACATGATTCCTTGTTCTCCCTTGTTCTCCAAATGGGTGCCTGATTTCAAGAAAATAGACAAAACAAAGAAAATTTTCTACCCCAGTTTGTTGGCTGGGCACATCTGTGAATGTTAATTGAATCATGTTACCAAATATCTCTAAGAATCTCAAAGCTAGATCTCATTATCCAGGAGGGTCCTGAAAACTCCTAGTAAAAAGACAGTTTTAAAGCTAAATTATATTTTCTAAAGGTATGACTTCCGCTAAATCTTGTTGTCTAAGAAAGTCTCAGAAATACATCCCATTATCCAGGAGGGTCCTGAAAGTCAAAATCAAATCTTATCTTAAGAGCGACAACTTTAAGGATAAATTATACTTCCTTACAGCAGAACTTACGCTAAATCTTGTTATCTAATAAAAGTCTTAACGCTAAGTCTCATTATTCAGGAGGGTCCTAAAAATTTCGAATTGACCTATCCTAAAAATAAAAACTTCAAAGCCAACTTATATTTCTTTGGGGTAAGACTTATGCTAGATCTTGTTACTCATGTATATTTGAATTTTAAACTAGGTCCCATTATCCAGGATGGTCCTGAGAATTTATCGTCAAACCTGTCTGGTACTTGCTTTCCCTTACGGAGGGTTTCTTCAAAACAATCGAAATTTTCTGCCCCTGTTTCAAATTAAAGAAAAATTTTATCAGTTTAAAAATGTGGTGGTTAGTTCGTGGCGTTCTTGTGAAGGTGGATCTTCCCTTGCCATGCTTTGCTTTGACTGGCTACCTTGAACTGGCCAAGAATTGTTTGACTTTCTGACTGATCCTCAATCGCAGGACCCTGGATGAACCGAGGGCTCTATACCCAAACAGTTGTTTTACATTTCTGATCCTTCTATCTGAACCTCTGCATCTCCCACAAAATTACCAAACCATTCCACCGATTGAACTTTCACTGGCACTTTATGTCACACTTTACATCATACTATCTCTGGCATGTTCTAGCCGCATTTTGCTTTGTGCAATTTGGAAGTTGGTAGTAATCTTTGAAATCCTTTCTTATTTTCTTAAACAAAACTGGCATTGGAAACATCTTAGAGAAATAAACCCGAAAGAAATGAAATGCAATGACTTTGAGAGTTAGTAATGAGGAAGAAAAATCCAAAACTGGATGACCATTTGAAGGGGAAAAAGAAAGGAAATGCATTTTGGATTAATCAGCCCAGTCTATCCAACCAATCAACTTTCAGTTGTCATACTTGGCGCCCCAAGATTTCCATAACCCAATTTCTTTGCCCAATCACTGACCTTGTTCGGCCTGCGGTCCCCTGAAGTGTTTTCACCAACAAACCTCTCTCATTTGTTCTTCTCTCAACTTACTATCGCCTTATGGTGCCCATGAGAGTTTTCACCAATAAGACTCTCTCATTTTAATTTCTCTCATCTTTTGTCTCCATACGGTGCCCGCGAGGATTTTCACCAATAAGACTCTCTAATTTTTCACTTTTCTTGCTTAGTTAGGAGTGTTGCCCCTGATATGAATCACCTCTACTTGCCTGACTTGGCATCTCTCGAAGACTGATCGGAAGGTCTTTCTTTGGACCATAATGTGGGCTCTGGACGGGGTTAGAAAGAAAGGATATCAAAGAGGCTCAAAACATTCAAATGGGTTCAAAATTACAACTTTTGGAATCAGATTTCTTACAACAACCACAATTTCTGCCCCAGTTTCTTTTCTTGGGGACTTTTGAATTTTTATTTTGATAGGATAGAACCATGAGGTTGCATGTGTATCCTTAAAAGGAATCAGGTCGAACGTAATTCATGTGTAGGAATTGCTTTGTTGTTGTGATTTTTCTCTTTCTTTTCTTTCTTTCTTTTCTTCTTTTTTTCTCTTATCCCTTTTAGTTTTTTTTCACTCTTTTTCATTCTTTTCTTTCTCTTTTCTCTCTTTTCCTTTACTTATTGCGCTCGCGTTTCTGAACTTTGCTACTGATTCCAAAAGAGGGGGACGAAAGGAAATAAATAAGGCTTATAGGGGTAACAAAGGATAAAATGTTTAGATAGCAGAACAAAATGCCTTCGTCATTCCAATCTTCAAAACACGACAAGTACAAACAAATACAATTTATACCAAAGAAATCATACATAATATCTTTTGACTGAATCAGAATTGATAGCCATATCTACACATTTGGCTTCTATATCTGTTAAATACAATGCACCATTGGACAACACTCTCGTTACGATGAACGCCCCCTGCCAATTTGGGGCGAACTTGCATTTTGCTTCAGCCTGGTGTGGAAAGATGCATTTCAATACTTACTGACCCACTTCAAATTTCCGGGGATGCACCTTCTTGTTGTATTCTCTTGCCATTCTCTTTTGATACAACTGGCCATGACACACTGCTGCCAATCTCTTCTCATCAATCAAACTCAATTGCTCCAAACGGGCCTTGACCCATTCATCACCCTCAATCTCGGCTTCAGCAACAATCCAAAGGGATGGGATTTCAACCTCCGTGGGTATCACTGCTTCTGTGCCATATACCAATAAATAAGGAGTTGCACCTACTGAAGTGCGATCAGTAGTGCGATAACCCAACAACGCAAAGGGAAACTTTTCATGCCATTGCCTGGAACCTTCCACCATTTTTCGAAGTATCTTCTTTATGTTCTTGTTGGCTGCCTCGACTGCTCCATTCGCATTGGGGCAGTATGGGGTGGAATTACGATACGTAATCTTAAATTGTTGACATACCTCTTTCATCATATGATTATTGAGATTAGCACCATTATCTGTGATGATTACCTTTGGGATCCTGAACCGACAAATGATATTTGAGTGAAAAAAATCGACCCCTGCTTTCTTGGTCACAAACTTGAAAGTTTTAGCTTCAACTCGCTTGGTGAAATAATCAATGGCCACCAGGATGAACCTGTGCCCATTGGATGCCGCTGGCTCAATTGGTCCAATGACATGCATGCTCCAAGCAACGTAGGACCATGGTGCGGACATTGTGTGAAACTCTGATGGCGGAGAATGAATCAAATCTCCGTGTATTTTGCATTGATGACACTTGCGCACAAACTGATACAATCTCGCTCCATGGTGAGCCAATAATAACCTGCTCGGAGAATTATTTTTGCCAGAACATACCCTCTCATATGCGGTTCGCAGACTCCGAAATGTACTTCGGTCATGATAGCCGTGGCTTGTCTAGCATCTATGCATCTTAACAAACCACGATCTTGACTCTTTTTGTACAAAACTCCCCCGCTGAAGAAAAACCCACTTGCCAAACGTGGAATTGTTCTCTTTTGATCCCCCGTAGCCTGTACCGGATATACCCCAATTCTGTTGTACTCCCTAATGTCGTGGAACCACGGCTCACCATCAAGTTCTTCTTCCACCACGTTATAAATGGGAAAGCCCGGAGATGAATTAATAGTGGGAGGTTCTTGGGATTGAGCCAGCGGCGGGACGAAAACAGGGTTGATGGGGTAGGATGGTGGTGGATGCCCTTTCACCCATGCCTTGTACATCTATGCCATCTGGTTTTTCATCTTATACAACTCCTCTTTCAGATTAACATCAGACTCTTTCCCCTCTCTTGATGGATAAATAACACTTGCATCTAGTTCTTGGTTGGCCATGATCAACTTGTCTTTGGACCTGGTGTTGTATGGATGAGTTGCCAGAATGCCAAACAAACTAACCGCCTGCCTGGACTTGATGACAACAACAAACTTGTTAGCAATTAGAGCTTAACAGATATGCAACCGCACATTGGGGATGCAATTCACCTAAGCAGTTAACCATTTCTATTATGCATTTGATCGGTTGCTTGCATCATCCCGACTTTTCCTAATTTTCATTTTGCAACTTCTCTCTTTTTCATTCCTGCTTTTCTTTGCCTGATTCTTGTTTTTCTTTTATTCCTTCATTTTCCTCTCTTGGTTTGCTATTATTTCCTCCCACAATTCTCTTGTTTTCTCTTTTTTCTGTCTTTTTTCTTCTTTTCATTTCACGATTATGATCGAATCCTATGGGATTTGCCTACATATCATGACGGCGCATGAATCAGACCAAGCGTAGTTCTAGAAATATCATAAATAAAGTAAACAAACTAATGTTCTCTTTTTTTAATGAATTTTTAGACTTAATGTTCTATAACCTATTCTAAACTTGAGCTTAACGAGCATATATCTTTTTTTTAAACAAATACTCTATGAGAAATTATTAAGGAAAAAACCCTAGAAGAGAATTTTTTTTTTGATTTTGTTCTTTTTTTTAGGAAGCAAATCTAAAGAATAAACCAAAGAAATATATTTTGATTTTCGTTTGATATCCTGAAAGAAAGATTTCGAACCAAGAAATGAAAAAGATAAAAAAAATATTTTTGGATCTCAGTTTGATTACCTAAGGGAGAAACTCTGAAGATAAACCAAGATAAAGTATGTTATTTTCTTTTTCTTCTATGTACAATATCCTCGGGGTAGAGGTAAGGTCTGCGTACATATTACCCTCCCCAGACCCCACTTGTGGGATTACACTGGGTTGTTGTTGTTGTTGTTGTTGTTGTTGTCTATGTACAATATCCTAAAGTTCTAATGAAAATAAGAAAAAGTGTTTTTTTCCATTAAAAAGAGATTTTGCGTTTCATATAAAACACTTTTTCAAATACAAAATAGAAAGTACAATAACATAAAACTCGACATTGCTGTACAAAACTAGAAGGTAAAAGACGACGCAAAAAAAAAACAGACTCAAAGAATAAAAAATAAAAATAAAAATAAAAATATTCTTAAGCAACTCTTGAATAAGCGATCCTGACTAGATGGTCCTGGGGTATTTGCCATGCTCAAACTCCGGTAAGTAGATCCACACCTTTATGAAAAAACTCAAACCAACACTACGTGAGACAATAACATTCCCTACTAGACACATGCAAGACATAGTTGTGACTATTTTTTTAAAGTTTACCTATGTGGCTAAAAATGCAAGATTTGACTGAGACCCCGCGAAGCCAAGAACCTAAACTCACTAGGAAGACCGGACCCTATATGGATTGCCTACATATCACGCCCCAAAAGATGAGAATCAGGTATGCATAGTTCAGACAGATTGGATACGGGAGAGAATTAAAAAAACAACTAATTTAGAGAAAATATGTTTTTTGTCTTTTCTTCTTGAAAATGATGAAACATGTAAACACTTTTTGAATTTTTTCTTTTTCCTTTTTTTGATTTTTTTTTGGAAAATGATGGGAAAGTGCAAAATCTTTATGGATTTTTCTTTAAAAAATGTGAAAAAGCATAACTGGGCCCTACTTTCTTTATTTTCACACTTCACTCTCTTTTCTTTCTCATTTACCCTCAACCATCATTGGTCCGCCAAATGACCCTTTTACCCTTGAAGATTGCAACATGTAGCACATTAGGATGCATCAGGATGATCTTTTATATTTTGGGGTACACCTGTCCTAGACGGACTCAACCCCTCTGTTGAGTCCCCAAAGTCAGATGCACGTGATGCAAACAAGCATTCCTACTAGGGATCCGACATGAGGCTATGTTATTCTAGGTATAAAAAACCTGGGCTTATTTGTTCTAGACCTGGCTTACCCGAGCGAACAGCTCGAGCGGGGGGAGGGGGGGCAGCGTACCAGGAATACAAAAGCTTCACCGGCTTTGCAACTTGTCCGAACCTCGTTCTAAAATTGGAATATGACTCTAATAGAAAAGAAGTCACACGAAGTGCACACTTCCCATATGATTCAGAAGACTCAGATAGAGGAGGGTTTCGTATCAATTTATATACAGTTCAACAATATCAAAGCGGTAAAAAACAACATTTAGCACATTAGGCCCATGCATGGAAATAAAACCAGATAATAAATAAAGCCAAATATAACAATTATTCTAAGCTCAAATTCTTGAACCCCGAACCCCGTGGTCGTGGGTTCGATCCCTAGTGGAGTCGCCAGAGCTGTCACACCTCCTTTTTCTACCCGGAAGGGTATAAGGGAGTTTCTCCAATTTAAGTAACAATCGAAATGAGATTATTTATTCTTATTCAGAGTCGCCACTTGTGATAATTTATGGTGTTCCAAGTCACCGGTTTTAAATCTCGAATAGAGAAAAGATTGACTCTGTTTTATAGTCTGCAAACACAGAAATCCGGGTAAGGAATTCTATTAACCCGGGAGAAGGTGTTAGGCATTTTTGGATTTCGTGGTTTTAGCACGGTCGCTCAACTGCTATTATTGACTTGTTTATTTGATTTTAAAACATGTTTTAGCCTGTGGTATATTTTAACTTATCAACCACTTTTAAATTATTTTTAGGAAGATTAAATGTTATTTAAAACACGCCTTGAACCACGCCACATGAAATGCACCCGCAGTTCGCGATACATTTTATTTAACGTTGTTGAGAATTGGAGTTGGGTCACATGAAATGCACACCCGATTTTAAGGAAGTCAATTTAAATTGCGCGCCTAAAGCAACTACGTACTTTCAAGTTTGCGAGGGCCATGGAAAATTCACTAATGGCACACCTCGATTTCTAATGAGTTAAAAATAATTAAGTAAGGGCCATGTGTTTTGAGATTTTATTTGGCATGACACGCTTCGAATTATTCTATCAAAAGGATTTCTATATTTAGTTTTGAGGGACATAAACAATTGGTGTTATTTCATATGGCACACCTCACTTTAGGTAAAGAAACTATTTTAAACAGCACAAATTAAAGCTATTGTTGCACGACTAAAGGTCACAGAGAAATGCGAGGCTTTCAGATTTTTGAAACAGGCCTATTACGGATAAAGATTCAACAACGAATTAAATAAGGAAATGGGCTCAAAAGAGCCAGCCCAAGCACAAAGAGGCCTGGAACTCTTATCTTCAAAGGGGCTCAAGGTTTAAGCCCAAAGGGAGCCCACATCTGATGGAAGGCAAATATTGAAAGCATGGGACTCAAGATCGAGTCCCTTCATAAAAACAATATGTATTTGAACTTAAAAATACAAGCTAAGCCTAATTAAGCTTCATCAAATATGGCAAAGGACTAAAAAGGTTGGGCATCACTAAACCATATCACAATTTTTAAAAGGAAACATTGTTTGAATTCAAATGTATTAATGACATACAACCACAAAACTGTCTAACATTTAACTTCAATTTTAATCCCAAACTAAACAATGATATGAAAATCAAAATTTCAATTAACTTTCCTGACACCATATCAACAGAAAACTTGAAATTGACATTAGACAGCCCCGAGCTTTAACACCAAGTCTAATAAAATTCAAGTACAAACCAATCGATTTAACACATGCTTGACTGTTAATGCAAACACACAGGGAATTTTCTTTCACCTATAGCAAGTTTCATCCAAACTGACAACTAAATCAAGAGAATTAGATAGCTTAAACTTCAAATTAATGCTAAGACACCACATTCATAATCATGAAATAAGCTAACAAAATATTCCTAGAGCTGAATATTATAACCGTAATTGAGATTGAAAGAAGGAGAAATGTAATTTAGCAGCAAACAACACTGATTTTATCACATTTCCAATTTCAAATTCCTTATTACACTCAAGTGATGTCCATAGTTCCCAAAAGTACCTGGAAAAACCAAAAGAAAAGCAAAGGGAGTGAGGGAATGCAACAACAGTAGGACAAAAGCAATGTAACAGTACCCACGCAGTAAGTGAATAAAACTTTCAAACCAAATCAACCAGTTTTTAACCCACATGCTCGATTTGAAAATCTTGGAAGCTCTAATCAACTAAAGGAAACCAAAGAACCAGAAAACCCAAGCTAATTTTCAGAAATTTTTCAGTATTGTTGCATTTGAAAAACTCAGCATTTTCTAAAGTTTTTTTAGTGTCTTTCAGTCTCTAAAATCTGGCTTGCTAGTGAAGAAACAATGTCTTTATAGTGAAGTTTTAGGGCAGCAGAAATGGGTCAAGTTATTTTCCCTTTACTCCCTATGGAATTTTTGTTTTTGCTACTTGGTCCTTAGTTTAAAAATCAACTTTCTAAAACAGCCCCAATCCTACATTCTAGGCAGCTTCCTAAGTTAGTTATACAAGATTCCTTTACCTAAATTCCCTAAACTACCCTTGTAATCCCTGCTATTTACCCTAGCATAGATATGGGTCAATTTAGAGCTAAGCCTAAACAGACATGGGTTTTCCAAACTCGGCTAATCCCGTTTTCTTTGGGCCTCTCTTGACAGAGCCCAATTCAACCGAAAAAGAATCAAGATAGGGGAAACTTGGAGTTATGTGCATTCCGGGAACCACAAGTTCTAAATAACCCCAAACAGGAGGGAAATGTGAGCTAAAAATTAAAACTAAATGAATCAAACAAATTAATAAAGATGTTGATTAAAAACAAACCTAAATTAACAAATGCATCCCGAGGAGATTTAGGAAACAGAAACAAGAAAGAAAAGGAAAAGAAATAGAAGGAGATGGTACGAGAAATAAAAGGAAAAATGAAGAAAAGATAAATGAACAGAAAAAGAAAAAGAAAAATACCTAAGAGATGGCTTGGACAGTGGTCATGAATATATCTTCAAAATCTTTTAATTTTTTGACCAAGCTTGAAATTAATCATATGTTCCCGCCGGGAACACACGAATAACATCAAATTTGACCCTAAATCTTTATTGACATTTGATGATTTGGGAGTTTTGAGATTTTAGGGTTTAAGTCAGATTTGAGATTGAAGATTCGAGAAATTCTAGAGGGTTTGGGGGAAACTAATTAGAGATTTGGAGAGGAGGAATCATGGGGGTGTCATGGTGTTGATTTGGGACGGATTGGGAGTGGCGCTGCTGGCTGGAAATGATTGAGAATTGGGGCAGCGCATTAGGGTTTGGGGATGGTCTCTGAAGAGGAGAAGATGAAGTGAGGGATGGAAAAAAAGGTGGGGTGGGGGTCGGGCTTTCAGGTCAGTTATATGTATTAGGGGACTCAGTTCCTGGCCATCTGATCAAACGAGTTCAACGGCTCAGATCGAAAGCATAGGAAACTAGGTTGTTTGGTTAGCTGTGCGGGTGGACTGGGTAAAGCCAACGGATTTTGGCCTATTTGGGACGGGTAAAGGGTGAAAATTTTTTGGACCTATGAGAAATTAATTAAAACAGCCCAACAAGACTTCTCTTTCAATTCCTTTTTTTTTTCAAAAATTCTTTTTCTTTTCAAAATTAAAATTAAAACCTGCATTAATTTCTAAACCAAATTATATTACCAAATTAGAATATTTATTCAAAATAATATTTACAACAACTAATTAATTACCAAATTAAAAGAAAACTAAAAAATTCAAAACTAAAAGTAAAAATGCAAAAATGAGCTATTTTCATGTTTTTTCTATTTTTGTAAAATAAACCAATTTACCAATTAATCTAAAATGTAAAATTAAGTCCTAAATGCAAATGCAATGTATTTATTTTTATTTTTTATGAATTAAATAAAATTAGACATGCACAGACAAAAAATGCAAATAATTAGGAAAATTCTACAATAATTCTTAAAATAATAAACAATTAAAAGAAAAATCTAATTCTTTGGAATTCTGTAGGAGTAATTCATGTGGGGTAAAAATCACGTGCTCACACTGTCGTATGCCTCGGTAATGTCTTCTCCTACAAATGATACTTCTTCATTAGGAAAATACGTTTTCAAGGGTTCGTATTCTCCTCCGACCGAATGTTCAGCGAGGTGATCTGCTAATGCTTGTCCCTTGACAATCTTTTGAGTTACATAGATGATATCGAACTCACTTAGTAGTATTTACCACTTAGCCAATTTCCCAGTCGGCATGGGTTTCTGGAATATATACTTCAGAGGGTCCATCCTGGATATGAGGTATGAAGTGTAGGCAGAGAAGTAATGCCTCAATTTCTGGGCTGTCCAGGTCAAAGCACAGCAAGTGCGTTCAAGAAGAGAATACCATGCTTCATAGGGTGTGAACGTCTTGCTCAAATAATATATGGCCTGCTACTTTCTTCCTATCTCGTCTTGTTGTCCCAAAACACATTTGAAGGCTCCATCTAACATGGATAGATAAAGTAGCAAAGGTCATCCTGGTTCTGGCGGGACCAGAACTGGCGGTGTGGATAGGTGTTCCTTGATCTTGTCAAAAGCTTTGTGACAATCCTCGGTCCCACTTGTCTCAGCATCTTTCCTCAGCATCTTGAAGATGGGTTCACATACTACTGTGGACAGTATTATGAATTGACTAATGTAGTTGAGCCGTCCCAGGAAGCTCATCACATCCTTTTTGCTTTTAGGTGGTGGTAACTCCTGAATAGTTTTGACTTTAGTTGGATCTAGCTCGATCCCTCTGTGACTGACAATGAATCCCAATAACTTTCCTGCGGGAACCCTGAACGCACACTTTGCAAGGTTCAACTTCAAATTGTACCTTCTGAGCCTATCAAAGAACTTCCTCAAGTCTGCTATGTGATCTGCAGCCCTTTTGGCTTTGATAATGACATCGTCCACATACGCCTCTATTTCTTTGTGTATCATATCATGGAAGATGGTTGTCATGGCTATCATTTAAGTGGCCCCAGCGTTCTTCAAAGCGAATGACATCATCTTATAACAATATACACCCCACGGTGTAATGAAAGCTGTCTTCTCTGCATCTTCTTCATCCACCTAGATCTGGTGATAACCCCTGAAGCAATCTATGAAGGATTGGAGTTCATGTTTGGCATAGTTATCAATCAAGATGTGTATATTCGACAATGGAAAATCGTCCTTGGGACTTGCTTTGTTTAAATCCCTATAATCAACACATACCCTGACCTTCCCATCTTTCTTCGGAACTAGCACAATGTTAGCTAACCAGGTTGGGTACTCAACCACCCTAAGGACTTTGGCTTTGATCTGCTTGGTAACTTCCTCTTGATTTTCAAACTCATGTCTGGTTTGAATTTCTGAGTTTCTGCTTGACTGGCAGACACATGGGATTGGTAGGCAACTTGTGAGCCTCTATAAATGTGCTCAACTGATCATATCGTCATACGACCATGCGAAGATGTCCTCATATTCTTTTAGAAAATGGATGTATTTCTCCTTCTTTGTTGGTGATAAGTGAATGCTGATGCGGGTTTCTTTGACGGTCTTGGCGTCTCCCAAATTTATTGCTTCGGTCTCGTCTAGGTTGGACTTAGGCTTGTTCTCAAAATTCTCAACTTCTCGGACAATTTCCTCGGGTATCTTATCTTCTTCCTCTGAGTCACTATTATCATGTTGTGTTGCCTCATTACATGTCACAGTCACTGGTTAATTACGAAAAGTAATAATAACACTGTAGAAGGGAAAAGTATAAAAATAGTACTGAATAATGATAAAGGACAAATGCATTTGATTAAAACTGGGAAAATTGTTCAGACAAAGCTTGGCTCGATGAATTGAGCATTTATTTGAAATAAGTAAATCTTAAAGCAAAATTACTAGAAATCGTAAATGCCTAGAACAACTATAGAAGTAGATTCTGCCAAGCTACCAAGGGACTTGGCGAGCTTGTGATGGTATGGCGATCCAGTTTCTGAGAACAGCTCCCATTACCACAGTCTGAATGGTGAGTCCTTCTTCCTCCTCCTCCTCAATTATGGCACATCAATCCATGTCCTCGTCTTCCAAGAACAAATCCTTCAACCCAGCTAGTGCTTCTTCTTCTGCAGTTCCCCATATTGTGTCGGCCTAGTGAAAAGCTTGTTCCAAATGTGGCACTGGTTGCTAAAGAGGGTAGTACGGCCTGCGCCACAAAGGCGACACATCATTGTACTCTTGCCATGTATACTGGTATCCGAGCCCAAAGGTGGTACCATGATTTTTTAACCGTATTGGCTTGGTGATACCCTGGAGGTTCTTTCCTAACCCTTTGTCGTGTTCATATCCAGACCATGCTAGTATGCTTTCTATTTTGTTACTCCTCCACTTTTCCTTCTCGACGGCATTATCCCATTAAATGTGATGATAGGTTTCCCCTCCTAGCCTTCTTCTATGTCTAATGGCCGGGATTGTTTGACTAGTGTAGATGGGGTTACTCCCATCTCCATGAATGATTAACTCCTGACAGTTCCATTCAAATTTTATGGCTTCATGTAGTGTGGAGGGCACGACTCCAGCATAATAGATCCATGGGCGGCCCAACAAAAGATTGTATGAGGCTGGTATGTCAAACACTTGGAATTCAACGTCGAACCAAGTTAGCCCCATCTGCAATCAAATGTTGATTTCCCGGATCGTGGCCCTCTAGGACCCATCAAAAGCCTTCACATTCATGCTCCCTCTCCATATTTCATGGAAATATTTGTCCAACCTTTTCAGGGTATCCAATGGCCAAATATTTAGACTTGAACCTCCATCAACCAGGACCCTGGCAATGAACTTGTTTTCAAATTGTACCATAATATGCAATGCTCGATTGTGATTCAGACCTTCGGGTGGCTGCTCATCTTTGTAGAAGATAATCTTATGGCTCTCGAGCACTTGACCGACCATATTGGCCATTTCGCCATCATTGATGTTATTGGGTACATAAGCCTCACTCAGTACTTTTATCAAGGTATACTTGCGTACCTCTGAATTCTGTAATAGTGACAGAATAGATATCTGAGTAGGGACTTTGTTCAGATGGTCAACAATAGAATACTCTTTTGCCTGTACTTTCATCCATAGGTCATCTGGCTTGATCTCAATGACAGGCTGCCTTGCAGTGGCATCCTTACTTGAACCTCCCAGGTGTTCAAGTGTATGGACTCTTCCAGTTCTAGTCATTCATTGTGCGGCGTCAGATTCCTCTATCTTAGTCTTCCCTTTTCACCGAGCCTCAGCAATATAATCCCAGGGTATTGCTTTTGAGTTGAATGGGGGTGTGGTTGACACCATCACAGTAAAAGGTGTGACCACTTCTACTTCAAATGGAGCAGAGGTGGCTGCGGGCGGATCTACTTCTACCTCGAATGGAACTGATGCAGTTACCTCAACATCAATAGATGCCTGAGTCTGAACCACAATAGGAGTAAGTGTGACTGCAACCTTAAAGTCATCGCCTTCTCGAATGAGCCCGATTGACCCCTCAGGGTCCCATTCTTCATTTATTTCTATTACATATACAATATCACCTCTATGATCAGGGAGGGGATTGTTGTGGACATTAGGTGCGACTTCCTTTGCTTGTATGACCTTGTTGTCAATGAGTGTCTGGATCTTATCCTTCAACGTTCGACACTTAGCAGTGGTATGCCCTTTCATACCGGAATGGTACGCACAAGTTTTGTTCGGATTGACCCATTGGGATGGATTTTCTAATGCCACAGTGGGAAAACGAGTGACGTAACCTGCACCCTTTAACCTTTCATACAATTGGTCGATGGGCTCAGTAATGGTGGTGTATTGTCTGGGCAGCTTGCGGTCGAAGTTAGGTCTTGGTTTTGGATAATTTTGGCGAGTTGGTGGTGATTGTAAGTGGGATGGTTGGGAATTATAGGTGTGATGGACAGTGGCTGGTTGGGAATATCTGGGAGATGAAGGTTGATATGTAAGTGGTGATGCTCTGTATGTGGGTGGAGGTGATTGATATGTGGTTGGAGGTGTTTGATATATGGGTGTAGGTGTTTGTTATGAGTGGAGTTTTTAGGCCCTGGGCCACCATTACTGCCCCAACATCTCTCTTCTTCGATATGCCACCTAATTGTAGTGCCTTATTTGTGGCCTACAGTGCCTCGAAATTCGTTACCATCCTGATCTTGATTCCTTCCTCGATCCTTTCCCCGAGCTTGATGATATTAGAGAATTTGTGATTTTCGATGACCATCAGTCTCTTATAATATTGTGGATCCTATACCCTGACGAAGAATTTATTCATCTATTCTTCGTCCAAAGCGGGCCTGACCTTGGCAGCTTCCGACCTCCAATGAGTAGCATATTCGCGGAAAGTTTCAATATGTTTCTTCTTGAGATTCTGAATGTAGAAGACATCTGGTGCATTCTCTGTGTTGAACCTGAACCGATCCATGAAATTCGATGCCTTGCTTACCCAATTGGACTATTTCTTGGGATTCTGGCTGATATACCAAGAGAAAGCATCCCCAGTAAGGCTCCTCATAAAGAGCTACATCCGAATCTTTTCATCTTTTCCAACCCCGACAATCTTGTCACAGTAGGTCCCTAGGTGAACCCTGGGATCACTTGTACCATTGAACATTTTGAACTTGGGAGGTTTGTATTCCACATCTAGCTGTATGCATAGATCTTCATAGTTCAAACCTTCTATTCCTCTATCGCCTTCAACACCTTGAACTCGGCTTGTTAACTTCTTGAGTTCTTTGGCCATGTTCTTAATGAGCAGGTCCTTCTCGGAGGGTTCCGGTGCATAGGAGATCGATTGGGAATGTGGTTTAGTTTCCTCGTATATGAGGTTGCTCTAATGGCTGCTAGGTACTTGGGTATAGTGATGGTTATTGGTGGAGTTTTGTGGATCGGGAATGAGTGGTGGTGTATTTTGGGAAGTGTGGTAAGTAGTGGTTGGTGGATACGGAATTGATTGATGATGATGTTGTGGTGGAGTTGGTATTGGCAATAGATTGATATTTTGGGGTAGAGTTGCGAATTGATTTGGTGCGGTAGGATTTTGTGGCTGTTGGTTTTGTATGTTCTGAGGAGGTGTTGGGTTCTTTGCGTTCTATTAGTGGATATCATGGACATTGAGGGTGAGTGACAAGTTTGCCAAATTGCGGACCTTCTCGAGTTCTCCTTGTAATTTTAGTATCTTTTGTTCCACTTTCAAAACCAGGTCATTCGGGGCCGGAGTACTGCTGTCGTCGGAAGTCTCTGCGTTCTCAACGTTTTCCTTTCGGATTCCACTTAAGTCGTCCATCTTTGCTTTTCCTACGCTTTTTGTGTTTCTTGGAGGAGGAGGAGGTGGAGGGCCTCTAGATCTAGTATGATATGCTGATGAGGTCAGTATGAGCGAACCAACCTAAGGAGATGGGAATAATAATAAAGATAAGCAAAAACAAAATGGTAACAAGTTAGTGAGGATTCTGAAATGTTTACAGTATTTAAACACATATTGCAAAATGTAAACTCGCATCCTAATTTGGGAGCCTCATTGTGCCTGAGGTAGGCCTAGCGACAAATAAATTTGGAGAATTTCAAATGCCAATAAATGCTTCATTTCATAATATAAAAATAGACGAATACAAAAATGACACTAACATAATAATAAAACAAGTTGCTACTGACACTTGGCCTTATTACATTTTAGGAAAAGCAAGTAAATCTAATAAATTTAGTCCCAGAAGGACCTTCCCCATATTTGATCTTCCGGAGTCCATCGTACAAATCTCCTAGCTCGCGGAGTCACAGCAGCAAGTAGGCTCTGGCCAGATGTCCTCCCTCAACTCCCTCAATATTCTGGCAGTTTTCAATCCTCTTTATGACTTTGCCCTCCAGCTCCACTATTCCTCACTCTAGATATTCCAGTTTCTTGTTGAAAGTGATTGCCATCTCTTTCCAATCCTCGATCAACCTCACATTCCTCTCATGTATTTCAGGATGCTCATTCTCAGAGTCGTGGACCCTCTTGCGCAGCCTGTTATACTTGACTTGAGCTTCAGCTTTCTCATCTATGATTCTGTTCCCTCGACCAGTACCTGGTGTCACCATTCCTTTGAGATTGTCCTCCAACCATGCCAGGTAGAGAGGCTCGCACCCTGCATGATACCTGTCCGGCTCAATAGTGCTTTTCTCTATAATGATTTTGTAGTTCCACATGTGCTGAGCTTGGCACTTGTAAGGGACGTCGTTGTCTTGGAAATCTGCCCTAAAATGACTCATCTTGACAACCCTTGGTACAACTTGTTTTCTGACTGTTTTCCTCCTAACTCGCATAGGGAATATGGATATATCCCGCTTAACCCGATAGACACTAAGTGTGGAGCATCCCTGAACCTGATAATAAACTCGTCTTTTGGGAACCATTCAACCATCCACTGCACCTGTTCCTCAGTCAGATTGTCAAAGAACTCTACCCATTCGCTGGCACTTTTCGGCTAAGCAAATCTGTCTAGAATGTAGGTCATCTGCTTAGGGTGATGGAAGGCAATGTGTTCGTTCC
Source organism: Nicotiana tabacum (assembly GCF_000715075.1). Classification (NCBI taxonomy): domain Eukaryota; kingdom Viridiplantae; phylum Streptophyta; class Magnoliopsida; order Solanales; family Solanaceae; genus Nicotiana; species Nicotiana tabacum. Next base: position 173,878,722 of record NC_134090.1, read on the forward strand.
AAGCCCTTCGTGGAAATTCTTGACGATAGCGACCCTTTTGGAGGTGCTCCAGCAAACATAACTGCAGCAATAAGTTACAACCCTCAAAATGCTTGACCCCTCTTTGACAGCGCTCCGGGGCCCTGCAGATGTCAGCTATGATCATGGGGACTATGGTATATGTCTGTCCATTAATCCCTTCCATCAGACTCTTAGCGACCATGGCCAACCTAGTGTAGATTCTTCCCTTTTTCATTGGGAACACTATCAGGCCTAGAAAGCACACAATGAACATGAACACTCTACGGTGGATGTGACCCAGTTAAGTGAGGGCGATCTCATCATGGTAAGTGCGGAAAGACTTGCTATGGCCATACCTCTCATACAGATATTTGAAAGGTATGTAGGAATCCTTCAAGCACACTAGGTCGACATTCTTTTTTAGCCACATCATCTTCAAAAATCCTCTGCTCGTACGGTTTTCTAGTACCAAAAGCCCTGGATTGTCCCAAGTCAACCCTGCAAGTCCTCCTATTTCCACTAGAAGCGGTTTCATCTCTATGTCACCGAACGGATCACAGCTCTTTCACTATCCCATAACAAGGTGGCAGACTCGATCAATTTGTTGTTTGGTTCAATATCTAGCAAGGAAGGCAAGTTACCCAGGTACTTTTTCACATGTTTCTTGTCAATTGAGGAAAGGTCTTCCCACCAATCTAGTAGCAATGGTGGGATGTTGCTAACCATACCGAATCTGGGTACCTCATGCCTCATTTTCTACAAAACAAAAGGGTTAGACCTTACCCCCACTGGACTCAACTATTTATACATTTATGATCAATATATCGGCATTTAGTTCTCCAAATTAATGCACAAAACGTGGTTACATCCGTTGGGATTATGGAAAACCCGATGGACTTTCTATAAGGCTTATCTTAAAGGATCATTATGTGGACAACATAACTGATCCGACTAAGTTTGACCATGATGCATGTACAATTTTAAACAGAGTAAGGTTTCTATGGGGTTTTAGACTGGTACCCTCAAGCGGGCAACTCGAGGGGAAGGCACGGAACCGTCGACTGCACCGCTAATCGACTGGTTTTACCTTAAATAAGCCTTTTCGAATTTAAGGGTAGTAAATAGGAAGAGCGCAACCACTCATTAAAGCGTTACTATAGGATTTGAGATGCACGAGTGGAATATGATGCGAACCATGATTTATGCAATAATTAATAACATGTAGTCAAGTATTTTCATGTATGAAAAATAAATACAACATTTAAATAATTGAAAGACAATTACAGGAAAAGAAAACAAAGAGACAAGTCAGTTTTAGCGCCATAAAGAAATCATAAATGGTTGAAAAATAGAACAGTTAAATTCAAATAAGGGAGAAGGGTACGGGATAATCATGCTTGGACTAATTTGTAAAGGACAAGTTTGTTATGGTAAGAGCCTAAAATATCCCCAGCAGAGTCGCCATGCTATCGCATCCCCTTTTTTCCCTTTTTGACGGGAATGTTCGGGTTTCGACATACATGGGGTGTAATGACTCATTTCCTTTTGGGAATTGGGTATTGGAAGTGTCGCCACCTAACGGATTATGGTGCGTTAGGGAACCTTGAGTGATTAACTCTTGGGTTGGTTTGCATTACCAGAGATTAGGGTAAGGGCTCGAAGTAACCTCGAGGGGAAGGTGTTAGGCACCCCTCTTGGTCCACAACTGTGGATCCCGGCCGAATTTCTATTCATAAATTAGTCTGTTACAGGTAAACAATTGAATCAAATAGGTTGCAAGTAAAGCACGTTGGATAACTTAAGTAATAAGATAAAGATTTGGACAAGTTGTAAAACAAAGGTTTAAATAAAAAGGAATTTGGTAAACAAGGATCCTAGGTTGGTTATCCTATAGGATCACCCCACACAATGTCCGGTAAACATTTCTCAATGAGGGACTACATGTTACATTAGCGTGTAGTCATCATATCCCATATCTACCCTTCCCATCCACTTAGTGGTCATGCAAGTGAGTGTTTGGTCAACGATTTCTATTGCATGTTGCTACCCGTCCCTTCTTAATGGTACTGGAGGGAGTTAGGACCTCTACCTATAGGTGGTTCTAGACGAATCCCTAAGGTTTTAAAAGGTGAAAATTCTAAAGCGACAATCAAAAACACTCAGGACTTTCTGCACATAAATGGAGCAATTAGAGGCTCAAAGTTTCCTCCTCAAACAAGCACATAAACAACATGACTCGAGCACAATTAAGGGCTTTCATTAACAGTGTCCTAAGGAAGGATATCTAGGTGAATATGCAAAAATAAACAACTTATTTTAGACTCAGAAATGATAACCCTAGCAATTGCCTATCGATTTTAAAGTCCGGTTACAATCAGAAAACATCAAGCAATAGAAACAGTTTCAGAGGTGCAGGTTTGAAAAAATGCCCTAAGGGCTTTCCTATACGCGGAGCATTGATTAGTACACTTGTACAAAAACAAATCAAGTTTTGAAACAAACTTCTTTAATACCTATAGGCATGATATCAAATGATAGGTTGAGACAGTTTAAGGAACTTGTTTCAGGCAATATGAAATACTTAATTAAACCAATCCAGAAATGACTAAACGTGGACTAAGTTGATTTAATATATTGACAGGTATAATTTCGAATATAGTTCCCTATAGGCATGATATCTAAGTGTAATACTGATTTTAACGATTAGCATACACAACACTCGTTATAACTGAATCTGGGTTAAATCACATCCTATAGGCATGGTATCTATTAGTTAATCTGATTTAAAGACAATGAAAACATGATTCTTATTACGAAATTATCCGAATCCTATAGGCATGGTTTCTAAACATGACATGATGTAAAGCCTTGTAAACATGGTTTCTATTTAATAGAGCAAATAAATTTAAAAGTAAGGTCATATGGGAATGATTTCTATTTGTCAAAGCAATAAGATTAAAAACTAAAGTCCTATGAGCATGATTTCTACCCGAATTACACCATAAAACATGTATCTACCCCCCTTTCACTAAATACCCCAATATTTGTTTACAAGTTATTACAGACCAATGAATGAATTACGTAAGTAAATAATAAAAATAAGAAGCTATTCTATAAGGAGCCTTCATTTAGGCCCATATTTCCTAAAGCCTCTGATGGCCTCAAATGCCTCAATTCCATAGACAATGACATAGTGTAGGCGCATCAATATTCCCTAAGGATCTCAAGGATCCAGGGTAGTGCTTATACCTATACTTGGTAACAAAGAATTGAACAAGTGCAGTGTGGAAGGGCCAACCTCAGTATGCCAGAGTTCAGAGGGTTCTCAAAAGGATCCCGAGGCAGTACACATACTGGAGGGGGCAAAACTTATTGACTAAGAGTAGAGCGAAAAGGGATTGACACAAATTGAAAGGTTGTAGCAAAAAAACTGTATTAAAACAAAAGTCTGTTTGAAAATAATGTAGTAAAACAACCAAGATTGTTTGAAGAGATGAACAGAAGTCAAAACACCTTAGTACAGGTTTATACATAGATAGTTCACAGAACCAAGTAAATTTAGTAGTCACACACATGGGTTTTGGGATATATAGAACAGTTGTCTACAAACACATAACCTAGCAAAGATCTAGGACTGGTTTAGCATGCTCAGAAATAGCTAACCCTAGCATAGTCACAAAACCAGACATGAAGAACACAACCACATAGAGGGGTGATAGGTATTTGGGGATTCATGGAGTATATGGTGGTAAGTACACAACAAATAAGAGATAACTGGTAAGACATGCTCAGAAACACACATAAAGGGGGAAATGTTGATATCAAGGAAGAGGAAGACATAATAACATACTAATAATGTAACCATTAACTACGAGTTTCACAACAAAACCACAAATAGAAGCAAACTAGGAACAAAATGAAATGAAACGATAAGAGAATCATATTGTTGTTGTAACTTTGAACTGAAACTAGAACATACTAGTAAAGAGGATAATGAGCAGAATGATAGAACAAGATAACACAAATGGTTAGCCTTGGCTTACAGCCGGCTAACTTAAAGCAGTAGCAAGTAGTACAAAAGAGAGAGCATAAAGTTTGAGTGTGAGAGATAGTTTTGAACCAAGAGTTCGTGTGTTGTGCTAATGAAATACTAGGGTATATATAGTTTGAAAGCAAACAGTAAATAAGGTAAGAATCATAGTAGCATAGTAATTAAGGAACTTAAAATCAGTCCGTCAGAAAATCAAGGCAACTACTCCCTTAAGTTAAGGGAATTAATTCAAACGGTAAGAACCAGTAGCATATAAGGCATGAAAATCAGTATATGACTGATAAGGAAAGAATCAAAGTTCTGTAAGCATAGGGTAGTCAATTGGGACTAAGTTCAGAAAATAAGGTAGAGGGATCAGTCAATTTAAACAGACGAGGTAGAAATTTAGGGTTTAAAAGAAAATCTTTCAATCAAACCATAAAATAAATAAATCAGAATCAATCAAGAGGAAGTTATGATTCTATACTCAACATATAAATAGAGAAGAACAAACAGACGTAGCAAACATGCAAGGTCAGCAATATCAACAAAAAGAGGCAATTCTTGAACAATCAAGATGAATACAATCACATAGAGGTGATATAAGTAGGCTAAGGACTCAGTAAAACCTATTCGAAGCACGGTAACAATAGAAATTTAACAAGAATCAAGTAGTCATGCTAACACACCGACCCAAAACAAATAAGACCGAAAACAATTTAGGGCTTTTAACATAGGCGAGTTGAAAAAGCAGTAAGAACATAGAATCAGTCTAGATATGCAAGGATAGAAGTTTCAAACATAAAGAATTAGTTTAAACAAAGTGTAGAAGAAGTTCTGAAAACCCTAGCTTTTGAAGAAGATGAAAATGACTTGAAATCGATGATTTTTGTAAAAGATATTCAAGAACAGTGTAAAACATCAAAGGAAAAGACTCAAATCATTCAAAAGTCGTACAGATCTAAGAGATGTAAGCAAAAAATAGGGTTTCAGAAGAAACCCAATTATATATGAAAGAACCTGCCAAAACCTTAAGGATTGTAACAAGTATAACATGATTTCACTTGGAATCATATTGAAATAGCCAAGAACAGACCAGATGGAAAACCCTAGATGCAAGTCGGTGTGACCCAGGGCCCTTGAATGCCTTAGAGAAGACGAGCATGGCAAAGGAGGAGCCATTGGAGGCTTGGGGTTGAAGGGTGGTCGCTGGAGAAGACCGGAGAAGGGAGGCAGTTGAAAGAGGATAGGGTTAGGTTGAGAGAAGAAAGGAGATGAAAGGATTTGAGGGAGGCGGAATTTCAGAAATGATATAGGGTTAGGGGTTGTAGCAATTAAAAAAAGGTAATAAGTGATAAGGGTCGTTGATCTCAGAGATCAACAACCAGGATTTAATGGATTCCGGGTTGGGTAGATGTGTATAGGGTCTGGGTCGGGTAATTGGGTATGAAATTTGGCTGGGGTTGGGTCCGATTTAGGCTAAAATTTAAAGCCAAATCTGGTTATAATTTAAATATCCAATTTTTCTTATTTAATTTATAATAAATAATAAAACATTTCTAGAAAATAATTTTATGTACCAAAATAATTTAAAATATATATTTATCATTTTAAAATATAGGAACTGATTTTACGCATATAAAAAGATTCTACATTAAATGGGCTAACATTGCAATTATATGCAATTTAGCTTAAAAAATACCAAATGCAATTATAAAAATATATAAAAATATATATTAACCATATTTTGGTATAAGTATAGAAATTGAATGAATAAATAATCATAACAATAATTTGGAAAATAATTTTTGGGATTTTATTAATAAAAAGGGGGGAAATAAATCAATTTAAATCCTTAAAATTATGGAAAAAATTATAAAAAACTTGTGCATGCTTTTATATGCATATATATGCTATTTCAAAGGTATTTATGCATAGAAAAATACATAGGGAAATATTGGGTATCAACCCACCTTAAAACCATTTGAATCAAACTTATGAACTTTAAGTTCTTCAATTTACTTTCAACGAGTCGAAACATACTTATACTACTCGGATTGACACCAAATTTTGCGTGCATTTCTTAAATGACATTACAAAACTCTTCCTAGTCTTGAAATTCCGTTTGGAACTCGATATTACCAAAACGCATTCCAAACCAAATTTATAGAACTTCTAAAACCTTCAAGAACCAACCTTTACTATTATGTGCTAAAATGCTCCCGTCTCATCCAAAACACGATCCGGACATATGCCCAAGTCCGAAATCATCATACGAACCTATTGGAACCGTCAAATCCTGATTCTGAGGTCGTTTACTTAAAATGTTGACCAAAGTCAAACTTGGCCTTTTAAGCCAACCTTAAGAAACCAAGTGTTCTGATTTTAACCCAAACTCTTCCAAATCCCGAACCAACCATTCTCGCAAGTCATAAATCAGTTAAAGCTAGTACATGAAGTTTTATTTAGGGGAACATTATTCTAGAAAGCAAAATGACCAGTCAGTCGTTACAAATATATACATATATATATATATATATAGGCAAAATACATAAGTACCCACCTAACCTATGGCCCAAATCCCCTTTACACACTTTCTGAGGACATATATCAAGTTACACACGCAACCTTTCTAAAGTATAGCTAGTACACACCACTTTTTTCTTGACCAGATTTTCAAAATATGTGTGAGGTCACGTGTCAATAAGGTCGTGACACGTGTCCTAACTCAAGAAAACAAATACTAAATTTACACCAATTGATAATATTTCAAAAAAAAACAAAAAAAAAGAAACAAAGCCCCCTCCCCCACGTTTCTCATCTTCTTCTGACCCCCCATACCCGTCGACCTCCTCTTCTAAACTCCAACAGCCATGGCAAATGCCCACAAGAACAAAATATTAACATGAATTTCCACCATTTTTGTAGTTTCTAGGTTTTGTTTGCTTTGTTGGCTGTGGAATCACCATTGTTACCGATGGGTTTGCAACTGTAACAGTGGCTGGAAAATGGAGGTCACCGTTGTTTTCCTTTTTTCAACCAAACGAGACCAGATTTGAACTAAGAACACCAGTTTGCCGAAAGATCTGATAGCTCCACCCACACTTGAGGTCGTTATATCTTCTTGTTGCTTGGAACTGGAAATGGAGTTCTCGATAGTGGAACTGGCAATGGAGTTCTCGACTTGTTGCTTGAGGTCGTTGCCGGTATTATGAGTTATGGCTGATATCTTCTTAAAGGAAATGCAAGAGGGAGGAGATGAGGAGGCTGCGGTTATTGCCGGATTCCGGGATGATAAGGGTTCCAAATGGGGAAGAAGGGCTTGGGTATCTTTTTCTTTTCATTTAATTATTAAATTAACAAAAATAAGTGGACAGATAAGATTTAGACACGTGTGCTTATATAAAGACTTGGGCAGACAATGCATTATTTTGACGCGCTCATTTTTTGGTTAAACACGCGCGTGTCATCTGGCAAAAGTAGTGTGTATTAGGCATAATTTTAGAAAGGTTGCGTGTGTAATATGATATATGTCCTCAGAAAGTGTGTAAAGGGGATTTGAGCCATAGATTAGGTGGGTACTTATGTATTTTGCCTACAAATTAAGATTGCTTCGCAACATGGACATGAATAAGTATGATATTGTGCAATATAGTGGTTGGGTTTGTACCTTTTTCGGTTATTTTTTGATAAAACCAAAACTAAACCAAACCAAACCAAAAAGTATCTGTTTTTTTGGTTGGTTTAGTTTGGTTTTCAATTTGGTTCGATTTTTCGTGTTTTTATGAACACCCTAATTTTGAGCATATATTGATTAATTTTTATAATTTTGGCTAGTTTCGGATTTTTCGGCACCGACTTGAGGATTTAAAGCATTTTTTCTGGACCGAAAGTGAGCTTGAGAACGAGGTAAGTCTCTTGCCTAACCTTGTAAGAGGGAATTTACCTCGTAGATGTTCTATATTACTATTTGTTACTAATTGTGGGAGCTATGTCTGCATGAAGTAACGAGAGTCCAGGCATAGCTACAAATCATGCTTAGGTGCGGGTAGTTTCAGGACCCTATCATGAAATACTTGTATTTTTTGCATTATACTTGTTAATTCGGGTGTTTAAATTATATTAAAGCTTGATAAAGGATTCAAAAAGACCGGACTTCACTTACTTTGAGTTTTGGTGGGTTACTTGACCATTGATAGAAATTGTGCCTCCTTGTATATTAGTCTTGTGATAGCCTTTAAATCAGATGTTCATAGAATATTCTCTCTTCTTGTGGAGCGGGTCGAATGCCTCTGCAGTATGTTAGATGCATAATTGATTCGTGTCGGCCGACCCTCGGTAGTGTACACATTATTCTAGATTGGGTTGTACGACCTTGGCATAAATCGTGCGTGATAATGCTTGGAGTCCGATTACACTTGATATTTGCAACGACCCGGCCGGTCATTTCGAGAGTTATAGCCCCGATCCCCAATTTTTCTGCTTCTTTTGTGTTCTTCAACTATATTTTGACTTACCAGATTAGTTGGTTCGGGTGCGGAGTGATTTTGGTGTGAGTTGAGATACTTAGTCTCTTGTGAGAAGGTTTAAGTGTCATGAACCAAATTTACCAAATCGTGATGGCGCCTAACGTGGAACCAGACAAGTCGACTCTTTTACCAAAACAAACCGAAATCCATGTTACACACCTCTCTTTCACGGGAAACCTTTTACACACTCAACATTTCAAAAGCGTGTCTAAGACACACTACTTTTGACCAGATAGAACTTGAGTGTTTACATACAAAAAAAAGCACGTGAAGCCCGTAAAAAATCCCATTTTTGTCTCCCCTCCCCATAGGAACCCCTCCATCTCCCTTTGGTCTTCTTCCTCACCACCCTCCTCCTCATTTTCTTCCCCAAATAGAATTTTTGAAAGAAGATATCAATTTTAGATCTAAAATTGAGCGCATTTTGTTAGTTTTATATACAGTGAAAATCGGGGCTAACCGATTTCGTTCTTCGATGGAGAAAGTGATACCCCGTCAGAAGGCCAGGACGCCGAGCTCGGGGTCGAAGCTCCTTGCCAGTAACTAGGTCGATATCATTTGCTCATGTCGGAAGAAGGCATGCTTCGAGATAATACCGTTATGATTCAAGCAACGGAAAGAGCGAGATACCCGCAATAGCCCGAATGCCACGACATAAATTTCAGAATGGATTGGTCTTGGCGGTTAGATAGTTGTCAAATATGATTTCTTGCTGTAAATAGAAGTGTACCTTATTTAGGGATCCCCTATTATATAAAGGGGGATCCCATTCATTTATAACCCACGGTTGACTGATAAGAAAACATATGCACATTATTCTATAGCTATTTTACTTAATGTTCTTCAGAGTCGTTTTGTCATCATCATACCTCGAGGTTGTAACAGGTCGAGGTCAATATTTAGCTTACACACTAGTTTGATCTACTTTATTCTTTAACTCATCTATTTAATTCCTTGTTTATCAATTGGTATTGGATTAAATCACATATACTTAAAATCACAATATAAGTTTAATTGTTACTAGGATTTTAGGGTAAACAAGTTTATTGTCAAAATATTATTAAAAAAATTTGTTTATGATAGATTTAAAAGCCTTAGCATTAGTATTGAAGGTTTGGTGAAAAAATCTAGAATCCACCATTGTTGGGATATCAAAAAAAGCTTGAAAATTCAATTGGGTCTTGTTGATTATTGTGTTATTGAACTCAATTTGTTGCTCGATTATTTTCGGCTAGTTGTTTAAATAGTGTGGTTGAATTTTGGTGTTGTTGGAAAATTTCTCACAAAGAACCATGGTGGTAGCAACAATGGTGTTTAAGATAGAAAATGGAAAGATGAAGAAGATATGTTTTAATTTTAATTTCTAATATTTTTTTCCTTTTTAAAGTCAATGACATGTGTCACGACCCTATTAGGGCGTGACTTTCACGTTATCTGAAAAATTAGTCAATCACAAAAGTGGTGTGTCTTAGACACACTTTTGAAAGGTTGAGTGTATAAAAGGTTTCCCGTGAAAGAGAGGTGTGTAATTCGAATTTCACTGCAAGGTTGATGGGTAAACCATATATTTTGCCTAATTAATAAAACTTTATAATATAAGTCTGAATAACAAAATGCGGAAAAGAAAGGCCCGACATCGGGGTGTCACTAGTCATGAGTATCTACTAAGGACTGTCCGATAATACTAAGACATATACAGTCTCGAAAATAACTAATAACAATCTATAGGAAGATAGGAGGGAGAAGAGTAGGGCTGCGATCGCCATACAGCTACCTTACTAACTCCAATAGATCCGCGACAGATGAAATCAACACTCACTAGCAGTCCAGCAACCCTGGATCTACACAAAAGGTGCAGGGAGTAATGTGAGTACGCCAACTCAGTAAGTAATAAAAGTAAATAAAGAGTGAGCATTAGTGACGAGCAATGAAACATATACAATTCATATCATGAAATCTCAGTGGAATACAATTTAAAATAAGGGTTTTGAATCAACTCAGCTCATTTAAATCCAGTTTCAGTAAAACCATTTAAAACATCTTTCAATAGTTTTCAACAAAGTGATAAAACAGTGAGTAAAAATGAAGAAAGCATGATTACCCCCTCGGGAAAAACTCACTCGTATATAGCCCCTTGGGCAACATAAATCATAAATAGTCCTTTGGGCAAACATCACTCATATATAGCCCCTCGTGCTAAGATGAATCATAAACATCCCCTCGGGCAAATATCGCTGTCACTCATATACATCCCCTCGGGCATACCTCACAGTCACTCGTAAACAGCCCCTCGGGCACAACATGAATCAAGAATATCCCCTCGGGGAAAACATCATATCACTCACTCAGGGAATCTTTGCTCACTCGGGGTGTACAGACTCCGAGCCCAAGCACTATAACAAGCCACCTCGTGGCATAAATCAATCAGGCCCTCGACCTCATAACAAGTGTCACGACCCAATTCCCCGAACCCGGTCGTGATGGCGCCTCTTGTAAAGACAAGGCCAGACAGACCAAAATAGACCACCTCTTTTAAATAGTTAAATACCATAAGTAGTTCTAAAACGTGATATAATAACCATAATTTGCGGAATTAATGATAACAGCAGTATAAACCATCCCGACAAAGCCCAAACCGGGGTGTCACAAGTCATGAGCAACTAATAGTTCCAGATACCGGTCTACTATATACGAAATCCGTTACAGAAGTTCAAGAACATGAAAATAGTAAGATAATGGAAGGACAGGGGCTGCGGATGCCAACAGCTACCTCGTAGTCTCCGAAACACCGCTTGGACTGGGAGGATCGACACTCAGGAGCGGACTCTGCGACGCCTGAATCTGCATACACGATGCAAAGAGTAATGTTAGTACTCCGACTTAGTGAGTAATAATCATAAATAATGGCTGAAAGCAAGAAAACACGTAAAGGCACAAATCAATTCTATATCAAGCAGTAAAATCAGTTAAGGCAGTAAATCCAAGAAGAAATCAAATGAAGTTCCTTTAAAGCAAGTAAAACAGGTAATTTAGCAGGTGAATAACAAGTAGAAATCCGACCCTCAGGCATAGTAACAATCACTCAGAACAGTATCAGCCCCTCGGGCTCAGTCTTGGTACAATATCAGCCCCTCGAGCTCACTCTCAGTACAGTATCATCACCTCGGGCTCACTCTCAAATCATGATGGGTACCTGCGCTCACTATGGGAGTGCAGACTCTGGAGGGGCCCCTTACGACCCAAGCGCAATATCAAGCCATCTCGTGGCAATAAAAACTATCTGAGGCCCTCGGCCTTATATCACTCAGCATATCCTCACATATGGACCTCGGCCTCACTCAGTCCGAAAATCATCTCAAGCCCCTCGGGCATTAGTAAAACAATAGTTCTCAGCCCAAAACATCATTTAGAAATATCATTTAAGTTCAAATACGAATAAAAGTGGTTGAGTTTGTAAAACAGTAAATATCAACAGAACTGAGTTCAAGTAATAAGTCAAACAGTAAGGAATTAGTGATAAAAATCCCCGGAGGGTTCAAATAGTTAGCACGAAGCCCAAATATGGCAATCAGCCCAAATCATGACGATAACAAATAAGTTTCAGTCAAATACGCAGTAAAATCATCAATTGGGACGGACCAAGTCACAATCCCCAGTAATAAAAGACCCCACGCTCATCACCCAGAGCGTGTCTCACCTCAATACAGCACTATGATGTGCAATCCGGGGTTTCAAACCCTCAGGACATCATTTACAACCATTACTCACCTCGAACCGACTAATTCTCTAGCTTGCGACGCCTTTGCCCCTCAAATTGACCTCCACGCACGTCGAATATATCCAAAATCAGAACGAGTACGTCACAATATGCTAAGGGGACAAAGCCCAAGCGAAAACAATGAAATTACCACAAAATTTTAGAAATTGGTCAACCCGACCCCTGGGACCACATCTCGGAGTTTGACAAAATTCACAAAACTAGAATTCTTATACTCTCACGAGTCTATCCATACAAAAATTATCCAATTCCGATACTATTTGGTCCTTCAAATCATCATTTTACATTTTTGAAAGATTTCACAATTTTCTTCCCAAATTTCATCCCAAATCACGAATTAAATGATGAATTCAATGAAAGATTCATGTACTCTAGCAAAATCTGAGTTAGAATCACTTACCCCGATGAATTTCTTGAAAACCCTTCGAAAAATCGTCAAAATCCGAGCTCTCTAGGTCAAAATATCAAATAAAACCCAAAACCACGTATTTATAGAGTACCCCACAGATTTCCACCTCCGCGGGCCTCACAAAATCGACCGCAGTCCGCACAAAACTAGTGCAGTCCACACAAAAACAACCGCGGCCGCACAACTTTCCTCTGCAGTGACAGGCTTTAGTAATTTGGCCATAACGTTTGCTATAGTTGTCCAAATTGCGATATCTTTATCTTTCTGGAAATTAGATACGAAGGGCTACAATTTTAGTTTTTGAATAATCTCAAAATTCCTTGTAGATAAAAATATATGAGCTTCCGAAGTAGGACTAGTGAAAAGTTCCCTACCGCAGCGGCACACAATTTTGTGTGGTCCGCACAACACCTACCACGACCGCACTTCATTTTGTGCGGTCCGCGGCTGCACTTCCTTTTGTGCGGACCGCGCGGGTGAGTTCCGAGGCCTGCAACCCTTCTGGACCTGCTATTGCTATGATTTTCGACCTAAAAAATCCCGGAACCTACCCGGAACTTCCAAAACTTCAAACCAATTGTACCAACACATCCTATGACATCGTTCAAACTTGTTCAAAACTTCGAAATGCTCACACCAACATCAAATCACCAATTTAACATAAAATTCAAGCCTAAGAACTCCAATGAATTCTTAAATTATGCTTTCGATCAAAAAGTCTATCAAATCTCGTCTGAATGACCTGAAATTTTGCATACACATCCCAAATGACACAACGAAACTACTGCAACTCTCGGAATTCCATTCCAACCCCTATATCAAAATCTCTCCTATCATCCGGAAAGCGCCGAAATCTTGATTTCGCCAATCCAAGCCTAAACCTTCCACGGACTTCTAAAATGCATTCCGATCACACTCCTAAGTCCCAAATCACCTAACGGATCTAACCAAATCATAAAATTCCAATCCGAGATCATATACAAACAAGTCAAATATTGGTCAAACCTTTCAAATTTTAAGCTTTCAACTGAGACTGTTCTTCCAAATTAAATTCTGATTAACCTGAAACCCAATACCAATGATTTACATAAGTCATATTGCATCACACGGGGCAAGTCATGCCCGAGAACTGGCGAGCAAAATGCAAAAGCTCAAAACGACCGGTCGGGTCGTTACATCCCCCCCACTTAAACATACGTTCGTCCTCAAACGTGCCCAGAGTTGTTCCAAAAGCCAACCAATTGCTAAATAACCTCACCATGCACATACCCGGGGGTGATCCCACGTCACCCTATCTCACATAGGTCCGATAACACAATATAACTGAATTTTCACAATTCATCCTAGTCCATAAGCCATAGAACCACATTTCCTCTTCTGAAATCATTCACAAGATCAGAATCTCACATCTATTTTCCGAATAAGCCCGAACAAGCTGTAATCACCCATATATGCTATCTATGGTGAAATCACATGATATACCAAATAACTCAACTTGTAGTGATAACTTCTAATCACAATAGTTGCACACAATATCCGCATACCAATAGAAAAACTCTTATCAACTAAAGTCTCATCCCAACACTTTCATATACTGTCAATGATCACTAAGACACGCGGTAAGCCATAACTATTTCCCAGATCAACCATTCAAGAAGCCACTCCTCCTTTGGCAAATAGCACATCAAATGTTCGAGCCAAATCTCGATGTTATCCTTCCAAAATGCTGAAATCGAATTCGTTCGTATTCATTAATGATCCCAACGATCTACTCTACTCCAACACACTACTCTGGTGACATGAAACATCAATACAGGCCTAAGCCATAACTTGAATAATACGTGCACCCATAAGCAACAGTCCGAATATACTCAACTCATGAAAATGACTCAAATAAAAGAGCTGTACCTCAAGCTCACCAGTACCACCACAATACAATACTGAGAACCCTCTCGCATCATAGGAACAGAACACATGAATCTAACCCGCATAGTCATACCTCCACATAACTTTGCTGCGATGCGCCAACATTGCTCTAAATGAACCACCTCAAGTCATTAAGCTCGTAATCGACAACCACCCACAATTTGATGTCTGGAACCCAAGAAATCATTACACCCACGATGAAACAAATAACATACACCACGCACACCCGATAGGACATAACCGATACGCCGTTGACTGAGCAACACCCAATTACTCTTCCCGCTCAACTTCCACTATGAAACCCCAATAGAACCACACCATATGTGCCTATAACCAACAAATCATAACATCTCGCAACACAGAAAGGTAACTCATAAGACTCCCCGAATTACTAATAAGCTTAATAACTGACAAATCAACACCTCTCTCAATAATACAATTTGGAGCCAACCAAGCCGACTCAAGTTAGAACACGCATCCACATTGGTCTGCCAACAAACTCCTTATCACAAAAATCCTGGATCTACTCTTCAACTCCTTTAACTCTGCCGGTGCCATACAATACGGTGCCCAACATCAAATCAATATCGAAATCAACAACCTTGCACGACGGCATGCCCGACCACAAAAAACATATCCGAAAAGTCCCTCACCACTAGAACTAAATCAATGGTACGAGCCTCTGCACTGACATCAATCACAAAACCCGACTAAGAAAAATAATCCTTCCCAGCCACCTGCTAGATCTTCGAAATATAAAACCACTCCACTAGGACATAATTCATCGAACCTCGCCACCCAATCCGTGACATTTCCGGCATAGCCAACGGCGTCGCCTTAGCGCAATAGTCCAGAATGACACCACAGAGAGACAAACAATCTGAACCCGATATCTCATCCAAAATCTAATATACCAAGCAACAAAAGATCCGCTCAGGTCTCCAAATCCCGATAGTCACTAAACAGTGCCGATACACACGACTCACAACCACAACATAGCCTGAATATGAGAACTTCCTGTCTCCAACTGCATATGGCCCATGAATCAACATATCTGGTCCCAATTCCGCCGTTCAAATACATACACAACCTCAAATACCCAATCATTCCGCGAGAGAAAATCTAGAATTCCTCTATGCCACCAAGAAAACTCGAATATCAGTAGTTGATCTAACAAGAAAATGCCGCAATACTACCAAAGTATCATCAACTTAATCACATTGCCCTTTCTGAAACATATGCCCTCGTCAAATTACCCCAAATTAGCAATACCATTCCCTTAATCATCCGAATACCCTTTCTCTAATTATCTGAAGCTCGTTGCTCCAATTATCTGAAACTGCCCGCCGCCTAAGAGTTTTGACCTTCCTTTCAGAACTGAACCGTAACCTTACACTCGCAAATCTCGATCCTCCATACATACCGCATATACCATACCATCCTAGGATAATCATAAGAACTTCATATCCCTTCTGAACCACAAGAAACTATGTACTCAACCAACCAAGAACTTTCCATTAAGCCCAACCTGGAAGAAAATCATTATACAACCACGGTAGAAATCGACAAGAATTCTCCAGTGATCCCATCTAGAAGATAACCACTATACATCCCATGCTCCTCACGCAAATAGGAAAAATATACCTCTCTAACTGTGGTGGAAACCATCTAGAACTCCCCGAATTCCTTTTGCACGACACTAACTTATCAGGACTGAATCCTTCTAACTCAACCGAGCTACTCATGTCACAAAAACCCAAAAGCATTGCCGCAAAACACTTGCAGAGACTCGTTACCTCGAAAACACCCAAGGAACTAATCGTATCCTTACCATACCGATCTGGCCTACTACCACGCTATCCCATCTATTCGAGTTTTCCTCTGATCTACCGTTAGCTTGACACTTATTCTTGCTACAACGCAACAACTCCTCATCCCATACTCACCACGCGAGTCCCAAGCATGAAACCACACTGTCTAAGGTTCATAAGCTGTTGAGTACTCTCTTAAATATTTTCAAAAGCACCACGTTCAAAATACCTACCCCGATGGGACTTCCTACAAATCTGGAACCATTACCTTCCTAATACTGATATATAGAATCCCATTGTTAATGTAGAAAGTACCACAAGTCTTGACATTTTCCAAATGAAAACTCAGTTCCTAACTACATATACAACTTTAAAATGCCCAATTGCTACTTGTAGAACCTTGAACACATTAGTACCATTCTCGAGAGTCATTCACTCTATTCAACTGCAATTAATCTGATCAAATAAACCGAACAACCCGTGCCTCATTGGCACTCCGTCACCGCAGAATGTAACCTTATCCCAATACAACCAAGCAACTTCACGCTCTATGCACCGAGCATTCTTACCGATAACAACTCAAGACATCCCGTGATTCTCACACACCTATGAAGCATAATATAATCTTTGTCAAATTTTCCTTTACTCGAGCCATCCTCGGTCTCAATTTCCTCAGGCCATAACTGATTCACCAGTGCATCTTAAACTGGAACCAACATAGCACCTAACCATGCAATCGCCTAATCAATAGCAGGATCCCCAACTTGGCTCGAAGCCATAGATCAACACACACTCAATAACTCATAACGATTATACTCTATTGATGCCATGATACCATAGTGAGATTAAACTCAAATCTTTTATAAGCCCGTGAAAACACAGTTCATCTAGAATTTTAACTCTTCTGCAAATCTCGCATTCCACTCTCACAACAGTTACACCCACTCTCTAAGTGACCCAATTTAAATTGCAACACATATCCTTCACTCGCAAATGAGATCTTCTAACAGACACATAAGTATTATACAACCTCAGAACATTTCGCAGGAGATAACCCACCTGCTTTGCCTCTAACTAACATTTTTGTATACCTTCCACCATCATAAACTGTACGCAGTCACTTAGTCTTCTTGAGTATGAACTCATACCGCAACATGAAATTTACTTCACTCACAACTGGGAAACATGAAAAAATCCTTCACACGCCCAAAACTCTGGGCTATACCTCGAATCAAGATGGAATACAAGCACCTAATAGTTCTTATATCCTCTATCAGACCTTCTCATCTCTTCAAAATCATGTGGATACATCTTGCAGTACCAACATACTCATCACATAGTTATCCAGCCGTCACTTCCACTAGTAGGGACAATACCGAACATATACGTTCAAAAATACTTGCTCACACAATCAACACCTCGGTGCTCAAGCTATAGGCAAAGATCCAGCCTCAAGTCTTCCAGATTGGCCCAACATCAACTTACTGAGATCACATCTCGCCCCTCGATCAGGGAATCACAAGCAATCGAGGCACATCTGATACTGAGCGCTCATGCACACATACTAACGCGTGGAAGGAATTCAAGAGTTACTTTTCAAGCTGAATCAAGGACGCACGATTAGAATTCAAAAATGTGAAGTTTTCCTAAAGGTTCTGCAGCCTCTCGAGGATAAATACACACGTTTCTATACCAATTCACGAGACTCTACTAAACCTGCTCATGACTCGTGAGACCTATTGTCACGACCCTAACCCCGGTCATGATGGCACCCAACACACTGCTAGGCAAGCCCGATCATTCAACAACATTATCCCAAATTCTTATTCAGATTATAGATAAATATCACAGAGAATTTACTAAGTCATTTCATTCAAGTGTATAATTAATAATAAAATCTGCGGAAGTTCAATTAAAATACCACACCATAGCCCAACAGAATCCGGTGTCACGAATATGAGCCTCTAATACAGAATATCCACCTATTACAAGTCTGTCTAGGAAAAATACGGAATAAAAGATAGAGATAGAGGGGAGAGATCAAGGCTGCGAACGCCATGCAGCTACCTCAATACTCCCGGATACTGCCTGCTCAGCTAAACAATTCCTCACTTAGCCTGTGGTGTACCTGGATCTGCACGCAAGGTGCAGGGAGTAATGTGAGTACTCCGACCCAATGAGTAATAAACATAAATAAAGGCTGAGAATAAGAAATCATGGAAAAATACAAAGTAAACTATAACTGGCAGTTTAGAACAACAAATAGTGAAGCAACAAGTCAATTAAGTCAGAGTACCAAATACTGAGACAGGTATAATAGATAAAAACAAATGCATGAGTGCAATGCAATGCATATGATGGTACACTCTAGTACTCACTGCGGCGTGCAGCCCGAGCCATCCATTTATTTATCGTCGACATCGCTCACTGGGGGTGTGTGCAGACTCCGGAGGGGCTCCTACAGCCCAAGCGCAATATCAAGCCATCTCGTGGCATCAAATCTAGGCCCTCAGCCTTATATCAATCTCAGTATAATCACCCAGGCTCTCGGCCTCAATATCAATGTAATCAACCAGGCTCTCGGCCTTAATATCAGTATAACACTGCTGCAGCGCGCAGCTCGATCCATGCTCAGTACAGAAATCATCATAAGCCCCTTGGGCATTTGTAAAACAGTAGTTCTCACCCCGAAATATCATTTAAGTTTTCAAATATTAGAAAGATGGCTGAGTTTGCAAAGCAGTATTTAAAACCTTGGACTGAGGTCAAATGATATGCAAAATATGCGAAAGTAGTGATATCAATCCCTGAAGGATTCAAATAATTGGCAAGAAGCCCAAATGTAACAATTAAATCCAAGTAAGGATGATTCTCAATTTAGTTCAAGTAGAAAATACGGTAAAAACATCTCTCGGATGGACCAAGTCACAATCCCCAATGGTGCTCTACCCCACGCCCGTTATCCGGCGTGCAAGTCACCTCAATATAGCATTACGATGTGAAATTCTGGGGTTTCAAACCCTTAGGACATCATTTACATCAATTACTCACCTCAAGACGGTCAAAGTCTAGCTCGCTATGCCCTTGCCTCTCAAATTACCCTCCTCGTGCGACGAATCTGCCCAAAATCACAACAAATATGTCGCATTATGCTAAAGAGACAATACCCAATCGAAAGCAATCGAAAAATATCAAAATTCACGAATTTGACAAAACCCGAGCCCCGGGCCCACGTCTCAAAAAATCAAAAAAATAACATCACCGAATTCCTTGTCTCGCCACGAGTCTATACATACCAAGAACTCCCAAATCCGAGTTCAAATGACCCATCAAATCCTAATTGTTTGGTTTCAAAATTCAAGCCCTAGTTCTTGATTTGTAGACTTATATTTCATGAATCTCTAGGTGGAATTCACAATAAAAATGAGTTCTAAGTCCAAGAAACTTACCTCAAGTCGTTCCCCCTTGAATCCCTCTTTAATCTCCACCAAGAAGCTCTCAAAATGATCAACCATGGAGGAAAAATGACCCAAAATCGCGGATGAAGCGTTTTATAAACTCACTGCTCAGAATTTTTCGGAAGTACTGTTCCCGCGTGCGGTTACTATTCACGTGCGTGGTCACTGTTCACCCGCGTGGCTACTGTTCACGCGGTGACTGTTCACGCTGCTAAAAAAATACAGCAGCAGCAAAAGAAATTGCAGCACTTTTCGTTTTACTAAAATGTCTTTAACTCCATCATACGAACTCAGAATTCGATGATGCTTGTTCCTATGAGTCACAAATAATGATACAAACATAGTCCTTCAATCGAAACTCAATTCGGAGCTCGTTTGCTCAGAGCGATATCTATTTCGCTCGTTAAACAATTAACTCATGTTTCGTGTCAAAAACCCAATCGCGACTTGATGAAATTAGACCAAAATTTCTAGATCACTCCTATAATTCATTATTTAAATTCTGGAAATCTCGAAATAAAATTTCGATCTCTAGAACTAAAAATGGATCTTTGGATCATTACATGCTTATGCTCAAACGGCAAAAATCTTCCAAAAACTCTTCCAAAACTTATCCGAGCCTCATGGGACCCTCACCAAACATGCCAACATAATCTATAACATTATTCAAACCTCTTCCAATCATCAAAACACCTCAAACAACATCAAATTACCCCAAACTCATTGAATTCAAGCCTAATATTCTAAAAACATCCGAAATATACTTTCGATAAAAAACCCGACCAAACCACGTCCGAATGACCTGAAATTTTTCACACATATCCCAAATCACCTAACGAAGCTACAACAACTCTCTGAATTCCATTCCGACTCTCGGATCAAAATCTCACCTATCAACCGGAATTTGCCAAAATACTAACTTCGCCAATTCAAGCCTAATTCTACACCGGACCTCCAAAATTACTTCTGATCACACTCCTAAGTCACAAATCATCCCCCGAAGCTAACCGAATCATCAGGATTCAAATCCGAGCCCTCTAACACATAAGTCAACGTCTGATTGACGTTTCCAAAACAAACCTTCCTTAAAGAGGCTAAGTGTCTCATTTCTTACTAAAACCAATCCAAATCAACTCGTTCACACCCAACACTGATAATGAAGCATAAAGAAATAGGAAATGGGGAAAACGGGGCGGTAACTCACAAGTTGACAGGTCGGGTCGTCACATCCTCCCAAACTTAAACAAACGCTCGTTCTCGAGCTTACCCAGAGTTGTCCTAGAAGCCAACCAATAGCTGAACGACTTTACTAAGAATATACCCGTGGGTGATCCCACACTACCCTATCTCGCATAGGTCCGATAACACAACATAGCTGAAATTTCACAATCCATCTAGTCCATAAACCATAGAACTACACTGCACCTTCCGAAATCATACACAAGATTAGAACTTCACATCCATACTCATAATAAGCACGAACCAGCTGTAATAACCCATACTTGCAACATCAGGTGCAATTATCTGATATACCACATAACTCAAACACTCGAAACGATAATTTCTATTCACAGTAGTTGCACATAATAATCGAATATCGATAGGAAACCTCTTAACAACTAAAGCCTCATTCCAACACTTTCACATACTTCCAATGATAAAGGAAACACGCAATAAATCATAACCATTTCCTATGTCAACCATTCATGAAGTCATTTCTCTCCTGGTAATTACCATAGAAAATTTTGAACCGAACCTCAATATTTACCCATCACATATACTGAAATCGAATCCGTTCGCATTCATTAATGATTTCAACGATCTCTTCTGACCAAACACACTACTCAGGTGACATGACACATCAATACATGCCTAAGCCACAACTTGTATAATACGTGCACCAATAAGAAACAGTCCGAACATACTCAATTCATGAAAATGACTCAACTGAGAGAGTTGTACCTCAAACTCACCAGTACTGCCACAACACAAGGCTGAGACCCTGTCTCACATCATAGAAACATGACACACAAATTTGACCTGCAATGTCATGTTTCCATACAGCTTTGCTGCAACGCGCGTTCCTATCCAAATACTACTCCACAGGAAACACCACAAGTCACTATGCTTGAAATCGACAACCATGCTCAATTGATGTCTGGAGCCAAAGCAAATCATTACACCCATGGTGAAACAAATAACACACACCATGCAAACTTGATAGAACATAACCGGTACGTTATTCACCGAGCAACACCAAATTACTCATCCTGCTCGACTTCCACTACTACAACTCCTATTGGAGCCAGACGATCCGGTGCCCCGCACCAAATTAATACCGAAATCAACAACCTCACCCGGCGACATGCCTAGCCATATGAAACTCATCTAAAAAGTCCCCCAACACTGGCACTGAATTAATGAGAGTAACCTCTGCACTGACATCCATCACGAATGCCCAATTAAGAAAGCAATCCTTCCCAACCGTCCGCTGGTCCTTTGAAATATAAACCACTCTGATAGAACATAATCCAATGCACTTCATCACTCAACTCATGGCATTTTCGGTATTGCCCGTAGCGCAATAGTTCAGAATCACTTAACACTAAGACAACCAGTCTGAATTCCAACATCACATCCAAAATCTAACATACCAGCAAACAAAGATCCACTCAAGCCTCCAAATCCCGATTGCCGCTAAACGGTGCTGAATACATACGATCCACCACCAGAACCTAGCCTATACATAAGAACTCCCAGTCTCCAACTCCATATGGCACACAAATCATCATACCTGATTCCAGTTTACACCGTGCGAATACATGCACACCTTTGATACCCAATCATTCCACGACAGATACTCAAAATTTCCCTGTGCTACCAAGCAAACCCGAATACCACCAGTGGACCCACCAAGAACATGCCGCAATACTACCGAAATATCATCAGTTTCATCACATTACCTTTTTCTGAGACATATACTCTCATCAAATCACTTCCAATTAGCAATACCATTTCCTTAATCATCTGAAGATCATTTACCCTAATCATCAGAAACTCATTTCTCTAATCACCTAAAGCTGCTCGTACCGCCTAAGAATGTTATGAATTTCCATTCAGAACTGAACTGTAACCTTACACACGCAAATCTCAACCCTTCACAACATATCGCATATACCATACCATCCTAATGTAACATGAGGACTTCACCTCCTTTCCGAACCATGAACGTTTACGTACTCAACTAGTCAAGAACTTCCATTGATCCCATCTAGAAGAAAAATCATTACACATCCCATTCTCTGCATGACATACATAGGTCTTGTTCAAATTCTTAAAATACCGATACGACGGATGAGATCTATATAAATTCATAACACCACCGAATCAACAATTCATTGGGTCTATACTTCTGGCAAGAACTATCACCTCATTCTGAACCAAACAATGGTCTTAACCCCTTAATTTACTTCATATACTTAGATTGCACTGATCTCGAATTCAATGATCTCGTCTCACCCATTACGAACTGCTCAAGCAATAAGCCACCCCAGACATAATCAAAAGCCGCATATGATGCCCCAATATGCCAACATGCTACCAATTTGAACGCGATACAAAAAAAATAAAACGAACTCTGGAAGGAATTACCAATCCCACGCACTAATAAGGACTTTCCTTAGAAAACAGGAAGCAAGGCATACAAAATAGCATATAGAAAACTATACTCAACATCACACTGTTGCAAACTTCATGCTTGGTTTACATCTTTAATCAATCAAGTGATCACATGCCACACTTATATAATCTTCCCGTGGGACACACTCCCACAACCTACCACAACAATATCTGGAGCGTACATCCAAACCACCGGTCGCACTAACGCTAAAGAGCGATCAAGAATTATTAACTAGGACGCAAAACCCTTTACAAAACACCGATATTAGGTGACGCTGAAGACAATACCAACTTACCGTAAACATCAAAACTTATCTCCTGCTCATACGAGCTCATGACATCTTGTCAAAAATTTTCCTTCACTCGTGCCATTCTCGGCCCAATTTCCACAACCAGAACTGATTCACCAGCATGCATCAAATCGGAACTAACATAGTACATAACCGCACAATCCGCTAACCAATAGCAAGCTCCCCAACTTGACTCGAAGCAATAGATCACAACATACTATACTCATAACGCATATACTCTATTGTTGACTCAATACCATAGTGAGATTAAACTCGATCCTTCATAAGCTTGTGGAAACACAAATCATTTACAATTTTTAACTCTTCTACAAATCTCGCATTCACTCACACAACAGTTAAGCCCACTCTCTAGGCGATGCAATTTAGATTTCAACACATTTTATTCACTTGCAATTGAGGTCTTCTAATAGATAACATAAGGATAACACAACTTTAGAACACCCCGCAGGAGATGACCCACCTGCTTTGCCCCCAACTAATATTTCTGCATACCTTCCACCGCCATAAGTATTACGTAGTCACTTGATCTTCCTGAGTGTGTACTCATACCGCAACATGAAATTTACTTCACTCCCAACTAGGAGACATGAAAAGATTCTTCACACGCCCATAACTCGGGCTATAACTTGAATCACGATGGACTTCAAGCATCTATTAGTTCTTCCATCATTCAATAGACCCTTCTCGTCGCTTCAAAATTATATAGATATGCCTCGCAGTACTAACATACTCATCACATAGCCACAACCATCATTTCCACTAACAGGGACACTACCAAACATATAAGTTCAAAAATATTTGTTCACACAATCAGCACCTCAGCGCTCCCGCCATAGGCAAAGATCCAACCTCAAGTCCTCCAGACTGGCCCACCATAAACTCACAGAGATAACACCTCGCCCCTTGATCGGGGAATTACAAGCCATCGAGGCACATATGATACTGAGCGCCCATGCGCGCATACGAACGCGTGCAAGAAATTTCAAAAGTTTCTTTTCAAGATGAATCAAGGACGCACGATAAGAATTCAAGAATGTGAAGTTTTCCTAAAGGTTCTACAGCCTCACGAGGATAAATACAGATGTCTCCGTACTGATCCGCGAGACTCTACTAAACCGGCTCATAACGCATGAGACCAATTAAGCTAGGCTATGATACCAACTTGTCACAACCCCAACCCCGGTCATGATGGAGCCCAACACACTGTTAGGCAAGCCCGACCATTCAACAACATTATCCCAAATTCTTATTCAGATTATAGATAAATATCACAGAGAATTTACTAAGTCATTTCATTCAAGTGTATAATTAATAATAAAATCTACGAAAGTTCAATTAAAATACCACACCATAGCCCACAGAATCCGATGTCACGAATATGAGCCTCTAATACAGAATATCCACCTATTACAAGTCTGTCTAAGAAAAATACGGAATAAAAGATAGAGATAGAGGGGAGAGATCAAGGATGCGAACGCCATGCAGCCACCTCAATACTCCCGGATACTGCCTGCTCAGCTAAACAATTCCTCACTTAGCCTGTGGTGTACCTGGATCTGCATGCAAGGTGCAGGGAGTAATGTGAGTACTCCGACCCAGTGAATAATAAACATAAATAAAGGCTGAGAATAAGAAATCATGGAAAAATACAAAGTAAACTACAACTGGCAGTTTAGAACAACAAATAGTGAAGCAACAAATCAATTAAGTCAGAGTACCAAATACTGAGACAGGTATAACTGATAAAAACAAATACATGAGTGCAATGCAATGCATATAATGGTACACTCTAGTACCCACTACGGCGTGCAGCCTGAGCCATCCATTTAATTATCGTTGGCGGCGCTCACTAGGGGTGTGTGTAGACTCCGGAAGGGCTCCTACAGCCCAAGCGCAATATCAAGCCATCTCGTGGCATCAAATCTAGGCCCTTGGCATCATATCAATCTCAGTATAATCACCCAGGCTCTCGGCCTCAATATCAATGTAATCAACCAGGCTCTCGGCCTCAATATCAATGTAATCAACAGGCTCTCGGCCTTAATATCAATATAACACTGTTGCGGCGCGCAACCCGATCCATGCTCAGTCTAGAAATCATCATAAGCCCCTTGGGCATTTGTAAAACAGTAGTTCTCAGCTCGAAATATCATTTAGAAATATCATTTACAAAATTGGATTGAATGTCATTTACTCGCTATGCCCTTGCCTCTCAAATTACCCTCCTCGTGCGACGAATCTGCCCAAAATCACAACGAATATGTCGCATTATGCTAAAGAGACAATACCCAATCGAAAAATATCAAAATTCACGAATTTGACAAAACCCGAGCCCCGGTCCCACATCTCGAAAAATCAGAAAATTAACATCACCGTATTCCTTGTCTCGCCACGAGTCTATACATACCAAGAACTCCCAAATCCGAGTTCAAATGGCCCATCAAGTCCTAATTGTTTGGTTTCAAAATTCAAGCCCTAGTTCTTGATTTGTAGGCTTATATTTCATGAATCTCTAGGTGGAATTCACAATAAAAACAAGTTCTAAGTCCAAAAAACTTACCTCAAGTCGTTCCCCCTTGAATCCCTCTTTAATCTCTACCATGAAGCTCTCAAAATGATCAACCATTGAGGAAAAAATGACCCAAAATCGCGGATGAAGCGTTTTATAAACTCACTGCCCAGAATTTTTCGGAAGTACCGTTCACGCGTGCAGTTAGTGTTCACGCGCGTGGTCAGTGTTCACTTGCCTATTACTGTGCACGTGCGGTTACTGTCCACGTTGCTAAAAAAAATACAGCAGCAACCAAAGAAATTGCAGCACTTTTCTTTTTACTAAAATGGCTCTAACTCCATCATACGAACTCGGAATTCGATGATTCTTGTTCCTATGAGTCACAAATAATGATACGAATATAGTCCTTCAATTGAAACTCAATTCGGAGCTTGTTTGCTCAGTGCAATATCCATTTCGCTCGCTAAACAATTAACTCATGTTTCGTGTCAAAAACCTAATCGCGACTTGATGAAATTAGACCAAACTTTCCAGATCACTCTTATAATTCATTATTTAAATTCTGAAAATCTTGAAATAAAATTTCAATCTCTAGAACTAAAAATGGACCTTTGGATCATTACATGCTTATGCTCAAACGACAAAAATCTTCCAGTAACTCTTCCAAAACTTATCCGAGCCTCATGGGTCTCCGACCAAACATGCCAACATAATTCATAATATTATTCAAACCTCTTCCAATCATCAAAACACCTCAAACAACATCAAATTACCCAAAACTCATCGAATTTAAGCCTAATTTTCTAAAAACTTCCGAAACCACGTCCGAATAACCTGAAAGTCTAGCTCACATATCCCAAATCACTTAACGAAGCTACAACAACTCTCGGAATTCCATTGTAACTCTCGGATCAAAATCTCACCTATCAACCGGAATTCGCCAAAATACTAACTTCGCCAATTCAAGCCTAATTCTACACCGTACCTCCAAAATTACTTCCGATCACACTGCTAAGACACAAATCATCCCCGAAGCTAACCGAATCATTGGGATTCAAATCCGAGCCCTCTAACACATAAGTTAACGTCTGTTTGACTTTTCCAAAACAAACCTTCCTTGAAGAGACTAAGTGTCTCATTTCCTACTAAAACCAATCCAAATCAACTCATTCACACCCAACATTGATAATGAAGCATAAATAAATAGGAAATGGGGAAAACGGGGAGGTAACTCACGAGACGACGGGTCGGGTCGTCACACCTATGTAACCTAGGCTCCGATACCAACTTGTCACGACCCAATTCCTTGAACCCGATCGTGATGGTGCCTCTCGTGAAGACAAGGTCAGCCAGACCAAAACAGACCACCTATTTTAAGAGTTAAATACTATAAGTAGTTCTAAAACGTGATATAATAACCATAATTTACGGAATTAACGATAACAACAGTAGAAACCATCCCGACACAGCCCAAACTGGGGTATCACAAGTCATGAGCAACTAATAGTTCCGGATACCAGTCTACTAGATACAAAATCTATTACAGAAGTTCAAGAACATGAAAATAGTAAGATAAGGGAAGCACGGGGGCTGCGGATGCCAACAACTACCTCGTAGTCTCTGAAACATCGCCTGGACTGGGAGGATCAGCAGTCAGGAGCAGACTCTGCGATACCTGAATCTATACACACGATGCAGGGAGTAATGTGAGTACTCCGACTCAGTGAGTAATAATCATAAATAATGGTTGAAAGCAAGAAAACACGTAAAGGCACAAAGCAATTCTATATCAAGCAGTAAAATCACTTAAGACAGTAAATCCATGAAGAAATCAAATGAAGTTCCTTTAAACCAAGTAAAACAGGTAATTTAGCAGGTGAATAACAAGTAGAAATCCACCCCTCGGGCACAGTAATAATCACTCAGGAACAGTATCAGCCCCTCGGGCTCACTCTCAGTACAATATCAGCCCATCGGGATCCCTCTCAAATCATGATGGGTACCCGTGCTCACTGTGGGTGTGCAGATTCTGGAGGGGCCCCTTACGGCCCAAGCACAATATCAAGCCATCTCGTGGCAATAAAAAGTATCTCATGCCCTCGGTCTCATATCACTCAGCATATCCTCACATTAGCCCTCAGCCTCACTCAGTCCGAAAATCATCACAAGCCCCTCGGGAATTAGTAAAACAGTAGTTCTCAGCCCAAAACATCATTTAGAAAAATCATTTAAGTTCAAATACGAATAAAAGTGGATGAGTTTGTAAAACAGTAAATATCAACAGGACTGAGTTCAACTAATAAGTCAAACAGTAAGGAATTAGTGACAAAAATCCCCGGAGGTTCAAATAGTTAGCACGAAACCCAAATATGGCAATCAACCCAAATCATGACGATAACAAATAAGTTTCAGTCAAATACACGGTAAAATCATCAATCGGGACGGACCAAGTCACAATCCCCAGTAATAAAAGACCACACGCGCATCACCCAGCACATGTCTCACCTCAATATAGCACTACGATGTGCAATCCGGGGTTTCAAACCCTCAGGATATCATTTACAACCATTACTCACCTTGAACCGGCTAATTCTCTAACTTGCGACGCCTTTGCCCCTCGAATTAACCTCCACGCGCGTCGAATCTATCCAAAATCATAACGAGTACGTTACAATATACTAAGGGGACAAAGCCCAAGTGAAAACAATTAAATTACCACAAAATTCTAGAAATTGGTCAAACCAGACCCCTGGGCCCACATCTCGGAATTTGACAAAATTCACAAAACTAGAATCCTTATACTCTCACGAGTCTATCCATACGAAAATTATCCAATTCCGATACCATTTGGTCCTTCAAATCATCATTTTACATTTTTGAAAGATTTCACAATTTTCTTCCCAAATTCCATCCCAAATCACGAATTAAATGATGAATTCAATGATATATTCATGCACTCTAGCCAAATCTGAGGTGGAATCATTTACCCCGATGAATTTCTTGAAAAACCTTCGAAAAATCGCCAAACTCCGAGCTCTCTAGGTCAAAATATCAAATAAAACCAAAACCTCGTATTTATAGAGTACCCCACAGATTTCCCCCTCCACGGGCCGCACAAAATTGACCGCGGCCCGCAAAAAAACTACCGCGGCCGCACAACTTTCCTTTGTAGTGACAGGCTTTAGTATTTTGGCCATAGCATTTGCTACAAATGTCCAAATTGCAATATCTTTACCTTTCTGGAAACTAGAGAAGAAAGGTTACAACTTTCATGTTTAAATCATCTCAAAATTCCTTGTAGATCAAAATATATGAGCTTCGGAAGTAGGACTAGTGAAAAGTTCCCTACCGCAGCCGCACACCATTTTGTGCGGTCCGCACAGCACCTACTGCGGCCGCACTTCTTTTTGTGCGGATCACGCGGGTGAGTTCTGAGGCCTGCAACCCTTCTGGACCTGCTACAGCTATGATTTTTGGACTAAAACATCCCGAAACCTACCCGAAACCCCCGAAACTTCAAACCAATTGTACCAACACATCCCATGGCATCATTCAAACTTGTTCAAAACTTCAAAACGCTCACAACAACATTAAATCACCAATTTAACATAGGATTCAAGCCTAAGAACTCCACGAACTCTTAAATTATGCTTTCGATCAAAAAGTCTATCAAATGTCTTCCGAATGACCTAAAATGTTGCACACACATCCCAAATGACACAACGAAACTACTGCAACTCTCAGAATTCCATTCCGACACCAATATCAAAATCTCACATATCAACCGGAAAGCGCCGAAATCTCGATTTCGTGAATCCAAGCCTAAACCTTCCAAGGACTTCCAAAATGCATTTCGATCATGCTCCTAAGTCCCAAATCACCTAACGGAGCTAACCAAGTAATAAAAATTCCAATCCGAGATCATATACAAACAAGTCAAATATTGGTCAAACCTTTCAAATTTTAAGCTTTCAACTGAGACTGTTCTTCCAAATTAAATTCTGATTAACCTGAAACCCAACACCAACGATTTACATAAGTCATATTGCATCACATGGGGCAAGTCATGCCCGAGAACTGGCGAGCGAAATGCAAAAGCTCAAAACGACCGGTCAGGTCGTTACAACAAGCCACATCGTGGCATAAATCAATCAGGTTCTCGGCCTCACAAAATCATGATTTAGTAAGAACATGCTGCGGCATGCAGCCCGATCACATAAACATCCTCATAAAAACAGGCCCTCGACCTCACTCAGTCCTACCTCTCAAGCCACTCGGCTATCAATAAAATAGGGTGCTCAGCCCAAAATAACATTTTATGCATCAAAACGGAGTAATAAAGATTGAGTTATGCAATCAGTAAACATAGCATGACGGAGTATAGATTTTTAAATCAAAACAGTGAGAGCATAATAAGAAAAAGGCACCTAAGGGTCCAAACAACTTTGGCACACGACCCAAATATGACATTCAATCCAACTTATAGAAATTCTTTCTAAATCACATAAGTATCATATAGTTTCAGTCAAATACACAACTTTATAGTTGCTACGGGGGGGACCAAGTTACAATCCCCAACGGTGCACGCCCACACGCACGTCACCTAGCATGAGTGTCACCTCAAAGTAGTACGGCAATGTGAAATCTGGAGTTTCAAACCCTCAGGACTAGATTTACAATTATTACTTACCGCAAACCAGTCAAATCCCTACTCTGCGATGCTATTGCCCCTTGAATTGGCCTCTAATCGCTTCGAATCTATTCACAACCATAACAATGCCATCAATATGCGCTAATAGAATGAATTCTACAAGGAAAACTATCAAATTAGGCACAAATCCCGAAATCCTCTCAAACCCTACCCCAGGCCCACGTCTCGGAATCCGACAAAAATCACAAAACTAGAAATCTCTTACACTCCATTTGTACATACATGATTTACCAAAATCCAACTCCATTTGGCCCCTCAAATTCCCAAATCAAACTCGTAAATTCCCAAGCCCTAATCCCTTAACTTTACTCCATAATTCTACTAATTACATGCTTTAAACAACTGAAAATCATCAAAATCACGAGTATTAGGGCTCAAATAACTTACCTCGATGAAAACCCCCTTGAATCCCTCTTCAAATTGCTCCTAAAAGCTCCAAAAGCCGGATAAAATGGTGAAGATGAGCCCAAAATTTGCGAAGTGTTTAATTTATACTCTTTGCCCAGCAAAATTGCATTTGCGGTCAAAATATCCGCAACTGCGATGCCGCACCTGCTGAAAAACCATCGCAGGTGCGGATTCCACTTATTCCTCAAAATCCGCATCTGCGGCCAACATACAGGTGCGCTCCAGTACTCGCACCTGCGGTTCTAGCTTAGACCACTCATTCCTGCTTCTACGGGCCTCTTTCTGCTTTGTGGAATTCGCACCTGCGGTCTCCCTTCCGCAGGTGCGGAAACTCTAGCGGAATCACACTAGTAGTTTTCATCAACTCTCAAACACCAAAAACCAATCTGTCAACCATCCGAATCACACCCGATGCCCTCAGGACCTGAACCAATAATACCAACAAGTCACATATAAACATACGAACTTTGTCGAACCTTCGGAGCACTCAAAACAATATCAAAACACCAAAACAACCTCGGATACAAGCCTAAGAACTTCAAAACATCCAGATTCCACAAACGATGCCAAAATCTACCAAACCTCGTCCGAATGACCTGAAATTTTGCACACATGTCACAAATGATACTACGAACCTACTCCAACTTCCGAAATTCCATTACGTACCCAATATCAAAATTTCCACAACCGATCAAAAATCGCCAAATTTCTAATTTTGCCGATGCAAGCCTAATTCCACCACGAACCTCCAAATCACATTTCAGACGCGCTCCCAAGTCCAAAATCACCTAATGGAGCTAACTGAATCATAAAAATCCAAACCCAAAATCGAATACTAAAAAGTCAAAACATGGTCAAACCTTTCAAATTTAAAGCTTCAAGCTGAGAATAACTCTTCAATATCTATTTCGATTAACCTGAAAACCAAAACCGATGATTTACATAAGTCATAAATACTCATGCCCGAGAACTGGTGAGCGAAGTGCAAATTTTCAAAACGACCGATCAGGTCGTTACATCGTCCCCCACTTAAACATATGTTCGTCCTCGAACATGCCTAGAGTTGTTCCAAAAGCTATCAAATCACTATGTATTCCCACTATGCACATACCCGGGGGTGATCCCACATCACCATATCCCATATAGGTCCGATAGCATAACATAACTGAAATTTCACAATCCAACCTAGCGCATAAATCTTAGAACCAAATTTCCACTTCTGAAGTTATCTATAAGATCAGAATCTCACATCTATACTCTGAATAAGTCCGAACAAGTTGTAACAAATCAAATCTGTAACCCAAGATGTAATTACATGATATACCACATAACTCAAACACTCGAGCAATAACTTCTAATCACAGCAGATGCTCAAATAACCTAATATCGGTAATAAACCTCTTATCAAACCAAGCCTCATTCCAACACTTTCGTGTACTGTCGATGATGAAAGGAACACCCAGAAAATCATAACCATTCCTCAGATCAACAAGTCATGGAGCTCTCTCTCCATCAGCAAGGGCCGTAGTAAATTTCTAAGCCAAATTCCAATATTATCCTTCCAACATGCTGAAATCGAATTAGATAGTATTCTTTCTAGGCCCAATGACCTCAACTCATCCAACACGGCTACTCTAGTGACAATACAACTCAATACAATCTAAGGCCACAACTCATGCAATCTGTGCACCAACAAGCAACAACCCAAATGTACTCATAGCATGGAAAATGACTCAAATGAGAGATCTATACTGCAAGCTCACCAGTTCCACCACAACACGATGCTAAGAACCCATCACAAACCGTAGAACTAGAACACATGATTCTAACCCGAAGGATCATAACTCCGCTACAATGTTTAACCCCATCCAAATGTTGGTCTGCATTATATACCTCGAGCCACCTTCTCAAAATCCATAACCATTCGTAATTCAACATCAAGGGCCCAGAGTGCATTACCATAAACACGAAGAAGCAAATGACATAACACCGCACAAAACCCGAAAGAACATAACCAATATGCCATCCACCGAGCAATACCCAATACTTTTCTTGCTCAAATTCCGCTATGAGACCCCAATAGAACCATATCATTTATGCATAAAATCAACGAATCACAACCCCTCGTAGCTTACAAAAGTAACTCAGATACAAATCTTGGGACACGAATAAGCTTATCAACAACCAAATGTCACCTTCCTCAACAATAGCAGTCCGAAGTCAACATATCCGACTCGATGCAGAACACCTCTATATTGGCCTACCAATGAACCCCAAATCAACTCTGGTCACCTACAATAGATAAATAACTCTGTGAAAGTTCACAATGACTGAATCATGGCACATACTATCATCTGAATAGCTTTTCCCACATCTTCATATTAAACAACCACGAAATAACCTATTTATGAGAATTCCTAGTCTCTAAATCCATGAAGCACACTAATCATCACATCCGATATCAACTCTACCGCCTGGATATCTAACACACCCCTAATACTCGATTATTCCATGAGGGATATTCCTATAGTTCTTCTGTGCCACCAATCAAACTTGAATATCAGCAGTCGATCCAACAAAAGAGTGTCGCAATTCCAATGAAGTACCCTTAACTCAAACACATTGCCCTTTCCAAAATGTTTACCCTCATCAAGCCGCACAAATTCATAATATCATTTACCTAGTCATCTGAAACTACCCGTGCTGCCTAAGTATTTATGACCTTCCTTTCAGAACTAAACCATGAACTTACACATGCAAATCTAAACCCTACACAACATACCACATATACCATGCCATCCTATGATAAATATGAGAACTTTATGATCCATTCCAAGCCAGAAGCAGCTACGTACTCCACTAGCCAAGAACTTTCCATTTGATCTAATCTAGAAGAAAATCATTATACATCACATGCTCCTCACGCCAGTAGAAAATATAAATCTCTAACCATGGTAGGAACCATTCAAGAACTCTTTGAATCCATTGCACAAAACCTAGCCATTAACTGAATCCTTCCAACTCAACCAAGCTATGGAAGTCACCAAAAACCCAAGAGCATTGCCGCGAAACACCTGTAAAAACTCATTACCTTATAAGCACCTATAGAACTAGTCGTATCCCTTACCATGCTGATCTGACCTACTATCAAGTTATCCTATTTCTCTAAGTTCCTTTTGAATTTCCTTCAAATTGATACCTTTCCTCAACCCAGACTCACCACACGAGACCCAAGCATAACACCTTGCTATCTAAGGCTCATAAGCCGCCGAATACTCTCTTAAATATCCCCAAAAGCACCACATTCAAAATATTTTCCCCGAAGAGACTTCCTGCGAATCTAAAGTCATTACCTTCGCCTTCTTGATACTGATATTTAGAATCCATAATAATATAGAAATAACACAAGTTTTGACACCCTCCAATGTTAACCTCAGTTTCTAGCCAAATACACATCCTGAAGATCTCCAATTATTACATGTAAGTGTTGAATCCATTAAAACCATTCACGGGAGTCATTCACTCTACTCAAGTTTCAATTAAACTGATCAAACAAACCGAACGATTTGTGCCCCATTAGTACAACAACACCTAAGGAAGCAACCCATCCTTCTAAGTAGCCGAGTGATATCCTACTCCATACCCGTTACATCCCTTATAACAACAACTAATTCATCCAATATTTCTCAAATACCCGTAGAGCATAACACAACCCTTATCCAAAATCTCCTTTACTTGAGTCATCCTCGATCTCAACCTCTGTAAGCCACAATTGATTTGCCAATATACCTCAAACTGAAACTAATAAGACACTTAGCCGCAAAATCAACCTACCAATAGCAGACTCCACCATTTGGATCAAAGCCATAGGTCAAAGCACATAAAATATAATAATGCCCATACTCTATTGCTTCCATAATACCCTAGTGAGATTAAACTAAATCCTTTATAAGCTCGTGCAACACAAACTATCTAGTACTTCAAATCATCTGCAAATCTCGCATTCACCCTTGTAACAGTCAAGACAACTCTTATACACGATCCAAACTCAAACTGCAGCACATATAATTTACTGGTAAAGGAGGACTCGCTACAAAACAACATAGGGATCACACGCCCTCAGGACACCTCGCAGAAGATACCCACTTGCTTCTCCTCAAACTAACATCTCTCTATATCCTTCCACCGTCATAAACATCACACAATCGCTTAATCTTCCTGAGTCTTGTTACATATCGCGTTTTTCATACGTTAAAGTTTCGTCTTCATTAAATTGACATAAACTCGGGGATGATATTACCTTGATATTAGCATATCTATGTTATTTATACCAAGCAATAAGTAAGTGCCATGAAGGAAAGGGTACACGAATTAAAGAAAATGAGTTTCGTTGAAGGTTGTCGAATTGGGATAAACTAGGGGTCAAGCAATAATACCCGATACTTATGGACTAGTACCATGCAAGGTACTATATGACCACGATAGTATCTTGTATAAAGTATATTAAAAATAAGTAGAATTTTAAGTAATTTGAGGTCATTCTTAATTATGAGGGTAATTGGTTAATTACCGGGTAGCGGGATATTACCTAATTAATAAATAAATCCCAAAATGTGGCAGCAAACCCTTATTAATAAAATGACTATTAGTCATTTTATATGAGGTGGCATCTTAATGCCTTAATGCAAGACACCTCCTACTTTAAAACATTTCAAATCAAATCTTGCAAATTCATTTCAAAAGTTTCAATACAAAACCTAAAACGTGATTCATTCTTAAAACTCTTAGGAAAGCATTAACAGAGGAGGAAATGTTAGTTACTCTTAAATTTCATTCTCAAAAGACCCTCCAAAATATGATTTTAGTCATTAAGTAACGTAATTATCTTGTAGCAGCGTAAATCTTCAACAGTTAAATGATTATTTTTAGAATTTTAGCAACGTAAAATCTTGCGGTTCTAAGGGAGTATGGTGTATCTTTTTCAAGGACATTATACGGATTTTTCCCTACTCCAGATAAGTTAAGGCTAAGCTCTTCCTTCATTTTGCATGATTTCGTAATTACACAAGTTTGATAACGAGGCATAAAGAAAAATTCATGTCCCAAAATTTATAAGATGTATAAGGGGGTACGGTTCTGTTGCATCAATATTGCTGCAAACATCAGGAACAAGTAGAATTTTGATATCTAATTTCTATAAACATTAAAATAGTTTCACTAAACTATTAGATGTATAAAGAGGTTTATAAATCTATGCATAAAAAGTGAACAAAAAGATTTTGATCCAATATATACAATGAACTCAACTAATATCTTAGCTTATTGGGAAAGTACAAAGAGAAAGAAATGAATTCTTCTAAGTTTTGGGAAAAAAGAATTAATACGTTGCATTATAACTTTGTTAAATTATATACATCAATCATTATTTTTAAAAATATGACATAATGACAATTGAAATTGGAAGAATAATGCTTGAAACAATACAAAGAGTAATGATAAATAATAGTGCCAAAATAGAAATCTGTCCCAACTCTAGTATTATTTAGAATAATGACTTCTAGTCAAGAGAGCAGAGAGTCTATATATACAGTATTTTTATTACCATCAAGCTATAATCGATGGACAGACCCCTATTGGGCAACCTCTGATAAGATGGTAAGTTATATGCCGAGCC
This sequence comes from Nicotiana tabacum, assembly GCF_000715075.1. Lineage (NCBI taxonomy): Eukaryota > Viridiplantae > Streptophyta > Magnoliopsida > Solanales > Solanaceae > Nicotiana > Nicotiana tabacum. The sequence goes on from NC_134090.1 coordinate 173,915,957, forward strand.
CACTGTGGTCGAGTGCCTACAAGCGAGCCTAGTTGATCGAGATACATAGCTTAGTATGGCCAAGCGCCTATGGGCGAGCCTACTACGACAGAGCAGATATATATATACCGAGCATTATAAGGACGGGCATCTATTTTACTTACTATATTGAGAGAGTTGAGTTAGTATCAACATATGAGCATATTTACATATTATCTTTGACTTCTAGTTACTTTCAGTTGTTATATTATCAATTCAGTTTCAGCTTTCATTATATTGCCTTACATACTCGGTACATTATTTCGCATTGAGGTCCCTTTCTGGAGGCGCTGCATTTCATGCATGCATATTCAAAGAGACAAACGGGTAGACCTCCTCAGTAGGTGTTACCCGAGTTAAGCTTTATCGCTAAGCTCCCCTTCTTTTGGAGTTGCTGTGTCTAGTATTTTGGTGTACATCTTGTGTATATATGTAGATAGGTTATGGGTAGGTCGGGCCCTATTCTGATCATAATACATCTATTAGTAGAGGCTTTTAGACATATCCTGTCAGTTAGTGCAGTATGTTGGGCTTTTAGGCCCTTGTACATATATTTTGTTGGCTTGTCAGTTGTAGTAATTATGACGGCCTTGCCGGCCCAGCTTTATGTTGACATTTAGTTAGCATTGGTCTCTATTTAGTTTTATATTTTGCATCGCACATTATCTTGTAATGTGATCCATGGCCAAACTATGATGTTACATGTTCAGAGTCTCTTAGTCACAAGTGATACATCAGGATAGGTGAGGCACTGAGTGTCAGTATCGCCCCCAGTCTCGGGGCGTGACAAAAGTGGTATTAGAGCAGTTCTATCCTAGGGAGTCTACAAGTCGTGTCTAGTAGGGTCTTGCTTATAGATGTGTGGTGCACCACATTATATAAGCAGGGGACTACAAGGCATTTAGGAGTTGGTTACTCTTCTTTCAAATCTAAATCGTGTTATAGCACTGAGTTATACGAAATTCGAGTAAAACTTACGTGCTCACGTTTGCATGCATAGATGACGGTAACTAGGAAGACTACTTGTCATGACCCTAACCCAAACCCGGTCGTGATGGAGCCTCTCGTGAAGACAAAGCCAGCTAACTCTTCCCAATTCAATTTTAAACAATTAAACCATAAGAAATAAGTCTAAAGCATGATAACATAATCTAAAGTTTAAGTAGATAATAACATAATTTGAGGAATACAACCCCACATAGCCCGATACTGGGGTATCACTAGTCATGAGCATTTATAACTCCTAATACAAGTCTGAAAGAGTTTATAAGTTGTCACAAAATGTCAGATAAGAGATAGAAATGATAAAGAGGGAGAAACACGGGACTGCGAACGCCAAGCAGCTACCTCGTGGATTCTGAAATCTTCCTGGAGCTCTCAACTCGCACTAGCAGGATCTGCAATGCCTGAATCTGCACACGGGGTGTAGGGATTAAAGTGAGTACTTCAACTCGATGAGTAATAATCATAAATAAAGATTGAAAGCAGGAAATCACGTAAGGCACAATACATGCTATAATGAAGCAGTAAAACCATTAAAAATAGTGAATCAGTAAAGATACGAATAATCATTTAAGTTCAGTTTAAACTTCAAAAAATACCTTTTCAATAATTAAACAGATAATGACAGGCAATTAAGAAAGATAAACACATAAAGGTTCGCCCCTCGGGCATAGTATTAACAAATCCGCCCCTCGGGCAATATCTCAAAACAATACCAGCCCTACGGGCTACATCTCACATCATATTGAGTACTCGCGCTTACTGGGGGTGTGCAGACTGCTGGAGGGCCCTCTTACAACCCAGGCGCAATATCAAACCTTCTCGTGGAATCATCACTAGGCTCTCGGCCTCATATCAACAAGCCACCTCGTGGCGCACATATCTCAGGCCCTCGGCCTCAAATCAAGATCAGTGTTTCCTCACAACATAGGCCCTCGACCTTACTCAGTCAAAAATCCTCACAAACCACTCGGCAGTAGTAAAACATGATTCTCAGCCCAATTATAACATTTAAAAGTTCATTTAAGTGTTAAAACATAATAAACATGGCTGAGTATGAAAACAGTGAAATATAACATGACTGAGTACAAGTATAAAGCCAAAACTGTGAGAAAATATTGATAAAAATCCCCAAAGGGTTCAAATAGTTGGCACGAGGTACAAATATGGCATTCAACCCTAATCATGATGATAGGGAATAGATTTCAGTCAAATACGCGGTAAAATAGTCATTCGGGACGGACTAAGTCATAATCCCCAACAGTGCACGGCCCCACGCTCGTCATCAAGCGTGTGTGTCACCTCAATATAGCACAATGATGTACAAATCTAGGGTTTCATGCCCTTAGAACATCATTTATAATCATTACTCGCCTCGATCCGGTCAAATCTCTAGCCCATGATGCCTTTACCCCTCGAATCGGCCTCCACTCGCGTCGAATCTATCCAAAATCAGAATCACGACATCAAAATATGCTAAGGTAACGAAACCCAAGCAAAAATAATCAACATACGAGACAAATCACGAAATTACCAAAACCCAACCCCCGGGCCCACGTTTCGAAATTCGATAAAATTCATATCAACAGACTCCTTATCTCCCCACGAGTTCATATATATCAAAAGTACCAAAATCCAACCACAATAGGTCCCTCAAACCCTCAAGTCTAGGTCTCCAATACCAAGCCCTAGTTTCCCCAATTTTAACCCTTAAATTCCATTAATTATAGCTCTAATACGTGAAATAATACCATAGGTGTCACGACCCGGATTTCCCACCCTTTGGAGTCGTGATGACGCCTACTAATGTGAGCTAGGCTAGCCAATCCTTTAAACTAATTACTTTATTATCCATTTATTTCTTTTTACAAACATAAGGCGATAACGTATAAACAACGAAAATTTAAATTAAGCGAAAGAAAACAATAAAATATCTGAAATTTGTATCTATTATAACTGTTTAAGCCTTAATAACCCAAAACCTGGTGTCACAGTACCATAGACGGTCTAAGACTGCTAAATACAAGGTCTGAAGATAAAAGACACACTGTTTCTGAAGCAGAAAGATGAAATAGGAAATAAAAGATAGAGGAGATGGTAGGGCATGCGAACGCCTGCAGGTCTACCTTGGATCTCCGCGAGGACTGAAGGTAGCCTCCACACTACGGTCCAAAAGCTGCTCAGGGATCTTCACATAGTGCAGAGTGTAGTATCAGCACAACTGACACCATGTGCTGGTAAGTGTCTAGCCTAACCTTGGCGAAGTAGTGACGAGGCTAGGACCAGACTACAAAACAAACTTGTGCAGTTCAAATATATATACAACGGAAAAGAAGTACAGAAATAATCAGACAAAATGGGAGGGGGAGCATGTTGTGGGTGAGATAACAGTTCCGAGTAGAAAGACATCAAATAGACGAAAGAAACAACATAACTCGGATATCAATAAACAATCAGAAATCAATAAATGCACGACATCACCCTTCGTGCTTATACTCTCGTCCTCACCAAAGCAATCATATAATAAAAATGTGCATGGCATCACCCTTCATGCTTTTACTCTCTTTCTTCTCCATATAATCAATAAAATTGGCACGGAATGGTACATCGTGCATGCACGGCATCACCCTTCGTGCTTTACACTCTTTCCTCACAATAATACACGGCATCACCCTTCGTGCTTTACACTTTTTCCTCACAAAACAAACAATGCACGGCATCACCCTTCCTGATTTAACTCTCTTCTTCACCCAAACAACAATCACGAATAATAGGGCAAGGAAATAAATGAAATTTACAATAAAAATCCCAGCAAGGGTACAACAATTCAACAATTAAATCCCGGCAAGGGAACAACATCATTAACATCAACATCCCGGCAAGGGAGATAGCAAATAAATCAACAAGCCCCGCAAGGGTGACAACATAATGATCTCTTCTCTTTCTCATTTTTACTTCGCGATTCACTTCACAACTCGAGCCAATGCTCTAGAGGTTCAATTATCACTTATACCTTCACAACTCATTTCACAACTCGAGCCAATGCTATAAAAGTTCAATTATCACTTATACTTTCACAATTCATTATACAACTTGATCCAACACTCCTCAATGTTCATAGGCCACAATTCTTTCCACAAACTTTAGCAACAAATAGAACCATCACCAAGGCATGAAAGATACAAAAAACTCATGATAATCACAATACAAAAGACTCACGGGCATGCTAGACACCAACGTATAGATACTCGTCACCATGCCTATACGTCGTACTCAACAATTACCACATAGCAAATAGGAATCGACTCCTAATACCTCAAGCTAAGGTTAGACCAAACACTTACCTCAAACTTCCACGTCCAACTCAAGCCTCAAACACCGCTTTTCCTTTTGAATTTGGCTCCAAATCAATTGTATATAGACATAATCGACTTAATAACATCAATAAATGCTAAACAATTCAATTCCAATGCTTAATTATAGCTTTCCCATCAATCTTCCAGAAAAGTCAAAAATCGACTGAGGGCCCGCTTGGTCAAAACATGAGGTTTGGACCAAAACTCGATCACCCATTTACCCACGAGCCCGAATATATAATTTGTTTTTAAATCTGACCCCAAATCGAGGTCAAATTCCCAAATAATCAAAAAGCTCTAACTCTACCCAAATCCCTAATTTTTTACCCTTAATCTCATGTTTTAGGCCTAGAAATCTAATGGGTGTTGATAAATATGGAAGAAAACGAGCTTAGGATTACATACCTATGAAGCTATGGTAAAGTTTCTCTTCAAAAATCGCCCAAGAAGTGTGGAGAAGAAGAAGTTGTGAAAATGGTGAAATTCCCGTAATACATTATGTTTTTGAACTTAAAAATAACTGGGCGGATTTTGGCCTATGCGATCGCAAAGAAAGGAATGCGATCGCATAGGGTAAGGGAGATTGGTCACTGCGATCAAGTTCAAGGTCGTGCGATTGCATAGAAGAAAACGGGTTTCCTTCCCAGGCTTGGTTTAATACATCGCGATCGCGGAAGAAACAATGTGATCGCATAGAACAAATTGTGACTTCCCAGAATTTACTCGACGCGATCGTGGAAGGACCTATGCGATCGCATAGCACAAAATAGGACCCCTGAAGTTTACACTATGCGATCACGAGCCTTCCTATGCGATCGCATAGTACAGAATAACTGGACACCAGCAACAGCAGAAAACCAGATTTTGCTAAGTCTAAATCACCCCGACACCTATCCAAAACTCACCCGAGCCCTCGGGGCTCCAAACAAAATATACACACAACCTCAAAAACATCCTACAAACTTATTCGTGTAATCAAATCACCAAAATAACATCATGAACATCGAATTAAACCTCAAAATCAATGAAATTTCTCAAAACTTCTTTAAATATCAAATTTTGCATTTAAGGTCCGAATCACATCAAATGGATTTCGTTTCTTACCAAACTTTACCGACAACACATATAGATCATATTGAACCTATACCGAGATCCGGAACCATAATACGGGCTCGATACCATAGGTTTCACATAACATTTCAGTTTCAAAAACCTTTATATTTTTCAGAAAATAATTTCTTTTAAAAATTTATTTCTCGGACTTGGGACCTCGGAATTTGATTTCGGGCATACGCCCAAGTCTCATATTTTCCTACGGACCCTCTGGGACCGTAAAATCACGGGTCCGGGTCCGTTTACCTAAAATGTTGACCGAAGTCAACTTAATTCATTTTATAGCCAAAATTTATCTTTTTGTCTCACCGATTTTCACATAATAGATTTTCGGCTATGCATCTGGACTGCGCACGCAAATAAAGGTGATGCTAAAAAAGGTTTTTAAGGCCTCGGAATGCAGAATTTTATTTAAAAATAAGTGACCTTTATGGTCGTCATAATAGGAACGAGTTTTAGGTCCAAAATCCGTACCTCAATGAAGTTTCCTTGAAATCCCTCTTCAAAATCATCCAAAAAGCTTCAAAGCCGACTTAAAAATGGTGAAAGAGCTTAAAAATCGCGAAGGATACAATTTATACCTTCTGGCCCAGGCTGTTTAATCTGCAGCCATATAACCGCTTCTGCGGTACCGCATTTGCGTTCCTTGAAACACTTCGGCAGAAATCACATAAACTGCCCACTCAGCATCCGCGATGAAATATCCACACCTGCACCATCGCAGGTGCGGCTCCTAGACCGCTTCTGCGGTTCCTGCTAACTTCCTAGCTTTCGCTTCTACGACCACTTTCCTGCATATGCAGCGTCGCACCTGCAGTCCTTAATCCGCAGGTGCTGAAATACCAGAAGCAATAAAAATCTGCAGCTCATCAAAAATCCCAACTCTCCGTCAACCATCTGAAATCACCTCGAGCCCCCCCGGGACCCTAACTAAAAGCACCAACATATCCCAAAACCTTATTCAAACTTGTACCAATCTTCAAAACACCTCAAACAACACTGAATCAACCACAACACATCGGATTCAAGCTTATCCAAAATCTTTCGAATTTCACATTTGATCAAAAACCCAACCAAACCACGTCCGAATGACCTGAAATTTTGCACACGCATCCCAATTGACACAACGGAACTACTGCAACTCTCAGAATTCCATTCAGACCCCTATATCAAAATCTCACCTACCAACTGGAAATCGCCAAAATATCAACTTCGTCAATTCAAGCTTAATCTACTCCAAACCTCTGAAACTCATTCTGATCAAGCTTCTAAGTCCCAAATCACCTCCCGAAGCTATCCGAACCATGGGAACTCACATCCGAGCCCTCTAACACATAAGTCAACATCCGGTTAACTTTTCCATCTTAAGCTTCCTCAAAAGAGACAAAGTGTCTCAAACCTTACCAAGTCCTTTCCGAACCCGAGCCAACCAACCCAATCACATATAGAACCTATAGACAAAGCAATAAGAAGCAAAAATGGGGGAAACAGAGTAGTAACTCATGAGACGACTGGTCGGGTCATCACATCCTCCCCAACTTAAACAAACGTTCATCCTCGAATGAGTCAAGAAACATACCAGAAGCCTCAAACAGGTGAGGATATATGCTCTGCATCTCCCGCTCGGTCTCCCAGGTAGCCTCCTCCACGGGCCGACCTCTCCACTGCACTTTCACTGAAGCTATATCCTTTGACCTCAACTTTCGAACCTAACGACCCAAAATAGTTATTGGCTCCACATCATAAGTCAAATCATCATCCAACTGAACCATGCTAAAATCCAGAACATGAAACGGATCCCCAATATACTTTCGAAACATAGAAACATGAAATATCGGATGCACACTCGACAAGCTGGGCGGCAAAGCAAGCTCATAAGCCACCACCCCAATCCTCCGAAGCACATCAAAAGGCCCAATGAACCTAGGACTCAATTTACCTTTCTTCCCAAATCTCATAACACCCTTCATGGGCGAAACCTTCAACAGAACCTTTTCACCAACCATGTAGGACACATCTCGAACCTTCTTGTTAGCATAAATATTTTGCCTCGATTGCATTGTACGAAGCCTCTCCTAAATCATCTTTACCTTTTACAAAGCATCCTGCACCAAGTCTATCCCCAAAAGCCTAGCCTCACCCGGCTCAAACTAACCAACTAGAGATCTACATCGTCTCCTATACAGAGCCTCATATGGAGCCATTTGAATACTTGACTGGTAACTGTTGTTCTAAGAAAACTCTGCAAGCGGTAGAAACTAATCCTATGACCCTATGAAATCAATGACACAAGCAAACAACTTGTCCTCCAATATCTGAATAGTACGCTCGGACTGCCCGTCCATCTGAGGGTTAAAAGTTTTGCTCAACTCAATCTGAGTACCCAACACTCGCTGCACAGACCTCCAAAACTACGAAGTTAACTGAGTGACCCTATCATAAATGATTGAAACTGGGACACCATGCAAACAAACAATCTCTGGGATATAGATCTCTGCCAACCGTTCTGAAGAATAGGTAGTACACACAAGAATGAAGTGCGCGGACTTGGTCAGCTGATCCACAATAACCCAAATAGCATCAAACTTCTTCAAAGTCTGTGGAAGTCCAACTACAAAGTCCATAGTGATACTTTCCTACTTCCACTATGGAATATCCATCCGCAGAAGCAAGCCACCCGGTCTCTGATGCTCATATTTCACCTGCTGACAATTGAGTCACTGAGCTACAAATCCCACAATGTCTTTCTTCATTCTTCTTCACCAATAATGCTGCCTCAAATCTTGATACATCTTCGCGGCACCCAGATAAATGGAATACCGTGAGCTATGGGCCTCCTACAGAATCAACTCCCGAAACCCATCTACATTGGGCACACAAATCCGGCCCTGCATCCTCAACACTCCATCACCACCAATAGTTACAGCTCTGGCATCATCGTGCTGAACTCTGTCCTTAAGGACAAGCATGCGGATCATCATACAGGTGCTCTTTAATGCGAATATATAAGGAAGACCGAGAAACCACACAAACCAATACCCGACTAGGCTCCGAAATATCTAACCTCATGAACCAATTGTCCAAGGCCTTAACATCAACTGCAAGAGGTCTCTCCCCAACTGGTATATATGCCAAACTCCCCATACTCATTGCCTTTTGGCTCAAAGCATCGGCCACCACATTGGGCTTTCCCGAATGATACAATATAGTGATATCATAATTCTTTAGCAACTCTAACCATCTTCGCTACCTCAAATTAAGATCCTTTTGCTTGAATAAGTATTGAAATCTATGATGATCAGTAAACACCTCACATGACACACCATACAAGTAATGACTCCAAATCTTCAATGCGTGAACTATGGCAGCCAACTCCAAATCATGAATGGGGTAGTTCTTCTCATGGGGCTTCAACTGACGAGAAGCATAAGCTATAACTCTACCATCCTGCATCAACACACAACCAATACCAACTCTCGAAGCATCACAATACACGATATATGAACCTGAAGCTGATGGAAAAACCAACACTAGAGTTGTGGTCAAGGCTGTCTTGAGCTTCTGAAAGCTCTCTTCACACTCATCCAACCACATAAATGAAGCACCCTTCTGAGTCAGCTTGGTCAAGGGCGATGCGATAGATGAGAACCCCTGAACAAATCGGCGATAATAGCCTGCCAAACCAAGGAAACTATGAATCTCTGTGGCTGAGAACGGTTTGGGCCAACTCTGAACTACCTCTATCTTCTTCGGATCAACCTGAATACCCTCGTTGGATACCACGTGCTCCAAGAAAGCCACTGAACTGAGCCAAAACTCACTCTTGGAGAATTTTGCATAAAGCTACGCCTCCCTCAATCTCTGCAACACAACTCTCAAATGTTCCACGCGCTCCTCCTGACTATGCGACTACACAAGAATATCATCAATGAAGACAATCACGAACGAATCAAGATAAGGCCGAAACATATTGTTCATCAAATGCATAAACGTCGCTGGGGCATTGGTCAGACCAAAAGACATCACCAAGAACTCATAATAACCATATCGGGTCCTGAAAGGTGTCTTAAGAATATTCGAGTCCTTGATCTTCAACTGGTGATACCTTGAACGGAGATCAATCTTGGAGAATACTCTTGCTCCCTGAAGCTGGTCGAATAAATCATCAATGCAAGGCAAAGGATACTTGTTCTTAACTGTTACCTTGTTCAATTACCTATAATCAATGTTCATCCTCATAATGCCATCCTTCTTCTTCACAAATATAACCGGCGCACTAGGCCGAATGAGCCGCTTATCCAGGAGTTCCTGAAGCTGCTCCTTCAACTCCGCTGGTGCCATACGATATGACGAAATAGAAATAGGATGAGTTCCCGGCACCAGGTCAATACCAAAATCAATATCACTATTCGGTGGCATGTCCGGCAGGTATGTAAGAAACACATCAGGAAAATTCCTCACAACTGGAACAGAATAAATACTGGGAGCCTCAGCACTGGCATCCCTCACAAAGGCTAGATACGAAAGGCAACCTTTCCCAACCATATGCTAGGCCTTCAAGCATGTGATCACTCTGCTAGGAACATAATCAGTCATGCCTCTCCACTCAATCCGTGGCACACCCAGTATAGCCAATGTGCCTAGGTGTTGGAGAAGGGGACTAAAGGGAACCCCTCACATCGGAATTACTAGCTGATGCACCTGGCATAGAGGAGCCCTGAACTGATGGAGCACGGGATGAACTCTGAGCTAGAAGGGCACTAAGTGATGACAAGCCCTGATGAGAACTATGAGAACCATGACCCGATGACGCCCCATGATAACCTGGGCGAGTCGGCTAAGCATGCCTGACCTCTCAAAAGAGCACCAGTATAACTACTATATCCTCGAGGCCTCTTGGCCTCCCTCTCCTCTCACTCTTAGAGACAAACAGACTCAATCTTATGGGCAATATCCACAACCTCCACGAGAAAAGCACCAGTCACCCTTTCCCTGGTCATGAGAATATGAAGCTGATAAGTGAGGCCATCAACAAACCTCCTAATCCACTCTCTATCTATCGGAACCAACCAAATGTCATGACGAGATACTCGAAGAACCTCAACTCATACTATGACATAGTTATCTCTCCCTGACGCAACCACTCAAACTGCCTGCGCAGCTCCTGTCTGCGAGACTGCGGCATATACTTCTCCAGAAAGAGAACGTAGAATTGCTGTCAGGTAAGGGGTGATGCACCAACAGGCCTACGCCTCTTAAAATCCTCCCACCAAGTGAAGGCAGCTCCAGAAAACTGATAAGTAGTAAAAGCAACCTCGCTGGTCTCTAGAATACCTACTGTACGAAGCATCCTCTGACACTTATCCAAGAAACCCTGGGCATCCTCGCCCTCTTCACCACTGAAGGTCGGAGGCTGAAGTCTACCAAACCTCTCCAACCTACACTACTCATCCTCTAGCATGGCAGGAACTACATAGTCTTGAGCAGCTATAACCGGCTGGGCTGGATGTGCCCCCAACGTCTGATGTCCCTGCACGACCTGCTCAGGTGTGCGAGCAGCAAAAGTATGATTATCTCCCCCGGCCTGAGAAATAGTTGCAGCTATAGTGGCTGATACCGCCTGAGCTAGGCCAGTGTAAACTGATAAAATCTGAGCCAAAGCCTCCTAAAGACCCGGAATCACGATGGGCACAGTTGGTGCCTAAGCTGGTGATGCTGGAGCGTCCATAACTATAACCTGATCATGAACTGGGGCGAGTGGTGGATCTGCATGTGCTGCCCTAGCTACTGTGGGGGCCATACATCTGCCCCTACCACGACCACGTCCTCGGCCTCTAGTGGCTACAGCTGGTGGCATTGGTGGTCGTCCATCCTGACCAGTAGTACGTGTCCTCACCATCTGTGAGAGAATAGAATAATAGAAGTTTAGTGCTCGGATCAACAAATTCACATGATAAAAATTTCAAGAATATGAAGTTTTTTTTCCTAAAGGTTCTGCAGCCTCTCGACGATAAATACAAATGTCACTGTACCGATCCGCGAGACTCTACTAAACCTTCTAATGACTCGGGAAACATATGCAACCTAGGCTCATATACCAACTTGTCACGACCCTAACCTGGACCCGATCGTGATGGCGCCTCTCGTGAAGGCAAGGCCAGCCAATTCTTCCCAATTTAATTTTAAAGAGTTAAACCATAAGAAATAAGTCTAAAGCATAATCAAATAATCCAAAGATTAAGTAGATAACAACATAATTTGCAGAATACAACCCCACACAGCCCGATACCGGGGTGTCACTCGTCATGAGCATCTATAACTCCTAATACAAGTCTGAAAGAGTCTATAAGCTCTTACAAAATGTCTGATAAGAGATAGAAATGATAAAGAGGGAGAAACACGGGACTGTGGACACCAAACAACTACCTTGTGGACTCCAAAATCTGCCTGGAGCTCTCAACTCGCGCTGGCAGGATTCGCAATGCCTGAATCTACACACGGGGTGCAGAGAGTAAAGTGAATACTCAAACTCGGTGAGTATTAATCATAAATAAAGACTGAAAGCAGGAAATCACGTAAGGCACAATACATGCTATAATGAAGTAGTAAAACCATTAAAATAGTGAATCAGTAAAGATACGAATAATCATTTAAGTTCAGTTTAAACTTCGGAAAATACCTTTTCAACAATTAAACAGATATTGACAGGCAATTAAGAAAGATAAACACATAAAGGTTCGCCTCTCAGGCACAGTATCAACAAATCTGCCCCTCAGGCAATATCTCAGAACAATACCAATCCCTGGGGATACATCTCATTTTACAATAGGTACTCGCGCTTACTGGGGGTGTGCAGACTCCTGGAGGGGACCCTTACGGCCCAAGCGCAATATCAGGCCACTCGTGGCATCATCACTAGGCTCTCAGCCTCATATCAACAAGCCACCTCGTGGCGCATATATCTCAGGCACTCGACCTCAAATCAAGATCAGTGTTTCCTCACAACATAGGGCCTCGGCGTTACTCAGTCAAAAATCCTCACAAGCCACTCGACAGTAGTAAATCATGATTCTCAGCCCAATTATCATTTAAAAGTTAATTTAAGTGTTAAAACATAGTAAACATGGCTGAGTATGAGAGCAGTGAAATATAACATGACTGAGTTCAAGTATAAAGCCAAAATAGTGAGGAAATATTGATAAAAATCCCCGAAGGGTTCAAATAGTTGGTACGAGGCCCAAATATGAGATTCAACCCAAATCATGATGATAGCAAATAGATTTCAGTCAAATATGCGGTAAAATAGTCATTCGAGACGGACTAAGTCACAATCCCCACGCTCGTCATCAAGTATGTGTGTCACCTCAATGTAGCACAATAATGCGCAAATCCGGTGTTTCATACCCTCAGATCATCATTTATAATCATTACTCACCTTGATCCGGTCAAATCTTTAGCCCACGACGCCTTTGACCCTCGAATCGGCCTCCACTCGTGTCAAATCTATCCAAAATTAGAATCACGGCGTCAAAATATGCTAAGGTAACGAAGCACAAGCAAAAATAATCAACATACGACACAAATCACGAAATTACCAAAACCCGACCCCCGGGCCCACATCTCAGAATTTGATAAATTTCCCGTCAACGGACTCCTTATCTCCCCACGGGTTCTCACATATCAAAAGTACCAAAATCCGACCATGTTAGGTCCCTCAAACCCTCAAGTCTAGGTCTGCAATACCAAGCCCTAGTTTTCCCAATTTTAACCCTTAAATTCCATTAATTATAGCTCTAATCCGTGAAATAATACCATAGGAATGAGTTTTAGGTCAAAAATTCTTACCTCAATGAAGTTACCTTGAAATCCCTCTTCAAAATCATCCAAAAAGCTTCAAAGCTGACTTTAAAATGGTGAAAGAGCTCAAAAATCGCGAAGGATACAATTTATACCTTCTGGCCCAGGCATTTTCATCTACAGCCATATAACCGCTTTTGCAGTACCGCATTTGTGTTCCTTGAACCGTTTCTGTAGAAATCACTTATACTGTCCACTCAACATTCACGATGATATATCCGTACGTGCGCCATCGTAGGTGCGGCTCCTAGACCGCTTCTGCGGTTCCTGCCAACTGCCCATTTTTTGCTTCTGCGACCACTTTTCCGCATATGCGGCGTCGCACCTGCGGTCCCCAATTTGCAGGTGCGAAAATACTAGAAGCAGCAAAAATCTACAGCTCATCAAAAACCCTAACTCTCCGTCAACCATACGAAATCACCCCGAGGCCCCCGAAACCTCAACCAAAAGCAGCAACATATCCCAAAAACTTATTCAAACTTTTACCAATCTTCATAACACCTCAAATAACACCGAATCAACTACAACACATCAAATTCAAGCATAAGTTTCAAAAATCTTCCAAATTTCTCTTTTGATCAAAACCCCAACCAAACCACGTCCGAATGACCTGAAATTTTGCACACACATCCCGATTGACACAACAGAACTACTGCAACTCTTGAAATTCCATTCCGACCCCTATATCAAAATCTCACATACCAACCAAAAATCACCAAAATATCAACATCGCCAATTCAAGCCTAAATCTACTCCGAAACTTATTCCGATCACGCTCATAAGTCCCAAATCACCTCCCAAAGCTATCCAAACCATCGAAACTCACATCCGAGCCCTCTAACACATAAAACAACATCCGGTTGACTTTTCCAACTTAAACTTTCTCAAAAGAGACTAAGTGTCTCAAACATTACCAAGTCCTTTTCGAACTCGAACCAACCAACCCAATCACATATAGAACCGATAGACAATGCAATAAGAAGTAAAAATTGGGGGAAATGGAGCGGTAACTCATGAGATGACTGGATGGGTCATCACACTACTGCTAGCCAGAGGAGAGAAACTATAGTAGGTGAGGGGACTAGCAGGGTATCCCTAACTGATAGGGCCGAATTGGAGTCACAGGGAGAAACCCCTACCCAGCAATTACCGGCTCCTCCGCCACCTGAGGATATTCCTAGGGACCCCGCTCATCCAGGTCCCCCTCCTCTTCCATCAGATCAGTACTTAAGGAGTGCGGTGCATTTGTTGGCACAAATGGTATCTACCCAACAACAAACTAGGGTATCCGCTAGTACAGGACCTTCCGAGGGATCTAGGAGTTCGATGGTCTGAGAGTTTATTGCTTTGAGTCCCCAGAGTTCAAGGGGACAGATCAAAGGGACGACCCGCAGGATTTCATAGATCAGCTTCCTAGGATCTTTCGGGTTATGCATGCTTTGGAGAAAGAGGCAATTTAGTTAGCCGTTTTTTGACTCCGAGATATAGCCATCCTTTGGTATGAGGGATGGGAAAGGTCAAGGGGACGCTCCTGCTATTAGGGAGAATTTTTCAGATGCCTTTCTTAATCAGTATTTACTGTGGGAGATCCGATAGGCCCAAGTCGATCAGTTTCTAGCCCTCAAGGAGGGCAATATGAGTGTTTGAGAGTATAGTCTCCGTTTTGACTCATTGGCCAGATATGCACCATCCATAGTTGCTACTATGTGGTATAGGATCCACAAGTTTATAGTTGGGTTGGCCCCAGAGTTGATCGAGGCATGTGCCACCGCTATATTACAGGATAGTATAGATATCTCCCGGATTAAGGCATTTGCCCAGAATATAGAAAGGGGTAGGCACCGCCAACAGGGTACGGAGAGGACTGAGTCAGGGCAGCGTAAGAGGATGAGATTTGTTAGGTCTTAGGAGTAGTCTAAAGGTTGTTACAGGCCTAGTACTTCGAATGACCACCTAGACCTCCGCCACCTCAGTCACATGGTTATAGGTATGACTGTTATACTCAGTCAGGACCAGGTAAGAACTTCCAAGCATCAAGTTTGCAGCGACAATGAGGTTCAGGGCATACATGGCCATTCCCTACGATGTGCCATTTGTGGTAGAGGACACTTGGGCCAATGCCGAGCCGGTTCCGATGCTTGTTATACATGTGGACGTCTAGGGAATATGATGCGAGCTTGCCCAAATATAGATTCTGGGGTACGACACAACCAACAAATTCAATAACAGGATCAGCTATGTCCGTGCATGCTTCAGGGTGCGAGTCTCAGTCTTCGGCTGGTAGAGGTCGAGGCAAAGGTAGAAGGTCATGTTCAATTGGTAACTTGAATTGTATCAATGCGCTAACGGGTTGACAGGACCAAGAGTCCTCATCAAACATTATGACAGGTATGTTGACTATTTGTTCTCACAGTGTTTATGCCTTGATAGGCCCAGGATCTACTTTATCATGTATTACCCCATTTGTCGCGGGGAAATTTTGTATAGTGCCTGAAATTCTAAGTGATCCTTCTGCGGTATCTACACTGGTTGGAGAATTGATTATTGCTAGACGGGTTTACCGAGGTTGTACGGTGACAGTTTGTGGTCGTCAGACCTCAGCCAACCTAGTTGAGCTGGAGATGTTGAATTTTGATGCTATCATGGGCATAGACTGGTTGGCAGTTTGTTATACCACAGTTGATTGTCGAGCAAAGACATCTAGATTTTATTTTCTAGGTGAGCTAGTCCTTGAATGGGTAAGTAATACAGCGGCACCCAGAGGTAGATTTAATTCCTATCTGAAATTGAGAAAAATGATCGCAAAAGGGTGAATTTACCATATTGTGTGAGTTAAAGATGCAGATGCTGAGATACCTACACTTCAATCTATTCCAATTGTCAAAGAGTACACAGATGTATTTCTAGATGAACTTCCAGGTATTCCTCCAGAGCGAGAGATTGATTATGGCATCGATTTGCTTCCGGGAACGCAACCAATATCCATCCCTCCATATTGAATGGCACCAGCCAAATTGAAGGAGTTAAAGGAGCGGCTAAAAGATTTACTGAATAAAGGTTTCATCAGACCTAGTACCTCACCTTGGGGTGCATCGATACTGTTTGTACGAAAGAAAGACGGCTCGCTAAGGATGTGTATCGATTATAGGAAACTGAACAAGGTAACTATTAAGAATAAGTATCCACTTCCAAGTATAGACGACTTGTTTGATCAGTTTCAAAGAGCTAAATGCTTTTTAAAATAGATTTGAGGTCGGGGTACCACCAGGTCAAAGTTCGGGAGAAAGATACTCCCAAGACAACCTTTAGGACCCGATATGGCCACTTCAAGTTCCTTGTCATGTTCTTTGGGTTGACGAATGCACCTGCCATATTTATGGACTTGATGAATAGCCTATTCCTCCTTGAGAGCCGTTAAACTCTTGCAACTCTTGGATCCTTCCTCCCCGGTTTTTCATTTCCTCGGATCGTTGTAGTCTTTCATTTTCTCGGATCGCCATCACCGACTTTTCTTACACCACCGTCAAACATCGTCAACAACTAAAATAACCACCGGGGAAATTCTCGAAGTTGTGTAGACAAGTTAGGCGCACGAGCACTAGCAAAGGAGAGCAACCAGGACTAGCGTCTGCAACGGGCGGTGGGAAGCGGTACGTGAGTGTACAACTACATCAAGTACAACAAATCAACACAGGTTTGGTTCTCGGGAGTTGGTACCTCCTGTTCTACTGTCTCCCTTTTGCTGTTAGCTAAATTGATGTTACTTTGGTTCACAATTGTTCAATCATTCAACTAGTGTACTTGTAGTCACTTGTTTCCTTCTAGTTTGATTCGTTGTTCGTTGTGCACTAGTGAGTCTTCTTGAGATTTGTCGTAGGTGTAGTGGCTGCAATCTGGGATGATAGATTAAGGGCATGTCGTCGGATAGGACATAGTGTGGGGTCGGGGTCAGGGTATTGGACGGGAGGTAGGGGAGGTAGAGGGGACAAGGGAGCCTATAGGTTGAGAATCGGGTCATGGAACATAGGTTCGCTAATGAGTAAGTCTATAGAGTTGGCGAAGATACTTCAGAAGAGGAATATTAATATAGCGTGTGTCTAGGAGACTAGATGGGTTGGATCGAGGGCGAAAAACGTGGATGGGTATAAGTTATGGTACTCTGGAGTCCTGATGGGTAAGAATGGAGTGGGTATCCTGGTAGATAACCATCTTAGAGATTCGGTGGTAGAGGTTAGGTGGGTGAATGATAGACTAATGACTATTAAATTGGTGGTGGGTAAGTGTACTTTAAATGTCGTTAGCACGTACGCGCCGCAAGTAGGCTTGGATGAGGAGATTAAAAGGCGTTTTTGGGAGGGGTTGGATGACATTGTTCGTAGTATTCCGCCTTCGGAGAGGTTATTATTGGAGGAGATTTCAACGGTCGTATTAGGTCATCCGTAGTTGGTTATACTGAGGTGCATAGCGGCTTTGGTGTCGGCAAGCGGAACGAAGGGGGCACTTCGCTGTTGGACTTTACTAAGGCATTCGATCTAGTAATTGTGAACTCAAGTTTTTCGAAGCGGGATGAGCATTTGGTTACTTACAAAAGTTAGGTGGCGAAGACTCAGATTGACTATCTCCTTCTCAGGAGATGCGACGGAAGGTTGTGCGAGGATTGCAATGTTATCCCAGGTGAGACCCTAGCAATGCAACATAGGCTTTTGGTGATGGACATTGGTATTAGGATAAGGAGAAAGAAGAGGTTAGTACAAGGCCGTCTGAGGATTAGGTGGGGCGCCTTGACTAAGGATAAAGCTCAGGAGTTGGAAGGAAGGTTATCGGCAATGGGAGATTGGAGAAGTAGTGGGGACGCAAACACTATGTGGTCAACGATGGCTGATTGTATAAAGAAGGAAGCGAGAGAGGTGTTAGGGATATCTTTGGGCCGCACCGGTGGCCACAAAGGAGACTGGTGGTGGAATGCAATTGTCCAAGATAAAGTGGAAGCGAAGAAGGAGGCGTAACTGCAGTTCATAAGGAGCTCTGGAGAGGATGAGAAGAGAGCGAACATTGAGATATATAAGGTAGCTAGGAAGGAGGCGAAGATGGAAGTAATGGAGGCTAAGATGGCACCTTTTGCTCGTATCTATGAGGAACTAGGGAACAAAGGAGGGGAGAAGAAGTTATTCTGACTCACTAAGGTTAGATAGAGGACGGCTCAGGATCTGGACCAAGTGTGGTGCATAAAAGATGATGACGGCAAAGTTTTGATAGGGGATGACCAGATTAAGAGGAGATGGCAGACCTACTTTCATAAACTTCTAAATGAAGAAGGGAATCAGGATATTGTGCTAGGTGAATTGAGAAATGCCAACAGCCCCCATGAATTAAGTTATTGTAGGGACATTAAGGTCAATGAGGTCATGGAGGCAATGCGTAAGATGAGGAGGGACAGAGCTACCGGGCCAGACGAAATTCCGGTTGAACTTTAGTGGTGTGTGGATAGAGTAGGCTTGGGATGGCTTACTGGGTTGTTTAATGTTATATTCAAGACTAATAAGATGCTTGAAGAATGGAGGTGGAGTACAATGGTTCCGTTGTATAAGAACAAAGGCGATGCTAAGAGCAGTAACAACTATAGAGGTATCAAATTATTGAGTCATACCATGAAAGTCTGGGAGAGAGTGGTAGAAATGAGAGTGCGAAGGACGGTGTCTATTTCAGGTAACCAGTTCTGGCTCATGCCGGGGCGATCTACCACAAAAACTATCCACCTTATTAGGAAGAGGATGGAACAATACAGGGATAAGAAGAAGGATCTCCACATGGTGTTTATCGATCTAGAGAAAGCGTACGACAGGGTTCCTAGGGAGGTCATATGGAGATTCCTAGAGGTTAAAGGGGTCCCGGTTGACTACATTAGGGTGATTAAAGACATGTAAGATGGAGCTAAGACTCGGGTTAGGACAGTAGGAGGCGACTCTGACCATTCTTCTGTTGTTACGGGGTTGAACCAAGGGTCTACGTTCAGCCCTTTCCTATTTGCCCTGGTGATGGATGCCACAACACATTATATTCAAGGGGAGGTGCCATGGTGCATGCTATTTGCTGATGACATAGTCCTAATTGACGAGACACGACACAGTGTCAATGAGAGGCTAGAGGTTTGGAGACATGCCCTTGAGTCTAAAGGTTTCAGCCTGAGCAAGTACCTCAAGTGCAAATTTAGGGCCGAGCCGACGGAAGCAGGAGTGGAAGTGAGGCTCGACTCTCAAGTTATCCCTAAGAGGGGTAGTTTCAAGTACCTTGGGTCAGTTATTCAGGGGACCGAGGAGATCGATGAAGATGTCACACATCGTATAGGGGTGGGTGGATGAAGTGGAGGTTAGCAACGGGAGTCTTGTGTGACAAGAAGTGCCACAGTTACTAAAATGTAAGTTTTATAGAGCAGTGGTTAGGCCTGCTATGTTGTATGGGACCGAGTGTTGGCCAGTTAAAAATTCACACATCCAGAAGATGAAAGTAGCAGAGATGAGTATGCTAAGGTGGATGTGTGGGCATACAAGGATGGACAAGATTAGGAATGAAGATATTCGAGAGAAGGTGGGTGTGGCCCCAATGGAGGACAAGATGCGGGAAGCAAGACTCAGATGGTTCGGGCACATTCAAAGGAGAAGCACTGATGCACCAGTAAGGAGGTGTGAGCGATTTGCTGTGGTGGGCACGAGGAGAGGTAGAGGGAGACCTAAGAAGTATTGGGGGTAGGTGATCAGGCAGGACATGGCACGACTTAGGATTTCTGAGGATATGGCCCTTGACAGGGAATTTTAGAGGTCGAGCATTAAGGTTGTAGGTTAGGGGGAAGTTTGTGAATATTACTACAGCTCACTAGAGGGACACTAGCCATTTAGGAGTTAGACTTAGGATGCTACTGATCAGCTACTGATGTAGGGTTGTATCTGTTGGATATTAGTATACCTTACATCCTTTTCGTATTTCCTATATTTCTTATATTGTTGTTATTTTGTTATTTTATGTTATGTATTTTATGTTATTTACTATGAGTCTATTGATAGTACTAATATATTATCTCGTGTTGCTCTCTTGAGCCGAGGGTCTCTTGGAAACAGCCTCTCTGCCCCTCGGGGTATGGGTAAGGTCTGCGTACATATTACCCTCCCCAGACCCCACTTGTGGGATTATACTGGGATGTTGTTGTTGTTGTTGTTGATGAATAGCCTATTCCGACCATATTTAGATATGTTCATGATAGTCTTTATTGATGATATTATGGTTTATTCACGTTCAGAGGATGAGCATGTGGACTACCTGTAAGCGGTATTCCAAACCCTCCGTGATAATAAATTGTATGCTAACTTTTCTAAGTGTGAGTTCTGGTTGAAGTTTGTAGCATTCCTGGGGCACATTATATCTGATGGAGGTACAAAGGTAGACACTCAAAAAATTGAGGATGTGAAATCCTGGCCTAGACCTACCACTCTGATAGAAATTCGTAGCTTTCTAGGCCTAGCAGGATACTATCGGAGGTTCGTATAGGGTTTTTCTTCTCTTTCAACACCATTAACAAAGCTGACGCAGAAAGCAACTAAGTTTCAGTGGACAGAGGCCTGTGAGTAGAGTTTCCAAGAGCTTAAGAGCAGGTTGACCTCAGCGCCAGTTCTAACATTTCTAGAGGATCCAAATGGTTATGCCATGTATTGTGATGCCTCAGGTGTCAGGTTAGGATGTTTCCTGATGCCATATGGGAAAGTAATTGTGTATGCTTCAAAGTAGTAGAGGAAGCATGAGCGGAACTATCCGACCCACGACCTCGAATTAGCTGTGGTTGCCCAAGCACTTAAGATATGGCAGCATTATTTATATGGGGTTCATGTTGATGTGTTCACAGATCATAAAAGCCTGCAATTTATCTTCAAGCAAAAAAAAGTTGAATTTGCGACAGAGGCGATGTCTTAAATTATTAATAGATTACGATATTAAAATTCTCTACCATCCAGGGAAAGCTAATGTTGTAGCTGATACCTTAAGTCGTCGATCTATTGGTAGCTCAGCACATGTAGAGGCCGAAAAAAAGACAATTAACCAGAGAGATTCATTAATTGGCTTGTTTGGGGGTTCAGTTAGTAGACTCTAGTAATGGAGGAGTTATACTCCAAAATACCACAAAATCATCTCTCATAACTGAAGCAAAGGAGATGCAGTACGGGGACGCAGGGCTGGTCGAGTTGAGAAAGCGGGTTCCATAGCAGAAGAAGCCGTTGTTAGAACTCGCAGGATAAGGGGTTCTCAAATACAGGCGTCATTTGTGTGTTCCAAATGTAGCAGGGCTACGAAACAGGATTATGTCAGAGGCACATTATTCGTGGTACTCCATTCACCCTAGGTCAACGAAGATATATCATGATATTAAGGAGGTGTATTGGTAGAATGATATGAAGAAGAACATTATTGAGTATGTTGCTGAGTGTCCTAGTTGCCAGCAGGTGAAGATAGAGCACCAGAAGCCCGGAGGGCAAATGCAAACTATAGAGATCTCGACATGGAAGTGGGAGGCGATAAATATGGACTTTATCACAGGTTTACCTCATTTTCATCGTAAGTTCGATTCCATATGGGTAATAATCGATAGGCTCACGAAATCAGCTCATTTCCTACCGGTCAGATCTACATATATAGTAGAAGATTATGCAAATTTATATATTAAAGAGATAGTGCGACTACCGGAGTGCCAATATCTATTATATCTGACCATGGGGCCCAGTTTACAGCACATTTTTGAATGTAATTTCAGAAAGGTCTAGGGATTTAGGTGAATCTTAGCACAGCTTTTCATCCACAAACTGATAGACAAGCCGAGCTCACAATTCAAACGCTCGAGGACATGTTACAAGCATGTGTGCTGGATTTTAAAAGAAGTTGGGATGAATACCTACCTCTTATCGAGTTTGCATATAATAACAACTACCACTCCAGCATCCAGATGGCTCCATACGAGGCTTTGTATGGGCGTAAGTGCAGATTTCCTTTAGAGTGGTTTGATGTTGGAGAATCTGGGTTACATGGGCCAAACCGGTTCAGCAGGCCATAGAAAAAGTAAAGCTTATCGAGGATTGACTGTTGATAGCTCCGAGTGGTCAGAAGTCATATTCTAATATGCGACGACGAGATTTAGAGTTCGGGATTGATGACCGGGTATTCTTAAAGGTGTCACCTATGAAGGGTGTGATGAGTTTTAGCAAGAAAGACAAACTTAGCCCACGGTATATTGGGCCTTATATGATCATTCGAATAGTGGGCCAAGTAGCCTATGGGTTAGAATTGCCCTTGGAATTGGAGTCTGTCCATCCGGTTTTCACGTATCTATGTTACGAAAGTACATTGGCAATCCTACCTGAATAGTGCCAACAGATGATGTACAAATTACAGAGGACTTTTCATACGAGGAAGTTTCGGTTTCCATCCTAGACCGACAAATCCGCAAGCTACAGAATAATGTGGTAACCTCCGTGAAGGTTTTATGAAAAAGCAAGAATAGGAAGAGATGACGTAGGAAGCGGAGGAAGAAATGAGGTCTAAATACCCCCCACCTATTTCAAACTGGAAATATGGTTCGAGATGGGATACCTCGGCACAACCCTATTCAGGCTAGTAGGTTCTCCAATAAGCTCTTATTTTTGACTTTTTGAATTCATAATAGACAGCTGTGTGAGGCCAAGTATGGCATATATAGTATGTTTTCTGGCTGCGTGCAAGATGGTTTTAGTCTACTGTACAAAAGATATCCCAAAGTATCCAAGAGTAGACATTCGAGGACGAATGTTTCTAAGGGGGGAAGGATGTTACATCTCGCATTTTTCGTACATTAAAGTTTTGTCTTCAGTAAATTGACATAAACTCAGGGATGAGATTACCTTGATGTTAGCATATTTATTCTATTTACACCAAGAAATAAGTAAGTGCCATAAAAGAAAGGGTACACGAATTAAAGAAAATGAGTTTTGTTGAAAGTTGCCAATTTAGGATAAAGCTACGGGTTGAACAATAATACCTGATACTTATGGACTAGTACCATGCAAGGTACTATATGACCATGATAGTATGTTGTATAAAGTATATTAAAAATAAGTAAAATTTTAAGTAATTTGAGGTAATTCTTAATTATACAAGTAATTGGTTAATTACTGGGTAGCGGGATATTACATAATTAATAATTAAATCCCAAAACGCGGCAGCAAACCCTTATTAATAAAAAGACTATTAGTCATTTTATATGAGGTGGCATCTTAATGCCTTAATGCAAGATGCCTCCTACTTTAAAACATTTTGAAGCAAACCTTGCAAATTCATTTCAAAAGTTTAAATACAAAACCAAAAACATGATACATTCTTCAAACTCTTAGGAAGGCATTATCAGAGGAGGAAACGTTAGTTACTCTTAAATTTCATTATGAAAAGACACTCCAAAATCAGATTTTAGTTATTAAGTAACGTGATTATCTTGTATCAGCGTAAATCTTAAACAGTTCAACAAAGATTTTTAGAATTTTAGCAACGTAAAATCTTGTGGTTCTAAGGGAGTACGGTATAACCTTTTTCAAGGATATGGATTTTCCCTACTCCAGGTATGTTAAGACTAAGCTCTTCCTTCATTTTGCATGATCTCATAATTACACAAGTTTGATAACGAGGCATAAAGAAAAATTCATGTCCCAGAATTTATAAGTAATGAAAATTATAAGCAAAATATTTAATTTGTGTTGTGTTGCATCAATTCATTTGCTACAAACATCAGGAATAAGTAGAATTTTAATATCTAATTTCTATAAACATTAAAATAGTTTCATTAAACTATTGGATGTATAAAGAGGTTTATAAATCTATGCAATAAAAAGTGAACAGAAAGATTTTGATCCAATATATGCAATGAACTCAGCTAATATCTTAGCTTATTGGGAAAGTACAAAGAGAAAGAAATGAATTCTTCTAAGTTTTGGGAAAAAATAATTAATACGTTGCATTATAGCTTTGTTAAAGTATATACATCAATCATTGTTTTAAAATATGACATAATGACTAAATTGAAATAGGAAGAATAATGTTTGAAACAATATAAAGAGTAATGATAAATAATAGTGCCAAAATAGAAATCTGTCCCAACTCTAGTATTATTTAGAATAATGACTTCCAGTCAAGAGATCATAGAGTCTATATATACAATATTTTCATTACCATCGAGCTATAATCGATGGGCATGACCCTATTGGGCAACCTCTGATCAGATGGTAAGTTATATGCCGAGCCTATTGTGGCCGAGCGCCTATGAGTGAGCCCAATTGATCGAGATACAGAGCTTTATATGGTCGAGTGCCTTTAAGCGAGCCCACTACAGTAGAGCAGATATATATATATATATATATATATATATACCGAGCCTTATAAGGCTGGACGGCTAGTTTACTTATTATATTGAGAGAGAAGAGTCAGTATGAGCATATGAGCATATCTACAGATTATCTTTGACTTCCTATTACTTTCAGTTATTATATTATCAGTTCAGTTTCGGCTTTCAGTATATTGCCTTACATACTCGGTACATTATTTTGTACTAACGTCCCTTTCTGGGGGCGTTGCATTTCATGCGGGCAGATTCAGATAGACAGACAGGTTGACCTCCTTAGTAGGTGTTTCTCGAGTTCTACTTTATAGGTAAGCTTCCCTTCTTTCGGAGTTACCGTGTCTAGTATTTTGGTGTACATCTTGTGTATATATGTAGATAGGTTATGGGTAGGTCGGGGCTCTGTTCTGATCATAGTACATCTATCAGTAGAGGCTTGTAGACATATCTTGTCAGTTAGTGCAGTATGTTGGGCTTGTAGGCCCTGTATGTATATTTTATTGGCTTGTCAGTTGTATTAATTATGATGGCCTTGCCGGCCCACCATATGTTGACATTTAGTCAGCGTTAGTCTCTATTCAGTTTTATATTTTGCATCGCGCATTATCTTTTAATGTGACCCATAGCCAAACTATGACATTACATGTTTAGAGTCTATTAGTCGTAAGTGATACACAAGGATAGGTGAGGCACTATGTGTTGTCTCGCCCCCAAGCTCGGGGTGTGACAAGTCTGAACTCATATCACGACATGAAATCTACTTCACTCCCCAACTAAACAACATGAAAAGATCCTTCAACACACCCATAACATGGGACTATACATCAAATCAAGTTAGAAATCAAGCACCAAATATTTCTTTCATCCCTTTAGCAGACCCTTCTCGTTACATTCAAATCATATAAATGCATCTCACAGTCACATCATACTCATCACGTAGCAATCCAGCCACAAACTCCACTAACAAGGACACTACTAGACATATAAATCTAAAAACACGTGCTCAGACAATCAATACCTCAGTTGTCACGACCCGAATTTCCCACCTTCGGGACTGTGATGGCACCTAACATTGATCTCGCTAGGCAAGCCAAGGTCACAGTTTATTACAGTTTTTTCCTTTATTCATCAGATTATATGACTCAACAAGATGAATCAATAGAAATAAATGCGGAAGTATCAATTTAAAAGGTTAACTTGAACATTAACGAAATTCGATACAACATCTACCCAGAACTGGAGTCACAATTCACGAACTGTCTACGATTACTACAAATAATGGTCTAAAACAAAAATATACATCTATTTTAAAGGAAAAGTAAAAATAGAATATTATAAATATAGAAGGGGACGCTAAGGCTTGTGGACGCCTGCAGGACCACCTTGGGTCTCTTGAACTGAAGGTAGCACCCTTGAACTCTGATCAGCCACTAGCTCTAAAATCTGCAAAGGAAGTGCAACAGTTTATACTAAACGGAAAGGAAATAAAAAATGTACATAAATAATAACTAGCATTAAATAAATACGGAATCCAACTGTACTACTACTATTTTTCAGCTATAACCAATTCATAGAAACTTTTCAATATCTCAGTAACAAACTTTCAATAGAAACACATGCCCAGAAACATAACTGACGCGGCGTACATCCCGATCCCACCATATAAACAACATTAGTATCAATAATCCAACAATAATAGTGTCAATATTCAACAATAATAGTGTCAACATTCTCCTTTATACCTCCTTGTTGCGGCGCGCAATCCGATCTCACATGTCATCCCTTATTACTCTTTGTTGCGGCGTGCAATCTGATCCCACCAGACAATCACTATCCTCTCTTATTCCTCTGTTGCGGAGTGCAACCCGATCACAACATATGTATATATCAACACCAATCACAAAGAGAAAATACTAAGAATTTCACAAGTTAACTCAATTTCCACATTTCTACACTTCAACTAGTATAATGGGTTATCACTATGATTACGAACTTCACCCATGAAGGCTAAACAACAAGACCAACCAAGTGCAACATAAGGCACCAATAACTCAACACATGCTAACAATATAAATAAACAGAACCATGACACCATTCGAAATTCCAAGTACGAGGACAATAGTTAATAAAAGCAATTAGGCATGGAGACATTTATGGCAAAATAGCAATTAAAGCATAAAAAACAGTTTAAGCAGGTAGCAATTAAGAGAGGGAATGATATAACAGGAAACAGGGAAGGGAAATATCTAAATATGGTAGTTTTTGGTGGCGCATAGGTACTCGTCAATACACCTATACATCATACACATGAAATTTCACATAGAAAATAAGTCGGAGATTCTTATTCCTTTAAGTCAAGGTTAGATCAAACAATTACCTCAAGACAATGGGTAATTCAACACTCAACCACCGCTTTACCTCTCGATTCCACCATCAATTCACTCTTATCTAGCCATAATTAATTCAATAACATCAATAAATGCTAAATAAATCAATTCTGATGCATGAATATGAACTCTCAAATGTTTTCCTAGAAAAGTCAAAAATCGACCCCGGGCTAGCATGGTCAAAACCCAAAGTTCGAACCACCCGATCGTGCATTCACTCACGAACTCAAATATGTAATTAGTTTTGAAATCGGACCCCAAATCGAGGTCCAAATCCCCAAAATTTCAAAATCCTAACTTCTACCCAAAAACACCCAATTTACTATGAAAACCCCTAGATTTTGAAGTGAAATCATGTAAAAAGATGTTATAGAATGAATACAATAAGTTAGAAGTTGTTTACCTATGATTTGTAGAAGAACCTTTCTTTAGAAAATCGCCCAAGAGAGCTTAGGGTTTGAGGGAGTTTGAAAATACGAAGAAAAACCTGTCTAAGTTGGAATTTACACAGGCGCAGTTATCGCATTTGCGATGATAGGTTCGCAAATGCGAACTCGCAAATGCGACCCAAACTTCTCAAATGTAAAGGTAGGCATGCCCTGCTCTAACCTCGTAATTGCGAGACTATCAGGCTTGGGAATTGGTAGGACATCATCGCAATTGCGAGGAAGTCTGGCCAGCCTTTGATCGCATTTGCGATCTTCCGCTTCGCAATTGCGAAGTCATCAGGGGAGGTTAGTCATCACAATTGCAACTAATATTTTGTAATTGCAAGGAGAGTAAGGCAGGCCTACCTTTCCATTTGTGAAGCATGGGCCGCATTTCCGAACCTATCATCGCAAATACGATAACTGCGCCTGTGTAAATTCTAACTTAGACAGGATTTTCTTCATTTTGCAAACTCCCTCAAACACTAAGATCTCTTGGGCAATTTTCTAAAATAGGTTTCTTCTCCAAATCATAGGTAAACAACTTCTAACTTATTTTCTTCAATCTATAACATCTTTTTACATTATTTCACTTCAAAATCTAAGGTTTTTCATGGGAAATTGGGTGTTTTGGGGTAGAAGTTAGGATTTTTAAATTTTGTTGATTTTGACCTCGATTTGGGGTCTGATTTTAAAAATAATTACATATTTGAGTTCGTGGGTGAATGGATGATCAGATTTTGGATAGAACTTCGAGTTTTGACCAGGCGGGCTCAGGGTCGATTTTTGACCTTTTGGGGAAAACATTTGAGAGTTCATATTCATGAATTAGAATTGGTTTATTTAGAATTTATTGATATATTGAATTAATTGTGGCTAGATACGAGTGAATTGGTGGTGGAATCGAGAGGTAAAGCAGTGGTTGAGTGTTGAATTACACGTTGACTTGAGGTAAGTGTTTGGTCTAACCTTAACTTGAGAGAATAGGAATCCCCGACTTATTTTCTATGTGAAATTTCATGTGAGTGGCGTATAGGTGTGGTGACAAGTACCTATGCGCCACCAAAAATTACCATGTTTAGTTGTTTCCCTTCCCCGTTTCTTGTTATATCATTCCCTGTCTTAATTGCTACCTGCTTAAACTGTTTCTATGTTTTAATTGCTATTTTCCATAAATGTCTTCATGCCTAATTGCTTTATATTAAATGTTGTCCTCGTACTAAGTGACGATCATAGAACCCTACCGGAGATGCTCAAACTGCCTTCGATACTTCTCCCTCTGAGTGACAGGAAGAAACTTCCCTAGAAATTGCTGAGAAAACTGATCCCAAGTCAAAGCAGGCGACCCTGCTGGTTTAGCCAAACAAAAATTCCTCCACCATTTCTTTGCGGATCCTGATAAGCGAAAAGCAGCGAAGTTTTCCCCATTGGTCTCCACTATCCCCATGTTCCGAAGAACCTCATGGTAACTGTCCAAATAGTCCGGGGGATTCTCTGCCTCAAAAGTTCAATTTGAGGCAGGGAAGGTAGTTGGAGCTATTGAAAGACTATGATATCACCATTTTGTATAATCGAGGCGCTGCTAATATGTATCAGGACTTGCGACAACATTATTTGCGGAGAAGGATGAAGAAGGATATTGTTACGTATGTAGCTCGATGTTTGAATTGTCAGGAGGTAAAGTGCGAGCATCAGAGACCTGGTGGTTTGATTCAGATGATTGAGATTCCTGAGTGGAAGTGGGAGCATATCACTATGGACTTCGTTGTTGGACTCCCACAGACTCAGAGGAAGTTCGATGCGGTATGGGTCATTGTTGATAGGCTGACCAAGTCAGCGCATTTCATTCCTGTGGCAGTCTTCTATTCTTTAGAGAGGTTAGTTGATCTATATCCGGGAGATTGTTCGTCTTCATGGTGTGCTTGTGTCTATCATTTCTGACTGAGGTACGCAATTTACCTCACATTTCTAGAGAGCAGTTCAGCTTAATTTGGGTCACGGGTCAAGTTGAGCACAACATTTCATCCTCAGACGGACGAGTAGTCCGAGCGTACTATTCATATTTTGGAGGATATGCTCCGAGCGTGTGTTATTGACTTTGGAGGTTCTTGGGATCCTTTAAAGATGTACCTCCATAGGTAGTAGTGAAAAGTTTGGTGAACCTATCCAACCTCCACAAAGCATCAGCAGATACAGCTACTCCATCACCTGTCTGAGCTACCACACATGGCTGAGCTGTTGGAGTCTGAAACTGACGAGCCATCTACTCTGGAGTGCGGGTAGCAGGAGTTTGTGCTCCTCCTCCAGTCTGAGAGACGGTCGATGCTACAGGAAGTAAGCTTGCCTGGGTGACACTCTCCATAAGGCCCACTAGACGGACCAGAGCATCCTGGAGTATCTGGGTGGCGATGAACCCCTCTGGGACCTGAGATGGTCTTGCTAGAATTGTCTGGGCCGGAACCTCATCCTTTAACTCTACCTGAGGCTCTGCCGCAGGTGCTGCTGCTCGAGCTCTGGGCGGAGCCCCTGCCTCAGCCTCCATCACGGCCCCAAAGGTGGGAAATTCGGGTCGTGACAAGGGTCAAGCTATAGGCAAACATCCAGCCTCAAGTCTTCTAGACTGGCCCAACATCAACACATAGAAATCAAATCTCGCCCCTCGTTCAGGTAATCACAAGCCGTCGATGCACAGTTGATACTGAGCGCTCTTGCGCACATACGAACGCGTGGAAGGAATTTAAAGAGTTATATTTCAAGCTGAATCAATATTGTACGATAAGAATTCAAGAATGTGGGATTTCCTAAAGGTTCTGCAGCCTCTCAAAGATAAGTATAGACGTCTCCGTACCAATTCGCGAGACTCTACTAAACCTGCTCATGATTCGTGAGACCTATGTAACCTAGGCTATGATACCAACTTGTCACGACCCAAATCTATCATGTCGTGATGGAGCCTAATGTGTAACTAGGCAAGCCAGCTATTTTACCAAAATAACCTGATAAGCCAAAATAAAGAATTCTTTTAAGCTATTAATTAACAAAACTTTATAATGTAAGTCTGAATAAATAAATGTGAAAAATAAAGGCCCGACATCGGGGTGTCACTAGTCATGAGCATCTACTAAGGACTATTTGATAATACTAAGACATATACAGTCTGGAAAATAGCTAATAACAATCTATAGGAAGATAGGAGGGAGAAGAGCAGGGCTGCGATCGCCATGCAGCTACCTTGCTAACTCCAACAAATCCGCGACGGATGAAATCAACACTCACTAGCACGTCCAGCAATCCTAGATCTGCACACAGGGTGCAGAGAGTAATGTGAGTACGCCAACTCAGTAAGTAATAAAAGTAAATAAAGACTGAGTAGAAGTGACAAGCAATAAAACATATACAGTTCATATCATGAAATCTTAGTAGAATACAACAGGCTTTTAAAATTAGTGTTTTGAATCAACTCAGCTCATTTAAATCCAGTTTCAGAAAACCATTTAAAATATCTTTCAACAATTTTCAACAAAGTGATAAAACAGTGAGTAAAATGATGAAAGTATAATCAACCCTTTGGGTAAAACTCACTCGTATACAGCCCCTCGGGCAACATAAATCATAAACAGCCCCTCAGGCAAACATCACTCGTATGCAGCCCCTCGTGCAAACATGAATCACAAACAACCCCTCGGGCAAACATCATTGTCAGTCATATACAGCCCCTCGGGCATACCTCACAATCACTCGTATACAGCCCCACGGGCACAACATGAATCAAGAACAGCCCCTTGGGCAAAACATCATATCACTCACTCAGGGTACTCGCGCTCACTGAGGTGTATAGACTCCGAGCACAAGTGCTATAACAAGTCACCTTGTGGCATAAATCAATCGGGCCATCAGCCTCATACCAAGCACCTCGTGGCATAAATCAATCAGGCCCTCGGTCTCACACAATCATGAATCAGTAACAACATGCTACGGCGTGCAGCTCGATCTCATAAATATCCTCACAAAAATAGGCCCTTGGCCTCACTTAGTCATAAACCTCTCAAGCCACTCAGGCTATCATTAAAACAAGGTGCTCAGCCCAAAATAACATTTTTATGCGTCAAAACGGAGTAATAAAGACTGAGTTATGAAATCAGTAAACATAGCATGACTGAGTATAGATTTCTAAATCAAAACAGTGAGAGAAAAACAAGAAAAAAGCCCCTAAGGGTCCAAACAGCTTTAGCACACGGTCCAAATATGGAATTTAGCCCAATTTATTGAAATTATTTCTATATCACGTAAGTATCATATAGTTTCAGTCAAATACACAACTTTATAGTTGCTACGGGACAGACCAAGTCACAATCTCTAACGATGCACGCCCACACGCTCGTCACCTAGCATGAGCGTCACCTCAAAGTTGTAAAACAATGTGAAATCCGGGGTTTCATACCCTCAGGACTAGATTTACAATCATTACATACCTCAAACCGGTCAAATCCCTACTCTGCTATGCTCTTGCCCCTCGACTCGGCCTCCAATCGCGCCGAATCTATTCACAACCATAACAATATCATCAATATCCGCTAATGGAATGAATTTCACAACGAAAACTATCAAATTAGGCACAAATCCCGAAATCCTCTGAAACACGGCCCCGGTCCCATTTCTCGAAATCCGACAACAATTTAAAAACTATAAAGCCCTTACACTCTCGAGCCCATATATACAAGATTTACCAAAATCTGACTCCAGTTGACCCCTCAAATTCCCAAATCAAACTCTCAAATTCCCAAGCCCTAATCCGAATTATTCCTCAAAATACGAATCTGTGGCCAACATATCGCACATGCGATCTCGCAGGTGCACTCCAACACTCACACCTACACTTCTAGCTCAGACCATTCATTCCCGCATCTGCGGGCCTCTTTCCACTTCTGCGAAACTCGCACCTGCGATCTCTCTTCTGCAGGTGCGAAAACACCAGCAATCTTCATCAACTCTGAAACACCAAAAACCAATTCGTCAACCATCTGAATCACACTCAAGGCCCTCGGGGCCTCAACTAATAATACTAACAAGTCACATATCAACATACGAACTTAGTCGAACCTTCAGAGCACTCAAAACAATATCAAAACACCCTCAGATTCAAGCCTAATAACTTTCCAAACTTCCAAATTCCACAAACGATGTCGAAGCCTACCAAACCTCGTTTGAATGACCTGAAATTTTGCACACATGTCACAAATGATACTACGAACCTACTCTAATATCCAAAATTCCATTCCGACCCCGATATCAAAATTTCCATTCCGGACCGAAAATAGCCAAATTTCCAATTTCGCCAATGCAAGCCTAATTCCACCATGGACCTCTAAATCATATTACGGACGCATTCCCAATTCCAAAATCATCTAACGGAACTAACCTAATCATAAAAATCCAAATCTGAAATCGAATACTAAAAAGTCAAAACTTGGTTAAACCTTTCAAATTTATATAAGTTATAACATCACTCTTCCATATCTATTCTAATTAACCTGAAAACCAAAACCAACAATTTACATAAGTGATAATACATCATGCGGAGCTACTCATGCCCGAGAACTGGAGAGCAAAGTGTAAATGCTCAAAACGACCGGTCGGGTCGTTACATTAAGTTGGGAAAGTTGATCAGATGTTGACTTATGTGTAAACAACCTTGGACTTGAATTCTGATGGATCCTTTAGCTCTTTTATGTTCTTTTGGAGTTCAGAGCGCATCCAAAATGTGATTTGGAGGTCCGTAGTATAATTAGGCTTGAATTGGCAAAAGTTGGAATTTTGACGATTTTGGTCGGTAGTGAAAATTTTAATATCGGGGTCGATTGGATTTATGGAAGTTTGAATAGGTTTGTGGTTTCATTTCTAATTTGTGTGCAAAATTTGACGTCATTCAGACGTGGTTTGGCAGGTTTCGGCATTGTTTGCGGAATTCAGAAGTTTAGAAGTCCTTATGCTTGAAATTGAGGGTAATTTGGTGTTTTGATGTTGTTTTGAGTAATTCGAAGGTTAGAATAAGTCCGTATGATGTTATGGGTCATGTTGGTATGTTTAGTTGAGGTCCCAAGGTCCTCGGGTGAATTTCGGGTGATTAACGGAACAAATTGAAGTTTGAAAGACTGTTAAAGTTGGCCTCATTCTAGTGTTTTCGCACATGCGGTGGGGTCCCACAGAAGCGAAGAGGTGATTGTAGATACGGGAAAGGGAAGATTTTACTAGAAGAGCAGGTGTAAGGCCTGATACGCATATGTACGGCGTAGAAGGCAAGGATAGCAAAAGCGGCCAGGGGTCTTCATATGCGCGCCCGTAGGTGCGAGAGTTTTACTGCAGATGCGAAACCTGGGAGATTAAGTGGAATTCTCTCCTAAGATGGAATTCCCGTAGGATTTCGAGACGTGGGCCCGAGGGACGGGTTTGAGCCAAATTCGGGATTTGAGTCTTTTCTTGTAGAATTGGTTCCTTTGGCATATATTGATTGTGTTATATTGCTTGTGGCTAGATTCGGGACGTTTGGAGACTGATTCGAGAGGCAAAGGCATCACGAAGTAGGATTTTGCTCGGATTGAAGTAAATAATAGTTGTAAGTCTGGTCCTAAGGGTATGAAACCTTGAATATTGTGTGGTATGACTATTTTGGAGGTGACGCACATGCTAGGTGATGGGCGTGTGGGCTTGCACCGTAGGGATTGTGACACCTATTATTATATCTGCTTGGGTTGACTTATATGCTTTTATGAGAGCCCCAGGGACTGGTGAGGTTGGTGACTGGGATAGGGCCTGAGTGCCAAGCTGTGAGCTATATGATTGTATATGGATCGAGTTGCATGGCACAATGAGCCTCACAGCTATATATGTATATATATTAGATCGGGTTGCACGCCACAACGAACCTTCGGGCTAATTATGTATATTGGATCGGGTTGCACGCCGGAACGAGCCTTATAGCTTTTGATATATTGGATCAGGCTGCATGCCGTAGCGATATAGTGCTTGGGCTGAATGAGCCCCTCCGGAGTCTGCACACCCTTAGTTAGCGCAGGTACCTATTGACTATGATTATTGAGGGCTGAGAGACGAGTGATTGAGCTATTGAGATGAGCTGAGTGATTGTTTCCTTGAGAGGCGATACTTGTTTTTAGTTAATTGTTATGTTTAGTTGTTATTGTCTTTTTTGTACAAATTCCTGGAATAGTTGATATCTGGTTTACTTGAACACGAACCGATGTGACTTTAACTATTAAATTTGAAAGCATGACTGTTCTTTATTAAACGATATTAAGATAACTGTATTTGCATAGCTCGTTACTACTTCTCAGATCCTTATTTATTTATGTTACTTACTGAGTTGGAAGTATTCACGTTACTCCCTGCACCTTGTGTGTACATCCAGGTGAGACTGGTTGCAACAATTGTTGAGTTCGTGTGCATTTGGTTATCAGAGACATACGGGGTAGCTGCCGGCGTCTGCATCCCTTGACTTTCCTTCTATTTTTGCCTAGTACCACGATAGGCGTCATCACGACAGGTTAGAGTTTTGGGTCGTGACAATATTATTTTTATGACTTGAGAAGTTATAATTAACTTGATGGCCCGTATTTGTTGAAGTTAGTATGTGTCAATTGGAGATTTTAAGTTGACTTTTTGTTAAGAACCACTTATTTACTATTTGTGTTGTGTTATTGTTATTATTGATCTATTCTATGCCTATTAGAATTTATGTACTTTAATTATTGGCCCATAGTGTGTGTCGACGTTGATCCCTCGTCACTACTTCTTCAAGGTTAGACTGGATACTTACTGGGTACATGTTGTTTATGTACTCAGGCTACACTTCTGCACTAATCATGCAGAATCTAAAGCAACTGCATCTGGCAGTCATTCAGGAGCGCACCCCCGTTACCCTGAGGCATAGTAGTGAGCTTCTCTCTGTGTCCGTTCTACAACACCCGCAATGTATCTTTTATATTTACTTTCTGTCTATCTTATTCCAGACAATAGAATATGTGGTTTTTATATTCTAATAGTTGCTCATACACTCGTGACACCGTTTGGGATTATTCTTGTAGACACTTTATGGTTTTGAGTATTAATTTTCACTATATTTACTCTCTCATTAGTTTATGCTTTACTTTACTATAATTTTCCACTACAAATTTACTTAATAAACAAAAATCAACTACTTTGAAATTATTAAAAAAACAAATACATGACTAGTTCACTGTTGGCTTGCCTAGTAGTAACGTTGGGCACCATAAAAGCCTATAGGGGAAATTGGGTCGTGAAAATTTGATATCAGGGCACTATGTTCGCGTAGGTCTCACAGTCATGAGCATGTCTAATAGAGTCTTATGGATCGATGCGGAGATATCCGTACTTATCTTTGAGAGGCTATAGGGTATTAGAAAACTTATCGTTCTTCATCTCCTATCGTGCAGTTAATGTTGTGCTAAGTATCTTTCTCTTATTATCTCATAGATGGTGCGAACGCGCGTGGCAGATGTACCTGGCCGTGGAAGAGCTACCCCTTGTTGCTAGAGGCCAAGGTAGAGGACGGGGAAGATCTCCAGCTCATGCTAGAGGATGAGGGCGCCCTTAAGTTTCTCCAGTTATTCCACCATTGGATCCAGTGGAGGATCTTGTTACTGAGCAACCGGGCGAGGTACCTACAGTAGAGCCGGCCCCAGCAGATTTCATGTTTGCACCAGGATTCTAGAAGGTTATGGGCCGTATGTTGCGGTTTATGGACTCTATGACACAAGCTGCTTTATTTCCAGTAGAACTAGACATATCGTAGAAGGGAGGGGAACACAGACCCCTACCGCTCATGCTCCAATGCATGCAGCTACCGTATATTAGACCTCGGGTGCACTACCCATGGGAGGACCTAAGCCTATTGCAGCGGCTGCACCAGATCCCAAACTAGTCGCGACCGACGAGCCGCAGATACTATTGGACAGATAAACCATACTACATCCTCTTGCCTTTGACGGTGAGCGACATGAGGATCCCCAATACATTTGTTGATCGTTGTACGGACAGATTGCACAACATGAGGATATTGGAGTCCCACGGGGTAGACTTTACCACCTTTCACCTAGAGGGCAGGGCTCATAGATGGTAGGAGTCCTATCTTCTCAGAAGGCCAGCAGGTTTTCCTCCCTTGACTTGGGACCACTTCACATGTCTGTTTTCGGAGAGATATAACCCACCCTTTAGAGGGAAGAGTTACGGGGTTAATTGGAGCGACTCCAACAGGGTTATATGTCTGTGACTAACTATGAGGTGACATTCTCTGAGTTGTCCCACCATGCACTTATGATAGTCCCCAATGATATAGAGAGAGTGTGGAAGCTTAATGCAGGTTTGCATAATGGTATCCAAGCCACTATGGCCCAAGAGATTGAGATGGGGACTCTTTACGAGTAGGTTATAGAGATAGCTCGGAGGATTGAGGGTATTCATCATCAGGGCCGAGAGTAGATGCCGAGGGACAGGCGGTTTCGATATTTTGGAGGGTTCAGTAGTGCTCCATCTGGGGACAGAGGTTAATTTGTGAGGGTTAGTCTAGTAGGCCGACGTACCCAACACCGTGGCCTTCTTTGGGTCCTCCAATGCGGCTCCCTAACGTCCACCAGCTACTCATGGTCAGTCATTTTCTGTACCGAACGGTTGTTTTAAGTTCAGGGATCTTGGTCATGTGAAGAAATTCTACCCCAGGCTTCAGGGCAAGGTAGTATAACACGGTTATCAGCCTATAATTACCGCACCAACCATCCTTCCGCCTTGAGGTAGAGGGCAGGTGGTTAGACCGTCCTAGAGGTGGAGGCTAATCAGGTGGTGCTCCAGCTAGGTTCTATGCCTTTCCAGCCAGATCATATGCAGTAGCCTCATATGTCGTGATCATAGTTATTTGTTTCTATCTACTGTAGGGATGCTTCAATACTATTTGATCTAGGGTCTACACATTCATATGTTTCATCTTTGTTTGCTCATTTTCTGGGTATTCCTTGGGAGTCCTTGGGCACTCCTGTATATGTGTCTGCGCTAGTGGGCAATTTTGTTGTTGTGGATCGAATTTACCAGTCTTGTATCGTGACATCCTGTGGTTATGAGACTAGAGCATATCTTCTGTTGCTCCACATGATTGACTGTGAGATCATTCTGGGCATGGACTAGTTGTCTCCATATCATGTCATCCTTGATTGTCATGCCAAGACTGTTACCTTAACGATACCAAAGATGCTTAGATTGGAGTGTAAGGGTTCATCTATCAGTGCATCTTTCAGGTTATCGTTTTCCTAAAGGATTGACATATGGTCGAGAAGAGTTGTTTAGCTTATCTAGCTTATGTTCGGGATACTTCTACAGAGACTCCAATGATTTATTCAATGCCCATGGTTTGGGAGTTCTTCGATGTATGTTTCCTTCTGATCTACCAGGCATGCCACCAGATCGTGATATCAATTTCTGTATTGAGTTGGCTCCATGCACCCAGTCTATCTCTATTCCACCATACTGCATGGCTCCGAAAGAGTTAAAGGAGTTGAAAGAATAGCTTGAAGAATTTCTATCAAAGGGGTTCGTCTGAACGAGTGTGTCGCCTTAGGGTGCACTAGTGTTGTTAGTGAAGAAGAAGGATAGGACCATATGGATATGCATTGATTACCTCCAATTGAACAAAGTTTCCATTAAGAACAAGTACTTATTGCCGCATATTGATGATTTTTTGACCAGTTGAAGGGTGCCAGGGTGTTCTCTAAGATTGACTTGAGATCGGGTATCATCGGTTGAAGATTCGTGATTCGGATGTTCCGAAGATGGATTTCCGGACTAGATATGGCCACTATGAATTTCTAGTGATGTCCTTCGGCTTAACCAACGCCCCGGAGACGTTTATAGATTTGATGAACTGGGTGTTTAGTCCATATATTGACTCGTTTATCACTTATCTTCATTGATGACTTATTGATCTACTCGCATAGCATAGAGGAGCACGAGCAGCATTTGAGAGTTGTGCTTCAGACCTTGCGGGAATTAAAGCTATATGCCAAGTTCTCCAAGTGCGATTTCTGTTTAGATGCTATGACATTCTTGAGGCATGTCGTATTAGGCAAGGGTATTAAGGTAGATCCTAGAAAGATCGAGGTAGTTCATAGATGGCCTCTTCTAACAACAGCGACTGAGATTAGGAGCTTCTTAGGGTTAACAAGTTAATATCGCCGGTTTGTGGAGGGCTTCTCATATATTGCAGTACCTTTGACTAGATTAACCCAGAGTAGCGTTCCGTTCTGATGGTCCAATGATTGCGAGGCGAGCTTTCAGAAACTCAACACTGCATTGACTATAACACTGGTGTTAGTGTTGCCTTCTGGTTAATAGATGTATAATGTGTATTGCAACGTTTCACGCATTGGCCTAGGTTGTGTATTGATGCAGGAATGGCAAGTTATTGCATAACTTGGAGTTGGCCGTGATTGTTCGTGCTCTCAAGATCTAGAGGCATTATATTTATAGGGTGTCTTGTGAGGTTTACACCGATCATTGCAGCTTGCAGAATTTGTTCGAGAAGAGGGATCTAAATTTGAGGCAGTAGAGGTGACTTGAGTTACTAAAGGACTATGATATTACCATCTTTTATCGTACCGGCAAGCCAAATATGGTTGCGGATGCCTTGAGCCGAAAGGCTAAGAGTATGGGTAGTTTGGCATTCATTTCAGTAGAGGACAAGCCATTGTCTATGGACATTCAGTCCTTGGCTAATAGACTTGTGAGGTTGGATATCTCCGAGCCCAGTCGAGTTCTTGCTTTCGTTGTCACTCAGTCTTCATTATTCGAGAAGATCAAGGCTCGTTAGTATGACGATTCGCACTTGTTGGTTCTTAGGGAGACAGTACTATAGGGTGGTGCCAAGGAGGTAACTATCGGTGAGGATGGTGTTCTGCGACTCCATGGACATCTATGTGTTCCTAATATTGATGGATTGAGGGAGAAGATTCTAGAGGAGGCACACAATTCTCGGTATTCTATTCATCCAGGTGCTATGAAGATGTATTATGGCCTGAGGCAACATTATTGGTGGTGGCGGATGAAGGACATAGTTGAGTATGTAGCGAGGTTCCTAAATTGCCAGTAGGTTAAGTATGAGCACCAGGGGCTAGGTGGCATACTTCAGCAGATAGTTATACCTGAGTGGAAATGGGAGCGTATCGCTATGGACTTTGTAGTTGGGTTGCAGCGGACTTTGAGGAAGTTTGATGCAATTTGGGTCATTGTTGACAGGTTGACAAAGTCGGCACACTTTATTCCGGTTGTGACTACGTATTCTTCAGAGAGATTGGCCCAGATTCACATTCAGGAGATTGTTTAGTTGCATGGTGTGCCTGTTTCCATCATCTCAGATAGAGGCCCTCAGTTCACTTCGCACTTCTGGAGAGCAGTTCAGACCGAGTTGGGTACTAGGGTAGAGCTCAGCATAACCATTCATCTACAGACTAGCAGGTAGTCGGATCGAACGGTTTAGATCTTGGAGGATATGCTCAGAGCATGCACGACTAACTTTAGAGGGTAGTGGGATCGATTCTTGCCTTTGGTCGAGTTTGCTTATTACAACAGTTATCAATCCAGTATTGAGATGGCTCTATTTGAGGCTTTGAATGGACGACGATGTCGTTCGCCCCTCGGATTGTTTGAGCCCGGCGAGGCTAGGTTATATGGCACTGATTTAATGAAGGATGCCTTGGCGAAGGTGAAATTTATTGAGGAGCGACAGCGCACAGCATAGTCCATACAGAAGAGTTACACAAATTGGAAGGCACGTGACTTATCATTTATGGTGGGTGAGAAGGTTCTCTTGAAAGTCTCGCCGATGAAGGGAATCATGAGGTTCAAAAAGAAGGGCAAGTTGAGCCCAAGCATTATAGGTTCATTTGAGGTGTTGAGGCGCGTTGGCGAGGTTGCTTATGGGCATTCTTTACCTCCCAATCTATCGAGAGTTCATCCTGTTTTCCACGTGTGTATCATGCCGATAGGTCGCATGTGTTAGACTATAGCACGATTCAGGTAGATGAGAGTCTGGGTAGCCAGTTGCCATTGTTGACAAGCAGATTTGCTAGTTGAGGTCTAAGAAGATTTCTATGGTAATGGTTCATTATAGGGGTCAACCAGTCGAGGAGGCGACTTGCGAGACTGATAAGTGGGGATTTTAACTATCTATTAGCGCCTTTTAGCTTTCATTTTAGTCCAAAAGCATTTAATTTTGTTCCCAAAAGCTGATGAAATATACTTAATTGCAGGACTATTGGAAAATGAGCCACTAAGATGAAATCCAACTCAAGAAGGAGAGATCAAAACTCAAGAACAAAAATAGGCACAGAAGCTCAAAGTGCAGACCGCAGAATATTATCTATAGCCCCTGATTGTGAAGACAAACTTATCAGTGGACTGTGAGAAGTGCAGTCCGCACATGAAATGTGCAGCCGCAAATGCTAAGCGCGAGCGAAAGTTTAGAGAGTTTGCAAAACAATTTCAAAGGAAGTGTGGACTGCACAAATTGTGCGGCCGCAGAAATTAACTACGCAACCGCAGTTGAATTTGTGTGATCTGCAGAAGGGCCATATGTGACCACACTCAGAAATGTGCGGACCGAAAAAAGAGAGATGCGGTCACAGTTCAGAATTGTGCAGTCGCAAGATTCAAATCCTGTCAAGATGAAGCAAAGTACGGACCGCACATGAAATTGTGCGGCCGCAGAACCTCTAAAAGGGAATTTTTGTCCAAAAATTTCAGCTTTGTATAAATAGAAGAGTTTTATTTTTTAGGCCAAGTTGTGATATCACCAGCCACATTAGACATTCTTCCTTACCTTCTTTAGTAGATTTTGCTATTTTGAGCTTTTTGAACATTGATTTCATTATTTTAATTATCAATATGGGTTTGATTATCATTTCTTCTTCTATTTCTTCTATTTTAAGCATGAGTAGCTAGATTCTCACTAGGATTGTGACCCAACCCTAGAGTGTAAACTTAATGGATGTTTGATTTATTGCTTGTTTATGATTGGTTGTTATTATTTAGCCTCGTTCTTGATTTTGATTGTGGAATTAATGGTTGCAAACATTAGTTCATGCCTGTTTGACTTGGTTTCTACTTGAGAAAGAGAAACTTAGTCTAGGAAAACTTAGTTAACAAAGAATTGGGGTAAAATAAGAGATTGATAATCCCAATTAAAGGGTTTAATCTAGAGATAGTAAAATCCAACTTGAGCTTTTTATCAACCATATTGTTCAATACTAGTTTGGACTTGAGAAAGTCAAATTGGGCAAAATCACTCTCTGACCGAGAGGAATTGAGTGGATACTCGAGTGTTGATAGGTATAATACACCACGACCAATAAACAAGCTTTAAAGATTAAAACCCGTTAGGCAAACACCTAGGTGAAGATTATAGCCCTAGGCTTTTTACATCATTTGAAAAACAACAACAAAAATAATTTCTTAGTTTCAACTATTCATCTTGCAATATTAGTTTAAATTAGACTTAGAAACAACCAAAGTTTGTGAAAGTGCAATTTGAGATAGTTCAAGCTTATACACCAAAATATATACCCCTAAATCCCATTTATAGCTCCCTGTGGAATTTGACCCCGACTCTCTATTGGGTATTACTATTGCATCTACCGTTTCATAACCTCAAATAGATATGTGACTTAGACGAGATCAGTTTTTTGCGTTGTTGTCGGGGAGCGAAAAATGGTAGCTATATATTTGGTTTTGTGTGTGAATTGTCTTCTTTTCCTTCCTTATTACTAATTTTTGTGAAACAATTGTAGGTACCATAATGGAAAACAACAATGATCAACTCAGAAACATGCCTTTAGGAGATGTGGACATTGAAAATGACCAAGTTGATGAGGTTCCTCTTGAACCTCAAGCAAATAGTAGAGGCTGGTCACCTCAAGACAACATCCTAGTTCCACCCCTACCTCCACCAATAGCGGCTCCACACCGGGTGTTGCCGAATAAAGGGTATGCAAGTGCCATTGTCCCGTCCCGCATTAGGGCGGGCAACTTTCAAATCATGAATGTAATGCTCACATTGCTAGAGCAAAGGGGATTCTTCACCGGGGCTCCGAGTCAAAATGCATACAAACACTTGAAGGCATTTGTAGACACATGTTGGGGGATTAAGAAGACAAACGTCTCTGAGGATCCTTTAAGGTTGAGGCTATTTCCTTTCTCTCTAAGGGGGAAAGCCTTGGATTGGTTAGAGAGACTGCCAAACCATTCCATCAATACATGGGATAAATTGGCGGAAAAATTTATTTCCGTGTTCTTTTCTCCCAAGCATATGGCTACTCTTAGAGACGAGATTCTAGCATTCAAACAAGAGCCCAATGAGCCATTGCATGAAATATGGGATAGGTACCGAACAATGGTCAAAGAGTGCCCCAATAGTGAAATGGAGGAGGCTATGATTTAACAAACTTTCTATCAGGGGATCAATACTACCAATCAATGCATGTTCAACCAACTTGTCAGTGGAAATTTCATGACAACGCCGTATGCGGAAGCTTGTGAGATTTTAGATGAAATATTGAATACTTCATCGGCATGTTGTTGTTGTTGTTGGCTCGAGATGATGAGATAGGGGGCCAATTTCTTCCAACTCGGGAAGATACTTGGATTCTACACCGCTGCTCACGAGGGTGTTAGGATTGTACACCGTTGCTCACCCTCCTACCCCGGCTTGGTGTAGCACTTCATCCCTTTTGCTTTCCGTAGGGTGAAGTGGTACCTCTGGCCGGTAACTTGCACGGTATAATGTCCTAATAAGTGGACTCAAAGTATCCATGCAAGTAAGGCCGACGCTCGCCAAGACTTCTACCGGGCCGTGATCTTCTTAGCCTGGTAAAAGCCTTTGCTCTTTGGCGAGCTATGGTCTTTTTCATCCTTTTCTGCTTCTTCACTTTCCTTTTCTCCATCTTCTCACTTTCCTCTTATTCATCTTCTTTATTGAAGATACCATTTTGGAAGACTGAGATAAGACCCTCGAGGAGATGGCACTCAAAGATACTGTCGTCGAGGATGCACCCCCGAGAATAGATTAGGGTCTTGGTTTTTATTATATGTATATTCTTGCTTCTTTGTTTCTATGTAAGGACCCCTCGTGGGCTTTTGTAATCAAGTGTTTATGAATATAAAGATGTTTCTTCCATTTATCTCTGATGTATTCTATATTTCCCTTTATTTATGCTTGTGAAGAATCTAAGTGTATGACCCTACCGATTGGTGCAAATATCAATCCTGGGTATGAGTATTTATTCTGACTTTTGATTGATTAACATAGATCCTCGCATAACCCTTTGTCGTTCCTTGGACCGAGCCCGGATTGGACTAATAAACTCAGGTTGTCGGGACCCTGACTTCGAGTTTAATGAGAGTAGGGCTTCGAACCCTCAGACCGAGACTTAGCCTTTAGACCCTGTGATAATCTTCGAGGGGGATTCGCTTGGAAGCCCGAGAATAGAAACTACTTTTAGGCTTTCGAGAACAGTCCACGAGTGGGGGTTTGCTCAAACTCAGGCCACCTAGAAACTTGTTTTGAACTTAGTGTAGATAGCCTTAAGGTGTTGTAGATAGATCCCGGATGAGGGTCTACCCGGGTTTAGATAGTAC
Organism: Nicotiana tabacum; assembly: GCF_000715075.1. Classification (NCBI taxonomy): domain Eukaryota; kingdom Viridiplantae; phylum Streptophyta; class Magnoliopsida; order Solanales; family Solanaceae; genus Nicotiana; species Nicotiana tabacum. The sequence continues at coordinate 173,960,223 of NC_134090.1, forward strand.
CCCGAGGCCAAGCCCATATGAGTAGATCCTAAGCACTTATTTTCTTCTTGAGAGAAGTCCTCGAGATCGGGTACCATCTCGGGACGTATAGTGAGGGCATTGGTCTCCTAGAGCCTGTTTTCTTTTCGATGGAGGTTCTCGAGATCGGGTACCATCTCGGGACTTTCAATGATGCCAATGGCTTCCTGGAGCCTAACTTCTTTTTGATGGAGGTCCTCGAGGTCGGGTACTATCTTGGGACTTGCAATGATAACAATGGATTCCTGGAGCCTAACTTCTTTTTGATGGAAGTCCTCGAGATCGGGCACTATCTCGGGACTTGTAATGATGCCAGTGGCTTTCTGGAGCCTAACTTCTTTTTGATGGAGGTCCTCGAGATCAGGTACCATCTCGGGACTTGCAATGATGTCAATGGCTTCCTGGAGCCTAACTTCTTTTTGATAGAGGTCCTCGAGATCGGGTACCATCTTGGGACATGCAGTGATGTGGGATATCCAACCCCGAAATGTCGTATGGCGGCATCGAATGTATGACATGATTACTAAATGAACGAGGTGATTCCACCGGCATATCTTTCCGGAGCGACAAAAGTTGTAGCCATTATTTATTATCGATCTTTGAGGCAGGCGGGTGGTCACCGCTTTTTCCATATATAGGGTTGTCTTCGTCCTTTTGGAGATTTCGCTATTCTAATTAGTTATCCTTTTTTATAGAGTTATCCTTTCTTGTGCCAATTTTCATTTAAGTCAAAGCCTTCGCCCAAGTCTTAATTTACCCTTTCTTCATTTTATCATAGCCATGATTGCTACGTCAGGGTCCACTCGGCAAGGAGAAGGAAGCTCTGCCTCTAGGCACTTTGTTTCAGGAGGGAACCTTCCGTCAGAAAAGACTCCCAATGCTCGAGGTTGTGGGGAGTATGCCTCAATGTTTATTTCTTTAATAGGAGAGAAGCACCTTGAGTTGGTGAGGAAGGACTGTGGGTGGGGAGAAAAGGTAGCATTGCGGGCACCTTCCCTGGAGGAGAGCATCATGGACCATGCCGAGGGATTTTTGAATGTATACATGTACACCTTTACCCTGGGCCCCGTAGATGGGGTTGTGCACGACTTCAGTCGAAAGTACCAAGTTACCTTTGTGCAGATTCACTCGTCATTTTGGCGGATAGTACTGATGATGTAGTTCTTTGCGAAAGACGCAGGTCTTGAATTCACTCTTAGTCACCTCATTAGGCTGTATCGGCCCTTTCATCATCGAGGCCTACTAACTCTACGATGCCGATCCACTACGCCTTTCATTATTGACGATGAAGAAGATGGAGATCGAGGATGGATGAGTCGATTCGTCCGGGTACAGATTGTCGATATTATTCCAGTAGAATTTCTCCAATTTTATGAGGAATGGAATTTTACACGTAAGTGGTACACTCTTTCCTTCTTAGTTTTGTTTATGGTGAAGGCTGACTTCGTAAATGCGCCTTCTTTACTTTTTCTATAGTGATTTCGTGGATGACGGGCGAGGTTCCCGATCTGCCAGATTAGGTTTGGAAGTGGTGAGCTTTATCTAAGTATAGGTGGTAGGTAAAACACCATGGTACGTGCTCTGTGATCCCCCCCCTCCCCCTTTTTTTCTCTTGGAAGGGCGCTTTTTCTTTCTGCATACTAACTCTGTCGTCATAGGCATTGGGGAGTCCCTCAAAGCGAGGTCGTGATCTTTAGGAGAGGGAGAAAGATTTCCAGCTTCCGGGCTAAAGAATGATAACAACAAGTAAGAAATGCCTTTGCAAGGCGACGGTGCTCAAAGCAAGATGAACCCAGACCGGGGGCTCGGAGAGGATGTATTGACTGAGCCTGCTTCAACTGCGATTTCTGGTTTTGGAAAGGCGTTTTCTCTTTTGCTAACGTCTTCTTTTTCTGTCAAAAGTACTTCGAGGGATACTCAAAACCTAGGATCGTATATATCTAGAGATCGTATCCTAATTGTGGTCGGCTCTACTGGGGATGATGGAGCCATACTAGCATATGTGTGCTCAACCTTTGAGCAATCTCAACGGCTTCATTCTGTGGTGAGTTTTGGCATAGGGCTTTTGAGTTTCGTCCTTCCCTTTCTTATTGAGTTTTCTTTTGCAGGCCTTTGACAAGCTTAAGTCCGAGCTGCTTCGCCGTGAGGCCAGGCTGCGGAAGGCTTTCGATGGGAAGAAATACCTTAGGCTCCTTTGCTACGAAAGGGAAGGCAAGTTGGCACGCTTATGGTATGAGGCGAGCCAAAGCCTGAATTATGAGAGATACCTGAAAGGACAGATAATTTATGTTCTGAGGGAGTGTGTGCTCCTTCTTCTAGCTCCTGAGGCTCATGTTTTGTATATTTTAGTTGCAGAAAAAGACAGAGGATCTGGAGCACCTTCAGAACGATGTTGGCCGAGCCAGGCGTGAGTGTGATGAGTTAAAGGCTCAGGCGGACGCTCATGCTTCCGCGGAGAAGGGTGCTCTGGATAAAGCTTCTGCCCTTGAGGTTCAACTTTCCTTAGCTCGTGATAATAGCTTGGTTCGAACAAATATGATTATAAAGCTCGAGTCTGAGCTTTTGAAGATAAAGGTCGAGGTAATGGATGCCCAGGCTGAAGTTATGATGAGCTGAACTAAGGCTGACTAGAAAGTGGCGGTCTATTTGAAGGACGTTGCCAATGCTAAAGCTGAGCTGAGAAGGACTCTTGACCACGAGGGTAGGAACAAGGAATATGCTCGGTGCAAATATCAAAGGGAAACCTTCAAGGATATCCATACTAGAGGATTTGACCTCTCGGAAGAAGTGAAGCGGGCGAAGGCGGACGAACGTGGCGCTAAGTCACTTCTATCCGACGCCAAGGATAGTGAGGATGAGGCCGACAGGCCATAGTCCCCAAGGGGGAAGTAGATTTCCTTTTTTGATTCTGTACATAGTACTTTTGAAGTATGTTGTCAATGGAGCTTGTATGTTTTCGCGTATTCGTATAAAAGGAAAGCTTTGTGGTTTCATTTCTCCTGAATTTCTTTTTGCCTTGATTTTATCCAGATAAACTAATTTTAGGAGGAATCCTTAGATTCGTGGTATGGCCCTAAGGCTCATAAAGCTGGCCCGTAGGCTCTTACATGCTTGGTCGATACGACCTTTTAGCATAATCCGGCGTTCGAGCTCTTATGCTTGTGTTCATAGGCGTGTCTGGTCAACTGTTTTGGGTTCAGCCTCCGAGTCAGGTATCGACTCGAGCTCATTTTACCCTTAAGTTTTTTGAATTGAAAGTTGGCTCTTACGCACCGGGTCGGCGCGACCTTTGGTTTAGTACTGGCGATAGCGGCTCTTACGCGTTTGCGACCTTTGATTTTAGTGCTGGCGACAGTGGCTCTTACATTTTTGCTCTTAGGCATATTCAGTTAACTATTTTGGGTTCAGTCTCCTAATCGAGTTTCGACTCGAGCTCATTTAAACCTCAAGTTTTCGAACTTCAAGCTGGTCCTAAGGCTCTTACGCGTTGGTTCGGTACGACCTTTTGTGTGGGCTGGCAACAATGGCTCTTACGCTTTTGCTCTTAGGCATATTTAGTTAACTGTTTTGGGTTCAGTCTTCAAATCAGGTTTCGACTCGAGCTCATTCGACCCTCAAGTTTTTGAATTTAAAGATGGCCCTTAGGCTCTTACGCGTTGGGTCGGTATAACCTTTTGTATGGGCTGGCGACAATGGTACTTATGCTTTAGGTCGGTGCGACCTTTTATATGGGCTGGCGACAATGGCTCTTACGCTTTAGTCGGTGTGACCTTTTATAGGCTTAATTTTTCCCTCGATAAGGATTTTGTGAAATAGTGTTTGCCTGACTCTTTGATAGTTTAGTAAAAAATCTCGATTGTGAGTCGT